>NC_087481.1:33985420-36642920 GCF_036417665.1 Passer domesticus
AATGGTTTTCAGGATGAAAACACAAGGAGGGTATCAGTGAGGAAGACTCTAAAGTTCTTGGAATGACAACAATGTTTAAAAATCACCATTATCTTTTTTTCTCTGGCAAAAGAGCAGCCCAAGCAACTGAGAGCTCTGACAGGAAGAAGTTACCCCCAGTCACAAATACTTGTGAACAGCAGTGGTTTCTGTGAGTGCTCTCAGTTCAGTAACCCCACCCAGAGGAGACAAACCACTAGCAAAAACAAAGTTAATTTCACTTGAATTTCTTAATTTTCCATGGATTAACAACAAATACATGACCAACCATCAGGCATCAGCTCACTTCAGACCTTTATTTGCATGTCTGCACTTTATCCCACTGAATTGCATAGATGGAAAGCCCCCTCAATGTGACAGAAGCAAAAAGACTTCCCTAGAGAGGAAAAAAAAAGGTTAATCAGTGGAAAATGCAGCATGGTTCCTATCATAGGCTCATTTAAATGTGGTATGTGCAGTGCAGTTAAATGAGGCAGATAGAACTTCAATTCCTTACATTGTAATTTTCTTCTTATTAAATGTTTTAGCTGCTCCCCTCATGGAAATAGTTCTCTTTTCAGGGACTACTCTACTTTAGGCATAATATGCATAAGTGGCTCTCTTGAAAACCAATACCACTTCCTTTACCTAAATTTGTTGTTATAAACCAGCACATCAAGCAGCAGCTGAATTTTTTTAGGAGTTAGAGTCTTTTGGGGTTTATTTGTACAATATCCTTTCACCTATCCTGTTTTATAGTCATATTGGCAATAGTTAATGCACCTTTTTGGCCTGACAATAGTGATTCATTAGCATTCATAAAATGCAGCAAAAAAATCACCTCTCATCCACAAAAATTTTAGAAAGCTTAATGGATATTTCAATGGAAAGAAAAAGATAAGGTTTGTTAGTAAGTAACAGACATGTTAGAGGGTATGCCTTAAAAAGGCTGCCTACAATAGTCTGAGTAAAGCCCCAGAGAGTTAAAAAACCAAACAAAACCAGCTCCATACAAAAAAACATCCCTCTAAGAATTTGCTCATAATAAATACAGGCGGCAAATCAAAAACTGAAAAAAGGATACAAATTAATTTTGTGCCTCACGACCGAAGCTGCAGGGAACAGTTTACCAGAAATTCAAAGTCTGGTGAATAAGCCCCTAAAGGCTCACTTGGAAGAGCTTGAAAACTGACTGGCATTTTCCCATCAGGCATGGGATGAAAAGCAAACCTGAGAGCTGCCAATATTTATCTCTCTGCATTTGGAGACTGTGTATTTTATCTGTGGAGGAAACCAGCTGAGAAGGGGAGAGGCAGAAAGGCTTTATGAAACCAGAACAAACACTTTACAGTTCCATGCTTTTTCCCTCACAGAGATTTCCCTGCTGACATTAATTAAAATTTCTTTAAGGTTATGCACTTGGAGAGTTTGGGAATTTTTTTTTTCTGAAATAGCATATTAACCACATGGCAGGTTTTGTTCTGCACAGTGCATTAAATGCTACAGGACACAGCACCAGCTCCATCACCTTCAGAGATGCTCCTGCAAAGGCTCTAACACACCAGCTGCAGCACATCCTGCTGGAATCAGTTAAAACACCACTACCACAGATATTTTTCATGCTTCTTTGCCCCCTCACACAGCAGCATTACAGGAATAGTACTTGCATAAATAACCACAATTCACACCGAGTCAGCCCTGCAGGCTGCTCTCCACTGCCCTTCCCCACAGCCCCTGCACCACAGCTGGCAGCACCACCAAGGCCTCCTTTTCTAGATGCTGTGCAAGAAATATTTCTGCTTATACAACAGAATTGATACTGGTTTAAAAGATGTGGACTCTCACCATAGATGGCAAAGTGTGCTATCTGCCTGCTTGCTGGGATTTCTGGTTAGGAAAGCTGGATAACTTTGGGTGTGTGCTAACAACAACAGTTTAAATTGGTAGTTGCAGCATCTTGGACAGATCATGAGCCCAGGGATGTTTGGAATAAATATTAAAAAAAAAACCCAATGATAAACCCAAGAAATCAATGTGATGTTTCTCCAAGTTTGGCAAGACTGCAGAACTTGGCAGTAAATCTTGTGAGAAAATATTGCCACCGTATATATTAATTTTTACTTAGTAAAAAGAAATCCATGAAATAAATCCTTGTTCTTACAATCACACACAACTTGCTTAAAAAGTGTCATCATCACACACCGCCACCACATATAATATAATAATTAAGGTTCTCTGTATTACTCTCTAAAATATGCTTTAATCAAACCAACACAGGTGACAGACGAGTGTTACTCTGTCCTAATTTACAACATGTCAACTGAAAAGACAATTTTCTGCTTATTTTTAATTGTGTCTGAGCAGAGCTCACCAGAAACTGTCTCAAGACAGAGGCCTTGTTTGAAGGCAGAAGTTTCCATTGCTAATTAATTAAATATCAACACAGACACCTTGGAAGGGGTGTGACTGAACCCTCCAGCAGCTGGCTGCTGAAAGGCATGGTGGGGTTTTGACAGACCAAAACATAATCCGTTGTAGCTCAAGGAGTTAAATCTCAATTTCCCATATACTTTGCTAAGCAAAACTACATTTTTCTTGATATTTTTATAAATAATTCCTAGATTTCTCAACTAAAAGGTATCAGCTATAATTCTGTAATTTTAATTGCATTTAATCTGCAGCTTTTCAATATGCAAAAAGTATCACTGAAAGACACTGGAAGAAAATACTTTAAAGTCCTAACTGAGAGTACAACCCCAAGATTTAGTAGGAAGATTTTTAGGCTGAATAATGGGTAAGAGGAATCTGGAGTTGAGAGAGGAGAAGGAAAGAAACATCCACAATTTACTTGACTTCCAGTGTTGTGTCAATGATCTGTGAATTAGCTGCATAGCATAACATGCACCTTTGGGATTTTTTATTTCAGGTAAGGAGCTACCAAAACAAGAAAACAAACAAAAAACTCTTAAAAAACTATTGTTACCTAAGACAGCTACCAAATTATGTCACATTCTAAGTGGAAACCATCTTAGCCTATAGAGATAAATTTTGGCTTTGATAAATTTCACCATGAACTTCTCTACATTACGTCACCCTTCACAATCTAGTCACGTTGACATGAGACAAAGTACTCAGGAATTAATTTCTGGGTATTAACCTCTTCAGCGGGAAAAAATTGTCAAAAAAGGGAAATTAATATCTTTTTGATGACATACATGCAACTTCAGTAGCAACAGCTTGCTTCTGTCTGCCAGCACAGAGTGCAGAACTCGGCTGAAGTAGTAAGCAAAAGCCCACTAAGCTTCTCAGTGATGAGTTCACTATTGTAATCATAACACAAATGGGCTAAAAGCTGTAAATATTGGGAATACAGTTATTTTGTGATGTCTGGATGCACTGTAAGGAAGTTTGGGTTTACTTGTTTCTAGGCATTTAGTGGAGAAGCTGCTTCAGAATTTGATGCAGAAGGAATCCATTCCACAGAGAAGTCAACTAGTATTCACTTATAAAAACAATAGAAAAAGAAAAGATGAAAACAAACTAATTTTATAAGGCGCCTAAAAGAAATTCTAATCTTTTGGCTTGTACAGATGAATACTGAAAAGATTAAATAAATCTATATTTTTAAAAAGCCCTAAATTCAGAAATGTTCCCAAAGCACTTGTCTTTGACCAGCTGTTCTCCACGTTTCACAATAGCATGGTTTATAATTCACATTGAAAGGGCATTTAATTATGAGAAGTGTTCTGTGGGTTTGCTACACAGTTGTCAGTGAAAAGAGCTGTTGAGTAAATTAAGCAATCTCCTGGTTGTAATCAATCATGAACACGGGCTACACAAACTGTCAGTCACAGCAAGCAATTATTGAGACCCCCACATGATTGAAGTTGATTAGACACAAATGTTTTCAGTACATTCAATGGAAGTTTTGAACACTCAGCAACTCAAAGGGTCAAGCCTCAGCTTTATGTAGAACTGGCTTTTCCATGTACATCACACCAGCAGAAGAGCTGCACTGCAATTAGTGCAATCACTACAGACAAAAGGATAGAACTAAGATTAAGCAACATACTGGTTTCGTATAATTTTTTTTGTCAGCAATCTGCACCTGTTTGTTTTATTTCTTAAGAACAGATCTCAGTGGGAGTAGAAGAAAATATCTCTTTGGTGAAGGCCACAGTCAAACCTGACTCCATGTGCAAGACCCTTAGATAAGCTTATCTTCAGTACAGTCTGAAGGAGTTGATAAGAAGAACCTTGCTCCTCTCTATTCACATTCCCACTATATCACTCCTTGTTTTGTGGAAATTAGCTCCTGATTAGATGTCTGGAGAAACAATACCTAGCTATGGGATGTGATTTGCATTCACATTATCAGGATTTAACTTTTCCTCCAGATCTTTACAGGTCAAAAACTCAGCAGTATGACAGTCTAATAAAATTCAACAAACCAACCCAATCAACTGTTTATAAAAATTTTCCTTTTTTTCCTGCAAAGTTTTTCCCTATTCCCTCCTGGAGTGAGTAGATTACACTGGCATTTCTGGGGTATTTTTTCAAATAAGATCATCATTCTTGCAACTTAGTTAGGCCTGATTTTTTTAAATGCTAATTGCAGTGTAAGACTCCATAGAACAGACCTGTCATGGTAACAGCATGGTTTTGAAGTGTGAAGTTACATCCTCAGTCTCTAACACATTTAACACAGCAACACATGCTTGCAAGACTTCTTCATCTAACCATAGGATTGGTTTCTCAGGGAAAACATATCTGGTACTGTGTAAATTAAATTAAGAGGTGCATAAATACCTCTTCTTTAAGTATTGCTTTGGCCAAGGGGCTTCTTTATTTATCCTTATTTTTTAAGCAACTGCTAGCAGTAGCAGTAGAGGAAAACCTCAGCATACTTGGTTCAAGAAATAGAGCTTTCAAACCTGCTGGTTTCTCAAACTGTAAAAGTTTATTGGGACAGAAAAAGCATCCTGACATAAGTAAAATAGGAAACACAAATCCAATAATTCTCTGCTTTGAAATACTAAACCAAAAGAAAGGAAAACCTCAAACCCAGCCCTCACACAAAGACCCCAAATCTATAATAGTAACCACAACCCAGCACTGCCTTCACTACTTCTGAGGTTTATGTCATGTTCCCCACTAGCAGTCAAAAGCTGAGTCTTGTTAGTGCAGATAAAATAACACTATCATCGATCAAACTGAGATGTTTCCTCCTGATCTGTGAAACTGATATCCTCACTAATTTTATTTTCAGTCTTAACCCTTGCTTGAACCCTTGATAGCTGTCCTGTTCCGTTCTCTTGCCCTTATCCCAGACACCTCCCTGCACAGCATATACAAAAAAAAACCCCAAAAAAACCAAAAACAAAAAAACAACCAAAAAAAACCCCCAAAAAACAACCAAAACAAAACAAAAAAAACTCTTAAAAACTTAAGTGAGGTAGTGTAAGTTATTCATCAATATTTCATACCCATGGGTAATTAATTTCATGACTCTCTATAGTGGCAGCAAATTGCACTTCTGCTTTGTATTAAATGTCAGTTTTACTTTGGAAATTGTTTTATTTACAGGTTACTGTAAAATGAATTTTTTGTTCCTTATGTTCCTACAGCACATTTGAAAGTTAATTATAAGATGAAACTAAAGTTAGTGAAACAATAATTCAGAGCTGTTGAACAAGGACAGGCCATTTGAGAAAAGGCATTTTCCAGCAAACTGTGATCCATTAATATAATAAGAACCACAAAGCCAAGCCAGCATTTGTCACCACAGATAAATCATGTATTTACTTTGGGAGATAATTCAAGTATGATGAGGACAAACCACAGTGAGTTTCTCAGCTAGGTTTAGAAAAGGTGTGAGATTTGTGAAATAATACACATTCACCTAGTATTAGCTTTTAACATAAGTCACACAAACACCAGAGAACCATTTCCTCCAATATCCCACCTGCAAAATTACATCCTTATGTCCAGATTGTAATGACGCAAAATAGGCTGCTTCAGGATGAAAGTATAAAATATGAGTGTGCTAAATGAAATATTCTAGGGACCTGACAGTCTTGAGACCATAAGTATTTATCTGAGATTTAAAAGACATGGGCTAAATTCCATTCTCTGTCTCTTTTCCAATGCTACCTTTGTAAATAATATAAAACTATTTTCTGCTTAGATTATTGACATTTTCTCTTGAGGGATTGTCTCTTCCTACAGTATTAAATCTTCCAAGTGTAGAAGATAAAAACTGAAACCAAGACAGCTCAAGATAGTGATGTAATTAATGTACATCCTCAATGTCTATCAGTCTTGGGGTATTTGCTGAGTATCTCATTACTTAGACAAAAGCTGGAAAAAAACTTTTTTAGTCAGGAGAGGAGACAGATCCACCTCTAAGTGTTCAAGTGGCATGCACCAGGAGGGTTTTTTCAGTTCTTTTTGCTCCTGTTTCACCAGAAAATGATATGGTGATGGTAATTCAAATGTACTCCCACCTGGAGTACACATTGCCCCCTGAAGACAGCAAAGGGCAATCAGGTTGGTGGCAGCAGCCCAACCATTCCACAAGAGCCTTTGCAGACCCTGAACTGGAAGGAGCATGTCAAAGGCTGAGTAGTCAGTCTCACTTTCTCCTTATTTAACTAAAATTTAAAAAGCATTTGCATTCATAAATGTGCTTGCATGCATGCTAACTTATGAGGGCATAGTTGAGGAGTTTGATCACCAATGTCAGACTAACATGGTAGAATGTTATAGAGGATAGACAGAATAAAACCATGTTGCACTGTATTCAAAAAAACACATTTTAACACTACTTCCAAAACAAAATCATGAAGGTACAGGGAGAAATGTGAAATCTGATGTGTTTTGAGGAATGAAACTTCCAAAGGAAATTTGCTGGTCTACTGTAAAATTTTAATCTTGATTCAGGCTTCGAAACAAGAAAAACTGTGGAGTGTGGTTCCTTTTTTGGGTGCCTCTTGCCTCAAGACTGATGCAAGAAGTGGGCCAAAAAAAGCTACTGCCAGCACTTCTTGGGCATGTTGTGCACATAAAACATTCACAGTGTCTTCTTTGCAAGATTAATGTGTCAGCAAAGGGCAGAGGCAGTTAATTTGCTAACCTCTTCATGCCTACAGTTCAAGAGACTCAGCAAGGTCATTCACCCTGCATGCTTGGCTTTCAGCAAATGCTTGCTGGTTTTACACTGTTAGGGGATTAATATGCTATAGCTGTGGCAATGACATGACAGGAGCCACTCAGCTTTATTCTTATCAGCTGCATACAATGGCAGACTCTTCACAGCTAGATGATTTCTCCCTTCTGACACTTTATAGGGGTTTATTTCATAGGGTATCATTTGTTGTTGTGCATCTATCATGGGAAATGAGGTTTACTAACAATAAATCTTTACAGCATTCTTTGTAATACTGCGGGAGGAGAAAAGAGGGGGGAAACAAACTCCAAGAACTGACAGCTCAGAACTTTTAGCAAAATTAATTTATGGCAAGAAGTTGCTGTCTACACCAAAATCCACTTTTCAAAATCACTGCATACTACAGCAGTGCACACTGATTATCTGTTTTGAAAAAGCAACATGTCTCAAACATCTTCTAGCCTTTATTCACTGCTCATTCTGACATGCAAGTGCATGGTTTAGTAATAGGATTATATTTATATCAATCCTATTACATGATGGGATTACTGTTCCTGATCCCAGGAATGCTTTTCAGCCCTAACAGGAATTTTACATCATGCAGCTTTAAGGACTAGCAGTTTCTGTCAGTGAGCATCTTAGCTTTGAAATATTTGCAGGTACAAGTTGGTACTGAATGAGGCAGCAGAGATGGATATAGCTTGCACATATGATAATTGTACTAATTTCATTAATTCTGCTAATGTAATTTGTTTCTTTTATATTGTTGCTCTGTTCTAATTAGTCAATTCAGGAAATTAAAAGGAGCATTTGGTGGGCTATGTTTCAAGAATAACAGACAAGGCACTTGAGAGACAAAGCCTACAGTATCTTTTCCAAGATCCTTCAATTGTGATAAAGAAAAATTTGCCCCTTCTCCCTATATTTCAGTCTCCATCTTGGCAACTTGGAGTTTATGTCATCTCCACCTTGGAGGAGTTATCTTTTATCATGTTAAAATATGGTCCTTTTATGGCATTTAAACAGATTTATATCTCAGACGTATGTGTCAGCTCATGGAGTGAAGAGTGGTAAGAAAGGCCTTCACTATTTTAGACTGTACTTGAACAGATAATAAACATTCACTTTCATTAAATTTTAAAACCTCAGTGCTATCAGGACTGTGTTGTCAAGATAGAACAGGTATAACACTCTCAATGTCTTACTGCTGGTTGGTCTGGCCCATCTCAAAGGCACCACTTTACTATAAGCATTCTATCAATCTTACTAGAGAATTAATTTTTACAGTGCTACAGTAGCATTCAGTCATCTATTTATCTTCTATTGACAAAGGTTAAGGGGAAAATTCAGTGTGATTACCAGGGTGGCTTTGCTTTTACAAACTAGTATTTCATTGCATTTACAGTTAAGAGAATGTACTCTGATGGTAAGAACAGGAAAGGATGTAGGCTGGTGATAAATCTCAGTGTTAGCCCATTCTGAGTCAGTATCAAAAATAGCTCTGAATTGAGGACAAAACTCTCGTTATGTGTCATGAAAAGACTCACAATTAATTACGAGCACTCATATTGACATCATGCCCATCCTTCCCTCCATGGCTCAGAGAGAAAGGTGCTACAAACCCTCTTCTCTTCAACTCCAAGTCAACTTAGGCACTGAAAAAGACCTAACATACTCTATAAGACTCAGGCCTTACATAAGGACTCTCTCAAAACAACAGGACTCCCTTAGCAATCTGTACCATATTCAGTTGCATTTTGCAGGAATTTCCAGTAAGAAAAAAACTGTAGTGTTTCAAAGCGACATCCATCAAGCAAGCTGAAAGATTTATTGACAAGTATCTCTTTAAACACCAGAAATTAAGTCTTATGGAGTCCGTGATTCAAATTTTGATGCATTTAGTCTTTGGAGTTTCATGAGATTCTTTACTTAGTAATGTCTGAGAAAATTATAATACAAAAATAAGTGTTATGCCACTTCCTTTCAGGTATGAATTATGAAAATATGTTTAATGCTAGTCACTTGACATTCCTAGTTTTGCCGTAGTGTAGATGTGGAAAGGACACAAAAATAAATTCAAAAAGCAGTGGATATTTTTGTTCATTTAGGTGGATTCTGTGTATTTTTTCTAAGAGATGAACAACAGTTTGTTTTATTTTATATGCAGAGATAAATGGTTCATACATCAAAAGTGTGGAAGATCCTCACAAGAAGAGCTTGATTGAAAGTTTAGTGAAATACAAGGAGGATGAATCCAGAAAAGGATCATTTGCTTATGAAAGCACCTAACCTCTCCCAGCCGAGAAAAAAAATGGAACCACATTTTCCCTGAGAGCAGTGTTCTGGCACTCCAGCCCATTGAATTAATTTAGTCAACTTTTTCTTTAAATATTTAATCACAAAGTTCAGAATCCAGACTCTTTTAAATTCAGAATCATTTGTTTAAAAATAACCACACTGCTGATTAGATGTGGACAAAATCTGCAGTAACTGACAAATTTGCACATCTGATACTTAAAGTATTTTGCTTAGGGAAAAAATACCAACAAAAAGTTGGAGAGGGAAGAGATCTAATTGCCTGCCCAGCAGTCTCAGCTTGTGTCTGCATCCCAGAGTCACAAACTGAGAGTTGGATGCATCACGTACATTGCAAGGTAGCAACCATATCTTCAGAATTTAACAGCAGTGAATCGGGTCAACACATTTTGGGGGTAAAAACTGCTTACAGTGCAGAGCAGTGGGCAGCTATGATGACTTGTCAGATGTGCTCCTGCTTGCTATAACACACTCTCCATATCAACACTTATTATTAATCAAACGTTATGGGAAGCTGCCTGCAACAGCATTCTGCAACCACAATCAATTAGCCAGTAGGTTTTAAAGGGGAAACAAGTCACTTTTTCAGAGCCAAGGACCTCTAGATTAAAAACTTGTAAGTACAAATGTGGGACTGCAGCATGTCAGCTTCTCAGCTGATTTTGTCCATCCTGAGTGGCAGAGGTGCACGTCAGGCAAATTAAATGTTCTCTCACTTCACATCCAGAAGTGTGGTAGAAAAGCAACACTACATGGTGCTGAATTACCTCTGAAGAGTCAAACAATGATAATGCCTGGCTTTCTGCAAAGCACAGCCTCTCTAATGAGAAGATAGAACCTAAACATTAGCTAGTAACAAATGTCTGCAATTCAGACCAAGCTTTTAACTAAATTGCTTATCAGAAGAAAAAAATCTTAGGCTGACATAAATGACAATTCTCTCTCCCTGACATCTGCGTGAAAACCCAACAAGCATTTGGCCTCAATATATTGCTGAATAGCCACACCCTACTGGAAAAAAATTATTAACTGGGATTTAAGTTACACATACATATTCTAAAAGCCATTCTTATTGATGAAGAAAAAAAAAAAGGTATGCCACATGATTTTAACAATTAGCCATTCTAGTTCCACAAGCCAATCACATTAGCTTCATGTTAGCATGCTTGTGTGTGCTCGGGGGTCAAGATGGGGATGTTTAAGACAGGACAAAGTTGCAGGAGCAGAGCTTTTGGGGGATGGTTTTTACAGAGACAGCTTAGCATGGGCTCTTCCAAGCTCTGCCCAAGAAGCCTAGGGAATTAGTATAGCTTCTAATAAACAATTAAAATAGAGGTGCAACAATACATGCAAATCTGAACACAGTAACACCTATCGTGACATTGCCTGAAAAAAACCCCAAAATCATATACTGAAGTCCCACCTTCCATCCGATATGCCCCCAGCTGGTTGCCAGGCAACCAAAAAAATATCACTGTGCCTGTGAATTCGGCATGGCTAAAGAAAACACAAACATGCAAAAGGAATGTTTCTTTCCCTGAATGGCTCCCAGGACTGAGGTGGCCCGAGCTGCACTTGCATCCAGGTGGTCCTGGGCAGGTGACAGCACTGGCATACAGTCTGAGTCCCCACCAGTCCTGCTGCAAATCCTTCTCAAGGAGCTCTTTTATAGACAACACGGATCAGGCAGCTCAGTTCAGCAATGTGACCAAGCTACCGACCATGATTAAGGGGGTGTGGCAGAGCTTTTCAGAGGAAAAGAGCAACCACAGGAAGTCAGATAGAATCTGGCTGCTTTCGCTCCAGCTACCTGCACTTTCTTGCAATTTCTCTGCTCTGGAAAGCAGTGAAAATCTAGTGAAAATGAGTGCTGGTGAACTTGGAACACTAAGTCAGGATCTGTGTTATGCCAGCAACTAATGTCACGTGGGTACTACACACATACATGTGCACATCCCATATTTTCACCAAAGAGAATTCTCCACCATGGAAAAAACTCTGCCTGCCAATCCATTAAGTGATGAAAGTTCAGAACCGAGTTTCAGCATGCAGGTAGAAGGGATACCACAGCAGTAGCAAGCTGAAAATGGGGTTCCTGATAGAGACACATAGGGGAGAAAATGTCACTGAGAGTAGAATACCAGAATGTCATCACTGTCATGATGGGAGGGACACAGAGGCAGAGAAAACTTCTTGTCTCTTCTGTAACAGGACAAGCTCTACAGTCAAGTTATTCTAAGATGTCCATCACATAAACGTGACACTTTGGACACAATAAATCTCTCACTTGACAGCAATACTTTTAGAAACTGACACTATTTGTTATGACTGAGGTATTTAAGAATATCACTGAAATCGGCTTAATTCCAGTTAGACTGAAGAGAGTTTTATTTTCATCTCTCAGTTACCTTTTCCTACAAATATGTTGAGTCTGAAGATGAATTCTGATGATATAGAACTCAAATATGCATTTCTGTAAGTAAAATAAAATGGATTTGCATTTTGAAACAAGCCAGGCAAAATCAGTTCTTTATAAATCATGTTTTTAGGCACACAAAAGTGAAAGCCTGTGGGTTTAATCTGTGAAATCCTGCACCCTTGGACATGCACTTAACATAGTAAAATAACCCTGCAGAACAGCAATTTTGATTTGAAAACATTCATCCACTGCTCTTAACAGAGAGGAGAAAAAGGGAGAGAGAGGAATGATAAAGTTACCACTCAATGGTCAGTGCTTCAAGGACAGCACTTGTTTCATTCCTGAGCATGAGAGAAACAGAAGAAATAAAGTACTACATAGATTTCCCTGCATTGATCTTCATTGATCTTCACCTTCAGACTTGCATTCTTTCTGTCTGTGTGTGACTCCATTCAGTGAGGCATCAGCTCAATATTTTCATGGACTCATTCCCTGAGAGCTACAGAATTATTACAGTCCCTTATAAATCATCCAGGGCTGGCACAGTCTGTGAGGAATTGCATTCCTACCTTTCAAACCCAAGACCAGCAGACCTCTACAGATACCTTCAACTAAAAGTCAGCTCCATGAAGCACTAATCATCCATGTTATAGCCTTGTCCACCCCAAAAAAAGAGGAAACTGTAGCAATTTTTTTATAATGACAATATTTAGACTCCATATATGTTAAATACATGTAGACCCTAACAAATCCATGGGTTTGGGGCCTGCGTTTGGGGGTTGGGAGTTTTTTCCCCTTAAAAGAAATCATGGCACTATAGGAGAATAAACTGCAGATTTTCCCAGGAGGTTAGAATCACATCATGAGTACAGACGATTATGTGCAAAGATAATTGCTTCCCATAAAAAACCCCTTTGTATTATTTCCTTAAAATGTGGTGTGGCAAGCACTTAACACCTATTAGGTGCACTTCAGTTCTACCAGAAACCTAATACCTACAACTGATTGCTTAACCACTAGCTAGCCTGACAAAAGGCACTGTTGCCCCAGCCTTGCTACTCCATATTCCAGTGATTTGTCAACCAGATGCTAATATCCAACATATACTTCCCATGTTGATGTCTCTACCTGACACCTATAACAACCACATGGAAATTGTCCTCTTTCCCAGGTACAATAGATTTCCTGACAGCATTACTTGCCAACTCCTCTCTTTTCACAGACTTTCCACTGGGGTTGTTAAAAACATGTGGCATTACCACCAGACTCAAATCTATTTCAAGGGATTGGTTTAACAAAGGCTGAACTGCATCCAAAGAACAGCAATGAAGTGTGAAGGGTCTAGAGAACAAAACTTCTGAGGAGCAGCTGAAGGAAGTGAGAAGGGTTTAGTCTGGAGGAAAGGAGGCTCAGGAAGATCTTCTAGCTCTCTATATCTCCCTGAAAGGAGGTGGTGGCAAGGGCAGGGGGACATTGCTCTCTTCTCTCAAGTAAAAAGCAACTGGACAGCAGTTGCATCACAGAAGGCTTAGGTTGTATATTAGGAAAAACTTCTTCTTGGAAAGATTCATCCATAATTGGAACAGGCTTCCCAGGGAAGTGGTTGAATCACCAAGTGTAGCTGTGACCCTCAGGACCGGGTTTAGTGATGGACTTGGCTGTGCTGGGTTAACAGCTGGCCTCCATGATCTCAAAGGTTTATTCCAAGCTAAAGAACTCTGTTCTAAAGGACACATTCATCCTCAAATCAGAGGGCACATTCCAGCTGAGAACATTGCTACCTCAAGCCCACCAGTCTTCAGTCTAGTCAGCTTCCAAAACAGGCAGCAGCTTCTGCTTCCAGACCTGAATAAATTACTAAAATAAAAGGGCCTGTGGCTGTTGTACACTCATGAGACATAAAGAATACTTGTTAATTTCCTAATCATTTCCCAAATAATTTTCACTAAGAAATGCTTCTCCCACAACTGCAACATCTCTCAGCATGCACCACAAATAACCTATACTGGGTTTTGAGCCTCCCCCTGGAGCAAGCCCACAGTCAGTTCTGCAAGAATCCCCTCCTCAACTCTGTCATCAGTCTATTCTACTGCCAACAGCACCTTTAGTGTTTTCAAGGTAATCTACACAAGAAAAAAGTAATTTTCCATGCACACTGACTGACATTTAGCTCTCACCACACAGGCAAGAAAATCATCAAGGCAAAAAACATGTCTGATGTAGAACAGATAAAATAAAGCACGTCAAGAGAAGAATAAATTGTATGCCAAAATGTTGAGAGAGACAGACATGTTTTTTTTCTTTCTAAGACATCTGCAAAGGAAACCTGGTATCAACTGAATCAAACTGCCTAGATTAGGACATAATAAGGAAATGAACTTATATATAGCACAGAGCTCTCCATGCACCAGACTTGTCCATGAGCTAAACAAGCCTACAAAGCCTCATTTGCTTTTATTGCTACCACACAGAGCTACAAGTCTGAAAGGAGTAATAGACGAGAGCTCTCCTCCAGAGACTGCTTTGCAGATTGATTTGCATTTAGTATTTACCTAATAAAAGAGGTGTGCCAGTTGGTAACATGACCAAGGGTTTATGTATAAACAATAACTTCCAGAATAGCATTGTGCATTTCGAGGCTCTGTTGTTTGCTCTGACAGGAAAGACCTTTCCTCACAAGTACAGAGGTGTGTTTCAATACATTTGACAACTTCTGTTTATGTTCTTCCAGGAATTTGTTGGCAAATTCATAATTTAAAAAGCTACTATTTTACTTAGCAAGAATTAACAAACTATTTTCCTCACATAACACAAACTGTGTGGGGCAAATAGGACAAGAAGAGTATCTCTTCCACAGGGGATTTCAAACCCATATCAGTGGTGACTGCATCATACAGACAGATTGCCAAATGTGTGTGGGGATTCACCCATCTGCAGTGAATCACTTAAAAGCTAGTGAGAGTAGGAGCAAGGGCCACTTCTTGGCAAGTGTGAGACAGCCCCTCCTTCAAAGAGCAAGCAGTGGGTAGGGAAATAGTTTATGAGCCCAAGAAAACTATTACGTGCCATAAATCTTAAAAATTAAAACAAACGTCTGTCTTCTTAAATAAGTCTACCTTGAAAAAAGTGAATTCAAACTAATCTAGAGTTTATAAGGCCTTTTAAAATCTACAGAGCAGTAACATTTTAAATCCTACTAATCTGGTATTTATACTGGTAAAAATAGCTTCCACATCCCTGTTCATGCACAGGCATGATTCATTTTACTTCTTGTACTCCCCTTCCTTTTTCCTCTCCCTACAGGCATCTACTCTATTTCTAAGTGTAAGTGTAAAGGAATGAGAAAAAAGCCTGAGAAAATTTAGAACTAAAGTACTAGTTATGCAACAGAAAATGCAACAAAAGGTGGAAAAATCCCAGGATAAGAATAAAACTGTAGGCTTTGACCTAGGTTAGAATTCAATCCTGCAGCAGTATTGCAAAGGCTGAGGACTATAAAACAATAGTACTTTATTTGCAAAATTGGCAAGAGCTACTTCCAATATACATGCTCTACTCAATTTCTTAAAGCATGAGTTCTGCAAAGCACTTGAACATGCAATTAACATTAAGTGTATGCTTTAGTCTCACTGATTTTAAAGCAGTTTAGACACTGAGTATTTGCAGAATCAGAGGTGTCAGAGCCTGACTGTCAGCTGCCTGCACTGTTTCAAATAAGGCACTACATACTTCAGATGGAGATCTGCATTTCAAAGACAGAGAGAAATAGAGAGGGAGAGAGAGGGAGAGAGAGGGAGAGAGAGGGAGAGAGAGGGAGAGAGAGGGAGAGAGAGGGAGAGAGAGGGAGAGAGAGGGAGAGAGAGGGAGAGAGAGGGAGAGAGAGGGAGAGAGAGGGAGAGAGAGGGAGAGAGAGGGAGAGAGAGGGAGAGAGAGGGAGAGAGAGGGAGAGAGAGAGAGAGAGAGAGAGAGGGAGAGAGAGAGAGAGAGAGAGAGAGAGAAAGAGAGAGAAAGAGAGAGAAAGAGAGAGAAAGAGAGAGAAAGAGAGAGAAAGAGAGAGAAAGAGAGAGAGAAAGAGAGAGAGAAAGAGAGAGAGAAAGAGAGAGAGAAAAGAGAGAGAGAAAGAGAGAGAGAAAGAGAGAGAGAAAGAGAGAGAGAGAGAAGAGAGAGAGAAAGAGAGAGAGAAAGAGAGAGAGAAAGAGAGAGAGAGAGAGAGAGAGAGAAAGAGAGAGAAAACAATTAACTGGATTTCTACTAGTGTTACAAATGAAGAGATTTATTACAGGAGGTAGAGAATGAGGGACAAATAATACCCTTGCAAATTTGATAGGGAAATCACTCCAGTCACAGAACTTAGAGAGAGGGTGAAAAAGAACCAGAATATATGGGGTAAATATTTTTCAAGTCTCTTACACCAGGACAAACTGTACCTGAAATAAACCTCTAAAAGTTGCCAATCTTACCAAACATTTGTTCCCAGGCATCTCATTAGCATTCAAGACACGTTTTCAGTACCCTTGCTGAGAGCACTATCAGTGGAGGCTGCAATGCCAAGCCAAGGTTCTGGGTTAAGTGGCTGTTAAAAGGAAGTTATTAATAGAGCACTCATTCTGTATATTATCGCTGCCATATCAATTACATCACTTGGATGTCACAAAAAGCAGGGCAAGCTGAGATAGCCTAACCTGAACCAAGTCCAGAATCTGTCCCTACTTTTATCACTTCAGAGAGATCATGCTGAATATGGAGCTTCCCAGCTGTGCCACACATTTGAAACATCTTTGCAGAGAGGATCAATTTACATCCGAAAAGCAAAAATCTGCCGCCTTTAATACTTGGGGTTTCTGCATGGCATTACAGTTGTCAGCATTACTGCAGCACAAAAAACGAGGAAAGGCTTCCCTACTGCTGAAGAAATGCTGCACAGTTAATCCGTGATGAGGTGAAAGCCCCCAGCCAGCCAGGGGAATTGCTGTGTGCTGGAAGAGCCTGAGGAGCAAGGACGATGTCCCCTTGCACAGGCCAGGAAGAAGGGAGGGATGGTGCCGCAGCAGGGAGGTGCTGCGGGGATTTGGACAGCTCTGGCTCCAGGCACTCGGGAGATGGCCATTTTCCAACAGAGGCCGCTGCAGCCTGTGGTACAGCCCGGAAAATCAGAGGTGGTCAGGCAGAACCTGGGGATGTCTGCGTGGTGCTCACCGCAGTGTGTTCCCAGGAACTGCAGCTGGGCCACCTGGGCTTTCTGCAGCAAGCCTGCCTCACCAGTCAGGGACTCCAAGAGGAGATTCAAGGTTTCTTAGTCTCTGCAGAGGACTGCCTTGCACTGTCCTCTGCCATCTACATGTGGCAATATTCACTAAACATGCTACATTTATCCTCTTTCTTTCTTTTAGATATATTTTCTCCTTAACTTTCCAGGCAATGTGGATTTTTACTGATGTATAAAGCTCTCATATGTTCATCATCATCCAGAAAGGTAATTTTGAATCCTACTATATTAGTAGTCATTCCCAGGTGTGTAATCATGACTAAATGTGAACATTCAGAGACATTTTTGATGACTGCTGCAAAAAGCAAATCTACTACAAACACAGCTAGTATGTTCACAGCCAAATACACATCACTAATAGAAAAACAAGAGACAATTTTGTAAAATGCAGATGGGTGAACAGTACAGCCACATATATTCACTGTCTTCAGTCACACTGAAGCTCATTTTGTCCCAGCAAGTGGCACATCCTTCTCATTTAGTCAAAGCCATAGCTCTATTTTGTGGCCCAGTGCTTGTGTAGAGCAGAGTTCTGCTCTTACCAGCATAACAGAAACTTCTATGGGGCTGATACTGACTTAACTGAGGTGGTCCCCAATGGAAATGCAACAAAACTAGATTTTAACTGAAAATGCAGGAAAGGACTTCTACATAAGAGCCTTTGTAATCAGTGAAGACATTCCCTAAGTACAATGGGTGGAAATCCTTGCTTCCCTTGCTCCCCAGTATCTGAGCACAGATGTGGCTGCTCGGGAGCGCGAGCACAACCCAGGCTCCGTTTCCTCTCCACATGTTCCTTCCTCCAAAGGACAATGACAGGCATATCAGCAAGCCAGGTTATACTGGCAGAGCACGCAGAAAACCCATTCCCTCAAGCAGAGATGGGAAGAACATCCCAAAAGAGCCTTAGCCCAGCTGCAGCTGGGATTCCACAGAGCTCGTCTGGGTGTGCACCAGCACTGCCACAGGAGCTCGAAGAAAAACACCCACGTGGAGGTCTCTTCACATATTTTACAGCAAACAACACTGGTTTGAGAGAAAGCCAATAAGGATGTGCTCTTTTCTGGGTTCCCTCCTACTGTTTCCACCATGCAAAGGAATTATTTTAGTGCAGAATATTGCAGGTTATCTCACTGCAGTGTTTTGGGGCTTGGGACGAGCTGGGGAATATATTTTGATTAATGTTACCCATCTCACTATCAACATTCTAAAACTGTATTTTATATGCCCTTATAAAAAAATTTCAAAACAGTCCAAGTGCATTAAAACATTGTTAAATCCATCTTTTGCACTTAAAAATACCACTTGTTAATAACACTTGGTAAATGAGGCATGGACACCATATTTGGAATCTTATTCATCAGTCAGTATGTGCAAATTCCAAGACATGAACCTGGAATCATCAATGGTGATTGAACATTTTTCCTTAACCTGATAGCAGAGAATTCATAGGGAGAAATATCCCTAACTTTTACACTCCCACTCTTGACTTGTAGGAAAAAGATAGAAATTAAAATAAAGAATGGAATAAACTGGGAAATGAGCAAACCTATTTGCCAAGTCTTTGATACACGTGCAGAATGTGCAATAGAAATACTTCTACACTTGTGTGCTTCATGAAAACATGCATATTGAGATGTCTTTCTAAAGCTTCATTGATGGATCATTAATAGTTTTATTAATGGATGGTTAAATCATGCCCAGAAGGATTTCATCTGCTTGCCTGATCATGGCCTTTTTTTTTCCCTTCTACTTTTTTACCCTTCTACTCACAGAAGGGTATATTATACCTGGGCCTGCAGTCTCAAAAGACTGGGATTGGTCTATGTCAACTATTTCAGCTAAAAAAACATTTTAGAGAACAACTGGAGTTGTTTAGAGTTGGATTGGGTAGCAATTTCTAATACAGGTGATATGGTAAGATCTGAAGAATAGCACAGAGAGGCCAGGATCTGAAGGAGATGGATTCTGTTCTACCCCCTGGATTCTGTTCTTCTAATTTTTTTTTATTCAAATAATTTTGTTACTAAAGGACAAACTTTGAAATATTAAAAGATACCTTTCAACAATTTATCAATATATATTGAAAGCTTAGACTGTACTGTTATCTGGGTCATTTTGTTAGAAACACTTGAAAACACCCTTTTTCCCCCCTGAGTGAGGTTAAAAAGGCAAGTTTTTCAGGAAATGAAGTTACATGCTGACTGTTCTTGGCACCATAACTCTGTCAGTGTTTCCAAGGGGTTAAGCTTGAAAATGAGTGATTATGAAACTAAATGTATGTCTTGCACATGAAAACATTAATTATGATTTCTCAAATGAATACAGAAAAAGCCACACATCTTTTAAAGAACCATATGCTTCTGCTTTTAAAATGAAAACAAATTAAAATATCCACAGGAGCTTTTATAGTGATTAAAATCTGCCAACCAACAGAGCTAAGTAAGTTAATTAGCACCAAAGAAGCCTCAAGTGATCTGCAGTTTTAGTCACAATAATTCCTTTGTCTAAAATTTAGATGACTAAGGTTACTTTGTATGTGGAAAAGATTTACGTAGCATGGTACACAAACTTGGAGTGATTTTCACCTAATTTCTTTTCTACCATATTTCCTGCGCCTGTCTGGAGCACAGAGCTATCAGATAATAGCAGCCATTTTACAAACATCACTTTACCAAATGCAAATGCCCACGAGGCTACTATTTAATCAAAGTCAAAAGGAAAGATCTGATAGACTTAAATTCCCAATCACAGACAAATTTTAAACGAACACAAAAAAGTGCCCTTTTGGTACCTTTTGGGCCTCAAACTGCTTGAAGTTCTTCGTACAGCTTTAAAAACTATCTACTAAAATAGTTAGTATTACAACTTTTCCCCCGAAAACTAGCGAACTTTACTGAAAATAACTCCCTGACATTTGCCAGGTTTCTCTCTGACAGTGACCAAGAGCATATGCACAACATCCATTGCACCTAGTCATAATGTCACCAACAAGGAAAATAATTTTTATTTTTACTACAGCAAATAGGTCTGCAAAATTATGGAAAACAATTTTCTATGAATACTAGTAGAAAGTTTAAATTAATCTCCATTGTATGTATGAGCATCTGTGTTTATTTTCCCTGAATAGTCTATTTACTGGCAGAATTTCTAGATGAATAAAGTTACTGGCAGCACAATTCACATAAAACGAGAATTCACTTCTTGCAAGCATTCAGACCAAACTAAATTGAGGAAGGAGCTCTTCCAGTAAAGTAACAAAAACAATAAATGAAAAGGAATAAACCTAATTGGAAGTTAGTGAAACACCTCCTATGTGAAAACAGGATCTAGGACCATGCATCTGGGACAGTACATTCAACCAGTTTTCCTATCCCAAATATTCATAATTGCTTGTTAATGATCTGATGAAATTATTTGATAAATTCTCTGTGAAATACACTTGGGAAAAATTCCATCCCTCAGTGATAGTTTTGAAGACATGAAAAAAAGAAGAAATTGGTCAAATAATTACTACCACTTTACAAACAGAGAATGAGTTTAGACAAGCACTTCAAATGACCAGTGGGCACAAATAAAGAACATTAATAACAGTGGTAGAAATGCAGTTTCTGTGTGCATCCTAGAGGTGCAGAGAACCAAATGGTTTCTTTGCACACAGATCTTGGTTTCTTCTTGCAATTTAGGAAAATTCAAGTGTTTTCATGTACACCTTCCACCCTCCAAAGAAACAGGGGTGAAAGTGCCACTGCTGCCCAGTGCCCTCAGAGCAGTCTGCGAGCTCGAAGCAGGTGAGGATGGGACCATCAGAGCTCCTGCCAGGCATGCTCAAGGTGTCTTACTTAATACCAGGTTCTGCAGGCTGATATTCTCATCTCACACAAGGATCTAAATGCTCTGGGAAACTGTCATGTAAAGTTTGTCATTTTTGTCATTTTTCCTGCCTCCAAAATTCATCAACAACCTCCTTCAACACCCTGACACACACCCCCCTTTGCTTAACAAAATGGTCTTTTACCATCACACCCCAATTGGTAGAACAAGCTGTTTTTCCACTCACATTACTATAACACCATGAGGGAAGAACATATTTCTAATTTTACCAGTATCATTAAACTCCTTTTGCAGGGTTGCTTCTGCATTTATACAACATTACCTTCTCCTTAATTGCAAGTCAAGTGTTATCTGAGCAGTGTAGCACCTCATAGCTCAGATGAAAGATCAAAGATACGAGCAAGATTCATGATTATCAAACCCAGTCAGGACAATTGCAGTCTCACAATTATGCCATTAAATCTGTGGGGGAAAGTGGCAAACTTACTGCTTGACTAAATCCCAGGCATTACTGATGGCACATTTGTTTTCAGCAAGAAAGCCTCAACAGCCCTTTGTGAGAAAGGCTTCATCTTCTCTAAATGTGGGGAGCTGTAAAACACTTCCACAGTCCTTAGTGTGTTGCAAACTGGGTGAGTCTTGGCACTTGTCATGGGCTACTATGAATATTATTTACTGAAAAAACCTGAGGCATACAGCTATGGAAGCACAGAGCATGGAAGAAAGGGTATAGCAAATGCAGAGCCTTTTTTTCCTAAACCAAGCCTGAGATGTTGGCTCAGAGAGAGACACCTCCCTGTGAGAGTGTGCCAAGTTCTCTAACCCCTGAGAATTAGGGATTTTAGTGTGGTTATCCACAAAAGGAAATGATAATGCATTTGGAAAACCTGACTGTAATGGGAGTTTCCTTCATCTCAGTGAGATTAGGGTAAAGTAAACAGTCTGCTACTGTACTAGAAGTCATTAGTGTGTTTACAACTGACAGAATTCAAGTTGGGTGCAATAAATAAAAATCTCTGTTGATGGATGGTTGTCTCATTTAATTTTCCCCCCCCCCCCCCAGCATATAGTTTGTGCAAAGAAATTATTAATGTATTTTAAATTAGACCATCCGATATTTCTTGAAAAAACAGACAAGTTTTGTGAGGCAGTAACTTTAAGTACCAGCTGCATTTAATTATACTTATAGTTTTACTTGATTTTGCCAAACCACTGATATGATAAAGAGTAGGGAGAAACACAGGGATATAGCATTTGCAACCTACTACATTGATGCTTTTTTGAACAGGGTACAGCAGGGCAGACGAAGCTTTCTCAAGCATAGCAAAACAGGCAAAACCTTGTCAAGACAAAGCTTCTAGCTTATAAATTACTAGTAAATTCAAAAGAAAATATTCCTGGGCATTAATTTGCATTACCATTCTAGACAATACTGCTGTACTTTCAGGTCTTCAAACTAACCCTTTCCAACCACCTGTAAATCACACACTTCTAAACTATTTTCCTGCATTGCTTCAGCCATCAAAGTGAGCTAACCAGCAACAACATTCCTATTAGATCTCAAAATTAACAGGCATTGGATGAATTTTCTGCTAATAACTAAGATTTTTGCTGACATTGGATACAATAGATAAAAGAAAGGGGTCTTGATGCATCCTCTCGCATAATGAGTGTTATAATTTTTAAAATTTTCTTTCATAAATATCACTTTTCTAATTAAGAAAAAGATTGTACTTTTGTGCTGTAATATGTCTGTGCTGCAAAGGTTTAAATCTTAACCAGACACAATCCTGTGTACCAAACTCTAAATTTAATAGAAAATATAAAACAAGTGGCAGGTATATTTAGTTAAAAATTGGAGTAAGGTCCACCTGCAAGAATATGTAGCAATGAGAGCATAGAAAACTAGAGTTGCTATCAAGTTTACTAAAATCAATAACTTTTTTCCTGAACTGCCCCTGTAAATTATCAAAAAACACTGTTGTCTACAAGTTTCATTTGAGGATGCCACAAACTTTGCTATTTCCTCAATAAAGTAGTGAAAGTAATGTATTTGTACAACTCCCTCCTCTGTTCTGATCCAAATCCAATAACTGATACCCAATAAAGATCATATATATATATATGATTTTATGATAAATTCCATTCATCCGTTCCCAAAGCTAAGAAATTATTTTTTCTTTATTTTGCGTTATTGGGTATTACATACTTTTTAGCAGATTTTTCAGATGCAAATTATTTTTCAGTAGAAAAAGTGAGGAGTAATTAATTGTGACTAACACTTTGAGTTTCTTTATTATCCACAAAACATTGGCAAGTATCTTGGTCCTTTACAAGATTGACTTCCCAAGGACTTTTTGCTATAATTTAGTTGCCAAAAAATAAAACCAAGTGCTGTGTGTCAAGTAAAATAGCAATCCAAACTGCAATTTCAGGTACCTTCTTTTGGACACATGGAAGAGAGCCATTCCTATCAGCATAAATAATGCAGTGAATTTCTTCTAAAGATCACAGAAATGTAGCGAGGCCCAGCTGGAAGGGAAAGGTGAAGAGAGGATCTAAGCTAATGCTGCTTTGAATTAGCATCCTTGCAGATATCCATCTAATCCATTTTTAAGCACTTCCAAGGAAAGTTATTTTGCAGTCTCCTAAGGAGACAGGAATACAAGTTTACTTCTTGATCTACAAAACTTGCATTCCTAATTTGTTACTTAAATCTTCCTTGCTGCAATTAAGCAAATTAGCTTTTGTCCTGCCCTTGGTAAGAATACTTCCCTCCTTATGACAATATTTTTCAGATTTTTGAAACTCTTGTCTCTAAATTCAACCAAACAGCTCCTCAAACCTGCATAAATCACATTTTCCAAACATTTCTATCATTCTCTTGTAGTCCTTGGACTCTTTCCTCTTGCTCTGCATTCCCTTACAGGCAGTGCCCATAGTCAGGCCAGCCTTGCCACCCGCACACCCTGGCAGAGCAGAGGGAGATGATTGTTGCCCATGAGTGACACACTGACCTTGCTAATTCCACACTCTTTTCTTCTGCATTGCTGTCTAGCCAGTTGCCTTTTTTTTTCCTACTTGTGATTTTTAGTCTTAGTGCAGGACTTGGCTGTTGCCTTCCTTGGTATCATCTTGGCCTGAGGCCACCTCATCACTTACCAAACTCTGGTCTCCACCCTGCCAGCTCCCCTCCCTCAGCTTGGTATCACCTGCAGAGTTTTGCTAATCCCTTTTAAAATGTCTGAAATTTATGGAGAGTACAAATAGACCTGGAAACCCATCAATCCCTTCTGGGAAAACAGATATTATCTCCCCTAGATGAATTTTGTTGATAACTATTTTGAAGTACTTCACAGCTGTTTGTTAACTCCCTTCGTGGCAAGTTTGCTGATCCTATTGCTCTTCAAACTACAGACCACTAATCCTAAATACGATAATAAACCACTTTCTGCCCAGCCACAAGTAATTCCATTTAAAGTATAGGAGATGAAGCTTGGAATCACAGTTAGACAACAGACAATTAGAGCTCTGGTTTACTTTTTCTTCCTGTTCATATGTCCAGTGCAAAGTGTGTATTTGCACTCAGGGGATGGCACCCCAACCACCCAATCTGCAAGAGAAATGGTCACCAACATTCAGAAATTCTGCAATAGTTCTTTATATAATCTGGAATTAACTAATTCAGAATATTTTCATTGCATAACACCAGTGATTGTTTTATTTGTTGCTCTTTGTAATGGGCTGTTTGCAATGTGCTGTATTCCCCACTATCCCCAGTGATTGCACACAGTACCTGATCACTTTCTTACTAGAAAGAAGAAGCCATTAGATGCTTCAGCCTCAGAAACTGCAATGAGGCTGATCCAAGCTCTCACAAAGGCTGACCTGGAGCAAGGATTTGTGAGATTTTTAACAACTCTTCAAACTTAGGTTGCTTGTACATATTAACCGTAACCATCTAGACCAAGTCTAAAATCCATAAATCAAATTTAAAAGCAGGTTTTATCTTATTATCTTAATTTGTTTTTAAAACATACAATATCAATTACTCATTATTGTAGTAGTCTACATTTTCCCCAAAAGGTTCAGTTCTTTAGAGAAGATAGTAACATCCTTTCACAAGACACCTCAAGCTGAGACTTTTAAAGTTTCCTACTACAGGAAGACATATTTGTACTTAACATTCATAAAAAAATTTAATTTCTTCAGAGAGAGACCCCAAAGAAACCACACACACTGTTATACATTAATCTTAATCTGAAGTTATATAGGAGTACAATATTGAACAATTTCATCAGAGTTGTGTCATGGCTGAGTTATTTACTGGTAACAATCCAGCAAACACAGACATATTTCCCTGTCTGCCCTCCATTCACACTGAAAATGTGGTTACATGATAATGGGAAGAGAAGAGGAACATGACCAACATGACAATAAGTTATTTAACTGCTATCTTTGTGGTGCTCTAAGCCTTCCCCAAACAATAAATAATGAACAAGAAAGTGTTAGAACATATATAACAGTAACTCTAATATTTAACTATTTCAAATGCTGGAATCAGAATTAGGATTCAAGCATCAGCTTTTCCATAAATCCTACTGAAGTGTTGCCATTCATTGTGATTATTTTATTTCAACTCACTTCTTACTAGATCAGTCATTTTGGTTCATTGAAGAGAGCATTGTGAGAGTCTGTGCTTTTTTTGCTGTGCTCATATTTTGCTTTGTAATTTCTTATCCTTACTCATTCTAAAAAATTATGAAGGTACTGAGGATGGAGAGCAAGATACAAACAAAATATATTATTTTAGAATGTGTTTGCACATGCAGTCACTGCTATAAAGACCAATTTGATAGGTGTCATTAATGATAAGGAAGCTGAGTTATAAGATGCTTCTAGCAAATATTTTGTCCCAGATACCACCCTTTCCAAGAGACTATAGTTTTGTGTAGGTATTTAGCCAGAAACTAATTGTCGTGTTCAAAATAAATGCTATAAGCAAGGCAGTCTGTATCACCCCACTAAGTGAGTTGACTAAAATGCAGTAAGGTGGAAGGAATTGGAATTAATTTCTTTGCCCAGCCAGGCTGTGTAGATCATTGCAATGATGGTGTCACTGTGGGGTACAACAGAAGGAGGCAGAAACCCCTGTGCTCTGCGTACCTCATGGAAGAGATTGCTGTAAATCAGAAATGAGTTCTCTGCACTTCATCTGTTAAATCTGTAGCCAAGAAGCATTTCCCTTGTGGAAAACCAAAAGCAATGAAAGCAGAAGCATAACTGTGATAGAATATTTGCTTCTGTAAGTAGCTTCTTTTGGTAGATATTTCTGGAATTTAGTAACAGAATCAAAATTGATTCTGGGCAAATGCAGAAGGCAAATTCTAATAAGGGAACTGAATCTACATCTCTTCAATTTTACACAATCATAATCATTCACGTGGAAAGATAAGACCTATACCTCACCATTAACAGTCTATTGACTGATGTAAAGGTTCAGGTTTTGTTCAGTGGGTGTAATCTCTGTTTAGAAGTGAATGCTTTAGATAGGAAGTCAGAAATACAGTGGAAATGGCATTTTGAGTGGCAGAGAAGAAAACAAAACAGCAGAATCAATCATGAATAGTAGCAGGGAGATCTGCACTATCCAGCCTGGGGCTTTCCATCATTAGCTTCTCACTCTGGAGGGTGGCACATTTCAAACACAGCATGCATACAGAATTAGAGAGACACCAGATAAAGAGTCTGAAACCCTTGCATGAGCCTTGGTCTATACCTTAAAAGAAAACACACATTGAAGGAAAGACAACATAATTTGAAACAACTCAGCATGCTCCAAAATAATTGTTTTTTCAGTAATATATTTATGAAAAAAAGATAACAGATTATGAGGAAAAGAATGGAGTAACAATATCAAGCTCTAAAAATAATGGACTGAAAATGTAGATGGAGTGCACTAGAATTGAAAATGAACTTCCTTACTCTTCCTCAGTAGCAAAGCACCTAGCATGCTGCATTAACTGACACATCTAATGGTGTCACCATGTCACCAGAAACACATCCCAAAGTTATCATCACTTTAGCAGATCTAAGAACTCTAAACCAAGAACTTCAAAGTACTTCCCATGCTGCTTTGGATCTCACTATCATACAAAAACATTGAAGCATGTTTATATCTGGGAATTTGAGTTGGTCTGTCTTCCCACCAACCAGAACCTATTTGGAGAGGTTCTGACCGTGACTCATTTCTCAAATGTACATAATGGGTCAGTTTGAGCTAAGAGCTGGGGCATCCTGTTCCTGATTACAAAAATAAAGGGGCCAATTTAAGTCCCTACTTTTTTTTTTTCTTTAAAGTGATTGCTGTACAAGTGAAAGATGTCAAAAAGACGGCTCCATAAGATAAGCTTCCCCATTAATCACAGGGTGGAAACAGTTCAGCACAAAAGTCAGCAGAGCAGGCTACAGAAGCAGCTGTGGTAGCTCATTTGCTACTGTTAGCCACTGCATCTGAGCCAGCAGTAATTCCCCAAGCAATTGCTTTCCTTGCTTTGTCTTCTCAGCTGACACTCCAGCACATGCAAACCATGGCAGGGTTTGGTTTTTAGTTGTTTTGCTTTTCCCAAAGGTGGAAAGACATTTCACTAATGCTAATATATGGTATACATAGCCCCAAAATGATAAGCCATTTCATGTAGCTTAATCAGACAACAACCCATAATATTTGCTTGTTTTTGTGTTCAAATCCTCATTGCACACCTATTTTCAGCTCTTGAACTGATTTCAAGGCAGTTTTTCTAGGGTAGTGTGCCAAACCAGCTTGCAGTCTGTAATAGATTCATAAACTAAACTTTAACAATGCTCATGTTATTGAAATGGGTTTGTGATGGAAAGAGGAGTTTGCTGAATTATTCACCTTTCATGGATTTCTCTGTAACAAATTAGCATTGAAATTTCAACCTACTTTTTAGCATCCCAAATGACAGAAGTTTGGAGAGCTACTAAAGGACTCAGAGCTCAGAAAGAAGTCTTGTGATCTGATAACAGACAGGAAATCTAATCCATCCCAACTAAATGGGATGCAAAGCAGCAATAATTCCACTGAAGAAAATATATGAAGCAAAATGCTAAATCACAATCCATAGCAAATTTGTCTAAATGATGAGCAGTTCCAGACCAATAGCCTTAGGCTTCAAAATGTTTTCTGCTCAAAAAAATGAAAAGAGACAAACAAAATGGAAAGAAAGAAAAACTTCAGAAATGGAAAGAAACATACAATTAAAAGCATCTGGGTGTTAATGCCTTTTAATGCCTCCTAAGAACAGAATGTCTAGAAAACTAGATGGATAATATTAATGTAGAAACGTGATAGAGGAGCTATAAAAAAAGCTATATAAAAGCAATAGAATGTCTCTGTCTGGATCCAGAGCTACCATAAACAAAAAATCCTCTTTCCCTGAATTGGGAAATGTTTGCAAATCTTTGGCCAGATCCACAGGTAACAGGAAACATATTAATTTCTTAATATTAGAATACAGAAACACAGAAACCTAAAGCAACTTGCTTGGAAAGATACCCAAAGTACAAAATATTGAATGATGTTATTTAGATTTCAAGAAAGACAGCACCTTGTCTGTTCTAAACCCAAATCACAGAGAGATGGGATACAAGAGCTGCTTGTTCATGATGTGGAGCTCTCAAGGCCAGTGAGAGAGGCAGTCAGAGTTCCCCAGAGAGAGGGCAGCTCCTAAGAGTGCAGAGAGCTGGAACCCAGACACACAGGGTGAGCGGAGCTTGGAGGGAAGGGCATTCAGAATTACAACACAGCCTGAAAAGGGGCTTAGCCTGCAGAAGGACTTTGTAACATTCCCCAAGAACACAGCAGCAATAACAATAACTTAGCTGAACTTCACTGGTCTGCTCAAATGATGCCCTAACAACATTGGTCTATTCATCTGCTTTCCCCCACCATCCGAAGGCACCTTGCTCACCTGAACATGGAAAGGAAGAGTTTTAGCCAGACTTTCTCTCTGTTCCAGTAAAGGGACCCCTGCCAGCATTAGCCCCAAGTCCTCTTTCATATTCTCCCATCCCTCTTACCAAAGCATGCCACAGTGTCTTGTCTAGTCACTTTTCATTTTTACCAAATAACAGTTGCATTTCAAGGATGCTTCACAAATACACTCTTGGCCTGTAAAGCCCTCTGAACAAAATTCCCTGTATAGATGCACAATATGCCACAATTATTGTCAAGGCAACCCAGGTTCAGAGAAACACAGCAGTTGCTAGGAAACACCAGAGCAAAGAGAAACAGGGAGCTGTTTACTGACACATATTTGAAACATTAATTATTGTTATTTGGGATTTTGAATCTCAAACATACCTATCTATTTCTAGTTAATAATTCTAATTTTAATTCTGTTACTGAAAGAATCCATGTGTATTTCAGCACCTCTGAATTAAATTCCCCTAAGCTCTAAGACCACAAACAGGCTAAAAATTCTGGACTTGTGTAGAATCTGTCGATGGTTTTGAAACATTGTTTTAGGAGACAGGACTCTACCATCTTTGTCACAGATCACCACTATCCCAGAAAACTGACTAAGCTGCAGGAATTTATTTCCATTTTTCATAGGCTCCAGCAGAATGTTTATCAAGCCATTGGAGACAGATGTCTAAAAACAACACCAAAAACTTTTCATTTACTTTCAGGCAGGGGAATTATTTGCATAGTTGTTTGAACAAAGCACGTAGAGGAAATCAACATTCCTGAAAATTTTGCAAGCAATAAGCAGCACAAAAAATAAGCCATACAGTGTTATGTAAGCCCCTTAGGTTAACAAAAAAAATAATGCCAGAGTGAACACTCTCATCCTCTGAATTTATTGCAAAATGGAAAGAATTTCCTCAACATAACTGAGACAAACAATAAATGAGATTTAAATGACAACAACAGAAAAAAAAGAAGAAAAACCAAATTTTTATAAGTGCAGTCATACATTATAGGCAACAACAGGAAAAAACATGTTAGAAAAACTTAGCTAAGGTTGCCAAGACAAACAATAGGAAGGTGGAACATTATACAAAGCAAAACAAAGTCCTACAGCTTTTCCATCTATTTTTTTTAATACACATATACCATGATAGCATCTGCATGGGATAAAGATTGAGGAAACCAATTTTTCCAAGAGAGCATTCAAGAATTTAAGATGTTGCATTTCTTCATTAATTTCTTTCTCCAAAAAGATAACAAACCAAAATTTCAAAAGATAGTGATGCTCACAAAGGAGAACTATCCTACACTGAAATGAATCAAAGAACTCAGGGAAAAAAGTGCTACAGTAACTAGAAAGTATTAATAATATACATGTAATAGAAATGGAAGTTGTAAAAGCTATTAAGCTATAAAAGTAACATTAAAATGGAAAAATTTTCAATGCTTGACACTGCAAATGTAATAATATGTATAATACAGCCTTCACACTTGGAACAAACAGAAAAAGCCCCAGAAATTTTAACCTGTCACACTATACTGAAATCAGTGGCAGCAGTACTGAACTAGTTTGTTAAAAATTTTGATAACTTACTTGTATTGTAAAACTCCATAGAAACAAATCAATTTCGACAACCTCTCATTCAATGCAAAATAACAAAAAAAAAAATCCATAGGAGGCATTTCAGTAAGATGAAATGTCTTTCTCCAAAGTTCATTTTTAGACTGCAATTTATATTGAAGAAAGCAAAGCAAACACCCAGCTGTGAATAAACCTTTTTGATTTTGATCAAGAACAGACCATTTTGTCTGACAAAGGCAGCTGTAGCTGCTGTCATTCTTTCTAGGAGATAAAAATATGACTTAGCTGGACTCAGAGATGGCCCCAAATAGGTTGGAATAGTGCAGGTAGAACTCATTTGGAGTTTCACAAGCCCAGCAAGCATGTGTTTTCCCCATTCCAGTGACTCAGGGCTTCCTGAGCAGGGTGTGAAGCCCAGGCACCTGTACTTCCACCTGGAAAATCCACCAGAAATAGAAAGTCAACCCTCTTCTAACCCCAATACAGAGGCCTGCTGCAAGGTACACTGACACCACTCTAGGAAACAGCTACTTTGAATGCATTATTACAAGCAAGATCCTGTATTTCTGCTACTGAATTTATTATCAGAAATAGCTGAAATTAAAACAATGTACAAATATAGCCATAACAATCACCACAAGCTGAGAAATTGTCCATCAGTAAGTGCACAGAGAACAAATTTTAAAACCCCTTCTTGCCAAGTTTTGAGTTTTTGATGTCATCATGGGTAGAATTACATTAAGAGAATTGTCATGAACCCAAAGATTATCCCAATCCATGTGCATTTTCAACAGCAAATTAAAATGAAAAACACAAATTTTCCATAATCCATTTTTTATAGGCTTGATTCTTCCTCATTATTTTGTGATTATCTTTGTATAGAAATTGTACACTGAAAATGTTACTTTTAGCATGACTGGTCATCAAAGTGGGTACAAATAAAAGGATCCTAAATAGCAGTAGACAGATTCATTATATCTTTTGGGGACAGATAAGCATTCATGAACAGACTTGTAAAGTGCAGACGAGTTCCAAGGAGCATGATCTGTCAATCACCCTGGTGGTTTGGGAGACAAGTCTGCTGAATCATCCAAATAACTAATTCTAAAATATAAGTGCTCTTAATCCAGCAGTGCTCTATTGGAGTTCACAGGGTAAAATCAGGATAATTTTAATGCCCCACAAAGTTCTATAAAGGAAAAATAAAAAATAGAGATCTATGAAATTTACTTCTCCCACTTATAGTCATTACCCAGAACACAAACTGGTGTATCAGCTAAGAACAAATGTGTCCTACTGTTAACCAATTCATATTTCCACACCAGAGTACAAGCCAAATTTGGATTAAAAAATGAGTGATTTTGGTCTGCTCTTGAATACTCAAGGCAGGAACATGGAGTGGATTCTAGTCAAGAATGCACCTGAAAGCCTCATGTAAAGCTTAGGAAAGTACCTGCATTTTGGAATTCTTCCCCAGATAAATGTGCATACTTACTAAAAAATTTGAACACACAAACATTTCCATCATTAGTTGCCTTCTTAGTAAAAGGATATAAATCAAGGGCATTTCAGAGTTTAAAATGTGCCAAGGCAGTAACAGTTTTTAGGGATCAACTTTCTCCTTTTGCCTCAGAAGGGGTTTGTAACAATTCCAGTAGCCTTGATTTGAATCTTAAAAAAACTCCATAGGAATATGGTATGTTTTCATCAGAGACTGGAAATAGGACATTGATATAATTGATGTGTATGATGGGCAGTAGGTGGGAAATAAAACACCGATAGAAAACTAATAAAAATTAAATACAAAAGTAACTGAACTCATGAGCTATGCATTTGAGAATGTTGTGCTCCAGAAATTAAGGTCACATGCTCTTCAAAGACCACTTACTGATACCTAACAATACACAAGCAGAAATATTTTTCCCTTTTGTGTATTTATCTTTGTATCACCCAGCAAAAGCAAATATACCAAGATATATGGTACAGCAGCTGTCAGTTTAGTGACAACCAGCTTCAAAATATGAATCTTTCAGTGTCCAGTATTATCTCCCTAGCAACTTTCTTACAGCTATAATTTACTGATAGGAGCTATATGGAAGCAATATATTATCACGTCTCCTTCAGTGGTGTAGCTTTAAAAATATTTCCTTCCTGAGATCATCTAGAGGATTTCAGCTTCCCCCAAATATTTCACAGCAGGCAGAGCTGTAAAATGTGTACTATATATCACCTGCAATTTGATCATTTCATCATCTGTGTCAGCCAGCATCAACTCTACTCCAGTTCTCACTCCTGCAATGCAGCTCCTGTCTGTGCTGCAGCTGCCTGAGGTGGCCAGGATTGATGGAATCCCCCAGGAATTCATTGCATAATAACTGCCCTGCAAGTCAGAGAGCTGATAAACAAGTCAGTGAAACCCATGGCTGCTCACAGATCACCTGTGGGTTCCTTGCAAGCTCAACATTCACTGCTACTTTACCAGAGCTCAGCATTTCTCAGATAAAAATATCTTAACCAAATGTAACAATGTCAATAGGAAGGCTAGATCAGAAATGCCATCTTCACAGACAAATATGTGATTTGTATTTATGAATATTATGTTTGAGCTCTTAACTGCTAGAATCCTTGAACTGGAATCATCACTGGAATTGTGATGGACCACTTGAGTCAGAATTCTGATTTTGCCAGGAACTGCAGTCATTGCCATGCAGGCTCACAGAAATTGTTTCCAACCACTCAGCTAATTGTTTGGTGCCAAATATGATTTATAGAGATGAACAATAGTGTGCAGATTTAAAGAAATATTGCTTATCTTGGCTCCCACAAGGATTCATAGAGTTGCCCACCATTCAGATTAGCATTTGGTACTCTTACATTAGTGCTCTGTTGAAACAGAAAGGCAAGCACAGAAAAGCTGAGCTGGCTGCCTGAAACCAGACTAGAATTCTAGAAAAGCAAGAAAATAAAACAAGTGCACAGAAAGGAAGACTATATGGTTATCTGAAGCTCCTTTTATCATGAGTAGCTGATTGTCATTCATTCCTTCTGCCCTCTGGCCCTCTGTACTTGTCATGTGCACAGCACCATTATAGGAAATCTAAAGCAGATTTCTGAAAAAATCCAGATACTGAGCCCTACAGTCACATACTGTATTGGGCTAATACTGAACTCAAATATCAAAATTAGAAAAAAAAAATCAGATATTAGCTTCAATGATTACACTTCCAGCCCTTATATTTCATGGCAGTCACGTCTCTTGGAGTGTTTTTCTTCTATCTCACTGCAGCCCTAACTTAGGCTACTCAAGGCTAAAACTTGCTAACTTACAAAGGTAAAAAACCCAACAAACAAATGGTATCTGCAAAGGGATTTGCTGAACAGAAAAAGAGGATTTGTTATTTCTATTTTGTAAATGTGCTAATTCTGAGAGCAAGTGACATTGAAGCATCAACCTCTTCCAGGTCTGACAAGTCCACAACAAAGAGAATCTACTACACTCTGTTCTGCTAGCAAGTCATTCTCACTCTCTTCCTTATTAAGGCTCTTCAAATAAAATAATCTCTGGCTTCTTAAACTCACATTGGCCAGGATGAACATAATGTCTGTCACCAATCTTGGCTTTCAGGCTTTATTAGTCACACATTTAATCTGCTGTCCAAGGCTTCAGCTGGTGACTTTGTTCTATTATTTTAGGTGTCAGACTTGATATGTAGCTATGAAGAATGATTACTGTAGCTATTTTTCAGGAGGCTCTTTATTTAATACACAACTAAATTCTCAGTTCAACATCTAAACAAGGTATATGTTTGCAGGATGAACTAACAGCTCAGGAAGGAGCTTTATGGACTGCTACACAAATAAATTCTTGTTCCAAGTCATCTGTTTACCTATTCAAATTATTGAGGCATTTCAGGTCAATGCAGTATAACCATGCCCTAAAACATTTTGAGAAGACCAACAGGCACTCATCTTGGCAAAACAACCAACTTCTTAGCAAAATCCTAACAAAGATTAAATATAAAATCTTCCTTAAGTAGACCGAGCTAAAGCCTTAAGACATGCAAACACCACATACATTTGTGAAGTTCTGTTTCACTTACACAGTGAGCAATTCCTTGTACATTTGGTATCTTGAGCTGCTACTCAGGGGCAGGAAGGGCAGGAAATGTTTGCAGAACAGCTGTGGGGGAACAATCAGAGGAAGAAGTGGCGTGCGGGTGTCAACCCTGCGGGACATCCCTATTGTGTCACACCTTCCTTGGGGTCCAAAGGACATGGGAGGAGGCGAGGGAAAGACTGAATGCAAGGACAGCTTGTGCATTCCTTCCAAGATCATTATGCCTTGCAGACTTGGGCAAATGAGCAGAGGGTCTCCACCCTGGCCTTTGCCTGAGCCCATTCTGAGCCTGCCTGTAAAAGGTCTCAGATGTGAACAGAGCAGTTTTGTCTCCTGGGGAAGGAGGAGGAAATGCAGCCAGTAGATTGAACCACCTTCTTTGATGGCAGGTATTGGCCTAAGCCTTCTGTCAGCTCAGGGAAAAAATGGTTCCTGCAGTGTGTACTGCTGCTGCCTCCAAGTCTATTCATCCTCATGTTCAGGCCCTTTTCCATGCAGGTGACCAGTACAGACGCAGGGGACAGTGTGAGCAATGATAGTTTCAGATGACAAGAAGCTTTGCTGGCACAATAAGCAGAGAGGGATAAGAACCTGCACAGGACTATTTTAACCACCACCAAGCAATATTATACAAACAGGTATTGTCATCTGTGACCTTCAGAATATTTTGTAATATTTTTAACCATCATGATTCCTAGGTGACAGGTGCTTAAACAATCTTAGAAAAGTTACCTGGCATTTTGCAGAAAGTTGTCATTCCTTTAGCATTGCTTTCTCACACATTTTGGAGGACACCCATTAAATAAAAATTGGGAAGAGATGAAGCTAAGTGAGCTGTTTGATGACATCCTCACACATTTTACTTTGTGGTAGCAATATTCAAGCAAAAAAGGCAGTTCTCCACTTATTTCAGCAGCTGATGACTTCTTAGACCCTAAAATTGTTCTTGATGGAAATAGAAATGATAGTGCAAAGAAAGGAAATGTTTTAGACATAAGTGCAGACAGCCACAGAAATCACTGAAGAGTAAAAATTGATTCCATTTGCTAAGAAAAAGCAAACACTCTGAAAAGATTAGACTGGGTTATTCCATTAGAACATTGATGAAGTTTAAATCTCTGCAGTGGCATTCAGATTAGGCTATGAAGAGCTCGTTATGACAGAAACATGCTGACTAAGAAAAATCCCCTTCTATATTTAAAAATTGTAGCAGATGGTGCTAGCAGTAGGATGCTGCATCAAGTTGCTATGACTGTGGGCACTGTCATCTATCACTGAAAGTCTCAAAATGCCATCACTCTACTGCACGTCTCAACCTGAACTCTGCAAAATGCTCCAAGTACTAACATGATTTATTTGGTACCAGTGCCCCTGGGTCAGGTTTCTCTGGAAAAGCTTCAAAACTTGCATTGCTATGGCTTAGGGGGACTTTGGATGTTTTTAAAGTAGTCAGGATATTGGAGATCTGTACCCTGAATTCAAAACAAGGTATTCAAATACCTTAAATAAAAATGTTGCCCCAGTTCCAGCATAAAGCCCAGAGCTTTTGAAAATCTTGTGTATTTGTACACAGAATAACACAGGGATATTCAGGCCTGCAAGGATGCCAGAAGGGGGGTGAGCTGGAATCTGGCACAGAGGGGACAGCTCATGTTTCTGAAAGATGGTGACTGAGCAATGGCATCTTCAGCCTTCCTGGAAGCCACCAGCAGTATGGGCTCAGGGACCCTTCCCTGAATAGGAGGCTGCCAAAAAACTCATCCTCAAGCTGAAAAACGTGCTGCCCCCATCTCTCCTCCTCCTCCATGCACAGGGGAGCGGCCGCCCTCTCCTCCCACAGCACTCCCACTGCTGGTGCAGCTCTGCTCCATCCCACCTGCCTGCACAGCCAGGGGAGCAGCTCTGCTCTCCTGAGGGTCTCAACATGCTCACACCCACGGCAAAGCCAAAAATCAACCATCACCACCCACCCCCTCACCAACGGGGGCCACCGCTGCCCCTCGGCAGTGTGTGCAATCGGCTGAACAGGACCAGGCAGAGATGGGGAGAAATTCCCTCGCAGCCTTCTGAAAAACCCACAGTATTTTTATGAGTTATTAAGCACACAGCCCCGCTGAGCGATGATTTTGGAATTATAAAGGTATTCGCTACAGGAATTTTTTATTCTTTTTCTCTCTTGCCATGGCAACCAGGGTATGGAAGTACTTCAGAGGAAGACAGCGCCTCACAGTATACAATGTGTTTGCAGCACTCCTCCTTTATAACGAGTTAAGCATTTTTAAAGCTCTCTTGAAAAAATTGGTTGAATAAAACAAAAGCTACACAGCACAATATTTTCCTGCCTGCTTTAATAAAAGGATGTGGATGTAGTCTGCACTTCATAGAATTGGGAGTCCAGAATTCTAACAAATGGCAAGGGCTGCTAAACGGGATCTAGCTTGTTTTTTTACAGTTAGAGGGCACACCTAAAAGAACTGGCAAAAATACCAGGGAGAAAAAAAAAAGGCAAAAGCAATTTGTCTTTCAAAGACTGATCTGTAAGGATTTGTGGAAATGCATTAATTTAGATTTCTTTCCTTTTTATTTGTCAGTTCTCAAAATTCAGGATCCTGCTTCTGCATATCTTATATGCATGTCAGTAGCTGATGTCTTTTGTCATCGTAAAAGACAGCAAAGAAATAGAGGGGAAAATTAACATAACTAAAATAATACATGTTTATAGAGGGAAGGAATTGATAGCTGAAGAACTCCTTTATCCCAAGACAGTAGCATTTATCCCAATCACCATGAAGCAGCATCTTTTCTCATTCCTAAAATAGTTAGAATTATTACTGTGCCACTAAGAATTTGATATGCCTGTTGGGATCATGACACAATCAGTAGACATGCAATAGTAATGATGAACTTATTCAATTAAACAACAATTCTTTAAAAGAGTTGTCAGAAATCAGACTGACTTCCATATAAAAACAGCACTTCATTAGCAAGAACTGTCTTGCCTTCCTCTTGTTATCCTTGTTGAGGCAACCAGAATTGTTTCCCTAGTACTTATTCGAACATAGATAAATTACATGCCCTAGGTAATATCTGATGACAGCAATTGCAGCCAGTTAGCTAGAGCAACAAAATTATTTATGTATACTGGCTTTTTAATCCATTTTTTCTCATACAGTACAGCACAGAAAATAGAAGAATCAAACATATTTTCCTGTTTTCTGAAGTCCAAAACCCACTACAGTCAACAAACAAACTCCAAAGTGTCTTCAGCAAACTGGAGAATATGATTGAGTACATCTCTGCTCTCATCCTTCTTTCAGTATTCTTAACATGAAAAAAAGGACAGTGAAACAAATAAAACTCTTAAGAACTGCCTGAACACAGCTTTTAGGCTTTCTAAGCAGTATGACAGAAAATCAGGGAAAGAATTTTATTTTCATATATTAGTAAATGGAATTGCCAAGAATTAAAAATAATGAATGTTTCCACTAATGAACACTTCCCAAACACTTGTGTTGATTCTGATATTCATTTACTGAAGAACCACAGGCATCTACTCTTACCCAAATTAAAAACCAGAAGGAAGAAAACAATTATCCCAACTGTACAAATTGTTACAGAATTTTTAGTTACCATTAATTACTTATGATTTAGTTGGTGTATAATATCCAAAAGTTATTGTATTATCCTATTGGATAATAGATAGACAATTGAAATCTGGTGGCAGGGGGGAAGTCCCACTCTTTTTCAAAGTATTGAGGATCTAGGACACTGACTTTATGAAATGAATTACAATGTTCCAAACTCAGATTCTGCCCTTCTTCACCAAATGAGTTTTGGAAAGTGTTCGAAGGCATCTCATAATTGTGTTATTGCCCATCCTAGAAGAAATGCAATCTTGCAATCCAACCCAATATCTTATTTCCATACTCTAAAAACCATTTGTTATTGCCTACGGCTCAAGTAAGTTCATTTAATTTTTTTCCTTTTTCTTTTTTTTAAATATGCTTTATTGATAGCCCATAATGCACAATAGGAAGGAGGCTCATTCCTTCTGGAGAACAGCATTTCCATGGCAAAACACGCCACACACAGCAACAATCTCTTATCTTTTCCCAACACCTACGACTGCTGGAGCTTAGCTTAATGTTATATAATAAAAAAGTACAAAGAACACAATCTCAGTGGAGACTTTAGTGCTTCCCTCATGTATCTTAGATACTGTTATAAAAGAGCCTTTAGGTCATAATGTTACTTAAGCAACCAGAAGCTCTAATTAGAAGCAGGTGCATGCAATTTTGGCTCACATTTCCCAAGACAAACTCACCTGGATAGACTCTTAATGAAGCAACAGCGTGGGTGACAACAGCTACAAGACCAGATGTTTGCTCTTGCCTCTTTTGCAAAATTTCTGATGCAAAAATTTTAATGTTGTGAAACCATTAAAACTACTGGATTTGATTTTTTGCTTTGTTTGAGGCAGTGGGGGGGGTGTTGTTTATTTTGATTTTGGGTGGGGTTTTTTTAAATTCACGGTGGTTACAAAGTAAAGGCACATAGCAGGACATTTAGTAGCACTATTTGCTGGAACCTTTATAAATGTTATTACATGAGTATAGATAATGTCAATAAACTTATCTTGAATCTGACACACCAAGAAGACTTGCTGATCTGTCTCCAAAACATGCAACTGCCTGAGTCATTAAAGCTACTGCATCTGAGCATCCAAAGTTAACACTGAAATAATAATTCTAGTCAAACTCCATCTACAAGATGGTGTAGATCAGATGTGAATGTTACTCTGAAAAAATGAAGATAAATAGGAATGGAATATTTACATCATGATTAGTCTCTGTTTTAGTGGAGTGTGCTTAAAATTTTTACCAATGCAAACCTTTCAGCATTAATACCAGCACAGCAGCCATAATTGGCAATATTTGTTCTAATTCCCCTGTCCAAAAGACAAAATAACCAATTGCTAGGGAAGGGTTGAAGTTTGTTCATTGTGCTGTTGCTGTTAAACCCAGAGCCAGTTTTCACTGTACCAGAAAGACAGCATGACTGACATGAAAATGAAGATATTTTGACATGCAAACTGATTATTTTATTTCTAACCCTCACTGATAATTATCCAACTTTCAATCTGATCCAGCTAAGTGGGAACACAAAAGCCTATTATAAACTCAAGCATATGGCACTGATCAAAGGCATTCAACTTTCTTTTCCAGGCTAAAATTATTTTCTTTAGTGAAACAAAAAACCAGCATTGATCTGCTGCTTTCGTCTTCATGTTTCACTTCAGCAAGATAACAGGAACTCCACTGCATTGTCAACAATGGACATTATCTTCAAGAGGAGTGACTTCAGTCCTGCTACTCATTTAATAACAATACCATTTCTTTAGTAGGAAGAAGGCTGGATGATTGCTTATGTGCAAGCAACAATTAAATCTTAGAAAAAGACTGCTTTTGTAATAATAATCTGGAAAGGCATTATATCATTCCCTGAAAAATGAGTAGTTAATGGATAGAGTGCCTCAAGAAAGGGTTGGCATTGACAAGACTAGAATTTAAATTGTATAAAGTGAAACTAAAATTCCAATTCACTCTAAATAACATCTCCTACAAAAGAAACATCTGGTGCAAAGGAAAATTCAGTGATCTGGCATTGCAGTACTGCATTAAATATTAATACTGGTGTTGAAATGACCATGCTGCCTAATGCAAGAACATAAGTGGCACCACACTGGAAAGTGGCTTGGCCTTGCTGCTGAATTGTCATTTCAAGCTCTGCAGTGGCACTCAGGAACAGTCATGGCTCCAAGTGAAGCCTCGCTGAGAAAATACAGTAACTTTAGTGAGTGAGGAAGGGGAAGAAGGAATATTGATTCAGTCTAAATCAGGCAGCAATAACCACTTTATGCACTACCATTCTGCACATATGATCAGAACTAGTGGAGAGATTTCTCAACTTCCTTGCATAAATACATGTCTCTACATCAAACACTTCATGCTGCTGCCACATCAGTGGCAACTGCATCTTTTAATATATTCATAGATCTTCAGTCTTTTGATCTGGAAAATATTCTGACTGCCACACTACGTAGTAAGAACTAGAAACTTTTCTCATCCCTTTGTTCACTCTGGAATTTTAAAGAGTGTAACACACTATTTTCCTGTCCTTTTTTGAAAGAAGCTTCTTTGCAGTGATATTTCTCACAGCCCAACAGTAGTAGCCAGTGAAGAAAGGTTCCAAGTGCTTTTTGCATTTACCTCCTCTAATATGTTTGCTTGGTTCCTCACAGAATACAGAAACAAGAGGAGAAATATACATTCTTTGCAGCACATTGCAGCTCCAAAGAAAGACTCATCTATTACTTCTCCCCCCAAAAAATTGCCTTTTCAGAACATGACACAGGCAGATGTGTCCCCCTTTACTCCTACACAACTGGATCTGAAATAATTTCCTGCTGTTGGTCAATAAAACCCTCCAATCCAGATATCAGAAACTAAATGAAATATAAAGGCTAAGCTCACAATCTTACTTACAAATTACAGTGCTTTAGCATAACAGCAACCTACTCTTCAAGCTGTTCAGAGAGCTGTTTCCATAGCAGATTTTGTGGAGCATTTGGTTTAGTGTTAGAAGACTCCATGTTAAATTGCTGGAAGAGGAACACTGCATCAGTAAGGACAGTTATCATGCATTTATATTTTTTTGTGGACAATGCCAAACAAAAGAAACCATTAAACAAACTGCAGCATTGGGGAAGATAAAGACATCACACAGATTGATGGTGCATGCCAAAAACTCTCCTCCCCTGAAAAATGTGAGGAATTTGCATTGATAGCTCCAAGAGTTTACATATGGTTCAGTGATATTTTTCATTCCATAGCAATCAAAAATTGTTGGGTGGAGGGGAAGAAGAGAGAAGGGAAAAGACAAATAGCTAAATATAAAAACTGAACTAATAAATATTAAAGAGCTAATTTTTTTTTGATAACTTATGCATGCAAACACATACATGAATCAAAGAAAAAACAAAATATATACAAATAGTTTGAGTCTTCTATTCATGCACTGTGGGTCATGGTTCCCAGATTGCTTTTTTTTTCCCTCTCATTTAATTAGACTGAGGAATCTGAACAAACTGCTACTGAGCAAAAACCCATATCTTCCTGCGTGAAGAGGGGATAAAATATAAAATCATAATTAAATGAGTATGCTAAAGAGAAGGTTATTAAGGCTGCAAAACGATTGTAGCAATAAGCGCACATACAAGTAAAGCATTCCAAAGTTAGGGAAGGTCATGATTAGAGAGGTCTATACAATCCTGACTGCACCCTCTGTAGTGTTCTGATTCAGCCTTAAAGTGACATAAATCACACCATGCTCACTACGTATTCACAACAGGCAGTGCTCAGTGAACCACACAGCAACGAAAATTTAGTTTGGTCTCTGTTCAGGGTAAACTACCATGGCCTGGCCAAACACATAATGACAAATCACATATTGACTAAAAACTGCTTTAGGACAGGTCTGTCTGCCAAAACTTCCCCTCAATGCCGAGTGCTTCAGCCAGAGTCTCTGTTACACCTCTTCTGGGGGAGGAGCTACTCTCTCCTCTTTGCAGCTCTCCAGTTTCTTACTCAGCATCGAACTTTGGAGAGCAACTTTGAGATCCAGTGTAGAACATCTCTAAAGCCCATTTCCATTAGACCAGCAGCAGCCATCTATAAAGCCTTCCAAATAAAAAGCATGTTTCTAGTTGAAGCTGTCCTGTTCCAAAGCCAGGCAGCTTCATCCCCAACTTTTTACAGAGCCTTCAGAGAATCAGAGACATTGAAGCAAATCTGAACTTGCATGACAAAAAAAAAGCCTCTGATTCCCTCAAAATCCTCCTGTCTCAGTAATTTTCTTCAAAGCTGGTCTTTCTCTTACTGGACTGGAGTCAAAAGGTTTGTCTTAATTTCCCTATAGGTTTCGACCAGCTTTTATTCTCTTCTATTCTGAAAGTTTTAGTGATATTCATCTATTTTCCACACTGCTTTTAATGCAGTGAGGATCAGGGAAAAAGAGAAGACATTGGCCCATTCAGTAAGCTTCTGAAGATATTATTTAAAATTCCTTCCTTTGCCAAATATTTCAATCAAATGGTTTTGACTTTTTTAAAATAGAAATAACTTCTCTCTGTAACCAAATGGGAAAAAAATTTACAAGCATTCCTAGATTAAAGAAACTGAATTTGAACTGCATAAGACTTCTTTAAAGATGAATACCCCAGCCTTCTGACAAAACTAAACTGTGTGGCCCCAAACACTGAAATAACTGCTGAGAGATTAAGCGGAATGCAACAGCTCACTCAGAAGTTAGGGTCAGTTATAGGGAAGATACAGGGACTCTTACTCAGCACACTTTTTTTCAGTGTTTTGTTACAGAAACTGTTGAATGATTTTGTAAAAAGAAAAAAATAAGAAATATCTTTATAAAAAAGAGAAAGGTAGCATTCTTGAGAAACACACAACTCCCTCTTATGACATCTATCCTTGCTTTTCAAGGATAACAAAAAATGTGCCTTAGCTTCTCTAAGAGATTAAAAGAACTGCAAAAAAATAACTTGCTTATGTAGTCATGTATTTTTAAAGGAAAAAAAGGTCATATTTTCAAGTGAATAGTAAAAAAAAAAAATAAAAAAAATTAAACAGGTTTTTATCCAAATCTGTATTTCTCAGTGACGAAATATTTGGTACTCTAGTAGAAACTTAGTCTGATGCTTTTAATAATGAGGTAGGACCGCCATATTTTTAACCAGATGATTAGTTCAAATAATTATGTTTTAGTGTTGCATTGTAACCAGGCCATTTACCTGACATGGCTACTTGAATTAGGTAGCATTGGCTTCTCTTTGTTTAGTACACATTATAGCAGTTTAATTTTGATGTATGTGTCTTGAACCCAAGACAACATCAGCAGGCTGTTTTCCTAAACCAGGTTTTCTCAGATCTTGGAGGAACTCCTTGGTAGAGTATTTCAAGGAAAAGAAAGCAACATTACACCCATTTTAGGACCAATTTTCATAGTGATTTAAGCAGCAAATTTAATCAAGTGGTTGGTTGCTAATGGGATACATTCACCTCAGCAATAGCTTATAAACCTCCAAAACTTTTGAAAACCTATTAGCCCTTTTTCCCCTGCAATTCCAATGAAGCAGAAGTTGTGTACATTACAAATTAAGAAATGAAAGAGAAAATAAAGAAGGATATCTGCTTGTACTTTTGCTACTAATAAGGCAATTTCCTAAAGAAAACAAAAGGTCAGACATACTTGAGCATCAGCTGAGATACACACGAGGTACTTTGTTAAACAAATGTGGCTGAGCTTAAATGGATCAACTTTGTAAACGATGACAGAACTCAGTTTCAAGGTCAATATAATCTTTACCTCCTCCGCCTAATCCCACGATAAGGATGATGGTTTTGGCAACCTGTGGAACTCTTGGCCTTTCAAACTGAGTTGAAGCAACATGGACACATTTCACAACACTAAGGCTTTGTTGTTTTTATACTTGGCCCACAAGCAAGTGCTGTGCACATGGAAAAACGTCATTCCTCAGCCATAAGTGGCTCTTCACAGCAACCTGGCTGACCTCATATTCACTTGTATCTTTGCCTTGAACACCAACAGAGAGAGTTGCATTTGTTTTACCACACAGCTTAAAACTGACCACTTCAGGGTTAGTTCTTAAAAGTGGTCTCCAATGGAAGACTAGCAGGTACTACTAGATGCATCTTTAATGTCTGAATTTTCCCAAGGATACTTGGGATGTGGAGAGCACCACAAAAGTAAAGCCACTGGATTAAAGGAGAGAATACTGGGGGTTTTTAATCGTGGAGGAGGAGAACTTGTCAGCCTACACTGCAGCACTGCTGAAAACTACCAGAGTGCTGATATGAATCATAGTTGAGTCAATTATGTAACACTGCAGAAAAAATAAAAGCGATCCTGGTGGGTAATGACAAGAATACTACATGCAAGATTGGAGAGGCAATCAACCCTTTCCTGTTGAAAGGGGATACTGGGCTCAAGCTGTAGTTCTTCACAGCAGAAAGGACACAGACCACACACAGTGCCCAGAAGGAAGAAGCAGAAATTAAAATACTTTTTTTTTTTTTGGGAAATGCACATAGATGATTTAATTTAAAGAGCACCAGATTTTATTTTCCAAAAAGGAAAATATTTCTATAAATAGGACAACATGAGTTGTTCTAAATGGCCACATGTATTTTGAGGGTTAGGGAGGGAGGGGAAAAGGAGGCTGCAAAGAAAATATCTCTTTTTGCAGCAAGAATAACTGATATATTGTTAAAGTGTTGACATGTTCCTGAACTGATGTAGTCTTGGTCTGACAAAACAATGCTAACTTTGCAGAACACAGAGATGGACTAACCAGTGGACATTAAAAAGCAGAAAAGGGATACAGAAGGGGAAGAGGCTCCTTGCAGAAAATGCACACTGCTTGCATGACAAAAGTAGACAAATTTCTTAGAAAAGTTCTTTCTTGATATTTGTTTAAAAAAGAAAAAGGAAAAAACCAACAACAACAAAAGGCATAAGAAAATATTGCAGGCAAATTTGATGTTCCTTGGTCTAAGGTACTAAAGTAATTAATATGTTGAGAAGAAAGAAGCCTCCCTTCCTATTATTTACTATTAATTGCAGTGACAAAAATAATTTTTTAAAGTAAATTATAGGATCTACAACACAGCTTTAACTGAGATTATTAGGAAGAGAGTAATGAGGCTCAATTTCTAACAAAATGTGCTATAAGACAGACACCTTAATGGAGTTTTAGGTTGGTTTATTTTCTTCTGAAACATAATTTAAATGTATTTCAGTGAGAAGACATTAGAACAGCAGCTATAGTCAATATATGTGCCTTTTCATATGACCTAAGCTTTACTCCTTATCTTAAACAAAAATGTTCAGCTAAAGATTTTAAACCAAAAGGGAGCAAATTTATTAGCTTAGTCTGGGCTTGAAGGAAAATTTAGGGTGCTTCCAGCTTCCCAATAATTTCTTATTACAGAAATATTGAACGATGTCAAAGAGATGTCAATTAAGTTCTTTTCCAGCAGGTGTGTTTCCTAAGGACTGCCTTATGCTGTGCAGCATTTCAGAGCCACTGCAATCAAATCCCATTACAATTATTACAGTAATGCCTTGCCTGTAAGCCATGACCTTTTCACCTTACCAAAGTGCTGGACAGTGGCTCAGTGGTCCTTTATGGCTTCCTGTCTAACATCTTTAGGAGCTTGGACAACTGGAGAAGCAGAGCACTTGCTTGTGGCTACTAATGCATGTTGTTTGTTTCACTTTCTAAATGAACTGGCTACACCTCTGATGCTTTACGGTCTCTACAGTGCCAATCTGGAAGTGGTGCCACCCTTCGTTTCCTGTGCAGGAACCCTAAGTGGTAAATTAGCTATCACTGTCTCTCATTTCTTCCTGAGATGGCCCTTTACCATTCCAATGAATGAATGGAATTTTATTTATTTTTATTTATTTTTTTGAAAAACACTTTTGCAATGATTTGATGAAGCTCTGAGAGGAATAAGTATGCCAGGAATAATGCTACTGTTTGATTTACCTGAGGGTACCTATTGCATGCAGTCTTGTGCAACTTTCAGCAGCTCCACAGATGAGTTGCTCAGCATTCTTCTGTGGGTGTTTGAAAGAGTTTTCTAATACATTCTGACACTAAAACTTATAGCAACTGCACGTAACATTGTCAGTTCTCTCACCATAGCTTTTAGAACATGCAGTTTCAAGCACTGTGTGTTATTGTACATATTATGCTCTGCAGCAGCTATTTTTAAACATCACAGCAGAAAGTTTTTGTGAGCATGTTTTCAAGCTTTAATATAGTTACTTGGAGAAAGACTATTAGATTTGACACGTTTTACACCTCTCCATTTTGGTTTTCTTTTCAAAAGAATGAACTACATGAGAGACAAGAGAAGCCTGAAATATTGGCACAGGGGTTTTATATGTTTAGCTGCTGTTTATGCTTTTTTCCACACTACCTCTGATTTCCAATTACGGCTGTGTGTGTAACTTGCACCGTCCTTGCTATGCTTTATCACTGCCATATGGTTCTGAGTTCAATTAATTAATCTATAAGGTTCCCAGTCAAAGCACTGGTGTTTGGAATAACAGGGAAGATTCAGTTATAGATTTTTAGGAATCTCCCACATGGCATTAATTCACATAACCTTTATTTACCACAGAGTGCCCTGCATGTAGATGTGAAATGCTTTGTGGGGAAAAAACATTTACCAGTCCACAGCAAATTCGTGTCATTAGAGGGGCATTTATAATGGGATTTAACTTAATGGAGATGGAGGCCTACAGACACCGTGTTAATGCTTTACAGCAGTGAGCTTGTAGCAAGCTTTTAGCACAACATAATGATTCACCAGCTAAAATTATACACTGAGCAGTGCTTGGTTGAACCAGCACATTATGTTTTCAGTACATACTCGCACAACTTGGCAAAACACAGCTCCTTCAAATTGCAAACATGATTTATAATAATTGGCACTATCTTCCAATTGTGCTCACACTAAAAGTTCTGGAGGAGAAAAGGGTTAAACTTCCCACACACTATCTAGTTTTATGTCTCCCTTCACAAAGCTTAATATTAAAACCCTTGGTACTGTTGTTTATGGGAAATTCATAATGAATAAAAGTTAAGTATAATGTTGTTTTCAGCAAGAGACTGTTTACAGAATAGGTTCTTATCAGCCATGTACAAAATCCTTTTACATGACCTTGTGGAATGCCTTTACAGAGCACTGAACACCAAAAATTGTCATAAGATTTTTGGCAGAGTTTACTCTGCATTAGCTAGAAATTTCCATTAAATGCAGTACATAACATCATCAGAAGGGTACTATGACGTATAAGATGTTCTTACATTTTTCTTTTTCACCTACGGGCTTTTCCAGAGCTGAAAAGAACAGCTCTTTATTTATATTTCAAGGTGAATTTTAATATGCATGAGGACCAAGAAAGTGATGGCTACTGTGAAAAAAGCTGTCTGTTTATCTAAATGACAGACATGTCACAGGCATTCTGAGGACAAGCTGCCCTTAACACATGCTGCCCTGCTGCTGATCTGAACATTTGAGAGGGTACCCTACCCTGTATACAAATACTCCTTCACCTCTCTGCTAAGACTTTGAGCAAAAGTCTTCTCCTTCTACTGCAATGGGGACACCTCTCCACCTGCAGATGACTGAATCTTCAACCCAGGCTGCTCAGACAGAAAAGGTGGATGGCAGCTTGTGACAGATGACAAACAATCCATTCAACACAGGAGGTAAAACCACATCTCTGTGAATTGTATGAGTGTAACTGGGAGTAGCTAGGAAAAACTAGCTGCTAAATGGAGCATTAGGAAAGAATTAGATATACCAATATTCATTAACCACGTTCCCATACTACAGTCCTACTGCACCAAAAGTTACATCTAGATGAATACATACAGGGACAGTACTGAAGGCAAGTTAGAGATTGGGATATATCATTAAATCCCAGCACTATTTTATTCACAGGCAGTGACAGATGATGACAAAAAAAAAAAATCTGAGAAAGATCCTCAAATATGTTTGGTTATCAGACACATATTAAACCGAAAAAAATTATGGAATACCAAACCTTTTGGCAGGCCTTACAGTATTAACTTTGTCAAAAAGCATTTTTATTCAAGATGCTTCATTGCTAGCATGTTCATTAATAAAACTTCTAGAACACTTCTTTGCTAGCTGAAGAAAAAAAAACAAACTCATCTAGAAACAAAAGAAAACTGGAAGAGACTGATTCTAGAATTCTGGAAATTTGTAAATATGAAGAGAACCAGCAATAAAACCACAGCAGCTCTTTTGCAGCCTGCAGATGAACTTCTGCTCACAATTACTGTGCAGCTTTTCAGTACATTCAGTATCCTGGGCCAAAACCAAGCAGTGAACTGAAGTGACAAGCAACCTCTGAATTTACGTGACAAGAACGAAAGATGACTTTCCATTTTCAACACCAAATCTCAGAAATGAATACCTGGGTCAGCTGCTGAGGCTGCAGTTTCACAGCAGACCAACCCTGTCTGATCTTCATCCCCTCCAGACCAGCTTCTGCACCCACTCACTCCTGGTCACATTTTACAAGCTTCCTTCCACATAGATTCCCACCACTGATCACACTTTTTACAAAGCTATTTCAACATAAAAAGTCAGTGGGAAGCTCATCAAATTACCAAAAGCAAATAGTTCTCTGACAACATTCTATGATGAAAACAAATGCTGAATAGATGGCAATAATGCCTGAAATTGTTCCTGTGGTTTCCCCCCCTGCCCACCCCACAGCAGCAGCACCCAGAGGAAAGAGGCAGAAATTGTTCTTACTGTTGGCAGCAGATCTGACTGGAGGCTTCTTAGGTGTGCAGGCAAGTTCAGAGTGAAGGTTTGTCCTTCGGCATTGTCCAGAGGATGAACTGTAAGAAAAAGCCAATCTGGTTTTTAGCAATTTGACCTCCTGAATCAGCAACCAAGAGCAAGTCAGTGCACATTTAGCGACATCTACATTTGCTATTTGCCACAAAATATCAAAACACTGTAGCAATACATTTTAAAGAGCCAAAGTATTCTCACACCAGAAAGAACTTTTTCTTTGTATGTTACAAGAAAAAAAGCATGTGTTTCTTAGCTTTACTACAGAAATACAGGGACTAACAGAGCAAACTGACTGAGTTTCTCTACATGCCTAATGCAAGGAGTATCAGTTTTGCTTTGGAAGACAGGGAAAGGACACTCAAGGGCAACCACCATTCCAGAAGGAAACCCCTTATTTTTGGAAGAGGAGTTTACCAAGTCAGCCAGGAACAGTTAAAATAATTTCAAAAATGCATTTTTCAAATGCAAATATGATTGGCCCTGTTCTTTACTACTGTAGATGCAGATATTTTTCCCCTGTACCATTTGAAGAATTAAATTATTCTTTGTGCTGGTATTTGTGGCAGAGATTTCCTATATTCAGTTTCATGTCTGTGTGACAGAAATCTTACAGAGACTGCTAACAGCACCACAGTATGGCAGTACTCAAAAGGGAAATAAAATTGGCTTCAAAGGCACTTTTCTTTCCTAGCTCTGTAATTTTTATACTCCCTGGCCTGTTACAAGGCTGCACTTCTTCCCACAGATCATCTGTGACCAAATGACAGGTCTGCAGCCTGTCCTCCCTGACACCAAAGGGGGAAAAACAAAATTGCTGAGGGACCAAAGAAAATACTATTCTGCACATGTTAAAAACAAAATCAAAACAAAAAACCAAACAAACACACTAAAAACCAAAAGGGCACAAAATCCAAGTCCAGCCCAAGGACCTAAAAGACATCTTGATGAGCTAATCAATTTTACCTTTAAGATCATAATTACTACAGCACTGAGCAAGGTTTACAGCTGATTTAAAAACTAAAACCTCAATTTTCAAATAAACTTTTCTGAAACAGAATATAAAGGTAATTTCCAGAAAGAATAACATTTAAATGAATGGCAGCAAAAGAGATGGCAAGCCTGTGCAAATGAAGAATGCTTCTTTTAGATTATGATTTTAAAAATTAAAAAAAAAAAGAGAGGATATATTTAACTACGTAGTTACAGAAAGCTTTATTACACAATGAAATACATCTAGGACTGAAGGTGTGAAAAGGTGTGTTCAGAATTTATTAGATCTGAGTTGAGGCAATGCTCCAAAAGGTCACAGAATATGAATTTGCACTCTAAAAGGCAAAGCTTGTTTTTAATAGCAAGCAGAGAATTCCTCTCTTTACACACAATATTTTAAGTAGTAGCTCTGCAAGTTCAGCAAGTTTCTGTAGGCTACTCTACCTTGAGCATTTCTCAAAGGACCTTCCCACAACTGAGAATAGCACACAGTCATATTTTTACTAACATTTCCAGAGCAGCATGAATAATAATATATATTTTTCTCCTAACACTGCAAAATAAATTTATAACCTAGTAAGCTTCCCTGTGATTCTCTGCTCTCCAGAAATTGGTGTAATGTTACATAATCTCTGCTCACAAGTCATCACAGACGTTATTACTGGTTCTGCTCATTAGCCTTGCACAGGTAAATGCTGATCAACAGAGCTTGTCTGTGATTAAAGCACAGGAGCAGCCCCATTTATTCTAGACTGAGAGCACTTAGATGATCTTTAGCCCACAACATCTCCCAAAAGATCTGACTGATTTTCCCCTGATATCAACAGAAATCCCCCTTCCAACTTCGAAAGGACATCAAATCCAGGAAAGGCAAATCCAAACCCAAGAGACAAAAACTCAGAATAACTCCCTAACATTTCTGAATTATATGTTTCATTTTTATGCAGCTCTGGAAACAAGAGGCCTGGTCTCCTTGGCTGACAGATAATTCCTAAAAATACAAGTTCTATATTATAACTTTTACTTCTCTTGATCTGGGTCAAGCTCTTTCACAGCAGGCTTATGAGATGTCAGGAAGGAAGTTGATAGCAACTGCCTAAAAAAGCAATGCTAAAACAGAGTTGACATTAAATGACACAAATTAATTATTTCTACAAATGTAACCCAAACAATTTGCTTTCAGAGAATATCTTGATGATTTTAGTAGCACTAATGCAGTCAGAGTGTCAGTTATCCTAACCTGTATTCTTAAAAAAATGAACACTGGCATTTTTGAGGGTTAAAAAGTGCAGGTGAGCATTACAAGAGGGAACAGGAGGACCCACCAGTTCATGAAACAGGATATCATGGATGAATGTAAAAAGACTCGTAGGATTTTACTCTTTTAAATGCTGTCAGTTGAATTTGTGATAAAGTCAGAAGAAGTGTAGCAGATTTCCTGGAAGCACATTCCTGTGACTTGTATGTTTATTGCTAAGCTTAGGAATAATCTCTCCCATGTGAATGAAACAACAAGAAATGTTAAGTGGCTGTATGCATTCTTTATAAATAATGACTGGAGAAAGGAGACAGAGCACAGAAATCTGAGCTTTGCACAGATGATGCAAATGTGGAAAAGGACCAAACCCCTGGATTATGACATTTTGAGTTACAGCCCTATTTTACACTACTTTTCATGGATATTTAGGGCTCAGAAACACAAATAGACTGGTATCAGTTTCTGTTGTTAGCCACTTTTGCCTTGGACTTTTGAGCAATGGCTGTTCAGGGGAGCAATTGCAGACATGCTTCTTCGAGGAGCTGCTGACCAGGCTGAAGGGTGTGCTTGGAGCAGTGCAGCTCAGCATGGGAGTCAGCGTGTTGGGGCAAAACCAGCACAAGCTTCCCTGGAAACCAAGTGTTTCATAACTAGGATTTGTTGTTGTTGTTGGAGTTTGTGTGCAAAAGTCACAGCAAATTTAGCAAACAGTATTGTCCATGATGTAAATCTGAAATTCAGTTAGCTGTAAACATTTGATGTTTGTTCAGCTAATTAATCCTCTAATAGCTGCAGTATTCAGATGAGAAGCTCGTGAGAATAGATATGTAATTAGTTTTCCAATATTCCATTTGTGCCAATTCCATAAGACTCTGTTTTGCAACCAGCAAAGAGCATAGAAGGGGAGATCCTAGAGGGCTGGAAAAAGATGAGCAGAGCATTTTCCTTGGTAGAAGCAGGAGGGATTCAGTGTATTACATCCAGGGATGCCAACTGCAATGCTCAGGAGGACACAGGAAAGAAAAACTATTTATTTATAAACTCTTAGAGCACAAAAAAAGCAATGAAAAAGAGCCAATACAAGCTTGCTGAGGACAGATCATGTCAAAGCAGTGAAACTCCCTTCTTAGACAGGATAAGTGGCCTCGCAATGAGGATACAGCAGTAGGAGTGACACATCTAAATTGTCCTCAAGCCATTTGGTTTGTCACATTCTCTAATGGACTCCAGACAGCTTCCCTTGCAGGGAAACTGCCTAAGCAAAACCACAATCAGCCAAAGAACCATAATGAGCCACAGTTATCAGTGACCTGCTCCTGTGTCAGCCAGCTGTCTCCAGTGGGGTTATATGGCGTCTACACTGCATTCTGCCCAGTCTATTCTGTAGTTTAACATCATCAAAAAATTGCATAAATTGTGCATGAGAATTTTAAGAATATTACTAAAGCAGGAGGAGATGTACTTGGGAAGGCAGCATTTAAATACAAACTGGAAATTCCTGGCAAACTAGAATTGAAAAACAACAGGACAAAGTTCAGGGTAGACACATGCAAGGTGAGTGCAGAGAACTGCTAACAAATCCACTCATACAAAGAGAGGGGCTCAGTAAGCGGGAGGTGCAGCGGGTCACAGTAGCAGCCAACAATGCGACTCAGTGTGATTGCTAAAACAAGGTCTTAAAAGATGATAGGAATTCTGTATGCAAGCAGCAGTGGTAGCTAATCCACTCTTTTTAATGCTAGTGTCTCTCAGCTGGAATACAGAACCCAAATTTGAGCTTCAAACTATAAAAACCCATGCAGCATCCAGAGAACAGCAACAGAGATGAAAAATACCAGAAAATATCCCATAAAGGGACTGTATTGGTTTGCAACACTCGCAAAAAAAATATTTTATTGAAACTTTTCAAGGGCCATTTCAAATCCATGTTCCATGAATACTGTATACCTTATCTTGGGTGGATTTCAAGTGATACCTCAGGTCACTTAGAGGCCCCATTTCTATGATGCTTTTTCTGAAATATTTCCAACAAGCCAAACCAAACTCCAGCACTGCTTTCATTGTATAAAATAGATCTAAAAGAAGAAAGGCTTAGACTCACAAAACTGAATTACATCATCTTTATAATTCAAAAGTAAAAATTGAAAATCCTACTTACTCTATAATGAATCTAAAGTTGAAGTTGTAAGAATCTTCTCAAGAGGAGCATACCAAGTCAAAAACTTAAGAAAGTAACCACTCCTAGTGTCCCTACATGTGACAGCAATCAGAGAAATTAAAGAAGGTGATGAAGGAATGCTACTTTTATTTCAGATTTAACATCCAATAATTGGGGGAAAACTCCTTTTACACTTGCAGAAAAACATGAAATTAATAATGATACCTGCCTTCCAAATGAACCAAGATGCATAATTATAATGAAGGACTTAAGATTCAGAAAAAAACACATTTAAAAATGTTTTGACACTCTGGCACTAACCTCAGCAGAAGGAATTGCATTAGGCTTGTTAAATGCCAGCTAGATCAGGCTTTCCACAGGAGACCATGGGCTTACATTAAATATCTGTAAGAAATTGAAACTCACTTTCATAGTGCTATGATTAATTACAAATCAGCTCTACAATACAATTTTAAATGAAATCTCTTTTCAGTTCAGTGAAAGCTAAGAAATGCTTGAAGTGACTTTGCTTGTACAATCTATACATTATCTCTACAACAAAACTGTGTGAAAAAAGAGTTTTCCCCCATGTATCTACAAAGGAGTGATGAAAGGTCAAAGAGAGACAATATTGCTATGGGTTTCTTTGGAGATTTTGTACCAATAAATGAGCTGAGTGGGTCACAGCACTGGATGCTGTGAGGGCTGGATGGTTTGCCTGGCTTTGCCATTAACTCATAACAGCATCAGACAAAAATCACTGAAGTATCCAATCCTTTCTTTGAAAAACAAAGGCACTCGTTATGTTTTCTGTTTCCTCCCTTACCTATGAAGCAAAAGTGCTATTCTTAAGTACCTTGTTTTAAGCAAATCAACATTCCCTAGCCAACAAACTTAACTGCTCAAAAATAATCAAAGTGCAGTTCCCCCAGGAAAGATGAATTTATTACTGTTTGTAGCAGGCTTTAGAGTCCTGAGACAAAAGATGCCTCACATATGCTAAGTGTTGATTTCAGGAACAAAACATTTACACAAATGTAGCACATGAGAGTAAAAGGGAACTCCTGCAAATGAAAGTATTGGTAAAGCCCCTGGTGACACGACCCAAGGGTGGGGTAAAAGTAGCCTAAGTCTGCGTGAGCAGGGCCCAGGGTCTCTCAGCCAGCTGGGTGCTGGCAGCTGCCACCTGCAATGTGCAAAGCAGAGGCGTTAGCAGGACGTGGCACCTGGCCTGCCCCATCTGTCCCCCCGTGGCCTCGGCAGCACAGCAGAGCTCTGCCAGTGCTCCCAGACTGGCCCTGCATCATCTTGCATGGCACTGAGCCTCATCTTCAGCCAGTGTGGTCATTCTAACAGAATTAAGAATTGTTTCAGCTGAGAATCTCATATAGTGCCACTAGCTTCAACCTCAGAGTTAAAATAAAGTGTGACTAATTATGACTCTGTGGTTTATCATTGAAAGTTATAATTTAGGCCTGACACACTCCAGGAACTACAGCAGTAGCCAGAACTACATTATACACTTGGTACACCAGTCCATGCATTAATAAATCAGTTGGATGATGCATTTTTGGTGGCTAGGTTATTGTGACCATCAAAATCAGCTGATTAGGTTTAACTTCATGTAAAGACAGAAACAGGTTTCTTGAAGCAGTGTGAGCAATTCTGACTCCAAATATTCTGTCATTCTGTAAAGAACACACACACTTCTGTTATAAACCAACACATGGACTGATGAAAATAAATGTCTAAAATAACCTAATGGGAGAGAAATAGTTTTTCTCACCTTTACTGCTGATCAGTTCAGTGTGTATTTACTCGTGTCACACTTATGCTCTCTTGGAGCATGGATGGATGAGTGTGTGACAGAGTGGATATTATGCTCTGCTAAGCAAGCTCAATGACACCTAGCAGGGTGCCTGGTCACCTCTGAACTTCACCATGTCTGTCAGATTGAGGCTGATTCTCTTGAGATCAACTATAAAACAGAAGGATGGAAGAGCAGGAAGGGCATGTTTGCATGGAGACACCACACAGGGCTGCAGAGAGCACACCAGCACACGGCCGTGCCCTGGAGAGCCTTTTCCTTGTGTTGCTGCTCTTGGGATAACCATTCCTGGGTACCCACGTGCTCATCACACTTGAATTGCACCTCCCATGTCATCAGAAAGAAGGAAAAAATGTCCAAAAAGAAAAAAAACAAAGTGCAAAAAATCCACCCCAAAACCAAATTAAAAACCAACCCAATCAAGCAGCCAAAAAAACCAAAAAGATATCACCTTGCATAGTGGGAAAAGCCAAATGCAAAGAACTACTAGTAGGTGCTGGTGACAGATGCATAAAGTAATTGCTAAAACAGAGGAGAAACTTGGAAACACAGGTCTTGATAATTTTCAGCATGCAATAGTGATTTTATTTTATTTTTTCCCTGTATCTCTTTGTGATGATGACTGTCTCATTTCTGGAATTACCAAAGGTGTCTTTCTTGGTCATGTTTTTCTCATCACAGCAAGGGTATAGTGCTAATGAGTTTTTCTAAGAAACAGAAATATACACTGGCAGTTTTTCAAACTGCAAACTGGAACAAAGCATTTCTGCTGTGAGGAAATCTCAGCACCAAATCAATCTATCCTGTTTCACTGGTTATGAGAAAAGGAGGGTAGAGAGATGCAGAGTTACTTGAAGGAAAGGTTACTGTTGGCTTTGGCTTTTCTTTAGATAACTTTTCTAAATTACTTAATTCAATTTGTCAAAAAATTCCCTGAGATGTTTATAGTAGTTTGTGACAGTATCCTTTACACTGTAGACAAGATAAGGAAAAAACCTTTCATGAAACTAATTTAAAATCAAGCCACTGATTAAAACAAAAGAATGAGTAGGAATTGGTAACTTTTCAAAACCTTGAATCAACAACACATTACAATGAGGCCACAGCATGTGACATAGTTCTCATAAGCTTCAGGCTATGATCAGCACAGCATTAGTTTCCAGTAGTTATCCCACTCTTTTACCCAGCCTGATCTGGGGTGTAAGATGGTGGAACATGGAATTTCTAATTCTCTCTAGTTTTTTGCTTTGTGTGATATTTTGCTACCAAAATGATAGAGCATAGCCTAATATACTCATGGTTTGAAATAAATAAATAGATAAAAACACCACAATGCAGTGTGGGAGACTAAAACAGTCTAAAGAAGGAGCCAGCAAAGAAAACTTCATCCAGAAACCAACTGTGAAAGGCAGGGAATGCTTCTACCTGAATTACGTGACAAAGAAATGCCAAAGTATACGTACAATATGCTCAAACAAATTCTCAGTAAAGGAAGGATATCCCAAAAAAATCAGCCCTGTAGTATTTTGATGCTACACACCTTGCGTTATCTTATGCCACCTTATGCTGATGTATGAGAATGGTGGTCTCTCCTGCACATGGCACATAGCCACAAGGCGAGAATCCACTGCCTGAGCTGAGGTTTTCTTTAGCATGTGCAGAATGGCAACCAAGTTGTGGCACGTTTTTCCTCCCTAGTCTCATTTGTCACAGCAAACTTTATTTTTTCTTCCAATTCAAGCTTCCATAGAGTGGCCCTTTGTATCTACCAGGAAAACGTGTCACTGAGACAACAACATCGTGATTCAGACAAGAAGCAGAGGTCACTGTCTGCTGGCCCTCAGCCCAGATCCTCAAGAGCCCACTCTTATTTTGTAGCCTACATTACCATAAAAGCAATATTTTATTAGCAGGGTATTTCAAACTCTTAATCTATGTCCTGCTTTTTATGGCTTCATAATGTGTGCAAAATTCAAGTTTTCCTTTGCTTCCTTTTCACTTCAAGCCAATGAAACACATCCTGGCTGCAACACCAGCACCTCTTCTTCCCAGAAGTATTCTGGCACTCTCTTTGATATTGTCTTTTTTCTTGGAATAAGGCCTGCTTCTCAAACCTGTTCACATTCTTCCACACTATCACTTTCAAACACCTTTTATAACAATTTTCATATAGTGACTGTATAAACCATTTTGAGATCAAAGAGTTTTGAATTGTCTGTAAACAACAACAAAAAAAATTTATATGGGAAATTTCTGGTGCTTTCCAACCTGGATTTTTTCTTTAGTTGCTGGGTATTTCCTTTCAAAATTAGGGACAGTTGCTTTTTCCACAGCTTCTGCTTTGGTCACATGAGGTGGCAGCCTGAGGCATCACGCTCTTGGGAGGATCCTCATTCTATTCTGGGACACCAGAAAAGACAAGGCTGTGGCCACAGAGAACAGCTGAAAGCACCAACTCACACACTGAGCTTTCACTGAACAGTGAAGCTATAGAGAACCACCTGAATATAAATAAATAAAACACAGACCCCAAAACACAATAAAACTACTGACTCATCTCCCTGATATGCAACTTTTCAGTTTTTATTAAGAGACAAATGGTTCATCATAAATGCAAATACTAAGTGATTCACCAAATGAAATCTTTTTAGAAGAAATTAATGCTCCTTTGTGATGTGATCACACATATTTGTGTTAAAAAGGATGATTAAAAGTGGATAAAGGGCATAGGAATGGAGATAGGCCAGGGAAAACTCAGCTTAAAACTTGCAAACATTGAGCCCATGCCATGTAATCTGCTTAACCAAGGAAAACCCCAGTAAATAGCCTGCTTGTGAAAATTGTACAGAAGTTGTACAGTCAGAAGTTCTCCTTCTGACTTGCAAATTGAAACACTTTTCAACATGAAACAACAACAAAAAAAGGGGCAGACTTAGCACAAGTAATTTTAATTTGTTATTGAGCATCACCAAGAGTTCTACATAATGAAACCGTAAGACATTGGATAGCTCTGCCAAATAGTTGCCAATTTCCAGTTTCTAATACAGAAATAAAAGTGCCCATGGTTGGAAGTGACTGGTCATTGATAGAGATTATTAAGAAATAGAGAAATGTATTTTCCATCTTCCACTTCCCTGCTTCATAAAAATAAGAAGAATCAAAGCCAGTACAGCCATGTATCAAACCAGGAACAGGGGAGATAAAATACATCTCACAAAGGAATCTGCAGCAGAACCAGCAAATGGACTTGGTCCCAGATTGTGTCTTCAGACACTCCCAAGATTAATAAATGTTAATCAGATTTATGGTAATGTAATATAGCTAAACTATCAAGAGTTCACATTTGCCATACTGTTCCATAATTACTATGGGTAGCAAAACATTGCATTTCTTGTTAAAGGACCAACATTGTGCTGTGATCTATTACACCTGAGGAACAGGGGATTGTAGTCTTTGCAGCCCTGCCAACATGAGCAAAAATCAGGTGACCAAAACCTTTACTGCCACCCTGCAAGGTTTCCACAAATGGCCATGCTTGGCTCTTGCCTGATGAGTCCTGGCAGAGACAGGATCATGCAGGTTGTTGTTTAAGGTCTGCATCTTTCTTTTACATGTAGTACTTCTGAGAAGCATTAAAAAGCATAATGTAATAGAGATAATTAATACCATCTAGGTCAGTATGACAAGAACAACAAATTGCAGAAAAAGCAATGGAAATCACTCACTCCACAGTACCTGCTTAACAACAAAAGAAAAGAGGTCACAGGGAAACCACTGTGGAAGAAAACATTTTATTTCTCTCTGTGTCTCTCCATGCTTCTAAAAAACTGAGTACATCATTGCACAGGTGCCACAGGGAAGAACAAGTGTTTGAAGTCTAAGAGCAGCTTTTTGCATGAAACAAGCTATAGATAAAGCCTGAGGTTAAAACACAACGTCCCAGGGTCTCTTTCCAAAGCACCATCCAAAAAAGCACCATCCATCTTTACGTGCATATAAATCAACCACGAAAGTGAGTTTTGCCCAGTGTGTTTTGTCCATTTGTAAAGGGTCTAAATGCTGCAATTAGCTCTACAAGCTGAGTCCCGCTGTGTGGTGTGAAGCCCTGGGCTAATGCTCTGCACCTCTTCCATAACTCAGCGAGTGCCTCTGACAGCATGGACCTGCACACACGGCAGGGCTCAGAGCACACAGCCAGGGCCACCTGCAGCACTGGGAAGGTGTGCTCTTACTCACTTGTGAGCAATTACCAATGTTCACTTCCTCTGCTAGGCACTAACCTATGGTCATAGTACCAGGGAGACCCAAAGGGAAATTTATCTCCACTTAAAAGGAAAAAAAGAAGATTGTATCAGCTGTAATCTACATGTTTTCCTGACACATTTCCACATTTGCCATATTTTAAGTTTATCTGACAAACATAATCAAATTTGGCATCCATTCTAAAGTCATTGTCAGAAAAAAAATTTAAAAGCCCTTTATTTTCAAATTGGAAGAATTATTTCAAGCAGTTTCTCTTTCTCACCAGCACTCTCTTAAACAAGTTGCATTGAGCAATCAAAGATAATCTTCAGAAAGCCACAAATCAGACACCATGAAATGATATTCTGGGTTTTTTTCTAGAGTGCTTCCTCTTTCCTACTTAAAATAAAACTGAAAGGGAACACAGTTTTATTCACCCAAGAACTATTTCCTCAAAATTTTCACTACTTGGTAAATGATTTTAAATAAAAAACTAAAAAACTCCCATGTATTCAAAACCCATGACAATTCTTTTTCCCTTTTGTTTTAACTATTCCAACGGTATATTAAAAATAAAGTTTCAACATGAAATAATGCTTAATTCCCACAACCCTTGCAAATCCCCTTCTAGAGTAATAGTATTAACAACCGCCTTTCCAAGACCAGATTACTGCCTATCTTGTATCAGACCATGCCACTTGGTACTTTCTTGTGACAAGCACCTGCTCCCTTTTGGTAAAAAATAATTAAAATCCTGTAAGAATTCCCTGTTCTAGGTTAGAATCAATGGCACTGACAAATGATAGTAACAAACCAGTACCAAGCAAGAGGAGACACCAAGATAACTCAGCATTATAATGAAGTGCAAGTCAAAATATAGCCACTATTCAGATACACCAAAAAAAATTAAAAATCCATATTCATGTGTTGCAGCAGCCTTGCCAAATCCTTGAGATAATGCACAGCAAAACTAAACTGCAGTAGTAACATTCAGAAATTGACTCTGTTGCTAAACTTTTGGAGCCAACCTTCACACACCAAAAATTGAGGCAAAACAAGTGACCCCTTCCAAAGTCAGTGACTTCCAATGGCAAAAGAAGCCCATGTGTGTGTTCACAAAATTAGAAGAATGAATTACAATCTAAGCCATCTTTTGTTCAACAGCACTCTTACAGCTTTCTAGGGAAGTGTAGTGCTTCTAATTCGAAGCCTGCAGCATAGAAGAGTTTTTACATTAGGAAAAAACAAAACTGCTTCAGCTCACCAATAAACAGCTCTCAAATAGTGAAAAAATGAATCTGGGGCATCATTAGTATTATCATAATATCTCAACGAGGAATATGCAGAAGAGACCTAAGTGATATATCCCCTAATACCAAGTTTTGCAAAAATGTCCTCAGATTCTGTGGTTTCTACGGGATTTTATTAGCTTTCTTCTCTTCCCCTCCACATCATTGTATACAAGTAACTGGGTGAATGATGAAAAGACCCCATGAGAACTTTCTTACTCCCACAGTAGTTTCCCACTTTGCCAAAATTAAACATACCATTATGTTTTTACACTTGCTGTAGGTTCCACTACGCAACATTCCGGGAGGGGTGGGGGTTTCCACTCTGCAAACATTCTGCAGTATCAGTGCTAGCAGGAAGCCACTCTCTTTACAAAAAAGGGGAAGCTGCCTGTCTGCAGTGTTTTGAAGTCACAGCCTACTTTAACCCTATATGGGCACATCCACCTCCCCCCAAAGTCAAGTGTGATATAGCAAGAAGCTGAAAAAGGAAAGAGAGCAAGCATTGATTGTATCCATACCTGTGTCTAACATAACTGAAAGCCCATCCTGCTAGTCTTGGAAGGCAAGACAAACTTTGCCTTGAAATGCTTTTGGCATTTAAAGCGCATTTAAGACACATGCAATACGTCACTGGAAAAAAGTCAGTCTTGACATACAAGCTGCATAAATGTAGTGGCCCCCTGGTAACTGTATTTACTAAAAGCCAAAACTAATCACAACTGTCTGCTCCTGCTGCTTTAGGTTCTGATGGCATGTGCAGCAGAGCTTGGAAGGCCTGCCAGAAGGTTTCCTAACATTTGCAGAGGAGCCATGTTCATCCTCATAACTGTTGGAGAGACTCTCCTGAATCTGGAACACATGCAGGGTTTAAAAAGAGCCACAAACAAACACAAAACCAGAAAAACCACAACATTTTCACTTCAGTTCCAGTAGGAAGAGGAGTGGCATTTCTTCAATCATATTATTAACACGTAAAAATCTTGCATCGCGTGAAAGTAACAAAAATGTACATCCAACTCAAAAATGCATTTTTGGTATTTCTTGGTTACTTCCTATTTTTCTTTCTGCTTTGATGATGAAAATCAAAGAAATAAGATTTTGCTTTGAAAACTTTTATTTTGAATTTAAATTAACTCAGAATTTAATTAAGAATACAGGGACCCTACCTAAAAATTATTAAAAAATTGGTTTAAGCTAAGAGTTTGATCAAGTATTAATTGAAAAGAAAGTTCATTGGTAACATTGAAGCACTCTGGATAGTTCAGGCTTGAAGGTACAAGTATATGAAGATTAGTCTGTAATACCTTATGGCCATAATAACTCACATTTGGTTATTATGGTCATATTTGGTTATAAGTTAACGTACTTGGTGCAAATATTTATACATTCGGCAACATTTGCTTTTGGGCAAATAAGTATCATTTTTTTAGTCTAATTTTCAAGGGAAATTAGTTTTGTGTATTTATTCTGCTTGTCTGTCAACTTCCCTCTATATTTAATTCCAGCAAGTAATTCAGATTTGTAAAAAGTAGAGGTCTCAGCGCTAAAGAAATATCTGCTCAGAGAACAGTTCAGGTTAGTGCCATGGCTGAAATCAAAGAGCTTCAGCTGTAACAGACCCATGTGGCTGGTGCCAGCCAGGAGGCTCACACCTCTGGCTTAATTTCATATTCAGAAAAAAAGAAAACAAAAGCCTTGAAACAACAAACTGCACCCAAATTAACAGTATTAATCACAACATAAAGTCCAGCTTAGCAATGCAGCAACAGTGAATTTCCTTTAGAAAGAAAAGGGAAAAAAAATGCAGATCCTACCAAAAATCTACAAGATGGTTTTCAAGTTGCTCTGTGGTGAATAATCTCTGTGTTTACAATAATAACAGTGTGTCTTTGAACAGCTCAAACCTGGATTCTCTTCAATCCATTCTACCTTAGGTGTCAACAGAATAGCTGGCAGTTTCTCCATATTCTTTATTTTTATGTCACATTTAAACATACACAGTTGAGGATGTATCCATCATCCTGATGAGATATAATTGTGCTGTCATTTTTCTTTATGCTGTGATAGTACTTTTCAAGAGGGAAAAAAAGACTTCATCTTCTATGATCATAACTGCGCTAAGGAATGAAATTCTCAATTCCAAGTTTTTTGTGAAACAGTTTAATGACTAGTCAATTTAGCAACATAAATATTAGTATTTTGCCAGAAATAGCTTCTTAATGACTATTAAAAATTTTTGTCACTATTAAAAAATTGCTGGTGGATTTTAGTTGGGGTGGTTTAACCCTTCAAACTCTTCCTATTGCCTTTTTCTTGGCACCTAGTATTTAAAATTCTGCCTTTTCCCCTTCTTTGTATACCATAATTTGTCCTATTTCCTTCTTATGATACTCCCCTCTCTGAAAAAATGTATGTCAAATTTTATTCTGACGCTACAATGCATTTTCAGTGCAAATTAGCGGTGTGTTCTAATAGTAATCCATTGCACCCCTCATTTTAAGGGGAAGGAGGCAAGACACATGACAAAAATCATAGAGTGAAATAGCTGGAAGTCCACCCACTGGGAAAGGCTGGATGGCAGAACCACTGTGCAAAGCTGCTGTAAAGAAATGCAAAGTAAGTATTATTTTACTTTATACCAGTCTTACATAAAAGATTTTTTTTTTTAATTTGAAAGCACCGGTGTAGGATAATTTATAGTTAGAGATTTATATTGTTCTGAAATCACATTGGGCAGTCTTAGACTTGAATAAAATTTAGTTGGAATTAGTCTTGGAACTATCTGCAGCCAAACTGTGCACTAGGAAATGCAGGCAAGAACACTGCAATAACAGTTCATTGTAAAATTCCATATTGTTGATAACTGCTATCAAAACACACTCCCCTGTCCTCCCATCCTTCCTTTCTGTGGCTTCAGACAAATCTCTGATTATGGGGCTCATTCTGAGCCCCTCTGAGAAGTCATCCAATTCTCAGATCTCAGCTAAACACACACCTTAACTGGTGAAGCCAAGCCATTCTTATCCATCACAAGTGTCCATTGCAGAAAGCTCATCCTCTGCAAGACTAAATTAATTATACTCTACTAACCTCTTCCAAAAGTATCCTACTAGCATATAATCACATCCCTATCTCCTTACCTTCCCATTCTAAACTGTTCCTTCACATTTCCTGCAAAGAAATGTCAGTTCCATTTCCACAAAGTTATGTCATTGTCTTTTGCCATCACCTCTGCTTTCTTCCTCTTTCCTTACCAACTGTTCTGTTTCCCCAGTCTACTTGTTTCTACATCCTTATTAAAATTTCTATACCTTTACACAAAACAAAACCCACCTCACCACTAACATGAAGTCTTCAGTAACTACAAACTAAATTGCCTACACAGAATATTGCTTTCATTATTTACTGAGTTGTCTCTGCTTGGAAGATTTTACGCTGTAGACATAGAATAGAGAGAATCTCTCATTTCTTATTATTACTGATTCAGGTCTCCAAAGAGAGATAATCTCCAAAGACCCATCTACAATTCTTCCTGTATGATTTAAGTGAGGTTCTGAAGAATTTCTAGTATGCGTTGGACATTACTGTGCAAAAATCCAGTACAAAGAATGGTCAAACAGAAATTGATTTATAAAAAAAAAAATAAGTCAACAAGTTTAAATCCAGGGTGTTAGTTCCCAGCTGTCAGATTTCTATTAGAATATATTGTAAAGAGTTTCTAGGTAGCTTTGTAGGAATTTTATATCAAAAAGAAAACAAAAACAAAACTGCTAAAAAACCCTAACCAACAGAAACCCCCAGAAAACAACAAAGTAAGTCATACTACATAAAAACAAGATTTTTTTAGTAATTTTAGCAGCAATGATATAAGAAATCAGCCAGTTCGGAATGCCCAGAATCAGCTTCCTTTCCTTCACAACATCTGCACCCCGCTCCTAACCAGCATGCCAATTCCTATAACCCCAAAGGCAGCGGGGACCGCGGAGCAGCCCTGCTCTCGCTGGGGCTCAAGCACAGCAGGGATGGAAGTTCCCGGGCAGTGCCAGCACATGACACCCACGTAACGGAGGGCTGAGACTCAGAATTTCCTCTGGTGCAGCACCTCCCGCTGCACTTTCGTTTTCCGCGGCTATAATGGTAGCGGGGAGCAGGAGCCCGCACTCCGCGCACGCCTCGCCCGAGCGCGGCCGCAGCGGCACCGAGCGGGGACGGGCTCCGCGCCGGGAGGGGACATGGTCCTGCACAGCCAGGTAAGTCTGCCCAGCGCTGTGGGCTCCTCTGTCCGCTCGGCATTCCGCCGGAGCCACCTACAGCTCCAGGAAAGCTGCAGGGACAGTAACTGCGCTGGGTATGGCAGGGCTCAGCCACCCACAGGCGCGCAGCCGTGCGTGACAAAGCGAGTGAATGTTGTGCTACAAGTTTAAAATTGTGATGCGGGTTATAAATTCACTGACATTCTGTGCATTAGGTCATGATTAGATCACTTGTAATGAATTGATACCACCCAGAAGGAAGGTTACGTGGTGGTAGCTTTATGTAATGGTGGTGTTGAGAAATGGAAAAAGAGGTTAATGTTTCACGTTACTGTGGTACTTGAACTTTTTTGTTCTCTGGAGGGGAGTAAGGGAAGAGGCAGAAACACAGATTTGAATGAATATTCACCAGGTGAGATGGTTTCAGTATTGTCTAGGCAGGTTTAAAGTGATGCAGGACACTGCATCATAAATGCAGAATCAAAGTTTACTTGCAGGTTGTTTCAAATTGTCTTTTGGAGTCAACCCATCCCAAACTCAAGTGATGCTTTCCAGAACATCAGTAACCAAGTTTCATATTTACAGCAAAGATGGATATTTTTTCCCCAAAGATTTCTCTCAGTCCCTGTTTTTCCAAGTTAAGCAGCAATACTGAAATTTCAAGAGTAACAGGACATTTGCATTGCAACATGGACCTTCTGTTACCTTATGCAACAGAATAAAAAATATTTTCTCTAAGATAAAAAAATAGGTTTTATTTTCAAAAAATTGCAAAGGGATGTTTTCATTTTAACTTCTGCTACATCAAAAACGCTCTCATGGTACTTTACAGGGAAGTAAAGGTTTCTGCTGCAATTCTGGGCTAAGTTTCTCTGGTGCACTTAAGCTTTAAGTGGATTGGTAGGGACCTGATGCACATAAGTCGTGCAATCCCTTGAGAAACGATTTTCAAATTAACTAATAAGATATTGCTCTGCGTACAGCTTATTAGAAAGAAACACTGAGCAGCAACAGCACACAGCTACTGTGCCTGGGATTTAAAAGCTGGATTTAGCTGTCATGTCCATAATTCTTAGTGCGTTGGTTATGTAAAGGAGTAGGTGAGAGGAGGGTTTAGTTTCATATTAAGGAAAGTAAAAAGGCTCTACAGAATGTAATTGCAGGATTAGTAAAAAGTATAAGGCAGCTTTGCTCCACTATTTACATATCAAGGCAATTTATGGAAATCCTGATATAGAAAACTTTAATAATTAATTAATAATTAATAATGAGACTGAGAAACAACTTGGTCTTACATTAAAGGATAAAATGTGTTTTCATATTAAAAAGTTATATGTGTAGAGAAGAATTTGGTAAATTTTCACAGGAAACTTTAAAGGTTAGTTCCCCAATGAGATGAAATAATATTCAAGAACTTTTATCCAGCATTGATAGTTACTTTAGTAATATCTCTGCAGCTTTCCAGATATGCAAGAGATCTACATGTCACAGGATTTCTATGCATGAGAACATTTTGACAGTAATTGCCATTCATCTTGAGGGGGAAAGTTAAAGAGACAAAGCAAGTAAATGCCTTAAGAATAACTTTTTAGAAAGAGCATCACAGTATGGGGCCAACACTTAAAAACAGAGAACCTATAAAGGCAACAGATGAGGGGAGTAGTTGAACCTGGCTGGGCAGAGAAAGAGGAATCATAAGAATTAAGGGTGGAAACTTGTCTGTTTTGGTAATATGTACAACCCTGATCACAGAAAATGAACTTAACACAAAAACATTTTTTAGCAAAGCTGCCGTTCCAAAACTAGAAGGACAATAAAATTTGAGATTCTGCACGAGAGTGCATCAGTGAAATCTACCAAGGTAGCACTACACTTAGGGTAAGGAAGTGCTAAGGGAGGAAATTCCAGGAAAAAAGTAATCATTGACTTTAGCCTCATGCAAAAGTCACATACTGGGGGACAAATGAGATTATTGTATGTGACTGCAAAAAGGGGCAGTTAAAAATAAAATTTAAAAACATTACAAAGAACTGGAGTGAAAGTGCTTTGCTTGGACTACATATAAAGACTACTGCTTTCTCATTTGTGAAACCAGGTTCAGAACATTCCCATTGAAACACAAGTTACTGTTTTTCAACGCAGATAACACATTAGAGGAACGGAAAAGATAGTAAATAGCCTGAATGATTCACTTAAAAGTGAAGGTGATGAAAATAGCTATTTAATGCTTTAACTTGTAAGGACCTCTAGTTTCAACCTTTAGCTGCAATTGTCATGGACTCAGATTAGCCTTTGTCACACAGCCATCCTTGCACCAGCCCTTGCACAACTTCTGTCCTGTCCTGAGGAGACACAGATCAGCCTTGCTGTCACATCCCATTAGGAGCAAAGCTGATAAAACCTCCTGGGATTCCAAGGTGACATCGTTTCTTTCATTACGTTTGTCACAATATTGATTAGATTAGGTCTGAAGCCCATCTTTGGCCTGCTACTGACCCATCACATCTCCTGGGAAATTCTGCAGAGTAGGAAACAAAATTGAAAGCGACTGGAACAATAGAGATGTTCAAGATGGTTATAGCTCATGGGACTCACCCAGATGTGACAAGTACTGACTTCTACTAACTATGCATCCTAATACATTAATCCCAAACTTGACAACTACATATTACATTATCTCCTTCACAGTAGTCAGCCTTCAGGAGCTTAATGGCATAAAAATAACCCACCAAATATTTTCATTTATTTCACTGGAGTAAATAATAACATGCTCAAAGTGCTGCCTAGCTAATTTTCCCTATCAAAATTTTAAAGAGTAAATAATGAGCAGGTTGGCTTGCTGTCTGTGCAGCAAACCTTGCGTCAATTGTCTCCCATGCCACATCTAGTTTAGATGTTTCACTCATGCAGGACAGCTGAAGATTCAGTTCAGAGAACAGCACAGCTGAGCCATATGGCATCTACGTAATTGTAGCAGCTAATAACTAAAAGACCCCTACACCTGTTCTTATGTTTTCAACAGGCTTTACTTACTGGCATTAAATGCTTCTAATATAATAAATGCTCTGTGTTGATATAGGCTGTGTATGTGACAGATTTGATAGTTCTGAAGGAAAAAAGGACTACTCTGAACTGCCAAATATATGTTTAGATTTAGACAGTATGCAGAATGAAAGCTGGAGATTTTATTTTTTTAACCTTTTTTCAGTGCTAGGTCAGTATTTCCTCTTTCATATGTGGGCTGCTTTACAAATACCATCAGTAGGCAAAGCTGAACTACCAGGAGCCTGAGCAATAAGTTCAGTAAATGTCACTCCTTTTACCTACACCTTTTTCTCCCACATATAACACCCACTCCCTCTGACAGCACCAAACCTAAGGTTTGAATTTGCCTTTCTTCTAAGTGTTCCCTACTTTTCCTTATCTTCACACAGCTTTGCAAAACAGGACAGCTCAGCAATGAGTACCCCATAAGTAAAATAAGCATTCCTATGGGCAGTGGGGAAGCTGGAGCACATCTGTCTCACTCAGTAACACCTCTGGCTACACCGTGGTAACCTGGAAACCTCAGGGTCTCACAAAACAAGAGCTTCCAAATTTGATTGTTGTATGCTTTGAAGGATAAAGCAAAATAAAGCAGAACAAGAACTGTCTATTTCATTCCAGTTTAGCATGCCAGGACACTGCATCTAGATGTTTGTTTTATTTCCAGGGGAGCAGAAAAAACATATCGAGAGGAGAAAAAAAAGACATCTAAGACTTTCTTCTATATAAAATGTTAGCTCTTAAACATACATATGAAAATACATATTCCAGGTTGCTGCTTTGATCCTTTTCACAACTCCTAAGATTCCTTTAAGTCCTAGAAATCCACTCACCCTGTTCTTAAACTAGTCATTCTTTTTTCACTCAGAAAAAAAAGGAGCAGAGTTTCTCTTAATATAATTACAGGTATTTTTATAATAGAAATTTTTTGTATATTACTGAAAGATTTGACAAGCAATTAACATTTAATTGAAAAAGACTTTAAAATTAAGAATGCACAAAGAAAGAATAATACTTGATTATGGATTTATTTCAAATGAACTTGCTTTAAATATACTCCAGGATATTTAAATTTAATGAGATTCATCTATCTATACCCATAAATATTACTCCAAACCCCAATATAGCTTCATGCTCTCCAAATTTTTACCTGTAGGTTATTACTGTGCAGACTTCAATTAAGATGTAATAACAGCTTTTACATCAATAAAACTATGGTTTACACCTTGAGGATGTAAAAAAACCAATATTCTGAGTATTGTCCACAAATAGCAGATCAATTTTTTTATGCTTTAAGGGCTGAAAATTGTGAGAGGAAGTTTCAGCCAGAACTAGAAGGTTTTTTCTTTGGAAGGGTACAGTTCATTGCCCAAATAAAAATGTTCAGAAGATCCCTTCCTGCATTACCAAACAATATCCTCTAATTATGTTACACTTATGCCCTTGCTTAATCCATTAACCTAGTGGTACAAGAGCTGTACTCTTCACACATTCTAAAATAATGAAACTCTGAGCATAAACCAAAAGGAAAAAGTAACCATTCCTCAACATCATAACATAGAATTAAAATAAATTAAACAAATATTTTTGTTGCACACACATTTTTGTTTACAAAACCCCACAGCCATTTATTTTTGCCCACAATATATATGACACAAACCTAAGAGGACATTTGCATTGAAACCTTTCATTCATATTAACATGGGAAGAACCTTTCCTTCCTCAAAGTACACATGTGTGGGGAAACAACTTTTCAGAAGTTTTAAATAGCTTTACTGTCAAATAGGCCTTGTCCCACTTCTGTGTTCCTGCTTCTTCACCCTCTTTTCTGCATTCCCTGCTTACATGCACTACTTCCCCAGCTCCTCCACCCCTCCTTCTGCTGCCCCAGCAGGTACCTGTGCCCTGCCTTGATCCCTTCTCCATGCTAATCCAATATGTGGCCCAGCTGCCTTTGGTAGCAGTAATTACATTCCTCTCCTATCAGTTCCTGGCCCCTTCATTAGCGCTGCTGGCTTTGATTACCAGGAAGAGGATTTTATTTCCATTGCCCACTTCCCTTCACTCCCCATCTTCTGGTCTGACCACACGACACACTGCAGTCCTGCACACAAGCCTAAGCCAATCTCCAGCTCTGCCACCTGGTACTTTGCAACCCAGAAAGAAGAAACCTTAGCTGAAGGCTGAGAGTTCTTGCTCTGTAGATCACAGGCTGACAGAAATGGACTTGACACCGCTGGTTTTGTTTGATGGTTTCTAATGTGCCTTGCACTAGAGGAACAGAAAGCCAAGACATCCTAACACTGGCTCTCAGCTGTACGAGTTTGATACTGCACAAACTTCAGAAGCAAGAGGGTGAAGATGCAACATTTTTGTCAGTCATTTGGACTGTGCACAGCTGGCTTGTGTCAGGGTGCTTTCCTCTCCCTGGTGATTGTTTTATCCAGAGTCTGAGGTATAAATGTGTCTCCTACCCATACTGCCTCTCACCTGCAGAGAAAGAGCATCCAAGCCAAGTGTGAAAAATATTACAGAGCATGTCAAAAGAAGTGTACAGGAACTCACTTTGAAACTGCTGACATTTTGGAGGATGAAAGAAGCTTCAAATCTCCAGGGCTCCAACCTTATAGGCACTGAGAAAAAAATAAATCCCTTAAAAAGGAAAGAAACAGAAGGCAAGAAACTGCCTATCTATGAATTTAGAAGTTAATATAGTTAAATCCCTTGAGGAAGGAAATAGTTTGGGGAACTGATAGTGAAAAATAGAAGACTGAAAAGAAGTCTGATTTTTCTGATATGTCTTAATTTTTTTTTTTTTTTTTGAGAAACAGGTTTTGAAATAATCCACAAAAGCAATACAATTTATTCACCAAAAGGCAAGAAGTTAGGAAAATACCATCTAGAAATAGTCTGGCCAAAATTTAATTTGTTTTCAGGGACTGTACATGTTTATCATCAGCAATAGGCATCCCATTACTGCTTCTGCCAGCAACCAATAACAGAAATGCATGTTGCTTTTTTTTTTTTAATTCAAGTAATAGCCTTCCTTACAAGACAGAGTAACTGAATCCTATAATTGGTACTGTAAATCTCAGTAATCCATGCAACCCTTTTAGCCAAACTGGATGTTTGAAAGTAAACTAGAATAGCTCTACCATACTGAATAGCTTTATTTCACCTGCTAGTGTCTGCAAACACAGAGAGAGACAACATCTATCACTGGCTTTGATAAACACTTGAAATGAGAAGAAAATGAGAGGTGGGCAAGCTAACACAGCAAAGCTGCAGGAACCACATTAAGCTGGGATGGGCTATGACCTGACCCAAGTTACCTCTGCAGTGTGCCCAGGTCTGTGGGCAGGGACTGGGGACAAATTAAAGCAATTTCCAGGTTTCTCTGCCTTGTGCCCTGGGGCATCCATATGTATTTGAGGACTAAAACCAGACAACAGTACTGAATGCTTTCAAATTACAACCAGAATCTAGTTTAAACACATTGTTTTATATTATCTTCTGACCTTGCTTTTGCAACAGGAAAAAGAGCTCTGAAAACCATGTTTGCATACTTAAATGAGAAAAGGAACTGCTATCCCCTTGTATTTTTCATTTCTGAAGGGCTTAAGGGAGGAGTGAGAACACACAGTAAATAAATAGCTTAACAGACTGTAAACAAATAAAGCTTCGCCTCTTGCAAAACTACAGTCCCTGTGATTAATTGTTTCAGGAATTATATTAAAGTGCAATAACTTTCACTGTAGTGATACCCAGGAGAAAATATTCTCTGTCTTGAAAGACACCATGAAATTTGATTTGTGTATTCTAAAGAAATAAATAACAACCTGTTAATTTAGATAGATTTCTTAACCAAAGCACAATTTTCCTGATCTCAAATTAAACAATAAAAATGAAGAAGTCAGGCTGACTGCATGAAAGAAAGGGAGAATCTGCATGAAATAGTCCTCTCTTATAATTAATAACAAAAAATTGACAGGCATTACAACTGCTCTGCACCTTCCAGTATTGTAATGCCAAACTGTACTGTAAAAGCTCTACACATTGCTAACAGCTCCTTTCTTTAAGGGTTGTTTGTGCTAATGAAAACTTATTAACTGAGTAAAGAAGAATTTAGGGCATCAGTCACCACTGGATTAAGATAACATCTCAGAAACTTCAGGGGTTGTGGAGCTTGCCCTTACTCTCTGGTACTTTCTCACCACTCAGACCAATAATCAGGTATGTGATGACGGACATTAATTTTTAGGGCACAGACTCCAGCAGACTTGTTGAAGGGTAGAGGAAAATCCATAAATTAAGGTTATATGCAGCATGCCCACACACACAGATGTAATCAGCGCCAGACCAGCGCTCCAGGCAGAGGCGCCCTTACCCAGATCTCCCCCTGGCAGGGGGAGGCTGGCTCTTCCCAAATGCTGCCTTCCCCACTCTGTTCCCATGAGAGCAAGCTCAAATTTCACCACAAGTTTAGCAACTCTGTTCTGCACCATAGTCACTGATTAATGCCATGACCCTTGACTCGTTAACCTCAGCAGTGACAAAACAGAAGGCTCTGGGCTTGCAGCCCCAAATTTTAAAGATAGTCCTTCCTGTGGGGCAAGGGTGGGACTTGCAGAGATGTTTTTTATGAATAAACAAATTTTTACCCCTCTTAGCCTTTTCTGAAATTTAGTAGCAATAGACAAGTAAAGAGGTAACCATTCTAGCACAGCCTTAAATAATTCAAAGGACCACACTCCTTTTGCCTACCTGAAACATTCAGAGCAGGCCCTGTAACAGTAAAGAAGTTTTTCATCAGTTCTAAAATCATAAGAATACAGAAGATAGATGACACTAAAACTTAATTCATTTTCTATTTGTCAGAATTTAATAGAGCCTGAATGCTCCTCTCAGAAAACTGAAATAGGAACACAAGTTTTAAATAAACTTCTTCTGGGCACATCTGCAGGGAACAATTCACGATCAAGCAATCCTTGAAACTTCTCATTCCATTTGCTGTTACTGCAATGCACAAGATTTAATCACTGCAAGGAGCTTCAGCTGTGCCTAGGAGTTCTGTTCTTCCTAGTGATCCTAACTGGAAAAACCCTGACAAAAACAGGTCATTGCACCGTGGGGACCCAAACAATCCCTGTGCTTCCAGAGGGGTGAGGCCAAGCAATGCTGCAAAGGGGAAGTCAAATGTTCAGATGGCACTTGGCAAGGAAGAAACCAGAGAAAAGTGTGGGCCAGCCAGGCTGTCCTTCCAGCCCACAATCCACCAAGTGCACAACCCAGGACAGCTGCTTCCACATCTGCCTTCCCCAGGCTCTCTACAGGCAACACCAAGAGCCCAGGGACTGCAGCCAGGCCCCGTGTCTGGCTTTGGCACAGCGGGGCCCCACAGCCCTCCTGGAGCACAGGGACACTCGCCAATCCCTTGGGACACATCTGCTGGGAGAGCCAACCCAGAGCCTTGGTGGCCTCTTTCAACTACAAGGGAACACTGGCTACATTTCAAAGCAGTACCAAGCAATGAGAGAGGAGGAGTCTTATACTTTAAATGAAGACATCAAATTACTTTTGATGTCTTCATTTTGCAAAGGGCAGAGAGGAGCAGGTAGGACTGTGAGGTGGCAGAGCTGGGCCGTGGCGCTGGGCGGGGAGGCTGGGCTGCCCAGGCAGCTGAGGAGGCCAGAGGCCACCCCGGGGCCAGGTCACAGAGAGCTCAGACATCACATCCCAGCAGGCAGCAGCACCCTTCTCTGCCTCGAGATGATGGCAAGGAGAGAAAAGCCTGCTAGTTAATGTAAAAGCAAGGCTGGAGAGCAGAAGAAAGCTGCCCCTCTACTGTGTAGGCCCTCAGGATCCCGCAGCAGGCACTGCCACCCAACACTAGAAGGACAGGAGCACACCCATGGAGCCTTCAGGACATTCACCGCTGGCACCAGGAACAGCTGCTGTCTGTCCGTGTGCCCGTGGCTCAGCCACAACAAGCTGACACTGTTTGGCATGTTTCACAGCCACTTGCTGCAGTCATGGCCTTTGGATGCATCAGCAGCTTAACTCGCTGCTACAGCACTGCTGCTACCCTCAGCCCCGTGTTCTGACCCAATTATTGTCAATTTTCAATTAAGTCACTTAAGGCATGAAAAAAAAACCCCAACAACTAAGTGGTAGGGGAGCAGAGGGAAACACAGTTGGTTTTGCCCATAATCTTAGAGCTACATCTCTAATTTCAATCAAAAATTATTCTTTTACATGATTGTCAGGCAGAGAAAGCTACTGCCAGCATTTCATACCCTGGTTCTGAGCACTCACAGTATCTGTTTAAATTAGCAAGCAATCAGCACCCACAGCAATTAACATCCCATAGATAGTATTCCAGTTTTACATTCTCTCCTCGTTCTTTTCTGCCACTGAAATCTTTATGGCACAAGGCTTGTTTTGACAAGATAGCTCTTTTTTATTCAAGAATTCTAAGTACTTTTTGCTCAGATTTTCAGATTCAGTCAGTCACTATATCCTTGAGCTATGTGTAATATCAACATAAAATAACAAACAGAACTCAACAATCAAAACTATTTTCTCTTTCTTAGTAGAAAAAGTCATACTGCATGGTTCCACCAAGGAAATTAACAGAAAAATGTTCACTATCAGTTATGCATTAACAGAAAATCACAACTCTTGAAGTGGAATGGATCTAAAGACCAAAAGGAGTCTGAATTTGGCTGTTCAGTCTGAAGTTTGAACATAACTGTTTCCAAATAAGAATGAGAACTAAAACTACCTCTTGTCAAAGGCACTTTTAAAACCTAAACCAATGCTCAGTGATGCTGCATCTATAAAACAATCATTTCTTATCAACTCCCACATTCCTTTTCGATTCACATTCCTACATACAATGCATCTTTCCCCACACCTGTAACAAAAGTTACTTATATTTACCTATGTGAACATAGCAGGGGTGCCTATCAACACATTTTTCCCCAAACCAAAGTATTAAGACCATCCACAGAATAGCAACTGGATACTTGCTTTGTGCCACTCCCAGAAATCATGTATGATGATTTCCCCACTGCTTTATTCTCCTTTATTCCTTCATTGACAGTAACTACTCCTTTCACATTACTAACAGCATACATACAGACACTAACAGCATACATACATACAGGAAAAAAAAAACTAAATCATGACAAAGAATGCTTCTCTACTTCTGAAACCATGTGAAATGAAATTACAAATTCCTGAGGTGGTACATACTCATATTTATAAAATAGAATTAGCTTAAAAATGAGCTAATAAAACATTCCCAAACCAAGCAGGCACCATGCTAGCTTTATGAGGTTTACACCAAACCTGAAGTAATTTTCAGGAGGTAAGGATGATTTTAGCATCTTAGGTGGTAATGCAGTTTGGACCAAAAGAAAGGACAACAGCTGTTTCAGCTGAGCTTTGCATTTGAATTTCCAGGGTTTGCTGTAACCCGTACAAACTCAAGACAAAACTCAGCTGGTGTGAACTGAAACAAGATGTTTGAGTGAAAAAACTGCCAGTGGAAACCACTGAGCCTGAGAATCAAAATGAGGGTTTGGACCTGCACTTTACAGATGTCCGACAAGCCTGACGCAAATGTTATGTTTTCTTGCACATAATTCTAAGCCCAACTATTTTTTTTTTTTCACTGAAACCAAGGGTTTAGGGTCCAGGGAAAGAAATTAATTTGAAATGGCATCTCCTAATGAGCAAAGAAAGAACATGAACCCAGCAAGAGCAGGGAAATTACCTTTGCATATTTTGTTTTCAAGAGTTGGAGGAGAGAATGAGAGAAATGGAACTGTGGTCACAGTGGGGAAGTTTATGAGAAACACAAGTTGTGTGGCTCAGGCAGCTTGAGGGAGTGCTGGAAGATTTCAGAAGGTGAACAGATTCCTTTCTCATTAATGAAGGGGCCCTGACTCCAGATCCGCTGAACTCGCTCCGAGTGCAAGGCTATTCAGCTCCCTCCTTTGATTGAAAGCATGAGTCTGTTACTTATGAGCTCTCAGCAGCTTTCCTTTTCATAGGAAGTGGGGGGAAGGGGCAAGAAGATGGCTGGAGGAAGGGAAGGGAAAGATGAGTAGCAAAAAATGCTGGTAGCTGGACATGGGACTTAAAGGGTTTGCAGGACAGGCCTTTGGGGAAGGGTTAAAAGCTTACAAGGTGAGTGATGCCTTTCCTGGGCTGATTTTCTCTCACTATTCACAAACATGTTAAGAAGTAAACTGCATCTTCAATCCACCCTTACTCTCTTATTTTCTCATAATCTTACCAAATTATTTATTCTGCTAGCATGGAATTAAAAAAAAATTATAGTTTTCAATTTATTTTTTCTGGTAGATATCAGCTGTATGTTAATGATGCTGAAAAAAACCCTAAATAAACCTAATCCTGACCATTTTCCCTGCTGCAACAGGGAACATGCAGCCTGCTGTTCCCAATTGTAGACAGTCACGAGCTCTCGTCAGACTTTGTGTGGGCTTGAAATGTTCTTTTAGTCCTTTGCAGCTGAAAACTGAGCACAAATTATCACTAAAAAGATATGAAAAATTAGCCTGGGACATTTGCCATAGCTGTACAGGAACGCTCCTCAAAGCAATCAGAAAAGGGAGCAGATTACTTAGCTCAGGTTTGAGGACTGCATTGACAGCTAGCTGTTTCTTAAAAATGTTACTTTTTCATGTGGAGAAAAATACAAAAACTCACTAATCAAACTGTATTTTGCTAGTTTTTATCTGTTGCCAATGAAGAGATATCAACCACTTGACAGACTTCTGGTCTGTAAAAACTTTGCTTATCTTCTATACTGAGCACAGATCTTGGCAGGAAACTGAAGGGGCAATTTCAAGATAAATCTAAGAACTTCCTATGTGTATTAACCTGGGATATAGCTTCGGTGCTGTAACATCTGGAGTGCTGTGCTTGACTCAGTGGAGCTTCTAGGTGTGTAGACTATTAGTCACTTTTACAGAGATAGCATATCCAGAGTTTAAAAAAAGTTAGCAAAATCTTTAGATTTTTGCTCTTGGTGAGGAAACACAAAATATATGCAGAATCAGACTTTGAACCAAGTGTATCAATACAATATAGAGGAAGGAAAAACAAGGAAAAACAATAATAATAAAAAGACAAGATCATTTTGCTCAGTAACGAAAACAGGGACTTGTGATCACAGGCAGCACCAAAGGGAAAGGAGGAATTAAGTAACACTAAACATCAACCTTTACTTGGGGTCACTCAGATGAGTTCTGTTGCCTCTAACAAGTTTTGTGCTAATACTCAGATCTGCAGCATTGGACATGGTAACCTATGGTACCCCTTTCCTAAGATTCCAAATTTATTATCATTTATTTTTGAAAGAAGAAAATGGAATATCCCAATATCACTAACCAAACAATATCACTAAAATATCACTTTCCTCACTCTTTAAAGCACACACATACATACACCACAAGAACAATGCTAACTTCTGAATTGATGCTCTTTGATGTGTGAACATACGAGACAATTGGAGACATTCCAATTATCTCCAGTTCAAAGTTAGGCCAAAATTAGAAGCAGTTATGAATAATGGATTAGGGTTTAGTAGAAATGGCAATGCTGCACAGAATAAAGATGAGAGTTTAGCTTAGCTGTGAATATGTGAACCAGGTAAGACACACTGCTTCCTTAAACAGACACATTGGAATTGCACATCCTCAGAAGTTCAGTTAACAAAACACATGTCAAAGCAAGGTTCTGTGACAGATTATAAACTGTTTTCAGATGCTATTCTGATGTTTTCAGGAAAAAATCAGAAGCCAAAGTTCTGTATGAAATTTTTTGAGAGGTTTTTAAAGAAATAATTATGCCAAAATCTTGCCATTTACCATAGTACCCTAGGAGTCACTACCCAGGCAAGTTTCATCATCAACATGGAGATAAGCACCAGCTCAGATCAAAAGGTGCCTAAGCAGGCTATTTCCATTCATTGGGAAATTTTCCTGACAATCTAGCATTTTAATGAATAATAATCTTCCAAGTAGTAATGCTTCTATAGCTGGATAAGCTGTTTTTGCTTTGATCTCTATGCTACACTACAGAAAAAGATATGGGGTGAGCATTCTGTTGTTGCCTTATATTTCTGTAATTCTACTTTATTTTGTGGATTCTGTGAATATTGGAGCTCAGATGATCATCATGATAGTGCACACTGTAGGAATGGGGATATACATGTGGCTACTTCTTTGGCTCTTGCACTCCTTTCAGAGACCTGTTTTCCTTGACTTACTTTGCTGTCTCCAGAGTTGTGTGTAAGTGTGGGCAGTGCCAAGTCAGGCAGTGGTTGGCACTCAGGCTCAGTGCCTTGTTATTCACAGTTTTGACAAGGGTAGCAGACAGCAGGCCAAAGATGATTTTTTATGGTTTGTGCCCCGGTTTCTGTACGGTTATTTACAGATGCCCTTGCTGAAATCCTGTGTTGCCTTCCTTCATCAACATCAGTTTAAGTCTGCCAGTATTTTGCAAACCATAAAAATGAAGTTATTACATAAAACAATCAACGTTCTCAAGATTTTTAGTAGCAGTAAACAAGCTTTAGCAACAATGAAAAAAATTTATTTTGCTCCATAGATTCACTGGAAACTGCAAAACATAAAGCAGCCATTTCACCAAATTCACAGAACATCAAATTACAAAAGTTAATTTATATAATAGCTAATATGAATTATTATGTATAATGCAATGTTAGGGCCATTCAGGACTTTCATTTACTTTAGAAAATAACTACCAATAAAAAGCACTAGCATATTCATCTTTTGCTTTAAAATTACAATTCCATTTCTAGAAGCAGCTGCTCCAGTTGAACAAACCCTTTTTCACTTCAATAGACGTAGGTGTGAGTGGGGGTAGGTGTTTTAAATTCATCTACCAAGGACATGCAGCAAAACTGTGCTCAACTTGCAACAAGGGTATTTAAAATGCCAGCACCTGAGTGCCTCTCCAGTCTCAAATTTCTCCAGCATCACTGAATTTTTATACCAAAGAAACAGCAAATCCCATAAGGAACATGGTAGTAGTTACAATGTGATACACCCCCTTTCCTGGACTGCACAAAGTATAATATGACAAGAAATTCCTCAGGCTTCTTATCAAGGGGATTTGATGCAGGCTGGTGGGTAATCATGGGAGAATTTTGTGTATAATGTTTTATATTATGGTCCTAATTATTCTTAGAACAACATGAAATGATAGAACATAGTATCCCAGGAAGAAAATGGTTGTGATATGTAAATCTATAAAACATTTATGCTGAAAACAGACAATAGAGCATTTTAGATCTCCCTAATTGAAATTAGGCTAGATTTTATTAAAGAATTTGCAAAGATAACTGCTTAAATAACTTAATGCATTTGCAATACTTCATGTGAAACAAGCTGTACTTTTTACTTTGGTATTATTAGGTCTGAACCAAATGCCAGTGGGATGTCTTGTAAGTTTAGGATTTCTAGCTTGTCTTTGCCATGCATATATTCTGTGGGAGCCACAAGTGAGAAAATAGGAAATTATAAAATACTCATAGGGAACTAGTCTCCTACACAAGAGAAACAATGTGCTTTTCAGTGAACATTCCCAAATTAACAATCAGTACTGCAACACTGTTAAGTCATTATGGTTAAGCAGTTCATTTGGGCAAGGCACTTTGAAGCTTTTTTTCATGTATACAGATTTTAAAGAAGTGTAAGAGTACTATCTGGCTAAAAATCTCATATAGTTAGGAAAGTTAAAGGCATTTAACTGGCCAGGAAATATGCCAAGACATGAAAAGATTTTACATTTAAACCACCAGCTCAAATATCAAACAGTAGGTAACTATCAGTTCAGGATACACAGAAGCACCAGGGAGGGACAGGATGGCAGGGAAATTAAATAAAAATTTTTAATTGTTTTCATTCTTGTTATCCAAAATAATTGAAATATTTTTTACATGTTTTCATTTTTATGCAATGTGTGTGTATATGAGCTTTATATGGCATTTTACAGTTTGTTTGTAGAGTGCTGTATGTTTGTTTCAAGACTTTACAGAGAGAAAACTAAATAACAGAGTTAACTATATTTTCCTGGGCAAGTGGAGACCACACTTCTGAACACCACTTAGTACTTTATTACATTTACTTCAGCCATGTCTTAGCAACAGCTATTCATTCACAAACACAGCATATATCTCTACAGCTTCTCTCCTCAGCTATATCAACAATCTGCATGTTTCTACCCTATCTAGCTATGAAGAAAAAAAGGTGTTTAGGAAAGTAGGAAATGCAGGGAAAATAGCATCAACCACTACAGCACTTTCCAATTTCTACAGAGATCACAGACTTCTGAGGTCTAATCTAAAAAAATGTTTTACTAACATGACCATGGATTTTAGGGAGCTTTGGTATCCCTGCACAAAATGAAAAAAAGAAGTAAAAAACAAACAAACAAACCTCCAAAATGAACAACTCGAAACAGAGAAATCCACCTACAGACAGTCTTACCACAAGTCTCTAAACCTGAACTGAACCCGGCTGTGCCCACGGTGTGCACAGACCCGAGAACACAGCCTAATGGGGAACACAAATGAGCAACAGAAGGAACAAGCTTCCCCAGGGAAATAGGATCAGTTTTAAATTTCCCACATGCTCATGCCTAGGGAATCCCCTTTGAAGTTGCTGGCTGACACGACATCTGTTTCATGCCACAGCAGCAGCTGTAGGGTTGAAATCCAGAGTCATCAAAACATAGGTGGCTCTTGAATTCACTGTATTTGTTTTACACCATCTGATTGTTCCTCTGGTAAGAAGGCAGAAGAATATAAATTGCAAAATTTAAGTAAAATAATAAAACTACCTCCCTAAATGATTTTTTTAATTCTGGCACAATGAACTTGAAAAAGGCAGAGAAAATGGTGAAAAATCCACTAATATCCTCCTGACAAAAATATAAGTGTTCCCCTTGCCCCTAAAGAAATATACAACTAGAAATTATTGAAACTTGTTATCCTATGACTTAGCCAACTTTCAGGTGAGTGTCAGCCCTAAATGACAAAGCAAACAGGTTCAATAAGCATGTTGTTTTTTATCATCAGCTATTTGAATTGTGGCTTGACTGGTACAGACCACAGGGAAAATAAAATCTCCAGGAGGACAGTAAATCTTTTATTTATAGTACACTTACATTTATGTCCTTATAAAGATACTTTCATAAAAGTTTGGGACAAAGTAGCTCAATCATGTGAATTCTTTGACAAATTCATGTCAACATGTTTTAGCAAAACAGAAGATTAAGTAATTGATCACTTAATTCACTAGTACACAGATAATTTATTTTTTTATTTTTTTACTTTCAACATTTATGTATCTACAGCAAGGAGTTTGTTCACCTGCAGAACAGTCCTCAGCTTAAGCCAGTGCAAATTTGACCACATAAAGCCATACTGCTTTAGAGCTTTAAGTTCAATAGTTTATGTTTGAATAGCCTGTGTCCTAGGATATGTAAAAAAGGATAAACATACATATATATATATAAACAATAAGCTCTGTTCTGTACTACCCAGCACCAATTCAATACACAGTTTGTGATGGGATAGTGTCAGTCCTTCCCAAACTATGCTAAAAATCACCGTAGGTGATAGAAAAATTCTTATAGACAAAACTCAGTAAGCTTGGGAGTGTATCCATTTGTTCACTAGCTGTTGTTATTCATCAGAATGCTTCCTTAAAACTTAATTTTGACTACTTAATTTGATTGCAGCCTCTTGCTAAAATTATACCATATTTAACTATTTTTGCAATACTTCTCCATATATTTTCCTCAAGATACTGTCAAGACTGCCACACCTTGATTCTATTCTAAATAAAGGCATTAGAATTAAACCAACAGCAGTTAAGAGCCCTGAAAAATGAGTAGACTTCAAACTACTGTAAAACTCCCCCAAAAACTGCTGATGAATTTCTTGGCAGTGTCAGCAAAAGGAGTCCAAGCAATAGATGTTCATGGGAACTGAATTACTTGCAGTAATTCAGGTAAGACAAGACATGTTTAATAGAAATGTTTTTAAACTGATACAGCTGAAGGTGAGTTACTGCAAATGAGCTCATCAGCCCAGAACTTCTCTCCATCAGCTCAAAAATAAAATCTGTAGAACCAAAGAGAATGAAAATTGGGGGAGAAAAAATGGATCCCATAACTGCTTGTAAAATGAATCTTCCAAAATACCTACGGGAATGCTAACAATGTCACTGCCATAGTTTCTGCTAAAGCAAACAGAAGGTTGACTAATCAAACTGGCAATTTTGATCTGTTAATTGTGATGCCCTGAAGCTTATAACACTAAAAATAAATATATTTTTTGTTGAGCTAGTTAAAAAGAAATAGCAACCCACGTGCATTTACAAAAATACCATATCAAGAAGATTGACATCAGCAGACATGCAGATTTTTCTTCCCCTGGGCACCAAATTGCTGATGTATGTACATGCTTCCTCCTTGGCATAATTGATTTGCCCTTTCTGCTCGGTGGCAGTGTCTTGGAATTGCTGGTGTCACAGCAAGCATGGTGCAAGTAAAGGACACACTAGCTAGGATAAGTTCAGGACTCATTCATCTTGAGCCCAGCCTTGAGCCCAATTAAAATAGAATATCAGTTGTTTTTAAATAGTCAACTTAAAAAGGTCTGAGATAAAATGAATATAGGGAGTGCCTATTACATTAACATGCCTCTGTTATATCTTGCTGGAGTCAAAATCAGACAATCACAAACATTAAAAGCAGTTAAATAGGGGGGATTTGGTCTTTTCTGCTCTTTCTTTAAAAAAAAAAAAAGTGAGAAGACTCCAACAGCTCCTGAAAACACACAAATTGCCATTTATGTATAACAAGTTCTAGCAGGTCCTTTAAGCAGAGCAGGCCCAGCCTATATCTTTATTTAACATATTTTTCTTTAGTTCAGTCTCTGACTAAATCTCCTCTGCCTTTATATGAGCTGAGGTCCTCAGACTTCCGTAAGTGACCTCTCTTTACATCCTTGATGCAAAGCAGAAACATCAGCTCTTTATATTTGTATTTTATTTAATCAAAGCAGATCGATCCAGTTGTTTCCCAACTGAATGTACCTTAAATCTTAATCAGCAGGCAAGATAATTCCTAAAAACTACAGATTTCTATGACTAGAGTATCTATGAAAACCAGGAATCAGACTACTAGTGGAATTCCTTTAGCAGCAGTGCCAAAATAGCCATTAAAATCCCAGTCATTAATTAACAGCCACACACAAATAACACAGGCAACTCATGTCAGGTTATGTTAAATCTGTTATTTTGGCAGAGACACTAAAATACCTGGGGATTAGCACCATGTCCTCTCTAAATCCTGGGGAAGACCTTTCCTTTCAGTCCAAGGGGGAGCTACAGGACCAAGCATCAGGAAAAATCTGTTTCACCCTGCCCAGCAAAGAGTTATTCTCAGCGGTGTCACAGAGCTGCCCTTATGCTAGCGAAAACAGTTTGCTCCACAGATACAAAACAGAATTTTCACAACCCTTTCCCCTTTCAGACAGAACTAAAAACAAGACATAGCAACAAACCACATCTTAAGTTGCTCCTATATTTTAATCTTTCTTTGCTCTTAAAATTGCTGGATACCTAAGGGGTAAAGCTGGTCAGGACCCCTTCAGCAAAACATTTACAAAATGGATAATGTCATTTTCAAACTACAATTCTCATCAGCTCAGATAAAACATTATTATGTGGAAAGATTTCTCATGCCCCAGGTCAGAGAGAGGGAGACAAAGGCATGGCCAGTAATATCCAAAGACTGCTGGCTAGGACACTCAACCTTGCTTCAAGCTTATAAAGCTTTGCTCAGTTCAGAACCACAAATTGAAACTCTTTCCTCCCACTCCCATCTGCTGCCAAGTTATTAATGTGCCATCAAGTTATTCTGCAGCATGAATTGTTGAAATTTAGAAGTCTTCAAATTCATCTAAAAGTGGTTTGAGAACAGCTTTTAAATCTTAAAATTTGTGTACAACAAGGAAACCTTGAACACTTGTGCAGCCCTATGAACAAGACCAGAACACAAATGCTCTTTGAAGACAGCCATTTGAGGCTTTGAAACTCTATCTACATTCTACTTCTTAAATTATGAAGTCTTACAAATGATCCATACTAGCATGTGTCCATGTAAAAGCCCTATCTAAGGTCATTGTTGTGGAGTTTAATGGCATTTCCTGGACAAATTCCTTATAAAAGGGATATAAATTATATAAATTCCAGAAGGATTCCGTCTACAATCCAAAAAACCCATGAATGTAATGCACATTTTTAATACAGCATTCTTTTTTGAATTCCAAATGACAGTACCAGGCTGCATGCGCCTTAAAGCCTTCCACAAGGGCAAGAAGCAGAACACTCTGCTTTAGGGTGTGGGCATGCAGCAGGGTTTCTGTACTGCTCTGTGGGTATAATGCACCAGTGGAAGAGGATGTAACATGCACACACAGTCACCCTCTGTACCCCGGCCACTTGCAAGAGCTCTGGAGAGCTCTGGGGAACAGTTCAGACTGCCCCTCCAAGTCAGAAACAAGGCTAGGCATAAACCTGGCAGCAGTGCTTCAAAGACCTAAGCAATGTGCTGTACTCAGCCTACTGTGTGCATAAAAGGATGGGAATGGACAGATGAAGACTCAACCCTACGTTGGTATTTAATCAACACTATGAACAATGCCATACACAATTGTTAATTTTCAATGCCAATTTCTGTGGCTTTGTCCCTCTTTGTTTCCTTCAATGCAGGTGCTGGGGATTTAAAGCATGTTGACACACTGTTAAACGAAACCAAATGTTTATTATTAACAGACTTGTGTGGAAGGTGACCAAGTGAGTGACTTGAGTAGCTTGACAATGAAAGCTCCAAGGACAGCATTTCTAGGAGAGTCCCTTTATAATCGACTTTATAGCCTCAGATCAGCATTAATGACATTTGTAATGACTGACTTTTCCTAAGTACAATTACATTTTAAATATACACACAGGCACACTTGAACAAGTTGTTTCCAAAATGATATTATCTAAGATGAGTAGAAAAAACTCCAATTTCTTCTTCCCTAACTTTCTTTATAATCTTCACTTTCAAATTGATCTCTCCTTCATTTTCATCCATTTTTCTTTGCTAAAATTCCTTGTTTTTACCAAGCTATTGACCAGCAATTTTCCACTGAAGATGAGATGTAACTGTACTTGGAAACTGTATTCCAACACAATAAAGCAAAAGCTTACCACCCAAATATAAAATGTACAAAGTAAGTGCAACAGCATGAAAATACCTTATCAGTATCTCGCAGATGAATTCTGAGGGTACAGTGGGATTAAAAAAATTTGTCAGTCAAGTGTCCACAGCACAAGCAGGAACAGAACCCAAATACTGCAAGTGTCAATCCAGGTCGTTAATCACAAGGTAAGGGAACGTGTCAGGGTGATGTTAGCCAGCGTGAGAGAGGCTGAAGCAACCTTGAAGGTTGAGACAGTCACGGCGTGGCTGCTGCTGACTCACTCTGCAGCAAGATGCTGCTCTGACCAGCTCAAGTGAACCACAGCAGTGTTGCCTCAAAAGCAAGCTACACAACGAGTACAGGCTCTGCTGCTGATTAAACTTGCTCTGGGGTCCACCCACCAGTAACATGAGGCAATGCCTGATGGAAACATCTTCAAAATGCAAGCAATTTGCTGAGGAACAGAACTTACATAACTACAAAAACAATTAGACCTGAGAGAGTTTCTGTATCAACAGATTTCGACACTCAGAATATAGATAGCTAAAGGTCATCATCCACCCTTTACAGAAGGGAAAATGAAATAAAATGATAACATGATTCATCTGCTACATGCTGTACAAGCTGAATCTAGGCTTTTAGCTCCTCTGATTTGTAAAAACTACCTTTCCAACAGGACTGCACAACACAGTGTCCCCAAAACCAAGCATCATGTATCCTAGGAAAGGAAAAGATGTTTTACTGAACTTTTATCCTAACACAGCCCCCAGCATTTGTATACACATACCTAGATATGTATATAAACAAGAAATATACACACATATGCTCCTTTACATATACATACAAAAAAGTCTAAACAGACTCTGCTTGACTACTGAATGGAGAAATATGGAAAAACACCACAGTATAGACACATCTCAGAGAAGAGAGAGCATGCCTAACTAGTATAGTTTTCCTTAATTTTATTGGAATGTTTCTTAATTCTTACATTTCTTAGTTGCACTGACGAGACAGATCTAATTTCTGATGTCGCTAAAACCAACAAAGCCCCAAACAAACAAAAAGACTAGGGGTTGTTTTTACAACAGATTGAATCTGTGACTAGAGCTCAATTAACTAGGTATGTTTTGCTAAGATTAATGGACATATTCTTCTTAAAGTCTCGGCAAATGTTTGAGTAAGGCTGGAAAACAGATTAGCACAGAAAGAGAATGAAATCCAATACCTGTTTTTCATGCATACTTATTTGCAGGCTTGCTGGTGCTGCTCTTAGCCGTAAATACTAGATGAGGTATTGAAAGATATTCATAGCATTCAGAAAGAAATACTATCATGTTATACAGTGATAGCCTACAAGTTCTCACCTTCTGCTTTGGATAACTTTTTATAAAGAGGTTCAAGATGTTTGAACAAGACTTTAACAAAACTTGACCCTCACCCTCCAGTGGGTTACCATGACATTTACCTGACCATTACACAGTAAGGTCCTAACGTGGCAGTGCAGCAGGTCAGACACCACTCACTGGATTCCAGCCCAGGACTGCTGCCTGGAACTTGCTCGGTGTCCAAGGCAGGCAGGGGCTGTAACTGAGCAAAGCCTCAGCACAAGCAGGCATCAGATCTGCTACAGCACCTGCACACTCGGAAGGGTGTGGAGTACAGCTAAGAGACAGGATTGAGACTAACAGCAAAGCAGACTTGGCAGGGTGGGGGGAAATGTGACTTTTCTAGTAGTTGTTTAAAAGAAAAACTAATTTTAAATAAGGAAAATAATCTCTATAGCAGAACTGTTAGAATTTGGAAACCAAAAAGGAATTTAGTAAGCAAGCGGTAAAGATGAGTAGCTACATCTCCTTCTAAAATTAATGTGTGTTTAGGATGGATGACAGTGCTTGTTCTCAGACTGTGAGCAATCACGAATCTATTCCTTACCCTCCTGAGTATGGGCATGTGCCCAAATTCGTTTGCCGTGCCCACCTACCTAGAGTGGCGTACCTACTTCCAAAAAGGCTTTTCCTACATTAATCACCATGGAAACTAGAGAAGCCTTCTGCTACATATTCAAACACAGCAATTAAATAAATAATTTGAATAACAAAAATACATCTGAATAATGACTGGAGACAATGTAGCAACCACTAAACCATGACAGTTCAAAACGAAGAACAGGACGAGAAAGATTTGCTTTTGTGGGAAAAGGCTGAAAAGATGGCAGCCCTTAGCTGCCCCCGGGTACAGGTGAAGGACTCTGTGGGGAGGCTAGATGCCCCTCGGAGCCTCTCCACGGGAGATCCGATCCTAGACAGGACCCGTGCCCGTGTGTGACACAACAGGGGCTGCTCCCGCGTCAGCCCTACGGCTTGGGACAAGCCCAGGGCTATCAGATGATGGCTCAGGCAACTAGAAGAGAGAAACAACGCCGACCGAGAGAGCAATAAAAACAACTATCAGCGGGCAGGGCTGGGCGGCCGCGATCCCGGAGCCGCGCGTCCCGCGGCCGGGCTGCCCCGGGAGCGCTCCCCGCGCACCGGCACACGCGGGCGGGGCGCGGAAAGACGGGCGGGCTGCTGGCTGGAGAACGCGCATCTGGGGGGAAAAACACAGAAAAGGGGAAAAACAAACAAATTAGAAAAAAAGAAAAGGGAGGGAGGGAGGGATCCAGCCATCCCAGCCACAACCAAGCGGAAAGATGGGCAGGATGCAATGTTCACAGAGACGAGGTGCCCGGGCCCCCGCGGCAGCCCCCGGCCCTCCCCGCGCGGCCCCGTTTGAACGGGCCCCGCCGCCGCTCAGCCAACGGGGCGCCGCGGCCGCCGTGACGTCAGGCGCGGCGGGAGCGGCGGCGCGGGCGGGCGCTCGGAGCTGTCAGAGCCGCGGGGCCCGGTGCCCGCGCCGCCGGGGGAGCGCGGCGCCAGGAAGATGAGGGTAAGCGCCGCTGCCGGAGCCGGCCCGCCCGGACCCTCGGGCTCGGGGGGGACAGAGCGCGGGGTGCCGCCGAGCGGGACGCCCCGTAAGCGCGGAAGGCACGGGTGGGTTTGGCGCGGAGCTGCCCTGCGGCGGAGCCAGCGCCCCGCCGGGTCCCGCCGCGCGGAGAGCGCCGGAGCGGCTCCGGGGCGGGCGGCAGGTGCTGCCGGGGCTGTGCCGGGGCGCTCCCCGCCCCTGCAGCGGGGCTGGGGGCGCGGGCAGCGCCCCAGGATCGCGGGGTGGCTGTGCCCGTCTGTGCCCCGCGGTGTCCCCTGCCCTCCCCGCGGCTGGCAGCAGCCAGCCCCGTAGGACAGCCAGGGCGGCGGGGAGCGCTACAGGCTGCGCCCCGGAGGGGTCTTTAAAACCCAAACTGACGCAACGACGGGCGCCTTAAAGGAGTTAAAGGGCTTGCTGGCGAAAGCGGGGTACGTTTCCCGCTGAAGCATCGTTTCGTTTGGGATTTGTTTGATGGTTAGGTTCGCTTAAAAGCCCTGTGCAACTTCAAGTTGTTAGCCAGAAGTGCGCATCGCAGCCAGACCATCCTGAGAAGCAGCTTGGGGCTGTATTGCTATGGACCTTAAAAGGGAAAAAAGCAAATTACTGGCGGGTTACATAGTACAGATAGCAAAGCCGTTAGCTTCAGCCGTTTCTCGGTGTTATGTGCTGCAAAGCTCGGGCCTAACAGATAAATCTGTAAAATACCGAGTAACCTCAATGCATTTCTGTGCCGAACTGTCATTTTTCATTTCTTTTTATACGACATTAGATCCTGCATTTTCTATTTTATTGGACTCTGTGTCCTGAACTTCTGGAACTGAACTCCATTCCTCTTTGTGGTCTCCCTGGGTGCTATTAAGCAGCTACTATATTTATCTTACAGGGAATTACACTTCCCTTATGTCTCTTATCACGTATGCATGCAATGGTCTTTTGGTAAAAGCCACGAAACAGCTCTACTTATCAGCGTCACACAAGTAAATCTGTCACTTTGATAAACAAGTTCTGTTAATACTGGTGTTTTTTCCTCACAATGCACCTAGCATTTATCCGTGCCTAAGAGGAGAAAAATATTCTGTACTCCAGCTGTAAATATGAATGATTGACTTTGGAGATTCTGAGAAGAAAAATATGCCTTGCATTAAAAAATTGCTCAGGAGAAGACTTAAGTGCGGGAGATGAGCGCAGCTAGAAACAGCTGTCAGGTTAAAGGTGCCGATAATGGCCTAATCCTTTTCATCTCCATAAGTGCTTTTCATCTGTGTCAATATCTTGTCTCTTTCAGAGACAATGAGGCAGCAGCTCAAGAGTTAATGCTGCCTTCTTTGCACTTGATCTCCTAAACAGTCTTGACTATTTCAGCAGCCAGGGGGAACTGTTTTGATGCTGAATAGCATTTTCAACCTTTACATACAGTAGCAGGATGTTTTGTTTAGCCTGCTGCATAGATTTAAGCTGTAGCCAATTTAAAACAAACAAGAAACCCTCTACAGTTTACTCAAAGGCTGCGGTGCAGTGATACAACTGCGGCCAAGGGAAGGGAGGTGCAAACCCTAAACCTTCGTGTGGTTTTTGTGTTGCAGCAACAGGTTTGTATCCTAAGCAAAGATCTCCAAAGAGACTGTTTAAATTAGTCCTGTATATGACAGCATATGTCACAGTTCCACCCAGTTCCTGGTTTCATGTACATGTTTAAAAAAACGCGGCAATTTTGATCAGACAGGATATCCCCTGCTGTTTCCAGTGATAGCTACATGCACAAGATGCACTTGTGCTGATACCTGGATTACATCTAGCTACAGAAGTGGTGAAGGATTTATCATCACAAGTGAAGTGTTTTGGCCAAATATCTGACTTCAAAATGAGTAAAAATGGGAACATTAAGGTTTAGTATTTGTTTGTTTGCTCAGTAAGGCATCACTTCACTATCTTGGAAATTCAGAAAGCATTCTGTGTTTTCATCTCTGTCTAGTTTTATGCATAAAGAGCCAGGGAAAAACTGGGGAGAAGGAAGAAATAAGTGCAGTGAGGAAAATTCTTACAGCTCATGCATCTACAGCCTTAGAGACATAGTTTAAAGTGTGTTTCAAACACCAAAGCCAGCTTGCAGATGTGTGACTGCTTGGATTCAGAACTCAGCTTGAACGCTGAGGCTGCCTTCAGTCAAATCTGTAATTGTGTTTAATGTATGCCTCTGTAAAACCCACACATCCTGGAAGAAAGCTTAACCCTCTCTCCCTTTCTTTGCCTCTTCTGCAGGAAACTATGCCCCAGACGCCAATTTTTTCCAGCATGCTTGGTTCCAGTTGTAGTGGGCAAGTGCAGCCAGACATGGGAGAGAGATGTGTGGACCCTGTTTATCAGGATGGGAACCTTGTTTCTGGATCACTGGAGGCCTTGATAGAGCGCCTGGTGCCCACCATGGACTATTACCCAGATGTAAGTAGCCACCAAAAGGGATTTTTTTTCTCCCATGGTTTAGTGCTCCCATACTGCATTAGTACCTGGATTGGTGCTCTCTGATGAAATTCTGCCTCTCTCTGATTCAAGATGTAGATGTAGGCTAAAGATGCATTTATTTTACTGGCAATATTCATTCACTAAAGATGTTGTTCAATAGGGATATTCTCTGTTTCTAAATGAGAGCACTCGTTAGAAAGATAAAGCCATCTTGAACTCAAATGGGTGCCTTAAGAACCAATTAAAAGCAGCATTAGCCACAGAATTTTCATACTTCTAAGCTGCTTTAGCTCTAATGCAGCCAAGATTAACTACTAACCAGGTCCTACCTAGGGAAGCAGACCTGAAAACAGCTCTAGTATTTTTCCCCTTAATTTTCTATGCATATCCTAGTTAGGCCATCAGAAAAAAGGAATCACAACCCAAAATAGATTTTAATTACAATATTCTCTTTCTAAAGACATTTTAATGGGCCATTGCTGTAATAATGTATGTTCTCAAGCCTGAAAATGATTTTGCAACTGGCTGAACATCCTCAGTGCAGTCCTCAAAGTGAATATTACCTATATATAACTCTAGGGTATGCAGTAAGAATTTGAACCTAGGATATTAAGAAACCACTTTATCACTTAAAATTACTCTTTGTGCTCATTAATGAAAGATACTATTGAAACAAGTGGCCAAAGATCAGAGAGTCTGTATAACTTATATTCTATTTGAGCTCTGAAAAAGCAGCAGCTATTACAGAAGTATCCCAGCACTTTGAAAAACTAACAAGGGAGCAGGAAACTGCAGTCACTATTAACTTGTATGTCAAACTTAATGTTTATTGTAGTGGGCCATGCCACATCTTGTATGTTTCTCAATTTAATTTGTGTAGAATGTTTTATTGTGGTTGCATTTAAATCACAGTAAAGTCCCTCCAAGGTCCACAAATAACACCAGACATCCTCACAATCATCATCCACAAAAAGGGACTCTCCATGTGAGAGCTCAGTGGCAATGTGCAGAATTGCCATCAATCATCAGTATAGGATTAAAAAGCAAAACAAGCATAGTTTACTATTCCAGTTCAAAAGTAATCCTAAACCTTATACTTAAATATGGCTAACATACAATTGTGCTGCCAGTACCAAATCCTAAGGCTCAGAGGGATAACCATTGTTAGACATTAAATCTCCATTCCACACCCCCAAATACATATTGTAGAACAGATGCACAGAAGAAACTAGTGGGTAGAGCTGGTGTGGTGTAACAGTGGAATGAATAGCTTCAGGATAATCCAAGGAGTCTGTTCCTTCTCTTTCTTGTGATACGGCAATCTTGTTACTTGCTACTTGCATTTCAGAAGTGTAGCAAAGTTTTTTAAGTATCTGCTAATGCACATCTCTTATTGTACCTTGCAACATAAAATCTATTTATAACACAGCTACTCTGAAAATGGTTCCAGAAAGTGAGTAAGGGGGCTACAACTTGCTTTGGAATGCTGCTAGTTTCCATGGTGCTTTCCCTTCATATCCCACGCAAGAGTACATTACAAACCAAGCATCCATGGACCCCACCCTGCAAGCTGCAGCTTAAATAGGCAGCAAGCTCACAGCTGAGCATCCAACAGAAGCAGTCAAGGGTAACTCCAGGCAAAAAGAGATGGACAACAGCATTAAACCAAATTCATCTCCTCTGCAACACAACATATACCTTTAGTTAAACCAGATCACCCAATTTAGGGGAAAGGATAAATTATAAAATGAGTAGACAAATAAGCTCTGAGCAACATAAAGAGGAAGCTGTATTTGAGTTGTCTTCAAACCCAAGTTTTCTATTTCCCTTCAGTTACATCTTTGTACTTCATTTCATGCTCATTTGTGGTTTTAGGGGAGTTGCCACAGAGGCTTAGTGGCAGCCATTTAAGCTGATGTCCTGTCAGAACAGTAGCCAGTCCTGTACGTTCAAGAGAGAAGTATCAAAACCTCTTATCTTAACTCTCTGGCTACTCATCCAAAGAAAGGCAGCAAGGTATCACCAAGAGAAGCTGGTGGCAGTATTAGAGCAGAGGTTACCCGAGTTTCAGAGTGACACAGTTGTAAGTTGCAGTACCCATCCAAGTTTTCTGATCACTACATCTGAGCACAATGCTGGGAAGGCATTGCTGCCTGTGTGCACATTGATCACGGTAACCTTCTGGACAGAGAAAAAGGGAGTGGGGGAGAGAGCAAACACAGTGTCTTTCTGTGCTGGTTACAGAGGCAGAACAAAAATGTGTTTGCCATGTTGGCAGAGCACGAGACAGGCAAGGGAGGACAGGAAAGATAAGCGCCTGCATTGGTGTGCTGCTCTTCTGAGCCTTGTTTGTGTGCAGGGACTTGCTCTGCACATAGGGAAGTGTATGCTCATGAGACAGAGGAGTTCAGGAGGTTAGGAATGGAATGTACCAGTCTGCAACCCTTGTGCCCAAGCAAGAAAATATTTGAAGAAAATATTTCACAAACACAAAGTTCCAGAATGAGCAGTGAGTGCACACAGAGAAATTGTATTTTTTTCCCTGCCTCGAGAAGTCATCAGTGCATTCTTGGGTCAGAGAGTAACAATTCCTTCTTTAGTCTTGTGCACTCACGCTCTTCTTTTTTTAATATAATTCAGCTCATCTCTTAGCAACAACTTTAGGCGCTAAAGGAATCTGGCTTCTTATTCTCTTGCAAAGCACAAGCCCCTTTTGTGTCTACTTACATTCTCCCAACTGCAGAAAGGATTTTTTTTTTTTGCCTCCCCTCCCAAATACCTGTCACTTTTAGGATAAATGAAGCTTAACTTTCACTTATAGCTTATGAAAGCATTTTTTAATCATTCTTTATCAAACTAGCTAGCTTCAGAGCTAAATTTTGTTCTCCAGACCATCCTCCTCATGGCTAGAGGACTGCCTGAGAAACTGTAGGTTTTTACACTGTTATAACATTTAGCCTGTGTACAGCAGCAAATCACACAAATCCTTGATCTTGCTAAGGCATATGACATTAATATGAAATTTTTACTGTCCAGAACAACTGTGTTCCTAGCCCCTGAGACCTAAGCTGAAATGCATGGCTTAGTTCAGTCTGAAATTTCTTTATTGGCTAAGGAGTGGCTAGTAGCAGAGAGGCAAGGAAATGGTGGGGGGGGGAGGAGGGTCAGTACTGCTGTCATTTTTAGTTTGATTAATTGTAGTCCTTGTCTGTGTCAGTAATAAAAGTATCAAAAACCCCTCAATTCGATACCAGTATGGTGTGAACCAGCATATCTTGATTGACCACAATGGAACAATTTTGTTTTCCAAAGTAATGAACCTAGTTCCAGTTAAATGACTTTAAAAAATGGAATAAAAATAGAGCAGATGAATTCCAGAAGGAATGATAACTTGTTTCTGAAACCTAAAAGTTAGATATTGCCTGAAAAAGCATTGCATGGATCCAGTACAGCTATTACTGATTACAGAGGCACATCAGCAAGCCTAACATGGAAAATACTGTCAGGGCCTGTATCTTCCTGCTTCTTGCCAGTTCAAAACTTTTTATGAACATCCTATAAAACATTATCAAAGAAACCAAATAAAAGCACATGTGACACTTTTCTTGCTGTGTGACAGCAGGAAAATGATGTTGTGACTGGCCCTTTCTGAGGGTCACTTTGGATAAACACTGTGCCACATCACACATGCTTCCACCAAGGAGACCAACTCTAGAATTACTATGAGAAGCAAAATTACATCTTTGCTTAGAAGAATGTGTTCCAGCTTATCAGAGCAAAGGTCACTGCCGGGGCAGTGTGGCTCAAGTTGTGGTTCCCTGCTACTGACATCTTTCAGACAGGCCCTCTCAACTCCCAAAGCAGGAACGTGGGGAAGGGATCAAAATATCATGTCCTTTTTTTTCCCCTCCCCACCCATCTCATCTCTCAAATACAGTAGAAAGTGAGGGCTGCTTCAAGTCTTTAGTGCAAAAAAAAATTTCATACAACCCAGTGACAGCTGACTCACCCAACAGCTAAATTCCTGTTCCACATAGCCCAGACTCAGAGTTTTAAGTTCAGGGACAACAGTGAACACATGAGATAGATGGAAAGTGAACCAGAGGGTAAGGAGGCATAGTTAAAGACAAAAACACACATCCCAAATCTCACAACCCGACACAGTTCTTTCTGTTGCTTTCATTCTGAGTAGGGAACATGTCCTTTAGGAATTGCTCTCGTGAGCACAGGAATAGGAACTGATATGTTGTCCCATAACACAACCAAGTCTCCTTTTGTGAACCAGATTAGCTTTTCAGCCTAATTTTAGTGCCCATTATACACCACATGCACTACCACAGGATTTTATAGCATTGATTTTCAAGTTTTTGTCACCGTAAATGTAAAAATAAACTGTGGAGTTCTGCAGAGACATGACATAGCAAACAGAAGCCTAATTTCTTAGATTTCCAGACGTACACTTGTGGAGGATGTTTGCAACTGTGACATTAGGGAGGGAGGCCTTGCTGTCAGTGTCCTGTCACTGCCCTGCCCAGCTGCTCAAGGTCACCAAGAGCTGGACTGTGAGATGGCCCCACAGGGCATCTTCTGTAGGCATCAGTGGGAGCACCCAAGAACCTGACCCACTCTATCTTCACCTTCTCTCTTCCTCCATCCATAAACAACAGAGAAGGCAAAGACTACAACTGCTCTCTGGTTTTGGCTGTACAGAATTTATGTTGTTCCCAATGTAATACATGAACCCCAGAATGGATAAGATCTTCAAATCAGAATGAGAATTTTAAATACCTCTGCTGTATCATGCTGTACATTCTGTACTTTCATTAGCTTCCTTCAGAAGCTCAGGACAGAGTTCTGCATTTAGATGTGTTTAATCTATTACACTTTTCACTCACTCCCAGAACACTGTGAGCTTTGGTTAATGTTATTTATTTTGTTTTTTAAAAATTCCTTTTCCCCTGAGATTTGGTGGTTAGTGCTAAATTTGTATTATAGGGCATGCTGAGTACTAGAGAAGTGAAAACATTTTTCATTAATAGCACATTTTACTCTGATTGAAGAGAGATACCACATAACCACTTTGAGCTCACAAAGATACCATTTTTGTTTAATTATAAGCTTGTTCTAGCAACTGCAAGCAGCAGAATTTGGTAGCAGATAGTAGAGATACCATATTTTAGACAACTGGTCCTAAGATTTTAACTGTCTTAATTTACTTGCCCAGCCCAAGATGGTAAAAGCTCACATTGACTATTTAAATGCACTTGGCTGTGTCCTGCAGTCACATTACTAAAACGTGGTAAAAGTAACACTGCACATTTCAAACATACCAAAGGTTAATTGAAATACAATGTCAAGGGCATCCCCTGTAATTTTCCAACTCCAAATTTTACCACAAAGCCTGAGGGAAAAATGGAAGTACTTATGAGATGCTGCTGTCATTAGGCAGGCAATTACAGTCCAATGCAGAAGCCCAGCTTCAAGCACTGGACCAAGACTAGGACAAAAAATCACCCTCACTTCAGTTAAATGATCCAGAATATGGTACAATGGATACTTGTCCAGAGTACCATACAGTGCATCACAGCTTTTAAATTACAATGGAGAGGCTCTTTCTAATGAGACAGCCCCATTGGTATTTATTAGCAACAAGTTCATATTCAAAAGACTCTGAAACAAGCCCCAGATAAATAAAGTCAAGCTTAAAACTAAAATATTGTCCTGTGCCCTCAAACAAAGCGAAGCCTTTTGTCAGTGACTGTGGTGAGAAAGGAATGAAAATCCCCCTACATGAAGAAATTACAGCTGTGGTTTGGAATATACAGGAAGCAGTTTTCTGCAGCTCAGTGAGAAATAATCACTCTTAAAGAAACAAAGCAGCATTAAACAGTGGTGTTTAAGAGTCATAACACCCTTCATTAGATGTATTTCATTTGTGGCTTTGGTAAGTGATGACTAATTAGGCACACTGAGTCTGGCATTTTAAAAGAAAACCATTTGATAATTGGAAAACCCCACAGTTAACAGCCTTGAAGCCTATAGTATATCCTTTCAACAGAGCTGGAAAGGACCTGCATTTCTCTGGAGACAAGAAAAATTATAGAAATTTTAAATGAAGGAAAACAGCATTCAAAGTTTACAGATTAGTTTTTCCAAGGAAGACACATCAGTTTTGCTAAAGCTTTTCAACTTGTTTTTCTTTTTTCTCCTTCCACAGAGAACTTACATCTTCACTTTCCTACTGAGCTCAAGAGTCTTCATTCACCCACACGAGCTCCTGGCTAAAGTGGGGCAGATCTGCATTAAACAGAAGCAGCAGCTGGAAGTGGGGACTGAGGCAGAAAAGGTAAATGGACCATTACATTCCTCAGTTACTTGTGGTGCTGTCATTTAATTTCCACTCTCTCCTTCTCATTGTAAAGCTGAATAGACTGATAAAGAATAATACAAAATTGTAACTGGCATTTGTTGCTGGATGCACTTGTATTTGGATCTTGTTCTTTGAAGTATCTTTGCTTCATTTGCTGGCCACATTTTCTGTGGCAGTCAGCTGCAGGTCAGTGGAGCAGTGCACTGGAGCAGTGTGTGTGTGTGCCATGGAAGCTGCCCAGCAGCTGGTTTGCACTTTGAGCTTTCACCAAGTGAGGAAAACCAGATTCAAGAAAATCCCTTTCTCCAGTCAGCCTCACCATCCTCTAAGAGTTAACAATAACCTCTGCTGCAGGTTATTGTTGGGGTGTTTTAACTCAGTATTTAACTCAGTTTAACAGTAAATCAGAGAGTTACCTCACAAAAATTAAGGGATGGACTTATTTAAAATGGTGGCCTGCACTGACATGTTTTATTACAATAAGTTAAACCAAACTTACATCCATCTAAGTGTCACAATTTGTAAAGTGTGTATTGAAAGACTTTTTCAATTATTTGAAATTGAAGTTCCAGAAAAGTCCAAGCTGGACAGCAAATAAGAGTGACAGAAACAGGATGGTCCCAACAAGTAAAGACCTAAATTGTTCAGATCCTGGACATGTTTCAGCACTTTTCTTCTCTGATGAGACATGACGTGCTTCCATTCCTAATCTCCAGCACTGTAGCAGTCCTGTTTTGTTTTCTCCTTAGTGTACCAGCACTCTGAGTGAAGAGCACAAAACTCAACTCTGGTTTGTCCATAAAGAGTTTTTAACAGCAATACTGACCTAAAGGCTTTTTCTCCCACATTGTTCCTGACCTGCATCCTCCTATTAATGTCACAAAACTGCTCCATGGGACAAACTAACTATGGTGCAAAATGACTTTCATCCAGGTCAGTCCCCTGATCAGCTCTCCAAATATCTGCATAGCTCATCCTGTATGTGCTGGGGAAACCAAGGGTCAGGGATGTAAGGTGCCACAACCACTGCATCCAGTTTTGTACTCAGAGGTGATAATTGTCCCTAGCACCACTGCCAAACTTAATTTGTGACTGAGCAAACTCTGCTAAGTTGTAATGGCTCCCCAGCAACATGTAACTAAACAACAGAGATGGGAACCTCTAAAAGGTGCCAGCACCATCTGAAATACAGAGTGAGTCAACCTGAGCTGTAGACTTACATAGGGAAAGACTGCAGTGAGTAGAAAATGTCCAAATACATCTGTGAAATAGTTGGATTTAAAATGAATGGGATGTAACATGAGACTTTAGCATGCACTAAATGCACTTCAGAGATTTCCAAATTAAAGCCCTCTCTGGGGAGTAAATCAGCTGGCTTTTTAGAGATACAATGCTAATTGTAAAGTAGTATTAGTGTGGCTTCTCAGCAGACTTGTTAAAAAGTCCTGGCTTCCTAATAGAAATGAAACAGCATTACATCCTAATGTCAAAGAGAGCAGCTTGTACTGCAAACACCCACCCTCTTACACCTTCTGCTGGCACCTTGGACACGGGCCTATGGGAACCCCAGCAAACAGCAGGGTGACAATAAATCACTTCTGGGAGGTGGCTGTAATTTACATGCTTTTCTGGCTGCTCTATTATATCCTTAATCCCTTCCTACCTCCTTAATATAAGCTGCAAATTTTTCCTGCCTTCTAAACACAAATTTCTTGGAAAACACTACATGAACTTTGGACATTCCTCTTAGATTACTGCTTTATTGCCCTCTACTGCCAACACCTGTGTGCTTTACAGAACAGTTTGGCCACAAGCACTTGCAAACTTTTGTTTTTCTACATGGAAACGAATAAAATCTCATTTCACATACAGCATACAAACTCAAGATACTCTCAAGTATTCACAGTCATTATCCATTAAGGTAAGACCAGCTACCAGCACCTTCTAATTAAGTGGCTGCAAAGCAGGAAAAAGCTGACAAAAGCAGTTAAAGCATCTCTGTTCATCTCTGGTCGAGTTTGCTTATGCAAATCTCTTAAGATAAGCTGGACAACTTGGTGCCTGGATAGCATGTGAGCTGAAAAAGTGGCAAGAAACCAGGTTTTGAGGTTACATACCACAATACTTGTCATTCTGTTGGGTTTGACATTACTGACTAGCCAAAGAGTTCTACAGAAATACAACCCAGAAAAAGTGGATTGCAAAGAAAATTGCTCTGAGGCGTCTTGGAGTCTGAGTCCTTTTAACTACTACATAAAAAGCAAGAATTTCACAGTTTAAGACCTCAGTTATAACATACAAGTCAGTAGTTAAGATTGACCATAAAGGAAAAAATGTAACTCTCCATAGGTGCATTATTGATTGGAAAGTCTCAAACAAGATTATCAGTGAAAAATCACTTGTATGATATTATTGAGTGGAAAAAACCCTGTTGTTACACCTGTGGTACATTTTTTCTGCAGCTTGAGTATTTTATATATCTCAAGTTAAAGAAGTAAGAAATAAAAAGAACATAGAAATTAGTTTCTATTAAGTTTGTTTTGCCTGTCTTGGACTATATAATCTCTTCAAAAGTTACTATTTCCTCTGGGTTTTTTTGCCAGCACGTCCTCCTTTTTAAAAAAGAAAAAATACATATAACCAGGTCATTGCCATTAAATCTTTCCTATTGCCCCCCTTTCTAATTGGGAGTTGTTTTTCAGTCCTGCCTTGTCTTGTGCAGAACAGGGTCAATCCACAGAACACTTAAATTAATGGAGTTATTCCTCTCCTCAAAGAACTGTTTATGGGAGAAGTGTTCCCATGGACTCCAGAGAACTCTGTCAGGCCTCACAAAGGGAGGCTCATGTCTGGAGCAGGACTGGAGAAAAGTAGTTTGGTAGGTTTATTGCAGCCATGACAGAAAGGAAACTGTGCTGCTGCCCACAGATCTGTGAGGTTTCCATCTGGGTTACCACGTGCACCAAGCCTGTCACGCTGCTTGGGCTCCATCAGAGTGCACATGAAACACAAATCCCCTGCTCTGCTGCACTGAGCCCTTCAGCATTGCTCTCAAAGTGTACACCTTGTTTTCATGAGTGTGAAAAAGCATCTGATGAAATATTAAGCTTTTTTAAATGTGACAAGTGCAGTTTGTCTTGCAACATGCCTGGCTTGCCATGTGAAGAGAGCAAACCATAACAACTCAAAAATAGATACAAGAGATGGGAAGTCAGTGTTCATAAATCACTGTGTTTTAAGCTGTACATGGAGTATAATTTGGGGTAATTTGGCTGAGTACTACAAGCACAAAGCTACATTTTTCTCCTTCAAACCTTTTTCTTCTATATCAGTGCCTAAAAAAACTGATGAAATACAGCCTGGTGTTATGCTGCACCTACTTCAAACCATGACAGCTAATGCTGCCTCTTCAGTGGGCTCCTGGTTTTAAGGAGCAATCTTACACACACCAGCATTAAAAAGGCATCAGCTCTGACTGATTTAGTCTCTTCAGCTGCTGGGGTCAGTCTAGACAACCCATAAATTCTTTATGAACTGAGTGTTCATATGGAGATGCTTGCCATGGCCTAAGGTGAGATTTTTAAACTTTTCTGCCCTCACCACTCCTTTTTCAGTTGCAAAAATTACAAAGAAAGGATAGTCAAGATGATTAATACTAAAAAAACAATTCTGTAGCAGCTTTTGGTAAACAAAAGTGGAGTTGGCACATACCTGTTCACTTTAATTGAATGGAGGTGCACTCCCTGGCTAATTAATCGTCCATCACCACCTACAGATTATTCTTTTAATAATGTCAGCCTCCATTCATTTCCTGGCAAATAACTATAAATTGTCTTTTCCCCAAGGCAGATGACAGTGGGAGTTTGGAGTACAGGCAGCTGTAATCTGGAACTCTGTCCCACACTGTTGAGAAATAGCTCCACACGAGGGGCACTGACAGACACTGCTTTGCAGGAATGCCCACTGCTGGCAAAAAGAATGGGGATGTTTTGGTTTTGCCCTCCCTGTGCGGCTATTCTGTGTTTATCTCATTAGCAGCATCAGTTAAATGCTGTCAATAAAAACAGGTAGGAAATGCATGCTAGCAGATAGCAGTTTGCAGGTCTTAAAAAAACAAAAACAACCCAAGAAAATTCCCTCTGGACTTACAAGGAGGCACTGGCTAATTGTCAGATTGAGGATTCAAGGGTGCATGGTTTAAGTTCAAAATTCTTATCAATGATTATTAATATCATTGACTATATAATGGTGAGATATTAAAAAAAAAGGAAAACAAAACCAGCTTAATTTCATTGACTTTGGTTTTGATTAGATAAACTGGACATGATGAGATGCTGTTTTGGCAGGAGCTGCTACCTCTATTTGGAGGTGTTCTCTCTTTGACTTAGAGCAGTTTCCTGAGGTGACACTGCCATGCTGAGTGCCCTCCTGTCCCCAGGGGCTGTGCTGTGCCTGGGGAGAGGGAGCTGCTGCCTTCAGGGACCTCTGCACTTGCACTACTGGGGAGGGAGCACAAACAAAGCTTCCTCCTTTTCCTCAGTGCATCACAAGCTGGGTAGGAGGATAAGTACAACCTAAATTCAGGTTTGATTCTTGTTCATTACAAGTGTTCTTAGCACTTACGCTCCCAATTTTACAAGACTGCTCCCTTGGATGTACTGATGCTGCTGTCCATGATGCAATGGAGAGGGGAGTAATTGGCACCCAGTTCAGGTCTAACTGATGAAAAACCTTAGAAGATTCACAGGCAACTAAAAAAAAAATAGAAAAATACTCTCTCTGCCCTTTCTATGGTTGATAGCTTTTTGAACAAAAGCCAATACCTTTTATTGTCAAAGTCTGTTTTGATTTAGACGTCATGGAGAGAACACACACGTCTTTCCTGTCATTCATTTATTTAATATACAGCTCAGTCTGGGTGCTCTGATAAATTCTATAGAACTGAAATGTCTGTGAACGTTTCTCATGAGCTCTCAGTAGAGTACTGCAGATTGTACACATCTGAATTCAAACACTACAGCCCTGCTGCCTCAGATGGCAGAAATCAGCTTAAACCCCATGGACTTCAGTTAAACAAGTCACTTGAACTGTTCTGTCATCTCCTGGTTTTATACAGCTCACCTTGAAAATGTCTTCACAGTGTTTGGTAAGAGACATCACCAAGAGACATCACCATGAAAGGAGGCTAAACGATACTATTTAGGAATCTAGTGCACAGTTAAATATGGTCTTTTTTTTTTGTCCCCATCACCTACTATTAATGCAAAGTATTTTCAAGGGTGTGTCCAGATTTCTGTGAACCTTTATCAGCCATTTAATCTGCAGTCAAACAGGTCTACAGTTGGTAATTAACTCATTGTTTCTTTCTAGGCAAAACTAAAATCCTTCGCTGCCAAAATCATTCAGCTCCTGAAGGAATGGACTGAAACTTTCCCCTATGATTTCCAAGATGAAAAATCCATGAAAGAGTTGAAGGAGATTGCTCACAGGATCACACAATGTGATGAGGTAGGGGTGGGAAGGAAAAAAAAGTTAAGTGCTCAAGCAGTATTTGTTAACTGTTAGATGAGCTGTGCCGTGTTCCTACAATCCTGCAGGCAGTGTCTCCCAAAGGAACTACAGCAGCAGTTCTAAGTTGTCAGGGTAACCACAGGACATGGGCTGCCTGATGGACTTAATGGTCCATTAGCAGGAACTGTCTACATCTAATCACCACACGTCACAAGGAGAGAGAAAATAGTGCTGGCAGTATGAAAAATGACTGTGGTGCAGAAGGAGAAAGAAGAGGAACTAGAATGGCTCAAGAGGATTTAATAATGAATTACATCCCATCCTTGGTACATTGTCACCACTCTGCATGTCTAAGTTTTGCAAGACACACCAGCTAGCTGTATCACATCTACTCTTGGCCAAGGTGAAGGTGTTTATTATTTAGCACCTCATTCCCAGCTCCTAAAAAGCAGCTGGTTTATTGCAATGTTTCAGGTGGCAGGCACAGTATTTCCACAAAGCAAGTTATCTCTGAGCTCTGCTAGCTAGTCCATCACCAGTCTTAACAGCTCTGAGTTTCTAGCCTGTGAAGAAAACTAGGCCTTGAAAAAACCTTCTAGAGCAAACAGATAAACTGAATTGCAATAAAACAAGGGGTGTTAAGTTTTTGGAGGGGGGGTTGTTGGGGTTTTTTGGTTAGTTTTGGCTCTTTCCCAACATTCACAAAGCCTACACTTTTTGTTCATTGAGAAATTCACTGTTAACAGCAATAGACAGAAGGAAGAGTATAACCAAGAACTGCAAGAGAATTAGTTGTAAAGTGCTTGTACAAATGTGAAGTCTTATTTATGTAGAAGTAGAAGCTTCTTATTGTTTTAAACCCACAACTTCAAGATATTTTTGAGAACAATTACGAGGAACAGGGAAGACAGCTGTATTATGTGCTTTTGTTGATTCAAGCAGAGAGAAAATGAAGAACAACAGGTTTGACAGCAGGGCATGAATCAGGGAGAGAACAGCAGAGTGAGGTGAAGGAAGTACTTTGGTTTTGTTGCATCAGCAAAGATGTTTACGTGGGTGCTGGATGAGAATGTCAGTGCCTCAGGAGGAGGGGAAGAGGAAACAGGACTAGAGCCTTCTTTTCTCTTTGCAGACAAGGGCCAAGGGGTGGATGTTGGCAGAGACAGCCCTGTGAAAGGGAACTTGGCAGAGGTTTATTTAGCATCTCTATCTCAGTATTTAATTTGCTGTTACTTTGAACGAGAAAGAAGTTGTGCCCTTTCTTTCTGCCTTTTCCTTCCCACTCTTATGTATGAATAATGGTCATTGGAGAAAAACCCATCTTTGTGGAATGGCTCCTTGCTGTGGTGTCTGAGGCATCTGGTGGCATCCATTAATTACAGCACCACCTCATTTACCCCCTTAACAAGGCTACCAATCAAGGTTCATCAGTGGAGAGCTATGCTTCATCTGACCCCTAGGAAATACTAATTTGACACTGACAAAAAGCAGCTCTCACTCTAAGTGTTTGTTAGCACATTGAATTATGCTTCAGCATGGAATTATGATAGAGGTTGGGGGTTTATTTTGTATTTTAAAGCTTTTTCAAATCCCCTTAGGACACTATTCTTCATTCATAAAGGTAGAAAGTCAACTGAGAGCTCACACAAAGCAGTCAGGTGTTGTCCTGGTGATAGCAGCATACCAATTAGCTAAAGCTGCAGCCAGGATTGCACCCCAGAGTTAGCAAAAATTAACTCAAGTACAAATCATTGTACAGTCATTGACTTACCTTCCAAAGTTGTAGGGAAAATTAGCATAAAACTAGTAATAAAAGCAAACTGCTAAAACTCTTAAGGACATTTGTCTAAGCAGTAAGATGCTAATGAATTCATAATAGCTTAAGTAAGCCATAGCTTTTTGTGTCTGAGTTTCTTTCCTCAATTTTATATAATATCTGCAATACTCTAACTTATCTTCAAGTGTCATTTTCTGCAATCCTGACATCAAGTCTGCTTCCTCCCAGACACGTGGGCAAGTCAGGCACAGTGGCTGAAGGCAAGCCATTCACAGTGGAAAGCTCAGCATAAGAGAGGAGAATTCTGCTTTGTTTTAGTCCCCTCCACCAGGCTCCCTTGGCATTTCTGAACACTTGTAGCACAGTATCAGAAATGACTCCAGACAGCTGCTGCTCAGCAGTAATCCAGCCTCAAGATGAGCTACACTGCCTTCAGCTTTTCATTTGATTTCACTTGGGAGTCAGATTATTGCCTTGTAAAGCACCATTCTGACACCATTATTGCTTAATTATAACAGGCAATATACAAGTATTTGGTAGTCATCTCTCACATCTGCTGCATAATTTCAGTCATCACTGCACAGTAGTGGCTCCTTTGAATGGTCACAGATTCATTGCAGCTCTGTCTAGTGGGGACTGGCAGAAGTGAACCTTGTGGTTAACTTCAAGAAAAGTAATTTGCATGAAAGCAAGAGAATGATTCTGTGAGGAAAAGGATTGTCTGGTTGAATTAATTTTCCCAGCAGCAGGAGAAACCCAGGTCACTTATAGCAGTAGCAGACAGGATGGAGGAGTAGCAAAGCAATCAAGTTAGCTCAGAGAAATGTCTATAGGACACAATGGTAGAAAAAAAAAATCATCTTAGCTGTCAAAACACTGAGCAGATGGATTGTGTTCCTGTGGCTTTACCTTTCAATGAATCCTTACAAATCTTATGTTTAAAATTGGCACACAATAAACAGGAAAGGCATTTTAGTTGTCTGAGAACATGATGTATATTGTGCTCTTACATAAATATTTGGATGCCGTAGCTGTTCAAAGCAAAGTTAGGATATTTGAGGGGTATATTCCTGGACATTATGTGAATTCCCTGGATTCTGCTTGGGCTAGACAGACTGGATTCATCAGTGGGTCTGATCAGAATGAGAACTTTTGGCCCTTGGTGCACAGAGGTTCCAGAGCCTTGTGCAAGCAGCTGCAGCACCTTTCACATGCCCAGTCCAGCTGCTGACATGGATGCTTTGGAAATGGGGCACTACCCAAAGGAGCAGACCAGCCAGCCAAGCAAAGCAGAGCTGGGAAGGCAAGCAGGCAGAACAGTGTCATTATGGAGTTGTGTGGGTATTTAGGACAAGGTCATTTGTCACAAAATGATCAGCTCAGAAAAGATGAAAGAAAATGGATAATAGGCATTTATTTTTCCCAGGCAGAAATTCTCTGGTGATCCGTGTCTGCAATAGCTAAAGGTTTTCAGCAGTTGTTGTTTCTCCCTTCTGCTTAGGAAAATGGAACAGTGAAAAAGATCATTAGCCAGATGACACAGAATCTCCTGATGGCCCTCTCTGCACGGAGCCAATACCAGGAAATCAGAGAGAAATTCCGTCAGCCTGTCACTGACAAGGGCACCATCCTCAAAACCAAGCCCCAGTCAACTCAGAAGGACATCCTGAGTGTGTGCTGTGACCCTCTGATCCTGGCACAGCAGCTGACCTACATCGAGCTGGTGAGACTGACTGGGGCGGAGTCTTGTTTTCTATTTACTGAATATTAACGTACTCATCAACATGAATTTTGCTATGGCTTCACTGAGAGCCTCCAGTGTTTTAATAAAAAAAAACCAAGTTAAGTAGTGAACAAGACCAGTTAGGTACACTGATAAAAGCACCTCACACATCTACACTCTAGGAAGATAAAGTTATCTAAATGTCCTCCTAACTTGGATTTTTTTTCACGGAACTCTCTGTTTGTCTGTACAATGACAATCTCTCCTCTCTCCAAACACAGGAAAGAGTGAGCAACATTTACCCAGAGGATCTGATGCAGATTGTCAGCCACATGGACTCCCTGGATAATCACAAGGTACAAAAAGGTGTACAGAGGGAAAAAGAAACATAGATGAACCACAGTAAAGAATAATAACTCCATAATTTGAGTACACCCTGTGCAAGAAAGACTGACATTTCCTAAGCTTCTTCAAGCTCATGCCTTAAAACACGTACAACAAGATTTTGTCAAGATATGACAAGGAGGTTTATCCTTTGGTAAGCTTTATCATGATACAGGAGAGGTTTAACACGACCTGTTCTCTTACAGTGCCGAAGCGATGTGACCAAAACCTATAATTTGGAGGCCTATGACAACTGGTTCAATTGTCTCAGCATGCTGGTGGCTACAGAGATTTGTCGGGTAGGTATGCATGGAAAACAAGCTAGCAAAGGGATCCTGGCCTTAAGGACAAGAGGCAAGCAGTGGTCTAAATGAGATTTAAACATTAGCAGTGCAATTAAAGATAATAGCATTATTCAAGCATTAAATTATTTGCAAGCTCATATGATTAAGAGTTCAAGGCTATGTTTGACTTTGCATATATTGCTTAATTTTGTGCAGCTGCATTAGTCATGCAGTGAAATGGAACTTGTGTGGACTGAGTTGGGAGCTCTTTAGGATTTATCTTTTTTTTAAATACAGCAAAAGATTCTTAAAAATACACCTCTTTAAGTGCAGATTTACCAATAAACAGCTGTTCTTCCACTGCATTTAGATAACATCAGTACTGTAATATATTAATTTTTAAATTTACATTAATTCAACATTCATTGTAGAAAAATCAAGGATAATCTTTCTTTAGAGTCTGGAAGGAAAGTGTACTACTGGAAAGTTTTAAAAAAAGTAACAGAGGAGGAATAACCTTACTAGGGGTTAAGGTAATTTCTGTCATGTAATAGGCAAAGAAATGGAAGGTGTACTGCCCCAGAAACCTTTTTCCTTTTTTTTTTTAGCTTCTTATTACATTTTTTGGATTGCTATTAATTCCAGTTCTTCCAGTTCTAGCAAATTGGAATTTTTTTTCCTATTCCTGCTTGGTCAGTAGCCCTTCCATGGAAATCCCAATGCCTGCTGCATTTTCATGAAGTCCAATGTACTGATCCTAATCTCCTAAGATTTCCTGCTCTCAGAAATGTATTGCAGAGACACACCAACACCCCTCTAGAGCTGGCTGGTAGGGCTCATACATTTAGGAAACCATCAAAGAAAGGTTTTAGCACACTGTGGGCTAAGCCAGGCCTTTGACTACTGAACCATCTTCTTTTGATATGACAGAAACTTGAGTACTTAGGTCAGAGATTCTGCAGTCACTGCTTAGGAGCCATTTTTATATAAGCCAGAGAGAACTTTTAGGTTTAAACAGGGAAAATATTTTAATGAATGAATGCAATCCAGGCAATAATTAATTCTGCTTTGTAGTTTATAAAAATTTTCAGATGAGATGCTCAGCCTCAGTTGCTTGGTCCTGTGCACATTTGTGTGGGTGGGAATTTGTGTATTTGCTCATCCTCACTGCCTGCTCTCAGCAGGTCATTTAGGAGTACATGCAGCAGAACCAGAAAAGCAGGATGTGGCAGTTGCTTTCTCTCACATTTAGGTTCCATGCCCCAACTTTAAGTCTGTCCAATGCTTCTCCCCCTTCTAGAGAGGTTTAAATGTTTTGCATATATTCTGATAGCAGCGTCACGTTATCTTCCTTTTCCAGTAACAGGAAATTGCTGAAAGTGTCCAGCTTGTTTATGCAGAACTGCCTAAGACATGGACTCTTTTGTATAAACAAAGATGTGCACTCCCCCAGAACTACACAAGTAACTGGTAGTCATCCCAAATACTTCTGCTGTTTTATTAAAAATTAATCTTAACAAAAAATCCTGAGGCCTATATTAAGATTTAGCTGGACAAAGTCTTGAAATGTCTATTCCCTGATCCTGCTACAGTGCCTTTGGCTAGACATCCTATCCAAAATTCAGACCATCCCTTCCCTACTGGGTTTTTCTCCAGGTTGTAAAGAAAAAGCAGCGTACAAGAATGGTGGAATTTTTCATTGATGTGGCAAGGGAATGCTTCAACATTGGAAACTTCAACTCAATGATGGCTATTATCTGTGAGTATCCTTAGCACAGATGGCAAAAGGCACTCCATTTTACAACCTGACTGGCAAGGCTGTGCTCACACTTGCCCTGAATTGGCTGACCACGTTAGCATGCACACTTCCCCAGGGCCAGTGTCTGCCAGTGACAGATTCATGTGTGGGTGGGTGAGCTTTAGCTGCAGCTTCTGCTTCTCAGGCTGAGACACCTCCCCGAATGTGTGGTGTTGACACATTAGCCCAGTATTTTTTCAACTCAGTTGTCTCTTTGTCTCCTCTCTCCCTGCATTCAGCTGGCATGAACTTGAGCCCTGTGGCACGGTTAAAGAAAACCTGGTCCAAGGTCAAAACAGCCAAATTTGATGTTTTAGAGGTATGTATAAACTTTTGACTTTATATAGAAATCCACAAAATAGTTTCATCCAAGCCTCTGCTAGCTACTGTGTCAGAGAGCAGGCACCTCTGTCAGTGGTCACCAGCACATAAACATTATGAGAGTTTCCTCCATTTCAAACTCTGTACTTGTCTGCAAAGAAAAGTGGATGCCAGCTCTCTCTAGATTATTTCTTGCTAGTGTATTTTTGCCAATTTAACTCCAAGGTAGTTTCCACTCCAGTGAGTGCTGCCCTTAAAACTAATTAGAGGACTCCACCTAGTGGAGACCTGCGTGGAAACAAAACCTAATGAAAGCATCGTCAGAAACAGAGGTGACAGCAAAGGAGAATTTTGATTTTTCCTCCCAGAGAATAATTTCTGATTTCCTTTTGGTCTGCTTTGTTCATGAAATAGATGCAAAGCCAGTACAGAGCCCTCCTTTCAAGCAAGGTAGAAGTTAGAAAAACCTGCACCCAGACCTGATCAGTATTAAGGTACCCTACCTTGAGAATTCAAAAAGGGACCAAATGAAGTTACAAAGAATAAACTCTAATGGTTAGAGCAAAGCTTTTCATTCTTAGAAACATGTATTACTTGTCTGTCTTTTCCCCCTTGCTACCAAACAGCACCACATGGACCCTTCCAGCAACTTCTGCAACTACCGCACGGCGCTGCAGGGAGCGGCACAGCGCTCGCAGAGCGCCAACAGCAGCCGCGAGAAGATCGTCATCCCCGTCTTCAACCTCTTCATCAAGGACATCTACTTCCTGCACAAGATCCACACCAACCGCCTGCCCAACGGGCAGATCAACTTCAAGGTGGGACTCTGCTGCTGCCAGGCTGCCCTGCCACTGAAACCTGCTGCCCTGCAAGCCCTTGGCTTCCTTACATTCCCTGCTCCCTCAGTGCCCACGTGCTGTCACAGCCAGGGGAGCTGGTTTGGATCAAATTCTGGGAAAGCCAGCAGTTGCTTTTCTGTGGCAGCAAGGCATCGTATCTGATCAAATTTTATGGGTCACTTCAGCCTGAATCATCAGCCTAGCTGATTTCACTGCGGTAATGGTGTTTGTTGGGTCTGCAAGGGAGGTTCTACAGCTTCTGGGTTCTCTCCCCAGTTAATAAACATGCATGTCCAAGCGACCACAGCCTGTCAAAAGTACTTCTTGACAAAATATTATTGGCATCATTAAGGCTGTGTAAGTGGAGGGGGACACACAGAAGATACAGGGCAAGCCCTGAGCAATTACAGATTTCTTAAAATCCTAAGAGGGAAAGGATATCTAAATGTTTCTATACGTTACTGTGATTTTCCAAATTTAAAGAGTGCTTTATGAAAAGATCAGATATGTCACACATCATTTAAACTGAAGTTTGGAAATGTAAAAAATAAAGCAAATAAACTATTTACTGTCCAGTTCCAGTCACAGGAATTTAGACACTCAACACAGAAAACAGGCACTAATATATATAGGAAGGAAAGGTTGATGATGAAAACAATTGAAGGTAAAAGATCAGATGGTGGGCTGAGATAACACTGTCCTAAACTTAAAGCTGGCAGATGAGGAACTAGCAGCAAGAGGGGGTAAATTAAAGGAGCCATAAGAAGATAGGATAGCAAGGAATCACAAAATATGCAGAGTTGGAAGGGACCCACAGGGATCACCAAGCCAAACTCCCAGCTCTGCACAGCAGCACCCCAAGAGTCACACCATGTGCCTGAGAGCATTGTCCCAATGCTTCTTGAACTCTGTCAGGCTGGTGTTGTGACCAATTCTATGTAAGTCTGAGTAAGGGACAATAAAAGCAGCATAAAGAATAAGACTGAGAGACTCTGAAATACAAATGAACTAATATTTCAAAAAAAACAAGTACTATTTTAATAATAATCTTTTAATTACTTCATGCAGAAGTTCTGGGAAATTTCAAGACAGATTCACGATTTCCTGACATGGAAGCAGGTTGAGTGTCCTTTTGAAAAAGATAAGAAAATCCAGACCTATCTACTCACAGCACCTATTTATAGTGAAGAAGGTAAAACTCTTTGTTGAACATTATAGTGAGTCTTCCTACGTGTTAAAATACAAAATATGAAGATGAAAAATACATACATGCAAAATCATATTTTATTAGTAATTTTCTAAGTGTTATCTGTTGGCTTCTGATGGTAACAAATTTGATAATGAACATTGCCAAGTTGCATCTGCTATATTGTAACCCTTAGATTTTTTCCCTCAGGTAAAGAACTCGTGTATCTCATTCTTACTACTTTTTTTTACCAGCTCTGTTCATTGCATCCTTTGAAAGTGAAGGTCCAGAAAACCACATGGAAAAAGACAGCTGGAAAACACTCAGGTAATGAAGCTTCCTCAGAACATGAGTTTTTCTGCAGACACACAGAGGCATGTAACCATCAGCTGCTTCTGTCCTATTCAGATACCCAGCTTAAAACCATAATACAGTTCTTTTTCCTTCAGAATTTAAATCTGAAAAAATTTCAGTGGGGCTTGGATTTTCATACAGCTTTTCCAGCCAGATCTGTTGCAAGATCACTGCTGGGGCTGTGAAAGAGAATATCCTTTATTTAGGCTATCAAATACAGTAAAATAATCTGCATTTGTAGCAGTGCTCAGACATGATTTTCTCAGGAGAACAAACCTACAGAGATACTAAGAAAGTGCTCTCATCACAGCCATGCTCTTACAAATCATATAAAAGGATGAAAATTTCTAGGAGTACGGTAACTGTCAGCCTACCCTTAGGGATAAACTCTCAAAGACTCCTCATCCTTCTGAGAATGGGAAGCACCACTCCCATGTACATGATGAGATCAATTAATCAGAATTTTTCCAGCACTGAATCAAGGCAGAGGGGTTTGTGAATTGTGCTGAACATGAAGATCTAACACATCTGTACCAGACAGGGGATGAACACAGCCTGCATGCCCTGGGCTCTGCTGAGGCACATCAGGACTACATTGTCCCAGACAAGACCCAGTTTCCCACTGATCCCAGCATTTCCTAGGATGTCCACGTCAGCTTTTCACTTCCAGCCCCCATGCAATGCACCTTGCATTAAACCCAGCACTGCCCAGCCTGCAGTAGTTTAGGATGACACAGAACATGTGTTACATGCCTGAGCTGATCCTAGGGGCCTGAGGTAATGTTGTACAAGTTAAATTTTCATCTCATTTTACGTCAGCATCTCCATTGAAATGCACAGATTTCTTCCAGTTGAAAATCTATCCCTTGAAGAGAGGGTCAGCTAGCGATACAGATAGATCTGTTGTCAAAAATGAAAACCTTTTTGTTGTGATAGAAAAGATGGCTTTATTTTTTTATTGTTTCGTCTTTTAGGACAACTCTGCTTAATAGAGCCTGAGAAATTTGGATCAGATTTGCAGACTTCAAAGCACATCTAATGGACATGTTTTTACAACCTGAATGAAAGACTTGGACTGAGCTAAGAAAGACCTCACTGGATGAGGTCTGTTTTGTACATACAGTAACTTTTATGAAATAAAATGTGGTAAATATTTCACATGTCAACCTTAAGGCACTTACTGAAGGGTTTTGGTTTTTTATTTTAAATATAAGGGCAGGGCCCTGTTCTCAGAGATGAAATGTATCATGGGAGATGGTATCTTATTCTATCAGCATCCAAATTTTTATTTTTTATTACTTCCACCAAAACAAATACAAATTAAAACACACATCCTAACTGAAGCCAGTGTTCAGGTTAAATACCCCATTGGACCAGTATCCTACAGAACACTCAGTATGTCTCCCTAGCTTTGAAAGGAAGGGTCTCCTTCAAATCAGCAGAATTGTTCACAGATTGTTCACAAGTGTTTGTTCCTCTCCTCCATCAGCAAATAGTGCCTTACAAGGTACTGAGCTTGTGTAGTTGTACCTTCTGACTGGGCTGGAAGTAAGGGAAATAAAAATATGGATGTCTCGAAACCAGCTACAATGTACTTTTTAAATAAAGTGGAGAATTATGGCACATGAAGTAGAGTATGCCTGCCTGTAACACTGATGGTGCAGCAAACCTATTTTTGTTACATGATGTAAAGAGATGAGAGGGGGTAACTGCTGGGGTCTGTGCGTTTGTGTGTGAGTATGTGTGTGTGCACACGTGGTGATGCACACATGTCTAAGTTTTAATACTTCTGGGAACTATCCTTTACATTCTGGCTGTCAGAATAGTTTGTGTTTTCCTTTTGAAAAATCAGGGATTTTTTTTTTTTTGTTTGAAGAGAAGAATGTCTCACCTAGATTATAATCTCTGCAAAACAGGCCTCATATACTTTTCTAGAAAGAGTGTTTGGAAAAAAAAAAATCAGCATGGGCCAGGGAAGAAGGAGAAGTAAACTCAGATGTTCAATTTGAAGTTGGCTAAAGCTTCCAAAAAGCTTAAGAAGAGTTCATCGCTGTGAATTGGTCATTTAATTCCATTGGTTCCTTGGAAAAGTCCAGTCTGCACTTACAGACAATTAAAACAAAGACCAAGCTTGAATCTTGAATGTAAGTTTTTCTAGTCTTTTGCAAGCCATGATTAACTGTCTGGGACAGCACCCACTGAAATCTAAGGGCAAACACTCTGAGAAATTAGTCAAACCTTTGAACAGGTCAGTACCGAAACCAGAGGTGATCTGCAAACCCACTGCTTGCCATTTCTTATTTCTCCTTTTAGTACTGAGTTTACACCTAATTTGACTATCTAAGTACCCGAAGAGCTTCTGTTAAGTTCAAGGTATTTATTTCCAGGGAGAAATATAGTTAGGACTTCTGTCAACTGATCTCTGAGTTAAGAAAGAAAAACAAACAGGCTCAGATGAAAAACTATTTTGTCTAATGAACAAATTATTACCCACAAATGCCTACTTTTCTTTTCCAGTAATTTTTCCTCTGAAGGCCTGAGGGCTGAATATAAGATAATAACTTGAGCCAGATAATTAGACTGTTTTTTTTTTCTTTTTTGTTCATTAAAAACAAACAAACAAACAACAGAAACAGTCCCTCTGAAGCTGGCAGTGGTCACAGCCTCCCTAATAGAGCCTTGCAGAGAACCTCTGCAAGGCCTTCTTTAAAAATGGCCAGCTCTAGGTAGATGGTGTTTGTCTTACTCTGCCTTCTGTTGAAGAAGGGGTGATATTTGCAGGACTGAGGATCTGGTTTATCCCAGCCCAGCAGACCCTCCCTGCCTGAGTGCCCACAGCCAAGGGCAGTGCCACTGTTTGATGCAGCATCTGCAAGCACCTCACAGAAATTTGCTTTATTGGCCCTGGAGCACGGTGAAAAATTAAAATGCTTTCCCTCTTTCACTTCCCCCTTGACAAATAACTTAAAATTAGAAGAGTAAGTTGGTGTAAGGAAGGGAGACAAATCAACATTTTGCTATTCCCATAGCATTGGCATCAAAGAGAAACAAAAGCAAGTTACACCATGAGGAAAGAAGAAGTAGAATACTAACTGTTAACAAGAACAGCCCAGGAAAGGGGAAGGGATAATTCTTATGACCTGCTGCTATTTTTCCTGTGCTGAAGTACTGGCCTTCAGCCCTGGATTCCAGTAAGAATATTTATACTGTATTATTACAGTGTTTTTGCACTTTCAGAGATGTTCTAGCTAGTAACATTGTCAGACACTATAGGAGGGATTGTATATCAGCTTTGTTTATGTAACTGAAGTTTAAAAGGGATGCTTAAAATTTAAAAAATATATATTTGAAATTCAATTTTAGAACACTTTCTGTAAATGTATGAAAGAGCTTTCACATGGATGTGCACTTCGCCGGTCAATCAGTCCAAGTATACACTTGAAATCCATGCAGTATCTACATTGGTTCCCCTTTATTTTCCTCCCTAAGTTTGATACATTCCTTAAATACCGTGTTTTGCTATTCTGAGCTGAAATGCTAAATATAAAGCTGTACCATAAAGCAGGATATTCTGTGTTTGACTGGATGTGCTTGCATTAATAAAAAAAGAAATTGCTTCAACCATGATGAACTTTTTCCATAGTTATTTTTCCCTTGCAAATGCATCAAACCAGAAGCTGAATGAGGTGTGGAAGGCAGTATGGTCACAGTGAGCCAACTAGTTACCTTCTGACTTGAAAAGCTGTAGTACAAAATATTTAAATTTCTTCCAACAAAGGCAAGAGCAACACTAAGCCGACAATATACAGCCACTTATGTTCTTTCTGTAGCAGTATTTTATAGATCTGATGGGGTCTGTGCTACAGAATATTTTTGTTCTCTCAACGGAAACGTTTAACAGTTCCACTGTATAAAAACCTATTGTGTCATAAGAGCTGCATTTCATTTTTCCCCCTGTATTTATGCTCTGAGCAGCAGAGCACAGGAACCTTTGCTGGCTGCAGCAGACTGCAGGGTTTCCTGTGGCAAGGTTCTGTTGGCATTTCAACACCCCAGCACCTCTGCTTGCAGCCACTGCCCTTTTTCATGCCCTGCTTGATAAAGTCACTTCTGCAAGGTCACACAAAGAACAGACAAGCACAGAGCTGTGAACAAAATCCAGCTTTTCTGCCCCAGTGCCACTGCTTTCTCAGGGCTATAAGCCTTGGAAAAAGAACACAAAATTACATCTTGGAAATGCAGGAGCTCTGGAAGTCCCCATGAGCATTTCTGATCAGTTGGAAACTCTAAGGGAAATGGTTTTGGTAACCAGACACCCACACCACACTTGCAGAGCTGAACAGTGCTATGCTCAGTCATCACAGCTCATTAGAAAAGATAATGATGTTTACCAGCATTAAGAGGATCGAGCAGATAAGAGTCTTCCTGATGGCCAGTTCACACTCATAATTAATATGAATATTGCATCCTTGAAAACTCGCTTCCAATTATGTCCCATCCAGTCATTAGGACAAATTAGCTACTTACACAGGCATAAGAGTAAACAATAAAATTGCTTTCCAGGCCCTTCACTGCCATTAGAGCACAACACAGTGTGACAAGCAGTAGCTCAGTGCCAGCAAGGTATCCTTAGTTACATTAGCAGCAATTTGATTTATCAAGTTAATAATTCCCAAGAAAGAACTTTCAGCAAATAACTCACAGGGCAAAATTCAGCTGAGCAGTTAGCTGCCAACTGATACTGGTACATCTTTTGGGGAGAAATCAGTAATTCTGCTGAGGATGTGCTGACAGATCTTCTCTCTTCAGCCTTCAATGTATGTAATTTTATCAGGGCAGCCCCAGCTTCCCAGAACAGCCTACAAGCAGTGTGTGGAAGCACATTTTGACCTTGTTCTCTGCAGCAATTGAATAGGGCTGTGTGGACAGCAAATTTAAATAATTTAAAAAATCAAATTGCAGAAAGAATTCATCTGCTGCTGTTAATGCATGTTATCAAGGATTTTCCAGACCAGTAAGCAAGCAAATATTAGCAATAGCTTCTTTCATGCTTGTCCCTGGCAAGGCAGGGATAACTGGGAATGTTTTAATGTTCCAGCACATTCCTATGGGCTCTGACAGAGGTTCCCTGACAGAGCAGGGGTTTGCTGTCCTTCACTGCTTCCCAAGGTGGACCTTGGGCTTTGGAAGAGAGAAACCACATTTGGGGGTGTAGTTCTGCAGTTACATGGAGGTACAACAAAAATTATAACCATCTCTCTAACATGGTAACAATAAATAATTGAAGCATTTCTAGTACTTCCAATGTTACAAGCAATTTTTGACATCAATGTTTTTATGGCTTCCTGACAGCACATTCAGCTTCTGCACAGAAAGTGGATGCAGTTGATTGCTGTAAGGTAACTTAGAACTTGATTGCTTCTGATATTTCTTTACATAAATAAACCAATATCCCTATGTCAGGCAGGGAGTGCTGGACATTTTGAGGCATATTCTGCCCTCTCCTTGAGATGTGTGCTCAGAAAGATATTCAAACCACCAGGAAATGCAACAGCCAATAAATCCACTGCTTCTGATCTATTAGGATGCACACTTCACAGCATTGGTTACTCAGGCTCCCAACAGCCAATAATAAAAAGCACTGAAATGGAGAAGTTCTGTCAGAAACAGTGTTTGCCAAAACCAGTGCACAGTTACTTGAAACTATTAGTAGCACCTACCAGGAAACCAAACCTCCCAAACAAACCAAAAGTAAACACACACATAGAAACAAAAAAGCCAAAAGACTGCTCTGTGGCCACACAGAGGAGCCCTGTTTACAAACCTACATCAGCACTAGGCCTGGAGACCATTTAACAGGATTGAAAGGAAGCTGAAAGTGAACACAAACCAAAGCACCAGCCTCAAACATCCTCGCCTAACCCAGGACAGAAAAGAAGAAATTAAAATTTAGTGGAAATTTGCTTCCAATATGTCTAATCTTATCTAGCTGCTTCGGATTAAGCAGCAACCTTAAAAGTAATGTAATTCTGTTTGGGGGCAGAAGTCAAATGAGTTCCAACAGAATCTCATTACAGAGAAAACTACTTAACATCTTTTTAATCCCTGTCACATGAGCACACCACAGCCTCTTCTGATTCTGATTCATATCAAATATAGCATCCTGCTATCCATCAGTGTCAACACTGTAAGTTTCCTTTGAAATATTTACACAACATTGTTTACATTCAACTCAAAGAAGATACTGCTAACAACACTCCACCTCCACAAATATCTATTAAATCAAAGAACAAAGTACAACGTATCTTCAGTAACAGCAACAGAGCACTGGGGGACTCAGCAAACACAGTTTTAAGTGATGGAGTTGACTGAAGTTTCAGATGTTGATGGCAATACCAGAATTTAATGAAAGAATGAATTATTCTTGTATGGGGACATAACAGCTCACTGTTGATGACCTGATCTCAGTTTGGAAAAAAATCAAACCACTTCTAACACATTCCAAAAACATGAAACCCAAGCAAGCAATAAATAATTTGACAGATGCAAACAAATCCATTTTGTTTTTCTATATGCTGCTTACTTCACTTTACAACTTAGAATTTTTGAGTTTCCAAGTATTCAAAAAGAAATTTCACAATAAACCAGCAGTTAAGAAAATCACTTTGACAAGGTTTTTAAGAGCACACAAACACAACCCCCCCAACATCTGTTGCATGGATGCATTTACAGGCCAGAACACCATCCAGGCTGCTCCCCAGGAAAAGCTGCGAGTCACAACCCGAGAGCAGCCAAAGCTGTCTCAGAGCTGCTCTCCAAAGCCTTCCTGAGCACCAAGTAATCTCAAAGGATTTTGTTTTTGCTTCAGACTACCTCTTTAACACAATCATTCTCCCCTGTATAGTAGTCAGCAAGAAGCCACTTGAGCTTGCAGAAGGCTGCAGGAAACGTGCAGAGAGCTGAGGCTCTCACAGGACCAAAGCCATGCTGTGCCTGCTAGCTCGTGCTTCCACAGCTCTGCTCAGCTTCACCTCCTGTCTCCTCCACATCCATCACACTGGGAGAATCTCATTTTCCCCCTTTTCCTCACAGGAGGAGCTCCCTGGCTGTCTCACAGCTGTGAATTTGCTGCCTGGGCACATTTGCCAGTGCCTCCAGCAGGAGCCAGGTCAGACAGCACATCCATGAAGGCTGTCCCGCAGCCTCTGCCTTAAATTCCACTTCTCTCCACAGATCCAGCCTTTTTTAAAAGCAGCACTTCTAGTCAAATCTGAGAGCTCACAGGTGCTGGCAAAGACACCTTGGACATGCAAATAGCAAAGCAAAGACAAAGAACCCCCCAAAAAAACAACCCCCACAAACAAATGAGGAATGAGTTAATGTCTTCTTTCACCTGCAAGTCAAGTGCAAAGTATTCTACCTAAGAAAGAAAATTCTAAAGCCCTTTCTAAATTAATCTGCACCAGCAAAGAGCTTTTACACCATTTATAGAGAAAGCTGAGAGAACATAGGTCAAAACACTTCAGTGATATGCTACAAACAAGCCCTGTAGCTACAAGGCAACCTTGAAGCTGTAAGAACTGAAAATGCTCCAGAAAAACTCAACACGTAACAAACACATTTAGAGCAGCTCAAATAAACCAGTTAAATGACCACAAACTTCAAGTTCAGAGGAACTTCTTTACCTTACACTGGAAGAGACTAAGCTCAACAAAACAAAGCTGTGTTTTAATAAAACCTTATGCAAACACTTAGACTTAAATATAAATGGATTTATTTAACATTGTACCTGCAGGTCAGAAGTACTTTTGCTGCACAGCACTTCCAGGCAGATCCCAACTGGCAGACCCTACTCTTTAGGCCAACCTCTACAGCAGCAAATTAGGTCTCCTAACAAAAAATTAGAAGCTGTTTCCTTTCTAGTGCAATCTCAAAAATAACAATAAAACACTCACCTTGCTCAAACCCAGGAGACACATTTCTCTGAAAAGAAGGAGAAGAACCTTTCCCTGGCAGCTTCAGGTCCCAAGAGAGGGGAGGCAGTCCTTGCCCAGGGCTAATGAAGCTGCCGTGGTTATTGCCAGCACCTGGGGCAGCCCTGGGGCCCAGCAGGTCCCTGCTGCTGGCTCGGGGCACCACTGCCCAAAGCAGGGCTGGCCCTGCTGCTACCAGCCCCCCCGGGGAGATGATGCTGAAATTGCCACCAGCTGGAGCCTGGGCCCTGGGAAGCCAGAGGGGCTCTGTGGGTGCTTGCGTGGCTCCCAGGTGTGTCTCTACACAGCCCAAATGCACGGCTCAGTGCCAGGCTTCAGAAAAATTATGTTACAGTACGTGCTATACCATAAAGGCAGGGTTCTGCAGAGCCACTGCAACCACAGAAATGTAAAAGAATTATTCTGTCAAAGTCTCCTTTGCTGTGAGGCTTTTGCAGTCAGAACAGGTGCAGTCCTTTGGTTTGCAATCAGGCCTAACGAGGAACAGGTGAGCATCGTTGGGCCATGAACTGAACACTGCTTAAGCTCATTAAGCCCATTTTCCTTCACAGCTGGGTAAGATTTAATGATTTATCTCCTTAAGATGTATTTGGGAGTCACAGTCACCAAAATACCCCAGGCAAATGAAAGCTACACTCACCTTTGATACACAGAAATCTTTTATCATTACACTGATGCATCAATAAGTTACTAATTTATGCTGAAACACCATTTTAAAGGTTATTTGAAGCTTTATTCCTTTCATTCATGGGTCTGACAAGGCAAAAATTTTGTTCTAGTTTCTATTTTGGCATGAACTAAAACCATTTACATGTCTGCATTCAGATACAACTGGTTAGGGCTCACCTTTCCCTCCTGATGCCATTCTCTTCTTGAACACACTTTACAAATAAGTTTTGATTTTCATAGGTGTGTGCATCTCAGAGTCCAAAGGCTTTTATGAAATTGAAAAAACCCAGTCTTTTCTTCTGGATGCAGGAGACCCAGAACTATTTCTCTAAGTTTTTCCCAGTTTTCCAACTGCATTTGCTGCTTCTCTAAACCAGTATCTACTAGTCTTATTGAATAACATATTTTTAAACAATTTCAAAAGCACAACCCACATTTGCTCCTGCAAGGGTCTCAAGTAAAAGTGCACCCTGAGCTAATCTCATCTTGACTTCCTTTAATGAAGAACATTTCTCTCTAGGGAAAAACTACAGCTTGCAAATTCCTTGGAAAAGGTTACAATTTATGTGAATAGCACGCAACAGAATCAAAAATTACTTCATGATTCAGTGGAGCATGTTCCTATTTAAATAAGTGTTACTATATTTACTACTCTAGCACTAAAACACAGTGACTCCTCCAGGAAAACACTTGGACCACAGCTCAAAAAAAGTGTGTTATGTAAACAGCATCTGTCAAAACAGGAGGACGAAGCCCAGCACTTGGCCACGTAACCCAAGCACTGACCCTGGGCACACAGATTGTCACTCCCAAGCCTGATACTGTCACTCTTCTTTGCAGTGCCCCAGCAGCACCCCAAGCTCAATAAACCCCCCCAGTGCAGGGTTTATTCTTCCTCTGCAGGCAGAGCACACATTGGGAAAGCCAAGAGCAGGTCCTGCTCCCAAGCAAGAGATTTTTGTATTTGAAGCACAACTAACTTGCTCCCTTTCTTGGATGAAGTTAGGAAACACATCCAAGGAAGAGTTACCGGTTAATGGAAAAGAGCACCCCCACCCTGGGTCACAGCTGCTCACAAACACGTGCTTGTAGCACAGTGTGGCTCTGCCCAAAGCAGCCAGAGGCTGAACACGCTCAGGTAACTGAAATCACTTTGTTTTCAATAAAGGCATATCCCACTGTTTCTGCTCTGGCTCCACTACAGAGCAAAAGCAATGGTGTGCATTCAGACTCTGGGCGCACAGAGCTGCTGCTGCTGTGTGCCACAGCAACCCCTCACACAGGTGGGCACTGCAGGGAGCTCAACTAAGACAGGGGAAACCTGGCCCTGCAAGGGCTCCTGTAAGCTCAGAAATCCTCAGCTCATGAGCCATTTGGAATACTTGTGTATATTGCCCAACACACATCTTAAATATTTCCCAGTGTTCTGACTTCAACTTCAATGCATTTGCTTCCACCTTTTGGAATAATGAATGGAAAAAAGTTTCCCAAGTGGTTCCTGGTGACTACATTCATCTCCAGAGCTCCCCCCCTGCCTTCCAGCATTGCCACCACGCGCTGGTTTTCATCACCCAGATGGGTGACACTGATCTCCCTCGCTGCTGCTGATAAGCACAACCATGCAGTGGAAAACAGCAGAACCTGAGACACCTGGACATCAGCACCCTGCCATGTTTCCACAACATGAGAACTGGGACAAGGGGATCCTCCTGAGGCAGCGTCTGAGAGCTGAGGCGCAGCAACGCTGGGCCTGGGCCGTACCTCTGTGTGCACTGCAGGCAGTGCTGGGGTCAGTGAGAGGCATTTTCGGATACTTGTGCAGCCAGGACAGCAGCAGCTGACCTCAAGTTTTAAAGGCTGGAGTCTCAGGATAGTGCCCCACTTGTATCTTCACCAAAAGTCATAATACCAGTGCATTTAATCTTGTCCTCACCAGTACCTTACAATTTTTGTTAGCAACAACCAGGATACCCAAGTAAGGTACATCTGGGGTAAATTTAAGTTGTCCAAGGAATAAACTCTGGTATCTGGTCTGTGTAGATACCTGAGATGCAAACTGAGCTGGCTGAACTTCTCACTGCAAATATTATTTGAATCCCAGTTTTATGCTCTATATAATATTATTGTAAAAGCATATTTCAAAGAAACAGCTTAAAACAATTTCTAAAATGCAGAAATTCCATTTATTATATTGAGAATATCAATTGCAAGAAGTCCTGCAATGCATTCTCTTCACTCTAAATACAATACAGTACACTGTTCTCCACAATAAGTTACATAAAGGCGCATTTTATATACATATAAAAAAGGATCAGTGCCCAGAACTATTTGCACAGCATATCTGCTAGTCAGAAATCAATCATTTAAATCTTCAGAATTCTTGAGCAAAATAAATCCATAAACAGATCTTAGTTACCTGGTTTGAGAAAGGTTTTCAACTAATATCTAAATTCAGCAGAAACCATGCAAATGGTTTAACCACTGAATTAGCATTCTTTGCATTCATTCTATAAACAAACGTATTAAAAAACGAGGCATGCCATATGGTATCATATAAGACAACATGGAGAAAAATGACCTGCCTGCATTTGAACTGTTTATGCATCCCAAAACACCCAAAAGGTAAGTACCAAAGTAGTAGTGCCATTGTACAAGGCACTAATGAGAGCACAGCATAATTCCACTTAAACATGCTCCAAAAACCCAATAAGCAAAACAAAACAAAAAAAACAAAGAAAAAAAACCAACAAAAAACAAACAAAACAGAACACAAAAAAAAACCCAGAGGAAAAAGAACCAAAACCCTAAAACATCGTCAAACTGAAAAAGTGAAGAATAAGGCTGCTGGGATGATCAGTGTAATGAAGAGCATTGTATAAAGAAGGACTGTAATAGCACTTGCTTTTTCAGTCACTGTAACAACTATATGACACCTTACAAAAACATGTCAGGAAAATGCCCAAAAGAGAAAGAATGCACAAGAAAACATTGGCATAATAGCAAGCAGGCCTCTAATAAATTCATATGGGAATGAAAACGTGGTTCCTCAACTTAAAGGATGAGATACATAGGCTGGGCCTTGGAATAAGAAGGAGTGTGGCCAAAAAATATTTAAGCAAACAAGTTTAATAGCACAGCTCAGTTTATAGAAGGGATATGGCATCTACTGTAGGGAAAGAGCAGGCACAGAAACACCCAGCTGGAATGTTCCCAATTTGTCTGATCCATCACTGAAATAAGAGGGTGGCATTTCCTTTGCAGTGTGAACTTCCATTATATGCTCTAAAATTCCACTTGAAAGGATTTTCCTTCCCACCCCCCTAAATTATTCTCTATTCAACCATGTCAATGTCTGTTAATACAGCAAGTGTGGCAGCAAGCCCTTGCTGTGGAATCAGCACGTCCATATACCTTTCATGGTGAGATTATTTCTCAACACCTTTCCCTTGTTTCTACAATGGAGTCTGAGTATAGTATCCTTCTAAAGTCACAGTGCAGTGAGCCATACAGACTGAAAATACTCAAGACATGAAAGATTATTTCATTTAATTCTCAAAAGAATGCAAACATAAGAACAGAAATGTACCACATGGAAAAGTGTTGAATTGTACATTCCACAGATTTTTCCAGTTGATACTGCAGACACTTTCCTTGAACTACATGTGCTGTCCAGCCTAGCTGAGGTTGTGGAACTCACACGATACGTGAGAGCCTATCAGCCAAAGGATTACTGGGAAAACAAACACGAGAACCAAAAACCCCCTAGACTGTTCTTCACCGAAGAAGAGAGGCACTGCATTAGTAAGCTGATTAAGGCTGTGGAAGGGTGCTGGTTCAGTGTGAATCGGCAGTCGGGGCGGCCCTCAGCGCGCGGCCTCGCTGTTAGTCCTGTAGGCCTGCTTGCGCAGGTGCGCCTCGATCTCCTCGCGGAACACCAGCATGCCCAGGTGCGAGTGCGACGCCTCGTTCATGGCCTTGGACTGGATGCACATGCGGTACTGCTCCGGCGTCAGCTCGTCCGCACAGTGCTTCTCGTGCCACAGGTGGAACAGCCCCGGCACCGGCGTCCTGACCACCATCAGCTCCCCGTGCAAGTACTTCCTGTACAGGTGGACATCCTCGCCGCCCCAGCCTTTCACCTCCAAGTCAAAACCCCCTAGGAAAACAGCGTCAGAAATCGTTATCTGGGCACACAGGCAAGAAGAGCAACACTTCATGCATAACGTGTTACCAGATCTGGCACGACATTCCAGAAATTCTGTAGCAATTAACCAAGCTTCCCATGCCATGGCATGCCAATTTGAGGGACAGGAGCTTCAAGGATACCACATCCTTTGTGGTGGAAACTGCCCAGGACACAGATCTGCTGACTTCAGAAAGTCTCTTAGAGCAGTGTCTCCAAATTGCATTATGCATGACATCCCCTGTGACAGCTGCAGAAAACTGTAGGCAAACCTCACTCGCTATGCTTTTGAATTATTTTTAGGAAGCATAATGGATTTTAGCAGCAGGAAAATGAAGCAGTCATGCACCATATAAGAAATCCTCTCTAACAATGCCAGCAATTACTCCACAGGTCACAATTCAAAAGGCTGGATTAAAGAAAGGAACACGGTTCACCATTTTAAATTCTCTTGTTCTTCCAGGACCACAGTGAAGAGCTCTTGTACAATTTCAAAACTCCAGAATGATGAAGTCCCCATTTAGCACTACCATACAGATGGCAATATGACTGCTCTTAGCAATCAGCCTGCATTCAAGCCACCAGACAGCACGCAGGGCTGTGCAGTTACATCTTCTGGCAGATTTACATCTTCTGGCAGACGATGCTCACCACTATCTTCCACATTTAAGCACACCAAGCTGTTCTCAGTTTTAAGAACATGCCACAAGGGGGGGCAAAGCACATTGCTAAAGACTCCAACAACTGTATTCAACTTCTCTAGGTTATTTAAAATAAAGGATTTGACTGCTTCTTGTCTATGTGAATGGCTTACTTGAGTGACATGTTTCTTAAACCCGATTAATTTGCTTCAGACAGACACAAAGTACCAAAAAAAAAAAAAAAGAAAAACCACCAGTATTCAAAAAAATTCTAGAATGAAATGTTTCTACTAAAACTACTCTGTCTTTTAATACACTTAACAGATGAGACATCAAAATCCAGAAAAGCTGATTTATCTCATTGTTCAAACTTGTCAAGCAAGTCTGACTGCTGGGCTTGGGGAAATAATACAAAAAAATAAATGTATTACTTTCCTGTCATTAGGTAAGACCAGAGAATCACGTTTTAAACACAATTTTTTTTCTTTAGTCTCATCTTACCAACAGTCAGAAAGTCTGTCCGATATTGACAAGTCATCCCAAAGCCAAAATCCCTCCAGAAACCAGAATCCTTCTTGTGTACCTGCAATTTTAAACCAGTATAATTTTGAAATGTACAATACAACCAAGGAGGCACATTGTACTTGGTTTTGCAGAAAGTTAAGCTTTTCCAATCATCTTTACAGTGCAGGATAGAGCATAATAACACTTCTGGTATTTCTGTGTCATGCACTCATGTGGGCTTCCCAGTGACCTGCTGCTCACTTCACCCTCTGCCTTCCAATTCCACTCAACCTCACTGCAGTTTCCACAGCAGTTTCTGCTGCACCACCTCTATTTCCTATGTATCTGCCCAGACCAAGCAGTAAATTAGTCCATTGCTAAATCATCTATTCCCAACACTCCATTTCCAACCCATTTTCTAAGGCCACATTTGTCTCTTGATCTGATATGATGTGAAAAATAAGCTTTGTGATTGAAGTCAACAACCATAATACTGTTAAGTTTAAAAGAGTGAACAGAAGAGCTGTCAGGCAGGGGCTCACTCCTCCCTCAGCTGTGATTATCCAAGAGTACATGCAAAACCTTCCCTCTGGCTTTCAGCAGGATCCTTGCAAACAATGTAGGGAATGAGGGCTATTATGTTCTTTTAATACAGCTCTTTATTTAATACAGTTATTTAACACAGTATGAAGATACTGCTCTCTTCTTTTCCACCTCTAAACCTGTTCATCCCAGAAGTCTCAGCTGAAAAAAAACTTCATCTGTGCAGTCTCTCAAAAGAGAGTCAGACTGAACATGTCATTCAGAGGTTTTTACCTTTCACCATTGCTTTGCTGGAACATAAGATGAAAGCTGCTGCCATGCAATGCCACCATCCTCCTAAAATACTGGCTTGTCAAGCCAGAATAAGCAGCAGATCAGAACTACCAACTTCATTTGGTTAATTGCAATTACTTCTCTTAAACAAGGCGGAAGGTTTTTTTCCAAGTGCTTTGCCCATAATGGAGAAAACTGTTTAAATATGCAGTGCCAAAGGTCATAAGATATTCCAAAGAGACTATTAAATTACACTTAATTTTGTTTTAATACAAAGCACACCTAATTCCACCCAGAATAAATCAAGCTGCTTACCAATTGCTGCTCCACAGGAGGTGGTATATCTTGATTGGCATAGACAATAGCAGGATTGTAAAGGCTGAATACCACAGGATAGAAAACTTTTTTCCCTGGAAGTCAAAAGACAATTGTTATTCACTGTGGGCATGCTTTCTGAAGGCAAAAAAAAACCAGAAACACTCTTTTTATGTAAAACATTACCTATTAGGCATCTAATGGAAATAAGCAAAAACAAATTCTAGCTGCTAAGATTTCCCACCTGGGAAGCCTGTAACATCCAGTGGGGCAGAGCCCTTAGGATTAAAAAAATACATATGTATGCATATTACACATATTACACTTGATTTACATTTATATATAGTTATACATGTTTGTATAAAATATTAGATATCTCAGTATCATTCTAGGTGACTGAAAAATTCCTGCAATAATGGTATGCAGTAAAACTAAAAATAATCAAATCCAAGTAACACCTTGCATTGTTGAGTTTTATGAATTTATCTCTGTCCACAAACATATAAAAGCAGGTACTTACTCCCAGGATATCCTGCAAGGGCAAAAAACACCATGAGAATCCTGACTATGCTGAAAACACCAGTTCTTTTTCTCTTACAGAAGCCACGTAAATATTTTTCCACTGATGTCTTGCATCATTAATGCTGCAAAAGTATTGACAGCAATCCACAAGAATATTCACTATCCTGAGTTGGGCATGAACTCTCTGATGGAGTGAGCAGCATTTTCAGATCTCATTTGAAACAAAGGTGACAAACTGCTAGTATGAATTTCAAGCAGTCTCTTGAACTCTCTTTCTTGTTAAAGCTCACAAAAGACTCCTCCCCAAAATTTTTCCAATTATTTATACAACTTGTTTCATGAAGAACAGAGACAGAAATGAAAGAAAAAGCAAGAAACAGAACCCAAATATCTGGCTTCTGAAGAATTTTCTTGCGTGCTTGTTAGAAAAAACATCTATTGATTCCAAATTGACATTTGGAGAAAATTGTTTCTGACTGCAACAAATTTGAAACAAGAGTAAGCATTAAAAAAAGAACCCAAACACAGTTTGACAGGAGGTCTTCAGCAGCATGCTTGTTAACTCAAGAAAGCTTTACTCTTCTTGGCAGAAGCTTGTAGAACAAGCAAGCATCATAAATACTTAGAAAAACAATCAGAATATTTCAGAGCTTGGGATGGAACAGTGGAACACTAGCACAGTCTCCATAAGGAGCACACTGTAGCTCTAATGAAAACCATTCCTTTGAGACATGTCTTGGCCATACATGTGTGAGAAGAGATAAGCCAAACTTGTTAGAGATTTCAACATAACAAAAATCATCTTCCACTGCAGAGCATTACACTGAGTTTTGTTATACCAATTTACATGAAGTCTAATTTTTAAGCCAATTAAATTGTCCAGCTTTCTTTCCGACAACTAAACCTGAAGAAAACATGAAAATTTTATGTTGTACAAAAAAGACAACGTGTTCTTAAAACAAGCTACACTAAGGCAGAAGTTATTTCTCAGTCTATATGTTATTGCCTTTTGTGCAGAGTGTGATTCATTTTCCAGGGTGTGTGGTACTGAATAAGCTCCACCATTCTAGTTGAGTTTTCCTTGTTTTCTATATGCTCAGCACAGATCAGTTGAAGTCAAGCAGGGTGACAAGGCTCCCTTCCAGCAACAACAGGGGACATACCGGGCTCAGCGTTTAAGCGGCAGCTGTTGAGGAATTCGGCTGTGAAATAAACATCAACATCACAGAAGAACATCAGGACCTCGCCCTTTTCCCAGGCTCTGGCACCCATGTCAAGTCCTCGGCCTCGGTTAAATTCCTCATTCAGAGAGACAAGCGTGTAATTGTGGAAGTCAGTTTCTCTACAAGAAAAACAGAGCCAAACCCAAAGTAAATCTGTGGGGAGGGGCAGAGGGACCATTGGTAAGTTTTTTTGCATTTTAAAGGAATTTAATTCCAGAAATTTGAAAACAGTTATATTATCAGAATGATGATTAAAAAAAAAAGATCTGTTGGACAACACTTAGTTGTCCTTTTCAATTTTAAGCCTTGTAAAATGATAAAAACCAGTCTTTGTAACTTCACTTGGTGTTTAATCATTCAGACATATTAAAAGGCCTTTTGTTAACTGACGTGAATTAAAATAATCTCTTGAATTACAATGGCATCTAAAATTTGTCCCCACAAACCAAGAAGTCCTGACCAATAGAAATACCTGTCTTCACTAGCTCAGAGAAGAGGGCAAACAGGAAGCCAGTCCTGGCATCACCAGACTCATGGGGCAAAGGCCACCTGTGTGACAGTGCCACCATAACCCAGGCCCTTTGCTTCTCCTCGCTGTTCACCACTAGCACACATGCCTGTGCTCACAGCAGAAGAGGGAAGGAGCAGACAAAGGAGACTGCAAACACACTCAGAGAACATCTTAAAGCAAAGTTAAGTGTCTACTTCAGAGACACTTCAGAGGACAATGCTTGAAGTTAACAGGGTGAAGTTGTTCAACAGCAGCACCATTAAAAATATACAGAACCAGGTAAATGCCCAGTGAGCCTGCAGCACTGACTCGGTGCTCCAGGGACATCTCACAGGGAGCAGGCAGGTAGCAAAGGCCTCAAAAATGGAGGGGCATAGTACACAGCAGGTGCTAGGGAGACTGCAGCAAAAAATGCAGAAAGTCTCTCCTCCCTTCCTACAAGATGCTGGCCTTACATGTCAGGCCAGCTCTCCATCACATGCTCCAAGCTGGTGACAAAGTAGCCTGTGCCTAGTCCACAGAGCCTGGCCAGCATCCTGAGACAGGGATCACACCAGAGCTCAAGGAGAACAGGCCCCCAGCCCAGGGACGAGTGCAAGAGCTCAGGTGGTGAAGGAGCCCACTGGCGATAGGGTCAAGGATGCTGACACCTGTCCCATCTCTCTGGAACAAAAACCATAAATGACACTTTTGTGAATTTTACATCCATACTGATGTAATGCTTCTGCTGAGACAGCCAGGATGAACCATGCTTAAAGTTATTTTACAGCTGAGAGTAAGTACAGGCCTACTTTGACTACTACATTTCTCTTCCTTATCATTAAATAAAATTGGTTCTCCAGTGAGGCAACTATTAAAATGTACATCCCTGTTCCAAAGAACTTTAAACTCTAATCAATCTGTTAGCATGACTGAATATCCACTGCAAAACTCACCCCTGTTGTTTTTTGGACTGTCAGAAACCTCAAAGTCTTTTCTGGCTATAACTTGATTTTTAGTAGTCTTCAGGAAACCTTTGCAACCTAAGCTGTAAAATGGCAACCATAAATAGTGTACAGTAAAAAATTAATAAATTTCCTAGTAATCTGTAACAGAGTATAAATTTTATTTGGATATTTCTTCATTCTTTTTTAAAAGCTGTTTAAAATATCAGTTTTACTGACTGATAGTGGACTGCTATACTTACCTAGCTACAGATTCTAGGATGCTTTTTACTTCTGATAGACCATCTTGTCCAAAGTATACAACTGTGAGGTGAACACGCTTATCCTGATGAATACACACATCCCTATAAGCACAAAGGTAAGCTGGTATTAGTAATTACTTGCAACACAACAAAAAACTTCAGGTACTTAAAAGCTACTGCATTAAAAAGAATTAGCAGATTGAAGTATTCTGGTTAGTCATCAAAAGGCTGCAAAGAAAACATGAAGAGATGCTTTCCTCTCTTCTTTCCCCATCTTGCCCATTTACACCAGAAGGTTCCAATACTGTGTGTCACATTCCAATACCTTATTTCATAAACAGGCACTCTACAACTGATGCAAATACAAAAATTATGTTCAAGATCATCTGTGTCCAGGTTTACAATGACCCTGACTTTTGGTCATTTTGCTGTAATTCGAGAATCTCTTAAGCTCTTTTAGAAGGAATGTTTTCTCCATACAGTAGGTTCAATTACAAACATTCCAAGGCAGTTGCACACAATGTTGGAATCATTAGCTCTGTTGCAACTCACCCAGAACAGGAATTCATTTTGAAAAGAAAACAAAATACTGAAAATCAGGAACATAGCTCACTATATAATCTCATGCACCTACCTAAAGTTTTGCATAAATTGTGCAAATGCCTCAGTTCTTCCAGCAAGAGGAACAATAACGTTAATGATCGATCTAGAAATATCGACTGTTTCACTCTTCACTTTCATGAGGGGTCCAAAAGGTCGGAACAAGGTGACATGCCTGTACTCCATGCCATCCATCTTCTTATAAAACAGCTCATACTGTGTCCCCTTATCTCTTTCTGTACGATAGTAACCTGAAGAATAAGTCACACAAGTAATATGTAAAGTCAAAGATCCCAGCAGTTTTATTTCAGACACACTGGCTTTCCTTACAAATAAAGAAGTGAGGGCAAAGCTTCTGAGTTTCTCCTAAAACTGTATGAAATTTCCACAAACTGTTATCAATCACAGTCACCCTTCTACCATTTTAGGTCAGACATGAGAAACAATCCCAAATGAACTCCAGCTTCCCCTGCTTCTCAGAGACAACAGGTTTCATGGTCCTATGCCAATCTCTCAATCGGAGCTGGGTCTTCCCAATAAAAAGGGAATTCAGCTATTTGCTAAGGAAAAGGACGGTTGAAATCTAATATTGCCTGCTCTTAAGCCCTTCAGTAAGAATCTAGCCCTGAGCTAGCCCACAGTAAAATCTGAAATCATCTGGCCAGTAATCACCACAAGAAAAGCACAATTTGTTCTGCGGTCAGAACAAATGACACTAACTTGCTTGACAAAGTCTGCAAAATCTGACATGTGGCATCTAAACAGAACAACTGTGTGATAATGCTGGAATGCTTTTAAATTGTTTTCACTGCTGACCAGTAGTTAATGCTTCCTATCTGATAAATGAGTGGTATTTCACTACACCCATAGTCTTCCAAGGACATAGGCAGAAGTTTTCTATGTGGCTGTCACACTTGAGGACAAAAGTACTAGTCACTCCAGAAACAGGACTATCTGCTGAGAGATATTTTACCCCTAATGAGCAGAAAAAAAATCTGTCCCTTTCAGAACATGGTCCTTTAACTTAAGGACCACCAAAGAAGGAAGTTAAACCAAAAGACTTTAATTTTACACCACTTAGGAAAGGACTGAGGCTCATCTGTGGTTTTGACCTTACTAAGCTCTGTGTTGCTAATTCCATATCTATGCTAACCTGAGAGTAAGAAATGATGACAGGAAAAATCTTCCAACAAAAATGCCTTATGTTCATCCTATCTCTGCTCTGCTCTCACCAGCAAGGAAAAGATGTATTATCCAGAGGAATCAAAAGCCAGAATGAACTGGCATTACATTCCAGTTAAGTGGCCACCCAGACCATAGATAAAGTTACAAAAAGCTGCATATTCCCAAATGTGATGCATGCCCCTGCCCTAACACAATGCATTTCCTTTCACCTGGCTGCCCTGACCTGCCCCTTCTCCAAGCCAGTGTCCTCAGCAGCTGAAATTCCGCCCAGGCCTCCCACCCAGAAAGCAGCTGGTGGCAGGCCACAGAGCAGACAAGCCATGCTGGTGACACAAAAGGTTCTCTTTTGTACCCAGCACTGACATTGTCCTTTTTGTTGTCTTTTTTTGCAGCTGATATCAACACCAGACAAAGTATGCAAAGGAAGCAGCTCTCAGCCCTAGAGCAGCTTGGGCTTGACTGTCTCAGGAACCAGAAAGCAGGGATGGTGGAGCTTTGTGTCTCTCCCTATGCCCAGGTAAGTATTCTCCAGGTTCCCTTCCTTTTCAATAGAAGAAGCAAAGGAATGTGCATACCACCTTGACCTAACTTCTTTCTCTATATCCCAGATTCCATTTACAAAGAATCTTTTCCCTAAATCTACCTCTGTGTTCCTCTGCTCCAGCCTCCATCCCCAAACCAAACCCAGTTTCCTTCACTGATGTTCCCTTCTTCTGCCCAGCAGTCTCTCTTTCACAGCAAGCTCCTCATGCCCCTCCCATGCTCAGCTCTGTAATCCAGCCTGTCTTGTGGACAAGCACGTGCACTGGCAGACCCAAAGGACAATGTGGATGACCACCACAGAGGGGCTGTGGGACACACGGTGTGGCAGAACAAACTGGTCACACTGGAAGCCAGTGATGACTGAACCTCTCAGCTGAGAGGCTTTTACCCTTTGAACAAAGTTCTGCAATGCTCTCCTTGAAGAGACTGAAATTCACATTTATGCTTTTGTCACCACAGAGATGCATAAGTATGCACCACATTTTAATGCTTATTTTCAAATCATTATTAATTACAAGCACTGAAAATGGTGTTTCAAACAATGAAAGCCCACAATGCTGACTGCCAGAAGCAGCACAAGATTTTACATCCCTCTCAACCCTTTCCCCTTCCAACTCTTTGTGCTGCACACTCCAGCACTGTAGGCTGAAAACAGCATCTTGGTTAACGGAGTAGCTGATGCACCACGGTGCTCATACATCACATTTTCATGTAATAGACAGCAAATACTTTGTACCAGGACTCCTGGGGAAATTAGCCTTCGGTATTTTATATTTTATTATTTTGTCTGCTATCCAACAGCTGTTTACAGATAAAATTACCATATACAACATAAGTGAAGTTTTTAAAAAGCATACCAGCTGCCAATAGCTTATCTTAAATCAAATGATAAGCTTAGATGTCAGTCTACAACAGAAGGCTGAAGTACAGAGTAAAAATTTCTAGACAAATTAAAAAAAATTAAACTAAAGCAAAACGCACTGCTGTAACTTCATAAAGACCTTAATATGCAAATTCAAATATGAATAGTGCCTAGCCAACATTCAATTGCTGAAATACAAGATTCCAAAATTTTGAATCTCAACATGCTACTGAAGGCACATTTCTTTTAAATAGTATGTACCCCTAGAGTCATTCTCCTTGCTATGAGCTAGCTTCTGTTGCTAATCTACTAATTTGAATACCTTTATGAGACTAAAGTTTCTAAGCACAGAAGCCAGATTTGAGAACAGGCAGAAGAAGAACCCATATCTGGTTTACTTCCTAATCTATTCAAGTTTTTAACACTTGGAACTGACTCATTTAATAAAACCTGTTATCTCACCTTCCAACTAGCATACACTGGCTGCCATCCAAAAGAGAACTCCACAAGCAAGGAGGTAAAAAGCAGCAGAAATAATTTAACAGCTGCTATTCCTGGTCCATGAAGCTTTACTCCCTTTGCAGAAGTTCTGCTTCTCCCCAAACAAATTAAACATAGGAATCCTGGGGATCAGTTACTATAAAAGCCAAAAAGCTGCTCTTCTATTGCTTTGACTATTACTTGCTTTACTACTACCAGGAAGTGTTTGGTCTATGGATGGAAGATGGATTTTGTGTGTTTTAGAGTTCTCCACTGAAGTTCCCAGGACAGTGGCCAGCTGCTGGTCTTCTGCAGCACACAGGCAGGGGCTGTTGGCATGACAGTCCACTCTGTTCTATGGATGGCAAGCACTTGGAAGCTTGCAGTACTGGAATAAAGGATTTGCACATTCCAAGGATGAGTGGGGGTGGGAAGTCTTCCTTTTCAATGATGACCTAAAGAGAGTTTCCTGATTTTGCCCAGTTTCAGTTGGAAACACAGAAGCAAGAGAAATGGACCCAAACAGCACTGCTAGACATTCAATAACAAGACCTTTATTAGCAATTAGCTAATTGCCAGTTAGCTTCTGAAAACATGCTTCTATTTTCCAATGGTTAATTTTAAATATCTGTGCAATGGAAGAGCTTGTAATCTCTTGATTAAAAAAGCCAATTACACTGATAAATGTAAACCCAAATAAGCCAGTTACACTGATAGTGAAGTGTGTTCATGAAGGCTCCTCAAGGCTTCTCTATCACCATTCAATGCCACACACTTCTGGAGAAAGTATTACCTCTGTCTGTTCCCTATTATCTCCTCTGAATATTATATCCTCGTCTCCATTTCTCAATATTATCAAATACTGATCTCAAAGAAATCTATTTTTAATGGAGGACTGTCTTAGAACATGCAGTTCAGCAATCAGGTCTATTGTTCATAATCCTAAATCCAACAATTTGTGAAAATATGTCAAATTGCATCTTTTATCCTCTCCAGGGATACTCATCATCCAGGGGGAATAGGATACTCTTGTTTCTCATACACTTAGATCTAATGTAAACACTAAGAAAAAAACCCAAACAACTTCAAAGGGTTTCTCAAACAGTAACTGCACAACAATACTTTTTTTCAGGTCAGATTTTTGTTCTGTTAATATTAGAATTCTGGAAATTTCATTATGGGTTGCTACAAAAGAAAGCAGGTACAGCAAACAGAGCTGAGAAATTTGCTGGTTTTCTCTTCATCAGCAGAGCAAGTCAACTGAGCTTTGTGAAAAATAATTTGAAGTTTTCAGAAAGTATCTTTGTAGTTGTAATACACACTTAGAATTTTTTTTTTCTTAGTATTATTGCTCAAAGCCTGCACATAACCATGATGTGGCTATGACAGATTTGCCTTATCAGAATTCCAAAGGAGACCTGGATCATCACTTAGTCTTGCAACACTAAAAAAAAAATAACATGAGTTTGGGAACCACTTGGCCAGAGTGCTCTCTGTTTGGATGCAGCTTCCTGGCACCACCAGCAGAAGACAGAACATCTTCGTGCAGAGCCACAGAGGCTGAGCATGCACCAAGGCAGCTGCACGAACAGCTAAATCAAGGACAGCAAAAACTCAGAGTGGTAGCAAGAAAGTTGGCATCCATCAGCATGCATCTGGAACTTTTCTGGCCTGCCCAGTAGTAAGAGTAATAAAAATCAGCAGATTCAGACTACCCTGAGTATTATGGGCTAATTACGTGTACTTTTTAATAAAAAAGTTTATTTAGGAAATTCCTATTTTTAAAACAGGAAGCAGAGAGATTTTAAATTCAAGTTATTAGTATTAGTTGCCTCAAGTTACTCCAATAAAGATAAATCCTAAAACACAGTAAGAAAAAAAAATTCTTTATGTTTTTTCAAATGAAGACAATGATACTCAACTAACTGGGCCTCAGTGGCAACATAAATTCTGGGAAAGAACTTCAGACATTAAAAGACACCATTAAGTAAAATCATCTATAAGAAAAGATATTCTAAACTTAAACAGTCACCAAACTCTCTAAGGAGAGAGTACCTGAAAGTACATATCATAAAAAATTACATGGTTCAAAGTTTAGTCTGCTATTTCACAAGTCTGGAAAAAGAGCAGACATAATTCCCAGAACCAAATATTGACCTATATGAAAATAGCCTGTTGAGGTAACAAGCTAGAAGGCTTCAGAATAAAAATTTCCTGTAGCACAGTTTTGTGGGTAAGTTTTTGTACATAGATATGCAGTAGTTTTGAGGAAATAAAAACCTGCAAGTCAGAAGATAAAATCAACTTATCTATACTGAGCATAAAACATGATGGTTATGTATTAACTAATGCAGTACCATGTCTTGTCTTTTTTTTTTGTGAAAAAAAAAATCCACACACCAAGTTTCTCAGCCTCCAGTTTCAAATTGCACAATACTCTAGTTTTACTCACAAACCACTTATTACAAAATAATTACCAACTAAAGAGGATGTAGAACTTAAATTACTTGCTTCAACTGAAGCCAACTTTTAAAACTGTTTCTCTAAATGAGCAACACTAATCCAGCAACAATTTTGATGTGCTCTTAAGACAGTTACAGGACCTATTCTGATTTCAGCTGATACATCAAATCTGCTAGGCAATTTGATCCTACCAGTTTAGGACAGCTTAAGGGACTAAGTATTTTACAAACAGAATGGCATCAGCTTTTCAACTGGACTTTCATCAAAAGGGGAGGCACAGGCAAAGGCAGAGCCTGTTTACAGGGCTGCAGGGAAAAGGATCTGTGTGTACCATCACTGGCTGGGTCTGCTTCTTACCTCTGACTTGTGGAAAAACAGGGGTGGGGAAAGATCTGCTAACATTCAGAAGATGCTTTTTTTGCTGGCTAAATTAGCCACTAGTATTTGCACATAAAAACCCCACAGAATACCCACACAACCCACAACTTCTGTCTGAATAAAGATACCAACAGATCTAGATAACACTATGGCTGGTTGCTAACACACCCATATGCAGCATAAAAGACTTGTCTTTCCCTATAGCCCCTGTAACCCTGTGTTTGAAGTTACTGTCTTTACAGCAAAAGGAAATTAGTGTGATTTCCAAAAACAAATACTGGTGTGAACAGAGACAGAGGTATGAAGTGTAATTCTAAGGTCCTAAAACTACCTGCTTTCTTGAATGCCTGTCATTAAAGGCAGCACACTAAAAAAATCAACAGCTATTTCAGTCATGGTAAAATAAAAATCCACTTGAGTACAGGCAATATCTAAAACAGCAATGGAAAAGCAGCAGAATACTTAATGTAGAAATAAAGCCCAAGAATGATAACCCCTAGAAAAAAATAATAGGGTTTTAAATGACAACTGTGCTACAAGCCTGACACAGGCTGTGTTGCACTGACCCAGCTGAGTGGATTTCATAGCCTGTACCACCTTCTGGAATGAAGAAGAGTACTTTCATCAAACTTTAAACACAGCAGCTGTCAAAACCAGACTTTTTACACTTCAGACCAATTACATACATCATGTGAGACTGAAAGACCCCATTATTTCAAGGTCAATGGTACCTTTCTCCAGCATGTTTGCTTAATAATACAGACATCAGTACTTACTTCAGAACACCTTCTATAGTAATGGTCTGATACCATGGTCCAACTTTTGGTCTTTAATGGTAGCATGAACTGTATTTATTACTGTAAATATGAAGAAGAGGTACCAGGGCAGTTTCTGATAATACTTATCTCCATTGCACAAGACCATTCCTTGAAAGCCACCTGTTATGGGATTTGTCACTACTGCACCTTTTAAGGGCCTTACTAAGTGTTGAAAGTTTAACTGCTACATATGCCTTTATAATAATATGTGTTCTGCAATTAAACTTACAGGAACTGAGACAAAACTGAAAAGACTGAAAAGAAAACAAGAGAACAGTTCAAGGCTGCACAGCTCAGCAGACCCCATAGCTGTATACCATGAAAGGTCTATTCAGGACACCAAGTTCTTCAGCTCACAGGCCCAGAACATAGCCTACCTCTCCCTGCAGTATGCCCGTGCCAACTCTAGCAAAGTCAAATGCCCAACTATTAACTAAAAGTGGCACAGAGATGAGTGAAGAAAAAATATGTAGCTTCATACTGGATTGTTTAACTAGTCTGGAACAAGAGAGATGAGTCAATTTCTCCCTCCCACTGCCATCAGTTTCACTGAAAGTCTTTCAGTTATTTAGTACCATAAGCAGCTGTGTCACACTGACTTTGGCTACAATCAATGATGAATGTATCTGTATTTTAAGAAGATACAGCTTCCCCAGTATACCTCTTGTGGTGAGACCTTCTGAAATGCATTTGTTACTCCATGAAAAACACAAGATAATGAAGCAGTAATATCCTCATCTTCAGAAATAAAGGCTCTTATTGTGCAATTACTCTTCAACACTCTATTCGTAGGTAAAACCTAAAAGTACAAACCCCACTAAATGCCTGTTGTGACATTCTGCTAAGGGGCTGGGAAGCATGTAAACATACCTTCTATAAAATCATTTTCACTATACAGCTGCCTGTCTCCTACTCCATCATCTTCATCTTGTCCATCTTCTTCATCTGGATTATTGATAACTTCTAGGCCAGCCTCGATAACTTCCACCAGTTCATCTCGTTTATCCTTTCTGACAGGTTTCTCTTCTGGATGCCGAGTGAGCCCCATCTCCAGCTGGAATACTTTCATGGATGTAAAGCTTTCAAAAGGAATGACTCCATACTCACTAGGCAGTTTGGCCCCCACGCTCACCTCAGCTTTGTCAATCTGGGAATGAAGAAACTCTAGGAGATCATTGGATGTTTGTTCTTTGGTGCCCTGGTAGTTCATACCATTGACCTTCGGGCTCTTTTTTTCCTGCAGGGACTTCAATTTGTCACTCATTTCCTGAAGCTCTTGCTTTAGCTGGGCAATCTGACGTTTCAGACTGGTAGCTCGGTTTTGATAATGCTCTTCTTGTTCCTGCAAGAGAGCCTGATAGTACTCCTTACCCATGCTTTCACCTACAACACCAGGCAGAGATCCATTGCCATCTGTCTGTGGAGCACACTCCAGCAAATACATGAGCAAGACTAAACTGAACAGCAAAGCAAGGCCCACCAATAGCCAACGAGTCCTGGCTTGAATTACTAAGCCTCTTCTGGGCATTCTCATATTATTTCTGCTTCCAATCCTAAAAGATTACTTATCTGCTCTTGCTTTCCAGGGGACATCACCCCAGACTTCAAATCTTAGAGAGAAATCACAACTGTAATAGCTACTACAAGTTCTGGTAACATAGCAGATGAGCAGTTTTCAAGCTTTGCCTTAATCAGGTGTCATTGCAGAGATGTAAATCTGAAGTTCCTGTGTCATCCATAACCATCAACCGTAAGTCTGGCTGACGCCATACAATTTGTTCAGGATTTCCTACCCCAAACAAAAAGAACCTGCAAAGGCAGAGGAAGACTGAAGACACCAGCAAGGAATCATATTTCCATTTCCTAATTCAGCCCTAGTTGAAGGGGCCTAGCTTATTTGAAGTTTTGTAAAGGAAATCTGCAAAAGTAATTTTGTAAGCTTTGAACAGACAGCAATTTTTCCCCCCACTATGTGTGAGAGAATTCTACAGTTTAGTAATAATAATTTTCATTGGCTAGTCTTGCTTTTCCTCTGGCACTTGAGTATTTTCTTCCACTTCCCCTCCTTTCCTTGGAATCTGTGGTTTGAGTCAGCAAAATGAAGACAGAACCTAAAATTAAAAGAAAGGTGCATGTTAGAACTACAAAGCAGACAGACATTTGAGAAACACATGAACAAAGTTCTAACACATGCATGCAAAAGACTGCTGGTGGAAGGAGTGATAAAGGGAGAAAGAAAAAACATTTCTTTTTTTTTTTTTTGCATTACTAATCAGCAACTCCCTCTGACACAGTGTCTGGAAAACAGTAATATGGACAGTCCAAAAAAAGACATTTGTCACACAGCTAGCCAAAGCAGTAATGGTTCTTCTAGTCTCACCACGGTTATTTCACATTTCTTTTAACTCCCCCATTCCTTCTTGGGTTTTTTGTTTTGTTTTACTCTGTGGGAGGACAAAAAGATACCAACAAATCCCATACCTTTCCTACTCCTCTAAACTATTAAAAAAAAAATCCACTATTTTGAAGCAGCAGAAGCTTGCAATTTCATTTGCTTTTACTTTAAGTAAATACCTTTCAGGGTATAACTGTTCACTCACTAATAAAGTATTATAGATTTAAATATCAAAGTTTATAGAAACTGCATTTCAGATTAAGTCTAATTCAAAAGAAATTAAAATTCAAATGCTGATCCTTGATTGATGAAAGGAATCCTGAGATTATCCATCTGCTAATATTTCCATCTTCTGATACTAGGCTAGCCTAGAGGGAAAGACCAGAGCAACAGCCCACAGTTATGCAAGAGGGGGATACCAAAAGTCCTACTCAGCACTGAGAGTCAAATAAATGTTTTATGGGCCTCTTCAATGACAGCATAAAAGACTAAGAAGTAAGCTCAATGCATGTTAGTCTACTTTCAACATTAATAAAATACTTTCATTTAAAATTTGCTTGTATAAAATAAGTGAAAGTCATTAAAATTTATCCAGGGACCTATTAGCTCTACATCCATTTTGACTGTGTTATGCAATTATGGTTTGGGGGAAGTTCTGAGACTCCCAGTTTAGTTTCACTATCCTTAGGAGACTAGAAAAAAATGGCTCACTCCCCTACTCCTTCTACATGGGTCAGACAGACAGATCTGGCACTGCCAGATGCCACCCAGCCCACCTTGTGCTGGCCCTGCCAGGGTGCCACAATGCTCCCCCTGTGTTTACAGCAAACACCTGGCACTGTGTCTCCCTGATTGTGCCTTTGTGACACTCCTCCCTTCCCACTCAGCTTCCAGCACCAGGACACTGCTCCAATGCAAACCAGACACCCCTGACCAGTGGTGGTATCATATTCAGCATCTTCACCTGCAAGAAAGCTCCAAATGCAAGGCCTGAAAGACGAAGTGACTTATTCATACCACCAGCAGCAATGCCTCCCACAGCCACACAAAGTTTGCAGGCGTATCATCCACACCAAGTCTGGCAAGAGCTGAAGTCTACAGGACTGCTCAAAGCAGTTTTTAATATTTGTAGTGCTAAAGTCCCTGTTAATAAATAATTTATGCAGATTATGTAGAAATTCTTAATACAGCAGATTAAAGGCAATTACTCATCTGAAACTGAAGCTTTTGGAACTCATGGAAAGCTACTGGAGACTTTGGTACAAAATAAGTAACAGTTTTATCAACTGAATACTAGATAACATCCTTTCAAGTCCAGACAAGCCAGAATTTAGTCACTCCTCACTGCATAAACACAGTATTATATAAATGCAAGTTGAATGCATATAAAGAGTGATCAACTCCAGATGTATCCTCAGACTGCTGACCAGTGTCCAGATGTGATGAATCAAGGGAGACAGAACGAAAATTCAGCAGGATAAAACCAGCTCACAAATATGATACAATATCATCCCAAGCTTTCTTTAGTACAAAGATGACTGTATGATGGTTTTTTACATTTCTTACTGAATTCTTGTTCTGTTAGACTGCAAGAGGTGAAGCCACAATTAACAGCATAAGAACCATAAGTTTTTTTAAACCTCAGTAAATGCTAAACTGTACTAAAGCTACTCCATGCAGAAGCTGACACATCTTCAGTCAGTAAAGGCATATTGAGAAATGATCAAACTATCTAGCTTGCATAAAATATCAGTAAATCAAGCCCCAACTACTCTAATTGTTGTTAACTGACAAATCAATACCCCTGAAGATGGAGCATTAGTTCTAGGAGGCTTTTGTAGTCAATTCTTGCCTCACCAATAAATTGCCCTGTGCTCAGCTCTGATGAGTCACTAAGATTCTTTAGGTCTCATTCATGTCTCAGAAGCAAGGGAGAACAGATCTCCCTTGGAGAGGACACGATGTACCAGGAGCTCAAGATGCCCTCAGAGAATAGCAGGGGGCAGTGAGAGAGCTCTTGCTGTTCCCACCTTTCCCCACTGTGGCCAAACAGACACTGTTATGGTAAGCCTGGATCGGGGATGCCAACACACCCTGCTGCTGGACATCTGCAGGTGCCTGGCCCTTCCCACGAGCACTTCACCTGGTCACGGCACAGGGCTGCCCGGGAGCACTGCCCTCGGGGTGCTCAGGGAACACATACACACTATGTATACACTGTGTACATACATACAGTAACCCACTCCTGAGGCAATGAGAGCTACACCAGCTCGTACTTTTCCTTCTAGGCTCTAATTATTCCTTCATTAGCTGAAACCCTTTATCTATGGGCTAGTGACAATCCTATTAACAAGACAGCCTTTTTACAGAGGCAGGCAGGGCCTATTTATGTTTGACCACTTTTTCACCATAAAGAACAGGCGTTTTTCCCACTAGACCTTCACCGTGGCCTTTAAAGGACAGCAATGTTTGTGCAACCAGTTATGTTGAACATTAAAATTTTAAATTGCACATGGAGAACTGAATGGGTAAGTTAGTTTGCTAAAGCAGTGGGAACAGAGCCAATTGACATCTTTTTTTTTCCCTTCAGTATTACTTCTGCTGAGGGAAGTCATCATAAAGGATTAAAACACATTTCATCTTGAATATTTCAATACTACACTCACAGAGTGAGTGAAAGCAGTAAGAATCTTCCTTCTTTTCCCAATGGAAAAGGAGAGCTTATGAGCACTCTATTTCACTATTCTCTCTTTTCAGAGAACAGGGGGAAATAAAAGCCCTTATTTTGTGTATCTACAACCCAAATTTGATCCGAATTTGGTCTGGCACAGCCCTACTTTAGGAATTCCAGTAACTAGGCTGTAGAACATGATTACAACAGAAAGCAGGCTGTGAAACCTCAGAACAAGCAAAAGCACATGGGATCCCAAAAATCACAATAGGGAAACTAACTAGGTTACACAGAACATTCTGAAGTTTATAAAAAAGGACAGTAAAATTACTTGGTAATTAGTAATCACACAGAAGTCCCAGGAATTTCGCAGCTTAAAGATTACACACCAAAACTTTAAATTGCACCTGCTATTGAATGCTGGTATTTAACTGCCTGTCAGTTCTTCAGAACTAGTCTGTTTGCAGCAGTCTGTGTGATCTCCAAAGAATGAGACATCTGGGGCTTATACAATTCTTATAAAGATCTGCAGGTTTTCCAGAGGCACCTGGTTGCTAATACTTTCTGCATTTCCAGGGCATTCTGTGTATTTAACAATGGAAATGTTTCTGTTCATTACAAAAAAAATTCATTGATTCTCTAAGCACGAGGGAATAGATCAGCATTGAAAATGCTTTACATTTTTTAAATTATATTAGCATTCTGTTTTTGTTCCTTGTTGCAAAGGATGAGTACATCTTTCTGAAGTGGAGAAACATGCACACTTAAGGCAGTGACCTAATTCAGTATGCACCTGGCTTCATGCCAGACTGTGGGGACTTTCCTTGTGTGAGCATGTTTTACTTTAGACATGCCCTTTTCATTCAGCGTGCCCTAGATGGACACTGCTTAGCTGCTCGTGAAACTCCAGCTGAGAGTTATTTTATTGTTCATAATTTCACCCAGATGCCACAGATATTCACTGTCTTAGGCCTCCTCCACACACATATTTCTCTTCTTGGCAAGTTATACAATGAAAACATAAAGTCTAATCTCATCCCTTGCATATTCCCTTCTTACTGTGAAGAACACTGCCACTGAAGACAGGATAGCTTGGAATGTTAGAGGGACACTGGGCACACCTTTATCTTCTCACTTGCTGAAAGCAAACACAGAGCAAGTTGGGCATTCTGCTGCTGCAGACAATCTTTGCATAAACCCCTGAGTGAAAAACCTCAAACCATACCTTAAGTACACATCACTTCATCTCTGCTTAGACAGTCTGTTGAGGTATAAGCCTCAGAAAAGACAAAAGAATTTGTCCAGAGTTTCATAACACAGTTCTACTTGAGCCAGTACCTAAGGCAGACTTGTCAGCTATTAGGAAGAAGAAGAGGAAAAAAATGCACAAGAATTAACTGCTGAAGTTCTCACTTTTCATGGAAAACTAGTCAAGAATCTCACCCTCTTTACTGACCAAAAAACCCCCATCTTTCTATTGTAATTCTGCCATCTGATATGCTTTCAGCTATGGCTTTGCCTCCCAAACACACACACACATGCACTGCTAGAGAAGTTAAATGGCTCTATCAATTTATGAAAAGACAACCCACATTCAATAAAACCAATAGGAAAGTGAAAATAATCACAAAGTATTTTAGACCTGACCAGTTTCACACTGAATTCTGAAAAACCTGAAAGTTTTGCTTGTACACACTGCAACCACTGCCCAGGGTAAATCAATCACATCAAGCACATGCAGCAGCTTATTTTCAAATTTTGAAAGTTTATAATATGACACACTGTTCCAATTCATCCCAAACCCCCCCCACTTTAGTTGGTGAGCACTGAACAGCTTTGCTGCTCACCTTACCTGGCTGACAGCAAAAGCAATTTTTCAAGCTACCTCTTGATTTTCATCAGTTTCCTTTCCTCTGCCAAGGCCAGAGTTCCATGGGGGAAACAGGGGTACAGTGATGACTGTACACTGATCACTGAGCACCTCACTTCATTTTTAATAAAAGACTTGGGGAAAAAAATGATCAGTGGTGAACTGTCCACATGAACAGCCTATGATGAATTTTGAAGTGCTCAAGCATATCTGCAATAGGTAACGTCATATATTTCTTTAATTTCTAAATGGGAAGGGAAAAAAAAATCATGCCTTTGGCACAAGGACCATTCTAGAACTTACAGTACACCAGGAATAAGTAGTTCAGGCATGGAAACCATAGGAAAAAGTTACTTCAGTGAAGGGTGCAACAATCACAGGATTTATTATTCAAAAAATAATATTCTCCATGCAAACAGTTTCTCTTACAAAAAGCAACATTGTTGTTTTGCCAGCAGAAATGCTGTGCTCCAAAATAAAATTAAGACCAAACCTCCACAAATTTCCACTGCAACCTTAGAGACTGCAGTATACAGGGAAGATATATCAGGTTTCTTATCTCCCTTGTTTCATGTGATAGATAACTCACTCTCAACACCAGGGAGAGATAAAATCAATAAAAAACCCTGCCTTTTCCAAGGACCAGATCCTGCTTATTAATTACATCTTTTTAGGATATGCAACTGAAGCAACACACTTCGTACTAACTTTCCAAACACAGAAACATAGAAAGAGTAGGGTTTCATTGTAACAGCAGTGTTCAATCATCTTAGAAATCAAGAACAATCAAACAGGTCACGCTCTTTACAGCCTGCCCAAACTCTCTCTTGCAATTTCTGCCTCAGTTTCAAGTTCCCAGGAATGTGTTTTTACAACAGCAACACAGGCCTTGGGGGCTGCAGGAAGGACCCATCCTGCTCATGCACCACACACCCCTTCCCTGCCCCACTTACACGGCCAAAAAATAAATCAGCTTGCCAAGCTGACAGAATAGGAAATACTGTGGGTTTATTGCTGCTGTTCTCAGAAAAAGCAAGCAGGAGGTGATATCCAACAACCTAGAAATGGTGGTATTTTTGCCATGACAATACCTGGAAAAAGTAGTTCACACTGTCATGCTTGAAGGAAACACTAACTGGACTATAGTGGTTTAAATGCAATTCTTCCATATCTACTAAGGAAAAAGAGCAACCTTTTGCTGAAGCAGTTTTATCTCCTATAAGTGAGAGAAACAAGCAAGTTATCACTTGTCCTGGCATTTGTTGTTCCTAAACAAAACCAAATCCATTACATAGTTAAGGGGACAAATGAAAGAACAGTATTATTCACATTATTTACTTTATAACTAATCCAAAGTAAGCAATGAGCTTATGAATAGAAGCCCTGCTTTGGCTTCAGTGAATCCAAAGCAAGTCCAGTTGTCTGGAAAATGCTGAATTAAAACTGAAACCCAACCAGCTACTCCTTAACCACACTGGTCAGTATTATTCCATTTCAGGGAACAAAAGTCAACTCAGTCACTTTACTGTTTTTATGAAGAGAGACATCTGCTTGGCAAGAAATACTAGGTAAAATGTCCTAGGTAGGACCAGGCTGAAGGAGTTTCATTTGTTTGCTTGCTTGTTTTAATACTATTATTGAACAGCTATCATGAAAGGCTCTTCTACCTTCAGCTTTCACAAGACAGTAGCTTTTTTGTATTGCACAACTTTTCTATCGCTTACATTATTGAGCTTGTGGGTTTCTGCACTGCTGTTGGTGCTATTCCTCTTTTTAAATTTGGCAAGAAAACCACAAACTCCAAGTTTGGTGAAGCATGTCTTCCCCTTATTGTCAGGGAATTAAAGGAACAGCAGTTTTATATAACTACATTTATTGCACCTATTTTGCTGGTTGCTAGAGTTCAACCTAGAAATAAGAACAGAAGCTACCTCAGCACAATTATCAGGGAAGATCTTTCTCCTGGTATTCCCAACATCTTGAAAGTAATGCTGTTTTTTACATCAGCATTAGGCAAGAACCCAGTCTACTTTTACAACAGGCTCTGTTCAACCCTTATTAAGGACACAGTCCCCCTAAGGGGCTGCAAAAATTACAACACAGCAGCATTTGGGTTCCTGGGCCAGGGCACAATACCTGAGCAGCCATACCCAGCAGTCTGTCCACTGAAGGGTGGCAGAGCCTCCCAACAGCCTGTGTAACACTCACACCCAATCAAGGGAAAAACTCTGTGGAGGACAGCTTCAGCAAAACTAAATCCCACTTCTTACACCAACTGCAGCTTATCTTCAAGGATGCACAGTAGTCTGTTAGAACACGTACTAAGAGATGTTTATACTTCTTTCTGTAGGACAGAGCAACAGCTGCAGCAAGAGGCAGAAATTAAACTTAAGATGCTCAGTAGTCTTCAAAAAGGTAATGCTGTAGGTAGGGCTTTTTTGCACAGAAAACAGCCTGCTTCAGAAGGACAGAAAACCAGTTACACTTAGAAACACAGCATCACCTTGAATCAAAGTGAATGAGGAAAGGTGAAATATTCTTTAGGCACCTTAAGTGTCTAAACAACTTAAAAGGCCCCAGCTAAATATTTCCCCCACACAAGATGAGCCTGCTCCCTCAAATGCAACAGCACAGTAAAAGGTAACTGGTGATCCCAGCTCAGGTGCACAGCACTTGCACACCACACCTACATTCTCACTGATGCCATGTCCTTTTCACAAAACCAATCACTGGGAATAACTGCAGTCTTCCACTGTGGAATGGTAGCTGGCAAAACCAAAGAGATGAGAATAACGTGGTTTTCCTGCAATTGCTTCACCTGAGTTCCACATCTAACTACATTCCCAGAATCAAGCTGTCTTCTGTTTTCTCAGATCTCTGTCATCTACTTCTCTATATATGGAGACCAAGATAACATAGCTACTGTAACCTAAGCACAGTGAAAATATAAATGCCAACCTATGTAAATTCTTGAGCTGTTTTTGAAGGATAATTGTCATTCAGGTTCATACATGGAGCCAGCGAAGACTGCTCACTGTGGGAGGTAAGAACAAAGATCATAAGGCAGTTTCCTCATACTGTAAAGCAAATCTAAAAATGCTGTAGAGCAAAACAGATCCTCTGAGGCACTCACAGGTGGCTCTCACATGGAGATTTCTTTTTCTTAAGTTAGGAAATGAAGGGATGGAAAAGGACAGTCTACCACCAGAGTGTTCTAACAGTTGCACAGCAAATTGGCCAGCATTTAAAAAAAGTTAGAGACTTAATAATGTTGAGGAGTTAATTTTTTTCTTTTTTTTGTATTTTTTTTCTGTGATAAGAGTGACACTGTTTTCAAAGATGTAATATTCCAGACTATGATGCAGCTACAGCAGTTGAAGTGGAAACAGAAAGAAGTTAAATTCTCAAGTGCATCCAACTCTTAAAAATACTTTCAAACTTCTATTAATATCCATCTTAAAAGCAAAAATGTTTATAGGAAATTGATTTAAATTTTAAAAAAAAGGTTTTGTTGGACAACTATGCACCACAGCAATATTCTCACTGAGTTATGATTTATTGCCAAATTTTTGAGGGTTACCTGGACCAGGGAATATTTGTACATAAGTCTCCTCAGTGCATGTTTGAAGATTCCTGAAGTGACCACTGGTAGACATTTCTGTGCATTTTGTCCAAGGTAGTCTGGCCTGAGAGTTTTAAAATAAGCAAAACCAGCTTAAAATACTACTTGATCCAGAAATCCTGAGAAAATGCTGCTTTGAAAATCAAACACCCTGAAGTTTTTCTTAAATAAAACTGAATCAGCTAGCTTAAATTCACATGTGGTTATGAAAACTGTGCTCACTCTGCTATTCCTCAGTCCCCAGTTGAAGATGGAAGGAGGAACACAAACTACAAATGTTTTTAGAAAGGTTAAAATTCAGCGTAATAGTTCAGGTTCTGCTTTCAGCACAACAAATCAGCCATGAATGTGTCACCAGCCATGAAAGCTGGATGCCAAACAACTGAGAAACATCTGGTGCATTCCAGAAGCACAGCTAATGTCATCTGTAATTTTTCAGTTTCACATTATACCTAAGCATTAACTTACTCTTAAAGCACTAGCAATACCAAGCTTCACCGGAAGCAGAAAAGCCAGCAGCTTGTCAGAACTATTTTGGTATTTTCCTTGTATTGAAAAAGTTGCCAGTATGAACAACTAGAAACATCAAACACTGAACACTTTGCATTATGCTGCTTCACCTCTCTTGCTCTGATTTGCAAATCCCTGAAGTCAGTCTTGGGACCACTTGAACTGTCTTTCCTCCCCTTTTCTTTCATCTTTCTTCAGGAAGAGATCATCGTGCTTTGAAGGGGAGAGAAGCCAAGAGTTTTTGCAAACCTCTGCTAAGTTTGTGTAGGTTCCTTGCACTCTCCTTTTCCTGTGCTCATATTTCACTACTTTTTTTTTCTAACTTTTTTTGCTTGTTTTACTTCAAAGCAAGGACACACAGGTTGTTACCACAGACACTTGTCACAAATGCCATATTTAACACACAGTTCTACTGGCAAAAACTTCTACTACACTGTTTGAACACTGGTTTAAAGTTATTCTTTTTCCTTCCCTTCTTGTCCCCTCACATAGTTGATTAGAATCCCAATCATTTCCACCTGTCCATCTGATAGAAGCTCAGGACCTTAAACCTCCTCCTCCTCCTTAAAAGGAGGAATTCTGAAGAGTTAAATGCAAAAGAATTCAAAAAACACTGGATTCTGTCCAAAATCTAATTTAAAAAATCCAACATAAAGAAACATGCATAGCAGCATTTCACAGCAGAATCTAATACAGTATTTTGGATGTTAATACCCAGTCCTTTGCCAAACACTGGGGGCACTGAGGCAAAGTCTGCCCTGCAGAGGCATCTTACTGGAGCAATGGTTTGACTGTGCAGGGAAGAAACCTGCCAGCCTCTGTCCAGCCAGCACTGACTGCAAACAATACTCATCCTCCTACTTCAAAATTTGTATGTCTCCTTCAGAAGACTTCCACATGTATCAGGAACTGACAGAGCACATGAAAGATGGACTATACTACCATCACTCGGCAGTCTTAAGTTTCACTCTACCAGAGCACAAGACATGCAAGGCATTTGCTGCCCCTGGGGCAGTGAGCAACATCAACAGTGCTGTCAAGTGCCATCCTTTTTGACACCACTGCTTGGGGAAACCTTCAAGAGACAGCAGAAGTGCTACCACAAGTCATCTGAAAGCTGTCACCCAAAACACTCTTACAGGGCAGATTTTATTTCACAGAAACTTACGACTTAGCCTCAGAACAGTGGGCTCACTCTGAACGGTGCTCAAGACTAGCACTTGGTGTTTTCACAGTGTGCTTCAAAACACGAGCTCATTTACATCATTTCCTCTGCTTTAATTCAGCCGGGCTCCCAACGAGCTTCAATTGCTTCCTGTGCATCGCTGCCCAACACCTGCCCCTGCAGCAGCAACACAAACTCCACCCAGAGCTCTCTAAGTATTATTTCTGCAGTTTCTACGGAGAAGACACAAACATCACACACCAACACCGGGGGAGCAGAAAATCTGCCTGGTGACCGATCTGACTGCAGCTGACTATCACACACAACACACTACAAACACAACATCCACACACAGAATTAGCTCAGAACCTCTGTACAGCAGCACCTCAGCCATCAGCTTTAAATTTTCATGTCTTACTGCAATTACACACCTGAAAGCCAGAAACTGTCCTTCCATGTCTCTGGCAACTGGCATCGGAAAAACTATTAGGGCCTTTTTCTTTACACAATTAACTGGGACTAGTCAATACAAAACTGCTCTAGGTTCATATACAACTTTTTGGAGAACTCAGGTGTCTTATAATTTTGGTCTTCCATGAAAACATTCATCTATTGTCCTCACAAAAAGCACAATTAAGAGTGCAGACATACTAACCTCATTTTGTGGTTGATGTTCATTTGTCAGAGTTAAATACAAGAAGCAGGTGTCTATACAAAAGAACCTCATCTGTTCAGCAATTTTACTTGGAAATACAACAACTGCAAGCATTGTATTTCTAAGCTACTTTTCATTCTTACCTGCATTCTGCATTGCATTAACTCTGAACATGTGAGAACGAGCCTGGAGCTACATTCAGCAAAAGGAGACGACTGCTGCCAGTCACAGCCATTAGAAGTATGTGGGTAGAACCTATCTCCAGAGGATTTGTTAGCCATGAGAGAAATTTACTTCTGCTCTACAAGTGGCACATTGATTTCCTTGAACAGAAATTCCCTCCAGTATGCCAGAAAAGAGTAAAATTACCTTCCCTAGTTTTTCCCACCAAACCCTCCCCCAGCATCAGCCCAGCCACCCCTACGCTGCTGAGACAGCTATAGCTGTCTTTTCTGCACTTTTACTTCAGTTGCCAAGTGTGTGCTTGTACTCAAGACTCCCACGGGTAATCATTCTTACCCCTCCATCTATTGAAGCAATGCACTGATGGACATTTTAGGTCATTTCTGGGCATGGCAGAGGAGCTGATGGGAAGCTTCACTTTTGACAGCAGGATGCATATGGTGGCTGTTGGGTGCTGATCTGTGCTTTCCGGACAACTGCCCCAAGTGACATCCCTACCAGAGAGCCCAGCACCAAAAGAGAAGGACCCTCTGCCAGGAGCTGCTTCACCAGTGAAACACCACCACTCAGTACAGGAGGAAGGGTAAGAACAAAAGCCAGACAGACCTGCCCTTCACCACCCACTCACTCCACCAGTGAAAGAATTAAAGGAGGGAAAGGCTGAAGAAAAACAGAGGCAGCTCTGCCCCTGCCGGCACCACCCTCCTCAAATGCACCTCCCTAAGGAGACATGGGCACCCTCCACTGCAGGCTGGGCAGGAGATGGGCTCCACACCAAAACCTGCCCAGGAACACAGGAAGGGCTACAGGAAGCAATCAGACCCAAGAGCACCATGCTGGAAAGCACCTACACTGCAGGCAGCCACAAATCAGTAAACAGCCCAATCACTACAGTCACTTCTTATTACAGCTGGAGATGATTGTCAGGAAATTGATTTTAAAAGTACAAGATTTCCTCACAAGATAGTTTCTTCACATCATCTGATTTAGATTCTCTGAACTTTACTCAAACACCAACTCTGTTGATTCTCTTTCCAGAGCTCACATTTGCACTCACAGCTTGAAATAACTTGCCAGTTTTATCAACTTGTTTCTAGAGGATTTGGTGTGTGAATGGAGCCTTCAAAACAAGTAAGGTAAAGTAGAGATTGTTTCAAGGTATTATTCCACCACACCCCATTCAGAAATAACTGTGGAGCTGGCTGCTGCCAGCCTCACCATAACCCAGAGCAGCAGCACAGACAGCCCAGTGCCAGCAGAGAGAGTGCAAGCTTCTCACATGTATTTTAGTGCCATGTTTGCACATGCAGCACCTTCAAGGATTAGGGAAAAAAGCCATCTTCATTTTTCCTTGCATCTCCCATCTTTAGTGACTACACACAGCTTGCAATGATCACCTTCTTACTCTTTTTAAAATAACTCTTTTTTCTCAGCTATCAGAGACCATCAGATTCACCAATTTAGAATACACACACCACACAAAGTATTAGGTACCCAAGAAATACTAAGCTGAATAACTTGCCGGTCTACATTTTTAAGTACACACAAAATACCTGCAGCTTACAATAATTTTTTTAAAAGGTCTGGATAAAAGCAGAAGCTAGCTGCACCCACAGTGGGTCTCTAAACCAGGGTCTAAAACAGTACCCTATTCAACTGCTTTTGCACCAAAAGGCACTCATGACTGGAGGGCTGTAACTTGCAGAAGTTTTCCTGCCCTCAAAAAAAAAAATTCTAAGAGCTTAATAAAAAAGAAATTAAAGCTATTAAAGTAATTGCACACTTCCAGATTTTTTTTCAGGAGCTGTAATATTAATGGATGTGCTTAGCTTTTCTAATCATCATTCAGAATGAAGCTGTTCTGGCAGACAGTAAGTGCCCTTCCACAAATTTCTTCTTATAAGCTGTGGTTCCAACTCAGAAATAGAACTATATCCCCATTCCCTTAAAAAAGCATTATATTTCTTTTATAAACACCTTGTGAGTTCTGGTCTCATTTCCCCACTTACAGCACTAAGCTTAAAAGAACATAATTAGATACATAGATAAAGCAGTTATTTGTGGTTTGGTCTTTTTTTTTCTAAAAACAATATGCTGCTGAAAATATTTTCTTCCCAATGTGCCCCTTCAGAATGATTTTTATTTTTTACTAAAGAAAGTCTTGTACTCTTGAAACTCCTGCCGATTTTCTACATTATTTTTCCAGAAGCTAAATTATTATGGTCTTTTTCCAAACTTTTATACTGAAGGGCTGATCCTTTAGAGGGCAGATGAGCTAACAAAAAGCCAAGGACATTATCAGTTCCAGCACTTATCCAAAGCCTGACTTTCATCCCACCTCTGTGATCCTGTTTCCGCATTATTTAAGGAGAAAATACTGCAAGTCATGAAGCTTGCCTCATAATGACAGCCTGCTTCAGAGACAAGAAAAATATTGTGCAATTTGTTTTCTGCAGTGAAAAAAACTGACCTCATATTTCTCATACCCACCCTCCTGGGAGTTTAGTTTTCTCTCTTTTAAAAATTCAGGTGATTCTGATGGATTCTTTTTATAAAGACGTCCACAGAACACTTCTGGCAAGCATGAAGTAGCAGACTGTGATGCAGGGGTTGAAATTCTTGTGCCAGATACACTTGTGGGTTTTCTTGGTAAGAGACCACAGCTACTTATTATTTAACCATGCCCTCAGATGGTGTTTTTCACTGTCTTGGGAAGACCCATATCCAGGGGTTTGAACATAAAAGAATTTACATTCAAGAGTAATTTGGTGCAACTTCTACCACAATGCAGCAGCCGTACTGAGAGGTTTGGGGGTTTCTTTTTCTCCTTTATTCCTTCCTTCCTTAAGCCTGAGAAAAACGCTAAAACTAAGTCATGGGATCAAGAAGGAAAAGAACTATTCAAGATCAACTAAGCTTAATCACATTGAAGTTCTCACATGTTCTCCAGCAACAGACAAGCTAAAGAATGTCTATTTGGGCAGTACAGTCATGTACTTGAACAATTCCCCCTCCTATGTTCAGCTGCTGATGGTTTAGGACAGCGGTGCTGTAGCAATGCTCAGTGCAGGTCTCCTGATATTCCTGGTAAGGACTCACTGGCAGAGTCTCCCATAAGAGCCTCAGGGTGTGACTGAGGCTCGTAGCTAGCACCCCCCCACAAAACGCATCTACCACCACTGACAGCTACTGGGAATAGCTCCAAACTGCTGTCTTTGGTGCTCCTTGGGGACCCTCCATCCAGCTAATAAATAAAGGGAAGCCAGAAGTTTCCTTCAAACACACTAAAGCAAGATAGGAACTTGTAGCTAGTGCATGCTGGAAAAGAAGAAACTGTCCTATGAGGCCTAGCGTTACAGCCTCCATGGAAAAAAAAAAGGGGGAAAAAAGGTATTTTTACTGTATGACCTTAGACTGAGAGCTACTGACTCAGTGTTGAAACAACCTCTCTTTTCTGCGGTTCTTGAGTTACCAGTGAGAGGCCAATAAAGTTAGCCCTTATCCATCATCTACAACTTCAGCAGAAGAGATCAGTGTCTCAATATCCACCTGACAGAAGGACTTGAAGAAAGCACAAACAAACAACAAAATCACAGAATAAAGTAAACACTGATTACACTTCACTGAAAACACATACTACCGAGTTTAAAATTCTACATACTCAGGTTTAAAAAAGGTCTTGCAAATTGCAACATCCCCCTTTTCTGCTTTAGCATTTCTGAATTAATTGACTGGTGACAATTACACAATTTATTTTTATGCTCAATACCAAACTCTCACAGCGTGCGAGAGCACAGAATTTACCGAGCAACGCGTCTGACAAAAACGCAGATGTAAACCACAGTTTAAACAATGCCCAACATTCCACTGAGGATAATAAAGCACCCTGACCATCATTTCCCCTGTTTTGGGGGCTGGTGGAAGGAGTGGGGGTTTCTCGCGGCCGCAGCAAGCGCCAAGGGCCCCGCTGAGCGCGGCGGGCGCTGCCCCGTGCCCGCTCCAGCGCTGCGCTGCGCCGGGGGGGCCGCCGGCTGCATCCCGCTGCCTGCGGCTGCAAAACGCGCTCCCAGCACGCCCACGGCCAGCGAACACAATGGAAACGCAGCCGTGAGGGACAGACTCATTTTATTGTCGAGACAGCGCTACGGTACAACCGAGCGGGCCGGTGCGCCAGGCCGCCGCGGCAGGGCGGTCGGGGCAGACCCACGGCCGCCCGGGGCGCTCAGGGAGGGCTGGCCGCAGCCCGCTCCGGGCCGGGACACGGGGCCGGGCCCGCCGCGGTGCCGCTGCCCGCGGCCGGGAGGGCTCCGGGGCGCTGCGCGGCACCTCCTGCCGGCAGCGGCGAGGGGCGGCGGGCAGGCGAGGGGCGCGGGGCCGGGGAGGAGCGGGGCGGCGGGAGAGCGGAGGGGCGCGGTGCCGCCGTACTCACCGCGCGGGCCGGCGCGGAGCCCGCCTGCACTTCCTGCGTGCTCGGAAATGAGCGGGCGGGACCCTCCGCCGCGCCGCTTAAAGGGGACGGGCCGGCCGCCCCCGACCGCCCCCGGGGCGGGACCGGGTCCCCCGCGCAGTCCCGCGGGGGAAGCGGGGCCGCTGCCGCCGCCGCTGCTGCACGGCAGCAGGGAGGGGCCGCGGCACCTTCCTCCGTCCCGCGCTCCGCCCCGCGGCGCCTCCGCTCCCGCTCCCGCTCCCCTGAGGCGGCGGCGCGCCGCGCTCCGCTGCGCCCGGGAGCGGCGAGGAGCCCTGGTCTGAGGGCGAGAGCGGCAGCGTGTCCATGCACCCTCCCGGCCGTGCCGGCCGCACCGAGCTCCCGGAGCTGCCCGCTCGCACAGCGACCCTGCCCCGCCCTCGGAACACCGTGGCACGGCCCGGGCACCGACAGCGCAGCCCCTCTGCCGGCCCGGAGCTCCGCGGCTCGCAGAGCACCAGCAGCAGCACAGTGATGCTGATTTCTCACGTTAGCAAAACCCTGAAGTTGTGATGTAGCCTTTATGGTGGAAACAAGAATTTCCCAATAATTGTTTTTTATTTATCTAAGTATTTATGTACAGTTCTGTATTTCCAGAAGAACATTTCATTACACTATTTATTTTTTTAAATTATTAGTTTTCTGCAGGGCTTGACCTGAGAGGAAGGCTTGGGAGCTCATGCAGCTTCCAGCCATGTGCATGAATGGTGGCTTGTAGCAGTTTAAAAGGGTAAAGCTCGGGAAGCAGGTGAGGTAGGAATGTTCTTCCACCACTATGTACCAAATGGTTTTGGTCCTGCTCACCAAAAACAGAGTCAGAGAAAGTCAGTAAAGGCTTATTAGGTACGGATCTGCATCCCCTAACTTGACATCGCTCTGCTGGATTGCCTGGGATTGCTCACCTGCTTCAAAGGCAGGCACTGAGGGCGTTCCAGAACAGAGCCCAGTGGTGTGAGCAGCAGAGGCTGCATCCTTTGTCACGTTACTGCTCTGTGAGATCTGTATCCCGTTCAGCACAGAGCAGCCCTTTGTCTTCAGGCAGGCATAAACCCATTTGTTCATAAATAGCTACAGCACACAGCGTGGGAGGGGGCTGGCTGTCCAAGGACCAGATCTGTTCAGTCTACATTTCAAGCCCTCAGACAGCAAAGGTCTTTCCAGGGAATACCTTAAATGAACAGGGAAAAGACACTTGGCTGGTGTTACCTACCATCCATCCATCCATCCATCCATCCATCCATCCATCCATCCATCCACTTTCCTATCCACTAAAACTTGTCACAATGCTAGATCATCATCTTAGGTATCCCTCAAAAATATATTTAAAATATATATTTAAAATATATATTCATAGAAGAGAATTATCAGAGGGTTTTAAATATTCACATATGCACTCAAACTAGATAAATGTGGCTTTATTACTCTTTTAAAACAGTATGTAAACACACTATTTTAAACCTGACCTCATGCAAAATTTCAGTATTGCATGTTAGAGATGACAGTTGAACATCCTGCTTGTCATCTTTGTTGTGGATAATGAGTAGGAGTTTATAGACACCAACACACTGGAAGCTGCAGTGTTCTGTAGACATAATATTTATGCGAGTACCAGAAGATAACGGAATGGAAATAACTGAAATTACTGATGTTGTTAACGAACCCTACATTGTAGATGTGAAACAAACTCTGACAATGCTGCAGCACCCACTGGTTGGCCTACAGAGAGCAAGCAGCCTCTGAATATTGTCCTTCAGGTTTCTCAGGTACCACCTTTCTGCACACGAGCTTGTTGCTGCTGTGTGGGGAGAGCTGTACAGGGCCTTCCAGGGGATTATACACAGAACACTTTTTCTTCTTCTCTAAGTGCCAGTTTCCTCTGCTTACCAGAATTTCTTCCCTGCCAGAAAGGTTGGTTTTTTCCAGATAGAGAGAAGGAAAAAATAGATTTCTTAAACTCTCATAGGAACAACATGGGTATTCATAACCATCTCTGTATGAAAGGTCTGCCATGTCAGGAAAATGATGGGTTTGCAGTGATAGGTAGAGTTTCCTGATTCTTCTATCAGAACAACTGTTCTAAGATTAGATATTCCTTCGTAAACCAGACTTATATTTATGCAGACAGATGTTATAGTTCCTATTTGGTGTTAATCTTACAGGTGTACAGGGGAATCCCCTGTTGTTTGTGAATAAAGCAGGGAATAGAACATTTAGGAAATGTATGTGTTTTAAGATACAATTCGTTTCAGCCTCAGAATTTTTCTAAGACAGCCAGTTGCAGACCTCCTAGCATCTGAGAGCAATAGTATATATATTTATATATTTATCATTTATGTGACTCAGCTTTGAATTTTCCTAAAATATTATGATAGGATGGTTATTTAGGAGACAGACTTGAAAAATTTTTCCCTAAACTTTGCTAAACACTGTTCTTAAATTGGTACAGTTGGGGGGAAAGGAAGTGGCTGGCTGGCAATAGCTTATTCAAAAAAGAAGTGTTTTCCAGAACAGCATTAGCTCCAGCCTCTAGTGGTTTTGGTTTTCTTTCTCATGCCTTTTCTTTTCCTTTTTTTTTTTTTTTTTTAAGCATATGTGTGGGCTGGAGGGGAAGAAACAAAAGAAGAAGAGAGAGAAGAGCTGATCTGAGAACATGATACCAAAGTGAAGAAATAATGTAAATGAGGCCAAAGGAGAAAAGAAAAAAAGCCATCCTTCAACAAAGGATATTTTTGTTCTATTAACCTCTTGAGCCAAAATGAAACATGCATGTAGAATAAGAAAAATGGTCCATTATTTTGCCTGAAAATTCTGAGCTTTAATTGTCAAACAATAGTCATTAGTTTGCCTTGACACAAGGCTTTTTGTCAAATACCACAGCTCAGCTTTAACTGATGGCACAATTCCAACATGATCCCACGTGAAACCGCTTTCTTTTTCCTGAAGTGTTGCAAATTATTTATAACAGATACTGAACAATGCAAGAAAAATCATAAAGACATTTTAATAGCCTGAAATCAACCCTCCTACAATATTTTAATCATTGTGATTTACATCCCTCAAGATCCTCAGTCTGAGCTTCTCACTAAGTTACACTCTGTAACCCTTTGTCACTGCTCCTGTTGCTCTGGGCAGTGAAACGGGGTCTTGGGAGAGGCCGTGCTCTCCAGCAGAATTCACTCACTGCCTGGGGCAGTGCCAAGCTCCAGCTCAGGCTCTGCCGGCAGTGCTGCAGTGTCAGCACCAGCTGGGGCACGGAGAGCCTGGACCTCTGGACTTCTGAAAGGTCCTGGACCTCTGGACCTCTGAAAGGACACGGCCTTGTCATCGTGGGGCATCAACAGCACATGGACAGGCACTTGGAATGCCAGGATATTTTACCTCGCTGCTCTCAGAGACTGGAATAATCCCCTTGACTCCCCTTAGCTTTAGGAGAGACAGCTCATCTGTAAAGTTAGTTTGTACCAACATAGCACACAAAAATCTTCCTGTATTGATTGTTAGTGTGCCCTTTATTTTGCATTGAGTAACATTTCCTTTTTGTCAATGCCTAGGCTTTTGGCCTCTACATCTTTGAGTGCTGAAGGACTATATTTTTTTCATGTAGTGTTTTGGGATCAAATAAATAGTAATTCTCTGGTTTTATAATGTACTTAATTTTGGACTCAGAAGCATATAATTTATATAATATTTGGTAAATGAACTGCTATGGATTGCTCATTTCCTGTTGTTTTGGGATCACAGTTGCTAAATTACTTCCCTTCAAAAATTCTCATTAGAGAACAGTATCAACTGACTTAAAATTTATATAGAGTCATACATTAAAGCAGACTCAATAATTATGGTAGTAATTCATGAAAGTTGAAGACGTTCCTTATCATAAAAACAAAATCAATACAATCACAGCTGTAAGTGAATGTAAATAAGATATAGTTTTATCTACTATCTGAAAAAGCTTTCTTCTGATAACAGAAGTGCTTACTGTAGTCCACTTGCTTTTTTCTTTGAATAGTGATAGTTTAGCATCTGGAAAAGTATGTGGAAGGATAAATCAGAATGTTTTGGACACAATCTCTTGAAATAACTTTCTCTCTTTGAAACCAACATATAGTTGCTGTTAGCAACAAATGTTTGCCAAGCCCTGTGACAGCAGCAAATGGATTGTGGAGACATTCCTGTACCACCAGTACAGTGTCGCTCTGGCTGGTGCCACGGGGGAAAAGGAGTACAGAGGGAACAAGCAGGGAGCTGCATTAAATGCCTGGGCTCCTGCTGCTGCAGCTGAGAGCAGCAGGCAATATTCTGCAGCGGTGGCTGAGCATTTTTCCTGGCCACATGGCCTTATTTTTCCTGGCAGGAACAATGGGTTGTGTGCCCTTGGTTCCACTGCTCACTCGCAGCTGCACCAGGGATCACATCAGAGTCAGCAGTAGCAACATACATGGAAAGTAATCCCTGTAGGTAGTGCTGGAATTCTATACTGGTTTAGTTCTGACTGTTCCAAAACACCTTTACTATACAGCTTCTGTCTAATAGCACCGAGAAATGCTGTAGGCATTTTTCTAAAAAGAGAAGAAAACTTTGTCACGAATACATTGACTGCAAAGCAGTTGTGAAACAAAGTCCAAGCAACCATATTCTGTGCCTAGAATGGAAGGGTTTTGACTGAAATACTCGGTGTTATGCATACTAAAAAATTACACATTCCTTTTTTTTTTGTCCTTCAGTATTGCAGAACATTAACCTATGAATACCATAAAGTAACATATTAAAATTAATTCTATTAAATTACTTTTTAAATTGTAGACTTGGCTGCCTAGGATGCAGCAAAAGAAGTTAGAACATTCTATATATGAGATTTAAGCCAGAAAATCTTTCATGAAGACTCCTTGTCTGATGAGATAACAATATAAATTATCAAGGTCTTTTGGTTGGTTGTCTGGTTGGGGTTTTTTTCTGTGCTTGAAGGCCACATGCACCAAAGCTCAAGTTATTCAGATAAATATCTCTCTAGAGAGAAATATCTGGGCTTTCTTAATTTGACGTGCTTCATGTTTTATACAAAATACTCAGTACATCAGTATTTAATGTGTGTTACTGCATGATCAGGTATGCCCGCTGAGCCTGCCCAACAGTCAATAAAACTACCACCACTTTCCACACAAAATAAAAACTAAACTGTAGAAAGGCACAGGTCAGAGATGATCATCCATGCTGATAGTTTAGTAAACAGTTAGTACAAAGCCAGTGTTCATTTCTTCGTTCACTAGACAGGAGCAGAGACTAAGAAACTTCTGTTGTTGATTGTCTGTACTGTGCTGCTCCATTGTTTGCAACATTTATCTACTCCAGTTCAGGGTTTGGGTTTTTTTGCTAGTGTTAAGACTTGTCTGTCACTGCCCAAAAAAGATCTCCTTCCATTTGAGTACAATCTCCAGCCAGTTCATAAAACAAATTATTTGTTTCTATTTCTGGTACCATTCATTGTTGCATATACATCATTAAAATGTTTTTAAGTGCAACATTTTTCATTTTAACTCCTTCCATAAAATGGCATGGAAATAATAATAAAATCACCTAACTACTTTGATTTTATCAGCGGTACTTTACCAATGACAGGGCAGAAGGAAGATTCCCTTGTCAAGAGAGAACTCTCCTGGGTACCACAGAGTATCAACAGACAACCAGAAAAAAATACCATACCTCCGATGAGAGTTGAAAATACTTTGTTTAGATTTTCATGGAAATTGGCATCTGTTCCTGCGGTGCATAAAAGCTGATTTTGGAAACGTGTTAAAGTATGTGTTGAGACTTCACATTATAAAACCAAAGGGTAGGGATGAACTGATTTGCAACGTCAGGATCAAATGTCACTGCATTCCTAGCAGTCTCACAAGCTTCTCTTTAATTGCTCACTTGTAATGATTGTTTTATCTCTGTTAGGAAAAAGTTCTGCTAATGAGCATCTTACAATGACTCACATCTGTTGGTAAAATGAAACTCCAAATCAAATTAATTCAAAGCAAGATTTTACATTAGAAATGCAATTACAAGAGAGCTGAACGTTTTGAAAATCACTTGAATTTGTTCCCACTCCTTCTCAAGAGCAAGGAAAATGTGTTCTTGCTTCTCCTTTCCTGTCCCTATTTTTAGAACTAGAATGAGAAAGACCTGATCTGGCAGCCTGCACCCCTTTTGAATTATGGAATATCAAGTTCAGAAGTATTTACTAGATGGAATTGAATAGTTATAAATGACATTTCTATTTCAGTTTCATTCTCTTTTTAATTTAAATTTAAAGAATGTCAGTTACCAGTTCCAGCACTATGCTAGACAAGCAAGGATTTGCACTATTTTAAAAAACAAATCATATTTATGACAGGATAAGCAGAGAGATAAAATGTTTTTTTCAAACTGACTTTTTCTGCAACTCAAGCATCTTAGAAGCTGTGTGCAAGTTATGTTTAAATTACTGATGTACACTCACAACATGAAGATGTTCATTATGAGTGCAGACAAATGCAAATCATAAAATTTGGCCACGTGTAGGAGGTGAAAAAACATAGCTTAACTTGTGAATACTAAAATGCCGCTGATAATTTTATGTATGTTTTCTGCTCCCCCTGAGCTATGCTTAAATCTTGCATGACAAGGTCTTCAGTGTAGACTTGATGCCTTTTATAGCAATAAAGGGAATATGGGCTACTCGTATCACTGTGTTTCAAGGTTTAATACCCTTGAATAGTGTTCTGCTTTGTATTGCCTAGGAAATGTATTTCTCATTTGAAATCATAACAATTAGAAGCAATCTCTAGTTTAAGGTCTAGCATTTCAAAGCATGCATTTCACATTTTCTAACATGGGGAAACCATAATGCAGACTCAGTAAGCAAACAGAATTGATTCCATGAACATTATTTGTTTGGTTACAAAGTTGTCTCTGATGGTAACTTGTTGTAACCTAACTTGATTGCTTCCTTTATGTTTGTGCATGTAACAATGGAGATCAATATTCTGCAGTATAAATTAAAGTATTCTTCGTAGTAGTTCTACAAAAACTCACATAATCTGTTTTTCCTTGGTATTTAACAAACTGTCAGTTCATTTCAACAAATGATCCTGGAAGAACACCACTGGGTTAGACCTCAAACAGCAATGTTTTAAAATAAAAATCCCTATAGGCAGCATGAACTTTATGCCTTTCTGTTTGCTGGCTGTTCCAGGCCACTGTTCAGAAAGCCTCTGCACAGGAAAAACAGTGAAGTAGGCATTAAAATGATTTCCTGACTCGATGCTGAAATCTCCCTCAATTATTTATAACCTGCACAAGAAAGAATAATTCTTGTCTTCTGCTGACACTCTTGACCACACAAAAACTATCCTGGAGAACAGTTAACCCTGTTTGTTTCTCACTGGCTGGTTCTCAAAGCTCTGTACACATTTTAAAAATATATACCATGGCTCTGGTATTATCTCTGGATATTTTCATACACCTTTCCCACATTTCAGTCTCTACAATGCTCTTCCAAGCTTTGTAATAACCTGAAGATGAATCCTTACTAACTCTCTCAAGGAATGGGATCAGCTTTCTCTCTCTCTCAGCCTCCTCATCTGTCCCATCAGCCACCCCTTACTTGGGATTCCACCCTTTTGATATGTGCTTTTGCAACAGACAAGAATTTATTCTGAAGCTCTTCCTTTTTTGTGAAATACTGTTCAATAAGGGCATTGATATCCAGACTGAGGCTGAATTGTTCAGGATTTCAAATCTATGCTATGTACATTAAACTGTTCTCACTATTTAGACTCCTCTGTAATCCATATGAAAATGCTTTCAGGTGAGATAAAGTTGCATTTTTATAAATTGTACCTTTTTAACCCAAACAAGGAGCTAATTATTTCTGATGAGCTTGAGGGAAGTTGTACTCATCTATCCTCAGGCAGGCAAAATGCTTTTACTTAATTTCAGAGCATTATCTTTTATAATGGCTCAAAGAAAAAGGTTTCAGCAAGCAATTGGTTGGTTTATGATACATATAACACTTTAAAAGACCATGTAAATCCAAAAAACACTATAAAAGAGAGGAACTTCTAATTTTCTCAGAATGCATTAGGAGTTCTTAACTGGAAGTACTTAACTGGAGTACTTAACTGGAAGACAGAGGTTGCTGTCCCAAAATTTAGAAATTAGAAATACAAAACAGAGCTTAAACTAACAACTCAGCTTTACTGGATAACTTGTTAAATACCAAAAAATATTTCATTAATTGTCTCTTCTAGGTATAAATTAGAAATTTATTTGTGCTTACCTGTTCTCTAGTGTCTAGTACCTAATTCTACAGACTGCTTCCCAACAGGCAAGTTAAAATATTGTACCAGGGATGGGTACACCAAGGCTATTGCTACTTTGTCCACATTTTGGTAATACCCTTTGTACTTTTGCTAATTGACTCTTGGGATATTGGAGTTTAGACCAGACCAGTTTAGACCAGTCTATGAGTAATACTTATACTTATGAATGACCCCACTAACTTCAGAGGCACTACTTAAATTTTATGAAGTGAGATAGAGAGGATGTGAACAGCTGAGGTTTTCTTATTATGATTTTAAGTAGTTGCACAAATTTTTAGGGAATGATTCTGTTCTTTTTCAGGAAGTTTGCTTGGGCTGAAAAGACCAAATCATTCATCACATTATGGCCCATCTGTACTCTGTTCCTGGGGAATATTGTCTGATGCTACTTAAGGGCTGGTGCTTTTGAATATTATCTCCAGTATTTTGTTATACATTTACCACTGTAGCTACACTGAGAAACAATGCTTTCAGGTAAGCTGACTTTTGATACAAAGTATTTCAAAATTATAAGCAATTTTTTTTTTACTTTCAAAAGTTACAGAGTAGAAATATTCTTTTTATATGTATTTTGAAGCTTGTATTGTTCATGTAAGACTGATTCTAAATCAATAAGGAATAAAAGCTTGCTTTTATGGTATGTTTTTGAGAATTGTTAAGGTCCAGTTGAGGGTATCATAGAGATTCATGCATATTTTGCATGATGAGTTGTGTTGTAGACAAAATCCCAATGAATTAAATATTATGTACCTCATACCCATGGGATAGTATTTTTAAGAACTTCTACTATATGAAACAGGCTAATGTCTGAAAATTAAAATTTGCAACCTCAAAGTAGATTTTCAGAGTACCCTACCTCTGGAAGTTTGTGGAAACCAATATTGCAATGATTTCTTTGTGCTGCTCTAAGGACTGTACTGACATGTAAGATTCATGCTCTCCCCCATCTGCCACAGCTCAAAGCACAGATCAGGTAAACCATGTCATTTCTGCAGATATTTAGAAAAGGTTGGCAGAAATTTTTAGAAAGTTATTCCCTCCAACCTGTATATTTAGGTGAGTCATTTGTTCCCTCTCAATTCACTTTCCTCAGGGCAGCCAAGTGCATAAGTATTTCTGGCACCAATGGAAATAATCATCTGCTCTATCACTTTTTTCCCATGTGGGAAGTACATTTACTCTCAAAAGAGGAACTGAAACAAAATTGTCACCATTTTGACTAGTGGCAACACAGAACAAACAGGAAACACTTCAAGGGAAATATTTACAAAAATAGCATAGATAGAAGACATAAGAAGCTTTTATATTATGAATGAATACTTAAAAGCAATAATCTATTTCTTGCCAACATTCATGAACAGGAAAGGAGTCAGAATTAATTGGATTAGGAAACATGTAATTTTTCATTAAACTGCACTAAATGCAGGTAATTGTGCATGGAAACTGCAATTATGGGCTGTGTATGTATTTTATATGCAGGAACTATGTCCAGTAGGATAGGTATCAATAACTATTAGTGAAATTTTCACACAAATTAATGGTTGAAACAACACTGACTTATGCTGAACTAAAGTACACACTACTCCCTGCATCACTCACTGTCCCATTCACTTACCGTACAGCAGTGTTGGCTGTTGGATTAGAAACTGGGTGTTTCACATCTCTCAGTTGCATGATGTTGCTGAAGATACTGGATAAAGTTATGTTTTTCATTTAAGGAAGAAAAAAACCCAAACAAAACCAAGAATCTTGATGCCTTGGTTGCTCACAGCAAGTAAGGAATTCCCATTTAGAGACAGAAAACATAGGAAAACAACTAGACAAAGCATAAAGTTACCAGAAGTGTAATTTTTATCTCCTCTATCATAGATCTCTCAATAGAAAAAACAGCCCATATAAAGAGTTTAATTTTCCAAGTATGCACTCTGACAGTTGTGTCATGCCAATGAAGACCACCGTGGTGTCACAGCAGAGCCCCTCCTGCATTCAGACCTGTGTGTTTACTGTGCATAGGGTTACTCAACATGGCAAATGTCTGTGCAAAGGAAAAGCTGCTGTGCCTACTGCTTGTCGGAAACCAGGACAGGATCAATCCAACAGGGAAGCTCTTTCAATTCCAACACACGATTTCATATCTCACTTTTCGCAAAATGGAAATCTGTGTTCAGGTTTTGGCAGTCTGACTCGAGACCATGTTTCTGAAATCACAGACTTTAATGGAAACATAAAGTTGATACACAAAACAACATGTGAAAACAGATTTGAAACATCTAAATTGGACTGTAAGTGACAGGAGCAAGCTTTGGTAGAATTGGATTATTTAGAATTACCATCACAACGCGTCACTCGGGATTTACATCCCAACATTTGTAGCAAACGAAAGGTTACCCTTAACCATGGTAGATTACAAATAAAGACAAAAGTAGTGCTGATCATTTACTCTTCCACATAGAACATGACTCACAATCTGATTGTTCTCCCAAATATCAAGTCACTTTTGTAAGGACAACATTTTTATACTCCACCTTAACAAATTCCAGTGACATTTGCCTTGAGTAGTTTCAACAGCAGAGTTTTAGGCCAATTTTTCTGTGCAACTGTTTTTTTTATTTGTTACTTTCAAGGTAATAGGTTTATTTGGAATTGTGTTATGGCAGTGTCCTGTGCATGGCAGTATATGCAATTTGGTGCTGAGAGGAGGTCTCCAACCCACTTAACAAGACTGCAAACAAAATCTCTGTACTTGAGTATCTGCAAAAGATGTGCTGAGGCAGAGGATGTCCTGTGGCAGAGCTGCAGGAGGGGGTGAGAAGGCTACATAACTTCAGGCTGTGAAGGAGTTGGATGGCTGGTTCCAAGGGCAGCCTGCAGTAAACCCACAGCCAAAGAGGCAAAAACTCCCCCACCATGCACACAGAGAAGGGAGGAGGGATGTCAGTAAGGCAGCAGAATGGACACTTGAAATGACAAGGACCTGCTGGAGGAAGAGATTTCCCTGAAGCCTGAGGTGACCCTGCAGAACCCATCTACTCCCTGTGTAATAACCAGCACAACAAGCAAAGGTGACATGTCAGAGTAGCAGGGGACTCTGCTCTGACAGGCACGGAGGGACCCACTCATAACCTGACTGATGACCAGAGAGCTGCAGCAGGGATGTCACCCAGAGCCTCGTACAGTCTCCTGACCATTACCTGCTGCTGCTGTTTCACGTGTGCACCAGGGATACACCCAGGAGTGCTCAGAGGAGGACCAGGGACATTACAGATCCCTGGGAGTGGTGCTGAGGGACTCAAGTGCTGGCAGCTTTTTATCCAGTCCTCCTGGTCAAAGGGAAGGGCTTTGAAAGGGCCAGGTGAATGGCAAATCAGCAAACAGTCAGGGGTCTAGTGCCACAGCCAGGGTCTGGCTGCTCCTGGGGACTCATGTTGAAAGCCTGGGCTGGCAGAGTCCGACGGGGACCCACCTGCCAGGACTGGCCAGAGCATCTCCGGCCACAGGCTTGCCAAGCTTACATTGAAGGCTTACACTGAAATTGCTGAGGGAGGGAATCCTCAATCCATTCCACTTCCACTCATTTGATGCCAGCACCAGCAAGGGATGCCCAGAGAGAGCTTGGAGGGGGATTACAAATCAGCAAGAGAGAAGCTGAAGTGCTGTGCTAGGGAATTCAGCCATTCCTGCCAGTGAGTGTGCTCCATCAGAGGCCCAACTTAAATGCCTTTTTGCAAATGCACACAGCATGGGGGGATAAACAAGAGCAGTAGGAGACTGTGCACACCTGCAGGGCTGTGAGCTTACTGGCATCAGGTATGTGGTAGGATGGCTCCTATGACTGGAGTGTTGGAGTGGAAGAATACAAGCCCTTTGGCAGGGAACAGGAGAAAGGGGTGTTGCCTTCTATGTCCAAGACCACGTGGAGTGCTTGAAGCTGTACTGGGGTTGGATGAGGAGTTTATGGGCGAGGATTAAGGGAGGGCAAGGACAAGTGACATTATAGTGGGGGTCTAAGGCCACCCAACCAGGAGATGAGTCCCAGGCAGATGAGACCCTCTACAGATACAGAGGCACTGCCTCATATTCACAAGCCCTGGTCCTCACAGGGGAGGGACTTCAACTACCCCATATCCATTGGACGGACAACACAGCAGGGCATGAGCAATCCGAGAGATTCTTGGAATACATGGATAACTTACTTCTCCAAGTGACCGAGGAGTAAACGAGGAGAGTTACTATGCTGGACCTTGTTCTTTCCAACAAGGAGAGGCTGGTGGGGAATGTGAATCTCAAGGGCAGCCTTGGCTGCAGTGACCATGAAATGGTGGACTTCACTCAGGACAGTGAAGAGGCACACAGCAAGCTCACTAACGTGGACATCAGGAAGGCACACCTTGGCCTCTACAGGGATCTTCTGGGTAGAGTTTCATGGGATAAAGCCCTGAAAGAAGAGTGACCCAAGAAAGCTAGTTAATATTCAAGGATCACCTCTTGCAAGGTTCAGGACCGATGCAACAAAGGAAAGTCAGACAAAAATGTCAGGAGACCTGCATGGATGAACAAGGAGCACCCGGACAAACACAAAAAGGAAGCCTATGCTTTCCCCACAGAAAAAGGATGAAAGCAAGGACAGGCAGCCTGAGAGGAATACAGAGAAATTGTCCCAGCAGCCAGGGATCAGGTTAGGAAGCTAAAGCCCCAATAGAATTCTATCTGGCTAGAGACATCACGGGCAACAACAAACAAAAAAAAGCTTCTACAGGTACATTGGTGAAAACATGAGCCCTCTCCAGAAAGAACTGAGAGGGTTACCTGGGACATGGAGAAGGCTGAGGTACTCAAGGACATTGGGTACATTTTTGCCTCGGTCTTCACCAACCAGTTCTTCAGCCACTGAGGCCCAAGTTTGCACGAGCCCCTTTGCTGAGGTGACAAAGGCAGGGACTGTGAGAATAAAGAACCACCCACCACAGGGGAATATCATGTTCTGGACCAGCTAAGGAACCTGAGGGTCTACCAATCCATGGAATCTGATTACAAAATATGGAAAATAAGGTGATTGGTGGCAGCCCACATGGCACCACTAAGGGCAAACCCTACAAACATCCTATGACAGGATTACAGTGTTGGTGGGCAAGAGAAGAGTGATTGATGCCATCTACCTGGACTTGTGCAGAGTATTTGACACTGTCTTACATGGCATCCTTGACTTGAACCTGGAGAGGCATGGATTTGAAGGATGGACCATGTGGTGGATAAGGAACTGGCTGGATTCTGAAATCACAGACTTTAACTCTGGTCACACTCAGAGTTGCTGTCAACAGTTCAGTGTCCAAGTGGAGACCAGTGGTGAGTTCCTCAGGGGTCAGTGCTGGGACTGGCACCGTCTGACACCTTCGTCAGTGACATCAACAGCAGGATCAAGGGCACCCTCAGCAAGTTTTTCAATGACACCAAGCTGTGTGTAGAGCTGACACAATGGAGAGAAGGGATGCCATCCACAGGGACCTTGAAAGGCTTGAGTGGTGGGCCCACACAAACCTCATCACGTTCAACAAAGCAAGACAAGGTCCTGCACCTGCAATCCCAAGCATGAAGACAGAATGGCTGAAGAATGGACTGAGAGGAGCCCTGGGGGGATGGACTTGGGGGTGTTGATTGATGAGATCCTCAGTATGACCAGGGAATAGATTTTTACAGCCCAACAAGCCAACTGTATCCCAGGCTACATCAAAAGCAGTGTGGGCAGCAGGTCAAGGAGGGGTTTCTCCTCCTCTACTCTAATCTTGTGAGACCCAACCCAGAGTGCTGCATCAGCTCTGGCATGCCCAGCACAAGGACTTCATGGACCTGTTGGAGCAGGTCCAGACAAGGGTCATAAACACTGTCAGAGAGCTGTGCACCTCTCCTGTAAAGACAGGCTGAGAGAGTCTGGGCTGCTCAGCCTGGAGAAGAGAAAGCTCTGGGCAGACCTTAGAGCAGCCTTTCAGTACCTAAAGGGAGCTACAGGAAAGCTGGACAGGGAGTTTTTTTGTCAGGGCATGTAACGTTAGGATAGGGAAGTGGCTTTAAACTGAAAAAGGCAGGTTTAGGTCAGATATTAAAAATAAGTCCTTTTCTACCAGTGTGAAGGTGGTGAGGTACTGGAACAGGTTGCCCAGAGAAGTTGTGGATGCCATATGCCTGCTGGTGTCCAAGTCCAAGTTGGATAGGAACTTGAGCAACCTGGTTTAGTGGAAGGTGTCCCTCCCCACAACAGAGAAGTGAGCAGCAGGGCAGGGAGCTGGAACTAGATGACCTCCAAGTTCCCTTCCAACACAAACCATTCTATGATGTTACTATTCTATTCTATTAATTCAGTCTAAAAATCCTGTATAGCCTATTTTTAACTCATAAAAGAAACTATGATTGTACAAGACTGTATGTTTTAACATTACTAATATGGAAAGTAATGGAAAGTAAATGTGTCAGATGAACATTCTTGATTGCCATCAGTCTATACAGCTTATCTTGTATCAAATTTATCTCCATTGTGCTAAAGGTAAGAGAAGTTAAGACTAATAAAACAAATTCTCTTCTCATTAAGACAAGACAATACATTTTACAAGACTTCAAATGTTGAATCTCAAGTCCTCTATTGAGTTACTAAATGTTTGCTTCCAAACCAAGATATTTGCTTTGTTAGTGCCAACATCATTCTAACACTTGTCATTTGATAGCAAGTTCAGTAATCTGGGAGCCTGTCACCCTCCTCCCTTCTATATATTGTTTGTGCTTCCTGCTTAGATCAAGTGGTTGTATGCTAACAGCCACTATAAAAGGAGCAGTTCAAGTACACTTTACCATCCCACAATGCTGTAACACGGGATGGTTAGTCTAAAAACCACTGAGGATGAAGTGCAAGGCCATTTGCACTAAGAAGTTGCCAAATGGAACCATATGCAAACTGGCAATTTAGAAAGAAGTACCAGAACTACAACTCTTATCCAGCTTGATATGCTTTCTGAAAGGGGAGAGTACCAATTATAGTCTTCAGCATAAATAACACACTTGAAAAACTACCAATAAAGGGATTTGCCAATTTTAAAGTTAGTTGTTGATTGTACAAAGAACAAGTCAATGGACTTCCCACTCTTTGCCTCCTTGCTTTCCTCAGGAGTCCATTACCTTTCACAAAGAAAATTTTAGCTATCAAACTTGTCCATAAATTTTGCCGCTGAGTGTGAAACCATCCAGTTAGCATATACACTATCATTTGCATATCTTGAAAACACAGAGTTAGTGCCATCGAATCTTGTGAGTGGAACGGGGCTCTCCTCAGGCCAGTTCGGGTATGACATGCCTAAAAATGAAAACAGATAATTTTTTCTGCACTGAAGAACCATAACTTCATGTGCAGACAGTAAGGCCCTTGGCAAAACTCCCTTCAATACTTTAAGCCAGTCCACTGGATTTTGTCCCAAATCAATTCATAGAAATGATGTTTTGAAATCCCTGAAGCAGAAATTCAGATGCAGGCAAAAAACCTGGATAAATTAAAGTGCTTACTCAATAAAAAATTGTGTGCATGTATGCACATGTGCATAATAAAAAGCTAAGAATTGTTCTTCTCATAAGCCTCCAACTTCCCAAAATTTTATATTTTAATAATCATGTAGCAATATATTGCTTTGCAAGAGAAAGTTCTTGCTGTACAGAAAATGCTCCAAGAATTAATAAACCTATTTGGGACAGGATCCAAAGTCCATTTCAATGACAGAGTATTTCCATTTACTTAAATGGGCGCTTTTCCTTTGGCTTCAGTGAGGTTCTGGGGACATTTCCACACCCCCACCAGGGATCCCCTGCTCAATTTCAGGAAATCCCAGGAGTGCAACTGAGTAAAGTCCAACAAAGTGCTGAGCACTCCTGTCTTGATTCAGCATTTAAAGTTGTATTTCAGGCCTGTAATTATTTGCATTGAGTGCAGTAACTGTTCTGTGTTCAGGCACAAGTGATAACCAAAATGGATGCAGAGTGCTTAGCACCAAGTTGATTCAGCTGTGCAAGCACAGAACCATAGCAGGGTTAAGATTTTCAAAAACAGAAATCTGATTCTGTTGCTTATTAAGCATTCAGCATCTGCCACCAACCTTGTGGCAACTTTTTTTCTGCTACTTCACTAAGTGCCCCAAAATCAACATGAGTTGAGAAAACCTAATGAAGAAAATAATAGCTAAGGTATAGATCAAAAAATAGACCCAAAGCCATGTATTCATGGCAACTTTTAAACTAAAAGATCCAACTTTTCAAAAGTCATACTGCTTGAAGAATGAAAAAAGTATCTGATGTTAGTAGGTATCTAAAACCATGTAGAATATTTAATCAGAAGACAAAATATAGGAGTTTTGGCAAGAACCATTTTTACTGTCCATCTCACCATCACAATATGAAAGCATATGTTCTTTTTAAAAACACTTGCTACATCATTGAGTCAAGGTTTAGTACTAACATGTTCATAACAAATCAAAGGACGTGAAAACAGCTGATATTTTCAAAATGCCCATTGTTAATTAAGTTTTCAAAGGATTTTACATGTCAGTTTAGTCTGTATATAATATTTATATACAGTATTTCTACCTTCTGTATATAATAGTCTGTTTTCATCCTATGATACATTAAATACATTTCAGCTTATAGATCCAAAATGTACTAATAGCAGCTGAAATTTAGACATCCTTCTGAAGAAATGAAAAATGTTGCAGATGAGTCTTATCACTGAGTTATGGCAAAAAACAGTATTAAAAAAAAGTCTATTGCTTAAATTAGAGGTGCAGAATCTAACATATTTTAAATGTTGTAGCCTCCCCCAACAGGATATTTGAATTAGATACTCATTAGCATTTTATATTTCCCCTGAGAATACTTCCCTGATCTTTTTTTTTTTTTGCTTTTACTGTATGATATCTAGTCATTTTACTTATTTTCACATCCTTTTAAAACGTTTGTTTTAGACACAGCTGCAAAATGACTAAAGGATGATCCTGATGCAAACTTTGACATTTACCAAAAGAAAAAACAAACAAACAAAAAAAAACCAACCCAAAAAAAGCTTCCAAGCAAATTTTGATTGGCTTCATTCAGACAAGAAACACTGTAATGGGGTTACAGAGTCTGAGAACAGTGCAGAAGAAAAATCAACTTTTTTTGTGTGTTGCTAGAATCTAGTAAATGCATGTGAAATTCTACCATAGAGTTTGTTTTCAATCCATGTGGAAGGGAGGGTTCGAGGGAGGGGAGCATTATTACAGTCCACGAGAGGAGTCTCCTCTTCTGAGAGCCCATCATCGTACAGTAAGGAATCAGAGGGCGTGGAAGCTGCAAGGTCTAAGTAGTCCTGAGAAATGAATACACAAAAAACTGCATTAATGCCCGTGGCAGGGTTGCTGTTTGGCTAAAAGGCATAAATGTGCACCTGCTTTCTTTACAGCAAGGAACTACAGACCCACTGCATTCACCTTTCTCTAGAGCCTCTGGCACCGGAGGAGGCTCCGCTTTCCAGCAGCCACAGCAGCTCTGGAAGCTGACTGGCCTGAACACTGCACCTCCTAGAGACATATGAATACTTCCCCTACTTAATTCTGTACATCAGCAAAACAGCCAACAAACTGAAAAGCTGTCCTAACTGCTTTGTTCGACCTTCATCTGCTGGTATGCCTGATCCATATGTATGCCTGAAATATATATATATATATATATGGAAATACATATGCATGCTTAAAGGACAAGGCACTCAGATCTCATAATCATTTTACAAAAGCTATTACACAACAATGCATAAAATAACTATGTAAATATTGCCAAATAAAGCTTTGGTTGCTGTTCTAAAACTAAATATTTAGGTCACCAATAAGAATTCATTGGGTTTTAGTTATGTTGTTGAATTGCTTTGAAGCACAAAAAAAAAAAAAAAGAATGTGAAGCATTTTCAACTAATTTAAAATGCATGAAGTATCACATTCTCCTAGTTCTGGCTCTCTAAAGTTATTTATTTAGGAGCAACTTTTCACAATAGTTTTTAAAACATTACTATTATTTAAAGAGAATAGGTTAAGAATAATCCATCCATATTTTGGGTTGAAGTCACCAAAGCTATTAGAAGAGGTAATATTGCTTTCAAAAAGCTACATGCATTTGGAAGAAAATAGCTATGTAAATGCTTCAAGATTTGATGAAAACTAAGTTACTTTGCTTTAAAATAAAACTAAAAAGTAATTATTTCTGTATATTCAAACTCAGAAGACCACAAAACCTTTCAAAATTCACGCTTTTCACACTTACCCTACTCTTCACCATCATCTTCTCCAGTTCCTTGCTGATCTCAGTAAATGTTGGTCTTTTATCAGCTTCTTGCTTCCAGCAGCGCAACATGAGGTTGTACCTGGGACCCGTCACAGGGTGAAAAAAACCCCAAACTGTTAGACATGGGCCATGCTTCTGCTCCAATGATTTACAGCACTGAACTTCACTGTGGCACGAAGGCCATCCACAAGTACATCAATCTCTGTTGTGAGTGCTGTTAAATGTTCCCTGGAATTAGCAACTGACACTCACAACAATGGGTTTTTATGTTCAAGAGTCTCCATGAGTTTAAATGATGATGCACTTGGCTGTCCTTGAAGGACTACAGTCTCAGGTTTCACTTTCTCAAATGTAGGGCAGCATGCCAGATTGCTAGTTCACTTTGTATATGACACTGAAGAAATTTGTGTGTCAAACTGAAAAACTCTGCTGTTACACCAAAAAGCAGGATTTTGGTTTTCATTGGTTCAAATTCTTACATTTCTGTAAACTTTTCTTTAAAGCAAAGCCTAGCGTAAGACTATTTGCAGAAACTAATATTCTTTTGATTACTTCTATTACTGTTCTTTTGATTAAACCTATATTTATTCTTTCTTTAACTGCCTTCTACAGCACAGAGTGTGGAAAGGAAAGGGAACAGAATTAAAGTTTTATAGCTGAGTGACTACCAGAGGGACACTGGCAAGTTCTGGAAGCCTGACTCTCCAACCTGTGCCACTCACGTTGTTTTTCTAGCTCAGCTGTTCTCAGGACTGAGTGATCTGTTCACTTAAGTGCTCTAAGGGTGGAAACAGTGGGCTATGAGAACTACAGGAAGCTACTGAAAAGCACTGCATTTCATGCCTTCATCCATGATCCTGCATACAGGAGAGAATGCAATTTGAGATAATTGGTCCTTAAAGTGGGCTTTCACAAGCTGTCAGAAAATTTCTGAGTAAAACAGAAGAAAATCTGAAAAAAGTCAGAAAACCATGATTTAGCTTCAATCAAAAAATCCCAGAAACTCAGATGTGGTCAGCTTGCCTAAACTAATAATTATCAATGACATAACATGCTTGTGGAATGAGTATTCCTCACTGAGATGAAACAAATAAAGAATGAGTATTATGCATTTCTTAGATGATATTTGCCAATCATTCTTGTAAACTGCTACACTGCCCTAAATTTGGAAATACTTAATGTTTTTCTCTGTATGTCAAAAAACTACTATTTACACTATTATTTATTTAAACCTTTTTTTCTCAGCCCAGATGTGGTCAAAGCATCCTTCCAACTGAAAATCAGTCAAAAGAGTGGTCACAATGATTAAAGCTTGGGAACTTCCAAAAAACTGCAATCATAATAAAAATTGCAGGCTGAACATAGAATCTTCTCCAAATGCCATAGAAGATCACAGACAAAAGATACTTCACATTGACTGTGTTTTAATAAATCAGCTAACAAATTATGAACTGTCTCCAAAGCCATGGGCTTATCAAGCCACAGGAAACTTTTATTTTCAAGGGTGTAGGTTTCTGGGCCAAGGTACCATTTTTCCTCTGGAATTCCACGACAACTTATAGACAATGACTGTGCATGGAATATCTGTTTCAGTTGCAGGAAGTACTATGACATTTTCTTGAGTATTTCAGCTACCACTGTGTTTTATGGAAGTTTCCTCCTTCCCCCACCCTCAGAAGTTTTGAATGTACAAACTCTTTTAATTGTTTGGCAAGCATGTTATTCAATACCCTACAAATGGTTTGGATATAGCTGTAGGCATTCTGTGGGCAATTTTTCCCCCTCACTTTACTGTTCAGTAATTTCATGACATTCTTTAAAGCACAACATATTTTGACTAAATCTCTACGAAATACAGAATAGTATTTAAGAAGTATTTATTTAAATTTTTTTTCAAGTATATTTACTAATGTTTTCTGAATCTAATCAGATCAAGAGTTACTCACATTTCTTCACTGCAGTTTTCTGGTCTCTCCATTCTATAGCCTGTTTTTAGGAGGTTAAAGAGTCTTTCAGGAGCAATACCTGGGTAAGGATTGCCTCCTAAAGTAACAATCTCCCACAGCAGAACTCCAAATGACCACCTGAAAAAAAACAAAACAAGCTTTTATATAGAGTGGTAGGTTTCATGAGCTTAGTGTGGCATTTACACAACAAATCTCCTCCTAATATTTTCAGAACCCAACAAAATTCAAGACACCTCACGCCAGAGCAGGTGCTCAGATGCAAGCAGGGCCATCCTTGTTCCCAAATACTGTTCATTGAAAAGGTTAGCAACCAAGACAGCAGAGAAAACAGTTACCTCTTTTATCCATTGACAAAAGCTAATTATACCCTGGGAAGATCCATCTTCTCTAGACAGCAGAAAGAGGAAGTCCTTCCTCTGGTGGCCCAGCCCAAAGATTTGTTCCTCTGCTGCACAGGGCTCTTGCAACCTCCCTAATTAGCTCTTGTATTCAGAAATAACTCTAAATTAAATTTACAGAGTTACCCCAGGACTGGTTTGCTGTCCTGACTATGAGACAACACAATGTGTTTATTTAAATCATAAGTAACACCTTTGATTTCAGCTGGTCTCTTGGGCCAATTCAGTGATTCAGGCCTTAATTTTCTTCTTAGAGTTGATGAAAGAAGAGGAAAGAATTTCCTCTGGAAATACCAAATGCCTAAAATGAACTTTGACACAGAACAGAAGAAACCATTTTCTGAAATGAACAGAAGAAATAGTGAATTTTTAAACCTACTTTACTGCTGAGCTCAAACAAAAAGACCTTGCATAATGGGTGAGAAATATTTAGAGAAATTAGTCCATTTCTGAAGAGCAAGCCAGAAGAAAAGAGGCAAAAATATTTTTCTTTTCTTACTGAAAGGCTTTTTCAGACACAAAGATGCTACAAATCACCCTGAATCTGCTCAACTGACAACTGACAAAATCTGGATGTTTGAAAGGAAGGAGACCAGCCAACACTGGGGCTGCTCAATGGGATGCATCTGGAAGCAAAATTGCATACAATTTATGAAAATGCTAGCTTTAGGCAATTGCTCTGCAAACTCCATTTTAAAGAAAATTTTAAGAAGTGTTGGACACCTACTGCCAAACCAAACAGCCATGTCTAATTCCCTATGAAAATTCCATCTCCAAATGTTAGTCAAATACCTCACCTCCTGTCTGACTCCCTTCCACCTGCACTTCTCACGTTTTAAAGAACAAAAGTAACCCCAAGGGTACAGAAATAAAACTTCCCAAATTGTCAGAGAAGTCAAAGTGATTCTCACATGGTCTCAAGTGGTATTCTGCCATTCTTCTGCCTAATGCCATTCACTGAATTAATTTTTAATCACTTTGCACATTCTTGAAAGCTTATGAATATTTATAGCATTTTCATATACTTTATTAATATTTCTCCTCATACCCTTTTTGAAGCTAATTACACTCTGCCATCAGGTTACAATTCTGTCCATGATTAATTCAAATAAACTTTGGAGCATGGTAGATTTTATTTCTAAAATCCACTTCTGCTCAGGAGGAATTTTACAGAATATGGAAGGAGGGATCAGATGAACAATTTCTTAACTGAAGTTGTTCAGTAAGTGAACATATTAAAACAGAATGCTGCAGAATGCCGCAGTACTTTCAGACTGTTAAGTACTACATTAAATACTAGAGGAGGAGAAATGAGAGATGAAGAATTTCCCACTGTGTAAGGTTTATTACAGAATAAAAAAATGATCACAAAAAGCCAGGAAAGAAAAGTATGTGAAGAAGAAGTAGGTTAGCTTTCCACTGATGTCACAGACCTCTGAAGCAAAAATGAGGTTTTTGTAAATGCTGGCAAGTGGTACTATTATTAAACTCTGCTAACCACTAACTATACAGAACAGCTTGAGAAGGAAGAGAGTGGAAAACAGAAACAGAACATCTGAAAAAAGGGAATATTGGAATGGTTGTAGAGTAATATGTTCACCTAAAATATTACTGCATCACCACAAACAACAGACACTATCCATAAAATAATATTTTCAGTGAGTGCAATTATCTAAAGCATCAGTCAGTGTAGCAAAAGGAGTACTTCATTGATCCATTTGCTGCTCTGAAATGCCATCATGGAACCTGGTGCTGGAGAGGACTTGCTCTGCAGCTCTGTGTGTCTCAGTTCTGCTCTGCAGGAACCTGGCTAAATTAGGAGCCTCTCTCCAGCACTCCTGGATTATTTCATGTACAATCCCACAGCAAAGGTGAGCCAGCAGTGAGACAAAGGCACAGTGTAAGCACAGCAGACACCTGGAGCCTTTCAGGCTCTGCATGGGAGCAGAGGTGCACAGCACAATGCTGTGCTTTCCTTCCTCCAGGAAAGCTGGGCAACAGCACAGCCCTGCATGGAGATCCTAAGCCAGCCCTGGGAAGCAGGGAAGAGACACAGCACCAGCCCATTGTGCTGCCCAGGGCTCTGAGCTGGCTTGCTTGATGCCAGCTGGGCAATCTCTGCATGGTGCTGGATCCCACTGACAGGAAACATGCTCCTGGGCTTCCTCAATAGCACCCATCAGGAAAACGGAATGGGAGGAATGCTATTGGATCCAGATGATCCATCAGCAATCAAAGAAGAGGCAGTTACATGACAACACAATCTATTCCGGCCCCAAACCACAGGGACAAAACTGAAGAAACTAAAAATATGCTTGGAAGTTTTTAAAGGAATTTTAAAAATTATTCTTTGGGAAAAGTAATTTTAGAGAAGCAAGTCAGCACAACGGGTCCTCTGAGGAGGACTAAAAGAGGCCCAGAAAAACCTGAAGGCTGACCTAAGTAAAAGTGACATTCTCTCAAGAATTATCCCTACTTTTTCCTTTTCTTACTCCAATGGATACAAAGTAAAGGAAAATACTTTGTAAGAATTTCCAAAGCATGCAAAATATTTTATTTCACTAAAACTGCTCTGATCTGCATAGAGAAGAATAAAAAGTGAATGGTAATAATTTTAGAAGTACAAATCTAAAGGTGCATATTTTGACATCCTGCTATTATCAAAGTGTTTTTCCCCTCAAAGTGCAATGCCATCCAAATTGGTGTGTTACTTCATTTGAGTGTAACCCAAACATTACTTTGGTCAGATGCTCTCTTTCAAGGCAAACTCAGAAAGTATCAAGATGCTACCTAGCAGAAAATCAGGCCTATGTACTGCTGCTTTTACAATCCTTCAGAGGTTTTTCTCCTAAATAAATAATCGTTAACCTTAGAGTCTGCCTGGTGACTAGTCACAAGCATCATTCACCCCAGAGAGAAAGAAACAAAAAGCATCTGATCCTGAATTAAAAATGTCTACAAACACTCTTCTGCCTGGTCCATGCTTATCAGACATAGGGATAATTTAGCTGTGGTTGCTTTGCCTCTTCTCTATCACAGGTGGAGATTCCAGCATATCCATCTTCAGGGTCTCTGGTTCCCTAATCATGAAAATAAGCTTGTATCTTGGCACTGAAACTGGATTGAGCTGACTGGAGTTCTGTCATTGACTTCAACAGGAGAGAGGTCAGGCATTAAATTCCCCTTCCTTTCCTCCACTCCATCCCTCACCTGCCACTCAGTGTTACAAACAAGTGATGAACAGAACAGAGAGGTTCAGGTATGACCATTATCTGTAGCAAACTCTACTAACTCATGTCTATACACAAAGTCAATCATGTCACATGAAGAGATCCAACCCTTGCTGATTTCAACAAGAATTATGTACATAAATACTTCTGATAACATTTTGTTCAGATTTAATTCAACAGCAAAAATCTTGGGCATCACTGCCAGTTGATGGTGCCATCCAGACTTCCTTCATGTTTCTTTGCAAGAGTAATGGCTTTGGCTCCTACACATCTTGCTGTGCTCCCTCCCCCAGCTCCATAAACAAGCACAGAAACCAGAAAGCACACAAGAATTTACACTTACACATCACTTTGTGTTGTGTAGATATGGTCAAACAGTGACTCTATGGCCATCCATTTCACAGGGATCCGACCCTAGGAGGTAAAAAAGCAGTAAAGGTCAGAAAAATAAGTTTCCAAGTGAAAAAACAAGGCATTTGTTTTCAAAATAGTAAAACAGATTCTGTCCATACTACAGGTATGCCAATGCACTTATGATTTGTCATTTCATAAGAAAAACAGTGAGGAGAATAATTTTAAGAGTTTTTAAAAAACCTAGTTCATGTCTTCTCACACAATTAGCAATCCAATTATATGCAATGAACTGGTGTGGCTTTTTGCAGGTGGTCACCAGTCTAATTCAGATAAACTCAACTCTTAAGAAAGAGGTATGAAAATATGCAGATTCAAAAATTATGAGGAATGATGGTTAAAGAGGAAGAACTATCTCATTTATACCAGGGATGATGCATAAATAGAAGCACCTGGATGTAACAGATGCCTTTGGTTTCAGAACTGAGCCTGGACAGTCATATTTCATTATAAGTTTCTAAGTGGCATCTACAAGTTGCTATTTTTCACTGGCAGAAATTCACTGAGAAAATATGACTAATCCACCCCAAACAGTCATGAAAGTCTAGGTATGCAAAATTTCCAAGATGTTTCATAACCTTCACAGTACGATTAGCATTCATATGCTTTCTCAGTACCATGAAATCCATATATATCAATGCAAAAAGTATTTCAGTAGGATTTGAAACTTCCTCTTCCTTTTCAAATTCGTCTTTTCCCTGTCTCCCCATCCCAGCAGACAGATGCTTGTTAGGCTCTGAATAATACTACAGTGATGAGTGTCTCAGAAGTAGAGAGCAAATATCCACTCTCAGTACATCGTGCTCCACCAAACAAAACTAAACTGCCAAACTGCCTTTATGTAAATTCATTACTCTTAAAATACAGAGCAACAAATCAATGTAAAAACACATCCATCAGAAGACAGCTAAATGAACATGGCAATGCCCTTTTACATAAAATCAGGCCTTCTAGTTTTTTTTCTTCACAACTCATTTTGACTTATGCAACATTCACACAAACTGGCCCTTAAAAAACAGAGAAAGCTAAACTAAAAATTCACAGTATTTATGGAAATCTTCTCTTAAAATTTTAACATTTTCACATGCAAAAAAAATTCTGTTGGCAGCTCCTTCATATTAAGCCAGAGAGGGAACTGAACCACCACTGCTCATTTGACACAGTCAGTGGGAAGCTGTGCTCACGAACATCACAGTCTAGCCCAGGACTGACTTGTGGAAGTTGTGTGGAACTTGATATAAGTTGCCTATATATTTTTCAGCTTTTTGGTATTTTTAGTTGATTTTTTAGATTATAAATAGGAAGAGAGAAAGAAAAAAGATGGCGTTTTTTGTTTGTGTTTTCATGTAGTTTGATAAGAACTGGATAAATAAGGAGTGGAATGAGAGGAGTGGATAAATGAGGAGTGGAAAAGGCAATGGTTACTTAAAGATTTTACATATTTTACATATATATAAGTATTTATATCCCACTGGTTAAGCTTATGATTTTGTTCCACTATCATTTTTTATTTCCTTAAAATAATGATCTTAGATAAAAAAGGAGAATGGCTATTTTTATTATGATCAAGTCCCACAGTATAGAATATTTCCTTAATCAGGCAATAATTTCCACTACTGCTTTTAACACACACTGTACCTTGCTCCTCTTTACATAGGAATCTTCTTCATACACATCACGTGAGAGGCCAAAATCAGAAATCTTCATTTTGCGTCCCTCTGCCACCAACACGTTCCTGGCTGCTAAATCCCGATGCACCAGCTTTTGGAAGGAAAGAACAGGAGTGTTTATGCTTCTGGTGGAGGAGCCAGCTGCTTGCTCCACGTCTATCACCTGCTGAGATCACCCCTGCCTGCCCTACCTTCATTTCTGCAAGGTACTGCATCCCTCGGGAGATCTGCCACGCAAACGATATCAGGTCTCCCATGGTTAAGGCTCTCTCATCAGGGTTATCCAAGTAACTGGAATTTCTGTTGCCATCACTGCCCACGTAGCTCGGGCCGACTTTTCGACTTTCCCTGAGGAAACTGCGCAAGGAGCCGTATTTGGCGTATTCCACAATTAAATACAGCGGGCCTGAAACAAACAAACGCACAGGCCAGTAAACAATTCGGTAAACAATTCACAGAGAACCATTTCAGGGGTCTTTTTCAAACAAGTCTTCTAATCAGCCCTGTTTTGAACAGTCAGAGGCTCCAGACACCTCTGTCCTTTACGTAAAAAGCACTGAGTCAGCCATAAAATAGGAGTATTTTTAGCTTAGATCCTCTATGCAAAGAGAATGAGTTTCAGGCTAAATCAAAGCAGAATGCTGGCTCTTGACTATAATCCCTCATCTAGATAGTCTTGAGACCAAAAAAACAGACAACCTTCATACAAATTGGATCTGTAAAACAGCCTAATTTAGAGAAACTTCAAAATTAAAATAATCTTATTGAGCTTGTGATACTGAGCTCAAATCATCTGCTAATTCCAGCACTGTGTTTAAGGTGCCTTTTGATAAATCTTAGAAACATTCTGGTATTACAATCCATTAATTTCTCCTCCCCATTACCCACATGAATAATACCTACTCAATAACACCTACCTAATGATAAATACATTTGTGTGCTGTATCAAAGTCCTCCTACCTCATACACTAATGAATTAACTTGATATTTATTAAAAGCCTGTGACTCAGAAACATTTCACTTCCTTTGGGATGAAAAATACATTGTACTGAAAAGAAAAAAAACTAACCCGCCCCACTGGTTCATTACCTTACTAAGACTCAGAGATGACTCACTCCTGAATTACATCCTCTGTCTACAACTAAAAAGTGACATTTGCTACAGAACTGGGTAGGAAAAGAAGGCAGGGCTTTGCCCAAGGTAGCAGAGTCCATGCTGTGATTTTAGGCTGCACAACTGCAGATGCAAAGGAAGAGAATGTAGCCCTGCCACTTCACTTAAAATGAGCAATTCCCATGCACAACAAATTTCGCTTCACTAGCAATTTATAATACACGTGTCTGCAGATTTTACCCCTTGAAATATGCTTGTTGATGACTGTGGCTTTTAGAAACCATTTCATAACCAGAGGGAGACAATAGTTATGAGACAGTGGAAGAAAACTGGATATCAACCTAACTATCCAGCTATCTTCATCTATGTAGTTGTCTATTTACACTTTTTTAGTATAAATAGTAACAACAATAATGAAAACTCAATTAAACTTGAAATATAACTCATATTTGAAAATACTGACTATTAACATAATATAAAAATATATGTTGATTGGAAGAGAATTTGTAGGAGACTTATTAATTTAAAATAGCTTCAGAATCAAAATGTGCACTGAGGAAAACCCCAGGAAGAATGTTTAGTTACACTGAGTTAGTATTTCCCTTTTCTTTCAAGTGCTATTTTTTAAATATATCCCTCTTCATCCAACAGCAAATTTAAAGGATGCTCAGCAATTATCAAGCAGTTGTTGAAATCCAGCAACAAATTGCATTTTATTTCCTTTCTGGATGGTTTCATCTTAGTAACGAGCTTTTAGTATTTACCATCTTGACTGCAGGCTCCATAAAGTTTGATGACATGAGGATGGTTGACTTGTTTCAGAAGGTTGAACTCCGACAGGAGATCTCGCAGCTCACTCTGGGAAGCATTTTCTGCAGAAAGTGACCAAACACACAGTTTTGGTTAGGAAAGCATCACTCAAGAGCTCTCTATGTACAATCTGAAATATGAGATCTGCCATCTCTTCCAGAGTTAGCAAGAGGTTGGAAAACTCTGTACTTCCCCACAGGAGAGAAATTTTCCCATCTCCAGTGTCCTGCAGCCATTCACATCAGAACCAAGTGAATGTGACTGCTGCTGCTGCCCTGGCTTGGTAGCAGCCTGCTCTAGGCATTGCTCTGCCCTGATACTAATGACTGCAGAACAAGGAGGTCAGGCAAGAATCAGGAGCGGAGTCTGTAATGTCTTAAAGATGCCATGAAATTATTACAGACCTTTTCTGGTGTTCTAAAGCAACTTCTTAGGGCGAATCAGTGCAATAAAAGCTCCAGAAGCATATGAAAGCCAAGCTCTCACGCTGATCAAACAAAAACAGACTCACTCACTGCTCCTAAATACATTTTCCAACAGAGTAAAAATCCACTGATCTACTGGCTTACTCTTGTAGCATGCATCCAGATTTAGAGTTCAGAAGCTAAATGTACAGTACAAACTGATTTTACTGGGGCACACGTATGCAGACTTCACTGATGTCAGTGAGAATTATGTGGCAACATATGGCTCCAGCAGGCTTTCTTAGCCTTTCAAGTGTTTTGCCTTTTTGCAGAATTCTTCAGACTGACAAGCTTCCTCTTTGAGGGCACTGGGGCTTGAAGGAGATCCCTAGTCATAAAGACACCATAGGTCAGAGACAAACCTTCTTCTTCCTCATCCTTAATCTCACTGACACACAGAACTGGCCTGGAGAGTTCCTCCAGTGTCATTATTGGGCACTGACAAAGATGTGTTCATCCTGATTTAAAGATAATAAAAACAAGCTTGGCTTCTGCTCTTTGGTACTGTACTGTGTGCTTTTTTCATAAAGGCTGTGGGCACCAAAGGATTTATTTGCCCATTCACGTGTGACCAGTTTGCCCTCCATATAAAAGCAGTTATTCTGTTATACTGTTATGTTTGTATCAGAACTACATGTTTGTATCTGCCTTGTATTATCCTGTAGTCTGAATCTGAACTTGGACTAGAGAATCTTCTGCCACAGGGAGAACAATATCAGCTGGTCTCTCACTACTAGTAAAGACTACAAAAAGCACGTATTTATGAAAACAAAAAACAAGAATGTCAGCTTAATGCCTGTAAGAAAAGTCTTATTTTTGTAGCTCTGGAGCTGTGTGATGTGAACACACAGAACAGAGCGAAGTTAACCATGTACCATGCCTGTTTGTCTACCAAAAAAAACTGACTTCAAATGGAGACATTTAGCTCTAAAGCTTTAGGCCACTCATTTGAACAAACTGTGAATAATTTATATTTATGTATTGGTTGGTGTTTTCGCCTTTAATTTTACTGTAATGAGGGCATTCATATCAGGCAGGAGGTAAAATTTAATACATATGAGAAAAGGGGTAATAATGGGCTGAAAAAAATTATCAATCTGTTCCTTTAAACCTCCATCCATAGTTCCAAGACTATTTTGGCTCAGCTCATTGCTCCCTGCTCCCTCACAGCACCTAACACCAAGTTGTCACAGTAGGGAGAGTCCTGCCCTGGTCTGCTCTTACCCAGATTGTGCCCATCTACCCAGCTCAGGCAGGAGATCTCTTTCATACAGTAAGAGGCAACAGCATCCAGGTGTGCCTAGCACTGCCCTTTAAAGATCACTCAGAGTGTAACAGTCCCCAACCCTAGGACAAATGACCTGCTCTGCATCTGGTACAGGGAAAGAACAGGAGGCGCTGGCCTGATCCAAAATAAGTGCCCTTTGTCCCTCCTGGCAGCACTGCAAAGGCCACTGAAGCTAATGCACCGGTCCTTATGCTTCAATTGTCATGTGTGAACAGTAAATTTAAGCCAGTAATAGCACATAAATATTTGCAGAATGACAAATGCTTTCCACAGCCAAGCTGGAAAATGGAATTTCAGGTGACTATCTGCAATTTAATTTACATTATACAGGGATTCATTAGAGCCCGAAGTATTACTGTAAATGTCAGATCAATTTATTAAAATAAGGTGCTTAAAATAAAGGTTTACTCCTTCGCATTGTCAGTTTGGTCAATTCTTTCCTTCATCATAGATAGGAAAAACTGAATGTCAAACCATCGGCAAGTAAAAGCAACATTTTTACCACTATGACTTAGAATCTGAACTCAGTCACATGCTGATGAAATGTGCTAGAAAAAGCAGTGTCACTAAGTGCACAAATAAACACGAGATGAACTAGTGCCTACTGTACTGACAATGTAATACAATACAGGTCATTTCTTGAGTATTACAAGTAATAGTTAATTAATCTTCACTTCCAAAAAATCTTAGTTCCTAGACTTCCTCCATGTGACCTGAACCTCCTGCAATGAAAGCATGCACTGCATAATGCATTTACTTCTTAGGTAAAGGGGTGAGATATGCAACACCTTTCCTCTCAAGGGGTAGCAAATGTGCTTTGAATGTAACAAAAATGGTAAGAAGAAGAATAGCATTTTCCTGTAATGACATGCTTTTACTCATAAGCAGCGGTGAATGGTTCAGTGCAAGGCCTCACATTATCATCTTAACATTATCTAGGCATACTTTGTTCCCCACAGGCTTAAAATTTTAGGGTAAACTGAAGACAGCAGGAGACAGCACTGGGTTATTCAAGCCATTTTGACAGAGCTCCTAGTGATTGAAAAGCAGATCAGAAAGTATAAAACTAGACAGAATTCTCAATCAGGAGAGAAAGTTAACAGGTCCGTTCTGTCTCTTCATATGATTATCACATGATTTATTTAAAAAGCTTTGTCCAAGGAAACTGGATAGAGGAAAAGAATCAGAAAGCTTTAACAAACCCTTGCAATATTCCCATCAGTGCCAAACAGAATTGAATACATTTGCTTTGTTAAGACAGAGGCTCCTTGCACATCATGATTTAGAATTACTTACTTGGATCAATGTGATGCTAACTGCTAAAGTCACAAATCTGCAGATTGTGACTGTCAGAATATATCAGAATGCTGGAAGAAAGAGAGGCTGGGACACTGCTGGGTTTTTAGCTGACCTTCTTCTTTCACATAAGCCCCTCTTCAAATCTATTCAGACGTTACCACAAATAGTTTGCAAGTCATTTCAAGCCCTGATGGGAAGGTACCTTTCAACATTTTCACTGCCACTGTGGTATAGCCAGCCCTTCCCTTAAGTCGGAACGCTGTCGCCTTGACGACCTTTCCAAATTCTCCTTCTCCAAGAGTCTTGCCCAGAACTAGGTTCTTCCGAGGGAATTCCCACTTTGGATCTTCCTGCAGGAGAGAAAAGAAACCCTATGAGATTAAGCAAGGAAAGGAGCTATTCCTAGGAACAGGTGCACTTCAGTGTGCAGTTGCTCTTTTTATCGGTATCAGTGAGTTCTTATAAAAGCTTCTGAATAGTGAGATATTTTGCAAATGTATTTTCCCTTACCCGAAAACAACTCCTTCAAAACAGGCTGTACAGGTAGTCTATGGATAATAGATTATATTTACAGGTCTGGGAAATTGCGTACAAATGAAAAATGAAGTGATACAGGATAAATGCTTGCTTTCAGAATAACTATGAACATGTGATCTTCATGAAGAGGTTTTACTCACAGAATAAGGCTTTTCCTTAAGAACTGATCGGAGACAACAATTATCCTCTTATAAAATTAGTGCTAATAAGCCTTAAGGTTGCAAAATTATGACAGATGTACAAACCAGATAAGAAACTAAAGCAAACAGAACACAAGGTCTGTGAAAACCTCACTACCTAACACCCAAATAGATCTGATTTGCCATATAAAGCAGCAGTGTTTCTCTACCGCGCTGGCTCATGAAAACGCCAGATCTCACCGAAATCCTGGGTAGTGTGTAATTCAAAGCAGGAAAAACTAGAGTAAAGGTATTACAGCATGACTGGGCAGAAGTCTTATATCCAACTGATATTGACCATGTGTATATCAGAAATCAGGAAGAGATCTCAGAAGGGATTTTTTTTGTAATGTTTGAAACTTAGCCTTGTAGTAGTACTTCGGCACATCACAGAGAGTACAAACCTGCTGATCATTGGTGCTTTACTGGCCAACGTTAAAAGAAAAACCACAGCACTGCAAGATGCAGTTACATCAGTAAAAATCATTGGCTTAAATGAACCTAAAATGTTACAATGTATTAAAGCATAATAAAAAAGGAAGAACATACTGGCCTTATACAGCAAATTAAAATGTTTACCCAATTACTCATGAAGTATCTTCAGTGGACGTGCTTTCCAACGCAAGTGAAGGTAATGGGTGAATTGAAGGTAACGAGTAATTGAAGGTAAAAGGGTGTATTGAAGGCAATGGGTGTTTCCATGAATGGAGTGCATTCCTGTAACATGGTCTGCATGCATAAACGAGGCTGACACCAAAACAGAGCAAAATGGCACCAGGCTTACTGGTATTTTGAAGGCGTCCACAGCCACCTGGTTCTCCATGGAGTCCAGGGAGGGCCGGCGGACGTTGCTGGAGGAGTAGCTGATGGGGTAGGACTGCGCGGGGCGCCGGAACGTCATCTCGGCGGAGGCGATGGGCGGCTTCGGGGAGTTCTTGTGGTACCGGTGGATGCAGTAGAAGGAAACCAGCACGGAGATGACGAAGCACAGCACCACTGCCCCTGTGATCACCGTCTTGCACAAGTCATCGCACAGTTGCTCTGTGGACCAAGAAGAGCTTCTTAGAACCGCCCTTGTGGCCTCTTACTTCTGCATAATAATTCAGTTTTAAAGATGCAAACTGTCTCATGCTATGTTTATTATTAGTCAAAGTAAAAATTATTTAAAATATCCATTTTCTGTTTCAAACAACTTAACAAAGCTTTTCTGTTTAAACAAAGGTCAAGGGGAAAAAATAATGCGCTCCTCCTCCTGACAACATGGGTGATGGTTATCTCTGACATTTTGAAGCTGAGATTTTTCAGAAATTATCAAGGAGCTGGAATTACTTGAAAGTAATAAAAATCATTATTCTAATTCTCCCACCTGCCTCTGCAAATATCAGGCAAGTCTGACTGAAATGCAAATGCTGCAGGAAATCAAAGGATGACCGACTTGTTTGTCAAGTAGTAATGAATAAAAAAGAATCCTTAGCCAAGGCCAGAAATAATCCATTCTGGAAATTTTGAGGCTCCATAGTCGATGTCAAGGTGCTAGTTCCCCACTAGTTTTTATTAGTAGTCTCTGACCAAAGATATGGCTTATTAACATGGCCACAAGTGTAGACACTTCTATATGTACACATGACGTATACAGAGAAAAAGATTACTATCAGAACAGTAGCTAGACTTACCTTTGATATCATCTTTCTCACAATAACAGTTCTGTCTTGGGAAGCAGTAACAAATTCCATGTCCTGACTTAATTCCAAGATTTCCAATGCCCTTCCCATGGCCACCAATAATGTTTCCACCTAATCAAATACAGACAACAGGCTAAGATTCTTACATGTAGGTAAAGGGAAAAGGCTTAGTTTTCCATGGGTTTACCCCAGTACGAATCTGAAATTTAACCAGGGAGCACAGTGCAGGGATAACAACAAGGACTCCTGAGGGAGATAGAAGACTCTGAATTCGGAAATTTCTGAGATCCAGAAATGGGAGGACCTTGCACTGATTAAACATTAGTCCTCATCAGCTTTTCATGAGTTCTGTTCCCGATTCTGATGCCAATTTCCCCACACCTTGGAAAAGTCAGCATGCTGTTCCAGGTATCACTGGTTCTACTGTCACATGGAGATAACAACACTCTGCAAAATGCCACAGGACAGTCTAGTCAAAGCACTAAGAGTAAATGCCTAGTGCAAGTGATAAAAGAATGAATTGCACTATCTAAAAATGGATTATCTAATATGACTAAAAGAATTGCACAAACTCACACTCTTGATTTCAAATGGTTCTTCATGTAGAGTAACAGCAACTGCATTTCCAAATAAATATTTTTTTTCTGTATATGTTATAAAAATGACTATCAGCAGTGACATTTTTATCTCTAAACTGCCTTAATCACAAAGAGCATTTTACAGGCAGCTCAGGTGGTTGGGTTAATTTTGGAAGAGACTCTGCTGAGTCACCGCCCTCTGAGCTGACACTTCAAAGCACTGGTGTTCCCGAAAATTCCTCATTATCCTCCCTGCCTCACCCCAGCCAACTTCCTCCACCATGAAGAGGTGATGAAATAGTTTCCATCTGTCACAGAAAATCATATGCATTTATCTGTATCTGCCTATGTTTGAAAACCTGGAGGTAGATGGAAGCAGGGAAGGAGCCAGTCCTACCTAACCTGCTCTTGAGCACTTGTTTACTACATGAAAGTCTTTTGCTGAGAATGCAATTAGGTTCCCTCTATTTGATAGGCACAGCCACAGCACCAGCTGCTTCAGCTGAGTGCCCTTGAATGTAATATTCAAAGTGTTACTGTGAGAAAGCAATTTTGGGACTCGAGGACACAGCCATCATAATGACAAATGAATTACAGAAATAAGTATTTTCGCAACCTAAAGAATATCCTTGATCTTAACACATCTTGGCCTATTTATTGTTTGCCATTTCCAAAGAAATGTCCCCTGCCAGTAAAAGCTGATAAAATGGTGCTCCTGGAGCTCTGAGCTCCCAGAACACACTCATTTTTTTTGTCTGCAAGTATACTGCTTTTGGGCATCAGCCCAGGTTCTCAATTGTGTCAAGTCATGTACACAATTATTCAACCTAGGCGTTAAAAGGGCTTGCATAACATCCTGAAAACTTGTCCTACTCGCCTGCTTATTATCCAGAAAGACAATATTTCTTTTGAGCAAAACCTTTAATGTTGCATATGTTGTACATATTTTAGTACTGCAGCCCCTGGCACAAATATTTCCACCTTCAAAATGACAAATTATTGCAATTATTACCAATAAAGAATTCTTTTCAGATGATTAGAGAAGTTACTTGCACTTCCTTCAAGCATTTCTCCCACTTAAGGGATTGTTTTTATATACTCTGATGACATAATTATCTTTCTGATAACACTAATTTACAATTCACAATCCATTCTTGCATGTAAAATACTAAGAAGCCTCTTTAGTAGTTAATTTTATAGAAGAACATTAAGTTCCAGGCTTTAAGACAATGCTAGTTCTTCTAAGACTCCATTTTAAAATCTCAACTTGAAGTATATGATGTCAGAGTCAGAAGAAGCATTCAAGAAATATGTGTCTTTATTCCTGAATTAGACTGTCAGATAAAAAAGATCCACTTAAAAATTACCATCTCACAGAAGATGGAAATTGCTCACGAGAATTACACTGTTTTTTCTACCCTGTATATCTTCAGAGTGAATTGTGAACTTGCAGGTATTCACAGGTTTATGAGTGGAGTGTAGAAATACATGCTCAAGTAAAAAGATTCAACACAAATGCATTTCAATTCTTCCTTCATAAATTCTCCTCATATGAATATCTGCCTGGATCTTCAAATAGGTAAGGCATTGGATCATTCTGATAGCCACCTGTCAAAAAAGGGCAGGTACATTTCCCCAGATGATCTTTCCTAAACACATTTATTTTAAATAGAAATTTGTTTCTTCTCACTTATTTACCAGGAGCTCAAATAGGCCTGGCTCCTGTCATACTATACTTGAACTGGGAAGTGGGGCATTAACGTGCCTAGAACCTACACCTCTTCAGCAAGTACCTCCACTGAAAATCACCATCTGACCAGGCAGCAGAATGGGAATTGCTGAGAACACCTTATCCCTCCATCAGTCAGCCAATGGGTGTCACCTGCCTGGCTCAAAAAAGGTCAAGATTAATCCCCAGAACCTTAACTCGATTGTATGATTCAAATGCAAGTGTGACAATGCAGAGATGCTGAGCTTGTGAAAGTATCTGCGCTTGGGAAAGTGACATTTGAGAAGCCATCAGAGGTGTAACAGAAAAGCCCAATCTAAAACATTCCCTACTTGTGCAGTCTTGGGGACACACAGCCGGGTCTTTGCCCTCCACCACATCACAGATGCCATCTGGACAAGTCTTGATGCTCGGGGTGCACGTGGAGTAGTTTGTGGTGATCCCTGTTAACAGAAAAACAGCAGCACTAATACCACAAGGAAGGAAAGTTCATTGCATCTTCTCCGGGCACAGTAACACTCCAAACCACAAGTCATGCTGCCTTGCAAAATGAACATCTCTGACATATAAACCTGATAAAATAACAGGCAAGACAACAAATAAAGGCAAATCGAAGAAACCATTTTTTTGGCTATATGTTCTGATTTTGACAGCCCTCTGGTCATGTTACTTGCAGTTACTGTGAATACTACTTGAAAAAGAGCTGGCTGACCACTTTGAGACTGAAGAGCAGCTTTCACATCTGAGGATTTCTCTACACAATTTCACCCACTTAAATCCGAGGGTTACAAGTGGTTGCAGAGAATGTATGACACTTATGCCATTTGAAGGGATCAAGCGCCGACACAGAATTGTTGTTCTGGAAGAGTCGAGTGCTGTCACCCATCAGATCTGTGCTCCAGGCCACAGAAAGAGACACTGCTCTGTGCTCACTGTCTGCTGGGTGCACCTGCTCAGCACCTGCTCCAGCCACACTGCTGCAAGCTCAGTTCACTTCCTGCTGGTTTATGCATCATGTTCAGCATCACCAGGGACAAGGTGAAGAATGGCCCTTCCAACTTCACCTGATTTTCCTTTCTAGTGCATACTTCATATGGGTATTATGATTGTTTTTTTAGCCCCAGCTTCTGTGTAGTTCACCATACCATGTTTTCCAGCCAGAATAAATAAATTTGTATCTATGGAACTCAAATGCAGTTACAACTAAACAGAAGTTTCACTTCACACAACATAACTGTACCTTTCCCACTCCCCTGTCTCCACTGGCATCTTCCTGTTAGCACTCCCAGGCCACCACACTCTTCACATTCAGCACGGTGCTTACTTATAGCACAAGAGTCAGGGCAGTCCTCTTCTTTTTTTAAAACTGTTGGAAAAAATTCAGTACGAGGGAAATGAACACACAAGCAGGTCAGCTCAAAACAGGAAAACGTTTTAGGGATAAATAAGAAGGAAAGACAGATGAAAAAAGCAGTGAAAGACTGAAAACGGACTGACCCAATTATCAGTAAATTTAGGGAACCATTAAATGTGCTCCTTCTCTGTGAAATAAAAGACGAACAGCAAGATCATGAAGGCATGGTTGTGTCTGCTTCACAGCACACTGTCACTGCCTAGAACTATAGATATGTGCAAACATACTGATAACAGAAGAATGGAGAGCACAAATACTTACAGCCTCATACAGAATGTTTAATTAGGAGAAAATACTTTGTTCTTGGGCTAACACAGTAGTAACCCCAAGAGCACCAGCTAGAAATGTGTGTTTTCAGACAATATGAGGTGCTTGTACAAAAAGAAAAGTCCACTGCATGTTTTTGTTTCTTTTTGTCCAACCCATTTGCTCTTGGCATAGAAGTTCTGAACAGATAAAATGTAACAGAGGTATTGATCAGGTACAATTGTATGATTTTGCATAAAATGCAACATAGTTTGCAGAGAAATGAGAATGTTTCCAGTGAAATTCTCCTCTGTGGATGTTACAGGATATTTTTAACTTCCTTCCCCACAAGGGTGGGTCATCACACTGCCCTTAAGAACGTGAATTCAGTGTGATTGCTACATGAATACTAAAAAAACTATTTAAAAATTGTAGCGAGAAGGGAGGAGAAAAATCAGTGAACAAACATACTTAGGCCATATAGCTCTTTCTTCAAATAGATACATACACACACATACACCTATAAACTCTTTTTCTTCTTCCACAGGAACACGTGAAATGCAAAATAAAGGTCACACATAGAGACACACACACTAAAGATTCTTCTTAATCAAAGGTCATCATGAACATTGAACACTGAATATTATATACATTATGAATTGTATATAATATCTCACTTTTATGTGCATTAGTTCTTCAAACAAATAGCTACTACAGGAAGGCACAAAGCAAAATTCAAAATCCAAACTCTGTGATCTACTACCTTGTAGCTCAGACTCGTTTTCATTGTTAATGCCATAATTTTACAGATCAAGCTGCTAATGCATCACCTCATACCAGTAACGCTTGCTAATACATAAATAAATAGATAAATCCTTCTGACTGGGGTACTTACGAGTCCCTTCCAGGACCACAGTGAGGAGGGTTTTGGTGTGTTTCCTGCTCTGCTTGTCTGTAGCTTGAACAGTGTACTGTATTTCCTTGCATTCAGGTCTGCGCAGCACAGAGGAATCGTTCACATAGAGGCTCCCAAATTTGTCCTCTCGGCCTTGCAGGATGTTGACAGGATAGCAGCTCGAGTTGGGGGACAGCAACTTGTAGGTGATGTTTACACCACGGAATTTCATGCAGTTTTCAATGCAGATCTTTCCTACCTAGGCTCAAACACCAACAAAGAAATCACAGACAGGAACAAAACTCTACAGAAAAAAATATTTGGTGCTTCTCAAAAATATCTGAAATAAAATGGAACGTACTATAACTTGCCAAATTCAATGTTTATTTGAGGTTTACAGATTTGTTATTTTCCTACAAATGCAGTATGTAAATCCATCAAATGTGATTTATTCTCAGTAAAAATGAGATGTAAAGCATTAACTGTTGTCTTTAGACTAGCAGTGAAAATGCAAAAAGCCTTGACACAAACTCAGTGGTATTTGGTGCCTACTGCTGATGGGCAGCAGTGTTCAGTGAGAACAAGACCCTGAGATTTAGGAAGTTCTGAGTTCAATCTTTGCTCTGTCCCAGGCTGATCATTGAAAAAAACTTTTGTCATCCTTGAGAAATCAAAGAGCTCAGCATGAAGAAAGCTGAGACACTCTCCAAGTAACAGAAATTGCTATTACATAATATTTATAATATTACAGTCAAAAAGTTTCTGGCCAGAAGAGCTCTATGAAGGCCTTAAAAGGAATAAGAACCTCATTGTTTCCCATTTTTAATTTAAAAACATTTTAATCTAAAAATGAAAATATGTTGGTTTGTCATATTTTAACTTCTTTGTGCCAGACAATCTAGGCAGTCTAAAACACATCATCTAAGAAGGACAGGAATGTAAAGCTCCATCTCCTGTCCAGCTCCTGTAGGAACTGGTCCAAAGCTCACTTTGGTTTTTCCATTTACAAGAGTGGGATTTCGATCAGGCCCAGAGGCATTGGCTTCTTTGCAGGGAAAACCACAATGTGAAGGGTGGGGTGTTATTGAAAGGAACTTGGTGATGGATTATTTTCAAATGCTGCAGTTAAGAAATGTTTTCAAGAAACACCACTGCTGGTAAAAGCATATCTGTACATCTTGGTTCCAGCATTCTTACTAAAGAATGTTATAAAACAAAGACGTTTTTGTGTACTAAGACCTCTTCCCAGGAACCTGGACTATTCAGTCAGAGAAGAAGCCTTTGCAGTTCTAGAAGCATACTTTGTTATAGGATAATCCCACTTCATCTAACTTATTGCCATTCACATCACTGATGGGTCATTTGGCACCATTCCTGTTGGGATTTTAGGTGGTAGGATAACACAGAAAGACTATGAAAGCCATCAAAAGCAAGGACATTTCTTTCTGGCTGTCTCCTCTGCACAACATGCTGGGACTGGCAGGAAGAAGAAGACGAGATTTCCACTGTTCATAAACTCTGTCTAGACACAAGGTCTAGACATGTCCCTTCCAGAAGCACGTCAGCACAGCTTTGGTGCTGCACTGCAACTGGCAGTGTTCTGCTGCTGCTCAGATGGTGCTCCTTTCAGGAGGAGAACACAGCGATGATCCACAGCATTAACCTTTGCACAGACCACATTAAACTGCCCTTTCTGCCTACTCTGTCATAACTGCTCTTTACAGACACCTTTCTGATCACAGCAATTTGCTTCACTTGGGGTTGGAGAAGACCCCATAAATTCAGATGACCCTATAAAATCTGAAGAGCAGATCAGCCATTTATTCCATAGAATAGCACATTGGTCAGTTTTGCTTTCTCCATATAATTAGAGAAGAAGCTATAAAGGTCTCCCTCAAGCAATTTCTATGAGAAAGACTTTCTCTTTTTGCCTGATTCTGCTGAGGAAAGCCCAATCTCCTAACTTTGCTCTGCTCCACAATTCTGGAGCCAGCTCAGCTCTCAGGAGCAGCAGAGCACAACTCCAGAGGAAAAAAGTAAAAGCAGCTATTCCCCCTTCTCATGAGGGTGAAAAAATGAGTAATCAGGGTAAAGGGTAGTCAGGTTTAACATCAGCTTACAGGGGAGGAACCTACAAATTTGCAAGACTCTCAATAGTTAACACAGAAATAAGAACACAAAAATCCATCTTTCAAGTTCCAATGTTTAATAAAGTCTGGATAATGATACTGTTCCTCTTCACTGAATTCCAGGAACATTTGGACATATAACCTCTCTAAAAATCTCAGCCAATGTTATTCATCATTTGTCTCAGTAAATGTCAATAGAGCTTTAAGTCCTTTGATAAGTTAAATGCCACTGGGCAAGCCTGCACTGTCAGGTCGTGCTTCTGTTATTCAATTCATTTAGCTGCTCAAATAGACAAATGGCATCAGCCCAGCAGTTAATAATTCCTTCACGCTCCTGTGTTTTCCTTAGGGCAAGAGACAGTTCAGCCTTCATATTGATTTGGTCCAGTACTTCCCCTGACTGCTCTGGCACATCAAGGCTAATTATGCAGCCAACTTTAATAATGTGAAGTGCTGGGGACTAAGCTGCTTACACTGACTTGTGCTCCAAGCTGAGCACACTGTAAATTCAAACCCAGTTTCAGAAGTAAGTGGATGACACTTTAACTAACTGAGAACACCACCTCCAGAGCCAGGATGAGTTTTGCACTTCACTGCTCAAGAATCAGAACAAAATCTTTTTGTGAATTTGTGCTTAGGCAGCACAAAGAAAAAGATCTCCTCCCAGAGACTTGGAGCTCTTGCCAGGAACAGTTTCCCCTGCTACTACTGCCACCCAGTGAAACTGCACAATTAGGATGAAATGCCACTGTTTTCGAAGATCCTAAAATTCCTTTTCAGATGTTTGACTCTCATGACAATGTTCCACACCAACAGCTTTAAAATTCAACTGGCTTTTTTTGGTTTTGCACCCTAAAACTTTAAAAATCCACATACTCGCAGATTTTAAAACTGAAGTGTTCAAGCAATCCAGGGTATGCATAGATAACCATGGTTGTCCAAATTTAATCTGGAACTCGTTCATTCACAAAAACATTGTATGCATACCCCTATATATAAAAACATGCACACAGAAAACAACCCAACCAACTCATTAATCTAAATTCATACACACTTAACAGGTAAATGTCCACATTTGTTTCAATTGCAGTCATGCTGTGACACAGATACAAGAGTTCTACATGCAAGGGTTAGACTATGAGTATCTTACATACCTGTGCTACTATTTCTTTTGGGGGAAACCCAGGTTTCACCCTATCCCCAGGCAACAGGCAAGGATAAAGCTTTCACAGCCTGGTGCTACAAAAGCCTTAAACCTAACATCAGAAATAATTTGATCTGCACAAAAGGAACAGACTATCCTCTGAAGTTTCTAACTGACTGCAAATTGAAAAATTTCAGCCACAAGGCATCACAAAGTGTCATAAAGGAGTAGCTTTTGTAGCGAGGCCTCTACATGAGCACACGTGGTACCTTTCTTATTTAGGATATTCAGTGCAGACTATGGACAAAATGTCCCTTGTCAAAGTACAGCTTGTTCTGTACTCTGAAGAGTTATCAAGTTGCAATGCACTTCATCAGATTAGATATAATAACATGCAATGTATCTAACTTCCCTTTTCCTTTCTTTTTAAAATTAGCCAGAGGCTTAAAGATTCATAAAGCTTAATTCTTCCTTAAAATTCTTCTGATCAGTTGGTTTTCTCTGCAATTGGGATGAACATATTTTAATCTCAGTCCTCCTCTCTGCTACAATACTTACAAGGCATGTTTTCCAGCAGCTCCCCCCAAAAGGGTTCATCACTGATGTTTTTAATATTCACTTTCATAATATTAATTGCATTGAACTAGTTTCTTATTAATATACATGTTTCATAGGAATTACATTGTAATTTTCACCTGACTAATGTCAACCTGTTAGAAAGTGTCTCTGGAAAGCATTATTAATGGCAATGGTGGTGATTAGGCTAAAACAAGGGTTAAATTAGGAAACACATGAATTACTAACTAGCCATTACCTAAAGAAAAGCCATTAATATACTGAGACTCCAATAGCTGGACAAATTCCTTTTTTGTTGCCCTTGCCACTCATGGCTGCAAGTTCTCCTGTCCACAACATGTTATTTCTCTCCTTAGTTCCTCCATGTGTGGCTCCTCCTCTGTTATTATGTGGTGGGAGAGGCAGTGCCCAGCCTACCTACTACCTCCTACATCCAGCAACAATCAGAATGATAACACATTTTTCAGTGATTCTGCTTAAAACAGTTCAAACCAATGAGCACTGTAACACATCTAGCCCCAGTGATCCAGCTCCATCAGAAAGGGGATGTATAATTAACATGGTTCTTACTTGTGCAAAACGTTCAGCATTTCTGTTCACTGTGAACTGGTAAGTTATGTTTGAAAACTGAATGCTGACAGGGAGGATGGAGACATTGAAGTGAAGCATCACTGATCTTTCTGGGCCATGAAATTCTGTGTCATTCACCAAAACATCCAGCTGGAAGGAACGATGCTCTGTGACTGAAATGCTTTTATTCAGTACCAGTTCTGTAAAGGAAAAGATTAGTCTATTAGCAACCCACATTATCTGCAAATGCATCTTTTAATACTGCAAGCCCAACAAAAATGGATGTACCAAATTTAATTATACATATCCAAGTTTCCTAATAGGAAATATAAGGCAAGTTAAATATGAAATATGTTCTTATGCTCTCTGTCATTCAAGATATTTGGGAGGCCTTCTTCCCTTCTATCTACCAAGCCAAGAATCCTACAATCAAAACCTCTTGCTTATCAGTTTATACATCATCATCCCCATACACTCCCTACTGCAGAGATGCACAAGCTCCATTTTTTCAGTGCATATTTAAAACTCAGTGTTTCTTTTACATGAAGTATCTCAGCTTTCTTGGCCTCAATACTTACAAAATGTTCAGAAAAATTCAAGAGCTTATTGGTCAACTACTAAAAAGCAACTTCTCCTTTATTTGAAGAAAGAGTCCTTACTATACTCATGCCGAGTTCCCCTCACTTGGCTGCCATTTGGGCTGAAGTGGATTTCATCGAAGATGTGCTCTACACGAAATGTTTCACTTATCCAGGGATCGTCAGTAATGATGGTTCCTGTGTATTTCTTTCTGCTGCTTTCAAGGGGATAAATAGGTGTGGTGTCTGCATCGTACACAGTCAGCGTGGAAAGAACAGTGCCCTGGTAGGAAACAATAAATGGCACTGCTGAAGGACATGAGGCTTTCTTCTTCGGGTAACTGTTTTGGAGATTGAAATACTGGTCAAACAAGACTGTACAACTTGGAATGAAACCCAGGCAAATGTATTCGTAAGTGTCTCGTCAACACTTGTTCTAGTCAGGAGATGGCAGCAAACTCCTAAAATCAGTGTTTTCCCTTCCAGACACAAACACGATCAAAATGTACTTTGAAGGGAAAACTGACTACCAAGAGATCGTGTTGTTACAAAACAGAAGTTCTCTCAAGAAACATACATCATTTATGCCCCCCCACAAAAAGTCTTCTCTATACCATTGAGTTAAAAAGGGGCCATTGTTCCTCTGAAGAGCCAAAGAGCCCACATCTGTACTTCTCTACTGAAGCAAAGGCTGTGTGTGTGCAGGGGCACCAAAGACACACAGGGATTCACACTTCTTGACAGATCAGCTTGGCACAGCAAAGGAAAAATGGGACACCATTAAACCAAGATCTTGGAGCTCACCATTAACAGCCTGGAAACTTCACAGGTACAGTGGTTTGTCTGTAGGAGCCAACCACTACTTCTACAGCATCATAATAAATGTTCGGAACATAGTCCTGATACATTACACAGATTTGCAAGGATGGAACAGGCACACAAATACACTTGCTCTAACAACACAATTTTAATCCCCTGGGGGAAGCAACCCCATAACAAACAGAGCACAGCTCAGTATGGAGAGACCCAGACTGATCACAGACTCGACGAACGTCCATCCTGACCTTGGAAACTCCTCAAATTTCTTCACGCTCTTTAATCACAAACCCAAACTCCTCTTTCTTTGGGATCTGAGTAAGACATAACTTGGGGCAAAGGAATCCTACAAACAGCACTTTACAATCACAGATCTGCAGAGCATGGTATGGCGATGGGCTTGTTGCCAAGATCCATTATCCAGGCAGAACATGATGCTTCCCAGAGTCCTGCCTCCCTCTGCTGTGCTCATACTTCAGGGACTAGGTAAAGGAGAACATCACCAACATTACCTCTTTCCTGTTGAACTCCACGACAGCATCTGCAGTATCAGTGCCATTGGGAAGGAAGGGAGGAGAGTCATCTTCATCTAACACACTGACCAGGAAAGGCACCTCAACCTGCATTTCCCTGAGCCCCTCTCTGACGGTGCACTTGGCAATGAGCTCGTATCTCTCCCGCTCCTCCCGGTCCAGGCGCTGCGTCACCCGCACGCCGGTGGTGTTCTCGTTGTACCGAAAGGGAACTCCTTCAGCTGCAAAACAGCCACAACACACAGCCACGGTCACTTCCCAGTACGGGGCTCTGATGGCCTTAATACTTATCTGCAGTTCAGTAAATCCATTTGGACAGCGTGACTGCACAATAAAAGACAGATTCAGAAGTGAAACAGAAGGAACTTGTGTGGTTATATTAGAATAGGGAGAAAGCATGGAATATATGGGAAGATTCTACAGTTTAGAAGTAGCACAATTTAAAGCTGAGGATATTCTCAGTCTACTTTTAGCAGATATAAAATTCTAAAACTGATCTTTTCTTTAGGGAAGAGGATAGTCCTCCTTCCCATTTCCTCTGTATATCTCAAAGGCAAAATCTTCAGGCTCAGGTCAGGTTTGTAAAGTTACTTCCTTTATAGAATCAAATCTAGATGATCTACTACAAAAGAGATCTTTTAACAGTGCAGCTGTTTGAATCTATTGCTAGTACGTGAGCAGCTCAGATCTAGTTTTACCTGCAAGCAATTTGTAGGAAATGCTGAGATTCTGGCACAGATGATGAACTGAGGGTAACCGGAGCTGATGAAATGTACCAGGTGGTTTATTCTCCTTGATTTGAAAGGAGAGATCCATTTCTGTGAAGCAAAGCTGCCTTGCTGTCAGGGAACTGCAAGCTGGTGCAGTGGCATTGATCAAAGAGAGGAGAACCGTGGCACGTGTAGCGGAATCACATTCCTTCTCTTGGAAAGGGTGGGATGAAAGGAAGACATAAAGCATCACCTTGGATAATGGCACCCAATTTCCTACAGCTTCAGGAGGAAAAAATCACCATAAGAAATATTTTACAGAAGACAAGCCAACATTTTTTTTTCCTTATATTCTACCCTAGTCCATTATTCTATAAATGATTGTTTAATCCTATTATGTGGCAAAGCAACTCTTCAATATGCCAGATGCTGGTGGGAAGACGTTATACCTTAATAATCCAAATAAACCTAAAACTATAGGGTTTGGCACCAATTTTGCATTATAGAATCTCAAAACCAGTATCAGCATTCTGTCTGTAAGACACTGACATAAAAACACATCACTGTCAGTAATCAGCTCTTTGATAGGACTGCTTTTTGAAGAGACTAGAGCAGAGTGGGGCGGAAAATGAGATGGCAACAGAGACTCAGGACAAATCCATATCAGGACAAACATTTCAGTCACAGCATTCCAACAGTATGGACCAAATTGTCTAAGTTCAGAGAACAGATTGCTTCACCATTTTCAAATATGAAGAGGTGGACAAAAGATAAAATCAAAGCTAAAATCAACCTGTGGCATCTACTAATATGTCCTCAAGCCTTGTTTTGATTCCCTTGGCTTGACTACAGAGAAAAGAAGTTCTAGGCCACTTTGATCTGTATGAACAAAACAAGGCTCTCGGGTGTTAAGTAGCTATTCCTCCTTTGTTCAGCACAAATATTTGATATACATGAATGCCAAGGACCAAAAATGGATGAAATATCAAACACTCAGCACTTCAAAAATAAAGCATGAAGCGTCTGAAGCTGAAAATTCGAACATCAAGGCACCCAAGTCTGAGGGTAGTGTTGATATATGGATCTTACAAACTGAAGACAGTTACTACAGACTCTCTTCAACAGTAAAATTTCTGCAACTGATCACAGTGGTATGCCATTAACTCCTCATCCATTTCCTCCTTTACCATCTAATGATAACTAATTTCCTCATAGATCACAATCACCAAAACCAATTTACTGCTAGAGCATAAAAGAAGAGAAAAAAACCCTGAGATAATGAATTTTTGTAGTTCAAGAGTAAGCTTCTCTAACAAAACCAAATCTCAAGAGAGGGAAGGAGGTACAATTAACCATTTTTTCTAAGAGCTCTTTGGTTGTATATGCAAATGTAATTTGTGAACCAAGTCACCAGAATTCAAGGACCATTTACGTAAGAATCTGAACCACTCTCACAGCATTTGTTTTGGAATCCCTAACACTTTGGAGCTGGTCTAACTTTCATCAGCAGATGAACAAACTGCAAATTACAGTGTAAAGCTTTGACCTGTACAGCTGTGACCTATACAGCTGTGAAACACAGAAAAAATATTTCCAGTAATTCAACTGTCCCACCTACTGGAGTTCCCAGTGTGAGCAACGGGATCTGTCCCAGGTCAGCAACTGCTTTGGCATACTGCTGTGGATTTCACTGGGTCTGGTTCCTCGTTTTAAAAGGTCAGATGTGTTTTTTTCAAATTTGATGCTCATCTTCCAATGGAGAGATCTCATTGTCTGAATGTATTTTTCTTTAAAAACAGATACCTCAAGAAGAAAAGCTGGCTTTCTCATACTTACACAGCATGTTAAAGTCCTCTCCATCCAGGCTTTTGCTGAGGTAGAGAAGTCCTGTTTCTTCTCTGATTTGGAACAAATTATTTTCTTGTGGTCTTGCTCGAGGAACTATGAGATTCTGGCACAGATGAAAGTGGGCCACTTCCTCACGTGAATCCCTCAAGGCATGGATGCGCAGGAGCGGCGTTCCCGCTGGCTCGTCAATGTAGACATTCTCCAAGTACTCCTTCCTGGGAAAGTAGAGACCCAAGGCCACTGCAAAGGAAGGCACACGAGAGAAGAGGGAGGTCCAGTTAAATGATTTTTGCACTGGTGTTTTCTTAGAAGACATGTTTCCAAAGAAACAAAGGTTTCACTCTCTAAGAAGTAATGAACCATTAAAAAAATATGTCAAAAAAGGCAGATCCTCACCTGCTGTAAATAAATAATGTTTTACTTCACTGAAGCCAAGGACACAGCCACCAAAAATATGGCCTATTGTTTATGTTCAATTACAATATTAACTGCTTTTTGAAAGCAAAACTGCTCTGCTGTAGACAAGGCCCAGTTTAAGATGAACACTTAAGGAAGCTCTGCTTGACAAATTTTAAGTTCCTATCTGGTGCTCTCAGTTGTAATTCTACCACCTCACAGATGATATTCAAAGAAGGGAAAAAAACCCTTAGATGAAATTACACACTTCAGAAGCCTTTAAACGTGTTCTCTGTTGAGAGATAACAAAAAATTTATCAATGGCTTGCACACTTTTCCTCAGGTTACACAAAACCCCTCTTATAGAGCCTTTTTGGCTCCTCCCTTTCTAAACAGGCATGACACTTTTGGTACAGAAAATGGTAGTCCTTCAAAAAAATACTAAAAGCATTTTAAGTATTTTAAATATGACAGATGGGAAAGCTGAGAAGTGAGGGAGAATGGAAACGTACATTTCTTTTTTAGTACAATGACTGTGACTGACCCAATCATTTCCCACCCTGGCACTGAAGGCATTTACATTTAGTAGTGCTCAGCTGCCCCTCGGTGCTGGTTTCTTCAGCCGATCTCACCCCACCAAGTCACTGTTCAATGGCCTCTCTACCTGTTTGCAGTGACTCCCTTCCAATTTCACTTCTTGCAAATGTGGTTACAGGGGAACGCTTGATTTGCAAGGAGGGCACAAAGTGATGCTCGCACAGACTGAAATACTGGAACTGTCACTCCTGGGCTTTACGTGCACTGACAGACAGTGCTTGTTCTCATCCAACTTGAATACTGCACAATTATGCATCACTTAATCCAACTGATAAGGAGTCAGGCATATAAAAAGCTCACACATCTGCTGAACAAATGTAAACAATAACAACTTCCATATGTTACTAATACAAAGCTCTCTCAGCTTAAACCAAGCCAGATACATCTGGAAATGATGGTAAGCAGAAGTAAAATCAGAGATATAAAAACATCTTCAAAATACCATCAGGCTGTAGCACATACTTATTCTGCATTAGTATTGGATCCATACACTCTTCTACTGAATGGAGTGCACCACAAACAAACTGTAAACAAGAGACCTCTAATTTAATTTAGAAATACCACAGAAACCATTGTACCTTGCCATGATTCAGACATCATCTGTATCCCTGGATGCAATTACATCCATGAGGTTTTCAGGGGCTCATTATTTTTTTCTACATATATTTTGCAATATATGAATAAAATGTTAAAGTAATATGGTAGGTGAATTTGATCCAAAGGAATTAATTCAAAGAGAACCAAACCAGAATCTTTTTGACATTCTCCGTCCAGAAAAGAATTATTATTTTTCATTCGGGTGCTATCACCCTCTCTTTGTAAGTAAGATTCCTGAATATTTATATTAAATTACAGATATTCTTTTCAGTCACTCTGTCTTTTTTGAAGTACAGGAAAACCTGGGGAATACGTGCTGCTATAACTCCTAACAAATGGGTTCAGTAACAAGAGAAATAAGGTGATACCCAAATACAAAGGCCAATCCCAGAGCAAGTAAATAGACTCCCCTGAGGTATTTTGTGTAAAAACTTGATTTTAAAACAATGAAAATTTCTTCACGAAAAATTCAACACTGAAAATTCACTACTGCAGACTAAAAAAATTACTTTCAACTCACAAATGCATACAAATGAGGCTTACACAACAGCAGCTGTTATTTCCTTATTTCCAAGACTGGGGTGAACAGTCCTGTGTGCTCACATCATGCAGTACAAGAACCAGCACCACTGCAGAGATATGAAATCACCTCCAGCAGAAGGAGCATATACAAAGTATATATAAACAATATCAATGTGTATCATGGGAAGTGGAAAGGGAGAAACATGGAGAATTTTGGGCTGCAATTATTTGCTTCCTTACCTTAAACAAGTGTGCTAATCTTTACATGCTTTGCTCTAAAAATGTGGGCTCACACTGCACGCAGGTACAGTCATGTTCAACCAAGCACATAAGTAATTGTGACAGACATGGCCACTTAAATGCCTGAAACCTGGCACACAACTACATCTCAGCAGAGTCAGCATCCCCACTGCTCTGCTTTTGAAAGAAAAGGCTAATATTGATGCTGCAGACTCTGAAGTTCTTTGGCATCAGCTCACAGGAGAAGTCTTCTCCATTGTCAAAAAGAAAGGGAAAAAAATCCTGTAATATAAAAAATCTGATTTCTCTGTAAATAACACAAATGCAAAACAATGTTTTGTATTTTGAAGAGAGGAGGATTCCTTAACAAAACAATTTAGCATTTACACACTAATTAGCTGGAAATGTATTTCACAAGTTTCAAAGCCACTTCAAGAAATTAGAAAAAGCTGCTGAAAGAGATTTAAATAGACACATGCTCTTTTTCTACTCAATTCAAACCTAAAACTGATTAAACTAAATTCTGTCCACTGAAAGTGTTAGTTTTTAGTACAAAGCAGACTTCCATACTGAGGACAATACCCAAGGATAGTTTTAAGTGACACCAGTGTGTACATCAAATTTTCATATTTTACATAGAAAACAAGTATTTGAAGTGAAGAGTCTTTACAACACTGCAGAATAAATAATTATATATACAAATATATATATTTATATAAAAATTTGATGTAGCAAGATTCACACAGTGCTGTGAAATGACTTGGATTTTGTAAAGTGGTTTGAGTCACTCTGACTCAGCACTAAAAGAGATGAGTGATGTGCAGCAGACTGCCCAGGTCACAACCACTCTGTGCATATAAATCTTTGGAGGCTAATTTTGAAGGAGACCTTTGAAGTAGAAATGTAGCACCCACTTCTCAGAGGTGTGTTCATTCCTTTCAGCCCTAGTGAGTTAAAACCAGATTCAATAAACTTGCCATCTGGCAAGTATACTGCAGGAGGAAGAGGTTCTAATCCTCACCACAGTTCCTTGTGTCCTGGAAAAAAAAAATTATCCATTTCCAAAGACTTGTGCAAGCTTCCTATGGAAGCCAGATGGAGTTTTTAATGAATGTGCCATTTAAATAAAGAGGAATTGAGATGGTTACATTCAAAACTGATGGTTAAAGTGCTTCTGCTTAGGAATTAAAAGCAGAGAAAAATTTTCAGTTATAAGCCTGAAATGCACCACAAGAAGGTTGTGCTCTGTAGCATCACAGAATCATGAAAATATTCTGGCATCTCTGAACATTTTTTTAGAAGACACTTCAGTTCTCCATACTACAATCAGCACAGGAAACATGGCAAGCTCTGATGGATGAGCAATATTATGGGATAATAATAGCATATCAGTAACACACAGAAGAGAAAAGTGATCACGTTTAAGCGGATGTAATGCTACTAACTAATAGCTCCTACAGGAAATAGATACAGTTATGACAGCAGTTTTCTAGTTCAGGGAGAGAAAGCAGGTAAAATGAGAGTAGAGAAATGAGATTATATGTACTTTGAAGCCTTCATGATTGCCTTTTGAAATAAGGCAATTTTTCACGTGGCTTTTTTCCAGTCATGAATGGTTAGGTAAATAATGCCCTTTTTGATACAAATTGATTTTTTTCTGAACACAATTTGCTCTACAAAACTTTATATGTTTATAGTGCTTTTTATGCTTGCCACTATTGTCTTCAGTAGCATTTAGGGAACGGTTCTTGATGAATACTGTTAAAGCGACTACAGAAACATTATATTCTTAATATCAACCTTGATGACAGAATACTGTTTAACATTTTAGCCACAAAATGAAGGAGCAGGAAATTTTTATTAGATATAGAAGACCTGATTGTAAGGCATTCTCCCAAACAATGTCTGTAACCATCTTTCAAGGTACAACTACAGACTTCAAACAAACAGTTTTGAACTAGCACATGTCTTATGAAGTTCACAGTCAAACTTCAAAGTTTGAATGACCATTGCTTGGTTTAGGTTACACTATGCATTTGAACAAAAAGTTTACTCTTGATTTAAAAATTTCAAATAGCTAAAATACATCATTACTCGCTAAGTTATTTTGGGTTTCGTTACTGATGCAATTGAAAACTATATTGAGCCTGAGTGTCTGTTACTTTCAAACTTCTTGTCACTAGTTCATGTTAGTATACTTTTGTCCAGTACATGAAAATCTTCACAGATCTCAAGGTGCCTGCCGGATGAATATGCATTTAAAAACAATAGGAACAGTTCGGGTTTTTTTAAAAAGAAAAAAGGAAAGAAAAAAATCAGCAAAATGGAAATGATGGCTGTTTTTCATTCAGCAAGTAGTATACACCTATATAACCCACATTTGACAAAATTTACTCAGAGCTTCTCAGCATTCTGGAGGACAACAAAAGTTTATTTAGAACAGAACAGCCCCAGGCAATCAAAATCTTTAATCCAGAATTGACATGCATCTCCAAGAAGAGGAAGATGCTTTTAATGCAATTATAGCCCTGCCAATATAACATACAGGATTTAATGATACAACAGATGAACACGGGAGTCTGTTGTTAATAAACCTCCATTTGTTGCACAGCATCAGATTTCAACAGGCAATTATCTGTCAAGGTTAGTTTTGGGTTCCTGAAATAATTACCTTTACTTCTGACAAGTAGCCATTATGTTCCATTACTAGTATTAATATACCTAATGTTCGATTCATCAGAGAACAAGGCCCGTAATACACTTTCATATTTTAAATTAAAGGACTTGCCCACTTAATTCCCTTCTAGTCTCTAAGCAATTAGGAAATAAACTTGCTCTCATCAACCAAAAAAATATCTGTAATTTAGGAAAAACACTGTCACTTGATAGAAAAGCAGTATGGAACAGCAGAGCTAGAAACACCACTTTGAATTCAATGGTCAGGTGGGGACACAGCAGTGGTGGCACCAGGACCTGGAGCTGGTGAGCCAGGGTGAGCCAGGCTCCCAGGCACCACACAGGACATGCTGCTCTCACAAGCACAAGTCACAGAACTTCTCCTGCTTTTATATAAGTCAAATTCCACCAGCAGCTGTTGAGGCTGCAGCGTTCCTGCCTGGCTGTAACTCCTGATGGGTCTGAGAGTCACTGCACCAGTGACAGAGAACAAGTGGCACTCTCCCAGTTGACTAGCAAGCCATTTGCACAGCTCAGCAGCATGACATCATTTACTTTTAGATGTGTCATTTTTAATCTGATCACTACAGAAATTTTAAGAGATGTGGTATGAACCCAAGAACATACGAAACTGTATTAAAGTAAAAATGAATTTTTTTCCTTCTTTTCACAAAGCTTTCCCTCTGGAGCCCAGGTTAGAGCGGACTGGGGAAAGATCACTGTAGGGATTCGTACCAGAATTTTCTTACAGTGCTTGTAGTCAAACTTAGGGAGCTGGATAATTGCTAAATGTCACCTGTTGTGTACATTTGCATGCAGCACAATTGTTGGAGAACAACAGAATAAATTTCAGTACCAGCAGCCTCAGTGAAATACATGTGCTTTACAGAACACAGTACCTCCAGGGAAAACAGGTCCGTACGAAGTGATGGTAAGCAGAAACAGTCCTTAGCTGGAATATGCTCCAGATCTGTTAAACTGCTCTGCTTTAACTTAATTGCCTCTCTTGTGATTTTCCTCACCACATTCCCACACTCATATTGAAAATAACCCCGAATTTTAGACTGAAAATATAGAAATTAATTAGAAAGTAATATTATATCTGATATTAATATAATATCAGATATTATATTAAATATAGCATTATACAACATAAAATTATACTAGATACAGTACTAAATATTCCACTAGTCAGCAAAATGACAAACATTTTCTGGTATAGGAAAATAAGCGAGACATGGTGAAGCAGAAAGATGGAGCTGACAAAAACAAAGTTTGTTTCCTCTATCAGGCATATTGAACAAAAATATAAAAAATGTCCAGATCAAAGACAGACCCTAAATTTATCAAAAAGAAATTAATTTTAATTTGTTAGAACTGCCAAGATTTTCATTTATGTCTCAACTCAAGACTGGAAAATCTGGGCAGCTCAGGACCCACCAGAGAACAGGACAGCACCTCTACTGAAGGTTCACTTGTGAGTTCAGATGGAGGTCAAACCTGTGCCTACAGTTTCCTTCCAGAGCCTGTACCTCTATGTAAGTTTGAAAAAATTCCTCTTTCAATGCTACAAAGGCTAGAAGCTTCCTTCCCCTTGCATTCTTATGAAATCTTGTTTGTTTTGGGGTTTTTTATCACTTCAGCAAAAAGACAAATTTTTGATGCTTCATTGTTCTAAATACCAGTGTTAGTAGAACTTAAAATATCCCTTGTAGAAATGAATATGCATGGAAAGCTTCTTGTGAGAGATTGCAGGGGTTTCTGAAAATTCTTTGGATCCTGATTCTGCCACTTCTCATATTTGTGTGATTAAATACTTCTTCTTTAAAGTATGGCTTAATTGTTAGAGACTACCTGGATGTAAGACAAGGAAATAATTGTATTGCAACACAAATTGTATTAATAAATACTTAATAGAATTTATTTACTCTGTGTATGATCTCATGTGCCTTCTAGAACGTCTTTATGTATTATGTGTATGTAAACATTGCTATAATGAGAAGCTAGAGAAGACTGGTGGCATGTGTCTCACATTCTGTGCTAAAACTGACACACTACTTGTATCAAAACCATAAAATCCTCATTTAATAATGTAGTGACATGCAAATGCTCTAAATCCTTGTTATACTTTAATTAGCTTTCACATGTATTTACACTAACAATGCTGAGCTCACACAGAAGGTAAACATTATAGTAGCAATTTGGAGAACAAAGTACTGACAACCAAATAGATTTGTTTCATAAAACATAAAAATAAATCACAGGCCACTTATCTGCAGAAACTGTTCAGCAGAGGACGAAAAGATCCTTAAAGGCAAAGACAAGTAAGTTTAAATTAATTATCTTAGTTAAAAGGATATCAGTATCACAATACACTTTCTACATTAAGATACAGATCTAGATCACTGTGCTGATTCCTTAATAAATATGGAGTACTACACTTTCACAATCCCAAGTCATGAAAATGAAGGAAAACCAATTAACTGTTGATTTATGACAAAGATTCATATATGCACAAACTCCTGCATTCCATTACTACTTAAGCTCAAATTTCCCCATTTCTCTTCCTCCAGCTGCACTTGATTCTGCATCACCAAAATGAACACAAGTCTTCCTGTCAATTATAAATAGATGAAGTCAGACATAAGGGATCACTTTCTGACAGCTCAGTGCAGTTCACAAACACCTCTATCCATTTCCTCTGCCTAAGCCACCTTCAGAGAAAAAACATGCTCAGATGAAATAAGTACCAATATTTCTCATAAATAGCTTCTTTCCCCTCAGCATCACTGGACTGCAACAATTAACAGAACCACCTTGGCCAAATGTAATAGGACCAATCTGGGATAATTGCACAATGTTTAATTGTTCTTGATCAACACCAGTGACCCTGGGTTGCGGCCAGAGGAGTCTGATTTTCAGAGAAAAGTTGCATGCAATACCTTCTAATTTTTTAGTGAGTGGATAACTTTACAGCATCTGGATCAAATTTTTACTTTGGATTCTCCACTGTTGCACTGGAAAACCTATTTTCTGTATTTAGTGCAGATGTGTAAAAATTAGCCTGCTTGACCCCATGCAGTAAAATAGGAAATAGCTCAGCCTGAATTGTGTTTTATCCATAGCTAATATCTCTAGCTTCACTTATTTTCTGCAATTCCTGCAGCTCATGAAAGAGAGACAGAGCAGTATAATTACTGCCTTACAGCAGGAGGCAATCAATGAAAACTTTTGCTGCTGGTGGTTGAAAAGTTGCCAGAAAAACGGTAACGACACGAACATCCACCCCTCACAGCAAAGTGCTCTGTTATTAAGAGCTGCTATTCTCCTTCCAAACACTCAAGGGAGCTATGAGACTACAGTTCCATTTTTCAGTTCAGGAAGTGAAATCTCACTGCAACTGCAAGCTTATTTGTTTATTGATTTATTCAGTTTTGTCTTAACAGAGCATTTTGCTTTAATCACTGTATTTTAGGTTAAGGTTACTATATTTTAGGCGATCTGTGAAATCAAACGCAGAACATAAGCTCTTATGCTATTGTTGTTTTTTTATACTTTATCTCATTCTAATGTATATCTATATAAGAACTAAAATACTGTTAAGACACACCTTCACTTGAATCTCTAATTCCTTAAGACACTCTGGCAAATACATTCCCCAACTGTGAACATCCCTGTTTAATAAAACAGAACTTCTCCTTTGGGGACTTTCAGTCATTACCGCACAGTAGCTACTCATTATGCTGTTGTCTTAAAGCATAAATGTTGTCAGCAGAAGGGCAGAATTGTATTGACAAGGCTTGGAAAGGGGCCGACAGACCACTAATGATATGTGCTGGGCACTGCTGCCTGTTCCAGACAGCTCTTCTCTACTGCCTTTGAGACAGTCACAAACTACATCACAGCATTGACAAGGACAGGAATCAACTAGAGAACTCTAAAAAAAACAATAGTAAAAGCAAAAGCAAAATCTGGAATAGCAGGGGCCTTTACAGGATTTTACAAGAGCTTTATTTTTCTTTAAGTGAACTTCTGGGTTCCAGCCCAGTCCCTTGCTAGAGGGCATGCTAAACCACCATGGACTGCCAAGTGAGCACACACACAAAACAATCCTCATCTGATTATTAAATATGGAATTTGCTTAATATATTTCATAACTATTTCAATGCCTTTTTTACTTTACAAACATTTTTACTGCAACAGCTAAAACTTTGCCCTATGTTGAACACCCTCCACTGCCAACAGTTCTTTTTATCTCTGATACATACAGTCACTTTTGATAATGATTTTGCGAATGCTGCTAGCTGCAGTTTCTCTGTCGGCTAACTTCTTACTGTCTTTAATTATTAGCTATTTCTTCTACATCAAGGTCTGCACCAAGTCCTGGTTTGCACTGATGCACACAGATAGTCCTTGATGCTGACATTCTTCTCAACTCAGACTACCAGAGCAGTCATTCTGATTACACGTTTTTGATGTACAAACAAACTGTAAGTGACAGACCCAGAGTCACAGGAAGGGCTATCATCCTTCAGCGATAGCTCCAGGGCAGCCCGACCCAAACAGAACATTGAAACACAAAGATTATACATTTACATTTTTCTCAGATGGTGAAACTGATGCTTTCTGCTCTGTCCATGAGCTGAAAACACCTCCAGTGGCATCTCCTGTCACAAAGAAGTAATCAGGTTTCAGTACAGCACAGTATCTCCACGCACACTTTATCAAGGCATTTTGATTTTACAACTCCTCTGCAAAGGTGGTTGTTGCACTATTTCACCAAGAGCTCACGTTTTAAATTTAAGTGTCAGTAAAAAAACTCATTTCCTCTGCTTCCCCTCTTTCCTGATCAAGGCAGCAATATTCACAGGCTAGTAGACTGTAACATATAATGAAAACACAAGTTCAGATTTCAACTGAATACCACAAAAATGTAAATTAAAAACTCGGGTGACTCCATTATGATGCGCCTTTCTTTACCTGTGCCTTGAAAACCCCTCACACACACTACAAACATTGTCATCAATGAAGTAAGCTGGGTTTTAAAGTCATGGTACGTGACTCAGATGTGCTGACTTCTCTGTGAATGTTCCCATGAAACAGTTTCCCTGCATGAGGAATAAAAAGCTGCCTGGCTTGATCATTTTTATAATAAAAACTTAACAAAGCTTAAGTTTACAGCACACACTTACCTATTCCCATTTTATCATTAATGACAACTGTTAAGTTTCATGCCGAAAGGAGATGACAATATACAAATCTTCACAACTTCCAGATTTCTTTCTATGTCACAGCTACCATGAATATTCTCACATGAAAAGTGGATTCTTCCTTTCATAAATCTTCTCTGACAACAGGTTCAGGACTCAAGGCTGAAGCTAAATGTTCCTAGAACCTGTGAAGTCAGTGTGGCAAAAAGAAACGGGAAAAAAAAAACCCCAACCTACTGGACTACTAAACTGGGATTCTCATGCTGCATGGGATTAAAAAGAGCTGGTTTATGAAATTTCAGATCAAGTTCCAACCTGCTGGTGCAATTAGAAAAATTGAGAAAGAGAAGAAGGAAATGCAGCATGATCGCTATAATATAATTAAATGTCCGTAACAAAACATTATCTGTGTAAATCTTTGTATTCAAAAACTCCGTTTCAGTTTTAATACAGATCCACATTGATTGTAGACTCTACCACTATGCGGTAAATATGCACACCACAACCAAGCCAGATACCTAGGAAATTTTGGGAATAGTTTCAGGCTACAGAATAAAAGGTCCAAGGTATAAAGCAACCTTCAGGTCACAGAAGTCCCCTGATGACCATTAAAGCTGCTTCCCAGAGCATTACCCAACCACAGGTGTATGTTTTTATATTTTTGGCGCACATTTCTTTTGCTGATGTGCTAATATTTTTCTGAGCACAGCAAAATCCATTGGGCAACTGCTCACTTTGCTAACCAGACTTCATTCTGAGAAAAGTGAGGACAGAGTTGCTTAGAAGTATTTTGTGGCTTTCCAACTGCTCTGCTCTGGAATGAACATTGACAAGTTCTGCTGGCCCTCCCTGGGAGTTCCCACACACCGGCTGGCAGAGATGAAAGCCGTTGGAAGGAAAATAAATGTCATTCCTTTCCATATTTCTCCAATTTAAAGCAATTATCAATTTAATAAACACTGGTTTCAAGGAAAGAGAAGATTCTCACTTTGGGCTTACATTAATCATTCTGAAGGCAAGGCTGGTCCCAGTGACTATTCCCTAGTTTTTGTATGTTATTAGAAAGAGCCTGACCTCCCATATTTTTCCATGCACTGGAGAAGACCTTGCTCAGCTAGCTAACCCAATTGCTTGTGCATTAAAAATAAAATTAAAAACATTAAAAAAAAAATTTAAAAATTACCACAAAAACGAAACCCCCAAGAATCAAAATAAACAAACAAACACAAAACTCCAACTGTGTTTCTGGTACAAAAGGACTTCCAGTGAAGCCTGGCCCCCTCATGCCACTTTGAACATTCCTTAGGAAGTCCTCTGCATAGATCTGCCTCCAAGTACCTCAACATACCAGGCAGGAACAGACCTACTATTTGCCAGCACTTCTGACCAACTTTAAAGCTCACCAACTTCTAAAAGAGAAGAATCTTAAAAAACCATAGACTGACAACTATGTCTCACTTAAGAATGGACAGTGGGCCCAAAAGTTTCCTTAAATGCTGCAAAGTTTTAAGGGCCAGGTATTTTTCATCAGCAGTCTTGTTTCTTAGATTGAAAACAAGCTGGGAAGAGCTGGGCAGGAGATACAAAATGGCTGGAAGTTTCGCCTCAGCATGAGGAAGAGATTCTTTCCATTGAGCATTGGAACAGGTAACCCAGGGGCATCACCGAGCCTCCCTCTCTGGAGATATTCCAAACCCACCCATGTCTCTGCCACCTGCTCCAGGTGACCCTTCCTTGGCAGGAGGGTGGGACTGGATGATGGCCAGAGGTCCCTTCCAGCCCCACCAGTTCTGTGACAGCCCAGCTGGCACCACTGTGCCAAGCCTGCCCACACTGACCGCGGAGCACCTGGCTGTGCAGAGCTCCAGCTCTCCCCAGAGAGCAGACATTCAGAGCACACACACCACGTGCTTTAATGTGGTTCATGCTCCTGAGCAGCAGCTCACGCTACTGCCTAAGTAGTGCTGAGCCTGCACCAGGCTACAGGCTCACAACAACTGACAGCTGCAGGCACGTCTCACGAAAATACCTATTTTTAATACAATCACTGCCTCACCCAAACTTGCTGAGGTCAAGAACCCTCTAAGACTTCACCACCTTTGAGACTACAGGCAACATTTTGCAAATACTTGCTGACAGGGTAAGAAGACAAATTTTATCATACCCACAGCAACACAAATGTGCGAGAGTATGGGTTACACCTAAGGAGAGAAAGATGCATGCTTGGGGACTACTGCACAAAAATGTTTAGTCAAAAAGAATGAGCAAGTGCTACATTTTAAGAACTTTTGCTAGGGAAAACATATTTACAAGTCTCAGCTACAATTCCCTGTTGTTTTAAAATTCTTTGTCCAGAATTTAGGTTCAAAATAGTATTTGGACAATTAGCACTACCATAAGAGTTTAATGTGGTTTTCTGTAGCTTTAGTTCAGCAATATTTTGTTTTTAAGGTTGTACAATATTCCCTTTCAAACCAAAATTAATGCAGCACATAAACTGTAATTTTTCAATGATCTCCATCCATTTGAATGAATGCTACTTTACCAAAAAGCCCAGTGGAGTCAGTCAGTCTATATATCGTTAAACCTACTATTTTTTATTGGATGCCATAAGGACTTTGTGGACCTACTCAAAGCTTTTAGGCTGACCCAATTTTTGCTGAAATACGACTTTTTACAAAGATCACATTGCTCTGACTCTGCAAATGGGAATGTCTAGTTGCAGATCTATTATTTTGTTTTGTCTTTGCACATTTGATTGGCAAACCTCAGAAAGGATCTCACATGTTGCTGCAGTGAAGATCAACAATGTAATTTTAAAATTAGATTTATTCATTACGGGTTTAATCCACTTTTCTCTGAAAAAAAGGCAGAGCAAATCCACTTATACAGCTGTACGAGCAAAATATAACTCTCTTCTGGAGCAGGAGCCAGAGAGTGGAGTTATACATCAGGCTTCTGGGGTTGAAAGGCTGAAGTCCAGAATAGACTGGGCAGCCTCCAGGGCCGTATGTCCTGGATCCATTGTAAATTGGGTTCACCTGCTCACCTGCAGACAGCATTTCCATTTCCTCAGCACTACCCTAATCATGGGAGGTTAGTTCATTTTTGAGACACCCTGGCCATCTCTCAAGCATATACAGTCACCAGCACCTTTTCCACTCATAAAGAAAAATCGAGAAGGCACAAACAGATGGTATTTGATTAGAAACAGTGGTCTTGTGCTATAGATTTCTTAAAAACAAGGTATCACAGAATGCTTGAGGTTGGCAGGGACCTTTGGTGATCATCTGGTCCAACTCTCCTACTCAAGCAACACCACCTAAAGCCACTTGTCCAAGATAATCTTTTTTATGCCAAACTCAGAAGTATGCTAGCCAGAAGACATTTTGATCACACTGAGGCATTTACAGTCACAATAGCTTCATACACTTCACCTTTGATTCAAGAAAATTAAGCTGTACACAAGCGAAAGATGACCTTCCTAGAAACCTTTCCTTTTACAAAGTAAGAGCCATCTGCCAAGGATTTAGCACAATGATAAAAGATTAAAAGCAGCTGCATGAAAAAATTGTTATGGATTTGATATTTATAAAAGCAAACAAAATCAATACACACAGAATCCACACTTAATAAATATATATGCTAATAAAACTGCACTGCCTAGACCTTAATTATAATCACACAAAAAAATTCAAATAGCTTCTTTAAACAGTAATCATGTTTTTTTGCTGGTGCAATTTGGATAAAATCTGTCTCTTTTTAAGTATGGAGAAAACCCTGTTTTCTAAAACAATTAATTTACTCTAGAAAGCTCATAAATGAAGCTGTAAGCTAACATTCAGCATATCATTATTACAAAGTCCAATGTTTCAAATACCGAAACAAAGCAAGATCAAGATTAATACTGCTCATATTTCTCTTCTGATTTAAACAAGTTATGTATCAACACTTGAGTTTCATATTGGTTATGCACAAACTACATTATGCACTAGTATATGCTCATTCTTAAGCTAAATACATATCTGTGAAAATCTAATGAAAATAGTAATACAGATACACACACACGTTGAAACCTAATCTTTTAGACAATCAAGAACTGTTCAGCATAAATGCTCATATGCTCTTCTTCTAGATAAGATATTGTGTACAAATTTTATATCTGAATATATTACTACTTCCAGTAAACCTTACAGAATTGTAATCAGTTTTTCCAGTGTTAACTTACAGAAGCCTGTTGGTTCTTATAGTTTCATACCCTCCTAAGCTCCTCCACAGCTCTGTTTCCCAGGTTTTCCTTTAATCATCACATGATTGGCACCCACAGCCCTCCAGAGCTCCAGCAAACCAAAAGCCTTCTATTTATCAGCTTCTACCTATAGACACAGAAAAGTGAGTGAAACTGGACTGTCAGCTAAAATAGTGCATGACAATGAAGCTTCCATTCCTGGAAGTTCAGTTCATGTGGCTGTGTAAGCACACAAGTGGTTCCTGGAAGCAAAGGCACCCATGCAGTCTGTGTTGAGCTTGTGCCTGGAAGCTCTGGGACCTCCGGGCCACAACCTTTGCTTTGACAACCTTTGTCATTGGCAAGGCCAGCAGAAGCTGTTCTCAGCCACATTTTGTCTCTTCCTCTCCAACCCCACAGCCTCAGATGTGTCTCCCGCTGTGGAACTGTGTGTGATTAAAGGAGTAAGCTGGGCTTAAACCAACTGTGCCCAGAAGGAAGGCTGTACAGACAAGGACATGCACGGGCCCTTGCCCATCCAAAAGCTCTCCAGAACAAAGGAGAAGAGTGGTTCCCATTCCTTTTCCCTTCCCCTCTGACAGAGGGTGTCAGCCAAAGCAAGGAAGACTTAACTGATCTTTAAAAGCTGCTGTTTACAATCCAGAGGATTACAATTATCCAAAATATCCTTACTTGAGGATTAAAATGCTTCAAAAGGATTTTCCAGAATTTTTTCACTTGCCCTCAAGGTGCCACATGTTCCGCAGGGCAGGAAGGGCTGGCAGCCAGGGGACAGCAGGAGAGCACTACGAAGCACTGTCAACTGAGAGTTAAAGCTTTAGGCTTTCACTAGATCTGTGAGTAGTGCCTCACCCAGACTGCAACCAAGAGACTCCACTTCACTGGCACAACTGACAGGATTTGTGAGATAGTGGCACCAAGTTATTTGTTTGGGAGACACGTGTGACTTGTCCATCTGCATGAAAAACGTATGCTAAGGTCTTTTAATGAGGACTACATGCAATTTCTGATAAGAGAACAGATTGCTGCATTACCTCTTCCACCATAATCCAGACAGATTGTCAAACAGACTAGGTCAATCACCATGTGTTTTTCTTTTTCTTTTTTTTTTTTTTTTTTTTGCAATTCCTCTGAAAACTGACAAAAGAAACACAGCAAAGCCCCAATGAACGAGCTGATGGCTTTTGTATTTTGGCATTACTTTACTCTGCCTTTGGGATGATGAACTTTCTCACACATTTGATTGATGTAACTAGCTTAACTGATTAATCACTTTGCCTCGTAGCAGTTCCTTCCTGCTTATATCCAAGGAAACAGTCAATTAGGAGTATAATTAATTCTTCCTTTCATGATGGGGTAAATTTGGAAGGTTGTGACCACATGAATGCAGGCAGTGCAGCTGGTTAATCTGCAACCCTGAACCTCATGCTCCTAATGAACAAACTACAGCTCTTACACTTCAAACAACAGACAAAACACCCAAATTCTCTACAGCGCATTTGGATACCTACAAAATCACACATGGAGGAAACATTTAACCAGGCAGTTGCACTGAAAAAATCTATGAATGTGCTTTTATGTCAAACACATTAAAAAACCATGCAGAACAAAATACTGAAAACTAGTAAACCGAGGTTAAGCACATTGAACAATTGGGTGGGCACAACTAGTAAAACAGATTTTTAGCACAAACAATAGAAAATATCATCTGGATATAATGAATAAAGACTTCTCCATCATGTTTTAACAACTAAAGTAGTTGCTCTTCAAAAATTAACTCCACCACAACTACAGACCTTGAGAGGCAGAAACTGAATCAGGGAAAGTGCACCTACAGGCTGTTCAAATTTCAGTCTACACAGCTACCTCACACCTTTCCCTCCTTAAGGTAGCAGTTTTCAGCAAATATCTAAAGATGAATTCACAGAGCATTTCAGTAGCTGACTGAACTCCTACAAGTTTCATCCCTTTATCTGCATTACATTTTAGTAACATTGACTCCAGAAAACACAGATATCTCGTTCTCAAAGGTAGCATGAGTTTGGAGACTGTTAGATTATTTTTATGAAGTACTTTTGGAAAACACATTCTAAGTATCTAAAAAACATTCTGGCTGGTCAGACCATGTAAATTCTGTAATAATTTAATTGATTTAATGTATCTTTATATTGAGCATAATTGGCTACATAAATCTGGTAAAAGATACATAGGCAGATGAGCAAACTAGTGAGATAAACTTCTGAAATTACAAGTGAGCCAAAAAAGATGCCTTAATTAAAAAATTTTGAATGAGTGAAGAGGTGATACTGAATTCCATGTTCATAAATTTGCTCTCAGAGTTACAGATCTGGATCAGACTTTGGACTGAGATGTTTGGTTTCCTGCCCAGCTCAGATGCAGAGTAATTTCATGAAATTATCACAATTCAATAGAGAGACACCAAAAAAAAACCCAACGTAACTTCTGTTTTGCTTCAGCCTTGAAAACTGCTGAATTCACATACAGTTTAATTTGGGTTTGTACTTTGCTTCTCTGAACAGTCCAAATGGAAATACAATTATTAACTTAATCCAAATCAGCATTACCTTCAGACTCAGCTCCTACCTCTCCCTTTTTTTTTTGTAAGCCCCTTCAAAAGGAAAAATTGCTAATGAACATGCTAAGTAATGTAGCAGCTCCCTACTAGTCATCATTATTTAGATGGAAACAGAAAATGGATACTTAAAATAATAATAGTTGGTAATTTGATCACAGATTCCAGATGATTTCCAATCTTTAAGGCATTAACCACAATAAAGTTTATTATTACATTTTCTCTACTTGTCCTTCCATGAATGGAATAAAACTGTGTCAGAAAGGAGCAGCTAAATAAGACAATGATTGTTATTTCTCTGCATGTATATAAACATATGCACCCAGAAAAGCACTGGATATACCTTTAACTAAAATCCAAAATATTAACTTTCAAACAAATACTATTTGAAGTAACCACTCTCAAAAAAGTCAAGCTAACATCATGCCAATTTTTTTTTCAAATAACCAAACAGATGTCCCAATGAAATTTGCCATTATTCTTTCCAGGAGGAAAGCCTCCATGACTTTTCCAGTAACTTTAGCAGAATTCACTCCAATTCTGTTTTCCTGGACAACATACTAGGAAAAAAATGGGAAACTGGTGTTCTGAACTCTTCTTATAAGGAAAATACCATTAAATCAATCTTCATTGATACTGAAAATACCAGTTAGAGCAGGAAAATGCTATATTCTGCACACTATTCTATACAACTGGGTTTTATTTTTCTTAAAACTTGTGGGTAATTGCAAGGAGTACAGTGTGTCATCCAAAAGACACTGATGTATAGTCAGGTGGCCACATACACAAATTATCAATGAGTATGCCTGCATAGAAAAGTGCCTCTGTCTTAGCAGCATACACTACTTGAGTATAACTTGTCCCTGAGTCTTCTGTCTGTATTTTTCTACACATTCTTAAAACATGAGAAGCATACTGCTAAACTCTTCCCTTTTATTAGGGTCTGCTCTCTGAGCTATTTGTAATGACTACAGATTTGCCTGTTTTCCATGTAAAGACAACTATTACAACTGTTCAAAGAACTAGAGGGAAAAACTTCTTAACAAGAGCAACCAACCAACCATGAAACTGAAGTATTCAGACAATGTGTTGGTATTGGCTTGGTATTACTCATGAGAAAAAAAAAAGTCCAAGTAAATGAGCAGTTCATTAGAACTGTTGTCAGTACAATATGTGAGGTGCACTGGGGATGCCTAGGATCAATCTACACACCTTAGAAAACAAAGGAATCCTGCTAATACACAGCTGACACGGATGTAGACTGGGAGCCTTGCAACTGAGTTCTGATTTTATCAACTCTTGCAAATAAAATAAATCTACCTCCTGTCAGGAAACCATGCAAAATGAGAAACCTGCTGCACTGATCACTGTTCCAAGTCACTGATCTGACAGAGAAGGCTTCAATGGCTCAGGAAGCAAAGCCTAGACTGGGAGCTCTAACAAGTGGTTGAAAAAGCAGCCACTTAGAGTGGCATCCTGGATCACACCACAGCTACATCAGTTCTGTGTACTCTGTCAAGGGGTTGGAAAAAAGGCAAACCTGATCTCAAATGTCATTCCATCCCCTGTAAGTACTCAGTGTGTTAGTTCTGCTCTCAAAGTAACATCCACTGAAGATGATTAAGGTTACTGAAAAACTAAGGCTGTTGAGAAGTGTCTGATGGGAACTGCCACTCTGAGGAGCAAAATATCCACAAAGAATCCCAATGCCCAAAGTCTCCCAGTCCACACCTCCTCCTGCCCAAACCACAACAGCACAAAATCATGGAATACTTTTTGTACTGAATGGGTAAGTATTCATTTGGTTTAAAATCGCATCAACAGGGAGAAAAAAGAAGTCATGTTTGTTTACACACTCCTAGTTGTTTGCTGGAAGAAACAAAATTTTTGCATCACCAGCATATTTCTTTCATCCTTTCCACAGACCTTATGCTCTTTTCACAATATCTGACTTAGGACAAGAAAAAGAAGTTGCAGCACTAGGGTGAGAAATATTTACTGGCCCAAACAGAAAAGCACAGGACAGCTTGAATGTGCAGGTCTACAACAGCCCTAAGCTATTCTAAGATGCAAAGGATTCTCTCTTTGCAGCAGCTTTTCGCAGAATAATGGACACAAATTTGCGGTGTAGTTGCTATGTGGATAAGTACTGCCAAGCCCTTAAAAACATAAATGTGAAATTGTATCTCCTCATTAGAGAATTCTTCCCCATCACTGTAGTACTAAGTGGTCTCACAATGTTGAATGTATTTCCACTTCTCTGAGCTGTCAAGAATTTTATCCCTGTTTTACACCTGGGGAACTGGGGCATAGAAAGGTTAAGGATATATCTAAATGGCAAAACTGTGTCCATCAGGTAAAGTCTCTAACACAGATGTGTCTCCAGTACAGACCTAATCCACCTACAATCTGCTTTTAAGGACACAATTTCCTTTGCAATGAGAAGCTGGAAGGAGTAAGGGGGTTATGTCCAAACAGAAAGCTTCTCTCCAAGAGTGCTTTGCACTGACAGTTCTGATACACTGCACACCCCAAGGGACCCAAGGGACTTAACCAAAACCATGCACCCTGCTTTGTCACAGGCACCTCATTTAATTGAGGTCTAATAAATAATAGATTAAAGCCCTGGCCATGATATAATCTCTTTTCTTACTGCGATTCTTGTAAAATTGTACAAAAAGAACTTTTAAAAACAACTTTAAAAGAGCCAGAAGGTCTCTTTATGAACAAGAGACAGCTACAAAAATTTTAAAATTACAAGAAGAAATCAAAGTGTTAGAGTAGGACTTTGCTCAGATGGTATCTGCTGATGGCCCAGGCATGCTCCGCATCCAGTGCTGCAGGCATGTCCTGAGCAGCTGGAGATGTGAGCATCCAACACCCACGCAGCACATGGAGCTAACCCGGGTCTGAGGGTGCTGTGGGACTCCAGAGGCTCCTCTGGGCTGACAGGCATGAGACCAGGGCTGCAGCAGGGGATACTCAAGGACAAGGACTGCAGGGAATACTGCCACAAACTCCCTGAGCGAACATCTTTCAACGTCGGCTTAAATTTACTGGATTAAGGCAATGCAACAGTAGTGTTACTGAAATGGCTTTGATTTTGGCTCTTAGGTGTCCTCGAGTTCCAAGATTTTAACTGATTATTTTGAGGCTTATCCACCAAAATAAGAAGGGTCTGATAGGAAATGATCACAAACATCAGCAGCTGCTATGCATAGATGCTACTGATACAGAGACAGCTGGGTACACATTTCTGCGGTCATTTCCTTGATGAATAGAGAGTGCACTGTTGCACATAAAAATGGCATTGTCAGCCTCTCTCAAAACACTTTAGGTTCAGTCCTGAGCTGGATGACTAAGACTTGTCTTTAAGCGACAGAAAGACTCCAAAATCTGTCAGTCCACGTCCTGCTGGCGTTCCATGCCCAGGAAGATAATAGCTTTCACCAGCAACTCTCAAACCTGCAAGGCAAGCATCTGATTCTGCAAAAGGTTACAACAGATATGTCCCTTAAGTGCACAGAGAACAGAGGTTTTAAAAAGGATACTCATTCAGCCAGCTAGATTCATGCTCCAACAGGAAAACATGTCACAAGGCCTCTGGGGAAAAAGAACTCAATGCTCCAGGCGGGCAACCCAGGACACTTGGCAAAACAAAGTAGGAGAGAAGGAGGAAATCGCCTCTTCAAAGGCTAACGGGGAAGGGGCAAAACATGGGCATGCTGAAGCCTGCTCCTAAATGTCATTATTCAAGGGGAAGTTAATGACTCTTCCCCTCATACACAGGATGTGCTCTTCCCCCATAAGCTATCATTCAAAGAATCAACTAGTACTAACTAAGCATGCTATTAGCTGTTGATATTTAATAATACAAGAACAGAAGCCACAGCTCTGGCCTTGCCAGGCCTCTTGATTAAGGGCAGCATTGTAACTAACAGTGCCTTTGGCACTTTGACAGGTTCAGGAGGTTAGTGCAAATTTCTGACAGGATTTGCACATCAGTGCTTTATTGAATCACACTGACCAACCTTTCTGGACCAAAGGAAAACAAAACCAAAAAAAAAAAAAAAACCCCAAAAAAAAGAGAGAAAAAAACAACTTCTGGCCTTAGGAAAAAAGCCAAAAAAAGCCAGCAAAATTATGACATTTTCTCACAGGGTATTGCTCCAGATGTGGTAAAGAGCAGAGCATCTGCAAATCTTGGACTGAATTTCTCCATTGTATCAGCAAAATGATTACTCAGTAAGTGATGTACTTGTGCCCCAGTAAACAAAACTGCCCAAGAGTCACTGATATGCCAGTACCTCAGGGCATGAAAAAGGAAATTGTAAGACAGACGGCCAATGGAAAAAAACTCTGAGGTGAAGGAAATTGTCAGTAATACAGAGAGCTGATGAAGAAAAACTCTGAGGTGCTCCTATGCAAAACCAAGCTAGATCAGTAAATAGAAAAATCTCAGAGCAGGGACACAGTACTTTATTTCTGTAGAATCCACATTTGCACCCTGAACACTTGAATTAGTTATGGATGTCTTGACCCTCAGAGAATCAAAACACAAAAAGCCCAAACAGCCAACCAAAAAATTTACACCAAAATCCCTCAAAAAACCTAAATACAAACAAAAACAAACAAAAAAAGAAACAAAGAAACAGACAATAAAAGAGATAATAAAAGGAAAAAATAAACATACCAAAAAACCCCATGCTACTAAACCATTTCCACAAAAGTCATAATCCAAGCTAAACAAATTTTGGAAGATTATCTGCATTAACTAGCTACAAAGCTTTAAAAGGCTATAAAAATGCAAGAGCCAATATACAAGGAAATGTATAAGCAAATGCAAAAACAAGACCAAAACCTTGGAAAATCATTTTCCAAGCTGCCTTCTCATGAGATGAATTAGGCCATGGAACAGTCCCCATTGCTCGGGCAGGCTGAAGTTGGACAGAACACTGGAAATGCATACTGCAGGGAAACTTGGAAGCCAGACACTTCCAAAGTCCTTTCCACCTTTAGCCTCTCTTATTCTACAAATACCAGGTCTAAATTGTTACAGAGTTTCCAGGTTTTCACTAAAACAAGGACGAGACATTTGTCATTGCAAAGCTGCCTCTAAGAGGCAAGCCAGAGTGGCTCAAAGGAAGGAGATAAAACAGAGATGTCAGAGCTCTCCCGCTGAGTGCTTTAGTCCGAGTGCTCAGTTTAGCAACATGAAGATGTTTATGCTGCCTGCAAGAGGACTTCAAATGGCTTGTCTACAGAAATTACTTTAGAGGAATATTTTACATGACATCATCCAACTACATTAAGTCAGTTCAATTACTGGTAATCAACTTAGAATATATCTGTGTAGTTATTTTTAGAGGTTTTACTGAGGTTTATTAGGAGGACATATTCTAGCACTCCCTTTATCAAGATGCCATAATGCTCAGCTATTTTGGAAAAGGACAATTTTATTTTTATGCCCTTTGTGTAACATTTGGGGTTTTGAACAGTTTTTTTCTTTCTTACACTCCCCAGAGTTAGTTACTTCTGAGGACAAATGTCCATTGATTAACAATGAAAACACACAGGTTGCAGAGAACTCAATTAAGGGATAGACTGCAGAGCAGTGGGTCTAACTATCCAGGAATTTGCTTCTCCCTTCTCAATGAAGCACAAGGAAAACACTCAAAGTCCTGACAGCCTCCAAAGAAGTTACGTTTCTCGTTTCCAGAGTCCCAAATAACACAGAGCACGCAAAGGGCAGCAGAGTTCCCAATGAACACACTGGGACAGCCAGTGTGGCTCTGCCAGTGAGCTCATTGGGATGCTGGATGCTGCTGGGATGGGCTCACTCAGTGGTGGGGGGCTCTGCAGCCCTGCCCTTGCTGCGGGGGCACCGCTACAATTTCCTGCATAATAAAAAAGAGTTTCAGCAGCACATATGTAGGGCAGGCTCTTCTGTGGTACCACCACTACACAGGGAAACCTCTCACTCCCCTGGGAACTGGGAAAGGGAGAAAATATATTTTAAAATCTTCTTCTGCTTACCTATTTCACATGGATGTTGTCTTACCCCTCATGCCATATCACATCAGGATGGAATCATAAAAGTAATATTAAGCTAACATGTGAGGATAAGTTAAAGACAAAGCAAGTTGAAAAAAGAAAAAAAGTCTCCCTCCCGCTCTATACTTCCAGCCTTTCTTTTGACTAGTTTTTATTACTTGACCAACATTTTTTTAAGGGGTCTGTTTTGTTTTCTGTACACATGTAACTCCCATTACTGTCAGTAGAAATTATGTATGCACATCAGTAGCAAACCAGACTGCAGGATATTTAGCTCTCTAAGGTATCCATGTCCCTGTTACAGTCATGATTCAGGAGAAAAGCCAACAAATATATTTGGAATTCTGCCTTTAAACAAACACCATATTACAACAAAAAAAAGTACTGCCTGATGCTTCCAAATGGAAGCAATACACAAGAGAGAATCCTACTTAAACCAACAAAAGACTGGATTAACAGCAGTTATCCTTTTCCATCATTCCCTCAATGTTGCAGTGCCTCACATGATGAAACTGATCAGCAATATCTCTTTGAAGAAACAAAGATAGCATTTTTCACTAACCTTTATACTGAGATAGTTAAAAAATTACAGCAATACTTGAGAATAGCAAACAAGAAGACTGTAATATTTAGTTACTAGAACTAAGAGTACTTTTCCATTTACAGACCACAAAGAGCTTTTACAATATTGGATCTCTATCGCCATAAATCGGAGGAGGAAATAACGGGTAAAGTGGAAGAAATTTGGCCAAGAACTGAAATGAAAAGGAAACCATTTTTCCTAGCTCCTCATGTGACATTTTGTCCTCTGCAGCCTGTCAAGCTCTTCTTGACAAGCCAGTGTGTTGCTCTCTCAGAAGCCAAAATCCCATGAGATCATGGAAGTTATTCTTTTCCACATAAAGAATCCTCAAATGCAGAAGCTCTGACAATAACCTGTTCATTCAACTTGCCATTATTCCCCCACGTATGAACAAACTGCCCTTCAGGTATCTACACCAGTTTAGTTCCTCAGGCTTTTATATTCTCCCCTCTTCAGTGTTCCTCAACTTCTAAGGCTAAGAGTGAAAAACACACATTAGCAGCAGCATATTCATCACTTTGTGCCTTAAAATCACAGGAAGGCACTTGAATTCCAGTAAGAGCATGTCTTTTCCTTCCAACACTAATCATGTCACTGCAACGTTTTCCCTCAACCACACTTAATGTTTTTATCAAGAAATTAAATCTAATCATCAATACAGGGATATGAACTACAGAGTGTCTGGGCACAGACACTTGTCCTGCCAGGCTACACACCACGAGACTGTAAAAGCAATCATGCTTTTTAAAACTATTTCTTCAATGAACTCACTGCTCTCTCTGTGCCAAATGCAATTCTGACAGGGTCTCAAAACCAACACAAAAGGTGAAATGAAACTTAATGAGAGTTTTGCAGCTGAAATCCACAAAGCTTGATCTTACCCAAAGTTATTTCACTTCTGTCACAGGAGGAAAACTCATAATGGACCTTAAGCTCCCTCTGAACACCTCTGTTTGAAAAAACAGACCCATATTAGCAGTGTATTAGCAGTCACAAATGCTAGTCTAGACATTACAGCCACAGCCTCCTTCTTTAATCCTCTCTGGCTCACATGTATCTGTATGCACTAGGCTGTGATCATCCACATGGTTTTCTTGGCAATTTGGATCTCTCAAGGAACCTGGCCTGAATATTGCTCTAGCAATACCCAGTGCAGTTTTACTTATAAAAGTGATTAATTGAAGACTCTAAGCTGTTACTACTTGGAATAGGAAATAAAATGTCACTCAGCAAGCCATAAATCATGAAAGCTGCCAATAAAAGCACCTGAACCATGCAAGTCAGAACCATGCAAGCTTACTATCTGTAAAAAAAAAAAAAAAGTGCATCCTTGCAACAAAATAATACCCATTACTTGTATTATTAAACAGCTATAAACCTTTCAGACAATAGCTGATTTTGTGCAAAATATCCTTCCCTGATTTATCACGAATAAATAAGCTTGTGAATGAAAACATGCAGATATTTTTAATTTTATTCTTTTTTCTTAAGGGTGTGAATGATAAGGATTGATCCAAGCACTCTGAAGGCAGTAGTGCTTGTCAATGTTTGGACAAAATTTAAACTCTTTTTGGTGGATGCCTATCTTATCTCCAACTAGTTCATTTATTTATTTACTCCCTCCACCTTAAGAATTTAACACACTAACAGCAAAGAACTGCTTAATTCTCCAGTAACATATTGACTTTTTAAGGAGTAAATGAAACTAATTAATTCGTTTAGTAAAACTTACTTGTAATGACAATACATCTATCATAACAAGATGAATTTTATCAAACACGCTGTCTATTAGCTTGTAAAGAAATACTGTAAAATAAAAGCAGTCTTGCTGGCACATTGTATTGTCTTCCATAAGGTGTTTGCTAAACAGTGCAGCTATATTGTCATAGTGGATTTCACTGTAAGTCTGTTTCTCTCATCAGTGTTTTTTTCTCTATTTTCCATAAATCTCTTTTGCATGTGGCAGCGTAGGAAGAAAAAGCTCTTCAGTAAGGCAACTCCTCCTGTCCTTTACAATGACTGTGGAGGGATAGCATCGAGTATTTGTTTCCTTTATGTCTGACAGACCTTATACAGAAATAGATAATGTATGTAGCATGTATAAGATAGACTGTATGTAGCATGTTAAAATATGCATCAATTTAACCCATGTAAGCTACCATGCTTCTACTTTTTCACAGCGGGAATGGTACACAACAGTCAGTAGCAGAGCCTGAACTACATGGATCTTGCAGTTTTCTAATAAATCAAATGGCCTGGTGAAGAAAGATATCTTAAGTTACATTGTTCTCAGGAAATTAAAAATGCTTCACAGTACATGACACCTATCAAGAGCTGTGAATAAGTATAATCACAGTCTAACAAAACCAATCTACTTCATAATTTTTTACAGTGCTTTTGACTGCCATACCTAAATGCTGCCGAAGTAAATTATTTCTATACTCAAGGATTAAGAGTGGCTGTCACAGAAGAATCTGGTTTTTTTTCCTTCATCTCCAAAGCTCCCCAGAACACAGGGTTGTCTTTATATCTCTCTTGGACAGTGTTTCCTAAGGTTTTTTAGAACATTTAAAAAGTGGGTTGCACCTGCTTCCACCCAGTCTTTTCACTGTCCATGTTTCCTCATGACCAAACAGTCTAATCCAGAGTTTTCAGGTGTTTTGCTCAAGGTCTTACAAGATGCCTTGTTCCAGGAGAAATGAAAAGGTAATGATCTTGACTTAGCAGGAATGTTTCCTGATCCCACTCCTCTATCTGCAGAAAATAATGTCATTTCTTTGAAGCAGCTAATAACAGGAACAACCATCTGTCTGTCAACCACAATAGCAAGATTCTACTTAGCAGAAGCAACCCCAGGTGACAAACAGGAAGCATGGATGGAACTGCCATGTGAAGAGAGCCAGACAGATGCAGTTTGTTTCTGAAAAAAAAGTAACTCTCTGAAATATCCTTCCATGGTTTGTTATTACATTAGATTTTTCTTGTTCCCTTGCTGCAGCTGTCTTTAACAAGAAAATTTAAAAAAAGCAAACACAGGTGTTTACCCAAGGATCAATTCACCTGCTGTTGCTCTGCTCCACCTGGCCCTGTCGCTCAGTACCTGGCCCAGCCGTGCAGCTGGGCTGACTCATCTCTGCACAAGAACATTTCTAAATGATCTATTTTCAGGGCTTTGGTGCTGCAAAAGGAGAAGGAAGGATAAAGACCCTTCTTTAATACTATATCATTTATCTACTTTGCATCACACTTTTACCTTTTTTGAAACAGCAAAAACACAGTGGCTGAAACCTCCAGGCTTCTGAATGCTGGGCTAATGTGCAAATCACCCCCCTGCAATCAAAGGCATCATAATTCATGGGCATCTGCATCATCCTCCCCCAATACCAATTTACTGGAGCAGCAAAAAGGAAAGAGATTTCCAAGTTTGTTGCAAAATTTCAGATCTGTGTTTGAATGGAGTTGATGGATTTCCAGAAGCAGAGTGGAGTGCTCTGCTTTGAATTAGCCATTATCTTTTACATCCCTCCATGTTTCCTGTCATCACAAAAGAAGATGAGTTACCCTTTAACTTACTGCAGAATAATCTCTGACTACCAGCAAAGGGGTAGTTAATGCTATTGGCAAGGATGATTTAGGAGACAATTTCAAAGTTCAGCTAACTATAAAAACAGAAGTCATACTAAAACAGCCTCATTCATTCTGCATACCGTGAGGAAAGCAGGGCTTAATACCACAAGTGCTGGGAGATGTGACAGTGTGATGCAAAATGGTAGTTTCTCACTTTCTCCCTTGACAAGTGCATCCAGCTCTGCTGACAGGAATTGGTGTTCATCAACCACTGCTAAAATATAATATATTAAGTATGACATCAGTGCCCAGACCAGATCTGACAGGCCTAAGTGTATGAAGAGGAAACCCTTACCTTACAGATTCAGCAGAATAATCCTGACTTTACAACTTTCCTATTTAAACAAACCAAGTAACCTAACAGCTGCAGACAGGATATATTCTGACAAAAGCTTGATTCTAAGCTTATTTTTGAACATATTTTTTAAGCCTCCTACAATGAAAAAGTCCATTGTTTCAGAAAGTTACAAATCTTTTTCTGTGCTTAAACAATAGCAGCAAATGCCCTCCAGCTACTTGACAATCAGAAGCTTTTTTGCTTTTATTTTTTTCTTCAATTTGCTATTTTTACACATGCGCATATCCATATACATATATATGTGTAATTGAGTTTTTTCCACAAAAAATTAAAACCCTCTCAAAAAAAAAAAAAAAAAAAACAAACCAAAAAAAGGAAGGAGCAGTTGTGTATTCAAAATTCAAAACTGTTTAACAAAAATTTTGTTATGGAAGATTGTCATATGAGGGGTTCCCAGCATTTTGTATCACTGTGTATCTCTCAATCCTCATTCCCTTCTTATGACCAAATACATATTTATCATCAAGGCTTTCATTGCAAGCACTACATCTTAGATCTTTACTATGGCTGACTGTCCATCAGAAACCTACAGCTCAAAAACCAGTGATCAAAAGGTAACACATTTTCCCATGGATATTCAGCTGCCAGAGGCACAACACAGAAACAAAGACCACCAACCACATGTCAACTATGTACTGAAGGAAACCATAGTCTGAGAAGAACCATTCCAGAAAGAGTAAACCCAAATAAACTTGTGTATATTTATCTGTGTACTTCACTGTAAATAGGCACTTAAATTTCATAATGAGAAACACAGACTCCTGAAAATGCAAAGTGCCTTAAATACACTTGATTCTCCACCAGCATTTGCAAAATAACAGGAACATTATTTAGGGAGATAAAAATCAGCAAAACAGTCCATGTGGCTTATTTAATTTCCAGGGTACTCATTTTATGTCACTCTGCAACTTCACACTTCATTTATCACTGTATCAACATCTTGTTATAAAAAAATACCCATGGATACTTAAAACAGGGAGCCCATGCAGAATTTTTGTGTGATACTCCATTGGTAGGATTGCTAGGTGATTTCTGACTAGGGCTTGAAGACCTTGTTAAATATTGACCTAACTCTGGCAGAGATCACTATGCCCATCACTGGCCATTTGTTCCCACAACAATCCAAAATCGTTTACCCAGACAGCTCTACAAAAACATGAGCAGTGAGAAAGCTGCTAATGATCACACTTAAATGACTTTAAGATTTCAGTGTTCATATCTCATTGAGATAAATGGAACAATCCCTCACCCCTACAGTGTTTCTTCTAAAGTGATTTGCAAACTCTGGAAGTTGTCACCAAACGTGTTTTTCATAACTTCATGTTAGGAAAAATCACCATGGCAAAAGGAATAGAATCTAAGACCCACTGTGCTCTCCAGAAGCAAGTATAGCATATTTAAATGAAAAAAAACAAAAACAAAACACTATTAATAATAGCGACAATTGCATTCTTGTTTTAATTATTTTACAGTCCCCAGGTTACCTGAAATCTAGGTGAGAAATCCATCTTCATTAAGTAATGCTAGAAAAAACTATGATCCCATTAAACATAGAAGCCAACCGTGATCTGAAAATTTTGCCCATTCTGCTTTTGACAGTACCTTTGCATTAACAGTTTCCTGTTTTTTCCTAAGCTTCAGTCTGTTTTCCCTCATCCAGTAAAACTCGCATAAGGAACAGAAAATAAACAAGCATTTTAACACTCACTTTGCTGAAATTTCCCCAAGCAAACAAAACAGGTATAGAAGCTGGAATGTAGCTGCTGAATTAATTTCGTGTTTTTTCATTATTTTAATTTCTTATCTCATTGACAATTTTTTAAAGCTCATTCTTTCTAAATAGGGTTACATTTTGGAATTCTGGTCAATCCTAAATCCATATGGACATGTAACAAAAAAGGTACAGGCAGGCCTTTGCACAAAAAGCTTCAGTGCTGTTACCATTTTGGCAATATACTCCATGATCCAGGGGTGTATCTACACCCACTATCTGGCAATATCTAAGGGCAGTCCTAATTAAAGCTGTTAGAAAGATGTGTCTAGTGTGAAAAGGCAAAAATGAGGTTCTGCAGTTTTTCTGAATCACCTCTGCTATGATAATGCTCCTTCCTATCATCTTAATGAATGCATGAAGAGCTAAGGCTTAATATTTTCATTCTGAGACAGACTGGATTCACAAGCTATTCAAAAGTTAAATGTGGAAAAAAATCCAAATAAAACATTCCTCCCAGACAAAATCACATGTCTAAACAATTGCAGATGCTGTGACAGTGTCTGCACTCTCTGTCAGGACATTTGGAAAGGTAATCACGCACCCACTGCAATTTCTTTTTCAATGGCAGTTCCACACATTTGTAGCTCACTGTCCAAACGCCAGAAAAGGTGACAAGGTAACAATTCTGCTTCAAATCAAGACTAACTAGGATTGAGTTTAGTCCTTGGAAAGGAGGAACAATAGTCTTTTTCTTCTTCATAGCGACTTCCTCTGTGTTCCGCATTCAGAGCAGCACAATGTCACACTGGCAGGCATAGGGTAAACAAAAATATTCTAGGAATGGGAAGTAGGTAACATTATAGGATTGTACCATATTCCCCTGGAGTTTTGTAGAACACCTTATCACCAACTCCTTCCACGAAACCAGTGCTGCCAACCAACAGTAGTTAAGTAGCTCATGTCCCAAACCCCATTTTAAATGAAGCATATTTAAACAAATATTTAAATTGAAAATGTGAAACCATAATGAATGCAGTGGAAGATGCTAACTATGAAGCAGAACCAACAGTAGAAAAAAAAAAGCTGCAGTTCTTCAAAGATCAAAATCCAACAAAGCATTGCATTGATAACAGCGAGAGTTCTCAGCAGCTGATGTCAAAGACAGGTAAATGGTCCAGGCAATGGCAATTTAGGATTCCGGGTAGAAAATATTGACAGTACCCTTATAATCCCAGTGTTAATTTTTCTCGTGGTCTCTCTGCTATCATTAAACTCTCATTTAACAAGAACTGCCTACCAAATCATAAATCCAGTTTAACTCTTGAGACAATGGATCCTCAAATCCTGTGTCTACTTCAACAAACATCATCACGCCAATGCATTTCATTTTTTATCTGAAGAGAACAGCGCTCTTTTCTCAGTGACAAGGTTAGGCCATATGTATACAGACTTTTTCAAGGTCTTAATTGGAAATGCTCAGTGGCAGTGTGAGGTCCCCAACTCATTGCATGGGATTTGAGAATGCTGAGCATGGAATTAGAAACTGATTTTTGAGAAGACAAAGACCACCATATATCATATACATCCCTGGGGATTTTCTGAAAACCAGAAACTCCAGAAGCTCATCTTGACATCAAAGGCATCTAACTCCTGTCTATTCAGCTGTTGATGATTAACAATATAAGTATTTTGATATTAACTCTCAAGTTACATTCACTGCAGACTAAGTTATCATGATCTCATAAGGAGCCCTGATTGACCAAACACCAGACACTGGCCTCAGCAGCCATACAAAGGCTGCATTTGTCCTGTTTTTAATACCCCGAGCACCGTAAGAAAACGAAGTCAAAAGTTTCCAAGAGACATCATCTAACTCATCCAAGGTAGATTTGATTATATATAACCAACATGAACACACTGCTGTCCCACCTGTTATTAAGATATTGCCAATTAAAAGAAACCCCACAGTGACTGCAGTCAGAAACCCTTGCAGCTCCCTGCTACCAAAATGTTTCCCTTATATCCCTTGCTATGTCCCAAATTTTAGTTTCCACCATTACTCAATTTCCACCAGTACTTCCACCTTTGTAATACTTCAGCTTAAACTGAAAAATGTAAACTCAAAATGCTTTCTCAGTTGTCTTTGTAAATAAATATTGCCACTCATTTATATTTTTCTTCAAAACCAGCATTTCCTAAATTCCTTATTGTTATCCTTTGCATTTCAAGAAGTATGAAGACCAAAATGGACCATTCAAAACTTAATATTGCCAGGCATCATCAGGAAATAAACTATTGTGTCAGGCATGACTATGTAGTAATACTTACATTATCTTACATACCATTACCAAGGTTTACCAGAGAAAGGAGGGGGAAAAAAAAAATCTTTTGTCATAATGATTCTTTAGCAACAAAACATTTTATAAAGTAAGTAAAAGTCCTTGCTACCAGTATTATTGCACTGACAAATGTAATGACTATAATCAATCTAAACTCAGTTTTTGATGATCAATCTAAATATTTAAATAATGTACATTCCCACTATTGTCTCCTGGAAGCTGCATTTAGGACAAAAATATTCTGAAAGGCCAAAGTAGAGACTTGCACAGATTCATCCCCTTTGCTTTCTAATTGCCAGGTACTAAGGATGGCTCTGCCATGATGCCAGAATTGCCTGCGCAAAGACAGAGGACAAAATTTTTCCAATAAACTAAAAAACTGACACCCAACTGCATGATGCCAGGAAAACAAGGATTTAAGAAATTATTGGAAAAATTATAAAAACACAAAAATAGTCTATGGCAGCTGGATTGAAAAAAAAAAGGTGGAGGGGCAGCATCAAAAAGATAAGTAAAATCGTGGGCTATTACTGCTTATTTTCTTCAGACATTTACTGCCCTAAAACCTTCAGTCCAACTTTCATTTCAAATTTTATTAGACTAGAATCTAAGAAAATTAATAGTTAAAAAAGACCCTTTTTCCAACAACAGGCTCACATCAGTACCTCAGTAAGAAAAATTTAAAAAAATAATTTTATAAATTATCTGGTTTTCAAAGAGCTTTTCAGGGTGATCTATCACAGTCTCTTAAGATGATCCTGTTTGTTTTTAAATCTAGAGAAAGTTTTAAAGGTTTTGGGTCTTGTCTCCTTTTTATTCTCTGCAAAATACATATTATAAACTCTCTCACTAGCCAGAAAGTCCCCAGCAAAGCAACTTAAGACTACTTTTCTAATCTTCACAAAGGCAAAAGTTTACCAAAGCAATAAAATTGTTTAAAATGCCTTCTCATCTAGAGCATGTCGGCAATTCTGAATTGAAATGTGCAATAAAATTTATATTACAGCCATATTGTTTCCCCTTCATTACTTTAAAACGTGCATGTTCAAGCCCAAAATCTAAACACTCCCATTGCTTTTTCTGTTTCATAACAGCAATTGGGATGAGCCATTTTACACGAATCATCTTCCTCACTCCTTTTCACTTCACTGGCACCCATGAGCTCAGCTAGAGAAAGCTCTACCCAGAACTGCTGAAAAGCAATAACAGGCAATCATCTTTTTTTTAAATATATATATATATTTGTTTCTGCATTCCTCTCCAAAGACACTGTGACTATCAAAATACAAATGGGGCACCCAATACATAGCCCACAGTTCAAAGGTAGCAGAAACAAGACAAGGTAGCACTAGACATTGTCAAAAATCCACAGCCCAGGGAAACAACAGTCCTACAGGAAGGCTTAAGGGCATCTCCCCTGGTCCAACTGAGGGAAGTTAGACTACTAAGGCTACTCATTAAAACTATCCAGTCAAAAGAGTCATTCTTGCTATACACACACACAGAACTTGGTTCATGCTGCCAGTGGAAAGTATCTCAGATGTGTATCTTAGCCTAGCCATACTGACCAAGTGGTCAGGAACATCGTACCTAAACCTCAGGTGACAAGGGAGGACAAAGACACCCAGCTCTAAACAAACTAGCCCCGATATTGTAAACCAAGGCAAAAGAGAGTTCTGTGCAAGCCAACCTCACTCACATGCCTGAGTAATAACACCTGCAGCAGTCTTCCAACTAGATGAATCTTTGTATTGTCCATGCAGCAAAATAACTGGAGATGTTATTTTGACTGTCAGGGTGTTGGTCCCACAACAGGAAATCCTGCACCTCAGAGCCATTTCAATGGTTAGACAGCACACACCACAAAAGGGGGACTTGACATCAAACGGGAGCAAAGAGAAATCTGGCCCCCGAATGTACTGCCAGAGTTAAGTTTGGGAACTGTGTAATCCTTGACAGGGCTTTGATGCAGCAGTCCCACTCTAAAATGCTTTGCTGATGGAGGATAAAACTAAGCATATGCTGAAGTACTTCAGAGATGTGAGAAGGCTCCACTCAAGTGTTTTACAAAATTATGACTTCTCACTGCAAGGGCCAAAGCAGCACTCTGTTTTGTTAAAAATCAGTGCTGGATACTTTCTCCAAAGGTCCTGTCAGAACTTCCCAGTCATCACAGTGCAAATTTCACATGGCAGCCAATGCTTGCTATCCAAATCCACTCTCTTTTAATTTTTCTGGGTCTTTTTCCTCTGAAAAACAAACTTCTTTTCCTATTAAAATAAAAACTTTAGACCTTTTCTTGATGAGAATTCTTTGGATTCTTTCCTTTCCCCTCACTGTTATTCAGATTTCATGAAAAACACACTTTTGACTTATAGTCTTGCACACCACAATCTGGCAATATAACTGTGTTCATATCATTTCCTAGTGTCTACTTTTATGCTGCGTAAAAGAAAGCCTGATTGCTGCCCTAGAGTACATATACATTTCAAACCCTCTGGTCCTCTGAGATGACTGACTGCCATAAATGTATGTATTAATCATGCTATACTGGCTATTCCCATGCAAATAGACATAATTAATCTAATTTTTTCAATCAGCTTTTTAAAGTCATAAATTGTTATGGGCTGAATTTTAGGAAACAATAGCTTTTCTTTGACTTTATGTTACACTTTATTTGCATTAATGCAAATTATTACTCCCCTTCTTGACCAAACAGCCAGAACACTGGCAGTCAGTGCCTTCCTCCCAAATGCAGCAGCACACAAAACTACTTTTAACACAAGAGACAAGTTTGAAGCAACACAGTGACAGGAGTGGAAAGAGAACCTAGAGAATCAAATCCATTCTCAACATCTTGTGAACCATTGATACTTTTTGCATCCTTACTTCTCTTTACACAGAAATAGTTTTCAGTGTCTACTTTAAGATAATAGGGTATGGAAGGGCACCTCATCAAGAAAGACAGAAATCCTCCAGAAGCCAACCAGTGTAGAAGTATCACCTCTTAAGGGAGCCAAAGGAAGCTGCTCTACATCATCCTTGTCAGAGGCCAAACTGAAAGCATCAGCTCTTTATGCAGGAATGGTAAAGAACTACCTGCAGTAATGCTTCTACTCCTCCCAAATCCAGAGAAACCATTACTTAAGCCACTGGGAGATTTAAATCTCATCTCCAAGACACCCTCAGAATGGCACTGACAGGACCACATGATGCCTGCTTTAATTCAGTGGCAAAACTAGCCTTTAAGGGGCTTTGGAGATATATGAAATTCTGGTCTACTCACGTCAAAATGAGTCTTTCCATTTCACAAGTGAAAAGAACAGATAATGGAATTGTCCGTATCAGAAAACTTGGTGCCTCTGAACTAGGAGAAAAAGCTAGATTTAATTTTATTATCTGAGATTGAAATTTGTCTCACTTAGAAAAAAGCCATAATGGACATTAAAAAAAAAAAAACAACGAAAACCCAACCACCCATTACAGCAACACAAGCAACTTTGTTATATCAGTTAAATATATTGTTTAATTAGTTTTCTAAATGCATACACTGAAAAGCCATTAGACAGCCATTAGGAGTAATACATCCATTTTCTTTTTACAATCACCTGATTTACAATCAGCCAAATTTCTAAACTAATTCAGTCAAACAACATTTCTGGCACTACTACCCCAGTAAAGTTTCCAATTCCCTTTTTTGACTGTGATTGGTGTAATTTTCCCTTAGGCTCTGAAGCACTGATGATCATCTTCGCTTCAGCAGATTTACAGAGCATCTCTTAGGTTAAAATGTTCCTAGTATGTTTATGGTCTCATTTCAAGATCCAGAAATCTGAAACTATTTAGCCATTTTTATGAAGTAACCTCTAAGAAAACCAGCTTTGTGTTCTCCTTATGTGGAGAAAAATGAGATGGCTTTAGACAAATTTAGAAAAAATCCTGAGCTCCCAAAGGATCCAAATCCATCTGGTTTTTCACACCTCAGCTGACTTACTGTTTTGTTAACAAAAACTTTCTTAATAACTTTATTAATTAGCAACATATCTACATGAAAACTTGTTAAAAGGCTCATAATGACTTTGCCAAAACATTGCGGATTATCTCAGTATATTTCACTGATAAAAGAAAAAAACTACAGTGTAAAATAAAGCCTTTGAATAGATTTCATTCTACAGCTTCTGCAATGCTATTTTTCATTGATGCACTAGAGATTCTGTAAGGTTTCCCACTGTGTTTTCCCTACCTTGCATCAGCTCCAGTATCACGCCGTTTGGAACTGCATTAGTCAATCAACAATACACATGATATTCTAAGGATAAAGTAACTGGTGGTGGCACTTTACAGAAAACTAAGAGAGAGAGTGTGAGACAACGAGCAAATGTGTAGCACAGCTGTCAATTGAATTTGAACCCTGATCTAACCAAACTAATATGCAAACCTCAAATCTGTCCTTCTCCCGCAGTAATTGCTGTATTTATTCCTTGCAATGCTTCAGTTGCTTGCTTTCCAAAATATAAGACAGTTACAAAAAAAAAGTCATCTGGAGATTAAACAATTCCAAAGTTTCTTTAGAACATTTTGGTGAATTTTTAAGCTTTGCTTCTGCCAAACCAAACAAAAGTAGAAAGCAAGAGCTAAGAACAGACCGCAGCATGAACGTGCCTCAATCCTGGAAGAAGATGCTCTTAACTTCCACCCTGCTCCCACAGGGAACCACCACCTGTGTTCAGGTAAGTTTTGCAATGCTCCGGAAACAGATACCCACACTCAATAAGCACTGTGAGGCAATTTTTACATTTCAAAACCAAGAGATAATTGCAGTCCATCACCAGCTGGCACCACTTCCAGCTCTGCCGGAAAGCTGACGGATGCCAATGTCTGAACAAAGCAAATGCTCTCCTCACCGCAGACAGGCTCTAAATGACCTTTACACAGCAAGGCTCTCCAGAAAACACCAAGCTTCTTTTGTGTGGATTTCTTCCAACCCATAGCATATCTATGTTTGCTAGGTTGCTTTATGGGAGAGAAAGCAGCCTGGAGGAGCAGGACCAGCAGTGCCAAGCAAAGCATGAAAGTACAGCAACAAGTGAACAAATCTCTCCCTCCTGCCAGGGGCCAAACTGGGGAAAAGGGAAGAATTTAAAATTAACAAAATACATGTGTTGGCATCAGCTGTGTCTGTCATTTCAGTTAAAAAACCAAAAATGTAAGAGACTATGGCATGACATACAGATGGAAAACTGATGGTGGGCATGCTACTGAATATACATCTTGCATTCAGGTGCTGAACCCACACTGTCATACAGACTGACTGCTGATGTTAATGCTATGAGAAATCTTGTCTGTTAATCAAAGACTAACAAATGAGCTTTAAGCATTAAAATGCTGGCTTTTTGTTATCTTCGTATTCATTTCCTTCATACTGTCTCTATGACAGTAACAAAATCCTTGAATGAAGCCAAGGACCAAGACTGCAACTAACCAGCAGAAATAAGCAAGCCAATAGCACATATTGCCCTGACTGACACCTTGAGAAGGCAGCACAAAACAATGAGAAGGGAACTAAATATAACACAAATATGGATCCAATTAGCATGAATTTTAAAAACCCAACACAGTAAATTATTTTCTATGAAAGGGAAAACGCAGCAGGAGGGGAACTTCACTGCAAAATCTCATTTGTGAAGGAACTAGAAGGTGAAGGACCTGACAATAGGAGTAAAATGAGGGGAGACATGAAGCCTAGAGGGCCACAGAGAGGCCAGGCTCCTTCCCTGGTAGGAGCGCTGGGATGAACCCCAGTGAGTGCTGTGTGAGTGAAGCAGCACTTTCACAGTCCAATGCAGGCAGCAGCAGGTGACCAGAGACAGGACAAGTGCCACCTGGGGAGGAGCCAGAAGGTAAGATGATGAACTTCTGGTTAGAGAAAAACAACACAGAAGGAAGGAACCAAGAAGAGTTGCAAGGTTTGAAATTCCCCCATAACTCTGATCTTTCCTGATTAAGACATACGAGATCTAATGAAGTGCCTCTCGTGGTCCTCCACAGATTCCCTTTACCCTTTGCCCACAGTCATGGTTGTAATAAAACAGAGTCATTTTTACTTTAAAATGTAAAATCCTGATCATATATTATCTGAGACATGGCTGTTAAAAAAAAAAAACAACACAACAACAAACAAACAGGCACACAAATTATGTCCGTCTTAGCCACTTCCTGACACGAGTCAATGAATGGTCTGTGCTCCACCATTTGACCTGATCAGCACTGGTTTGATCTAAAAGCATGAGTGCACAGGAGATCTTTTATTTGACAGAATCACATAGGTATTCTTTTCCTAGAGAAAGCACCCATTTTCTATCATGAAATACAAATATGTGAAATAATCCACACTTGGGGGAGAAGAATGCCGGTATCTGCAGCTGGTTTCCGAAGTTGGTCTGTCCTTGATCTGGATGCATGAGTTGAGCCCGGACTTGCTCTAAACCAGTCAAAACATTAGCAGCAATCCTAGCAGCAGGGAAATGCACTCTAAGAATCGATCCCAAACAGTCCATAAATGAGTATCAGAATTAGTACATTCACCAGAAGTTTTATATCACAGTCAATAAAATAGGCAAAAAGTTTGAATAATCTGCATTCCAGAGCACATTGTTGAAGTAGGATCCCTATTATTTCCATGGGTCGGTTTCCCTTCCAATTTTAAAAAAAATTTGCATAGTGTAATGCTTACAAACTGTGTTTTATTCACTGAAAATAAATTACCTCATCAAAAGTATTCCCTTTAATAACAAAAATTACTTTCCAGACAAGACAATCCTACCAAGTCTTTCCCACAGGTATTCTTTTCTACATTTAACTGAACAAGGTCCTCCTCTGATATCAATGAGCTTTCAGAATCAAAACTCCAGCACCAAACAGCCAGGCAGTGTGACAGGCAAGTAAACACCTTCAACTCCTACAACTGACACGATGTAAAACTTTTGAAAAAGACACGTGCACACTCCATAATAAAACCCTGCATCTCTTTTAATTGGTAAAAGAGACAGAAGCCTTAGTTTGGGAAGAAACATGCCTTTTATTTTTGCTCTTTCTAGGCTACTGCACGTTAAAGGACAGTGCCTGCAGGAGACCCACATGTTGCCTGTGGTGCAAAAGCACCAAAGGCTGAGCCTTTCTGCTTCAGAACAAATGGTCCAGTGTGCTTTCTGAAGCCTGCCAACACAAAATAACCAAATCTAATCCTTTCAACTAACAGCACGTTCACCAGATTGACTATGCCAGCTCACTCAGTAAAATACCTTTGGGTTTGTTGCGAGCACATGTTTTATGAACTACAGCAGTTTTAAGCTTTCCAAAACCTTTAGATAAATCAAAGATGTACCAATAGCAACTGAGTGCAAGGGTATCCCTGCAGGTTAACTTTGGGTGGCAATCCTCTATGATGAGGTCTTGCCCAGCTGAAAGAGATTCCTTCACAACACCTGGCAAGAGCATGGCAGTTACCCCTGAAGAGTCCCTGGCTTTCCCCCAGGATGGAGCCCACTGCAGCTTCACTGTGTTCCCCACGAGGGGAATGCATCATCACTGCTAAGACAGGAGGATGATGAGTGTATTTCTAAACTGGAACTCTATGCATGCAGGGGTTTTGCTCGTACCTCCAAGACATAACGCTTCATCTTACCCCTGCTGTAAACTCAGCTCTTACTGCATAAAAGCTGTGTCACACACCTAAACAATGTGAAGCAGTGTTTCTCTATCAACAGACACCCATACAACATTGCTAATACGCTGGACTTCTTGAAATAACTATGAATACAATTACCCTAAAGTGTGGGCATAAATGTACACAACTTTTCTTCCCCATAGTTTTAGTACAAGCTAAGGGGAACCAAGTATTAAGCCTCAGTAGTCAAAGCTGAGAGCATAAGCAAAATATTTGCAACTTTAAGTATAAGCAAGCAATATACCAAAAAAATCTACTTGGCAGCCTACTCTACTCAAATAAATTAGCTCCTGTAATATTCCTTCAAATATATTTTTGGCAGACCCAAAAGTTAACAATTTATGGCTACATTTAATAATAGTCTTTCAAACTATTTCCAACTGCTGAGGTCTGATATTTATAAAGATTTAGATATCTGTCTTCAGTAGACAGAACCCCTTTCCCACCTGAGAGTTTCAGAATGAAATTCATGTAGAGTTGTACAACTAAAAGTAAAATCAAATGGTGGTCCAAATGAAAGAGAAGTGCTGCAGGAAAAAAAAAAAAGGCAGCGAGTTCCTAACACCAGCTAGTTCAGGATGTGCAACGATCTGGGGTAGCACAGCATGAATCGACGAAAGCTCATCTGTCCAGCTTAAACAGAAATCACTGGAAGTCATCTTCAAGCAAATGCATGTGAATCATTTTGGCTAATGAAAACATACCCCTCAAGCTGAAGAACTTACGTAAATTACATTTCTCCTAATTCTGCCAAAAACATTAAAGAAAATGGATTTGCCAAAGATAAAAGCAAAGTAGGCATGATAGATCATCCATTAGCAATACAAGTACGGCTAATTCTTCCTGACAGTGAAATGTCTTGGGATACAACCCACTTTATTTTTTTTACTAGATGTGTGTGTTTAGATGCAGTATATCCTACACATTTTATCCCCTTATATCCTACACTTCACTACTAGTGAGATTTTACAAAGATCAGGCCTTAACAACAACATATTAAGAAGAGAACAAATATGGACAACTTAAAGTATTTTAGCATAACAAAGAAAAATAACTTAAAAATTAAATAGGAGCTTTGTAATCTCCGCAAGTACAGAAAGTAGTTTAAAATGGTGCAAATTAATACAGTTAATCTGAATTAATAACAAGAAGAAAAATGTCACATGCTTATGGGGAAACACAAGGGCAGAATTAATATTGCACTCTACTCACTGTCAGACCAACTAGTGAACTAGTTTGGGCTTTAGTTTTTTTCATAAATGCATTTTTAATGTGCAAGGTTGTACTGCATTCTCTAGCATACAACTTTGATTTATTCATGTAAACGTCAGAAATCCATCAGCAAACAAAGCCATATGGAAGAAAAAGAGATATAATGGATTTTCTGTTTGCTTTAGAAACTTGACATCTGTGGATAGCATCATCTAAGTTACAATCCAATCACTATTCATATTCTGGTCATTTTCATCTACCAATCCAAAACGTATTTTACCTGATGATACAAAAAGCTCTGGGATAGCAGAGACGAAATCGTGTTTTAAAAACTTAAAAAGGGAATAAACTTTAATATTTTCCCATACACATCATAAATTCAGAGAAAAGCAAACTCACATCTGTTCTAACTTAGCTTTTAAAAAACGAAGAAAACGTATCAGGATTATTTATATCTTGTCTGTATTTGTGGCAAAATTTTCGGAACCGGACCGAGCCGCTGGTGGCACCTGAGCTCCGCAAAGTTCCCGGGGCGCCGGGCCGGGCGGTACTTACCCCCGCAGAGCAGGAGGAACGCGGCTGTCCGCGCCGCCGAGCGCATCTTCCCCGCGCGGCTGCGGCCCCACCTCGGCGCTCCGGGCGGCACCGGCCGGGCTGCCGGACGGTCCAGGGGCTCTCAGTCGGGCCGGCCCATGGCCCGGGATGGGACGCACGGAGCGGGGCAGGGACGGGACGGCCCGCGCCGGGATGCTTCTCCGCCGGCGCTACCCTCGCTCCTCCTGGGTCCGGTGCCGCCCCGCCGCCACCGGCCGGGAAGAAAGAGCCTCGTTGCCTCAGCTGTGCCGCTCCTCTCGGGCTCTGCGGGAGAAGCGAAGTCACGACCGAAGCCCCTCTCCGCCGCCGAGCCCCCCGCGCTGCCCGGGCGGCGGCACCGCCCGGCTCCGGCCAGCCCCCGGCCCCTCCTCCGCGGCCGCCGGCCGCTCTGCCCGGGCCGCCCCGCCCGGCGGGCAGCCCCCGCCCCGCCCCGCCCGGAGCCTCCGCCGAGGGCCGAGCGCGGCCCCGCCCCGCGCATCCCCGCGGGCAAGGTGCGGGGCCGGGCGGCGGCAGCGGGCGGCCCGGAGCACCGGCCCGCGCCCCCCGGCCCCGCGGGCAGGAGCGGGGCTTGGGCGGGAGGAGCGGGAGCGGCGGCGCGGGGGGAGGAAGGCAGGCGAGCCGCGCAAACACACCAGGTGCGAGACAAAGCGGGGACAGGCGCTGCGGCACCAGGATGTACCCGAGTGGCCGTCTTCCCCGTCAGCCGAAACACATTAAACGTGTTGAATAATTAATCCTTAGGAGAGGAGACAATTTTTGCTTGATGGTAGGAGGATGCTGTAGAAGATGTGCGCTACCTGGCAGGCAACCAAAGTAAGCCGGAACGCACGCGTCCCGCTGAGCGGCGAAACGCCACTTTTAAACCGCAGGCGGGAGGGGGGTGGGAAATCTAACCGAGCCAAAGCTGAAATACGCTTTAACAGGTTGGGCTCGCCGAGAAAAGCACTCCGAAAAAGCCGCCGCTCACAAACACCGCCCAGAGCCCCCGCTGCCGGCACTCCCTCCGCCCGGCGGCCCCGCCGCAGCGCCCGGCGCGCCCGCGCCCTGCCCCGGCTGCCGCAGCCGCCCGGAGCCGCGGGCAGCCCGGCACGGCGCGGGCACAGCCCCCCGCCACCCGCGGGCACCGCGCCCGCAAGCCTCTGGAGGGGCCACAGCGACTGCCGGCTGGTACAAACCCTGCCCTCGCCCAGCGCCTCTCCTGTCAGGGCATCTTCAACCTGCCGAGGAGATACTTGCTGCTCCTCTCCCGAGAGCTGATGCTGCTTCCACACAGCCGCGCTGCTCCACAGATCTGGTCGTCAGGATTCAGACACAGATCAGCGGCTACAGTGTTCGGCTTCCCCAGCCTTCACACTCTGAAACGCCCAGGCAAGGTCAAGCAGACACACAGAGGAGATTGACGCTCAGTGCCGTTGCACCTAGCAAGAGTTGCTATAGATTATTTAAATAGAAGTCAAATAGGAAATCCTCTCTCTAGATTAGTAAGGACTCTGCTTACAGCACCGAGCTCTTTAGGAGGCAAAGTACGAGAAATTACCCTATAGGAATGTTAAAAGAACTAACCTATTTTAACTTTTCTGTTTGATCTTCTTCCATGGTCTTCGAAAGGCTTGGGAAAACAATAAGCCAAGTCAAAGCAACTAGAAGGGTAATAATGAATTTGAGATGAGCAATAATGACCACCATTAATTAATTGCTTTTAAAGCTGCCTGTCAGATAGTATAAATTAAACTTTTGAGTACTTACATGTCAAGTGTTTGTGGGGGTTTTGCAAGTGCCTAAAAGAGGGAACTGAGAAGGTTACTTGGGAAGTCTGTGAACCAAAGGAAAGTCTATAGCAAAGAAAGCAACACATAAAACATTAACATTAAATCAATGCTTTGTGGAGAAATGTCTTACGTTAAGCTAAGCTTTATCTTAAATCATATTTAAAAGCTCGTGTAGTATACAAATCAATATTGATGCCATCTAAAATACACCACTATCATCTGCACTGATAAATGCCAGTTTTCATCCAGGACAAAGTGACTTCTTGGAAGAATTTCAAGGACTTACAATCTCTTCTGGCATCTCAGCAACTGAAGCCAAAGCTGTACTCTTCTGCCAGCTTCAGGCTCTGCTCCAGCACACTAAAACTGGTTTTAGATGCCATCATGTTCGTCATGCAAGGAACAGAAGTAAGGTCACCAGAATAATTTCTTCATTTGATTTCCAGGCTTTTAAGCTAAGCAGTTTTATGTGTTTTCAGAGGACTGTAGCTTATACACAACACACCTGGAAAAAACTGGCCAACTTGAATGAAAACATGACTAAACACAGGTGTCTTGTGTGTTCCAGCTACTGTGATCATGTCTGTCATGTTAATGCAGCCACCATTCTTCCTGAAGCTGTTGTCCTTTATGGTCAGCAATGATATATTGAGGAAACATAGTTCATCCAGGAAACACAGCCTGCCATACAGAAGACAAAAATAACATAACTGCAGCATCTCTCAAACCATGCAAAAGCCTATCAAAATGGAGGCATTTAAAATTTTCCACTTGAAATTCAAACTTCAGGAGAAAAATCTTAAACCCTTCCTGCCCAGCCTGGTTTCCACATCCCTGAAGAGGCCCAACACAGGCTGTGAACCATCTGCCCTTGAGTTTACGTGAGCCATACAAGCCTATAGCAACCATCTCTTTCCAACAGCTAACTTCTGCTCCGCTATGCATAAAATACACTTTCACGTCATTCACTTGGTTTCTTTGTCTGAAGGTCTTCTGAAAACTGAATGAAAACCAGTGCTTGTAAATGGGGAATAAAGAAGCGAGGTGTCCTTAATTTACCAGAAAAGCTCAAGCTTTGCAGTGACATCTCCCATCATTCTCCTAGCAGAAATACTTTGGATGTAAATCAACACTTTCCTGCAGGCTAGTGCAATTGTGGAACTATGGCTCATACTCCTTCCCTTCCCCACCCCCCTCCCCGACTTTGACTCATTTATTTGGCACAGCAGGCTGAGCTATTAAATTACTGTAAGGTTTTTCTTTTATAAAGGCACCCTGAGATGTCTCGATACAATAATGCTTCCTGAAACTGATGCTGATTGATAACTGTTTCTTGGTTTCATCACAAGTCTTAGATCATGTTCATTTAGCATCAGGGCAGGACACTTGAGGACAGTTCCACCTTTCCATGTTTTCCAAACACTCAGGCATGAACACAAATATTTTCAGGTAAAACTCCTCCTAGAATATTGTATTTAAAATCCAATTCTTGATCAGTTCAGGACTTAAATACTTTTTCCCCCCATGCTATGAGGTTGGTTACTGCAGAAACTCAGTCTGAGGTGCTGCTGTTGATTATATAGAAAAAAAATTAAAACTACAAAAACGGGTTATTAACACTCAATGCTATTTTGTGATCAAACTGTCAAGTCTTTCATACAGTTGCAACTACAGTGGCACCGAACAGATATTCTTCCTAGGTAGATCTAATAGTAAAAGGACAGATCAAATTTTGATTGTGACAGTGACAAAGAATTTATCTGCATGTCATACTTAATTAAAGTTCTTATATACATGTTTTTCCACAATCCCTGGGCTTTATTTTCCTATCCTTCTATCAATTTCTTTCTTTTCTATTATAACATATTATATGTTATATTATATGTTAGATAATATATGTTAGATATTGCTAACGTATAAACTGCACAGCATCCACATTATCTATTTAATTTTTGTCCACTTGAGAGCATTGAAAGAGCTAAAAGCAGTGTGTTTTCCCAAAATACTCATCCAAAAGTGCTATGAATTGGTCAGAAACACTGACTACCGTGAAGAAGCAGCAAACCTGTGCTAAGAGATGTCTCCATCTTGGCACCTAGAGAAGGGAACCAAAAGCTATTTTTTTCAAGTCAGGAGGAAAGAAATCATTCTTGTGGAGAAAGTGCTACAGACTGTCCTGGTAACAAGAAGTTTAAGCAAGAGCTTAGGATTGTCCAAGAAATAGATTTCAAGGCAAAACCAGGATTCTTGTGAAAACAGTGAGAAGGGACTGGCATAAGTGAAGGTGCTGTATGAGGGAAAGCAGAACAGACCATGAGCCTGGGCAGGACCATGACCAGGAAGAATCCGTGTCCTCCAGTGACCTGACAAAGCTGTCCCTCCTGGGAGCTGGCAGCACCAGGACTGCCCTCATCTAATCTCGCTGCTGCTTCTTGGTAATAAAATTCTAAGTTCCTCCAACAATAGTAGTTTGTGTCACTGTAAAGATAATATAAAGCCTTTCTAAAAATACATTAATCCACTAAAATTGCCCGATTCCTGGCCATCAGATTGTTTCACTGAAAGCATAAACTTAACTATCAAAACTATCATGAAATCATAAATCACAGTGTCTGGTGCCATCAGAAGTCAGTACCAAAATAAGTCTCTAACCATTTATCTGAAAGTTTCAAATGTTTGCCTTTGTTGCTGCAGGTTTCCATGAAGCACAGGATGACTATGCTGGAGCATTTCCATGCAGAGAGGAAACAAATTCTCTCAATATTTGCAAACAACAGGTGCTTTTTTGTTTCAATTCTATTCAGAATCTCATGTCATCTTGCATCTATCTTGTTACAGAAGCTCTCCAAAACTGACAGGAAATACAAGCTCAGTTTTCATGTCATTGTTCTAAGGATTGTCCTGCAAGTGCCATGGATGCAGCTATTACGTCAGAAAAAGGCATCTGGAGTGAAGGTCAGCGTGATACACACTGTTGTACTTTCAGTATTGTAAGTTCCAAACTCACTGAAATCCAAAGATGTGATTTTTGTACTCTCTTGGAGCAGCAGGATCACAGGAGTGTGAGTGCATGAGGATGTGAACCTCTTGCTGTGATGATGAGCCCTGCCCCGTGTGAGAGAGCCTGCAGGCCTGGTGTGCCTGTAGCAGGGCATCCAGCAGAGCTGTGCCACAGCTGTCGTTCCGCCGCCGCAGGAATATCCCCAGCTAGCATCGGGGACAGCAGCAGGGCTGATGACTCATGGTTATCTCATTTGCAGAGACAATCCTTTTTGCCTGGAACCATACTATAACATAAACCCAACAGTTGTAACCCACAGGCGCCTTGGCATTGAGGCTCAACATTTATCCCATTACTCAAGAGGCATTAATTTCCCCGAGATATTAACAGATATTGGCATGATAAATCTCTTTGCATCAGTACAAGCAGTAAGGTTCTTCTGAACTTTGAAGGCTGGGTTTTTCTAGCTTTTAAACAAATATTTGGGATCTGCCTGGAAATGTTATGATCACGCCCAAGGACATTCACACATCCCCCATCAGAAACTGAATGGTAGGGGGTAGATACTTTTCCAAAAACTAGCTAGAGAAATATATTGAAACTGGCAGCTGATAAATTAAAACCAGCTAACAAAATAGAAAACATCCTTTGTTGACTCTTCTCCAGGTCCATTTCCAGCAGATAATACACTACTGTGATCACAACAATAAAAGATTATTTTCATCCTAGTTTCTTCGAATTTGGTGTCAAATATAACAGCCCACATGAGAGATGTGTAACCTCAATTCCCTACTTGTTCATAAAGTTCATGAAGTTCCAGCCTGGGTTATGACCAAGGCAAGCTTCCTGCTCCCTGCCAGCTGCAGTACCCCTACAGTGACCTGGGGGAGGTGAATGCGTTGGAGAGTGATTCTGTCCAAGGTACAGTCAGATTTACCCACTACAACTATTTCTGAAGTTTGCATGTGACCTTAAAAAACACTCCATTACCAACTTAATTAAAAATAATAACAACCAGATAAAGCTGTGATACATGCTAAATGACCAGTAAATATTTGTGAAGCTGAGCTTTCACTTCATTTTTTCATTCCTTATTACTCTTGGCTGCAGAGAACTTGAAAACATAACCACACTATACCCTAGAGGTTTCAAACCTAAAAAGCAAATGTAGAAAAGACATTTCAAATATCATCATTTTAGAAGTAATAAGGCAGAGAAACTAACTCAAAATATGTACATATTTGTCTTTCAGTATGAAAAGCAGTTAAATTGGACTGAAAAAGTATATTTTTCTTGAGCAGTATCAAATCTCCTATGCTTTAAGTTAACAACTAAACTCCAAAATCTTATTTAACTTTGGTTTAACTTTGTCTCAGTGCTCCTGAGAAGAGGCACAGCCAGTGCCAGTGTCTCTTTGCATGAGGGAGCCAGGAGCTTCCCAGCAGTGCTGCTCTTCCTGCCAGCCACAGCAAGGTTCAGTACATGCCATAGTGACAACGAGAGGGCCTCACTTTTTTCAAACTTTCATAGGTTCAGAATAGAGCCACTAAAACTCATGTTACTGGTGGGTTAGCCCCAGTGCCAACAGGGGAAATGGTGACCTAAGAGTTTTCAGTCTCCAAAATCATCAGGTCAAATTCTGTCAGGGAAGAACCGACAACATCATGACTATTATTCAGTTATAAGCGTGAAGGCACACCAAAGTTAATGAAGAGAAGATCACATTCAATGGAATAACAATTAATTTTGTCATTATAGGAATTAATATAAAAATATCAGAATCAGGACTTATAAGGGACTTCACCTCTAAGTTAACCTGTATTGGGTTAAATGATCTACATAATCTGATTTACTTTCAGCACCATATGTTACTAAATCGTAATCACTAGAAACCAGGAAATATGATCCTAGGGTAATTCCAGAGATCTGCATTCCCACTGTACTGTAACTTTAAATATATGGTATCATGGCCATAAAAGAGAGCACTCAGATAGTCAGGTCACACATCTTCATTTGTGCCATAGTTTATAGAGGCACGTTTGCCCCTGTATTCCATCGATCTAACAGGATGTGTTTTTCTATTACACATGCACAAGGTCTCTACATTTAAAGAACATTGCATTAAAAAGGAAATCAAGAGCTTGCCTGTGAGGAAACGTTAGGACTGAGATTGCCCCATGCATTTTTTATTTGCTCACTGATATGCCTTACAAGTCTCATTCAGGAACAGCTAGGAATGTGTCAGAACTAGTGCTGGAACTTATAAATTCCTAGGATTCAACCCAAAGATATAATCTCAAAATAACATACCTGAGACTCATGAAGAATTCTTCTTTTTCCTGTGCATTGAGTAAGCCCAAAGTCCAGTAAATGCAAGAATATACAATTGCATGTACAAACACTCTGAACAAAGGGGGTGAATTCAGATTGAAAAGGTAAACCTTGTTTATGTTTTGAGTGCCTCATACTATGATACTGTTCTTTAATGTAGGCTTTTCCAGTATGTAATTTCTTAAAACTTTTTTAAATTAAAATTTCAGAATTATACCACATGGAGCCACACTGAGTACTGCATAAGTTACAACAAGATTTTAAATGGCAGAAAGCAACTATTTAAAAGGAAAATAATATTTTGTATTCTTTAAAATAGGTAACTATGACCAAGATGCCAAGCATATTAGTACAATCTGGTTCTCCTAAAAAAGCAAAAAACAGAAGACAAGCCCCAAAACAAGAATAACACACAGCAAAAACTGCCAAAACTCATATATGTTCTTTAACTTTGGAATTTGATCACAATTTGAAACTTAAAGGGATTAGGAATTTCTCAAAATCATCATGCCAAACAAAAAGCAAGATGTGGAGTGCTAAGTCTTGGCCAGCCCTGTAGGGATTCACCCTGTAGCACGAGGTCCCTGACCCTCTAACATCCTGCATGGCTCTAAGGCTCTGTACAGTGGAGAACACGTTGGTCAAAGGGACCACTCTGGAGATTTAGCAGAAAGTCTTCAGAAAGTGCTGAGGGCGCAAGTTCTTTAAGTTAGAGGCTTAATGCACAGGCAGATGTGGATTGATTTTTCAAGGAAATGGGAACAAACCTCTCTTCCCTGAGGTCCCTGTTCGAAATGCCAGGTCATGACAGCTTTCCATAGTATACACTGACACCATTTCTTTTCTACAAGATACACCTACCTGTATGAAAGTGCAAAATCTTACATAAAGTTTATTTAAGGAGAAGAGACAGGGTCTCTGCCCAGTTACCCACACAAAGCTCTGACTTGCACTTTCCCTAGTAAAAACAGCAAGAACAGTATAAGATAACAGTAAACGGAACTCTTACCAGTGTAAAACATGTGTTTAAAAGGTTATAACAAGTAACAGAGGTGGTTTTTTTTGTTTAGTGTTGCAGTCAAATCACTGAGGACAATTTCATATTTATTTTTCTCATTTTCAGATAGAAGGAATGAAAGATTTCTGTTTTAGTGGAATTATGCCTACCATTACACACATGCACAGAAATAATATAAACCCTTAGAAGCTCATTCTACTATTCCTTTGTGCCATGACTTCCATGAACTTAAAGAGCAGGAATCAGAACCCAGGGGAGAAAGACAAGAGAAACTTTAAGTACTTAAAGCAGCTAAGCAAAAGTAGGTTACCATCGTATTTTTAATTTATGTGTATTACAAGATGAGCTGACAGTATATCTCCCATTACCAACAGCTAGGCAGTTTCTTTTCTAAGTCATCATGGTCCGTTCAGCAACTCAGAGTCTGTTTCTGTTTGTTTGGGCTGCGGAGCATCCTGTATTTTAGCTCAGAGATATTTGTCTTTTTTGGAGTTTCTCTGGAGCTGCATACACGATGGAAACAGTTATTGTTTCTAACTACTACAACTCAGAGCAATTCAACACAGCTGTCTCAGTTTTGTTAGCACATACAGCAGCATTTAACTAAAACTAAGAGCTCAGTGAGTGCAAGTAAGGCCACACAAAGTGGTGTTTGATGCAGGGCAATAGTTGTGGAGCAGGCTCCCCACTCAGTAATTGGAAGAGAAAACTTGGAAATATTTGCCTTTGTCCCTTAGATTCTGACAAACAAAATTCATGACATGCAACTTGAAATGGCCTTTTTTCCCATTACACTTTCTACACTGGTCAGTTAACACCTAGGAGAAACTAGTTTGACTGATCCAGATAAACAGAACTCAGGTAAATCAGTGCTCGATTAACCTGCAGTCATCAATTTTACAGCTCCAATATTTCTAAGTTAAACCAGACTTTTCAGGCCTTCTATATCACAGCTCATGTAAACTAGGCACAGCTGGTCTCTCCACCAATAAATCAAGTATTGAAGGAGTAACAAAATATATACAACTAAGGCACAGACAGGACAAAAGATTGTGATTGAAAGAGAAACCATTCAGTGAACCTAAGAAGTCAATTTAGAGAGTCTTGACATATTTCATCAACATGTACTGAGGAAGTGCTCCCTTGGGGAAGGTGGTTTTGTCTTAAGTTTTTTATACTGATTCCGCAGCAAATGCTTTGCATAAGGCATCTCTGAATGAAAGGGATGTCTGGTACATTAAAAAGCAGCAATGCCTCTAACAATCATAGAGACTGTAAGAAGTAAGGTCCTAGAGCAGAGTTGTAGGGGTGTGGACATACAAGGTGTTGGCATGTGCAGCCAGTGCAGTCCCCCACACTGGCAGGCTGGGTCTCCTGAAGGTGCCCCCACAACTTGTGGGAGTGTCACAGAAACAGCCTAAAGTGATAAGGGATATCACTTATCACAAACTGTAATAGTTTGTGATACGTGATATCCCTTATCACTTTAGGCTGTTGTCCCCATGTCCCCCCCTATGTAATAGTAGCTACCTACACATTATTTTGTAGGGAATATATCTTTACTGACCACAGTCCCAGCTCTGTTGGGGTCTGTTGTAGAGGTGTTATGTGCACTTTTTTCAGAGGCTGCTGTATATCTACATGAAAAAGATGCTTAACGTCAAATCAAATTAAACCAAAAATTGCGTATTTGAAACAAAGCATACAAAGCTTTCTATGCCACTGGCCAGGAAACAGAGAAAAGCACAGGTCAGAAGCACTTGAGACTGGCTCAATAGAGTCTTCCAAGAAGCTAAGCTGGTACTGCCTTTGGTCAATCTATTTTGCACGTCTAACACAATAGTTCTTAACAAGATTCCACAGATTAGAGGACATGAAATTAAGCAGTCTACATTGAAGTACAATGTCAGACATTAAGCTGACAGTCCTCAATATCCATTGCCTAAGATGCTAGTGGGAAACTGTGTCAGAATAGTAAGACATTCACAAGAAAGGGCCATGGATTAAGTCCTTTGAACCTTGTTAACTATATTAAGGAAACACTGGTTGTCACCTGCTGACATCTTGTTCTGTAGAAGACTGGAAACAAGAATGCCTGCTCTGTCAGAACTGATTTCCAAGTCACTGGGAACATGAAGTTTAAATAGACAGAGAATGACAGGAGGCTGTAGCACAAACCAACTGGAACCACATTATCAGAACATGAAGTTAAGAGTAATAGCTTCTTCTAAGCTATTAAACAAAAAACCTCAAATCACAACCCAGAAGCAATCTTAAAGCACCCACTGCCTTCAACATCTTCCATTTTGGATGTCAAAGATTTATCCTTACCTAAGTGTCCCACAGATCCCAAATTTGTGGCTGTTAGCGTAGGATGCTTGCTCTACAATATCAAACTATTTTTGCTGAATGCTTTCAGACAAAGTTAATTTGCTGTGTGCACTTGTGAATCTAATCCAGTCTTTTTAAATACATCCTGAAATGCCATTGTACCTGTGTCAGAAATACACCTATCCTCTTCAAACTTCCGGTCATAACCCATGAGAGAGAAATCCTAAAAATAGTTTTCTCTCCAGAAAATGCTTGAAATAAGACTGTAAAGAAGTTTTTATTGATTATTGCCATAAGAAACCTGCAGTGACTTCATAAAGATGACTCAGAACTTAACTTGAACAGGGTGACTTAATGTCACTACACAATCCTACATGAGTCGGAATTCAAAACATCTCCATTATGAGATCACACTAAAGGTTTGTCCTCTGAACTTTTTTTTGTTTGTACTTCCAACTTCCTCCCTGAACTTTGAGGTTCATATTCTTCTTGTCTACATTTTGTTGTACTTCTCTGTGTAATTTCTCAGTCTGCTAATGAGTCTTTTGCAACCAAGTGTTCAAGCGCTTCCCTGAAGACTGTGTAACACAGACATAAAAGCACAAGGGCTTGCATGAGGCACAGTGGAGGGACCTGAACTAAGGACATGCATCATTGCACGGGAGCAGTGAATGCTCTTCAGGAGGACACCCCCAGGGCAGGACAAGCTCAGTCCTTGTCAGTGTCCTGTCCAACAGCCACCTTTCCAGCACAAATGTTGAGTGAAATGTCAGGATTGACTTAAGATGTCCTACCTGTATAGGGCTCACCAGGATATGCTTCCTGAGGAAATTAGGGTCCCAGGCCCACATTATATTTAGACTTTGGTAATGGCTGCTACAGACTGGCTACAAGTCACAGAACAGAGTGGCCCAGAGCTGCTGTTGATAGAGCCCACAGGAGTGGCCTTATTGCTCCAAGCTGGGCAATGAACCTGGGAAAGTTGCTTTGCTACCATCCATGATACAGTACAAATCAGCAAGCAGCTCACATATGGGTCAGCCTGCAATCTCCTTAGTCAGCATCTAAGGCTAGTCCCAGGTGTCAGAGCTTGCAACATTTGGGACAGGACTCTTGACCGAGTTTAAAGGCAAAGGCAACAGAGTAAATTTGTTTTCCCCAAATAGAATGTGCCTCCTGTTCAATGTTTGTCCCCTTGAATAGTGTAAAAATGCTGACTCCACAGCTAGTAGGAGAGAGTTCATCAGCTGCACTGGGCTCCAGTGAATAAACCCAGTGATTTTGTCACCAGCCAGTTTAGCTCAGAGTCTGGCTGAGGCAGCTGCTCAGTGTCTCCAGTGTTTGTGTGGACATGCTCTGAAGCACAGGATCTGGCAGTGACAGTTTTCCCTTTTGCACATCACCTGCTTCACTGCTTTTGCATAAGGGTGATCTAAAGCTTAGCAAAGACTCTTAGCTGGAAATATTGCACACGTATTAGAATTACTGTAATGTTCTTCCTTTGCAGAAAGCAATTCATTAGCTACTGGCTCAAGAACCTTTGGCTAACAACAGGCATTCAAACCATCAGGTACCAAAAAGCAGAGCTATGATATCTTAGCAGGCATGGAGTATTTGTTATTTGCATAGTTGCTGCAGGAAGAGCACTTCAACTACTTTCTATCTAGATGCCAGAAAAAAAGTTCACTGCAAGTATTAGAAGAACATAATAGTTCTTTTTGCTCTTTTTGAACATGATAGTTCTTAGATTACTTTTGTTGCTCCAGTGCAAAATAAGCTTGTGATTTATCTTTCTGTAATAGAAATACAGAGTTGTTCATGGAAATAACTCATGTCTGTTTCTCTTAGTGTTGCATGAACATTAACCACATGCTCTCCATTACCATTATTATTATTCATCTCAAAAGGGAGTCATTGAAAAACACATTTGCAATTAGAGACCCCAAAGGTGATCTGTGATACAAAGTGAGCTGTCCAGAGTCACTAGCTGGGAGCAGAGTTCAGAGTCAGTACATACAGACCAGGACCACAGTGTTTGACAGGAGGAGGAGACAAAGGAAAGTTTTACCTGTCTGCTGGAAGTTGGCAGGGAGCCCCAGGTCAGCTTAGCTGTGTACATTCCTCATTCCCTGCAATGTACAATTACCACTAAACACCCACTGCATGGCCTGGTTGACAATCAGTTACTGGGCTGCAACATCTTAAGTCAGTTTGATGTATTCTCATTAAAGCTCTATTCTCTGAAAACCATAAATGTGTAATTCACTCTGATCCTGCAGGTGTTAGTCAGACTTGTAGGCCTGCAGATGAGCCCACAATAGTCATTGGAGAACTTCAGTCACATTACTGTGTTGGTACTTTGGGTCTAATAAAACATTTTTCTCAAGACAGAAGCAAGAAAGCAGGAACATTTTCTCAATCAAGGGAAATAGTCAGCATGGTCAATGACAGACACTGGAACAGAAAGTTATTCAATGCTGTTGCTTTATACTGTTCTACAGTATAAAGCCACTGAGATGAAGAAAAATAAAACTAGATCCTAGTCCATATGCCAGGAGAAATTGTTTTGCTTAGGCTCCTGTTCAAGGGTCACACTTTCCAGCCTAGCATTCCAAAGTCCTACAGCCCAACATGTACTATACAACTCAATCCATTTCCCCTGCACGTCTTGGTGAACTCACTCAAGATGCTCTTCCAGTGTTTCCAGACATTCTACAATCTCATTCCTGTGACACAGAGTGTATTTACCACTCCAGAGATACTATCATGAGCTATAATGACATACATGTGTGGATTAGGATCTCATGAGCCAAGTCAATGCCACCATTTGTTTACTGTGATGGGATCTGCTAACCACAGCAAAGCTTGCCTCAGGCTTATGATGAGCAAATTCATATGCACATAACTACCCATGATAACAGTTTGCTTTTTCAAGAGTTCAAGTAGCATTTGGTTGATGCTCTCAGGTACATGATGTGACCCTTAGGGATGTCCTGTGTAGGGCTAAGAGTGGGTTCCTTCCAATTCAGAGTAGTCTCTGATTCTATGATGTTCATATAACTGTGTTGGAGTTGAGGTATTAAGAAAACTGCAAATAAGCATTAGATTTATTGTTTAGTAAATATAAGAGTATTTACAGATTACACAATCAACATTATCACAAAGCATAGGAGAAGTGTTAAATATTTATAATATTAAACCAAATCCCTTTCATCATTGAAAAAGGTTGCTTTTTTGCAAGTGGCAGTAGACTTCAAAAAATGTGGGGACCCTCACAACTATTTCACAGAGCCTTCAAATGTTTTTTATCGGACTAACACTGATCAGTAGTACCTTTAATATCTTTTTTCCAGACAGATGTCAGTATTCCTTCGCCTCTGCACACTTTTACTCCTCCACTCCCTCAGAAGTGACAAAAACCTTCTGCACTTTGATAATAAAGTATTTATTTCAAATGAAAAATCACCTCATAGTAAAGCAAGTGTAAGCCAGATCAGAAAAAAAAAATCAATTAATCAGAGAGGGTTTATATTAGTCAATGATGTAACTAATTAAAACCATTAATTGATACACACAACACAGCAACAAAGTTACCTTACTCCTAACCCAGCAAAATGGCTTGCCTGCTGCACATGCAGATAGTATGGGATGACCTGCTTACAGATAAGTCGGCAACTGCTGACCAATCTATTTTTACTTAGTGGTAGTATTTCCCCAGCTCAGCAGTTCTGACAGATCACAGCTTTGAGTCTGAGACATTTGTGAACCATCTCTTTGTTAGTCACAAATAGCAAAGTGCACATCAATAAATCACACCCTTTGTCTCTTTCTTTTCCCTCCCCCCACACAGTGGATGCTTTTTCTTGTGAAACCAGCCCAGGCTGAACACTATTAACCTGGAAGAAATTCTAAAGAACCGATCCTATATAATAGAAAATGACCTCAAATAATTAACATTTTTGAAGTGGTTTTTACCTGAATTTTGTCCAAGGTACATAAATCATCATTCAACTTTCCTCTTCCTGGCAGTGCACTTAGACATAGGCAGCCTTAAATGATGACATCACCATCCCGTGATCCTTCATTATAAGTAATTAAAGCAGTAATGTGGCTTCTGTCATGTACTAGTCATCAAGAGACTCACTCATATGAAATCTCAGGCATAGTGCACCTGAGGTGAAACAAAAGAGCACAGGACTCAATGTTTTTGGTGAACTGCTGGTACCTTTGTGTGAATTTATTGCTGCTGAGAGAGTAGTGCATGTTAACATGCAGGGAGGCTAAATTCTGCTATTAATCCATAAGACAGGCACTGCAGAGGTAATCATAGGTTTCCTACTCACGGACAGTATCAAGGCCATAACAAGGAAGGAAGGAAGGACTTAGTTTAGTCTGTGCCTCTTCAGATTTTGGCCTTTCTCATAAACACACTGGCAAAGCTATCAACATTAATGTCTGGATAATATGTTCAATGGCAGTGACAGTACCCAACAGGAACTCTGTTAGACACTCAAACACCTTTCTGCAAAGACTAATGGTGCTGAAAACTTTCTTATGCTTTGGTCCAAACTCAGCAAGCTGAATTAGCTACACAACAGCAGATTACTCATTTAACCATGTCGGCATTAAAGGGTTTTAAGTGTCTTTGTATGAATTCCAGACTGTTATTTTAACTCATTACAAATTTTTAAAATATGCACTGCTATTTTCTACATGGCAAAAAATAAAGCATTTGTCTTCCATGGGCAATTACAACTCAATGTATCACATTATATGTTAATTCACGGCCCACTTGGTGATCTCTTCTAGGTCTTTTTCTTTAATAGATTCTGCAAAATATGGTCCAGTTCAGGGGACTACTTACAAAGCCCCATTCCAGACTTAGTTGCTTCCATGTAAAAAACAGTTAATAGTCTCCATTACAACTGTTCTGTGCATCTCTTCTTTCTGTCCCATTCTGGACTCCACTGTCCTGGCATAATCAACACTATTTATGCTGCTGAGCCTTGTTAGGAGACTAACATGCAAAGAACAAAACTTTTTTTCAAAAAAAGTTACACTGATTATGCAATAAGCATAATAGATATGCAACAAAAAAGGCATTTAGGAAAGGAGAAGAGCACTTACAAATAATTCTTCTTAATCTAAAGTTTTGCTTGTGACAAATTCTAGATTACTATTATGTATTTTTGTTACTTCTACAGTTTACTGGATTGAATGATGCTCACTATTCAAGAAATCTTGGAGAACTGGCTATTTGGAACTTGATAATCTAGAGTAACACTGTCATTTCTTTGGCTGTGGTGATTCAAACTACCTGCACACTCACCCCATATCTGCTTTTGTCTTTCAAGCCAATTTTCTGCCTCCACCAATCCTGAATCCACACGATGGCACTACACCACACCTGTGTCAAAAAACACAAAAAAAACCAGTTTAGAGCTGAGCATATAAAAGAGGAGAAGCCTTAACAAAACAAGATGTCAGTTAGACTTAACCTTGCATTACTAAGCATAAATCTTTCTTTTTAGCCTTATCTCCAGCTGAACAATGCAAATAGAGGCAAATCTGAGAGCACATGGAGGATCCAGAAGACGTGGTCATGGTTCTGCAGGTATGAGCAACTTTGACAACATCCACAGAATGATAGAACCTAGGAAACCCAGTTCCATTTCATCTGGAAACAATGAAAAAAGAAGAAAGAAAAAAGGCAGAAACCATTTCATACAGTGAAAAATGATGAAGTGCATACTGACTTTCTCATCAGTCTTTTTAGATAGGTGATGCATGATTCCTTCCACACTCATTCTTGTACAAAGGTTACACAGTCGATCCCCAGTTCCAGAGAAAGATCAGACATGACTGCCATTCCTAATATTTGTCTTACCAGTTCTTGAAAGAAATAAAAATTACAAGGTCTGGCTAGGCTTTCTGTTCCAATGCTTCATCTCCTCCACATTAAAGAGTGGATGTTTTTCCGTATACTAAATGTGAATTTTCCTTGCTGCAATTTAATCCATCTTGTTTTACCAACTGTATTTCCACCTATCCGCAGTGTAAAAAGTGTATAGTTTTCCTGTCTTTCAATCTACTTTCCAATAATTATATGATATGTCATTATATTAACCTTATTTTACAGGTAAGAAGCACAAGGAAATTTTACTACAGTATTTTAAAAATAGTGAGAGAAGTGTTATAAGAAGAGCAAGGAAAAAAAAACACATAAACCTCCCCCAGCTCCTTCAAGAACAGTATCATATAAATTATACTAACTGGAAATATAATTATTTATATCTAATGTAGAATACAGGATACAATAGTGGGATCTTTTAAGGCCAGTCACCATTCAGTCTCATCATCCAGTATTCAGAAAAATATTTCTGAATTTCTGTATTTCACCACTACCTGCAAGAAAAGGTTGGCTAAAGGGCATTTTATATTTCTGACCAAAAGTATAAATGATTGGCTTTTTGTTTATACAAAAATTATCATATTTTCTCTCCTGTCATTACCTTTTCTCAATTAATCCTGTACCAAGGGTTGCTTTATTAGTTAATTCTTCTATTTATTTAATCTGTTTACCAATAAAAAAATTTCATTAAAAAATTAGTACTGCAGGCTTAAAGTGTGATTATCTCTTTAAGATTAATGTGTAATGTACATTCAGTTTTGTTATGAAATTTATAGATAATATTTCTAAAATATACATTTTCTAAGTGGAATTGTAATCCATTTTCTCTCTGTGCAAAGAACATTAATAAAAAAAGGGTTTCTATTTCTTTGTTTGAATGAACACTCAGTTACAATTCTGGTTTATTTGTTCAGACTGCTGACATTTTCATGGTCTTTTATTAAAGACCTGATTAACCTGCAGAAAGAGCACGGTGTTTGTACAGAGCTTATGTTCTCTAAGCCCACTTCACACCCACATATTGCCTTCTGTTAGGGGAGCGCTGGTAATGTCAGCATCCCCTATCATATGTCAGCACCTTCAGAGGACTGACCCCTCTGTCAAGGCAGTGGGATTTGTAAAGCCAGCAACCAGAACGTGGCTAACACCAGACAGTTCACCTGAGCCTTTGGCCAGCAACAGTGCTGCTCCTGCACCCTGGGGATGGAGAAAATACCTGGCCATGCTGCTCTGCTAACACCTTTACCCACATTGCTGTCCACTGGCATCCACTTCCCATAATAACCAACTTCCTCACAGTAGCTTTACTACTTCTAGACAAAAGTATGGACTTAAAATAACTGAGGCCCTCTGCGTGTGACTCTCTCAGATATGCTGAGGATATTAATCTTTATAAGCTCATAACTCTTTCCCTGGTTTGAGAGTCTTGAAAAGGTAAAGCATTGACTGCATGGACATGGGAAAAATGACTAAGAAAATTTACCTATGTGCAGTTTAAATTAGGCCTTCTGAAGGTCTTGCATCAAATAATAAAAAGTCCCAGTGATATCTAAGATATTTAATGAAACCAAATTTTTTACAGCCTCAGTTATGTTTCCCTGTTACATGTCACTTGGGTTATGACATTCATAAACACTCAAATGCCACTGTTATGTATTAAACAGGTAGAGATTCCAAATTTGAAGGGAGTTTATTAACATTACACAGTGTCATGAGGTCCACACTAGAGACGCAAAATAGGAAACCAGTTATAAAATGCAAGGTATTACCCTAGCAAAGTCATTATCAACTAATTTAAGATATGACATTGTGACACTAAGGGACAAAAAGTAATTGTCAGAGGATGTAACAGGCAGAAAGGATCCAGAGTTATGTAATTACTGAATCAAAGATAATTGCAAATCTGAACTGATCAAGCTTTTGGTGAACAACAGCTTTTCAATTTATTGATCTGTTTTGCACAGTCTGAACCACTACAAATATCTCACAATTTAAAAAAATTCTCACAGTCAGGAGTTTCATTTTTCTGGACTGGCTGCATACTGCCTGCTTTTCCTTACTTATGATGCTTCTATTATTTTCCAACTTCCTATATTTTCTTAAAAATAAAGCAGACTATATTCTCAACACCAAAGAAACATTTGCAGATGCACAGAGACACATAGCTAGGTTTATGTGTCTCTGTGCATCTTTTCTCAGTGCTTCCATGTACACAAGATTTAACATTCAGTAACTCAGCCAGGTATACAATAAAGCCATGGACTTGCATACCTTGTGCAAGACTTTCCTGTGTTAGGAATCTCTGCTGAATGCAATAAAATCTCTATGAAAATCTCTCTTACGCAATGGGAATATAAACAAGAAATTCTGCTTGTATATCCATGCCTACCCTTTCAGGTACACTGCAAATTCATGCTCCACTAAACTGGCTCTTTGACTGAGAAAATTGACATTATGCCTCTCCTCTTGCCAGAGAGCTATAGGTTCCACTAAAGGGCCTGCCAAATGTGTGCAGAAAGGGCTCCACATGACACAAATATATGACTTGGAGGGTAATAATTTCATGCATTTTCTGTCTCTCCATTTCCTCCTTCAGCTCCTTGCCTAGTATTTCCTCTGTGCCTGTGAGTGCTTCAGCTCAGCCCGCTTCCTGAGCATTAGCAGTCCCGGGAGCCTGGAGACAGCATTTTCCAACAGCAAGGTACATATTGACAATCTGAACCTCCAGAGTGTTCTGAGTGTGAAGATCATACACATAGAAAATATCAGGGTACAAGGAGAAGGTTTGTCTTTCAGGAACAGCAGGATAGCAAGCTGTGGTACCATGCAATTTTTTACAGACTAGTGCATGTTGGGGTTGTTTGGTGTTGTAAGAGTTTTCAACTTACAGTGAATACATAGACCTAACAACATCTCAAGAGTTGGTGCCCAGATCTTCAAGAGCACACAGCACAAAAAAGTTACTGAAAATTACATACCATTTTTAAAGCTTTAACCTAGAAAATGCTAAATGTAAGACAAATCAGATATGAAACGAGAGCTAAATTTGATCTTAGCCAAAAGGGCATTTGCCTGTGTTCAGTTTTGAGTAACATCTATATCAGATTGGCACTCATAGCCCAAACAATGACCTTTTTAAAATTCATTTTTAACATTTGGTTTTATATATGCTGGAGAAAACTTTGGCCCAGATGCTGCCTTTAAAGGAGAGCATTTGTACTACAGAAGGGAGGAAGATGGCAAGAAGCACCTCACAAGACCATAGTACTTATTCCAAAGATAACAGAGCATCTATGTTTTTCAAAAGGTATAAAAGTCTCTCTAGGATATCAAAAGCAAGTTCTGTTCACAGAGACTTAACCTTAGAGAAACAGCTGGATAAAAACTAGGACATCATGGTATGTTGCCTAAATGTGGAATTTGGGATAAAAATGTAGTTTATAATAGAGTTATTTACTGAAATGTTTCTATTTTTATTACAGAAAGAACATGTGTTCCTAGTCCTGGCTGGCAACTGAAAAGTATAGAAATAGAGTAGCTATCACTGATGTCTAGAAAAGGGCAGAATATTTTGTGGCATGTTGAAAATGCTTTACTTGCCCAGCTGGTTTTAAACGATACCAGCTACAAAGTCCTCTGGACTTTAATCATTCCAGCAAAGGAGAGAGGGTTGGAAGAGCTTAATACCTAACTCTTAATCTGGTTGCTCTCTGTTCTAAGGATGCAGGAAAATGTCTGTTTCAATCTAATAACTTTTTCATTTCAGAATTCTGCCTCTCAGAGCAACAGAACAACAGCATTTTTTCGGTCAGTCACACAATGAAACTTTAAGAAATGCAATAACAGACCTTGGAAGGTGAAATTAAAGCTACCATCTTTGTTCAGCCAGAGCTGCAGTCAAATACAGGAGTTCTGCTGACAGTGCCTTCATGCTGGCTCTCAGTGACAGCAAGCAAAGTAAAGCAAGAAATATCTGTAGGCTTGTCATGTACTAATATCCTTTTGATAATGCAGACTGTTAATCCTAACCCAGGTAAAGAGAAGAAAAGAAATTGGGTTCTTATCTTAAAGAGTCCACATTGGCCAGATGAACACTTCAAGGTCATCCAGTATCGCTATAAACAAAACAAATGTATCGGCTCTATTATGTTGCTAAAATCCCAGCTGACTGACAACGTTTTCACCAAACACAACCAATTTATTTTTGTTTAAAGCTTTAATTAAGTATCATAGATTGGAGTGAAGTAATTAATAACTTTAAAATACACTGACCCACAGAGAGCAAATACCTCAATCAGGTGAAGCCTGGGGAAAGGAAATGCATGAACTAAAATAAAACAATTCTGTCCCTTCAGTCTCTCCCAGTAAATCAAAGAAAGGAATTTTTATATTAATTGGCAATGAGTCTATGTCTAGTCTGACTGCTGACACAGTTAGTCATAATAATAAAAAACATGTCTGTGGGATGTGAAAATGCAGTTTGAATGTTAATAATGTCTTCATTTTCTTTTCTGATTGATTAGTTTGAATAAAATTTAAGCAGCCATGTCCCTGCCCCAATTTCTTATCTTGGGAAAAATCACAAAAATCAAGTAACATGAGTTAGTAATGCATATAAGTGACTGCCTGTATAGGGAGTTCCATTTCAGAGACAGTTCTCAAAAAAACATAATGATGATTAGGTGGGAAATCATTGCAGAACAAGTTTCAAATTCTGAATATTTTTCCATGCCTCACTGCTCACATTTATCACAGGTAGAATTTGCTTAGCAAACGCAGTATGAAAAACACTACTGAACAATGTGGATGGTAAAATTAAAATTACTATGTCCTACAACATTTAAGTACTGAGACCACATTTAAAAACAATATTTCACTTTTTTCCCAAAACCAGCCCTCAAAACCTCAAGAGAATAAGCATAAAGTTAAATGTCTTCAAAATCTGACTCAGCTTGCTGATACATACAAAAGCCAATGCTGGTGAACCAAGCCTGTGCATTAGGTTTGCATTTCATCATAATCCTTTGGCATCACATCTTTTAAATATGTTTAGCATGTTTACATGTCCATTTTCCAAACTGCTGAAGAGATATTATGTTACCAGAAACGTTATTTTTAATCTTCTGACATTAGAACCCCAAATTTCAATGTTTTTGTCATATGTTAATTGTGAATGAGTGTTGATTCACATGAAGTTCAGGGAATTAAACTTATGCTTATACATTTGTTAAAAGTCTCATTGGTCATTTTATTTCTTATTAATACAGAATAAAAAGAGCTTAACATCATCTATAACTCATTAATAATTCCAGTTACATTACCTGAGTCATTGTTCCCAGAGAACAAATATCTTCAAGCACTGAAGCTCAAGAGGCAAAATAAATCATTGGCTACTTGCTGTTTATTCTCCTCTATATGAAAAAGTAGTTCTTCAAAATATAATTGCGTCTGAGATAGATGTACTCAGTAAGTTTGCAAAGAGGAACTGAACATGTAAACTTTGGAAACTTCATTTCCTAGTCGAAAGGGAAGTAGATGCCCCAAAATGACAACACTCATAACTCAAAACTATGAAAATCAAACACTTTTCTCTTTCTTGGGATTAAATAATAATGCATATGCAAACCTAATAGATGAAATATCTGGAAGAAAAAATCTTTAGAAGTGGAAACATGAAAGGATGGCATGCAGCAATATGCAGAAGAAGCCCTATTTCCCATACAGGAAAAGAGGAATAAAGAGAGAAGCAACCCTTGTTGTGAAAGATATAAAAACTCACAGTTTATTTACATTTCCCTTTGCTGAAGTCAGTCCTGGAAATCAGATTCACATATTTTGCCCACCCCCTCTCTTGGGGCTGAGCATCAACAGCACACTGCTGTGTACTTAGAATGTTGAATTATGACCTACTGCAGAAACACTACATTTGGCATCACAGCTTCATAAACTGCAAATTGATATCCATGACGTAGAGCTTTTCCAAATGTGTCCAGAGATTGTGAATTAAGAAAAAATTATAATCAGAAATGATCCCTGATTTCCCTTGTAAATATACACCCTATTTTCTGAGTGGTTCATGTTAGTAAGCACTTAAGATGCATCAGAGAACAGTCTTTTCACTTATTTGGATGATGAACAGGGCCTCATTCACACAGCAGTTACTTTTCAGTAAGACAGGCTGTTTTGGGAACAAGCCTACAGTCCTCCCTACTGAGCAGCTCCTGCGCAATTCCTTTACTTCAGCAGCTCAGTAATGATTTAGTTCCAATGTCCTCCCTGAGATAAATGGACGACTGGCCTCTCTACCAGTTCTTCAAATCAACATCACACAACATTAGTCTCAGAAGGACAGAAAAGAAACAAATCACTGTAGTCAGAGAGGGCAGAGATGTGACAAATAAAAAATCCCCAGCAGACAGAGTGGGGAATGTTGAAAGTCACATTTAGATTTACACCTCCCACTACAGGAAAGAAGAGTGCAGGAAACAATCAAAGTGCACAGTAACAGTATCTTGGTTCATTGTCATTGAAAAGACCTGCAAAATGCATGGAAGTGGAATTTTGAGCAGAAGTACCACAGCATTGCTGCTGTTGGGCAAATAGAGTTGTGTGGCTTTCCCACTGGCTGTTTTCCTTGCAGCTGAATGCTTCACCTTTAGGGAAAAAGTATACAGTCAGCTTTAACTTGTGCCATTAACAAGGATCAGTGAGACAAATATAAGTACCAAAATTTAGGCAGCTAGCTGAAAAAACTGTGTTGAGGCAAGAGAAGTTAGATATTTTCCATGCTAACCGAGACACCACGAGCAAAAATATTCATACAACATTACTAGAAGCAGAAATACTAAAATAGTTCAAAATTCTCTTAAATTATGTAATTCAGATCCCCAAAAGAAAGGGATATAAAGGGTTCCAAACGTTGCAAAAAGCATCTTGGCCATTTTAGTGCGTATTTCAAACATACCAGCTCTTGATAAGTCCATGAAGAAATATCACAGTAAACATTTCAGTGCATTAAAGTTTGGATAGACTGTTAAGTATCCAGCAAAGACAGAAGGGCAACAAGAACAGTTTGATTCTTGCTGACTGTCATGTACGATTAATGTGTTTGACTCAGAGGTATCACAGTATAGGAAAGACAGAGCTGAAATTGTAGCTGGCCATTCTATAATACCATCATCTCAGTTTAAAAGGTCTTATGATAAATTGTTCTTAACAACACATTTAAAAAACCCAAAACTAAACAGAAGCAACAAACTGCCCCAACAAACAAACAAAACTAACACAAATCTGCAGCATTTTGAATTGGGGCTTGCATAATAAAAGTGCTCTGGAATAGCACAACTTTTAAGTGATATTTGGGAGACATCAGGCTGGAAAAACTGTAATCTTTAGTGCTCCCTGAGGTCATGGTGCAATAAATGACCTGCAAGGATTGAAAAACTTACCAAGGTGTGTTCCTGGATCTGATCTCAGGCATCTTACATCGCCATAGCCTTTTTTTTTTCTTTGTACACTGAAGGCTGCTTGCAAAAAGTTGGTGGTATTTTTCTGGGTCAAGATCAATGTATGAAATCATGCAATCTTTAGAAAGTTACAATTATCTAAAAATGAGATATTAAAACTGTTCTGAACGTTTAAATGAGAGTATCTGAAATTGCTTATGTTGCAATGAAATGTCAAGAGGCATACTCTTGAGATCATTGCTTCCCATACTTATACTCTTTGGTTTTTAACCCTAATTATAATATTTTCCTTAGATTTTCTAGCTATGCATTTTAAATATAAATATTGACATTACCAGAACATCCAGGATTTCCTTCAATGAAAATTAATTCTTGATATTTCAACCAGAGGTTGATTCCTCATCTGATTTTGCAAGTGGACTTGAGGAGTAAGAAAACAAGGGCAGGGAAAAACAATTGTCCACCCAATTGCCACCCAACAACAGACATGCACTCCAAGTTACAGAGAAGGGGGCAGCAGCTACGGGAACTCTAAGAGCCTCCTGAAGCCAATTTCTAGCAACTAGTTCAGGGATCAGTGCTTATTTTAACAATTTGTTTGACTGACCCAAACCAGCCAGTCTCCAGCACTGTATTAATCCTCTGTACACATAGTAAAAGACAGGAAAAACTCAGTAAGACAACTACGAGATGCTCCCCAGAAATAAGAAACCAGGAGTTTGGCAAAGCATTAATTATACCTTCCAGACACAGGTGTGAGGACAAAAGATCCCTTGAAGTTCTCCAAAGGGTTGCCCAAGAAAGTCTTAGAAGCCAGCCTTCCCAACAAACCTAGAAATTTGACAGAAGTATTTGTCTTTTCCATCTGGAATTACAGTTTCAGCCCCACTCAGTGCTTGGAAAGCCTGAAGGCTAGATCATTGTCACTACTGCATTTTAGAAAGGTGAATGAATAGCCAGGTATGCAATGAATTATTTTTTGAGGCATAAGGAGTAGGTACTTAAAACTCTTAGACTCACCACATCCTTTCTTTAGTATAATCAATAACTTAGTCATGCCTTCACCACTCATAAGTGTAATGCAGATATCCAGGACACATGCCAATATAATCCTTGTAGCATACACTTAAGAAGCTATGATTCACAAAATACTTCACATCTTTTATACTGAAATATTTACAACCTGTGAAATTTATTTTTTTTTTAATACAGACATTTAAATTCTACACAACTAAAAAACCCCAGTTCTCTTAATACACCTTGTGGAAATAAAGCTTTTCTAAACATGTCAGTTTTGTAGTGGTAGAAGGCTGCATTTCACACAAATAGGCCACATCCGTTCCATGACTTTTTTCTGAAGCAGTTATTGCTAAGAATTGGTTTGCACAGTATTTGAACACAGTAAATTACTCAAGCAGGCTCTTGTCAACATGCATTAACACCATTACAGCTCTGTTTATAAGAGACATTTCCCCACTCTCCCTCCACAGCATTTGTATTGAAGTTCATTGTTCTACAAGTTGTATTGATGTTGCTGTGCAAAGTTCAGACTTAGCAAAGCTGCTTATCTGCATACTGCAATACTCTAAGTAGCTGCCTATTGATTTTTCCTTCTTCTTTAAAACCATCATGCCTTCTTCCAATATTTTACTTAAATACCCAGTGCAAAGGACTGGAAAACAGTACATGGGTATTTCAAAGAAACTCATAAAGTCTTAAGAATAGTTAATTCTCAATCGAGAGAAATACATTTCCTTGTGTTGCATGAAAAGTATAAAAGAAATTAAATATCTTAAATTAAATTCCCTTTATTCATTAAATAAATAAAAATTCATAAGGACACTGTGAATTACTATATCATGTTATAATCAATATCACATTAAAACAGTTGATATTTTTTCACATGTAAGAAACTTCTGGAACTATAGTAGCCTTAGTACAATTTCTGGGCATAAGCATTTTAAAAGGCACATATTAGAGCCATTCAATTATGAAGACAGACAGCAGTATTTTTAGCAAGACCTTTCTAGGAAGTCATTTAAGATATATTACACATAGGTGCCCAGAGTCCTGTCATATATCTTGAGCATGGAGAATATGTCTGCAAGAATGCTGCAGTTTCATGACAATTTCTCAAATTCTATTCATGGGTTTAATAATCTCCCCATTTTTAAATGATATCAGCTATTTTGGCCTTCACAGTCCTGTCATTTTCTTAAAAAGTTAATTTTAAAAAATGGCAGCATAGCTCTTAACAGAGAAAAGTCTTTAGAATTATTCTTTCTTTAATGCTCTGCTCAATACCAATCAAAAAGCCATGAACGTTTGGACAGAGGAGCTCCAGCCTTTATGGCTTCTGCTAATTCTGTAGGAGGCAGTTCTCAACACATGACATTAACCTGCTGTCTTCTTTAGGTTCACAGACAGCTGCTCATGGTTTGATAGCTTTTGGTGCATTTATTACCTTCTCATGGGCCTTTATACAGTGTAAGATCTGTGCTGTGTTTGGTTAAGTTTGTTAAAAACTTTCTGCAAGTTTTTACTCTAGTTGCCAAAATGCTAATCTTGAGCACCACTAAATGACTTTTTCTGTCCAAAAAAGAAGACCTGTGGTGAATATGACTAGCATTTTGTTCCACTATCAGTAGACAAAATTAATGTCTTCCTTCTGGTGACAGTATGACTCCGTTGTGATTAGTCTTTTGGCCAGTTGCTCATGCATGCTTTTTTAAAAGAACTGTTCAAATGTTTGTAATGAAATCCAAACCTGCTGACAGGTTAATTATGAAACCTCCATTTGGACCCTTTAAAATTTTCTTCATGATCCTAGGCTGAGTGACTGTGAGCAGATTTATGATTTCAGGTTGAAATCATGCCGAAAACAGAGGTTTTGTATCATTTAATGTGAAACCAAGCAAATCTTAGCAATTTGGGATGAATTTTATTATGTACTTTTCTGAAGGCTCAAATATGAAAGACAAAGAAAAGCCAGTAAGAGTAAAAAGAGACAAGAGTCACATAAATCTCTGGAGACATAGTGATGGTGTTTCTAACAAGTAGAAAGATTCACAAAACTGTAACATTCAAGAGTTGCCAACATTCTGTGTTCACAATTTTCACAGCATTTACTCTTGATTTTGGTTAGAGGGTGTTTTTTCTCATAATCTGTACATCTGCTTCAAATAACCAAAATACTCACTGCATTCTTCATGTTATTGATGTGATGCCTGGAGTCCTTTTGCTTAAGTGCAGCATGCTTACAGCCTAGGCAAGCACACAGAAGAATTTTACTATTTCACATGGCTACAGACCATTAAAGGTGTACTTTTCTCAGGAAGTATGATGGCCCCTTCACCACTGATATGTAAACAGCTATGGAATTAAAAAGCTTGACACAGGAGATGAGATTTTTGAATGTAGAACAAAAATGTGACCACACAGTGCAGAGGCAAACACTGAAGAGAAAGGATATAGGGCATAAAATGCAGGAGGAATCAGAAGACAGCCATAAAGAGTATGAGAGTCAGGAAAATTCTAGGAATAGAAAAAGAAGGAATAGAAAAAGTCTACCTGGGTGGTAAGGGTGTTCAAAAATGGTGTCTGGAAAGAGATAAATGCTGCTAGAAAAGGGACACTAGAGAGCTCAAATAGTGATCTTAGCTTCTTTTCAGAGGAGTCTAGCAAGAAGTTGCACAGTATGCACACATTGTGTCATTTACTTCACCTTGGAAGGTATTACTGTGACCAAGGTCTTAACCTGCTATCTAATGAGATGCTAACTGTCATGGATGAACAGGGATTTCAAATATTTTCTGCTTCTCACTAATTATTTTTCTCACTAATATTCACTGCACTGATTCTAGAAATTCTTCTTAGCTGTGCTCTAGTCTTCTTCTGGGATAGCAGAAGACTATCCAAGCAGACTAATATTCTTTTTTGAAGTTAATAAAAATAGACCAATCTTATTTCTTTCCAATCAAACAGCAAGCAACAAACCCAATAAAGAAATCTTTGAATAATTTTTTTTCTCTATAAGCTTCTCTAGTGGTTTAGGGTAAAAATATTGAAACTGTAAATGTGTCTAACAGAGAACATTTTGATTTGTTCACAAAATATCTCAACACTATTTTGTCTAATGTAAGCAAAGATAAATAAAACTTTGCTACTTCTCTCTTCTGCTGGCTAGGGCTAATATTATATTTCCTACCCTTGCTTCATTAACCAGGTCATGTCCAGTTTGATGAAGACATCTCAGGTGACTACTACTGGGAAAAGAAGATTAATAATAAAGTTATAACAATATAATGCTTGTTACTGACCAAGGGATAGCATTGAGACTATTTTTAGATGTGGATTTGTTAGACTTGTGATGGATTAACTTGTTGTCTGTGAACTGCTTGATCTCCCAGGTTCAGACATGTTTCTCTAATTAAAAAGTGGATATGAAAGTCAAACATTCTGCATTTGACAAAAGGGGATGATTTTTTGTTAATGTCTTATTAATGTTGAGAAAAACCATATGGAGATCAGACTTCCGATTGAGAAGCATTTCATTTTCACTTCCTAGACAAACCACAGCTCAGTCTGGAAATGATGCAAGTGGTGATAGTTTTCAAGTTGAACATCAAGAGGAAGAAGAAAAGGAAAAAGTAAAAATGACAAAAATTTTAAACACAGTCCTGAAGGAATCTGCCAAACATAATACGTTCATAAAAGTCAACACCTCATTTAAAAATAAAAAGCAAAATTTCTGGCTAAACATAGTATTTTCTACTGTATTTCCGCATAACTATCAACTCACATGATGCTGCTTCAGATTTGAAAGCACTTAGGAGAGATTTCTTTTACAAGGAGGAATCCAGGACATGGGTCCATGACAAGCAATATCTACTGTAGAAATCACAGAAAATAAAGAGAGCAATGGAGGGAGGCAGCAGCATCCACACCAAGCTGTTTGTATTGATTGGAGAACCAAAAGGTGAATTGCTCAATAAGAACAGCAGTTAATTTGTGCAGTAGTGATAGAGAACCAACTCTGATTTTACACATGGGTCTGTTGCAACATGAGAATTACACAAACTCTTAGTGGGGGAAGGGGAAAGAAGAATTTTATTAACTCAGACAAACTATACTGACAGAGAAAGCAAATCTGATTTGATTCCAACACCAACACCCACTTTTAGCTGTAGACACAAGGTAAAAAATAATTAGAAATGGGTATTATTACAAAAATAGATCTTCTGTGTAATTTACTTGTAGCTCATGATTCTATACTACTGAACACACTGTGCTGTTTTCTCCCTCTCATCTCCACCTTTTGATTAATAAACTTCCAAAAAGTCTGAGTTATCTCAATGACATTCTCAACTTCTAATTACTCTGATCATTTCTGAAATTAAGATATAACTCCTAGACTATTTTGACTATTTTTTTTTCCAACTACCACATGATGACTCCTTTTATGATTATCTAACACAAGAAACTATTGGGGTATTCCTCAATTTTATTTGCTGAATGCTGCTTAGAGTTCTAGGGTCACAATCCTAATTGTAGCTTTGTGGAAACAAGCCTAGTTTCTGTAATAATCTTTTTCCCTTTGTACTCATTTTATCCAATATTGTGAAATTAGAGCAGCCAACAGAACTTTGAAGCTTTTCAGATGAAGCACATGCATTTTAACTGAGTTTTTATTTTACAGTTTTGTTACTAGTGAAAAACCATTTTATTTCTGTGGTCTCATTCTGTAGAAATAATTTATGTTCTTAATACATATTCATTTATAGGAAAATAAACCAGCAAAATACAGTGTAAAAGGTTGAATATTTTTCAGGACTATGAAAAACAAAGCACGACAAATGAAAATGAAACACAGAAGGTAATTCCATTGTCTCTGGCTTCATAAAGCAGGGGTACAAAAAAAATGCCCAGACCACTTCTCTGTACACATTGTAATACATATCCAGTCTCTTTTTGATTGTTTTCACTCTCTCTTGAATGAAAAATAATTGATTTCATTTTCTTATCTGTGAGAATAATTGAATTCTTATGGCTCATAACTGCAGCATGATCAATACTATAAAATAAGTGTTAAAAATGTAGATATTTTGCATTGACTCAGTTAAACCATTCTTGGTATTTTTCTGGGTTTTACTCAGCATAGCCCTTGTCCTCATTCAAAGTGAGCACTGGAGAAATATTAATACAAAAAAAAATTGAAACTGTGACTTCCTCTGGTTTCTCAGCGTTGTGTCCACCCAGACAAGAAGCAAAATTAAACACCTGTTTCTCACTCTCATGCACACACACACAGAGATATAAATGTATACCAGAGTGTATTTATTTGGAAATACTTCTGTTCTATTATCTTACCTATTTGATACCTATTTTTTCAGCACAGAGACCATGACTTCCAGAGCCTGCATACAGCTGTTGCCGAAACCCGTGCCCTGATTTCCCCATATCTGCATTATATACTAACATTCTCTAAATGTACTAGGATTATTGAAACCATCACAGGAAAGAGTCCCTTATTTTTGCAACCAACATGTCACCAAATCAAAACTGTGTATTTATAATGTTACTGATTCTTTCTATTAGCACCTACAGATTTCATTATTCTATAGAAACAAAGTAAAAAAGTGCAGTCTATGCCATTTCAAGATTATATCCAAGAAGGATATTAAAGAAGCATATCCTAAAATTGTTGACACCCCAAGGATCCACCTGGCCCCAGATGCATTTGTTCTTCTACATGAAACACTGTGCACATTCAGGAGTCACTAGGGATACACCAGGCTGATATTTTTTGGTGGAGAGACTATAGGGATGTTTTAACTCTAACATCACAGCACAAGATTCAAGTTGCCAGTTCTGCTCCATGGAAGCACTGTTAGTTAAGCAGCTTGAGGTCCAACCAGCTATTTTGAGCTCTCCCTTGGCTGCAGCTTGAAAAGCACAAGGCAGGACACAGTGAGGCAGAGGATACTCAAAATAAATCTTGGCTGGTGTGGTGGCTGAGGAAAGAGTTACACCACTTTATCACATACCCTTTGTACAATGTTAAATCTAAATTAATTAAATAAATCAGTTGATGAAATCACCCTATAAATGTGACAGCACATCATAATTCAATGCAGCTGCAAGATCAGGGAGCAGATGGAAGACGTTGGATTTTTCTTTGAGCTGAAGTGCCATATAGCTGGTCCCATTCTATTTCTTTAAAGATTACTACAAGTGCATGTGTACAAAGGGCCTGATTCTGCAGCTGCTTCTTGCACAGTACTTCACTGTCAGGAAACTTTCCATAGAAACAAAGCAGCTGCAGAACTATACCTTTCATATTTTGTTCAGTCATAGGAGCAGAATCCTGGCCTGTGTTACACTGGAGAAAATGAGGACAAAAGTTTGCTTTAAGTTTAATTGTAGTCCATTAAGTAGTGAAATTATTCTCCCTGTTGTCCTCTCATTATGCACTGTACATTAAACAGAGTTCTTTTAACAAGGGTAATTGTTTCCTCTGAAGTTCAAGCTTCAGTACTAACAAGCAATCTGGATTTTTCTCACGACAAGCAGCTCCTCAAATAGAAAACTGTCTGTCTAGAGCTTTATATTCTTAATTCACCTTTACACCTTTCAAAGGGATCAAGGAGGAAGGGAAAATACGGAATAAAAATATTTCCAAATAGTCAATATGTCCCAAATGAAAACAAAAGTGACTTAGAAATTGCTTTTGGAACAATTTATAGCTGTGTGCAAAGTGGAGCTCCCAGAGCAGGCTGACCACCTCAGCCATGGGCCCATGCAAGTGGATTTGGTGCCTGCTGCAAACTGCCAGACTTTGCTCTGCCTTTTATTCTCTGTCACGACACAGTGACATGGGAGAACAGGAGGGTTCTATGCAGCTCTTGGTCTTTGTTTTCATCTTCAAGTTCTCAGGTTAAAAAGGGACCGTGCAGAGCAATGGACTTGTCTCATCAAAGGAAACAAGCATGTGTGTCATTCCCTGTCCTGGCAGGGGACAGCAAGGCTGAAGAATCAAATAGGATTCCTTTGCAGTGACTTATAGTCTCACCCAAAAGCATACCAAACATAGTGCAAATCTTTCCATATTGCCAGATTTGAGTTTATGTTGTTTTGTTGTTTGGTTTTGGGTTTTTTTTTAATTCTATCTGAAAATTGTATGAAGCTTTCATGAATAGCAAAGGTAATTTTGAAAGCATGAATCAGATTGGAGAGGAAGACATGGGAATCTGAAAAATGCCTATGTACCATGCTCCAAAAAATGAGAACGATTCCTGTGGAGTGCAGGCTAAGACCAGTAGAAGACTGGGATTAACCTCCCCTTCTCACTCAAAGCTGACCTTAGAAATGAGGATTAACAGTGGTTAATATATTAAACATCCTCAGGAGCATCTGCCCAAACAGTAACTACTAAAGGCAGAGAAAATTCCCCCTATTTTACTGAGAGCACTGCTCCTGGTGCTGATGGGCATGGGCACAGCTTGAGCTGCAGGGGGAAGAGATGGGTGTTTCTATCCCCACCGAGGTGCCTGGGCACAGGGACTATGTAGTGCTTCCTAGTTTCCCAACCTGCAGTCATAATGTTCACACAAACAGAAGCCTGCAAAGAGAAGTAATGCATCTATCCTGAGATGAACACTTATGATCAGATTCAGGCTGAAAGATTAAGGGTTTCCAGAAGCCAGTGTAATAGAACAGGGCCAGTACAGAACTGAAAAAGTAACATCATGTTACTCTACCTTCGCATTTCCTCTCCTATCATACTCTATTCTGAAAGTTTTAGGGCTCTGTAAACCATTATGCCATTTCAATTACCATTCTGTCTTCCTACTCAGTTATTAAGCATATTTGAAAGCTTAAACTTAGAAAACCAATAATTAAACATTTAAAGATCAAGAATGACTTTTAATGAACAGTATCATTACAACTCCAGAACTACAAACTACAGATCCAGAACATTTTCTTTAGTATCAATTTTTGGATCTCAGACTTACTAGGTAATTACTTTTATATTAGAAGCTAAAGAGTTATTCTGTTTGTCTTAATCGTAGTAATAACAGCCTGTTTGAAAGACCATAGTACATTGAAGAGAAGATTAGACTGTTTAACAAGAGCACCTTTTTCATGGTTTAGATAAAATGTCTTGATGGTTGCTTCTATAAGAGAATTCTAAACTTTATGAGTTCTAGAAAAAAACAATGAAAATTTTCCTTCCCAGGATTTTTTCTTTTCTTTTTTTCATCGAGGGTTGAGGCTAATGCTCAATACAAGAAGAAACTGAAAACAAGAAGGGGTTGGGACTGAAATAGTTAATTCTGACCTGTCAAAATTATGCCCTTTCATTTTTGATAATGGTTACAATGGCTTTGAAATCCAACCTTTGGTCGAGGTATAACAGAGAGAAAGAATGGAAATGCTGTAATCAGAATGAAGGGAAGCAATTGCTTCCAACAGTTCATATCAGCCACAAACTGCAAATGAGAATGAGCACAAGAATGGGATACAGAGGTGACTAATTTAATAAAGAGGAAAAATTAGGGGCTTTGTTGCTGTTGAGTTAATATTGGGTGTTTGTTTTGGGGCTGGGGGGGGTTGTTTGTTTGTAGTTTTTTTCATGTGGTGCTTTTCTTGGTTTGTTTTTTTTTTTGTTTGCGTTTGTTAGTTGGAGTTTTTGCTTGCCTTCTATGTGTGTTTTCTGTCTGTCAGCTGACCTATTTATGCGCTAAACCATTCCATATTAGGTTCAGAAGTATAAGTAATAAACAAAAAAACCAAAATGAACCAAAAAAAATACTACATCATATTCAAGAGCAAAGAAGTAGCCAAAATTGATCTGTTTCCACTAGAAAATAATCCAAGAAGCCTAGTTTAGGTTTGAGTTCAAGACCAGTCCTCAAAAAGCACCAGTGAAAGAACAGGGAGATTCAGATTTAATTTGATTACATTATCTGAAGTGCTTAATGCTAACACAACTGTCATGCAGCACGTGAGAGCAAGTTTTGCACAGAAAAAGCAAGTCTTTCCCATGTAGATTAATCCCGGAAAAGAAGAAAAGTTGATAGCCAGCTGATTGTGGGATCAAGGGAGACACTGCTCATTTTTAACTTTCTGTCGCTCTCTATACTATAACATAGTAATTCAACCATTGATGATAGGAGATTTCAGAAATTAATAAACTACCTCAAGAACTGAGGGATAAATTCCCTTTACACATTTCAATGATGATTTTATCAAAGGGGATATGACATCTTTAAATCTTTAAACCTTTCAGATGCTTGTGTTGCCATTCTGACACATGGTAATCATAGAGCTCTCCGTCTTTCTTTTACAAAAGTATTGAAAAAATAACTGAAGGGAACTGATAAATCCTGGGCATGATCCTGTCCTCCTGCTCTGGTGTAGAAAAGCTTTATAGTAGGCTTCCTTCATGATTCAAAACATCGATTTTAGGTTTTTAAATATCTAATCCAACAGTTTCAAATTAAGCAAAGAACACTCCACCTAATTTGTGAACTATCTTAATATGATGAATAGCTAGAAAGCTCACTCTTGGCCCATTCATATCAACTCCAAGCTTTACACAATACAGTTTGAACTCTTTCTCCCCCATCACTGCTAGAAAGACTATCTTATTAACATTACATACATCTACTCATCATTGTGACAGAAAAACAACATGATCATATTTACAGCAAGAGTCACAGCTGTGGGTGTCCCTTACAAAATGAAATTAGTTTTGATTTTGTGTCATGCCAATGTTCATTAATGACATGGACTCTAAGAGGGCAAGATCAGACAGAATGATGAATCATTGTAACAACAATAAATTAATATCTTAGCCAGGGTCTACATACCTCTCTCTTCTATCTGACATATATTAGATGGTCTTCCTGTAAGGCTGTTGGAATTTGACTCTCTGTCCTTCAAAGAGGAAACTTATGGATAATAAGGATGAAACAATAAATATATGTATAAAAGCATCAAAAAAGGCTCAACAAGCCCTGTTGACCATCTGAATAAAAGTGCTATGCCAATGGATAATGATAACAACAAGAAAACCCAACAAAAACTGCATATGGCCCCATGCATCACCATTTTCGTTTGAACTCCTGCTAGAAATAATCTTACTATCAGAACTCAGCTAGCTCTGACAAGGTCTTTAGCTGAATTTGTGAAACAAGTTTGAAATGTTTTATTGTGGAAAAATTACTTCAATATTTTCTGAGAAGCTTAAAATTGAAAATAATGGAGCCTAAGTTATAAAGTATTTGAGGCAAGGAGCAGTTTTGCTCTGCAACTGCAAAATGTCTGATATGTTATTGGAAAAGGGATAAATAATAAAAATTAGTGTTATCGCTTAACTTCTCAAGCAAAACTGAACATCTTAAAACCTAGGCAAATCTACTTATTTATACGAGGCTAATAACAAAAATGATGTAATTTATGAAGAACATAATTTGCTACGAGAACCAGCAATACTGGAAACACTGAGATAGTATTAAAATTAACATTTATAGAAGTACTGAAGGCCGTGGGGTAGAGATGTGCACAAATAAGCTTCAGCTTGGCTGCATATATTAAAAAATGTTAGAAGATAAAGTTTAAATAAAATTACAAAGAGCTCCATTGGTGTCTTGTTGATTTTCTATCTAGATTATAATTGCAGTAAATATCTTTATGTTTGGAAGCACAGGTTTTCTCCCTTCATGTGCTAGGGAGTATGAGTACTGCTGGTACACAATGAACAAAATGTCAACATTTTCTCACCAAAGGCTCTTTTTCCTATTATTTATCCTTGATTTAAGATTTATTATAAGTTCTCTATTTGAATGAATAAGTTTATTTAGAGGCTATCTCATAGATACTTTTCTTCTCTTTTTTAAATAAATTTACTAACTTTAATTAAACAGTAATATTTGCTCTTCAGAGCAAACTTTAGACACAAATTGGATTGTTCTAATCCTTGTGAAACTGGTTTTAATATGTTTTGGATAAGCAAGAAAGTAGGACATTAGGTCATAACTTTTTAGATTTTTCTAGTTAATTAGTTTGATACCAAGAATACAGAGTATTTACAGGACTACCAGTTAAATACATTTGCCCTCAGAGACAAAATAAGGGAAACTCTTAAGAGATGGTAGGAAAATCTATATACACTTATGATCTGCTGCACTTTTTAATTCTTACCAAAATAGAAACTACTTCAAGCAGGCATGCTGCAGATTCCAACAAAATTTCACAGCCACTAGGAAAACTCTTTTAGGAATTACAGAACTGATGCAGTAATAACCCTTCAAAAAGAGGAAAAACTGACAAAGGACCAAGACATGATAGCCTCTAGGATGGTTTCACATACAAGCTAATCAGAAGTATTTCACTGAAGACAAGAGATACTTGCAAGCATAGGTAAGAAAGTAAGTAGGAAGAGATTAGACAAGATCTCTAAGGATGCAGTTACACATTCATTTATCTTGGTGACATTGCAAGTTACATAGGTCTCAGCACTCTTTCTTGTCATGCCAGGTCTTCAGTTCTACCATCCAGAAATATAATGCAAAATGCTTCTTAGTGCTGGCCTCTGAAAACCACTTACATTAACTATGTATGTATATGTGCTCACACAAAGCTATGTGATATGAAAGAGAAGCTGGTCTACTAAAAGGATTTTGAAAGGAAATCATGCAATCATTACCAGTACAAAATAATTTTTAAAAATCAAAACAACAAACAAAAAAAACCCTACCAAAAGAAACAATCCCCCCAAACCACAGCAACAAACCAAAACTCCCCTCACAACAGTGTTCAGAAAAAAGAAACCAAGACTCTTTTCTATCAAGCAATGGTTAAGAGTACTGGTTTTTTACAATAATCTAAAAATATATGGCTAGCTTCTTCTGACAGACTACATTTCCAATTTCACACATTACATGGGCTTGTGGATCAATGGCTCAGAAATTTCCTTGTTCACTGCAGTCAATTGTGCCCTGTGGCTTTGTTATGCTATGGCTGGGCAGGCACCCAATTCCCAGCTTGCCACCTCCCTGACAGATGTTATTCCCAGGGATGTTGATAGCTTCTAAAGAAAACGTCAAATTAAAAGCACTCTGTAATGGTCATCTTGCCCAAGAGAAGTTTGAAGGAAATATAAACTGAAGTGATCCAGCAGTGACCCCAGAACCAAGCAAGCCCATGAGAGCAGGGAGGAGCTTTCCTGGCAGCCAAGGTGGGTAAGAGACATCCTAGAGTGCCCTTGTCCTACAGGGTGCTCCTCAGCAGCAGCTGCTCACTGCTCTGTGGAGCCATGGATCACTCCCCAGGCCAAGGACTATTTTAAAGGGAGAGGACATCCAGGCAAAATTACAGCTTCCTTCTTGCTCCAGATTGCTGTGCCAAGGCAGAAGCCTTCAGCCTGGGGCCCTCAAAGCACAAGAGACTCTCAGGTAAAAGATGAGTATTTATGGCATGTATGACAGAGCCTTGGAAGGCTGAGCCATTCACAGGTACTTCAGAACCTTATACCACTGTGCTTATAAATCACTGATTAATCAAAACAATAAGGATACAATTTTCTGGAAAAAAAACCAAACTAATTCATATAAAGAACCAAACACAACTTAATCTTAAATAGCAATTAAAACTGTATCCATGGGCCAAACAGGTTTAGGATTTTTATTCCCTATTGTTAAATTCACCAAGAATTAGACTTTGACTTTAAAGTAACTAAGACTGTTACAGAAAATGATTGGTATTCAACTGATTTTTCAAAATTGCTATCGATTAATTGGGTGCCCTTTCACTAAATTACCTGAAAGGCATTGTCATCTTCCTCATAAATCATCTCAAGTTCAGGAGGAAAAGCTTCTTAAAAGTTTGTCTTCTCTCTGACACCAGTGAAGGAGGGAAAGTCAATTTTTCAGCAAGGAGGCAGAGCAGAATCTCTAGCATGGCAGTGAAGGCATACAGTCATGGATCACATACAGAGGAGGAGGCACATGTTGCAATTTTAAATCCAGAATCAGGAGCCCACACTCTGAGACACTTTCTGATACCACTGCAAACCTCTGCATTAATCAAACTGTTGTTGGCAAGTCTCTTCCAACACAGCATAAAAATGCAGCAGGGAAGACCTGAATGGTGGCAGCAGAGACAACAGCTGGTTTTGGAGACACAGCCAGAGTTACAGGCTCTTCAAAACTTCCTTCAGGTCCTGTCCAGCTCTTTATAAAGGCACACCATGTGTGCCAGTTGGGTCGGGGGTTTTTTCTGCTGAGGTGACTCCTACATTTGCCAGCTTGCAAAGATGCAGCGAAATTGATTTCAGTTTCATGCTTAATGGCTGTGATGCAAGTGGCACCTGCACACTGAGGAGCAGAGCTCCCCCAGCACTGACCTTTGGCCACAGCACTCACGGCTCCAAATGGATCTTGGCAACCTACTATTTTGTGGAACAGATTATTACATGATTACTATGGAAATACAGGACACTAGCAGAATATTAGCAAAATAAAATATAAGCCAATAAATACAGCAGTTACTTGTTGAAATATAATTTCCAGTCAGGGAAATATATGGCAGTGCAAACAAAACAAGACCTAGGCAGTTTCTATTCCCTTTTAAATATTTAGTCTTTGAATCTTCTGGAAAGTTACATTAGTGCTTTTGGATTTAGGCTTTTTGGTACTTTTTTTTTCCCTAGAATATTGCCAGCTCCTTTCCCCCCCTGCACCAGTCCAAGCTCAAAGCTCTTATTTCTCCCTGACAGACTACTAGCTGAAATCAAACAATCAGTGTTGATTAAGTTTATAAAAATGGAGTTCCTCATCTTCTAATCAATATTTTTTGTTGAATTGCAACACTATAAATTTTCTTGGCCATTTACTTTAGCCCCCTTCCCATAAGAAGTAACCCTTCCCAACTAGTAGTTAGGGATGTAACCTATTCATACATTAAAATGATCTATTACCCAAGTCCCCAGGGTGCTGTTTTCTGTAATAGATGTTTAAGTACCATACCTTATATGCACACACACACATATATGGATAGATAAATCACTGGTATCATTTTGAGGTTTATCCCATGGAAACTGCACGTACCCCTTAATCCCTTCCAAAATATTGACCTTTAATTAACCTGAGCCACAAATAAACATGCAAATCTGTATTTAAATTGCTTCTGAAATAAAGATGCACCTAAAATCACCTCAGCATCTGAAAGCCTGTAAGGAAAAAAATGCAGAAGCAAAGGAATGAGAAAATCGTCATGTACTGAACATCCGTCCTCTGATTAATATTCATTTTTGTCTCTACTCTTTTCTAGTATTTCATTCTGTTTACAATACAGAATGAAATTTTATAAAACTTGCCATGATTTTATTCAGCTGTGATATGAAAGGGAATGCTGCAGAAGTCACTGCGTGGCTATTTTCCCAGAAAGATGCATCACATGAAATACTAAAATTTTAGTTACTCTCTCTACACCTCCCTTTACACATAAATGAACTCCAGTCCATATGCCATACCACCAGCCTTCCTTACAAATGCAGGATTTCAGTTGTGCTCACAGGAGCACGTCTGTGCACTGTGAAGTGCAAGACAGCAAATGACATATCTAGTCTTGAATACTGTGACAAGTACATCAACAGGCCACCAGTTTCACCACATGGTTAACTGGACAAAGATTGATTCACCATATGGCCTTTGTCCTATGCCAAACCTATGCTTCAAGGGTGCTTATATTGCTGTCTTCGTTGCCACATCTGCCCAGTGCCATGACCTCTCTGTAAGTACATCAGACAGGAAAAGTTATATTAACTCTTCTTCAGAATGTGCTTTAAGATCTGTACACCAAAAATTAATTTTTAAAAATATAAAGTATTTATCTTGCACAGCTACAATACTCACAAAAAAAAATTGCTCAGTGAGCAAATACTGGTTTTTGTGTTGACTCCATTTGGTTCAGTCACCTGGACAACATTTACTGAGTAACCGTCTGATGGAGAACCAAGAGTCAGAGGGATCAGCTATTGCAGAAAACACCACTGACTTCCAGTGGCAAAATACTACTTTTGATCTGCAAGTGAAGTGCTACTCTTCTAGGCTAGAGAAGACTCTGGTTTTACACTTAGTAGAAGCCTCATAGGTTTTCTCTATCACAGAACTCACCTCACATATTCCATCTGCAGAGTAAAGGGAGAAATGAGAGGGAAGGAGTCCACGTGTATGCAACAACTGAAATAAGGACTAAAAATTATGGTTTGAGCACTCTACTCCTTATATCTTTAAGTATTCAGAATATAATATACTCTCTCCATCCTCATAGAGCCTTCATCCCTTCCACATCCTACCAAATATTTTGGAAGGATTTTGAAGTATTTTGATGAGTTTTGGTGTGTACACAATATATCAGCAACAGCTTAGTTAAACATACCAGATAGTATAAGGAATATGTTTGGAATATGCAAAATATGTGTTTAAACAGCTTAGACAAAATCATTAATCAAGTTTTACAGTGAAAGTGTTTCACTTAACACTCTTGATTATTCTGGTTTTAGAGTATTGAATGTTAAGATCAATTCATACACAAGTAACTATAATTTTCTAAATTACAGTGCACAATCAGATGTGAAAGTGCCATTATTTCATGTCTATGGATGAAGAAAGTACACTAAAATACATACAACACTAAAATTCTTATGACAGGAATCAATCCTTAGCAAACACCTGTAACATCTGTGATAGCAGAGTAACTGTAGGCACTGGCAGAGTTATTACTGCAAGGAATGTTTTATACCATGTAGGAAAGCATTCTTAAGAATTTTATAAATCCTTTAAAACATTCCACTAAAGGAGGTGGTGGGAGGCACAGGAGCAGGTGCTTTCAAATATATTTCCATACATTTTCCTTCTTGAAACCTGCCTGATTTAGGCTGTGGGTATCTTAGATTGTACATTAACCTAAGAAGAGAGAGAGTGGAGAAACTTTGTGAAGAAGGAATTGAATGTGCCTTGAAAGATTTAGAGATTCTGCATCTTTTGCTTCTAAAACTACTTTCTCCTTTGCACTCCACACACATATACTGACCACACATATGACGGGCATAGAAGTAAGGATAATGACATTGTGATATAGTTACTTACACTTTGGTTTCCATTAGGGTAATGGTCACTTGGGTTTTATGTTTTTAGGTTCCCTTATGATAAGAGTATTATTGAAAACTGCATCTGCCTTCAGAATATACATTTGAGGAAATATGAAACTCAAAACTGACAAAATAGCCTGTCAAATTGAAAAAAACAGAAACTGCATATTTAAGAAATGGCACGCACAAATGTCATCAGGAGACCAGAGCCGAGGAGTTATACTGTTCTAAGTTTAAACATTTGTTGCTAAAAAGAATGTTTGGATGACCAGCAACAATACATAAGTAAAAGAGTTAAGGATTAGAATTATATTTAAATACAAAACATGGCCTTAGAGCCATGTAGTTTCAATTAAACTACAACAGAATAATTTGCAAAGATGTAGTATTGAGTGTGCCCTTGCAGACCTCACTGTTCAGATTGACTCCCATACACTGGCAACAGGATTAGGCTTCTCCCAGTAATCTCTCCATTGGCCACCAAAGAAAGACTTCTGATTTTTATATACAAACACTCAGATGCATAAACAAGTGTGCAAACACCCATCCACACATGTGTTTATGAAAAACAATGAAGCTAAGACTTCCCTTGCTGCCTTAAACCAGCACAGACACACAGCTATTGAACACTTCCAAGGCATGAATGCTTGAACTAGAACCACATTATCATCCTGGAAAGTACATCTTATAGAAACTGCTATTGCATGATTAACTAGTGTCTAAATCCCTGCAGGGAAGCAAAACAATTATTCTCAACCATAGCACAGTTACTGTATTTGTATTAATAGGAGGGAAGAGGACAATGCACAGAGCCTTCTAATGGGCAGCCATAATAAAAAATACCCCAACAAATTAAGTATGTGCATTTTTGTTGTTCTCTCAAAAGCTATAAAATTCCTGCTCTGGACACTGCAAGATACAAAAGCAAGACTAACTCCACTTTTGCTTTTAGCACTCACAAAGCACTCACGAAGCTGCATTCACAAAGCAGCAGTACCAAACTGAGGGAAATCAGAGCACTGAGGCACACACAGCTGGGAAGCTGAAGGAGCAGTGCAGAATGAAAAGAAACTACCAAGGAATGGTATTTGTATCATTTGTATCCATGTCCATAGTGGCGAGTTTACAAGCCAAAAGGAGCCAGTGAAAATCATGGCCCAGAGCACTGGTCCTCAGTCTCTCTGGGTTGTGACTGGAAAATTCAATGGCAGTTTCAGAGCTATTTAAAGCATATAGTCCATACAAACAAAAGACAAATAGCATTTCAGCATAGCAGGTGGTCCACTATCAACTCTGATGTATAGCTGTTTCAAGACAGCTGCTTATTGCTTATTTGTAAAGAAATACCTTATTAATAAAGAGAGAATTAAAATAATGGATAAAGATATGCATATAAATTTAGCCTACATGATGCTAGGTTGCTACAATTTAAAACCACATTTGATGTAATTTAATTAGAAATATTGATTGAAATGAAACCAGCTCACTGGAAGGATGATGATAATAGGCTAATAATAACAATTGATTTGGTTTGATAAATGAACCAAAAAGCAAGCTGAAGGTACTTAGATTCTGACCTATTTAAGGCCCACATTCCCTGTTCTTATTTGCTTTACTGAATTTCTGAGATTTGTTCAAAATATTGTTAGAAAAATACATCTGAAAAACACATAATTCTCAGGAAGATTTGACAACTGCCGCTTCTGATGGCCCATTTTGAAATGCAGAGTTGTTGTGTCCCCCCCTCACTCCACTCCAGCTTTACTGAATTACATGTAGTGTGTGAGCAGCAGCAATAGTAATTAAAAATAATGAGGCCTGCTAGGTCTCCTAATTCTATTATCTTTATAGCATCAGGCTTCAAGCAACTCACCAGCAAAACAGCCCAGATGAGAAATCTCTTCTGAAGGTTCAGTGGTTGTTTACAATGCAGCAGGATAACCTTTTCAGCCTGGAAATAAATAAAATCAGAAGTCTAAAGCAGACATTAGTGGACATGATTCAAGAAAAGTAAGGGTTAACTAATTAATAATTGGCATAAAAGTATGCTCTTTTAATTCTTCACACAAGGAAACATAAGGTAACTGAATAAAGTTCTGCAAGATTCATTTTTTTTTTCTTATTTCTTTACAGAAACTCTTATTTCTTCATGAAATAATATGAGAGCAGAATATGCTGAGTTTCTGTGTGCCCTATTAATTCTATGTAAAACCCACAAAAGCTACCTTCAGCTTCAGTGGAACTGGCAACATTATTCTAACTCACAGGGTTAGAATACTCACAGGGTGCTAAAAAGTGGAACTTAAACATAGGTCTAAACTAGGACTGTAACACAGTAGGTCCTTTGTCTCTCCAAAACTATTAAACACAGAATTCAATTTTATTGCTGTTACACTCTCATACTGTCTCTGAGCAGTAGATGTTTTTGCAGCTCACTAACACTTAATTCCTTACATGACAAATGAGGAAGCAGAATTTTGGTTCCTAGGTTTAGCATTTGCAAAACAACTTTCAGAACATGATTAAATATTGTGCAATCTTCCTGTTTCTGCAGGCAAACAAAATCAGTAGCCTCCTAGAAAACTGGGAATTGGTTCCCTCCAACTCGAGAGCCTCATTCAGCAGCTCATTTGTGCTCACTCCATCACCAGCTCTCAAGTCACATCTTTCTCCATTGAGACTGGGGGCACATTTACAGAATTAGAGGTGAAATACTCACTTGTGTGTGCACACACAGGGGGCTGGGGTGAAGACCTTAAAGTATCAATATTTTTTTGTATCCTCTATCTCTTGACCTCACTGCAAGCATCCTCAAATCTCCTTCGAATCACAAAGGTGACCAATGTGGCTAAGACACTAAAAAAGGAGCTATTTAAGTTGATCATAGTGAGTCACAGTTTAAGCCCGTGGAAACCTCTCATTATTTCCCTAAATGTTTCCCAAAAACTTGATTCTGTTGCAGCAGAACTCAGAAGGTAATCCAAACTGGCAGGCACTGTTGTAGCAGATATTACTTGCAGACTTAGGGTGAATAATAAGATTTAAATTAAAAACATTGAAGAAACAGAACCTTTATTTTGCATAAAAATCTGAGAAGTCTAAATTTTTTTAAACTTGTTTCAAATGGAATTGAGAATAGAAATGCAAAAAGATAATTTCTCTCACATATATATTAATGTTTTGGAACATTATATAAAATAATGCCATTGATATTAGATACCATTTATTTTTGGAATTTAAATGGCAAAATCAATGCCCCAAAATGTACTGCAAAACAGATGGGGTTTTTTTTTATAATTTTGCGACTTATTTATTCAGAATATTTCAACCAGCTTCAGGTCTTTCCACAAATTACTCTAAAAAATATTTTAGTATTTGGGTTTTTTGAAAGTTGTATTTCTTAACTAGAATGAATTTATAGGTTTACTCTTTTTATCATAATTTTTCCTTCTAAGGTTTTTTTATGATAATAGCAGAGCATACCTAACAAATCTGAAAAATCATGCTCTTACTTCAACAGCCTAAAATACAGAGAACTTATTTTTCAGGGGCATATTTGTACGCCTGGATCAGGAAGATATGCAGCTAAATTGAGTATGAGGTTGCTTAATTAAGGGATTAGTACAATTAAATTACTGAAACCCTTTCTATTTCAATGCAATAAAAAAGGTAAAAGAAACCGAAATTAAGATCAAAATGTAAAGCTTTGCATAAGAAATTAAGAAGAAAAAAAAAACCTCACACCTTATTGTTCAATATACTTTTCCCACATTTCTTTTTTGTATTTCCCCCAGCAACACAAATATCCAAATAATAATGCAAATCATATTTATTTCAATAAACAGTGGCCTTTGCATTACTTGTTTCGCCATAACTTGCTACTATTCTTTCAATGCGTATATCTTATAATTCCAGTATTTCTATAAAATCAGCAAATACTATACCCCCTCTGTCTGGCACGTACAGTATATGCACAATCTCTTCAGAAAATATGCTGATTTACGTCAGTTGTGTTGCCTTCCACCTGTGGGTTCCTCATGGAAAGAGGAAAGAGCAAAGGTCAGAGACCAACAAAAGAAACTGAGAAACCATTTTTACATATTTCTATTAAATAGATAAGCAAAATTATAAAATTCAGCACAAAGGGAATCAAAAAGGAGTATTGACTATCTGGGATTGGTAATTAATCCTCTGGGATCTGTACATCCTTTGCTAGAAACAGCAGGAGCTGAAGGGGACCTGCAGGAGATGCTCTCAAATGACCTTACATCCAGCAAACACAGTATCATGAGACATCCAACTACCCAGACTCCCGACCTCCTTCTTTAAAAAGCACAAAACCATGTTTTCCTGGGGCCTTGGCAGAAATCCACTACCCCTTCTATCTTATATCCCCAGTTATCAAATGTGGATGTTATTTCAGGACATATTCACACAAAACCTTCCCATGGTTCTCCACACATCTTTATATAAACATGGACCCTGTTTCCATCTGTTGGGGAAAACCCAGGCTGGCCCTGGTTGTCATGTGCAAAAGAGCAAAGACAACTCAGAACTATGTGTTTCAAATATCTTAGCCGAGTGGCCAAGTTCAAACACAGAATTAATAACTAAAAAATAAAGATCAAATCGTTGGACATGCAAGCAGAATCCTTAATGATTTTGGTAGCAGTTTTGAAGAGAGTGTAAGTTGAGACTTGCTATGCATTTGGCTTAGCAGTGGTTGTTGTTTACCATCTCTTTTTTTTTATCCTCAATACCCTCTTTCAGCTGTCTCATATATCATGCTCATAATTGCTGTGGATTGGAGAACACCGTTCTGTGGCCTGAGTGGAAATGGAAAGCTTAGGAGCAAAGTCACAGATAATTACACTGGTTAGCATTAGTCAGAGTCCAGGGTAGTGCTGGCAGAGAAATGCAAGGAAATATGAAATTGTTTTTCAGCTGAATGCTGGAGAGTTCTGTATGGAATCACAGGGAAAGCACTCGGGGAAACATGTATTAAAAAACAATCATTATGTTCCGAATAGAGGCAGCCCATCCCTGCTTCCTTTCTGGGATTCACAACGGAGCACTGGAACTCATAAAGGAAAAATTCAGTAACTTCAGATATAACCACTGAATAAACACATAAACAGCCTCAGTGGAATTAAAAATTTCTTAAAACAGTGCGGGGGGCAAGCAATAGACCCATCTGAATACGTGGATTTAAGCATCAAAAGAAAGCAAAACTCACTAGTGCAAGCAAAGAGCATGAAGGAAACGTATGACTCAAGTGAAGCAGAGTGAAGCATATGGGAACTTCCATAGCAATCACCTGCATCATTATTTTTAATTAAATGCACATTAACACAAAGATAATAAATGCTTCTGTGCGATGGAAGCAAAATGACAGAGTACTCAACATGGTTAGTATCTAAGGCAAGTGTAAAATTAATCATTAGGAAGTTATAAAGTTATCTTAGTCAAACACCATTACAAGCTGCCATGCAGAATGTGGCCTTAGCATCTGTTCCCAGTTCTTTGCTCCCACCTTGGGCTGCCACTGATGACCACACCACCATAACATGGCTGGATCAGGAGCCTGATTCAACCACAAAGTGGCCATGTAGTGTTCTGCTAATTTTTCAAAATTTTGTATTATGTTAAGTTGTATATTGGTTATCATAATTCTGTAAGTTATGCTCCGGTCCTCTCTCTCTCCCTCTCCAGGGGCTCTTGATCGCCCTGTCTGTCTCCCTGTTCTCCTCCCCTTTCCCCTCCCAGTTCTTTAATGTTACAATGTTTACCCCGCCCTGAGCCCTTGTCAGTCACAGGGAACCACCCCTTTCTTTCCAGAAACTTCTGAGAAAGTAGTTCCGTGATTGGTTTAAGGGCCAGGGCCACTCCCTAGGAATGCCCCCATTGGATTCCCACAATTGTTAATCATATTTCCCCTCCCCAGTTCTCGCTTCTAATTGGTTGTCCGGCTCTGTATTTAATCCCTTGTCAGGCTCGAGGTTAGTCGAGTCCTTGACAGACACCCTACCCTGCATTAAACCTCCCTTGTTGATACTGCTGTCAGGCCTCCGTTTCTTCGTCCTCTTGCGGGTTGCAGCCACCTTACAACATCTTCGTCTCTGCGGATCCTCTGTCCCCAAGGCGAGAGCCTTAGGCGCCCTCCTCGGGAAAGCTTCACCTGTAGGAGAGTGCCCCCAGTGCTGCCGGCGGTGCTGGCCGAGCTAGCTGGGACATTCCATCATTGAGGAAGCCAGCGACCGCCGCTGCAGTTTGGCGCCCAACGTGGGGCCCGGAAGAGATTCGTGACAGCCTCCGGACCCCGCGGACGAGGATTCCAGGGACCAGCGGGCGCAACCCGTCGGACTTTCTGGTATATCCCATTGGGACGTCAAGCTACCCTCGGGTGAGCAGACCCACACTTGTGGGCGGCGCTCCCCAGGGATTGGGGCCGGCAGCTCCGAACACCCCGGAGTCGGTCCCGCCGCAGGAGCCACCTCTCTTGGATTTTCGTTCGGGTTTCAACCTTCCGTGAGTTTCTGCGTTCCCTTTCCCTCCCTTTCCCTACCCTTTCCCCCCTCCCGCCTTGTCTTTTTAACCGGTTATTTCGCTGGTTCCGCCCAGCCTTTTTTCCCTTTTCTTCTGGCCAGAAAATCTGCCGGTTTCGTCCGGCGACAAGGCGCGGTTGAGACCCTCCCTTTCCTTTTGTTTCGCGTTTTCCGAGAGAGGTTGGGTTTAGGGCTGTCTTTAACATCACTTGGCAATGGGTGCTCACTTGTCGACAGCCCAGAAGAAACTGTTTAATAATGTTTTGGGAATCCTGTTAAATGGGGGTTTTGATAAGGTTAAAAAGAAAGAAATTCGTAAGTTAATCCTTTGGTTATCCTCTCAGTTCCCAGAGGTTTCTCCCGAACAAATTAAAGATTTGGCCTTTTGGAAAAGAGTATGCAAAATCTTAGAAGATTTGGCGAAGACGGGGGATTCCTCAATGCAGCGAGTTATGTTCTGGGCCCTTCAAATTAAAAAGGTTTTACAGTCCCAGAAGGGAGAAAGAGGGCAACCAAAGGACAAAAGTTGTTTGTTGAATGTTAATGTCCCTGGTTCAAGTTCGGTCCCTGTTTCTCCCCGTCTCCCTAAAACCCGTTCTCCTTCACCCTCTTCCCGTAGGCAAGGGATCTTGAAGGGAGCAGCCCGCGACAGCACCGCGCTGGGCAATTACCATCGCCCAGGCTCTCTTCAGGAATCCCAATCCCCCCGCTCGAGGAGTCCTGGCCAGACTCCTCGAGGCTCTCCCCTTCCCCGTTTTTCCAAAATTACCCGTTCCCCCGGTTTGAAGAAAGTTAGTTTTAACCTACCCCCTTCACCTCCTTCCCCACTTGTCCCTCAGTCTGTCCCTTCTCTCACCTCCCAAAATGGCTCCTTGACACCACAAAATGGCGGACGCCACGTGGCGTTTCCCGCCAAGGAGCCTTCCTCTTCCCAGAATCCCATTCCCCTGTCCCGTCACAACCCTTTCCGTTCCCTCCCCTCCCAAGATCCTCCCTTCTCTGACTCCCTTCCGCCTTCCGCTCCGCCCATGGTCTCTGCCCTTCCTGGGGACGCCCCTCCTCCCTCGTACCACGCCCTGCAGGCGGAGTCCACGCCATCTTTGCACTCCGCCCCCATCTCTGGCTCCTCCCACTCCACCCTGGTTTCCGGTTCTCACGATCCTCCTTCCGGTTCCCACGGTCCGTCGGGGGTTGGGGGGGGGGCTGAGGCCCGGAAGCTGGAGCCGCAGCCTAACATCATAGCGGCTCCGGTTAATTACTTACCAGGGGTGAATGGGGGAACTCAGCCCCAATGGATTCCTCTTTCGCACAGTGTAATCCGAGAGCTGGTGAAAGCTCAAAAGGACTACTCCCGGGAGAGTGAATTCTTCCGGGGGTTGCTCCGAGCCACCCTCTCGGATTCAGTGGTAGTCCCTGCTGATCTTAGGCATTTGTTCTCATGTTTGCTCAACCCAACTGAATTCCTAGTTTGGGAATCCCGTTGGAAGAATGAAATTTCTAAAGTATTACCCCGTCTTTGGGAAAACAGAGCAACTGCCGTGGACCAGCAGGGAGCAATGATTTCCAACGACCACCTGTGCGGAACAGGGCCCTGGGCGGATGGGGCCACGCAGGCGTGGCACATTCCACCAGCTGCTTTAAAAGAGGGGGCGAAGGCAGCAGAAACAGCGTTTCTAACTATGCGCACGACCGCGTTTCCCACAACCCCGTTTGCTCAAATATTCCAACGCCCTAACGAAACCTTTTTGAGTTTTATAGAAAGGTTGCGGCAAGCAGTTGAAGCGCAGGTCAGGGACGAGTCCTCTAGGCTGGGAATGATTACAGAATTGGCCCGATCCAACGCCAATTCTGCATGTAAAGCCGCAATCCTCAGTCTGCCCATGGACTCCCCTCCTACGCTTCAGCAAATGGTGGACGTCTGTGAGCTAAAGGTCACCATTAGCCAGGAAGACCCAGATGTTCGTCAGAAGACTCCTGCCCAACGTCGAGTCGCTTTTACCAACTTTGAAGACGGCTCTCCGGTTTCGACTACTGCTGCAGTTTCCGCCAATCCGCCTACCCCAGGGTCACAGCGGAGACAGCAAAATCCTTGCCATTTGTGTGGCAAGTTGGGGCACTGGATGCCAGAGTGTCCACTGAGGCAGGAGTTTTATGAATTCAAAAGAAGATCCCAGCCTCAGGGGACAACTGGCCCCCAGCGAAAAAACTAATAGCGGAGCGCGTCTCCTCCCCGCGCTCAGACAGAAGTAGGGAAGGCCCAAAAATATCAGTCGGCGGGGAGGGAGAGAAGGAGGGAAACCTCCAGACGGGCGGGCCTGTTGCCAATGATGACCATTTTTCACCGGATTTGACTTTAACTAAACCCAATTTGTCTCTTTGTTTCCAGGCGGTGTCAAGGCCGATTTTAACATCTTCTTCCATCCACTCACCGTTTCGGCTGCAATTGACGGAGCCACTTCATCTTTCCAACTCCGACATTGTCTCGGTTACCGTCAGCCCGAAGGAACCAGGTACCTGGCAGCGAATCTGTGACAGGTTTGTCGTTGTCGGAGACACCAAGCACACGCCACACGAGATCACTATAATCCCGGGTCTTTTGGCAACCGACCCGGGACAGTTTGAAATTGCCGTTTTTTCCACCAGCCCACCCACCTTTTTGCCTCGGGGTCAGATCGTAGCTCAAGCTATACCTGTCCCTGAGTGGCCCTGGGTCCCAGGTTCTCCAAAACCTCAAATTCATACACGCATCCCATCTGTAGCCTGGACCCAAGTTTTGGGCCAAGACAAGCCAAGAATCACCTGCAGTCTGCAAAAAGGTGGGGACCAGAAGCTCCTTAATGGGCTTCTGGACACCGGGGCAGATGTGACGGTCATTCCTTCTAGGGAGTGGCCGTCGCAATGGGAATTGCAAACCGTGGCGGGACGCATCCAAGGTGTGGGCGGCGTTCAATTGGCAAAACAGTCTAAAGGCATTGTCCAAATTACGGGGCCTGACGGGCAATTGGCTTCTGTACGCCCGTTTGTTTTAGATTTTACAGAGCCCCTGTGGGGACGGGACCTGTTATCCCAATGGGGAGCCAAAATTGACCTTCCACCGGCTCCCCAGGTTTTTCGGGTTGCGGCCATTGAGGAGCGCCCTACCCAGAAACTTAATTGGAAAACCGATTCTCCTATCTGGGTAGAGCAATGGCCGCTTTCCAAACACAAATTAAAGGCGCTCCAGGAGCTCGTGGATGAGCAGCTGTCCAAGGGCAATCTGGTTGAGACCACCTCGCCGTGGAACTCACCAGTTTTTGTCATCAAGAAGCCCAATAAGGACAAGTGGCGACTCCTCCACGACCTCCGAAAAATTAATGAGGTAATTGAAGAAATGGGTCCCCTCCAACCAGGGATGCCCTCCCCGACAATGCTACCTAAAGAATGGAATTTGGCAGTTATTGATATAAAAGATTGTTTTTTCCAAATTCCGCTCCACCCGGATGATGCGCCACGCTTTGCCTTCTCGGTTCCGACCATCAACCGAGAAGCCCCAAGGAAGCGATACCACTGGCGAGTTCTTCCACAGGGCATGAAGAACAGCCCAGTCATTTGCCAGTGGTATGTCGCTTCCTTGCTGTCCCCGGTGAGGGCCGCGGCACCAAATGCGATAATATATCATTACATGGACGACATACTCGTGTGTGCTCCGACAGACGACGAACTTGTCCATAGCCTCGACCTCACAACCAATGCGTTGGTTGCTGCAGGGTTCGAGCTCCAACAAGACAAAATTCAGAGGATGCCACCTTGGAAGTACTTGGGCCTGCAAATTGACAAAACTACCATAACACCTCAAAAGATTCAGATCAAGAACTCAATTCGGTCCCTTGCAGATGTCCAGCAACTGTGTGGATCCTTGAACTGGGTGAGGCCTTGGCTAGGAATTCCTACGGAAGACCTAGCCCCCCTTTTCAATTTATTGAAAGGGGGAGAAGAGCTCAGTTCTCCAAGGTCCCTCACCCCAGAGGCACAGATTGCGCTCGAGAAAATTCAAAAGTCCATCTCCAACAGACAGGCACATCGCTGTGTGCCTGGATTGCCATTCCAATTTATCATTCTCGGAAAACTGCCACACCTCCATGGACTCATCTTCCAGTGGGAGGCTTCCACCAAAAAGGATCAAAAGGCTAAGGACCCCCTCTTAATTATAGAGTGGGTGTTCCTTAGCCATCACCGATCCAAAAGAATAACACGGCCACAAGAGCTGTTAGCGGAACTGATCCGAAAGGCTCGCCTTCGGATCAGGGAGCTGGCAGGTCAGGATTTTACATGCATATACCTTCAGGTTAGACTATCCATTGGACATTTTTCAAAAAACATGCTGGAACACTTGTTGCAGGAAAACGAAGAATTACAATTTGCACTCGACAGTTACACCGGACAAATCTCTATTCACCCACCTGCGCACAAATTTTTCAATTCGGAATTCAGCTTTTCTCTAAAATCGGTTCAGAGTAAAACCCCTTTGAAGGCTCTGACAGTTTTTACTGACGCGTCCGGGGCTTCTCACAAGTCAGTCATTACTTGGAAGAACCCCCAAACTCAGCGGTGGGAAGCCGACATTAAGCAGGTGGAAGGTTCACCTCAAGTGGCTGAGTTGGACGCTGTCGTCAGAGTTTTCAGGAGGTTCCCTGAACCATTCAATTTGGTCACAGATTCTGCATACGTAGCCGGTGTAGTTGTCAGAGCGGAAAATGCAATCCTGCAAGAAGTTTCCAATGCATCTTTGAGCCGCTTGCTCTCCGAATTAGTACAGTTGGTTTCCCACCGAGAGCAACCGTATTATGTTATGCATGTAAGATCCCATACCGACCTGCCGGGGTTCATCACGGAGGGTAACAGGAGAGCTGATGCTCTTGCTGCGCCTGTCCAGATGGCCCCAACTCCTGATGTGTTCCGCCAGGCAAAAATCAGCCACCAGCTTTTTCATCAGAATGCGCCTGGCTTGGTCCGCCAATTTCATCTAAGCCGTGACCAGGCCAAGGCCATTGTGGCCACATGCCCCCACTGCCAGTCCTTTCAACTCCCCTCCATTCCATCTGGGGCGAACCCTCGAGGTTTACGGAGTTGCGAGGTGTGGCAATCCGATGTAACACATATCGCGGAATTTGGCAAGATGAAATTTGTACATGTGTCTGTCGACACTTTCTCGGGCGCAGTGTTTGCCTCTGCCCACACAGGGGAAAAGGCAAAAGACATCATCAAACATCTACTGCTAGCCTTTTCCTCGCTGGGCATCCCGAAAGAATTAAAAACGGATAATGGCCCGGGTTACAAATCCAAGGAGTTGGAGACTTTCCTGCAGCAATGGGGAATAGTGCATAAGACCGGCATCCCCTATTCCCCGACGGGTCAGGCTATTGTGGAGAGGACTCATCAGAGCCTCAAGAGGGTCCTTGCGCAACAACGAGAGGCAATGAAGACTGAGTCCCCCCAGGTTCGTATAGCCAGGGCATTGTTTACTATCAATTTCTTAAATTGTTCCTTCGACAATTTAAATCCACCTGTGATTAGACATTTTCACCACCATCAATCCCTGCAGCCGAAACAAAAGCCGCCAGTTCTCGTTAAGGACCCCGAGACCTGGCGGACAGAGGGACCCTTTGATTTAATCACCTGGGGGAGAGGATACGCTTGTGTATCCACCCCCTCAGGTCCCAAGTGGGTTCCCTCAAGGTGGGTGCGGCCTTACACCGCCACTCAATCCAAATCCCAGGTCTCATTGGCTCAGGTAGCAGAAGCCTGTTGGAGGAGGAGAAGGAGGCCATTCGAGGGAGACCTCGACCTTCTCCCCGGAGCAAAACCCTCTTAAAATTAATTATATGTCATTTTGTTCATTCCTAGCCCGAAGACCCTTTGAAGATGTTACTCGCTATCATGCATGTACTGATCCTGTGGACCATCTTTCCTGCCACAAGTCCCTGGATCGTCCCCCAGCCCAAGAAAAACGTGTGGAGAACTCTTGCTGATGCCCTTGGCCAAGACCATCTGTGCCTCACCACGACCTCGGCAGCCGACCCTCTCTCCACTTGCCTTGTGGGGATCCCGGTTTCTCTAGCTGGCCTCCCTGAACCCCTGCATACATCCCTCACCCATTTCGATAATAAAATTCAACGTACCCGTGGTTCTTCCCCAAATGCCAGCTGGAGAAGGTTCTTGGCAGAGTTAAACATCAGTAAGTCAGAACCTCAGGAATTTAAGTTGTTAGGCTCCTCCGCGGCCGATTTATGTTTTCAGTTTTTGCCATTCCCTGAACCCGGTGCGGAAAAGTCCGCTTACCAACCTGGACTCGAGTACAAAGCAGAAAATTGGTGTAATTCAGTCGTCGAAATTTCTATGTCCATCACCCCTTGGAGACAACCCCGCTCCATCCCAAAAGGTTTTTTCATGATTTGCGGAGACAGAGCCTGGGCTGGCATCCCCTCTTCTTTTGTAGGAGGTCCATGTACGTTCGGCAGGATGTCGCTGTTTAGCCCCAACAAAACTCAAATTTCTAATTGGCAAAGAATGAAAGTCGCAAACAATTCGGTAAGAGTCCCTCGGGACCTAAAGGAATTAGATTCCACCTGCGACTCCGAAATTATCCATTGGTCACAACCTGAAAGTGTGGCATGGACCATCTTTTTACCTTGGGTTTCCATTGCCAAATCTCTAGGTGAATTGGCCCACCTAGAGTGTTGGGTCGCAAAACAAGCCAATTATACATCCTCTGCCTTAAGTGAACTCCTACAAGATGAAGAAATCACAAGGCAAGCAACCTTGCAGAATCGTGCAGCAATTGACTACCTATTACTGCTGCATGACCACCACTGCGAAGAGTTTGAGGGATTGTGCTGCCTGAATTTGTCATCACGGGCTGAAAATGTCAGGACCTCCATCAAGAACATTCAAGACATGGTCCACGAAGTGAAACAAAAGACAGTTGATTGGCTGGGGGACCTTTTTGAAGGATGGGGTCTATCGGGCTGGGCAGCTTCTGTTTTAAAAAGTGTTTTATTAATATTGTTTGTAATTTTAGTAGTCATTATTTCAGTTTCATTAGTTTGGACTATTTTAAAAAGACTTTTAATCAAGTTAACCTCCACTGCCTCCGTCAACCGGGTCGCCTTCGTGGAAGAAGGAAATCAGCAAAACATCAACGATTATGAAGACATGCAAATCTCCGCAGACCCCCAAGAGTTGATTAAGTCGGACTCTTCGTCGGAGGACAGTGTTTAATTTCCTACATCCCTCTCCTCCCTCTTTTGATTTTTTTTTAACAAAAAAGGGGGAGATGTAGTGTTCTGCTAATTTTTCAAAATTTTGTATTATGTTAAGTTGTATATTGGTTATCATAATTCTGTAAGTTATGCTCCGGTCCTCTCTCTCTCCCTCTCCAGGGGCTCTTGATCGCCCTGTCTGTCTCCCTGTTCTCCTCCCCTTTCCCCTCCCAGTTCTTTAATGTTACAATGTTTACCCCGCCCTGAGCCCTTGTCAGTCACAGGGAACCACCCCTTTCTTTCCAGAAACTTCTGAGAAAGTAGTTCCGTGATTGGTTTAAGGGCCAGGGCCACTCCCTAGGAATGCCCCCATTGGATTCCCACAATTGTTAATCATATTTCCCCTCCCCAGTTCTCGCTTCTAATTGGTTGTCCGGCTCTGTATTTAATCCCTTGTCAGGCTCGAGGTTAGTCGAGTCCTTGACAGACACCCTACCCTGCATTAAACCTCCCTTGTTGATACTGCTGTCAGGCCTCCGTTTCTTCGTCCTCTTGCGGGTTGCAGCCACCTTACAACATCTTCGTCTCTGCGGATCCTCTGTCCCCAAGGCGAGAGCCTTAGGCGCCCTCCTCGGGAAAGCTTCACCTGTAGGAGAGTGCCCCCAGTGCTGCCGGCGGTGCTGGCCGAGCTAGCTGGGACATTCCATCATTGAGGAAGCCAGCGACCGCCGCTGCATGGCCAGGTGAGAAGGATTAGTTCTCAGGCTGGATGAGGTCCCTTGTTCTACGTTCAGGCCATGATGACCCCGGCATTTACCCAGAGCACAGGAGGAGCAGGGTGAGCAGCTGGCAGTGACAGAGACTGTGCATGGAGTGTGGGACTACAGAGCTACACCAGATGGGGCTGGCTGTGTGAGCTCAGACTGGGCACCTGCTCTTCCCCAAGGTGCAACCAGACAAACAGCACTCCGAAACAGGTCCTGACAAACAGAACATGCTCCAACATACATGCATCAACTGTGCATCCTAAAGCACTTCTCAAACCCACAGGGACAACTACTTCTGTCTCTATTAGCACAAAAGGCAAAACCAGTCTTTTCAAATTTGTGATAGAATTATAGACAGAGGAAATGGCCAGGCATTTCTCAATTATGCCTTGATAGAAGTTCATTCCCACCACACACTATCTACTTACTTTCCAGATGGAAATGGATTAAATTAATTGGGTTAAGCATGTTTTGCTAATGGTGCTACAGAAAGGGTATCCACAGACCTACAGTGAACAGGTACAACAACAATGCAAGTGAACCACCATGGCAAAGAACTACAGGAAAGCCCATTTTTATAGATACTGATTACTTACAGCTCTTCATGTAAAGAACAGAAAGGAAATCCTTTTCTAAATGGCAACAGCTTCTCATGATCTCCTATCTTACACTAGTGGAAAAAGCCAAACTTTTTCCACTATTATCAGCCTCACAAAGTCACAATTTGTCCCTTTGATATGGAAAGTCTCAGCTTTGTAAACAGACTGCTATTATAATAGTTTTCTGGCTCTTATTAGTGGAAATTTTCATTTTCTGAGATTACAGATGCCAGAAATGGTCATTCTTGTAAAAGTAATTGTATAGATATTGCCCAAATCCTATACTAATACACAGCTCAGACATATATGCAGTTATGGGAGTCATACAGAAGACAAATATAGAAAAACCAAATTCCAGTTTAGTCTCCAGCATTGCCCAAAAATACTTAGCAAGGATCCTTTCAAGTGGGTCATCAGGAGGCATTCATAAAGTGGAAAATAAATCAAAATGTCATTGACAAGTGTTTCCTATTGGCTCTAACACTAGGAGCAGGATTTCTCTGAACATGTGCCTAAAATGCTTTCTTTTGATGCTGAGGAGATTGGATTTGGCTTCTTTACATCTGATGGGTGTATCTGCATGCCTTGGAGCTTGAGGTCTGTTTAACAGGATTAAAGCTTATTTGTTTAATCTAAATGATTATCTTGTTGAAATAATGCTGCCATTGAGAAAAGCAGATGCTGAAGCTGGCCTTTCTAAACTCAAGGCAAAGTTTGCCATGAAATATAATAATGACTATTTTGTCTTGTCTTTGTATTCTGGTGTCCAAAATCTACATTATTTGCAAAAATAAAAGTAGTATCACAAATTTATTTGCTATACTACTTGATAAAAATTACCTGCTGTATCTTAAACTGAACACTTGAATCTGTCTTCAGCATAAACATGGAAATCATAAAAACCTCTACTCGTCCTTTGCCTTAGCACACCTTTCAAATCTCACAATCTTACGAGATTCCAAATCTGAACAAGCAGACCAAATACTGCCATTAATGTACAGTGCACTACTGGAGGATGGGAGATGAAAGAGTTGCTGAATGTGACCTGCACAAATGACAGCAAAATTTCACTGATCACCCTGGTGAGTCTGCACTGCTGGGGGCACCATTCTGGCCCTGGCTTGGTGTGACTGGGTCCTGACTATGCCACTCATTTCCTCCTCCCTCCTACTTTTATCATTTGCTGCCACGGGCACACAAGAATAACCATGCCAAGAACCTGATTCAGCTGGAAATGTTGCTGGGGCGGAAGAGAAGCAGGGACAATGCGGATCAACAGGAGCTGCCTGCAATTAGATTGGCTTAAACTAATCTTGAAACAACACCCTTAGAACCCAAAGAGGCTATTCCTCTTTGTATCTATTAAGATGTGCAGAGAGTCAGCTACCTCATTTAATTGCATAGGCGTAGCTAAAAGCTATGAATGAGAAAGGAAGGAGATAGCCTTGTCTGAAACTTTATAATGCAACCTGGTGCACTGTAGACATAATAAAATTATTTGCTAAGCCAGTCCACACATTAGAAGACCAGCTGCCTAGTGTCTAACTATGAAATTACTCTGCAAATGAAAAGCAGGAATAAAGAGTAGCCAAATGGAAAAATACTTCCTGACCCAGCCAAAGAAAATAATTTACAACAGTTTCCCAGCACAGAGAAAGTAAAAAGGGTACATGCAGAGCACTGGGATGTAGAAACTGAACTTCAGGGTAGTCAGCATATAATGAGATATTTGAATGGGTGTTTCAAAGACCCACCCAAAGTTATCTGGGGGAAAGAGAGCTAGACCTGTTACACAGTTAAAGACAAAGGATATTCAGTTTCTAAAGTCTGACATGTAAGAACAGCAATTGACAGGATATCAATATTTATGTTAAAGAGAAGTCATCTGCCTCTCCATACCTCTTTTCAATCAGTGATCCCCAAGTTCTTTACATATTCTGTATAACTGTTGCAAACCAAGATTATTTCTCCAAAGTGGGTAAAAGGAGTATTCCACAATATTTGTCCACTCCTAAATGGAACTTAGAGCAATTTATAGCCATGGAAATAGCCACACATCTGCCCCATTGCATATCAAAGACCCCAGGGTATCATTCCTTGCGTGAAATGAATCACAAAAAATTGTGTTCGCCTTCCCTCATGTTTTTCACCATAGGAGTTACATTCTCAGCAAGTTTAAATTACCTTAACTTCAATTAACCTAATGGATCTATATCAATTTATTCCCACAAATAACATGCCTTGAGTATTCTCATATAGCATTTAGCTGTGACTAAGAGAATTCAGTTCTAAGTATTACACTCCTTTTTTTGCCCCCCAAAAAATCCAGCTTTATACTTTTGCCCAAAAGAGCTGTGGGACTATGGTAAGTAAAAAGAAGTGCCTGCCTTCTTAATCTTGTCATCATACAGCTAATTAAAAACATATCCTTTTTGGAGGCCCAGGCCCTGGAAAAACACAAGTTTTGGCAGCCTCGTCCTGGTTGCTAGTATATGTTTTTTTCATGTTATGCAGTTTTGGACTGAAAGTGTTCTGCACACAAGAGCACCAAGAGACATGTTTTCTGCAGATACACACAGAGAGTTGAGAGTGTAATTTGCACTGTACTGCTTGCGCTGTGCTCCTAACAAGAAAAATGCTGTTAATATAAAAATTTTATACCTAGCTACTGTCAGGTTTTTTGTGTTTTTTTCCAAAATTCTAAGAATTTAATAGAAGCTTCCTTCTTTCAGGTATACCCTAAATATATATAGATTGACATAAACAGATTAGGGTCCACAGATGTCTGGTGACCCACTGGCTCTCTAGGATAATGCAACTGAAATAAGCATTACTGAGCATCGTCCCAGAGTCACTGAGGAAATCAAGAAAAACTCCAATATTTTAAGACCACAGCAGAGTTCAGCATGGAAGACAATTCCCCCAGACTTCCATGCCTCAAATTTTGGAGAGCCGTGCATTTTTAAGAAGAGATGTGGAGTTTCAAAGGAACTGCTACACTGGAATTGGTGATGGGTTCTTCAGATAAGGATACAATTTCTCTAATTTTCAGTTACTCGATTTGTCAGGCTTTTTCATTGCTTAATTTTCACCAGATACGTAAAGCTTAAGCCTTGGCTTTTAATGTAAATACTGAAAACTCTATACCTTAAGAGCAAGGTGATTTCAGTCACTTGGTAAGTGGTAATCTTTCCTCTGGTACAGTCCATGAAGAATTTCATTCACAGGAATAAAAATAGAAGCCTTTACAACTTTATTTTAAATGTGATAGAGAAAAATACAAGCACACTGAAGCATTAAACTTATTCTTACTTGTGTTTGGGGTTTTTTTTGGTCAGAATTACAGCATTAAGCCCTCTTATCTACACAAATTATAGGATTGCAGAATTTGCCTCTGACAGTTGCATGCCACCTATCATTTTGCAACATAAACCAATTCAGCAGGTTATTTGGATTTTCCATGTAACCAAAAATTTATGTCAGAGCACTCTCAGTAATGAAATAGTTGGTATTATCAAAGACTCTGATAGTACATAAGAAGGCACAGTAGACAGAACAGAATACTGAGAAGCAATAAAAGAGCTAAGTAGAAGGCAGTGATAAAAATTGCCTTATATTTGCTAATACAAGCAGGTGAAATCCATTTCCCATGGCATATAGTGTTTCTTTTCCCTCTTTGACTTACAACCCAGGGAAAACATAGACCAAAAAAAAAGCTGTATAAAAAAAAGTGCAGCTGTGCACAAGAAAAAATATATTCTTACACATGTATATGTATAAATAGAGACATTCACCTTTTGACTGCTTGAGACACCATCCTGAACATTTGGTAACCACATCTACTGGGAAGCAGGAAACAGAGAAAATCTTTTCCTATAAAAGTGAAATGGAATGAAAATGAGCTCTCTAAGTTCAGTTGCAGGTTACATAATCCAAAACTGAGTCAATTTACTCCTACATTTAATAAACTTAATCAACACCCTGTCACCAACTGACTTTTTAAGAAGACTTCTGAGATTTAATGAGCTCAGCTTGAAGCTGTCATTGGACAATATGGACATGGGAATTAGTCAAGATTTCTGCAAAACAAAATTACAGAAAGTGGTGTTTGGCAAAAAATGAACTCAAATTTATCTTAGAATATGGTTCTCTCTGAATAGAAAGCAATCACGAAAGCATTAAAATTTGCCAGTCCTACTGAAAAATCACCAAGTACAGATATTAATGTAAATAATTTATATAAATTTTTAAATAAAATAAAATTTATATTAATTTATTCCTTAATTTCTACTCATATTCTCTAAAATTCTAGAGAACACAAACTTGCAGACAAAAAAGGACATTTTATCCAACAAGATCAGAGGAGAGGTGGAAGGAATTTCACAAACAAATTTATAGCTGTCTCCTTAGGAACATATTTTAATACACCAGAAATGTTCTACTTCACTTGTTAATGAACTCAAAAATTAAGCTTTTCTGAAATGCTTCCAACTACATCAGATTTTTTGCAATGTTGATTCAAAAGAATAAAGAACTCTTGGGTTGTTTTTCTTTTTCCAGAGGTAAGACAGAATATCACTTTTGAGAATATTCTATTCTTAACAAATGAAACTGAAAAAAATAAGATATTCCATCAGGAAATTTTTACTGGGATAGAAATTGTTATGGACCTTCAACAGGAAGAGAATAAATTGTATAAATTCTAGATAAATTGAAAGAAAAGAACCTGCAAAATTGAAGCATATTGAAACGAGGATGGCTGATGCAGAATATAATATCTAATTTCCAAGTTAAAAAAAAAAAGAAATATTACCGCTTTAAGAGATACCTGCTCGAGTTACGAAGAATCTGGGAGTCCAATCATGAAACCAGCCCTGCTATAAACTGGGGAAAGTCTAAGCAGAGGAAGAGTCACCCAGCCTGTGTGTTTAGTGCAAGCAGAAGAGGATGGAAACAGAAGGACCAGTATAGAGCTTGAAAGCATTTCAGTACTCTCAGGCTTTATAGAAGCAATGATTGCAGTAACGTTTGGTTGTTTTGTGACTATAACTGAATGAAATATTGTGGTACTCAGCTAATTTTTACTCATCTGAGCTGCCAACTGCCTGTATGGTAGCCATTCAGTATTAATGCAGTTTTGGCCCAGGGCTTTCATTTCTGAGTTTCTGTTTGCATAGTCTCAGATGTGGTGACAATGTCAGTATGCTAAAGTTTCTGTTGAAAGGCTTTTTATACACTTATATGGCAGCTTGAGTGTTTGTGACTTCAAGCAGAGTATAATTCAGTGCCACACTGACACAGATAAAATGCATAACTTGAAAAGTTCTGGGTTTGTTTTTTTTTTTTCCTTCTTATCTGTTAGCAATGCAAAACATTAATAACTGGATTCATATTTCTGGAAAAACTTACATTAGAGCCAACGAGGCAGAACTACAGCATCACTCACCTCTGTCCAGCATGCAGTGACCTGGCTCTTGTCACTCCCACCACTCACCAATTTGTCACTCTGACACAGGAGCACGTGCACCAGTTTGTCATTCTGTGCTGGGCTCCTCTGAAGGCCAAACTCCAAACCACCAGGCAGGAGGAGCCTTTTGGCACTCTGTGAAACTGTAGCAGGAATCAATACAGCTGTCAGGCACTGTTTAATAGGCTTTTTTGTACAAGTGTGCTGAATGACAGTTTTCAGCCTGCTTTCGCCTCCTCTCCCCTGCTTTCCTCATCCTAGAAAAAAGGAACCAGAAGAAAAAGAGCAAAACAGTAAGGTTCAGCACTTGGTAGCTGATATTCCACCACTGACACTGAACTGGGACTTCAAAATGGTGCCTCTGTTTTTTACCTACAAAGTTCCTATAAAACTGCCAGGGCATGAAATTAATGCCAACCTGAAAAGCAACATTTTCCCCTTCCTTCTCTAATTACAAACAACTACTAAACCAAGCTGTGTGCAGAATCATTAGATCAAAAATGTGCATATTGCATTTGTGTGTTAAGGAATTTGCAGTGTCATAGTCAGAGTATGGGCATGAAAACACAAGATTTGGGCAAACACCTGGAAGTCTTCTTCAATAATAACCAAAGGCATTTAATCCAGCTATGTAACATCCCCACACATACACCTACAAGAGCAACTTTTGTTTAGAAAGGTCTAAAGGTGTTCTTTAACACAAATGATCACTTTCTTGAATGTATTCTAAACTTTGCAATATTTTTCAGAGATTTCTTACAGATTAATTCTCCTGACCCCTTTTAAAGCACACATTCCTGAATACTGCCAACAAACATTCCAATAATTTGATTCAGGAAGACAAAACCTCTATATACCACAACTGATCCTTCCAAGAAAATGAAAGCAAGAGGCAGCTTTGTTTTAAACAGTAGAAAACTTTCTCCTGCAGGCTCTTTTCTGCAGATATTAGGTAACAGATTTTCCATTTACAGCTCATGATAATTTTTGTCTCATTGACATTGTAAAGGGAAAATCACCACAAAATCAAATCCACAGCAATGGGCAGCAAAAGGAAACTGTTTAAATCCTCTCTAGGTTTGTTTTTCCATTGCTCTACAGTGTCTATGCGCCCTCCATGTAACACTGAAGGAAACCATTCAATTTCTAGTGAGGGCATCCACTCTTTTCCATCTTCAAGGTGAATATGTTGGTTGAGAAGCAGTTGGGAGGATTTAAAGACTTGCTCTAAACTGCAAAACAGGTGAAGGGCTACTGGCCAGAAGCTGATACAAACTCAGCAAGCTGGGCAGGAGCAGGCTCAGCTCAGAAATCTGGGAAGTAACTTAAATGACAGGGACATGGCTCATGCTTTTGGGTCTTTAGAAGATTTGTGTTTTTCCAGGGAGGTTGTTTCACAGTGCTCCAAATACAGGGTAGGTTTTTCAATTGCATTTTTTCAAATACGGTGTGCTTGCAGTATAAATTATTTATATTTCTTCCTTGCATCAGTAAAAAAGAGAACAGGCATTGTTTTCACAAAAATAGTTATCAGACACAAAAAGATCACAGTGAGAACAAAAATGTGAACAAATATGAACCATGTACAGACTCAAAGTTCATGATGACTTGAAGACTTCAGATGACTGAGGGTTTAACAGAGGACTTAATAATACCTTACTAAAACTCTGAGAAGGGACCTTGTAAATATATCTGGTACAGATGGAATGGAAAACAGAGCCAGTCACAATGACTAGCAAGCAAGTCAAAAACCAGTCCGAAATAAAATAAGTACACAGTGAAATTACTTTAGGAGAAAGCTTAATAGATTTATTATTTAGTCACTCAACATGAGGCTGAGCACTGTCCAAGGGAAACAAGGCAGAGGCATAAACTCCTGCTTCAATTTCAGTGGAAATTTTAACCACCCCTCTGGCTAATGCTTTACACATATGTTGATGTCAATAACAAATTTCAAAACAAATCACCTATTGGGTTACAAAAATGCTGTGAAGACAGTAGACAATCAGCTGTTCTTCCTACTGGAGCAGCAAAATCAGTAACAGTGACTGAACTAACCCAAAATCTCACTCAACACTATTGTGCTCATATATATAACCAAATACATTTGGGGTTTTTTTAATCAACTGTGACTAAACAAGGTAACATTAAAAGATGTTGAAAGAGGGAATCCTTTCTTAAAACTGGAGACACAAAACAATTTGAAATCATATCAGTATTAATTTGTAAAATGTAAATAAATTAATTTAAAATCCAATGTTAGCAATTAAAACTTAAAACAAATGTTGCAGAAATAGTTCAGAATTATAAAGATACATGAATAATTTAAATATTTACCATGAAAAGTAACACAATCAAAGAGGAAGCTACTTGAATAAACAAACAAGATTAGGAACAAAAAGCTGAAGTAAACATTTCTTTAAAAAGTGAAACAGCAACACTGTGGGCTTTTATACTCTGAAGGAAGGAAAATAGTTTTCCTGTTCACAGGTTTTAGGAGAAGTTATTTTGCTTTCTCAAATCAAGGAGATGGGCAAAACAAGAGACAGCACTTTGGAGCTAATTCATCTCCTTGGTAGAGCTATGCTGAAAGTTCTGAAATGTTTTCATTGAAAACAAAGTAAAAATCACCCTTCTACTGGAATTCAAAGTATGAACTGTTCAGAGTGTGGACAAACACCTCTGCATAACTTACAACCGCATTGTCCCAAAAAGTGTCACTGCACGAGTGTAATGTTTAATAAAAGTAGCAGAAGAAACAGATTTCTCAATAATTTCTTTTAAAATTCTCAAAAAAATTATGGCATATCTCTGTCCTAATGATGCCACAGTGTGCAGCTTAGGGACTCTGATCAGACACTCTGTTTTTCCAAATGGAGCAGATAGACATGAATCAATCATGCCCACTCCAAAACAGGAGCATTCTTCCTTGTGACCTCTACTAAAATCAGTAGTGTACTACTAATGGCTATGAACAATGCTGACAAGCACCTGCAGTAGGGTGTAAAGTTAGTTTTAAACGTCTGTCTCTGGTCCCTTATCAGTAAGCTGCAGAGGCAAATGGTGCTTAATGTCTCATCTCCCAATAAGAGCTCAGCCTGAGCAGTATCAGAGCCACTGCTAAACTGTTTATCATTCAACCATCGTGCTCCAGTCTCAGCTTACAAAACATAAATGTTCTTCCATAGAGAGAGAAGGAAAACAAAATCTATTAACAACACTGACAGGTTCTTCAACTTATCAATGAGAGAAAACACTAATTTAAAAGAAGTTCTAAAGAATTAATCCACTTGGCTGAAGATATAACACCAAAAAGAAAAAGAGTTGTAGGGAGTAGACAGACTGTCACTAGTGCAAGCTCTGGATAGCCTTGCTTTAAAGCTGATTTGTCCAAATTATCTTAAACTAAGCTTTCCCTTGCTGTTTAGTGTAAATGTCTAAAGCACTGGGAAGTAGCATGAAGCCATAAATGAGTGATATTTAACCAATAAGACATGTCACACAAATAATTTCTGGACCATTAATGAATGTCTCAGGTGTATTGTAAAGCATGGAGCCAAAGGTCTGGATTGTCTTATCTTTCTCATAAAACAGGAATCATTAAAACTGTGGGAGGAGGACATCAAGGAAGAGTCAGACTCCTGTGTTTCCAGATGGATGTCATGGTTAAAATACATCTCACAGCCAAGATGAGAGCTGTATTTTTGGTCAAAGACTAATTTCTGCAATAGGAAAGGTGACTGTATTTTGGTTTAAATGTAAAGGTTTACCTTTCACCAATCACTAAATTAATTTCTAACTTACACACTCTGGCACAGGAATTTGAAAATTTTGCACTTTCAAATTTACCCACAAATCAAGGACCAACCTAAACTATTTGGAGAGATATCTATGGGAATTAGGAGTTGACAATCTTTTAAAACCTGTGCCGAGTTTCTTGGGATAACAAGGAGCAGGAAGATGCTCCTTGTTATCCCAAGATAGTTCCCCAGTAGCAGAACTTTCTAGAGCCCTATGAAGCATTTTGAATAACTATATAGTCACTATGTGCATCTTTTTCTCAATAGTCATCTGTCACCGGGGATTGTGAGCTGCTCTTTTCTGTTCTTGTATTTCCCAAGAGTGTGTCCCCTCTGCAGGGTCTCTACCTGCAACCACTTTCACACCTCCCCCCTGGAGTTAAAGCACAAAGGCAGGGTGTTTGCATCGCATCATTACAGTAGTTTGCAGCTTCAACATTACAATCAAAACCTAAAAGAGACATTAAAGCTATCCTCCAGTTTCCAAAACCTCAGCCAAAATTGACTCTTATTTCAATGGTGTAAATTAACTGTAAGTGCAGGGAGGAAAAAAAAATTGTCCTTTTATTTGAGCAACATAATAGTTTTCCCATTTCAATGTCCATATTACAAAGTAACTATGTTACACCATTTCACCATTTTTATTTACCATTCTACTATGGATATGATCAGATATGGCACACAATCAGAATTATCAATTTGCCTTTAAAAAAAAAGAATAATTACAGTTTATACTAAATTTTTTCACTAAAAAAGTAGAAACCTTTACATCTAATTCAGTCCTCAGAGCATTCAAATTCTTGTGATGCTCTGTTAGTCAGAGCACTACCATGTACATTTTATATAGAAGGTAATTTAGTTTGACAGCAATAATGTTTAATTTCTGGTAAGTGACTTGTTTCTCCTGACTGTGCATCAGTAAAAAGCTGTGAGAAAACCCTTAAAGTAAAAAATAGTCTTATGTGTTTTTCTTTAGCTTCAGGTACAACAAACTACCCAAAGGATTTTATCAAACACTTTAATCTCAATATTGATTAGGGGATGAAGGAATTTGTTGAACTTGTTGGTTTTTAATTGATTTTCTACAACATGGACATTATGACTTCCCATTTGTTGGCTGTCACAGATACTGATCAACAAAGAAATACTTAGATATAATGAACGAACCAACCTCCACAGGCACAGGGAAAAAGCCACAAAGCTAGCCCCAGTCCTCAGACAATTCTCAGGGTAACCTGTAAGCATTATTAAATAGCTGACTGAAAGAAGAGGTGAACAATCCTTATGCTGATCTCTTTGTAGGTAGCAAACCTCGTGTTATCAAACACACACCTTCCAGAAGAGTAGAAAAAAAGCCACATCTAGTAAAGAACTGTGTTCTTGCAGTTCCACATTTCCTTCAATTTCCCATTGAAGCAGTGGTTTGTTACTAACCAGTAACTCAGGTTCACATAAAATACTGCTGGAATATCTTGGGGAGTATCACACTGGTAAAGCAGCTTGGAAAAATGTCACATTCATCAGAGGTTTCTTCATCTACTAAATCAATATTTCATATTTCTAAACATTTTCTAGTCTTTAAAGCAATAAAATAGTTAAACCTGCAGTGCTGAAATGAGGCTGGAGTGAAAAATTTCCCAGCAAATGACCCAGCAGTGGTGCGCAGGGATTTGTAGCACACCATGATGTCACACCCAGCAGCTGTACAGAAGGGAGCTCTGCTGAAAGGCCACTGACAGCACACGAGAAACACTGGGGAGAAGGTTTTTTCTGACTTGCTTGCTAATCCTCCTCCTCACAGCTGACAGCCCTGACACCTCAGACAAGGCTGAAAATTAACTGTCCTTACAAAATGAATGAACAAGAGTCTCCTAAAGCTGAACAGACTTTGAGCTTATGAGTCCTGCTGGCTGGCAACTCATCTTTGAGTAAGGGTCTCAGGAACTTTTCTTAAAACAGCTTTTCTAAGACTTTGTGTCCTTTTTCTGAATTTTTCAGCAGAGGTTACAGATCTTTTGTTTCCCATTCTCATGAAACAAGTCATCTGCTAAACAGCTTAGCTCTTAAAATGCCTGAAAGCAGAATGAACACACACATTTTTCTTCTAAAAGCTCCAACTCATTTTAGGATTATTTTAATTAGGGTTGAATTTTCCTGTTTTGATAAAAAAATATTTCCAACCAGTGCTCACAGGCTGAAAGTAACTGCATCATTGCCAGAGCCTTTTAAAATTAAAAAAAAAAGCAGAAACAGCAGAAGTCTGGGTAGACAAGTGACCTCATAAGAAGGGTTGCTGCTGAGTATTCTGCCACAGAACAAAAGCTATGCATGTTTTTTAAGAAATGTGTTTTTACAAATTGCCTGGAAATTGTCCTGGATGTACCAGAGGGCAGAGGAAAGATGTTGCTGGCTAATGAACCATGGAATTACAAAAGGTGAAAATGAAAGAGGCATATCAGGTTAATAACAAACTGTGCAATACCTGTATAGACTTTCCATTTTTCTGACATTTTTCTCACTGTTTTAAATGTCTGAACCTAGTGGGTTCCTATGTCTTCCCTTGAGATTCAGTTCCACTGTCTAATAAAAACTTCCTGTCAGGAAATTTTTCATGATGTTCGGCCTAAATTTCTCTTCTCTCAACAGCAATACATTACTCCATGTTATAAGCTCTTCTTCTTCAAGAAGATAAATTATTCTTAATTTTTAATGTTTATCCTTCACAAAAAGTTATTAACCATTATGTTTTTAACTCTCTGTCAGTCGGCCAAGCTTTAAACATACAGATCCCATAAATCAGATATAACACTAGATTTTTTCTCTGCTGTCCCTGAAATTACATTACATTATTTAATGCTGAGACTCCCATACAAGGGGGAAGGTAAGCAGGTGGCTTGTAGACTACTTTTACCCCAAACAATATTATTTGTTCCTTAAGAAAAAATTGGTGTTTGGCTAGAAAAAATTTTAAAAAATACACAGCTGCTCTATCAGGATTCTGGTTTCTCAATTCTGCTTTAAACCTTAGAAACACTCAACTTCCTCCTAGTTTATAGCAATAATTAAATTACAATGGCCCTTCCAGTGGATGACATAAATAACAATTGCCTGCTAGCATTTCAGTCTTTAGTCCTTCTGAGCTTTCCAGGTGTTGCTGGCATAACTGGAATACAAACACCTGTAGCATGCTGCATGCGTGTACACTGCATAAACACTGAAAACAACTATTATTACTGTATTAAGTATATATTCAAGTCTTGGCAGGGGTCAAAATCCAGCGCACAAACACGGGCTTAATGGAAAATCTTTCAGAACTGATCCACCACTGCAGGTGAAGTTTTCATGGGACTAGATTTCTATATTTTGGTATGTTCTTCCCCAGTATTCATTCAAATCACATTCTAGCACAATATTTAAGTGCCTAATTCCTGACATAATTTGGGCCCAAATTGAGATAGATAATTTTGAAGTAGCACATAAAAATGTGTCCAATTTGAAAAGCAGTTTTTCTTCACCAGTTTAATTAATATCTTTGAAAGAGACCAATGGATACCTTGCTTTTTTATATTTTCCTTCTAATATACCTGGTGAGAGTCAAGACAAAGTATGAGGGGGGAAAAAACACCAGCAGAAACTGTATGCATTTATTTTTGCTCAGTAATAGCCACACAGAAGACCAATAGACACAAATTTGGAATAAGTTCGACCCAGCTGGAAAGGAAGAGGATCTTTGCTCTACAGGCCAGATACATTACAGGCTGGCTGTGGGGTTTTTTTTTGGTTTGTTTTTTTTTTTTTTTTTTTTTTTTTTAATGCTGCAAACAGGATACTTGACCATCAATATTTTTCAGTATGACTGAAAATTTCCTATAACTGTTTTCCAAATCTTTACCTTATTTCCCAGTAGACTTCAGTATTACATTGCAATTTCATATTGCATATAGGACTATGGAAGTAATGAAAGCAAAAACATCACTGTGATTACCTAAAAAAGGGTTATGAATAGGAACAACAATGAGAAACATAAGGGGTTCCTTCACCTGCAATGAAAACTAACTTGACTCTACCTAAAACACTTTCAGGGTCAAAAGGCTCTGCAGTTCTAGTCCGTTCTCACAATAAGGAAGCAAAAAAAAAAAAAAGCACATTGCTTGCATTGAGTCAAAACAACAATGAATTTGCAGTTGAAATCTGAAACAATGACAAAAGTAAATGTTAGGAAATACTTAGTTTGGTCACCTTTACAAGTGAAATCTGTATACAGACTTTAAATGAGGAGGATTAAATGGAAGAGTATTTAAGGTTTCTTTCTAGCCACATCATTGCCTCAGTATATACTTGGCTTTTGCCTCACTCTACCTCATAGAGATTTCACTATTTCAGTACTTTAGTGGGACACAAACACATTCTAATTTACATTTAGCTAACATTAACTTTCTTGCCAGTTAGAAGCATTTATGCAGTTGAGAGGATACAGTAAGCATATGCAAGCATCTGATCAGTTTCCAGTTCTTTTACCTTTTGTACTTCATGAACACATATTTAAATATCAACTTACCTTCTGCACTTCCTGCACTCTCTGCACACATATATATCAACTTTGCACCAGCAATTAATAAGCTCTGATTGAAAGCCCTCATGTCAATTCAAAGACCAAATTATTACAGCAGTAGCTAGAGCCGATTTGGATCAGGCTTAGGTGAATTTAGAATAGACTAGTTTCAACAGGTGAAAATGCCTCAGAGTCTGAATACATGTTATCTAGTGATGTCCACATTTGTGATGGAGAAATTCATACAATAATATAAATATATTTAAATTTTTAAGTTCAATCTTTAACTGAACATGGGAGAAAATGTGCCATTATTGTTATATTTAATGGAAAGGATTGTTTGCTTACCAGATTACATGTGCATGATGAAATTGTGAAAATCAGCAGTGGAACACCAAGGCCATATTTACTATATTTGTTCAACAGATCTGTAGAGACCAATTTCTTGCCCCGTCTCTAGGAGAGCTCAGCCCAAGGCTGAATGCTGGCCATCCCATAGCTGCACCCTCAGAAGCAAGGCAAGCTGGCAACCAGCAAGAGCTCACAAACTTGCAGGACAGACACAAGCCAAATTCCTCCCTCTCAGCAGAACTAAGCTCACTGCTGGTGTTGGCTATTAGTGTACCAGTGACTACCACTCCCCCTTTTAAACAAGAACACACTCACAAGAATTTTCTCAGACACGTCTGAAGAGCAAAGCAGGGGCCAGAAAAATAACTCTAACCACGTGTAACCCTAAATCCAATAGTAATTGAGACTTAACTCTGGGGTTTCTTCCTTCTTTTTGACACAGTCTATTGACCAATATTCATCTTCATGGCTCACTGAACTCAGTAGACTGCTGAGTAAAGCTGGAAGACCATTCTTTGCATCCAGTCTTGCAGCACTGAAAGTATCATTGTACACAGTTAAAAGTTATCCACTGTTATTTTTTGCTTTGGAGAACACAATACAAAGGCCTGCTTCAAGCACCATTGTACTTTCTGGATTTGTATTCTTTGGACATTATGCTACTTGGGAATCGGGTTTTACCTCAGTAAATATCAGAAAGCACTGCTGAAGAAGTAATGCATGTCAAGTGGCCTGCAATCCTTGAACAAAGCAGACCTTGCTCTCCCCATCATCATTATTCACCAGACATGGCAGAATGAAAGGCTGAAAGGATCAAAGAGCAGAGCACCAGCAGTATCTACTAATAATTGACAGTGTAAGCAACACCACTAATCAAGGCCAAAATACAGGACATCATAAAGGACAGACATTCAGGTTTTCTGGCTTAGCTGACATCATTTAAACTGGGACCAGCTGAGTAAAATGAAAGAAGGTACATTAAATATAAGGAAAGTTTTAAGTAAAATAAGCAAAAGCAAAATTTCACCTGATAAAATTAAAACTAAACATGAATTGATTGCAGCTAACATAAGTCTCTGCTGAATTTTTCTGATCCTTCTTACATAGCAGATAACTATTACATATACATAGAAATATATAGTTTGATCAAATTAATATTGCTTTTGTATTTTACATTTTAGATTTGTGTATTCCTTAATGTTTCCTTTAAGTAAAATATGACAAAGTAACAGCTCTCATCTCCCAAAAAAAAAAAGCTAGGAAGAAAATGAAAGAAATCCACTGATACTGTCATAAGAAAATGGTTATGATAAAAAGCTCTGGCTGCTGTCCTAACCAGTACTGACTTTGATAACCTCTTTTTCTAGAACTTGTGTGTTTGTCAATACAACCATTTCTAGAAGCAAAATCTCACTACATTTTACCTTCTAATTATTTTGTACCCTAAGACAAAAATTTGTTTACTTTCATTGTAGTCAGCATTCATTGCCTGTAATGCTAAACAAAGAAAGTGGCTGAGTGACCAGAACTGTCTGATAATAAATAGCAAAAGTTAGGCAACTATGAAAAATTGGGTTTTCTTTTTCCAAGAAACAAGCAAGTCATTTAGATATACTAACATTATTTGAACTTGACCCAGAAAGTTTAACTCTAGTGCAGAAGTAATTTAGTTTCACCAGCTCATTCAAGCACTGACTTCTCCGCCTGAAGTGCCAAGGTTTCCCAGAAATGAGTGCTAGGCTGGCTGGTTACACAGTTTGAATTTTGTGTTTCTTGCCTACCAGCTAATTCATAAAGGTTTGCAAAAACCTGCATACTGAGTAAAGCCTTTAACCATCATCAAAATACCCACATTTTGCAGTAAAGCTTTTGAATAATACAGTCTGTTTTCCATGACTACGGCCAGCGTCCCCAAAGTCAGCTCTCACACCTACAAAGCACTTACAGATAGAATTTAAATATTTTTACTACATCAAGTAGAGTGGGTTATTTTGCTGTTCTGAAAAGTACCTCAAAGGAATTTCAGCTGACTTACCTACAGAAAAATATTCCACGGTCTCAGTTTCAACAATATTCGAATATTTAACTAGTTTGAACAAAAAATGTAATTTAAGCTGCAAATATTAAGTCTTTAGACTACTATTTTTCACAGAGACAATGGGCAAAGAATAATCTGTCATTTTCATGGTCAATCTGAAGACTTTGTAGGGAGCCATGTTTACAGTTTCCAACTTAGTTGAGAACAATAATTGTTTAAAATTATTCCTATGCAAGATAATGGAAGATACTCTGATAAAAAAAAAACTGTGTAGTGGTTTTTTTCATTGTCAGAAGACAATAAAAAATGTTTACACAAAGGTCAAATTGCCTGTTTGAAATGAACCTGGCAGAAACTATTTGACCTGATAGCAACAGGAAGTACAAACCTTCAAGGACTGTCTTACAATTAAATATTTAGAATGACAAATGAATTATCATAATAAACACTTAGCATTCAGGTAGAAAATGACTAAGAAAACCACTTTTGCCCATTTGTGGTTTTTTAAAAGAAGGTAAGCTTCTCTTTCAATGTAAGGCAAAACTCATTCTTTATAGAATTCATTATCCATTGACAAAGAGGTTGATTGCATCAGGAATAAATGTGACCCATTTCCTTCAGAATCCCTTCAACTCCTTGACTTTTTAATTCAGAATATAACAAAATAACTTTCCAAACATAAAAATGGAAGCAGTAGTGTTACAATTTTACTAATTAGGGATCTATTTCAACGGAAAGGATTGTCACAAAAGTACACATTTCTCTGAGTAAACACCACAGCACTAATAACACAAGTATTTTTGTGTTTCTACTTCTTCAATTGGATCTGTGAAATCAAAGACAATTTAATCCCTTTCCTTATAATTCTAAGGCCATCCAACTCATTGACGTATAATCAGTGCTAATTGTAGCAGTTAACATTATATCCTCTAATTACTTTCCTGACAGGACTTAGCCAAGTGAATTCCTAGTGTTCTGTTTTCTCTGCCAGACTGTAGTTTAAAGTAAAATACTACTTCACTTTGCATCACTAGATCTAAAGTTTTTAATGCAATTTAGGGAAAATTATATTCTACATGACAGCAGCTTTGGATCAACAGAAGAATCCATTCAGTTTTGTGGTCCTTGTACTATTTCTTTTGCAAAATAAGCAAACATGAGAAGTTAATATTTTCATATTTTGTTACTGTTCTCTTCCTGATAGCGTGCCTGGCACATCTGGTAAATTACCTAAAAAGTTGTACTATAACAAGAATTTCTTTTTTAAAAACTAGAGGCAAGATAAATCACATCTTGTAATGCTCACACTCAGATAATCCGTTCTACAATCAGCTGCCCTTCGTGCAAGGCAGTGGCTGATACTGTCACCTGCAACCTGCTGCTTCTCCTGCACAATTCATGTTCTTTCCATCATCCTGGGTAACTTCTGTGCAAATCAAACAAAACTAATTTCACTTGCCAAGTTCCCATCCTTAACCTATTCTGTTACATCATATGATATTTCAGCGGGAAAGAATTAAATAGAACAAGCAGCTTTGTTTGCCATTCATGTTACTACTAAATAGTAATGCATTACTATTTCGTACAATACCCGGCCTGGTGATAAAAGAATCAGAAAAAATCCTTTGTTTTGTTATGTTTGATCTTCCACTCCAACTGAATTTAATTTAAAAGTATAATAAGCCAACAGAAAATATTTTTCCCTAATTGAGATGTACCATCTGCTCCAGTAATCAGCAAAACACATCTCAACTCATTTGGATGTTTGATGCACTGCTTTTGTACAACTGACAACAGGAAATATGAACATGATTAGAATACAAAGTAATGTTTTGTCCTAGCAATACTTGTTTTACACATGCTCTCAGTGGAGCTACTTCTGTGAAAACTAGTTGGTCCTCCTATTCTCCTACCCTAAATAAATTTTGTAAGTATTTCATTCTCACAGAGTCTAAAATAGTAATTTTATCTGCTAGCCACTGACAAAAAATGAATTTAAATGCATTTTATATTGGGAAATATCTGAAAAGAGTTATTTTTTATATTTTTTATACATAATTGGCACACAGATTATCTCTTCTGATGACTTACAGAAAACCGCATTCTAAACTACCGCTCTGTAGTTTGAAACTTCTTCCAATTCTTATAAACTCAAATCCTATGATTTTATTATGATAAAATTTTATTATGATAAAATATTTAAAATTTGGAAGTGAATTTGATAGTTTGTAATGGGATTCACTCCATGTACTAAACCAAATGTGGTTCAAAGGTGTGGGCTTGGGGTCCATTCTATTTTAGCTACTATTATCCTGTCAATATTGAGAGTATTTTGGTCCACGTAGAGCACAGGAGTTGTTCCAGAAAGACGCCTACAGCCTGGTAAGTGTGTTAGTTGTAAGAGAACTAAGTCTACAGAACAACCTGCATTTAAGATAGACATGGGCTTCTCCACCAGAGAAACATTTTAAAAGTTAAGGCAAACCAACTGAAAGAATAACATTAAAGAAGCAACTGTACCCAAATAAATCTTGCTTTGTAGGAGGATTAACCTGCTGTGAATCAATGACATTTTGTCTTAATCCCCTTGTGTACCTCTTACAAGAAAAGGATTCTGTCTTGTAGCACAAGGATAAGACAGAGATACTTAAATGTCATGCAAAGAGAGTTTTCCCTTTGATGTTGTGTGAGCTACACGTGGAATACCCTCTTAATTCAGGACACCGTTGATCAAGACAATCAATAGGGATTTTCTGGTTTATAAGACAGTTATAAAGTTTAAGGCTACTTTCTCTGGGAAATACAGAGCTAATGTTTTAGCTCAATTGAGTCAATTCTTTGAAGTAATTTGAGTGTAAAGTTCTTATTTTGAATGTAGTTTCACTTCATGAGACTGTTCCATATTTACATTGATAAAGGTTTTGGGTTTGTACAGTTGGTTTTCATGTTCTTGACACGAAACAGGGACCAAAGGCTGAAGCTGTTTCTAAGGTTGAAAAGTGAATGAAAAATTATTTTTGAGGCACCACAAAAGCTATATAATGACAAAATTTATATTTTAATTCTTCTATAAGAAGATAATCAAGATAAAGTTAAAAAGTTATGTGCATATTTCCTTTTTCTCATCTTTTAGAATCTGTGCAAAGGAAATATGACTTCAGAGCTCTGGACCCTTAAGTTCCTTCTCTGCCAAAACACAGTGTTCTTTTTTATTTTAATTATCATAATTATAATAAGTGGGGGGAGGGGTGTTTTATTTAAGAAATGAATGTAAGAAAAAAGGAAGAAGACATCTTCAGTTATATGAGGAGACAAGAGGTGCACAAAGGCTCATCTATTCTTGTAATATCTTAGCATCTTTCAGTAATAATAATTCTCAGTACTATGCTTTTTAATCTCAACTCAGATTTGATAGGAAGATTCCATTTATTTTAGATGCAACGAAAGTACTAAAAGCCAAGCAGTTTAGGAGCAGGGATCAAAAGACAATCAAGTGACTCCATTATCCCACTGAGTAGTCCACCAAATTATTCCAATTAACATTAATCAAGTGTTGTTATTTGCTAAGATAACAACTGTTATGAATCAAACACTTTTCAGCTCGAGTGATAGATTTCAGAGGTTTTGCATCTTAACTGACAACACTACTGTAAAAGTCAACATTCACCAAGACACTGTTTCAGTTCCATTTTAGTTTTGTTTGCAGTAACATGTTTTATTTTTTCAATTCTGCAAGGAGGATGTACTAAAATTTCAGATTTCTGTAAATTGTCTCCTTTGCTTGGTATTATTTAACTGTGAACATTTGTATTGATTTTTGGAGAATAACATTTTTTAATTGAATCAAATTCTTAACTTCAGAAATACAATGACTAAAAAAAAACAATCAAATTATGTTTGCTATATTTCAGTAGTTTTAATCCGTTTGAAAAAAAAATCATCCCAAATTTAGCAAGTTTTTCACAAGCTCCTAGTTCCAATGCAAACAAAGGCATCCAAATAAACCTGTATCAGAAGGAAATGTTTTGTTTCTCAATTTTCTACTCTAATTGAAAGAAAGCAAAGATGCTTCCTATTAACTAGATGTTTATATGGAAATCAACAACAACAAAATTAATTAGAAAACAAATATCTGATATTTGGACCTCTTCTGTCTTTCCATCAATGAAACTATTAGTGTGCTGGCTCTGCATAAACACTTGCACATTGTCATCACATCAGATATTTGATTTTCCTTAAAACAAGGCTATTAATTTTCTCCCACCATTGAGGTAATTCTTTAGAGAGAATAAGACAGCCTAATCTCCTTTCTAGTTATGCAGTTCAAAATGCCCATAGGTTATGAATATATTTATCTCACACTTTTCAATTCGCTGTTCTCAGTCTAGATTCTTTCAACTTTTATCTATGGGAAGAAAGACTTAAATGAATGGTTTTTTTCAGCTTATATGTGATCTTATGCAGTACAAGACTCTCATGAAAAAAACACATTTTCTCAGTCAGTAAGGTTGGGCAAAGGAAGAGTCAGAAGAGAAAGAGAGAAGCACAATAAGAATGTCTTATGCATGAGTTCCAGCTTTAATTTTTCTGTGCAAGCATGGAAACCTAACCATACAACATGCAATATTCCCAGTTCTACACTTATGTAGGTTATATGAGTCTAAATAATGAATGTGAGTTAAACCATACAAAAACATCACATATTCCATAATTTTCCTATTAATCTTTACATATAAGTAACTAACAAGCAAACTAACTACAAATCTGCTGTACTCGCAATATGTTGAGTTCTCAGCTGTCTCCCCTGACAATGTGTGAATAAAGGCTATGCAAAAGTCATTGTCACCCACAGGGAGGTGAGTGCTAGCCTTCTTTTCAGCATTTCAGGGTCCTACCTTGGGACCTATTAGCAAGAAGGCAGACTGCTTTATTATTTGAAAAGCTGTTCACTATGATTTATGGCCTTGTATTAGCCTCCTCATCTTGAGATATTAGACCATCATACTTTGTCACGGACAATCTGAGGTGGGGAAAACACAGAGCATTCATCTTCTCTTGCCATCCAGGACACTTCTTTTCATCTATTGTTTTTTCCTCTGGCATATTATTTCCTTGTAATCAATTTAAATTGAAAACTTTAATGACCTTCCCTGAGCGTTACACAGTCTTTTCACCTACTCTGAGGGTTTTTCTGCAAAGAAATTAAAACCCCAAAGCCTTTTAAAGTTTACAGTATTTTCCCTACCAAAAAAGCATACAAGTTTCATTTGTGATTATGAAAGGATTTCAGAAAATGACTAATTAAGCAGATCTAAAATACCCAGTATAAATATTTCCACATTTTAAGTTTATGGTTTAACCCCAGCTGGCAAATAAGGAACACGTAGCTGTTCACTCACTCCTCACTTCTCAGCCGGGGGAATAGAATTGGAAAAAAGTAAAACCCATGAGCTAAGAATCGTTGAAAAATTGAAATAAAATAAAATGCAATAATAATAGTAATTAAAAGGAGAAAGGGAGAAATAAAACCTAAGAAAGACAAGTTATGTACAATACAACTGGTATTGTACATACCAGCTGACTGATGCCCAGTCCTTCCCCAAGTACTGACTGGCACTTTCAGGCCAACTCCCCCACTTTGCATACTGGGCATGACACTCTGGTGTGGAATATCCCTTTGAACTGCTCAGGACAGCTGTTCTGGCTTTCCTCCCTCCCACCTTCCCGTGCACCTCCTCACTGGCAGAGCAGGTGAAACAAAGTCCCTGACATAAACACTTCTAAGCCACTACTAAAACAATGTATTATCAATATTATTCTCATAACTAATTCACAACACAGCACTGCACCAGCTCCAAGGAAGAAAATTAATCCTATCCCAGCCAAAACCAGGACAGGATCCACTCTTTGTTCCGTACAATTTATGCCATGCTTAGGTCCCACATTTTGCAACACACTCCTGTTAGCTACCATCATTCCTCTTGGTCCTTTGATATACACACACATATACATATAGGTATCATTCCCTGAGGCTATGCACCATTCCTGTGAGAGTCCATTAATTTATTTCATGACTTTGGGTTCCACCTGTCATAATTGTTGTTCAGGGTGAAAAAAGTGGTTTTGGATTGCTGCATCATGAAGCCAGTTCTTGTCTCACCACTGCTGGGTTTCCCATTCATTTTTCATTAACCTGGGTCATTTTTGCTATAGTATCCTTGACATTGCCTATAGTCACCATAGAAGTGATTATATACAGTGTTACATAGCAATTAACACCATACAATTTATTTCATTAGCTAGCCTCACCTAAAATCTCCCTGGGATATTCATCAGTCTTCCCCATCTTCACCTAAGCTAACAAACAACTACATGCAAAATAGGTGCAGAATGAAAACAAATACTGAGATCTGGAACCACTGTGCCACAAAGCAACTGCATGCCCTAGGCAGAGTCTGCTGCAGGTCATTTGAAATGACAAACCAAAAGGTCACAAAGGATATAATAACTGATCTTTACCACTGCCTTGCTGAAGGATGTATCACCTGAGGACACGCACAGAATTGTTCAACAGCATTAGTGGAGTCACAGCAATGCAAATTCAATGAAAAAGTGATGTATAAAGACATTATAGGTGTTTTTATGAAATCTTGGAAACAAGAGTTTGGCTTTCTTCTGTGGGGGGTAGATGGACATGGCTTAATCTTTTGTCTTTTTACCCTTAAAGTAAAGGTCTTTCACTGGGAGCCCCAATGTATTCCTTCATACTAGGAGGAGAATAGGAGGAAAAAAAGCTGGTATTTATGAATTAATAAATAAATAAACAAAAGAAACCCACCCTACCTCACTACCATAAAAGGCCTAGGATTTTCTTTTTCCTCCCATTCACAAACAAGAAATACAAAACAGAACAAAAACAATCTGTTAGAGACAGACCCAAAATCAAGTGTTTTGTGATTAAAATCTTCCCCCACAACAGTAGGAGAGCTGTGCTGGGCTGCTTGCCCTGAGGAAGAGCCTCTAATTGAACTGAGGACTCCCATTGCCACAAAAGCATTCTAATTACCAGGCCACCAACAATTTCAAAGTGCCTGCATTTATTTTCATCAACAATTTCGCTGTTGATACCTCAGAAACCTCACCAACCATCTCTGAAGGAAAGTATCCATTTTTCCAAAAAGTTTACATTTCAAGCACTCTTAACCACACTAACTCGGCATGGGATCAAGTCTTAGATTCTGACATCTAAAATGCCTGAGCTGCATTCAGAGCAGAGGGAAATAACACCAAGCATTCAAGTGTCCTACAAGTTCAAGTACCACTGATTCAGACAACCTGGGCATTTAGAATCTAAAGTTTGAGTGAAATATCAGAAGTATTTAAGTCTAAAAGTACCACTGATATTTTTGAAATGATCCTTCTGGTTTTTTACCCTTACTTTTGCCAGTTATACCAAACAGCACAGATTCATGTAAGCACATCTTCAAGCTGTGTTAAGCAGCATCACATGAATCTGTCAAATTTTCTCCAAAGACCAAAAATGCTACAAAAGAGCATGAAAATTTAACTGGCTGATTGATAAGGCTTCTATTTGCATTATTATTTTGGGTTCTGACATAAATGTAATAAATGCTTTGGTGAAATGATTAAGCCAAAAAAAAATTGTCAACAATTCCATAAGTACATTATTTTTGGAAACAAGGCTAAACTCCTAATCTCTGCAGTCATTTTGAGGCTGCCATTTCTCATCAGCCAAAAGGTGCCATGTAAATTGTGCCATTCTAGATATCCTTACTTCATCAAAAACTTTTCTGCAGGCAGAGACAGATAAAAAGATGACTTTTGAGATAAGTTCTTCTGTTCACAGTAAATCATTCCCACTGAAGTCTCAGATACAGAAATAGTCTCTCTCTTGTCCTGTCTGTTAACCCTTTGAACTTGCTTAAAATGTCTTTACATCAAAAAGCCTAGAGATGGCTGTCTTGCAGAAATCATATGGTTAGAGCTGGGCAGTTTGGGAGGAGGAAGTGTGTTTACACAAAACAGTCCCGGGCTGACAAACATGGTAGTGAAGGCAATTTAACAAAAAAAAAAAAAAATTGTAGAAGTCTATTTTCTAGTTGAAAAACCGCTAAAAACCCCAACCTGATAACTTAAATAAACTTCAAACATTTTGATGATTCATTCTGCTTCAGTGAACTTGAAAAACTGAGTGCTGGATATCTTTGTAGTTTAAAAATAAAGTACTTATATCCTGGCTCAAGTGAAATAGTTCATCAACCAAAGACTGAACAAAACAAAAATAGGAAAAAAAAATCTATTCACTCTGGTTTTATGTTAGTAACATACCTGAACTATTCAGCTGCCAGCTGGAAGAACATTGGGCAGCCACCCTCCCTGGGGAACACCAATGGTCAGGAGGAAGGATGTGCTGGACTGGAACCCAGTGGCTACCAATTAGAAAAAACACAACACACATTATCAGAAAAGTACAGCCGAAGAGGTCCATCTGGGCACTTTATAATCCCTTCACATACACATCAATATTTAAAACATTGTCTTCTTTCATGCGAATCAGCAGGAAAATCTGTTTTAGCCAGGCTACAGACAGTCTGAGAAAGCAGCAATTAAAATCTGTTATCCACATCCTATCACTTTCACTTCAGGGATTTCTCTTCCTCCCACTCTCCACAAAACTAACAGCAATGCAACGTTCTGCCTTTATGATTGAACACTGCAGGGAACAAAGAGCAGACTGTCAGTTGTCAGTATTATCACACAATGACAGAATGGTTGGGTTGGAAAGAACCTCTGTATTCATCTGGTCCAAGGCCTCTCTAAAGCAGGATCAACTAGAGCAGGTTGCATAGGATCACATCCAGGCAGATTTTTAATATTTCCGGAGAAGAACACTTCAGAACCTCTCTGGGCAGTCCCTTCCAATCACTCCCAAAGTAAAGAAGGATTTCCTTACACTCAGAGAGAATTTCCTGTATTTCTATTCATGCCCATTGCACTTTGTTAAGTTGCTGGTCTCCACTGACAAGGGTCTGTCCCCATCCTCCTCCTGATGATCACCCTTTAGATAGTAAGATATAATGGCTGCAGTTAGGTCGGGTTACAGGTATGGACTGAGGGTATAGTTAAACAATTCCATGTTAGGACAGTTTCAAGGTCACATGTACACAGGCACACCACACTCACAGTAGTGGGGATGAACAGAAACCTACAGAAGCTCAATCCTCTTGTACTGTCACCTCAGTCCCTGAGGCTGCCAAAGACATTAAGGACACATAGTATAGACAATTCACTCAGCAATGTGTGTAGAAGCTTTAATGACCCAACTCAAAGGATGAGCAGCAAGAAGAGGAGCCCAGTGCAGCGAGCCAGTGGCAGTGCAAACCATCACAAAGCACATGGAGAGGCTGCTGACGACCACACAGCTAACCTTGAATTTACAGTTGAAGCCAAAGGACAACTGGTTTAAATCATGTCTGTATGTGGGTACAGCATCCAGGCTAAGATCCCACTGCCCCAGCCCAGAGAGCTGTTGACACAGTGCTATACCTGAAGTAATATATGTGTGCTCCTAAGAGACCAGAGTTACTTTAACAAAGAGCTGCTCTAGCATAAAGTGGGAACGAGTTTGTGCCTTATCAGGCAGTCAAGAGAGGAATACATGCCCATATAAAATACTACCCTGCTTAATGTCCCTGCACTCTGCAGAGCTGGCTGATAAGCCCTCAGAAATATTCTGTTAACCCCAAACACTGCTGAGCTGGTTTAATGTCTCAAATTTGACAAACTTTTAGAAAATCAATAACAAATTTCTGAAGAATTTTAGTTAACATTGGTAAGATTTTTCATCTGAATACCTTCCTACTAATACAATAAGCACAGTTCTGAAGAAAAAAATATATATTATTGATCCAAGTGCTTTGAGACATAACTGATTATTAACAGGAGGCAGCAAGAAATATTACCCTTTGGTCCAGTGCAGAGTAATTAAGGATATTAATCAAGTTCAGGTTTTCTTGTGCAGATTCTTGCCTTTGCTATGAATAGTAGCCTGGGATTCAAAAGGGTAATGAATACCATAGCTAGCATAGGAATAACCACCTAGGGTATGTAAAAACACAGCCATCAATTATCAAATACTGGTAGGGTCAGGCATTTAATTTTCTTTAAAAAAAGCTATTTCTTTTTTGAAGGTAAATTGTCAGCATTGGAAATGGTAAAACGCAAAAGATGTTGGTAGCTAAAAGCATGTCTACAGATAAACACAAATTGCTAGAAAGTTTTTGACACATGTCACATCTAAACAGTAAACCACTGTCACACAGAAATCAGAAACAAAAGGACACCCCCTATCCCAAAATACTGTCTCCTTAGAAAAAGAAGCAAATGCTGGAAACCAGATGGCACTTCTCAGAGGAAAAGAAAGAAAATGGAAAGAAAAAAAAAATCACAGGAGGTGGTATGGAATAAAAGCAGCTCACAGACTCTAGAAGAAGACCCCCAGCAAAGCAAAAAGGATAAAGCTACATTTTTTTCTGGCCCAACTTTGTTCCCATGTTCCCAAAATTTCACAGAAAGTGCATCATGGAGAAAGGCTTTCTTAGCAACTCCTCAAATGCCTGGAAATTATTCAAACTTTAATACATCCTGGTGCTTATCACTTCCCTACCTGCAAATACACACCACTTGATAAATCTTTATTGCGTAAGAGCTGCCATCACTTTCAAACTAGCTTCCTAGACTTTAGAGTGCATACAGGGTTACATACGCGAATCCAAGGATTAATCACAGGCTTCATACCCTTAAGTGTTGGGCTTCATCCAGGCTGTGTTGTCCACTTTGAAAGTATTCCCATCAGTACATTACTGCCATTTATTCCTAACACACTCTTACACTTTTGTTGTGCAAGCATAAAGGGGACAAAGACGGATGAGGATGATCTTTCAGAGCATTCAGCTTTAGAGTTCTTCCCCATATCAAAGAATCTCTGTGCATAAAGCACAGAGTACTAATGTTAAGGTTATCTGATTAGTCAAGAAATATTACTTATAACAAATAATCCAAACATCCCCTATTATTTTATTTGCAGCTTTACCTTCAAGTATTCATGCATATTCCTATGCAGAAAATCCCCTGCAGATTTTACCTGGAACATTAAATGAGGTTTCTGAGTGAAAAGATATGCCAGAGTTTTGGGACAAAATAAATTAAAACGCCACCATAATTTGCACATAATTTTGTTGTTCCTGTATAGATACCAGATATTTCACATACAATTGATAATCTGGAATATGTGCAGGCAGCTCCAGTTTGTGTGCACGTGATCTGTGAAAAGCTGGCATCTGATCTCCATCATCCATTTCCCAGGACCTCCCAAGCAGTGTCCTGCAGGCCAGGGGAGCAGGTGACCTGCTGGCAGCACCAGCTGGATTTCTCTTGCATATGGCCCTTGTGCAAATCTCTGCAGCAGAGCATCCAAGGTAGATGGATGATAGAGAGCCAGCTGTAGAGTAGTCTCAGCTATGTGTAGGTTTTATCTTGTCTTGCCCAGTCAAAGATAAATGGAGAAATGCTCCTTTAGCCACATGACCTCAGTATAGTCTAGTTTTAAATGGAACAGAACAAAAACAACCAAAAAAAAAAAAAAAAAAGAAAAAGAAAAAACACAGCAGAGGGGAAAACCCCCTTCTAAGGTCTGAACACCTTTAGTGTTATCTTCCCTGCAGATCATTCAGATGACAGCTTAAATTTCCTACTCTCATCCAATAAAGAAGAGAGAAGACACTTCTTCAGAAAATGCTGCCAGTTCAAAGACCTTTACTCCACACTTTCTCTGTTATTACCTAACTTCAGAAAAAGTTTCACAATATTATTTCCACTTGGCTAACTTTTGGACTCCCTGTTAGTCTACTGATAAATAAACATTTGATTTAGTCATGTGCTGATATTCTGTATTATAGCAGATCACTTTCTTGTACAAGATGAAGCTGAATTATTCTGTGAATTCTTTCAACTGGAACTATGGAGAAACAACAGTTATAGATACATCAAGAGTATAGAGCTCATACATCACAGATGTATCTGAATTTAACACACAATGTATTCTCCTAGGTCTGTCCTTTACATATACTGTGAAAACAGAATCATTGTACATATTTGTTTCTTCCCCTAAAGAAGAAAACACATCTGAGTAGTAACAAGGGCATTGAAAACAGCACTATCAACAAGCATGGCTCAAGGCATTGATTCTGTAATATACATATTTTCAAAATGAGGAAATGAGTAATCCAGATAAATCACAGTGTAAGATGACTAACTCCTATTACATTATGAAATTTCTGTTACAATGTGTTGGGATGTCATAACTTTAGCATTTATTTTGGGAACTTGATAGTCAACAATGCCCCTGTTGGGAAAAGGCTCATGAGGAAAGGTCTAAAGCCGAAACATGTTTTTTCTGGTTTATCAAGCTTCTGGTTAACCAAATTCAGGAACCTGGGAAGAATATAAGGATCTTGTGCCATACCAGCGCCATAACATTTAATACAATATTTGGCATGCTTACCTCATTTATGTGCTTTCTTTTTCACTAGCAGGGTTTCACTAGCTCTCCTTAATGCAATTTGTTTTCAGAGGTCTGACTTTCCTTTAAGCCAATATTTGAACAGCGGCTCTTTGGCACTTAACTGGTAGAATAATGCTTCTCTAGCTAACATACTGCCATTCACCAGGGGTTCAGAATGTCATTGTGCCAAAGTATTCTAAATGACTCATTTCACCCTGATTTTCCCCAGTGGCAGCTAATGCCTGTGTGTCAGGTACTGGCCAGCTGGCAGCTTACTTTTCTAGGACACACTAATAGTACAGATGACCATAGGAACAGAATTAGTGGGAAATGGAGCCTGTCTGAATCTGTAGGGCATGAACCTCTACTTAGCCAGGTGTCATACAGAAAACTCTACTAGAAAGGACATCAGTATTCCAAGTCCACCAAGGCCACACACCCCAACTGGCTATTGCACCAATGAATTCCACCCCTGGAATTCCTGAATCTCAGGAAAAATATGCAACATCCTTAATTTTCCAAGGCAAGTCTAATTCAGTTGGTGTCTAAATGACATTAATAGTATGGGAATATTAGAAGCAAGCATGTGAACTGTGCTGGAAATTCATAATCATGCCAGACAACAGGTTGATTTTCTTTAACAGCATCTAGTTATGCAACTTTCCAAACTGATGTCTGATGACAATCCTGGCCAAAAGTATGCTCTCAGCTACAACTTACTACAACCTACTCATTTGTGTGTAACTGCTACGAGGCCATTTGCCTCCTGTTTATGACAGAAGCTCTGTGGTTTACATCTTACCCCAGTTATGTTCTTTCATTTCCTTTTCATAAAAGCTGATTTGTCTTGTCTGAACTAGAGAAATTGAGCAAAACAGCAAACAAAAGAAATTATTCAGTAGGTACATGAATCACTAACATTAGCAAGACGACAGGTTTTCCAAAACAGTTTTAATGCTTAAAGCCTTTGCCATGGGACAGCAGAAATAATAGACCATAACTGTTGTTTTTGAGAGTCTCCAGATCTGATTATTGGCACTAAAATATCACCATATTTTACTAAACTGAATTAGTGAGCTATTCTAGCTGGAAGCAGCAAAGTGCTAATAGTTTGTTTTTACAACATTCACCACACTAAATGCCTGGGCTTTCACAGACCTATAATCTGCTGGAAAATCCTGCCCACTGTCCACTGAAGCATATGGCAATTCACAAAGGAAACGTGCTGATTATGAATTTGCCTAAAAGAATACTTAGCAAAATGCCAGGGTTTTAATAAAATCGACATGTGTGATTAAACTTTTCCATTCCTTTAAAATATCAGCATTGGAGGCCCTCTAGTAAGTAGCAATAGTATTATCTCAGCCACAATGTAAAGAAAAATAGTTTTAAGTTACTGCAGAAGCAAAAACCAAACCAAACTGTTTACTGCAATGCAAAGGGACACATTCCCTTGGCAAGCCTGCCTACTAGATCAAAACCCCACAGTTCTGGATTCTAGAACAGTAAAATTCCTGTGCCCAAATAAACCTTAGCAAAAATTTATTTGACTTAAAGGAATAGATGCAAAATCACAGTCTATTCCTTAAAGGAATAGATGCAAAATATTGCCTAGACCTACATGTTTAATGTATGCTTTCACTTTACCAGCTGAGTAATCTTGGATTTCTCAGTAAAACTTCCTTTCCCCTCATGGCAGGCCTAACCAAAGCATGAATAAAAAATGAAATGAATACTTTAACAAAATATGTCATTTTTCCAGGTTCACGAGATATCATCATAACTCTTTCTTAAATCCTTTGGAATGTAAAAGCACATTTTGCTTGGTTTTAGCTTCACCATTACAGATCAATATACAAAGTCAAACTTTGGTTCAGCAAATGGTGCTGAACCATCCCCACTGCTTAAAGCAGCCTAAGAACTAACTAGAGATAGATAGAAACATACTTTTATACTAACAATTATCTTTGAGATGTTAGTTTTACCTCTTTATGTCACATTGAAACCAAGATAATTTGAATTTTCAGAAAAGAATGTGAGACTGACTCCAGCCCCCCAATAAAGGTCAAGGCAATTACATAAAATGAACTTTACAAAGTCAATATTAATCCAACAAAAATAGTCTGTTAAATACTCCCAGCAAACTTAATTCACATCTCCTTCAAACAGTAGAAGATTTAAATAGGACAAGTAGTATAAAAACTTTTATTCATTCCTGCACCAACATTGCTCTTTAACATTTCAGCTCATTTCTACTCTTATTCCACTTACTGATGAGCAACATCATTTGTAAGACTTGACAAAGCAATTCAGTTATATTGAATCCCACTCTCCTTTCCAAAACTTCAAGCTGAGTAAAATGAACAAAAATAATTTAAACCAGTTATGATAAAATAAAATTTATTAAAAAAAAAAAAAACAACCACAAAAAAAAAAAAAACCCACAAACACCCACATACTGCACTGGGTGCATTGCTATTTGCCTTTTTTAAAAACTGTCAGTAGTTACTCACTTGTGCTTATTGGAAATGTTTACAGCAAATAAAACTATAGCTGTTTAATGGCTAACAACTAGTTTTGGTACTTCTGTGTGTTTACTTTTACTGGTAGTACTACAGCTTTGCACCACTGTTCTTACCTCAGCTTGTAGAAAAATGTCTCATTTATAGCTATATATAATGGCATAAATCATTCCATACCTGGAGAGAGATGAAGGAACAAAGAATATGAAAGGGAAACTTACAGGAAGAGAACATGGCATATTATGCAGGGTTTATGGTTTCATCTGGCACTGCCAGCCAGACATCCAGACAAGAGCATGGACGTGGTGAGGAATAGAGTGCTTCACAAGAAGCACTAACAGAAACATGATTCCCCTCTTTTCACCTGGGGAAAAAACAAAGGAAATACAAAAGAAAAAAAACAGCTTGGAAACCACATCACCGAAGCAGTGAATACACAGTAATGCATTGTGTATAAAGGACTCATCTGGGGCTTCCTACATGGAATTGACTTTACAATCCTTGCAGCTGCACAGAGTGGGTCAGCCTGCCTCCCGCTCTTTTTCTCACAGATGTTGTGACGGATATGGCAGGCAAATATGATCCAGCTCTCAAACATTATGCCACTCTTAAGTCTGGTCCTGGTGGACATCCAGTTCCTCCTCATTCAGCCAAAAAGCACATTCCCTTGCCATGCCACAGTCACTGAGGAGATAAGTATTTCCTGGCAAGCAGTCAGGTCACCTGTAAATGCCTTTGAGCCAGAGCAACTCAGGCAGATAGGAATGCCTGGCAGAAATGATGGCACAGAGCTTCACGGGCTCGGTGCCAAATGTAAATAGGCCTGTAGAATAGCCTTGACCAGCCTGGAAATGTTCAAATCGCTGGCAGTCCAAGCCTCCACAGACCACCCTGCATTAAAGGCAGAGGTAGAGCAGCCTGATCTGTGCCCGGAAGCACTACAGCACAGAAGCAATTGATCTTGCTGAAGAGCTGCTTCCAGCCTGCAGACAGGGAACACGATGGTGACACCACCTCTGCAGTACCAGCACAGCAAGGGAAGCCTCTGTGCATGTTGCCCCCCATGACCTCATGTCTTTTCATGGCTCTCATGATGGGGGCTCCAGGCATTTCTGGGGGGCTCTTCCAACCCCGCCTTTATTACCTTGTTGGCATCCTGAATACAGCACACAGATGCAGTATTCTCATGTCTACAAGCAAGGCCCGGTGTCAAAGTCACTCTCAAGTTCCAGGACCTCCTACAGAAGCTGGGGAGACAGCCAAGCAGGTACTAAGGGTACAACCACCAGCAAAATCTGTCGGGCTGGTGCTATGGGCAGCTGCTGGATGAACTCAGTGAGGAAGTGCTCATTACACAGGACAATCTCAGCACTTGTACATGAAACATACCTGTCACCAGTACACTATCAATTGCAGGTGAGGGTGCATGTAGTCACATGCCAGGACAGATGGTGTTTTAGAAACAAAGAGGACAGGACCTGGATATTCCTATCTCACCTTACTCCCCAGGGAATTTGGAGGCAAACATAACCATAGATTGCCTCAGAAGCTTGCATCTAGCAATTCATATAGAATTTAAGCAGGAAAATAAACCTAAGGCAATCTGAAATATCAGGCAATACACCTTAAAGCTATGTTGGCTAAGCCAGTTAAAAAAAAAAAAAGGAACTGATCACATAACACCTTGTATTGGAGAAAAACTGATGCAGCAGATAATATAAAATATAGATATATGTACTTTCTGTATAATTTCTCAGGAAACCAGAGCCAGAAGACTGTTAGCACCTTCCTTTGACATTACCAGTTAACAGGCACTACAAAGCCCAAGAGAATGTCCTCCGAACTTTGAGGTATAACATCCTATGGAAATCACCAAAGAATTTACTAGCTAAAATTCAGACAGTTCAGTGAGCATGACTGGTTTGCCACACAACATGCTTAGCCATCCACTCATTCTACATTAACTTATATGACTGCCATAAGCATCTCCAATTTCATCAGCTAGGAGTAAAGACAGAAGCTTTCCGTATATATGCTACAGGGCATATGCTGATCATGGGCTGGTGTCAAGAAAGAACATACCCTCCTTGCACACTATTATACAATTACAGGTAAACGTATTATGGGGATTTATATCTTCATTTGAAGCATCTGGTATAAATCAACATTGCAGGCAGGATACAAGATTAGAAGGGTCATTGGGTCTTTCCTGATACAGCAAATAATTTGCTCTGTATCAAGCAAAGCTTTTTTTTTTCCTTCCCTAATTCCAGTAACTCCATTCAAGAGCTTCAATTTCCCTTGAATTGCTTTCTTGCAGCCTCCTCAGTGTGTCAATCACAAAGCAGAAGCTAATAATCCAAAAATGTCTTTTCCACTTCCCCAAACGTTTACTAGATAGGATTCAGGCACAGAGATTAAAAAGCTAAACTCAGCAACTTGTTCTGACTCTCTCCATTGCATTCCAGTCACCAAGGGGGTAATTTTTTTGCTTCAAATATAAAAAAACATTCATAATGGAGTTTATTTAGACCTTCTTGCTTTAAGTAAGCAAGTTTTTAATCTATCACATACATTCCTGTAATGTAGGTTTGATGTTAATGGGTTGTAAAGTGGGTAATAATTTTCTAACTGACCTCTTCAATCAGATTAGATCATATTATTGACCATGCTGTTTGTTTTATAACCACAATCATATTGTGGAAGAACATCTCTTGCAAGTAGCACATTTGTAAGTGCCCATTAAGGCAAAAGATGACAGGTCTGCATGTTTGGCACTTTTTAAATATTTCTTTTTACCTTGTTGGCATTATTCCCATCAGGATCCTAAAGCTATCCGTTTGTATGTTTCTGAGTTCCTGCCTGGGGGTTTTGCTTCATTTTGAAAGATGCTCTAAAAGGGACAAAATAAAAAAAAATATGTAAACACTAACCTTTAGAAAAGAATATCCTAATCCACCAGCCATTCCTCCATTTTTTTGGAATGGTTATCTTGGTCACTGCAACGTTCCTTCTTAAGAGTAAAAGCTGGAAGTTTTTTCAGAAATTTTTCAAACACTGGTAGGAAAATTATCATTAATGAGCTCTTTTCAACCCCCACTTATGCATTCAATAGCTGCATTTAGCAGAGGTTTTTGAGCTCCTTATCCCTCCTAAACATGAATGATAGCTCATGGTCAGGCACTGAACTGGGACTGAGACTGACACAGTAAGTCCTCAAGCCCTCAGGACCACTGTCAGCCCAAAAATGCTTCAAACCAAGTTTCTCAGACAATGGTTTTACTTTCTTTTATCACAGTTCACTGTGCCTTCTGAGAGACTACTGCAACTTACTGTGATGACTTGTAAGCAAATAATCTGAGTAAAAAATACAAATCTGAAAAAGAGCAGTGGAGAAAAGCAAGCAAAACACACTGGGAGCTGCCTTTGCTGCTAGAGGAAACAGAGCATTAATTTTTTTGTCATCGAGCCCTGCAGTGTGGCTTTGGCAAAAACACTTTTCTCCTAATGTGCCAATTGTTCCTCCTTAAAATGAAGATAATATTTTCCTTCATTACACTCACTTGTTAATTTGTTCATCCAGTTTTAAGGTTTTCCAAGGCAAGATTTATATTCATATACTGTTCAACATAATAGGATCCCCATATTAACTTTGGATATTAAAAATCTTCCCATAAAGATTTCAGTTTCACGATATGAGGATTCCAAGTAAAACAGCTGAACAATTTATGACAGGCAAGCAAGGGAAAAAAATCCTGTCTTCCATTTTCATTTTATTGCACTTGACTGAGCCTCCAAATTGTGTTTCAGAGTTGCAATTGAAATGATAAGCACAGAAAAGTAAAGGCAAACGCCAGAAGGAACATGAGTGCTGTCAGACACACATTATTCTTTTCTAGCTGTTATTTCTAGTAGTGAACTAAGCTGTTTTCCTCCGGTTCAATGAATATAAATATCCAGATATTCTCTCTCTCCCTAAAATTTAGAGATTTTCGACATAGGTTTGCTATGAAGCAGCACTAACTGATGCTGAGTTGTTAGGTTTTTATTACATTTTCTCTCCATATGATATAAAGATTTCTCCCAGTGCAGTTGAAGTAACTTCTCCAAAATTGCCAACAAAAAACTATATCCTCCTAACTGTTGCTAAATCCCTACTGAATGTAAATGCAGAGTAATTTGAGTAATCTTTTACCCTGCAGTAACTTGTTCATTAGGCTAAATTTTTATGCACCTAAATTACCCAATAAAATTTGGATTCGTAGAAAGTATTTCTTCACTATGTACACAGAGATTATTCAGTCTTTAGTCAGGGATACATCAATTAAATGTTGAACTGAAGAACTGGAATTCAGCCCAACTGCTCATTGTTGTCGGATTGTTTAAATTATACTACAACAGTATTTTTGGGAAATGGAAACATAGTAAAAAATCCATATAGAAGTAAGTTCTAAAAATGTGAATTTGTGGCCCATCTCAGCAGACATGGCTGAGTAAGCTGTCAGTCACATCCATAGAATCACGGAATGATTTAGGCTGGAAAACAGCCTTTTTGCTACAAAGAAGGTGTTGAAACACCGGTAGAGGTTGCCCAGAGAGGTAGTAGAGGCCTCATCCTTGGAAACATTCCAAGTCAGGTTGGGTAAGACACTGAGCAACCAGATCTAGTTGAAGAGGTCCCTGCTTACTGCAGGAGGATTGGGCAAACTATTCTGTGATAGCTGAGTCCAAGTACAAATCTAACACTGCCAAGTCCAAGGCTAAACCATATCCCTAAGCACCATGCCTACACATCTTTTAAATTTCTCTAAGGATGGTGACTCAACCACTTTCCCTGGGCAGCCTGTTCCAATGCCTGACAAACCTTGTGGTGAAGAAATTGACTACTAGGTAATATAAACCTCTTATGAAGCAATTTGAGGCCACTTCATCTTGTGCCATCACTTCCTAGAAGAAGAGACCAACACACAGCTGCCATCAGCAAACTTTGGAGGAGCAATACACAAAACCATGATGCACTCAAGTGACCCATTGCTCTAGGGTGACAAAACTGTGCTGCTCTATGCAGGGCCTTTCATGGGTTATCCAGAGTCCACATAACAATTCATCTCTGTTCACTGTTCCCCTATATGCCCCTCAGGTATTACTTAATGCCAGATAAAAAGAAACCAAACCGAAAAAATGCTATTTTAATTCACCAAAACTTGCTGAAGTTCTCCTTGAGAGCACCTCATGCCCACTCAGTGCTAGACTACAGGTGGCTAAAAAATGTTTGTACTGCAGAATTGCTCTTAAAAGGCTTTAAAGCTCAGTTTAAAAAAAACCCACAATGCTGTATTAACTATAAATGTAGGAAAAAGTAAGAAACTTCCACTTGAATTTAACATACAATGATGGGAAGATAAAGGAACATAAATCTCTATTCAACTATCATGCCAGTGCTGAAACCTTCCTGTGTTACATTCTATAAAGCTGCTTCCATTTGTTCAGGCAGAAACAAAGATTTCTGTCAAAATATATTCGACTTTTCAAAGAAATTGCTTAAACTAACTTTTGATTTGAATTTTTAATTGAAAAAGGAGATGTATTTAAAAATTTTCTTTTTGAAACTACTGATTTTAAAAACTTTGTTAAACATTCAGATTCCCTGTCTTTTCCTTTTTTGCCTTGCTTTTGAATGCAGTAGAGTTGTGTGACCATTAGAGCCTCTTTCCTCTCTCTGTTTTCCAAATTCTTCTAATGAAAGAATAGCCAGATCAGGTATTTCAAAACTTACAAAGTAGCCAAGACTGTTCCCTTTTATAAGTCAAAATCCACTTGTGAAAGTAGCAGGATTAACCTACAGATGTGTGTGGTTTTCCAATATTAAAATATATATGTAATTACACTGTATATTATTAAGATGGTGGTCCATAATCAGAATAAATTGATTTGCGAGTCAGTACAGCAAGAAGCAATTATTGTACTTGGCATCTGATGTACTCATTTAACAGACAGCTCTATACCAGGAACCATAGTTATATGTTGCTGAGACTTTTGGTGATGGTAACTTGATCTTAAAAGCCTCTCTTTAGCTCTCACATGTCAATACACTCTTTTGAAAAGATCAGCAAAACTGAGTAGTTACAAGCCTTGCTCAAATGTAAAGGCAGTTTTCATAGACAACACACCAAGACTATAAAAGTAAAGAATGAACTCCAGCTAAATAAAGTAATGGTTCTCCAGTGGAAAGACAAAACACAATTAGAATTCACATACTTATTTCAAGATCAATATTCTTCTACTGATTTGCTGAGGAGGCTTTTATGAAATTTAAGCATAGTTCACTTTTAAATACTCTTACCGCCAACAGCTATGGGGGGCTGTATTAATTCCTTTCCTTTTATAAATCAATAATTAGATTGCCAATTTGCTTAAAGTGCTTTTGAAAAAAAAAGGAAGGAATATGGAAGCTATATTTTACCATTCTACATCACTTGTTGAAAGCTTCAGTAACTCATACTATCACACTTCATTAATATTATGACACTCAGAAACAACATGGAATGGAATCAAAACCAAGTATGAAACTTTTTCTACACAGGTTTCAAAAAATACCTAAATAAATAAATCAGTGTTCACCATCACAGCACGCAGACACAAACACAATTCTTAAGCTAAGTCCATCTTCCCAGTGCAACTTGTGCACTGTAAGTGTGGAGATGCAAGCCTAGAGACTGAAGCAAAAAGATATTCAGAGTATCTTTTGATGAGGACAGCTGCTTAAGTGATTCCAGTACAATTTTCATTAGTTAGAGGTGAGGAAGGAACCAGGAGAAGAAACTACCCAGCTACCACAGAGATTAAAAGTTATGTTTGTACATGAAAGTACTCAGTAATCCTGTCCTATTCACCAGGCAGGACTCCAAAATCAGGTATGCTACAGGATCAGCAGGAGTGAATTTCCTTACAGAGAAGGGTTGTACCTTGGAGAAGGAGTGCAAACAGTGGAACTTGTCTGTACTTGTGCATGGAAATCAGGACACACTCAGACTCATAAGAATAGATGCAAGTTGTGTAGAGAAGACCAAAATCCTTCAGAATACTAGGAAGAGGCCTGCAGAATATTTGCTAGGATTAAGCTTCCTGGAGCAGGCTGAGTCCTTAGGAAACCCCTAAAGAAAATTAATAGTTTACCTTATAACTGTCGTTAAAGATGACAAAATCAGGAATCATCACATCCACTTCTACTTTTGACATGTTGTGATATTTTCATAGTACCTTACTCTGCAAAATAGCTTAAGAAAAACTTTTTTTTTCTATTCTTTTACTGCAACATTACAGACTTTGTCAGAACTTATTTATCATCTTACCTTCCTAAGAGGGTGCATTCAAGACTTGACTACAACAATCATTCCGACTTACTTGAACTTTAAAGGTGAAATAGACACCTTTACGTTTTAAACCAAACCAGGAAAAGGCCCTTCCTTTAACCTTGGATAAGGTCCTAAGCATTTATAAAAACTCAAGCAAACTCAATGCTGTTTCCCTGATCTTCCATTCTTCCCAAGATACATGGTTTTGTCTTCAATACATACAGGATACTGCATAAGATGGCCCTTTGTGTGTGATGGACTAAGAATGAAACAAACATTCCTGGAATAAGACTGAAAACAAAAATATCAACTTCTATGCAAAAAAACCCCCTCAACAAAAACTCTCAAAGGAACACTGCAAGTTAGTGTTTTGTGTCAAAGCTAAGGTTGTCAAGTGATACAAAAGTTCTAAAATAAGGGTATTCTCTTAACAAATACAGTGAAGATGAACACTGAAGTTTTTCTGTAAATTACTAATTGTGCATTCCATATTCATTCTGAAAAAGACCACTGGAATGATAAAGGAGTCATTGGCTGAGGGTGACAGGAGGAAGGCTGAAAAACCTGTATTTGGTTAATAGTTATATCATTAACATATACGATATCTGAATTCCATGTGAACTAATACATATTTAATATAAAAAATAATAGTGCTTTAGTAATAATTCAACACAATAATAGCAGAAGGTAATGTCTAAACAGTCAAGCCAATGATATTTTTCACCCTTTCATTAGTGATCAAAAAGGTAATTATAATTCAGCATAAACTTCACACTTAGTGTGCCTGGTAGGTTCTCTACACAATCTACTGCATCCCATATGGGGAAACATCCATTTCTTCTGAAACATCCTGGCACAGCTGACACTGTCCTGAGGCAAAAGCCTGTTGTCTTATGTCAGTGGGCCCCATTCCATCCTTAAACGCTAAATCAGCTCAAAGAAGCACAAGTCAATCATAGATGGTCAGGGTCATTTATGATACACCACCATGTGCTCTGACTCCTGTCCCTCCACTCCACTATTCCCAAATAAGTTTGAAACCATTAATAAAATGTTATTACTTTGCTTCAACTTGTGCTCATGGAGATTTAGCCTTCTAGGAGGATATAATTGCCCTCAAACCACCTTAATTGTTGGCCTGCAGCAAAACCTGATACTGGAGTGTCTCCAACATTACACAACAATATATGAATGGCAGGTCCTGGGTTCTGGGTCCCTTGCATTTGAGCAGCAATATGTCAAACCTTTGCTGTCAGAGAGCAGCAGAAACAAAAACCCAGTTAGTAAGCAGCATTCTGAAAGAAGAGATAATAATCAGGGAAATTGATAATTTTGCAGGTTTTGTTCAGGAAGGAGGCACCATCCACAGTTTAGTTTTAATCTGCTTTAGAGAAAAAAGTATATTGCTTTTGGCATCAGATAAATACAAAAAGGAGACTGAGGAGATTAATTAGTCTTAGTTTACTGAGTGCCCTTCACTATTATTGTTGAAAAAATGCACTTAGGCAGCTAATAAGGAAAGTATTTTAACTCTAATGGACATAAACATTGTATTAGGTTTTGGCATTAGAAAATGGAAACAGAGTTGTCTTAAGGCTGGCTGACATATTAAATACTATCTTCTTTTCTTCCACATTAGAAATGTTAATTGAACAACAGAAGACATCAATATACCAGTGAAGTTCTCCTCAAGTATTAGCAACTTTCCCTGGTGACCTGACAATACTGGATAGGTGAACAGCTGTTCAGGAATGCAACCATTATGAATTCTATTCCATTTAATAGCAGATGCAGGAAATGGAAGGTTATATTACAGATCAATACACAGGCTAAAGGAACCTGACAACCTTTGGTTAGAATCAGAAGAATAAATGGCATTAATTAATTCACAGAGTTGTTGAAAAAAATACTATTTTTCTGTAACTGAGAAAGAAGAGAAATGGTCTGCTGTGAAATATAGTATTGATTAATGTGAAAAGCAGCCTGTTATAAGTATCCTGCCACCGCAGAACCTGTAAATTCTGTTCAGGTTGCCTCTTGAAGAAATCTTCACTGTTTTTTTTGATCATCAAATATTTAGCTGACAGAATAGTACCTACCTGTACTGAATATACTTTCCAGTTTAATAATGACACTATGACACTTTAAAAATTATATTTCATAGATTATTCTCATATATTTATAACCCCCTAACTCTAAAACTCTGATGTTGAATGTCACCAGCATGTGAGAAACTACAGCTACAAACTCCATTTATAACTGGAGGGTTTTTAAGCTTATCATATAAGAATTGTATAACAACAGTGTGATATGCTAAAATATCCCTCAGAGAGCTTTAGCCTCTGGATACACTCAAAGGATATATGTAAAAGGTTATTTCTATAGCAGGGGTTAACACACATCAACTCCAGGATGCTGCAGAAAGCTCACATGCACAGCAGCTTATTGGAGGGTCCATCACTAATGGCATATATTGAATCTAAAAGTGGAAATTTTACAAGATGCAGTAAAAGAATTCTTGTAGAAGTGGCTGTGGGCTTCAAACACCTCCATACAATTTTAGCAATTATTAGAAATTAGTGCTGGTTATCTTTTTGAACTACAAATTCTACTACCTTGGGTCAATAACTCATTTTCTGAAGACTTTTCTGAACAACTTTTAGTAGAGAAATTCTCTTCTAGCCATGTAACATAATGGATATAGATTTGTTCTTCAAACTTGATGGTAATACAGTAACAGCTACAAATTCAAAGGGGCTGCCAGGAAAAATTTGTTCATCCAAAATAATCAGTGGCACCTAAATACTTCTGCCCTGTCCTCAACAACCTACAAGTTATCATCCTCTCTGGGGTGCCTTAGGAAGAGCATTGCCAGGAGGTCAAGAGCTGATCCTGCCCCTCTCCTCAGCTGTGTGGGGCCTCACCTGGAGTGCTGTGTCCAATTCTGGACTTCTCAGTATGACAGAGACATGAGACTCTGCTGAAGTGAGTCCAGTGGAGGACAATGAGGATGATGAAGGGATTGAAGCATCTCTCTTGAAAGGAAAGGCTAAGGGAGCTGGGCCTATTCAGCCTCAAGAAGAGAAAACCAAGAGAAGATCTTGACAAGGTCTATGAGCATCTAAAGGGAGGTTTCCAAGAGGATGGACCAGGCTCTGCTCACTGGTGCCAAGCCAAGAGGCAGCGGGGAAAAAAGTGATACACAGGAAGTTCTGCCTGAACACATGAAAGAGCTCTCCTGTGTGAGCAACTGAGCACTGGAACAGGTTGTCCAGGAGATGTTGTAGAGTCTCCCTCACTGGACATCTAAGGAAGCTGCCCAGGCACAACCTGACTACTGTGTTCTTGGGGGCTCTCAGGTTGCACTAGGTGACCTCCAGGTGGTCCCTTCCAAGTTCAGCATTCTGTGATCATTTCATATTCACCGTTCACATTGTTAATTTTCCAGTACAGAAATGGAATTCCTGAGCCCAACAAAATCTCCTGACTAATCATGAGATTGTGCAACTACTCAGCAGGAATTGACAAATCAAGAATGCACCTGTTTGAAGCATCCACCTTCTTCAGTATTACAGCCTTCAGCACAGATTTCTGTTACAGAAAGTGACAGGAGCATACAATTCAGCAAACTTATCTCCCTCAGAGCTGTGTAATTATTTTTTGGGTTTCCATGAGCTCTTGAATCAATCTGCTTATGCTCAGTTTGTGACTATATTAGTAGCTATCTTTTGTAATTAAGAAAAAAACTATGACTGACAGATTGAATCACTTAAAGTGAATCCATAAAGCAAGTACACAGATTAAACACAATTCTCACACCTTGTGTTCCTATGATGGCACACATCACAGTGATAACAATGTGATATGGTGAAAGCTATGTAATTAATGTATTTTCCATCCTCTTTTGTTCACTCTGCCTGCTTTCTGCCCTCTAAAGTATTTCCCATACAACTCGACTGTTTTATATCCTTAAGCAGTTTTAGATAGCTGCAAACTTTTAAAAATCATCTTATTCCCAAAACTGTATTTTTTCAATCTACTCTGAAAAGTGGTTTCTTTACAAATACTCCCTAAGACCTCAAATGCATGAATTTCAGTCGTGCAGAAGTGGCAGTTTTTGCCACCCTACAGGTTAGTTAGCATCATATCTTAAGATACAAAAACATAAGCTTTGCACTTTCTTAGGGAGTAAAGTCAATTCCTCAGACTTCTGCTTTTAACCAGGAAAACCCCCAGAATAAAAAGCTCAATAAACCATGACACTTTTAGTATTTATAAACTATAATTTGTTCCTACATGGTTCTCTGCAAGCTTCAAGTTAGGATAATAAACAAATGATGTATATGCCAGTTTCAGCTAGTAATTTCTTCAAATGTTTCCTCCCCTTGAAATACAGATAATACAGTGCACTGTAGCATTCTGCTGAACAGTATGAGATGATATTGACACCTATAACTCGTTTGTTGTAACTCATTTGTGCCCAGAGAGACCCCAGAGCAATGCAATATGTGTAAAATCTTCAGGGCCATGCCCCTGTCACTAAAATTAAAAGTCATCTATTCATCTATTTTTAACATTACTGAAGAGAAAATTTTAAAACAATGAATACTATGAATGTGATGATACATAAGCTACTAAAATATTGGTTTAATTATTAGGAGAAAAAAAAGCTGTGGAGAAAGACAGACCTAGGCTGCAGTGATTTTTGTAGGAATGAATAAGCCCAAGTTTAAATATTCAAACTCTGATGAGTTTCATGTGCAAAGGTAGATTAAGTCATGCAGGAAAAAGATTAAAAACGAGAGGAGTCTTTCTCCCTTTCATTTGCACTGCTGAAGCACACAGAGCTGGCCTTAAACAAATTCTAGGAAATACCCCTTCCTTCTTCTCAAGACTTTCTGTCTATTTCTCACTTACAAAAAAAAAATGTAGTACTGGCAGCATATACAATAACACTGAATAAACTTTCAAGTTAGAGCTTCCAGAGGTCTCCAAATTGTTCTGATCACTGGCGCTCCCCAACATCTTCAGACAGAAATTCAGCTTCTTTCTTTTGGAAAATCATGAAATCAAACCATGCCATTACATCTTACACACCAATGATGGGGATTTTTCTAATTGAAGTGTTGTACACTCAAAGGGGAAAAAGTACCACCCCGATGATTAATCCACTCTTTTACCAAGACGAAGACAAGACAACTGTGGGTGAAGCAAAGCTGCCAAATTCTAGTATTCTGCTTTGCTGTGCCAAAATACATATATTGCAGAGCCACTATTCATGAAGTGCACAGCACGGAAAACTTTATACAGGAATAGATGCCTGAATTTTCTTTAACTCAGCATTAACTCAGTTTAACAGGAAATGAGAGGGTTTCAATAGGCCAAACTGTACTTCACTTACACAGCTTTTTATGAGGCTACTACCTAACTCTGGTTTTATAAGCACTGACACACTCATATGTAATATTTAAAATGTAATTTTATTTATTTGCAACTAAATGTATGCAATTGTAACTAAATGCCCTTGACACCTGAATGAAGTCCATATCAGGCATTTTCACAGCATACAGTTTCAGAGTGATCTTCACGTGCTGAGTAGGACTGCTCAACAATGGCTATCAAAACCTCGTTTGTAAGTAATGAGAATTATGTTTCTAATGGTTCAAAACAAATATGTTTCAGATCTATTGCTATTATTTCACTGTCAATGGTAAATAACATTCATTGTAACAATAAGGGTATATAAGCGCTCAATTTGATTTCAATAGGTATGTTGCAATTTTCAATAACCAAAGATAAAACCCTACTTTTAGTACACAGATAATGCAGTTTTATTGATTTCAACTGAAATTTTTCTTGTAGTTCTACTACCTGCGTTCTAATTTTTTGTACTTTTCTTTCCCCATTCTAATTTTTCAGCATTTCCTCCCTTTCAAAATCAACCTGTGATTTTGAATTAACAAACTATATATATATATACACATAGTTTTTCTTTTTCATAAGCATTTAACATTTTGATTTAGAAGCCCATTTTCCAATCCTCTCTCAGATTGTCCTTCTCTAATTCACAGGGGACATGTTGTTACCTGCACAAGAAAGAGAAGAATAAATATTTGCACCAGTTGTTAACCTTACACCCTAATATTTATGTATAGAAGTGTGATTTTTTAAATATTGCAATTAGCAAGGATTTTTCAAGCAGTTGGGAATTTCTACTAACAAAAGTCAATTTGAAAAGAAATAAGATATTTTATTTGTATGCAATAACAAATATTAGAGGAGTCTGTCATCAGTAGAAAAGTGACTACGAATACATATTGTTAAGTAGAGACATATAAAGCAGAAGGCATGTACTCCCCCAGTAAGGCAAAACAGAGAGAGCAGCACATGCAGGAGGAGGGACTGAGCCCCCCAGCCAGTGCCAGGAGCCCACTTACACTGGCACAGCAGCCAGGCTGAGCCATCCTCCTTTAGAGGCTTCTGGCAAGTCTGGGCTGCAGGCCTGGGGGGAATCCAGCACAAGGAGCTTCTCCTACACCTCAGTGAAGTCAGCACAGCTTCCTGGAGGGCCACGCTCTGAACTCAGCACAAAGAGCTGCAGCTGAGAGTGAGCACAGCCAGAGACACCTCACACCCCCTTCCATTGCTCAGCTCAGGGCAGCTTCCCTGGGCCCTGCTGGGGAGCAAACGTGCCTGCCCTGGTTCTGGTGCTTTTATAACCTCTGCTGACCAGTGCCGCTGTCTGCCCAGCAAGTTACAGTGAAATGAGAAGGATAAGTTCAGCCTTCATTCCTCCCACATCTTACGCATACATGGCTGCCCTTCATCTGCTTTTGTAACTGCATGGGCACGTCACATTTGCCTTTGAGTTTCTTCCCACCTCTTTCTGTTCCATGCTTACATAGATAATGAGGCATTTTGGAATGGACTCATCTTGAGAGACTACTTCTTATGATATGGGATTTTTTCTTGCAATCCCTTCTTGATTTAGGGAGATCAGGTTCTCCCTTTCCCATTTTCAACTTCCCTTTCCACTCTCTTAACAGGTGCTGTGGTAGGACATGGAGAAGTGGAAACCACATTCCAAAATTTATATTTTGAGAGTGCCGTTTTTATTTTCCATGTCCCTAATGGGGTTTTGTTAGTTTAGACTGCTTTAGTTTCCTAAATACTAACATAAATGAGTTTTCCTTAGAAGTCTTCCATATATATACATATAGGGAAGGTAGGAAAGCAAAGAGGGAAGAAACCCCACAATGTTGCAGAATTTATTAAAATCGCCACCATGAGAAGGCCATCTCAATTTTCTGATGAAATGGCCTTTCACAAGTAAAGCAAGTTGGACTGTTTTGGTCTGACAGCCATCTACCATGAAGTTCAATAACTTCAAGTGCTTTCAGAGTTCTAGCCTTAAGGCCCAAACTTAAATATTTTAGTAAAGCCATTTGTACAATCATTGTTTTAGTTTCTTCTCTTTTAAAATGTTTACCAAGCTGTAAAACCTCTTGTCAATAATTTCATATGCAGTTTGTCAATATTTAAGTAATTAGTGGTCTTATAGGACTAGAAAGCTTTCAGTAAAACTACTGAATTAATCCCGTTTTTCGCAAAGTCTAATTTTGTCTCATGGAAAACAGAGTCATGGTTTGAGATAGGAAAGCAATTTAATTTTTAACAGCTCAGGTTCTAAATTTTCCAGATATATTTGGCTGAATAATTAGGTAATTTTGGAATAAAATTCCTTTCCAGCAATATTTTTAAAAACAAACATACCCAAAAAACATTTCTCATTTGTTTCATTCTGTGTGATGCTATAAAGTCATAAATTGCATAAATTATTTTTCAAATTAATTTGCCCAATTACATCTACTAATGAAAGAATGAAGAAAAGGCAAACAAGCTATGCAATCAAGTTCTGTAATGTTTCTGGCACCTCTTTTCCTCCATCTAAGTACTGTTTATTCTGCCACGTCCCTGTTCTCCCAGTCTTGGCCTTCAGAGTACACTGCACACATATAGAAAAGACAGGAAAAGTAAACAAGAAGCTGCAGGAGAAAGGCCTCAAGTAACTAAATCCTTTGTTCTGATTTGTGATTGCACAAGCTTAAATCTGTGCTTCTGAGGTGTGCATTTTGCAGTGTCATATTGTATGGTGACATTCTCTTCAATTTTATCTTCAAGAGCCTAAATATTAGACATGGATCAGGTCAGGAGGAAAGTACACAAAGTACACCCTTTCTTTCTTCTCAGTAAGAATAGTAATTTCCTTGAACTCTAGTTTTGACTATTTTCCAATAGAGAAATATCGTATTAGATGTTCTATTTTTTTGGTTTTTATGATTGGGGGAAAACAGGACAAATTAGAAAGTCTAAACATTATTTAAAAGACCCCATCAAAATCCACATGGTCAGCAGTGATAAACATCAGGTCAAGGGCATCTATTAAGTTGTATTCAGAACTCCTATGGCTATTTCAGAAAAAAAAAAATTCTTTTTTACCTTACAGTCCGTGTTCATTAAGAACCTTAAGGTCCAGCAAGTGGAGGAAAAAAGTAAGGTTTTGTGTTTTTTGTCTAAAAATGTAATTCAGGATGCTTTATAATGTATGATCTAATTCTTAACTCTTTACTGATTCAATATAGATTGGTGATAAGATTCCATCAAACACATTATTCTAAATCCCAGTAGAATAGCCATTGCCATTTCCAGATTATATCACAAATTATTATACATACAGTGCTGCATTAATGAACTTAAGTATGACATCATGAGGTTTTAAAGTCCAAACTGGAAGGCTTAGAAGCATGAAACAGTACCAAAAAATAAAATGTGAAAAATAAAGTATGGAAGAGATAATTTTGGATATGTTTTACTAATTTCACATTTTAATCTTTCAGCATCATGATACCCCAGCAATTTAAAAAAGCTTTAGACCCTCCACTTGCTGTCTATATGCACCCAGTTACAATCATGTCCATTAGTTGCCTTAGCAACAGAGGCAGAGGTTAAGTCATTTTCTAGAAGAGGCCCAGTGCAAATTATGGCATTATACCAACTTATTGCCAATCGTTTTAATTAAAACATTTCGCTTTCAACTCAGCTAACAGCAGAGATCAGTAAACAGGGCAGATCAAATTACTGATATTTAAACTCTCCTGCCTTTGGAAAGGCCCACTGCAGCTTAATTACAGTTGGGTAGGACTGATGGAGAGAGAGCAAAGAACCAAGATAACTCCAGAGAGGCTAAACATATGAAAAATACAATATCACAATTCTAAACATGTGCAGCATCAAACAGAACAAAGAATTTCCAGGCACTTAGGACTGTGCTGTGGACACATCCATGATACTGGCAACAAGAATGCCTTTTTCCATAACGTTCCTCTGCCACTTTTCCATTTCCTTTGAGTTGAAGATGCTTGCCCATTTTGCCCTTGTGATGGTGAAAATCAATTTTTAATTCACACAAAATGTGCTAGAGCTCAGAAGAACCAGTATGTCCAGGCTCACACACCTGGGTACGAGGGGAATGCCTTGAAGTCACAGAAGACAAGAGAGGAACTTGCACAGGTAACAAATTTTAAAGGGAACACAGTGCTTACACTATAAGTCAAGACACAGGGAAACAGACAAGGAGAATCTGGGAGCAAGTGTCAACAGAGGTAGAAAGCAGAACAGGAACAGGTCCAGCATGCAGTCACTACTGTGGGACAGCCAGTGTATCACAACACTTGACAGCCAATACAGAAGGAATCACTACTCACTGCTTTCAATGCAGCCCAGAGAGTGCTCATCTAAGTTTCTCATCCACCAACAACCCCAAGTCCTTCTCCTCAGGATTACTCTTCGTATTTTTGGCTTAAAATCACGTGAAGCCAGTAACGGAAACGCGCAAAAATTTCTGCATCTTGAGTCAGCACCTTGGCTCTTATTAAAATATTACTTTTAAACATTTATACTCTTGTTTTGTCGATAGAAATTCTGTTGCAGTACTATACTAGATTCGATCTGTTCCTTCTCCAATGGAAAGCTGGCCCAACCTATTTAAATACTATTAAAATATAGAAAAGAGCGTTTTTCTTGTGGCAGCAAGTGAATTGCAAAATAAATTATGCAGACAATTCACCTCCTCCTAGTTCCTAAGTAGACCAATTGCTCCTTCTAACAAAATATCTTAGGGGTCTATATTTTTACCATTAAAATACATTTATAAATCCTATTGCTAATTTATTGCAAACTAAAACAGCTTTTTTTTTTTTGGCTTTCTGAGTGAATTCTGAATATATGATAATAATAATAACTCATTCATGTTCTGATAGATTTCCAAAATGCACTAGAATATACCTTAAGCAGCTCTTTTATTTTACATCCCACTGCGATGAAGAAAGTACATTCAAACGAAGAGGGTTAAATTGAAGTAAGGAGAAAATATCCATTAAGAAAAAGCCATTATTCTTCAGCTAATTGCAGGAGCTAATCAGAATAATTAACCTGAGAGGAATCATAAAAAGACACCTACTCTCTAAAACATACAAATGCATGTAAAAATATAGAGGTCTTTCTACAGATGACCTTCTAAATTACTAAGACAACTACTGTAGCACCTCCATGCAAACAGAATACTGCTAATTTGTAAAGAGAAAATAGGCAAAAAAAACATGAAAGCTTCATAAATCTATGTTTTCAAGGTGCTGCAAGCCATGAAACATTTTAATACTTTCTTTGCTCTTCCTCTGCTAATCACCTATTTAGTCCCATACACAGCAAGATCAGCTGGTATGATTATTTTGAAATGCTGAGAAGTTCGCCACGTATTTTTGAGAAATAGAAATACATGGCAAATACTTAGAGTTCTGTCACTGATTTCACAGATTACGAGCTGAGCAGAGCCCAGTGATGATAACATAAAAACAAGACTTTATCTTTAAAGAATATAGCATTTGATATGATAAACCAGAAATCTTTTTCCTATCCCCAAAAAAGTTTATAATACAGGCCCCTTGCAAGCTTCCACCTAGCGCTGCAAGTGCTTTAAAGTCTTAGGTTCTGAAGTCATGTTAAAAGAACTCTTGTAAGAACAGGGCTTTTTTTCTCAAAAAAGCTATTTTTAATCTTCTTGTCTGTCCAGAAAACTGTAAATATAACTCTAATCCTTTAACTCAAAAGCCTAATGTAAAAATAACACTTCTATTTTGGGTTTGATTTTTATTCTTATTATTTCCAAATTGATATTAGAATTTGGGAAGGCTGATATAACAAAACCACAGGACTGTCATATACTTTTATATGCTGAATTCATTAGTAATACTTAGTTTAAGGAGAAATTCTGATTTTCACCAAATATTGATATGATGAAACTATTTGACTCTGTCACTTGCTCATAATAGTAACAAATATAACAATGAAATGTTGGGGTGCATGCTTTATAATGATTTTGGGGTTTTCAGGGGATGGGGGGAATGTGGTGGTGTTGGTGCTTCTTCATTCCCTTTTAAAGAAGAAACTTTTTATTAAAATAAAGTATCAACTTTTCCCCAGCTCCACACAAGGCTAGCAAATCAAACTTCCCTCATACCACACTTCCTTGAATTCAAGGCAAGTTTTTAATTAGTTTGCTGATTTGAGGCCTTACATACAACAATATAATTTTTTCCAACCAAAGAATACTTCAGAAAAAGTAGATTTCATACACATCCAGTCCAAAGTTTCTAAGTGGTTCCTCTTCTATTCCAAATATGTGATAATATTTTGATGCGTCAAATACTACTTTGTTGAGTCTTTTAAGCCACTGATGTGATTGATTGCAAGTTTGAAGAAATTACAGGAAAACTATTATGTGTAAAGTCTGATAAGGAACAGTTCAAATTTAATTTCATCACAATAAAGATGCTCTTAAGCCTACTGCATGCTGTTCCAAACTACATTTGAACTCAGAACAAATATGTACTACTAAAGGATTTTAGTTTTAACTGACTCAATTAAAGCTTAGTTCCTTTTTAGAAATAAATGCAAACATTTGGGAATTCTATCACTTTAAGCACTCCAGAAAAAAACACAGGAACAAAATAAGTATTGATAAAGTTTTTATTCTTTTAAACTAACACTTAAATGTGTCTCTAAATTTTACTTATATTTTGGTAGCTAGAAAAAAAAATCAGTTTCTTGGAAAAGCTTCTTTTACTTATGATTTAAATTATTTACAAATGTCAAATGGATTGATGCTTAATCTCTTGAAGCAAGGCAAAGCCTTTAATAGGGAAAAATTGCAAAAAACAACCCAAATCAACCTCCACCCACACTCCCATCACTGGTACCCTTTAGGGCAACAAGAGGCATCCTGCAAATTAATTTTTCCCCAGCTTCCTCAGCACAAGGCTTTCTGACATACACAGGGACTTTTTACACTGGTAACAAATGCACACACAGACATATCCACTCTCTAGTACTGCTTCTTTACATCAGGAATTTGGGTGTAACACTTAAGAAACCTTAGCTTTGGGCCAGCTTTCCACTGGAGGAGGAGCAGACAGAATCTAGTATAGTACTGCAAGGCAATTTACACAAACAAAACAAGAGTACAAATGTTTAAAAGTAACATTGTAATAAGAGCCAAGATGCTGACTCAAGATGCAGAAATTTTTGTGTATTTCCATTACTGCCTTCACATGATTTTAAACCAAAAATACAAAAAGTAACCCTGAGGGGAAGGACTTGGGGTTGTTGATGGATGAGAAACTCAACATGAACACTTCAGATGTGTCATCCTAGGCTGCAGAGTGAGGGAGGGGACTCTGCCCCTCTGCTCCACCCTGGTGGGACCCACCTGGAGCACTGCAGCCAGCCCTGGGGTTCTCAACACAGGGACATGGAGCCCAAGATGATCAAAGGAATATGAAGACAGGCTGGGAAAGGTTACCCAGCCTGGAGAACAGAAGGCTCTGGGAGATCTTAGAGAACCTTTCAGTATCTAAGAAAGGTGGAGAGGGAGCCTTACAAGGGCATGGGGTCTTACAAAGGGGAATGGATTCAAACAGAAAGAGGGCAGGTTGGGATTAGGTGTTAGAAAGGAATTCTGTGCTGTGGGGGTGGTGAGGCATTTGAACAGGTTTCCCAGAGAAGCTGTGGATGCTCCATCCTTGGAAGTGTTTAAGGCCAGGCTGGATGGGACTTCGAGCAACCTGATCTAGTGGAAATGTCCTTGCCCATTGCAGGGAGATGGGAACTGGATGATCATTAATGTCTCTGTCAACACAGACTGTTCTAGATTCTATGATTTAGTGTCTTCATAGAAAACAGAAGCTTTGAAAACTGATTCTTGCAGATTTTCTTCAGTTCCAAAACACTTAGTTCCCATAAATTATGCTGGATTTCCACTTCAGCCACCAAACCTTCCATCACCACCTCTCTGAAATCTATCATCTGTTCTCTGAAATCTGTCAGCTATTCTCTGAAATCTATGTTTAACATCACCTTTCTTTCAACAATGTGATATGTTGAAAGGCTGGAGGTTTCCTTTTCATCACAGTTATCTGTGTCTTGGTCAAAATACATAACCTATAAACAATTCCCTTGAAGCAATGATTTTGGACTTTTATATGCTGGATACTTTACAACTTTCATTTAGATTAGGAAATTAGTAAATTTAATTGTGCATACTAGGATTGTTTTGGTTTGCTTTTGCTTATAACTTTTCCTCATGTAAAGCCCCTAACTCAATGTAACACAGGTTGACAACACACAATATTTCATTCAAATGCAATATTTGGGGTATAATATTTTATATAAACTAAGAATGTCAAGCCACACAATACATTGCTCAGGAGTGGTGCACTCATCAGACCAAGGGAGTTCTGAAAATCCTAAAATCCTGAAACAACCTAGTAGAAAAACCAAAACCAACCAACTAAACAAAAAGTACATAAACATGCTCAAACATTAACCACTAAGGCAATTCAGTCTCTTAAAACAGTATTATATGTGCATAAAACAAAGGGCAAGAAAAACTTAGGTAGTGTAGATATATATGTTACGATGAGCAATCACATTTTTGAGGTAACAGTTTTTACATTGAGACAAATTTTTCAGTTATGTTGACAACAGGTACCTCATGCTGGCCTCAAAAAAACTATAAGGTTATTTTTTTCACTTATTTAGAAGACTGAAAATAATCCATAACACAAATAATAATCCAAAGAAAAATAACCCATTAACACAAATTCTAGGTGGATTAAGAATTTTCTTGTGTTTTGGAAGTTTTCAGTAGGATAGGGAAGAAATACAAAGCAAATTAATCTCCTACTCTCCAGGAAGGCCTTACTAGAGAACTACACTACTCCACCTCTCTCCCTCTCACTGACTCATTATGTCAGTGTGGATATAAATGAGAATAACCTCAAGCCTAAAACACACAGCATGCAACACCATCCAAACTTTACATGGGCAAGCAACCCGAGATGTAAATTCACCTTGCTACCCTTAGAAAGCCAGAGAAAGGATCTGAGCTCCTATTTCAGTAACTATGGATGAACCAAGGTTGACTGGGCTTTACTGTGTTCCATTTCTACCCACAAGAAAATGAAGATGTCTGCTGCTAATACCAATGGACCACCTGCCAACAAGAAACCTTAGTGAATTACACAACAAATGATACAAGAAACCATCCTCAGACCACCCAGACTCAAAGGGTAAGTCCTCTCACACCTGGATTAGGTGCAAGGATTGCAAGAACGAGCCATTCTCTCCTTTGCAGATTCTGCCCTGCATACCTGCACACTTCTGTTGCTTACTTCTCCTTACTGCTCCTTTGGGAGCAATGCCTGCTAATTGAACTGGCCCCCCTTTGTAACAGCCAGCAGCGGGTTTGATTACTGTATTCCAATAAATAATATGGCTGTATTAATTCAGACAGAGCAATTAACACACAGGCCAGACATTTTTACTGTGCCACTTTTACTGTATACTACCAATTAGGTGTTTCTATCTGAAATACTATCCCCTATTGAAAGCCAAATAAATTCAGCTGTAGATTGATGTTTCCAACAATTGTGTCCCCCATTAAGCAGCATCTGACAGCACCTTTCAAACCATACACATTGATCCTCCCTGCCCTGAACTTGCATGTGGATTCACACTCAATCCTTTCTATCGGCCTTTTATTTTTAAGGAGCAAAAATTCATGCTTTGAATATTTTATATTTTGATATTTTTGAAGTTACATTGGAAAATTAGATCCATGTTCCACTTTCTGTATTTAGATTCAACACCAATACCATTCATATAGAAAGAAAATAAAATTTACTCTTTAGAAAAAATAATATTCTATCAAATCAATGCTAAAACTTTATCAGATTTGGAAGCGTAGGGAAGAAAAGGAGATATTTGTAAAGCACCACAATATTTGCATAAAAATATCTCCTCTTCCATCAAGAATGCTTCATGACTTCTCAGAAATTTAGTTTTCAAGGTGCACAAAGAAAGCAGTACTTTGATAAGTGGACACTGATGGTGAAGGGATCACAGGATAGGTTTTATTCACCACAAGAGGTTTTCTGAATCAGAGCTAAGTTGAAAAATGATGTGTTGTTCTTATGGATAAATCAGAGGAGTAATTACATTATTTTTAATTGTTATACATTATGTGGGCTTTATTATTACAGTATTTTTGTACATGTTTAAGAAGCTAGAAAATTTCTTTGTATAAAAATACTTTACAGTTCCTTGCTTGGACAATTTCTGGTCTTTTCCAAAAAGCCTGCGCTATTAGCCTAATTTAGATATCAAGGTGTCACAAAAGCATATGGAACACAGAAACTGAAACCAAATTTGCATTTAAGGACATTTCATGCTTACCAGTCTTACAGTCTATCATTTTCTGTTTTGCCATCTCATCATTTTCATTTGAATCCTGGTCTAAATGTCTTCAGGAACAATTATATTTTTTCTAACTGTTTATAATGAAAAGAAAAATCAACACCACTAGGAATATTCTGAGTGTAGTCTAAAGGGAACATGAATGAAATGTTTGAGAATGAGTCCTTGATTGAGAGGAACATGTTATGTATTTTCTTAACTGTGAGTCTGAAGTAAACCTTTAAAATACAGTCTTATGTTTTGGTTTATAAAATAAACACTGACATTTGTTAGTAAAGGTATTAAATCGAACAAGAAGAAAATAATAGTTTTATATTTTAGAAACTTGAACAGATTGTTACCTTCCCTCACTTGATTACATGACTATGAAGATGTTCAAGCATTATGCAGCACAAAAGCAATGCAGAAACCAGGCACCATCTCATTGCATGATTTCTCCAGAAATAGGTTTCCCATCCTTCATTTGAATAAAATCCAATTTGCAAAAAACGCTGGACAGAAAGCATGAAACACTAATCATGGCATAAGATATTTGATCCTGCCTGCTCTCTACATGGTATGATTGCACTACAAGCCCTCCAGTTGATACAAAACATCTGACTTCTATTTCATTACAGTTCTAGAGAGTGATAAACACTTAACAGAATGAAAAATACAACTGTGAAGTTACCGGGTGCACTGCCTTATCGCCTGAACTTCTCTAATTCCTTAAATCTTTCTTCAACTCCTCACTGCATGGGCAGGTATCAGCTTTCTCTCCCCAGAGCTGCACTCCCACTCATGCAGCTGTGAAATTAAGCAGAGCCAGTAGCTTTACAAGTCTCCTTAAGGAGCCCACAGGCACTAAGTGCCCTAAGTAACATGGAAGGAATCACTTCAGCAGCATAAAATCTGCTTCCTGGAAACTTCACAGCAGCCAGCAAAGGCACTCAGTATGTATAGACCCACTGCTACCTTACATTTGGGATCCCCTGTAAACTCCTTAATCAGGCATAAGTTAATGTAGGTGTGCATTGCAATTCCTTGAGAAATGAGTGCAACCTGCTTGCACAAGTCAATTGGTCTTGATCTTCTTCATGTCACCTGACTTGTTAATTAGTTTAGATATAGACCCCCCCACCCATGGTTCATATGTAAACTACTGATTCAAGATAGAAGCATATGTAGTAAGCCTGAAGTTGTTTTAAAACCAGGTGGAGCTGCTGACAAAGTGAATGTTGACACCTCCAAGCACAAAGCTTAGGAGCAGGAGTCCTTGAGCTGAAGCTTGTAGGAGTGTATCACATTCCTACTACGCAACATCATTCTTTAGGAAGCAAGTTAGAGGGCAATTCTCAAACAAGTGGTTTAGGAAGATTCTGGGATTTTCAAAACCCGTGTCTGACCTACAAAAAGCTACCTTCCTTTACAGTCTAGTTACAAACAAATCAGGGTAAAAAGGGAGGGATGGAAATCTCCAGAAACATGTTCTTCCCTTCAAGGAGTCCCCTGATAACAGTCTATCAGTGGTGCCCACTGTACAGTATTGCCAGCTTGGCATGTGAAGAAATGGAAACATGGAAAAGAAATGGTAGCTCTCTGATGCTCACTCACATAAAATATACACTAGTCTTAAAAACATGGATGACTGCAGACTTCAAGAAGAATCTGATGAGAAGCATGAAATATTATAGTAAAGTTTATTTCACATTGAATAGTCATTATTATTTTCACCTCCTCTGTAAAATAGGCAAGAGAATAGATAAGTGAAGAACAAAGGGTTCTGGATAGCAGCACCACTATAGCTAGAAGGTAAATAAATCCCAGTGAACAAGCAGCAGCCACTACTACTGTTGAAGAAGTAGTCTCCCTTCCATGGAAAGGTAAATGACTCATAACTGCATGACTCAGCTCAATGATAACTTCCCTGCATTTTGTGTATCTCAAAGTTCTTGAGTTTACTCAGCAAATAATAAAAAGACTTTTCAGCTACATTTGACAAATTAAATTTATATTCTGACTCAGCTTCACTTCTGTAGGTAGTACTAGAGCTGGGCATTATTTGGAAAAGCTGCGAAGTTTCTCTTGTCATGCCTCTGTCTCTTCTATTGTTTCTCTAATCTGTTTGGAGAACATCCATAATGACAGAGCCAGTGCTCCATCACCATAAGCTTTCCTTATTTTGTGTCTCCAAATACAGATAAAAAGTATTTGTTGTAGCTTTTCTACACCTCTGAGGGTTGCTCTCGTGACCCTTTTTACCATAAGGACTTCAGATTCTATCTTTCTCAATAGATTTCTTACAGACTGCTCTTCTCTGTGCTTCCTATCAGGCCATCTTTCCATGAACCCATGGGCCATGTGTAGACAGATCCCTACTGACCAGTGCCAAGCAGGGCAATGTTATTTCATGTCATGCAGAGTCTCTGTCTGTTTATAAACCCCTGTTCAGTATTCACAACAGCATGAAATTGCTGACTCAAATTCAGTTTCTAATCTACTAAAACCCTACATCCTTTTATGCAGAAACTGTTGGTTAGCCTGTTTACATCTGTTCTTTCAAAATTATTCAACATGGCTGTTAGCAATCTTTTTAGTCAGAGGAATTCTGACAAAGTAAATCCGCCTACTGCAAGCATATTAACCAGAATAATCTGAATTTCATAATTTACGTGGGCCACAACTTAATACAGAGGAACTATCAGTTCAGACTAGACCATAATATTGTATGGCCTAACTCCTTTTTCGTTTCCAAGAACAGTGTCTCTGTTTCATAAACAGTGGCACAACAAATACAGCCTTTTCTCATGTGGAAGAGAGCACAGAGGACCTGTATGGTATGTACAGTACCTTCTTTATACGGTGGGGCCTTTAGCAGGAAAGGTGTCAATCAGAGGCAGCAGGGCCGATGTCTAGAACTGCTACTACTCACCAAATGCATATGGATGCCTTTGTCTCTTTGCTGGCAGTGAGATTTTTATTTACCTGTAGCTCAGCATTAAAATATCTTTCAAATCTGTGAAAGTTTAGCACTTTGATAATTTCATAGCAGATCTCTAACATAGGATACTAAACAAAATTACTACAGCTGATTTATGCATTGCCTCAAATTTTCAGGACCAAACTTTAATCTCTGCATTAGTTTATAATGTGTAATTTCATTCAATTTAATAAGATTCAAACCTATTCAGAGTATCAAAAAGGAAAACCATTGTATTCTGTTAAATTGAACCTGGCAGCTCTACCCATTCCTGACTGAGTTAAAAATTGACAGAGCAAGATAGTACACAGCACAGAGAGGGGAAGACATCAGAACAAAAAAAAAGTGGAATCACAAAAACCCCCAAAACCTAAAGTGCTAGTGACTACTTTTTTATTTAGTGCTGATCCAGAAAAAGGAACATTAAATCACATGAGATTTTAACTGTTGTTTCCTCCCATAAAACAGTTGGCATCCTCAAACCAAAGCTTCTATTACCCTTGTCAGTATAGCAATGTCATGGAATAAAGCACTTCACAATCAGCCTTGCTATTCTTTGCATTACGAACGCAAGAAACCCACACCATAAAATACTGCTTAAAATATGCAATAAATTGCACCCAAGAGCCGTTTCTGATACGTAATCCATCTTGACAAGCTTTTGGCTGACTTTGCTGGCCTATTGACCCTGCCCATAGGCAAAGCATGTCTCTTTGCCACAGCAAATCTTTTCTAGACACCCCTGTCACACTGCAGCTCCATTTGAAACAGCTGAAAAGGTCAACTACTGTCTCTCCACTTTCAGACCGAATTCAAGTCAATTCATGCTTAGGCATCCAAAGTGCTGGGATTCACTATAGGATCTCTGCACAGGCACTTTGCTTTTTGCCATTCCTTTCCCCCATGGCTCCATCCACCACTTTCTTAAAACATCTTGGGCTTATTCATACAGTTACAAAATTTTTAATTAAATATCTCATTCCTGCATTTTATAAAGCTCTGCATGTCTTGCAACTGAGTACAAATTCAGAGATTAGGCTCCTTTTATTCATATTTTACCCAGACACAAAATATAGAACCATGTACAACCTCTGGACTGTTATAGCTGTTGCAGTCACTGGAGTAATTTCCAGATATTAGAGCAGTACTTTGGCACCTGCTGAAGTGAAAGTGAGAGGAGATCCACTGTTCAAAGAAAGTCTCCTTCAAATGACTCTACTGGCTGCCCCTCACAGCTGAGATAATGTCTCAGATGTTATTGCTGGGTTCCTAAAATGCAGAGCAGTACCCAGTTATTTACTGCTGCTTCCAATTGCTTGGCACTAAGAAGAGGAGAGCAAAACCCACTATTGATTAGGCTAGAAGATCCATCCAGTACTACAGCACTTATTACATATTTGTAAATACACAATGAGTGAAAAAAGAGCTGAAAGATAAAATTGTCTTGAATGCCCAATTTAGAACTGACTGGAGGAGCAAGATGAAGAGCAATGGAATTTTAAAAACAGCATATATTTGCCAAGGTATCTAATAGAGTGTTTTAGTTAATCTTATTTCCATGTCAAGTCTTACAGGTTGGTGAGCTTTCAAATCAGATTGCCATTAAAGGACCTGCTTTGCCATGGAAGCATCAGCAAAATTACATTTGATTTAAAAGCAGGCATAAACCATTGAAGGATAAATGAACCTTTGATCAATATAACACATAGTATGGGAAAGAGGTGATTTTTTTTTTCTCTTCATGATCAATCATTGCTTTCTCATTTTTCCTCTGCCATGAAAATTATAGATTCCAAGATATATCTTCTCTCAAAAACTGAGAAAAAAGTTATTTTAGAGATCTTTAGTTGTACATATTGAATTTCTGAAAAATAATAAATTTTGAAGCAACCAGATGAAAAGAGGTGATAACCGCCAACTCGACTTGAGTAGAAAAAATGTTACTTTCTAGTGTGTAAGCCAGTAAAATACACTTTAACTTCCTATTCTTTAAAAGATAATAGTAGTACTTCCAAAGTCACAAAGTGACTTAGACTGTCCAGTAAAGTACTTTAACAGTCTGAGAGCCCGGAGAAGATAGCAGGTGCAAGGACTATAAAATCGGCCTCAGAAAAGTTAAAGTATATCTGACTCTAATTCTGTTACTTTTCCTCCCCAAGCCCAATCCCTAAAACTGAATTGTTGGAATCACCCTTTTCTGCTTAGCTTTGACCCAAATCTCACACTTGTCAATGTAAAAGTACTTGGCTTGTTCACTTTTCATAAATCATTTTCTCTCTTTCATCAAAAGTGATGTACAAACTGCAATAACAGAGAAGTAACTTTCTGATGAAGACAGCGCTCTCTTCCCTCAAATGCACTGAAATAAATTTCATTTGGGCAAACAGAAATCATTCATTCCCTGAGATTATTATTCAATCAGTACAGTTTGCGCTGGAGAAGCCTCCAAGAAGATGGCTCATGTTGCAGAGTAATTTCAAGCCCACCATCTCCCAAGTACATGGCAATAACTTGATACAAGCAAGCCACACAACTGCCTGGTGTCATCAGTGGAAGCCACTTGCTTGTAAGCAGTGATAGCAGAAGCAATCAATATTACCCATGAACATAAACCAGCCAAAGGTAGAATTCCCCTTTCAAATCTGCAAGGTAGATTTTACTCGAAAAAAATTATTACCTTGCCCCTGAAAATGGAACACACGAAGGTGAGGAAGAAATACGTAAGAGTGAAGATGTTTTCTTTGAACAGATTCTGTTTCTAGAATCTGAGAGGAAAAAGGAACACAATCTTTTACATACACTTCACTTGTTTTCTCTTTTCATATTCCCTAAAAATTATTTATAAATCATTTCTGGGTTTTCCCTCTCCAAAGTGCTTGAAGGAACAATCAGATAAGTAGATTTTAACATGCACAGAATGGGCCTGGGCCCCAGGGCTGCTCCCAGTGCTGTTGCTGTACAACAGAGAATGACACCTACAAATAAAAGTTACTGCTATCTTGCAATTTCCTGCTGTCACAAAATAATGAAGCTACTCTTAAAACGAGGGTTCTGCTCCAGTGGATATATTCCCTTCTATCTGCAGCACACACAATGAATAATAAGGTATAATAATACATACACACACGACACTAAACCTTTGGCCAACATGAAGAATTTGAACTGGCAACCTCCAGACTTACACATCTGTCCTGTTTCAATCTGAGTTTAGAGCCAAGCAGCTGAAAGTTAGCATATTCTCTGTAGATTTACACAAAGTAGACTTAGCAACCATTCACTGGGATCACACAAAAACTACCTTTTACGTGTTTATTTGATCTAGAGCCTTGTTTTCTACCTGAAAATAAATTAAAACACAGATGTGTTGTTTTATCACAGACGTGATAGGCTTACAGTCAGCTCCAGGGCAGATCCAAAGTCTAGAGAATAGGCTTACTATTAAATGGTTCTTTCAGATTGCTCTTATCTTTCTAAGATTTTACACTTCTGATGTGTCCTCTGGGATTTTTGGAAATCTAAAGTCCTGGCTTTGGCTGAGATAGAGTTAATTTTCTTCCTAGCAGCTGGGTACAGAGCAGTGGTTAGCTTCACATTGATGTTGATAGCACACTGATGTTTGGCTGTTGCTGAGCAGTGCTGACCCTAAGTCAAGGACTTTGCAGTTTCCCAAGCTCTGCCACTGAGCAGGTGCTCAACTATTAAACTGTTCTTATCTCAACCCAGGAGTTTGCTCACTTTTTTACCCTTCTGATTCTCTCCCTCTTCCCCACCAAGGGAAAGTGAGTGAGCAGATGCGTGGTGTTAATTTGCTGGCTGGGGTCAAAACACACCAGGAAGAAAAGAAGACTTGGGTTAATATTTTGCTGTAAACTTATATTCTATAAGAAATTCTATCTTCACTAAAAATTCCCACAATGTAAAGGGAAAACAAATATAGTTGTATATTATCAACTGTAGGCTCTATACAGTTACTTTATACACCCTAATTAAACAAATAAAAAGAAACAACACACACCAAAAAAAAAGACCACACAAAAAACCGCCCAACAACCAAAACAATAACAATAACAAAAAAAACTACACAAAGCACATCAAAAACCTAAACCATCACCTAATCCCACATTAATTATTTGCAGTTGTCTGTAATGGTGTAGGTGAGGTTCCAGACATGTGTTGGCTGACAGTGGGTTTCCAAAGAGTTAACATATTGCAGCCAGAGCCCTCTCTGCCAGTGACTGCTTTTCTGTTTAGTTCTATAAATGAAATTTATTAAAACCATTACATGCACAGTGATGCCACAATATCCAGAGCAAAGTTACTAAATCTAAAAGAGCTTTTATTTAATCAGGAGATAGCTAACAGATGTAATGACTGGGAGATGAGGCAGAACCTGGTTTTACATTCAGACCCTGACAACATGGTTTTATCGCTTCCAATAATGTAGATGCCTTATTTCTCTAAAGCTATTACTTTAAATAAAACATGATCATTTCTAAAAATGTCCCATTTATTACACTCAAACCTTTCTGCTCATGTGTCCAATTGGAACCAAATATTTTCTTGTCTTCCAAAAATCTACTCTGGTCATTTTTTTTAAACAAGCAGCTCTATCTCCCCATCCATCTTGTCTGCACAAAGAAGGGATAACCTGCAGCTGAATTACAGAAAGCCTATTCTCCCACTGGGATCTGAGATAAGATAGACTGCATTAACCCTAAGATTCATTTCCCAGCCAGGAATTCTCCCTAACTCTTTTAAGAAGATCACAGGAAACAGGCTGGATAATGGTAAGAGGTCTATTGAGTGCACTTTCATCACCAGCTTTCATGAAGAGAGAAATGGTAATAAGGTCACAGAAACCTGAAATGCTGTGGGTGGCTAGAAGACATTTCTCTAAGTACACCAGCATTTCACTCTTGATATACAATGAAGTACAGGCCATGACTATCCAGACATCCAGGATGCTCTCTACACATAAGATGAGTTTCAGATGAAAATTCTAACAGGTCACTCAGTTTGCTGATCCTTCCCTAAAAGAACTCATTAAAAAGTTGTTGCCTACATAACATCCTTTTTTAAGTAATTGCCATTTTCAAGACAGTTATTTGAAAATTGTTCAACTTTCTTATATAAGCATGGACATTCTTAGCTGTGATCTGGTACTCCAAGCTACAAAAAACAACCAAATATTTTGCACCATACTGTCAGTGTCCAAAATGCTTTCCACACATTAAAAAAACCCCACACAAGTCTTAACTTGGAACAAAGGGCTTTTAAAACTACTTTACCTCCATGAATTCTACTGAAGCACGAAGTTCCTTATTCTACTGAATAAGAAACACTTATTCCACTACAGCCCATAAGCCAAGCATATCTGCACATTCAATTGATTGACTCAGCCCAGCACAATACACTCTCTCCACATTTCACATTGCAATGAGAACCTCAAGCTGCAAAGCCATCAAAACTTCTTACTCCTGCTTCCCTGATCCAGCAGCTCAGTGAAATCTCAGACCAGATGGAAATCACTGCTTTGAGAAAAGGTCTCCATTTTGAGAGTGAATAGAAGGTGAAGTAATTTCCTCATTATTGTCTGTGGTGTAGTCATAATTAGCCACAGTCTTCTGAAAGTGAAGACAGTTCTTTGACAGACATTTGGGGAAATCCAGTGTATTGAACTGGCTCATTTATTTCCCCGAGTCTAGATGCTAAGATACACAAGGAACTAGGGCTTCCAACAAATAAAATTATGAGAGGGCTTTCATCTTGAATTTTTCAAAAAGCAAGTAGCTATTGAAAATATAGTTTATATTAGAAAACATAAATAACCCCATTTTGATACAGTATAGATTTCAGAAAAGGAACTTAAAACCTACTTTTTTAATACTGCTTCCACCTATTTTTTATAAAATGTTATATGTCAGGGCTGAGACATTGGGTTATGGTTAGTCTGAGCTATTCCTTCTCTCAACATCTCCAGCTGGATTGGACAGAATGATGGGGCCAAAATTTTACCAAGCACACTATATTCAACCAATTGCACACTATATTCGCGTGTTCATCTTCCTGTTCAGGTCTTTTAAGAGCAACATAAACCAGATATTTAAGTTATGCACTCGTTAGATAATTCACTAGGCTTGCTCATCTGTTTGAGTATACAAGAAAGTAGTTTAAATTATCTCAAGCTTGAAGCTAATGATTCTGATTATCACAGTCCTTACGTCTGCTCTGCAGCTGTCTTTTCTACAAAATCGATAGCACAACTGATTTAGTGCCCTCTAGGACAGCTTCAGAAAATTCTTCTACAGTTAATGTAGATGCAATTTTTCTTTGCTCTGCTCCTGGCTGAGAACAGAAGAAAGGTGCAATGTCAGGACAAATGCTCTGATTCTCAGCCAGGCTGACCTCCATGAAGCCAAGAGGAAGCAGAGCAGTCTCTCTGTGCTGTGGTGTGTGGCAGGCCGTGCACAGGGAGCCCGGCTCTGAGGCAGTGCATGGGCAGCACAGCCTCTCCTGCTGCAAAGGGAGGGACAGCACCGGGGCTGCAGCAAAGCTGGGGCAAACGCTGCTCCCCCACTGCCACAAGCATTTACTGAGCACTGCCTTTGTGCACATTTTACAGCAGCACCATGCTCATAAATAGGAATTATGAAGAGTCCTTATCTCCAGAATTCTATCTTCTGTTCCCTCTTAAGCCATCATATAAGGGTCATGCAGGAAAACAAGAGTATCAACATGTGTGCTCTAGTTTTGTTCCTATCTTGATAAAGAAAAAAAATCCAGGAAATAGCTGTGCTGCAATTTGCATATATCTTTAAGTTCAGATGATCCTCCTCTTATTTACTTCCCATGTCCACATCATAATTGGAATATATGATCTTTCACAACTTAAAACAAATAGCAATCAGCTTTACATCATCCCAGTAACACTCATTCATTTGGTGAAAGTGAAGTTATAAAATTCCAACTTCGCCTACAGTTACTACTATCAAATAATTATAACTAATATTGTATTCCTGTATTAATGGTTTTATATTAAGAATATTTTTAATAAATATGCAACAGAAAAAGTCACCAATGAGCAAGATTAGAGCATCAAACTCTCTCTCCCCTCTCTCAGGAATTGTAGTTTGAAAGCAGTTCAAAATATTATGTGGACCAGCCTTGGCAGGCAGATCCTGATAAAACATATCATGTTCTTGCCATGCAATCTGACGCACTGTACTTGGCAGTGTCTGCCTGGCAATGGACAAGAAATAAATTAGCACAGAGGCTGAATGACCCCAATCTCACTCAAGAAATTTAGTTCCTTGGTATGTGGGTTGAGGTTATTGGCAGAAATATTAGCACTCAAAATCTGCATTCGACCAAGTACATATATTGTTTATGTGTGTTCTAGATATTACAGAAGAAAACATCCTCTCCCATTAAAATCAGTTACCAATTCCTAATTCTGCATTTATGACAAGATACTTTAATAACCTGTTCTTTAATAACACTTTAAAAAAAAACCCAAATAGCATCCCACCTCAAAAAAAAAAACACCCAACAAAAGAGAATGAAACCCCCAATTTGTCTGCTGTTTATTTTGTAAAATTCCTTTCCACAACACATGATTTTTATTCCTCCATTTTCAAAGTTATCATATCATAAATCTTCACTTCCCAGCTGGTTAGTCCAAGATTACAGGTATGCTAATCCCCACTTTTGTTTCTTTTTTCAGCTAAACAAATGCCATTTAAAAAATATACAATTTTTGCACTCTATTTTGCATCCTCATTTCCAATCTCTGTGTTAATCTCTGTGTTAAGCACCAGACAACTCAAGCAGTTGGCTGGGCTATGGACTTGCAGTGTCCTGCATGTGGAGTTCAGAAAGGACAGTATGGCTTTGTAGGCCTGATCTGCAGGTGCATGGCAGGTCCAATGCCCTCTGAAGACAGGATTACAGATAGGCACTGAGTATTGCACTGCTGCAGTAGATCTTTAGATACCCTAATTTCACTGGACTACTGCTTACAGAGTTGTAAACTTTGGCAAAGATGCTTTTGCAACCCTTTTGCCATTAGCACCCATGTATCAATGTTTGCCATGCTTCATTTAAAGGATTAAAAAAAACCCCAAACTCAAACTGTTGACATTTAGCTAGTTATTGACAAGTCTGACACCTGCTCTCACAGCTAATTCTACACGGCCACCTTTGCATAGGAGATTCTTTAAAAGCACCATCAGAAGGGGGGAAGGGGAGGGAAGCTTATCTTCTCTGCTACAGGCAGTCCTTTTGTTGTGAAGATTTTGACACAGATAAGGACTTCACTAGCTCTACTGGGAATTAAACCAATTGACTCTAATAGGCTTTAATGTATAATGATTAGCTCATTTATAAAAGATTCTACCCAATCCTCAATTATTCAGATATGGGTCAAGATCAAGGGAGTACATCAAAACAAACCCTGCACCTGCAGAAGAATTCAGATGTTAGTTAAATGAGAAACAGATCGATCTAACCTCATGCGAAGATGTAGGGAAAACTGTGTTAGAATTCAGGACAGCTGGGACATCACCACTCCATGTAACGCTATTTAAAGCAGTATCAACTACTCAAAGTGCATGCTGCTTTTCCTTTGCAAGGCTGCACTAAATAGAATCGTGGATCATGATCCATGGTTCACAATTTGTCACAGGTGGGTGCCATTTTACTCTCAAGAAAACATTAATATAAGCACTTGAGCTATAGATTGATAAATGCATCTTGAGCAGAAAAAGCTGAAAGAAAATTAACCATATCATATGCACCACATGACATGCCATTAGGTTGAAATTCACCAGCTAGATTAAGCTACAGATTCAGCCTGCAAGAAAAACTGACTGTTGAACTGTACTGGCTTTGTATTAGTCTTTCACTCATGGCTGATGGAGATAAAGTAATATATTTTACATGAAGCCTATAAATCTTGAATACAAGAAATTGAAACATAAAGGATAACAATTTAAAATACTGAAGACTGATCTTGTTTGGTTCCTTGATAACTAAAAACATTAACCGTGGGATGCAACTTCGCCATCCGGGTAGTCTGCCCTTCCTTTCCTTCAGCTATTTGTTTTCATACAGAAAGGACCAAATTAAGGACTCATTTTTCTCATAAGAGATGCACAATCAGAAATATTAATTTTCTTTCCTTTATAAAAAAAGAAAAAAATTCCATTGATTCTAGTGTCGTTGCCCAATATTCTTAAAAGATCTTAACAGAATGTGAAATAAGCTGTTAAATTGTGTTCTATGTATATTAGTTATTACTCTTTTGCAAGTCACAAGTCATCCTCTGGGCATCTGACTTGCTTATGAAAAAACTGAAAACACTGATCTTCAATGGAAGCATCAGTGTGTTTGCTAAATGCTAAAAATTGACCTAATTATTAATCTCAAAGGGCATTGTCACATTTTTGCCATCTCTGTAGTAAGGCTGAGGCAGAAAAGTGATAAAAATATTGAACAGTAAGCATCAAAAGCAGTTGTACAATTTCAGTTGCCCATGTAGTTTTTGGAGCTTCTAGAGATTGATGAATGCGTATAGATGTGATAGAAGCAGAGCTCCCGGCGCAGGTGGGTGACTAAAATCTGCCATCCCACACATGTTCACTCTCTAAAGTCAGCTGACATTCACCAAGCACACACTCCTTGTGGGATTTCTGAGAACCACAGAGGTGTGAAGCCAAATGGAATTTCAGGAAATTGTGCTTTTTTTTTTTCCCCCTAGTCCTGTTTCATAGCAATGAACAGCTTTTCGAGCAGTATTTTCCACACTCAGTTTCTCAGTTGAGTAAATGTTTACTCAGATGTTATTTTCAACAGGGATGCTACTTTAACTGTGATATATCTCAGATTTAATACTTAAGTGGTGACAGGACCAGCCGTGTGCATCCTGAAGTGAAACAGAATGCTATATGCATCTCTGAAAATGCAATTAAGCCTCAGTGAGGCACTAGGCTTTCCTAAATCATGTTTTTCTCCTTCATGTTTTACAAAAGAAGATCATTGTTCCTACAGAGAGCAGACTTGCATCTCCATCGACCCAACAGGCCTGCACAAGAAACCTAAATTGCCTCATAACCAGCTCATGACCTCGGTGTCTTTTAATTATGTGGGTTTCCCTGTGGCCTTTAGTTAACATAGACATGTGGGGCAGGAAAGGGGGAGTTTACACCCCACACAGAAGAAACACAGACTGTGTATTCAAATGTACAGATCTTGTGGCTTACTTCTGAAATGTGTACCCTAAATAAATTCAATAGAGCTTTTCAAACTGCAGTGTTCTGGTTGCCAACCAAGAACAGCCTAATTGCACCACTCCTGCTGTGGCTGCAATATCCTGCACACACACACCTAAGCACACTTGAGCCTAGGTAGATCACACAGCAGCAGCAGGGGAAGAAACACCTGGGAGGAAAACATGTGGACAACCAGTTCAACCAGCTCATGCTGAGCACTTTGGTGCTGCAGCATAGCCAGGATGCATGGTCAAATCCCACCTAAATCTTCAGGAGGCCATTTCCATTCTCTCCAACTACTTTACTTCCTAATAGAAGGTGTTGGTACTGCTTTTCATTCTTGGATTCAGACTGAATTAGTTTATACATGAGAGTGAATGAGTGGATAGATATGCCCAAACAAAGTACTGTATTCAAATGAGAATACTCACTAGCCACAGAAGATTTTCTGCTGAATTAGGGTTGCTTATGGCAAGTTTCATCTCTTTTCTTTCATTATTAAGGCATCTTATCAGGTATTTATTTTTGCTGTTTAAAAATCTTATTTTTCTCCCTCTGTATTTCCAAAGTAATATAGAGGCACATATCAAATTAACATTTTCACTTTCACAGCATTCCTCAAACAAGATTTCTGTTTAGTGACCATTCTAGCCCAGATTCATTGATATATCTTTCATTCCCCTTGGAATCTTGAAGCAGAAACTTAAGAATCTAGGGGCTTTTACTTTTAAATTTGCCTTATCAGCATAATTCAAGAATAGACTTGAAGAATTAAATAAGTTTACCAATGCACACAAACAACTGCCTTAAAATGGAATTAACATCAGAATTTCTCCTGTACAGCCCCTTTATCTTTTTACAATGGATGAAATGCTACTCTGACACTTTCTGTTAGTTTGCTGGCTGTCCTGTGCATCTGCATTTAACAAATATTTTGGTTGGGGAAAAATATTAGTAAATATCTTTAGTTATCTAAGAGGTCAAAAATTGCCTCTCCTCCCATTAGGTTCTAAAGAAGGGTGTCTATATATACAATAAAATCACTGAAACACTTCTAACTCACGTTTTTCTTGCTTCCTTTCCCTGTGTACCACACTGCTCTCGAGAATGACTTTGGTTCCCCTTCTGTTTCCTGACTGGAGGATGTTATGTCAACCACGGACAGATAGCCCCCTCTGCCAGCAAGTGGTAGAAACTCTCCCTGCAGCTGAAAAAAAAAATTTTAACAAAATCCACACCTACTTTTCACAATTATTTTTGAAATAAAGTTCTCTCAATATTTTGTGGACATTCATTCCCAAAAGTTCTAAAGCATATTTATTACCTCCATTTCCCAAACTGTGGCAACAGCTCTTCTGAAAACACACTTGGAGGATTTCAGCTGTTTGTGCACGGCAAGGTGGCTCCCACAGAGCACCCAGTGGTGAAAAGATTGTTATAACTTTCCCTGGTCCCAAATGCCTGCAGAATTCTTAAACAAAGCTGTAGACACACCAATAATGACAATCTGGTGAATTACTTACTTTGACTCATAGGAATGTTGAATACAAAATATCCATTAGTTTCCTGACAATGTGGATTATTTATAGGCAAGTCTGATAGCACCACCTATTATTAAGGTTGCTCAATACTTCCTATTCTGTGACCTCTGGTTTCAGTCTTTTTATGCCTTTTCCACCTGGGATGAATTTTGCATACTGATGCCTGTCTTCAACAATTCCTGTTGAAAGTTCAACCCTTTCAGGAGAAAGATTATTAAGAAACACAATGTTTTTGTTCATGTTTTACAGGAATCTGGGAACCTCACTGAAATTTTTTGTTATCTCTTATCCTGCAAGAACTTGAATTTTGGAAGAACACAGCGTATTTTTGTTTGCGTGTAAGAAAATCTCCCAAATATAGCAAATTTAGGAGCATGTGAAGGTGAGGAAAAAAGACACCAACAAACAACGTTTTTCATATAAACTGAAAAAAGAATACCAAAATAAACCAAACGACTGAAGACCCATCACCAGTGAACAGTTGCTATTTTTATATGAATCATTCCTTCCTAATAATACATGTTCTAGCCCAAGGCTATGGAGAAGGGGGGAAGGCTTGGTTTTCCCTCCTGGAATGGCTCTTCTTTGGTGTCCAAAAGAAACGAGCTAATATAGTTCTGGACTTGAGCACATTACTAATGCTGTGCCACTGTTTTCAGCGGTGATGTCAATTTATCTACTGACAGAGAAAAGCCTCTCTGTTATCTGCTGCTTGTACCCTGAGCACTTCTGGGCTTTGGGTCAATTAACACATTCTTCCAGGCTGGAACAATTGTACAATTGTTGGTTTCTACTACAATAACGAATGAAAGTGCCAACAGCAACCTGAGACATTTTTCTGATCCTACACTGAAGAGGGCTGCACTAAAAATGTTCCAGATTTGATACATAAAATGTGTGCATGCTTAGAATCTACTGATGACAAGCAGGTCTCATTCAGCCGAGGCTGCTTGTCAGGGATATGTAGAAACATAATAATTCTTGGCATAAACACAGTAGGGTACAAAACCACTAACACATCCAATCCATCCAGGGAAGCAAAAGGGAATGAGTTGTGGTTTCCTACTCAGTGTTTTGATAATGCCAATCACAGTTCCAGTGCAATTGCTGCTCAGCTGCTTTTGACGTGGGAGGAAGAAGTGATCTGTACATGTGCATTCTCCATAGGAAATGTTAAGGGTCAAACACCACGCCTGTCTAACGTTGACTTCAAACTGCAAAAGCCATCTCCAAGGAAAACTCCAGCAAAGAAAAACAGTTTTCTTTTTAGTTGCTGTCTGTTGCTGTGTTTCCAAGAGTCAAGCAGTAGACCCGAGCAGAGGAATTATACAGAAAACTGCAACAGCCCCAGTCACACCAAATGTCTGGAGAGCTTAGTCAGTATATGCCTTTACAGGCATGAGCAGCATGGAATAAAATAAAGGGATGCAAAGGCATGTCAAGTGGTTTCTATATCACATCAGGCTGACAGAATTCTACAGAGTAAAGACCAGCCTGCTGTGCCCATTCAGAAGAGTAATCAGGACACTTTTGCAATGCCCTTACTGGCCTACTGCCTATGCTGGAGTCATCCAGCTGTCAGAGCATCGTGCTGGTCCTGCTACAGCCCTTCATGACTGCCAACTCCTGAATTACTGGAAAATTACTTGGCAAAATGACATGGGGATAAAAGAGAGAATCCCAGAACCTTCCCCATCACAGATGAAAAGGAATATTCCATTGCTATCTGTGTTCTCTGCTAAAGAAATTAAATTAACTGACATTACTTCATTTGTGTATCAGTTTTTAATAGCCCTTTTGCCAGATGAAAAAAGGAAATTGCTGAAGACTGCCACAAGTGAGCTAAAGAAACTTGAAGTTTGCACTAAATGCATGCACTACTATGCTACAGTTTATTGCTTGTGCTGTTTTCCTACATCTAGTTTCATTCCAAGTGGAAACTCAGTTTTCAACATTTCCCAAGGATTTGGGAAAGCAGCAGAGGTTAAACTAGGGAATGGAACACATGCCTCAGGCAATCCAGCCTGAGCTTAGCTGTTGTAAAAAAATCTCCACAGCCAAGTTAGGTTATTGAACTCAAATGGCCCAAAGAGAGATTTGTTGAGTTAGTTTGGTTTAAGACTGTGCACCAATATTGAACTTCAGTGGAAAATGAACAATTAAATGGTGTTTCTCTTAAGAAAACACAACTATAAGATACTAACAAACCTAGGATTTCAGCCAAATCGTCCCCTTTTTAGAAGGTTCTTGCAACTTTTTTCATCAGTGTTGTTGTTTTTAAAGCATTTCTACTCTATTATTTGTCATTTTTTCCACTGCATTGCTGTGGAACATTTAAGAATGTTTTAGCATCTGTAATGACTTTTTATGTCATCTTTAAAACTTTTTTGTGTAGTAAAAACAAAAACAGGAGCACTGATAATAAGTTTAACCTTCTCAATGGGTTCACAGGAGGAAGTCACACGTATTTAGGCTTCTATTCCTTAGCTAATCTCTTACCAGATCCTGAACAGTAAAAAAGGAACACACTCATTTTACTATTCTTCAGAAAGATTTCTGTGTTTTTAACAGTTTCACCCAGAAAGCCCTCTGAAGTTGCTGTCCTTTTGTGATGTGCTAGACAGGTATGAGATGAGAGACAGGTTCTACCAGAAAACTTTCAATCAAAACACCAGGAATGACACAGAGAAACAAGAATGGAAGAGAAGAAAGGCAGAATATGAAAAATAAAGCCATGGAAGTCAGACAAAAGGATCTTTGGTCAATGATTTTTCACATGAGCCATTTTTGGGGAAAATATTAAATGCTGTATTTCAATAAAAGTATCTCTAGTCTCTTAAGTAAACACATATCATAAATACATTCATCATTACACCAACACTGCACAGCTGGTGCGAAGCAGTATTCCAGGAAGAGAAATAGGATATGGTAAAAAAGTTATGCTGATCTGAGGAACTCAGAGTTCCTCCTTTATACACACATTCTATTGCATCTTTACCTTCCATACCTTACATACATACATGGAGTCATTGTAACTTAAAAAATATTTTATCAAGCTGGCAACACACAGAAAGATTTTAACAAAAAAAGAAAATAACCAGCCCAAACAAAGACAACCCAGCCAGAATATCTGGATCATCTCATTACAGACCATATTCATCTAGTACAGAAGACACAAAGTTCATTCCCCAGCCAAAAGTATATAAACAGAATGATTATGAAAAAAATCAATGAAGTCATAAGTAGACTTTTCTTCCAAGTACTGGCAGCCCAAAGAAGTTTCTCACAAGCTCTGTGTGACACTTCTAAGCCTATTTTCATGAATATGCCTAGGCACAGGGTAGGAATTCAACCAGGATCTCTGGAGTGCATGAAAAAATGGAAAGGTAACTGTGAAAGCCTGAGGAGAGTGTGAAGAAGAATCCAATCGAACGAGAGCTTCAGAATTAGCATACCTTGAAAAGTAACTTCTATCAGATACAATATGCCTTTTTGTCTTTTATATACATAGGAAGTTTACATATTAATGTTTGCATGATGGTAAATCGGAGGACTGCTTCATTAGATTTGAAGGAGCGCTTCTCCTCAGGCCAGGCCTCTGGTTTGACTCAGATTAAATTACAAAGCTAAACAGAACAGGAAGGATCTGTGCTCCTAATTCTGCTTGATAGATCACTTTGTCATTTTCAGATGCCAGATTGAAGATAGCCGCCTCTCCCTTGGCAGAGAACAGCGCTTTTAAGCTCCAGGCTATCAGAGAGAGCAAGCGCCCACAGTACGTGCACAGACTGACAGTTGCATTAAGATGTTTCCTGCTGCTTCTTTAAAAACTTATGGCAACCTGCTCATTATTAGCCTTCTGTACTTGCAGAGAGTTAAATTGGGTGAGATGAAGTGGAAGTCACAGCTGAAGGTGCTCTGGGCTGTAACACAGCAGAGTAACCACACACCTCTGCAGATGTGCTGACTGGGGAATCATCCTATGAGAATAGGAGCCAGGTTTAGCGGAGATTATGCAGAATGAATGGGAAACGTCTTCAGGAAATTAGTTTTTTCCCATTCTTTCTGAATCTGAGGGGATCCAAAGACACTTCATTACCATAACTGTTTCATGTTTAGCTATGGTTGTTGAAAGCACTTCTCTTAATTTGCTGTACAACTCTCAAATTGCTGATTAAGAAAAAAAATCAACAAAATATGAAGGCAGATCTGAGAACATGTGGAGCCCATTAATGGAACAAATTCATGGCTTGTTTTCACTTATCCCTATTTAGTATTTGTAGGGGGTTTTTGCTTTCTGAAATTTATCAGGTGCAAGCTGAAAGGATATAAACCAGACTGTAGTCAATGTACATGTGTCTACACACAAACCTATGAGCTGAAGTAATGCAATACCATCCTAACATGGAACTACTGAACCTCAGACATACAGCTAAAAGCCTGCAAATTCTCCCCCTACATCCTGTTTTCTAGTATACTAAGCCACAGGAAGGGGGGGGGGAAATGGAATTAAAATAAGAAAGGCAGAAAGAAAGTTTCAGGAGTTTTCAGGCAGTTGGTAACAGACTGGTATTCTGCTATAACTGCTTGAGCAATAAGCAGTGCACAGGCCCCTGGGGCTCACTGGCAATGAAGCCTCAAATATTTGTGATTTCTGATACACTGCTACAATAACTTGTTGCTCTTGCCCAGGACCTTTCCCATAACATGGCTACACAGAAGAGGAAATAGTAAACTGCACAGGCCCTCTAGAGGTAAGGTCAGTATTAGTCACTCTTGACAAGTTTTGCATAACGTAAAAATATTTAAATAATCCTACCTAATCCTCACTGAGGAATTTTCAAGCATCTCAAAACACTTCAGAGATGAAGTATGGCATTTCTGTAGAGAAATAGAAGCAGTTTTCCCAGGCTAATGTTGAGAATCTAGTCATGACCACCTCCCATCCTTGTTCAATTTTCCAGTATATATCCTTAATATATCTTATCGTAAGTAAATTTATGTCTTAATAAAATCTTAATTTTTTCAAAATGTATTTTTAATTCCTTAAGATAATTATCATGCAACACTGATGATCCAGGAAAATAAGACCCATAAGAAATAAGCTGCTCGTATGCAGGAAGCTACATATACAATACTAAAACTCATGCAGCTGCTGAATAAAGCTCCTTCCCTTGTTCCAGTCAGACTGTTAACTAGGAATCAGATCAGGAATTTGCAACTGGGGGGCAGAAAGAAGATAGCATGAAAATCTTGCTGATTTGAAATACATCATTGTCTCCTGAAATTCCACAGGAATAGCTGGAACATGCAACTGTTCCAGTTTAAAAGTAGAGAGGAGATTCTACACCTAGCAGTGCATAGACGTGAGTGGATAAACATGAAGCAGGGTGCATGAACCAGGCAAAAAGAGAAATAGATCAAATCTACTTTCTTCTACTCCCACTTTTTCTGAATTCTCACCATTGTAATAGGAGCTCAGACAGCTGCTCATGACCCTGGTGGAGCCACAAAAGCTGACAGAGCTCACACGGTGGCCAGGCTTTGAGAACTAACCATGGAAGCACAGGAGAGCAGCACTGGCTGGGTGACCTCCAAAGGAAGAAAAAGATGGCCTTGTGCTCTGCAGAGTAATTTTACTTAATGATTTCTTAACCCTTCCTTACAGTTTGGACCATTTGGGGCAGAGGTTGTTGGGGAATTTTATGGTGAAATGTAAAGGAGAATATTGGTGAAAATGCAACTTTTCCTTACTTTAAATCATTCAGTCACTTCAAATGAGGTTAGTTGTATAAGCTAGCAAAACTGATTTAGATGAACAACTGTGTCCTTTCCTAATCCATCTGTGGTGATTTTAACTCTTTTGAAATACACAATTTCATCTTCAAAAAAAAATCCTCAGTGAGGTCAGTCAGCATCCTCTACAGGATCCTGAACTTGTGGTAAAGCATCTAAGGTAAAAGTCATCAAAAGGAAGTCCCAAGTTTCAGCCTTACACTTAGCTAGACCTCTTTAAACCTCACAGTACAGATAAGTTGTTTTTTTTGTGGGTTTTTTCCTTACTTTAGTTTTATTTAACTTATCTGGATGAGTTTTGCAATGAACATGTGATGAACACACAGATGAACATTGGCCACACACAGATATTGTTTCTAGCACAAAGAAGAGAATATCTAGCCAGATGCAGGTGAATAGGTACAGGCAAAGAATTACTCATTTTCAGAAAAGCAGTATCTGTTTACATATTCCAGAGATTTGTTTTGACTCAAAATGCATATGGGAAATCTTTAGACAGGTATTTTACTGAGAGACTCTGGTAATTCACAGAAAGAGAAAGCAAAAGGCAGTGTCATTTCACAGATCAAGGCTAGTCTGAGCATCTGATAGAGGAGTATACGACCACAGTGCCTAGGGAAGGCCAGTAAGGACTCTAAACATTTTACACAACAATGTAAGGGACAGCAATTGTGTTCATTTTTCTAGTCCCCACATTTATTCATATCACATTATCCAAAAGGAAGAGGAATCCTACATCTATCATTAGAAATGCTATTCAATTATAAAACTAAAATATAACCATTTTAAACAACAGAGCTGTATTAACAAATTAACAGAGCAAATTAACAACAGTACAGTTGCAGGAGGGCCAAGGAATGAAACAACCACACGTCTTACAGTAATCACTTAATATATCATGAGAAAGTAGGAATTCTTGGGCTATAATATTCTCAATAATTTCCTCAGCTATTCTGCAAAGAGATGCACGAGGTACTTTAGTGGAAAAGTACACATCTTTATTATAAGTTCTCTAATATGCTAGTGCACTGGGACTTGGCGTGCCTGCCTTTCTCATCTAATAGAAAAAGAGGAGATGATTCATTGATAATGAAAATTATTCCTAAAGTAAATTGCAGCCTGTGCTTTGCTTTGGTATTTGTAAGCAGTAACTGGAACTGTTGCATTTTTGCCATGACAGAAGGCAATACTGATGTTTCATCTCAAATATGTGCACAGCACATCAGAGTTAGTGAGAGCATCCATGAGACATGCACAGGCAAACACTGCACTCACAGGTCACTGCTGCTCTGCTGAAGCTGGTCACAGCACTGAGCTGTGCCAAAAAGGCAAGGCAGTGCAATGTCCCACAAGAAGAAAGTTACCACTGGTAAAGGAAGAAAGCTTGAATGGTCATAAAGGTTGTCTTCACCTTTGTCTCCATTTTGGTTTCCAGATCAATCCTTGGAACAAGTTCTAGGGTTTGTCTATTGTTTACATTACTAGTGTCAAAGACTTCAAGAGAGAAATTAGAAAATCAGCTCACTGTATTAAATGGAAGATATTAATTTGACTAAGTGTAAGTGAAACAGCACTTGGCAGCAGGAGGAAGACAACTCCTGCACTGTCAGATGCCACAAGAGAATCCTCTGCCAAAACCCTCCAAAAAGATGTTATGTTAAAAGCACTACATCACCAAAAGCTCACACTGGCAAACCATAACCCCCCCTTGAACCATCTCTGTCTGTCCCAAGAACACCTTCTGCCCATGAAAGCTACAGCTCTGTATGTGTTAACCCCTTCACAGACACCACACATTAAGCAGGAAATTCAGATAGTTCAGAATGGGACGTGGCATGCCCTTAACTTCTAGATTGTGCTTTTACTGGATGAACTTAATTTAAAAATACACAAAACTACAGGTTTACACTCAGCGCAACCCCAAATTATGCACAGGTTACTTGTTTATTTGTGCTGAAGTTGGATCAGTATAAACACAGCAGACTTGTTGAGATAAAACCTGATCCAGCATCTAAGGTTTATAAGTGATTTTTTTTTTTGTATTTCTTAAAAAGAAGAATTAATCATAATTCTTGACCAGTCTACATCTGGATTTGAATTTCATGCATCTTTCAGCTTTCCAAAACAAAGCTAATGGATGTTGCTGTGACTCATATTAGCAATCACATCACATTGAAAAAATTCCATTCAAGATGGAGTGCTTGAGCTACAGGGCAGACTGCATCCCCTGGAAACTCAATTCCTTCTCTTGATGAATGTCATCACTTTCTTTATTTCAGTTTTATATAATTATATCGACCTGATCAACTGAAGCTCATTTTAAACCAGATCAAAACTGCAATCCATTCTTATAAAACTGTAAGAATAAACATTATGAATGAAAGTCAGACTGCATCACTTTAAATATCACCCAAAGACACAAATTCTGTTGTTCTCATTACCTCTTTCTCCTTTTCTTTCCAAGCAGTAGGTTCATGAAACATGATTTATCACAAACCAGAAGCTTGGCATACCCAAAGTTGCCCCAAATGAGCAAATGCAGTAAATCTTATCCTGAATATAATGTATTTTTACATTAGCAGGCATGCACACCAGCTGCTGAACAGTGTGAGAGACACACAAGGCTTACCCCAAAAAAAGGCTAATGGTCCTGATCAGCCTGAGTAGCTGGGATTCTTTTGTCTTGCCTTTAGCATTGATTTAGTGAAAATAAGGTCCCAATTTAAATACCTATTACAAAAACATATATAATTATACATATATATTTGTATAAAAATGTACAGCTTTTTCTGTCCTGCTTGAAATTATTTGTGATGCCCACAAAATGCAAGCAATGAGATACAAAAGGTTTCCTGTATGACCATGCCAGCACCATGAGGAGAGAAAAACTGATGTCATGGAATCACAAGGTTGGAAGAAACCTTTAAGATCCTTGAGTCCAACACCTGCCCTAAATCTCAACTCAACCACAGCACCGACTGCCACATCCAATCTTTCTTTAAACACATCCAGGGATGGTGACCCCACCATCTCCCTGGGCAGACTTTATCACTTTCAGTAAAAATCCTTTTCCCAATATCCAACCTTCATTTCCCTTGGCCTAAGTCTATGTGCTCTGGTTCTGACAGCTGCTGCCTGGAGAAGGAGAGGACACAGCCTTAAGGTTTAATGCAGGGTCAGAGAACAATTTCCTGTCTGGTGGAGTTCTGAGTGTCTCTGTGCATGGAGGCTCCACCACCTCTCTGGACCCTGGCTACTATTTTTTCCTTGATATCTCACAGGATTTCCCCTCATTGCCATTATGTCTGTTGTCCCTCACCTAGCTCCACCTTCACTGCATCTTCCCACTGGGTAGATCCAGCCCTGAGTTGGGATAATGCCACACAGCCAGGCTGTCCACACCACCTGCATGATTTAATGCATCCTACAGCAATGCAGCTATGAAACAGCTCATGAGTCAGATACTCTTCTGCCTCTTTACATTTTCTTTTATAAACTGTCGTCACTGTCAGCATCCAACCTGGTTAGAGATATTTGAATATATTAACCTTGCAGGGGTAAGAAGAATTTATCTGGCACATGCCCAGAAGTTCAAGCATATATCAACTTCTGAGTCTGAACCACTTGTCTGTATTGACACTTTTAATAAGATTTAAACTATAAAATTGGACTTCCTCCTAAGTAACCCCACAAGCAATTTTTTTCTATCAACTCTAGAACAAAGAGGCTATGATATAAATTGGCAGAAGTGTGCTAAAAATTAGACCAAATATTTTCAAACCTTTGAGAAAACATTTTATTAAAAAAACTCAATTTCAAAAATTATTTAATAAAATCTATATTTATCATTCTTTTTCAGGTTAGAGGGTCAGCTCTGACATTGTCTCTGAACTGCCTTTCCTATTTCTACCTCAAATTTCATTATATCACAAGAGGCTAGATTGAGACCAGGTGTTACCAGGCAAAAAAAAAAATCGACTGACTCCTTCAGTGAAGAACTTATGCCTGTTTCCTGGAGGACTGAATTTAGCTTCACAGGCTCTCACTGGCAAAAAGCTGATGGTGCCGTCTGCCCATTGCAGCCAGACAGAACCATCCTGCTGAGGAGACACCGAGAAACATCATATTTCCCACAGTGGGAGCAATCTCCCCTGAATCTCCACACGGTCGGCAGTGTGCCATTAAGGCCACTTAGGATAACAAGCCCTGTATAAACAGATTATCCAACAGACAAGTTTTGTCAATATTGCTTCATCTTCTACAGTGCAACATTTGAATGCTGGTTTAGTGTGGCAGAATGCAAACTACGGTGTAGAAAATCTAAAACCTTTGAATAAATAATGTCCATTACGGAAAATAATATTCCAATAATTAACTCAGCTTTTTGCATCTGTGACAGTATTTCACAGGTCTGGTATTGGACAGTGAGAGAAGTACTAAGTACATTAAAACATCAACATAACCCATGTGAGCATTTTGTCCAACAGGAATTCCTATAATTTTTTTCCAGGAGAAAGAAGGAAGCTCCACCTTTCCATATGCTCCCGTTGAACTGAGCTAACCCTTACAACATGGATTGCTGAAAACAAACTCAGCTGCTTCACATCTGTACTGCAGCTTTCACTAACAGCATTACCAATGTTGGTTGCACTGTGGCATTGAACAGCACCTGCACAGCACCTCGCTGGCAAACACGGGGCTGCCTGCACTTCCTGCAGCTCACCCGCTGTAATCCGCTCTGCCTGAGGCTGCGAGGGAGAGCCCCTCTCCTGGCAGGCTCTGGGGCTCCCCTTGGCCCCACTCTGCTCCCACACCGCTCCAATGCCCTCCATGGGGCTTCCCAACACAGCTGCAAAGCTAACAAATAAACCTCGGAGAAAGCAAACAACTAAAAAGGCAGCAAACTGCTGACTCTTGGCAGTAAAATTGGCTTGAAAACAGAAGGGTTGGATTTTTTCCTTTTGCACTTGGAAAAAATGCAGGCAAATCGCTGTCTTCATGCTCTCTAAGTCAATCATGCCCAGCTCAACAAAAATGGGTTAAAGTACATTCATATTACTGACACCTCTGAGAAGAAATCCATCTGCAGCCAGCAAAAAGCTCTCAAACCGAGTGGTACCGTGTTCAATGAGCAACACACCTGAAATAAAGCCTTAAAATTCTGAAAGCCATAAATTTTTTTTAAAAAAGCTAAAAACATAACCCCAGAATTAAAATCATGACCTACATTTGATCATATTTAGAATTATGATCTCCTTAAACAGATCACTTCAAATACTGCCTTAAATATAGATTGTAATGTTCATTGTAGGCTGTAAAGTCATATCACTGAAAGTTTTTTTGAAGAAATTCAGGTACTCAAATGCAGAATAATTTTTCACCAGAAGGAAAAAAACTATATTGATAAGCATCTTTCAAATTTGCAACCACTCTGGAAAATGTTTTTATTCAAAAAAGGGAGAAAAAAAGAGATTTCATCAAAGTTTTGCTGCAATATTTTCAAAATAAAAAAACTGACATTTTTTCCAAGGCCAAATTTACTTCAGTTTTAACGCCTGAAAACTAATGTAAAATATTCTGCTTTTGATTAATTATTTGAAATAAATATCCTATTGATTTCATTGCATTTTAAATCCTTTCAAGTCAATGTAATAGAGCATTTCACTGGCAAGGAGGGAAGTTCCCAAATTACTATTTTCTAAATAGGAGAGTTTATTTGCTGCATATTTTACCAGTCATTTGTCCTTAGCCTTCCTCCCGCTCCCATCAGTCAACCTCCTAGTACTTAGATGGTTTCTCACACCATCAAAAGTACAGAGCACACTTAATTTTAGGTGTTAATCCAAGTAGAATCTGGGTGGTGAAGCCTAACAAAACTGCTAACAGAGCCAGAGGAAGCATAAAGCACTCTCAAATGCACTCAGTAACTTCACTGCTCTGCAGAATGACAGCAAGGCCCAGGTCTAGCAAATCTCATCCAGATGATGCTCTCAAATCAAGGGCAATTTTTTTTCTTTAATTTCAACAGGAACAAGCCTAGAGCTGAACAAAATTAGAAATTATGGACTTCATGTAGATAAAATTATCTAGCAGCTGTTATGTGGAAAACTGGAAGATTATTGCAGCGGTACCTACTGGCCTTAAAACACTTGCATTTATTAAAACATTACCAAGAGATAAGAATTGCAGTCAAACTCTTGCAAATTAAATTTAGGCACAGCAAACAGATAATTCTTGGATGGCCTAAATGGCCAAAGCTTCACAGAAGCTGAAGAAACCACACTCACATACACAGCCAGCATATACACTTTTCCGATGGCAATGCTATATGAAAGATATAATTGTATAATGCATATATATATTAGTGTATTTTATATATATAATGCTATCTAATACTTATTGAATGTTTTCCATTTTAATAAAAACCTACAAGGTACTGTGTTCTGTAAGATATCTTTAATGAACTAAGTTTAGCCTTTTTTTATTTATCATTATGAAGAAGAAATGTGGTATAAAAAATATGAAATATTTAAATTTTTTAAGGAAATTAGAGCAGAGTTCCTTTATGTCCTACAAACAAAAATACAGGACAAAGAGAGACCTTTAACTACTCTCATTTCTCTAAATAGCTAATAATGAGTCCCCAGACTAATTATCAGTGTGTTCCACTGCTCAAAATAAAAAATCCTATTTTGCCATCCAGACCACCCTGGGGCATGCACTCATGTGGCAGACATTTTCAACCACTGCTGCTGAACTCACTAAACCTGACAGTCTTCTGTTCACAGTATAGAAATCACAGAAGAAAATTTCTTTCTTTTGACTGTCTGCATGAATGATAAATCATTTTTAGGATTTCTTTCAGGGTCTATCTATGACAAAAGCTGCTCACATAGTAGGGCAAGGCCTGCAGGACCATCCAGGGCTTCTGAGCACCAAACTGCAGCTACTAAGATAAGGTGTGGTTACATTAACCTTCTTCATTTCAAATAATAAATGCAGGTTCCTGTCAGACTGACAGGACAGGGTTGTTGCAAGTCCCATGAGCTGAACGCAGCTCTTCGACAAAAAATTTTAGGAGAAAATGCCAAGCATGTGCAAAGTCAACATAACAGCTAACCTCTAATCAAAACTTTACCAGAAACATCACAGAGAAAAGTATTCAAAGCCTGTTTAATTCAAACAGTAATCTTTCCTAGGATTAGTCCAGGCCCATACTATCTTACATAATTTCACTTTTACCTGCCTTTATTCTGTTCCTTTCTGTCACCAAGGGCAGAGGCCATGTGGCACCATTGTCATTGCCACATCATTATCTGTTGCAGCAGAAATACAGCAATAAGCAAACAAACAAACAAACTTCTTTTTTTCTGACACCACCACTACAGGGGAAAGCAAAAAAAGAAAAACCCAAAGAGCCCCAAAGCAGTTCAGTGCATGAATATGACTGCTATCAGTTACCACAGTGGAAATGTTGTGGGAGTTTTCCTGGCCTGTTTGTAGATGTGTGTGCTTGTTTTTACAAGGTTCTCCACCAAGAACACAACACCGGCAAGCCTTGTGTCTCCTGCAGAGTTGATTATATTAGATCATTTTATCTTACTGACAGAGGGGAGAGACAGGCTGGGTGTGATGAATGGCTATTGTTATAGCCTACCTGACCACCCTGGCGCCCACCCAGGCACGCAGCCTGATGGCAATCAGGTAGCCTGACTCATGTGATATTTGACAAAGGATAGGTCAAGATCCTCCCCATCTGTTATCAGGAAAAGCCTTCTGTCTACTTGCAGCAATACTGCAGTGTTACTTTTACTACTGAAAAAACGTGTGGAGGCAAGAAGTGCAGTTTGCAGGTTTCCCTACTATTGTATTTACAGTATTAAAAAGCAAAATTAAGCACTTGGATTGGAATAAATGGCATCTCTCTTCTGTCAGCACTGCCTAGCAAACACATATGCTTAAAACAGACCGTGCTCTTGAGCGTCCCCAGCACAGCGAAATGTGAGCATCCACAGGCACCTTTATCCCTCCTCAGCTGACTACATTACGAGCCTGCTAGAAAACTGGTGTAGAACTGACTCACATGGAAAATTTTGGAAGATACCACAGACATTAATACAAATGCTTGCATGTCTGAGGTATGTAGCTGCAGCTTGAAAACTCTGAAATGGGAGCACTTCTGTTTTGAGAAAAGAAATTCCAGGAACTGCACTATGGAACTGCACACAGGGAATTACTAATACATTAAAGTAAAAACCTTCTTCTATCTCTAATGACATGAAATAAAATACAGAATGATAAACACTAAGTGCATCTGTAAGACCAAGCAACACAGTAATTTTGGACCATCTAACCTGAATATCCAGAGACATCTAAGTTTTTCTACTGCAACTATAACCCTGCACCTTTGTGGAAGAAGTACTGTAGTACTGGACTAGATGATGCATTTCCATAATCTGTGGTGTTAACTAGTTGTAAAAAGAACCCCTTCCACATTCAGGGGCAGAGTCACATCTAGCTCATGTGTCTTATATCTGTACATTAATCCTACTCAGTATGGATTGAATGCTTCTGAATGCTTCTAGGCAACTTTTCTTGCCTTCACCATAAAATTAAAACTTTTTGCTACTCTTTCTATGTAGGGTTCAGCATTTGTCAGTTTTCCAATATTAACAGCAAGCAACTTACTACAATAATTAATATCCCTTAATAATTTATTACTAAGGATTGGAATTATTTATTTTTCCTGTAGAGAGCTACTCTTGAAAGATTAGGCAGGCACATACTTTCATACTCTTAGAGCTGGCCTTGTTGCTAGGCAGCAAACAAGAACATCACACACTTTGGAAGATCTCACCAAATAAATTATCATCTTTTTTATCATCTTTACTTTGACCTGAGCCTAATACTGATATTTTTCAATTCCACACTTTGCTGGGTGCTTTGGACTTAGCTCATTTATAATTAGAGGCTCTTTTTTTTCATTCAAGAAAGTCATAATTCCTGTCTCTGCAGGCTGAGGACAAAGTTGATCCGTTGTGGAGAATTATTGCTAGTTAGCTCAGTCAAAAAGCAATGCCTATTCATCAACATACACAAATACAATGTCACTGGACAACTTTTAGCAAAGCTAAAATCTCCCATGACGTGTGGTAGCCTGCAGGTTGAAGGGCACAGGACCGGAGCACAAAGCTTGTTTCTTATAGAATCCCTGGATAGCCAAGACTGTGATTTTCAGCCCTTGCATGGCAAACTGACGAATTTAGCAAAAGTTGGGGTGGAAGGCTGGAGCTTATTTCAATCTATAATTGCACAGATGCTTTGAGAAGTTACATATTATATCACCCTATATGATGTAGGTGCTTATGGATGTTTTAGCAGCAACCTGGGTACTATATCACAGCAGCAGTCCAGGGTGACAAGTGGAGTAAATCATCTCTAGCCTGGAACTATAGCACATTACAGCCACAGAGTTCTTCAACATGGCTTTATTGCCCTTTATAAATTATTAGACAGTTAAGAGACAAATACTTCTGGCAAAATCCTTAGTGATAGGCAGCACGGCAATGAATTTTATTGCCATTTCCTATCGATTGTCATGCAGTTTAGCTCTCTGAGAGTAGCAGATTTAAATGAAGACCTCCAATAAATGCAGTGCCTTTAAATAGGGCTGACTTCCATTTCTGTAGTTCAAGTTGAAGCAACTCCCTGCCCTACACCAACAGAAACAACAACGTGTTGAACTTGCCCTTTTCCATGGAATGCAGCATGTGGTTGGTGTCACCACTGGATACTGGCCCTGTTCAAACACAGCTTTTGAACATTGGTGCAACAGTTTGCATTCATGCCGAGTGGACTGCAGGCCCTTCAGGTCGAAGCTGGAATGCTCTACACTCACTTTGCACTTTGTAGGTGAATGCAAACACACAGAGCCTAAGGCAATGGAGCAGTGCAAACTCATATAGCTGGTAAACATCCAAGATCTAAGAAACTTAGAGAGGCATGATGATGAACGCCATGAAAATGGGTAAAACAACTCTTGTCAATCCAAATTACTTAATATGAAAACATTTTTGTCATTCAATTAAAATTCATACATGATCCATAAAATCTCTTTTTAATTACCATAATCTCATGAAAAGGAAATAGACTCGTTACACAAACCTGTCTCCTTATATTTTCTACTACAAAGAAAACCTATGGCCCATGTTATTTTATAAATCATATATCTTACTTTACAAGCATTATCACAATGAAGTAAAACTGCACTCAGTACAGCAATTTCTGCAGTTAGGGACAGAAAACCAACATTTTTCTAATAATGAACTGAGGTAATAAGATTTCCCATTCATGATTATGTAGACAAGAGGTAATTACAACAAACCAGCGAGCCAAATATTAGTCCCCTAATGCATAGATTTTTATCATCAAAATCTGTATCAGTCTAGAACGTATTTTTTTTTTCTTCCTGGAAAATTACTGTTGATGGATTATTCCTACAATTGAGCTGCATTCACATAAAAGTAGAAAAATGAAGCATTCATATTTATTTTTGTTCAAAACCATGTCCCTTGCAATGTCAGTCAATCTAGAATTCAGAAAATGCTGAAGTCAAATACAGAGCTTCACAAGTGGGTTTACATTTCATGTTTAAGATAATTTCTTGGAACATTTCCCACCAGATAAAAAGGTTTCTAATCATAGTCTCAACTAAGACTCCCACACCCTCTGCTTCTGCAGTGCTTTTGGCTTGGCATTGATAGTCTGGGTCCCAAGGGAGAATCACAGCTAAGGATTCCACACCACCAAACGCTTCACAAACATCACATCATGATGCAGCCACACAGGGCTGTCAAGTAGCTCATGTGACACACAGATGGACATAGCCAGTGACAGCACAGGCAAATGCACAACCCCTTTTGCTTAACTAATAAATGTATGTTTAAATATATCACTCATTGCAGATAAATATTTATACTCCGCTTTTGAGATGGCATGTGATAATCTTGTTGCAAAATACTAATTTATGCATGTTCTATCCATATTGAGCAGATCAAAACTTGTGTCTTGTCACTACAAATGCATATTTACAATGAGCTTTGAAAATATTTTTATGTAAATTATTACACCTTTGAAATCTCTCATTAAGAAAAAATACTTCAAAATCTGCAGGTGAAAAATAATCATTCCTTTATGGACCTGTCTCACACCAAAAAGTTTTAATCTTGTGATATTCACAGGCTCAAAAATCTTCTGTTTCGGCAGATTGAAGAACAGTCCAAATTCCTAAGATGACCTTTATGTGTTAATAAAAAAAAACCCACTAAAATAAATTAGAAGTGAAAAAGTAAATCCATCACTGACAGGAAATAAGTGAACATGCAAATGTTTAGATCTTTAAAAATTAGTCTGTGTGCCATTTCCATTTCACAGTGGATAAGTAAGGGCTTTGTCCCTTGGGCTGACATGACTCTTATTAATGCTTAAAATGCATGCTTCCTACTCCATCTAGAAAAAGTAATTTGTGAGGTATTTGATAACAGAAGACACAGGAAAGCAAAAATATACTATTTGTATCTTCTTTTCTGGATATATTGCACTTAGAGAAAAAAAAGTATTACAAGCCTAAAATCCACACGGTAATCAAATACTCCCTTTGAGGAATTCACAGGAAGATGCATGCTTTGGAAACAATCATACATATAAAGAGTTAGTAGGCACGATGGTATAATATTTTGCTTCATCATTTTCCATCTATTTGTTTAAGAACCCAGGTTTCTATAAGGAAAAGACAAAACTAAAAAAACCCCCATATTTAAAATTACACATTTTGGTTCAATTTAACTAAAAGGCAAAGGAAAAAAAAAAACAGGAAAAAATTGCAATGATAGAAAGACTTCTGTAGGACAAGATTGTTTGATTCAGCCTGTCCACACTACACAGCATCTGATGACAGGCTCTTTAACAGAGCTATAAAACATGCTAACAGTGCTATTAAGATTACTTCTACCATCTCCCAGCACAGGCATAAACGCTCTTGGCACAGTCACATTTTGTACCCATCTATGCCAAATTTCAAAGAAGCTGCAGATAAGACACAAGTAGTGGAGAAATACACTTGTTTGCAGCCTGGAAAAATACAGGTGGATCCTCTTCCATTAAGGAAAGACATCACCAAGTAAGGTCAATAAGGCACAAAGGCATGTATAAAAAGAAACAGTGCCCCTCCAAGAATGTGAGGTAGGTACCCAGATAATGGGTAGAGTTAGAGGACAATTCCTCAAAGAGCATTCTAAAGATAACTAGGGAGCAACAGGATAACTGGTAGTGTAGTTACCAGTGGCTGAAAAACAAGGAGGAAATACATGGATAAATCCCATCCAAGCAACAGTGGTTGATTTTTGACTGTGAACCTCAGAAGCAAAAAAGCACTGTTTACATTAGAGAAGCCTCGAGGAGGGAGCTCAGATGGACTAACAAGAGCCTCCCAAGAAAACAGCAGGCAAAATGTGCCACTGGCATATGCCCAGCTGCCACAACTGAGAGGACACCAGCTCTTTTCAATTCCAGGTACCCTGCTGGTTTCCACTTTAACTTCCAGAAGAGACGAAACACAGACTGATAGCTCAGCAAAAACCTTTCTTCTGTATCCAGAAATAGTCATGAAGTAAAGTAAGCCATATCACAAATAAGAAAATAGGACCAGAATATCAAGTTTGGGAGAATGGAAAATTATTGTTATTATGGTCTCCTAATGCTAAGTCCTTGCTCTGCTTCAACAGATTTCTGGCATGCCTTACTCAATGTAACAGCAAATATTCATCTATGCATTTCATAGCAATTGCTCAAGAACAAAAAAATTCAGCCAAACTGAAAGTGTAACAGGAAATATTTCTCTGAAAATGCCAAAAATTCAGAGACCCCACCAATAAAAAAACATCCGCTGCCAAAAAATTAAAAGGAATTGAAAGGAAAGTTGAACTTTAAGATCTTCTAGAATTTATTTTAGTATTTATTTGAGGAGTGTCTATTTAACAATATACTCCTTACCAAAGACTTAATACAAATTTTCAGTTTACTTCATGCCTCAGACATAAGGAAAAAGTAGTTCCAGAGCATAATTGTTGTTTCTTAATGGAAATGAGTTTTTAAATCACTTAAAATTCACTCAAATTAACAGTATAAGCTTATTAGGTTTCAATAAACCAAGACATCTGAAAATTCTACTGGATCAAAAGAAACCAAACTAACAAAATTAAAACAAACAAAAAAACCAACAAACAAACAAAAAAAGGCAAAAAAACCAACGAAGTAATATTAAATTCACAACATTTATCTCATTTTTTCCAATCCTTATTTTGCACAGTCTGTGTAGAATTTAAAGGGATTAAAATGCATTCCTAATCTTCTCTTTTGAATAATTCCTTTTGCCAAAATTTTATATGTTCCATTCTGAATCCTTTGTGATTTGTCCCAGCAGAGTGTAGATGTTATACTGAGATCTCACAAAATAGGACTATATACCATAATAAGTACCTCAGTAGAACAAGAAAATGCAGAAAACGTTACAAGGCCCATTGCAGATAATATCCAAGCCTAGCTTTAACGTTTTAAATGAAGATTATACAACTACTGTGTACTTTAATGGGAAGTACACTTTAACCTTGAAATAAGTATCTTAAACTTGTCCACCTGCTCTCTTTGACTCATTCTCTGCAAATAGCGGTTCCTGATAAAAATGAAAACATGCTGTTGCTACATGACTTCCAGGAGAATCTCTAGATCAATTAGCATTTGTATTATCATTTCAGGAAGTGATATATAACCCTGGCCACTTTTTGAGCTATCTCTTGGAGAGCCTCTTATCCCTCTGTCAACTCACATTTGTCTGCTCATGAAGTTACTGGAAAGAATGACTCAACATTAATTTCAATTACAGCAGAGTGAAAGTCCATTCATAAATATTGCCCCTGACAGACTTCATTTGGCTTCTTGAAGCTGACCTTGATTAACCAGTACACACTCCATATGCCAAAGAAAAAGAATCAAGAACTTGCAACATTGTTTTAACTCAAATACACAGTATTTCGGGGGGGGGGGGGGGGCTGGAAAGAGTTCACATTAAAAAATTAAAACCAGTTTTAAGTATATTAAAGCAATTTCCAGCAATTGCACCATCTTAGTAACATCCTTTACTGTAATCACCTAAAGAGTACTGAAGATGCACTAAAGGCAAGATTTCATTCATTCTGAGGCACATCTAATTGAATTTTAAAGTACCAGTATCAGGGCTTTTTCCTTTGTGAATGCCTGCAGAAATGTATTAGATCAGGTTTCAAATATTGCAAGTTATTCATAATATAAACACAGTTTGATGGAAGTCTAGTTATTCTACCAGTTTGAAGGTATACAGTGCACCAGTCCCCAAAACCAAAAAGAATTCTAAGCACATATGTATACAGCACATGCTATATACACAGAAGATTCCCAGAAAATGAACAAATAGACTTTCTGTGAGAGATACAGGACAGCAGATGGTGAGGTTAGTTTTTCTGTAGCATTAGCATCTTTTCCTGATTGTCACAGTGCCTCAGGGTCCTTTGAGCATTTAACAACCCAGTAAGATAAGGTGAGGAACAAACACAAGGAGAGACTAAAGTCCAAAGCTGAAAGTATCTAAGAGCATAAGGATTATTGATTACTGAAGTCATGGGGGTTCAGGTTTTTTGTTCTTTTGAGAATCAGGCCTAAATGATTATTCTAAATGGCATGGCAAATTTGATGGAATAAACTTCCACCTCTATTTTCTGTGCCAGGCTGCACAATCACCCCTTAGATTCTTGGTTTATTTTGTCTTCATGTTTTGAAGTGCTGCAGCTGCCAGAATATGAGACCATGTGCACCTCTTCCCAAAAAAAAAACCAAAAAAAAATTGTGAAGACAGCTTTGGTGGAACTGTCAACTACAAAATTCTCTTGACTCTATCCTAATATACAGGGCAGGATAAATACTGTTCAGATGATCTACAAAAGGCAGCTAAAAATAAAAAGCCATTAACTTCGAAGAGGCTTCCACTTTTTAAACACAAGCATGACCTCACATACCATGCTGTCTTCGTGGTTTGGCTTTTCAAGTTTATGCATGTCAGAGTTAGTTATCTGAATTGAATTATGTATTGTAAACCCATCTGGTGTAGCCAGATTATAAGAAAGGACCTTTTATGCCAACCATGAGACAATCTCCTCTGCAGTCATAGTGACACTGTACCGTACTTACTTTCTGCCCAAAATGTTCAGATACCTTGCAGCTGTTGAGTCCATTTCAAAATAATATATTGGTTAATTTAATTAAAACTTCAATGCAAGATGTTCTCAGGAGACTATATGAAATCACAAAAAAAAAAGGATACAAGGACAATATGCTGCTGAGCTAATTGCAAATATATCTAAAAAGCCCTTTATCCTAATTTAGTGATAAAAATCTATTTCCCAAACCTCTTTCAGTCAGGTGATATTTTCTGCTGAGATATCCTCTGAGTAAAGCCAATATTCGCTAAAAGCAATTACTGGTGCTGCCAGAACAAGTATCGAGGAGCAGTGGGAGAGCCTGCCCAGTCTGGTTCAGGATTTCTTTCTCTCTTGGCAATGGGTGTTTGCTCTGGAGGAGGTTACACCCCACTGCTGTCAGTGGGCTAAAACCCTGCGCACACTTTGCCTCCAGCAGCAGAGAGCAGCTGCCTACCAGAAACATTTAAGAAAAGTGCTGATTAAAATACTTAAACAGCAAATTAAGCCATAAGGTTGCACAATCCTGCACAAAACAATGGATTCGGCAGCACGGGCCCTGCATACCCCTGCAGTAGTTTCCACTGCTCCACTGGAGCATTGCTCCTCAGAGACAGGGTCATGGCATGAGCACACGGGAGGTGCCCCACCATAAGGAGACCCTGAGTTTTCCTGCCTACCTAATACCCACCATTCTCCATCACACAGTCTCCTCCATCACCTTCTCCCAGTCTGAAAATTGGCACTGCTACTCTGCAAATAAACTCACTTTCTTGTAGCCAGCTGAACTGAGATTTCCATTTCTAAACAGCATCCTAATGGCTTTGTGGAAAGCACCTTTCACTTCAGGCACTTTGTGATCCAGTTGTCCCAGGATGCCATTTGTTTTCCAGCATTCCTCATTCTCCTAAAATGCTTACTTTATCAAGGCAGCAGCCACCCTCCCTTAAGGCATTTTAGTTCATCTGCCCTTATAACATTCATGGGTAATAAGGTATGACTTATTTTTCTGTAAATACCGATTTATTATTTTTAAACTCCTAACACAATTCCTTGCCGATTTCCCACACTTCGACCATGATCTTATCCTGCATTTATTTTAGATCCATTATGTATTCTGCTTTTTGTAGGAAGCAGAGCTACTAACATGCTTAAAGAACCTCTCTTTCCAATTTTCATGCTCTTTGACTCTAACTGGCTTTCTACCAGCCAGCAGCCATACCACAAGAACAGACTTTTTACCACAAAGTTTCTCAATTGACTTTAGGTAATTCAACCAGACAATATAAATGCCTCTTCGAACAATTCAGCAGCTACCATATAAATAGTGAAAAAAACCACTTAATTAGTGAATCAGTGGAGGATTTTCCTTCATTTTAAGGGCTGCATTGGGAGGGGAATCTCTTTGGCAACGTGTTTTAAAAACACTGGTTACTGAGTCACAATGTTGTCTTCCCAAGCAAAATGCAGTGATGCAACTGATAAAACTGTTTGGCCATACCCTTGATGAAAAAACCATGAAACAACTGAGTACTGTAATTTTCCTCTCCTCTTTCCCTAGAGTGGTGCATGTCACCTCTAGAAAAATCCAGATCCCATCCCACACTGGCCTCAAGAAAAGCACACTAATTCAGGCTTTGACTTAGGTTTCCAACTGGTAAACTGTATTAACACTTTTCAGAGTCTTTCTGAAGCTTACCAGCATTCAGTCTTAGTCAGGAATTTGTCCAAAAGAAAAACTCCCAGCATCTAACCAAAGAGACATTTCACAGATGTTAGTCAATTGATTAACTATGCAGTTGCAACGTAATAACCCTGTACATGTGATTGGGGAATTGTAACTTGCAGCTCTTCAGCTGTTTGACACCATTTATTGATTAGAAAAACAGATTGCCATTCTCAGAATTGTAACATAATATTTTAATTACTGCCATATATAACATCTGACTTTCAGCCCATTAGGATAAAATTATCCACATAGTGACTAAGTCCTCTCACCCACAGCTCCCAAAAGCTGATTTATCAGTAAAGTCTATTCAAGCATGGTTCTGCAGCCTTTCTCCCTACCAAATAAGTTTAATCTTTTTTATCTCATTTTGCAATGTGAAGACTCAGTTGAAAATGTTTATTAGAAGGAAAGTAGTTGGATGCTTTTTATTTCACAGCTCTCATAGAAAGTTACAGAAAATGGAATAAAAGACCTATAACACAAATACTTCAGAGGCAATAATGCCTACATCACTAGATTGTCCCTTTTTAATGTTATTTACAGGAATTTGGCAATGGTGTTCAGACCACAGTATCTGATCCCCTTTGCTACAGAAAGTAGAAATTATTAATCTTCCAGTAGAGTTCAACAGTTACTAGCAACTCCATGCACAAAAGACTTTGCAAGCGACAGGGTTTGGAGTTTGCTTTATCAACATTTTATTGACTTTTTTTCCTCCTCCTCCCCTAGGATTGTTTAATGATCTGTGTGGGGAGAACTGATAAGTGAAATTTTAACACTGAGAACAATGGACCTAATACTCTCTAAGGAAGCTCTCCATGCCTTAAAGTGACACTTGTGCAGAATCCAATAACCCAGAACAATCTCAACAAGAGTATTAGTCATTAGATTGTGTTATAAAGGCAACATTATAAACACCCTTACACAATACACATATTTCTACAGAAAATACACAGGTGAAGGAAATAGGTATTATTTTGATATTAAAGTCATATCTTGCATTTAAGTTTCTTTTTTGTGACTAGTCCTTCTTTCTGGCAATCAAGCCCAGATATATAAAAGATAGCTTCTTTTTCTGTACTGGGATGGCACATAGCAAGTTGAGTTATCAGAAACTAAGGTTTTCTAGCAACAAATACCTAAAGACCTTAGCTAATTCCTATCATTCAGAAGGAGCAAAGACTAAAGGGAAAGAGTAAGAAGGCATCAGTGTGAGGCAGTGGTTTCTAGCAGTATAATCTACTTTCAGCATGTGTGTAACACCCTATGAAAAATAAAAGTGTGTACTGTAACTGTGCAATTCACATCACAGAGGACCCTTCAAATAGCCAGGTCTTAAGAGAAAACATTGTCCATTGCCATATTGTACCAGTAGTCAAGCAGAAACCTACCTCACATTTAATGTCTAAAACATAGGGTGAACTATCCCCATTTAATTCCTCAAAGGAGATGCTGGCATATGCACAACCTGTGTGAGAGGTTGCAGGGGTACAAGTGTTGCAATTCCATATGCTGTGTATGAATAAGACATTTGAACAGTAAAACTGATTTAAGCACGAGAATCATAAGAGAATCTCAATTATTTTACATGTGCTAATTCCAAAAGTCATTCTCCTTTAGAGTTTATTATGGAAGTCCATTGTCCTATTGGAAAAGTATTGTTTACACTGCTAATGCTCTGAAAATAATCTCATGTGGCACATTTCTCTCAATGTGCTCTGTCACCCATCTAGCCATTTATCCTGTAGATAATCCAACACAGCAATTGCCTCCAGCTCTGGTGGATATTCTTTCTTTGTTAACTGAGTAGACAGTGGGTGTTATCTTAAGGCAGCATAAAGGAGACTGTAGCTTGTGTTTTCAACCAGTAATGTTCTTCTGTACTCTTGTACTCCTCCATTCTCATCCCAATACTTGTAATCCTACAACAGCCATAATCACAAAAGATCAGAATCTGGAAACTGTAGAGAAGTCAAGGAAATGAAGAAATACCCACAGTTTGTATCGGTTTGCACTCTTGATAGCAAGGGAGATGAGCACAGGCATTTTAGAACCAGGTATCAGAATTCGCAAAATCTCCTGTCTCTCTTCACAGTAAAATGACAACCCCAAACTTAACAGAAACACATTAAACCATTTTTACTAACCTTGGTTTCCTGGTGCATTTCGGCATCAAAAAGTTAAAGCTTTCCAGGTTTGTGATGGGTTTTTTGCCTTACAATTTATAAAGCATAAAATTTCCTCCCTGAGCACTCCTACCACGCAGAAAAAATGCCCTCAAAACCAGATTTATCTTTAGTGGCACTCCTCATCAAAAAAGGTTGGGGGGGAGTCATTTTGTTTTTCGGAGTGTATAATGAATTTTTACTGGTAAAGGATTCTCTGTTACAAGCTCTTGGATTGAAGTGTATGTCCCACGGGTGTATAGAAATCAGAAAGTGGGCAATGCTCAATGACCATGGGATGAGAACAGAGTTTAAGAAGCATACAAAGGCTGTTATATAACCTATTAATTCAATGGCTTTACAGCATTTTCTGCTCTGTTGGGTACAAATGAAAGGAAAAATTACCTATTCCAAGCCTATAAGGCTCACAATCCCTAAAAAGGGCTGGCAGAATCTATTCTGGGAGATAGTGTTCATGTAACCAAGGGGGACAGTTACTTCTCTGCTGAAAATTCCAGCTGGAATTGAAATGAAGAAATAATTCTGTTCTTTCTGGAACCAAACTCTGCTCTACAATAATGAATTTTCAGCCACTCTCTATGTAATTTTTGCTCACTGGAAATGAAACTCACCACCAAAACCTCTGCTTTTGTCACTGAGATTGATTTCAGGATGGACTCTGCTTTAGCAAAGGTGGAACCTTACAAATCTTTGGACTTGTGGTCTGTCTTCATAGAAGGCAGAAGAGAAGTAACATCAGGGACAGTTTTATTCCACAGAAAGAGAAGGACCTTAGCAATTACTAAGTAAATACAAAGAGGAACCAAACTAAATGTTCTGACCTACAGTGCTGTGCTCGGTTAACCACTAAATCTTTTCTCACTAGTAGAAAGAAAACCACAATTACTACTCCAAAGTTTGTCCGGGTTTTGGCTGGACAGTTTTCCTTTTCTTCCCAGTAGCTGGTACAGCGCTTTGTATGCCTTTTTAACATAGACAACAATCCAGGCCCTAGCAAGTGTGCCAAAAGTCTTTTTTTTTTTTTTTCAATCAGACAAGAGCAAAAAAGCCTTGTTTATTGAAATGTTCATCCCTGTAACACTTTTTCTGTAAGAGCACTATATGGGTTTTATTGTGACTTAAAACCTTTACAGTTTGCAGTAGCATGGAAGCAAGTCTGCCACATTTCACAGGCTTGCATATATTTGCACCTGCTAGGTAAGGTAAGAAAATGCTCCCTACATCCCAAACAGGGGTTCACAAATCACGTCATGTGAAGAGCAAAGAGCTCCCCTGGGTGACTGAGCACACCAGGTACAACAGGAACCGTTTCTGCAGCAAGCTCCACAGCAGCTCTCAAACAAATCACTGTCAGGAACAATTGCCTGAAGTTATCCTGCACCCTTCTCAACACACAATACACACCCTTCTCAACACACAATACACACACACATACAGTTTAAACGTTCTCAGGATCAAGATTGAAAATTACTAACCACAAGAAATAAAACCAAAACCTAAGCAGAATACACAACATAAACATGTTCATGTTTACATGTGTTACTCTGTACCCGACAACTTGATTCCTACAATCAGAAAAGAGAGAGAACAGTGTCTGGAAATTCAAAGCAGTGTGCCTTACAAATGCTTTCTATGTTACATTTTTGTTAATGCTTTGAAAACTTAATTCAGCCATGCCATTAACAATTTAACATAATTTTAGTTGCTTTTATGTCAACTTTCACAATTAGTCTGATCAGGTAGCATGAGGGCATACTTGTTATAGAAGCACACTCCTTCATTTCAAGAAGTAATTGCCAACACATTCCCCTGCTCCATAAATAAAGCTTTTCTCTTTTTCCAGGCTCAATCCCTGCAGTGAAATGGCACACAGATGACAGCACTCAATTAAGTTCAGAATTAATGTACCATGAAAGCACAGTATTACCGAGAAGGCCAAGTGAAATTGAACAGGAGGATTGCAGGTATTTTCACCATATTTTACTGCAAATGATCACTCATTTTTCCTGCCATGGAACAGGTTAGTAGGGCAATAGTCAATAAAGGGGACCTTTGGAAAGCAAGGAGTTGCATTGAACTCTTTAACATATTAATTCAGATCTAATTCTTAACATTCACCAATAACCAAGCTGACGTACACACCTGTGTTGTTGTCAAATAAAGTACTTCTGAGAGGAAATCTGATCTTTCAACCACCTTTATGGGTTATTGGATAACTGTCCAAATTATTTGTGAATAGTTTCCATAAATTAACTCATTAAAATTAAGTCTTTCATTGCATGATAAGCTCTCTGGTAATTTATGTACATATGTACATACTTATGCATATATTTACAATATATGCATATTTATGATACATTTTTTGTGGATCAGCTAACTGACATGGCTTCAGATACTGACCTTGTGAAAGAACTAAATTATAAATCGTGTTGGCTAAAAGTTATTATTCCTGTCTCAAGAAAATTGATGGGGGTGGGAAGGGGAGCAAATGTACTTTTGGTCAAAACAGCAGAGTTAAATTTTGGGGAATTGAAAACAAAAATGTAAAAAAGGCCTTAAAAATGCTCTGGATAATTTTGATTCAATCTATTTAAACGTATCTATCTACCTTATGTTTTTAAAATAATTCCATATGGACCACTGAATATATTAATATCTTTTATGAATATGAAGCTAGACACACAAAGTTAAATGAATACAGGAATAACATTTTTGCTATGGGAAGTGTTTTGAAAAATGTGGTGTTCAAAACAATCTTTTTTTTCTGTGAAGTTTCAGGTCTAACTATTCCCATTCTTCCCCCAAAAGGCTTCACTCTTTTATTTTCAATCAGCAAGAGTATCTAGCAATCATCTGTCAAATCTGCAATCACACCAGACTTGACAGTTATTACTCCTCTACATACAGGTAGGTAGTAAATAGAATAACTAGAATTTCAATACAAATTACACACAATTATCCTTGGTTTGAATGTACATAGGAAAATTAAAGAATGTGTTCATTAGCATGTTAGTGTCTCCAAAACCCATGAAAAACGTCTCTCACTCCACAGTGTGTTCTGCCACAAACAGTACACTAAACGTGATTTAAAAGCACAAATCTTTCTCAGATCTCTCAGCTTCTCAAGGAAAAGGCCAAAACCTTTGAGGGATGTTTTAAAAGCTCAGTGTTCTCCACCTTGTTTTCCTTAGCACCCGCTCTTTTTCTTCAACTGCAGGGCTGTTTGTATCTGATATCAGCTCTGTCATCTTCCTGAAGGCATTTATAGGACCTTTGAATCTCAAGTGCTACCGGGAACCTCTCTTGCTGAAATCATGGCACCATCACTTGCTTTTGTCCCCAGGGATAAAAGGAAAATCAGTGAGACCGAAAGGGAATATAATATTTAAGAGCTCTCTTGAAATTTTTCAGATGGGAGCTTGTTTATCTTCACTAAAATTTCAGAGGTGAGATAATTTGAAGCACAGTGTGGTGAATCAGAGCTGACAGGTTAAAATAATTGAAAGGGAGCTCGAGTTTTTTGTTAATTGCCTACTGCAGAAGAAGTCCTGTGCTGTGCCATGCATCAAATTGGTGAGCAGAGACACAATATTTACTATCAATCAACATTACAAGCATTTAATGAAAAGTTTCGTAATGGAAAGGTTGAATGAGCTGAGACAGATCATTTACATTAACCAACTCCTCTCCACAACCTACAGCTCCATTATGAAGCAGCAGTCTCCAATTATTTTAAAGTTCAGTTTCCTCATATTAAAAATAGTTTCTGCAGCACATTAAAAAAACAGCAAAAAGCTAACTTTCTTGCATCTTCAATAATGTAGAAGTAGTGATTTGGGTCAAAAAGAGTTCCTTTTCTTTTTTGGTTTTGTTGTTGTGTGTATGTTTTAAGAGGGGTGACCTGGAAAAGAGCTGAGAAAAGTACAAGGAAAGAATGGCATCAAGTACTCAAACGTGTCAAGGCAGACGTGAGTGACAATTTTTTAATTAATCCAAGTAAAACTCCTGAACACAGGACCTATATTTCTATAAAAACCATTTCCTTAGCAGACGAATTTACCTCTGGATTGTGTACCTGGCAAAGGGAGTAATAACAGATCCCCTAATCATTATACACTTGCTTGCATTCTGAGATAAGAATATGTGAAGTCTTCAAACAGAAAATGAATGTGAATCATGCAATTGAATTCACCCCTTACTAGAAGCCCTGTAAACTTAACTGAAGACATGCAGGGAAATGGAAAGTCTTCAAAGCACTCTAATGTACAACACAGTTGTATCAAGCACCTACTAACTTCAGCTTTCAAAGCAGACTGCTCAAGGTCTGAGTCTGCATTCAGCCAGATGCATCTGGAAGTCATCCATATCCACATGTTATATGTTGCCATCTTATTGCAAAGAGTTCGTACCTTCTTGGTGATTTCTCATGGGCAGCTCCTCGCAGCACTGACTCCTTCTCCTCAGCACAGCCAACAAACTCCTAACTTCTCCACCAGCCAACCTACTCTTTTACAATACCCACCCTAATTGGATCCAGCTGTGGCCTATTAAGGGCAGGCCTGTTCCTAATGTTTGATAATTAGCACAGCTCTAACTCCTTAGGGGTGAGATTACCTTCATCACGATCTCTATTTTCCTACATTCCACCTATCCACAGTTATAGACAACTCACAGTATGTATTGTGCATTCACATTCATGGTACACATCTCTTCTCCAGAAACTCACATTCTCTTACTCATATCCTCCACTGATTCATTAATATATTAAATAAGAAAAGGATCCTTGAGTATAAAGGGAAGACTGCTGGAAGGCAAGAACACAATCCAGAGCACAGACAGAGAAGGAAGTGTATAGGTACCTAGAGAAAGCCAAAACTCAGGCTCATGTCTACAAACAACATTAACTGTGTATCAACTATCCTGTCTGCATTACAAATTAAATGTTTGCCTAGGCTATCTAGACCACAGAAGTTTTGAGTTATTGTCATCATATATTTTCTTCACTCTTTTTGGCAGGAGAAAAGAAACATTTGAAGGACTCACAAAGACGTTAGTCAAAAGATTGATACTGTCTGTTCTTGGCTAGAGTTTATGCAATGACATTAGAAAGAATTTTTAGAAACCTGTCTGGCATTAAGGTGAATAATCAAGCGGTTAAATGTATCATTTAAATGTTAGTCTATACTTAATAATAAAATTTTATTAATACATATATTTGAAACAAAACCAAAAGGTCCATAGAGACTATATTAGCAAAAATTCCATAATCTGTCATGTAGGGACATCACTGTCATCCCTGAAATTGTGTCAATGAAACGAGTGAGCTGTGAAAAGATGAATTGGGGTCAGATATCAGACCAGTCTTGGCCAGATATTTATTTTCCTTCATTTATTACTGAAGAAAATGCATATAGTTCAGTCATGTTTATGGTTGTTTCAGAAGGTAGTAAAGAGGGAGAATGATTTTTCAAAATCCAAATGCTTAGACTGTATCTGCATTTTCCTTAAACATGTCATTAAGGGGAATGAAAAGCAAAATAGATTTACTAGTCCAGGAGAATCAAAATGAAGGAACAGAACAATTCCATTCACTAGTCCAGCAAAGTCTAGAAGAGTAAACTAGTTAATATTTCAGTTTATTTTAATGTTATTATTAATGCAGAAGAACAGCAAAAAATAATTTTATAAAGTTTACTGCTATATTTATTTTTAAAGATATTGGATATTTGTCTAAACTATCCCCAAACCCACAAAGAATCATTTGAAATTATTGATTTTGGTAGTAGCATCAAACACCTAATAAAGTTAATGTTCTGAAAGAATGGAGAGTGGCAGGGAGAAGACAAGCAAATATATCAGGCACCTGCAAGTGCCTGGGTTCTTGCAACTCTTCAACAAACAATTTTGTTTCTATCTCAGCCATTAGGTGGGGATCCTGGGCATGCAGGTGGGGCACACCAACTAACTTCAGCCCTTTTTCTTACTTGTCAAGAAAATTGTTCTGGTTAGAATAGCATTATTTCACACACAGACCATGAGACCAACTTAACTATCTAAAGCTTGACCTGATGTAGCAGAACATCTTCAACCAGAAAAATGATGTCTCTATCTCAAAGACAGTAAGAATGGTACAAAACCCAGACCCTGGGTTTTATTTCATTGCTCCTTTCCATTCTTTGAGATCAGGATGACCAACCAGAAGGTCTGACAGAGCCCTTCTGGGTGATGGTTTCCCCACTAATAGCCTCTACAGTGCATTTTCTACTGCACTTTCAGAGTGCAGTAAATGAACTTGGTCTCAGGACAGTTACCCACATTTTCTCTAAAAAGGGTATTTTCAAAGCTAACTGCCAGCAGGCAGCTGCAGGGACAAAATTGGTCTGTCTGAAGCTCCTTCCAGCTCTCTAGTGGCAAATGTGAAATACTATAATTCCTCCCTGTATATTTCAGGCTATTATTTTTTAGTGGACTAGTTATAGCTGTGTCCCAAGAAGAATATGGCTCATCAGGTAACAGAAACCAGGCAAAAGAAATAATAATTTCTAGGAACCCTGGACATTAATCTTACTGAAGGTTTCATACTTCACTGCTCCTTTGGCTTTAAGAAAAGCAAAGCATTGTGAACACAGATATACTCACACACAAGCTGTGACTTTCCAAAGCAGACAATTCATATTGGAAGATAAAGGGGAGTGGTAGGTGCAAACTAATTGAAAATAAGAATTCCAAAATGGTGGTACCTGTAAAATATTTTTTGTTTAAAATCCTTACATGTGCATGGGAAAGGCGGGAGTGGCTTTATGATGACTCTGGCTAAACTGGTATTGGGTTCTGTTTTAAGTGCAGACAGTTACAGCAACTCTTAGAAACAAAGCAAAAACAAAGGTTTCTACAATTTTCTCAACTTTGCTTTCTAACAGAGCACATCTATTTAGGGTCAGGCATCAGCCACTGTGTTCCCAAGTACTACATGTCGTCAGCTTTTAAATGTGGTACTTTCTTGTGGTTTTAATCAAAAAAGGTCTTTGACAGCCATAAATCCCTAAATATTTTTTTTAAGTGCATTTTTCTACATTAGGCAAGGTTTCAGAATTTATCCATCTTTATCACCATATGGTCAACTTTTTCAATGCATTCTAATTAGGACTACATCCTAATTAGATCTATATCTTTAGCAGTGACTATTGTGCTGTGGGTCTGCTCACCAAGACAGCTCTCCCTAGTTTGTTTTCAGAAGAAGCTCTAAATGCTGAAGCTGAGAAATATGTATTTCATCAGCTGAATATTTTTCTGGTCCATCGCCTGAAGAGAAACCAGATGCAAATCAGGGTAAGATGATACTTGACTTTCTGAGGTGTTAACACATTGTAGGGTGTGATTAGAAGTAGTAGACTACAAGATGTTTCTAGAGATTTCTTTTCTAAAAGAAATCTCCTTTCCTCTCTCCTTTCCTGCACACATGGAGACAGTGAGTTTTCACAGAAAACTGTCAGATACTAAGTTTTCCAGACCTGTCTCTAAGGCACTATACCTTCCTGCTGGCTCATTGTTTCAAGTTTTAAATTCATCCATTTGGTTGGTGGATGGAAAGGAAAAAAATCAGGAGTAGAGAGAAAAAGCAAGGAAGAACAGACATGTAAGACAATTACAATACTTAATTCTATTCTTCACCCATGCCTAGCTGCATCTACAGCACTTGTGAGACTGGAGCTAACAAATCCAAACAGACAAGCTGCATCACCTCTAAACAAGGAAATTCAGATGATAGTTGCTGGGCAAAGTGCTCAGCTGTTCGACCAGGTTTCTAGGATGAAAATGCAGTGCTCCTAGAAAAACCCAGCAATTTCAACCTAGTTAGGGAGTATCAACAATATATGACAAAGAACACCAACAAACCTAAGAACAGGTAGCATTCCCTCAGCTTCTCATAGAGAGCTTCCAATTCTGTAGTAAGCCCACAGCTGCCCTGTGATCTAGCATTCACTCCTGATCATGAGCACAAGTCAGCAGTAATGGAAATAAAGCAATTAGATGTGGAGAGAGGCTTATGTTGCCTTTTCAGAGCACCCTGAGCACATTTCATGAGTGATATTAGCTTGCCACTTCCCTTGCCAGTGCCTGGTTTTCTTACATGAAATATATGGATCATAAGTAAAAATATACATGTATTTTTTTGTAGTACAGTATTTGTAAACCTACTAAACTTATTGTCATTACTGTTGGGTTTTATGTGCAAACACACTCAAAACTGTTATAAATTATGAGAGTTTGAATTTTTGATGGATTGTGTTGTTGGCTTGTCATGGCTGGAGGTTTTTTTAAATTTACGATGTTTCTATTGCTTTCTACCCCCATATCTTTGTCTAAAGTTCTTAAGTGCCATAAAAAGTATTTACATGCCTTTAAATTAACTATACATTTCACACTGCAATATTTAATCCTCCATGATATTGAGAAAATGCACTCTGTTCTTTGAAGGTAGCAGTACCTCTCACATGTTATTACTGGAAAAGGTCATGAAAAGATCAATACATGCCTTGTGCTTACATATCTTACTAGAGAAAATTGTCCTTTACAAGCAATATTAAAAAACCTCCCCTAGAAAGAAGCAGAATCATAAGGAATAAAAGTGGTAATTAACAGAAGGCAGATGGAATGCCTTGAACTTTCAAGGTTTGATCCTGTGCAGCCTAAGAGGAGATAACAGCCAGAATAGATGCTTAACACCAAGCACAGATGTAAGCAGAGCTGACTAAGAACAGTGGGGGGAGGGGGTTGATCTGCATGGTTACTTACTGAGAGGAGGATGAGAATATAAGCAGTAAATTAAGCAAAATTGATTCTTCACAGTACCCCACCCATGCATTTTTTTCTAATTATAGCATAATTCCCTGCTCCTTCTAAGCACTAACTGCATCTCAGATCTAGTGAAGATTTTACTCATTCACAAAGGAACCAGATAACAAATACAATGTGAAGTTGTGGTGCAAGTCACCAGCTGGCCCAAAGTTTATTTTAATGATTTGTTGCTATAATTTCACTTTTGGTTTGGGGTAGGTGTGCATAACAGAATCAACATTTCCCTGTTGTATCACAGGCCTTGCAAACATTTGCCATTATAGATAGCATTTAAAATCCACTCCTTTCTGTCATTTAAAATTCATCAGCCAAAATGTTCATGCTTATCACAGCTTCCTTCTTGCATGGCTTTGACCACCATGAAATCTGCATCATTCCTGTCCTCTTCATGTACAGAAAAGTGAGGTACAAAACAAACCAAGTCTGAGATCCAAAATGTATTTTTGTTTTGAAAGTTGGAGTTAGTACAATGTAGGAACCTAAGCCAAAATTTTAATTATTGGCTGATAATTATTACAATCATGGGTTTCACTTACTGCCTAAATTCCTCCAATAAGGTGGTTTTCAATACCCCAAACTGTCCATCTGCCTAGAGCTTGGCTTCTGCACATGGCCATCAGGCGCGTGAGGAAGACCAAAGGATCCAGAACTGCATTTCTATCTTGTTAAAAGACATAAGGCAAAGTACCTCTAGATATTTTAACTGAGGGCCTGGCCTAGTAGACATTCCCACTGTACACTGAATAAGTTTAACTCCATACTATAAGTAAGATTTATCATCAACTTCAACCCTAATGACATTGTCCCCTTCATCCATTTTTAGGATATCCTAGGAATGAGAACACTCTCCCAAAAAAGAAAAAAAGCTCTTGTCCTGAATACATTCAGAAGTGACTTTATAAGATTCATCACTACAAGAACAGATTTCCTACAGCTCATGAAATGCCCCCCATTCCTTTTCCATTCACTCTATTTGAATCCTGAGGGTCCCTTCTGAATCCTCAGAGAACAGACCAACTTCAGCAAGACAGATTGATAATATTTCCACATAAAACAGCCCCCAGTGAGGATGGGGGGCAGAGCCCTCGACAGACTAAGGCAAGGAGGACAACACTAGCAACCTGCATATTGTGCACATCACTGGTCAATCCTGTTTCACAAAAGAAAACTGTTAAATAACTTAGTATTTTGCCACAGTGGTGTGGGGCTTTGTTAGGGTTTCTTGGGTGGTTGGTTGGTTGTGTTTTGGGGGGTGGTTGTTTGGTTGGGGTTGGTTTTTTGGTTTGTTTTTTTTTCATTGATATGATTTAAATCAGCAAGATTCCCAGTTTTTCAAAAATGCACATTTTGGGCATTTTAACTTCTGGGATAGAAATAAGTTTCAGTGTGTAGGTGTGCAGCTCATTTGACTTACTAACTCCCTTTGTAGAGTAGCTCAGTAGGCAACCATCTCCATCTGTCGAATTTTGTGTCTTGCTGAGAAACCAAAGTCTCTTCTGGAATTTTGCATGGAAAGTTTTGACTCTCAATTTTCCTGGTAGGAAAAGAAGGGCCAAAACAATGTGTTGTTTAATCCTTGTCTCTTACTTGTACATCTCCTCTCACAAAGACACTGGGATGCAGCCTGCATGCTCACATCCAAGACAGAGACAGCCTTCAAAACTGGATATTCAAGCTTGTACACTGATTTTCAGGCATTTCCTCAGAGTACTATTGCTGTGACCTTTGCCTGGTAGGTTCTTACACATTTTTCCCGAGGTATGTGTATCTACCTTATCACACGCCAAGGAAGAGTCTCTTACCAGATTGAGGATCAGTTCACTGTACCCAGCTGTCACAGTTCTACTTCAGCTCCTCATCCAGATACTTCAGCAAAGAAATGGTGTTAAAACTGCTGCCTCTACCTGGAAGCAGTTTGTGTGTCTGTGGCAGATCTGCAATATTGCAGGAGGTAGAGCCCAAACACAGGCTTGTGAAGGTGGCTAACGCCCCTAATCCCAGCTCTGTACATTTCAGGAATATAAAGGATTTTTCTCTCTAATTGTTTTCAAAGGAAGGTCACTTCCCACACATTGTCTACAATAGATTGTTCTGCCTTTTCCTTTTTATAGATCACAACATCTAGCTAACTAATAACAGGGTATTTTCCACAGGGGGTCATTCCTATCCTATTACCACCAAGTGACCAATTGTCAGTTTGCAGCCCTATTTACTTAAGCCATTGCCTAGAAACTACTGTGTTTTTCCATTTGAAGCTCGACTTTATTGCAACACAGACAAACAATGAGATATAACCATGTGGGCAAATAAGTAGCAGCCTGCTTTCAGTAGTTTACACCTATTGTTTCACTTCCCATAAGTGGTGATTTTTGTTAATTAGATGATTTTGGCCCAAGACATCCTGTAGTGTGACTAAAAATCAACCTATTTTTTTCAGGACTCTCTTGGAAAATAATATACAGCTTCTTTCTTCTCTTCTCATGGAACCCATAGTCCTGAGCTGTTTTATTATTACAGGCTGGAGGTTTTCTTGTTCAAGTTTAGACACAGAGACACTTGTGCCAGGACTGTGTTTAAGATTATGTACCTCTGTCTGTGAGACCTGTTCTGTGAGAAGAGATACAGAGTCAGTTCTTATTCTTCGTTGTTCCTTTACTCTGAAATGAGTCTAAGTACCCCAAGATACAGATCACATTTTAGCCTCTTTCTAATACTTATCTACATACCTCTAGTAATAAAAAAAAGCCTATGGCATTACTAAATAGGTGTATTGTAACTACAAACTTCACCTCATGGTTATCAAAAGCAAAGAGCCAGTACAGACTGATGGGAAAAGTAAAAGTGAGCAACTACTCCTGATGGGAGAACAGCCCTTCATTCACATCAGTGATTTGGAGGAAGCTGAGGGAATATAAATGAAGCAAAATATTGATTTTTAACTTCCATTATTTCTTAGTGTTGGTAGCAACTCAATGTACCTTAGACATGGATTTTCTTAGCCACTGAAGAGGCACAAACAATTGCCCTTTTTGTGTTCCTCACCTCAGCACACCAGACACTGAAAGCAATAGGGAATCAATAACAACTGCCCATAAACACATGCCTGGGCTGGAGGTTTCCTTCTGATCCAAGTGTCAGGCTGAGACCCTCACCTATGCAGAGATCTGTAACTCCCCAACACTTTGAAATGCAATCTTCCTACCAGAGACTAACGACAGGTTGCAATGACTATGCCCCAGGCTTGGTTTTCTGAGACTAGTCTAGGTACTCTCCACTTTATTATGTATAGATATGGACAGATAAAACTGGGCAAAATACTTTTCTCCTAAACCTGATTAAATAGATTTTATTAAGTTTCCTTCATCTTTTCTGGGTTATAAACCTCAGTCTTGACTTTTATACAATTTCAGGTTACTAGTAGATTCAGTTGGAGGTGAACTTTCCTTGCATCTGCATTAGACCTCCCCAGTCACTCAGTAACTTTTCCATTTGCTTCAGTTATGTAACCACTCCTGAAATAACATATGGATTTACTATAGAAATTCAGTTGCTCACTGTTTGAAAGTGAGCACAATCATTGACCTTGAAATATCTCAGCAATAATTCTAGCTGATTCTCTAAGAAGTGAAATAAATATTCTACCAAGATATGGTCGTTATAACAACCCACATGCCTAAGCCTATGTATTAGTTTAGGACTACACTGCCTGACAAAGCTGTTTAGGGTGTAAATAGAATACTTGTACCTATAATAAATCCATATATGTTAGTACACTCTACACAGATTCCTTAAACTAGGTGAGAGAGCGAGTTTCAGTGTGCAAATTAGATTGTCTTGCTCTGGTGCAACTTTATGCTGTTAAACAAGCACATCCAGTCAATATTTAATTTAGAGCAGACAATACAGGGCAGACTAATAATTTCCACAATGGTTGTGGGCAACTTATACACAAAATAGCACAGCATTAAACAGTAAAAAAAAAGTACAAATATAATCTCTTTAAAAACAGATAGTTTCATCTCTTGCTTGTCTGACTGAACAATTAAACAAAAAAACAATTAAATCAATGCATGCAAAGAAAAATGGCCAAAATGTGAATAAGCACTATCTCCAGTGCTTCCTAAAAATGTTTACAGCCATGCTATACATACAACCTCAAGTGTGAGGATCTCAAAGTAAATATTATCTGTGAAAATGCCATCTGAGTTACTTTAGTTAAGGTGTGCAAAAGATAAATAGAATATTTTTTGAGCTTGTTTGGGTTTTTTGTTCTCAAAAATAAGCTCCAGTTCTCTATGCACCTTAAAAAATTGAGCAATTCACATTGAATGTTCCCAGTATTCCATATGGATTAGTAAGGAAGGCTGAGAATAAGCCCTAGAGTAACATCAATGAGGCACTTTGCGGGAAAGTGCAACAAATACATTAGCAAATATTTCAGTGGTTATTTCACTAATGGTCATGAAAGCATGGTAAAATGGCTTTTGAAATATTCTACTGATATTGCTTGAAAACACAGTCCTGACAAAAGAAGTCTTGTTTTTCAAAGGTTTGCCCATGAACATTTCTTTCATCCCCTCATTTATCCCCCTACTTGTCTACCCATCACTCTTCCCCCAAAAGAGTCCCCTTGATATCTATTCATGTACTTTCTTTCCCAGACACACTCACACACTCTCTCCCTCCATTTGTTCTGAGATATAAAGAATAGCTTGCACATTGCCCAAACTTATCATTTATAACTAATAAGTTTTGACTGGTATAAAAGACTTCAAGTTCTATGGAGTAGCAGAGTATGCAGGCTGTTTCAAGGTCAAAATATTTAAAATTGGCCCACCAAATAGATACAGAATAGCAAAAATCCAGATATTTCAACTTCTAAGACATCTTCGTTCTCCCATTGTCTTGCATTACACATTTTGTAACCCAAAATTTGTCAGGTTTAACATGCTCCCTGCACCCCCAGCACAAGACAACTTTACTTAAGAATCCAATTTGTCTGCCATTCATCAATGCCCTCCACATGAACCTCATGGCATCACAGAAACATTTCTATCCCCTGCATTCACAGTGCTGGACTCTCTTGAGCCAACAAACTGTCAAATTAGTGCCAACTCATGACAGCTTTATGATATGTAATCTTGTTCACCAGCAAATGGTCTGAGACCCCCTGCTTGCTACTGCTGTCATGCAAGAAAAGCTTTTTTTGCGTGTCTCTGATATATTTATATTTTGAAAGCAGATCCCAGCTGGGAAAGTAGTGGTTTTGCCTCACAAAAATCTTTCATACGCACACTTAACTGCTCTCTCCATGTGTTACTTAAAAAGCAGCTTTTGCTTGAAAGGTTATGTTAGGGAACAGGAAATTAATTAAAAATTAATTTAAAATGTACTTTGTCCTGCTGATTCAATATACTTATGTAGCAAGTAAAAAAATCCTTACTCCCTCGACATTCAGTCACAATTGACACACAAAAAAATACCTTGTCAGGGCTATGTGGGCGGTAAAGTCCATGTATCAAAGACCGAGGTACAGATAAATCAAGTTTATTCAAACATATTCACAAAGAGGAAAAATCACTGGGAAACATGTCTGAAGGTGTCAAAATGATTAACAGTGGACAACAGAACAACACGGAGAAGTTAGAAAAGTAGCACACACCCTTCTTACAAAGAGTTCTTTGGGACAGGAAATTAGTCTTTCATTTACATAACTTTATAACAACCTTATTCTAGTCATTACAATATAAAACAACACCAGTACACTAGCTGACTTTTTAAATGTATCCTAAAGTAGTTAGCTTTTACAAGTGACTCTGTACAAGTGACAGTAGCTGCCTGCATTTATTTCTTAATTGGTGGCAGAATTAACCACAAGAAGTAGCCAAAAGGAAAAATTAGTCTGTGAGAAATGCTTAAAAGCAAGAATGCTATTTTCAATTTGCTTCATTTATAATTCAAAAGATGTAAAGGGTGTAATTCTGCAAAGTTCCCATACAAAGCACTGTAGTGAAATCAGTGGAAACACAAAGATTTACAGGAACAAGCCCTATACACCGGATAAAAACAAAAACAATAACAAAACAGACAAAAAAATCAAAAACAAGGGGACACACACACAAATGGGAAATATCAGTGATGACCTTCACTAGAAAAAATTAGCCCTAGAGTCTTACCTTCAAAAAGCTTCAAGTATAAGAGGATTATGCTATAAAACAGAATAATTTTCCTCTACTGCCTGTTCCTCTGGTCTAGAGACCAGCAGAAAACATTAGTGGTTTTTCTTAAGAAAATTTATTCATAGGGGCAGTATGCATTTCTAGGCTTCAGCTGACCGGTGTTAACTAACAGAGGACTTAGACATAACTTCACACGGAGTCCAGCAAGTGGCACACCCACATTACTCACATAAGAAACAAACAATTAATGGACAAATTTTCCTCATCATCCAATCAATCTAGCCATGACAGGGCTTGCAAAGGCTACAAGGCCACGTACAACTCACTATTCTCACCCTTCATCAAACCCTAGCTCAGGACCTTGGGCACCAGGGTAACCCGAGCACTGCACCTCCTCATAAAGGAGCCAATAACTAGGACACATTCCTGCCACTCAGCTCTTCACCCTCCATGCCCCAGAGAAAAAAGCCCAGCCCCTCTCACCTCATGGATGAGGGTTCTGTAGCTTTAAGATCAAAACTCACTGCAGATATTCATCTGCTATTTTATAATTGAAGCTAAGACACATTTCTTTGAGGCATGTAGGGTGTAGTACTCTTTACATGGCTGGTACAAAGCTTGGCAATTACAGAAAAGAAGAATCTGCAGCTCATCCCATTTCAACTTCAGTTTATTAAAAAATGTTGCTTGTTCCTGTGCTCTGGCCAACTAGTACTATGTCACATAATCTGATAGTTTGGTATCAACAGAAAATGACAGCACAAGTAAGCAAGTTTTCATCCTATATCAAGCCATACAAATTAACCAATTCAGAAGTACAAAGCCCAAAGTTCTTCCATTCTTGCTCTTTCAGGAAATATTTCAGAAATATCCACATGAATGATGATAAAACTTTTCAAAATAATTTGTCCACTGGAGTTTCAACTGGCAGAACCATTGCAAGGTACTAGTTGGAAAGACAGAACCTCAGAGGGTGTTTATGATACTTAGTCCTTTAGGTATTTTCTGTCTTCAGATAAGAATTTATAGATCATGAAGAAAAGAACATTGTATTGCCTGTGTAGTTGTCCACAGTAATATGGCTTAAAACCATTTGAATTAATTTAGTTACAGAAAATCTCCAATCCAATTGGGTTCATCTAGCCAGGGACATCAATGGGACAGGAGTTTGCCATGTTGTAAGAATCACAAGCACTATGCCCTGAACCAAGGCAATGCAGTCAGTGGCTCTGCATGTACATCTGCCTATGAGGAGCCAAGAAATGCTACTTGGTCTTTCCTGTCACACACCAACAATCCATCTTTCCCATTTACCTGCCATCTAATCAGAAACAGAGAAGTGACCTTTCCACTTGCAAGTTAACGAGTTAGAATTGCTGCTCACTTCACAGAAGGACAGCCAGAAACTTGAGCAAATACGTGATCTACAAATGTATTTCAATGATGCCAGGCATAAAGTCAAGCAGAAAGATGGGTATTTTAGTTTTTTTTTTTTTTCAGAGAAATCTTATGTGTAAATGACATCAATCTCTGTCTCTCCTTCCTCAGTATTAGCACACAGAAAGGCACCTTTCCTCCTTAGTGCCTGCTTTCAGTCTGAACAGAGGAAGGGAGGCGGCCAAGATTCTTGACACAATAAAAAATGAAAGCCAATCTCTGGTGCTCCTGTTGAGATGTAGCCTTTCATCCTCACTGTGTGTCCAAAGCAGATAAAAGGGCTAGAGGTATTGCAGTGTATTCAATATATAGTGTAGGTTGTATTCATTAATAATAAATATACTCAAGTGCACCTATAAAATACGCTTATTCATTGTGGTCTATGATCCTTCCATGAACACTGCTGCTAGAAACTTCAATGAAGGGTCACCTGAGGACCAGCTGTATTAATGACTATCTCTATTGTACAGCTGAGATGGAACCTTTCTGTGGAGGATCCCAGAAGCTGATGAAGTTCCATGATTAGAAGTTGGTAAAACTGTATTTGTAGTCAAGGGAAAACTGCACAGAACTCGGTACGAAATAAACTCAAACTTTAACGTTCACAACAGTTATAAACAGTCACATTCACAACTGTCACTGTTAACTGACAAATAAATTCTAAGGAATGAATCATTATTGCAGATTTTGAAGAAAAGTACTCTAGAAACCCTTCAAACCCCAGTCTGCTACAGACAAGCAGTAATCACAATATGGTGTGCTCTTGCTTTGGAGCCACCTGAGAATGACTTCTGAGAACAATCTGTGTTTATCAAAATTACGAGACTCAATTATACTTGGAGTGTAAATGCACTGGGTCCTGAGAACAGATATATTGCTTTCATGGAGAAATCAGTTCTGCAGGGAAATCAGATCAATAAATCTCTCCAAAAGTACAGAGTTTCTTGCTAATTTTCCATTGCTAACTACTCAGTAGAGGAGCATTAGCCAGCCTGCCTTTCCTTGATCAAGCATGTCATTCACTGCCCCCAGAAGAAGGGATCTGCTGTGCCGTACCAGACACGCTGTCCTCTGGGGGATCAGAAAGAGCCAGCGTTCCAGGCATTGCTTCGCCACTTGGGATTGCATTTGTGTTCAGGCTTCTCATAAAGCAACAACTGAAAATATTACTTCTAAATAAAGAAGAGCAGGACTCTAATTCATACTTCATTTCATGGAAGGGCATTAAAATTGATTCTCACCACTGTGCTAAAGCTTCACATTTGTTTTCAAAAAGTACTGTTCAGTATTAATAACAGATGCTCTATCCAACTAATCTAATCCTTCACGTATCCTGTCATTTGTTTTGGCTTTCAAGCTTGCTGTTGTTAATGGGCTCTTTTTCCAAAGAATGCACGTCGTGGTAGATGCTGTATCATTGCAACAGACGGATGTGTCTCTCTTCCTCCCCCCTACACAATTTTCTGATGTGCCTTTCCAACCTACTACCAGAGTGCTAAAAACCATATCCACACACAAGAATCATCTTATTTGGACTGCAATGTACTGTACCCATAGGTGAACTGTGAGTTAAAAATGAGCATCATTTCATAGATAAGATATTAGAACAAGACACACTGCATTTGCTTGCAGGCTCAGTCGGGACCCCCTACAGCCTTAGGTAATATCCATAATCCTTAAGACAGACCTTTCTGATCTGTAAAATGAGAATAGTCACATTGACCATATTTTTATTTTGGGCAATTTTGAGGCTTACTGTTCTGTACTTGCTCATGTTCAATATTTAACATCTCAGAACACTGATAGGGGTCTCTGAACATTTCAAGGAAGATTAGGAAGAAAAGCAGAAAATAATTCTTATAAGTCAGGCTGTTTCTTTTTTCATGCATATGTTTTTATAGAAAACTAACAGTTTTCATTCTTTCTTTGCCAGAAATAGGATACAAACTCTTTGACACAATTAGATAGGAAGAATCAAAGCCCATCTGACAGTTCCCTTCATGAAAAGATTAGAGCCATGGCTGGAGGCAGGATCATCTCTCTTTCTCCTTTTCACTGACAAAATCTGTGATAAATTGCTATATAAACCTCATTTCCTTGCTCCCTGAGCAATTATATAGGTGCTGTTTGATTTTATATAGCTATATATATTCCTGTAGGTATCTATATAGGTGTATAAAAATCAAATTCCAGCAAAACATGGCACCAACGCTTGGCAGACTACACAAAGATGACTTTTGTAAAATCAAAATACTATTCTGCTTTGTCAGACACATTGTAAAGAAAAAAGTAGTGAAACAGTATTGAGATAATAAAGAAATAAAAACTTTTATATATAAAAGTTCTGATATATACATACACATTCCCACACAGAGAATGCATATATAGAAAGAAAAATGTCTGTTTCAAAGTCCAGAGCAGTATTTTCCATTCACTAGGTAATTTAATCATTGCCGTCTTAAAATAAGTTGGTTAAAGCACCAATAAGGTGCACAAGGAAGAAAATCTGTTCATCATCAGAGGTTATAGTTGGTTTACAACAATATTATCAATTATCAACATGCACATCCTTTCCCTTGTAAGGGACCATTCTTGTATGATTCTTGTTCAGCATGTGCTCAATTTAAATTCTGTGGTTAAACATGGGTTTGTGTCCTTCATCTATGCAGTTTAAATACACAGGGAAATAAGAATTTTGCTTGATCTTGATTTGGGCTGGACTTGTACAGGCTCTGACGACAGCCAATCACATACTGTGAACTCTTTCACCTCCTTAAAAATTGGGTTTGAGATTTGAGGATAGAATTTTGAAAAAAATTTCTAAGAATTGAAAATCCTATACATGTCACTATAGCAAGAGCACAGGGGGACACCCATACACATAAAAAGAGGGAGTGTCACTGGCAATTGTATGCCATCTTCTATGCATTCTACAGTCTCCAAGTTAAAGGCACCTGAAAAAGGCAGGGATTAACTTTTTGATAGTTATCTTCAGTCTTATACTTGACATTTTACATTGTATAATGAGGAACGCCTTAAAGAGAGGCAGCAGCAAAACACACATGCGCATTGCCCCAACCCAATCCATTTTCTAGCACAACCGGAGTCCTGAATTTCTGATGAACTTCCCCATTCTGGTGCCCTCTGAGGTAGGCGAGACAAAGGTTAAGAGACAGAGCACACCAATGAAGAGACAACCGAGACTGCCAAATTTCCTGTTCCAGCAAACACTGGCAGTGCTCCTGGAACAGAGGGAATAGCAGCCTGTTAAAGTACTGTTGTATCCCATAGCTCAAACATCTGCAGAAATGGAGGGATTTACTCTTCTTTCCCCGCTCCTTTCTCCCAGCTTCTTGGACATTTACACTTGCAATGCCTTGTGGACTCCATACCAGAACACTGACTTAAATCTCACAGCACAGAGACACACTGTAATTTTATTTAGCTCACAACACTAAGCTTCTGTAACAGCTTTTCAGAGCATTATATGGAGAACTCTTAAAAAAAATGAAACATTTTTTGATCCCAAGGAGCAAGGAAAAGCATCCACATGATATTTTATTACGTGTGACTTTTTTTCAGTATTGAAATTAAAGCTTTGGAGAAGGTTACAGAATACAAAATCAAAGTCCCAAGAATCAAGCTGAATATATCTAACACTGATTTCTATTGAAAGTTTCATTATATGTAATTGAGTACACTAAGAGTCTTTTCTATATTTGCATAACTAATACATTAAACTGGAAAAAGATTTATTTTTAAGCTTTAAAAATACTGTTTTAAAAACATGAGTAAGACTTCATCCAGAAACATACAGGATTTATCTTTTGTGAACAACAACATATGCTGAAACAACTTCTCAACTCTCTCCAGAATGATTTCTTGAAGAATTGGAAGCATGGAAGTAAATTCAGATAATGAAACTCTGAATAGTTCTAAACCAGTGCAGTATCTGAAGAGAGACATAAGGGTAATCTTGCTTGTTACCAAATAGCATCTAGCCCATGTTCTGAGCACCCTTATTGTAGTGAGATGTTTACTCTCTTCTGAGAGCACATACACCTCCCTTTCTTAGCCATTAGGACTAAAATTAGTATTTGAGTTGGAACAACATGGCATGTGAAAAGGTTAGTCCTCATATGGCATTAATTTAATTAGATCAAGAATGAATATCTGCCTAAAAATATACATTGAGCCACATATGATATGCTCAATGAAGAAAACACAGGATGAAGTTCTGCATCAGGGACCATAACAGTCCCTGCTGTCCTCCAAATCTATTCCTCAAAAATTAAAAATAAACAACAAAAAGATCCCCCAAAAAAACACCACCCCAGAAAAATAAGAAACACACAAACAAAAATATCACCAAACCTTCACACACTCCCCACACCTGACTCATTTTCCTATTCTGTAGTTCCATTAGAAGAGTTGGTGGGCTTAGGAGGTGATGTGAATATCATCTTGGTTATAATAAAATGAGTTTTCATCTTGGAGAACTTTTAAAGCACATTATCTACAGCATTCAGACATTAAAACTGTCTAGCACACATGCCCTGACTGTATTAGATGTGCTTTCCAAGCTTAGATAGAAGAGTTTAGTCCCCTCCTTGTTTCTCAGGTCAGAAAGGGCTAACAGTACTTCAAAAGGCAGCACATACTCTCAGCTGGGTAAGTTTTCCACTGTGGGGGGAATTACAGTCCCAAAGGAAGCTCCTTTCTTCTATTAAAAGGAGAAATTTTGGCTGCTGAGGGAGGCAGAGCTGTGGGAGAAGGTTTTTAATGAACTCAAGTAGAAATCGTGTGAATTAACAGCTGCGTCACTGGATCAGGAGTCAGGAAATATGTGCTCTATTTCTGGCTTTGTGACCTCAGGCAGATCAGTTTTACTTAATAATTACTGCACTACAAGTAATTGGCAGCCCAAAAAACCATTGAATGCAATACTCAGAGTACTGTTAGCCATTTTATGTTGCATTCAGTTTAGCAACAAATGAAACAGGAGGTGTCTCAGCCCTTCTGAAGAGATAAAGTCCAAATGCAGGACCTGGCTTGCTGAGTGCCATATACTTGTGCAGTGGGGAGCAAAGACTGAATGGGTAGACAACAAGTGAGAAAGACATCCAAAAAGTATGATTGCCCTAGATGTACTGGCCAAGCACAGAGTAACATCCAGGCAGCAATCACCATTCCCTCTGACTTGGTCTTTTTGAAAACAGTCATCAGTACTACATTAAAAAATGAAAGAGTTACATATCCTTAAAAAAAACCCAAAAACTTTGACATCATCAAGCATTTTAACACACAAGCCCGATAAAGTTACAGGATTGTCTAAGACTTTGCTGGTCACAATGTCAAGCATATTTAAGGAAACCAGTGAAATGGAAGAGATTATACAACAGGTCACATCACAGTTTCTGAAAGCAACGTAGATGGCTTAAAGTTTGGAAGGGTGGGAGGATTATTAATCTCTAAACACTCTTTTATTACAAGACCATCGATCACTTAGCTATGTATTATAAAATAAGGACTATATCCCAAAGCCTAATACAATTTAGAAAGGCATTATGCATCCTTTTCCCTTGTGGTTTTGCAGAGTCTTTCCCCATTTGATATTAACCCAGACAACCTGTCTCTTCACATTAGCTTCAAGCTGCCTCTAAACTTTCAGTGCACCCTGGGTATGAGATTTCTGTTCTCAATCTGCACCTTAACCAGTAAAATTTCTAGTTATACTGTCAATATTTTCCCTGGGTCAGGTCAATATTTGATCTCTTGGCTTTTTTCATAAATGAAATTAATACTGCAGCAAGAAAAAAGCCCTCTGAGTTTTATCAGTTTTGAAACATAAGCTCAAAAAGGAAACCTCAGGTGTCTTTTGAAAATGGAAGGAAAATATCCCAGCTATGAACTTTAGACAATGACTGTAGTTTTTTATTATCTACTTGTACTTTCAAATAAAAAAAAATTGTATCTATTATTCTTCAGAAAGCCCTCCTAAATATTAGGATACATTAATCTAATCTGCTGCAAATTAAAAAAATTATGCTACATGTTTATGCTTTCCTTCCTCTTTCTACAAAAATCTGTGCGGCTATAGAGCTCAATAACCCAAAAGTTTGTTACAGCATAAATTCATCAGAAGAACTACCCCAAAGCAGCATTCCCTGGTGCAGCTGAACTCCAGCTGCATTAACAGGTGTTTACTGCAGTGCTCATGTACAGTGTCCAGTTTGCCATAGCAAAAATAAAAATGTACAACAAAAAGTCCACACAGCATTTTTCACCTCTTTGATATGCAGAAAAAGGTGACATGTCCTGCTGTGGGGTAAGAGAGCCATGCAGCTCGTCCTCAGAGGGCAGGAATGGCCTCAGACATGCTGGGCTGTGACTCGGCAAGCACAGCTCAAAGCTGAGTGTCTCAGCACTGTGACAGCACAGTCGTCACAGCGGGCCCTGGCCGGGGCATAATTAGCACTGACTCCATGATTCACAGCGGGCTGATCAACCTCTATCTGTATTAAAAAACCTATTGCTCTCATAGACAGTTAGGATACAGGTTGACCTAATTGGTCCTTTAATTAAAACACCATCACCATTGGCTAATTAAGAAACCACCCTTTGGTAAACAAATCTCCATAACACATTCCACATGTTCACAATACCAGGTGCAGTAAGTTAAGAATTGTTTCTCATTCTTTCTCTGATCTTCTCACAGCCTTTCCCCAGCACGATGCCTGGGAAAGTTGCCTGTTGCTCTCTGTGGCCAGAGAGCTGCTGCCACAGCACACAAACACAGAACAGCTTGGCTCCGTACATCCCAGGATAAAAGGCAAAAGCCTCACAGACTGAAGCCCTCTTCTCTAAAAACACATAATCAGCTTCAGCACCTATGAAATATTAGCTTAAATCCAGCAGCACGAGGAGAATACCTTTGTATTCTGTTATGAACTGCTTCCAGTCCACTAAAATGAGATTGCTCAGCTAAATTAAAAGCTGGATTTTGTTATGCCATTCAGGAACAATTACACTTACATTATACTCAAACTGTGAATTTGAAACCTCATATTTGGTTGCTAGTGTAAGCACATTTTTTTTCCATTCCTTTTGTAATATTTATCACCAACACACAACCATATGCCATACAAAATTATTGAAAAATTGTGAGAGCCAAGATTATGTTTAGAAGAGATACATTTTATTTCTGCAATCAAGTAACATTATAATGGACTTTCTAAAGACTGAAATATTTCCATTATTATTTGGTGGCAATGAATGTAAAGTGTTTTGCACTTGTCCTATATTTCCTGCCTATATTTGCATTAATTTTGTTGAAAGAAACCAGTCTTGTCTTTTCTAACAAGCTAGAAAGGTTAAATTCCTATCCCAATATGAAAATAAACATATTAAGGAAATGCTAGAACTGAGAGATCATTTGTGCTTTCTACTATCTAGAGTAACACCAGCAGGTTTCAGAAAACAGAAATTCTCCAATCCCATATTACTCCAGCAATATCTGCAAGAATTACGTAAATCTCTACCACTTCTCCAGTAACATGGTCAAATGAACAATACATAACCAGTAAAACACAGCAGCCTGGTACAGTGACAGCAAACATCACCACCAGGTGGATGCCAGGTACAGCCAGGAAAGTTCCACACCAAAGGGTTTGCCTGTGGCATAAGCCAGGCTCAGCTGCCTCTGACCATTCTTCACACCCACCATATGTCATTTCATGAGTTTCCTTCCCAGAGCACAGAATAAAAAGATTACCCCTGTTGGCCCCTTCTGCACTTAAATCCCACAGACCAGGGACACACTGGCAGGAAGATATTCTGAGTTTATTATTGCTGCTCTTTGTTTTGTGTGCTTGTGAAACATGAAACCAATGTTCAGTTACACATCATGGAATAAAAACACCTGGCTCAAGTGCTGCTCAAATATTATTCAAAATGTAAATTACTAGTATAGAACCTCTGCAAAGAGTATCAGAGTACTTCTAGATCTAATTCCTAGTGCCCAGCAGGCAACAAGACACTTTCCACAGAAAGAAGTCAGCCTAACTTCTCTTGTTCCTTTGAGGAAGTCAAAGGAACTGGATCACAGGACAAGGCAAGAGCAGCCACAGAAAGACCCATAACAGTCTGCCTGCTGCAGGCAAGGGCTGCAGTCTTGCTGAGGACTGAGCAGCAGAAGCCAGCCTCTCTAGACAGCACCCCATGTACAGTGGTGGCTGAGGAGCCTCTGGGCATCCTGGGCTGCCAGCAGCTCCTGCTGCAGGATGGGCAGCCTGGACTGTGCCTCCTCGGGCACCAGAGAAGGAAAGTTCCCATTACAGCAGGATCTAGGGCAAGAAATAGTCTGCTTAAGTGTGTGCAAACCCAATTTCCTTCCTGATGTCCTGTCCTTCCCTCCCTTCAATAAGGCACTGCTTTATTATGTTACTTGGCAAAGAGCAGTTTGTTCAGTACAAGGGCAATTAGTTTAAATTTTCTGTGTAGGAGCTTAAACCAGTATTTGTAAGTGACCTCTAAAGGGTCCTTGTTGCTGTCAACAGCACCTGACAGCAAGTTAGATGTTCAGTGCAGTAATAAGCAAACCAATACTGTGTGCTTACTTACTGTATACATGTCTAGTAACCAGATAGTGACTGCTCCCAGTTGCAGGGTAGCAGGGGAAAAACTTGGATTTTCAGCTGCCAATTCAAGAAAAACAACTGAAATGTATCAACAAAATTCCTTCCCCCCCCCTTTCTTAACACAGAAGGGAGAAAAGGGGCACTCTTCCCTGTCACAGCACTCCTCCTCTCTGTCCTCAGATCAAGAAAACAGTCTGGGATTACAGTGAGACTAGCAATTACTGAACTACTGCTCTGGAAAATGCAGGCCCTTTGCCTCTAGGGGCCCTGTTCTTGCACTTGCAACAGAAGACTTCCTACAAGAGAAGTTCTGACATCTTCATTTCTTTCCATTAATTAAATACTGCTAGGGGTAAACACCTTTTAACAGAAGTTATCTGTTATCACCAGCATGAGTGAGTATCATTAAAAAAGCCTAATATTGTATTATGTAACAAGCCATGGGCTTTAGCTCTATCACATGTATTTGTGCTAACTTGTAATGGAGATAATTTAGGAAGAGAGAGGATTTAAAACAATTTGCACTGAAATCTAGCAAAGTGACAATCTGTAATAACCCAGCTCTCAAGATTTTTCAAGGCAATGTGTAAAACCAGTTGAGGCTTTCAGTCTATTACACAGAAAAAGACTCTCCAGGCAAGGCCAGATGCTTAACCAGAGCTTTTCTCAAAAGCCAGAGAACAAAACAGGAGGTCACTGAAGATGGGAGCACATAGAAGCAAACTGCTTCCATGCAGCTGCATGGGGAAAAAAAACCACAACAGAGACAATGGTGTTGAACTAAAAAAAAAATGGTTTACAACAGTCATCAATTGAAAAAAAAACATTTTAGCAAACCTTTACTGCCCCATCTAAATACAAGTAACTTGTTAAACAGAGACAGCTCATAGCATGGTGGGGCTCAACAATGTGAACCTGCTCAGCCAAAACCAATCACTGAAGTCAGAGTTATTTCTGCAAGTATTTGACAAAACCACTTCTCTTCCGCTCACCTGGGCAGCTGGCTGACTCTGGAGGCCCTGACTTGGCTCTGCTGTCACACTTCTTAACCCATTCAGGGACTGAGTCTCCAGGCCAGCCACGGCTCTGCAAACACCATTTCCCAAGAGACAACAAATAAGCATAAGCTGGCCTGTTTCCACCTCAGATTTATTGCACTCTAGGGAGAATAAATCTTAATATCTAAGGGAAAACAATCAATGTAAACTTATTACAAACGCACAGTTTATTAACTTATTTTTAAAAGTTATTCAAAGTAGCATGGTTTTTTCTTCATTAAGTTTTCCTTCCTTTTTTTTTTTACCCCTATTACTTGACTAACAGGAAGTCAGAGAAGACAGTTAAAGTTAGTTTCAAAAGTACCTCCTTCTTCCTGTCTTAAAAGCAAAGTATTCCCTGGATATTGAAAAAAAACCCCAGTATTATTTTATACCAAGACAAAAGAGTTATATTTGCCTGCTATTTATTACTAATAACATTTACTCCAAATACTCAGGAACTTGGACACACAGATGAAATTGCAATATGGGTACTGAGGGAAGAACAAAAATAAGCCATGTCTTTTCCTTTATAGTATAAAGGAAAAGTATAGTACAGTATATCCTTTACATACCACATCAGGCATCATTCCTGCCTCAACACCCAGGCAAGAAGAACAGCCACCCCATGCTGCTGCTCAGGCACCACCAGAGTTTTAGTGGGGGAAAAGGGACCTCAACCAGATAAAGAAGAGAGCAGAAAGCCACAGATATTTGAGGTCTGTCTGCCCTTACCTCTCTGGGACGGCCAGGTCACCTCACATTTCACAACTCTGACAACAGTTACTGCTCCTGGCCCCACCATTCTAGATTTTCTTCCTAATAAGCATCCCTTTGCCATCCATTTACCTAAAACAAGTGCGGCAAATTCTGCACCACAAGTTGCTTCAGAGCTGCATCGTATATTGTAAATGTCAAGGATGAGTATTTATTTTTTCTCTGTTTTACAAATATCTCAACATTGTATTATACCAAAACAAGAGGCTTGGAGAGGTGCCAATGTGTATCTTTCTGTTGGTAGAATTTATTTTATTCAGTGCTCAGCATTTTCTACAGCTGCAGCACCATATTCTGCAGGAAGAAATGCAATAAAAGTATTCTTAACCTCCAAGGAAGCTGAGGTTAAAGAGCCCTCTACTGAAAGTTGTGTTTTCTCATGAGTTTGCTGCACTTCACAACCTCTTTTTCTCCTCCACATGGCTCAGAACACTTGCACTGATCACTCAAGCAATAACAGCATAACCTCCCTCCACAGCCAATACTTTCAAACAGTCAAATCCTGGAGATATCCACCAAGTTTATTAAAAATGCTTTCTCATTCCACTGATAGCAATAGTGCTCACTAAGCCTGAACTTTTAGTTGCCCAATATAACTAGAGAACAGTCTTCAAGGCCTACATTTAGCTAACTAAAGTTTACAAATTTGCATGTACCCAGGTGTTCTGCAGGCAACGAAGAAGAATATGCAGTTCTTCCTCCCAAACGTGTACAGCATAACTTTTTAATCACTTTATTTGGGGGGGAAAAAAAACTATGGAGTAAACAGAAGAGTGTTGATGGTTTCAAGTTTTAAAGAATATTAATTAAATTCCTTTTCAGTACAAAACTCAATGTAGAAAGAAAAAAATATGAGAGATTGTAAATAAATTACAGCAAACTTTCCGCAGATGGCAACTGGGGGATAAAACACACAGTTATCTGACAGAGAGAAGGTTAAGAGGACAAAAGAATGAATTTGGTGGACATGAAAAATTGAAGGAAAGACAAATTCGGAACTGATGTCAGGCACACATTTTAATTGCGGAACTGAATGCCAGACATTAACACAGAGCTGGGGTCATCCAGAGAACGATCAAAGGGCACTCGGGGGACATTGGGCACTGGGGTGCAGAAACTTTCTACAGAAAATCTTACTGGTCTTTACTTCTGCTGTAGCTGTGTTACATGAAATAGTTAACATAAACTGGGGTGCTCCTTCAATACAAAGGAAAAAACCACAGAAAGAAAGAAAGAAAGTAGCCATACCACTGAAATTGTCAATCATCAGCAAAAGAAAACTACAGCCATTCAAAATAAACTGCCCCTTCGGAGCTGAGGTCACCTTGTCAATATCAATCTTCTCATTTTGATGCACATTAAGAGCTATTGGAGTGTCCCCTTTCATCCTATGACTGTGAATTGACCTTACTGACACTACTGAATACAATATGGTCATTTAGGGATGTGGTAATTATTGGTAACTGCACTAACAAAGTTAGTAGCATACAGGACATCATTGCTCTGGCTTGTATTGCCACCTGGCCTTTATTTTAAGAGATTTATTCTCATTTCTTATGCCTTGACACAAATTGCATACACATCAGTCCCCTATTTACAGTTATTTTTCATGGGATTTCCATGACAGTTTCTACTAAAAAAAGAGTATTTTCACCTGGAAAAAAAAAAAGGTAAAACAAAGCTGTTACTTAAAAAGTCTGAATTAAGCCTATAAAAAGTCACACAACACAAATAGTCCTACCATCTTGTCATAGTTCCACCCTGTATTCCCTATCTTCTCTAAAAATACAACACAGCCGGGTCAAGAGTGGGACCACCTGCCAGGTGTTGCAGCCTGTCACTGCAGAGGTGACAACACACAGCCCCAACACCTCTGATAAGCACCAGCCCATCAGAAGCAAACCCCAGCAAACTGCACCTCCCTCTCACCGAGATTATACTCTGCTTCCAAAATGAATCAAAAGGTACAACTGTCTCCAAGACTCGAGATGGGAAGAGCAGGTGCCTCAGTCCTGCACCCATGCTCCTTTCTGCACAGCTCCTGAGCAGCTGCAGCCTTGTGAGCCCCAGAGGTGGCCGTGCTGGGGCAGCAGTGGCCAGCCCGGGCACACAGCCCAGCTGCTGCACTGCTGCCAGAGATAAGCCACAGGGCTTCTTCCTCAGGCAGCAGCTTCCTTCGGCCTGAAATTGCCTTTACTGATTTACTGACGAAGATATATAATGTGATCACTGCAGAGATGACTTTTTGTTAAAAGGAAAGAGAAATAATCAATAGTAGCTTGGGCTGGAAAGGAACCTTGGAATTGATTTGGAGATGACATGCTGGGCTTAGGCCCAAAGCAGAGATCCTGGCCAAGAAGAGTCTAATGCTTTTAGACTTCATTTAAAGATGACCCGAAATTAAATTTCCAATTGTAGGGGTCTAATTCACTCCAGATTGTTTAGAAACACTGCTAAGAAGAAAGAAAAATCCCAACACAAATACCCTTCAGAGGTTTTGGAGTTCAACTTCATAAATCTTTAAGCAGACCTTGTATTTTATCCCCTATTTGTTCACTTTTGTTGCTATAGGTTGTCACATTCTGCCAACCCGGAAGACCAATCAGAGGCAAGTTTCTCCGACAGCTTGCAAACATGACTGTTTTCTTCACACTGTTTCAATTCAGTGCTACTTCTGCCATAGACAGACCTACATTTTTAAATCTATTTATTTTCCCCTGAAATAGTATAAAAATGTAGTAGCAAGAAGGCACAATACTCCACCTATTTAGCACTCGAAAATATTTCACCTCATTTTGCCATATCACAAGCAAGACTTCAGAAGTTACCTGGCTTTAGAGATTGCCACATATTCATCCCTCCAGACTGCAGCAGTCCCATCACATCAGATACATCTGCAGTGCAGTCTTACCTGCCAACTGTGCCAGCAGCATTTGCTTCACAACTGAGAGAAAAGCGAGAATAAACCCCATGGTGATGACCCAGCAAAAGGTCACTGAATCTCACTCTGCTGTGAAATGCCACTGAAGACATCCAGAAAAAGATCCAGAGCACCAGAAATGCAGCAGTGACAGAAAATCTGTCATCTGTTACTCAGAGTATTTCAGTAGCTCCAGCAGCCTGAGCAGTACCTTTGCAGTGCTCTCTATGCCAAAGCCCCAGTGCTTTCCCCTAAAGAAAGCATCACCCTGTAAAGACAAGGGAGATAGGGATGAACGTGGCAGAAAGAAGAGGGGAAATAGAGGTGAAAAGCACTTCTTTCAAGTGAGTCATAACTCACTTTGACTGTTTCTTCAGCTGTGTCTTGACAAACAATTAATGGTAGATTTTCACACTACCACTCATTTGGCAGGAGATATTTAAGTCAATACAAAACACAGATCGGATTTCAAATTAGCAAGATCACCAATGAATTATATGACGAGAACGATAGCAAGCCTGTGCTGGCATCAGGCTTCAGCTTGCCACCTGGTATTCCAGATTGCACTGATCCCAGTCTGTGCTGGTCCCCACCACCTGGTGCATTGCAAAATGCCTCTTCTGCAGTACTGCAAGGCTTTCTGAGCAGCCCTCTTGGAAGGAGGGCCCTTCTGTTTCCAAGGTCACCCATACTTCCAAGAAACAGCCTTGCAGAAAGGCTGCTCGGCTCCACCACATCTTTATGTGCACCTCAGCACCATAACAATCATAAACCACTTCAGCCTGCTGACTGACCAGTGATCCTATCACTGCACTCCCTCTCATGACCAGGACTACTTTCTCATGCCCATTTTGCTCATTGAAGGCAGCTGTACTCCTCCCTGACACGATCCACAGCGAGCACCCCCACTCCAAAAGGGAGTGTATGCTTCCACCCAAATCAGCTTCCCCTTGCTGCCAGAACTTTATGGACCAGCTCTTTTTCTCTCCCTTTGAGCCAGTTTGATAACAGCTCATACCCATGGTCACAGCTGGGGCCAGACCATGAAGTGAAGCAGGCCCAGGTGTGCCCAGAGCAGCCCTCAGAAAGCCCTGCTGTTTCTGGGTAGGGGACATAGTGTGCTGTATCATTTGACCAGGCAGAAGAACTTCCTAAATGTAAGCAGACAAATTCCCTATTCCATAAACTATATGGGGAAAGAGCTGCTGCTCTTTGCTATCTATTTGCAACTTTTGCTATCTGTTGCTATCTATTTAGCAACAGATAATTTTGTGAGTCCAAGCAATAGTGAAATAATCAACCATAGAGCAGGAGAGGTCACGTGCCTAATCTACATTGATGAGCAGAGAGAAGTCATGCCAGGGTCCAGACCAGGTTCCCCCGTGAAACCTCACTTCTGCCAGGAGTAAGCCACCACTAGTGCTGCACACAGACAGCTCTGCATTGCTATTTATCTTCTTTAAAACTAACAGCAAAAAACTCCAGGGGTGAGGCCTGAAGAAAAATTGGCAGAGACTGCAAGCCTTGGCCAGGGCCTCTCTAGGAGTGCTCACAAGGACACAGAATGCAGTACCTGGTGCTCTGTCCATTGCCACCCCCAGGGACACAGCAGCTCGAGCCCATGCCAGAACACAATGATCAGAAAGCAGCACAATCCAAAAAACATCAGCCCAGCCAGCCCCTTGCCCTACATGTAGGAAGTAACAGGACTGACAGAAAATTCAGAAAAAACAGCAGCACACTTGGCTTAGAAAGACATTTTCTTACATTAGTCAGGGGCTTCCAAGGAGATTTCCAGCAATGCCAAGGAATCAGTAGTGCAGCAGATCCTTCCTTCTTACCTGGTTCCACCTTCTTCTAAGCACAGCAGCCTTTACATGGCCCAACTTCAGCCACCTGGCACTGCAGATTTAATGCTGAAACACCTGCAAAGCAAGGTGCAGCAGATCAGTTGCCACCCACCTTAATCAGAAAAGCCTGTGTCTTATCTGCTACATCACAGAACCCTAGCAAATTTTCTGAGATCCAGCTAGCAGACCAGCGGGGAGGGAAGCCAAGGGATTGACATACAGAGCCTGCCTGGGGGAGGTGCAGTGCTGGGGCTACACCTGAGTTCCTGGGGGAAAACAAGTACAGGAGAGCTAGGGATGGACTTCACAGAATATTCTGAGTTGGAAGGGACCCTCAAGGATCACCAAGTCCAACTCTCTTAAGTAAATGGCCCACACAGGGATTAAACCCGTCACCTTGGCACTGTTAGCATCATGTTCTGACATTGAGCCAATAAAAGTTTGGTGGAAGATCTGGCTGCATATTGAGGGGAAGGAAAAGATACATGACCTAGAATAAAACCTGTCAAAATTAAGTAAAATCATTATTATTTTTTTTTAATATCCCCTATTTTTACTTCCAGGATAAAGATATATGAAACTACTGCTTTGTGACTCACAGCTGCAATGCTCTAAATCCAGCACCAGGAACACTAAAGGACATCTGCCATGCCATTGCTCTGTTTCCCACATTGGCAAAAGCAGATAATTTATGATCTCTCTGCTATGAGAGTAGCTTAGAGGCTTGAGTACAGAGTTTTTCCATGAGTAAAAACCGCTGAGACTATTACAGTGGATGTAAAATAAAAATGCAAAATATATCTACTATATAACTCTCCATATTAGCTATAGCTGGAAGGAAAATAGGAGGCTCAGCAGATTAACTGCTTTACTCATTCTGGCAAATTATCCATTCCAAAAGGCAACTTGTGGCATGAAAATAATATGTGTATGTTAAAGGACATTAGCAGAGGGGTAAGATTTCCACTAACAGTGCTACTTTATGCTTTTATCTTTACAACAAGTTAGCCATACATTACAAAAGCTTCTCAACAGCTCTCTCAGTAGAAATTAAACCTTGAGCTCACAAATACTGACATCTCTGTCTTTTCATAATAGCATCCCTTAAATGAGATAAATTGATATTTTTCTGCAGTGATTAGGGAAAAATCCACTGATTCAAACCTTGCAAGAGTAGCCTCAAAGGCAAAAGTCCACTTATCCTTTCCTCCCCTAATATATGCTAATTTGTGCCAGTGAGGACATTAACATTTAAGAGCAGGCAGGTCTGCTTCACCCGCTCCAGTGCAGCAGAGGCTGCTTTGGAGTGACAGCTGAAAGCCTGGTGGCACAGGCTGCCTTCAGGGGGACACGCTGTGGGCACACCCCAGCCCCCAGCACGGGTGCAGGACCAGGGCCCCGGTCCTGCCAGCAAGGGGAGAGAAGGGGAGGCCCTCAGAGAATGTCTTATGGGCAGGCTGGAATGCAGTAAGGCACTGGGACCGTGGAAATAAAGAGAAATCTCTTCCAGGCTGGGAGAGCAAGAGCCTAGGTTGGGTTCTGCTTTACATCATTAAGCACAGTTGAATGAAAGGAACATTTCCCTACTGAGCCCTTTTACCCCAACAACAACAGGATAAATTATGTCCACTATATATATCCATTCTTCATTTCTTGAGAAGACAAAATCTTTTAGTTTTCCAGAAGTGAAAGGCTGGATCTCTATCTTTCCCGCTTGCAAGCCTCAGGGACTAAAAGGCATCACTCCATCTGGGAGACAAAAATCTGCCCTTCCAGCTGAGACCATAGCCCAAGAGTATTGATCAAACGTCCACCTCCCTTCCACATAATAGAATTTCCCAGTGAGCTAATTGTTCTTTTCTTCTTTCATCTCCATAAATGAGGTCAATGGCAAGGGCAAAGAGAGAGAATTAGCTCTAAGTGTTCTTGGCTTCAAAGCAAGAGGAGACAGAGCTTCCAGATTTTGGAGAGTGCTCTACAGGATTTATAAAGTACCATGGGACCTTACAAATATCTGAATTTAGAATTGCTTCAGCTTAGGAGAAGGCTTGCTGCACTGCCCAAAGATTTATGTTTTTCTACACTTACTGTTACAGTTTGGCAATGCCACTTGTAGGTCACCAATGGTCTTCATGCTGTCTCTGCAACAGTGAGTGACCAGCTCCCATCTACAGCTCCTAAAGCATTTTACAAAAATGCATAAAGCTTCCCAACAGATGTGGGAGCCGGCACATAGCACAGTGCATCTCTGTGCCTTGTTCTCATTCCCTTCTGCCTGCAGTGGCACAGCTGAGCAGCACCTCCTGCCCTGCAGCCCCGTGTTGGGAGTGCAAGTGGGGCAAAGCAGAGTCATGACAATGCAGGTTTAGATATACACCCACATCATGCTTACAGAAAGGAAAACTCAACCACCAGCAAAGGGGCCAGGGACAGAATTAAAACCCAATGCTTGTGAGAAAAGCAGGTACTTGGGCTTTATCTTCCAAAACAGCAATGATTCTCTGAGGTCTGGCCATCAGCCCTTCTCTCTTTCCCCCCCCCCCCCCCCCAAAACATGGGCATTCCCTTGTGCAGTATAAAAGCCCTACAGGACTCATTAGTATCTCAGGCAGAATTAATAACAAGAGTCATGAATGATGGTCAGGGACAGGCAGCTGCAGACTACTGCTTCTATGGGTAGGGAAGCAATTAATTTGCTGCTGAACTCTTCACAAAATGTTTTCCCATATTTTGAGGGCAGTTAGTAGTTAAAAGTTACACTGATAATATAAACAGCAAGTTCTCCACCAGAAAGATTTAAAAAAATTCAACCCACCTCCACAAGTCCATTCTGTACTTTTTCATGTCTGAGTCCCAGCACTATCAGACTAACAGCCTCAATGCTGGTTGTGTGTGGTGAAGCTTTGTGCACACTCGGGGCTATTGCAGCACCTGCTTTACAACCCTCAGGCTTCCACAGAGTCAAAACTGTCCAAGTGCAAGACAAGAGGGCACAGCCAGAGCAGGGATGAGGCTGTACAGGGTGACAGGACAGCTATGGCCTCACCAGACCTTGCTCCTCACAGCCACCCCATTTGCAGCACAGGTGGTGATGCCTTAAGTTCTACCTTTCATATTTTCCAGATTCTGTACTGCAATAGTGTGTAACTCTGAACTTCATATAAAGTGTTAGCAAGATCTCCTCACAGTTTAGTTGGACAAAACAATCCTTTTCCACCCTCAGAACCAGAGACACCATTGCAGCTTCAGGCCCAAAAAGTTCAAACAACACTGAATTGAGGAGAGCAATCTGGAGGATGGGACTGCATAACCTGAAGCTGTAATTGGACAATTAACCCAAATATGTGAATGGAAAAAACTTACCAAAGTGTGAAAATGTGTGACCCCTCATCCGTCTTGGCTGGAGCCACTGCTGGGGTCTTGTGCTGCCCAAGGTGCATCCTTTGAAGGCCTTTTAATAAATCCCCGCTTTATTCCTTTAACACTGTCTAGCTCCTAACACTACCTCTGTTCCAGGTAGCCTCCCCAGGGATGAGTGGGAGGAGGGCTCTCATCTGCTGGGCAGCCAACCAAAGAGTTCCCAGCCAGGTGGGAACAGTTTTATGCTCCCCCAATCAAGGCAAAGCACACCTCAGTGGTGAGATTCCCAGGTGTTTGCTGTTCCCTCGTTAACACTGGGGCTGAAGCTGTAGAAAACAGTTTTGCATTTTGGAAAGATACCTTTAAACCAAGCTCTGAGTTTTGTGGGGTTTGCAGAGACCACCTCTCAAGAGGCAGAACAAACCAAGCAGATGTTACTGGTCTCAAAGCAGACGAGGTACCCTGTCCTGAGGGACCAGCTCTCATTAACCAAAAGCTACAACACAAGTAAGGTCAACAGTAACACCATGTCCAACATTTGTAAATGGAATTCTGCAAAGCAAAATGTTTATTGGAACATTCCTGACACATTTACATATGCTTTCACCACACTTTTGCCAGAAAGGACACCTTATAGAAGAGAAAACCTGCCAAAAACATACGCAGCTCAACTCTGGGAATAATTTTTGAAAGTCTGTTCCTTCCTGGATGTGAGCAAAGGTTATTATGTGTCTAGAATAGATCCAGTCCAGACAGATGGAGCATCATGGGGGGAGGAGGACTGAACTCATGGTCTGTTTGTTTCCTGAAGTGCCTTTAGTAATGAACTTTGTAAAAAGACTTTTTGTAAATCCAAGTGAATTAGATTGCTTTATACAGCACTGGAATAAACAACCTATTGACAATTAGATTTTTTTTTTAATTGCTTAAGCAATGAATCTTCGAAACAGAAGAACAAGGAGGAAAAACGGGATAAAATAATTTTAAAATGCACACTTACAGTCAATAGGCTGGAAATTAAACCTCTTCCAAAAAAGAGTTTCTCATTTAAATCATACAAGCAATCCCATCAAAAGTCAGGAGTTTGTTATTTTCAGGAATAAAGATCTCTATCGTTCTTTTCAAGCTCTGACCAGTCTCAGATCACAGAATCATCTATCAAGATCCTCAATAATAAATCCTGTTCCCTGTGTTGTTACTATCTGTAATGAACAATGTGCCCTAGAAACTATAACATGATCTGAAGACCTCTGAATCTTTAACAGTATGCAGTCTTGTAAGATTTGCAGCCTCTCCTGATAATTTTTGAAAGGGCAAAAAACACTGCAAACACATGCTGAAAATTTGAGCATAAAAGAGAAATTTTATAACATAGTGGTGGTTTTCTTTAGCATCAGATATATATTACCCAAAAAACCCAAGAAACACAAAAAAGCAGAACCAAAACAAGGAAATTATGATCTTAAGCCAAAACTGAGAAAGAGACCTGAGACAATCTTAGCAGGCCTCATGAGACTGAAGTGATTTTCAGCTACAGCTAATGTAATTTTAACCTATTTTTGCTTGTGACATTTAACCCTGTTGTGGTCCAAATCTTGCTCTTACTGAGGTCCTGAAATGCCAGGTTTGGTGCAAATCCCAGAGGGAAGACATGAGCACATTTCAGTTCAGTCCCAACTATGATCCACCCCCTTCCCAGCTTCAACTCCAGCACAGTGCTTTTACTCCTTTTCCCATTCCTGCAGAAGGGGCAATACAGAGTAAAGGGTTCCTGATTATTCTTAATCTCTTTACCACAACATGGTGGTGGGCACTTCTGTCTCCAGGTCCTACTGACTGCTCCTCTCATGGGAAAACAAGACAAATATTTGTTCAGGCAATTCAAAGTAAAAACCTACTGCAAATATACAATTTGTGTTTAAGTGAACTTGTGAGTAAGCCAGTCTTTACCTGGTTTTGCTCACATTCAGGCTACGGTCTTCTACTACTAAAAAAAAACCCTTGAGAACTTCTTCACAGATATTATCCACAGATAATTTAAAATGAGGCTTAAATGGCAACCTGTTTATACCACAAAAGATGAAATTAGTAAATGGATGATACTGTAAAAATCCAACTAGCTTTTAATATTGAATTTCTATGGATCATAGGTTTTTTTCATAGCTCGATGAAACTTGCCCTTAAGAGTAAATGAAAAATAATTACAATAGCATTTTTCAAACATGTTTCAAGCATGTTTCAATCATGACTGCTAGTGCAAGAGGGGCTACAGCAGAAAAGGTGGGAAAAGCAAAAACTGGCTCAAGACTTTTCCCCCTCTTCTGCCCCCACATGAGATTTTGCCAAAGCAGATGACGCACCAAACTGTCTACATGGCAAACTGGAGCAGAGAATTCATCTGAGTCAAAAGTACCTCCTCTCTTTTCTTTCTTTAGACACCACTGATAAGGGAAATTGGCAACATTCACTTAGGATCACTATCCAAATGCCCACATCCTTAGGCCATAATCTGAAACCCTGATTTTTCACTCATGAAACCTGGCATTTAGCAACAGAATTTCAAAGCCAAAGAGCCAGTTGCTCCAGACTGCATCATCACAGATGACCTACCTCAGGTTCACTGCTAAGTTATTTTGGTGCCAAATAACTTTTCAACACAACAATCTTCCAGCACAGGAATTTAAGAACCTCCAAAAGAGGGAAATATAAGCCAGAAGGAAAATTTAAAATTAAAAAAAAAAGTGAAGACAAATTCAAGTATACCCAGCAATGTCCTGGGAAAAAGAAATTAATGAAGGAAAAAGTTGTGGATAGCTCTTTATCTGATTTTATACAGTCAGCATAAAATGCTTTATCATCATTTACAATATAAGCAACACAACATTTTTAGTACTGTATAGAAGCACATATCTTTTTTGTACTAAAGAGAGTTAATTTTCATCTATTTCCTCTACTTCCTCCATTCAGGCAACTACTTAATACATTGATCTTTGTTGCATTTCCATTTTCTCCACCAATACACTTCTTATAATTGGAATGAGCTGCTCTATTAAGCTTCTTAATAGATTCTATGTTCTCAAAACCCAATAACTTCAGGACAATACATTAAAATAGACAACAAATTAAGCTTGGTGTTTGCAAATTTGAGACCCCATCAACAGTGACCTTTAAAGTTACTACAAGGACACTGTTTAGAATTGGTTGCAGAGAAACCAGTATCTGATACGTGTAATTGCATTAGTTTGTGCCAATGCTAAACACCCTGAGACTCTTCTGATGGCCAGGAACAAATTACAGCTGTGATGTGAAGCAGCAGTGCACACATGTGCAGATGTCAATGAATTCACTTAGAGCTGTAGGTGCACAGTGCTTGTGGAATGAACAGGACCTCTGCATCACCCAGCACAGACATAGCCTGGTTTGAGTGATGGAGTCTGGGCTTAGGTTTGGATATGCAAGCAGTGTTGAGCGTTACACACAGCACAGAAGTATTTTGACAGTCTAACATATTTATTTTAATTATACCAATTTTATCCAATAGCTATGCCACAATATCACATTAACTTAGTTTGAAATACCATGTGAACAGATTTTTTATTTGCAAACCATTACAAAGATGTAATTCCATTTAAAAATAGCAAGCAGTGTAAAATAATTCTCTCAAAGCTGGTTAGTCCTGGTATGATTTCTACCTCTACTAATAGCTACCTTCACATGCATTTAACCCAATAGTCAGAGGGGTTTTCTGCCACAGCTGAAGAACAGGGTGACCTGACAATGTGGAGGGTGAACACCTGAAACACACCGAGCAGCTGGAGCCAGGGGAGGGCATGCCTGCCAGACACGCTGCAAAATGCTGGTGTGGGTATGTGCCAGGTACCCGTGCCACAGCCCAGCCTCTGGCACAGGGCAGGAGATCACATTTGCTCCAGCAGGTGTATCAACAACTCCAGCCTGAGATCAGACTGGAACAACACTTAGAGTTAGGAGGAAGGAGGCCTGGTAAAGTGAATCTGGGTAGAAGATTGTCTTCATCGAGCTTTATGCTTCCCGGGAAATGTTTTATGTAGAAGTGAGCCCCCAGCTGCCCTTCACCCGGCATTAGCCTTTGCTAGCCACTTCCACAAACAGCTCCATGGGTAACATCAGCAGCACAGCTGCCCTCCTGGCTGCCAATCGACCCCTCACACCTCTATTTCTTTTTGATTCCCATGCCTGTTTCCTTGCAATTTCAGTTTGCAGCCTCGCAGGGTGAACTGTTGCTGTTGAAATCCCCCTGCTCACAGGCAATTAGTGAGGATACACTTCCATGTGAAATACTTTGGCATGCAGTTCATCTTGTATTACCCCGCCTGGATGACCTGTATGGCACCTTCTACCAGCACATTACTTTTTTTTTTAGCACGGAAATCATTGTACAAACGACTTTGCTTTTGTTACAGTTTTTCACATTTGCCTCAGGCTTAATCACGAGCACAACTGCTAATTATTTGCGCCTCCCACAGCGCTGGCCGGGCTTATCCGAGATAAGAACAGCTCAGCCCCTCCTTCCCCACCTGCCAGCCCAGGCCTGCTGCCAGCGATCCCTCCGATAACCCAGCAGCTGAGGGGGAGCAGTCAACATTGTTTATTTTCCTAGGGCAGTTTTCCTTGGAGGCTGTGGCGAGGGATGTGCGGATGGGCGGGGGCACTGCTGAAACAATCCCTGCTAAAAGCGGGCCAAAAGCACTGGGAGAGATTGCTGCTACCACTAAAACCAAGATGTATTTCGTGTTTGGGGACAAAACCCAAGTGCCTTTGGAGCTGGCATGTGGCAGTATTGCCATCTCTCCGGCCACGCAGGGGCTGTAGCTCTTTCCAGGCTAGCAGAAAAGCCGGGGCAGGGCTCCCTGGAGCCTTCCTCAGGGCTGGAAGTCGGGAGCAGCCGCAGCCGGCGGGGAAGGCCCGGCCCGGGCCCTGTGCCAGCGCCTTTCTCGCGGCAGGGCCCACCACACACACCAGCTCCACCTGCTAAACTTGTCTGCATTTCAAACAAATCTGGTCAATTTCCAGCGTCTTCTCTCCCACTGAAGAAGGCTGCCTGAAGAAAACAAGTGTAATCCAAACCAAGTAGCATACTGTCTTCCCAGGTGTAACCTCTTCACGCTCACTTGGCTCTCCGGGTGCTTCTCTCCACAATGAAAAGAAGACTGAAGCCCACCGTTTTTGTCTCTGGCAGAGCTATTATGGATAAACCAGATCTAAGTCATTTTTCATGACATGCAAATAGCAAATGTGAAAACCTCAAGTCAAATGTTGTGGCGCTGACTTCCCAGGCAAGTGCTTGTCACGTGTGAACGCATGGAAGATGCAAACAACAGCACCCAAGATGGAACTTTGCTCACATCAGCACAAAAACAGGGTCGATAGGAAACACTTCCTTGATGGCTTGATTAGAGCTAGCCTAGCACAGCTGGACAGAAGCAGAAAGAACCCAGCAGAAAAAAAGCCATGGCCAACCATCCTGTACTACTGCGTGGGGCAAAATGCCAACAATTTCCTTGTAAGTCTCTGAAGGCAGCAGTTGTCTATTCAGCAGAGACTCTTCAATTATTCAAACATAAACCATGTTTTCATATTCACGTGACCTCATCTGAATCTCACAAGGGAAAAAAAAAATTACTGACAAATTAATTTGAGTCAGGTGTCAGCCAAGTATCATATAGACAAAAGACGGATGCATTAGCATTTCAATATCAGTAAACAGAACATTATGAGATTAATTAAGAAATTCCCAAAATACTAAATGTTAAAAAAAAAATCTACAGACCCATTCAACCAAAGGTTTTTGTGTGAGGCAGCCTGATCCCACATGGGATCTCACATCTGAGATAGCAAATATTACTACAGTGCAATAATAATGAATTTCAGCTTGACGACAAAGAGTAAACTTTTTCAGAAATGAGACCAAGAAATTACTGATATTATCTGCCCCACTGCCTGTTTGAGGATGAAGTATTAAAAATAGGTATATCATAGTAACTACTTTTTTATGCCATAAATGGCATAAAAAATAAATTCTGCTGCTCTTCCAACAAAATTATTGTTCAAAGTCTTCTGTCATACAGAGAAAGGCTTCAACTGTCAGTTAATTCAACGGGATTGAAACCATCTACAACCTCTTCTCTCCATTCATCATAAGCCTAACAGTGTACCATGAAACCAAGCTGGCTGGACACAGGAAGATCTACCCAAAGGAAGCAAGTTACCCTGTCAGTGCTTACCCCACAGAAAATCACAGAGTAGCTACACACATTTGGGAAAGGTCTGATACTGTTTGCCCAGAAAGCTGCAGTGAGGGAGGGACCTACTGACAGCCTCAGGGTGCCCAAACTGGCCAAGTAATACAAGATCTAGATGCAACACTATTTTGAAGATCTGCTTAATAACCTAGTGAGAGATGGAAAAAACTGAGATGCTTCCATGCAGGGGGAAATGCTCTAAGTACAGGAGTGAGCTACTCTGATCAAAGATAAAGAATTTCCCAAACTCCTACCCACAAACTGTTGATCTTCACACCTTTTAATAAGAGATTTGCCAAGGGCAAAATTTAGGTAATAGCTCAAAGCAAGGGACATATTTGGAGACATTATGGGGAGTTTTCTTCCACAGAAGTCACTAGGACAAAACACAAAGAAGCAATATTCTGTAATTGATTAAAATACTTTATTGGCTAGACAGAAATATGCAGTATGCATAGAAATATACTGAAATACAAAGTCCTCCAGAATATTCCTGTATAAAAACCACAATTCATACTTCTACATCTTATTTATATACAATACCAAATGTTTTCAAGAGTGTGAGGTCATATTTGCATTTTTCTTCTTCTCTTGAAAGTACATCTGTGTAGTCCAAGGCCTTTTTGTTTCTTCAAGAGATAATTGCACAGCTACCCTATTTCCTCATTTGGCCTGAAATCTGATGAAATTTCACATACTCTTCTCTCCCTTACTAGATCCTTTCAAGCTTGACTTCTGCCTCTTTTTCTCCCTTTGTCCCAGGATGCGATAGACTTTTTTCTTAGCCTCCTTTTGCCTCTTGAATTTCTGTTCATCCTCCTTCTGCTTAACTTTGAGATACTCTTTAAGCTGTTCCCGATGCTTTACTTTGGCTTTATTTATCTTGTAATTATTCACTGTACTCAAAGCACTGAGCAGAGCTGATATCTAGAACAGAAAATAGACAATCAATATACATGCAGCTCAGTTTTGGTGAGCAAGAAACAGTGTAACCAGCAGACACACATAATGAATCACAGATTCAAGGCAAGTTTCTAATTATCTCTGCACCTGTTACCCAATTTCTAAAATGGTTTAATTATTTATCCTGTTAGGAAGTTAATCAAAGCTTTAATTTTTGTGAACTCTGATTTTGGTTAGATAGCTTTTAAAAGGCTATGCCTAATTGCTACTATAGAACACTTAAACTGCAGTTTGGATCTTCTTGCCTCTGCAAGCACTCTAATTCTCAATTTTGGAAGCAGAGTATTTGCTTCAAATCCTGTCTGTGTTAATAATGCATGGCAATGACAAGTCAAATAAAAAACTGCAGCTGCCAATTTAAGTCACCCATAATATGAGAGCACTAAATCCAAGTGAAATACCTTGCAAGTGCTGTGACAAGGACAAAAGTCGTATTTAGGCTTCAGGTGCCCTACTAGTCTAAAAAATAGACACCATCCACTCAGTGACAGTTCCATATACATACTGTGTGCCAAACAGGAACAAAACAAATTGCAAGTGGTCGTTTTCCACTAGGAACATATATATCTTCAGCATTAGCAGTAGATTCAAATGCCAAAACAATAGTTAGAAAAGCTTTAAACAACACATTTACCCTTCAGGAGTCCTTGTTTCAGAGTAAGTGATAATTACCTTCTTTTCATGAGGCTCCCTGATAACAGCTGGTCTCCACTGGTCTTTTGGAGTTTTGCCTTTCTTCTCAAGATTCTTAGGCTTGTTCTTAAAAGGCAGTGCCTTCTGCAGTGCTTTAGGAATGTGGAGCTTATTGAAGTGCCTCTTCTCCCTCACAATAGGCTAAAAGAATAAATACAGAACATATGTATAACACCCATGATCTTAAAAAGCTTTTATTTAATTTTTCATCTTTCAGCAGGGAAAATACCCCACAAAGCACCACAAACCAAAATACAAATGCATACCCCTCAAAAAACCCCAAACCAAACAAACCACAAAAAACACAAACCAAAAGTTAAAAAATTAACATCTTCTGACATCCTTGGACTGAAATGTAAATTATATGTTCAGCCCAATTACTACAGCAGAAGTCTCTGTAAGCTTCTGGAGAAGACTTCTACCCTGCAGATTACTTTATAAACTTAAATTGACCCATAACAATCTACTCTCAACTGTTTTATTTCCATCTCATGCCAGGACTGTGCCTTGTAGATAAAAATTTGAAGTCACACATGCATGTGTATGAACATGTATTTATACTGCTCTCAGTTTGCACAGGTATGAGACACACTGCAAATTTGACTGGTTTTAAAAAACAAAACAAAACAGAAACATACCTTATAGAGAGAATCCTTGTTTTGTTTCAGTTTGATGCCTCGCTCATACCTCAGCTGGCCTGTTGTCTTCATTCCACTCCAGCTATCTTTCTCACCTGCTGGTTTCAGCAGGGATGTTACGGGGTTATAAAACGTTGGGATAGAAACAGGATACCAAGTCCTCACAAAAACAATATCTGAAAGAAAAGGGAACGTTACTTGGCTCTAGAAATATGAAATGTAGAGTTCATCACATCCACACTAAGCAAAGATTGCCTGAACAGAACAGATACTACACCACATGCTAGCATTGTGTTTGGTATATAGACCACATGTCTTCTGAGCTGAATTGTGGTAAAAGCAATGCAAAATTCCCTAAAGGCATGAACAGCAGACATTCCTGAAAAGTAGGCAGCTAAATACCATCCTGTTCATCATTCATATTCAAGAACAAGCAAGAGAATTCATATATGTAGATGTACCTGCATAATTACTGACAAAGCCAATTTTCTTTTCCTTTGCCTATATTTATAAAAGAACTAACTTGCTTTTATTTTGTACTAGCTGTGATTTTGGTGTGTTTAGGAAACTAGGTCATATAAACCCAAGTAAGTATAAACTCATATTCTCAATATCACAGTGACACTCAGCAAACACAGGAGATCCTCTGCACAGTTTCCCCAAAAGGTTACAGAAAAAAAGTTTACTGGAGTTACAATACCAGTCCTTGGACTTCTCAGAAAAGTGTCCTTCTAGCACTTGTACCACTAAATTCAACTCATCATGTTCAAGGAGAAAGGCTGTGTAAAACACTAAAACCATGCTGTGAAAGCATTAAAACACTTGAAGATGCATGTCGTCAACTCAAGCCTTTTCATCTGCATTCTGTATGACTTCTGAGTATAAGTGAAAGAAATCCAACATAAAATATACATCTTTTGAATTTCACTCTGCATCTCACAAGGTATTTCTTACTCTAAGAATTCACATCTCAATTATCAGATCTCGGAATTCTGAGACACAGCTTTACAATCTGTGAAGAAGGATGAAAGTTGTGTGATAACTTACATGCAGTGTGCAACTTACCACTCATCAGCAGCTTGTCTTCAAATGTTGCCCTGAAAGCACCCACGGGAGCTCGGAGGGCCTTTTTGATCTGTCCTCGGATGCCGCTCACGCTACGGATCGCTGCACCCTCAAATTTAGCCACTTCCAACTGAGAGTTAAACATTCCCTGAAAATGTGAATTACCCACCGTCATTCAAGACGCCAAGTCTCTCTCCGTGACCCAGGCCACAAAACCAGAATTCCCACAAGCATATCTTATAAAGAAACAGGAGCATAGCACTGTCTTTAGACTAAGAGTGCTGATCATGCCAAAAACCCACTGAGCTGACTTAGGTGAGCTACTGAAAGCAATCTACTTAGTCACCTATCACAGGCAAGTTGCTAACCATTAAATATATATATTTAAAATTTCAAAACAGAACATATTTACAGAAGCTTTACAGTTCTCCTTTAAAGTAATTTGCTGGAACACAGAATACCTAAAAAGCAAGCAAACTGCCCTAAGTTGCTAGTTCTGAGATTCTAATATGATACTGTTCTTGAAGGTTTGTGCTTCTTGCATGTATCACAAGAAAAACACGAAAAAAAAAAATCTATCTAAGCCTAGTGCAAATACTTGAGTGCTTAATTGCTGGGATCACTGCTTAGCTGCTTGGTGCTCAAATGCAGAACAACCTAAGCTCTCCCTGAGCCTGAAAGGCCAGCTAAGCACAGTGGGAAGGTCAGTGAACATTCACTTCTGCAGCACTTCCTACCCCAAACATTTTTTAACTGTAACTGAGAAGCCTTAAGCACTGGTAGAAGTCTCCTTTGTGTCCAGAGCTGAAATTTAGTGGGATCAGACTTGTACCAAGCACAGGTTTACATCCTCCAAAGGTGTCTGCCACTGCTAATCAGTGGGTTTTAGGAAAAAAGCAGGGGGTGGGATCACACTGAATGTGAATCAGGAGACTGTTCCAGAATTTTTTGTCTGGTTAACAATTATTCGTATTTTTGGTAATAACCAGTACCTTTAGATCACATGCAACGGAGCTCAAAAAACCACAGGCAGCTCCTGAGATCCAGAACAGCATTCAACAATAACTGAGAACTTATGCCTCAGGAAAAACAAGCCCAGGTTGTATTCCTTCCTAACATCAGTACATCTGGTTTTACAGTATACATACCTATGAACTTACCTTAATAAAACAAGTGTTCTTGAAAATTTTGAATGGAAAACCGGTTAGCTTTAATTTCTTTACAATAGTTATGGATTTATCTAAATCAAGCACAACTCCTGTGGCAGCAATCCGGAAGTCAGGCTGAAACATCAGACATGAAAGACACTACTGAATGTGTATTTCTCAGTGAAGACACCATTTAGAAGCATACAATCATAAAATAGTTGGATTGGAAGGTCATCTAGATGACTTCTAAAGGTTATTTAGTCCCACCCCCCTGAAGTGAGCAGGGACACCTTTCCAATAGATCAGGTTGCTCAGAGCCCCATCCAGTCTGACTTTGAATATTTCTAGGGATAGGGCATCCACAACCTCTCTCATCAAGCTGTTAAGTGTTTGACCACCCTTGTTGTAAAAAACTTTCTTCTCATATCTGGTCTAAATCAACTCTTTTAATTTAAAATCATGCCCCCTTATCCTGTCACGGCAGGCCCTGCTAAGTTTATCCCCATATTTAAGCCCCCCTTATGTACTGAAAGGCTGCAATGAGGTCTCCCCAGAGCTCTCTCTTCTCCATGATGAACCCCAACTCTCTCACAGCCTTTCCTCCTGGGAGAGGTGCTCCATCCCTCCAATAATCTTTGTGACTGTCCTCTGGACCTGCTCCCACAGGTCCCTGTGTTTCCTGTGCTGAGGGCCCCAAGGCTGGCCGTGGTACTGCAGCTGGGTCTCACCAGGGCAGAGCAAAGGGGCAGAATCCCCTCCCTTGCTCTGCTGCTGGCACTGCTCTTGCTGCAGCCCAGGATGTGATTTGCTCTCTGGGCTGCAAGTCCACATGACCACAGCACGTCCAGCCTCTCGCCCACCAGAATCCCCACGTCCCTCCCAGCAGGGGCTGCTCTCAATCCCTTCACTGCACAATCTGCACTGCACTGCGGGTTGCCCCAGGTCTGGTGCAGGACCTTGCACTTGGCCTTGTTGAACGTTATGGGCCTCCCTCAGGACCACTTCTCAAGGTTCTTCTGGACTGCATTCCATTCCTCAGGCACGCCAACCACTCAGCTTGGTGGTGCCTGCAAACTCCTGTGCCACTGATGGTCAGTGCTGATCAAACAGTGCTGGTCCCAGTACAGACTGCTGAGGGACACCACCTGTCACCACTGCACATCAGGACACTGCGCTGTTTACCACCACCCTCCAGATTTGGCCATTCAACCTCCTCCACTGAACAGTCCACCCATTGAAGGAATATCTTTCCAATTTAGAGAGAAGGATGTTGTGGGGCACCTGCACTCCACATTTCACTTTTAAGATTCAGAATTTCTAACCTTTACAGAAGTAATGCAGCATGAAAAATGCAGATTGACTAGTACAGACTAGTTGAGGTGCTGCTGACATAACATTCCTACCATTCACTAATGAGATTTCCAGAACTGCCATTTTAATTACCTTGGAAACCATCTGAAAGTCCTTGTGATCTACCTCACCGTGTTCTCTTTATGAAACGGAATCTTACTCAGACAGAAAGTCTCAAAGGAGAAATGCTTTGTGCACTGCTCTAAGACACTGTACTATGCGAGGGACACATGATGAAAACAGACTTTTAAAACATGTAAAAAGACAACTGTGCAATAGTACTTGGAGGCATATTTTAGGAAGGAGATAATCACCACTCTGATTACTGACAAGCTCATCACAATGCCATGCAAAGCTTTTGTTACCAATTGTCTGCAAACATGAACCTACCTTTGATTAATATATATCTAATAAAGATATCTGATAAATACTGCTTTAACACTATTTAAATTGGAATTGCTTGGTTTTGAAGGGACCTCAAAGATCATCTCATTCCAACACCTCTGCCATGGGCACCTTCCAGTAGACCAGGCTGCTCATGGCCCCATGCAACCTGTGCCAGAGCCTCATCACCCTCACAATACACAATTTCTTCCTGAAATTTGTTAAAAAAACCCAAACAAACCAACAAAAAAAATCTTCTCCATACAGTTTCCCACCTCAACATAACACACCTTTCAAAAACTTGAGTCCAGCTACTTTCATAGTTCCTACAACTGCTGTTTTATCATAATGTAAACCTTCTTCCCAAAAAACATATATTTTGCCCAAATATCCATAGAAAGCATTAATAAACATTCTGTAGTAACAAACCTACCGTCGTGCCACTGACAGACTGCACTGCCAAAAATCCTGTCCCCTGAGGAGTGATGGGCCCTAAAAGAAAATTACATGTAAAAATTTCTGAGAAGTTTTACTACACAATATCTAGCCCCTATTTAAATTCCAAAAGCTTAAAAATACATGACAAATATACTCAATTGAGAAAACCAAAGTTTAAAGAACTCAAACTATTGCTCACATTTAAAGCCCCATAAAGGAATGGTAACCAAGAAGTTACTCATGCAAGGGCTGGACCCATAAGGTGTGCAAAGTCTGTCTGAACACAAATCAGGCTCCTCGTCAATATGCTACAACTCAGCAGAATGCTGAGAATTTGTTTAAAAGCCAAGCAATTGACAGATCATTTAAATAATGCACAAATATTAGTGAACTGCCTATTTTCCCACACTACTTGGTGTTATTTTTTGTTCCACGGGGAAGTTTCAAGAGCTGCACTCCTCATTGCAGGAGCTGCATTCCCTGGTACAGCCCGCAAAGCCCGAGAGCTGCAGGTGCAGAAGTGAGGGGCACAGGAGCTCAGCTCACCCCAGAAGGCTGCCCCGCAGTGCATGTGCTGCGGGGTGTACTTCAGCAGCCGGTGCCGCCCGTTGTGGTCCTCGATGTAGAACATGGGGATGGTCTGGAAGCGCCTCCAGCCCAGAGACAGGATCAGGGGATCGCGCGTCTTCAGGATCTTCTTGTACCACCGGTGCTTCTTCAGGCGCAGCTGATGAGGAGAGAGGGTGAGAGTGCTACTACAGGGTGGCAGCAGTGATTCTGACATTCAAGCCTTAGTTTTTCAGGAATGATTGAAAACAATTTCTATCTACACTAGAATTTTTTATACATTAGGTTTTATCTTTGTTTATCTTCAATAACATTAGGTTGACTGGGAAGATCAATCAGTATTTCACTCACTCTGAAGCCATGTGTGTATGCATACAAGCAAGTATTATATTAAAAATACATTTATATATGTGCTAGTAGCTTTTCTGTAGTAACTTGTATATAGATCATGAAGGTCAGAGTACAATTAATGTTTGCAATTTAGCAATCACAGTATCAGACCTTAGTCCTGAAACACTTCTGCAGCTGAACATCAAACAACAGTAACCTTTTCCAGTTATCCAATTAAGCCTGTAAAGATCCAGAATCTGCTGCTGTAGAATTACACTGTGTGTCTAAAGCAAATCCCCTATTCAGGAGACAAGGATGGAAGTTTCTCTGTGTTTACTGTATTTTAAGTACACAGAAAGCAGTAACTGCTTTCAGACACCCTGAAGCACACCTGCACTGAGATAAAACACACTCAGCCCTTTGGCTCCGTACCTGCACATAGCCGACATTTCCCTCGCTGTTGCCGAGACCACCCAGGATGATGGGATAATGAGGATCAAAGTTCAGGACAAATTCACACGGCACATTCTCAATCTCTATTCGAACATACATGCCAGGCCTGAATCCCTCATACTGCACTCTGGTCTCATCATCCTGGTCTTCAAATTCTGCTCGATTAAGCTATGTGACAAAGACATAATTCACAAAATTCAAGTATTACCAACTTGTTCAGGAAGGGATGGTTCTATTTAAAACATTCTAACATTTATATAAATCTTTTTGAGAGAGATCTAACAGGTTTTGTGACTTTCTCTTCAGAGGAAGATCTCTACCACCACAAAGCCCTTCCAATTTAGGATCCCAGGTGGGCCTGCTAGTCTGCTTGAAAGACAGTACCCAAGAGAAGCAAATGGCCAAGTGACTTCTGATACACTTTTCACTATGGTGGCCTTGGATTTTAAAGATACAACTGTCCAAAGTACATTTTTTGATTTAGGAGCCCAAGTATTACCTTTTAAAGTTAATGTCCTGATCTTTAAGGTGTCACTTCATGACATCATGTTGCAACTCAGCAACTTCAAATTATTTTTGTGCATCCTCACATTGTACATCATCAAAAGCTCTTCTGTACCATGGGACAAGAAAGCAGATACTGTACAAATATTTAAAAAGATCTCCTCATGAATAACAGGAGCCTCACTCTCCTGTTCTAGCTCCTGATGTTCAGCTACCCATAAGACACTGATTCTTTTACTGGAATGTCCTTCTTAACCCTTTAAGTGCTCTCAGTGCATCAGCATACCAGAGTTCATATTATCCTTTGTGACAGAGGGTAATACAAGCAGGTAAGGATTAACTTAACAACTACTCAGGGCAAAATTTTGTCAGAAGACAAGACAGTGAAGTTATTAACATTATTGAAGTTATTAATGTAAGGCAGTGTTCTCCCAAGTCAGTCAAAGAAGGAAGCTACTTTTAAGCTTACAAGTTCTCATGTAAATAAACAAAGGCCTGGAACAAAACCAACACCTCACATTCTGGATACAGTTACACTGAAGACTTCTACCACATGTACAGAGCAATAGTCATTAATTATTTTTTCCTCAAAATAACTTCACAGTTGGATGAAAAAGAGTATGTACTTATCCATTAATAACAGTGCAAAAAATCACACTAAAAATACTACCAGGAAAATATATGGCAGAAATTAATATGAGGAGAATTTTCACCTTCCTACACATAAAAGGATGCCTTTTTATTTAGAAACTTTTTACGCAGTTGAAGTTTAGATGATACATCCTGGCTTATTCAGTGATTTAAAGTATGGTTAAATACTGCACTCAGTTTAAAGTAAGTTTTCATTTGTTTGGCTTGTTTGCTTGTTTTCCTTTCCAGATAACAGAATCAAAACGTTCAAGCATAAAAAAAAGCACAAGCATGTATTTCTTTGTGTGCACTTTCTGAAATACCTCCTGAGCATCACCTGTGTCTCCAGGAAAAAACCTCTGGGAGACAAACTCTGTGGAGCATTTTGGAAGACAAGTAGCTAGATAAATTGTCAAACTAGCAGATTGTACCTGTGCTTGTTTATGCATTTCTTCTTTAAGATCATCAAAGTATGTGGCATCCCCTTCATCATATTCTGCATCAAACATTTCTTTAAGTTTCCTTTTCTTATCCATGCGCTCCTTTTTCTTTTCTTCCTCCTCAGGTTCTGGTTTGGACATTTTTTCATCTTCCTCCTCCTCTTCTTCACTTCCAGACTAATCAACAATAAGTTGTCAAACATGTAAAATGGTTCACTGAAAATGACCTATTCTGATCAACAGTTTGATAAATATTATTAAACAAAACTTTTATAGATATGATTAAACAGTAATTTCTTATAGTGACAATTATTAGACATTTGAAAAACATTTCCATTTTAGACAGAAATTAGTAAGCTATTCATACGAGGAGACAACTTCAGCAAGGACCAAAAGATCTCATGATCTAATCATATCCCTTTTCACTGACAAAACTTTTTTGACTAAAGATCACTTTAATGTAAGGGAACAGACCCTAGAACTGACCTACCTCTTATTCTAGAGCTAATATAAGCATTTATAATACAGGAGGAAAAGAAAGTAATTGTTGACAGCATTGAGCAAGCTGGAAGCACTCTGGAGACCAGGGAGAAGGAAGTTTGTTCACAGACCATTTAAAAACTGCCAAAATTATGCCATTACCCTCAATTTTGTAATGAATGCAAAACCATCAAGTTGCTCAGTCCAAAAAGAAATTGATTTTTCAGTTTGTACTGTCACAGACAACTACAGTTCTGTTACTGGAAGATATCCAAGCCGCAGTATAAAATTGCTTCCACCAACCTCCTTTATGCAGATAAGAGGAATGAACTAGGAAACTGTGTCAAGTTCCCATTATTTGTTGTGTTTAAACAGAGTGCTATAATCTTCTGCATCAGATGAGATGACATAGTACAAACAGTTATGATTACATTTGGTTTTAAAATACTTCTGTCCTGCCTCCAGATCCTCCAGCTCTTGATTAAGCCTGACACCTACTGTTAAATAAGTGAGATGACTTCTATATAATTAACTATAAACAAAAATTCAGGCTCAGGCTAAAAACATGCCACTCTAGATAAAGTCAGTAATAAACATAAATTTTCTTTCCTGCTTCCACTGATTTCCTTCCTATTGATTCTATGAACACCAAATTTATTAAATAGGATGCCTATCACTTGATAAGAAACACACACTTATGTTGCTAAAGAACATAAAAATGCAGATCAGACCTGCTCTCCTCCAGTAGCAGCCTTTCCTTTGTGCACAACCCCAGTTTCCAGATCTTCAAAATCTCCATACAGCTCTTCTGCAACAGTGAGCACCCAAGACAAGTGAGCATTAGTAAACCATTCTGCTGTATTGCTCCACACCATCTCCCATGTGTTCAGCACTATGCATTTCTCTGTGCTGCTGTGGAGATTAGTCTCAGCCCAAATATTTTTGATTCCCATCAAGTTTTATATGTTTCTTCTGACCCCTGTAGAGCTTCAGCTGGAAATTCCCAGCTAATCTCAACGTGGCTCCTCCTTTACCCTTTCAACACTTACGATTTAAAAAATGTAAATGGAAGTTTAGATCACCCCCAAATGACTCCCAATACATTAGTTTGACACAAGACACCAGCAGAGCAATTGAGCTCCTATGTTTAATTAAAAAAAAAATATAGCTGATAGTCTTTAGGTTAAAAACATAGAAGCCTGTTAAAGCACAATCATGATGCATGTAAGATACAGCCACATTATCAATTTTTTTAAGTATTTCCTAATTTAAAAAAAAAAGCCAAACAAACAAAAACAGCACCTCCAAAACATCTGACAATAGATCTCACTTTTCAGCCAAATGTGAAAGGCAAATTTGTCTTCCCAATAAAGAATAGTTTCTGTTTATTTCTAACATGGCTATCCAAAAGATAAACCATATATGACAAATAGATGAACTCAGACACATAATTCAAAGCTGGCATGTCCAAGTGTTGAGACTAAGGACTCAATTTTGTAATTTAAATTACATACTCTATTTTTTGGAAAGCAAATTTCCAGAATGTGGTATGTGCCTACGGTTTCTACAGAGATTGAAAGCAATTATGTTAATATCTATATAATAATTTATATAATAATTTGAAAAAAAAACCCTGCAAGTGTTGCACTAAGATACAATATTCTACACACATAACTAAAAAGTCATACTTTTCTTAAAAACCCTGTATACAGGAATAATTTTAGAAGTGTTACACATACCATCTTCCTCCAACAGCTTTGCTGCATCTTTATCATCCTCCCACTTTCCAGTAACAAAGCAGTCTCGAATACTGCTCATAACCTGCAAAATAAATGTCATTGCCTTGCACAGGTGCACTTATCATCAACAGAAACGTCCCCCAAGACATTCCCCACTCCCCCATCAGACACATCACCTCAGAGACAATTCTCACATGCAGCTCCACATCAAGACAGGATTGTGAACACAGTTTAATTCTTGCCCAAAGGTTTTTGTACTACCAAAATCTCTACGCTACATTGTATTTTCACTTGGGTCTCCCCTGCTTTTTACTTTTTGGTAAATAAAGAAGAAACTATCATCCACCAAATTTCAAGTGAGACAAGCATTAAATTGATTTAATGTAACTTGCCATTCTTGTAAGAACAAACTTTGGAATCTGTTACTCACAGTGACAGCAAGTGGCAGAATCTGAGACACTGTGGCCATAGCTCACACAGGTCTGTTTCAATGACAACTCAGTCATGCTTTATGAGACACAGCCAGGACAGAACCAGGCAGGACATGCAGAAGCAATTATCCAATGGCATTACCTCTTCTAAATCCCAATCTTGCAGCTTTTCTACCAGAAATTTGGAGCAGTCAAGAGCATTAGCCTTCTGTTTGGACGCTTTGTCTGGACGGCTGACACGAAACAAACCTCCAAGTTCATCATCTGCATCCTCGCTCTCCTGGTCCTCATCTTCCACAGCTAAACCAAACACAGAGGCTGTGATGATTTCCCCCACAGTAAAAGCATGAAATTCATTAACCACCTCCCTCCTTATGTTTCCCAACAGCTACAGCAGTTTGAGGAAATAAAAGAACCAAATTGGAACCATTTTAAATGTAAAAGCCTGAAGAAAAGGTACACTGATCCAGTTGTTTTCATAACTGGAATTATATTAAAAAAACATTGCCCAATAAGTAAACAGAGGATGCCTGTTCAATATCACAATCAGAACAATAGCAAAATTATCTGTGAAAAGGAAGGAACAGGAATTAAGCTTGCATGTAAATCAAGAATACCAGACTGGACAATCTGTCAGAAAGTCTCCCCACACCTGCACTGTAGAAGGTTTACAAAGGCCAAATTCTCATCATGTTCTACAAAGGTCCTGCACAGTGAGATTGGCACACTCAGACAACCACTGTAAAAGTTGTGAATTAAAACAGGACAAGTTACATAAATAGCAATTTTCTATTCCTTTTAAGCCAGCTATTTTTCCCTTGGCAAATACCTGATATTAAGTCATGTCACTGTGAGACAGAAATTTCTGAAACCAGCCAACAGACAACATCCCTTTATGAAACACAATTACCACAATGGGTTTGCATAATATGTATCAGATCATTACAAACCTTAAACGTTTGGAAGAAATAACTGTATCAGAAAACATGAGTAACAACTGAGTAGTCTGGAAAATGAACTCAAAATGCTTTTAATGGGAAAAGTAAAAACTGTCTTCTCATTACAATTATTAGTGAAAATGAGCATCAGCAATTAAAAAGTCAATTAACTCTCCTCAAGCCTCTCACCAGAAGACCATGCTCAAATATTCAGACTTGAAAGCTTGGTAACAGCTAAAAGCCAGCATACATTGAGACAAGTTTCCAAAGAGATCTGTACCTGTTCCATACACGAGTTTACGAAGATTGGGAGTTGATCGCTGCTGTCTTAGAAAGGCCTCAGCTGCCTTCTGTGTGAGGTCCTCTTTCCATTTAAGTGCACCTGAAAAGGGGAAAAAATTGCAAAAAAGAACAAGAATCAGCAACTACAAAAATAAATAAGGACATGACAAGAGGCTTAAGAAGTGCAGACACAACCCACAGTTCCTTTTTCTCACACTCCATATATACACAGAAACAAACTGTGGATAACAAATTATACCACTGGTTTGTTTTTTTTAGGATAAAATCTTAAAAATTTATTAACAACAGGAACAGATTTGATCATGTTCAGGATGATACGTGTCTTCTTCACAGACTCTCAAAATGGCTGAGGTTAGGAGAGACTTCTCAAGTCTCTGTGTCCAGCCCCACTGCTCAAGCAGCTGCACCTAAGACAAGCTGCTCAGCACCATGTCAGGTTGGCTTTTGAACATTTCCAAAGATGGAGATTCCTGTTCCAATGCTCAGTGAGCAGCTAATGCATTTTTGTAACATTCCTCCAAACATGTTTTAGTCTTTCTAGATGTAATAGAGCATCATAATTTGTTTTACACACACAGCTATAAAGATTAAAGAGAAGTATATGCAAAATCAATGAAGTTTTGTTTACAAAATGAATCACCTCTGTTTTAGAGGAAGGAAACCTGACACAGCATACTACAATGTAAATGAAAGGCTTAATAGCAAGTATTTCAAGCTTTCCTAATTTGAAGTTTTGCTACTTAAGAATTATATATAAATACACATTTATATATATATGACAGGCAACGTTATGGATTATATCCTTTAACAATTAATAGAATTCAAGTAGACAGTAAAAATTAAAAAGATATAGTCTACCTGTTGTGTCAGCAGAAAGATCTATTTTTTCTTCATACTCCTCTTCCTCTCTCAGCAGGTTCTCCACATCATCATCCTCAGTATCTACACTTTTAACTTTGGTGTGTCTACCACTATCAGCGTTCTTTGCTTTACTGTGCTGAAATTCATTCCTATTTGACTCTTCAGCTTCTAATTCCTCATTTGATGCTCCTTCATCATCACCCTCTTCAAGGGAAGAGTTCTCATCCTCAGACTCTGATGCCTCTTCCGCAGTGCAGTTTCCTGAATCTGTAGTGAGCACTGCTTTTCTTTTGGGACTGTGCTCTGAGATTTGTGGTTTTGTTTCTGTACGTTCACTGTCCATATCATACTGCTTAGATTCAGCTCTTTTACCTGAAGTCTCAAATTCACCACCTGAGCTTTCATCTTCGCAAGTCCTTTGTACATCCCCCTCCTCCTCCTCCTCCTCCTCCTCCTCCTCTTCCTCCATCTCACTGTCTTCAGGGGCAGTTTCTCCTTCTTCTTCAGAGCTCATCTCCAGATCATCATCGCTGTCAGCAAATGCTGGTAGCTCATTCACAGCTTCTTCCTGAGCCACCTCTGTTTTGAGACGCTTGGCTCTCCTAACAGCCATCCCTTCCCGCAAGAGCACTCTCTCACTTTCTTCCTCAGCATCATTTTCATCATCACCATCACTTCCATCTTCAGACACTGCTTCTTCATCTTCTTCTTCTTGGTCGTCTTCCTCATCACTTGCTACATCATCATTTTCCTTCTCATCATCTTCAAACACAGTCTTCCGACGAACTCTTCCAGTCTTCAAATCCACCTGCCTCTCTTCTTTCGGCATCACAAACCTGTTTTCCCAAAGACCACATTTGGGGTAAGATGGGAAAGTACAAGAAAATTTTAATGAAAGAATGAAGCCTCATGTTAATATTGTTAAACAGTTCTACAAATTTCTTTCAAAGAAAGTGAAATTATGTAGACCATTAGAAAGGCACTGGCATCCTTTAATGTTTCTTTACTCTAGACTATTGAATGTTATAGCCAAAAATAATTCCAACAAATTTCTTCATTTTCCATGGCCTGTATTAAAACAGAAATATTATTTGTATCAGCAAGAAATTCCTGGAAGGCAGGACTACACTGCTTGCAAAACTTTCTAGCACCAATTACTTCTATCCTAAAATACAGTGTGGCATATGAGTAATCTCAGAAGAGGAAGAAACACACAATATGTCATTTTACTAGCTGTACTCTATTCAGAATTTTTCCTAAATCAGAGCCTGAAATTAGCGATTCATTCATGCTCAAACACTGCTCAGCATTCAAAACTTACTCTTGTCCTACATCTTCTGAACCCAAGGGTGCAGAGTCCATGAAGAGAGAGACCTTGCTTGATGCCATCTTAACATCAATGGCTGAGTGTGTGGAGATGAGGCTCTGAACAAGTTCCTGATTTGGCCTCACTTCCTCCTGGAAAGACAAGAGTTTTTACTTTTCAATTAAGTTGAATAAACAAATGTCTAAAGACAGCTATCAATCTAAACCAGCAGAAATATGCATATGCAAGAAAAAAACTGCAGAGCATTTTAAAGAAATATTTTCTCAGAATAGAATAGCAAGGTCTCCCCTCCCCTCTTCATATTTCAAGAGTATCTACAATATCAACCCAAAAAAAATTGAAAAGGGACTCCTTCACAATATGCAACCACTACAGTAAATAGCAGCAAACACACCATCACAGACCCAAAGGTATTTAACATTTAGCACAGTACAGAGAAAAAAAAAAGGTAATTAAATTTGTTTGTAGATAATTTTTTTTCTCCCTTTGACCAGTCAAATCCTTGAATTTTTCTCCCAACAATCACCATGTCCTGCAAAATAAAAATAGTAATGGTCCAGCACCAGGAGATTTCATAAATCTTAGGTCAGTATTTGGAAAGTTATTACACAAACTTTAGGTATTTAATATTAAGTGATCTTCCAATGTTTTGTACAATAACAGATAATAGAAATATCCCTTCTCTGAAATCCCTGAAAGAGAAAAGAACTAATTACCCACTATGAATAGATAAGGATTGATTATTTTAAAGTTTATTTTTAAACACTTATTTTGGCTTTAAGGATAAAAACTCTATTTTCCAAGAGAATTCAAACCACCAGCAGCATTCTTTTACCTCCTCTTTTTCATGAGCATGGCTTCCACCAAGGTCAATGTAAACAGCATCTTTATCATACACAATACCCCCCACTCCTGAGAGAGGGGCATAGACAAGCTTCTCCTTCTCATTCAAGGAACGCTTCTTCTGCTGCTCAGGGAGAGCACAGGGGTCTGGCAGGAAACTCACATCACTTACAGTGAAGTCTCCAACACCTGAGGGGACAGACAGTGATTCATCAACAGGAAGCTCTGTACCACACATCCAATTCCTCCTCCTTACCACTGAACTCAAGAAATATACATGAATTCACCAGAATCCTGCAAAGCTTTGTTTGTGTTTTGGCTTGTTTTCAAATGACAAAAACAGCAACTCACTTTTCTGAGCAGGTTTGTAAATTTATTATTACAGTATTTCTTAATTTAAACTTTTTAATCATTCACTTAAAATAGTAAATTATTCAATTCTGACCTTAATAAATATATTACATATTAAATGATTCACATCATTTAAATTAAATTTTCATTATTAGGACTGATATGTTTTACATTTTAAGCACTTTCTAAAGTGATACACTTTTAAAAAATTTTAAATACTGTCAATGACGTGTTTATCAGTGCAACAAAATTGCACAATTAAAAGCAAAACTATTTACAAGATTTATTTTCACAAAAATGTGCATTACGAAAAAAATTTCAAAAACATAACAGGTATTTAGAAAACTGGAAAATCTGTTGTATAACATACTTTAAAGATACAAATAATTTCAGCTATGCTGTTTTTCACAGATCAATAAAGAAAGAATTCTAAGACTGATAAATTACCTGGCATATGAATTTGACTTTTGTTTTTTAGGTGTGCTCCTCTCAGGTATCCATACAGTGATATCTTCCTGTCACATTTGGGATTGATTCTAACATCTTCTGGGTTTGTCAGCTCTTCCATTCTACTCAACATTTAAAATAACAGTTAAAAATATCCAGAGTCTCAATGGTAACTTTTGAGAAAAGGTAATTTATGAGAAGAGAACATCACTGCTCCCACTGCATGATCTACTGACTCTAATAATCAAAACTGAATTATCATAAGAAAGAAAAAATATTTTAAAAACATTTTAGAATTGTATTTTAAAATGTGTATAATTATGTTCAACAAATGTCCAGAAGGTTTACTGACACTTCACTGAACAGGTATTGCTTTCTTAGCACATTTTAACTACTCTTTATCGGCTTTGCACACACAACCCTCCTCTAATCAATGTCACCCTTAGAGGGCAAACAGCAGCATGTCACATTCCCTGCAGCCACACAACACCTTCTTCTCCCTAAGAATGGGGGAGAGCAACACAAAAGCTGCCAGGGAAAAGAGCGGCTCTCTGCAGACAGGAGGGGGAAACTCCTTTCCACTCTGCACAGGGGAGGCAGCACACAGAGCCCGGGAGGAGAATGGGGGACACAACCCAGCTGCAAAGCTCACCCAACAACCATGACACTGCAACACTTACAGCAACCTAAAACAATGTTACTGAAAAGTTACAGAATGTGGGGTTTGCATTTTCCCTCTCTCTGCTTTATGTGTTTTGCAGGACTTTGCACAGTGCTTATCTACTTCTCTGACAATTTTTGCTGAAGAATTAGAGCTAAAGAAGGGGCTCATTCAAGGCACCTTGGATTATTGTGGGAATTTAGTCATAACTGTAAGCACTCTGGTAATAAAATATGAAAGATGAGGTAATTTCTTAAGCAGGCACAGCTGCCATCAAGATTACTTTCATGTTCCAAAGACACTGTGAATCAAATGCTATACTGGGAGAAGAGCAGAAGGGATATTCCAGGGAACTCAGAGGACTAATTCACCAGCTGTTGTTTAATCACTAGAATGCTGTTTCTCTTCTACACAAATTCAGTATACTCATCAACCAAGCAGGATTATTTCAACTATCCTGTCTTTCAAAAGTATTTACATATACCAGAGGCATGTACATGATCTGACACAAGTGAAAACTGAACAGCACAAACCTGGAGAGGCACCTTCCCTTCCCAAAGCCACTCAGGGAGCACCAAACACCCATTCACACACAGAGCTGAGGGCTAACAGCACAGCTTTTCAAACAACAAGGTGCTGTCTAGGCTGAGAATAAGAAAGAGAGAAAAACACACACCTGTCTGCAAGAACATACGGGTGAGACGTTTGCCAAGTGAGAGGCCGGAATTTCATAACCGAGATAAAACGCCCCAAATTGTGAATTTCCTGCTTTTGATATTCTCCATGAACCATCCCAGACAAATAGAACAACTTGGCACCCTAAACACATTAAAAAACATATTAAAAAGACATAAAAACATTAAAAATTATGATTAATACCCATAAAACTAACAAAAAAAGATAACAGAATTATAATTTGCAAATCTTAACTGAAAATTACATTACAACTGGTTCTGAAAGGCCAAACTAACCAGTTTACTTCAACATGAAAATTGTCCCTTAAATCTTAATGGGAAACTCTTCACATCCTCAAGACCTCAAACAGACCTACAAGCAGATCCTCCTAGCACAGCACCTGCATAACAGACCTAGTAACAAATTAAGCAGCTTATCACACTGGGATAGAGAATAACCACACACAAGTATTTTAGCAAACAGAAGAAAGATTAACCAATCTGACACAGTATCAACATTGTTCACTTACCTATTTAAAATATGCAAGAATATAATAAACACTTAAGTATTGACTCACTTTTAATTTAGCTTCCATAAAGCAAAATAAATTAAAAAATTAATGTTAAATGTCATACCGGATACACTTCAGTCCAGAATCTGTGCTTTAACTTCTTTTTAGTCTTCTTCAATTGTTTGTTGTTCTTGAATGTGTCCAAGTGGGTTAGAACTCCCATAATTTTGGGAAAGCCATGTACCTGGCAAATGTTCAGGAACTCAAATGTCTCCATCTCAAATCCAAAGCTGGCATCAATGAGCATGAGAACCTGTAAACAGAATATCCACATTTCACTACAGCAATACCAAAGTGCCCACATGAGCTTATTTCAAAGATCACAGGTTAAACTCTTAAGCTTCTCAGGGACCAAAATTTTGCAAAAGATTCTGTACTTTATTTTCATATACCCTGAAAAACAACTTTGGCTTTTTATTTGAAGTATGGGACTTGGCTGATAAAGATGTTCTAGACACTAGGAATGCAGTAACATTCAGTATTATTATAAGATCTGAACAAGTGTTTACCTGGTGAATTTAAAACATGTAAAATTGATTATCTTCCAAGATTTTCAGGAACATCTTAGAAAATTAATAAAATTTATTAAATTAAATTAATAAAATTTTTACTTATATCTGTGTCTTGGATTCAGTAATGCTGCTAAGGCCAAGTCCTTCTGTAAAATGAAACCAACCTTTTTCCCTTGTTGCAATTGCTGTTACACATCACTAAAATGCACTGACATAGCAGCCAACGGTCACATGAAAATGGAAGCAAAGTTGGTTTAGAGTTTTAACAACAAAGAACTTAAAGCATACAGGAACTGATGACAGATCTTCAAGCACTGATGTAATCTCAACCCCCTAACAACAAATCCAAACAGATTCTCAGCACCATGTGCACACAGAATCTGAAACATCCACCAAATATACCAGCAGAAGTATTTGTACTGTTTGGTACATCTCAGTAGAAAACATAAAAGTAGAAGAATATCTAGATAAGTGAATACATGTATTTAGATTTTATATAGTTAATACTTAGACAAGGATCCCAATACTTAATCACCTGTGAATATTATCAACATGTAAAGTAAAACTCTAAACAAAGGATCAGGCACTGGATCCCCAGGATCAGCTGGTGTAATCTCTTGATCCAAAAGTTGCAAGTAAATTACAACAGTGATCACACTCCACTGAAATCAGCTGTATTACCACAAAACAGACGGAGACAGATACAGTCCTCAGGGTGCACAAAAAACCCCAACCAGTACACTAATACATACTTCCACTTTGAACATTAGTTGAAAACTTCTTGACTAAAACTCATTTTCAGATTTTATATGGTTTAACCATATAAAATTAATGAGAAGCCAGTGTGTCACCTCGGCCTGTGGTAAGATCTCCCACTAGAAGTTTACCAGTTGCATGAAGCCCAGCAGCACTTCCCTTCTTTCACATCCTCCCCATCACACACACACACACTTTACTTTCCCCCACACTCAGGATGAGCAAAGTCCTGGGGTTGTTCCAGAAGGTCTGTCAAAGAGCTCAGGTCTTGTTCTCTTTGAAACCAAAGACAGTTTTGCCTTTGATAGCAAAAAGTGTGTAGAGAAACCAGACATTGGTGCAGTCCAATCAAAAGTAGTGTTTTCAACATAAATTATAGTAGAACTCACATTCCATGCTAACTTACCAAATCAGCAACTTTGGCCAGGTCAATCATTGTGTTAATGTCACATCCACATTCAATAATGGTCAGCCGGCGTTTTTTACCTGAAAACAGAATTAAACATCAAAAACCGCAACAGAGGGAGAAAACCAATTCAGGGAGCAAACAGTTTTCTTTTCAGGTCCCATTCCTGGAGTTCCTCCAGGGTATCTGGGACTCAGATTCTTGTCTAGCATGTAAATCATCCAAAATGCATCACTGCTGAAGTGTCTGTTTCTACCTGCTTATAACTGTACTAATATATAATTTTTTAGCTTAAAATTATCCAATCTTCTTTTACTGTACATATGCCAGATCACACATCCAAATGATATCTTCAAAATTACCAGAAATCATGAGAACATGAACACATCCCAGCTCTCAAAGCAAGACAAGCAAGGAGCACAAAAGAAGCGTTTCCATTTCTCCTATCTTTGTTCTCACCTGAAACGATTGTAACAGGACCCCGGATTTCAACCAGCTTTTGCCTTGTGAAGTTCTTAATGAGACACTTTATTACAGTGCTCTTCCCAACCTTGGGAGGGCCAACCACAACCACCACCACGGGAGGGGGCTCCAGAGGAGTCCGGTCAACCACGGGAATGTGATGCTTTTTAGTCTTCAGATCCTGAGTCCTGAGGAGAAATTTGTAACAAATAAATAAATACAGGAATGTCATGGAGAGTGGCATTTACTGCTTGAAAGACTTCAGTGTTTGCAAAGGCTTGAACACAAAATGGAGCACAAGCAGAGACACCAGGTACAGCTCCTTAAACTCCCACTGGGTCTGAGGAGCTATACTGCTTTCCTGTCGATTAACACAGTGCACAACGCAACAGAGGCACAGAGCACCCCGCTCCTGACACACACACAAACACAGCGGGACTGGGTGAGTGATAACCTGGGCAGACACCCCAGCGGAAATCACACTCTGTGTACGTCTACACAAAGTAACAAGGAGAGCCCAGGCAACTCCCACCGCTCCAGCCGCCTCTGGAGCCGCTCCCCACTGCTCACCGATGGAAAGTCCTGGCCATCCGCACAGCGGACTGCACTGTGAACGCTTTGGGGTTTCTCTTCCGTGCGTTCTCCTCATCGCCTATCCCCAGGTCATTGAGATAACGTTTCCTTTTCTTCTCTGCCTTTGGCCCGCTGTGCTTTGCACGATGCTTCTTCTTCTCTTTTTCCTCCATCTCCCTCGTTCAACAGCTGTTTACAACCGGCAGGATGCCGAGTTCTTCCTCCGTGTGAGCAGCTGGCACAGGCAGAGAGCACAGAGAGCACAGAGAGCACAGTGAGCACAGTGAGCACGTGTGCGCAGCGCACCAGCCGGAGAACACCGTGCAAGCACCGACACACCCGACTCCCGGGGCCCACGCACGGCCTGCCCGGGCCCCGCACTCCCGGGGCAGGGCCGCGGGCCCCGGCCAGGCCGGCAGCGCCCCGGCGGAGCGGCCGAGAGCGGGGAGCAGCCACCACTCACCTGGGCCGTGCGTGCCCGCTCCGGCGCTGTCCCCCCGGCCCGGTGTTATCCCCCCGGCTCGGTGTTATCCCCCAGGCTCGGTGTTATCCCCCCGGCCCGGCGCTGTCCCCCGGCCCACGTGTGCCCGCACCGACCGCTCCGTTGCGGGGCCTCCCTCCCGGAAACAGCGGCTGCGCGCGGAGTTCCGGGCGCGCCGGAGCGCTATTGCGGGCGCACACGGTGTCCCACAGCCCGCACCGGGACGGGAAGCAGGACGGGAAGCGGGAGCCGGCCCCTATGCCGGGAGTAAATGACTCTCCTGCAAGCTCGGTGAAAGCCCGCGGTAGCTGCCCGGCAGGGCCAGCCCACAGCACCCGGAGCGGAGGAGGTGTAGGGAGCCTCAGCTGCCGCGGGCTCGGGGCAGCCCTCTACGAAGTGGCGGCTGCAGCGGTTACTGCGAGGATAAAAAAAAAAAAATAAATCCTTGCCAAGGACTATGGGAGAAGGAACAAGTCAGAGGGCAAAAGCTATGAAGGGCTTTTGCGTGCAGTGCATTGTGAGGGAATGAAGGGATGACGGAAGCAGCGGGGTCTCGGCGCTGAGCCCGGCCTCACGGAGCCCGTCCCGGGACCGAGCCCCGCCCGGGCACCCAGGGCCGCGCTCCCTGAGCCCCGGGAGCGGCGGCTGCACCGCCCCCCGGGCAGCCCGTTCCCGTGACTCATCACCTTCTCCCTGAAGAAACTCTTCCCGATTTCCAACCCAAGCCTCCCCTGCTGCAGGGAACACTATGTCCCCTCCTCCTGTGGCTAACACAGCTGAGGTGGGGCGTTTTGCAGGTACCCAGCCCTGCACCCCCAGGGACATGACCAGGCATGCAGGGGGCACGGCACCCAGGTGAGAAGTGAGCCATTGCTTTATCTCGGGCCTGGGCCCCGCCTGAAGGCCAGTCCCGAGGTGCGCTGGTGGTGCATGCCCTGCGCAATGCAAAACCCTCTTGTCACGGGTGATTCTCCTGATGGCATGAGCCGGCCGTGAGGCGCAGGGCTGCTAACGAGGTGTCCGGCCGTGAGCTGCTCCCTCGTGCTGCTGGCCCCATCCTGCCGCCCAGGCTGCCAGGCGGACTTGCAGGGGCCGTGCCTGGGGCACCAGCCCCGCTGCTGTGAAGAAAGGAATGGGATTTCAGGTTCCCACATAAGGAGCAGCTCGGGCCACCCTGCAGTGCATCCCAGCCTGACTAAAAGTGACACTGGTGAATTTGGGTCCTTGCTGTCTCTTTGACAAGTTATGTAGAAGAAAATACATTTTTCAATATTTAGCATGTAAAATCCTCCCATCTTTTATAAACAGGAGTATTTTACAGGCAGTAGAAGAGTGGTTCAACTGCTGAGCACATTTGGTTCCTGCCCCAGCATCACCTATCATATGACAGCAGAGATGCTGTTGGCATGCAAGTCCAGGGGAGGCCACTGCACCAACGCTGTGGAAGTACCTCCTACGTGTTGAAGGAGCATTCTCATTAGGAAGGTATTATGAGGGAGAGGGTATGTGTAAATAAATAAGTCTTAATGCGTTTTTTTTCCAAAATTTACTAGAAGAGTCATATATACAATCATAAATACAGTCTTTGTCCTTCATTCTCAAATACAACTTGTGTTCAAAGTGCCTTGCAGCTATTGTCTGAAGCCATACAGCTCTTCTGTAGTACATGAGCTTGTTCCAATCCTTTGGGTTAAGGCAGAAAAGTTACAACCACAGATATAAATTACTGACAAAAATCAGGACAAATTTTCTGGATTTCTTGTGTACACACTTCCATAGACATTTTGTTCAGGGATATCAATTTTATTAATAACATAATGGTCTGTGATTGAGTTTTATTTTCATTGTTTCTCTTGTTCTAGAAACAAAATAATTGAGTTAATAGCAAATTATTACAATCTAGAGCATACTTTAAAATTATTCCAGAGCCACATTTAAAACACAAAAATAGATCTGCATGTAGAGTTTTCAGCACCCTAGGCCTAATACTGCTTTAACACACATCCATGGCAGTTCTCCAGAGGTACACATGAAGAACCTTTCCATGATTACTGTGGTTTTCTGGATAACCATGGATCTAGAGAATTCTAAAAATAGGCTCCATGTGCAAATGCAAAGATGAAACACATTCCTCTCTCCTCTGAGTGCAGTTTCACAACTCCATGAAGGTAAAAAACCTTAATTTGGCAACTAGACAATCACAATTTAAAAAAAAAAAAAAAAGACAATTTGCAAACAAATTACACAAAATAAAATCACAAAAATATTGCCTTTTAAAAGACTGTGGTCATTTTTAAATGAAAACACTATATATTAAGTACCCAGGAAAAGACCATTAGTGTTCTTTATGAGGAACATACCTAAAATGCAAACACACCCAGTGAGATGTCCCCTGCCACCACCAAGGCTGCTTTCCCCATGCTTGTACCCCTCTTGTGTTAATGCTTGCTCAACTAAAAGCTATAAATAAGTCTGTCATCTAGGATTCCTTAAGTTAAAATAAGTGAATAAAGACCGGAATAGAAACAAAACTCAGTAGAGTAATGCCACAAAAACACCACCCTAGTGCTAGGGCTCCTGGCAGAATTAACCCAGCACAGTCTGAACACACAGCACTCTCCAGTGCTGGCACACTTGTGAAGATCAGCCGATGCACACAGGTTAATGTTAGGCTGCCCACAACCATGCAGGAATGCTGCAAGGGGCTGGTGCAGGGTGGCTTGGGCTGGGGAGGCAGCTCAGATGCAGCAGGTAGCCCTTCCTAACATGGCTTATCTTTGGTTCCCTTCCATACAGGGCACGAAACTCAGAGCAAGCACTCTGCACCTAGACCTGCAAAACCTCTAGCCACTTCAGACAACACTGGCAACTGAGAAAAAAAAAAATCACATTCATTTTCCACCAGGCAAGTGGACCCACTGCCAGTTTCATGTCTGACCCAAATGACAGACTGAATTCTGGCCACCAAAAGCAGAAAGGTAACTTTTTGTCTGACCTTGCTCCACATTTTGCTCATTCTCAAACAGCAAATCTAACCCTATTCCCAAAATTTCATTTCTCATGCCCAGCCAGTGAGAGTCATAGTCATTTACTGACTCCAGCAGCTGCTGCTCATACAATGGGGCTGGAGTGGCAAGTGCACTTTGATACCCCCCTTCATGCTTTGGAAGTACCAAAGGAGGACTGCCATTACTAGCTGCAAGCAGAGGTGAACTGTGCCTCATCTGCTCGGGCTCAGGCTTAGGTTCCCCCCCATCAAAACTAAAAGTGGAGCCCTTCCCAAAGGGAGAAGTGCTTGACTTGGCATACAAACAGTTCTCAACACCCAGGCCCTGGTTAGCACTGCAGTAGTTTAACACAGGCTTCCTGTACGTGTTCTCCTTAGCCGCTGGGTACTGGTGATCTGTACAAGGCTGGAAAACATCTGCATCTGAGTAGCAGCCTTCAGGGAAGGATTTCTTCAGGTGCGGATACTCCTGTGCCTGCTGCACAGGGAGCGAGAAGGGAGGGGCACTCCCCACGCTTCCCGCACCTGGTGGGAGGCCTCTTCCCGAACAGTCCAAACCGAAGTCAGCTGGGCCCTGACCCAGCGCTCCAAAAGTGTTATCCAAGCTCCTGAAATGCATGTCGAGCCTTGAGTACAGCTGCCCCGAGTAGAACGGCGGCTGACCACCGAAGCTCTGGCTCCCTCCGGGCAGGCCGGGCTGCGGGCAGAGGAGGCTCCGCTCTGTCCCCGGGCCCTGCTGCGCCCGGGGGAGCTCCTGGCCAGCGCACCGGGGCGGCTTCGGCTTGCTCGGCCTGGCGTAGGCGGCGGCCTCGCACTTCTTGTGGTTTAGCTGCCGGGCTCTCCGGTTCTGGAACCACACCTGCGGGACCGGCAGAGACTGAGCACCCGAGCCGCCGGGGAAGCCGCTCGGCCACCCGCCCGTCCTCCCCGCCCGGACCGCCCCTCTCACCTGGATGCGGGACTCGGGGATGTTGGTGAGGCTGGAGAGCTGCTCCCGCAGGGCGATGCCGGGGTACGGCTCCTTCTCGAAGGCGCGGACCAGCAGCTCCAGCTGCCCCTTGCTGAAGGTGGTTCTCTTGCGCCGGCCGCCCTCCCGCCCCGAGCTGGGGCCGGCGGGGCGCGCCCGGGGCTCGCCTGCGGAGAGAGAACGGGCAGCGGCGGTCAGCGGGGCCCGGCAGCGTGCTCCTGCCCCAAGGCCGCCACCAACACCGCCGCCACCAACACCGCCACCACCACGGCCACCAAGACCCCCGGCGCCTGCCCGCCCGGCGCGGCTCACCGGCGGGTCCGGGGCTGGGGGCCAGGCTGGCCGAGGGGAGGCTGGCGAGCTCCATGCGGGCCGAGGTCTGCGGGCGGTGTAACGGCACGGGCAGTTCCGTGCCTTAAAAGCCTCCACCCGGCCTTTAGCGACCCCCACCCACCCGGCCCGGCCCCTCAGCGGCTCCGAGGGTGACTCAGAGCCGTCTCCCACACCTCCATTGTCATCCCATCACCAAAATACACATAATGAGGGCTCGCCCCATCTAAGGAGCCAAAGTGTCTCCCAGAGAAGTCCCCGCTGCTGCCACCAACCCATCCACCGTTCTTTAATTCAAATGGGGAGCAAATAATTTAATGAAGAAATCCCTCCGAGAGAGCTCCCCTTCTCTCTGCACCGCAGGCCTGGAGCTCTGCTGGAAACCCGGTGCTCCCCCAATGCAAGGAGGCCTCCGTAAGGGTGGTAACCCTTCTCCTAAAGGCAAGCCATTCTAGAGCTTACTGCACCCAAGTGACAAGTCCTTGTAGTCCCCATTTGGTTACCCTGCTCCTATTCCCATCCACGGGACATTTTGCATCAGCTTTACTGCAGTTAATAAACTGCTGGTGGCTTTACTAGACGTTGCATCAACACCCCATATTCACAGCAAAGGACAAAGCTTCCCTCAGCACACTCAGGTCACCCAGGTCAGGCGGAGCAGTCTCCCTCCGGAGTGCATGCTGAAGAGCTCAGCAAAGGTTTCCCTTTCCTGGGGCAGCTTTCTTTCCCTCCAGACAGCTCTGCTCATCCAAGTCAGGTACAGAACAAGCAAGGTCTGTGCTATCAGCCCAAGGTGAAATCATGAACAGCATATTAATTCAAAAGAGTGGCCAGAAATATCATTTAAGAGAGCCAAGAGTGACATAAGGGACTTACAGGGAGCAACAGTTGCAACACTGAAAAGGATTAGATGTTAGAAGAGAAGCAAATCAATTAGTCAGTGTAATAATTTGTCAAATGAGGCCACTAATCGCTGTCACTGAAGGTGTTCAAGAACAGCAGCATCATTACATCATTTGTTTTTCATCTCAACTTGTCCCCGTTCATTTTTCAGATTTGGGACCTACTCCAGCTTGCTGTGAATCTGAAGGGTACAGGGACAAAGTGTGTGTGAGCTGGTACACACTGTTTGCATTCTGCAGGGACCAGTGCACCCATCATCCATGCTGCCACTTCTGGGTTGAGCTGCACAAGGGTTTTAACATTACACACACCACCACAGTGCTTCACAACAAAAAATTAATGTCCTTCCACACAGAGATGACAGTCAGGGATGACTCCTGTGAGTCTGGTACTCCGGAGACTGGATTGCTTCAGCAGCTCAGTCCATAAGACAAGGTACATGCCCTCACTAAGCCTAAATAATATATTCAAGCAGAAGTACATATGTATCTGAGTGCTCAGATACAATAAGCAGACTTATAAAGCTTGGGCATAGTTTTATTGACAGTGTTCACGACAGCAAATTCAGTTTCAGCTATTTAATTCTTGTTTTAAACATGCAGGCTTCACCTCTAGCTGCCATGAAGTCCTCATGGGGCTTTGCACCCAGTCGTGCACAAGCCATGTCCAGTGCACTCTGAGCCAGCAAAGTTTGTGCAGCTGCTCCTTCAAAAAAAGCTGATTACCTTTTTTTTTGGCCAGTTCAGTTTTTGGTGAACTTAATACAAGCATCAGCATGGGACAGGGATACACAGGAGCAAAGGGTAAGAGAGAATCAGGAAGTCTCAATTTGAACTAGCACAATAAAGTATGGAATTGCATGTGACCTTTCCATCTCTCTGCAATTCCAATACAATTGTCCATGGGGTGCATGCTACACTGGATCAAGGATACCGAGGATGCTTGCAAGGGTACAAAGAGAGATTACTTATTCAGTCTGGACAGAGGGAATGCTGAAACAAATGCTCAAAATTTTCTTTCTGGATTTCCAGTTTTCATGGCAGAAAAGATCATCTCATGGGACTGACTATAGCACAAAGCTGCCCCGTAGGCATCCTGCAATATTGAGCTCAAAGGAAGAGGGAAACCACCTCTTCCAACACACACATACACACCTTATAGACACAGCCAGTGCAGAAGAGATAAGAAGGAGCCAGCAGAGGCTTGCACAGACTTGCACTGCTTGCTAACAGTGACGTCCATCACTACTAGCTCGGCTCAAATAGAACAGCTTTTGTTAACATCCCCTAGCATAGAGAGAGCAGTTCACACTTCCCGGAGTTATTGTTTGAGGAGCTCTGCCAGGCAGCCCCTTTACACCCTTCATTTTCAGAGATTTTCTTTGCAATGCTAATCGATAGAGATTGCGAGTTTTGTTTTTAAGTCAGATTCCAGGAAAGAAGATGACAATCGTTGCCTCCCCCTCCTTTTCCTCCTTTTCTGCTGAGCATATGGACTTGGCCTGACATAAGAGTTAATTTCTGCCACAGCTGCAGTTTGACCATACACTAATCAAGAACAGTGACCAGCCCTTGCTGCCCATGTTCCCTTGGCATCCTCATGCTGTTGCATGCCAGTAATAATCAAAAGAACTGTTTGTCAGCTCCAGCATCTCCTCTCTGAATTCCATCAGGAAAATCGTATTCTGACCCCTACTTTTGATTCATTACACAAATAGAGAAATGGGAGAAGCATGGGAAAAGAAGCAGGAATACCCAAAGCAGCATGCTTAACAAAACCAGCATATATTTGGTTCATAGATTGTCTTCAGACTTCCACAAAGTTCCACGGAATTTTGCTACAAATTTAGGTAGAGTCCAAATGTGAAAACCCATTCTGTCGGGGTTCCTTTATGCCCTTTGTGATACAAGTGCAGCTATAGAGGAATCCAAATCACAGGTGGGATATGCTGAGAAGAGAACAGAAATGAAGGATACGTAAGTGAAGTGTATTTAGGAGCAACAACGTAATTATTAGATACGGACTAGCCTCGGCACTCTTTAAAATGGCTCTTGAAAAAGGGTTTGCACCAATCCTATACAGGGCGCTGGAAGCAGCTCTGTTCTCTCCCTCCAGAGCAGCCCTCATGTCGGGAGCTTTGGTGGCCCCAAAGTCATGGTAGCACGAACGGTATGCTGAATCACCCAGGGCAGCAGGGCTCTGTCACCAGGCGCCTGCCTGGGGAGTCTTAGGAAAAGCGCCCTTCAGAAATCCCTACATCAAACATTTTCTAGGGCAGTACAAAGCTATTGATGTTTGAGCAGAACTTTCAGCTCGAAGGAGGCAAGCTCAATTTCACTAGTTGGTCTTCAGACATTAACACCTCATAAAAAGGATGCTCATGCCCTGCTTATCTGGAATGTGTCTTTAATTATCTTTTGGTACGCCTTTTGCAGCCCATTACTTACCAGTCAACACTGCTTTAATTATGGGCTTGGCAGTAACAGGCAGCTCTTACATCGTTGAAATAAAAATGCCAGAAAGCAACTCAGGAGAACTGCAAAGAGATTTCATGTTCAAATGGAAAACGGTGGAATTCAGCAAAGGGACATGGATTCTCATTCACAAAGACTTCGTAGCATGAGCAGTACTCTCATGGCCAGGGGCACCCAGGAACCCTCCAAAGAACATGAGCAGACAAGTGATGGCTGTGCTGTCCTCTGTTCCTCAGGGAAAGGAGCACTCCCAGCAGCCCCACTTGCTTTGAAAAGTAGCTCAGTGTCCGGACATGTCCAATTGCCTGGGGTGCCAGCAGGATGAGCAGCATGGAGGCACATTTTGCACCGTGAGCAAAAAGAAGGCAAAATTTATGACAATCCTTGCTTTTCAAGAGTATTCATTCCTCAGTCCAGAACCGGCTCTTGAGAGAGCTGTCACCTACACTGAGCTTTTCCTAACAGTAAACACCTTTTTTATGCCAAAGCATTGCTCTAGACTTTTCTCCTACCAAAAATAAATGTTGCTTCTAATGCTGGAAGGTGGGGGAAAAAATATCGCTGAGAACACCGTGTACTTTTGGGACATACCAGTCTTGCTCTAGTTCACACTAAAATCTACAGATTTCAAGATGAAAACTGCATTAGGCCCATTTCAGATAACTTGGAATAATATTACATTTCAGTATTTCTTATATTTAAATAAATATAAGAAATAATTTAAATAGTTTTTGTCACTGATTGTAATGCTCTGAAATCCAGGGTGGTGATAAAAAAAGCTCCTACCTACAAGACTGAATGTCTGTTTCACCTGATATTTAACTCTTCACCAGTGACAAAAATTAGATACCTGCCACAGGAGGGTAGGAGTCTATAACCAGCTCAGTAAATGACATACTGGTACTTTTACTTAGAAATTATGATGAAAACTCGGTCATTTTCAGCCCAGAGTTTCTATTTTGTGAATTTATTCAGTCTTTCTCTGAATGTATGTAAATTTTTAGCTTCTAGAGCATCCTCTCACTAGGACATGCCACATGAAACACTTAGTTTTCTGTGTACTGAACATGTAACTTGCTAAAATCATTTGGTGCTTGCTGCTGCCCACCCAAGAACGTGTAGTGACTTTCACCTGGTTTCAGCAGTTCACACTGCTGGAGTAATTTTTTCATAAGACCCCTTCACTCTCTACCTTCAACCACCTCCCTTTCCAGTCCGAAGAATCCCATCTTATTCATGCTAGCTGCTCCATGCCTTTGTCATTCACATTGTCTTTTCCAGAGCTTTTTCTGGTTATGCTGCGTCCTTCATGAAAAAAGAAGATAGAGTGACTCGCAGAATTTAAGATGTAGAGGAATAATGATGTTTTAACTATTATGAAGGTAACGTGCAGGTTTTTTTCCAGTGCTTTCCTAACAGCTAACATTTCTGTTGTCTCTTTGACCCTCACTGAACTTGCATTCTCATAGAATTATCTATCAAACTCCAAAATCTCATTTCTGTGTTGTAATGGTAATCTGCTGTGAGACCTGAAAACAGTTCCTTACTTGTACTGTCACTATGCTGCCTACTGGTGAATTTTTGAGTCCTGTGGCAGTCTTGAAAGAAATTGTCATCCCTGTCAAAGAGAAGGCTGCCTTAAATTTTATAGGAAGTAAGACCCTAGATCATACCAAAGCTGAAGTATTTGTAAAAATTGTGTATTTTATTAAGTGGTAGCCCAGCAGCGCCCAACACTGTTCATTTTTTTCTGGGCAGTGGAAAAAAGTCTTGGAAGATGGATATAGGATAGCTAGGAAAGTGGTGATCACTGCCCCCAGCCTCATGCAATACAATGTCTCCTGCTCTGGTGGAGGAAAAATCTGTGTTCTGTGGGACAGACCTGCCTCCCACAGCCACACAGAACACTGATCTGCAATTTGGACAGGCTGAGCCTGAGTCTGTAAAGGGTTAGGATGACCACAGGGAAGGACAAATCTGCAGAACAGAATCCGCACCAGTGCAGGAATGGGCTGGAGTAGGATTTCCCTGTTCAATCAGCCTAAAGAATAGATTATCATTGTTCTTGACCCCGTTGAACACACAGCAGAAAAGCCACACAGCCATGCAGTAGGAAACCTGTGGTCAGTAAAACCCTGCCTCAGGAAACATTAAAAAATTGTGGATGAAATATCCTCCAGAAATCCAGCCTGGGCCTCCAGAGGGTTACTGAGCACAATTCAGTCTGGCCAGCCCTCGCTTGCTGCAGCAACACTGAGGTAAATAAGATTTCCTTTAAATGTCATGGTATTTCATGCCCAGTACAGTCAGGCTCACAGGCTACCTTATTTTATGGTAATCCTTTTCTCTGTACTCTGTGCCATCTCCTTCCCTGTCTCCTTTCCTTTCTGGGAAAGCATCTGTCATCATCCTCATCCATGCTGTTCATGTAACTGCAGATATATCCTGTGACTGATCAGCTCCAGAAGCATTACTGGACTCTTAGACCTGAGAGGATCAGACCTCTGAACTGCAGATGTTTTAGGAAAATGACTATCTTTTTCTTGTGCTGACAGAATATAAGGACAGCCCACGGGCTATCACGATACCACAGAAATACAACAGACCTCAACATGGTAGTCTGCCAAACTTGATTATGATAACTAGTCACCTAAAGACGAGTGAATTTGGCCTTAAGGCTAGTCTGCTGGGACTGGAGACAAGTTGTCTGGAGTCTTCTCCTCCCTGTTTAAAGAACTATTGCTCTAACCTTCCTTGTCAATCCTATTCCTCCTCATCTCCCAAATAACATCCCCACCCATGTGGCTGTAGTAAAACATGCTTCCCACCTATCTCACCCATCTGCTAGTGAGTGACCCCATTTCTTTGCTAGATCTGTGCTGGCTTTTTTCTACTGCATTTGATTTTTCCATCACAATATTCCTATTTCAGACACATAGGAAACAATATTCAGGACTATAAAACTGTGTCAATTGATATGACTTGTTCATTAACTGAGAAGCACAGAAAAGATCCATTAGTTGGTCCCAGTGGACCCTCAAGAACAGTAAACTAAATGGAAGCCTTTCCTTTTCTCAACACTGCACTCTGTTTACTGCCACACCACTTGGCAACATGAGGCAGTGTCTTTCCCAGTAGGAAGCAGTAATAAAGAGTTAGGAATTCCTTCAGAGAGAAGGAAGAAATAGTGTCAGATTCCAAACACTGTCATGAAGTGGTTCAAGGCCACAACAAGACATCAAAATGCTGAGGGTTTGCTGGAGATGGACTCCTTCCTCCTGTTATGACCAGTGTATGTGCTGTAGGACGCTGGTGTGCAGAGTCAGGGCACTGGACCTGTTTGAAATATGGTTTTGAATAGTCTGAGCTGCTCAGGGTTTTCCAACATGACCAATATGAATAAGGCTGTCTGTCACAATCTATCCTTGCAAATTACATTCAATTTTATTAAATACCCTCCCCAAATGACATAAAATCTTTCTTTGCTCCCATACCTTCAAAAAGATCTTGTAAAATGCTTACAGTTCATATCCAATTTTTACAATTCCACCCGATCCATGTAGCATAAATCCAACATTTATAAACTGAGAATTCAAATGGATGTTACTTGTTAATATTTCATTTTTAAAGCTACCTCACATAATCAAAAAAGACATCAGAGATGTCCACAAAATATTTTTAGTTTGACTCAAGTTACTGACTTCCAGCAGATTTGGGTAAAAACAAGTAGAGAACTGTAAACTGCAGAGCTGTGGTAAAAAATGAAGCTCTCTGTGCAACCTGGACTTCAAACTGGTGAGTTTTGGCTGTCTCTACAAAGGCTTATTAAGGTAATGTTGGTTGAAACACATCATGATAAAGGTGGCTGTTTCACCTTCCTCTTCCTCTTTAATAAGAGAAAAAAACTCCACAGTGATATTGTTAGGATGAACATATGGAACTCTGACATAAATTCACCTCTAAATGAACAAACTGAATTTGTAGTAAAATCAACGAGAATTTCATATGTTTATAACTTACAGCTGTAACCTAGTTATTAATATTTGCAAAGAATAATGTATTTAGCTGGAACCTTTGTAGCTCACAATCTCCAAGACTTGAATTATGTTCATAATTGTGTTTAAAATGTGACAGAAGAGAAGTAGTTTTATCAAACATCCAATGAATCCAATGAGAAATGAGAAGGATGCAGCAGACATATGCAAAGGTTAACTCACTCCAAGCTGCAAAGGCTATTCACCACAGTATCAAACAGAATTGCTATAGCACATTGTTTCCTATTATGCACATCTCATTACACTCAACATTTCCTGTAAGTATTGGACTCTGTTGAAAATCTTGTCCATTAACCTCAAGAATTTAATACTTGTCAAACTGCAACACAAAATATTTTAAAAGACCATACTTTTCCTTAGCTTCTCTAGTCTTAGAACTAAACGACTAAGGTGATACTGTTCTGAGTCCCCACTAAAAATTTAAAATGCCAGGTTAATTAGTTACATTAGGAACCAGACATTGCTTGTAGTGGTTTCACTGTAGCACTGTGCCATTTAGCTCTGATTTAAAAAATAAGTCCTGTTGATAATTCTATTTCCTTAGGTGACTTTCCCTGAATGCATCCCATCTCTTTTTATACCAGCTTCAAATGCAGTTTAAAATAGGCTCCAGTTTATTTCCAAGTAACTTCCTAAGAAAAGCCCAATCCCTAAATCCTGATTTATAAAGAAAGTTGCTGTTTAAAGAAGTCACCTCACTGACTCTAGCATGATGACTCATGCCACAAAATTCGTTCTGAATTTGACTAATCCTCCCTCCTCCCCCTCTTTTTTAAAGGAATTTTAAAAGACAGAGAAGAGCTAACGTGTCTCTATCTATTCTCTGGCATCCACCAAGAACACCAAACAAAAGAGGCCGACTACCTGGCAAATACCCTTTGTACTTCCCGATGGAAGTGAGATAGCCAATATCTCTAAGTTAGAGATAGCAAATGTTTCTAAACTGAAAAGGCAACAGTTTTCAAAGTTGAAATCTTAGAAGTTATGGTAAAATAGCTTTATTTTCTGTAAACTCAGCAAAGTGAATTTGTTCTGCATTTTTTCAATAATTCACATAACAGTGTTTGGGATTTGTTGTTTCCAGTTTAGATTATAGCTGTCAATAAATGCAATTCATTGACAAATAACTTTTCCAATGCTGAAGCCGCAAAGATAACTAATCTGTCAAAAAATATGAGGGCACAATTGCAAAACTTCACAAAATATGATAGAGCAAGCTTTTCAGCTACTCTGGGGAATTACTCCCTCAAAATTAGCCATCAGATATATCTAACACCTAAGAAACACAAGAAAGATTAATCACTGGAAGCTGTGGACTTTCTGTTTTATGACACCTTCAAGGTAAGACAAAATGCCCCTTGAAACTTATCCTGTAAGTCACTGACCTCTATTCAGAGAAACAAGGTAATATTTATTGGCGTGTGCTGGCCAGACTAGATGATGCTACAGGTCTTCTGGCTTTAAATTATTAAAACTGGAATTCTATTCAGCTTCTTAAATACTCTAAAGACTCCTCTCTTTGTCAAGAGAAATAGTCTGTTTTAACAAGTCAGGCCAAAGACACTGTCCCATATCAGAAATGGAATCTCTGAATGTCCCCAAGAAAGGCCTGAGCGCGGAGTTGGCTCCATGAACTATTTCACATTCAGGTCCAAGGCTGCTGAGATGCCAGGGCTGGTAGAGCTGCCCATGACAGACAACAGGGCCGGCAGCGAGTGGGGCTGCTGCCCCATGGGAAGAGTGTCACCTAATAAAATATATATATCAATTATTTTTTGCAACAGAGAAACAAAAGTAAGGCAGCTCCCTGTCCTCTGCCCACGGGGCGGGCAGTCCTCACAGTACGGGTGACACGACACGGTCTGACCATCACCAAGGCCAGTCTAAAGAGGCAGCCCGTGCCTCTGCTGTGCATGCACCGCCCTCTGCAGTCACCGCAGCGCAGCAGCCGTGCACTGCAGCCGTGCAGTGCAGCCGTGCAGTGCAGCCCTGCAGTGCGGCCCCGCAGTGCGGCCCCGCAGCCTGAGCCGCTTTTTGACTGCGTTCCCGAGCACGGCCTTGCTGTGACCGCGGGGATGGCCCTGGTGTGGGACGAGGTGGGCTCTCCTTGTGCGGGCCAGTCCCGGGCTCTCCTACCATAAAGCTCGGCCCGGATCAGGATCTCAGCTCCACCTCTGGGCACGGCATTATGTGTACATGGCAGAAGCAATTGTGTACAATGTTCCAAGGAGGAAGAAATTAACAAATGGGCTACTAAAAAACAAACCAAAGCAAAGCAAACCAAACAAACGCGGGAGAAAAAAACACAATAAATTTAATTTCAGAAATTTCTTCCAGATACCAAGACGTAAGTGGGGGCCACACAATCTTCTCTCCTGCATCAGCAAAGCAACACAGTGACATTTATTAATCAGGCGTAAGTCCACAACCTCAGTGGGTTTTGTAGATGGGATTCCCAGCAGTTTTACCACAGCAGGATTTTTTACCAAACTCTCTGGTAATCTCCAAAGAACACCCCAGAAAAAGGAGGAAAAAAAGAAAAGGGCGGGGGAAAGCATAGGCATGTCATTAACAGATAATTATCAGAGCAGCCTATTTAGCCTTCCTGCAAGGAGAAACAAGAGCACAGCCAACATTTCACAGTGTGTATGCACTCTCAGTCATGCCGAGCAAACAGGTCGCAAAGCTCAAAGGAAAGCATAAACCTGCCCAACCCACCCAACATTTCTAGCCCTGAGCACCTTTCCCAAGGCCGCGGTGACTCATCACCGAGACCACATTCCCAAAAGGGCACAGAATAGAAAACGCTGGACTTAATACGCTTTGAATGGCCACTTTTGAAAAGGGAAGGTACTCTGTATTGTTCTAGGTAACGACTGCTCAGCGGCAGGAAGGTCAATAGCTGTTTATTTTACCCCAGGAGCGAGCGCCAGTGCAGGCTGCGAGCCGGGCCGTGCTGCGGCAGGGACACCCGTGTCCCCGGGGCGGCCCCAGGCCCTGCGGGGGCCCGGGCACAGCACAGCCCTCAGCCGCCTCCGCCCGCGGCCCCGCGCCGTGCCGCGAGAGGGCGCTCGCTGCTCGCGGCGCGGGCCGGGGCCGGGGCCGGGCCGGGGCTGCCCGGGGGCGGATCGCGGGCCGCGGCTGTCCCGCGTCCTGCATGTCCTCACCCCCGAGCAAACGCTGCAGTCAAGCAGCAAGGAGTCCAGTTGAAAAGCTCACTCCAGCTTCTGTGCTGCTCCACGCTACGCTCGGTACAGAAACGCAGAATCCATTAGGCTGGAAAAGCAACCTGTGACCGAACACCAGACGGTGGCACTGAGTGACACGTTCAGTCTTTTCTTAAACACCTCCAGGGACGGTGACACCACCACCTCCCTGGGCAGCCCGTTTCGGCGTCTAGTCACCCCAAACTGCCCCTAGTGTAGTTCTGGACTATGTCCTCTTGTCCTGCCACTGGCTGCCTGGGACAAGGGACCAATTCCCATCCCCTACCCCCTCCTTTCGGGCAGTTGTACAGAGTGACAAGGTCACTGAGGACCCTTTTCCCCAGGCTAAACAACCCCAGCTCCCTCAGCTGCTCCTCACAGTGCTTGTGTTCCAGACCCCTCACCAGCCTTGCTGCCCTTCTCTGGACACATTCCAGCAGCTCAAAATCCTTCCTAAACTGGGGGGGCCCCGAACTGGACACAACACTCGAGGTGTGGCCTCACCGGTGCCAAGTACAGGGGGATGACCCCTTGCCTGGTCCTGCTGAACACACGGCTGCTGATCCAGGCCAGGATGGCATTGGCCTCCCCGGCCAAGCGGGCACCCTGCTGCCTCACGTTCAGCCAGTGTGGAGCAGCACCCCGGGTCTCTCTGCCCTGGGCCACTCCCAGCCTGGGCTTGCAGAGGCCCGGTGCAGGAGGCGACCCTCGGTCACACCGGGGCTCCCTCCAGCCCCGGGCGGGCAGGCGGTGCCGCGCCGCTCCCCGCCCCGGCCCGGGGGCAGTGCCCTCCCGGGGCTGGGCTCCGCCGCCCCCGCCGCCCGCCGGGCCCCGCCCCGGCCCGCCCCCCTCAGCCCGGCCTTAGCGGCGGCGGCGCGGCCTCCGCTCACTGCGCGGCACGGCGGCATGGCGGCGGCGGCGGAGCGCGGCCGCGATGGCAGCTGCCACTTCCAGCGCTCCCGGCTCATCTGGATGGTCGCCATCATCTTCGGCATGATCCTCCTCGGCGTAAGGAGCGGCGCGGGGAGGGAGGGAGATGGGTCAGAAAGCGCGGGGTGCGTGGAACAGGTTCCCTGCACCGTCCCCGTGTCCGCGGAAACGCCGCTCCCTGAAATAAACGGGAGGAAAAGGAAACTAGAGGTGCTGCTTTGGCCAGGCAGGGAGGAGGCTGGACGGAGCCTGCAGGAAGGCCGGAGTGAGGGAGAACCCAGCTGGTCTGGAAGGGAAGCGAGGCCGTGGCGCTGGAGCGTCCCGGGCCCGGTCGGAGCATCCCGGGGCACGGCACCGAGCGGTTTGCGGGGCAGTGCCCTGGGAGAGGGCCGCGGCATCCCAGCGCTGCGAGTCGAGGCACTGAGCATCAGCACAGCCTGTACGACCTGGTGGCGTTGGAAAACACACGAGTTCAGTCACCGCGTTATCTTAATTTCTAAAAGCAGACTTCAGCTAAGTTAGGTTCGATTACTGGAGCCAAGATATTAATGGCTTTTTGATGTATCTGACCAGTTTATGAAAGTCGTCTCTTGACTTTCACGTGTTGTGATTTTCTTTCTGTTTGCACAGATTTTTCTGAACTTAAGAATCACCACTGTAAAAATGACAGTCGAGGCACGTCAAGTCACTCACAAAACAGTTTTTGGGCTGTTTCAAGAAACAGAGCGAGCTTTAAGCAGATTCCCTGTTTAAACCCATCACCTTGCATTTTTGGCAAAGCTAAATTTACATCTAGTGAGAAGCTGCAGTGTTGATAGCAGAACCAAGATAAGGCAGGGTGAACTTTGGCCTAGCGCTCACCTTGGTCCCCAGTGGCCTCTGAAGTGCACAGCTCATCGCTCACTGCCTGCTTCTCCGGTTTGTGAAAATCAGGGTGCACAGTGCTAAACATTCCAGACAGCTCTGTGACAGGAAGGAAACCGGGAAAGAAATTCTGCATCTCTGGTCTAGGGATTCGTGCTCGGTTTTCTTCTGCGCCCTGTTAAAAATAAACAAAAATCTGACATTTCCTTTTTTAGGGGATGAAAGAAGAAAGACTAATCCCCTAGTTTTAGATAGCTATTCCTCCTAAACACTGTATTCATTGTTTGGTCTCCTCAGGTCACTTGCCTCAGATTAATTTCTTCAGGACAAAGACAATGTAGGTTTTGCAGCTTCCATGTCTAATAGGTAATGAGCTTACAACTTAAATACCACTTAACGTGCAGATGCACTCTTGGTCCCCAGACAGCAACCTTAAACTTATTCCCTTGGCATCTGGTATGTCAAGGAATAAAAATTTCCTAGTTGGAATCTTTCAAAGGCTACTGGAAGAATATGGTCCTTGGACAAGGTTAATGGAATGAAAGAATTTAAGTACTATGAATAAATGTGCTCTGAACTCATGGGGGCTAACTCAAAAATAAAGCTATTTTGAAGGTTAAATTGATAGTACCTCTACCTTGAAGTAAGATAACTTTGTTTTTTTGTTGTTTTGGTTTTTTTTTTTTTTCAGTGGGTAACGCTTTGGCCTTCAACTATACCTTATAGTTACTTGGGATTATTTGGTACCTTCCTTAATTATTTGGTGGAACACCACCACAAATGGGTATGCTACGGGTAAGTTATATTTGACTGTGTAATTATTTTGCCTCTCTCTGACTCTTAGTCTGTGTTAACAAGCTTTCCTGTAACCCAGTTGTTAATTAGATTTAAAGAGCTCTCCTTTCAAGCTCATTACAATTAAGGGTGTGGGGTAATAAGTATGTAGAGGACTAGACAGGCTAAGACCAGTTTGATAGTTCAAAAATTCAACTTTGAATTTGGCATACTGATGGTTTAACAAGAAAGGGAAGAATGTTAAGATACTACTTTTGATGACAGTTATTAGTCCAAAGTTATGCTTGTACCATCTACTGCAAGTGTTTTTCTTCTCTAGTTGTTACTCAAGTAGTCCAGTTCTTTCTTTAAGAATCTTTTTTTATCCAGCTTGAATTCAAGAACATTTTCTTCCCTGGTACTCACTTCTGATCTACATGAGAAATAACCTGCTGAACAAACTGCATAGTGCTAAGTTTTGCCGGGTTACAAAATTTAGTTTTTGCTACTGTAATTACCAAAAGAGCCGAAAATATTTCCTTGAGCTCACTGACTTCCTGTAAAGACAGAAATCAGTAGGGCTTTCTTGTTTATTTTACCATCATGCAGAACCTTCATATTGTCTTAGAGCATCTTCTGCTTTAGCAAGGTATTGAATTGATTCTAACTGAATATCCTGTCTTTTTTTTCCTACAAAAGCTTCAATATAAAAATGTGTAGGCCAAGCGTGCCTACACATTTTATATTCTGAATGTATACACACAGTTGTTTTCATAGAACTAAATCTGTAAAAACTTAAGTAGCTCTTTAGGACCACTAAAAATACTTGTGTAAGTAAAAGGATAGATTTTGCATGCTTAACTAAGATTAACTTGTACTGCTTTCACTAAGCATTTGGCTTTTGGCTTAATCTAAGTGCTGAAAATTTTGGAAGCCTAGTGGATGCTCCAAATAGCAGGTCAAGGCTTATTGCACAAGTTACAGTTGCTCTGATTTTCTCAGTGGCCTTCAGTTACTTTTAAGTTACACTTGTGGGGTTTTTCCAAGATGAAAAACACCCCTTCCTTTCTAGGTTAAAATCAGTTGTCACTTCAATGCTTCCAGATTTGTATTCTCTGCATAATGCATCTTGGATACAACAGTTTCTCCCTAATTTTCAGCAAAATAAACCATGTTTTCTTTCCACCAGGTTCTGGGTATCCTGGTTGATTCACATAGTGGAAGCCCTCTACGGTATTAAGTTATGCCAGTAAGTTGTTTCCTCCTCTCACTCCAACATCGGTTTTCTGCAAAGGATTTCTGACTCAAGTAACATAAGCAACAGACTGATTGTGGTGGCTCTCAGCAGCAGTGAATTCAGAGGATGCTGGTGAAATTCTTGCTGCAGTGGTAGTGTGCTGTTGGTTTCTGGCAATTCTCCCAGTGGTTACTGTTGTGCAGGGCAGCAAAACCAAGGGCTGGCAACTTGCACAAGTGGCAGCAGCAAGGTTTGCCAGAGATTGTCTGGCAGCCCCTGAACTCCCTGCTCACTGGGTACCACTGCTGCTCAGGAGGCAGAGGGAGCAACAGACAGTGTAGAAATAGTCTGATAACTTCAGGTGTTAGAATTTTATCAGATCTTTCCTCATCAGGATTGCAATACTGCTAATCACACGCTTAAACAATCACACTTGTATTGTGGGAACACAACTGGGCACTTTCATCTGGGGACTCTTGCAGATCTACTTGCATCTGCAGGTCCCTGGGATAAAATACTTGAAGTAGTCATACAAGCAAGGCCATCTAAGTCCTAGGTTAGGATATCAATGTACCTGGAAAGGAGTGCTGTCCAAACACATCATCCTTCTCTAGGTTGTCATTAGGTTCTCATGCTCTGCAGTCAGGCCAGTCTGGCCACAGTCAGGCCAGTCTGTTTGCCATGATGGGTTTCCACTTCATTTGGGTCTTCACTGCTGTCTGTCCCAGGCTTCTCAGGTAACAGCTCTTGGAAACAACAGGATTTCGTTTCATGGAACGCTGCATAAGTTGGTTTGTTTTTTTTTTAAAGATAGTAGAATGTGGATTATTAATTTCTGCCTTCAGAATGAGAGTTAGTAAAAATTTAGTGTTTAGCAGACTCTCATTTTGAGTCTGAGTGTGCAAATAAATGGGTATCGGGGCCTAAGGCAATTCTTTCAAGTATGAGGAAACTTGACTACCAGTAAGCATACCAAATGAGTATATTGTAATTAATTTTACTAATGAAGTTTTACAGAGTAGTGTTAAAACCCACTAAAAAAAAAAAAGGCAGAGGTGGCCTACCCATGATCATCTCATCAGGAGTGCTGCTTAGATTACCTAACAGCTGTACTTCTGTGAGCACCAAACACCATTTATTTTTACTTATGTAAAAGTTATGTCTACTTGGCAACATTGCAGAGGAGGCACAAAGAACACTGTGAGGATGCAGATACAAATTTGTTAATCAGCAGTAGTATTGTCATTGGCTCTTGGCCTGTATTGCTGCACATGGTCTGTTCATTAAGCTTGTCTTGTAGCAACAGGTAAATTTCTTAAGCCCTTGTTCTCCAGGTTTTGCACTAATTTGAAAACACTGCAGCTGGGATTATAAACAAAAAAAACCCACAGCTATATAATTGTTTACAGGAAATGTGAAACCCCTTGGGTTTGCTGTTGTGTTTATACTTGTTCCTTTCAGTAGGAGTACTTCTCAAGAACAGTGGAGGAGAAAATGACATTTTCTGTAACATACAGAAAAAGTCATATATGTTATATTGAAACTAACTAACATAGGAAGGTCTCTTCTTCATAAATTAAGTGAAGTGCCTTCAGCCCTACTACCTGTCTTTGTCTAGCCACAAACTCAGGTACCAGTGTTTCTCCATGCCCCATCACACAGTCATTGTCAGGTCTCTGCCCTGCCAGCATAAAGTCTTCCTTGACTAACACAGCAAGAAGTTATATTCAGACTTGTGTATTAAGTATTAAGCTACTCCAGTTTCTTGCTTCTTTGCACACAAACTTCTGGGATAAGTAATTTCAAATAGGACAGATGGAGATTGCAATTTATATATTGTTGAGGAAATTTTATTCATAGAATGTCTTTTCTTCAATAAATAGCTCAAAATCCTAAACCCAGAAGAAATGGTATGTTTAGTTAGCACAAGGAATGTCTCAGTATGGAAACTAATGTGCTGAACTGAAATGTTCTAATCCTGTCTGAATCTCAAGGAAAGCTAGAGATAGCTTACCTTACTTTATAAGTAGCAGTACAGCCTGCAGGAGCCGAGTCTTGTGACACATTTTGTGTTTTTGTTACAGAGCTAAAGGAATCACCGACCCGGCTGTTCAGTTTCAGTGGTTTGTTCAGACCCTGTTATTTGGATATGCTTCCTTCGGTCTCCTGGTGTCTTACAAGCCTGCAGACAAGAAGCAGTACTAGAAGACAATGAAAGAAGTCACTTCTCACATACTTGATCTCATTTTTCTGAAAAGACCCCCACATATGTATCTAGGTGCTGAAATTAGCTAAATTACATTCCTGCTGCATGATGCAGTGCCCTTCTACCCAAGCAACTCTCCTCTTACTAAGCAACACAACTAAAATTCACAGGGCCCTGTGGATAGTTCAGTAGAAAATCATAACTTCAGTCTTGGCACTGACAAATTTTAATCCTGTTTGTTAGGCAAGAAGCCAAAAGTTGCTCCTCTGCAGATTTTGACATGTATACTCTGTCACTGAGAGCTGGTAGCAGTGGTTGATAAATTACCTTTTCATGAGGAGAATTGTTCTTCTGCAACAGGGAGGGTTATTTACATCCACAAGGCAGCTTGCATCTGTTTTGTAATAGGATTGAAATTTACCTATATTTTCTCTATGGGACTGACATTGTTGTGAAAGCCTGCTCTTTGCACTTTGTTTTGTCTGCTTACTTTGTTCCCCAGAGGACAGACCACTGTACTGCTGCAGGCACATTGAAAAGACCAGGTCTCAGCTCAGGCTGAGGTACAGTGAGCTTGGATACATGAAGCACTTTAACTTGGTTTAATACAAGTGCCTTAAAATTCATGCAGCATGACCTCATCTTTGTAATGAAGATTTTAAGTTATGAGTTATTATAGTATAAAGTAGTTTTGAAGGCAGCTTTTTTGAGGAGTGATTTATTATCCAAAGGAAAAAAAATCATTCAAAAATCTAGCTGAGAAATTGATATTTGGGAATGAAATTAGATGTAATGAATAAATATACTACTGATTCCCAGCTGCTGGTCTTCTGAAACCTAAGGTTGAGAGACCACCATAAGCACACCTCAAGAGTATTTCCTGTATGTGTAGTGAGTCTTCCATCAGACTGTCTTTTAAATATTTGAACAAGAATTTAGCCTGTGTAGTTTTAGCACTTTTAAAAGGAATAACTATTTAAAGTACTAACTCTGGTGTGGGGAGAAGTTTTATCATGCCATTTGCCATGGTACTGTTCTGGAAGAAAGGGTAAGAAAAGGTTGTTCTTTAAGGGCTCCACAAGGTGGTAACAAATAACTTCGTGCCTTGTGCAGTACCTGCAGGCTGTAACACTTTGATGTGGGAAGCCTTATTCAAGCACAGATACATAAAGTTTTTGCTTTCGGTGGGTACTAAAAGCATGAAGAACTGAAGGGTTTTGAAATGGTCTGTTTGTAGTTTGGGTTTTGTTGTTTAATGGCAAACTGTTAAACATTTTATAGAGAAGTAGAAACTCATTTAGCGGCTAGAAATCCAACAGGAATGTCAAGAGCCTGAGCTACATTTTACTGTGTAACCTTTTGTCTTAGTCTGTGACCCTGGAATAAAGATTTTTAAAAAGTGAAGAAGTTGTTTTTAATACATCCTGTTATTTATTAGAAATAAAATCCCATATAAAATACATAGACACCTTCTTGACACCAGCATCCGTGTTCACACTTAGAACATGCAGGACCAGCTTTCCAAAGTCCCACTGCTGGGACTACACTGCCTTCCCCTCCCACGGCCAGGCTGCACTGGGCAGGCTCACCCTCAGCCCTTTCCACTGGGCTCTGCAGTGGCTGCAGGTAAATCGCAGCTCTGAGAAGTTAACCACGTCCTGTCAGACTCCCCTAATTAGACAGGCTTCCTTTTAGGTGGGCAGTGGCAAAGCGTCCTCAGTTCAGCCCATTGAAGCTGGAGCAGAAAAAATACATACTGCCTTAGTTTAAAAAAAATGACCAAGTTAGAACAAGGCACTGGCATGAGCCCCATTTTTGAAGCCTCTCTGGGATTTTTGTTTAGCACGACAGAGTTCAGCAGCTTTCTCTGTGGAGTTTGCTGGGCATTGCTTACCAAAGCGTCTAGAAATGCAACTCACAGGTATTCATTCATTCACCTTCAGACACTTGCTCTCCCCAGCCTTTGCTTCACAGTAGTTCAGTTTTAACACTTGTTTAAAAAAAAACGCAAAACACCCCCAAAAATAAAAGCCCAGACAGAAACCAAGCAGTGTTTGCTGTCAGCCTCTGTCCCAGAACTGTGAACGGCACCAATGCCTGTTTGCTGAAGCTGTGGAGGCTTCACAATGCAATCCCAACTGCAAACCTGAGGAGCATGGGACAGGTAATGCTGACTGGCCTTGAGGAAAAGGAGCAAACCCACAGCGTGACAAGACTGAAAATAATATTGAGATATCATTTGTCAGTAGGTGTTTGTAGTGCCCTTAGCAGCACAGTGAGATAAACAGACCCTTAATATGTTACAAAATTATTTTTAAAAGCCAGCAGGAGCACAAATACAGGTCAGCACCTCAGCTCACAAAGACACATTCCTGGCTTCCACAGGCTCAGCGGAAACGCTGCAGGTTCCACCAGGCAGAAGCATTTCTCCAGGCTAGTCCTAGTAATAAAGGATTATTCTTAATCACTTAGAGCAACTCTTTCCACTGCAATCAAAATGTCCTTTCCACAACAGAAGGGCAGAGCAACAGAAGTGCACCCTGTGTTCCCAAAGGCTGGGCTGGGTGTCAAACCACCCCCATCAGCACCCAACCCGCCCTGCTTGTCAAAGGAAAATACTTCCAAATGGAGTAATTCACTGTAACAAAATGTTTCAAAATACCACTTCCCATTGAAATGAAATCCTAATGAAACATACAGGAAGAGCTTTTACTAAGCCTCTTCTAAAAAGGTAAATCACCAAGAAAGCTAAGATGACATTAAGAAAGGTTTTTCAGGATGGATATTTCTGCCAACTTGGCTGGTGAGAGCACTGAAAAATAAATACTGTTTAAACATCCATTTCAAATTGGAAATAAAAAAAAAACCAACCCTTGCTATGAAAGCTAAGTGCAGGACTGGGTATGCATTATATTAACAATGTAAAGTAGATGCCAAGAAAATTTAAAAAGCAGCCGTGCCTGTTTTTTCTAGACATATTAAAAAACACCCCCGTTCATTTACGTTTTTGGCCTGCATTGGTGATCAAAAGAAATAATTTCATACAAGTCAGAACCACCTCACTTAAAACAGTACTTTTATGCTGTGATTGCTTGGTAGCTTTGTTGCAGAAGAAAACAAAGAAACCACCCAGATCCATTTTCACCCTTAAATCACAATATGTGTAAATGAGTGTACCCCTTAAAGTCAGGTTACCCAGGTCGTCATGTCTGGCAAATCACTGCTCACATCAAGCTCTGTTGGGGAGTTCTGGATGTGCAGATCAGGACATGCAGCATCAGCTCAGAAACACTGCAGAGCCTGGACAGAAGCAGTGAGAGGTCTCCCACCCATTTTCAAAAGCTACTTCTAAAGCTTTCAGGGCTGTAGCTCATTTTGTGAGGGAGTGATGAAAACTTTTCTCAGAATCTCAATATGCTGTCTTGCTTTGCCTCTTTTTCATGCTGACCTAGATTTTTCTAAACACAACAGGAGTCAGCTGAGCCAGACTTTGGAAATACCCAAGTGCCGGTTAATTAGGGCCATTTAATTTGCTCTGGGGCCGGGCAGCTGGTGCCCTGCAGAGCAGGAGAGCCCTGGTGAAGCTGGGGGAATGGGCTCCTGGGTCACTGCCATGGAGTCTGCAGGGAATTTGACCACTATAGGCAAGTCCCACAGTCTGATGGTTGTGGGCATTCTGGTACAGTCTCTTTATGCAAGAGCCACATGAACAGCTCAAGAAATTACCATAGCTTGTTGAAAGCAAAATAAACAACATCCCTCAGTACTTCCTTTACTCCTGCTTCTGAGAAGAGTGGTAATAATATGGCACAATTCACTTACTGTGCTGGACCTCACACAGCCCCTGCAACTCCAAACATACCTACAGCACATGCATAAGGGGAAAGGAGGAAAGAGAGATGTAAGGAACATTATTGTACCATTTATCAGCATTCTTTGAGACCACTTTCACAAATGAAAACCACTCAGGTGCCCCTTGTGGAAATACACAGGGTGACCAGTCTACTAAGTTTAGCAATTACACAATTTAAAATGTCTTTTTAAAGACACTCTAGGCCTCTTATCAAAAGGAAAACCACGTCCTTCTCCAAAATTTCAAAAGTGTGAAGGATAGGGATTTTCACAGCTGCAATCTGCCCCTGCAACCCCCAACACCAGGCAGGTAAACCAGAAGTCAATCATAGTGCCTGCACTTAGAGGAGCTTTCAGACATCAGCAGCACAGGACAAGCCCCTGTATCCTTTGTGTGGATGCACTCAGATGTGATTGATCTGGCTCTCTCCTTAAGGACTCTTGGTTTCTTTAGACGGTCAGGCTGTATGGGCTTAGCTGTATGGGATGTTGATCATTATTGACATACTTCACAACAGTCATATTTGATTAGAATGTTTTCCAAATAATGCCACCAGTTATTGCTGCAGCTTAAAAAAAAAAATAAATGCTTTTGGACAACAGGAAATTCATCAGCTCAGGTGGGCACAATGTAGTGAAGGATCCTCCTCCTCTGAGATGTAGCAAATGTTTGGGAGCACATGAAAGCAAAGATTTGTAATAGAAGAAAACTCTAAAAACTTCAACACCCTATACATGGCAGACTGCTTAGAGTTAAACAAACTGCAGAGAAAGTGGTAGGAGAACCAAAGCCATCCAATAAATGACTGGCAGGAATTACAGCCAAACCCTAGATTGTTGCAGTTTAGTTTGCCATTCAGTAAACTACATGCCTATGTTTGGGTCTAGCAAAAGTTAAACAATAACATGTCAAATGCACTTACTGTGTTGTAGGATCGGGAGTTTGTGAATCTCCCAAAAGCTGTAGGCCAGAAGGCAAGGTGCTGCCTGTGAGGACATGCCACCTGCATGGGAAGATAAACTGCTCCTGATGGTGCAAAAACACGTACTGCCAGAGATTTAGATGTTAATCCCCAGCTAAAAGGACCTGGTTGAAAAAATTAAGGAATTAGTGTGGGAAGAGATTTTGTTTCAATTTAAGATGCACCTTGTTTGCAACAGTCCTGGGAAGAAGTGTGCTGTGCCCCTGACAAGCAGCGTGTGGCTAGGACAGCTCCCAAAGTGGCCTAGCTCCAGTGACCTACCTGGGTCAAGGCATCTTGTGCCTCTGGAGACAGGGCTGTGCATTTAGCCAGTGGCACGCTGGAAGTGAAGGACAAGTTCCCCAAAGTTGGTGATGATTGCAGTGAGAGAGCTGACTCAGCTGGTCCCATGGACTTCACTGACCCACCTGAGCCCAGCCCAGGACACACTGCACCCACAGCCTGCCCGCTGCCCAGGAGCACAGCCAGGCCCAGGGCAAGGAGCAGCACCTCCTTCTGTGCCACTGAGCAGGGTCCATGGAATGAACAGAGTCCATGCTGGCATGAGGATAGTCCAGGCTGCACTGAGGAGGGTCCAGGCTGCACTGAGCAGGGTCCATGCTGGAATGAGGAGGGTCCAGGCTGGAATGAGGAGGGTCCAGGCTGGAATGAGGAGGGTCCAGGCTGCACTGAGGACAGCCCATGCTGACTCCCACCACGCTGGGGAGCAGCCAGGAGCCTCCCCTGCTGCCACTCAGGGCCAGAGCAGCCATCCTGCCCAGCTGCTTTCTCCTCCCTGGCAGCTCAGAGCTCCCCCCTCGCATGAATGATGTGGATTTTGAGGCAATGTCAATGACAGCTAAAGGAAAAATATTAACTCTGACTTTTTAAAGTGAGGCTGCTGTCACTATCACACGAGAGAATGACAAATCTTTGCTGAGGTGGCATAGCAGAATTTTAATTATTTTTCAAATAAATACATGCTTAGATTTATGTTTTGCTGATTTAACCATTAGTGAAATTTTAAAATAATCATTAAAGGTTTTTTTCAAGGTACACAAGAACAATCTATATAAAAATATTTCTTTAAATAAAACATTCAAAACCACATTATTAGATCTTTGAAATGCCATAGATCTTATTATATTTCATAATTCAAAAAGGAAAAGGTTAGCAGCACAGGTATTTAATTATTCTTTCCAAGCATACATTCATTTAAATGTCTCATTTGTTTTTTTCCCCTTGGAAGATCTTAATTTTTTCTTTTAAGCCAATGAGACTTCAATAAAGGCAATATAGAATGTAAAACACCTCTGGTATTATTCTATTCACATAGAAAGTGTTTATTGCTGCAGAGTGATTTACACTTTAAACTATGTTTATACTTAAAACAATAAAAAAACCCCAAACTGCAAATATCATGTTTGACATTTTAAGCACCTTCTGGACATCACCTTCCTTCCCCCCACCCCAAACACATTTCTAAAATCATATAGTGATTTCAAGTGCATTGATTTTTGGTTGCTCTATCTGCTAAATCTTCTTGCCCCAGATTTGTGAAGACTTGCTAAATGCAGTTCCCACTGACAAGGAAAGAAGTTTTTAACGTTCTGAGTTAAAACAACAAAGTCCAGGATAATACAAAATTTTAAACCAAATACCCAGACAGCAGGACCTGTTGGCCACTACTGAGAGCTTTGGTTATAAAGCTCCATTTTCTTCTCATGCAGGTACCTGAGACATCCTCAAAATTTCCCGAGACTTTTGCCAGAAAACATGAGAGGGTAGTTAGACCCTTACCAGTAGTGGGTTTTCATCCCCAAAGCTGCTCTTCAATGATGTGGTTCATTTCTCATTCCAGTGGAAGTAGCAAGTATGTAATATGGACTCTGTCATCTATTTCCATGCAGATTTTTAAACTCTCCTGACAGTGGAGAGAAGAATGGTGTCTGAAAAGACACAGCTGTGATTTACAGGACCAAGGCCTATACCCATCATTCTGGCTGGCAAGAAGGGAACAAAACTAACCATTGGGACATCAATAATTTTTAGTTCCATGTGCAAACCAATATGGTCCTTCCAGAAACAGACCAAATCTGTAAACTATTTTTTTGTCCACCATTTGTCAGACTCTGTACTCCCACTCCCTTGCGAACTACAACAAGAAGGAGCAACTGATTATTTCTTAGAAAAATTCTACTGCAGACAGCCACAGTGCTGCCCTTCTCATCCCATCTTGCCTGTATAAGCTACAGAGAGAGATGGATCATGGAACCACAGAATGGTTTGGGTTGGAAGGCACCTCAAAGACCATTTAGTTCCAACCTCCCTGTCATGGAGTTCTGTTCACTAGACCCGATGCCCAAAGCCCCAGCCAACATGGCCTTGAATCCTTCCAGGGATGGGACATCCATCATTTTCTTGGGCAATCTGTGCCAGAGCCTCACCACCCTCACAGTAAAGCATTTCTTCCTAATGCCTAGCATAAATCTGCTCCCTTTCACTTTAAAGCCTTTGCCCCTTGTCCCGTGCAGCTTTCCTCTTTAGGGGACTGGACTTTTCCTCTTCAATGGGCCCTCTTTAGGTATTGGAAGGTGCTGTAAGGTCTTCCAGAGCTGAAGTTAAATTCTGCCCAAATTAAAAGGCACAACTCTGTGGTGTGCACATTCAGAAGAGGGCCTGAACTTCTCTTATATTTCTTGCCATGCCACTCTGTTATATTATTAGTTGGTCTCTGCCTCTAGTGATAAAAATGGTATTTAGGTCAATGTGTTCTTTGTTAATTGCATTAGCCATGTGCCTAAGACTTAGGCTTCCTCTTCTCCCAGCACTGCCTTTGCCTATTAACATGTGGTCTTTAAATATATGTCACTATTAACAGTGTACTCAATCTGTCAGGTGAGATGGATAGAGCCTGTTTTAGACAGACTAAGATAATCAGTGGAATGCTATTTACAAAATTCACATGGATAGCGAGACCCCTTTTTATATAGAAACACAAGCCAGTTGCTACTTTTTATACTGAGTCTCCAAAAGCAGAGGGAAGAAATATATTTGTGTTCCATTTATGAGCTCTAATCATACTCAATACTTTTTTCAATTTCTGCAAAATATTTTGGAATTTGATTTTGCAAATAGGATCATTTTCCCTTGGGAAAAAAAAAATTATATTGGCTTTTATCTTCCAAGGGTTTTTCTGCCTGTGTTTAAATCACCTTCTATTAGCATAATATTTCCTCACATGGTAGCAAAGACCAGAACATAGTCGTGTTCAACCCTACACACCTCCTGAAGCAGATTTAGCAAACAGAAAACTGCTTCTGGCTTGGAAACAGAAAATTTCTCTACTTGTAATGTGGCTAAGTCCATCAGAAGGAGCTGCATTACTTCAACAATGGGCATCAAAATCAGAAGACCTTTGAGAGGTCTATATTCAGATGTAAAGAGAAATGCCTTCTCCCTGTTTATGGAATATCATTGGGTTCTACAAACTAGCCAAAATCCAGGCAGCCAGCTGATAATGAATTGAGGAATTCCAACACCAGCAGAGACTAAGAGATTCCTTCAGCTAAACTAAAGTTCTGAGTTGAGCTTTTTTTTTTTCCCCCCAAAGACATTTACTACATTTTGAGCAGGAAATAAATATCCTGAAACTATTTGCTAACTGTTCAGCTTTGAAAGACAATATTTGTTGTGAAAGCCTCAAGGCTGGGGCTCTGCAGAGTGCTTGTCAGAGGCCCTCGTGCCCCCCGTGCTGTGCCCATCACCGCTCAGTCCAGGCTGCTGTGGGGTAGCGTTCCAGGAGCGCGTTCCTCAGCTGGGCTGTGTGGATCTTGTCTCTGGTCTCCACAGTGCAGATCACCTGGAAAAAGAATTAGGATCATTTCTGATGGCATGGCAGCAATCTCAGACAAAGCCATTTCCAACTTAAACCTAAAATACACTCATAAAAACAATCAGTTCAAAATAAAAACTCTGGCTCTCACATCCGCTGTCTATGCAGGTAAGAGAACTGACATTGCAGATATCTGGGGCTCTTCCAGCCCATCTGCATGACCACAAAACATGCCAAAACCCTACTTTATTGCCTTCAAAGTTTAAAGAAGACAGGCTGATCCTCTGCTGGCTTTTGGGCAAGGTACCTCTCTGCTCTTGGCCTCCCTGGAGACATCTGTTAGCAGCTCCTCTTTTCCTTTCCCTGTGTGTGACATTGCTGCCACCTCACCCACCTCTATTACATTTCTGTATTTCTGGCAAGGGATTGTTCCAGTACCTCCATCCTTCAAGATTTTTGTATTCTCCTTCTCTTGTCTGTTATGGAGCTATCCCCCACTTCTTTATAATCTCTGCAGTACTTTGGCTGGTTTCACTTTTCACATACCTTGCTTCATTTTGTTTTTTGTTTGCTTATTGCATCACGTTTAGTTTTCTTTTATGGTTGTTGTACTTCTAAATAAAACAACTTGGGCAAAACCAATCTTGATAGTTTTTTTTTTTTAAATTCTTCACTTGCCTCCACAGGTGCTACTGAAATTCTGTCATGCAGCCACTAAAGAAAATAACTTCAATGGCATTTTTTCAATTTTTTTATAATCTCTCTTTTTTGCATACTCACATTTCTGCCCCATCACTTGAAAGCCTGGGCACTAGCAAAGATGAGGCACCAAAGTAAAGGCACAGAAGGAAAAGCAGACTTCATAATTTTCATATACTTCAAACTCCTAACTTCCGTTACTGCTAGTCCTGCTGGAATAATCACTGATGTTGAAAGTGCCACATGGGGAAAAGACCTCACAGAAACATGGAAATCTAGCAAGGAAAGGACCCAAGATGAGTCACAGTGCAGCTACAGAGAGTTCATTGTAGCAGGCAAATCTACAGAGAGCAGAGAAACAACAAGCCATGATAACCTGATGGTGGGCTGCTCCAGACATGCCCTGTCAAAATGTTCCTATCAGAGCTGCATCCCTTTTAGAAAGCAACTAGGCAAAAAATACTCTAATTCATTTACAAGGACATTTCTAAATAAGAACTTAAAAATAATGCTTTCTGGAACTGTCTTAAAATAACAATAAACCTCTAGCAAAACTGTTGAATGAAAATATAAAACACTAACACTCCAAGTTAATCTAAATAGTCATAGCTCACTTAATTAGAAAACCGGCTACAGCTTCCCAAATACCCATCATGAAATAAGCCACAATTCTGATCTGGTCTTGTAATTCTTCGCCTCTTGCACTGCACATAGTTCTATTCGTTTGGTTCTTTGGAATACAAATTAGATGTTAATTTCTTTCTTCTTCAAAAAAGTGGCATTTAATCTCAAGAGAAGGACAGTCATAGAGGACAAGTAATAATGAGGAAAGGAGAGAGAACACAATGATTGGGAAAAGTATCTGAGAGCACCATTCCCTGGTTCATGTAAAATCCCTAAAGCTTTGCAATCATATCTTCAGGGGACACACACATGGAGTCAGTAAATAAAAACCAAAATTTTTCCTCTTCCATAGTAATCATGCCTGTTTTGTCCTGAGTAAATAAATTGCTGCTCCTGGAACCAGTCTGGATGTGACAGATTCAGCCTTGAATGTCTGGCAGCAAGCTGTTGCTCTGCCCTGGGAGCAAGCATGGGGAAGCATTTTGATTTATGGCTAATTATCCTCTCTGCCCTTTCCTTTCTGCTCATGATGGAAACCAGGCAGATCTCACTAGACTGGAGCCAGAGTTGTGAGCAGGTTGGATAAACACTGTCATTTTGTCCTAAGCATGCACAACAACCAGCAGCTGATAAGGGAGATACTATGCTGCAGTGTATCATGAAGTACTAACAGCAGCAGAAGTGATAAAAAACAACCCCAGCAATTCACCTGATTTTTCACAGTTGTCAAAGAAAGGAACAGAGAACATTTGGTCCCAGCAGGAGTGAAGAGAGACTCACACAACACCTCAGGGCAGCTGCAGATCTCAGCAGCAAGGAAGGCAAGAATTTACTTTCTTGCTTAGAATAAGCCCATTTACACCGCAGGTATACTTTTATAAACTTTCTCTCTTGCTTGCTTCACCTGCGACACAAAATTTACACATGTCCAACAGGGTAACCCTCACATTCACAGGGAGTTTATGAGGTTAAATTTCATGTGGGATGCAGAAGCATCCCAGTACCACTCGCTATAGGAGGTTGCACAGCTATCAATGAGCTAAGAGTAAGTGCCCCAAAATCACATTTAAGAATAAATAACAGAACCTATTTCCTGATCTTTCTTGTACAGACAAGGTAGAAGAAATTTTACGTTAAACTTATTTCATACTGATAAGCCCTCAGAACTATACATGGGATTTTTAAACCTACAAAGCTCTTACTGGCTGTGGGGCCATCTGTGCACAGCACACCTTTCTTTTCTGTGTATCAAAAACCCCACAGACCCACAAATAATAGAATGCATTTTATTAATTTCTCTCCTGCATATAATATCTTTGCTGAATTAATTAATTAAATAACAGTCTGGCCCAGTAAGACCATTAAAATAACCAGATGGACTGATCTTTTATTGTATTTAAAGTTCCATTCCCTGTGACAGGTAATCTAAAGATACATTTCAGCCAAAGGGTTTAGTCAGCCTGTAAGTTTTTCTCAGAGCAGGCCTACAAGTTAAAATTAAAGACAGAAGAGATTTTACTAAATATTGATGGCTTATGGGGCTTATTTAATGACTGGAATTATTGAGGAAACAGGACAAAGGCTAAAAAAGTATTGAAGGAAAAAATTGATTACAAGTTATTGCTGTGCAACACCAAAACCCAGATGCATAAATCTAAATATTCTTAGGAATTAAACTGACTTTAAAGAGAGGAAATTTCATAACTTCACAAAAGGAAGAAATTTGGAAAGTTCTGTTCTGAATAGGGTGGGCACCTCTAATTGCAAGATCTCATAGTGAAAGCATTTTGCCTTTTAGATCATATTTTTCTAGATTTTAAAAATGAATTTGACATGCCTCACTGCTCCCTGATGCCTACTATCTGTAGGCTGTGTGTGCAAATAAAAATAGTGGAGGGACATGCTGAGCCAATGTTAGAGAGCAGAGGAAATTTGAGTAGTACTGCTGAATCAAGAGATTTCAGTCTTTTGTCCTTTTCCAGGCTCCGTGTAAAGCTAATCCTAAATAACTAGTGCAGTTCTTTATGTCTGTGATTCGTCCATTGAATCTTTGTATCCTGCTTTTTTAATTCTAGAAACCATATTAATCATCTTAAGCTTTTTGCATAACTTAGTATTCATGAAACACCACATTTAACAACATTATAGGTTTGTTTGCTTGAAAGTCATTGGAGTTAAGAGTGAAAACTTGATTTATATACACTGGTTTCTGTTCTGTATTTAGAAAAAAGGGCTTCTTAAAAAAAAAATCAGCAACTGGGCAATTGTCTGAATTATTTGGTAAACACCCAGTGTAGATTACTTCACGTTACCGATTATTTGGTAACAGCAGCTCAGTTGATGGTTTGGGGATTAGCTGCCAGATTGTCCCCATGGTCAGAGCAAAGGCATGCTTGAGAAAGAGTGCAGCAGCTCTCAGTTGTTGTGCAACCCAAGCCCTTATCTTTTGGCAACTGGGGCATTCAGGTGGGTGAGCACGAGCAGGAACAAGCTGCAGCCACATTACGTAAGGCAGGTAATAACCCAACAGGAACACTCAGAGCCTCCCCAGGGCCAGCCTCTCGTTCTCCAGCTGGGCCAGGCTGCCCTGTGCCACAGTCTGCTGTGGAATGCCATCAAAGAACATGACCAAATACTTCTGGAGGGCCTCAGAAAAAAATGGAGTGATGAACTTCCCACTCCCAGTGTCTCCACTTTGCAGTTGGGGAATGGAACATGCAGTGGGCAATGCAAACAGAGCCTTGCCCAGGGTCATGCAGGAAATGCTTCTGCACACCTTAGCTGTACAGCTGCCTGCTCCTATGTATTTTCTTCACAGGGCACTAACAGGCAATATGTTGGCAACTGGGGACTCTAACCCAAAATATTCCCTTCCATCCTTTACTGAATGCAAGTTGGCACAAATGAATTTATTCAAATTGACCAGAGCAGATACAATAATGTATTGAGTTCTGGCCTGAGGTGAATGAACTGTATGAGAAAAACAGGCACTATACCACACAAAGCCAGGAGTTTCAGCACCACTGGGAGAATGTGTAATGTTACTGAAAGGAAAAGGAAATATTTGATTTATGATTTAGCATTTTTGTGCACAGACAGGGGGGAAAAGTAGTGTTGTGGATGTTCTTTTTACAGCCACTCTCTTCCAAGTTCTTCAAAACCACAGCACAGTGAAGCTCCCAAGAGGTCTGAAGTGAACAGACCAGACAACCCATAATGCCAGACAGGAGGGAGCTCAGAGGGAGCACTGCCACCCACTGAAAAGCTGCTGGGGCAATTCAAGACCTTGCAGAACCCTCCTGAACCTGCCAGTTTGATTATGCTGTAGTTTCAGTGGTGAGAAGACTTTTCTAGAAAATTGATGAGCTCAAGGAAATTTTTTTAAACTAGGTTGCCCGAGTCCAAAAATGATACATTTATTAAGCAGGCAAGATGCTGATCTACTTCATAGCAAAGAATGTCCCTACTTTATTAAGCTGCTTATTGATTTTGCTCATTGACTTCTCTCTGAGCCAATAGTAATATGAAATTAAAGGGACTTAAATGGTTTTGAGGAGGTTTACATATGGAAGCAATTTAAGCGATAAATTGTCGCGATTGAATCTGAGAAATATTACTGATGGAGAACAGAGAAAGTCCACAGAAGCAAGTTGTAGCTTCCTCCCATGAATTGGGTAGTCCTTCAGATATCTGTATCCAGTTAACTGGTGATATCAGATTATTTCATTAGCTCAGATCTTTTTTCTGCCTAGATATTCCCAGGCATCTAACTTCCATAGGTGTAAAATGTGAAGCCTACCAGACTGGTAATTTGTCTGATTTACTAAGTTATCTGTTTCAATATAGGGACTTTGGAAGTAGTCTCCTAACCAGTCAGGTAAGACTGAATTAGGGTGTAGTCCTCTGTGAGAAAGAAATCCAGAATGAGTCAGAAGGGAAGAGAATCTAAACTGGAGGTATGGGCAGGCAGAATCCTAAAGAAATTCCCATAACATTCCATGGAACACCAGCAGCTCATCTCTCTGCACCACTTCTTACTCTAATATAGATGTATTCTGTCTTTTTTTTTTTTTTTGGTAAAGAAAAACATCTGTTATTTTTGCCAGTAAAATGTTCCAATTTTTTTTTTTTTGGAAGTATAGTTTGAACATAAAATTTCATTTTAGAAAGTCCTTACTTTTTAATAAATCAGACTATCAGCAAGGATCTTCCCACAGAGTGTTCCAAGTGTGAGGACACACAGATGAACAAACACTAACCCAGGAAGGCATTTCACTATAATGGAAAAAAAACCCAACCAAAGCAGCTCTGTCATCCTGATAAGCAACCAGAAGCCAAACTTCTATCTTTTTATTTAGAAATAAAAGGGTACATCTAAAAGGATGATTAAATACTGAGGCAACAACCTTGACAGGACAGATTTGGTGTTTCAAATCAGCATCTATGCTCGTTGCTCCGTTCTGTCAAACACCTAATCTACATCCACAGTCAAAAGTCCACATTAAAGTCAGAATGAAATGGGTATAGCTGCAATACCTTTCTTGTAATTACTGCCAGTACAGCACAAGGTGGTAATTTTGGCTCTTGACCCAGGTTTAAATTCATGCTTTATTTTATGTGTTGTACTTTATATAACAAATGCATAAAACATTTTGATGACACAGGTCTTTGGCTTTTAGAACAACAAAGAAAAAACCAAAACTTCCCTCACAGGTATTAGATTTACTCTGAAAATAGGTATTTTTTCTTGTACCTGGATAGAGCAAATTCATTTTGATGCTTGCATATAAACCCTGTATTTTACCCTTTTTGATTACACATGCTTTAATTTTCAAAGAAAGCTTCACAATTCTCTAGATATCTAGATATTGAAAGCCATCATACAAATCCAATATCCAATTAAATTATTCAGGGATGCAAATTCCTCCCTTCAACCCTTTTGCACAACACTGTCAGATTCTTGATGTGAAATTACACTGTCTTTAAAGTGCAGAGAATAGTATATGGCATTGTTTTCATTCAGCCTGTATTTACTGAAAAAAAAGCAAAGCAAACCAAACAAACAAAAAGAAACACCTAAGACAATAGATGTCATTCAATTTGCTTAATAGCATTAGTAAAATCTACAAGCCTCACTCCATAAAAATGGCATTGAAAACTTTCTAAGATTTACAAGTTTTATTGACTCTAGCCTTCAGTGAAAAGCATTTCCAGAGCTAAGTTAGTCACTCAGAGGGATTTATCCACCTTATGCAGCGAGTGTCACACTATCTCCAAATCAGCCAAAGCAGTGAGCTGGATTGTCATTATGGCCCACTGCAGAACAATGTGGGTTAAGTCCTAGATGCTTGAGATATTGATGATATCATGTACCATAGTACCTCTGCCTCTTCTTTAAATCTGCAAGTCAAAATATTGAGCAGGTTTTGCATCCAGGTGGGAAATTAAATTTAAAGGCCAAAATCAATGAACTTGCTTACCCAGTAACATTTCTGCACCCCAATTATGAGCCTGTTTAGCAAAGATCTCTAATTTGACTTCCACCTGGGGTTTCACAAACTAAGTCAGGTTGGACCTGGGCAGCAATAGCATGAAATCAGTAGGACCACACCTTTGCCAAACCAGTTGAAATAAGAGATGCACCATGAGACAAATGGTTCTTTTAAGAGACACCATTAGCTGATAACACCTCTTCAATGCTTCTGTATCCAATACTCAAAGGAATAAATAAACATAGGCTTTCCTCTGTGCTCTTGGTGGCTAAGAAACAAAACTTGATCCCTAGTTTAAAATGAGGATTCCTTAAGAGTAAGGGTGTTCTCTACATTGCTTTGAGGCAAACATGTCAGACAATTACAGCCAGCCTACACAGCTGGCTCTTCAAGTTCTGGATGGATGCTGCAGCTTGCTCACCTCCTCCAGCTCCTGCCACACGTGTCAGGAGGGTTCATACCAGCAACAGGGCAATGCAACACCTGGAGTAGTTCACCAGGGTGTTGCAACAGCAAGTAAAACTGGTCCTGTGTTATTTATATGCCTGCTGAGTGTTTGGCAAGAAGCTGTATAACACAGAGGAAATAATCTCTGACACTGTGCACACCCTGTTGGACTTCTTCAACATAGACATAGAGAGGGAAACAGAATAAACCAGGGGAGGCCAGTACTATTAGAGAAACTGAAATTGCATCTCCTCTTACCTTGACAGTGAAGAGCTCAGATGTCACAAACGTGCGTTCTTGTTTGATATCCAAAACTCTAGATCAAATAAGGGACAAATTAGAGATCACAACAATCTCCTGTCACTGCAAAACAGTTTCTGAAAGTGTTTGGAGAGTAAATATCTTTCCTTCTTTCTGAATAAAATACAGTTCTACAATGCTACAAAGGTGTTTTCAGATTGGAAAAAAACCAAAGGAAATAAAAACTTTTCTGCATTATAACAAGAAAAATCCTTTGATTAATTAATTACTTACAGACTTGGCTTCAAAGATGTTTGGAAACACTTGCTAATCTTTAATAATCTTTGTGCTAGTCTCTGATTATATTTCCCAACAGTTAGTCTAATTTACCTTGCTTCCTCCCGAGCCAAAATCTCCAGTAGCTTTGACATGTCTCCTGGGCAGTCAGAAATCACAAGGGAAAATCTGCACACTCTGTTATCCAGGGTCAGGGCACGAGATATGCACTGTTGCAGCAAATGTAGTTCCAGGTTTCCACTGCATATAACAACTGCCACTCTGAAAACAGACAGGAAAATAAGAGTTTTGATTAGCACTTGCCTGTGCAAAGGAACTATAAATCATAAAGACTATGCCAATATCTGCCTGGTAGAACTTCCCCTCAATAAGTATTACAGATGAGAGGGCTCCTGCCTCAGCATCCATTGTGAGCAGGTAGGAGAGGCCTAGAATTAGTTGGTCTGAAATGTTGTTTTCATTTCTACATTTCCTGTAGATTTGAGTTTTGTTAGAGATAATTAGCTGGACCACTGTAGGTCTAGGTTTCAAGTTTTAAGAATTTGACATAATTCTCACCTGGAAGTCCTAAGTTTCAGCCTCTTACTGATACACAAAATTTATGTTCAAGGCTTTCTGTAACCATTGATTAAATTGATCACAACCCTGAAAAATGAGTGCAGAAATGTTTGAAGTGCAAATGAAGAGCCATGTGATTGATCTATGAAAATCTCTCTCTGCAGAGTCAAACCTAACCTCTTTGCATTTTTCCTTTTATTGTAGCTGTACTAAAATATCTTGCTGCTCTGTGTGTACTGTCAACCTCTTCTGAAGAATTGTCTCAGCAGTATTTTAGTGTACAATTCTGTGCACTAGAGATTTTATTTTGTCTTGAGGGCATTATGTTTAAATACATTCTGGACTATGAGCTGAGCCAAGGCTCAATCCACTTAAGTGCTGAGTCCTCAAGCTGAGGGGCAAGGCAGCACTTGGCCACATGTTGAAGCACAAGGATAATCCCTCTGACTTTGTGGACAGTTCTCAGGACGGGGAGGCAGGTGCCACTGGGTCACTGCAGCAGACAGCCCAGCTCCTGTCCCACCACAGACAGGGCTGGATTCCACAAGTGGGGCAAGAGGAGACAACAGGCTGACAAGAGCAGGACACTGTCCTGGCAGGTGCAATGATGACTCGTGGAGATGTAACTGCCTTTCCCCAAAATATCTGAATTGAGGAAAGGGACAAGATGTGTCAGGTCTCCAGGCTGGCATTTGTCTGATTCAGCACAATCTTACCACTTGTGACCAGTCCAGTCAGTCTGAAGTTTCTGCCACCGATGAGCCCCTTGGCAGTTCAGGGGCAGGAACTGCCTGGTCGCCCACAGAACAAGTAGATTTTCATCATTTCCTAGAACCAAGGTGCTCAGTCCTATGTTTTTGCCACAGTTCCCCATTTGCAATAGCTGCTGTACCTTTTACCCTTCAACTCAGGCAGCTTCCCTGCCACCAGTGCTGCAAGGCCAATGGCCCCTTCTGCATCAACCGTGGCTCGCTCGTACTCCAGCAGTCTCAGCATTGAAATGAGGATGTCCTCCTCCCTGAAAGCAAGAGACTTGGGTCAAAACAAATCAAAAGAGTTCCCAAAAGCAGAAGATAATGCATTTATGGGTAACTGGGTTCTTGCCATGCACCCAGATACATGTGATCCCAAGGTGGTGTTACAGAATGCTGTGCTGCTGGGGGTGAATGCACATCTCAGACTCATTATTAACTGAAAGACAGGATGGCTTGTTCACTAGAAATATTACCTAAATCCTAGTAGTAAGTATATTCCACAAATGTGGCCTTTTTGTGAAGATTTAGAAGAGGTTTGTCAAGGACTGTTGTTCTGGTGTTATAGAACACAAGGTGTTTTACGCCCTGAGCATGACCAGGTAGTGCTGGCAGGTGAAATTTTGGCCAAAGGATGAGTTTGGACAATACTTTTACTCATATCACTTCGTTTGAGGTAGTCCTGTGAGGAGCTGGGAGTTGGACTTGATAATCCTTCATGGATCTCTTCCACTTCGAGATATTCTATGATTTTTATGTTTTGTGGGTCTGGGTTCAAAGACTTCAGTGCCCCTCTTGGAAGGAAAGGTACCCCCATCCCCACAGTACCCCAGTCTGCACATTGCATTTTTCATATACAAAAACATGCATTCAGTATTATTCATGTCACTGTTTTTCTTCACCTACCTCACAGCAACAACTTTATCCACAAGCTTCCCAGTCAGCTGCAAAGAATTGCTGCCAAAGCAAACTCCACTCACATCTGCAGATTTCAAAAGACAAAAATATGAAGTTGGCTGCTTCAGACATATTCAACATTTTTTTAGAGTCCTGGCTGGTTTTTGCCCTTAATGAGTGCAGCACACTGCTGTTACATGACCTTAAGTTGCTTGATTTTTTTCATCTGACAGAAATGTGTTTGGCAATGAAAGACCAAACCTCACAAGAAGATTTTGCCATTTTGGACCCCTTCAAGAAACTTCTGATACTTCACTGGCATTGTTGCAGTGTGAGAGTGACCCTGCAGCCCAGTGCTTTTCACTGCTCAATGAGGATTGAAGGAGAGGAGACCCAAACATGGCACTGGGCTTGTTAGCTCCAGCAGGACAGCTGGCTAAGAGTGCAGACACAGGCAGAGCTAACCAAGAGAAATTAGAAGCTTCTTACAAAACTCCCATTTAATCCAAAACATCCACAGATTTGAACATCAGGCAAGCAGGATGTTCTTAAATTGTTTAATAGATGAGGTTTTTTGAGCAAATCAACTCTACCATTTATAAACACTTTTGTTCTGAGAACAGTTGTGTCTAAATATTCAAGCACTGCATCATTTTCCTGCCTTTTCCACATGAGCTTTCCCATTGACTTCACTGGTTTAGATGCTGTGTGTGAGCACAATGTTCAGACAAATACTCTCATATTTCTGAGTATTCACGTACACTGGAAATAATATTTTACCCCATCAAAGTGTGGGGGAAAATGTGACAGAAGTTGGTCTTACAGCTTGAACTAAGTTCTGACTTTTCAGAGAACTCCCTTAAAATATGTTTGAACTGAAATAATGAGAAAATAATATAGTTGGAAAAATCTGTTACAACCATTATTTTACCTCCAAAAGAATACTGCATTTTCTCACCTCCATAGAAGTGATGATTGTTGCAGGCTTGGTCATCATTTGGGTGGCCAGCTTTTAAGGACTGTTGCAATACTGGGAAACTTTCAGATTCAACTCCCTGAGGAGAGAGATGTTGTCACTTTTTTTATTGAAGCAGTTGTAACAGAAGTTGCCACCAAAGCAGATAGAAAAATCTATACAAAGTTCCTGTTCAAATTAACAATTAATTTCAGGTGGCAAAACAACTGTGCTACCACTAAACTTATTCCGTGGCTTACTTAGGACCAAATTTTTGCAGTAAGAACTTATTTCAAAACACAGAACTGGATTTTATTTGCTTAGGAAAAGTCTTCCCACACTTTTCTCTTAAATCCAGCCAAACAGCCAAAGGACAGGAACTTCCTTGGTTCTTACAGGGTCTTCTCTGAGGCAAAGCCCATGGGATCAGATAGTTCCTGTCCCCAGCACAGGCAGTCTCTGCAAGTGTCACTAGATACCAGCGTCTTTTGTAAACAGCTGTGGTGAAAACCACGCAAACACAAAGCTTAATAGGTGAAAGGCAACTTACAATTACAGAAATATGTGGGTTGAGGTGTTTGAGTGCAGCAGCTGACCCTGCCAGCAAGCCACAGTGGCCTCCTGCAGGGAAAATCACCGCGTCCAGCTTTGGCACCTGCTCGTACATCTCCAGCCCCACGGTTCCCAGGCCTGACAGGTACACAGCACTGTCCTCCCTGGGGGAAGGAGGGCAACATCAGCACAGGTCACAGTTCTCAGTGCTGTAATAATAATTCCATCTACTACTTTCAAGACATTGTTCAGCAGAAAAAGATAAATGTGAGAGTAAAGCAGCACATGAGGGGAGGAGGTGATGCAACAGGACGGTGCCATCAGGTGGATCACAGCATCCTGCTGCCTACTGAAAGAAAACTTGTGCTATAGACAAGATCCTCAGTCTTCAGATGAAGAGCACTTAACTCCCGTTGTTATCAGGGGTTTACAGAACTGGCAGGGAGAAGTCATATTTCCATTGCCATCACTACCTTCAGCTTCATAAATTTTAAATGCTGCAGTCTAAACTACAAGCAAAGTCTCAAAAAGAAATCCTCTCCTTACTTATCAGTGGATTTAGTGTTTGTGGTGAATGGAAATTTTCATGAGAAATGAGCAGTGTGTTCAGCCTCACAAATATCAAAGAGATTGCTAGAGTTGTCTTTCCACAGTCCAGGGCCAAGATCTGATACCTTTGCATTAAGCAAAGCATTTAGTCATGCCAAAATATTTACTGGTAAAATACTTTAAGGCAAATGTAGTATAAATAATATGGACAAGCAGCACCAAAAAATTGAAGAAAACTCCACTACACAGTCATGACTGACTTGGATCTATTTCTAAAAGCTGGTTTGCATTTTATTTACAAATTAGTAATGATGTAAATGTAGAACTACATGTAAGAAAATAAATATGAGCTCTCTGTACATTCTGCTTTTTCTGGCAAACAGAACTGTAGATCCAATGGCTGTACTTGATTTACTTAACCCAAGGATGTTTGGGTACTGGGAAACTGTTTTTATTACTGTACCTGTCAGACAAGCACAGAGAGGCTCAGTGTAGGAGCACAAAATTCCTGCAAGGAGGAGACCAAGGCTCTTGAGAAGTTACCTCACATATATATCAAGACACAGAAAATTCTTCAGGACAAAGGTCTATATAACTACACAAGAAAGGACACAATTAATGAACTTCCACTCCTGCAGCACAGCCAAAGACAAAGGCAAGAAATCATAGTAGAATGAGTAACTGAATGCCTGTATTTACTGTCTTTATCAAGATACTGAAGGAGCTCTCTCCTCCTCCTTATATGTGACAAAATATATCACTGGCCTCCTGAACAATTCTGTAGACTTATTCTCAAATAAGATTCAGATCCAAGTTTGCAGAGCTACCCCTGCCATAGTAACATGGGGTACAAGGGGACCTGCAAAAATGAGTGAAGGCTTGGGATATTCAGTGAAGGAATAAAGCCTCTCTAGCAACTGAAAACTGTCCAAATAAGACTGCTCTGAGCACAGACAGTTGTTAGCAATTTGAATCAATATTTCAGATCATCATGTTTTACATACTAACACCCTGTTGAAACATCAGTTCACTGATCAGCCATCATATTTTATAAGAAAATGTCTGATTTTCTTTGCATTGTGACTGCTAACTTTTGCCTTTTGAAAGTAAAAAATGTATCATATGCCATTGAGGCAAAAATGAAGGAAGAGGGCAGATAAATCTAAAGACTGTAGACTGAAACAAGTATTTTTGAGCCCAAGCTAGAAACTTGGACATTTGCCTTTTGAAATGTGTGATACATCAGCAGTCAAAGATGGGCTGTCAGGCTTTAGTTTTCCAATGCAGTTTTGGTGTGGCAGCTAGAAGACTCTGTTCCTATCTGTTCCTAGTAAAGAACTCAGAGTCTGTTGGCTAGAGCAACAGCCTAACCAGATCAGAAATAATCAGGTTTGATCAGCATTTAGATATGGAGTTACACAAGAAAAAAACTGGGATCTCAAGGATGGAAGGTGTGTAATTCCACCTGCAGCACTCTTTCCTCCCTGATTCACAAAGGAATGTTTCTCATATCCTCACAGAGGTACTGAGTTCGTTATTGGCAATAGTCACATTGAATTTATAATGAGGTGCTGAGCCCCTATAGTTAGTAAACAATTTCATGGCACCTAGGCAGCAATTAGGCAGACGAAATGATTGAATTCCAATCTGAAAAATCACATTTCCTTCCTGGGATTCCCCAGGAAGTTGCAACTGAGTAAAAAGTGTCCTTCCTTCATCTATTTGAATTCTTGCATGATCATTTTCATGACACAGTATTTTAATTGCACTCAAGCAATGGGAAGAGCTGACAGTGACACACCCAGCTGCAGGGCATCACTCCTGCAGGCACAGCCCAACCCAGTCACGTAGGGTCTGCTTCAGGAGAGACCAAATTGCTAGGGATTGTATCCAAGCTAGAATTAAACTGAAATACAGTGACATTTTGGAAGTTCCGTTCTAACACTTGGAAGCTCAGCTGGTATTTTACAAACAGCTGTGGCAAGTGACAAGAATGTGTGTCAGACCCACACTGGAGAAGACTGGCTATCCATAAAGGCATACATTACACTGGGAAATCTTTTCAGGTCTACACCTAACAAAGTATTTTTCATATATTTCCCATGATGAAAAGCCTTACAACTGAAGTGGGGGGTTTCTTCCTTTTTCAGTAAAAAATTGCATCTGTGGGGTTTTAATTAAACAGAGTCACAGATTAAACAACTTGTTTCTTGTAACCTGAAACAAATCAGAGTGCTTTAATATTATTAATGGTAGTGTGTACATTTACAGTTCCTCAGTGTTGGATGCTGAAGTTCTACATATGCATTGTCCCTGGAGCTTCATGAATCTGGAGAATATCTACCTTATGCAACTTAAATCATTATTTAGAGATGAGGGGAAGATTAAACATCAAATTACAATAAAATAGTTTAGTTCTTTTGTGTGAACGTGACAGTTGATGCAAGCTAGCTGGAGGTTAACACATCAATTGAAAGATGGCTGACAGAAATTTGGGAATCACCAAATTATGGAAAACTGTGGTTTAGAAGTGTTTAAAATTCACTGGGATTCGGGGCACCTCATTCCCCACTGAAAATCCCAGTCTGGCACAAGACTCTGCCCATGGTGGCAGACCAGGCCCAGGAACCAGCCCTGTGTGTCACTGGCTGCTGCAGAGCTAACAGAGGAGTTGAACAACACAGTTTGTAGTATTGCCTTCCCAATACACCAGCTGGGACAGAAGTGAGGACTTGCTCATTCTGGGATCTTCTACCCAGGCACCATGACTGTGTTTGAGGCAGCAGTGCCTGGGAGCTGGAGGGGAATGGGCACTCCCTGCAGGAGACACCATACAAACACCAGGAGTGGGATGAAACCTGCACAGAAGCAGCAATGGTAGGGGGACAATAACATTCCAGCTCAGGCTATCAGAGGGACCACTGTTAATGATTCACCCCTCTGTGCTTTTGGAAATCTTCCCTGAAGAAAGGTTAAAAAAGAAAAGGGGGTAGTGGGGGGAGGAGAATGCATAAGAGGCTACAGAGATTAAAGAGAAATGGGAAAATATATGAGTTCTAAGTGTTTTTGCCTGTCTTACCTATATTTTTGTTACATCTGCCTTGTCCAGTGACCTCAAATAGTTCAAATTTAGATTTATGCTCATCCTTAGCTACTTTAGGTGTATCCCTGAAGTAGTCTTATCTTTTTTTCAGGGCAGTATCAGTTTTGTTCCTCACACCAGATATGTGAAAACCTTAGAGCTTTAACCTTCTCTTGCTCCATGTTATCCCACTGAACCGTTTGCATTAAAGATTGACTGTTACCCTCCTAACTTCAGAGAGACCAGGAATGAACACTAGCCTAAATGCTTTCTGACAGAGTTACTAAAGAATTAAACTATAGCCACCATCATATCAGCCGATAGAAATCACAGAGTTTGTCTAATTTAGGGGCAGAGAAGAGTGTTTCATTTTGGTCTCCATCCCCAGCTGCTACAGAAAGAATGATTTGTGCCTGGGAACATGTAACTGTCCACATACCAGGTAAGAGGAGCGTTTGGATGAGCTGTGATAACATTTTAATGAAACTAATTGTTTTTGCAGAGCTGTGCAGGGGTCTAATCAGATCTCTCTCATGTGCCTGGCTTTCACTCACTCTTCCAGGTAGAGGTAGCCGTTCTCCTGGGCCAGCCTGCGGGCGTGCACCTGGGAATCCTTGGCAGTGGTGCCGTAGGAGATGACCATGGCACCGTAGTCGCGGCACATCCTGACCCTGGCCGGAGCCGTGCTGGTGGACAGGATGACAAACACGGGAACACGGAGCTCTGAGGCGTGGTAAGCAACAGCCATGGAAAAGTTACTGTCCGAAGCCACGATCACCCCTTTTCTTTGCTGCTCCTGAAAAACAGGGTTGTTATTGCACACTAGACAGTGTCACATAGCTGTCCCATATGATCCTGGATCATTCTGATGATCTGGCTTCCTTTACTCCCTTTACTAGCTGATTGAATTGTGATATTATGGCACACTATATGCATGGTTAGTGTGATCTCAGGATTTACACACAAAGCTAAAACAGCACAAGATCAATCCCTGTGCTCGCACTCCTCTGGGTTCGATTCTTGTTCCATGGGAAAGAGCTGAAAAACTCCAACTGATCACAGAAGAGCTGATATATTTCTGCTCTGCCTGTTTTAAATTATTTTATTTCAGGCTTCCTTTTAACAAAAGATTTCATTTATATTATTGCGAAAGGCAGGAATAACCACTGCTCTGGGCTGCTGTCTCATGCCTACTATAACAATTATTACTGCAGAGACTCCTATGACAAAGGTAATAACCTCCTATGACAAATGATAAACAAGCTATTCATGTAAGAAAACTGAAATTCGTTACAAAATCAATCGGTGATCTAGATCTTTGTCATCATACATTGTCATTGTTCAATTCAATTTCATCATCACTCATCAGTTTGGTGGTTTCAACATATCAGAACTACAGCACACAAAAAACCATTTGTATCTTAATGCCACAGAAAAATGCTGATGTTTCCATTTTGCAAGCTTTTGTTTCAAACATTAAGAATTTCACCAGCAGATTGGCCAATTGTAAATAAAGTAGTATTTTACATTCAGACCTATCTCTGTTCACATGCTGTGGTCAGTATGATGATTCCAAAGACAAGAAACACTGTGATTCCACAGAGATTAGAGGTAAATTTATCTTCAGCTCTGCTCCATTTTCATGAAGCAGAACTACTCTACTTCTTTTGAATGCTGACATTTTGGTATACCTGAGGCAATGACATCAGAAGGTAAAGCACACCTCGTTCCTTCACAGACCCTGTGTACTGCAGGAACTCCTTCTTCAGGTAGATGTCCATTCCATACAACTTGGATAGCCTAGAATACTGGAGTAGATAAATAATATTATGTCAGTATATCTACTATTAACAAAAATCTTCCATACCCCATCAGCTGCCTGCTGAGGCTTGAATTCTACTCCTATATATGAGCTCTAAAAAGCAAAATTCACCTTCTGCTTCTTCATTTACAACAGTGTGTTATTACCTACCAGGTCCTTGTGCTTTATGGAAGCGATTTTCAAACTCACAGCAGTGAAATATGGACCACATGCCATTAACAACTCTGAAAATAGCACTTGCTTTGGATCTTACTGCTCAAACACAGGCATAAAAATACATATTTTCAATTTTCTCAAAACCCATGCTTCCAGCATTTGCCAGAGCTGGATACCCCATTATGGTTTCTGCCACTGATTCTCTGCAATAGTGTTGTCTATTTTGCATCCTAAGGCCAGTAGAATACTAGTAAAGACATTTCTTACTCAAACAAAAATGGAAACAATAAAAAAACAATTTTCCAGGACTGCAAGTGTAAGCAGCAGCTGTTTGGAAAAGCTTAGTGTTTGGAACAGAAATTATGCCAGAACTGAGGGGAATTAGCAAGCACATTACATGTGATGCAGTGCCCAAGTGCATGATTTTTAAAAATTTTAAATGGCAAATATTTGTTAAGCTTTATAATAAGACACTCCCAGCATGTATCAACATATTAATTTCCTATTACCATATTCATTAAACCCAGAGTTTTACACAAGATCACTTGTGAAATAGAGCTGCAGTAAGCCTGTGGGTGCCAGCTCCCCAGGCTTACTGCAGCTCTATTTCAGAATTGGCTCCATCACCTCTATTGTCTGCCAAAGCAAATGAGGCCCTGGTGATTTAGGGGATCAAGTCCTCATTTAAGATAAATCATGAAGTGAGACAGATCCAAAACCAGCATGACAAAATATTTATCTTAAGCAATATCTGGCGGTGTCATACATACAATGTATAGTGTACACATTAATATGCACTGACATGGTTTTCAGCCTGCAGGACTTCCCAAGTGAATTTATATAAACTAAGCATATCTGAATCAGACACTTGCTTTAAAGTATGCAGTTAAACTACACGTTTCAGGTGAACGTTTCAAGGCTTTTTAGTGGATTTCTAAGCATATGTTTAAGTTCCTCACCCATAGATGGGGCCAGATTCTCTATTTTGCCTCTGAAAGTCCTGACATAGGAGCTACCACTTGCTGCTCCTTTGCAAATCTGGCTGCAGAAACTGAAACAATGGAAAGTGCTTAGCACACTAATAGGATAATAGTTTATATCCTAAACATCCTAATCTATGGAGAATGCCTATGCAAAATAGAACAAGAACACCAAAAAAGAAATGCTACTAGTACTCCACATATCATTCTTGTTTTTGTAGAGAATCTTGGATTCTAGAGTGAGCAATCAGAAAAAGGATTTAAGGAGATGTATCCTGTGCATAATAAAGTTGCTAAGTCTCCTACATTTAAAACTGTGTCCTTAAGTCACTCTTTCCCACAGGGGTGGTGTACTTTAGATTGATATTTATCTTTAATCTTGATCATCAGGATTCTAATTCTTTAGGTTATCCTTTCTGTCTTCCTTTAACTGAGGATTTTTTCACAGAGCCTAAATATAGCAACTACTTCTAGCAAAGCAGGCATCAGTGCTATTTGCAGTTGAACTGACCTGATGTGTGACCTCCTAAGACACATTGAACCAGCCTGTAAGATTTCCTTTTAGTCACTCTGATCTCATCTAAGGACTACAGATACCACATCTAAGGTACAGCACACAGCACAGCCTCCCTCTGGCATCCACAAAGGTAACACAACACAACCCTTACAGCTCCTTCATCAGTAGCCAAACCAGGTGCCCAGCTTGATGTCAGTTCCTAGTTTTCTTATGCTCACTACCTCTTGGACATGTTACAATTCACTCATGATGCCATATCTCAGCTCCAGGGCAAACTCCGGCCTAAGGAACCAGGATGCTCTGTCCATGGTTTTACCTGCAGATTAGGAATCACCCTATGCAAAATGTTTCTCCCTTCAATTAACTAAATGTATTATAGTCACACTCACTTTTTTTAGTCTAAACAAATATCCTTGAAAGGGGCTCTTGCCTCTATATGATGAGTTAAAATAAAGCTTTCCTGTGTTTTTCATGACACCACTCTGGGCTTTTGAAACAGTGCATGAAATGCACTAGTAACTTCTGCAGGAACATTACTTTGAATAACAACAGTCATGGGCTATTTTCACAGTAAAATATACAGGTTTTTATTTGGGTATAGGCTTTCCACTATTCTGAGAATTTTAAAAGCATAGTTCATTATAAAAAGACTAAAGAAAGTGAGACTGTTTAGTTTGAAACAGTAAATGCAGAAAGGGGATACAACTGGTTTGCATAAATCTGCCAGGGACAACTAGGAGAAAGGAGCTATTTAAGTAAAGGGGTGTCATGGTTTAACCTCAGCTGGCAACTAAATATCATCCTACCACTTGCTCATTTCCCTGCTCCTCTGTTCTGGGGGAGATGAGAATTGGAAGAGTAAAAGTGAGACATCTCATGGGTTGGGATAAGAACAATTAGTAAGAATAAAAAAAAAATAAATAACAACAATGTAATTAAAAGGAAAATAACAAAGATAAATAAGTAAGACCCAAGAAGGACAGCTTATGCAATTGAAAACAATTGCTCACCAACAACCAGCTGATGACCAGCCAGGCCCTGAGCCACAGGCCCCCAGTCAACTTTCCCCCTAATTTTATTGCTGAGCAAGGTGTCATATAGTACAGGATGTCTCTTTGGTCAGCTGGGGTCAGCAGCTCCAGCTGTCTCCCCTCCCAACTCCTTGTACATCCCCAGTCCTTTCACTGTGGGATGGAATGAGGAAGAGAAAACACCTTGACTCTGTGAAGAGCTGCTCAGTAGTAACAAAACCATCTCTCTCTTATCAACAATATTTTCATCACAAATCCAAAACACAGCCCCATACCAGCTACTGTGAAGAAATGTAACCTTAGCCAAAACTTCCCTGCAGTCCTTAGCCAAATCTTTTGTGCCACCTTACAGCCCCAAACTGTCTTGTTCCTTGTCCTTTGACACGACACACTTCTTCAGTAATGTGCTACAAAAAGCACAGCTGTCCTTATTTTGGGACTGCTAGGCTAAGAAACCCACACTAAAATTAGTTATGATGCCTCTGGATCAGCAGGCATCATATGGGAACAAGGACAACTTTGAGGACCCAACCACTTCACTCCAGGGACTGCTAACCCCAAGCAGATTGCAAGGTTCTTACCCTGTGCATGCCAGAAAAACAATCCACAAGGATTCACTGAGAGTTTGATTTGGGACTGCTGCTAGGAATTGCCAAAGGAATTTGGCAAAGACATTCTTTTCACCCACGGAAAGGAAAAGAGATTACCCAGAGAGCCCAGAGTAGCCTGCTTGAAGAGCTCCCAATGGTAGAAAAATGCTATGAAAAAGTACAGAAATACAGTACAGCTTGCCATTGTACTTCTCTCTCAGACCTTGTACATGGATGGGGGTATCTCATGGATGGGGGTTTGTGTGCATCCTTATTTTGCTGAAGACAGCTCTGGCAGAAATACCTGGTTACAGAACATATCCAGCCCTTCCTGGTTGGCCTGACTCAGAAGGCAAATCTGTACCTTCAAACCCTCCAAATATGAGGGGGTTCCACACCAGACCCTCCCACAAGAGTGCTTACCCAAACACTCCTAGTCTGCCACCTCCAACTCAGGTTCCTTATAGCAGGAGTTTTTCACTGGGAGCATAATACCACATTAAGTCTATGCCTAATGTGGTTTATCCTTTGTTTACAGGTCACCGCAATCTTTGAGGATTTAGGTTAGTGTAAACAGATAAGAAGAAAATTATTATTGACAGTTAAATACAATTAATATGAACATGACTCTTCTCACACGGATCTATCTGCTGCAATTCACACATACTCTTTCTTCATTTCTGACCAACTTTCATAAGGAAAATGAAAACAAACATTGAGAGAATGCAAAACCATAAAGATTCCCTACCATGCAGGGGGTTTTCTGAACACCACACTGGATTTTGAAGGCTGCTGCACTAATGTCTTCAAATCGAATCAGCCTGTTACAGCTTGCCAGGCTGGTCCTACTGCTTGGCTGAGGGATGCAGGAAAGGGCATCCCTAAGTAACTCCTCATTTCGGCTCACTATCTTCATTTCCCAGGTCTTCACATCCCCGTTCAGGTAATCCTCCTCACCAAAATCCTTCAGTCTCTCGGGGTTGATAGAGGGTGGCTTCTGCCCAATAAGGCCATTTCTTACAGGGACATCCTTACAGCACTGAAGATCACAAACTGCTGGGATGTCTTGTTTCTTTATTTTATTGTCATCCCTGAAAACAAATAAAAGAAACATGTTAGAAAGGCTTGGATGATTAAAAGCTTGATATTTAGCATTTTAGAAGGATGCACATGTCAGTTGCTCTTTGCAAGCCTCAAACAGGCAGAGTGAGTTGCTGCTGACCCACCTGTAGGTGCACTGAAAGATACTGCAACCTTCCAGCTGTTAGAAAAGCCACAAATAATCCAACATATGGGCCAACTGTGCAACTGTCCTACACAAGAAAATAAGAAATATATAATCTGTGCTGTCTAGACAGCAAGACCTTCCTTAGTACTCAGTATTCAACCGGCAATGATCCTAGTTCAGTGCTTCCAAAAATTTCGGAATAAATGGAGTTGTATTTTCTGTACACAGTTCTATGTTTTTCAAAAAAGGGCAAGGAGCTGCTGCAGACCATTCCCATAAACTATTAATAGCAGTAACAAATGCCACTACATTGTACACAAGAGGTCTGCTCTCTGCCCTTGCATACTTGCAGAGTGCACTCTTGACAGCCATCAACTGCCTCATGAGGGGAAGAAATTATTTTGATTAGGTTTAGTAATTATATCTTCCTATACAACTAAAGAATTAGGTCTTCTGATCTGTAGGTTTACATTTCATGGGTAGATATCTGGGTAGATACAGCAGAAATGTGATAGCACAAAAATCTCCTTCCCCAAGAAATATAGGAGAGACAGCACTCCTAGAAAAAATTGCCAGATTTGCTACCTTTAACTGCCTGATTCTATGGTCCACAGTGTTCAGTCCACAAGGAGCACTGTACTGTAGTGCAGGATTTTGCAGTCCTACCAACAGATAAATGCAAAGCTTCTAGGAATTCTTGGAATTTGGAGATTATTGTGGGGAAAGGGAGCACTAAGCAGAAGACCAGTGATTTGGAAAAGAGCTGATAGCACCCCTGGTTTGTGGCTGTGATTAGACAGATGGTATGAGCTCCTCTACAGGACTCACTATTAATCTATTTGGTGGAAATGGTTTTCTAAAAACAAACATTAAATTATGTCAGAGATTCCAGCATTATCTCCAACAAAAAATATTTACCTTTTTCCTAAAATAATTTGGGTCTAAGTTTTGCAGCTATCCATCAAGAGGACTAACTATAGCACATTTAACAGCAGTGATCAACACCATAATATGCTTTGCAGTAACTTCCAAAAGAATTTTAAAATATTTAGAAACATCTGTTTTTTGAGCAATTGCCCACTTTGGGCAGTATCATCGAGTTCCTTAATGGCATCAATAATCTGTGCCAGTAGCTCTGGTTCCTATTACACTTCCAATTTTTCCACTGAGGAATTCACATAACAGTATGGGCAACATAAAATGTTTTATCATTAGAATCAAGTAATATACCATAGCATCAATCATTCTGTATATCATCACAGGAGAAAATTTTTGTAGCAAGATCTTCTCTCTCTAAAATTAATGAGAACATTAATTTTCTAAGAAATATATATACATTTGTAACCTCTTTATGTTGAAACTTGTGATCTAAAGTATTTTCCCAATACTGTATTTTAAAGCTGAATACAGTCTAACTACCAGGCATTCTGCTTCCAAATCAAGTAACTTATCAAGGAGCTCTGCTCTATCTCTGCTCCATTGGGGTTAGACAGCTGGAACACTTCATAAAGATGCTAAGCTTCCAGTGTTAGCTAGGGTGCACATTAGTCTGCTTAATGCAAAGCTGAGAACCAGTTCAGACTGCCTGCCTGTGAACTTGTTACAGCTCAGCCCCCAAAAAACAACAGCAGCAGCATCCAAGAGGCCACAGCACTGGTAGAGTTCATTCCATACCCCTCCCTTCCAAAAAAATATTTTCCTTATCACAGACTCCCATAACCACTCCAAAAGGAAGGACAGATATGTCTTGTTTCTGAACATACTGTCTAAAATGTTTAGCAAGCTTTAGCAATGAATTATGTTCTTACACTGGAAATGGTTTAAAGGGCTCTATGTCGGGTAAAAAAATAGGCAGATAAAAATTCTGTGAATTTATGGGTCAAATTTTTTAACTAACTGGCATTTGAGATGGAAGAACAATTCTCATTTTTCATTGCATCTGTTGCAATCAAAATGTCTACAAAAAGACCCAGCCAGAGATGACCACAAGAAGTTTATCAATGAAGCAGGATTCTTTGAAAAAGTACAAGTGCATGGCAATGCCTCATCACATTAGTGCTATCACATATTTGTATCTGCAAATAGACTAAAATGGTATATTGATTTTTTTGCCCTAGTCTTAGGTTTCTCTGTTTTTGGCAGAAGAAAAAGGAGGGAAGTAAATCAGATCAGTCCTTGATGTGCAGTACCACTCCCATGACCAGTGAGTATCTGCTCAGGACTCCAATGGAGACAACATCTTGTGCCATTGGAAAAGAGGAACAGAAATCAAGCAGCTGCAAAATAGGTATAGGCTTTTCAGGCTTGAGTTAGGTTTAGAGCACATCTGAATTATTACCATCTCAATATTTAATATGGAAACTATCATACATTTACATCTGAAAAGTCAGCAGCCTCTTCATCAAGGGGATATAATTCTATTGCATATACATGTATTGTGTGTATTTATTTCAGAAAAACTTTGATTCTTCTTCTACACCCACGTCTCACTTATATTAGAGAATGACATTTTCCCATATTGAGTCCACCTGGATGTGCCACAGACCCTCCTAGAGCTCTCAAACGCCCAAGGTAAACAGTGGGCTGAGGTTTGATCACATATCACAAATGGGCAACTAACGGCCCTGTTGGGTCAAAAATATTTCTTGCCTCAAAAGCATTCCACACGCTTGGCAGAGATCTAGATGGATTTCTTTTACAGGAACAGCCAAAGCAGGCAGCAAAACATGCAAGTGCTCACAAAAACACAGCACGTGTCTTCTCAAGCACAGTCACAAAATACAGCCCCCACTCCAGCAGCCATGTCCACCAGATGAAGATCTGAGCCAACATAAACCCAAACCCCAGCATTATAAAGCACTGCTCCTTTCAAATGGAGCTTTTCCTTTTTTGGAGCTTGTCACAAGTTTTCATTAAAAGGTCTGTTTATTTCCAGACATAAAACAAATACCCAGCTGGCAAACTTTGTTACATGGTTATAAATTACAACATTTTACCTTTAAAGTGATTAGTAAAAGCAAACAAGAAAATACAGTTTATAAACCTACTTTTTCAAGAACAGCTGCTCAGCATAACTGGAAAAAAAAGAGAAGATCCATATGCAGACTTTCCGTAAACAATTAAGGCACAGGAAAAAATATCATTTGTTTAAGTAGATAGTTTTACATATTTTAAAATCTCAAAGTCAATGCAAAAACTGTGTGTACCAAAATGTACTCCTACAATAATAAAAAGCAACAACTTGGAATGATTCATTTTTCTATTTCCAGTTTGGTTTTTTTAACATATGGATACTATTCATCAAGTTAAACAGCACTAGGGAAAAAACTTCAAAAATAGCAATATTAACAAACTATGAAAGTAATAAAACCAGCAAAAATAATTTTGCGAAGATGAAAGGCAATAATGCATACTATACCTAAAGACCACAGCTGTTGCCTTTGTTAGCCAGAGAAGTGTCCAAGTGTGCAATGGACAGTTTCATGTCCCCATGGGTGAAGCACATTCAGATTGTCTCCCTCAGGACCCACAAACAGATTAAACTGGTGCACTGGATCTCCTCAGCTTCTAAAACTGAAGGAGCAAAATCACACACATCCAGGGAATAACAAAGTGTGAAAGACTAGTCACCATTCTGCCCAGTGTAAATGTTAGGGGGAGATGGTATTAAAGCATTAGGCAGAAAATTTTTAATTTGCCTTTTTAGAGAAAATAATTAGCTCAGAGAACTCATGGCAAGAAGACTCTACAAAGAACAACAATGTAAATGGGTTCCAAAAAAATGCACAACTAAATGGAAGAAGTGACCAATACACACATTGTTCAAGAATTAATCTGTGATTCAGGAAGCCCCTGAGCGAACCCCATGAAAGCAAGTGAGAAAAAGGGTCTTAGGTGACTTTTATTTTTCCCCCAGTTGCATTACTGGCCACCTCTAGAGAGGGGACACAGGGGAGGACTGCTCTTTGGCCTGACCCAGTGCTGCCATTTTGAGTGCAGATGTGCCCAATGCCAGCAGCTGGCCCATTGGCAGCTTTTACACTTTCAAAAGGAGTCACAGCAGCATGTTTTGAGGCAGACATGAAGTTGAAATTATGGACATACATTCTCATGTACTGGTTCACAGATGGAAATTCAACTGTCACAAAGGAAACTAAGTGTAATATAAGACTGAAAACTCAGCCTTTCTTTGTAATTTCTACTGCAGCTTTTGTCATCTGCATTCACAGTGATACACATTCACTATAAAGAGGGACTGGCAGTGTTGCAAGATGTGCAGTTGAGCAGTCACAAAATATTAAGCTTGAATATCACTTCAAACTCATATGCACACGAGTTTGAAGTGATATTCAAACTTAACATTTTGTGACTGCTCTCTACATGTGGATTTTAATTTTGTCCTTTTTTAATGTTTTGGGTATCAGGGTTTCTTAAGGTCATACCCATATGCTGCCCAGCATCTCCAGGCTGCCTGAAGACTTTCCTGGAGAACACTAACCAAGAGACATTGGTAAAACACAGCTTTAAACATATCTGTCATCTGCTTTCAGGTAACTGGGCTCAGATCTTACACCTGCAAGTTCAGAATACTTATTAAGCCAAAAGGTAACCCCATTTGAAGTCACTTCTGCCTCATTCCTCAGTGTTGAGCAGAGATGGGGCATGTACAGGGGGCAAGGCAGGGTGAGCAGACTGCTGCAGGTAGCAGTCTGCCTGGCTTATGACTGCAATGTGGCTGGGGCTGGCATCTCCTCTTACAGGAGTGACAGAGGCAAACCCAGGATATGACAGAGAGGGCCCTTTCCCTCATCCAAATCCCTTTTACCCAGAACCTCTCCAGCTCCATTAATCCTTCTAATTCCGTGTCCCAGCACTGTCTCCTCTGACCCTTCTTGCTACCTGAGCCTCCCAGACCCCTCTGATACTTTCCTCGTTTGTTCTAATCCCCTTTTCCAGTAGCTCAGAAACATTCCATCTCAACTCCTCTTCTACCTTTTTACCCATTCCCAAATACATTTAAATACTGCAATAGCAGTAATTCTTTAAAGCATCTCAGGAACTTGTGCAAGTGTGACTTTACAAAAGACTAATGGTAGAAAAATAGAGGTTTGCTGAGATAAAAGTATCAAGAAGGATCATACCAAATATCATCTCCACTACCAGAAATTCCAGGTTATGCACTCAATAGTGTCTGAGTGCCCTGCACACCACTACAGGGTGACAAGTAAATTCCTGCAGGCATAGGGAAGGAACACAATAAATTTGACAATTCTCCCTCTTTGACAATAAATTCAAAACAGATCCAAGACAATGCTGCACTCTAAACATGACTGTCTTGAATTATCATTATTTTGATATTGGAATGAATTATCAGTATTTTGTGTAATACTAGTACTTAGGAACACCCATTCGAGACTGCATCACTCCAACTAGTGGCACACACAGGATGGAAATATAAATTTAATATCTGACCTTTATATATCTAAAGCCTATGCAAAGTGATTGTTCCTAAATCACATAGGAGTCACCTTCCCCTAAACAGAAGGACAAGTTCAGCAAACATTAGCTCAACTTTATTGATGGAAACTGGGACACAGATCCAGTGACTTCCTAAGACTTCCGCAGGGCTATTTATCAGAGTGTCTTAAAGACAAGGAGGTCGGGGCATAGTAACCATGCTGGGTGACAAAAGTAAGCACTGTGACCATCCAGCAGAGACAGCCACATAATAACCAAGCCTTGAGACTGAGCAGGCCTTTAGAACTCTACTCACCATATACAGGTCTAACAAACCCGTCTGATGCTGCACCAGCAACACACACAAAGAAAGCTCAAGCTCATGCTGCAAACCTGCAAATTATCACCTCTGATAAAATCTCCCCTTACTTTTAGCAAGTCAGATTTACCAGAACCTGAGCCTGGCACTATATATGCCTTCATCTGTAGTCATAATCTATTGCCATTCTTCTGCACACACTGTGCACGTGTCATTGCTTACTGCTGGCAATGGCAACTGGCTGTCAGCTGCTAAATAGAAAACACTAGGAAAAGCATGTAAGCAAGAAGAATTCACAAGAACACCCATGATGAAAATGTTACAGCAGAGGTAACCAACTGTCCCTCAAACAGACCCATCCCTCTCAAAAGTTCTTATAAGACATTGACAGCTGTGAATGTCAAATGATAGGTATCCAACACTGCACAGAGTTTGGCACCTAAAACTCATTAAGCAATTAAACTTTTTCCTAAGCTGAATGTATTCTGAGTCTAGAGGTTTTGTGGTGACTAACACACCTCCATAATTCACTTCCAATTAGGAATGAATAGCATAACTCAAAATAGAGCAAAGAGTGGTCCTGTGCTGAAAGGAGACCCACAGTGCACTGCAGAACAGGTCATATCATGGGTGACTTTGGGCAAGCCCTTTTTACAGTGCAGAAGACCTTGCCTTCTCCTTTATTAACAGCATCAGGCCCACTGAAACAATTTATATCTTAAATGTTAGCAACATCTGTGACAAGGAGATGCAGGAAATGAGTATTGTTCCTTGTTTGTACTACATCTGGAAAAACACAGCGTGATCTCAGTAGTGGTGTCCAGATAATAAAATGGAGGGAAAAACAAACGATGGAAAAGGTTAAGAATGAGGTTGCACAACACCACCATGCCATGTGTGTGCACAGCCTCAGCTCATGCTACACAAGGACACTAGATGACTTTTAAATTCCATCTGCACCATCCAAGTCTGAAAACAGGAATTTAAGATCACCATAAGCACCATAACAAAGGCAACCACAGAACTGTAATAACAGGATCTGACATGGGCTATCCCAAGATAAATTTTCAGCAGTCCACTGGCCTGTCCAGAGTTATTTCTGATACCATACTCATGAAGAAATACAAAAGCTGAACTCTGTGGGCTGAAAATATTAAAATCTCCACCACTTCCAGTGGATAACTCCAAGAGCAACCCATATCCACAGAACCCTGGGAGATTATGGAAAATTTTAATGTCCCAGATTTTTTGGTGTGGTTTGATTTTTTAAAGAAATTAAGGAAAGGAAAAAGAAAGCATTACCTATACAGCACAGCAACTAAATAAACAACGAGGCGAAGCAAAACTCCAACTACGACACCATAAGGAGGCAGGAGGGATCCAGGGGTTGTCATGTCCGTGGGCCTGGCCCTGGGGGCACCCCGAGGGCTGACCATGACCCCTGAGGGGGATAAAGGAGCACTCTAGCTCTAAGTCAGACAGCAATATTCTCCAACCTTTGCCAGAAAGGATCGTAGTCTTCATCTTCCCTGTAGCGGTCCCTGGGACTTCTGTTTTTTAAGACCTTGAAGTAGATAAACTGTGCTGCAAAATTCATTGTAACTCCTGGTGCAAAGCAAAGCTGGGAGACTGCTGGCAGAGAACACACTTTCCTGTCAGAAGTGTCAGCCCTGCACTGCCTTGGTGGGAAATAGCAGGCAATGTGCTGTAAGCAGCTCTCAGGGCTGGCTGGGGGGGAAGTGCCTTTCAAAGAGATGGCTGCTGCTATTTAAAGAGATTATTTCAGAGCCCAACCTGTCCTTGTCAATTTGAGTCAGGACCTGGATTATGCTTGGCTGACACTCTGTTAGCAGGACACTTGAAGCTTTAGTTACTTACTGCTTAGCTGTGGAGCATGATCCCCACCAGTTGCAGGGCCCATGACTGAGCAGCAGGGCTCTGGTGGGCAGAGCAGCAGGAAAGGAATGCCAGATTTCGGGTGGTTGAGTCTCTGAAGGGATCCTTTAAGGCAGCACCAGGGGACATGGCTCCTCATGACTGAGGCACAGAGGAGACAGCTCAGTTTGTGTGGGTCTTCTCTTGGCACAAGTCCCTGCAGCAGAAAAATACAGGTATCTAGATCATAAAGAACAGAAAACACCATCTAGGGGAAGGACTGCAGCAACAGTTAGCTATATCTATATAGACATCTGTTATATCTATTTATATATATGTTTATATATCTATATAGAAATATACATATGTGTATCTATATCTATATATAAACTCCATCTAAATCTTTCTTTGCCCTGAGAGACCACTAGCAAAAGCAGAGTTACAGTTCCAGATACAGAATGGCTGTGCAGCAGGGATGGAGCAGAGGTCCTTTTGTGGTACCTCTCCTCTCAAATATATTCCTGATGGAGTGCAGGCTCCAGACTGCCTGGAGATGAACCAGGTATCTATTTCCAGGTATGAGTGGGCCCTCAGTACCCTCTGCTTTCTACTGAGAGCATACAAAATCTTAATCTCCAAGACAGAGAACAGGCATGTCATGAAATCTAACCCAAGCTGTGACCTAACTCTCCCTACAGGATGAGAAATACTATAATCAGATGTATATGGGAGACTCAGAATAAATGCTCAAATAGTCTTCTGGGATCTCTGGAAAGTCTGAGCTGTGCTGGTGGAGCCTTCCCTACACTGGTGTGGCAGGCAGGCCCATGTTCTCTTGACTTCATCAGTACTGACGAAGCTCCCGATTCACCATTTTTTCCAGTTTCTCACACACAGACCCCTTTTATTCCTTCTTTTCCAGGTGGTGGATGTGCAGGTTGTGGTGGTGCCATGTGCTAGAAGTGGCCACACCCCAGCAGCACGCTGCTTCCAGGGGAGCTGAGGAAAAAATGCATTCAGCTGCTGCCAGCACTTGCAGCCCTGCAGCCAAGTTACATTCAGGCCAACTTCACTGGTGCCTTGAAGCACAGGGGGAAGGCAAGGGGAGTTACTCTGTTCACAACACAGCTGAGCTGCAGTGGTGGGCAGGAAATGGAACTTTATAGCAGTGAAAATGCTTCTCCTTTGCAATTCCTTTGCAATTCCTTTGGCTCTTGGGTATCTGGGGGTCCAGACCGATGCACTCAAGTGTTGGCATGAATTCAGTTCCTCACAAACAAGGCTCTGATCTGTGATTGACACCTGTACCACGCTGCATGGGTAAAAGGACTGCTGGGACCATTTTGTCAAGAAGCTGGAAAAAAATTCACCAAGCTGTTGCATGACAGAGGTACACAAAGCACTGAATTGCTAGCCCTGTAACACTCCCAAACAAGCAGCCAGTTATAGAAAAAGGATCTTTGGGAATTTCTGTTGCAGAACTCAGCCCATGTCAAACACTCTTTCAAAGCCCTTGCCACTTCCAAACCTGTTCACAGTGCTTTAAAACACACCACAATTACCACAGGAAGGAAAAACTATCTTTCAGCTTTGATTTTTTTTCTTTTATATGGGTGGAAGGAAGGGATAAGTAAGATACAATTGCAGTGCTGGTACAGTCAAGTGATATCTAACACAATTGAAGCTGTCAAGGACACTAAGTTACAGGTCACCCCAGCTGACACTTCTTTTCAAATCTAGAGTTTCTTCCCTCCTTCCTAGCTGCTCTTTGGTGGGTCCTAAGGGAAGGAAGCCAATGCCTCAGTGCTGTACAGCTTTCCAAAGGTTTCATTTACAACATCCATGCTGCCACCACTTACACTTTGTGTGTTTGTGCAAGAAAATCATTGTTCATATCTGCCCAGCTTAGGCTGAGACCTCAGTAAAACCAGACTTGGTCAGAGCCACTGTGTACATCTGAAATGGCAGTTATTGGGAAGGGGTTTTATCCACAATATAATAAAATATTATCTTGTACTTAGATAATTTTGAGTCCAAAGAAAAAAATAAACCACACAGTTAAATTAACAGAGAGAACTGAAATACAGTGTTTGTGTGCTGGCATGTAAGAAAAAGCAATGATTAGCACTGGAAAAATTGGAAAATCCAAGTTTCAGAATAACAATTTTACACTCACCAGGTCATATACAACTGCCAGCCTTCCTCCCTCAGTCCCTGGCGCAAAACCCATTAAGAAAAGCATAATGTGGAGAGTAACAGCTGCTTCTTTTGCTAGAAAACCTTTTAAGCAAGGTTATGCTGCACTTTTCCTGAACTAAAAAATAAAATAGAACCATTTTGCTGTCAGAATGGAAAACAATGCTTCTTTCTCTTGTAACCAGAGAGAACTCAGTTTGGACAGCACTGAGAAAAATAGCTATGGCCATTGTAAATAAGGACTTTATTGAATTACAGGACTTGAAAGATTGTTTTGAAGGGTTAGCCAAGGTTTTCCCTACACTAAATAAAATTAATAACATTTCCAACCTCAGTGAGAACAGCATGGGTGGGAAGCGATAGTCTATCCAAAGCAGAGAATTCTTTACAGAATTTGATCACTTGCAGAAGGAAAGAGGGTGGAGACAGTCTGCAGTTAAGCCAAGAAAAACAATAAAAGTTTCTCAGAGAATAGCAACTCAGAAAACCAAAATGATAATTGGGGATTATGCAAAATATTGATGCAAATGTGGTGGTAAACCACTTTGATAATCAGTATGGATAAAAAATATAGACAACTCAAAGAATTGCCTACTAAAAAAAAAAAACAAAAAAAAAAACCCAGAAAGAAAAAAAAACAAGAATAGGCACAAAAAAGATTCCCATTTCCTTATAATTAAAGATACTAATTTAACTCCCATGTCAGATTCTTCATAAATCAATATTCATAGAGCAGACCAAAGTTTCAGCCCCCAGTGTTTATATTTTTTTTTGTTTATATTTGTCAGCAGCTGACCTACAACAGCAAAATGTCACATTCCCATTTACTATCTTTAGGGAACTCAGAAAAAGCTGACAAGGTAGATTCAAATCAGTGGAAACAGAGGTAAGTTCCTCAAGCTGTATTTCATAGAGCCTGAAAGAAAGGGTAGGCATCAATTCAAAAAGCATATTTGCTGGAGCAAGAGGCAACAGGGAAGCCTGGATGTGCTTTATCTAAAGTTATGGGACAGAATGTATCTGTTAATGTGGGACAGACTGTGTCTGTTTTATGTAAACATTTTGCAGAAAGAATGAGATATTTCTCAAGGCAAAGAGCAAAAGCTCACACTAGAGTCCAAAAATTATCTCTTCAAAATAATATCTATATCCATAAGAGGTCTAATATTACAATGCTGAACCAATAGCATTCAATGAGGAAAAACTTGAGACACAAAGCTTGTGCCTTGCTGTAACAAAGAAAAAAAAAAGTACATTCTCTTCTACTGAGACTAAATAACTGATAAGAACCAGCAAAATATTTTGTGCTGCTATTTGGGATATTTAACTGTATCATCCTGCTTATCTCCGTTTCAAGTGGTAGGATAACACTTATAATACATGCAGGGGCAGCAGATTAACATTATAGATGCATCAAAGTACCCAGTAGTCCATTCTAAGGCATCTCACAAAATTATATTAATGAACCAAGACTGTATCCAATTATCATAGAATAACATGAGATCCCTTATGCTATCACTGGCTCCAGGGTTTTTGCCCATGTGGGTCTAAAGCACTGGCCATGCAGTTGTGTTCACACAGAGTGGAAGTGCCCTGGCTGAAGCCCACGCAGGGAATCAACATTTGATTCTCTGTGCAGAGAACAGCAACTGTGATCATCTGCTTCACTTCTGCTGTTCCAGACACATTAGACCATCAGAGTGGCACCACATAATTTCAAAGTAGCACTGCAATATTTTTTTCTCACTAACGGAGATCAGCAGGCATTCAAATGGCAAGTGAACGTGAGCTGAGACACAATTAGCACTGGGGCTTTTTAACAAACTTAACTCCCAAAGGGATTCTGATTTGCCACAGCCTGTACATGACCACTACACGATGGTTCAGAGGCTTAAATTGTCTCTGCAAGCGGAGAAGAGCGGATGGCGGTGCCCTGCAGGCGGGCCGGGTGCCGCACACAGCCCCGCACGGGCACGGACCGAGCTCTGCTTCGCCACCGGCCCCGCCGCGCTCAAGGCCAAGTCCGAGCAGGGCTGTGACCTTGTCCGAGACACTCACGGGTCCAAATCCCCTTCGCTGCCCTCCCGCTGTGCCTAATTAAACCACTGAACTCTCGGTAGCGGCTCACGCTGTGCCGGAGATCAGCTCACCTGGGCTCCGCCCAGCGCGGCCCCGGGAGGAGGAGAGAGAAGATGAGGAGCCAAAGATGGGGCAGGAGAGCAAGCGGCCCCGGGGTAGCTTGGTGGCCAGAAACAGGTCACCTCAGTGCCACCGGTGGGGCAGCTCCCCAGCTGCCAGGGGCCATTGACACGTGTTTGGCAGCCCGCTCCCCGCGGCCCTTCCCCTGCCCTTGTGCCGGGCTGTGCCCCCACCCCGCCTGCTCCCACGCTCTCCTTCAACAATCCCATCACAGCCGTGCAATCAAGTCCCTCCCAGCGGCCCCAGCAGAACACTTTGTGCACCCTGCACTGCTATAATTTCTTCTAAATTCAAGCCATGGGCTTTTGCCCCATCAGCTTCTTCTAATTCACTTTTTTAATGATAAAGAGATTACTTCCGAATTATTTATAGCATCCTGATGATTCAATTGGCTCCCGTCCTCACCTTTGATGCTTCTTATTCCACGAACATATGTAATGAGCCGTCCATTTCCCTTCGACTTTTTTATCCTTTAATCTTGTGTTTCTTCTTTTCTCAGTGTTAATGAGAAGAGACAGAGAGTCACCAAGGTGAAAGTCATACCTTCATTATTCTGTTAATAGCAAAAAGTAGTATTCAAAAAGATAAAACCAGAGAGCATTTACAAAAGTAAAAATCACAGAATGACACAGATTAATATCTGCATTAAGACATAATATTTCTGTTATTCTTAAAAAGAGTTCCAGTGGTGGGTATGAATTAAAGAGCATTTGGGACAGATAATCTAAACATATTACTGCATGTGGATGGAATACTGTAACACATCTTTTAACTTTGAGCCCACTGGTCTCTTAAGGCAAGGAAGGCTGTTCTAAAACCTGACATTGGAAACAGCATCCATGCTATCCCAAATTCCTACGTGGATGCTGCCTCAGGTGATAATTCTTGCTCCTACTTCTTTCATCCTTAACACTAAACTATTCATGCAGATACAGCAAACTAATAGCAAGTGTAGCAACCATCAGACTCCCTCCTAAATACACATGGAACCAATTGCACTTTAACGAACTCATTAGAAAAAAATTTAGAAAAGGGGTGGAGGACAATAGTCGAGTTCACATCTGTTTTCCAACAACTGCAGTTAATGCTCTGCCTCTAGAGTTTGTGGAGTGTGCTAATCTGTTCATTTATTCATATGCTCACAAGGTTTTTCATGCCTTGAATCAACTTTTATTAGAAATCTTTTCATGGGCCCTTCTCTTCCTTCTTACAGTTATACTATTACCCTCTGGCAACTACCACACATTCTCCTGTTAAGTAGAGGCATTATGAAAGTATTTAAGTTGTCTTTTACTGCAGTTTTTCAGCTGGAATTAAAGAGGTGAGAAGCCATCAGTACCATACAGTAATAACTAGCTGTACTGTTGGGGAATCTTGTTGGACAGGATCCATCATGTGATTAACTACACAGGCAGCAGGATGAAATAAAATTCATACACATTCTTGTTCACTCTCTGCCTGGAATCATGTATTGGAAGCATGTTTGAAAAAAAATTGCAGCTAAGACATAAGGGATCTGTAATAACAAAGGAACTATTATCATCCTGCTGCAGTATTGTATATTTACTCACACACGTATTTTGAAAGGAATTTTAACCAGGGATTTTTACTGCTTTGGCTTTAAAATTATACACATACTGTAAATTTTCAGAGAAATGGCAGTAGAATGATTAGCTTGGCGTCTCTCTCTGGCAGTCATTCTTCCCCTTGCAAGTCTCCATGATCTTGTGGCAATTAAGAGGAAAGGAGACCGTGCTGAGTGGCAAACAAAAATAGGATTTCTTTCCAGCTGTTTCTCTGTTTTGTTAGGTATCTCCGCTCACATGGCAAACATTACCTATATTCAAAGGCTTCACATACATGGCTGATGCCTTCCCTAATTGAGAAAGGTCCACAGCTGTTAAGTAACAGACCTTTGCTACTGTATGACTCGTGTTCAGCAAGGTGCTACTCAACACATGAATAGCTTCTCAGGTATTAGCAGGTCCTTCATGGAACTAAATTGTGGCTTCGGTTGCAAGTAATTATCTCATTTAATTGGTGTGGTTTGTAATACCCATCTGCTAAAGACACTAGCTGAGTAATTCTAATTTGGGAATAATCAAGTACTTCCCCTGTATTATTTTCCCTGAATATTATCCACCACAGACTCACAGATCTATTTCCCATTTTTATGTGACGCAAATGGGTGCACGTAAAGTTACAACAGCAAAGGGCCACAACCTTCTGCAACAGAAAACAGAACAAATATCAGACCACAATGTGTGCAATACAAGACTGGGAGTAAAGAGTCTATTCCTGAAGCAATAATTTTGCCGGGAATGTAGTTAATCCAACTTTCTAAGGTTTCTTTTAAGGAAAAGAAAGGTTTCTTTTCATTAAAATGGGTGGGTGCACTGCATATCATATTTCATAGGGTTCCTGAGGCATGACCAGTCTTCATAAAATGCCTGAAATCTGTCAAATCAAAGGACATAACTAGTTAAAATACAAAACAAACAACATAATTCACTAATATTCCATGTGACCCACCTTTTCCTTCAGCTTTCTGATTCAGTCTCCTTGTGGATCATTGCTCAGGAAGCTGAAGCCACAGACTGAAAACAGCCTGAAGCCATGGGATGCTTACCTAATGCTGGCAAACAGAATCCAGCCCAGTGTGCTGGCACCAAGATGACACCAGAGAGTCAATTCCCGCAGCTGACTCACTGCTGGCTCTAGGCGGAGCACAAAATGTATTGTTTTGAAGAAGGCTGGATCAGTTGTTTGCTCCATTACACACAGGCTTGTTAACTTCTCCAGGGAGGGCAGAGCTGATCTTCACAGTGCTTCACACTATGAACCACGTGATATGAGGTTTTTAAGTGCTTTAGATTATGCCTTTATGACAATAGCAGGAGAACTTGACATTTTTTTGATGTCCCCTGCAAGTGGAGATAATAACCACGAGTGCAATTGATATGCAACAGACCAGAGAGGGGCTTGCACTGGCATACTGAAGGTGAAAACTCACTCCAGGTGATCACTCATTCGAGGCTGCAGACCTGTAACTCCAACAGAGGCTGCCTGAGAATGACAGAGGCATGGAGGCTCTGTGGAGACTTCCAGGGATGTGTGCTAAAAATCACTACTATCCAAAACTTTCAATGTCAATGATGTCTATTTCATTCTAATGAAATCACCACTGCAAGAGGCCCTTCATCTGTTCAACAAATAGAAGTGCTGTTGCAGAGCAAACTTCTGCTTCCCTGAGAAGCAGCAAAAAAGCTGCATGCCTGCTCTGCACAAATCAGCCTCTCCAGGTAATAAAATTCTGCTTCTGCATCTGTTCAACAACTGCTCCAACACAGCAGTCAGAAACCAAATGAATTAAGAGAGTGAAAGTAAGTGACCCCTTTCAAATGGATCATGTAACAAGTCTCAATTTACATTAGGTATTCAACAGCCTCCAAGTAGCAAGAACTTCTGGTCATGAGCAGCTGACAGAAGTTAAGCCTGTGACAAGAGCCTAAGGTACCTCCACAGTCTCTAATGGAGACAAATCTTCTCTCAGGGGCAGGTAGGCAGACTATACAACCCTTGCACAGATTTCATCATCCACCAGTGTTAAACCCAGGGTGGTGATTATACTCTTTCATTTCCTTTTCTTCAGGGTTAGGCACTTTCCTCTCCCTATGAGGATTGCTTTCCTACCATATTTTTGTCTCCTGAAATAATCTCCACCTAATTTTCTCTGTGTTTCACATAAGGTCCTGTTTTTCCCAAGAGTTTGCTCAGCTATATCCTTTGTCAGCCCATGCTGCAGGATTTCATGCCCAACAGCAATGTGTTTTTTCCACATGGCACATATGTCCTCTGTCAACATATACTCTTTATTTAGTCCATTCCTTCTCCCTATGCACCCTGTGGGATCACTGTGCAGTTATTTATTGCTTTTGCCAAGCATTTAACTAGTCCAAGAAAGAGATACAGAAAGACTGTACCAAAAACAAACAAAAAAGCACCTCCCAAAATAGGCAGTCCTTATGTTTGCTCTGCCTTTCACCCAACTGCCTGCTGGCATAAATTCACATCCCTGTTCACTGGTATGCTTTTTTTGGCTGCCAGTATCTTGGGAACATCTCAACAGCTGGATTCTGTGCAAACCTACATTCATATGATCTCATTGTGTTCTCATATATGGCCATTTCGAAGATGAATGTGCTAAAGAATGCTTTCTCTGATGGCAATCAGTTACTGACTAACTTCTCAGAACACAAATATGTTTGCATCATATTCTTTCTTTTGCTCTCACATCTTCTGTCTTCTGAATAACCTGCTTCACAATTTAATGGGTATTGTCACATGCCCAGATTTTTTGTACTTTAGTTGCCAATTGTCTTACCCTGCAGCTTCCTTCTGAGTATTTATAAATTACAAAAGCAATCTGAGGTAATTACCCAAGATGACCAAAAATCTCGGGACAGGTAGTCCCACTGAAGAGCAGAATCCCAGTTGGCAGAAATATTCTTTCTGGCTGCATTTCCCTGCAGTGGAAAAAACTACTCTCTGATTACAGAAACAAGCCCTGGAGGATAATACTAGAGAAAACCCACACTATTTTGTTTAGTTCTCCATGGCTATCAGACCAGCACCTCACTATAGTCAAACATAACACAGTATGCAAAAATATGCAGCAAGTGCCTTAGAGGGACTGAACTGTTCCAGGAGTCTGAGAGCAATTCAGGAGGAACCTCAAGGAAATGTGCTCTAAAGGGGGTGAGTGGCCTCAGCAAAGGTGGCCTGGAATGGAAATTGCCATATTTTTTACAGTGTGTTGAAGGGAAAACTGTTTCAATGATGTTCATTGCTTTTTGGTGTGTGGCATAGGGGATGGCAGAGAGAGCTTGCAGAAATCCTCCATGAACAGGCTCCCTTTGCAATACAGAGAATGCATCGCGTGATTCTGCTTAAAAAAAGGACAGAGCCAAAGGACAAACACATTCAGAAAACAGCAGCCAACTATTCATAAATATTCTTCTTGTGCTCCCCAGTCCCCTCTCTTTAAAGCACAGACAACACACAGATAATGTCTCCCTTAAAAAAAAAAATCACAGCTTACCACATCAGTATCTCATATTGAAACACAGGGTACAACTGAGGCTAAACTCACTGTTACCTTTTGCAGTTCCCCTCTCAGGACCTGTTAATAGGAAATTAAGATTTATGTAAGTTTTCAGCAGGCATAATCAAATTTATTCTCAAAACAAGAATTTGTAAGAATTGAAGTACTCTACATAGTGATTTTCAAGCCAAAACACCCAGAAAAACACTGCTACTCCAATTTTCATAGCTAGTTTAATTTTTTATTTCATAAAAACATTAATGGATTCAAATCAACCCTGAGGGCTTAATAAACACTGAGGTTGTTCTATGACTCATCAAAGTTATCAGACAAATTCCAGTCACAGAATCTCTGTTACTGAGACTATTTAGCCTTACAACTGAGCTTCCAACCTACCTTGTTATGGAAGTCACTGAGGATGATTATACTTTGAACTCTAAGATAGCATCTCTACAGGATCATTTTCAGATATTCAAAGAACTTGATTTTTTGACTGCTGGGGGTGGGGGGGGGTGATAAACACCAAGTTTGCAGGGGTTTATTTTCAGTGGTTAAAACACTACTTATCCTGAACAATGGCCTTCAGGATTAAGTAGGATGCCTTACTGGACTCTCATTTTTTCTTGCACTAGTTTGAAAAAGGATGATTTGAATATGAGGAACAATACCAGGAAGGAGACACCTTAAGTGTTTTAATGCCAGCCTAGAGAGGTCCAAGATTGATGCTTATCTTATCCAGTCAACACCCAGGAACCTGCAAGATAATGTTCAACCAAGATCCTGCTAAAAACCACACACGTTTCTAGGCTACCATGAGTAGTGCTGTTTTTGCATGTGATGTTACCAAGCCCAACCAATTTTAAAACCCTGCCAAACTGAGAAGAGCTCAGATGGCTCCTCAGGAGATCCTGTGATAATGTCCAAACATAAAGCACCACAGACAGTTGCAACTTCCCAAAAGACTGCCACACATTGGTACTGCCCAAGGAAGATGTTTCTGCACTCTTCAAAAACAGCATATGATAAAAGCCCTACCAGCTCATGAGATCTAAAGATACTGTTTTCCAATGCTTTCCTGCCCCAGATGAAATTCTACAGGGAAAGAAACATCCAGCACCCTTCCTCCTCCTTCCTTGCCTTGCCCCACTTGCTGTATTTACAGCATCCAAAGATTTTCATTGAATTCCATTGTAATCTGTGTAAATAAATACAAGCGTAAAAACCCCCAACTTTGGGGAGCCTGGGCCACTTCCAGCTTGCCTGAATAGCTGGGCTGTGCATGGAGCTGGAAGGTGTTTTTAAAAGGAGGGAAGCAGAAGAGAACAGCTTAAGAATCTTGGCTCAGGCCGGGCATATTTCCGCCTAACTCTGGCTAAAGCTCAGCACGAAGGGCTGGACGAGGAGCCGATAGGAAGCCGGGGAGGGAGGGAGGGAGAGAGGGAGGGAGGCTGCGGGGCTCTCCAGCACAGCCACGGCAGAGCCCGGGCACGCTGGAACCATGCTTTTCCTCTGGGCACTGGCGTTTGTTCTAGTCCTGCACGAGCAAGATCCTCTAGGTAAGTGACTCTGAACTTGCAAAGCACAAACTCTAGCTTAATCTCAGTATGGTCAAAGCCTTTGCATGGGGTGGGAGGGGGAGGCAAATAATTACTTAATTTCTCTATGGATTTTGTGTGAAGGTGACACAGGTATAAGTCAAAATTCTCTGACTTGAGAGGTAAAACTCCATTTTTGTGACATTAAAGTCTGTCCTGTAGGCATATTGCTTTGGTAGACTTGGAGATTTTTTACTTCTTACAGGAGACAGAATCACTCTACCTTCAGAAATTTAGAACCACATTGAGGTGCTGCAGATAGTGCTCTGAATTTCCACAATTACTGTTCTGGCAGCCGTATTGATATCACACTAAGCCACTTGGAAATGAGATTGAAGTTCAAGGTGATTAGAGAAAGATTCTCCTTTATTCAAAGCCTTCTTTTTAAATTTCCTGGTAACAGCATCACCATTTTGTTTCTTCTGCTTTGGACTGTTTATTCCTGTGAGGTACATAATGACTTCTCCAAAAGCCTTGGGAGAACAAAGTATAAACAGAGAACATCAGATATGCCTGCATCTGAATTCTACTTTCATTAACAAGAGATTAGCACTGAATAACCTGTAATCACATTGCAGTGTGACAAAGCTATTCAGTTTGGCTAGTTCAAGGGTTTACAGTCCCTGTGTAACCACAAACCTGGCTTCCCAGCCTGTTCGTACTACACCTTTTCTGCTAGCTGAGGCTCAGATTGATCTTACCTCTGGTCCTACTTTCTTGACAAGACAATAGTTGTATTTCATGGCAGGGTAGCAAGATCCTATTACATTCAAAACGTTTCCTAAAAAGCTGTTAGTCCCTTCTGCCCCCAAGTTCTAGTCACTTTTCCTTGCTCTGACTCCCTCCTACTTAACTGGCTTTGTGATGTTTATCTCACTGATGAACTGAAATAACAATGCAACAGCAAGAGCACTCTAACTTGTTTTCACTCCACAAGAATTCCCTATACTCTTGTGAGTTTTCTGAGTTTCACCGAAATAAATGTGAAATAAAAGAAAATGAAAATGGCTTTTTCTATTCCCTTAAAAGTAGTGTTTTAACCTAAAATAATTCGCAAACTCAGATAAAATTCAGTTAATTAGAATAGCACTTCAATAATAACTGCAGAGGAGACTAGCACTCAGTATCATGCCAGGTCACAGCTACTCAATCAGCAAACCATGTTTACTGTCTTAATAGTGTACATCAGAAAAAATGATAAATTTTGTGTCTGTCATGGCCAGGGGAGCACCCTGCCAGACTGAAAGCTTAAAAAAGCAATCCCCACTTTCCGTCTGCTACCCTTGAGTTGGGAACATCCCTTTTGATTCCCTTGCAGATCCCCCCATCCTAACTCCCACGGGTTCCTCTTAAAAATTATTCAGCCAAACCAGAATTCACGCTTTAATTCAGCCATTAATATAAACGATCTCATGTTCAAAGAGCTCAGCTCATGTTTATGCGTGGCAGAGAGGTAACCTGGAGCTCTGGGTAAACAAGCACCTGCCCCTGCTCCATTAGCAGAGCACACCGAACACCGAGTGCTCTACCAGGGACAGCTTCCAGCGGAGGCACTGCTGCTCCACACTGTGGCGTGACTTGCTTTCAAACAGCACAAGTTTCATCTGGTTCTAAGTACAAGTTAAAGTAAACCAAGTGTATGAATGTTTCTTTTCATGCACCTAGCATTTTTTGAATTCTCAAGATGTTTTGAATCCTCTGATATTCACATGCAATATCAAAGCTGGGAAGATCTATAAACTAGACCATTTTCTACACAGTGGAAAAAAAAAAAAATCCTTTCAGAACAGCCAGATTCTGCCCCAAATTGACCACTTGCATTATCACAGAGAAGCACTTTTTCTCTAGGAGATGAAAACACTGCATTGTAGAATTAAAGCCATGGTAAAAAATTTATCATAGATATCCTATTTTAGGCTTGACTTGGACTCATATTTCTCTACTAACAAATTAATAATGGTTTAACCTATACTCCATTTTAGAGGTATTTTCTGTCCTTATAAAAACCTCTCAACATTATTGTCTCCAACACAAGGATTACAGTCCTTGCAGAAACCATCTTTGAGCTCTAACAAGGAAGGAGAAATAAAGTTTGCAACAACAAAGTGTACTCAAAAATACCTGTGTTTTTTAAGACTGTGAGGTATCTGGACATCAGGGTACAGTACAGAAGTGAGCCTCTTATAAAGATATTTTATATATCTGAAAAGCCCGATGTTTTCTTATGTTTAGTTAAAAGGAATTTCAGTTCTGTGGACATCATAACCTCCACACGTAAAGGAAAAGTTAGTATCAATCTCCACCAAAAAATCAGGAGTTTAGAAATATAGGACTCCTGTTATTCATCTGCAGGATAAGGCTTTATTCATAAACACAGCTGATCTGCTCTGGCTGAAGCAGATCTAAGTCCTGGGCCTGAATGTCAGGATTTACTGTGTATGTATGTATCTGCCCTTCTCTCACTATTCTACCTCCTGAGTTGCTGAAGCATGCATGAACTGTCTGCCAAGAGAAAATACATCTTCAAGCAACTTCTTAGATTTGTTTAGATTTTAGAAAAAAAACCTAAAATTATATTCTTAAATTTTACTTACTTCTTTCTACTGCCATGACTTAGACATATGAAAATTGCACAATCACAGAGCTGACTAATAAGTCACAGACTCACCTCACCCACTCCCCATGACCATTGTTTCTATTACTAAACACAGAGCAAAAGTCACATACTCAGAAAACTGAGAAACTCTTTATCCCCTGATACCAGTGGTTATTTTCAAACTGATGTATCTCACATCATCCACTTTCAAGCCAGCCTTAAGCTCACTAAGTCTGCACAACTTGGATTCTTTATGGATACTAAGGCACAGCTCCTCTTTTTCCTAAACAGCTTCCCCTACTCTACATGCAAGTATGACCTATACAGCTTCTAGCTATAACCCTCCTAATGTTTAGCCTTAGTTTCCATAACAAAGATACATTCACACAAAAATAAATCCATAATAAAGGATAACTTTTCTGGAGCCCAGAGCATCATTGTAAGATATATCATGAATTAGAGTAACGTACCTGCTAATTATGTAGCTTGTTATCAGTCCAATTCCCTGTAGTCATTTTCCATTGCAGAAGCAAGTGCAAGAGGATATTCTCTGGCTGCTTGTTCTGAAGACTAACATGCTGAAAACACTCTCCAAGCCAATAGTTCCCTCACAGGAACATTTAATTACTATCCTTTTTCCTTCGAATGAAAATACACAAAACTTAAGTGCTTCTTACAATCACAGATATGGTCAAATAGCAGAAAAAGGAAAGTAGTTTTTCAAGTAGCAATTTTGCTTCTGGCACATAGCCATGGCAAGGGCCCAGATGTTTCTGTGCCTTAAAAAAACAACCCACCCACTGGAAGCACGAACTATCCCTGGTCTTGTGCACTCCCTCTCAGTCTTCACTGCTGGGAAAGTGAGAGATGGATCTCCTTATGAAATGAGAATTACATGGGTCACAATAGCAAAAGCCGCCTGTAAAAGAAGTAGTTTTACACAGAAATGTATGCTATCTAGTCAGGAACAATTGCTATGAGGTCCCATTTCTGGTTTTGCACATTTCACGAGCACAAGTGATGTGTGGTTGGACCTGAACACACTGTGACACCGAGTCCCACACACAGGTGGATGGGACACGCCAGGCAAAGACGTGACAACTCGTAGGCTGGTACCTGAACCACCCTCATTAATAGATTCTCCAACCCATGAGGTCCCCCCTTTGCTCCTTCTCTTTCAGGTAAAAAAAAAAAATTAAAACAAGTATAATCTTAACTGATGTAGGATCTGAAATAATATTCATAGCAGCATATTCTATCTACATCTTGATAAAGGGAATATGAACCAGGTGTGCAATTTTGGAACTTGACTTTCTGATATGGTTATTTAGCTTCTAAAATTATTTTAAAAATAACTAATTTCTTGGAAGGAACTTATTTCAGGTCTTCTCCCTTATCAGAGGATCATAAATCTCAAATACCAGAGAAATCCCTTGGATTTTTCATTATGTTTGAAATTTTTCCAGAACTTGACATTTAGGCAGCAGATGAAGTATTCAGTGAATGTATAGATTACAGATTAATCCCTAATTAGGCATTAAAAACTTTCTATGTACAAACAAAAACCCAAAACCACAAAACAAAACCAAACAAAGCCCAAAACACCCCCATCTTCCCACAACTCCTAAATTTCAGATCCTCTTATACTGTCAGTTTACTAATATACTATGCCTGATAGATCATATTTAGCCTGTATAACATTTGCCTTGTTGTTCTGCCATAAAAGCTAGAGCCTAGTAAAGGTGTGCGTATTTTTAAACATTTACACGTGTATGTATATATTTACATGTATACATATATATTTGCATGTAAATATAAGCAAACAGCCAGTTGTCTCCAGTGTGAAGCATATGGCAGTGTGTAAGTTGCTAAGGAATTTTATGTATTTATTGCAATTCCTGCAGTCTTTATTGCAGTCACTAAAGGTAAGAATTCCCTTATCTTTAAGAAAATAGAGACTGAACTCTAAAAAGGGGTAGAACTACCTGCTTAGAACTACCCAGAGGCATCAAAATCACAACTAAGCATTAGTGTTTTATGGGTTACATGCAGAAAGATGCTCTATGTCCAGTTAAATATATGCTTCGAGTGGCTAAGAACTTGAAGGGAATCTGTGCCCTAAAAAGTATTTTCAATAACAACACTTGTTATACAAATCAATTATTTTTGATGTCCTGATAATAAAATTTGATATGGCTTGAGTTATATATCACAGCTTAAAATGAATTTGCATATACTGGTGATAATGAAACTGGTAGTGACACAGAAAGTGAATTCAGTATACTTCCATAGCCAAGGATGCCAATGTAATTAATTAAGAGCTGGCATTACTGGAAACTAACTTTGATGCCTTGAAGAACAGCCCCCAAAATTAAATATGACTAGCAGTTTTAGCTTATCATAGTCTATGGTCTGAAAGCACTACTGATAGTTATTAGTATCAGTTCAGGTCCAAAGCAGTTCAATCTTTGCTGAATTCAGCTGCAAGTTATCTTCCTCAATCACTTCTGAAAACAATGTGATTTCTTGAGCTAGCATTTCAAAATTACATGAAAATTTCCAAGTGGAATCCAGCACTTATATTTAGAGAAAAAATAATTTAAGCAAGGGTCAGCAAATCCATTCAGAAGTCTGTTGCATTCCTCCCAAACTGGACAGTGGATTAATCATTTGAACTTGATCCTCCAGTTCATGACCTTCTTCTTGTTGGAACATAAATCATTACTACTGCCATTCTTTTTCTCATCAAAGGCTGTCTGGCCACCTTGTGCTCCATGCTTTAGGAATAAAATGATACCACTAAACCTAAGGCAGTGCAAACAAAACACAGAGCACAGCATGTTTTCTTGAAGAGTTAGTCATGTTCTCGTTTATTCCCCTTGCTCTATCACATGTTTTCAGGCTTCCTGGTTTGCCATCTGGTTCCTGTTTCCATCTCCCATGTCTCCCGCTTGGCTTATGGCCTGCTTTGTTTTATCCCTCCTGCCCTACTGAGCGCAAACAAGACCTTGCAGTCAACTTCCAAAACCACACCGATCATAGAATGAGGCAAAAGAACTTTACAGGCTGTAAGATGGGAAACGTTGTGGTTACTCACCTTGACCTTCTCGGTAACGCAGACCAAAGAACCCAACCCAGCAATTTCTAGATCAAGCCTGTAACTTCATTTGGACCAGCAATGTGTCATTAGGAAGGTTACTTTAAAAGACCTACCAGATCTGTGTGGTCACATACTTCAGTTCTAGCAGGCCTAGGAACCACAGAGAATGACAGCAGAGAGGCAGTTGCTCAGGTTTATTCTGATGCTTACCATTAACAACTACTTGGATGATCAAAGTGAACCATTTAACAGCACCTGGATAGAAAGAACCCTGACAGTCCTAGAAGGCAACTTCATCAGGGAGCGCAGAGAAGCAACATCTTGCAGGTTGGGGAAATACATCAAATGTACAAGAGGCAGAAGAGCTTAACTGAGGGGTATTCTTAATCAAAGACTTCTGCTCTTAACCTGTTTAGCAAGGCTGTTTTGAGTCTTACTTCATTGTTGTTTCTCTCCCTTGAGATAAAATCAAATTTTGTACAGGCTGTCCATAATACATAGATATTACTATCCATCGTGCTACTTCTTTCAAACTTGAGGCATGTTCTTCTAGTAAACAGATCCTTATTAACAACCAGTTCAGAGATGCTCCATTTCCCTGCAAATCCCTGTGATTTCTGACTGCATCACAGCCCAGGATGGTTAGGACTACCCAGATTTATGGGCATCATCAATGTAACACAGAGGACTTAATCAGAGGAAAAAAGGCATTAGTCGTTTTCTTATCTTGAACACAAGAGTTCTGGTTCTTGATGGAAAACAACCACCCTATGTATCAAATAGAATGGATTTCAAAAATTTAACTAAACATCTCACTTGTAAGAAACATCAGGTGGAAATTTGCAGATGGGACATTAACTGAAAGGTAATGTTCTCTCTGCCATATTGAAATGTTGCAAGTGTCTGCATGAAATAAACTAATAAGTTTCAAATGAGATATTTAAGACATTGAAATATGCCTCCTACACACCTGCCTAAGCTGTCAGAAGTTGCAAACACCCACACATTTTAAGTATGTAATTTATATGTAATACAAAGAACACTTCACTTTTAAAACTGGTTAGCTTCAAAACTTACTACCAAAGTTGTCTCTATGCATGTGCTTTGACACACAGACAAGTAAAAATTCCAATTTACATTTAAAATGCTTCTTCAGTAACTTCAGAAAGCAAGTACCTGGAAGTATCCTAAGTCATTGGTCTTTTGCTTATATAGCTTGCAGCCTTCTGCTCCTCAATTCCTTTACATAGTGACTGTTATTACTATATAGAGACGCTGCTGGAGTAAGGTCAGTGCCAAAGGCAGATTGTGTCCCTTTCTTTCACCAATTGCAATAGAGAAGGGCAGTGCTCCTAAGCAACATTCCATGTGCTCTCTTTGAGCACATGGAAATTACTGCTTTGGCTGAATTGCCTGACCATAGTGACCCAGATATGTGCCATATTTACAAGGGACCGGATGTGTTCTGTGAACAGCCCATCCTAGAGATAAAGCCAAACAACAGAGTAACAATGAGTGTTTTGGGAAGCTAAAGCCTCAAACCAGGACTCAGATAAAAGACGAAATCTACACTGACTGCCCAGGAAGCAGCAGCTGAAATAGCCTGTTCTGGCATAGTGGTGAAGTGGTAATTGCAAGAGCCTGAGCAGCTCTGATCTGGTGTGAAAGTCACTAACAAAACAGGGACATGAAGGTCCTGAGAGGGTTTCTCCTGGCTCAGCCCTCTCACAGCTCCATACTGTGTGGTCTACAACTAGACATGCTTTTGCTTATACTAACCCTTAGCCTTGCTAACATCAGCTGTCAGGTGCTTCCTGAGACACTAAGGCTTGGCTTGTTTGTCAAAGTTTTAGGCACTGCACTAATTCTGTGGTTCTGAGTGATATCTTATAGCCCTGTCAAACTAGGACTTGGTCCTCCTTCAGTACACCCATTACAGCTGGTAAGGCAGCAAAGCACTGTGAGTGATGGAGAGCTGTCTCCCTCTGTGCCAGGAGAGGAACACACCACCCCAAGGAACCAGGAGCTACTGAGTCCTGTGTCTCATAGCAAGCCCTTTACCTCATTTTCTAGATGCATAAAGCTGTGCAGTGCTTTGCAAAGCTCCCGGTAAGATGCAACAACCTTACATTGGCTTTACATACCTATCACAGCATGTATACGTGTGCTTTGAACAAATGTCACCCACCATATCTAACCTCCTCACCTACAGACACCTGCCTAGAGAATCAGCCACCACAATTTCAGTATCTCCACACTGTTGCAGTCATGATGAAAAAAAAACATATAAAGAAGAAAAAATTTTGGAAATAGCACGGTTCATTTTACCACTAAGACAGTAACAACACTCAAAACCACCACCACTAGCAGCAAAGAGGGGAAAAAAGGGCAGAGCAGCTGGTGTTGAAATACCAGTAATACCTGTAAACAGGTAGACGAAGTCTTCGGGATTCTGTCCTAACAGCACCACCTTCTGGTGACTGCACTAAAAAAAACCCCAACCAAATCTGCCAAACCAATTTCTAAATAATGCTCAGCAAGTCACGTCACTTTGGAATCCCTCCTCCTCTCCATCCTCCACTCTCCAATTTCAAGGATGCCATCCTAACTCAGAGTACATCTCTCATTGCCCCCAAACTGCAGTGATCCTTACTGACACGTGTTTGCCATCACCTGACGCCTAGACTCCAGAAGTCTTGGCACAGGCTGGAGATGAAGCACTGCAGCAGTTCCAAACCACTGCTCTGGCACAGCAGCCAGAATTACTTACTGCTCTTGTGTGTCTTACTGTTCATTATAACACAAGCTGTTTTGTCTTCATTACAATCAAACAATGACAGAATGAGTTACTGCTGCTTCCTCATTATCATAGCTGCTTCAAGCATCAAACAAGAGCAAAACCTAACTTTACATGCAGGAAGATAAGTTCTCACTTTAGCACAGTTTAGAATAATCCACTACAGTCCTCTGCACACATTTGGAAATTTAAATGTTACTGAATGCTGCACAGAAATTATGAAAAGCAAATAGGCTCCACTAAAGCATAGACACCAGCAGCTACTGAGCTTTCATGGAGCACAGCCAGCAGAATGAAAAGTTCAAAGAGCAAGAGATCATGAGTACTGACAGGTAAACACAGACAACTGACAGGGATATGTGACTTTGTATCTAGCAAAGTCAGCAAATGTGCTCAGCAGTAAAACAATATTGTTTCCCTTCCCATTGCAAAGTCAGACTGTGTGGGACAACTTTCTGGCACAGAGGAATCATCAGCATCCATTTGGAAAGTGGATAAGCTTAGCTAGTCTTCAAGTTTTACGGCACCAGCTGCTTCTGAAGAAAGTCTACGAGGAACTGTTGTGTAAGGCAGATCTTCCCAACAGCTAGGTTTTACACATAGGAGAGACAGAGTCACCGCCTATAAACTTACCCTACACATGTAGGAAAAAATAGATTATGCAAAACAAACACACACAGACAAACCAAAACAAACACCCGTGGCAAGAGAAAACACCTTGTTCCAACCAACATGACATGTGCAGGCAAGTACTGGGTCAAGCTGTAGTTATTAGAAAAGAAGTTCAATTCCTACATTTGGTTCATCAACAATGCTGTGTAGCATGTAAAATAACACTTCAGAAATCAGAAAGGCAAGGACTGCTATTAACTCTCTGCCAATTAACTGTGTCTTATTTCCAGCTGCTGCTGATCCTGTCAGTATGGTACCTGGAAGTTTGGAAAGAGGAACCTGGTGTAATGAACATATGCTCCATGAACGCTTAGACACTATTGAAGAGGTAAGAGGGATTGTGCTGGCTCCTGAACCTTACCAGACCTCTGTCCTGTCCTTTTGACCAAAGAAAAAAGCATGTTTCTAGACAGCGTCCCTTCTGGACTTTATTCTAGTCAAGGTTGGACTTCTTTTTTCAGATGTCATAGTTTATAACTATCCATAAAGCCATTATCACCAGAAATATATAATCTTGATGAATTCCCAAAAACTGATTAACAATTTATTATATATATCAGCCTTTTCTAGAATATTTATAATCTAAACATTCTAATCTGTGCCGTTAATCTAAAAATCTGATAATCTGTATTTGTAAAGTTTCACATTGGCTTATGAGTAGATGTGAGTTCTGCAGGAAACCCCAACACTGATAGAGAAGTTTCTGCTCACCCCTGCTGACACTGAAGAGCTAAATGAGCTCTATGATGGGGATTCCAGGAAAGCTGCAAAGTTTGATTTTTTTTTCCCTCCCCCTGGTGTCTTAAGCACTCACAAGATACCTGTTAACTCAGCTTAACTAACCTGTTATTTCTCAGCTGGGTAGTTCCCAAACTTCATGCTGTGGTTGTCAAACTGGAACATTACTTCTCTTCTGCTCTAGTCCCAGCCCTCATCTTTCCACCTCATCAGCTCCTCTCATCGTCCATGCAGATTCTTTTATTGCATTTCTCTCCGAAATGAGAAAGAATTAAAAACAAACTAATGCAAAGCTCCAAGAAATCAAATTCTTCTTTATACAGGGCTGCTGTAACATAACTCTTGCAAAACCAAGTGCACTTCTTGGTGCCACTAGAGGCCAGCAGAACACAAGGAATGTTTAAACCTGCAATGCGCATTACGGATTAATTTAACTGTTGGCATTACAGGACATGAGGTTTACATTTCCGTAAACACATCTGGTGCAATTCCTTCCACTTGACCCTTTGACTACCTTTTTTCTCTATTTGTCTCCCTTGTTTCCATCAGAAGGTAATAAAAACAGTGGAGCACCTAGAATCAGAAGTCAAATCACTCCTCAACATCATCAGTGAGACAACACTGAATATCCCCAGTGTTCCAGGAACAGAAGTTCCACTTATAGACGTTTTTGATGGTCAGTATCTCATCGGGTATAACCTAAGCTGAAAAAATGGTTACATATGTTATTATTAAATATGCCATATTTTCTCTCTAAAGATGTGAACTAATTCAGCTCAGGGTAGCTAAGGCCTCAAGACCCCAACAGCAGGTCCAATTTCGAAAATCAGATTTCAACAACCACTAAAGAGAGGGGTGGGAGAAAAAGAAACAACTTACCTTAGAACAGCAGAACAGACAAAGTTACCTCCAAGTCCCTTCCAGATTTAAGATCCTTGATTCTTTAGCTTCATGTGTGACAAAATAAGGGATGGCATCAAAATTTTACAAAATTGGAAGTATTGCCATTTTGATATCCTAAATCCAACTTTGACATTTAAGCCACTCACACAAAACATCTTCCTGGATAAACGTTTTTGGAATAAATTAAACCACAACAGAAATTAGTTGGATGAGACCACCTATTCTACTCACTTTCTTATAATGCTCTATACCCTTCATCCTCTGCCTAAATTTCAACAGTGCATTTAACAAGGTGAGACACTCTTGGTGGAAAATAAACCACTTGTGGACAGATAAAAGCATCCACAGACATGTTTATGAATCAGTTTTGCCGGTGCTGTTTGTTCATTTAAGGAAGCTATACCTGGGCACACTACAGTGCACTTACATGATGCAAGTAGGGCTTGAAGTAGACAGCAGTTGAGTTTATGCTGGTCTTTCGTTCTTGCAGTTGGTTGTAAGGATCTGGTTACCATGACTGATACTGTCCTCATCGACTTTGTTATCCATTGAAGTTTACAGTTTTCTGTGAGGGGCAGTTAACAACTAAGTTACTCCCCTGCAATGGAAGTGGGTATTCCAGTAAGAGTACAAATATTCTAGTAAAACATTGCCAAATTGCTCCAGAGTTACAGACTGGACCTTCCTTCTATGATTTTGTGAATCAAAGTGACAATTCCCCACTTTAGAGTAACAAGATTCAAGTTTTAAAAGAGATTTATCCTCAAAGATTGATCTTGATCTCATAACCAAAAATAATCACATCAACTCTTCTCTATACAGATACCAGCTGAGCACTGTGAAGACAGAAGACAGCTGAATGTAACAGTGTGGTTGTCATAAGCAGTTGCACTTCTGATCATTTAATAAGCTTGTGTTTCCAGAATTCATGTAGGGTGAACAATCCTCAGCTGTAGTTTGTCTTCTGTGTTGCTGTGCTTTATAATAAAAAGATATTTGCTTTCAGACACAGTTTTAAACTTTGCATTCTAAATCTTTCAGGAGCCCTCCTTTGTCAAACCTGTGTTTCAAATACAGCATTGTCAGTAAGAAAACAAGATCAGGTGGTATTCAGAACTAAAGCACATCTACAAACTTCCCTTAATTCAAAAGCTTCCTCCTTCCCTTGCAAAGAAGTGAACTCTTGCTATTGTTTCAGTCAACAACGATAGACTTCCAGCTGCAAATTCCCCTCAAGACACGCTCAGATTGTCTGACAGAAATAAGTGTATGGTCTGCCTTTGGACACTGCTGCCAACGACCAAAACAGGAGTCCTGTCAGCAAGTCCCAGTCAGAATCCATCATTTGGACACATGACTACCATATTCTGTAATCTTCCCTTGCCATGGTGACAAATGCAATCCAGAATTAAATCCACAACACTGCCTTTTCTTTCAAGACAAAGAGCAATACAACTTCTAGGAAAAAGGACCTGCTTGACCATTACACAACAGAGGGAGAACACTTACATGTATGTACTTCAGTAAGGGGAGTTTGCATGTTCCTGATTAACACGCAACCTACTTTCACTGACCTAGTTTGAAAACCTTTCCTCCGCTTTGTACTTTTTACCTTTACATGCTTTTATTTTGAGAACAACAGGCTGAAGAGACGTCTTCCATGCCAGCAGGGAATAAAAACCCAGAGTTCCAAGAGTAAGAGAAATTACAACATGCAAAATGAAAATACTGAGGAATAACTACAGATTACATGTCTCATGTACAGACAATTGCTCATCAACAGTACACAACTTCCAAACTCTAATCAAAACAACAATTTCTGAATAATCTTGTGGAAGAGAACTTCTGTGGAAAAGCTAAGTTACATAAACTGAGTTATCACTCACATACATCAATATGAACACCAAAAGGCACAGTCTGCAAAGACTTAGGTTTAATTTCATAATCTCTTCTTACATATATATATATATATTTTTAAGGCACAATCCGAAACCTTTAAACATTAATGACAGAATCTTTACTACTGTCAACATTACTCCTGCCTTCTGACAGTCTGCCTTAGCAAGAATGAAATGTGGAACATATCTACCTTGAAAAGAATCAAGGTAAAAAAACAGAACTTGACAGAACTTCTTTAAAGCAGTCTTAACTAGACACAAAACCTTGAGGCTGCTACCTCCACGTATCAGGAAGTGGGCTAGCCCAAAGCCAACTCTACATACAACAGATCTAAAACTTGCATTAAAATGGCACTCAATGTTTATACAAATGAACACCTTAAAATCATACAACTGTGATTTTGTTTCATTAAACAAACATTATTTCAACATGATATAAGCAGAAAAGAAATAATGACCATTCATGGATTGCTGAGGGTACTACACAGAATCCTGAGCAGATGGCACATATGCTTGGTATTTTGGGGGGCCTTGGCATTTATTACCTACTACTTTTGAACTGAAGATATATGCAGTATTATATTTTAAATGCAATTGCTTTAGAAGAAACTGGTCATTACATATTTACTTATGGAGAAAAAAGATGCTTTGCAGCAAGTACATGAAAAGAGCAGCTTTTTTAAAGAAAAGCTCATTGCTCCATTTAGTCATTTCCACCACACAACTTGAGTAGGATTTTCCGGTAGTCTCCTGAAGTATCACCCTGAAAAGGAACCCAGAAAAAGAAAAGCTGAAGAACAACCTGAAGTGATTAAGCTACAGCTGAAAAACTAAGAACTTTCTTTCCAGGGATATTTTTGGCTCTACTTTTACAGAAATAAGCAGCAGAGCTTACATATACCTAACTGTGGACACCCCATATTACTGAAGCCAAGTTTTGACCAAATTCAGTCCATTAAATAGATATGGCCTGTTCTGCTTCTGAATGATAAATTAAAATGCCAGATCAAAAGAGGAACAGGGGGAAGAAGCAATACAGAGTTTTTTCACCAATGTCTCACTACTTTTTACTCATACATTGGTGATTGGTTACAGGGCATGCAACTACTGTAGAAGAAACATTTGGAACATGCTATTCTCTAGAATCTCTACAGGATTCTTTCCAAACACCACCAAGTTACAGCCCCTCGGTGTCCACAGCAGAAGGAATAAACAGGGGCTTAACAGGTTTGGCACCCTCATTCCAAGGTAAATGAAAGTGGCACCACGTACTCTCCCCAGCTCTTATTACCCTATCATTGGCCAGGCATCCTCTGGGCTGTTGGTACAGCTCTTAATAGCAGTAGGAGGGTGGATCAACTGCTAGTAAATCTGAAGTTCAGTCTACTTGCAAAGTCTTGTACTTTCAAGAGAAAGAGGGGGCAATCCCTCAGAAGATTTTTAGAAGCTTTATATTCTTCCAACACAAATGAAGTAGAGCACCACTGTTACTCAGCTGGAGGACTGAGTGGTTCCCACAAGGTCATATAAGGAGATTGGGACAGAGGGACCTCAGAAACACCTCTGGACCCATTTCCCTTTCCTTCCCTGCCTGTGAGCTTCCTCCCCATCTCTAGTTCATCAAGCCCCCATGCAAACCCAAGCAATCTCCCATCCTCTGGCCCTCAGCCTGCATGCTCCTGGCAAATGCAGCAATCCAACTCAGCCAGCCACACTCAGTGCAGGTAACAGCTGCTCAGCACAAGAGCAGTGTGCTGCCAGCGTAAGGGGTGTCATGGCAGGGCAGGCAGGGTCTCCAGGGCTTACAGTGATATCTGAGTAGAGGGATCTGCCATACATCCGCTTGTACTCCGCACGTATGTCCAGCATGTCAACCTCGCTGCGCGATACCATGATCCGGATCAGCGTCCTGTCCTTTGTTCCTGCTCCCTGAAACAAGCAAAGCAGCAGCATAATGTACTGGAAAGTGTATGGTAGAGCACCAGCAAAAAAATAAAATGCCTGTTTACTAGCATAACCCCACTGACTTAACAAGCTTGAACAGAATTTAGCCTATCATGCTAAAATAAATTCAATTTAGTGGCAGGACACTAATTTCACTGCACAAGAACACCTCAAAAAAAAGAGAGGTATTGACAGAGATACAGGAGGGTCAGGAAAATTTGGTGCGTTAAATGGTCTACTTATTTATTTCTGCTAGAATTACCTACTTAAAAACTATCAATTCCAATGAGTTTTAAGCATATTTGTGTTTCACCAAGTGAAGATTATTGTTTAATGCATGGTTATATTCATTGCTCTGTTAAGCTGGATCAAATTAGTTAGATTTTTCCAGCCTTTCACAATAATGACTGCATCATGACTGTTAGTCATCTGCCCACTGAAAAATGTAATCCCTCAGCTGCACAGCTCCTTCCCAAGAGCTGTACAAGCATTTAAAAAAACTCCACACTATAAGTTTATGTAACTTGTCACAGACACCTACCTTCATTGCTTTATGTAATCTCTCTGCAAAAAAAGCTGGCGTGTTCTTGAGACACTTAACTGCAAAAAGGAAGAGAGGAACAGTATTACAGAAATAAAGCATTCCTCCTCAGTCAGAAGTCAGTGATTTTGTGAGTTTATCCAACATAGTCACATGCTTGAATTTTACATAAATATACACTTGATACAATGCAGCTTCCACTCCTTCCATTAGTCAGTGAAATTATTTTTAATCCAAACAGTAACTGCAATACAGTTAAAAAACCTACACTGCATGGCTCAGAGCAAACATTTCTGTCACTAGAAACCACCTAGTGTGAAGCAGCCATAATGAATCTTTGAATTCTAATGACCAGATTTTTGTCTATGAAGGGAAAAGAGGTGATGAGGAGCAGGCAGAAGACTTGAAGTAATACATAAGTAGTGGTGCTCCTGGCTTCTTAATTCTAAATTTTTAGGCCATGCATCCGCAAGGTGTGACAAATTCAAGTCCTGCCCTAGTACAAATTAGGACACCACCTACGACAGCAGAGACTCTTAGGTGGTTCCTTCTCCTTAAGGGTAAGTCATCACAACCCTTATATTAAAGTCTTATTTTAGCCACAAAGTTCATCAGGACTCCTGAAAAATTTTTAACATGCTCATTTAGTAATGACTAGATGCTATATTTAATTAGCATAGTTCATCAGAAATCTGAAAGAGCAAAATCCAAGTCAAATTACTGTCATGTTAATCAGGATAATGAAAGAATCCTCCATCACTGATCAGAATTAAAATCTATATATTGATGCAACATTGTTACAAGTAAACAATCATGCAAACTGTGGCAAACTACAGAGGAAACAGACCACACTTGACATTTATTAGCACAGTAAGGTATCAAAATTAAACACACAGAATCAATACAGAACTCAAGGTGTAAACCCAAACATGTTTTTCATAGCAACACACATTCTGTATAGGAAGAAGTACTTTTCTCAGTAGGAAAATGTAGATGAGAGATAGTAGTTCACCACAAAACTGTCAATGATATGTACAATACTATTCAAAAATGAATGACAAAATGAAATGCATGTTTCTGTATCACTCTATGTAGCTAACACAACACACCTGCATTCTAAGATGTTTAAAGATATTGTTGTAAGTTACCAGTTGTACAATCCAGAAAGCTTTAAAGAAAGCAAAATTAAATATTTTCAATTAGAAACCCCTTTTTTTCCTGGAAGTAAGGTCCACAGAACAAATGACATTAATTTACTGATATAGATAATGTGTATATACATATAAACAAAAAACCCACAAAATCTATTTAATAAAGGGAGTTATTCAGTGAACATTGCTCAAAAGGCTACTGACTTGTCTGCCAGCTACAGTCTCAGTTTTGAGTCTGGACCTACATGGAGATCTGTCAACTCACTATGAAGCTCCATGAAGTCAAACGCCTTCTAAATGCTGAGCGGTTTCTTTACCAAGGCAATGTTGTTCTACAAACAGAGAAATATCTTTTCCCTGACCTTTGTTTCTAACAATAGTTTCTGAAGTGACAAAGTTTGAATCCTGGAAAAGGTCTGCAAAACAATCAGACACAATGAGCTAGATCCAGCGTGTGTCATTACAAGATCATTACAATGACAGTGTGGCCAAGCAGAATAAGAACAGTAGTTACATAGTTACTTGTTACATGCACAAGGCAGGAGTGAAAAAATGAGGCTTTTAAAATTGATTTTCATTTTGCCAAGATTTTGTTACAAACTTCAGTGAAAAAAATTTGTTGTGGTTGAACCAAATATCCTCTCCTATCTCATTTCCAAGTGATGCAAAGTCTATTTTTCCTATTTTGGTAAGAGTTTTTGGGTTTGGTTACATTACTACCATATTCAAAACCAAAGAACAACATTTTTAAAGCAGGAGCTCTAGATACCACAGTATATTTACAGTAATAAACAGAAAAAGAAATTGAGATGTAAAGACAAAAGACAGGAAAGTGGCTCACAGTTATATCTATAATAAAGCATTTTAAATAAAACTACTGCACAGCAACTTGTCCCAACTTCATGGAAACAAATTACTGCTTCTGAAGAGACAACACAGAGGTAAGAGTTTTCACTCCTCAGAAGTACTGAGAGCAAATAAAAACAAAGATTTAATAAAATTGTAGCCACAGGAAATGTGGGGAAAAAACCCCTTTGCAATGAAATTTAAGTTCTCTTTCTACTAAATAGAGGTAGAAGTAAGTAATTAGAGGGTTAATGCCTGCATTTTAACTAATGTTGGATTTCCAAAATGGTCTCAAATTTTCCCTTCTCACTGACCCAGGAGTTGGTAAAGTTCACTTCTTAAAATAGTGTCAATTATAATTAATAATTCTCTCCCCATTTTAACATGTAAAATTAAAATTCTGCAGCTGCCTGAAATAAAAAAAGCTTCATCTGTCATTTGGAGGTGAATTAAGTGCTCCACTTTACTAATCACGAACGGCTTCACAGAAAGCTCAACACAAAAAGCAGAAAACTGGAATTACCACAAATAAGAACATGCTTAGCTGAAGCCAGCTGTAGCAGAATGGCAGGAATGAACTTGCTAAGGTGGCACATACCTACTGCCAGCATGCCCATCTCCAGGTCCCCAGACATCTCGCGGCATATGCTGCTTTCGATGTCCCGGTTACACATCCTCTGGTACTCGCTGAAGACTAAATGGAAAAGAAAGATTCCAGTTCTACAGCAAGAGGTGGCACTGGAATGTGCTCAGTGGCTTCATTTCAGTGGCACTTCTCAGCTGGATACACACAGTGTACTCACTCTAGTTTGAACATCTCAAGGATTAATACTGTGCTATCAACCATTTACATGTTATCATGCTCCTTCTAGCTTGCCTAGATGTGTCCTTTTCATTAAATGGCTAGACCAAGAAAGCACAGCAATTTTTTAGGAAAGCTTCACGTATCAATAAGGTTAAGAAGAAAATATTCTGGTCCTCATACACACCCCTTTCCTTTATATAAGTACCTTGCATCCCAATAGCACAAAGTGAACGTTCTATGTAGTTACCAAAACATTTCCACCACGACAGACTGATGTAGCACCTTACATTAGCAAGTGAAAGGGGAAGCATTTTAAGTGTCTTGCACACACAAGTATGCAAGACTGAAACAATTCTAGTTTTTCAATTCTTTAATCAGAGGATCATTTGGACAAGTATGACCTCTACCTGCTCTGATATCTAAGAAAGGTGACTCTTGCTTTTCCTCAGCAAAGTTCACCCCGCTTTTCACTGGTATCTTGTTGGGCTCATTTTACATTTTTATCATTACACACAACAGAATCAAGTTACAGTTTACACAGGACATCATTACCTGCTCTAAGGTGGGCCCTGCTTCTTGCACACAGAATGGCATTGAATTTGGATTCATCAGTTCCTAGACGGTTCTCTCCAGCTGCATACAACTCCTGAGCACGGAAGGGAATTCACACTTCATTACTCAGAAAAGCAGTCAGGCTGAAAAGCTGAGTTACAAATTTGCTTCCTTGCAGCCTCTCCTCCTTTTATACTTATTTCTTAGCCTACATACTACTGCAAAACAGGAGCAAGCAATAAACAGCAACTAGTTCTAACCTTCCTATAATATGTTATGCTCACAGTCTTTCCAGCTTGCTGATGCAGAGTGCTCCAACACAAGAGCTCTGGATTACTAAAGGAGGGGACATTGTTCAAGGAGTACCTGAAAATTGTTCTTCCTAACAGTCCTTACATCTAGCTTTTCTTCTACAATTCTAGATGTGCTCTGGTACAGTCTTGTGTTGGCTAAGGCACACTATGGAAAAAGCTAATGACATTGATATTTAAATGACACTAGTATGACTACAACAATCTGGGTTTTTCCCTTTGCTATGTACTGAAATGGAACATAGAGAAAAAGAAATGGAGCAAGCATTATAAAGTCCAAGTGCATTATTTACTGCAAAACCCCAGACTTCCTTAAACAACACGCAAAGGCTAATGCAGGTGTTGAATAGTTTAAAATTTAATCCATGCACATATCACCTCAAATCTCTTTGGACAATTTCCTTAGAAAGCAGCACAATCCAACAGTTGGAGAAGCCAAAGACCTGACAGAATGAGAGGTAAAATATCCTATAAACTGTAGTGCCAAGAGCTTCATCTCTGTACTGCACCTACACGTCTCTAATGCTCTGTCACAGCTTTTTATATCTCTTCCATGCACTCAAAGATAAGTACTGCATCAGAAATCATCACAAGGTGTCCAAAACTAACAGTAAGCAGAATCCACACAGCCAAATTTCAGTGTATTGAATTGACTATACTTAGAAATGATGAAGCATTTCTACTGACCTGCACATCTCTTTGGACAACAGACATGTCAACATTTGTGCTTTCATCTCTGTTTCCCTGAAAGAATTAGAAGATCCAGAAGTATTACTGGTGGGCTTTGATGGGCTGCCTTTTTTTGAAATGAAAAAAAAAACAACAAAATCCACACCACCCACAAACACACAACAAAAAAATTCCAGAGTCCCAGCAGGCAAGTACCTGAGCAAGTGAAATTAAAAGCCTCTGAAAGTGTCCAGACGTGTCACTTTTTATTGCTTCCTCTAGAGTTTTCTTATATTCTGGAAAAGAGATAGTCATGAATCCTCATACAACCCTGCTCATTTCCTAAATTCTTACTATCAGTCAGTGATTGAGTAAGAAAATTTTGATGCAACAGAACAAACCTGCTTTATAGACCCTGTTGAGTTCCTGAATATGCTCATTACTGCGGGAAGCTAAGATTTCAATGAGACAATTTTCATCTGTGCCAACACCCTAAAACAAAGGAGAAACACTTCAGATTCTTGATTTCTACAGCCTAGTACAAAAGAAATGTAACAAAATTATATAGGAAAAAATTCAGGATATAACCTTGTACAGGAAGTCAAAGCAAGTAATCCCAAATAAATCCAAATCCTTAAATGGCAATCAAGTATTTTATCAGCTCAACTAATTCCTCTAGGTTATATATCTGTATCTCCTACACAAACCTTTATAGCTTCCTTGATTTCATAAGCATCAAACATGACAGGTGTCTTCATCATTGCCAAGATTGTCCTCTCAAAGTTACCTGAGAGCTCAGACTTGAGATCCTTGATCAAATCCTAATGAAAAGGAAAAACAAGGAAAAAATGCATAAAGACAAAACTTGACAAAAGCAAGCACCAAAAATACACATTTTACTAAGAATTCTTTATGCATAAGCACCAGTAACGTATGCTCAAAGTAAAGCTATTCCATTTAACACTAAACACAGCATAATGGTATGTCTACATTGAGGCTACTAAGGCCCAATTAAATAGACTGCACAGATCCAAGAGTCAAAGTAACCATTTAGCATAGAAACTGCTTCACAAGTTTCATCTGCAACACTGCATGAAGAAGTCAAGTGTGGGTAAAAAGTAGAACTCTGAACTGGCTATGACTTAAGAACCATCTTCCCCTAATGCACCTTCCAATCTTTTTTTCCCACCACTAAGTCTTCTGATTGCCACTGAAGGGATAAAGGCTATAATTTCTTCTTCCTTCTGTTCCCACAATGTACTTACCTTTCCATAAGCTGTTTTGAAGGACAGGATTATCTGCTGCCGTTGCTTGTTTGAACGACTTCCAAGACAATCGATGATCGCCTGCTCATCGGTTCCTGTATGTGCACACAGACACCACAGAATGAGTGAGCATCACCTCACGAGAGGATTCAGCTTTCTGTCTCTATTTCATCCTGTTCTAAAACCAGCAGAAGGACATGAATGTCTTGAATTCATCTACAGCATCTACTCTTGTGTACAGCCACAGAACTTTGAGCTTAGACAGTAAGAATACAAAGAAAAACTGAACCAAACTCATGATATTGTTTATGCCCACATGAACTTCCAGTAATACTTGTAATAACCAAGGATTCAGTACACACTCAGTCCCACTCAGTACACACATAGCAACAGAAAATTATCAGTGCTGAATGGAGATGCAATTCTACTTTTAAATGAAATGTAAACCTCAGACTGCTTACCGAATCCTTTCATGGCCTTCCTTAAGACTTCGGCATCCTTCAGAGGGTCAAAGCCCGGTGCATCAGTGATTGTACCTCGATTTCTGTGCTAAAATGAGATCAAGAGTGTTACACAATAGTAGCGTTAACAGCGTATTAGTGTCAACTAGTGAAATACTGTGGTTTACTACTTAAGAAATGATCACTTACCAGTTTTCTTTTTGTGAGAAAAGTAATAGAGAAAACTCAAACCAACTCTGCCTCAAGCAATTTGCTAATTTTCTAGATACAAATTACAAGAAAATGCAAGATCAAGGCTTGCTGACATTAAATCTGCTCTTCAATTAATTAAGGTTTGATAATACTGTATATACAACTGGCAATACTTGCTAAAGTTAGGAAAGGCAAGATTAATTAATTTGAATTCATATCAAACCTTTTTTCTTGGATACCATGGTAAAACACAATTTGTTTTAAGGCATATGAGCCTGTACTGCTTGCATTTGAAAAGTTCCATCTCTCTTTTTACTCAAACTTCTTCTCATAACTTTCTTTTTGATTTTGTGATCAGTTTACACTAATACACAGAAAGAAAATGCAGAGGAACACATATACAGTCACACCTCAAAAGAAAAGCAGTGAATGCTCTTACTGTTCCAGGAGTGACTGCAGGCCCTGTAGCTCCTGAGTAAGAGGGCACAGACGGGTTCACAGCTGGACCTGCTGGATAACTTGGCATGGGCTGCTGCCCTGGGTGAGTTGCTGGAAGTCCTGGATAGCCCATAGGCTGCTGAGCAGGCGGCGGTGTGGGCTGGCCTGGCACAGGGCCGCCCGCGTACCCTGGGTAGGGTGGCATCCCGGATGGGGGATTTCCTCCAGGTGGAGGGTACCCTCCGTACGAGGGCTGCTGTCCTGGCGGGGGCTGCCCAAAACCACCTGGAGGAACTGGTGGATAACCCCCAGGTGTGGAAGGATACATGCTTTGTGGTAAATTTGTCCCTCCAAAGGTCCCTGCCAGGTTGGATGCCTGCAATGACAGCAATAAAACAAGAGACAGGAAGGAGCACAAACAGCTGAGTTTCAGTAATATGCTTAACACAATACAAGCTCCCTCCCCACCAATACAGATAACTCTTCATCTGCAGAAGATAGCAAGCAGGATGGAAAAATCTGCCTAAAATTTCACACCAAATAATCCTTTCTTTGCCCATAGCTCTTTTGTGTGATAAACAAGAGTGCACTTGGATGCAAGGACTTTAAGCAACCTTGGGCTGTTTTACCATGTGTTAGTAGTTGACAACTAGCAGGAGTTCCTGGACTACATTTGGAAAGACTTCCGTAGAAACTGAAATGAAGATATTCCACTCCACATCAAAATCTTATCACTGAAACCCCTCTTCTAGAGAGAAAGTGACATTGGATGACTGCAGCACTGTCAGAAACTAGTTGCTGTGGATATTGCCTCGTGCATCCTAGACAGCTTGTTGTTCAATTTGCCTGTTGGCTGCCAAATCACTTCATTTAATCACTGCCTCAGAAGAACATCCATAATGCAAATATCTTCCTATAAACTGTATTCGTTATGCAGCATAACAGATTTCTGAAGACTAAAGTTGTCAGAAGTGTCACTCACTTCTGCTCTATGAAAAAAATCACGTTGGAAATGTCTACATTTTCTTCAGTGAATATAAAAGGTTTTTACTTCCATCTGTTAAACATCAGTGTTTGTAAGAGACTGTTGATCCCATATTCTTTTCAAGGACAAATCATTGATACCTCTAATTATACAGCTTTTTTCCCTTACTCTGACTAGTCAAAATCCAGGTAATAGGCAAAATCCAGACTGTGTTTGCCCATGTCAATATATTAACAGTGGATACTCTGTGTTAATAGTTCCCTATTCCTCTACACAGCAAATGCCAAGTCATATTAGTTTTATACCCCCAACTTTTGAAGTTTGACTGCTAACAACATTTAACTACTGCTCTGTTTTCCTAAAATAAGAAATAGCTTGCAGTAACCATTTTCCTCAATAAGCAATATTGAATGCTCAACACCTAAACAAATTACACATAAAGGCACAGAATTCAAGTGATGAATCTCTCAGTGACAATTACTCTCAGTGATAATTCCAGAAGCACAACCTTGCCCTTAAGGACATCACAGCAGAACACATTAAATGAAAGCAAACTCACCATTCCAGCCATGTGGCTGGGATTGAACTGGTTGGCATAGCCAGTCACATTTTCCAGACCAATTGGAGGTGGATTTGAAGGTGGATAGGCAGCACCACCCCAAGGACTGCTACCTGAAATCAAACAGAGATGTGCTGAAACAAAAAACAATGCCTTTTTAAAGTTCTTACTCCTTAAATTTCTAATGCAATGTATTTTCAAAACTACTAGGAAAATCAACTGAAGAGGTGCAGGGCAGCAGTGCAATTATTATAAAAAGAGAAGTCTCACTGGGTATTTCTAATCATGTTAGTTATCACTGAATCTGTAAGTTCTCACTTAAAACAACTCTAAACCTATTTAAAGGTTAACACATAAGACTGTTAACACCATGTTTTGATCTGAGAGAACCTAAAGTACAAAGTTGTCTGGGTATTCCAGTAGGAAGATATTATTAATTCCACTTACTTTGCTAATTTGAGAGGTGTCCACAGAGCACAACAGTACATTTACAGGTACCAAAGTCATAAAACCTGTCTGCACATAGCAGTATAGTCTTAAGACAGAATACTCTGCTGAGAAATAGGCTTTACCCTCCTGGCCAGTTGGGCTTCTCCCTGTACAGTGCTCCCCCATCCTGAGCCAGCCTGCCTAACGCCACATTTCATCATACCTGCATGACTGCAGTCCTCTCTTTCTACCTTACAATAACACTAACAACTGTAAAGTTCAGCTTGATAACCAAGAAATGGTTGAGTATTTAATCAGCTTTATGCTATTATTAATTGCTACCCTTTTTAACAGTACACAACCATCTCCCTAAGAATAGTGAATTAAGGATAATTTCCTATTTCATTGGGGGATATGGTTTTAAGCTCTATGAATAATTTCTCCCCATATTTATTTGTCTCACTACCCACCTTGAAGACTCAGTATCAACCAGACATTGATCCTTGTCATTTATTGGATTTGGTCAAGTTAAGACCATCTCCTAATGCTCTGTGCTTTGAGATGAATGAAACTGGACATTACTATATGAGCACATGGCAGAACACACATATTAGACAAATCAGAATCCCCAGCCCAAATAAAACAGGATTTAACAAGCAAGTACAGAAAGCTGTGGGGAGTCAAGGAAACCCTCCACAGTCTTGTTCTTCATCCATCTTCATGTTTCCTCTCCAGACAGGACCACCACTGCATTTAATGTTTACTTCATCTGAACAACTTACCTGGGGCAGCTGGTGGGTATCCACCCGCTGGGGGATAGCCCGGGTAACTCATTGCAGAGATCTGCAAAGGATGTGTGATACAATTATTTTCTGTAATGCTTCACTCATTACACCACATAACACTAAAAGGAAACATGTATGCAGTAGCCAGTTACCAAAATTTAGACATAACCTGCACACTTTGTCCTGGCTTTTCCCTTAAAAACCTCTTCCCATTTCCTGACTAATAAACAGATAGCTAAGCAGTTGCAGAGTCACTCCTCATGCTATTTTTCTTATTTGTTGCAGTTGCTACTTACTGCTTGGTCTCTTATGCTGTTAAGGATGTATTACTTGAACTTGCTTCCTTTACTGTGCTATTAAAACCTCCAGAAGTTTCCAGCCTATACAGAACTGTCTTATCAATGAAGAGTAGAAAATCATCTGACAAAGAAGTTTTTAGAAGGCACCTACATGCAAACATCTGCAGAATTGCAAGGTCAGAGTAAGAAGCAGAAGGGATACACTTTCATGCTTACAGCACTGCCATAAAATATGAAGGTTTCACTGATAGGATACGATCACTAGAACAAACTGAGTCTCTCAAAATGGATAGTGCCTCTGTCAGCACAGAAGTGCACAAAGTCATTAGCTGTCCAAAATAGAAGTGGAGGTCAAAAAGGAAGAACAGCTAAATGAAGGACAAAATGAAAACTGGCTTCCAGAATACAAGGGCCTTATTTGAAACAGAACAGCTACCAGGAAGAATGGTAAAAGTAACTACGAAGAAAAATATCTACAATGAGTGTTAACTTTTTGAAGGTTATTTTTAATGACAAGCCACATTCTATTTTTAGAATTGCTGTGTAAATTATCCCATTTTCCCCCCCTCTTTCCCACAAAGCACTACCTTTTGCATGTGGCATGTTTTGCTGTGTTTTGGGTTTCAGCTGTGGAATTTTGTTTTAGATTTGGTTTGAGTTGGCAGGGGTGCTGTTCTTGTGAAATTGTTCTCATTTTGCATGATCACATTAACTTCCCTTTCTGGTTTGCATGGCTCTATTGCACAGCAACACTGAAATGGAGAAACACCTTTGTGTGGTTTTCTTTTTTAACAAGGAAATAAAACTAGGAAATCTGCAATTTACTTAACTGTTTGGACTTCAGGCTGCAATACTCATTTAAATTTAAAGAGCGAGAAATGAACTAACAGAAACTGCAATGAACAGAGCACACCAAAAGTTATAATAACCCTACTTTAGTTCTGCTCCAGTTTGTAGCGTCTAACAGAATGAATAAATAAGTAAATGCAGCTTCTCAGCAGTAGAAAAACAATGCCTGCTGTTAGCTATGCAAAGACTGACCCCAAACTCACAAGGCTGAGAAAATGCAAAACACTATTGTCCCTCTGCTGCTGGAAAAACGAGCAGGCAGCTTCCTCTCCCTCCTGGCCACACAACTGCCAGAGGCTGGAGCTGCAGAGCCCCAAGCCCACACTGCCACCTCCGGGCAGGTACCTGAACATGGAAGGGCAGGGAGGCCAGCAGAATAAAAATAACACAATAAAAACTCAACAGAAGGCAGCCTGGCACACTTCAGAGCCTCTCTAATTCAGAAATGGGCTTTGTGTAATAAAGCACGGAAAAATAAAAAAAAAAGCAATTATTACTATGTCACTCAAAAACCAACAAAAAGAACCCTCACAACCTAGATTCTTAGCATGCATAATGTCAATGTGTACATTTTAATATACAAATTATTACAACACTGAAATTAGTGTTATTTCTTCAGGTACAACCATAATTCTATTTTTAGTTATTTTTTAGCTTTACATGTAAATACAATAAAGATGGTACTCAAAAAGATTCTAAGATGCCTTTTTCAATAAAGCTTTAGGTACAAATTTGAGGCGAAAAAAATTTTTTTCTGTGGTACAGGGTGAGAAGCAATGGGATAGGTTTTGTTTTTCTTAGCAAGTCTGATTGCTTTTAATCCCATATAGAATGCTCATTTCAAATTGGAAAAAAACGCAAGATTAAAAGACTCTTTTGGCTATGAAAGCTGAGGTTGATTAAAAACAGCCAACCTCAGCTGCCTGCAAAAAAAAAAAAAAAGCTAGTTTCTATATAAAAATGTTCCACTTGCTTCTTTTGAACACTGTATTTATCCAGGGCTTTTCCAAGGGGAAATTTTCCCAGACTGGTTTGATTCCAGGCAAACTAGAGCTGTAAACACACTGACTTCTCATGTTCAGAAACTTCCCTGATCACCACCTTTTCCACAGTTCATTTGAGCCTCTGTTGGCCAGTACTCTAAATTCAGAAATATTAACACAGAAAGTTACCTTTCCCAACCATTCCCTCAACCCAGCCTCCATTTCATCTTCTAATCTCATCTCCCACACTTTCTCCTGCTACATCCACAATATAGTTCATGATGAGCAGCACTTGCCTGCTGATAAAGGGGTGACACAGGCAAGGGAACAGAAGATATGGAAACCCACCCTGCTGTACAAACATTGCGTGGGAGGACACAGGAACAGCAAGGTCTCTGTTTGCTCAGTCAAAAAAAATGTAGTGCACAAGACAAGGGAAAAATCCAAACAACCAAACCACACACGGAAAGAGGGAGCGCCTTGAAGAAAATAAAGAACAGCTACTGTCAAGGTCCTCTCCCCATTCCCAGTATTCAATCCCCAAGGTACACCTCAGAACTTTAAATAAAGACCTGAGGTTTTACTCCCACAGTGAACATTGCTATCATGCTTCACACTGCAAGCTATATAAACCATTCAGGCCCTTGAGCATTTTCCTGCTGCTTGGCAAAGCTAAAAGGGAACAGACCTGTTCATAAAAGATTAAATCTGTGACAGACTTTCAACGGGAATCTTGAAAATACACTTCTGTAAGACACAGCACAGAAGGACTACAACTTGAGAAATTTATAACAAAAATACAAATTCCATTGCCATAATAATGGCAGAAATAAAGAAGAAAACTTCAAGGTGCAATAGCAATCAGCTCAGCCACTGCATTCACACCCATTCCTGGAATTTATTTAGTGGCTGCTGTTCAGGCTCCAGCTATGCCATACAATAATTTGAGGACAAAAAGGATGAAAAACCATAGCATTTATTAGTTCAAAAATATTTGTTTAATTATGCCCATTTCACAGGGATCACCGAGTAAACTTAAACCCTTGGCCTTGACTCCTCCACAAGGTTAATTACCAGGATATAGCAGACAAAGCAGCCTGAAGCCATAAATTTCAGTACCTGCTCTGAGACTGATCCCTGATTGTGAAACCTGCAGAACAGAATTTATCACCTTACAATATGCTGTCGTTTTTCATCAGATATGAGCTCAGGCAGCCAGCACTGTGCTTTTCCAAGACAAGGACAAACCACAGTCAGCACTGAACCAGCTAACTGCTATTTACCAGCCTGAGCAAGATTTATCCTTGACTCATGCACTGCAGCATACAAGTTGCTCTCTCCTGTATCAGTTGTAATATTTTTCATCCTGATGGATAAATAGTCCTGCAATTTTGTTTTATCATTAAGTCTTCCATGTATGTGACTCCTGTCTAGCCTTCCCTTCACTATGAAAAAAACTAATTTAGTAGAATGGGTTTATCTTCCAACAAGGCTGAGTTCATGCCAGCCAAACCTCAGGAAACCTCTTTTACACAGATCTTATCACTTATTATTCACCTTTACAAACTTTTACTGGACCTCATCCAACAATATATATTTAAGGAGTATTAACACATCATCTAATTCCTACAAAAAAAAGCTTCCTTAACAAAAAACACAAACCAACTCACCACCAATTCATGGTGGAACAAAAACAAACTCAAATATTAGTTTTTTCTAAAAACTATCAATTTGAATTGCTTGCTAGTAACTCAGGAGTTCTGCCAGTTTTAATGATATTTCTAACTCAATACAATAATCTTTTTATTACAGTAAATAATGTAGCACTTCTTGACCTGCTGGAGCAAGTGGGTGAGAAAAGCAGCACTTGCAAGCTTTAGTCAAAATAAAATAGAACTGAAGAGATGCCATGTCCAACAAAGAAAAACTGAATGGGAAGACACACCCATAAGCTACAGGTGAGCTGTAAAAATATTACTAAGAACATTGCTGTAGCCTTTCCAGTGACAGAAGCCCTACATATATTAAAATCCAAAGAACGCAGTTGAGCTGCATGGACTTTCAAGATCTATATACAACAAAAACATAAGTTAATTCCAAGAGATCAGTTTCATTTTGGATCCCTACTATGCCCTGATCCAAGTGCTTCCTTTTGTAGCACACTTCTTCAATACCCTTTCAAATATATAAAATACACAGTAAAAACATTTATGACAATACACATAGACACCTCCCAAACAACAGAACAAGAAAGGAAAAAAAAACAAATTAAGGTTAACAGATGCTTGAAGAAGTAATGGAATGAGGTTGTTTATTTCAAACTCATAACTTGTCAAAGAAAATAATTTTCTGAAAAAAAAATATAATACTAAAAATAGTCTATGTTCTCAACTGACTAATGCCTCAGGGATTTATATTCCTCTATTTTAAGTTCCACCAAGAAAGAATAAATTTTTACACCATTAAGGCAAGTCAGAATATGTAAATACCAATTACCCCATGAACTACAGCAATAGTGTAGTATTCAGCACCCTAAAATAATTATTAAAACATATCTGATGGCTCATTTCTCAGCAGCAGTTTTTAATTAGTCGCTGTGCCCGAGCCCGAAGAGCCAGGGCGTGGCCCCACGGCAAAGGCAGAGGCAACAGGAACCGAAGGACGGCACAAGGCTTCCATCAGCCCTGCGGCTGTTTGGGGCGCAGAGGGGACCCGGCTGGCACCGGGCTGGCAGCGGGCTGTTCCAGTGACAGCTGCACAGTCGGGCACGCTGGCAGGAGCTGCACGGACATGCCCTACCTGCACAGAGCCTCTCTGCTGACAGCCTCGGGACTCCCCCCGAGAACAAGAGGTACAAAGACATCAGCCTTCTCTTCTCTCATCATCTTCATGATGACTTGCACACTGTCAGGACAGGGAGGGCTTACACATTCAGCTGTGCAGCAGCACTGGGATGGTTACTGCCCCTCAGTGAGCAAACCTGCACTCATCCCCAGGCTATAAGGAAGTATTCATTCTCAGCTGATTAATTCTTTCCAGGAACAGAATTATTCAAAAACCAACTTAAAATAGTAAAATAGAGAGACAGGCATTTCAAAGCAACCATCAATAAGGAATGTGAAAAGAAAGCAAGACTATAGCCTTCAAATCTAGACTGCACTTGAGATCAGCAAGCTTTAGTTCCCAAAGCTTACTACTGAGTAGTGTTTTTCTCGCAAAATCCTAACATTTGTAAAATGCATTTATTCTCCTAACTAACAGAAAACCAAGTATTTTTAAAACACTGCCAAGCATAGCAAACAACCAGTTATTTTGACTATAGATAAGTATACTGTTTACTGAATAACTGCAAATTCCCAGGCTTAAAGTTGTTATCTGTAGCAATAATAAAATAAATATTCACTTTGTCTGCTTCAGGCAACTTAAGCATTTAATTCAGAGCAACTTACTAGGCCAAAGTCCAAAATCAGATATGTTTTTCCAGCCAAGCCAGAGGTCTTTGGGGTGCGGGAATTAATTGTAGCAAGTATCACTTCACATACATATAGCAAAGTTTAGCACAAACAAGAGACCTTCAGAAACATTAAAACTCATCTGGATCTTTAATATGGAACTGATGTATTTGACAGTTCTTAAAGCTCACAAGAAGTTAAGATCTAAAAGCCTGAATTGGAAGCCCACTTCTCCTACTGGTAAAGACTTTCCCAACACCCTCAAAAAAAAAAAAAACCCTCACCACCCACACTTCGCAGTAAAAGAAAAAAAAAGAAAAAAAAAAGAAAAAAAACCCCAAAACAACAAAACCAAGCAAAATAAGACTTTTAATCTTCCCTTGCCAATAGTGTATTCTCTCTCAAACAGACAGCACATAAGGGAAAAAAGGAGGCAACACTTGGGAAGCACTTGTTTCCCTTTGATTGGAGATCTCAGACAAGAGCACTGCTACTGACCAGACCTGACATGCAGTGCACAGGGAACAGCCAGGTAGTGGAGCTGGGTGGGGCTGTGTTTGATTTATTCCGCTGCCATAACCTAAGGACTGGCACTGGTCCACATTCAGCATCTGTGGCAGCCGAACAGTATGGATACAACTGCACACATACAAACAAAAAACTAGCTGCCAAGCAAGAATCACACAAGAGTGGGACAGAATTGTCTCTTAGAAGGGCACCACTGAGTCCCAGCTCTGTCCCATAACCGATTCCAGGTTTACCCCATTCAGGATCTAACTTCTTATCAAGATTGTCTAGTGAGTGCTGATAAAATCTGGAACAAACACAGTAACAATAGAAGCAATACACAGTAAATATCTACTGCTGTTCTTAGGTTTGCTTATCTACTTTACATTCTTCCCAGCTTGGGGAACTGAGAAGGAAATTCAGCATTTTTATCAACCACACCTGCTTTCAAATAAACTGGCAAAAGTAAAGGGACAACACAAGTTTCAAATAGGTGAAAGTGCTGCTCACTGGGGGGTAAAGCATGCAGCCTTTTACTTTCCTTTTCTATAAAAAGTATTTTGCTACCTTCAAAAGAATCTCAAAACAAAACACACTGCATACAGCTAACAAGGCCCTGTCCATATCTTCAACAGTTTACACAAAACACTTAAAAAATATATACAAAAAGAAACATGGTTCAAGGTAGTAAAGATAAATGTCTGAAATTAACAAAAGAAATAACATTGGTACCATTACTCAGCTGAATGTTTAATGTAATGGAAGCCTCCAACCACAATCTGAAGCTGACAGAGAAGTTTCGACAAATTATTATACAGAGGCTTGGCTAAAAATAAATGTAATTTTCAGTTTGTTCAAAAGCCCTAGTATTTCTGCAGTCACAATTATATAATCTGCTGTTTCAACTAGGTTTTTTTTTTAATATATACCTCCATTGCTATCACAGAACTAGAATTCGGCTGGCTCTGTTTTGGCTCTGATTAATGTAGATTAATTGAACAGACCCTATGGAAGCTCCATCTTCCAAAACTTGCTAGAGGTCTAGCAAACAGCATCTCCTGTAATCTTCAAATCAGACAAACTTCTTGGCTTGATTTTTTTATAGCAGATCAGGTTTTGTATTTTAAGTTGTTATCTAACACTACATCTTTAAACTTCTGGCTACACAAACACCCTCATGAAAGAGCTCCATCCCACTGCTGGTTTTGTTATGTTTTTAGTGACTTTTGACATTTCACAGAGTTCTCAGTCTAACAATTCAAAACTTCTGGAAACTACAAATAATAAGCTAAAGAAGTGACAAACTATATGAATGAATGTGATGGCTACTCCAGAAATTTTAAGTACAGACAGACATTTTGGCCCCTGATCTTATACTAAGGTCTGGCAAGAGAAAGGAACAAAAATAACACAAATGATATAAAATCATTAGGCCCTCAGCAGAAACGTGCTGGGGACAGAGTTACAGGCAAACACATAAGCAATACTCAGTTCAAGTTATCTGCTGCATCAGTGGGAGGAGAGTGGCCCACATGACTCTTACAGCAGCTCAAAATATAGGAAATTATATAAATAGCCAAGCTATGGGGAAAGCATTCATACACTCACACTTTACACTTGCACTGGTTTTGTATTGTTTCTGATGTTACCCTGGGTGTTCCAGTAAAGCACTGACTCACTCCACAGAAAATAACTGTATGCTGGGGGAGGAATTAGGGAGTGAATCTGCCACCTCCGACAGCAGCTGGGCTTTCAGGTGCATAACCCTCACAATCAGCTCCTTCACCAAAACACTCTGCACCAGCACTTCTCTCTCTCGCCGGTCTGTTCTCCCTCCACACCTCCTGCCCCAGTGCCATCTGTCCCCGTTCTGGGCTCAGATTCCTTCCGTGCTTCTGCCCCTCCCTCCAGAACGTTATTTCTCGACAGTTCCTCCTTAACAGGAAGAAGCTTCCCGGAACTACTATAAATATATTTAAAAAGAAAAATATATCCCTTACAGAAGTACTCCCTTAGAGAAGCAGGATGGGGACAAGAAGGAACAGCTTTTCTGAATACGGAGATATTCGTGCTGTGTCCTGTCACACATATAGCTACAGCATAGCAAGAGTTTAAAGAGTTTCCCTTTTAAGACTACTAAAGTGACTTGAAAACACTTAGGTGTCTTGAAGACATTCGAAGTACATATGGTATAAGAAAAGGTAAAGTATATTACGAGCAGTTTAGAGAAGGGGCCTTCGGGGGAAGGAAAAAAAGCACTGCGTAATGGCCAGCCTACCATCTTAAGCTGTTTTCTCCCGACAACTGTACACATTACAATTATAAACTCAAGATAAACTACGGACACAGGCAAAGGACCGAGCTGCAAGTACAACAGCAAAACATGCCCTCTCCTCTGAAACCACATTTCCCCAGGAACAGGCGTCGCTTCCTCCCAGCGGCGGAGCCGCCGCAAGCCCCGAGCTCCCCCTGCCAGCCCTGGAGCCGCTGCTGTCACCCCGGGCTCCGGCAGCCCCCGGCAGCCCGCGGGACACGGGCCCGGCCCTCAGCCCCGCCCGGCCCCGCCGCACCGGCTGGCCCCGGCCCCTCGCCCCCGGTCCCGTGCCTACCGAGGGTCCTGTGGAGCCGCTGCCACCGCCGCCCGTCCCAGGTGCTGGCCGGCGCTGCAGGGCGGTGCCGGGGAGCGGCAGGAGGAGGAGCCGCCGCGGCCCGGCTCACTCGGCCCGCCCCGCCGCGGTGCGAGGGAGGGCCGGGGCCGGCCGGTGCGGAACCTGCCGGGCGCGGGGAGCCCCGGGGCACGGCCCGGCTCCGGCCCGCACCGGCCGCGGGCGGAAACCGCACGACAGGTTTGGCCACAGGCGGCTCCAGCGAGAGGCCCATTGTGTAAAAAACAAAAAGCAGGGTAAGAAAGGGAGCTCCGCCCGTGACGTGCGCAGCCGGGCATTCCCCGAGAGCGCAGCGTCGCCCGAGGGACCGGCTGACCTGGACGCGGCGAAGGCGAATCCTGGAAGCTGCGAGTCAAGTGGAGGTTGTAAGCGTTCAGCGCAACATCGGATTAAAACCCAAAACCACCCCTGACTGCTCTCACCGGGAAACTTCAGAAAACATGCTTTTCAAGCAGGGTGGTACAGGTTATACATTTTGTATAAAACATACTTTTCCTTAAGTAAAATTGCACCAAAAATCAAGAGGAAGGAGATTGTTCATGTCAACTTTTTCTAGCACAAGCAGTAATAGATAAAGGCTTCAATAAAGTATTTTTTCCCTACATGCATTCTTTAAAGATGAGTGAAGTTCCTCACATGGAAGCATTTAGAGAGACAAACCAAGATAATAAAAACGAAAAATAAAAAGGGCTAGCATTTTCCAATTATATTTCTTTTGCCAAGACACTAATCAAAATAGCAAACACAGCATTACCTAACTGAATCACAGCATTATACAACTTGGGTGGGGAATGAACTTGACTTTGCAGCTGGGAATTTTGTGAACAGGGTCCAGAACCTCCTTTCCAACACTTGCTTCTCTAAAATGTATGCTTTATAACAGGCAATTTTATTTACAATGAAACTAATCTGGATAGATGTGTTCACACTTCTTAAAACATCCTGTTCAAACACCAATAGCTCTTTGTGGAAGACCTGAGCTGCTTCTCCTCGGTGCATCTTTCACATACCACAATGGGCAATCATTGAAATACAACAGCTGTGATTGAACTAAAGAAAAGAAATTGCCATTTTTCCCTCTTCCTCATCAAAATTTTAATTGGTACTGTAGAGGCCAAGGCTGCACTCATGGGAAACAGCTACATTTAAAATAGTCTAAAGCAGGTGAACAGCTATATTTGAATATAAGAACAGCTGTGGTGGTTTAACCCCAGCCAGCAACCAAGTCCCACAAAGCTTCTCTTCTTCCCTGGCCAGTGAGATCAAGGAGAGAATGAGAGAGGTAAAAGCCAGAAAACTTGTGTGGTGAGATAAAGATAGTCTAATAGGAAAAGCAAAAGCCTTGCACACAGACAAAGAAAAAGCAATTAATTCTCCATTTCCCATGGGCAGGCAGATATTCAGTCATCCTCAGGAAAACAAGACTCCACCACACATAACAGTTACTTGGAAAGATAAATGCCATTATTCCAAATATCCCCCCTGCTTTCATAGACTGAGTACAATGTCATATGGTGTGGGAAATCCCTTGGGGTCAGTTGGGGCCAGCAGTGTCCCTGCCCAACTTTTTCCACACCCCCGGTCTCCTCGGTGGTGGGGTGAAAAGCAGAAAGGCCTCAGCTCTGTGCAAGCCCTGCTCAGCAATAACAAAAACATCTCTGTATTACCACCACTATCTTCAGCACAAATCCAAAACATAGCCCTCCACTAGCCACTGTGAAGAAGATAAACTGCACCTCAGTAAAAACCAACACATTAGCTTATTGTGGTTTAGCACAAATTATAAATTATCTTGAGACATCTTAAGCTTCACGGATAAAGGCATTTCTCATTAATAGGTAAAGCGAAACATCAGCACAGGTTCTGATGCAGAGTGCAGCCTGATGTTCACTGTGCAGGCATGTGGAGAAATGAAGATGTGCCCAAAGTAGCTCCAGTGAAAAGAAGGTCAGGGATCTTTGTCCTGCGAGTCTCCTGGTATTGCTTCTCTTGGGAGTTCAGCTCCTCTCACCTGTGTCAGCCACAAGGGGCCACATGAGCTCTAACACAAGAGTTCTGCTAACCAGAGGAACTTCGACTGAAACAGGTTAGGAGCCATTCAGAGGAGCTGCCACTCCCATCAGATGAGAACACAGCAACTTCTACAAAGCATTATTTCTTCTTCCAGCAGGATTTGGAAAAAAACCAACCTCATATTTCTACAACTTTAGTACTGCTATTTTTTCACGTAGAAAAGCCCTTTGAGTATCAATGCCTAGGCTGGAGGGGGTGTATGAGGAAGCTTCTACTGCTGCAAGCAGCCTGGTATTCATTCCAGACCAGGTTGTGCTCACTTTGAAGTCAATTGCAATCCTCCATGGGTTTAACCAAGGTCTAGATTTGGCTTACTTCTATGAATTCCTCTATTTATCCAGGCTCAGTGACTGGAAGTCTCACACCTTTGATGCTCCATTCATAAACAGAAAACTGGACTAGCTGTGGCAGCATATGGAATATTCTTCTAACAAAGAAATCATTGTATGGAAACCTACTACCTGCCATTTTCAGACAGTCAGGGACTGAGACATTTGCTTAACATACTTTATTTCTGGAAATTTTTCCACAGGAATGATAACCTCTGAGCCCATGCTTTTTGCTACCTCTGGCTGGAGTAAAACCATTTTCCTGCAAAAACTGCTACAGGCAGCACATATACTTCTCAGCATCCACAGGCAGCACATATACTTCTCAGCATCTACTTAAATTCCGGGAGTTTTAATATCTTTTTATTTCCCAACCCCTTGGGTTTTACTATTTAAGCTGGTATTTAACCAGGACAGAACCCCAAAGCACCATGGGCTGTGCAATTGAACAGAGGTTTACTTTTACTTATATAAAAAACCTGTCACTCTGTATTGGCATTTCAAACCAAATTCATACAGTGATGCCACAGTCAGAAATGAAGCAGAAACAAGGCCTAGAATCCTTGGTGTTGGGACAGTGGGAGTTTGCCTGTCATCTCAAGCACAGTCACACTGCTTTCTGACATTGTGCTCATACTGACCCAGTACCAATTGAAACAGAGAACCCACAAAAATCACAGCAGCATTTCCTGAAAGCAATGCATTTTCCTAGTGATCCTTCCAAGCTTACAAGCTCCAGCCTTGTAGTTTTCCAAATGGATTTGTGCCATTATAACACCCAGACCAGAACTGAGTGGTGGAAACTAGTACAACAAAACATCCATACTCCTGATTTCATAGGTACTGTCTTCATTTTTCCATATTCATTTTACAGCATTTCATTTCTATCAGTAAAATGTTCCATTGTTGAAAATTTAAAAAGAAAAATCTTGAGTGTTTATACAGTAAAAGCCAGCAGAAAATACTAAAGAAAATAAAATCTACAAGTATTACAATGCAGTCTTTCCGAAAGCCTAGGATCCTTGAGTACCAGTCAGCATGAGGTACAATTTTGGGAGTTCTAGCCTGGAACCCAAATGGTCCAGGTTATCCCAGAGGTTTCCTGCATGAACTTGATCAGGTTCAGATCTCTGAAAGTGCACATGCATACAGCCTACATTCATTTTGGGCCCTAAGGAACCGATATACATCATTTGTAACTCACTCTCTTATGAGAAAGGGTGTTCTCTCACAGCCGTGCTGGGTTGTAGTTCACTTTTGTTACAGTCCTATTGGTTGATGGAGATTTTAGAAAGACATTTGCCCAAATCCTTCCACTCTGCCTTAACCACAAAAGACATTTATCTTCCCTCCTTGCTTTCCTTACTGCTCCTGAGCATTCTGTAGGTTTTATACTTACTCTTTTTTTTTGGCACACATAGTTTCTAACTCCTTCAGCTTGCAACTCCTCTATGCACCTGTTTTCCTTCTTCACAACTGGGCCTTCAGTTAAACCAGATCCCTGCAAGATGAATGTATTTGGATTTGCCTGCCCTGCTTGTTCCTCCACAGGTTCTTTGTATGTGCCAGCATATTAGACTTGAAGATAACAAGCATTTGATGGTAACAGCATTATCCTCAATCTGTGTTACACAGACTGAGGATAATGCTGTTACCATCAAATGGTAACAGAAAATTTTACTGCTTAACATCCATTGCTTGGAGGCAGGCTTAGCTGAAATGACCTCTGCACTCCAGCTTTGTTTCCTCAGTGCATTTTTGTTGCAATAGGAGGCTGCAATGTTTAATGTCTGCTCTGCCGCTAGTCTGGAATAAAGGTAATACAGCCTAGGGCTCAACTTGCTGTATGCTGAGGAATGCAACACTACAGCCATTTCATAACTGGGCCAGAACTTGTGATGGACTGTACATACTGTTATCAAACTATCTGCCTTAGACCTGGGTAGGTCTGTAGCATAAAAAACTTTTGTGAGATTATTTTCTTGCATGTATCTTGCATTTCCCCCCCAAACCATCTTGCTGTGAGCTTCGATCTGTGAGGCTGTCAATCTGAGCATCTTCCACTGTTACTGAAAGCATTCAAATTAAGAGTGAGTTGGATTGCTGAGCATGCATTTGTATGTAAACCATTACCTTTCACATGCAGCAGAACATAGCCTTGAAATAAACATTTTCATCAAGGAGTAACAGACAGAAGTGCTTTTGTTTCCATTTTGTATTAACAGGAACTTCTCATTAAACTCTTGAAGCATGACAATTGGACAGCTCTGTGTTTTCCTGCTTGGTGGGCATAGCCTGGCTGACTTTGGTGGGCTGACACTTCACCACATACACTCATAGAAGTCATGAGTTCACACCTTTACAGATCATATTTTCTACCATTTGTTTAGATTTTTTTGCTTTGCATTGTGTCTTGTGTAAAATTGAATTCCAATCAACATTTAATTCTAAGTAACAGAGTTAGCCAACAGGAAAAGCAACTCACAGAAACAGACTGAGCACACATTTCACTTACAGAGTTTAAGCTCCCAGTATGGGGAAATAGATAAATATCTGCTACTATTTTTAGGTACTGCTGAACGCAATTTATCTGTTTCCCAGTTTGTTGACTGGAGCCCCATCTGAATACATTCTGGATGAGCCATTCATCCCTATGTGTCAGCTGTGACAATTTGTAATACCAGTCTGAGCTGATTGTGTCATTATTGTAAATGACGTTGCAGCCCCACAAAGTTTCTGGGTGGAACTCAATATGATTAAATACCTACTTATTTTTTCCCCTCCAGGAAGTAGAGAGCAAAGCAACTCAGGCATTCAGCAGTGTCAAAGAGTTTTCAAGTTATTAAGAGAAGACATTATTGTAGGGTTAAGCAAAAAGTTTTATTGAAGAGTGATTTAACAATGATGATTAAACAGTTACTAAACAATGACAGCAAGGTGGTCAAACACTCTACTACTTACCACACTTCTAATAATTAAGCTAGCTTGTGTAGAGGATGCTTTAGATTTAACACAAAGTGTCACTTACCTTGCTATAGATTCCAGATGCCAGGCAAGGGATCTCTTGGTCTTGAGGAGTGGCCTTGGGAGACACCCTTGGGAGATCACCACTGTGCAGCCACTGCCATGCAGGAGAGCTCAGGCTCTGGGACTGCAGATATCTGTAGTGGAAAGTGATTGGCTTGTAGTCAAACCCCTCTCTGGTGGCAGCCAGAGAAGTTTTAGATATGTCTGGTCTCAGTTCAGGCTGGTCCTGTTAACTCCCAGTAAGACCCAAATTCTTTAGGTGAAGAGATACAGCTTAGCATAATTTCTCAAGGTTTGCACAGCAGGGCTGGCTTCAGCCAAGCCTATTTGTTGGTGATGCCAACAAATGGTGTACCACTGACTCAGAGCAGGTGTGCCCATTACACCATAAAGTTTGAGAAAGGATTTGGGAAAGAAAGATCTCAATTCTTACACTCCTTCACCTCTGATGTAACTGTTCATACTTGTGTCTCACAGCAATGCTTCTATTGTACTCCTAATAGAAAAAGCTGGGATTTGGAGTAACTCACAAAGCTCCATTTAGCCTTGATTCTGGCTTTGACACCTTTTAGCTCCTCCCATCAGGTCATGAACCCACAGCTTTTTACCTTTGCTGTCCTATTCATTAGAAATGAACCCTCTCCTCTATCTTCTCTGCTCTCCTCACCTTTAAATCCTATGTCAGAATATACCATATTGAACTATTCTTCTTTTCCTTCATCTACTATATATTGCTATTTCATATTTGTGTGTTAATTCTGTGAAGAAAGGAGTGCCTATGGCTTATATGTGTATTAAATACATCACAACATGAAGCTGAAAATATGACTACTGGATAATTTTAACTTACTATAGGCCTAGTATGTGACTTTAGCCTGTTCATTTTTCAAATTCCCTTCCTTAACACTGGAAATAAATACCATTAATCAATCCTCAGTGTGATGATAAAAACTAAGAGGGCTACATAAATATAAATATCCTACATGTACAAGAATTCTTTGTAACTGTTAACCAGAATTGAAAGACTTAATAAAAAATTCTCAAGACTACAAAAAACACAGTTCAAACTGTAACTAAAATTGTAGCTTTTCAGAGATTCTAATCATTAATGACTGTGGGGGTCATCTGTGCACAGCAAGCTCTGAGGGGCTTCTTCACCTCACTAATGATATGGGTCAGCACCTCCTCAAACCATGCCTCCAGCTGCAGCAGTGTCCTGCTGTGGCAAAACAGCTCTTTGGGACATAACTCTTGGAACACAATAAACCAAGTCTCATACAGAGAAGCAGCATAATCTTCCCATGACTCAGCCCTGACTCACCAGGAGCCTTTTCCACATTTAAGGAAAACCATGTCATTCAAGCCATCTTTAGCACAGATGACCTTTTAAGCAAGATTGCTCAAAATATTTTGCAACTATTAAGAAAAGCAAGCACTGAAAGTTTGCCTTTCATAGATGTCCCAGCCCAGCCTTACTTGCAGGTAAGCACCCTAACCACAGACTGGGGATCAGATCCTGAGAGCTGGACAACACAGTATTTAAGTGAAACTAAATAGAGTCAGATTTGTGTTCTTGGTACTGACAGCAACCAGGTAGCATTTGTGTAAAAGGAAGAAGGCAAATTTAGAGCTGAGTAAGCGTTTTTCCAACAAGTATTGCCCACCCAGCTGATACTTTGAATCAGCACAGACTTCCTTGCTTGCCTTCCAATTGCAGGGAGCAAGAGTCTCCTGGTGGTGTGGGAGTGCACGGCAGTGCAGCCTCGGGTGGCCTGGCACAGGTCCCCTGCACCCCAACAGGCTCCATTCCCTGCAGCTCTGCAAAACACAGGCTCCACTGCAATGGTCATCCACCCTTGCCAAGGAAATCTCTTTTCTTTCTCCAGCTCATTCAGTCCTAGGTGATTACAGCTGGCCTCAAATGCTTTTTGGTTTGCTTATGGTTTTTTGGTTTGTTCCTCTTATCCTCATTTTGAACATTGCAAACTGCCTTTGATTGAAGTGTTAAGGAAGGGAGCCTCATTGCATCCTGAACTAGGCTTTCATATTCATATTTAGAAGCAATAAAAAAAAAAAGAAATTGTTGTTTTCTACAAAGCAGTTGCCATCAGCAAAGCCTATTATCTGAGCTGCCTCAAAGCACAAAGGAATGACAGCTCAGTGCTAGCATTTAAGATTCAGAGTTTCAGTCTATTTTAATATATTCTATGATGAGTCAGAGCCCTCTCCAAAAATATGAAAAAGCATTTTTTCTTTTCTTAAAATAGTTGTGCTACTTCACCTGATAAATACTTAACACCCATAAATATGGGCCACTGATATGCCTGCTTCCTTCAGTTTTACTTATACAGCAGAGAATGCAAAAATGTGTTAAGAGAAAAAATTTAATGATGATGCTCAGATGTAAATATACCAGAATTATTAAAGTGTCTGAGTTTACAGTTCACCTGCAGACTGTGGCTAGTCAGATTTTTTTGTTTGTTCAAGCACAATGTCTTAATAAACCAAATTGCTGAGATTTCACAAAATTCAAGTATCCCAGGAAGATACAAGCACACAATAATTCTCATCATCTCTCAGTTACCCATAGATTTGCCAACAGAGGGAGTCCTCTTACTGTCTACCAAAGCTTTGTTGGAGTGACGGTGTCCCTGCTGAGCAGCTATCATCGCACTAATAGCAAGGATGAAAAAGGTTTGCAAAACAGAGTCACCTCAGGGTATTTAGCAAATCAAAACACGGGGTAATATCAGACATCCAATCACTAGAAGTGCACTGGAGGATTCAAGTGGTCGTTTGTGTTATTACAGCAATTATATCTATGGGCAGAGCTATGAAATATCTATGAAAGTAATTACTCTTAAATACATTGAGAAGAATTATGCCAGATAAACATATAGTTCCCTTATGTCTGCAAATCAATGCTTAACTGTAAAACTCCTTTGAGTTTTCCTGTTGTTAGAGTCACAGCTCGTCAAACAGCAGCTATTCAGGTTGTTGTCTGATGGAAAAAAAATAATTAAAAAGAAACCAAACCAAAACAAACCCCCTCCCACCCCCCCAAAAAAAGAAACCAAACCAACACCAAGACTTCCTTCTACATTATGATTTCCTTAAAGGATCATGTAATTTTATTCCCAACCATACTAATTTGTGTACAGTAAGACCTTCAGAACATCTGTTGCCTTTTCATCACAGAATAAACCAAACTTTCTTGTGTACTATGAAAATATTAATATAGTATTTTATAGTCACTGTTTGGATCATTGTGGTTTCTGCTGCTTACCCCTTACTTGAAGTGGCCAGTTCCCTTATGACTTGATGAAAGGATTTCAACAGCTGATGTGATAATGACATGAATCATGGTCCAGATTGGCTTGGACACAGCATTTCAGTGCATTTAAGGGAAAATTTAAAAAAAGAGGAAACGGCATTATACTTATTACATCAAAGTAAACACTTTGCAACTACAGTGTATTGCCAGGGCTAACAGTTTTGTGAAATATTAAGTAACCAAACCAAGAACTGAGCAGCAATCAGGTATGGTGATTTCCTAGCAGTAGCATAAGGACAAAAATATGAGGCTATGATCACATCCGTGTGACAGTAGCTCCTTCCTTCTCACAGAAATTGCCATTTTTAGGGTAGTCAAGACTGAAGTGCTCATGGAGCAACTCCTAAACCCCGGGGTTTTCTCAGCTTGGTACATCCCAGTGAATATTTTAGAAAATAAAAGTACACAACCAGTATTACCTGCATCTGTTCCATCCCCTTTTGTCCTTTTACTGGGACCTGGATTTACAGGGAGATTCCAGCAGCAGTCCTGACCTCAACCAATTACCTTCTAAAACAAGTTCAGGATCAGTAAACCAGTGCCAAGAAAACTCAGAACTACAACTAAATTGAGCCTAATTATTGATGGGAGTAAAATTGAGATTTTTTTACTTCTTCATTTTCAGATGAGTCAAGTTCTTTGTTTTCTACTTCTTTTAACACTGCAAACAGATCAGCTTTGCAAGTTTTGGACGTCTGGCCATTTTAGATAAACATTCCAACCTTTTAAGTGTTTACAGACTAAACTGTAGAGCTAAATGTTTATGTTGCACTGAATAACTTCAGCTTTGTATTTAACAGAAAGACTGCTAAAGTAATATTGTTTCAATCAGTAGGTGAAGACACATGCTACTGAAATAACCAAAATTTTAAAGGAAGATATTAATACTAGTCTGTCCATAAATATTTAATGCATCTCTATGTAGTAGGCTTTATAGTTGGAATATATAAAACTGCCACAGTTTACAGGGTTTTTAATTTTAAACCTATCCGCAGACCCTTCAAAAACAATTATTATAGCCTTTAGCTTCTAAAGCTAGAGTGTAGCTTTTTGGGTTTCAAATTGTATGTTCCTCCCCTAATTCTAGTTTAATATTAAATAAATCCTTGGCCATGTATTTCAAGGGGCATGGCCTAAGATATTGCTTGGAACAGGGTGTGGATCCTATTATTGTACCTGTGCAGGGCAAGAGTTTACCCTAACACATGTAAAACTACATAGAACAGAGAACTGCTCTGGTCCAGAATAGAGAATTTCTGGACCAAAATATCTGTTCTCAATTAAATCTTAGTTTTAAATATCAATCTAGCTGCTGCTGCTAAGATTAATTTGAATCATGTCTCTCTCTCCTTGGTATTTACATTTTTCTTACTCTTTGGGGACAGCAACAATATCTAATACTGTGTAAATCTGAAAGTATATAATTCACTCCAAATACCACTTTGCTTCCAAAATGAAAACAAGCTGGGGTACAATATTGCTCCTAAGAAGAAGGAAAAAAAGATTAAGAGAGTTGCAGTGGCATCAGCTTGCAGGCTGTGTTTTTCATTGCTCAGCTGCTCATGTAGAGACTTTCCATGTTAAAACAACACAATGATGAGGATATTTCTTAACTTCTGTGGTTAACTTGTACGTTTCCATTTGACTGTGAGTTTCAGCTGGATGTGTTTTCCACAAGGTCAGAAGAGTTTGCCCTGGATCGGCTCCTCTGGGGATCATACCATTACACATTTCCTGTTTTGCACACGACAACACAGTAAGCTTTTTCAGACACAAGCTGTATGTGTAAGCCTTCTGAGCAGAGTTACTACTGTACTACTGCAAGAGTAGGACAGTACAAAGGAAAAAACTTGATTGAAACTTTTCCCATCTTTCTATTGAATCCTTCAGAACCTCAATTCAAGCCCACTGCTCAAACAAGTTGAATTCAAAGAGCAACCACTTCAGGGTTTAACCTGGGTTTTCAAATCTCTGAGCATTTATGTGTTGTCTTTTGTCCATGGCTTAGGCAAGTCAGTTTTCACTGTGTCAGAGTAGTTGCATTAGCTCTTCTCAAGTCTGGTAAGGTGAAGTTACCTGAGACTCAGAACAGATACACCCTATCTAATGAACCCAGAGGTAATCAGGCAGCAGTTGCTGAACCAGTTGATAAAAATTGGCATCACTATCCCTTTTTTCACAAACTGCTTCAATTATGCTTAAAACAGCTCCTTACCCTGAATTTTCTGAAAATTCCAAGTTATTTAGAAGTTGAACCATGTCAAGTGATTTACAGTACCTATTTAGTGTTTTCAAAGGAATTACTATCTGCAAGAGTTTTCTGTTAATAGGTTGTATTGTAAAAGGATCTTTTTAAAAGACACAGCAACAGCAAAAGCATGGAAATCACAAAGGGAAGTGTCAAGGAAATGACTATCAAGAAACACAGTTTCGGGGTTTTCTTAACCAGTTTTAGTGGAGATGCAATACGGACACCCATGTCAAAGTCCTGGTGATGACCTACAAAACTGTGTGCTGTAATTTTAAGATAGTTTATATCAGCTAAGTATCACTGAAATTATACCTGAAGATTTGACGTAGATCTCACCTTCTCTAGACTGCTGTGAACACAGTTCAAACCAGAACATTGCATCCCTCATGCACATTTCCATTGCTGTCTGGCCACGGAGCATCTTTGGAGCATCTCAAAGAAAAGAAAGAAATAGTCTGAAATGATCGGGTTTGTCCTGACATGATCTTGAAATAATGTCATTCTCCATACAGGAAAAAAATAAAAAGGAGGACTTGTGACTAATTTATAGAATCTGATAGTCCTCAAAATTGTTATTCACTGTTATGCATAGTTCACAAAACTTTCCTGTGAGAAAATACTTGCAGTATGTGAGACAGAACAGCAGGAGGGGATCAAGTCAGCCTTCAAGTTTGGGAGCTTCAGGCAGCAGGGAATCCCAGGCACACCAGGACTGAGATGGAGGCTGCTGTGTCCTCCCTCTACTCTGGTGATTTCTGCATTATTATCACCCCAAAGGAAGCCTTGCCTGCTCCTGCAATCAGGAATGGAAAGCATTGACAAAGATGAGCCAGAAAGAGTGCATTGTACTGCAAGATATTGGTATCTAAACTTAACACTTGGGAAAACAATTTAAAGTAAGAATTTAAGAGAATACATAGAAGCATCATCATTCCTTTCTGCTATTTCCAAGGATCCTGGCAACATAGCATTTCCTCAGTCAGCCAGCAGCCTATTCCATCTACAAAGGTGGACCATCTCACATCACACACAGTGAAAAACAGGTATGGAGAACAATCTGGTGCCTGCTTGAGTCCCCCGTGAGATCTGTGGAGGCAGATCCATAAACAGTGTTCAGGGGCTGCTTGCATGAAATTCAGTACAGGACTGGAGCTAAATTCTCTGTTCTGTCAGCTGTTGGTAGCGTGCAAGACCCCAGCTAGTGAGCTCAGATCAAGCCTCAACAGGCACATGCTCACCTCTTAAAATAGTACAGTCTGGCAATAGATTGCAAAAAGGCAAAAATACTTATGCTATAAAACCTAATTACCATTGCAGCCCGTGTCACAGCCTGCCATTGCACACCATGCATAGTAAAGGAAGGGTTTTATCCAGGACTCTGACAGCCCAGCATGGTGGCTTTCCACCCCTGGAGTACCCTGAAAAAGTCTATCAAAGGAGAGATTGTTATCTATTTTCCTATTTGAAGGAGTGAGATTACAGATGCTAAAAATGGGGAGCACATAGCATTGATTCATCTAGTGGTATTCATACCTAAACAAATCTGATCTCAACTGTGCATTTATGCCAAATTACTCTCTATATGAAAAAAATATTCCACTGCCTTCATTTTTGCAGTCTCATAGTGTTTACCATCAACAGAGTAGAGGAATTTCCCTTTCCTGACTACAACCTGAGAGTCTCCATTTTGCCACTGTTTAATAATTCACTTCACTCTCCAATGTTTGAGTTCACCAAGTATTTGCTGGCATTTACCTTGAACTCTCTGTAGGGGGACTTCAGTTCTTTGAGGGTTTGAAGAAAACTACATTCTCTATTCATGCCTCTACTAATGTACTATATGAAGTGCTAGCTCTGCACATATTTTGTAGTCTGTCCAAGTTTTCCAAATATAATAACTCTGTCCTGACTATCAATGAAATGACCAGTTTTGATCCCTACCTTCTGCACCTACAATCCCAAGCTTGTATTTCCTTGCCAGAACATTGAATAATTTATTTCTTACTCAGGGGTTGCATTTCCACAGTTATTTCTCAGCCCATTCTAACATTTACAGTATCTCTAAGTCTGGTATTATATGAATATTTTACTAATAGGCTGCTCCTATTTTATTTTACAATAGGCTCATTATGTACTTTCAACGAATGTATTTAAATCAGTAGTTCATCTATGTGCATGAGAGTAAAAAAAATAAGCATTTTTTCAGCATTATCTCCCACTATGCCTTGCATATGCAATCCATTGCTTCTAACCATGAGCTCAATTCTAAATTTATTACACTCTAGGCTTTTAAAATTTGTTTGAAACTTATCAATTGAAACTCTACAGTCCTAATAGTGGAAACTTAGAGAAACAGTTTACTTACCATCTGTGTGAAATTAGACTCTCACTTCTACCTCTATGCCAGAAACAGAAGAACAGAGCAACTTCATTTTTCTAGGATTTGGGGAAAGGTGGGGGAAGGCTTTAATAATGCAGCCACTTTACCAGATACAAGTTATTAACAGGAATTACTTAGCTTCTTATATATATATATACACATCACAGTTGAGACAGCTACAACACATGGAGTATCACCATACAATATCAGGAGGCTTTAAGCATTCACCTTCACAGAGTAACACCTTACTCCATCAGAAGGCTTCAGGCATCTGCTCCTCTTGTTCTTCAACCCAGTCTTTTATCCCCTCATGCTGATGCCCTGCCCCTGTGCGCCGTCTGCTCCCTTTGGAGGTTGGTCAGTGCCCCTGGGCACTCCCTGGCTCATTGCTGTCAGTGCTGCTCACCTGCTGCTCACAGCTGTGCCCACTGGGGATGAGGCTCTGCCCCACCCCAATTAACACAAACTGTGTGCCCACACATTCATATCAGCTACTAGTGTCTAAGGAATGACATGAGCAAATCACATAAAACCTAAGCTCAATTACATGAGTGAGAGAACTTCTTCAGAATATTCCACAAAACAGTGCCTGATGTGTTTGAAGAACGTTTACATTCAAAATACACTTGGATTTCTAGCCAGGAAAGGCCCACTGAAATAGGGGAACTCTCCCCTCAAAATAACCCTTTAACAGGCTCTTGCTTGGAAACTGAATATGCAGAGGGATAAGAATAGAGTGGCAGAGAATGCCCTGCTTAGAACAAGAGAAAATAGCAGCTGCTACTATGACTGCAATGCACTTGTGCTTGCAGGACAGCTTGAAAGTTGCAAGGGACTACTAGAAAGCACTACTAACTTAAGAAAAATAAAAATAAAACCTCTAACTCAGTGCCTAATTTTGTCTGTTTAATTTTAAGTTCTGCTGAATAAACAGCTGAATGAAACAAGGACAAGCTGAAGAGAAGCACAGAAGATTTAGGTGGGATTTTGAGCAAGGTCCTAACTCTACTTCCAAAGGCAAGTGAGCTCTTACTAATCCTGCCCTTAATAAATTATCATTTAAATTGACACAACTACTGATCCTATTACTGCTTAAGTACAAAAGCCACTTTATATGTGTAATAATTCCACAAGCACTGAGATTTCCATTCAACAGGCCATCTAATGTCTGCGGTTCAAGACTAGGGCACAGCACTTCTGGCAGAAAAAAAATAAAATCCAGTCCCCAGTGTAATTGCACTAAACTGATAATGAACTGCTTAACGTGATGTGTAATGAAAGGTCGAGGGTAAGGTGAAAAAGATGAATTTCACCTCTGCTACAGTTTGATAGCAGGAAGATTCCTTTAGAACCTAGAGATACAGCAGGTTGTTGGTTGAAAAGGAAACATTGTGTGGATTTCTATGAGGCTTCTGTGAGCGGCAACAAAAGTTGTCCTTTCTGAGAAATGTACCCAGAATGAGAATATCTCCTGCTGGACAGCTTGGACAAAGAGCTGGGACTGCCAAAAGCTGTGGAAAGCTGCCAAAGGACAAGGAAGAAAATAAAGCAACAGAGAAGTGCTAACATTTTATCAAAAAAATCTTTAGGGTAGGGAAAGGCAAACTTATAAATACCAACAGTCACTGTACATGAACACCCTGAAACAGGAAAGAGCAGAAATTCCAGCTGGGGAGCACAGTAAAGATTTTGCACAGGAAATGGAGAGATCACATTACCATCAAAATGTTGATTTGCAGAGAGGGCCCAGATAGACAGTAAAACAGTTACAGTCCTATAACTCCTTTTAATACTATGAATAGTAAAAATGTAACATCTAACCTGCAAGAACCCTAATGGATCACCATCTGCAAGCAGCAGGAAATAGTCATACACTTCCCTTGCTGAAGTGGGATGCAGGCACATCAGTCTACAGACATTTTCAGGTAATGTTTCACTGATATTCACCAACATCTGAGCCTTTGTTCAATCATTTCCTGGGTTAGAATAAAATTTGTATTAATTGTTGCATAAAAACTGATAAAGATAAGCAATTAAAACTCCATGGAGGACTACAATTTTGCAGCTACTCAATTGTTATGATTATCACTTCAAAAGTAAACCAAACATTTTTTCCTCCATATCCAAGATAAGCAGAAAAACCTCAGAAAACCTCCACCAGTATATTTCCAGAAAATAAGATCAGTGACATAATGCTGGTGAAACAAGAGACAATTTAAGTCCTGTCCTCAAATAAACTGATTTTTCTTCATTCAAGCAAGCATTCTCACATACATTTCTACATGAGTTTGGGAAGGAATTTTAAAGGAATACCTTCAGAGTTGTTTCTGTTCTCATGTAGTCAGGCCTGACTTTAAGAAGAAGTTACACCTGACTGTGGAAACTGAGCTGCTGCATTACTGCCACAGAGAGATTAGATATTACTAAAATTAAGATCCTGGAGCCACATGTCATGCTTTGCAGCATAGTTGCTTCTCTCATTACAATCTTTAGCAGATACTTCTTCAGTAGTATGCAATTCAGTGCAGCAACACAAAGTATGTGCCTATGCATTTCTATATGCATATGCATTCTGTGTTCCAAACAAATGTTGCTATTACCATATATACCTGCTATTTGAGTTATTATTTTAGCATTAGCTGCACATGACTAATGGTATCCTGCTTTATTGTTTGGAAGCTGCATATAAAATAGTAAGAAAAAGTGGCACTGATTTATTTGCATGATTAGTGAAAGCAGTCCTGTCTAAGGATCTCTTGATTACCACAGGCTGTATAAATTTCAATAAAAAACATTCAGTAGCTGGCACTGAACTCTACGTGGCAGTAATGTACCAGCTCAGTCTGTACAGCCAAGGCTTAAAATAGGTAGGGGATTACATGTAGCAGGTGTAAATTAGGAAGATATTAGGACTTGACCCTGTGAAGCATGAGAAAAAGTAACAACCTGTGAAACAAATTTAAAAAATTCATAATTTACCATAATTTTAGGAAGGCATGTCTCTCCATCTCCTGCACAAATAGCAAAATTTCCCCTTCATCTTTCTGAGAACATATTCATGATTGCTAGTGTCTTAAAAATCTACTTATATTTTCGTGGTCATCCTGTCTGGCTTTGTAGAATCTTTTGGAAGAGAGCTCTACAATTTTCCACCCTAAGATACATGATATCTACACTAAAAATAGCCCCATGGCAATTCCTCTGTTGAAGATACACCTACTGGTATGTGTCATGTTGATCATAGTTCAGAATCCTCTTGGACACTCAAAGTACTGCTGATGTCCCAGGGGCTGTAACAGAATGAGTCTCACTGTGCTCTTTAAACAATCATTAATAACTTATGCCCATAATAACCCACATGAGAGTGTATCTATTTTCTGCACCTCGAGCATATCAAACTTAGTGTCCTCTGACCATGTGAGGAGAGGAAGGGGATGCAAATCAGTGAGTGAGGAGAGGGTATGAAGAACATTGAAGGGCATTGTTTGCACAGCTGTGGTGTCATGTCTTCCCCTTGCATTACATTTTTCAGTATTCCTGCCCTACATAGTTAAATACTCCACAAATATGAAACAATTTTTCTCTCATTAAGAACCAAGAGTTACAAGAACTAGGCAAAGTCCCATTTCTATGGATATCTGCTCATCTTAGGGAAATGTGAGCTAGTCTTTCACTAGGATTTTTCCTGAAAGCCACCAAGGCTTGTAGGATGTACAGCAGTAACTCAGGTGCCTCAGGAGAGACCTCCAGAGCTTCCCTATGGATGCAGTTAGCTGTGCACATTCTCACAGCAGGAATGCTTCCTGACAAGTTCTGCTTTGTAGTTTTTTCATATACATCAAATAATTGCATTCTGTATGTAAGTGGTATCAAATATTATAACAAAAGAATTCAAATGCTTGAAAAAGTGCAGCTTTAAAACTTAAGTTCTCCTTTAAGGAAGCTCTGTAGTATCTAGATGTTACTCTGACCAAAACATCTCTTCTACCAAATTCTGGAGAGTATAGGCCTCCATTTCTGCACTGCTCTATGAGCCAGCACTTTCTACTTTATTGCTTGAAAAGACATTCCTGCTTTTTTCAACAATTAAAATGGAATTTCTGGAGCAAGTAAACTGAATTAAGCATAAAAAGAATAAAAAAAAATCAGTCTCCATTATTCTATATTCAAACATTCAAATTAGTCAGTAGATTATCTGCAGTCATGCTTTTCTTTTTTGTTTTTTTGGCAGCATAATTATTGCATAGGTGAACTTTCCAAATGGAAACATACAGAACAGCAGTCAAGTTTGGAAAAGTCTAGCCCATTTTCTTCTTTCAAACAGACGTTTGTAAAAATGTCTTATTGAAGAAACAGGGAAACTGAGGCCACCTCAAAACATGAGCAAGAATCAAGCTACTAATGATACTGCTCACGAGCTAAATTGCCATGAAAACTAATATGCACCAAAGGCAGAGAGGAATGGAGTAGGTAGGGTGAGGGGGAAGCATCTTGAAAAGTGAGAACATGTTTGATAGGATCTGCCCCTAAGGGGTAGAATATCACTCCTCTGCCCTGGGAGCCTTTCACTGCTCCTTTCCAACTGCTGGCTTCAGCCTCAGCTCCAGTCCTGTTACCCACATACGCACGGCTCTGGTCAATTTATACTCCAAGAGTTACCTTGATTCAACTTCTATAAACATGTCAATGTTATAAACCTAACAACGGTTATAAACACAACAGTGTTACAAGTTAACAACTGCATGCACTGCAGTACATCATTCACCTGCCTGGAGCTCCACTCATTTCTTGCAGGTGCAGAATTCAACACTTTATTATTACCTGGCCTTAAACCAGTAACATGGAGAAGGTCTGTCCTCAGCTTTGGGAGTACATGTACAGGGAAACAGGAAAGAGAAGGAAGTCATTAAAGGATTCTGATTCTAGAGACTTAAACTTCAAGTTCTACTTTGAGGCTTTTTTGAGAAGGCAAATGATAAAAATCCCTTAATTACCTGCAGAAAAAACCCACGTTCCTGCAAGTCCAAAAAGGTACACAAAATGATATCCAAAAGCAAGTAATGCAGTTGCAGTTCTTATTAAATGGAGTTTGGAACCAGCATGATCCTTCCATGTGCTCCAGGCAATCCAGTTTCTTAGATATACAAACAAAAGCAGATGTGTTGATTTTTAGTGGCAAAGTGATTTATCTCTATATATGGTATCAGTACTAGAAAACTCTGTACAGATGACACACACATTTTAATAAGACCAGATGTAGTTTGAAGAGCAGAGTATCAGGAAGGAAACACTTCAAAAGTTTTTAAAAAATAATCTAGAATTAATTTTTTTACTTGGTAGTAAAGGGCCTCAAACAATTTAATATAGTAAAATGAAAAGGCAATATGATTATGGAACAAAAGAATCTTCAGCACCAGAATAAAGCACCATGTAATTAGAAAAACCAAAACCTATTCGCCTGGAGTGTGTCAGCAGAAAAAAACTAACCACCCAAAGTCTGATAACTATCAGCTGAGGACAATTTTAATTTGGAGAGTGATTACCCACTGGAGCTGATGCCCTTGCTGTTGCAGGGGTGTTTTTCAGATCAAGAAGATGATCAAGAAGATATTTTTAGCCAAAGATACTAGAAAGATTATACAATTCTTGGCAAAATTTACTATCTTGCTTACTAGGGTTGTTCAGAGCAAACATTTCCATAGCCTTTTCCAGCTTTAAACTCTGTGATGAGTTAGACCTTCTTCAAAACATTTTGAGGTGAAGGCTCTAATTCAGTTTTTTACACAAACTCCTGCTATCCACTAAGGTATCTTGTAACATCATCTGTATTTTTAACAAGGTTGCTACTTCACAGCAGTAGAAGAGAAGAAATATGAGCACACACAATAAAGCTGTTAAACCCAGTGCTAAAGTGCAAGCTCAAGAGAAGCCAGGCATGTCTGTGGGGGTGAGTAGACAAATAATTAGGTCTTTTTGTAAACAGTAATATAACAGGGGTTTTTCTTCCTATTCCATTCCAAGAAAAATTGAGTACATTGAATAGGAATAAATCACACATTGATAAAATACAGCAGAAAACACTCATGAGGCAACTCACTATTGAAATGTTGATCAGCAGGTTTGCTGTGCCTGCACAAAACCACGTACTGCTGCAGCCACAGAGCAAAATAAAGGAAATCACTAAGAGTATGTATTCCATCATGAAGCTTCCTAATAGGTTTAAAAGGTCTTTGCTAAGAAATTGAGGAGACAAGTAAGAGGCAACAAAGACATATATTGTTGATGGTCATCTCCTGAACACCTACACTTGACTACCAAAACTCCTACATTTGTGGTTTCCAGGTACAACATATAGCTTTTTCTTTTGCTCACCATATTTTTCTAGTAACTATTTCTGACCTCAATTCTTCTATTTTTTTGGCTGGGGTATTGGTTTGTATTTTGTTTTGGGTTTTTTTCCAAGGAGAAATTTTGACTTTTTTGTGCTCTCCATCATAGATTTTGTTTTTCAAACACCATGAAATTACTCAGCAACATCTGTCAAGCCAAGGAATTAACCTGAAAATACTTAAAAGAACGTATAATTTTTGCCTCCTACTCCTCTACAGTACAACCAACACAACAATATAAACCTATTAGCCTGCTTTTCCCACAGTAAAGGACACACAGGATGGAGCTATGTAGATATGACCACTCCAGGCCAGCCTTGTGCTAAACTTGGCAAAAGAGATAAAATATCCCTAGAAAAATGTCCACAAAATCTAAAAAAAAAAAAAAAAAAAAAAAAAAAAAAAAAAAAAGAGAGTGAACAGAAAGAAGTGAAAGAGTTTTTCTAATGCCATAGAGTAGTTCTTGTTAGAGTGGCTAACAAGAAATAGGAATACAGTTCTTCCAAGTTCCCTCTATTGCCCTAACCACAAGATGTGCTGCTGCATACCAGTGATTATTCTATGAGATCAAGACTTGACTGTGTATTGATTCACTGTTTAGAAGCTGAAAACAGACAAACAGTTCAGAAGCATAGTAAGAAATCAATGGATCACTGTTAATTTCCTTCCCAGTATCCATTGTTTGCTATGAGATGCTTCCACACAGCATTTATGGGAGCTCTCTAACCAACAATGCAGCCCTTCTTAATCCAAGCAGTGACATACTTTTAAAGTTTCATTTCCAAGAAGATACTTCAGCAGCTAAAAGGTTTAAAATTTCTTAGCTCTTTGTCAAGCTCCTTAATGGGGCTGGGGGAAAGAAAAGATTGGTAGATTCAGCAGTGAAAATAAATTCCCCAAAGAAGAGAAGTTTTGGCAATGAATTATAAGTGGAAAAATGGTCAAAACATCAGTTGTGAAAACTCAGACTTCTAAAAATGTTCCTACAAGGTCTCAAATTTATTTACAGACAGTAACACATCTATAATTATAGCAATCTTCCGAAATAGGTCAGGATAGCCTTTTCCCTGCAGATTAGTTATCTAAGGCACAAAGAAGATAACAGTAACATTCCCAAAGTCTCACTTGTTGAAAAACTAATAAAGCCAGGTCACACATTTTCTGGTCTTGATATGAAACTCACTCAAAACAGCAGGTTTACTAACACAAAATGCTTTAAACACCCTGCAAAGGAGCCAAGGATTTGTGTTGGTTTTGTTGTTGTTTGGGGTTTTTTTATTGTAGCCATTTAGAAACACTGACAATCCTTTACCAGAGGCCCACTGTCAGTAGTACTGTCATCAAAATTTAGTTCTCAACATGTAGCTACTGGTTTTTACTCACCCTGGTTTTGCTTATGAATGTAAGTAATGTGTACTTCTATGGCAAAGTAAAAAGTGAGAAAAGTTTCTTTTTTCTCAGATAAAGAACACATCAGCAAGTCACAATAGGTAATTTCAAGAAGGTTACACTGCATCAAGAAATATTTTACAGTATGCTTAATAGGTGTATAGAATAACATGCAACCAAACTAATTAAATGTAGCAATTTGTTGACTATTATCTACTGTAGCTAAGGTTAAAACCTGGTATTTTGAGGAAGGTGGTCAGAACTCCAAAAGACAAGTGCCCACGCCTTCAGCTGGCTCAGTCACACTGCAGGCTGTACAGATGCTGTGTGACAAACCCTGTCAGAATTACATGACTTTCTCTTTAGACTGGAAAAGTGCGTTCCTACAGAGCAAGACTAAGGTTTGTGGTTTACTGATTGGAAAGATCTGCTGTGTCACTGTCTATATAAGCTGCATTGTGGCCAACCCTTGGCCAAATGGTAAATATATATGATTTCCTATTCTGCCAAGACACAGGCTCCATTGACACATACACTTGAAAGGCTAAACTGAACTAACCACTTCATCTAAACACCTATGCCATTTAGCAACATCTCAAATCTATAGTACAATTTCAGGCTTTTATGCAGGACTGAGGAGCTTTAACCCATGATTATTTTCAAGACAGTAGAGCAAGACCTGCAAATAAATTAAAAAAAAAAATAGCTCCTGCACAGTCATGTGAATAATTAATTCCCTTATGTATCCCTAGACACACCCAGGTTAACAGTTAATGCAAGGGGTTTTGAACAAATTCTGCAAGAAAATCTAGCTTAAGCTGAATCTCAAAAATATAAGAGGTGTCAAATATTGGACAGGATAATCAAAGAAAAAAAATTTAGTAATTTGTCCTTGGCAAGAAACTATTTTTCTCTTAAAAAATAATACAGTCTTATTTGTACATGATTTTCCCACAGAATGTGACGTAATCAGAAGTTACTGAAAAGATTAAAAAGAACCACAGCCCTTTACACTTATACCACATTTTCTTTGGGGTGAAAGCTGGGAAGGAATAGCTGTGTTATCTGCTAACAGATCATCAAAAGCCTTCCAGAAAATGAACTTACTGTCCACATAGAGCAAGCAACAGAATCACTGGGTCTTGATTAAGCAGTAGTTAAAATAAACAACTGGGAAGCACCATTCCAATAGCCACTTTTAAAACCTGAAAATAAATTGATAATTATAATAACTGCTGCTGGAAAAAGTCTGAGTGGTTGTTGCTTTATTCTTAAGCCAGGTACAGCCTCAGCTAGGAGGCAGCAAATTCAGGTATTTCAAAATATACTTCTTCAAAGCAGAAGGTACTCTGTAGAATTTTTTAAAAAGCAAATAACAGTTTAAAAAAACCCAAAACTATGCTAACAATGCATGTTAAAATTTAGTAGCTGCTTTAAATTTTTAATTTGTAATTTTTTTCATGAAGCATCATGAGATAAATGCTGGCATCCCATTTGTTTAATTTAGTTAAATTTAGAATAACCAAAATAATTTTTTATCACTTGGTGATTGAAATATTTCCTCCACATTAAACTTTTCTTTCTTCCTTTTGTGTTGGAAAAAAAAGAGAAAAAATGCTAGAGGTGAGAAGTTTACTTGGAGGAAGTTTGCTACTGAAGCTACAGCTTCAGTCAACTTAAAGACTTACAGTGTACAATACTTGAGAAGTTCTAGCTAACCACAGTCTGTAATAAATAATTCCTTTTTAATAACCATAAAATTTTTACTGGAAGAGTAGTGAAAAATTATTGTAGACAGCATAGTCTGCCATTGAGATAAAAAGCAATAGCTGCTCAGTCAAAGCAGTGTGGTTGCTTTAAAGAAAAATCTGTTCCCTCCTACAACAGTTGGACTACACTAATAAGTTAACAGAATAGCCAATAATATGGTTTTATGTGCTTTTTTCACAAGGCATTGGGAAGAGCTGACTCCAAATATTAACAAGGAAAATTAATAGTTGTGAGCACACATGCATATAACCAGAGACATCCACTTATCTTCCTGCTAGGGAAGAAATTATATAAACTTATTCTTCAACAGAGGAAGAAAATATAATACTGGAACAACCCAATTTCTATTTATTAATTGTGTTATTGATACATTTATTAGAGATTGGAAAGCAGAAGAGAGTCAGGAAATGAGGGTGCTCTGAATAAATAGGCAAAGGAACACTTTTTAAAAAGAGAATTAGAGGAATAAGACAAAAAGGCAGAGCCTAGTACTATTAAATAAATTATTTTAAAATATTATTTTTCAAGAAAAAATTTAATGGGCATCCAGTGTGAAGTTAAAACCAAATAACTTTGTTTGATATGTCAGTAGGAACTGCTAAGTCATGAACATTTATACAGGTATATTTGAAAAGTAAATCTTTGAGAAAGTATTTATAACATTCAAAACTATGCCCTGTGGTTTGCAGAGCAGATGCTGGACTCCCCCCAGGACATGGGAGCATTCCACATAGAGCCAGGATGCTAGGAGTGATTAAGGCAGATCCAGAGCCTTCCTCCTGTTAGAAGAGGGTGGCTTATTAGTTCTGGGAATCTGTCACAACCAGCCAGTGGAAAAAAGGGGAGCTGGAGATGTTGCATGTATAGCAAAAGTGGTTTTTTTTCACTACAGGCTAGGAGGTTTTTGTTGGGTTTTGGTTTGTATTAATTCTAACAATGTCATCCAAAACCACCAATATCCCAGTTTAGCCTGTACCTATATTGCTGCATGAGCAGAAGTTGAACAGTAATAGAAGTACTTCATGTGAAAAAAAATGTTTAAAGTGCAAAGCTCATAATAAATTCTTAGCTTATGCTTGAAACTTCAGGGTCTGGGCAGGCACTTAAAAGCCACAAGGACACAGGTGGCCAAACAGAGCCTGGCTGCTGCAGGGACCCAAAGCCACCGCTGAAGGTCTGGGGTTTCACTGCCTTCTCTTGGCAATCTGTGGAGCTTGAAGGGACATCAGAATTAGCTGACATGGTGCAGTGAAGTGGCTGTAACAGACATAATCGATCATGGGAAGAACAAGAAAAACCTTATATTTGTTCCAACAAGTACTCCCCAGCAGTGGGTGGGGTTGATGTTTACAGCCTTTCCCAAAGGCAGCCGGGCGCTTTAAATTCCCTGCTTTGAGGTGAGGGTGCTTGCCTTAACAGGGGTGCAGCTTTACAACACTGTCTGAGTGCTGTGAAAAGAAAGGAGTAAGTTCAATGGAGGCTTTTAGAGTTCCCCAGTAGCTTCTGTCACTCAAAACACAGCCACTCTTAATCCCAGTTCCAATAAACAGTGGAAACCATTCCCCTGAAATTCATGTGGCAAAGCAGCCTTAAGTGAAAGGTTCAGACCTCCTTGCTCTCAGGTCCTGGGGGATGCCAGCAGCTTTAGCAGTCAAGTCAGCTCATTAGAAAAGGCAGAAAACTAGTTCAAAGGTAAACAATGAAATAAAAGATAAATATTCTTCATGCATCCAGATTCCAGTCAGCCCTTTAAAGAGGGCTAGAATTCAGTGGGACAAAAATTCCAGAAGCAGACTGGCTGACTAGGATTTTTTTAACTGAAATTTTTTTTCATTTCAGAGGTAAAGGCAGGATGAGACTTTGCATCCCAAGTGTAGACCATTTTTTCAAGGAAGGGGTTGTATTTCAAGAATAGCCACTGTTAAAGCACACTCATCAAGTCCCTGCTACGTGGGTTACTGATTTGAGTTAGAAATTAGAGGTCAGAGCTTTGGCTGTCTCTTCCTGCTAGGGGTTCACATTTATCCACATTCAAATCAGGTTCTTGGTCCAGGTCTACAGACCTACAAAGTTTTTTTAATAACACCTAGCAAATGGATACACTAACCCTTATTTAATATTGATAAAGAACTTAGCAATTCAAGAGTACCATTGAGTTGAAGGTCACTGAAGAAAAATATTATTGTAGAGCGTGAAAATTATACAAGGCCATTTTCTTTTTCCCTTGATGGCTGAAACTTGTCTCACATCACTGATAAAATCCTGACTTAATGGGTGTTTAGTGTCCTGTGACAAATAATACATACTTTTGATTCCATTCCAAGCAAATAAGTAAACATCAGTACTGCATTGGGCCACTAAGCCTCACAGAAAGGACAAATAGCCTCCATAATGAAAAAAAACATAAAAATAGTACAAGTAAAGACAAACTATTCAAGGTATCACAGTGTGAAAACATTTTGTGATTCCTGAAATGCCAGTATGGCAAGCTTTCATGTAATATTCTGTGCTCCTCAAAAACACAGAGGGGGTCATCTTACCATTTTGAAACCCTTGCTAACAAAAATGCTTGGTTGGAAGCTGTCTTTCAAGCCTCCACAAAAGAGAAAGCATAAAAAGCTGTATAACTGGGTGAGGAAATCAACAACAAAAACCCAAACAAAACCCTCAGAAACAAACAAACCCCTCTCAAACAAAGAGCCAAAACAAAGAAACCCAGCAACGACAACAAAAACCCACACAAGGGGGAGAACTACTATAGTACATCCTGAATGGATGGGAAGGGCAAAGGCAGGAATTCACATTTAGCCCCAGGACGAGCACAGAAGCAACAGAAATACACTTCATCTTCTCTTAAGGGCAAGGAGGAAAGCCAGAGGAACAGTGGAGTTCATGTTCTGGTCTCAGGTAGGCTCACCTGGAGAGCATTATGTCAATGTTTCAATCCAGACCAGGACCATTCCTGTCATAAATATTGTTGAGGCTGCTCTCACTTGTTTTTATTCACATCTCAGAGCACCCATAGCATGTGCTAAACAAATCTGTGCTCTTCCTGCTGGTCTAGATGGCAAGACTATCATCTTGCCTTAGGGAGAAAAAAACCACAAAAATGTGTAGGTTGTGGATGCCAGATCCATCGATCCTTTTAAAAAGAATTAAATCACTAACACAGATACAATCCTGTTTGCTGTCCACCCCTTGGGCTGGACTGTTACTTCTCCAAACAGAAAAAAACCCAAAAATCACCCAAAGTATTACAGACAAAGAAAAAGAACACTGAATTTAGTGATAAAGAATAATTCAGTAAGGAAAAGTGAATGATTAGAGAAGCAGATTGAAAAGAATATGGCTTTTCCACCAAACTTTGAGAATTACCAGAACTAAAAAATTTAAGACATCTAGGCAGGATATATGACTCTTTCAATTTCTACTGAGTTCTAACTGAGTGATTTTCAAGCTTTCAATGGAATATGCAAGTACCAGAGAGCCATAGTAGCCCGATTAAAAATGCATTACAGAACCCAAGGAGACTAAGTTCTATCTCTGGTAACTCAGTGGAATTTATTAGTCCTTGCAGACTGGCTGCTATTATGAGGAAAAGCAATTATTCATGTTAAAGTGTGACTGTTAATTTAAAAATGTCTCAATGTAACCCAAGTCTCCTGCTACAATACAGCCATCAAGACATCCAGAAAGCAGATCTTTATAGGGTATAGCATGAACTATTAATTTATTTGTCTTCTAGAGCCATTCTTTATGAAAGAATTGCAATCACATAGCTCTGATGGTGGAAGAGAAAAGAGAATATTTGAAGTGTACAAACAATACAAGATACAGGTATTGTAAAAGAGAGAATAGAACCAAATCTGAACCCTGTTCAAACTGTCCAACTACAGCTGAAAATTAATTATGATTTTGGAAGTACTTCTGCAAATTGCTACTCCAGCTGACACCCCAGCCACAGTTAACTACAAATCAAAGCCAAACCACAACATTTTACTGGGGATATTAGTTGTCACTGTCAGTTCTCCTCCAAAGACTTTTTAAAGAGAATAATAATTTTGGCAATAATTGCAGCACAGTCATATTTTCAGTTCACCAAGGAGAAAATTTTAAAATAAATAAAGGGTTTTATTTCTAATACATTGTTGAATTCTCTACTAAATTTAGGTAAGCTTAAGACAAGTGAAACATTTTGGTAACACTCAGTTTGCCAAGGGATGCCCGATATTTTTCTGCTAACACAATAAAAACCACAATAGAGATAAGTGGTTGTGGGTTTTTTTCCTAGCTGCATGACTCCTCTTATCTCACCTCAAAACATCTGGCAAAATAGGGAAACAGATGCAGGATACCAACATCTTCATGCAAGTCATTCATGACCTAGAAAGAAACAGCTGAAAAGCATGATCCTTTCTTGTGCTGTGCCTCGTTGGGGATGTTACCATTTGTCATCCCCACTTTGCTATATTTTGATATAGATACAGTGAAAACACACATGCTTACACCAGAGGCAAAATGACAAGCACATATAACATGACACTAGTGACAAAGCAGAACATGAACTTTTTTCTGCAGAGCCTTCAGCTGTGCTCCGGACCCCTCTGGTTCTCATTAATGAGGGGCAACACCTTGCACCCCAACTTTCAGACCATAAAAACCAACCTGTTCCTTTGGAAGTAATCTGTACATGACAGTGTTCTAATTCTTAAAATGGTAGATAACCCATTTCTAACATTTGAAGGGTTTTTTAAATTAATTCTCCTTTCCTCTGAACCTAAGACAGCAAAGACGAACACAGACTAGCAGCTGAACTCCTACTCATTGCCATGTCCTTGATTCAAAGTGTATTAGCAACTAAGCAAAAACAAACTAGATTGTCAGGAAAAAGGTTCAACAATTTCATATGTTCAATCGTTTCATCTGCTCCCCTAGAAGTGGTAGCAAACAAACTGCAGATTCCACGTATGTAAAATAAACACATAATTACTATCTAAAAGTTGAACTTGGTGGGGGGTTTTTTGTTTGCTTGTTTTTTGGTGTTTGTTTTTTTTTTTTAATTTAGCTGGTTTGGGGACCCACACACTCAACATGTATTATTTTAATTTAGGTTTGTCTGTGAAAATATTATCACTTCATATAGGCTTTTTTGTAGAAATTTCACTAACTCCAAAACAATGTAAAAAACCAGCTCAGTTTGCTCAAGTAGTGTCCCACTTTGCTAGAGAACTGGATACATTCTTGTTGAATATAATTTTTTAATTAAAATATGCAGTGATGGGGAAAAATTTTTTTTTGTGAGTGTAATACATACCTGTGCCATTAGCAATGCTGAAATTTGGCAATGGCAGGAACACACAGTACCTTTGACAACCCTGGTGTTTGTGCTACTGAGCTGAAGCCCCTTTCCTGAAAGATGAAGGCATGAAAGGCAACCAGCATACGAGTAAGCCATCAAGAAAAGATTTAAACTATGATTTTCTATACTTACCCTTTATATTTCCCAGGGTAAAAAAGTGCAAGACCTTTTGCTATGGTTTGGAAGGTGAGAACTAAGATTACACTGGGACATCCCCCCAATCCTTCATGTCCTTATTTACCTAGCAATTCACTTCTGACACTTTTAAGGAATGTCTCTGACAGTGCTGATTGGGATGAATGGTTTTCACTCAGTGACAAGGATGCTGTGGCAGAAACAGTGAGGTGGACACACATCAGCTGGACAATGTGTTTCTGTAGCTACACAGTCACACACACACTCTAGCTGGCCCTGGACTACAAGGGCTGACACAAGTGGAAGAAAACAAGGTGCAATCAACATCAAAGGTGGAAAAATAAACACTATGCTTTTTTCACTTGTTCATCAATAAACGTACTATCTGCTCATTGGCTGTCTACATTTCTGAGCAAATATGACATTCCATAAGGTAGAAATATTGGAAAGTTAATTTTGGAGCAATTACACCCCTTGCAGACTTCCTCAGCTTTCATTTTTATTTTTCATTCAACAAGTTATTAGTGTTAATGATACCCTTGGCTAATCCCATCCTCACAGGACCAGGTGGTACATGTTAACACTTCCAAATTAACAGCTGTATTTCAGAGAGAGACACTGGTAGGCTTGTTCAGCCCTTTACAGGAGAAGAAGTTACTTGTCTCACTGCATCGCACAGGGTCAGGTCAGTACTTACGGGCTGGCACCAGTCTTAACTTAAGAGGTTCATTGTAAGGGTCTGCAGTAGTGTTTAGGCCAACACAGAGAGTAAAAATAAAGTTTCAGGTTAGCAGGCAAGAAAAATTACCATAAGAATTCAAAATATTCCAGTTTTACACCAAGAAGAGTAGCATACTTCTCCCTAAGGCATGCATGCCTATACCCCTTCTGGTTCATTTATTCACTGTAATCTTCACTGTAACTTAATTTTTCTTATTCAGGATTGCATTGAAGAAACAAAGAAAATGTCTTGCTAGAAATTTCTGTTTTGCCTTCAGTTGAATTAAACTGGGCTAACATGAATAGGAACTTGAGTAGGGACAAGCAACTTTATAAAAAGAATTGTTTTTACACAGGCTTTAAAAGAGCACTTTTCCCCTTGTGAATATTTTCTTTTCCTTTATGAGTGACTGGAATGTAGTGCTTCTACTAAACAAGACATACATGTGAGAGAGAATGATGTCTGTCAATTGTATTAATTGAGGTGAAAAAAACCCCTGGATTAAAAAGGAAGAGGACAGTTTTTAATGTTATAAAGTAGTTCTAGTGTTCCATTAGCAGTGCTAACTTATGCAATATCACTGTGACTTTTATCTATGATTGGCAGATGTATATATATGGAAAGGTTTTTTTACTAGAATTTACTCTATAAAAAATTTGTCTGCACCAAGATCACTGTTCTCAAAAAACCATATAGCAGGAGTGATGTAGTAAATCTAATCCAGAACCTGTACAGTCATATGTGTTATAAAAGCTGGTGACTTTTAGGCCCTTGGTGGGCTGGTAGCAGGGAACAGCCCCTTCCTGCACAGAGCTGTAAAAGCATTGGTACTTACTGGCACTCCACTGCCTGCACCAGGCAGCTCAAAGGCAGATGGTCCTGGCAAACTCTGTAGGTAAGAGGCAAGAACTGAGCCCTTGTGTGAGACAGAGGTCCAAGTTTCAGAAAATAAAAACCTTGTGTCTTCAGTCATCTGCAGTTCATTCCTTTTATTTGAAGAATTGCCTGAAACTTGCTTGGAGAGTTTTCAAGTCTGATATAAATATTGTGCTGACTCAAAGTACCAAGGAAACAAACTTCCCTGCAACAGGGTTAGTGCCAATTAAGACTGGCAACTAATTCTAGCCTAGTCTAGAATTAACATGGCAGCTCAGCACAGATAAGATATTTACACTCATGAACAAATAAATCATTCTGTCATCCGGACTAACAGAAAGTGGGGATAAAACAGAAAAAGCAAACCCACTGACAATCCTGGGTATGTAAAGAAAGCATTAAGAAGAAATTAGTGAGAGTGCAGCACTGCCACAAGTAGTAGCAGTATGCTCTGTGATGGCTGGGGCGCCAGCAGATTGCCATACCGTGAATAAAATACTGCTTCCAGACCCAATCTGACTTCACAACAATCCCAAAAAGCAGTCAAACACTCCATTAATCAAAAGATAATTGTAGATACAATCACAGCCTCCAATTCCAGTGCAGCCACTCTGTTTGCAGGTCCCATCGGTTCCTTCCTGTCATTTCCATCCATTTCATGCATGTTTATCTCTGGCATTCTTTTTTGCCTCCTGCAGTTGCTCTAACTCAAAGCCTTGTTCTACCTCAGCAAGCAGGGTTTATAGTTATTGGAAGAAAAGATCTGGTGGAGCTCCTAGCGAAAACAGAGAAGTGGCAAACAATTAGGCATTATCTGTCTCCTGGAGCTTGCAGTACCATGGAATTGGTGAGAGAAGTAGATGGGCAGACATACTATATGCAGTAAAGGGACACACAGAAAAATGCAAATGAAACCCTCCATGCATTTTCAAAAGGATCAAGTAAAGAATCCTCCTTTCCTTCCTTGGGTAATTGCTTGAGGATTTCTATTGCACTCTTTGAGGGGCTCCATAAATAGCACCTAACTTATTCTTCAGCTGGGAACCAGTTACAAAGCACTGAGGCCATTTAACCCTCAGTAAAGGGTCTCCTGGAGCATAAGGCAGATTAGAGGGATCCCCAGGTGACACAAAATTCCTGGGCCTCTGCACTTGCCTGGCATTTCTCTGGCTGCAGAAGCAACCATCAGCAGCTGTTCCAACACAAACACTTCCAGGTAAGGCAGATGGGCTCCCCTGCACCCACTTCTCCCTAACTGCTACTGCTCTTTTCCTTGGACTCCCTCTCTTGGATTCCTGGATCAAGCAAGTGAAAGGGGTTAGGATGGGCTAAGGAGAAGGAACAAGATACCTCAGCTACTGTATTGGACATGGATGCTGAACTTCTTAGATCAGTACTAGAAACAAGGAGATACTACCTTTCAAAACTGAAATAATGGAACAATTCAGATGACTGTGCTGCAGCTGAAGAAGGTACAAGAAGCTTTGTAAAACAATACAGAAAGATCAAACCACTATTTCTCACACAGCTACTCAGATCCAGGGCTTATTTCATGCAATTACTCAGCAATGCACTGACATCTTAACAGAGAGCAAGCAAGGAGGCCCCAGGACTAGAAACCGCAAAGTGGCCAGGTGCAGAATCTGTGAGCTCCAAGAGGATCTGTTACACCAATTACCTACTTGGTGGTTTGAGACAGTCTTGCAGGAATTGTGCTTCACACACTATCCACAGCAAATCATTACTGCATATGGTATGTATTTACTAACATTATACATATGGATGAACTATACCTTTATATCCATCTATTTCCAGGATTTTCTATGTCAAATCTAAAGGAGGAAGAAAACAGGAATTTTTACTTTTGTACCTAAGCACTGGGTTGCAGCTGATCCTTTACAAAGGCACAAAAATCCATGGTGCTCCATATCCAAGAACAGGCATTTCCCAGACTTACTTGGACTAACTTTGGTTTCTGCTACTTTTCACTGCTGGCAGTGGAAATGTTGTACCTACCCAGCCAGCACAAGTGGTTTTAACATCCATAACTCACAAATGCCACATGCAGATGTGCTTTCACAGTTTACAACTCTGCTGAACTGCCTTCTCATAATTCAAAGAGTGCTCACACAGATTCCACCGCATAGCGAAATTATTTCATAATAAGATAAGAATCTCTGCTGCAGCAGATGAAAAACATTTGTTTGGAATATTTCAGCCACGCTGCAGATGAACGGCCTATTGCATTATGTATATCCTGATTACAGAAACTGGAGAATACAGTGGGTTCAAGTTACACATGTTCTCTAGTCTTATTGGCAGTTTTGGGTATTCGTTCTATTTTCCTACTGGAGCCTCATCTAATCTAGAAGATGACTAAGAAGACAGCAATTCAAACCAAGACAAATTTAAAAGCACAAGAATCCAGGATATTTGAGTAGGGCACATTCATTTTTAAAATATGGAGGAGAATAAAAATTTTCTTTTAAAAAAATGTCAATCACATGTATAGTTTAAAGGCTGATATCACTAAAGGTATGAACATTGCAAGCAAGAACATAAATACATTAGATTATGAAACAAGTCCTGGCCAGAAGTGGAAAATTAAGTTCCTCACTCTTGCAAAGATGTTGTGGGAAGGGTGCAGCTACAAGATGTCCAGATCACTAAGGGGACAGGCTGAATGAGCAGTTATAAGGAGATTTTGGATAAATTACATTATCACTTAAACAACAGGACTGAAGCAGCAGAATCCTGTCCCTGTGTTTGCCTTTGACTTGTTTCAAGGCTTCTATTTTCCAAGTCACTTAAGCTACTGCATTTATTCAAAGTTTGGTGTTAAAGCTCCAGTTGTTTTTTACTTCATTAGCAGTACTCAAAACCAGGAGGATTCATAGACGTTTTAGTAACATAAGGCTGATGCAAAATCCATGTAGTTAATGTCACTTGTACTCCATTCCAAAATGATCAATAGGAAGATATTGTGCATGTCTGGAAGATATTTCAAAGCCATCTCACTACCTTATTGGGCACTTTTGTCTCAAGTATTGCTGAGAAGAATAGATGCAATTGACCTTAGCACCTTTTTCTGTACTGTCATGTCTCTGCTAAACAGACCATTTGTATCCATCTTCTCCTCACTCATCTACGACTCCCAGAGGTGGAGTGAACTTCCAATGAAAAAATTACCATCTTGAACCTAAAGTGGACTGTAACAAGTTTGGCAGCAGCATTTTGCTAAGCTAAGAGCAGTATTAAATAGAGAAATGAGAAGGAACTGCCTGAAACTGTTCCAGAAGAAATTGCACAGGAGACAGGGATGACAACTGAAGCTCAAAGAGTGGGCACTTTTCAGTTCAGCTGCTCATAATGCATGTATTTGCAGCCTTTCCCTTTCCTCATGGGCCAAACAAAGCATCTATTCAATTTACTCATTCCTCTGCATGGTTACTAGAAGGGGCAAGGGCGAGAAGTAAGCAGAAGTTACCAGGGCTACTGCCAGGGGGCAATGACAGCCAAAAGCTCTCGGTGCTCAAATGCATCTGGTGGAGCACACGGTGCCCCTCACATCATAAGGGGATTCTGCATTCATGAATGCAGCTGCTGCAAGAAATGCACCCTAACTCCACCTTCCCCTGCCCTGCAGCAATCTCTACCGTGTTGTCTAACTAAAGCAATCCAACCACCTACAATAAGTGCTGTATTCAATTTAGGGGGAAAAATTATAAAAATATACCAAAACCTCTCCATCCAAAACATTGTATCACCTTGACCACTCCATTTTTGACCTCTGCTTTTGACCTCTATTGCTACAAGAAGCCTGTTATCTTTTCTGCCTATTCAGAATTCCTATTTCCTTCACAGCATCTAACTAAACAGAGTGCACAGTGGAGCTGCCAAATAAAAACACATGTATTTAAGTTAGCAAGTAAAAGAGGGAAGTGATAAGAATAGAAATTGTCTTTAAGGAAGGAATTAGCATGCCTACAAAAAAAAAAATCTAAACAACTCCACAACAACAAAACAAGCAGCTTCAGCCTAGTTCCCCCTTCTAGACTTTCTACCATATCCTGACTTTTTAAATACCATCTGCCAGAAAGGCAAGTTCCTCAGATGTGATATCCGTTTCTTCAGGTTTTTCTTCATTTACCAGCAAATCATGGAAAATCCTCCCCCACAATTTAAGTCACTAAGCCTCATCCACCTTTTCCTTCTTTAAAACACTATGCAACTGTTTGAGTATAGGATGCAATTTGATTGAATTTTTCTGTTATGAGGAATTCCATCTTTACACTGGTGGAAGTTTGTTCCTTCTCATGCTGATGCACACTTATTTAAATGTGCCTCAAAGGGCTTCTAAACCAAGACAGTGTACAAAGGAGTGAACTGCATCTGTGCTGCAAGGACTTTGTCACTAAAAAGAAAAGAAAAGGGAAAAAAAAGTAGCCTCACTAAAGGAATTCAGTTTGATTCAGCTGCTCTACCCTTGACCTTGCAGTTCTGGAAAGTTAGAATCTTCACCTGCATTTAAATTCCTGCAAGCATATAGCTCTGCTGTCCTAACTAGCAGCTCTCAAAAGTTTAACGCATCCATCTTTGGTGTGTGCAGCTGACGACTGAACAGCATTTTCTACTGTGTGTACACTGACCCTCATTTTCTGTTGCTTATAACCAGGCCTTTTCAGAAGAGTGACTTTTCTCCTATCTTGGCAGAGACATATGGCTTATTACGGCAAACCAAGATGCCAACTTTGATGTTTCAAAGGTCAGATTTTTTTTTTCTGTTATCTAAGTAAAGAAGGCTTTTTTTTTTTTTTTCCCCAAAACCATATTGGGAAGACACATTAATTTTTACCCTTTTGTCACTCGGTAAAGAGCATAGGGAGCTATTATCAAATTTTTAAGTTACCTCCAGGGAGCTCCTTTGAAAACTCCTAGTTTGATTACTACGGTGTTTGTACAAAGCAAGAAATAGCTGCCCAGTTCCACTCATTGCAGGGAAGGCAGCAGGGAAGAGTTTATGAACTGTAATTACCAGCTTACCCACTCAGGCTCCTTCCTAAAGCAGGAATCATTCATCATCCTCTTTTGTGCTACCGACTCCTTAAAAGGCCTACTCGGCTTTAACTCCCGGGTATCCCACCACAGCCAGGCTCCCCACGAGCCCACGCCAGGGCTACCTAGATGGATTTCAAAGGGAACATCGCGCCGCTTGCCTGCCTTATTTGGAAAACCCTAACTCTGCACGGCTTGGCACAACCTCAGCGGCCGCGCAGGGCTTCGTAAACCTGGAGCTCTGACAGAGATTTAACGAGAAAGAACCTCAGACTGCATGAACTCCCAGCACGAGCAAGAAACAGAAATGAGAATAAAAAGAGAGGGCGGGCTGACAAGAGCCGAGCGAAAGTTGTCGAGTTAAAAACAAACCCGAAAGGGCCCAGCGCGGAGCGCTCGGGAGGGCTTTGAGCGTGTTTGGCGCAAAAACCTTCAGGAAGGAGGAAAAGGAAGGCCGGGGAGCGAGGAGGGAGCCGGTCCGACCGCGGCGGGCGAGCGGCCAGCGGCGCGGGGACAGCGGCGCGGACACCGCGGCCGCACACGCTCGGCCGGGCGGGGGCGGAGCGGCGCCGGGACGCCCCTGCACCCCCGCGGCGGCCGGGAGGCCTATGGGGGCGCGGCGCCGCCGCCGGAGCGCCGGCAGCCCCTCCCCGCCGCTGCCTGCCGGAGTGGGAATAAAGACAGATAGCGGGGCAGGCACCGGCCGGGCGGGTGGGACGGAGCGCGCACAAAGTTTCCTGCGGAGCCCGCGGGCGGCGGCAGCGATGCCCGTGCTGCGCGGAGCGCTGGGGCTGCGCGGGCGCCGCCGGCCTTAGGGGAGCGAGAGCGGCGCGGGGCGCGGCAGCGAGCCCCCGGCCCGTCCTCTCCTCCGGGCGGCCAGGAGGAAGCGCCCCGGGCAGGGACGGGAGAGCGGCAGTGCCGGAGCGCGGGGAGGGGGACCGGCACCGCGGGGCCAGCCGCGCCGGCGGAGCCGGGGGGAAAGATGAGCTTGTTGTCAACCATCGACACCAGCGCCGCGCCCGTGTACCAGCCCGCCCAGCTCCTCAACTGGGTCTATCTCTCGCTGCAAGACACGCACCAGGCCAGCGCCTTCGATGCCTTCAGACCCGAGCCCTCCTCGTCCCAGCACCCCGACCTCGGCTACACCAAGAGCACCCCGGAGCTGGGCTCGTCACTCAGCTCCAGCTATCTCAACAGCTTCTTCCAGCTCCAGCGGAGCGAGGTGAGTCCGCCGCGCCGCCCGGCGCGGAGCCCCCGGCCCCCCCGGGCCACAACCGCCATGATGCCTCGGCAGCCTGCTGCCCCTTCCCCGGCCGGACCGAGCCCGCCCCAGGCGGGGCAGCCCCGCTCCGCGCCGCGCACGCCGGGGCGGCTCGGCCGCCCGCGCGGGCTCCTGCTCCTGCCGCCTGGCCGGCCCCTTCCCGCCCGGCGCTCGCTCGCTGCCCGTCCCGCTAGCGGGCCGGGGCGAGGCGCCGCCGCCGCCGCGGCATTGGCGCGGCCGCCGCCTCCTCCCGCCGCCCGCCAGCGGCGCGGGGCGCCCGTGTTGACAGTCTGGTCAATGGTTACACGGATTTCCCGTGCGCAGCCGGAGGGACGGGGGGCAGGACACGCAAAAAGTGCTACATCCGTCATAACGTGCAAAAATACCACCACCGCCGCCGCCACCCCCCCCCCCCCTTTTATTTTTTTCCCCCTAAAGCGTTACTTAAAGAGCTTGATATAGGACTGCATATGGCTTATGAGAGATCAAAGGCAGGCACTATTTGAAAGGAAGAAATACAAACAGGAACGTGATAAAAACAGCAGAAAAGTTTTGTGCACGTTTCGTAACGCGAAACAAGACTAAATGTAACCAAAGGGAAGGAAGCTAAACAACTGGGATATGCAAAGACAATTCGCTATGGAACTCCCTGTCGCAGGAAGTTGTTGAGGTCAAGCACTTCTGCATTGGAGGGGTTTCACATGTGTGGAGAGAGATCCTGCAAGGTGGCACCTCACACACCACAGCTCCCAGCCTCTCCAGAAAAGACCCAGCTGGAGTTTGGCACCCTACTGTGGGACTCTTGCCGGAGGCATTCAACAGCGGCTTTGTTTGATATGGTCAGATGGACTGTACATCCCAACCTGCTCTGGCACTTCCCACAGAATGACATTTCAAAGTTCTTCCAGCACCTTTTATGTTAAACGTCGACTTAAAATGTATTCTCAAAGTACACCCTTCTGTCAGAAAAGTTATGGAGTTATTAATTAAAACTAAATCCAATTCCCCAAGTGCTCTCGTAATAGAGCTGCTAACAGTTGAGAGCCAGAGTTATATAGACACATTTTCCTTTAATAAGAAATTCTTTTTTCTTTAACAATTTCACAAAGCACATGCACTCTCAGAATAGGCACTGTTTTTGAGAGTATGTAGTTCAAAACCCGTTCAACCTGATTAAGTCTTATTAATCACGACATGACACGGGCAGTTCAACAACATATAGACTTAACAAGCACATTGATTTTGCAAAAAAGATTAGCAGGTAGTGCAATTTAAACTATTAGCTACCTACCTGTTGATGACAAATTGTAGATTTTACCCCTTCCTGCTTGGCTTTCAAGCTTTATGGTACCCAGGTAGCAGCAAGCCTCCAGGAGTTCGGCCAGCATGGATTCCAGATTGGGACTCTGTTCAGGCCCGTGTTTATTGAAGTTGAGATACATTCTGCTCACAGCAGCTCCTTTATTTTTTGGGAGAAAAAGGAAGAAACAAGTAAATGGAGTCTGCATTCAGGAAGCCTTTGAAACAGTCTCTGAGAAACAGTTTTCTCTTCCTGACAGTTCCCGAGTTCATTTCGACTTCTACTATACTCTGTGCAAGTAGGAGCTAATCCTTTTGTCACACTCCCTTTCCACTTGGCTCATAGTTCTTTCCATTTCCCCCCCTAACCTTTCTTCTGGAAGATAATTTGCCTGCTATGCCAGGCCTTCTTCAGGCCCCTGTCTCTGCCCCAGCTCCAAGCAGTCAGTCCCTGTGCAGCCTCCCCCCAGCTGTGCTGTTTTCAGATCCCAGAATCACCTTCTGTGTGGATTCCTATCATCCACAAGCTGTAACTTTATTCTGCTCTTTTTAACCTCATTACAGTTTCCTGAGGCACATGAGCAGCAGCAGCAACTGAGAATTGCAGCTCTGTAGAAAGCCAAGAGCATTCACCATTCAGGAAATAAGAAGCCATTTCATTCTATACAGATATTTTATTATTTTTAAAGGATAAGGCATGTTAGTTTGTTGCCATTCATTTTCCAGCCTGTGACGACGGCATTGACTATGTGGCTGATGGAGACACTTGTATATTTCCAGTATTCACCTGAACTATGTCCTAACACACGATAACCTGAAAAGAGGGAAAGGAGCACAGCTATCTCCTATGGCATGGGAATGCATCTGCCCTGCTGGATATACCCTGAAGGAAGTAGGGAACCCTCTGATTTCCCAGGCTAACACTGCCTGATTATACAGCAGCTTTCATTCAAGGGTTTAGAAGGTGCTAGAGATACTGTTGCTCAAAAGAAGTTCTGTCAATATCTTATATGCTCTGTTCTTTCCAGAAACGGGAAACCAGACTGCCTTTTTGGCAGGAGTCACCCAAGAGTTTCCGACAATGTCATGCTCTTAATTCTTGAGATTCTAACATCTGTTTATTTGCAGATGCCATTGGGTATACACTACACATTTCAACCGCATAAAATTATTTTGGAGAGCATTAGTATTGTATGCTGTTTCTGCAGCAAGTGGGCTTATGCTATCTTTGGAAAAACACACAGCTTTCCACAGTCAAACTGGATCTGTTGACTGTTTTCTACACAGTGCTTGCTTTGGTTGGCATTTTTTTTCCCCTCACGGTTTTGTCCTGGGTTGGCTTAGCCTGGAGCCGAGCTGTGACAATGATTGACACATAGCTGTACACAATATTTGGAAAGTGACCTAATGAGGGTCCAAAATAGCAACAGATTGAAAAATGATAGGATCATAGGGTGTAAAATAGTTGTGTGTCCTGTATGTTGCCTTGCAATTGAAACTTTCTGGAGAAGAACACTTGGAATAAGAGACAGCACTTGTGAAAAGTTGCTATTATCCAGGGTTTGCAAGTCTGCATGGCACTGCCTGTGTATGTGACTTGCATACTGACCAAAGGAACAGGACAGCAAAAAAATAAAAATGCCAGCACCCACAGAGTAGTCTTGTACTTCAAGATTTTTGTCCTCCAGACTTTTTCCACTACAATGGATGCCTTCTAAATAAACATGATGAACACAGCTGTTTGGTGCATAAAAGCCCATTGTACCAAGGGAAAAAAAAACAATAATAAAGGTTTAAACAGTAAAGCAACAATGACTGTTTTGTTCTGTATGCAAGACTCGTTTTGCAAAACAGACCTGCTTTAAGCCAAACTTTATGGCAGCATTTGTTGTCCTAGATATGAAATAAAAGCATGTTAGACCATTAAGATGCAATAAATTGGCCATTGAACTGAGCTCCACCCTCATTATAACACCATCCATCAGAGCCAAGTATTTGAGGTTTTGTTGTGAGGCTGGTTATGTGGAATTTAATGCCTTTGAGACACAGCCAGGTATCTGTGGCTTTGTCATTGAGGGTTATAATTGAAAAACCTAGACTAAGGGGGCAAGAGACTCATAAGGTATTTTTCTACACTAACAGGAGGCATCCTACCAGGTCAGTGCTCTCTTTGGTAAAGAAGAGACAGCAAGCAGCAACTAGAAATTATCATAATATAATAGTCACATTTTTTTCTCTACTCTGTGCCTTTCAAGAGCAAAATTTCTTCTAGAAGCCTCTACAGCAGCCACTTTCTGGATCTAAAACAGGTTTTATTTAAGGACAAATAACTGCACGTACTAGATGAGAAAATAATCACCATTTTCATGTTTCTGACTTAGAGACTTCCAGATCCAGTCCTTATAGGCAAGAGGGGAACTGACTGGGAATGACAGCACACCAGCAAGTTCAGTTTGCTGCAGTAAAGTACGGATTGCTTGCTTGGAAAGAAAAATGTGTGGAGTTAAGAAAAGTTCAGAGTATGCTGTGGAAAATAACATTCAAATCCCTGTGAAACAAGCAAGTCTAAAACACTGGGAGAGATTAGGTAACTTCCCAAAGAAGATAGTGACATTCATAAGCTAACAACAAAAACTGATGAAATACTGGAAGAACAAAAACATAGGGGAGGAAATTGGCAGTTCTACAGAAAGTATATTTTATCAGACAAACTTGTTGTCCATCTGTCTTTCATAGAATTAGGAGGTTACATACTAGGCTGATACTTGATGAAGAAAGATCTGTTATTTGGCCTAGATGAAGTAATTTGGAGGGTAATTATAAGACTGAAAAACACAATCTCCATTCTCTTAATATCAGAAGAATATAAGGATTGGTATACCAGATCAGGCCATTGGCTCCCTGAATTAAATGCAGTATCTTTGGGAACAGCCATGATTAAAAGATTTAAAAGGGAAAACCAAATGCCTTTTAAGAGGCTGCTCACAACCAGTGTGGTCTGAAGGCAAAATCAACAGAGAGGCAGGTTAGCAAAAATTGCCATATGTTCCAAAACATGTCCAATTTGTTTAATTTTGAGCAACATTATTAGTTATTCTAACAAACAGCCTGTTTTTGATCCACAGGGTGCTTAATGTGCTAGGCACTCAAGTGAGGACTTCTTGCTTTCTCAGCTACAGACTCACAGAGTAGCAGTCTACGGTACCTGAATATGTCCTTTAATAATAATGATTACTATTTGATTTATTTCCTAATTTTATTTTTTTTTTCTCACTGTAAGTACCAACATTGGAGTGCCCTTAACCTTCTCTCAATTTTATTGAAAGGACACTAGCATAACAATTCCTGTGTTGCAGGGACTTGTGCTCTCTGCCTCAGGATGATTATACACTACCGGTATTTTGTGGCTACTTAAAGTGCCAAACAATTCTAAAATGCTTTTCAGGAAGTTAAATGTCAATTCCCACATCAGACCTCATAAGAGATTCCAGCGAGCTGAATCTCTTATGTTAATGAGAGGACAACATGCATTTGGAGGTCCTGGCAAGACCAGTCTGTGTTCTCCCAACGCAGCCAGCTCCAGAGCCCTTTTGATGACGCTGCCTCAGCACACAAAGTGAGCTTTCACAGCTGGTCTCAAAATCTTAGGTCCTATTACAGGTATTTGAGCTAATAATTATTCTGTTCCTAATTCCAATTGGACATATGCTTTAAAATGCAAAAAAATCAGGGGTTTATGTCTATAAGCATTCTCTTTTGCATCCTGTTCTTACCTCTGCAGCTGTGGCCTCCTGCTCTGCTACTTCTGTGGCCTTTGGAAAACACCCACGTTTGCCAGGGAAATAAAAACCCCAGGTGTGAATGTACTATAGGAAGTGGAGTCGGAAAATAAGATCTATATCTTGTATAAAAAGTGAGAAACTCAAATTATTATCCAAATTACACTCTTCCATTTATAGCACCTTGGTATGGCTTTAGGATTCTCTGTTGTCCAGGATTGAGTGTTTTGTTTGTGTATGTTTTTGCAAGCGGACAGTCCTGCATGTAGCAAATACTCTCCTTACTCTTGACACTTAGGCTGAATTGCCTAATAGCAATTTGATTGCAGGAAGAAATGCACAAGAGCCAAATTTGATTTACCAGAGAAAGTGTTCTAAACACAATTACGTTACTTTTACTTTGGCTTCCTTACCTGACTAAGAACAGCAGAAGGTTCCCAGAAGTAAGAAGGGAGTGTGTTGAATTTGCTCCAACAGCCAGAGCCTCTTGCGTTGTGTCCTTACCAACAAACTGCCCCTGCCCCCAGCAAATGCTGCTGTAGCTCTGCAGCACACCTGCCCTACCTCCAGCTTTAACTAATTCAAACATGACTTACACCTGGGCTTTACTTTATTTACAGTGAAATTGTTATCCACCATAGTAATCTGCAGCTACTTGCTTTCACATCACAATGAGAACCATGCTTGGAAAGCTGGCAAGAACTAAAATATTAATTGCTGAAAGTAAATCAAGTCCTCAAGAAGAGGAATATGCACTTTCTGCTTTACTATTGATTTCTTTTTGATAGCTTGAAAAGAAAAATAAAATCAAGAAATAGATGGTAGACCAGTTATATTTATTATTCCTGATTAGCTGAAAATCGTTGCCAATTCTTTTAAATCACATGGGATTTTGTATCTATGCTAACTCCTCATTGGGAGAAGCGCTGACATGCTTTTTCTGCCTCACAAATACATTCACATGTTGGAAAAAACCTGTCAGGCAGTATATAGAAAAGCAAAACACACCAACCTATAATTGGAGGTAAAAGGATGTAGAATTCTTGTTACAATTATATTTTATACACAGAGCTTTCATTTACAGCTATTTTATGCGTTTACAGTGTCTTCCATGCCAAAGCACCCAAACAAAGGGGTGATGTAACTGTGTTGGGTAATGATTTTTCATCCACTCCTCTTTTGCTCTGCAGACACAGACTCAGTTATTCAGAAGAGAAAAGAAAGATCCTTCTCCAGTGAACTGCACAAATGATCAGACAACCGAGTCTGACTTGAACCAATATATTAATTTATGAAATGTATGGAATGAATTAGGGAACCAAGAGGTGTAGTGAACTGCTTTTATCCCAAAGCCAATGCCACTCGTCCCCCCCCCCGGCCTTTTTGGTTACATTTGGGGGATTTTCTGTACTTGCACATGATAGGTAACTTGTAGAGATGGTCCTGTTACTTTGCTAATTGACAACTAGAAGAAAAGATTGCATTTTACTGACAGATGCCAAGTGGGGATTAACACCAAGGAAAGTTTTCTAGATCAGAGTTTAAGTGCACCATAAAAGGACTTTGAAACACAATTTAAGTGAAATCTAAATCTAAGACCAGAGAATGCTGTTGAAGCATGCTTTAAGAAGCATGAAAAATAATGACAGTGCACTTGCCAAAAAGTGCAGGCACAGATATTACAAAGGTAAATCATACAATTTTGATAATATATATTTGCATAGGAACAAAAGCAGCTGTAACCTGTTACCCAAATTAGATGCATACATAAAAATGCTGCCTAAAAAGTGATATTGGGCATAACCTTCCATTTTCTGAACAGATTAATGAAACCTCACAATTAATACCCACACCTCTCCCCAGTTTGTCTTCCCAGAAAAATTGCCAACGGCCCAATGCCCATTTTGCTAACTCTGGAATTGTTCTTCCTCTTTTAGGAAGCAACAATGAAATTACTAAATTAAATGGAGATACTATCAGTATTTTCCTCATGGTTTACTTAGGTTCTGTGTGGGTTCCAGAGTAATTATAATAGATCAAAGCAACTAATTAAATTTTACAAAGCTATTCAAATCTTACAGTAATGCTGACACAATTCAGACAGACAGTATTTTATAAGTGTAAAAGCCTGGATCACTTGACTTTTCCTGCAGGTTGAGTCTTACTTTCAGAACCATAGCAAACAATTTGTGATCTGCTAAAAGTAGAATCTAAAATTATAGACAGATTCACTTGAGGAAAGCAGAATAAATGCTGGGTTACAAGTCCTTTCTCCCTGTCCCTCATTGTCTAGCCAGGCCAGCACAGCTGTGGGGAGTTTTGGTGGGTTTTAAATTTTAACATATCACAAGCCTAGCTCCTTACTTTCTGTCATATGTTTTGGTGTAACCAACTAGTAACAAATCCAATACTTTGACTAAGAGGAGTTTTAAGGAGCCTCATGTAGACCCTTTTTCTTAGCTCCTTCAACTGCTGCTGATGGGAGAACTTCTGCCTGGTCTTCCAAACCTGTTTCTTAAGAAATACATTTTGTGTTTTGACAAATTTGGTTTGAAGATTAGCGAATACCCTCATGATCCAGGACTTGAGCTCATATGCAAAGCAGAGGTAAATTCCTGCTGTATTAACTGGCCACCCACACCTACTCCCTGCACGTGGCAGGATTTGGTGTCTAATGAACACAAGTGCAATACCTTACATAGAAGGATTGTGGGTACCTGGAAATCTCTATTTACATCTCATCCAGCTAAATGCCAACCAAGCAAACACTTTAAGGGGATCAGCTTGGTCTCACAGGTTTCTCTTGCTTCTAGGAGTTCCAGGTATCTCAGTGGTCTTTGCAGGGGAGTTGCAGCCTACATTTCTTCATATTAAGGGAGCCTGCTAGGCAACTGTTTTGGAAGTAGTCATTAGGGCTGTGGATACTGTGGTTGAAAGGAAAGCAAATGATCTATTGTACAGTCATTGCACCCTGAAAATAGAGGACTAGCAATAGTTTTTAAGAGGATTTGGGCATCAGTGATCCTTGAAATACAGAGGTGTTCTTATATAACCATCTTTCTCTAACATACATTGCAACTGAAATTAGTAAAATAATAAATTCATTCCTTTAACAGTCACAGCATGGGAAGAAAAAAATAAACCCTCAAATCTACTTTGAAACCAGATTTCTCAGTTGTTATTTTATAATTTATCTGAAGCAGATTGTGATGTTTTAGGTTTGCTTGCTGAGATCACACTTCAAGCTGTGCTGTATCACAGCTGATTAAGAGGGAAGCTTTAAACGTAGATAAAACTATCCAAAACCTGGAGTCACAAAATGAAATTCCAGCCTGTCATTTAGTAATAGAAATAATTTATTTTCCTCACCGTACTCAATTTAATAGAAGTTTTTGTCTTCCCGTGAGCGCAGGAGCTGAGGCCCTGGCGCGTTGCGAGGGGCCCGCTCTGGGCAGATGATGTATTGTTCCTACCTCTGACAGCGACCTTAGCTGTGACTCTTTTAAACTCTGGCAGCCGGCGCAGAGGTTTCTGTGCCAAGAAGGCATTACTGGATGTAAATGATATAAACAAAACTGTCTCAGACTTGGAGTTCTGTTTAACCCAAAATGGACATTTCTTAGCAAAACCTTTCATCATGCAAGAGCTGCACAGGAGGTGAATGCTTTCCTAAGTGTGTCTTGAACAGGCACATATCTATTTCCGGGTGTTATTTTTCTTGCGTTTGGAGTGTCAAAAGACCTACCAAATGAGAGGAAACTCGACTCTTGTTTTTCAGACTGCAGGTCAGATTGAGACAAGATTTCCTGCAGGAAGCTGAGATGTTAACAGAAAGTGCAAGGATCAAAACATGTCCATCCGTTTCTCCCCTCACTTCATGCTGTACAGCCTTCATGACCTGCTCCTCGCTGGAGACCCCTGTCTGGAGCAAAAGGACTTGTTTCTGGGCAGAGGGACAGAGGGGCCTGCCAGGGACCACCCAACAGTGTGGCCTCTCCCCAAAGGTCAGGGAGGTTGGTGGCCAGGGGACAGCCTGGGAATCCAGGGCTCCTGGGGGATGTGTTAAAGCAATTTGCAATGTGAATGGTCTCTTGTCCCTAATACAGAGCTCATGTGTTAGAGCTTCTCTTGAACATATGAGGGCAGTTGTTGGGCGTTCAGCAGATGAAAAGGAACCCTGCAGAACTTGGTGCAAGATTTAGAAAGTTCCTTCAAGATTTGCTCTGACCAGAGCAAAAGTCTGTCCTCTCCAACATCTGCCTTTAAAGGCCTGTACATTGTAAAAAAATGAGTATCCTCACTGATATCCACAGCAAACCCTTCCCTGAGGCTGAAATAAGGAGGGTCACAGTACTAGCAGAAAGCCAAAAGGCTTTCCTGAGCTCCAGCAAGCCTGGAGATATGACCGAGCAATTCCTGTGCTGTCAGTGTAACTTTACCACTGTACAGTACAGAGGGAGCAGGATTTTTTAAAGACCTGAGAAACTTATTGAAAACTTTGGATCCAAGTGTTAAAGACCAGCAGATCTAAAGCAAGGTGAGGTGGTGGTTGTGATTGAAGGGACACACCAGTCATGCTCAGAGGAGCTTGTTGCACCCACTGTTCTGCAGAGTCTTAGCAATTACAGCCTGAGAAGCCACAGCCAGCTGAGCTGTCAGATTTGGAATGACTAGATTAGAGAGGTCTGTATGCTGGATTAAAGATTGATTGCCCTTCAATGACTCGCTTTACAACCACTGGCAGGTCACACTGCATTTGTATCTGTCCCCTTAAGATACTGTTTCTGCAGAAGGAAAGGCCTAGTGCCGTCTGTCTGAAGATATTTACAAGTTGACATTAGTGTTAGCAGTTTAACATAAACATGTATTTGTCTAAAACCCCCCTGCAGAAGAAAGATGAATTAAGGTATACTTGGCTAGTCTAACTAGTCAGGAATGCATTAAGGTTTCCTGGCTAATCTACATTTTTCTCTGGTTTTATATGAGAACTTGAGTTATTCAGATTTTACTAAAAGTCAGGCCAAAGACCAGATTTTTTTGACAGTTGATTTAAAAGTTGGCTTCAGAAGAAAACAGAAACCTGAGTCTTTTTTTTTTTCCTTGCTCCAGGCAAACATTTTCTTTACTGAGTGATGAGCTTGGCTTTTAGTTTTCCAATGATAAAATGTTACTGAACAAACTCTTAAGCTGTTTTTTTGTTAAAAGTATCCAATTTATCAGAGGAGCTAAAGCAGACACAAGCCACACAGGAGCAGCTTTTGAGGTTTTCCAGTTCAGCCTTGGTAATTAAACTTCTCTATTTCTTCTGGCTCAAATTAATACAACTAAATTTATTACCATATTTTCATTTAATACCTCTGTTTTCAGAAGGCTTTGGGGTTGGCCATAAACATTGATGATGATCTTAAAGGTCTTTTCCAATCTAAACAATTCCATGATTCTATTCCGTGATTCTGCATTGGATGTTTTCTTTGGGGACAAAACCAGGGAACTGTTTTAACCACGTATGAAGAGCTGAAGCACAGAGAAGTCAGAGGTTTGAAGTGCTCTTCTCCAAACATGCTTATCTTCTGGTGCAACTGTTGTGCTTTCACACCTATTGCATGGCCCCATGGATAAAGCCCACACCAGAAGCAAACCTTAGGGCACCAGGAAATAAGACAGCTATAGGCCCTCAGGTTAAGTTTTGTATGTTACACATACAAACCACTGAATTACTGTTTGGGTAGCTCAGATTTCCCTCTCCTCCAACATGAAAGCAGCAACTGAGGGCAATGACTTGTCTGTCCTACTGTTTTATCCATGACACAGCACAGGGACCACTCCGTTCTTATCTTTGTGAAAATCCAAGCTGATAACTTTAGCACCTTTTGATATTTCAGTGCAGGGCTAATGAGTAGCATGGCTAGTCTGGTTACTGTCATACAGGCTGGAAAATATTTACAATTTACAGCAGATGAAAACCTTACTTTTCCCATACTGATGACAGGACAATCCAACTCCCTTTTCCTACAGACTTCAAACAGCCATGGCGTCTGTTGACTTAAACTTAACTCTGTCCATTAAGACTTCTTTATTTGTGTTTGCTTTATTAGGTCGGCAGCAAAAATAAGCCATCAAAAATTCTTTGCTCTTTGCTTTTTGATTACAGCCTATTTCATGCTGTGGAAGCATTGATGACTGGACTAGATTGTAGGACCACTGAAGTGCTACAGGACCTCACTTCAGTACGTGCAGTTACTACAAATGTAGAGAGAACCATAAACACAAATCACACTAACTTCTAGAGCATCAGACAGATGCACTGGCCAGATTCAGCCCCCATCAACCAGCACAAGTCATTCTAGCCTTATATAATGGTGGATAGATTCATCTTTATCTTCACTGCCTTAAGGGTCCAGCAACACAAACTGAACTTGGGGCAGAAACTGTTTTTTCCAGAGATACCTCTACTTTTCCAGTCCATGCCTAATAAGAAGATACCATTCCCACATGAACAAGTTGCCATTGCTTGTTAATACCAGCTGGTCTGGTAGATGCTCAGACATAAATGTCATAATTGAGAGGCTGTTGTGCTCTCTGTGCTTTTTAGTCCCTTTTAAAAACATACCTTTACAGATAAAGCAGTAGCTATACACACCAAAGGGAAATTTGCAAAGTAAGACTTGCCTCTTATTTATCTTTGAATGTTTCATTGCATACTCACAACAGTTGTCTTTCTTCTCAACATTATACCATTGCTAAAAAAGAAACTGAAGAGATAAAGCCAGGGTTTCAGGGTTTCTTTTTCTACCTCTTCACACATCAGTCCCAAAAGATGTTTCTGAAAGGGAGGGACCCCCGCCAAGGGAATCAAGAGCATTAGCCAATCACTCGTGTAACTAGGAATATCTTAGAGGTGAATTAGATACTGGAACTCCTGAGTCACTCACGTACATTACCCAACTGGAAATCAGAGTGAGGAAGCTATAGAAGACAATAGCTGCCTTTCACAAAGGACCACACTGCAACCTTACCGATTATGTGCCCTTTAACTGGAAACACTGAGCAAACAAATAACAAAGGGAACTCTGCTTCCCAACAGCAGCAACAGATACAGTTTAAAGATCTACCCAGCAGTGAGGTTACCTTTGGAAAATACAATACAAGATTTTCAGTTTGGTTCATATTCAATTAAATCAACAAGATACATAGGAAGGAAAAAACCAAACAAATACACAAACTTACGTTATCAGCTCGAACCTCCCACCAAGGCCTGTTTCTAAGTTTTAGCACCAGATTCCCCATCCCCCCAGTATGGCAAGATAAGGAAATCCTGAATTCATTGCAGCTGGGCTGATGAGCCTTGTAATTAGGACATGCAGTGTGGTCTTTCAGGCGCCTTCAGAGCACTAACCCTTTCACTGCCAAATCCTTTTCGCCTGTTCAAGCTCAAAATAAGACTCTATTTGAGAGGCACTATTGTCTACCATTTAAAGAAATAGATTGGCTTTGGTAGTATTGCATTGTGAACACAGAGCAAGTCATTGCTTTTGGTGGAATTCATGAGAGGAGCAATCTCCCTGCCACCTCCCAGATGAGTACTAATACACTTGAGACCAGAGTGAGTCAGAATGCATTTGTTTTTTCATCTCTGTTTTCTGTCTGAGGCCATCATCACTCTCCCTGGCACTCTAATCACGCCCCTGGACATCCCCTTTTGGTGTGAAGATAATTCAAAGTTTTTATTCAAAACCGTTCTTTAAAATCCTCTTTGTAGCAGTGCAAATACTTTGTAAGGGCTGAATTGCCTGTTCTGCTCAATTGAGTGCCCCAGAAAGAAAAAAAAACACAAAACAAAAACACAAACCAAAACTGTTTTTTGTATCTCAGCAATATTCATTCACCCCTTGTCTTTTACAATGACAAAATGGAGTCAATCACCATTTCATCACATTTGGTACAAGCCCTAAGCTTTCACTATTTGATTCCAAGGGCTGGGATGAACTTTCCCATTATCACCCTTATTATATAACTTGGCTTTTGGGAATGGTTTATTTCCTCATCTCTTTTTGAAGAACTAGAGATTTCCAGAACTAGAAACAGGATGTAGCACCATTTGTGCTGGTGCTCTTTACAGCAACTTTCAAGTGCCAGATTGATGTGTTTTTCACATTGACTTGGAGTCAAACAGATTTAAGGCCATTTTCCAGGTCAGATTGGCAGGAACTGCTGAATCGGTTCGCCTGACTATACCCAGAGGGATGGGCTGCATCTTGGGATCCTCTAGGCATTTTCCAAAGGAATGCATTGTTCTTTAAAGTACCAGTGTCATCAGCAATGTCTGTCTTCTCCTTTACTGTCATGTTCTGGGATATTATTTTTGTTTCTTCCTTTTTTAACACGGGGCCTCAGGATGATTGTAGGGAAGTGTTTCACGGTGCCGTATGTGGATTGAATGTTTTGCTGTGTCCAGGTGTGGCATGCATTGCACAAGTGCCCTGCCAGCTGAACTAGGTGGCCACTTTTAGTGCAGTGTGCCACTCTTTGGCCATGGTGGCTGCTAAGGGTAGGATTTAGTGTCAGTGCAGCCCATGGTCTGATGGGATCCTGGCCTCTGGCACAGCTTCTGGCTGCCATGGTTGAAACAAAAGTTTGTGAAGGTTTGCTGCCAAGGTGCAAAACTGCACCTTGTTTTTCAATATTGAGCTGAAATGTGCCAGGAAGGGTTGGTGGAGGAGTGAGTTACATAATACCCAGCTGTGGGTCCAAATTGCTCCCTTTTAATGAGGGCAATAGCTCAGTGTAAAGGATGTGTAGGGAAAAAAAGGTCATCACTGCATGCCATATGTCCAGTTCAAAGCCCACTGCAGGCAGCAGACAGATATGTTTTGGTTTGTTACTGAGTTGGCCCTGGGGGAAAAAAATAGCAACCTTCTGATGGGCAGGAGTTATTCTGCATCCCCAGAAGATATTTCAGATTTTGGCAATAGGTAAAGCATTTACGACTTCATACGTTCTGTGTCCATACTTTCACCCTTCTATAAAATCAGATAATAAGGAATTTGCAAAGTTAATGGGTGTAATGCAGGTGAAGTACTTTAAGAATCTCTTGGCAAGAGGATCTCTTAAAAAGAAGGATTGTATATTTTTCCAAGAGTATGTAAGAGAAAGTGGCTCCTAGGGAGACAAGAACTTCTTGAAGACCCTTAATTAACACTATTTTGGCATTCACAGCACTTCCTCTTCCTTTTCAAAATTTGATGCCAAGAATTTCTCATTCCAATAGCATCCAATAAATCCTAGAACTAAATTCCAGTGACCATTGGAGGTCTCTTTGGTTGCTTGATGGCTAAAGCAGCTAAACTCTTTTTATTAGTTTTTGAAATACCTTTTCCTTTTAAAATCTGCAGCTTTAACCCCTGAAACAAAGTGGCTGATGCTCCTCTCAGCCCCATCATCTTGCACAGCACAGAGCTATGCTACACAGGATGTTTTAGCCCCAGGGCATATGTGAAGTCCCAGGTGAGGTCAGATTCCACTCTGGGACCTCTTGAATTGATCCTGCTGCTGTGCACCAGCTTCAGCTTTGCAAGAGGAGTCAGTGGAGTTCAGCAGGTTGTGTTTGACTACAGTGCAAGTGGGTGAAGCAGATTACTAGGCTAAATTCTTCTGTACATTGTACACCATCTGTGGAGAGATGGAATTCAGGGATAGTTGGGGTTCACCCAGGTATTTCTGCCTAGAGCTTTAATATTATTTTTTGGTATGCAGCTGTCACTCAGAAAACACTCACTGTGCAGGCACCCTGAATGTTTGAGATCTCTGAAATTAATTTAATTTCAATTTCAGATTAATTTCACAAACTCTAAATCAATTTCAGTGCATTTCACAAACTCTAAATCAGTTTCAGTGGATTTCACAAACTCTAAATCAGTTTCAGTGGATTTCAGTCTTCAATATATATATAACATGTATAAACTTATGAAAGCACCTATAAAGACCCCATTGAAATATTTGAATTCAGTAGAATTCAAGTACGGAATCACAGACTGGACCTCTTCTTACCTCACTTTCCTATAAGCCAGCAGTAATTCTCTGATGGCAGGAGAATTACATGAGCATAGCTTTGCAGACCTAAGGTGGAAACACCTTGTGAAATGTGTCCCATCATCTGAGGATGGAAAGGACACTCAATAGTTGGTCCTATTTCTACAGTGATTCATTGTTAATTTTTAAAAAGAGTTTTAATTTTCTTTTTGAACTCCACTAAGGTTTCTTTTGGACCGTAAGTGGTTAAGTGAATTAATCCTTGTTATCTCCATTAGGGAGAATACCTATTTAGGTGTTGATGGGTTTCCTGCTGTTCCAAGACTACTGAATAGCAAATTAGGAGCTACTGATTGTGATTTGCAGATTGAGAGAGTGAAGATCCTATTGAGGTGAAGTACAGAACCTAGGTATTTACTGTTTATCAGGAAATGTTTAAATCACAGTAGGTTCCCCCTCAGAAAATCCAAACCAGATGTAGCTCTCAATGCTTGTTGTTATTATTTGAACATGGGACTCTCTGTTGACTGTCTCATTAACCAGATTGGAAATTGGAAGTTACTTTGCATTTTTCTTGGTGTTCTTTCCTTTCCCTGACTTCAGTATTCTTTGCATAAGTAGTTTTGGACACAAAGGGTTCTGTTTTGGAAGTTCTTGCAGCTTTTTGCCTGCATAATCTAACTGTACTATGAATGCATTATGGCCCAACACAAGAAAGCAATCATTGCTTAGTGGAAAGGTTGCACTAAGAGAATCAAAGCAAGCTCAAAAGTTTCTTCAACAGTGGGGTGACCAGCTGCACTGCCCTGCCATTGTGAAGCCTCTTTATTAATAGCCTGTATATTGCTTCCCTCAAATGTGTAGCCGTGTTCCTAAGAAAAAAAATAATCACTTTGTTTTTTCTGCTATTTTTATCTATCCCCTATTCAAATCTCCCTCAGAACAATCCTTAATACAGTACTGTGTTGCATGTGACTTATTTGTTTTCTTTTGCAGGCTCTGAGCAGCAGTCTCTACAAGAGTGCATCACCTTATGGCTCTCTTAATAACATTGTGGATGGGTTAAGCTCCCTCACCGAGCATTTCTCTGACCTATCCCTTTCTTCAGAAGCCAGAAAACCCAGCAAGAGGCCACCTCCTAACTACCTGTGCCACCTCTGCTTTAACAAGGGACACTACATCAAAGACTGCCCCCAGGTAAGTAATAATAATATCCTGAAAAAATATGCATCAATATTTTCTTCAGTCCTTGGTTTAGATACACAAAATTTGACTGAAATACTTTAGAGTAACACTGAAGAAGTATCTTGACAAAGTGCCATGGTAGCCATGTGTTCTTTTAATCTATTCTTTATCATAGTGCTGATGGACAAAGTACACTGTTTCATTTGCCTTGCAAGTATTGCAGCAGACATTAATTTAGGCACACAGCTAAGTTCAAAAATGGCTACTCTGTAATTTTCTATCGGGCAGCACTGTGTGTAGTCAGTTCTGCCATGGCACTTAATATAACAAGTTACATATGCTAAAGGAGAAGAAATTGTTACATTCAGAAAGAACTTTGGATCAGTGTTGCCGTAACACAGGCTCCAGGTATTTTGGGTACAAAGTCTTTTTTGTCCTACAGAAGAGGTTTACTGTACTTTGCAAAATGTGATGGTCTTTGACTCCTAGGACTTTTCTGTACTGGCAATATTTATTTCCTTCAAAAAGGGATATAAACCAGTGTGCACTAAAAGCACTTGCCAATCTATATTTTTTTTCCCCATGAAGCTCCCAAGCAGAATGAACAAGGTTTCTTAATTTTCTGGTTTTAGCTGGATGCAGTTGTGTTGCTGGCTTAAACTTGCACAATTTCAACAACATCCTATGTAAAGTCCCAAGGAAATTAAAATGCTGCCAATACTCTAAAAACACAGATGTGGACATTACCATCATTCACTTCATTATGACTTTAACCTCCTAGCCTCTTATTGTGTGACTTTCAGCAGAATTAATCTGCATAAAAATTAACTACAGTTAATTTGCTGTTGAGGATGTCAGACATTTATAAACCAAAACACAGGCAGTAAAACATCTGCCAGCAGAGGAAGGAGAGCATGAAATCAAGTCTAAATCAGATGAGCTTTGAGTGTATTCCTCTTGCTGTTATGCATAGACTAACTTCATCATTTGCACTGTATGTCTTTCATTAATTCTAATGAAAGCTATGGAATTAAAGTATGGTTGCAGTCTTGGGTGTGGCACTTGAAAATATTTTTACTTCTTATTTTGATCTAGGTTGAGTAATAATTTTCTTTAGGAAAAAACTATGAAATTTTCTTTGCTAGGAGATCAAAAGTACTCTTGTTTCTTTACTTAAGTGTTTAATCTACTTAATTTAGCATGTTACAGAAGAATGTAAAGATAGAACTATGTAATAGCATACATTACTTAACAAAAGGATTGAAAATCCAACTGCTAAATATGTCGCAGAGTGAGAAACTGCTGGACTGGGGGTGGATGGCTGTGACTTGCCATGCTGTGTGAGAAACCAAATGAATGCAACAGGTCTCTTGACAATCAGTATGTGCAAACTGCAGCTCACACAGACCATGTGAATGTGTCAGTGTTGGAGCAATAATGCATTATTTATTTCTTAGCTATTTTTATGATTTGAGGCACTAGGGATTAAACATGTTAGTGAAAACTGAAGACAGACAAATCCAGGAGATATGAACAATTAAGTATTGTGTAGGAACACTAATTCTCTTAAATTGCACATCCTGTATAATTTTTTTTTTCAGACCTAATTTGTAAAGTCTTCAATTTCTCTGTGAACCAGGAAGTGGAAAGACTTCCTACTGGCGTACTCTGTGACTATCCTGTGAGTTTGGGAGGAATGAGTAAAGGAACACAGGACAGGGAAACATCTGCTTGCTCACCACGTGCAGTCTATGGTTACAGGCAGCCATATCATATAGCCCCTTTTGAAAACTGATCAGGTTTTACTTGGGAAGCATTTCAGTATTTTGCCTTTGCTACTGCTGGTGTGGAAAGCTGCTCCAGAACCTCAGTCCTCTCCTAGCTAGAAATCTTCCAATTGCTAGGATGAGTGTAACTCATGGCCACTTTATAGTCATTGGTTCTCCTGCCAACATTGTCCTCCACTGAAATAGCTCTTATCCCTCCCTGGTGTTTATCTCAGGATGTATTAATAGACTGCAATCATATCCTCTCTCAGCATTCAATCACATCCTCTCTCAGCATTCGTTCTGTAGGACTAACCAAGCCAGGTTTTCTCGGTTTCTTCACACAAAGTATACAGAGCCTCTATTCCCCTGGGCTTCTCAAGGCTGTTCTCTTGTGCTTTTCATTCCTTGCTCATGCATGACTACATGTGGCATCCCAGAGCAGAGCTTGTCAGTGCCTTATGCTCTGTGTGCATGTTTCTGTTCATGTTAGTTAAGGGACGGGTGATGTGATATTGATTCTGTTTAACTGGAGATTTCTTCTAACACAGGCAAATGCTTTCTAGTTTAATCAACAAGTGCTTTCTTGAGAAAAAGCAGAGTTAAGCATTCACAGAAACATACACACTTTGCTTATGTTACCCGAGTTTGAGGACAGTTCTAAAGAGGATGACCCTGTGTACACAAGTTATGTTCAAAACACTGAAAACATTGAAGGGAGCAGCACTGGCAGGATCAGGCTTTTGTCATAAAGTCCCCATTTGTTACCAGTGCTTTTGACAAGAACTGATTTCTTAGTTTGAACATTCTATGTACTGCTTACTATCTTAGGTTTTGATGCTTAGTTTTGCTAGTGCTGTCAAAAATAAAAGTTGTTTAGCAAGTCCTACCAAAAAAAGGGCTGTAGCTGTGTGTTTTAAAGTACTAAAACCTGGATAGAGAAAAGAGATAAACTAATCTGATCTGGACAAAATGTGTATCAGTAAATCATATAGTATTTTTCTTTTGTTTTTATGAAACTGCCTAATAAGAAACACATTTTGAAATGGAGTGTTCTATGAAGTTTTTTCTGCATAGCAAACAAATTGTGTAACAACTTTAGGAGTTAGTATCCTCCTTTAATTCTGCCTGTTATTAGCACTGAAAATATGTCCTTTTTCTGTTGCTATAAAAGTTGATGAAAATGCATCTCTCAGCTCAGATTTATATCTTAAGTGATGATCATATTCCATGAGGTTAAATAATTATAAACAAAAACTGCCAGCTTTAATTTTTAAGTACCTCTTGTATCTGCAATTTATCTAATATTGTGTCCACAACTACCTGTTTGAAAATTGAATGGGATTTAGCAGACTTCTGTTATTTTACCATGTTGTTTGTGTCATACGTGGTCATAGAAAGTGTTCTTTTCTGTTTAGGAAACTGCCAGAAAAAAGAGCAATAGTATGATTGCGAGTCATCATTTCCAATTTGTCTATATTTGCAAAAAGCTGTTTGTTGCAATAATTATGTCTATAAAAACCCAGCACTAATCTTTACTATCATCTTTATAGCATACCTACATTTTTCCCAAAACTAATTTGTGAGTTTCAGTGGCTTAGACAATAACATCCCACTCATACCTCTCTGATTTCTTGCACATAGAGAATTCTCATTGACTTGAATGAAGTGAAAAATGTGTAGAGAATAAAGGTTAAAAGCAGTGTTCTTAATATAGCCCTGCTCTTAAATTATCATTGACAGTGCCATAAAAAATAAACAAGATGTTTCTCTTTAAATAGCAAGGAAGGTAAGGAATGAGAGTACTTTTCCTATCTGGTTTACAAGTGGTTGATTGCATGATATATAAATATATAAATATATATATATATATATCTGTCAAAACTTGTATACTTATTTGTGTACCCAAAGGTACTGTAGCTATGCCTGGTATTCCCCCTATGAGGAAAAAAACCCAATGAATTCTGGACCAGTAATGCTAAAGACATATGATTCCATATGACATTTTTTGATACAGCAGGTGTAGAAATTATTAGAAGATCTTTTAAAAAAAGTTACATTGTCTCTTTTCACCCATTTTCACTATGTTTTTAAATCCTATAAAATATAAACAGTGAGTTCCTTTGTACCAAGTGTGGCCTATACAAAATGAATCTTGCTCCTTTGAATTGTTAGGAATGTTATTGACATGATTTCTCTTCCATGATGTCATCAACCTAAACTCAGACCTATCATAGAAGTTTAATTTGCAAAAAGTATAGAAAAATGGGGTATGGTGTCTATGTCTAAATGCAGTCTAGGTAGACACTTGTAAATAAAACACCTAGTTCACATTCTAAGATGTTGCTGAGAGAATAAACCTTTGCCATTTTTTCAGAAATCTACTTTGGAAAGTAAATGCACAAATCCTGGACCTCATTTTTTGCTTATGTCATCCAGTTGTTAATTTGCTAAGCAGCAACAGAAGCCCAAGCTCGGAGCTCCATCAAAGCATCTCTGTATTCAGAATTTTCAAACTGCTCTACCTGGCGTTTCTGCCAAGCACCAGTTCCATCTACTGGTGTCTCTGCCCTGACTGTATTCAAATACTGTGCCAGTGCCAAGCTCATCGAAAAAACCTCTCTGACAATTCCTGTGAATTTCTGCACAGGCAAGGAACCCTTACCTCATGCTGATGTGGTGGGGAAATAAAATGGGCAAATATCACTGTTCTGCAGTCAAATTCCCATGCAGTGCCACTATTTATCCCAGTTTCTGGGAGACAGGGGAATGTTGCACAGTGTTTCCCAGTTTTATGTTGTACTTACAGAGGAAAATGCCATGTGCCTGCTCACAGGAGTACAGACATGCTGCTGCAGACATGTATGTAATGGGAAGCTGTTAGTTTTCCTTCTGCACTGCCTGTTTAAACCTGTGGCTGAAATGCATGGCATGGTCCATATTAACGTGGCCAACAGTGGGAGTCTCTCCACTGCCAACAGGGATCTTTGAAGCAGATCCTGTGAAACTGAAGTGCCTTGAGAGCACAAATTCAAGTCAATAGGAGCAGTAGGTAATTGCTGTGGCTGCTTGAGTTTGCATAGATTTGCGTTTGTGGTTTCATGCAGGATGTGGAAGAAATCAGTGTCAAGCTGAGTTTAGTCCTTTCTTCTTGGTCCATATTGGTCTGCCAGATCACACTGCCCTGAAGTTGTCCCTCCCTGTGGTCGGATACAGTGGATCTTTGGCACTGGGGCTGCCTCAGCAGGCAGCTATTTGGCTGCAGGATTGGAGCAACTCTCATGCCTGAAACATTCGTCTGATTTGACTTGTGCCTTATGGTTGTGCAAGGATCTCAAAGCTGCATAACATTTAAGGAATTCACAGCTGTGATTTCTCCAGGTACCAAAGGCTGACTAAGATGGCAATGAGGAACAAACTAGCATCTCTACAAAGTTGGAAAAAAATTAACTTTCTGGTTTTTAGCCCCAAAATATAATTTTTTTTAAAAAAAGCAAAACAAACCGACTTCTCGGAATTTATCTTCCCTTTAAAGCAAAGGTGAGATTTCAAAGAGCTCTGGAATGAAAGGAGATCACATACCTTAGAAAATCCTAACATTCACTCTGAAAGTGTTTTTGACAGTTGCTACATTTTACATTTGGTAATAGGTTTTTGGATATTGTGTGACAGCAACCAAATAAATGTGTCTTTTCTCTGTTGAACTGAGTAAAATACCATCATTGTTACTCAGTTACAGGATGAGGGGGTTAATCTCCCCATTCTTGGAGGAATCTTATGCCCTGTATGGGCTTAATTTTTCAGGTTCCACCAAGGTTTTTGAACAGAATGTACTTGGTGGCATTTAATCTGGTGCTGTACAGGCCTTTCCTATTTATGCTTCTATTCTGTTTGCCTAGAGAGTTACTGAAGTATCCCTGATATAAATAAAGCAGTATTTCAATCACCAAAATTAGCATTTTCTTGCAGAGGTAAAGATGCAAATATGGGCCACATAAGAAAAGAAAACAACAGCTAAACTTATATTTGGTAAGTTAGGGGTGTTAGTAAGATCAGTGCTGAGACAGAACCTGTTAGCCTGTATTACAAGAGGGAAAAGGTGTTAAATCTCTGCTATATGTAATTACTTTCAAATTATGTGTGGCAGTCTAGAAAAAAAGTCTGTATGTCTCGCCCCTTCATTCTCTAGCTTTGAAATACATTTAGGCATGCACATTTCTTCACCTGCACATAGTTCTGTAAGGAATTGTAGCTTTTAGGTGTTCATTCTGCAAATAGTTATGCACATACTGAAATTCCACATTACATGATACTGGATGAATGTGAGGCTCTGAATCAGCACAACATGCTGATTTAATTTATTCCTATTTTTTCACTGAGAACCTGCATTAAACTATTGTAGATAATTTGGACTTGGCTTAGATTATTTTTTTTTGTCACATGGAGACACTTTGACAACTCCATGATATTAAATATACTACAAAATTTATTGCAGGCTGTTATTTTTTGTTCTCATATGCTTGAACTTAGCTGTGCCAAGTTTTCTCAGCATTTCTGAGATTAGCTGAATATATTTTTTCAGATAATTTCTACTTCTATTATGAAGACTTGCAGAAATCTTGTAACCAAAGTATAGTGGGCTATAAATTGGTCACATCCATCTTACTTTTGAAAATATAAGCTATTTAAGAGTCAGAAATATCAAAAAATACCCACTGTGCACTCTTTTGCAAATTCTCAATAAGCTGTGCATGTCATGGTTTCAAACCATTTATCAGAGGCAAATAACTCAGACAGCTGTACCTGAGTAGAGGCGATCCAAAGAGCATGTTCCTGTTTTGAGGGCTTGTTCCCAAAGTTCTTGTGTTAAAGCTGTGTCTAGAGTATGGGGCAGCTATGTCCAATTTTTTGATAAACTGTGTGCTTGAAAAGAAGATACTGAACGCTAACTTACCAAAGTAAGAACAGTTGGATAGTGAAAAAGAAAACAGAAAATACCTAGTAAACTGTGCTTGTGCCCCTTTCCTGTCTAGCACACTACTTGACATTACATTCCCAAAAGTCTGGAAGTCCAGCCAAACCCAAGCTGCTCCTTCAGGCCCATGACTAAGCTGTTATTGCTGTGCTTCAGTCTTTATATACTAATACGAGTTCAAATGGGTTTTTTCATCCCTGTGGGATGTCTGCAATGCAGACAGTGGTGATAAAGGCAAATACTCTAAGCAATGCTTGCTTGGTCTTTGCAGTGGCCTTGGAGTGGAGTCCCAGGTGCTGTGTGGCAGGTTGGATCATCCACCAGGGAATGGGATTGCATTTCATTGAGGTTTTCCAACTACTTTTTATTTGCCTTTGAATCTCATTTCATATTCACTATCTAGATAATTTCAAGCCAACTGGCAACTAGCAACAAGGTAGATATCAGGAAGAGAATACTGTTTAAATGCAAAACCATAAAGATACTCAGCATTTAAACTGAATAGGGTTTTAGCACTGATAAAGCCTCCTCTGGCTCCAGGTTGGGCACAAAAATTCAGAGTAAAGTGGAGAGGAGCAAAATCAGTTTGAGATCTCTGAAACATGACTTGTACTGAAAGGCTGAAGAACCAGTGTTGTTTGTTCCCACAAAAAGTCACATTAAAAATTAGCAAATATGTATAAAGCCTCAGATGAAGGGCACAGTCTGTTTTCTACAGCCACAGCTAATGAGTCCAATAGTGACCTTCAGCTGGGCTGCTCTGACTGTGAGGCCTTGAAGTAGACTGCTCTTGATCACTGGAGGACTTTCAGAACAGTCAGGTGAACATAAACCAAGGTTTGCACTGGTGATCCTGTCCAGGGACAAGTGAGGAGAACATCCCAAAGCACCTCCCAGTCCTGCGTTTCTGCTATTGCATATCTGCATGCTAATATTACAATTCACTATCTTAAACATGCATAATTTATATTTAAAATCCATTCACAATAAACCAGGTCCAAATCTTTTGCAAGTCACTGAGAGACTTTTATAAACTCATTTGAAGTAGACTGAACATAGCTATCACACTAAATTTGAACTCTGTTTACAACCTCTCTGTTTGCAGTAGAAATCCTGATAAACCATAACTACGTGTTTAGCTTTGAAATTAGTACTGAGAGCATTCCTTTTGAGGAGGAAAGTAACTCTGGTTTCCAGCCCTCCACCAGCTGATTTATAGATAAGGTAAAGAGAGAGATTAAACCACACTAGTTTATCAATTCCTCATTTGCACTGATAAGAGGTGAATAATGGAAAATTAAGTGAACCATTTTTTCTCACTTCATAAAAGTATTTTGTTTTAGTGTGAAATATAGGTTGTGGAAATCCCATTCATGCTTGGAAGTGTTCAAGATCTGATTGGACAAAATCCTGGTAAACCTGACCTGAACTCAGTGTTGGTCCTTCTCTGAGCAGGAGGCTGGACTTTGTGACTTCCCAATGTCCCCATCAAATTTAATCATGGGGTTATTTATGAAAATTAACTAAATTTTCACGCGCTGCAATAAATGATCACCGTTCTTCAAGATCTGTCTCCCAGCATTAATATCTACCATAATCCTTCCTCACTATGGTTTTAAGTAAAAGCATAAAAGTAGAAGCAAACAGGCATTTATTGCAATATCAAATACATAAAAAGGCCTCTCTAAACTTACCACCTGTCAAAATGTCCCTGCACAAACACTTTCTGTAAAAAGGTAGCTTCATTTAATCTATATTTAAAAAACGAATCAAATAACTTTTTTTTTCCAAAAGAATTTTCTCCAGGAAAATATGTTTCAAAAAGTTGTTCAGCTGAAAAAGCAAAAGTTGAAGCAAAACCTGAAGTGGAAGCTTTACACTTTGCAATGGTTTGAATTTGTTTTGCGAGAATTTGTTTGGAAATGTTTCAAAAGCCTAATTTACCCAAACTGAAAATTTATTTCTTTGTGTTTCTGGTTTGAAATTCCAAAAATGTTCACATCTGCCAAAAGTATAAATATTTCAACTCCCTTTCTCAGTTTTAACAGAACCTTGTTTCCCTGTTTCTCAAAAATGAAAATGTATTTTCTGATAAATAAACTACATGCCCAATTAGAGGAGGCCTTCAAGGTCTGAGCAGAGGCTGGGATGGTGTCATGGAAATGGGAAATGCTCTGGCTGTTGAGGAGAAAGTGACTGGCAGGGGTGTCAGCTGCTGTTTCTCTCCCTCCCTTTTCCTTTGAAGTTCCTGTCCAGAGGAGGAAGCTGGCAAACAGCAAAAGCAGTGAACAAGAGCAAATGGCTGAAGGCAGATCAGCAGTTTCTGCTGGCAAGAGCCAGCAGTGCAGCTCAGCCCCTCCTTGCTTTCCTGGTTGTCCCAGGACACTCAGTAGATTGTGAAGGCACAAATCCAACCCAGGGGCCCCCTCTCATTTTCCTGCTGTCAGCATGTACCACGCAGTCCTGCCTGTCCCTCCCATTGTATCAGTTCCCTCAAGAAATTAAGATACTGAATGGAATTTAATCCCTATTCCATTTCCCTGGTATAGCACAAATACTGGTGGTATTCTACTCTATCTGGCTTATATCAATAAATGTAGAAGGAGCCTTACATGTTTGGATAGGTCTCTTTTCATAGCTATAAAAAGGTCTACTAGGAGATGTGAGCAGAGTTTCTCAGATAACTATTGTCCTCTGTGCCTGGTAGGATTGTAGATATCCTTCAGACTGCCTGAGAGAGGTAGAAGCAGGAGAGAAGGCAGCACTGCATGGATCAGGAACACAGGACTCTGTTCTGTGATACAGGGAATGTCAGCTTTATAGACATGAGGCTTGGGGTAAACTTAGTATAGACTTCTTTCCTTAACATTTTATATTTTATCCTATAACTTATCAGTTCATGTTTCTGATAAAACATTGTTATTTAAATAGGCGTTTTGCAGGTTTGTAGAAGCTTTTTTTTAAGACAAAAAAAAGAGAAAAAAGGTTTTAAGACTTTTTTCCAAATGTCCTTCATTTGGCAGGAAAGCTAAAATGTTTGTATAGTAATTGGAGAAAACAATGAATAAGCCTTTTATTTCAGAGCCTGGTCAGTGCCAAATTATTAGCTAAAGCAATAAAGACTATATACAGGCACTTAAATTGAAACATTTGGGGGATTTTAGCAGCAACAGCAGACATTTTGGAAATGACATAATCTTGATAACTAGTTTATCCAGATTTCGGACTGATTTTCCACAAGAAACTTGCTACTCTTTGTTTCTAACTCTGTGTAGAAATGTGCATAGGAGTACAGCAGCACCTTCTGAGATATTCTGTATTATTGAACCCTGTAAATAATATATATTTTTTTCATTTTGGAGAGCAGTAACACATTTGAGCTAGTTTTCAACACAGTCTCAAGGTATAATCTTGGAAATGAGTTCAGAGTAACCCTGAACATTTCCCAGGCTCAAAGGTTTCACACACAAAATACTGGTTTCAAGTCAATTTCTAATTTTAAACCACATTGCAGGTGTGCAACTATAGTTAAAACCCTGCAACAGCCCAGGCAAATGAATACTTGCAGCTGAGCCAGGCTGCCCACACCACCTGGCAGCCAGGAGCACCCAGCCCAGGTGCACTCTGCCCTCCCAAACACTGCCCTGTCAGTGCTACAGTGAAAGGAATGGAGACCCTGGGAAGGCTTCATGAGAGCAGAGATAGCTTCTGAGAGGATTGTATATAGAAGTCATGTTTGTCTTATTCCTGATTACACAGTTGAAAAAATTAGAAGAGCAAAAAGTGGGGAAGAGAAAGGCTTCCTCCGAATAAATGGCAAACAAGAAGGCTTTCCTAGAAGATCAAAGAGGAGTCATCATTTAATAGAAAGGTGGCTTTGATTTAGATAGTTTTAAAAAACAAAATGTAGTACTAGTCATTCCAGACCTGCATTTTGTATTTCCTCTTTTTTCTGTTTCTTCTATGGCAAGTTGGAGCTCTGCTACTTAAAACAGACTTCTGAAAACTCTAGCTAAGGATATTCAATAGATTAGAATATAAAGACAAACCTCACTGCTGCCTTCATAAGTTTTCTCCAAAATAATGAAAAAAGTCCTCCTGTTATATCACGTGTCCCAAGGCCAGATTATCTGTACACTTTATGTGAGGACAAACCAGCACCAAAATGCTTGCAGTGGCTTTTGTGCTGCACTTGCCCCTGGTCAAAGTGTTTGCACAAAACATGAGAAAGAGGATAATCAAATCAAGCCCATGAATTGTCCAGTTTCCTCGAAAATAATTACTTGTATAAATAAAGGGCTTCATCCCTCTCCTGAAGTGTGTGATGTAAATATATATTTACTTGCATATCACCTGCCACAGGCATGTACCCTTCTCAGGAAAGGGTGGTATCCATATCTCCTGAGGCAGCACAGAGTGCTGTTACACAAATGAAACTAACCACTGTGGTTTTACAGCATGCTAGTCATTTTTGCACTAGTGACTCAAAACTTCTATCAATTTTTTAGCTCATGTAAGTATATTACACAGTTGTATCCTGTGTGGTGTCATGTGGTCCTCAGATGTGTAGGTGAAGCCTCCAAGAGGTGATAGACCTGTCTCAATGTTATATGGAGTTTTCTTGAGGTGGCTTGCTGGGGAGTATCAAAGCCTGACTTCCATGTTTTTCTCCAGCCTTTTTTTCTTTCAGCTTTTCTCCAGTATCTATAATCACACTCTCAGCTTTTTACCATTTTGTAATTTCGCTAGATTCCTTATCCTAGAGTCATCTCATCTTGTAATACATGACCAAAAGCTTCTTGTCAATCCCCCTTTCCCTGTGTGACACAGACACAAAGGATGCTTAGAGTCTCCTCATTTTCTTCAAGCCCATAGAAGACAGGGCTGTCTGACTAGATAGCTTGGCACTCGAGGTCTGGGAGCCAGATGTCCTGCACTGGGAGGGAGAAGAAGGATAAAGTAGGTTGTAAAGGTGGATATTTTATGCCAGCAGCTATGAGCCTTAGCAAATACGATGAGCTCTTTCAGTCATCCAGAAGCTGTTGGCATAGCACCATGTACAGCACTGACAGAGTTACTGCATCTATTGCTATTTCTGCTGTTCTGCAGTGAAAGCTATGCTTATTAACAACAGCCTGACTTTTCAGCCACTGCTGACATTCCTGTTAAACTTTAAAAAAGTGGTCTCTCTTGCTCCTATTGTTTACAGAAGTCTCCTAAGCAGCAAGTCTTAACTGTAATTTTATGGTTGGTTTGTGATAAATTATTTCCTTTCATAGTCTATTGAATTTATTTAAATAGAAGGTAGAAGATACTACAAAACTACAAATTAGTGGTATTAACTTGAAACTACTGGAAAGTTTTGGTTGGAGTCTTTTTACATACTGACATATATAAGTAAATAATACAATGTTCTCTTCTATAGGTGCTTAAGGTAGAATATATCCAGTATTAGTAGGTGCAGCTAATATGGCTGTAGTGCTTGTGCTGAGCTCACAATGTGACTCACATGTTTTGTTTGTTTGCAAAGTTGGAGAAGAGAAGGGGCATTTTTTTTCAACATTAACGTAATTTTAACTCTCATCTGCTTTCTTCTGAGCTCCCATTCCTGATTCAGCACGCATGAGTCTGCTAATGAAATCCAGATGTCAGACGAAAAAACAATAAGCTCTCCCACCCTTCTGGTGGATCAGGTTTCTCAGAGAATGGAAAAAAAAGAATCAGGAAAGATTCCTAGAATGTCTGAAACTTTAGATTTCAGTCTGTGTTCAGAGAGCAGAGGGCAGCAGGGGGATGGTTTGAAGGTAAAATTGATAGCAAGTCAAGATTCTTGGTGCAAACGTGAGAAGAAATTGAGTGATTATGTTATCAGTTACTCTGAGCCCTAAACACATCTAGTATATCCCAAAGTCAGTGCTACTACTGAAGAATTACTGAATAATGAAATAATTCATTAATAACAAATAATTAAAAGTCGTGTCTTCTGTACTTCCAATAACAGTAGGATGCATCAGGGTTTGTTTTGACTCTGAGAGGCATCTATCCCTAACCACATGTGAGGCATTGCAAGCTTTCCTCATTTCAGCTATATTTGACTTGAACAAAGTCACAAAGTGCTGCTTTGCTGCAAGAAGTTCCCTTTGTGACTGAAAACAGAGTGGTCAACAGCAGTGGCCACACCTCTCCCAGATCTGTCTGACCATGGTGCTTGCAGACCTGGGCACATTCTGCCTCTGCTGCAGGCCACTGGCCAGGCTACTTCTGATGCAAAAGTCCTGTAACCCTACTTGTTGAGATGTAATCTGTACATTTAGGATTTTTAAATGCTACAGCTTCACATCTTTCAGTATTGCACTCTTTTCTGTGGAACACTGTGATTAAACCTGTTATGATGGAGGTAAATCTTGCAATTGTCAAATGTAGCAGTTACTCATGGATGCTACTCAGTAGTAGTTCAGTATCTGCACAAGCTCCAGAGCTCTCTGCTGTCAGGCTGAACAGAGCTGTTGAAATTTGTGCCTCCTACAAAGGGAACTGCTCTGTAACTACAAGCCCTTCAAAGTACTCATTCACTACTATGTATTTGGCCCAGGTTATCAAGCTGCTCATTATTCATGAGCTGCTCTTATCTGAACTGTGGTCACAATGGTCATAACTTGTGATGATGGATGGTTAAGAGCTGGTTCTAGTGTGCAGACTTTGCATTAGAGCCTGTGTTGTTTTAACCAGTTCCTCTGGCAGTTGCACACAGGGATTCAACAGGATGAGTGTGCACAGAAACCACAGTGGGGACCAGTGGCAGAGGCTCTGCTCTTGAGGGGGGCAGGCCAAATGATCCTGTCATGAAGGATACAAACCACCTCAGTGCAATCCCTTGGACCTTGCCATTCTTTTATATGAGGAAGAGCAGTATCTTATGAAAGCATCACTGTTCATAAACATTTCTTATCACATCTTTTCTTTCTGCCTCATAGTCATCCCTGTTACAAGCCCCTGATACATTTGATGTCTGATAAGGGCCAAAAGCAGAAGCTATAGAGATAAGAGCCAGGGAAGTGAGACAAGTGAGAAGACAGCTGTTGCCTGAAGACTACCAGCTGTTTAAAAACAATCAGAGGGCACTATGGAGCATCGCCCTAAGGTAACTTAAATAAAGACTTTAGCTCTGATCTCTGTCTGTGCAAAAAACCTGCTTGTTTCAGTAGGAACTGAAGAGAGATAGAAGCAACTTTGGATGGTCAGCCTTCAGAAACAGGCTGTTGTCTCACTCCAGCAGAATTATTGGAGCACATACAGAAGGTCTGACCCTGCTGACCCCACGTTCTGCATCATGTCATACCTTCTCTTTATCTCACCTCCATTCTTGAGATTCTTTCCCAATCAATTAGTCTCCTTATCCAGCTGCTAAAGGTAAATCCCTCATTTATTTTCCAGAGAATCCAAGATCAATATTTTGACCCATTCAGACCTCTTTCCAAGGTGTCTTCCATTGGTGTGAGAGAATTAAGGCTAAAGAATGGATATTTAGCACACCAAATCAGATGGGGAATGGAAGGCACAGCTCTCGTATTCCTTGTATACAGTACCCAGAAACACAAGCCTTATCTAGCTTTTCCAAACTCAACCTTTTTCCGTTATTTTCTCTTTTAATCTCCAGTGGCTGTCATGTCATTCATCACTGCCATTTTATTAATCACTCTAGAAAAGATGTTGTTTATCTGCTTAGCATATCTTGCAAGTTAAGATACAGCGGTTTCTTCTCTGGATATTTTAACATACCTTGGGTGGTTATGTTACAGTGAGGAACACAGCCAAAGTGCAGCAAGCATAACTAGTTAAATGTATAGATTCAGATCTGTGAAAAAGCAATTTAAAGTTCTTGAAAAAGCCCAGATTACATTTTAGTAGGATTCCACGTCAGAATTAGCTAGCAGTTGAATAACCAGCAGTAGATATTCAATGCCTTCTTGTGAAGTTGATTTATTCCATACTGATTCTAAAAAAAAAATAAAATCCTGATTCCTTCTTACTTAAGTAGAGATAAATAACTGAATTTGGACACTGTAAAAAGTACCATACTGTACATGTCCATAAGACAGATCATCTGTCAGCTAATTTTTCTTTTAAGCCCTCCCTGACTCCTTGATTTACTGTTGGAGAAAATTATGTGCACTGATCAGATAAACATCCAACAGAACACAGAACTGGAAGAACTGGTGTTTCACCACATATAAGCTGAGCCTTTTCTGCTAATGTAGTGTCACTTCATACAGGTAGAGCTAAATATCTAGCCTGTAGAACAGAATACTCTCGTTTCATTTCATTTATGATCCATTTGTGGAAAAGGAGTCTGGTTTTAGTTGGATCTGAACGGTCTGGTACAGTTTTAACCTACAGTTGGGTTACCAGTATTCTGATATTCAGGGTTTTTTGCTTAGCTATGGCTGGTTACTAAATTCCTGTGATACTGTTCTTTATAACAAAAATAGCATCTTTAGTTTTCCAGAAGTATGGGACCAGGGAGCATGTTTGCTCAAATTTTTGTAAGAAGTGAAGACGGCTGAAAACACTTCACTAAAGATCCGTAGGTATTTAAAGAAGAAAATATCATGCACTCAGTCCTCTTAAAAATCTAGTCTAATGTACTTTTGCATTCATATATAAATCAAGAAATGAGGTGCTCAGCACATCCACATTAAACTTCTAAAGCTGAAAACCCCCTGGTATTTGCAAACCTCCCCACACTTTTCATACTAAATACCACTTTTATTCTCCCTGTTACTCTTCAAAACACAGGTGCTTTTCAGGAAACCTTCCACATGACTCCAGAATATTAAATCACAAAAACAACAAACCTGATGAGGCTGGGGAGATCTGGGGAGATCAGCTATTCTAAGCCCCTGCTCAATACTCAGGTGTTCACTATCTCCAAGGATAAAGGCACCATAACCCCCTTGGACATCCTGTGTCAGTCACCTTCACCCTAAAACAGCTATTATATTTAAAAGGAATTTCTGGTATTTCAATTTCTGCCCATTGCCTTTTGGATCAGATCTCCTCTGCCACTGGATACCAGTGAAAATTGTCTAACTCTGTCTTCTTTAATCTCTTTAATCTTTAATATAAATGTGCTATATACATAGTATATAGTTATATACATATATATAGTTATTGTCTAACTCTTTAATCTTCTTTAATCTCTTTAATCTTTAATATAAATGTGCTATATACCCGCTGCAAAACACAAAATCTGGGGAGCCTTTTGAATTAAATATTAGTCATGCTGAACACGTTTTCACTGTGAGGAAGATGGGGTGACCACCTTTTTGCCATCTGAGATGCAAAGTCTAACAAGGTGGATGTTAAAATATGTGATTCATAGGATGTTGTAAGTCACTTGGACCTAAACTCTGGCTGTGTTTTCCATGCCACAGTGCACTGTCATGGAGAGAATTAGGGTTGCATGCATTGCAACATGCAGTTTCCACTTCTGGAAGTGGCTTCTTCAGACCTACCATCCTACCAGTCCCATAAAATAGAAACTAAGAGGTATAGTCATGACAGATAATCATGTCTATGAAAAGCAGCTTTTTGTCCCTCAAATACACTCTGGGGAAAAAAACAGTCAAGTCAATGAATTGAGAGACTTTTGCCCATCTAAGTAGTTGACATGGAAACTTCTCTTGAGGCGGGCAGTGCATTTCAGATGCTGGGGGCAATGAATCTCTGAATGCATTGGATTAACACAAGCAGAAACAATGATATAGAGTACAATTTTGACTACCTCAAATACCATTTTCTCTGTTCCAATTTAATGAGAGAGAATGGAAAGAAAGAGAAATGAAAGCAGAACTCCATTTTAAATCAGAATATCTGCACTGGCTTTAGTATTTTCATCAACTTCTTGACAGAGAATATTCTTTGCACTGCAGATTTTGTGTTGCAGTGAGACAGTTTGCTATTAGTTCTCTGTTTTAAACATAACTACAGGACTAGTTTTTTCAAGACCTTCACTCTTTCTTCTCCATCTTTGCTAGGTTTTACCTCACCCCCTCTCCTGAACTTGCAGCAGTGTTTTGTGTGTTAGGCTTTAAAGGTTAAGGCAGGCAAGCCCAGCATGGTCAGCCCCCAAAGACAAATGAGCATGATTCTGTACAAGTCTGTTAGGATGCATCTGTTTGTAACATTGGATTATCTAGTCCACAGTATCAAACAGGAAAAGCCATGGATGCTGTTAGCTGAGAGTTTCAGTTGGCATGGCACTCTGACCTGATATAGCTGGTGTGTTCATGTGATGGAAAGAACTCAAAATCACAATGATTATGCCAATCTTGAGTTGTCAGGAGGGGCAAGGCAACTTCGGTGAACAATTACTGTACCTTTTACTTTTCCATGCTTTTCCTTATAAACCAAATAGTTCTCCTTTTGTCCAATGGCACTCCCTAGCAAGCTATCTGCTTCTTTCTGACCCAAGGCTGGTGATAGAAGTTTTGAATACCTGCATCTCAGCTGACTCCAAGACCCTTGGCTCAGATGTGGGGCAGTGCTGTGGAGCTGGCCTGTGTCAGATGCACACTCTGTTCTCAGCATTTTATTACCCACTTAGATCCTTGGAAGTAGTAAACTTTCTGTTTGTTTTTGCACAGCTGACCTAATTGCTAAGAGAACTAAATTAGAGTAGGCTTTTCTTTTTCTTTTTAATGACCAGCCTTGATTAAAAACAACCAAAAAAAAAAACCCACCAAAAAAACCCCAAAACAAAACACCAAAAAACACCAAAAAACCCAGTGCTGTAGTGCACAAGATCATCGGTGATGAAGAAAAAGGTTACTTTTTTTCATAGCACCATACTGGAAACTCAAGTTTAGCTGATTCTGAATCATTCTCCTGAGAAGAAACCTCTACTTATAGTACCAAGTTGTAGCCCTTCAGTTTTACATTTGCCTATGGTAAGACATGGTGCTGTGCCACATATGCAGTGATTGAGATCACTGTATCTGTTAGCTGATCTCTTCATTATTTACCACATCCCAGGCACTCTGCAGACTTCATTATTCCTTACTACCTATGTTCCTCTTTCTGGCTACACCTTCATGGAATAATATCAAAGTGAAACAAATGACAGATTTGCTTCAGCATCCACATATTAAGAATAATGAATTTTTATTTTCAGATTCAACTCACTCCTAAACTGCTTTTTGATACTGAAAAACACTCGTTACAACCAATTTAACTATGGGGCTGATTCAATTCAGGGAATGGTAAATTTGTGACACTGAATTACTAAATCATCACTATGAGTAAGAGTCAATGCTGTTCTAATTTTTTTTTCCATTTTTTTTAAATATAAAAAATCTAATTTTGAGTGTTTGGCTTTGACCCTATCTATATGATTGTTTGTATTGATGTAATTATAATTCTGCTTATGGTCCCCTGCCCTATAGGAATATTGTGTAATTACAAGCAGTTAATATCACATCTTAAATGTTTATCTATAAAGAGTAATAGATAAAAATCCTAGAAAACCTCTGCAAAAAAGGTTTTAGAACAACAGCACTTCAAAGTTATATTTGCTGAAAAATTACAAATATTTTGTGTGCCGATGAAAATCACAAAACATTAAAAAAAACCCCAGTTGAAACAGCCTAGCTTCTGTTTTATCAAACCGATAAAGAAGCTAGAAGAAGCTTAGAAATAAACTCAAATATTATTTTCTACACTTTTTTTTATTCATATAATTTTGAAGAAAAGTTATCTAACTGGCTTTCATGATTGCCCAATGATGTTTGAATTTGTGATGCTAGTCATTTTGCTCTTCTGGTACAGAAGTTTCTCTGAAATATTTTCTCTCCCTCCCCATTTGCGTCTTACACTTTCAATCACACTTTATGGGCTTGCTCTAAGGCCAGTGACTAATTTTTAAGGCCTACAAATCAATCCTGAACACCTTCTACATGCATAAATATACATCATCACTCAAACTAATGGTTCCTACATGCCAGCAAAAGTTGTTGTCACTGCTCTAATTTCTGTCTCACTATTAAATCAACCCAGCATTGATTTCCCTTTCAACTTTTTATTTTCAGAGCTGTGGCTTAAGCTAGTCAAGATAGGAACTAAGGACTAGAAAAGAGTAAGAACACTGTACATCCATGCTTTTGGCTCGTTATTTCAGTGAGAGAGTTGTATCACGGTGGTGATTCCTTCTAGAGCCATTTATATTTATTTATGCCTTTATCATTTTTTCACCTTTAACTAACACTGTTTCACTCTGGAGAAGGTTACTCAAGAAAGAGAAATTAAACATACAGCAAATAGTAATTTGTTTTAGCAGTGATCATGTAGTTTTAGTTAATGGTGTAGTTCTGGAAGGAAAACCAGCACAGCTGGCAGATAACCATGATAGGTCTATGGAAAATATTCCTCAATCAAAACTCTGCTAGTTCAGAGAATATGTGCTTCAAGCACTTGGGGGTGGTTAACCAACAGAGAACAGAAATTCTGGGAGGCAGTGGTTTGTTATTTTGCAACCAAAGTTAAATCTTAATTTTTTACTTCTTTGGAGGAAAGTTGTAATTGTCAGGCACTAGATAAAATAAAAAACACAGTGGTACCCTGAGGAATGCATTGGTCAGCTAACAGAATCTAATATTTTTTTAAACAAGTTGTAGCCACTGTCCTCTTTTATCTAGAAGAGGAGCAATACTATTAGTCATTTATGGTATGGACACTTGTCTTGGATTCACTCTGCTAGGATTCACTCTACCTAGTCACAAAGGAGCCTGGTCCCACAGGGATGGGAAAACTAGGAAGTGAGTTTGCTCAACTACTATTTAATAACTAATATTAATAGTGGGAGAGACAACTACTTTATAAAAAATAAATACAGAAAATAAAATTTGGAAACCTTCCTAAAATACATCAGGTTTTTTACGACAGACTCTGGCCTTTCTTACAGCATCTTGCATACAACATCCACTAGTAATGCTTTGTCTTTGTACTGCATCAGTGTGAAGCTCTGCATCACAGTTTCTTTAGGCCAAATAATGGACTACTTCTACACACTTTTGGTCCAGAAGCTGCTCTTTGATACTGCTTTATGTATTAAATCCTAGACAGTTCAATTCTGCTAAATTATAAAAACATTATAAGCCAAAATATAACCCCATGCATTGTTCAGTGAGGACTGAACTGTCCCATCTGCTATTGTCCTCTGCAGTACCACATACTCACGACAGAAATACAACAGAGAGATTGTGTGCAGACCTCCCCAGTTTAGCTGCAGTGTGCACTATGCTCAGGAATTTCAATCACAAAGAAGATCCTTTTTTACAAGAAGCCAGTAATGTGCCCTTAGAATCCATTGGTATCATGTAAAACAGAACTGTGTTTGTTCTGCCTAATGGGCTTTGCATGGGGCATCTTTCTAGCACAGTCAGAAATATATTCTTTGGCTGTACCAGTTTGCCCTGAGGCACTGCACTACCCCACAGATTCTCCCCAGGGAATTCATGCTTTTCGAAATCCTAGCAGGTCCTCTTTGGTAAATGTGTGTGTCCCCAGACCTTCAGTGCAGCATGTTGCTGTTGGCTACATGTCATAACTATAAAACATAGGTTGAAAACAGCATGGGAGTTTTGTCTCATTTCGTTAATATAAAGAGAAACTGGACTATGTGCCTGTAGTTCATTGAAATCAACCATATTGCTTATTTCATGGAGGAAGGGGATTGTTTGATGAGAAGTACATTCTTACTTCAATTACATTGTAGCAACTAAAACAGCAATCTCTAAAGTGAGCAAAAGTATATGGCTTTTAGCAACTGACACTAAATTAATGGAAAAATTCCTAGAGAACTTGATTCCACAGAAGCTTGCTGAGTCAGCAAGCTCTCCCAACTTTCTTTCTTTTGTTTGGTGGTTACAGTACTCAACTTTACAGTAATGTATTCTCTAAATCAGGCATTTTAAAAATATGTATTTTTCTTCTGTACGTCATTAGTTTTATTAGTTTCAAAATGTAGGAGTTAGATTTTTTTTTTTCTTTCAGTAAGCACAGATGTTGTGCATATTGACCTTGAATCCAGTTCTGCTTACTGTCTACAGGCACAACAACAGAACATACAAGCTTACATGGTCAGAGTGAGGCTGACTGTGAACTCACTGAATCCCAGCCAGTTTCCTGCACAACATGCTTTTCAGATATTTTTGTTTGCATTTAGACTTCTTGTAACACATTAATTTGGAAGTGAGAGAATGGTCTTGTGGTTTAAGATCTGGACTAAGATACAAAAACATGTTGGTTGATGCTGACTAGTTATATGCACTTATATTAGTGATATTAGCAATACTGTATATCCATGTTTTATGGATGAGGAACTGAGGCAAAATCCCATCTTACCCCACTAGAGTCAGCTCTTTTGGCCAAAGTATTTTTCTGTCATTTTGTATAGCTCCTACTGCAATGGACCCAGGATCTCCACTTAGTAGTAAATGATAAATAACTTTTAGGCAAGGTTCAAAAACACTTAATCACTGCTGGTCTGCACCAGTCTGGGGATCAATGTGTCAAGTCAGCACAGCTGACATACCACAGGTTTACAGAGTACTATTTACAAAAGACATGAGAAACCAAAGAAGAATTCAAATATGGTTCAAAACCAAGGGGAACCTGGTTTGGCCTCCTGGTCGTGCCAAGCAGGGCTGGAAAGCAAATGAGAACAGTGTTTCATGAGATTTTCCTACTTCTGGTCAGGCCAGAAATTTTGCAAGAGCAGCTTTTCTCATGATACTTTGGCACTTTTGCTTCTGGTCTTGCCCAAAGCCTGGAGGCAGAGCCATGTGAAAATACTGAGGGAAAAAACAGCTTTTCTCAGTGTGTTTGATTTTCAGCTATAGCCTGCAAGATTCATGTTCTCATACTTTATCTATGTCCAGCTGTTACTTTCAGGTTTAAATGTTTTTTAACTCATTCCTCCTCCTTTTGCTGCTGTAAACTTGCAGCCTCACATACAGCTTAATCCTTTGTCACCAGAAGAAACTGAAAGCATGAAATGAAGTGTCATTCGTAAAAGACATTACTTGGAATTAAGGAGAAGAAGGTGCTGTCCTTGAAGCCAGCCTTCAAACTACCTTAACACCATTCTCTACTTTACCCCAGAACTTCCCCTGATGTCAGAACATTGTGGCTCACTGGAGTGGGGGCTTGATGTAGCCACTGCAGTCATTGACAAGACTAGAAGAGGTCACGGAATGTACTCCACATACCCTCAACCCAAAAGCAATCCTAAGTCATTTTCTGATCAGTCTACATCATCACCTGAAGGACAAACTCACTGGGGCAGAGACTGAGCCTATCCATGACTTTCTACCAGGCCTGTTGTGGCAGACAACTTCCCACAAATAGCAAATTATACTATTAATACCAGCCCTTTCTTCCTTGGAGCATTTATCCTCCGTATAAAGTAGTGAATCGCAGAATATGCAAGGGTTAATAGGAAAGGATCTCTCTAGCCCTCTTGCTAGGAAGCTTTTCTTTTACTCAAATGAACAGAGGGTCTCTGCAGCCTCCCTTTGACAAAGGGAATGATTAAACTCACACTTGTCCCTCCCCTCAATTTTTCAGATGACACTATTCCAAAGAGCTTCGTAGCTAACCTGTTTATGGCTGTTTGCAGCATTACTCTAAACACAGGGTCATCTGTGCCAGCACACCTGCCTGGTTTCTCTCTCACCCTGTTTATCTGCAAACACTTTTTCAGTGCAACCACCTGCCAAAACCAAAAGCTGAAATGTGGGGGATTTGTAGTAACACACCCTGTGTTTTTTTCTAGAGTGGGGAATAGGAGGGAATAGGAGGTGGATGAACTGAGCCTTTCAGTCTTTCTTCAGTGTGGCTCAGAGCATTGTCCTCACCTAATTAATCTCCCCCCAGATGTGTATGTGTATTAGGACCCATTGCATGTGTTCTTGAACTGTGTTCTGGGGACAGGTGATAACCATACTCTGGACCACTGAAATTTCATGTAGGCTGGAATTTATTTCTTGATTCATCTACAGCTGTTTCTCAGACGATAAAAATAGGCTCCTGTGCTAGTGCTATCACTGCCTATTTTGATTAAAACAAGATGTGCAACAAGATCCTGTTCTGATCCATATGATCCAGAATAAGGGAAGGGTGAAACAAAGTTTTCCTTTTAGCGAGTTTTGGGGAAAGGGAGAGGAAAATGAACAAGCAAGAAACAGACAATTCCCATTTAGGTTTTTTTAGAGCCTTTCCTAGAGTTTGCAAATTGCATTGGGTAAGAAACAACACTGCAGCTTTCTCAGCACCTCAGTTTGTTGCATACATATTAGCAGAAGAAAGGTACTTGCCATGATTAAACCATTGCCCCAGGTGAAGTCAACAGTTGATCTTTGCTTGTTCCTGTGACAAGCACAAAATAGTACTGCATGGCTCTTGAACTCTGTCAGCATGCCAAAGGAGGAATTAAGGACTGGAATGAGGTCTGGGCAGCAGTTACCAGAAAAGTGATCACCGTGTTGGGCTTCAGGTGGACTCACCAAAGCAGTCCATGTCACTGATGCTGTTGGTGGTGTTCTCAAAGTCTGTGCTTGTCTCAAATTATTGTACCAAGCAAGAGCAACACAACTTCCACACATTCAGAGCCAGGTTCATAATGGACAGAACTGGAACGTGATAGGATGGAGAGAAATTCCATACTTTGGTACTGCACTATAACAAGAGTGTTAAGTCTGGACAGATGGTGATGAACCCAGCCTGAAGGGCACACAACATCATCTACCCTCAGAGCAGAGACACATACTCTTCATAGTGATCTCTTAGTTCAGTACTGATGAATTTTCTTTACACAAAAGTATCCTTACAAACCTTTTAAAACTGTTTTAGAAACCTTGCATTATTAATACCTTTAAAAGAAGATGTTGAAATTAAGATTTCAGATTACTTTTAGTTCCACTAGCAGTACTATATTTTATCTCAAATATCTCTAGCTAGTACAGTTGTTACTCCTTTTAGAGATCATTGGAGTGATATTTAATCTAGATATATCCAATTCACTTTAGCAGGCCTAGAATATTTTCGATAGGAATCCAAACCTGGGAAAGTTTAGCAGAAACTTAGAGAATTCTGCCTTTATCAAAGAGGATTAGAAAAGAGAAAGAATGTAGCCTAGATCAAAGTGAAGAACATCAGGTTGACTACTTGCCTTGAATGGGCTTAAAGAAAGGTTTCTTGTATCCTTACTCTAGAAAAGAAAATGGCTTGGATTGTGTGGAAAGGAATTATGCTAAATACCCAGAGCCCCTTGATAGGGTACTGCAGAAAAAAGAAAATCAGAGAAAAAAACCACACAGTCCCACCACCCCAGAGTGTTGCTTCTCTGTCCTACACATCTTTGTAATTGGAGATCTTTGATCAGGGAACACCTGTTGTCCTTTAGAATCAAACATGCTATATCAAAAAGAGCAGAACACTTTATTAAATGATTTACTTATGGTCTTTGGAAAAGCGCTTCATACTTCAGCTGCCTGGATTGTTTTCTGCCATAATCTGGCACAGCTTTATCTCACAGCAAAAGGTGCTAAATCATCAAGTGTGTTCAGGCACATCTGTGATGTCATACCATATGCAGTAACAATGTATTTATTATGTGATGTGGTGTGCATCTGTCCTAGTAGGTCATTCCTATCATTGTCTTCATCAGCAACACGCTTTTTTTTTTCTATGTGCAATGTTTTGTTTTACTTTGAGAGCACAGACAGCTTTGGCAAGGACTCAGCTTTAAAAGTTAGCAGTTGCATGGACCTAACTGGACAAGTGAGCAGATCAAAACCAGGAGATAAGAGGGTATATTTATGGGGAGATATGTTTATGGAAACCTATGGGAAAGGCCGGCTTCCTTTTCAGAGAATTCAGAGGTTGTGCATGCTCATTACAGTTTTGGAAAATTTTCCTTTTACCATTTTACCATATTCTGAGTGAAAATTAATTGCAAATAAATTCTTGCTACTCCTGTCAGCTTTAATGCTCTATTAAGCTTCAGTTTAATGCTTTGTTGCTCCAAAATCTTTGGGACAAATTATCTCCTGGCTTAACTCCACCAACTGTGGTGAAGGTACATTAAAATGGATTTGGCCCTACAATTTTTTTCCCAGTGCTGCTTTTGCTTGACTCTGTACATGACCAGAATATAAAGACAGCGAGCTTACATTACAAACAAGTCACTAGAGAAACCAAGAAATCTTTCTAAGCTACCAAATGTCTTTTCATGGGGTGTAAATGACTGCACAGTTCATTTCCTTCCTTTTCAATATCTTCTGGCAGGAGGACAGTGCTAACTGTCATGTAAACATCAAGTTTTACAAACGAATTCTCAAAAATAAGTAAAGTACTGGTTTACATTGCTTAGTTCACTTTTCCCACTGTTTATACACAAACCTGAAATTCTCATTACAGAATTATAAACAACTGCCACCCCCCAAAACCATTCATTTTGGAGGACATAGTCTGTTTCAACATATTCATGGTTCAGCTGGTGCAACAGCCTCCTGGATTTCCTGCTGGTCTGCTGTGCAGCAGACCCCTAGAAATTCTGCCAGAGAACACCTCAGTCATCTAGATTAACACAGTCTTTCCTTAAAGCAGTGTTTTCCCACTCTTGCTGTCCCATTTTACATGACTCAGCAGTGGAGTTTCACAGTGAAGACAGTTCCACATTCTAATTGATGGTTTGCTTTTTTATTGCCATTTCAGGGTTGAAAGAGAGCTGCTTTTGTAGCCTTAAGGCACGTGGCAGGAGGAGATGGAAACATTTCTTTCACAACATCTTTCTGATTATAGAGCCCTTTGATCCTAGAAGACTTACATTCAACTGAAACAAAAACTGAGACAAAACAACCATTTGTAATCACTGGTCACTAGTACAATTTGGAGTATCTTATCGGGCAGGCTAATAACAAATTGGCATAACCTCACAGACACACATACAGGAATATCTATCTACTGTATTATTTTAAAAAAACACAGTGGAGGAGAAGAAACTTTCCAAGTTTTGGCTAAATCTATTTGAAAGAGAGTGTTATCCTGTTAGTACAGAAGAATCTAAAGATAGTGACATCAAAGCACCAGGAGAGCAATGCTCTTCCTCATGTAGTGCACTGTGCCAACAAATTCTTTGCAGAAGATGACACTGTTGCAAAGTGGTGGCTTAAATTTAGACATTTGGTAAATTGAGAGCTGTTGAAAAACTGCATAGACACCTATGAATCTATGAGTATACTCATCTGAAATGCTGTAGGTAGTGTTAAAGTAATGGTCCCTTTTACATGGCCACAGACCTAAATCCCACCTAACCTGCACACCTGTGCCAAGATGGTTTGCTCCTGTCTGGTGCTGAACCTACTGACTTGGGAACTGAAGCACAGCTGTACAGCCTGTCCAGCTGGGGACATGAGAGGGATTGTTGTGCCATTTTTGGCAATTCTTTGTCTAGTCTGACAAGAAAATTAAGAAATGAGAAGGTAGGGACATATTAAATGACACACTAGTTGACTGTAGTAGATATTTACACAGTTCTAGCTATGAGTGGGAATCGGAGCAGAATGGAGAGGAAGGGTAGTGTTGGAAGCTTGGAGGAAGTAGCAATCACTGCCCAAAATGTAACAGCTTGTTGAGTTAGCCTGGCCATCTCCTCAGCTGATGCTGCTGCCTTTCAGTATATTCTCAAGTGTCCTCTGCAGTCAGACTTCAAATAGCTGAAAGAGTGGCATGTCTGCAATTTCTTAACCCGACAGCAATACCTTACTGCTAGGAATTTCTTAGACATTTAAACTGAGGTCTCACATCTAATACTAGAAAGAAGATGAGTAGCAACACCTCCTGCCACTTACTTCATGACAACCTGACAATCTTCACTTAAAACTGCTCACAGTAATTCTTTACTCCCTTGGAATTGTGTTTGATGTAGCTACAGAAGGGTCATTCTAAAATCTATAGGACATTTATTTATTTACCAGCAAAACATCATCCAGATTGGGATTTTGCCACCAAATCTTACTGCAGTTTTATGAAGCTGAGTACTTGATACATTAAGGCTCCTTTAGAAAATCTGATACGTTAGGAAAATAATCCATAAGGAAAAAAAAACAAAGTTTTATTTGTTACTTTATAAAAATAACTTTCTGCTTACATCTTAATCTATGCTTACACAAACATAAGTCACCTCAGCAAACTAGAATTCCCACGATCTGAAATCCTCATCTCCAACATTTTGGAAACTTGGTCAGAACTTTAAAAGTGCCTCATCCAGTCCAGCACTGTGCTTAGATGACTTCGGGGAAGTACTGCTTGGTTTAAATGTCAGCTACCAAATTTCCAAATCAGTCACCAATAATTTATATTTTGAGCTGCACAAGCACCTTTTCCCCGCAACACTTGATTGCCGAAGCACTTTTTAGCACTTGCTAAATGATTCTTAGCTCAAAAGATGAAAACAAAACCTAATTTTTACTGACACTGGTGGAGTTTTCCCAGCCTGCTGGGGAAGCCTAAATACAAGCAGACTGGAGCAGAACAGGAACAAAGCCATGCTGGAGGAACTTGCTCTAAAAACACAGCTGAGCATGCTGAGTTCCCAACATACCGGAGACACAAACAATAATGTAAAGTGAGGATGGAAGCTCTTGCTGTGAAACCCCTCGCTCTCCTGCATCTCTAAGAATATGTCCAGCCCAGAAGAATTTCCATGAAGATGTGTGTGAGGCTGCCCAGCTCAGAGGTGCAGGCAGTGCATGCAGCTCTGCATAAAGCCCTTTGTGTTCACGAGGGGCCAGTCTCTTGCTCAGGGAGCCATGTCTTTTTGTTTACCCACTGGGGTGCTGCCTGCTGCTCCTTATTAGGGCCCCTGCCTCTACAGGCATTTCTTGGTACAGTCAGTGCAAGCATTTTTTAACTATTACTTACAAAATGGCAGTGGCTTCCCCAAGGCCATATCTTTGTTTCTTTGTACAATGCTGTGATTGTGTAAATTGTCTTGCGTAAGCACATCAGCCCACTCTGGAATTAATTTTTTCCCCCCTTATGGCCTTTCATTGTTGTTCTTTTATGGTGGGATTTGTTCTTTTGCCATCTTGTCACAAATCCATTCCTGTGGCTATGTCACTTAAGAAACAGCATGGCTAAGTCTGGCCTTTCAATTTCAGAGGTCTGGGGAGCAGCTACTTCTGCTGAGAGCACTGTTGTCAGCAAACTGAACGGGCTCCCTAGCACTGTCACACAAAACTGCAGAGTCCCTAAAATTGTGAAGCCCAAAGCAGCCACTTGTGTTCTTATATCATAATCCTTTCCTGCATATAGCTCAACAGACTGTCCTGTAAATCCAGTGAGGTGACTTTTGACATCAAACCTGGGAGTATGAGAGAGCTTCCTCTCTTAGGCTTGATTCAAGTCCTTGGATCTTGAATGCAGACACTGCAAGCTTCAGTGTACAAATTGTGTACAAATACTTCTTCTTTCATTTGTATAAAGAGCAAACCACAGGTGAAAACCAGAGTCTGTGAGAAACTTGCAGTTTCAAGATGGCACAGCATTTTGGAGCATGTTTGTCTCCACCCATCTCCACCTTAGCTGTAATCCCACTTCAAGCTGTGTTTTAGTAGTGTACAAGATCCCTCCCAGGGCCATGGATCTGACCACTATTTCCTCACTGCTAATATTCATCTGGCAAGTTATAAAAGGCTAACAGGAAAGCATGTGTAGAGGCTTCCCCTTTTTCTTTTGCTACAAATAGAAGAGGTCTGGCTGACCTGCAGGCTTTGCTGGCTCAGTGTGTGCAAGAGCCCATCAGGAGATGTCCATATGTGGGGACACTGCTACAGGACAGACCCTCAGGGTTTATTACAGGCCATGTCTGCAGAAACCATCCCAGCTGACCCTGACAGCATTGCACAGTTGTCAGCTATGCAGCAGCCCCATTTGGAGCTCAGGAATACAGTAGTCAATTTGAGATTAGGCAGGAAAGAGTTAACTATCAGGCTTCCTCTGAAGAAAGGAAAATTGCACTTAATTAGCTTGTGCCACCTAGAAGGATTGAGACTATGTTTTTAGCCAAAGACCCATTCAAAGGGAACACATAAATCAGGATCAGTATTGTTGATTTACCAGAAAGGATGTAATCCAAATCCCTGTTATCCAAAATGTGTTGGTTTGTCATTATGAAGCAGCAGCCATTGAGTTTACTTCTTCCCATGTGTACAAACATAGTCACATACTCCACTAAATGACCAGTAATGAATAAGCCCAAGTCTAACTGAGGGCAATGGAAATTCCATTGTCTTCCACCAAGCTTTGAAATGAGCCTGAGTCAGACATACAGAATTTTTGCATGTGTATTTGTTATAATACAGTCATACTTCAGCGAACAGTGTTGCAAGATGTAAAAGAATATGTTCAAATACTCTAAGCTCAGTACATAAAATAAATCACTTCTATTTATCATGTTTGCCCTTACAAATCTATTGTTTTAGCCACATCAAAAAACAATCAATATTCTTAAGGCTTGAATATTACAAAGGTTCAGATCAGGTATCACAGAGAAACCTCTTAAAAAAAAAAAAGAGAGAAATTACCTTCCTATAAATAAAGTGTGTCATCTTCAACACAAAAATTTAGAAAGACTTTACCTCCTAATGTTAAAATCTATACTGTCTAAATGATGCTAGATAAATATAAGGTTATGCTCCTGTTGTCAAGAGAACTTAAGGAGCTTAATGAGGGTTAGAAGTATTTTGTCTTTGAATGGCATGATTGTGATATCATCCCTGAGTCTAACATTAGATTTTATTTAAATAAAATTAATTAGCATAAAACAAAAATGCTGCAATAAAGTAGAAGCTGCCTTTGTAACAGTGATTATTCAGGTATGCCTCACTCTGTTTTCTCCCCCAAAATGCTCACTAAACTGCTTGTGCATTTCTGGTGAGCTGAAAGATTCACAGTGCACATTTCCTAGAACCACTTCTGGAAGACTGTGAGTCTCAGTGATCCAGAATGAAATGCTCTTTTGGCAGCATGCTGAAGAACAACCTTCCCACCTCTTTCTCTTGTGTTAGCTGCATGGTTCTTGTATAAGTATCAGACCTAAATATTTTCAATTCAGAATTGGATCTGAATGAGGAGCTGTTTTATACAGGCTGAGATATTATTACCCTTACCCTGGGCTGTGCTTCTGAGGCTGTGTTTGGCATGTGTCCTCCACTGAAATGCTTTGTGTTTACTGCTATCAGGATTACTCATGTTTGTGCTGTTTGTGTGTCTCAGCACACCTGATCCCTGAATTTCAAAGGAAACTGTAAGTAGAATTATGGTGTTGGTTACCAGCTAAAGCTGATGAGCACCTGCCTTTAAACACTGCTGTTGTGCTCCTCCTGCTAGCACTGGAGCACAGTTTGTTCATCGTGGCTGGACTTCTCTGCTAACACTAACAAGATCTGGTTTAAAAACATTTAGATTGATCTTTACCTCTGCATTTGTTTGAAGCTTGGCCTAGCTAAAATGAGCAAGATTTCTACTGTGTTAAGGAAGGAAACTTCTGATAAGCAATAAAAATGGGAAATAGCTCATTTGGAAATGACCTGATTGGTCATGTTGTTTATCCCATAATCTTAGGAACCTTGGAAATACCCATAGAAATAGGAATCAGACAGAGCATGACAAAGGCCCAAGTATGTAAAGTCTTTAGATAATCACCATTCTTTCCTATTTTCTTTCATCTGTTTCTGATGAGACTGTCCTTTAAACAGACATTTCTATCCTCTTCAAACTGAATACTAAGGAGTCCAAATTTAGTAGGAAAAATATAATCACCATACAGACCAGAATAACAAAAACTGCTGTTGAGGGTCATGGAACTGAAGAACAATTTTAGCAACCAGGCTTATACACTGCTCAGCCTGTTTAGAAATATAATCTCAAAACTGTTTACTTACACATGATGTAACTAAGCATTGAAAATTTAAGGTAGGTGCTTAGTTCACGGAAATAACTATTGCTATATATTCCCTTCCCAAAATACACAACCTGAAAATTAGCATTCTACTAGGAAATCCAGATGCATGCAAAGAACTGATTCAACCCAATCACCCATCCCACAGAGGATGACTGCACTTCTGCTTTTTGTGGAATTGCCTGATTTTGGAAGGATGACAAAGGGCAAAAAGTCATGATGTGGACAGCATGCAAACACAAAACTAATTTTCCAAAAGGTGTTTCTTACATTGGAAAACAAAGCCCAGACACATCCCCTTCAGGTCTTCTTTGGCACTAGGTTATTTGAGATATTGTCAAGAAGAGACTGGAGTTTAGTGCACTTGTACAAAAAAGGAAGTGGAGATCCCATCCTTCAGGTTGCAGTTTTGAAAATAGCTGTATAATATGATAATAACAGGGTAGACTTTTATTTCTCAAGAGCTGATATGATGGAGGCAGAGATTTTGTGTCCTCCATATCCCAGTTATTTCCCCATTTGAACAGAGAACTATGGGCATGGAGGTATGTAGATTCCAGCAGACAGCTCAGGGCTGAGCACAGCTTTGCAGGCTCTGCTACAAACATATCCCTTTTGCTAGAGAGCAGCACGCCAGTGACAAAACAGAATAATGTGTACACATGGTTTTCAAAACAGAGTTTTCAAAGCTCTGTTACAGTTAAACACCGATAGAGACCAGTTACCAAGTATGCATCACCCACGAGAAAAAAAGAATTTCAGTTCTTTGAAGTGGTTTAGAGTGAGAAACTAACCTGTATCTGTTGAAGAAATGAATATATAAAGCTGTCAGTTTTCTCTATGTCCTCTGGAAAAAGTGCAGATAAAGGAACTACACCTTCTGTTCATACACAGGTGAAGATTGCTCAGTGTCCCCCTCTCCTTTCACAAGGCTCATTCAGTAACTTCACACCAGCTTTTCTCTAGCATCTGCGTCAGCAAAACTAACAGAGCAGAGAGGAGCTCAGAGCTGGACTAAAGGAGACTCCAACTGTCCCAAGAACTTTTCAGACACAAATCTTGGTCTGGCAAGAGTGCAAAGAAGGCCATGGGAAAAACACATCCAAGCATGCAGGAGGCCAGGCAGGCCTGACGTGTAGGTCTTATGGTCTGTCACTGCCATGACTTTGAGAGCTGCTCACTTAGAGGGACTAATGAGATCGCTTTGAAATTGTGGTCTAAAACTTCCCCCCCTTGCCCTTTCTCCTCTTCTGAGTCCAGACTTCCTTCCAATAATCTTTCATCTTCCAAGAGAAACAGTCACAACCTCCATCTTTAAAGGAACATATCATACATAAAGGTTATAACCCAACTGGAAAATGAATAGTGACATATTTCTTCTAAAGAGATTAAACTGATATCAACAGATCTTTTTATAAGCCTGGAATCTGTGTGAGGGTCCCACTAACCCCAGCCAAGCTGACGCACAGGGCTTTCCATCTGTCTTGACCTTCATCAACACCTAGCTGAGGTGGGCAGCACGTCATCCCTGTGGCACACAGAAGAGTTAGGCATGAACTGAGAAAAGTGAGATTGAGTCCCAGGCCTGTCCTCAACCACACAGCTTTTTGCCCCAGAATGATCTCCTTGTGTACACATTTCAGTGTAAAAAAACAGCATTTGAAATTAATATCTCAGAAGTTTCTGTTCTTTCAAAATTACATCTGATGTCAGCCTACTGGCAGAACACATCAAGTGCAGGCAAGGGAGAGGGGGAATACAAAGCAGAGGATGTGAACTTCTACAGAGCTCAAAAGAAAAACTGTTGTTATCGTTGGCCTGGGTATTGTGGCTTTAAATTACAAATTACTTTAAATTGTAAAAACATCCATAGCAATCCCCTGGAGAAGAATCCCCAGAATGGCAGTAAATAAAGAGCATCCTGTCCCTCTTTATGCCACAGTGTGGGAGATAGTTAAAAATCCTGGCTTGGTAAGTGCTGCATTTCAGAGTTGATGAGTTGAAAGGACGTGCATGTACACAGACCCAAACAAAGAACTTCTAACACACGGAAAAATTACTGCACTTAGTGGCTGTAGATGTTGAGCAGTGCAGCAACATTTGCTCTTATACTTGTAGTTGTCCTGAATTTTTACAGAGGCTCCTATTACCTTGGAAGTGGCAGGTGGCTTTTCAGGGATCCTTGGGGCTGCTGTCATAGGGCAAAGTTAAGCTCACAAAGTACTTCCTTGTCAGATCCCTCACCACCCTGGGAAGAGGACGGATTTCTCTGTTTTGTCCCGGGTCTGGAGTCTGGGAGTCCCACCTGCTCCTGCAGCTCACATCCCCTGAAACCAGAGCCCTTCCAGCAGCTGCATAAATCACTGGGAACAGGGCTGCAGCGGGGTGTCGAGCAGTTGGGAGCACATGGGGGAGTGACTCCCTCCTCCCTTGCATGCCTCCATCTTCCCCTAAAGTAAACAACAGCAGTCCCCACTGTGAACCCAGTTGCGAAACCTCGTGGCTCTGAACTTTAACTCTGTGGTGATCAGCCAGCCCTTGCATGGGCTGTGCAGCTGAGAGCTCCTCTGGCCTGTGCTTTTCTGCTGCCAGCCAGGGAATTCTTTCCATAGCTTGTACAGACACCCTAGGAAAGGCAGCCTGCTTGCAAACGTGCAGCTGAACGAGGTGGTGTGGGCAGCTTAATGCATCATTTTTCTGGGGCCGAGTCAAGACCAAAAGTGCATTTCAATAAATTGCTAATATCAGTTTACATACAGTCAAGCTCCATCGACATTTATCCCATGTCAGGTAACTTTTAGTTCTCCTAGAAGTTTTTAGCTTAAGAAAGCAGCATAAAAAAGCAGGCCAGTCAAGTTGTAAAGTTCAGTGACAGATCAGAGTAGTAACTCCCCTCTGACTAGATAATGCAAATGATTTTTGATTCAGACATAATTATAACAACATGTTGTAGACACTGATGTGGTTTTTTTCCAAGATGGAATTCCAAAACTAGCAAAAGCTACCACATCACAAATGAGGAAACCACTCCCTTGGTGAGGAGAAGATGGTACAACATTAAATGAGTGGAAAAGAAAACCCTCAAAAAGCCAATAGATGCATTGAAGCTATCCATATGCAGAAGTGATGGGCCAGGGATCTGAGCAGTAATGCTCTACAGATGCCTTGCAATCCAAGTCATGTTTAAAGGAATCCTTAAAGTCTCACCCACACAAGAGATTCTGGTTTAAAGCCAGCTCCAGGAAACAGCATTCTACAATGTTTCTTTCATATAATGAAGACTTTCCTGGGTTCTATTTTATCATTATGATTATAGCACTCAAATAAAGACTTGGAACCCAGAGCTCTGCATGTTGAGATGAAGTTTACACCTTCCCCTCTAAAGATTTCTCTCCTGTTGATATTTTAGTTAGAAAAACTTATCTTTTATACCATGCCATGGGGAAATATACTGTCCTGAATTTTTTCAAAACTCTCTGTAAGCATGGGACCTCCACTCAAATTATTCATATGAGTTCTTACAAAATAAGAACAATGGCTCTCACCTTGATATAAATTTTCTAACTTAAGGATCTCTTTGTTAATGGCTAAACGAGTAATTTGGTGGAAATTGAACTTTCAACCAAAATCTGGGCTTTATTATTTGGACCTTTTCTTTCCAGTCTATCTAAAGATACAGATACCTGTGTGTTCCCAGGCATTAAGAAGTAAAACTGGTCTGTGTGTGAGGTGGAGAACCTGACAGGAAGAAAAAGAGGGCTCTAATTGTAACTAGAACTGAAACTGTATTAAAAGCAGGAGAGAAAGAAAGAGCTTCAGGAGAGCAGGTCCTTGTTCAGCACGCAGGCTCTAAATCTCACTGTAGCTCACCCAGCTCAGGTTTCAGAGCCCTGGAAGATCAGCAGGCTAAGCTTGGTGAGATGTGCTGTTCACAGCGTGGTCCTTGGGCTCTTGGGAGAAGAATCTCACTTTAGTTCTTTGTTTGTAGTAGGCTTTGAGCCTTTTCCCATCACTTTGGGTGTGGAAGCATGTAAATTTATTACAAAGGTAAACGGAATTGGGCTCTCTTTTTGTGGCAGAGGGGAGAATGGGAGACAGCAAACAGTGTGCCATGGGTACAGGATACCCAAAATGCCCAAGTGAAATTTGAGGTGTGTAACCCTCCTGTAACTGCAGTTGAGCTCCTTGCTGCTCACTGTTTGAAATGCTGTCACTGTCATCGTGCCATTGTTGTTCTATCAGTACACAGCTTGGCTTAATCTTTTTATTTCTTCTTCTGTTGGGATGGGGAGGCATTAGATGTACCTGAACTACACCACTCTCTTCCCTAAAACCCTGGACCTCCTCAGGAACATCTAACTCCTGCCTGTGCTTTCCTACCAGTTCCAGAGAGAATTGTTTCATCCTACACACATCATCCAGAGAGAGAAGGAAAGAGATTTCCTCTCTATCTTCCTTTCTTTCCACAGCACAGACAACACTAACTGGGATGGCTAAGTTTTGAGGCCTCCCTTGTGCAAAGACACCTTAACCCAGCCATCCTTTGAGCAACTGCATAGCCCTGATTTATGTCAGCAGGATGGCTGGCATCTTCAGTAAAATGCATCTTCACTGGAGTATTTTCTTTGCTGCCTTCATTATCTATCTTCTTTTAGTTAACTATACTCCAAAGGAGTATGCATCTGTTGGATATATTCCAACAGAAGAATACTCCTTCTGCAGGCTAGCTGCAACCCTGGTTGGCACAGGATTATGTACATTCAATGCACACCTTTCTGTAGCTTGTAACATATCATAAAAAAAATAAAAATCAAGCTCTCTCTGGAACATAAGCTGGTGCCAGAGGTTATAGTAAATTCTAGCAAGTGGACAGAAATTTTACTCCCTAATTTTGTTTTCCTCAGGGAGTAGTGGTTTCCATGTAAACACTTCTACAATCAGGGCCTTTGAGACAAGCCTGGAAGAATATATGTTCTGCCTAACACATATCCACCATATCTTAGCAGCTAAGAAAAATAATTCTGTGGTCTCACAACACTTCAGCACTATCACCTCAGCCTGGCTAAGCTAAAAATTAGAAGAAAGACCAAAGAAATGTTGGTATGTTGAGAGAAAGCTATGGTTCATAATGGCTGATATGTTGTTTCTGGACTTTTTCCCATCTATTCTGCTAGGTTTCTAGCTCCAGGAAATTGTTTTTGAAACCATGAATAGTGTTAGAAACCATGAATTATGGTACATAAGGACAGAGAAAACATAACACGATAGTCATTCATTTCTCATTGCTACATGGAGCAGTAAGCAGCACCAGCCCGTGACACCCAGAGAATTTGCTCTCAAGTTTAGATCATCATTGCAGAATATACAAAAGACTTTATTTTTTCTCTGTTTTTATGTAGGGTCCGATACACATTGTCTTAATATAGAAGATCCCCTTTGATGTCCATTCACATTTCATAAGCCAAGTGGAAAATAGTTAGGGCCTTGGAGGACAAGGGGAAAAAATGTAAATGTAAGTTATTCTTGGAAGTCATTTGGATCCCAGCTCCAGACCAGAGAATCTTTGAACCTGCCTGAGCAAACTGTTCAGTGTCTGAGCCCTGCCCAACATTGGATTTGCAGCTATGAAACAGACAAATCCAAACCATGAACCTGGATGCTCATAAGCTCTTGAACATTCTGTATTTCTGGTTTGTTTGTTTTTTGTGGGTTTTTTTCATCCTGAACTCTCTCCTAGTTATTTATACAAGACACCTCTGAATCTTTTGGTTAGTTTGGTTGGGGTTTTTTCCTCACATGCACTTAATTATAATGCCAAGATGCTATTAAATATTTGTAATGCTTACTAAGCAAAACTCTGAGTAGTGAACCGGGATTAGAGTACCCAGAGATTCCCTCTACAAAGTCCAAGTGCAGGCTTTAAAAAACCAAAAAAAACAAACCAAACAAAAAAACCCCACAAAAAACCAAACCAAAAAAAAAACCAACCAAAAAACCCCAAAAAACACCCAAGCAAAAAAAAAAAGCGCAGTTCTGGGAATTATAGAATGCTTATATAGAATTATATTTAAAGCATGCACCTCCAGTAAAGCAAGTTCTGAATTCATCTTGCACATAATCAATAACATTGTTCCCTCTCAGCAAAATAGCAGTTCTTTATACCAGCAGAGCAAAGTGGGAGGCAAACAGAGCAGAAGAGTATGTGAGTGTGTGTGGAAGAGCTTCAACCCTGGTCACTTGGTCACTCAAGGACTGCAAAACAGAAACTGAAGCTTATTATGACAGGAACAGAAAAGCTTCATGTTCAAGGAGTGAGATTCCAAGAAAGTTGTGGGGATTTTTTCCCCCTTCAAACAAAGCATTTCTTTTCTAGTAAAGTCCAATTCCCTCATGGAAACCCAAACCCTAAAGTAGCTAAAATAGCCTTTTCTCTCTCTCCAGTCAGTCTCTGCTTCTTGGCTTCTTGAAAAGAAGGAATTTTGAGCAGGAAGTCATGTTGGTTAATGGCACAGGGCAGACCTTCCAGAGGAAACTTCACCTACAGCCATTTATAATGTTGATAGTGATGTGGTTTGTGGCCCTTTCTCTTCCCTAGACAACAAGATTGAAAAACAGATCCTGATCCAAATCCCATAGCTCTTGGTTTTTAGACACCTGAGCACTCATTCTCCACAAGCCTCCAAGAGATTCTGGGTCTCAGAAGGAGTACGTGAGTGCAATAAACTTTCCGTTCTTTGCTAAAATTCAAAGGAGCCATAGGAAACAGGACATTCGAGTCCCACTGTTTCTAACAAAGCCTGTCTTGCTTTCAGCTTGCAGTTCTTTTTCTTTACAGGCACACCACATCTGTGTCTTATTCTTTGTGTTCACCAATACTTCTTCATTTTCTAGTACTGCCCCAGTCCTATTAGTAACCAAAACAGTACGTGTAATTTTGCAGTTGCTTCTGATTTTGTATCAGAACCTTGTAGCTCAAGATAGTATTGCACCAAACTGCAGAACTTTAAAGAAGTAGGGTAGAGTGGGATGTTAACACACCAATTGGCCCCTTATCAGTAATCCATTTTTTTTCTCTAGATGCCAATCAGTAAACAGCCAGCTCAACCATAAACTTCTGCTTTCAAGCAGTGATGTATCCTGCTGGGTAACAACCCTTTTGATACTAAAGATATCTCCTGCCATGCATTCTCCACTGCCAAGCAATGATTGTTGACATAAGTGTTTCATTTAATAAATATTACCAGTGTGTATGAGCATGAGGGGATGATTCAGCAGCATCAGGAGCCCTGTGGCAGCACTCCTAACAGGAAGACAGAAGTGATTGCTTCATAGCAAGTGAATCAGGCCCCAAAGCAAGGACACTTCAAGAAACATCCTATTTGCCCTAAATTGTTGTGCCTCGGGGTTGCATTAATAATGAAAACACATGCAAAAGCTGCAACTTGTTTCTCATCTGTAAAGTGCGGATCATATTCACCACTCTAAAGCCTGTGGGTCTCTGTAAACTCATAACACCAATTAAAAAACCTTTTCCATGCACTATCCTTTCAGCCATAACTTTCTAAAACTTTTCTTTAAAATCAATATTATTGAAACTTGGTAACTGCTACTTACAGCTGACTTGCCTTGGCAGCCAGATTAAACAGATTAAGCTTGTGACCAAAACCTCCTAGACAGTGTTGAGGAACTGACTCTGATCCTAATATCTCTTTTAATTTTTGTGTAGAAAACCATGGAAATCTGTTACAAATTAAATTCGTAAAATCTTTGAACTGCTATGCCAAAAAAAAAAAAATCAGTCTTTTATAACAAGAATTCTACATGTGTAAATACTAAGTTACACAAATAGAAGTTTACATTACTATTCCTTTGGTAGCAAAGAATTTTAATTCATCTATTAGGCTATCATAGCCTGTTATGTAACACAGAAGGTTTCTGTGATGTATAAAAAAAATAAAATTGGGAGATCAGTTATCTAGGTGTCCACAGATGAAGATAAATGCTGAGACATTTATTCATTCAGGAGGACCACATGCTCAAAAAATAACTGCATTTGCATCTTTGTGGTTATTCATGAATGAAAATATTCAGTGAGAGGAATAAATGTTCACAAAACTCCTCTGAAGAAATCCAAATGTTCAAAAATTTGCTTGTCAGTAACAGATTGATTTGTGGAAACTCTCAAATTCATGAAAGGCAAGTTTGCCACATAAATACTGGATGAGTTCCAAGGAACCTTATTTTGGGACTGGTTGAAGAATTAGATGGTATTTTAATTATTAAACATCTGTGTAAATCTTGTGCACATTATAAATCCTGTCTGTTCCACATAATTTTTTAATAAATTTGGGTTATTATTTCCATACTGTGTGTTGAATAGGTGTTGCACTGTTTAGTGCTGTGGAAAGTGCCCTTTCTGTTACCTGACTCAGGCAAGTCAGCTGTAAGTAGCTGTAAGTAGCAGGACCCCACTGCAGACCCCAGGTCTGTGAACATTGAATCTCTCCTGTCTGGGAATAAAGCATGAGCAGACAGCAGAGCTAAGTTAGACCTGCAGTTATACTGTGTACTCTTGCTGAATTAATTTTTTTTTTCAATTGACTCTGAAATAAATATTTAGCTATATGCCTTTGAGAGTAATGGTTTGTTTGGGTTTATCTTCTGCACCATCATGTCACAGTATTTGGTAATTCACATCCCTTGGGGTGGCTTCCTACTTAGAGCATTACACAAAGAATGCATTTTCAGACTAGATTTCCAGTAAATAACCCTGCAGTTCCAGGAGATTGACTAAAATAGCAGCACGCCTGCAGCACAATGCCACTTAAGTTCACATCTCTCCCTTATTCTGCTTCTATCCTCTTCTGTCTCTCCCCCAACAGTAGCATAATTGTCAGTGTCCTCTTCCTGTGAGCATCTTGGTTTTCACCAAGGCCTTCACTAGCTCATCTTTGAGCTATGCTCCCATGGAATCCTGCACTCTTGATTCATGTTTCCAGCCCTCTCCATAGAGTCATCATCTGCCAGATCACAGTAACAGTGCCTGTGTGAGTTCTGCCACTACTTCTAGGAGTCTGGACACACCAGCACCTTTTCTCAGACTACTATACAGAAACAGCCTCAAAAGAGAGATCACTTAGTAAAGAACGATGACTAAACAGATACTTAAGAAATTTAAAAAAATATTCTAATGGATGTAAGATCTTGAAGTGTATCTTTGTCACATTGTTTTATGAGTTGCAGTTGCCACATATCCTGCTGAATACTGTTTTTTTATTAATTGCAGATGAGTTTTTACCATGCCTAACTCATTGTTCTCACTCTATAAATCCTTGATTCTGGTTTTGAATGCAGTTTGGTCCCCAGTCTCAGGGAGTGCCAAAGATTGGAATTATGCATTGTATAATGCATATCTTTTCAGAGTGTTATTTTCTATTTCAGTTTAATATCTTAATCTGTGTGAGAGCCAGGAGAACTTCCAGTTTACCCACTCTGTACTTCTACTGTGTGCTCATTCACTTACTGTGTAAAAACAGGGGAATTTTGTTAAGAGAGGCTAACCAGTCTTCATTTTCACAGATCACCCTTTTGACCTTCTCACAGCCCAAATCTAAACATGTGGCAGGGTCTTTGCATGATCTTATCTACACAAGCAGAATAACCAATGCAGATATAAGCCCTTTCAGAATGAATTGGTCAGAAATGTATTGTCAGATTAGAGGGAAGTCTGTGCTGGACAACTCAAACAGTCATACATCTGAAGGAACATCAGTTACATTTGCTTAGCTTGTGGACTAAATGGGCTCTTGGAGGTGACCTTACAGTTTTGCATGCAGACACCATGCTTGATTCAGCTGTTCCTAAAATGCATTGCTCTCCTCGTTTTGTCAGCTAGCATACTGCAGGACAGGGTGCCAGCTGGCTGGCTGACATATCAGGGTGAGTTAGCAATGTGTTGTGAGAAATATAAGAAAAAAACCTAAATGCTGACAAAACAATTTTTTCCAGTGTTTTTTGCAGTCCCTCATTTGCCACTTGATTTCCTTCTCTTTGCTCCTTATTTTCTTTTCAGCCCTGAGCATTTCTTGTCCTTTGCTCTCTTTCCCTGTCCTGCCCTGGCAGGAGGTATCACTGAGCAGAAGAGAAGCCTCTCTCTCACATCTGTATAGCTTTACTACTGCTCGCTTTCCGGGCAGTACTTTCACTTACCCCATATTTCACTCTGCACTGACAGCTTGGCCAGAGCATAGCACATTTTCCAGGCACAGATGTTTCTATCAGATTCCTGCTTGCTTCTTGGAGACACAGCAGAAGGAATCTTTTTACTTGTACTTCCACTGATACAAATGATCTCAAGCCAATATATAGCATATTTCTTTATCCTATTTTTGTCTTTCTGAACATACGTGTTTGCTTCAGTATTTACATGAGGAAAGGCTGGTACTTAACTCTAATTAAAAAAATCATTAAGGATAAATGACTGAATTTTTAATATGCTCCTTTTCAAATAGCAAGACATTTGAGCACAGCTCTGGTCTTAGAGTAAGTGACAAAACATACAAGGTCTTAAATTTTCAGTCAGATACTTGTGTAAAGATCTTCCTTAAACTTTTGGGAATTTCCAACTGTGCCACAGGTCCTGCATGAATCCAGTTGTAAGACTAGAACCTAAGATTATTATTTTTTCCACACAAAAACTCTAGCTGACTGACTTTAACTTCTGTAAGAGGGTACACTTGCATCATAGAATTTAAGTAGTCTTTAACAAAAATATGTGCAGATCTATTGCCAGGAAAAGACAAGACGAAACTATAAAGATAAGCAGAAGGCATTAATAAAATGCTATTTAAAACACTGCTTTCTTAGCACTCATTACTGATCTGGTCCTAGTGATGGAGTGTTCTCATGCAGACACTGGCAGCAGGTCACAGCAGAGTAGCTCAATTCACATCGATGCAGCCACACAGAGTGTTTGCACACCTACACTTTTCAACATTTTTTAATGCACAGATTTTAAATACAGTGGGAATAATCAATTGCTTAGTCCAATCATATCAACTTCCTTGATCTTTTATTTTTATTCCTGTCTTTTACTTTCCTTCCTTTCACCACTGCCATACAATGAAAGAGGTGCAGGGGAAGGAAGAAGAGAAGAAAAGAGAAAGGAGGAGTGTATTTCCTTGGCTAGTCCAACAAGGTGCATTCTAATAGTTCTTCTGGCAAACCTTGCATATAAGGTTCTACCTCTACTTGGGATCCAGAAAGCAATGCCCCAGCGCTCCCAGTAAAAGTGTAAATGCCACTTGGTGCAGCCTTTCTGTACTTGCTGTTATTTCTTCACAGCTGAAGAAATAAGATAAAGTAGAAAAGTAAATTGGTCAGCTTTTGCACAGGCAGTTTCCAGAGAGCAATGCTCCCAAGGCAGAGCAGTGGCTGCACTAAAGGACAACCCACAGTTGGCATCAGGGTGCTGTGCGGGACAAAAATGGGATGTCTGCCAGTTCTCAAACCGAATAGGAGCAAAGCCATAGGTATACAGTCTCTAACTTCCCCAGCTGCCAGGAAAGTCTGTGTTACATCAGTAATTCCATAGGTCTCTACGACCATTCATCCCAGTCTGTATCACAGCTCTGGTTTTAATTGCATCTGAAGTTAACTCAGCAGAAAAATATCTTTGTCCCGAGTGACAGACAACTGTTTTCTTCCAGTTTTATGTAACCCTATATCATCACCAGAAGAAAAAAACAACACCCACCCTCACCAATCAGTCTTTTTTCATAGTCTTTCTGGTGCATGTGAGCAAGCACTATAAAGCACTACAGCAAAAACTGTCACAAATTCTTTGTTTCAATGAAGCAATCATAAAGCCTAGGAAATAGCCATTTATATGTTTATTTACTACATGTTTGTTTACATCTATCTGACTTTAATAGATATCCTAATGGATTTTTTTTCAAATATATATTTAATGTATAAATAAAATACGGGATTATCCATTCCTAGTATAGTTTGACCAAAAAAAAATTACACTCTGTGGCACCTTGCAATCCTGCCAGCTGTACTGTTGTCTTACATGGGAATATAGATGCATGTTTGTCTTGAGAGCTCCCAAATCCCTGCTTTCTCCATAAGGAAGAATGACACAGGAAATTTCTGGGTTACTGGGCTCTTTGGCGCAGATGTCTCTTTTGCTTTCACACGTATTTCCACAGCTAGAGGAGATCCATGCTAAGCAATGGACACAGAGTCTCATTCAGCAATGGTTCTTTTCTTTTTTTGTCTGCTCTAAAATAGTCTGAGTGTTAGGAAGAGTAACAAGCACTGAACTTTTCCCCACATGCATTACTCACACAGAGGAATGAAAGTGGGTTGAGATAAGACTACTTATTTTTTTCCTCTCTAAGGAAAAAGCCTTAAAAAGGTAAAGTTCAGGTTCCTTAAAATTAGGTTTATTATTGGAATCATAAGACCACAATCCAGCAAAATGTACCTGTTTTCAGTATAATATTTTATGTGCTTTTGAAGTTAAAGATACATTTAAGAACTCTCTTGCTTAGGTGATTAGGCTTGTGACAGAAGATTGAGGCAAACACCTAAATTTGGGAATTCTATGATCTCTGTTCTCATGCTGAGAGCTTTAGATATCAAGAAGTGCCAAAGACACAGTCTTTACATTCTCAAATATTTTACCATATTCTGCAATCTTAAAGTTCAAAGAGAGCTTTTCATAATCAGTAATAAAACTTGATGAATTTTTTTCCTTACGCTATTTTTATTCTGTTTGACCCACATTGCTATAATAAGAGGAGTCATATAGTCATATATAGTCATATAGTGGCTTCCTACTCCTATGGAATATACAAAAATGAAAGAAAGAGACAACCAAAATGGCTCAAGATATAACAAGACCATAGGCACAGCTTTTCTGGAGGGTCTAAAAGGCTTGAACTCCTCTGTGGGGTTCTGCCCAAGCAACTGCAGTGTATCAGCTGTGTGTTCTCCCTCCTGGCAGCAACCAGCGTCTTAAAAATGTACAGGCACCAAAATTTCCCAGTGATTATTGCAAAGTGGCCTGCTGTATACAGATTTAAGGTGGCCTGGGGAAGGATGCTCAGTGATTTAAAAAAAAACATCAAGTTTTTTGGGGGGGTGAAAACAGAGTGCCTGGGAGGGAAGGCACTGGCATGCAGGCTTATTCCAGTGTGCACAGGAGAATGGGGAATTCAAAGTCATATCTGTATAGTACTTCAAGGAAAGCACAATAACAACAAATGCAAAATATTACTGGCTGTCATAAGTTCTGCATCAGTTATGAGGCTCTCACTAAAAGAAATTTTAAAACTCATAACGTTTTAGCACTTTATATTCAATTCTCAAATCAGACACCAATTGCAAGAGAAAAAAATGCTACCATTCCTCTGTTTACATTAATCCCACTGGTAGTGTCTTATTCCCAGTGACTTCTTCAGCACAATTTCTGCTGCCCTTGGTTAAGCCCACTTTGAGACCACTCTGTTATCTGAATTTCCTGTGGATTGCGAGCAGTAGGCTTTGTCTGTACTTTAATTTGTTCACACATTCTGACAAGAAAATGCAAACTCCAAATGCCTATAACAGAAAGCACTACTTTAGTTCCAAAGCTAAGAAAAAACCCAAACCAAACCAAAACAGCAAAACCCCCAAAACATTAAACAGTTGCAGCAGAAATAGCCAATGTCCATATTTTGTAGAGGAACAAGATAGTATCAATGTGGAATATTTTAGAGCAATATAACCAGCTTAAAACCACTCAGATTTTAACTGATGGCATTTTGACCACAGCATATAAACCCAGATATGCAATTTACTGTGTATAAACAAGCCAGAAGAAGAAGGGAGAAAACTCCTTGGCGCCTGCTACGCGAAATACACACAAGTGCTGCAGAAATCTGCTGATAATCCCCTTTTCAGTTTGTGTTCACAGCTAAATCTACTTCACTTCCTCTGATACTGAACATTATGCAGTGCTCTCAGGTCCACCATTAGCCATAAATCCCAGGCAGGAAACAGTCTTCGAGTCTAAGGAGGAAAGACAGCATTTCATTTTCTAAAGCCAGCCCAGAGTAACCAGGTCAAACAAAGTTTGGAGCTGAAGCTCTTGAAACTCAGGGTATAATTGTGTATGTTTTTCTGCTTGCTTTGTTACCACTTAACCGGATGCAACAAATAAAACCGTTTTTCTTTCCTATTTTCTCTCTCTGACTGCCTCACTGGGAGCTCCTCTTTGGGAGCCAACCTCTCCATGAGCCAGTGCTTGAGGTCATAGCTCCCTAACTTCAAGACATCTGCTAGGTCAGACATACTTGAAGAGAATCAGCTGTTTGCAGCCAGCACATTATTAGCACACTGAGTCCCAGACAAATGCGGAGGGTCTCTCTCTCTTTTTTTCCATCTCTCTAACAAACACAGAAGCACAGATATCCACATATTGTATTTAAGACTTCTTGTCTTGATCAGAGATCTATCTCCAATGCCAACACAGGGCATTAAATAAAGAGTTTGGGCTCTTAAATGTATGAATAATCAGCTAGAATAATTACAGGAAAAAAAATCACAAAACAAAATACTCTCTTGACTTCTGGTCCTAGGGATTGAGTTTGCACTGTATGCTACTCCTAACTTTCTGAAAAATCACAGAAGATACAAAAAAGCCTCTCATTTACTGTGTTGGATACCTGAAAAAAGGTTGATGAACCTTTTTTGTGAAAACAAAACTCCTCTTGGTGGCTAAAACTCAACATTCAAATCCAGCAACTCTCTGAAACATTTGCTCTTTATGAAGCACTTGGTGCTCCTTCTTATATTAATTATTTGAAACATTTCAATTATTTCAGTAACAGATGTAAGAAAAAGGCAAATAAATATCCAGTGTTTGTGTTCATCTCTCTGAAATCAAAAATGTACATAGAGGCAAAATATAGTTAGTAAGGAATTATTTCTTCTTTTTAAGTCAGCAAAGGCTTGTCCTAGAGCTCCTTCAAGCCACCTTTTCTGCCCTAAATGAAGTGTTACTCGGAAATAGAACAGCCAGTTTACAGTAAGGAAAAAAATGTGCCTGGAAAAAAAATACACCAGGCTTGATTCAAAACTTGCACACTGGAGTGCCAGCTTGGCAGCAGTTGAAAGTGCAATGGAATTGAAAGGTTTCCATCTCACTGCTAAGCTTTAACACAGCATGCTGGATATTCACAGTGCTGTGGCACAGACCTGCAGCCCCAAGTATACCAATTTCTACAAAGCTTTAGAAAGTCTCATTCAGGTACCTGGAAAAGCACAAAGTACAAGGAAATTGGTAACATACCCTCAGGGAGAACCTAAAAGCCAATCAAAATTGCAGGACCTGTATCTAGGGAATTGCAGTAAAAATCCTTCTATACACCTCATCTCTTTAACAGACTTTAGGAGGGAATTGTTAGGAGCTGGATTCACAGCCACTATAAAGCCACCAAGCAGCATTTATCCATGCACTGATATCTGTTTAGCTAAGGTTCAGTCCCTGCTGATCTCTACCAGATCCAGTGTTATGAAACTAAGTAGGAAAAATCAACATCTATTAAGGGCTCTTTTAAGCTCTGTGCACTTTACCCTCTGTCATCCAATACACTTTGTTCTTTCCATGTATAGCAAGAACTAATTTCAGTTTTGCACCTATTCTTTTCAAGTCTGCTGACAGAAAACATCAGGGAGGCAATGTATACTCAGATTGGTGCAGGCTCTCTACAGGTCTGTGTCTTTTGCAGTAAAAGTATTGCAAGAAAAGTAAGAATACTGCGATGAAGATATGTAGTGCAATAATAGTTATATTTTTCATCTCAAAGTATTTCCCTCGTATTTTATCTGTTTACATCATAGTACCAAGATCAAAAATTGGTTGAGGTTTAAATTTTCATTGGACAGCCCCTGGGGAAAGCTCTTCTGCTGGCCTGCAGAGACCATGCAATCCCTGCTGAGTGCAGGTGCAGGGGAGCCAGTGCAAACTGTCAGCCTTGTCTGCAGTCCTCTCTCTGCCCTTGTAAGATCAGCACACAGGAAGAGCATGGGGTAATGGCTTTGGTCTGCAGGAGTTTGTCTTTCAGGAACTAGACTGAAAAACATGTCTTGGTAAGTCCAAAACAAGCACCGGGTTTGAACCAAGACACTTCAACAGGGAAAACAGCCTTTTATAAAAACATTCTTGCTAATCTACTTGATACCATTTGAGCCTCCAAAAAGTACCAGTCTGAAAGAAAACATATCTTTCATATGCTGACTGTAAGTAATTTTGATTCTGTGTCTTTCAAGTTAGAAGCAAAGTGTGAGGAACATAGAGCATTTGACAGTTCATGTAGTATTTGACAGTATCATTGTTCATCATCTCCACTAGAAATAGGAAATATGGAATGTTTAGTCTCTTGTGATTTCTTCAGTGGAAATGAATTATTATCCAGCACTGCCACTTGGTTAGCACATTCATGAGAGGGTTATTAACTCATTCTTTAATCAGCTGTGCTCTATCAGATACAGCACTCCTGGGTTATACTTCTCAGCAGCAAGAGAACAGTTTGGGTAAAGATACCACCACTGGCTCAGGGCGTGCCTCAGATGCAAACTGGTGGGATCTGGAAGAGCTTACTGGGGTAAAACTATTTTTATGCTTAGCTTGGTTTGTAGGCTCCTCTGACATCCGTGGCTGGACCTACCAAGGGCTGGGCTAGCATTTTGTCTGGCCCAGTTCAGCCATTCTGGCATGCTTGTGCCTGTATGAAATGATTGTGCTCAGTGAAGGAAATAACCTTTAGTCACAATAAAAATGAAAAAGGCCCAACTTCAGAGACAGCAAAGGTACTATTAGATCTTCATTTACAAAAAATTAGGCATGCTATACAATAAAACCAAATCTTGATATAGAACCACCTGACCGCTGATGTCAGGCACCATTCAGGATGTGATTCAAGTACTAGGTAGTAATAACCTTAGAAATTCTTTTCAGTTGGTGGAGAGGGAAAGAGGCTTGCAATTCATTTATTACATATTCTTTGGGAACAAGGAAAAAGGTGAATTAGAAAATCACTGGGAATCTTATTTTCAAACACAGATTAGATTTTATAGGTTTTTAAAAAGAGGCAAAAAATTAAAGTTGAGTCTGTGCTTCCTCACTTCAAAAGCGATAAAAATGTTGCATTGTTTTAGCATACAGCATGGTCTGATCTAGTTTTGGAGTTGGAAAGAAACAGTTCTGTGTCAAAATAACACAGTTAATACTTTTAGCATGTCATCAAACAGATACATAAATTTAAACATCACATGCCTCATTTTGTTTCTGACTGCATTTACCAGGTGTGTGCTTTGAGCTGTGTGTCAGCAGCATCCTTTTTTGTCCAACACACAGAACATCTGGGCATGTACAGGTCAACCTACAAAGAGACTCTGCACTCACTTTCTGGAGTATAGGCTCACGCTGAAACTCCTGTTTACAGCATCTTATGAGAAGTCATTCTTAAACTCTTTTTAATTTTAGTGCTGTCTAAATTCAGCTCTTCTGTGTTAATGTCAATACATACAGTAAGAAAAAGATAGGAGTAATTTAGCATTAAAAATCTTTTACATGTACAGTATAAACAAACCAATGCTCCTCTCTGAATGGTGCATTTTTATCAGTCCTACACACACAGACTACTAAATCACAAAGGGAAGAGACATGAGGGCTCTTTGAGCCTGTCCAGGAGACAGGAAGGAGAAAAAGCAAAGGCACTTGTGCCCTTTTATCATTCCTTAGAACACCAGGTTTCAGCAGCACTGGGTTTGGTAAGAGTTTCCTTCAAAGACAATGCATAAGCAGAGGAAGGCCATTTCAGAAGGTATGAAATTTGGCCAGCAGGTTACCAAGGTTCTGAGTATAGATGAAATTTGAACTATGGTATGAGTAGATTTTACACTTAGTAGTGAATCTAGAAGCAAATTTGTTGTCTGCTTTTTCTTGAACAGCAGGTTTTGCTAAAGTTTTATTGTAGCAGATTAAACTCTACCAAGACTACTTTAGAGGAGGATTTTTGTCTGCAAAACACCCATTCACCCCTCTCAGGAGACACGAAGACTGTAGCAAAGAAATTACTTTAGCAGATACCCCTCAATAAAAGAAAAGGCAAGGCACAACCTGGTATTTCTCCTTTTGATTTCTCCATACCACCTTTGATGGCAACAACAGGAACTCTTTTGTAGATTTCCCCAGTCTCTGCCTAACCCCAAGTACATGCATGCACAGAGGTGCAATGTAGAAACTTGCTCTAACTCAGAGTGCTGGCAGCAAAACTCCACTAAAATATAGGCCTCCAAACACTGAAGCCCTGCTCTTGGACCTCATCCTTCTGGAAGAATTAATTGCTAGGAGGGGTTTGGGACATTTTCCCTTATTTTACATTCCCTTGCTCTTCTCTGCTTTCTGGTGAATATGTGTACTGCTCTCCCACTCTTGCTCCCCTTCCCTGATTTCTATGGCTCAGATGTTTGAAAACACTTTGTAGAATTCTGCAAGCTTCTTCCAGCTATGCCAAAGCAAACTTGAACTCACAGCCTTCTGAGGCTTTCCCATCACTGCTGACACTCTCTTGGTGATCTGCCTGCTATGAAGTTTTTGCTGGGGTTTTCTGACCATTTCTGCACATCCACCATGGAACAGCTAAATGAGATATGGATGCCAAGGGGAAAAAAAAACCAAACAAAACCCTACATTGCTTTCCCTTGGTTAGTTACAGAGCTGTTTAAATGCGGGGGAAAATGAAAAGAAAAAATAGAGGGGGAGAAGAGGCAGAGGTGCAGAAAAAGAGAGAAAAAATGCGGGCATGTGTATTTGAGGGAGCAAGGAACTGTAAAAGAAGGTGGTCTTTTCACTAAGTACTGTCTCTTTAAAAATAAAATTTAAAAAAATACCCTCAGTGTTTTCTTTAGTCTTTTTCATTCTTTGGCAGCATCCCAAAGATTTCACTGTCCTTGTCTCCAGCATCTGGAAACCATCAGGGTAAACAATAGAGTGCTAGGAACTGGAACCCCTGCCTCAGCTCCCGTGGGACTTCACTCTGGAGAACATGAGAACACAAACCATTGGACACCATGTGGTCAATTACTTCAAACTAACAAATCTGTGTGCCTTCCTATTTTCTGTTTTCCTTGGCACCACATGACCCTTTCACAATGGAACCCAGCTGTTGAAAAAGCCAGACGTTTTCTTTTTTAACCTCTTGCTTACTTTTGTGCTTGCTTTCTGCAGCAAGCCCAGGGTTGGCACGTACCCTAGGTAGAAGTGTCCTGCTTATTAAATCCTGGCTGGCTCTAATGTTTGCCTGTATTAGTCAGCAGAGAGGCTCGAGAGTATTAACTTAACTGGATCATGCTGCAGTGAGGACTCCACAGGTGGTCCTGTGTTTTCTGGGTTTCCTGACATTGCATGCCAGGACTTAAAGCAGATACACCAGGACACTTTTATAGCCTGCCTGTTTTGTGCAATCAGTAATTGCATGTGCAGTTGTGACCTACTTTTTAAAATTTGTTCCTAGTGCAGGTGCTGTATTGGCAATTGCAAAGAGCTAAAGTCATCTCGAAGCCAAAGGCTGTTGAGGGAGCCGCCCCCTTCTAGTGCTGTGAAATAAACTTTGCTCTGGATTAGCCATACTTGCTCCAGAACTAAAGCTGATGGTCACAAAGCAGAGGCTGATGGGTTCTTGTTCTTCCCAGCCTTCTGTTTCAAAAGACAATCTTTGAACTATGGGAAACGGCAGTGTTACTGTCTGCACACAAGCCAAGACTTCTACACTGTGTTTAGATGCATCACCTTATATGTGTGGTTTACTTCCATTGACTTTCTTTCTAATGGGGATGTTGAATGGAATGGACTTGTGCAAGAGATTTAGGACTTCACCAGTAAGTCACCTTTAAAGTTGCTGAACATCCCTTTAGCGCACACTAAAGAAAAGCAGCTGACATTTCATGTGCAAATAATGAATCACACATGCTCCTAGACTGACAGTTTGATTTCTGGCAGAAAGATAGGTACATGTTGAATGCTATGCCTAAAAGACAGGAAGAAACAAGGATGTACCATGCAGTTGGATCCTCTCAGCTGAAAATCCACTCAGATGTGGCTTTACCTGTATTCTGGGACTCAGCTTCAGCACCTCTGACCTCAAACAGGTGATTGCTTATCTGGTGTACAAAGGCAGCTCTGTTAGTCTGTAAAGGTCAGGGAGTTGGCACCAGTGGAGTCAGGAGCCTTGTGCAGGGTAGCCAGATTCACAGTGGCAGCTATTTCCATCAGATCTGTATCCCAGAGTGACAGGGCTGTCACACTGACTGGGTCCAGCCTTTCTCCACAGGCTGCTTGCTGAGGCTGGCCTTGCCTCTGGATACAGGCGGGCGTTTCTAGGGCTTCACTGGGCAAGTCCTGACATCCTGGTTACACACTGAGCACTACTCACCTTACTCATTTCTAGGTTGCTGTGTGGAACTGTACTGCCTAACTTTCATTAAGGTTACAAGAATCTATAGAATCTTTAGACCCTGCCAGTTTATTTCCATTTAGAGCAAGCAGTGGTGCTCCTTTATAATTTTTTTCAGCTTCTTTGGATTTTTATATAAAACTTTCACTGTAATGGCTTCACATGAAAACACAACCCAACTAACACAAACAAAATGAACCAGAATAATTATGTCTATCTGCTGTGACCTGCAGACACCAACAATAATCATGAAAGCTGACAATTTTAAACTGAAAAGGCAGATAGACTAGGAGATGGCTTGGATAGGCTGACTAAGCAAACAATGCTTGAAAACCTTACCTGCAAGCTTGTTAATGATATGCTGCTGAGCCTAAAACTAACAAGATGGATGCCTGGAATTGTTCCTCCCCTTTCCATAAAGTGCAATATATATTTTGTGTACACTTTCAAGTTCTATTTCTTTTAAAAGAGATGAAGATGAATCATTAAATGGATTTGCTGAAGGAATTTCTACTGCAGGATCTAAGAATTTCGCCATTTTGTGGCAAGTAGTATTAATATGGAGTTTTTTAATCCCAGGTCCAGCCTATAGCTCAGTAGTAATACTAGGAAAACATTTTTCCCTTTTCTGCCAATACCTTTTGATCCCAAATGTCTGCAGAATTGATTAACATGATACTGAAAGGGCAGAAGTCGTAGAGGGAAGAGGAAAGTTAGGACTATGCAGTAGCAACTTAAACAGCACAGTACATGCTTAATCTTTAATATCTATGGAAGAGTTGGATAAATGTATGGCAAAAGTTCAAATCAATTTACTACTTCCCTATGTGAGCATCTTGGACAGGTTCTTGTCTGGCTGACAGATATTCACAGAAGTATAGATGCAGTTCTTTAAGGAAGGTCCTGCCTGTAGCAAGAAATCTATGTCGTACAAGAGTTAAGGAAGCCTACCTTAACTCACTGAAGGAGTCCCAGTACAGCTTGGGCACAAGCCAGGACACAAATGAAACCACTATAATGGCACTGATGGATGACCTCGTTCCTGTAATGAGGAGAGAACACATCCATTCTCTTCATCCTGCACCTCTTTAGCATTTGATACAACTGTCCATGAGATATAGCTGTTCCACCAGGGAGAGGTGACTGACAGCCAGAGTGATGTGTTAAGATGGTTTCAGTCTTATTTAACAAGAACAGCACTTCCAGTATTTGTTCCCCTTCCCCAGCTCAGTGTTGTGACATTCCACAAGAATCAGTTTCCCTCTGGTCTCTTATAAGAATTTGTGTGTTTGTTTGCATTTACTAGGTAGGAAAGTTGCATTTAAATGCCAGCAATATATGTATGTGCAACGCACAGAGCACAAGCTGGTTTTCACTGCCTCTAACTCTATCACTCCTATGTAGTGAGCCTGTGTTCAGTGGGGCAAATTGAATTCAGGGATGAAAAACAGCTGCTTGAAGGTGAACAGAGCTAGCTAGAGCTGACAGAGGACAGAGCTTTTGGAAAGGTTTTAGGACTAGTGCAATCTGAAGATTGATCAAATTTAGTCACTCTTCTACGGCTGCTGTGGTTATTACTCTCCAAATCTCACTTGTCCTCATTCTCAAGGAACATTTTTCTGTCTCTCTGAAATGCTGCAGTTATCCCCTCTTTGCTGAGGCTGCTTTACTGCTCGAGTGCAGTCCTGTGTACCTGACTATGATGCCTACATCTCTTAGGAAGCTGGGGCATTCAAGTACAGTTCTGCATGTAGCTCCAGAATTCAGGAGTCAGCTTGTGTTCTGTAGCTTTCCACTGAACAGAAGTCCACACTGCAGCACAGGCATCTCATGAAGTTCATGAGATATTCTAAACAGCTTTGATTATTTGGTCCACAAAATCCTCATCTTCAAGTTGTTTCATTAACTGGGCCATGTTATCTGAGGGTACCCACCTATTAGTATCACCAAGAATTCGATGAGCTCTTGTCACCAAAGCACAAAAACCTCATCAATGGAAAGTTTCCTTTATCTTCAGGAACAAGGGCAACTCAGGAACTGTGGATTCCCACAAGCCTCCTCAAGTACACGGTGTGCACATTTTAAGCTTATGTTCAAGTAAACATGTACTGAAATATATATGTGTTTACAATATATTTAAAAACTAGAAGTCCTGTTTAGAACAAGATTTCCCCTGCACTAAAGGAAGGGGAGAGAGATGAAGTGCTTTGGTCTTTAAGCTGATTATACTGGAATAACAAACTTCATGGGATACTTTCTTCCATCTTTCTGTGAATGTAAAGGATGCATATTGCCAGCTTTGAATCAGCACAGCATGCAGAACACTTCAGCTCTTGTGATCTCTTTCATTGTACTAAGTAGCATGTTTATAATGAGTTAATGTTTGTCTGTGGTTGCTCTCTACTTGAAGGAACCTCTTTTTCCACCAGTCAAGAGCATTTTTATTTCCAGTCAAGTATGGAAAAGCAAATGCAATTCTGATGTTTCAAGTACCCAGAAATTTGTTAGAAGTAAAGCTAAAACATCATCTATGCTCATTTTTAGTTTGAAATACAGAAAAGCCCAAGCCAATGTGCAATATTGTTCCATCTCTTGCAGTTTCTACACTCTGTTGTGATCTCCTGCTCATTTTTAAATGGAACTGTTAAATCATTAATTGAAAACAGTTTACTAGTGCAATTTTGGGTTGAAAAATAATTTGCAAGTTGTATACAGTCAGATTTCTGTGACTTTTTTCATTAATTGCTACAGCTTGTGCATCTGTTTCTACAATAGATTTTAATAAATAGGTCCATAAGCCGCATTTCCTGCAACTCCTTACAGTACAATCCTACATATCACCACTTTTGACAGATCACAGACTATAAAGTTATATTTCTGCCTCTTGGGGCTGAGTTATTACTAACCACTGAGCTCCACAGAGATGAGTCTGTTTATCATAATGTGACTAAAAAGAGCAAGTAGTGAGGGTGGAGAAGAGTGCTGAGGAGAGAGAGGTGTAACTGGAAAGAAAGCTTCATTTGTAGATGACAGAGCACTGCTTTTCTACAGAGATGAATGACTTGGAGGAGATTTTACACATCCTGTTTTTCCTCCACTGTTGAAGTTTTTAAACATTAACACTGATCCTAAGAGAAAGAAAGAAGAAAAGAAGAAAAGAATACAGAAAAGCATGAAAGTTACTGCTGAAAAGAAAACACCATGAAAATAGAGAACTCTGTTGATTAACTACTAGTGATTCACTACTAGTGAATTCAGACTCTGTGATGGTCATTTCATCTCATTTAGTCTCCTGTGTTCAGAAGGAGAACTGACTTCATGCTGCTGATCATCAAGAAGGATGTGCATGTAGGCAAGGCTGGAAGAACTGATTGTATTGCTCACACCATTTCTGCTGAGGGGAAACAGGGCACCAAAGTCATACCTGCCTTCAGCATTTTGGAAGCTGATTCTCATTCAGATGTACTACACAAACTTTTTTACTTCCATTTAACTCACCAAATTTCCAACCATCTACAACAAGTGTGGTGTCTATTTGTGACATCAGGTCTGCAACTCAAGTTTTCAGAGTATTCCTTTCAAAATCTGATGCTGCACACTGAAATTCCTATTAGGAAAGGACCAAAGGAACACATTGTATGTAATATGGGAGGAAATGACATTCAGTTTGTTGCTTCTGTAGTCAGGTACCACAGCATACTGGGATTTTGGCTCTTGGTTTAGACAGTACCACCTGGTAACTCTGGTTCAGGTAATACCTGGGCTTTGTTTTCAAATACTGTTTACATGACTGAGCACTTGGCTTAGGGAAAGCAAACGTGCAGACAGTACAGATGCTGCAAAGGGAAGTTCATTTTCACACTGATCAGCATGGTCACAGGCTCTTTCCTCCTACTCTAAATCATTCTATGGTAGTATACCATTAGGCCAGGAATTTCAAGCCAGCCATAGGTCATCAGTATGCCTTGGGTTCTTACTTTGTTCTGCAAACTCTACCTTGTTTTCAGTCTAAGGGGCTGTTTGGCTCTCTCCATCAAAGGGAATGAAAATATCCTTTGCTTGTGGGGCTATTAGTCTCTATTTGAATGGTTTGAAGAGAATTACCATATTCAAATTAGTGCAAAACTCAGTGCTCTAAGGCTTTTATTTATTTATTGCAGCAAACAGGTTTGTGAATAGTCTCTATTTCTTGGAGAAAATAAAAGTTCTCCATTATTTATATGCCCTTTTACTGGCAAGATTCAACTTTTTCCTTTTGTCCTTCCTATTTACCAGTGCAAATACTAAAACAACCTGCTCCCAGCTGTTGGAAGCCCCACAGTGTCCCCTTCCCCCTGCCAGGAGTGAACAGCTGTTATTGTGCACAACACAGGCACTGCAGGATCAAATCCAGGCAATCCTGATCACTGCTTTTCTAAGGAGAAGTTTTGAACTGTAATTTGAAAAACTCGCTGCTGAGCAGGAGCTTCATGTGCAATTCTACTTTGTTCATCCATAATGCTGGTTAACAGAAGAGGCATTACGTGTTTTCTCTTGGTTAAACACTAATAATCTATAATAATTTTAGCTGAATTAATTGTTTGGAAGAGGGAAATGCAAATCCTAATTTGGCCCCACACACTTCAGCAGACTATTGCTAAGTTGTGGTTGAAAGCAATTTCTTCTGCAAATTTACAAACCTGACTTTGCTGTAACAGCACTGCCTTACATTTTCAGCATAGCTCTCCACATGCAGTGTCAAATGTATGCTTGAACCAAGTCCCAAAACAGCTTCCAGTGAATACAGACAGTGAGAATGTTTTCCAAAGCAACATCCTAAGCAAAAATCTGCAAAGTTATGATTGTGTTAGCTGGGGCAGACCACCCAGCTTTTATGAAATCCCTTGACTGCCACAGCCCACAGCAGTCACCTGAGCAGAAGTCTGTGCTCCTGTGCCTGGCTGCCTGCAAGACAGCAGCACCCAGGAGCAGGGCCTCTCTCTGCTCCCCAGGGGAGATGGGGACAGATCCAGGAACATGTCAGGACCTGCAGTCTAGGCAGACAGATACCTGCAAGTTGCCCCAGTGACAGATGTGTGCAGACACCTAAGAGCAGCACCCCTAATCTTGTGCCCTCCACGCACCAAGCCAGCCCTGGTGAGCCCTTCTGCCTGCAGAGCAGTGCTGCCCACTGCCAGTGCCTGTGCAGCCTGCAGAGATCACGCTTGTAAAATCTGAACTAATAACTCCTTGGTTAAAAAAGTGCTGTTAAATGCAGATCCATCTGCACCCCGAGATGGCTGCAAATAGCTGCAACTTTTCTACTAACAGGTATGACTACTGACATTGGAAGTGCTCCAGTTGTTTGCAGGCACTGCGAAACAAAGCAGCTCGGTTTAAAAGCAGAGTTCAAAGGCAGAAAAGATTTTTGCAGCTGTTGTTCTGCCCTGGAATTTGTTGTGCATATGTCCTTTTTGGGAACATTTCTTTGTTTCATGGTGCCTTCAAAAATATGCTGTCATCACAACCTTCTTGCCAAGTACCACTCCAAGCTGGCTATTCACTGCTGCCCTTTTCCCAAGTCAAACCATGCATTTCTAAAACATTTCTCACATGGATGGGGAGCAACATGCTCAGTCTCAGGCCAACCTGTGAGGTAAATCAGGTGACCTTCATTTCCTCTAAGTGAAGGAATGAAACAGCAGTCTCATAAGAGAACTGAAAGGTAGTCCCTGTGCGGTTACAGTTTTTTTGCATCAAGAGCTTTTTTTAACAGCTCTGGTTTGACAAATTTACTCATAACAAATCATTTAACTGACACAAGCTGCAAGATGTCCTAAGAGAGAAATTAATTGGGAGGCAATCCCAATTTAGAGACTCAATTTTTTAAAATAAAAAGTTCAGGTAAGTTCTTTTGGATTTTCCTACCTACCCCTACTTACAGGAAGTAGCTATATGTTTTAAGATTTATAAGTTTTATATAAAAATAGCACTGTGATGAATAATTTGATAAAGCCTGAAGAAAACAGCAAAAGGACAGGATAGGCATAATAAAAAATGAGCTCCATTCCAGTTCACATGCATCTACCCTGATATTTGAACCAATTACTAGATCATGAACCTAAACTGAGTAACTCTGTGTGATCAGTGAGGGCAAAAAATAAATTCTGGAGGCTGTTCTTAAAGTTTTTTTCAGAAGTATTAGTATGGTTAAGTTTACTGATGTCACATGATAGAAGACAATTTTTTGCCATTTCACAAATAAAAAAAAAGCAGAGCAATAAAACAACATCACAACTACTATTTTAACTTTAAAACACTGTGATCCCACACCCCTTCTAGAGAAGATGACTATTTTGATACGTAATATTTTAAGAATATTTCCCACTGAAAAAAATTAGTGAAAGAGCAGGAAACAGTGTTGACTGTTGGAGAAGCTGCTGGGATAGCATAGATATGAATTTCTGACTGCTGGGCACACCTATGTCTGCAGGTTCATTTGGTATTAACACTATACTTCCTTGCTACTCTGAAAATTAGAGTGACTGTGTAATTCCATGTTGTTTTCTTACATCCCTCTCCTTCATAGCTTGTCCTGTTATGTTTCTATTTTAGTTCACTGTGTCTGTTCACTACAGATTAAGTTTAATAGTCTTTAAATTGTCTGTCCACACACTGAAGAGTTCTCTTTACCCATTCTTGACATACTTCTGAGCAGACATGTATCTGTTCCACTGTTTTATACCTGGTGGGCAATAAAGGACAGGCAAGGGATTTTTAAATACTCCTTTAGTGATGTTAAAAGCATGACTTTAGTTTATGCTGTTTAAACTCAAATCCTAAGAGATGATTTAGGAATAAGGCACTTATCCACAGATAATTTAGAGAAATTCCTTTTATACTGCTTATTCAGATAACAAGAAGAATGAGTAGGCCTTTCCTGTTTATATCCCAATTTCATGTGCAGATCCACATCCTTAAAAAGAAGTGGGTGGCGGGCAGTCTCTAAAGGGATTTTTTGCACATATTTCCCTGATTGCATCCTGGCAGCACAGAGCGTGCTGCCCACAGCCCAGTCCAACAGCTGTAGCATCTTATTGTACAACCTAAGCACCCCCAACAACCATCAGAATAGATTAACAGCTTGACATATATTTCTTGCTTTTATTTTCAAGGAGGAATTGGAATGTCTTAGAACACAAGGTGGCTTGGCTACTCCAGCATTTAGGAAGGGGTCACCTGGGGCACTATCCTACTGTCCCAGTCTTCTCTGTCCATTTCCATTACCTCTGAGTATTCAGTATGGAGCTTTATAGATGAGCCCTCTAAGAATATTTATATCAAAGTGAACTGTAACATTCACCATTATAAGGAAAATTACCTCTATTTGCTGAGTGAATTGTATGCTTCATGCTAAATATACATAACACAACATAATTCTCTTTTGTTTCTGTTTATCCATGGAAGTTAAATGCCTAATGAATATTCTTCTCTTGTATCCTTTTCCTATTGCTGCTGTCATTAATTTAGAAAAATTATGTATTATGATGAAATGGTTTCAGTTTCTCAAAACTGATTCAAACTCTCTTGTCTTTTCCAATACCTCACATATTGGAAGTTATTTGGTAGCTTCTCTTCCTGAAGACCTACTGAGTGTACCCCAGAACTTTCACACAGATAATTTATTACTGTGAAGAATTAGCAAAAGGCAAATCGCAGGCTGGAACTGGTCTCCACCCCAAAGGTGCATTTCCATACCAGCAGATGGACTGCATAATTTTACAGTGCTCTGTAATGGGAGCAAGTGGAAAATAGCCTAGGACATGTTTTTAATGGTTGACAAAATTAGTTTAACTTTTCACTAAAACACAGCAACTTCTTCAGAGTGGTATGTTTTAACAGTCTCATTAGAGGACATCTTAAAATAGAAAAATAAGATTGCCTGAAATCAAGCCTTCCAAGACCTGCACTGCAGCTGTCTTCATAACAAAAATACTCCAGGGTTAATAACCTCTGTTCATTGCCCTGAGTATAGAGAATTTTAAGTGAGCTCAGTGCTTGTGTTCAGATAGTGGGTAATATGATATTTACAAAACCAGTGGATCTGTTTTCAATAAAGTGGAATATTCTTGGTTACATCATGCTATCCTGAGCCATGTACTTTAACTCAACAGCAAGGGCAAGAGGAACCAATGCTGTTTGTGAGGAGTCTGATGTCTCATTGAGCAAACTGTCTAAAGGGCTCTGTCTCATCCGTCAGTTGTTGTTGATGTATTTGTCACCAGTGGAAATGTCTACTGTCCCTCAGCATACTTCAGGGCTGAGAATATATAAGGAAGAGCAAGCTTCCCCTCCTTTGCATTGCTGCCTCTCACTGCTGCCTTTTGGAGAGCTCAAGCTGTTAAGAACCTTTTAATTCTAAGTGTTGCACAGGAGACAAAAGTATCTGATATGAGATTAGCTGCATCTATGCATAAAGTGTGATTCCTTGTAGGTTTAATTTTGTCCAAGAGTAAACAGAGCTGAGCGGAGTAGATTGTACAATTGCTAAAGATGGCACTGTCCCAGAAGAAAGGCCATTTGTTGCTAGTCAGCTGTCCTAAAAACTGAACCTGAACTTGCCCCACAACCCCAGCTGAAGACATGGTCAACACAAGACAGCCCTTTCTCCAGTTCTGCCAGACCTGAAGACAAACAGCAGCTCCTGTAGAGTTCAAAGTTTGACAGAAGCCCATTTTCTGTCCCCTCTAAGGGCTTTTCCTGGGGCCCTGTGCCTGTCTCCTGCTCAATGAATGCTGTCTTTGTACCCACCAAGTTGACAAATGCCAGCACTGCAGAATAAGGATGACATTTCTGCTGTGGTATTAGGGCTGAGAAAGGGGATTATTCCGGGCAGTTTGGGCCAGGATGCAGCGCACGAGGGAGGCTGCGCGACCCTGTTGTTTGTGCTGCGACAAGGAGGCCCTTGAAGGCTGCGGCCAAGACCGAACACAGGACCTGTGTGTGGGGAGACGTGCGCGCACAGCCGGGCCACTGTCCCCAGCCAAGTCCCCGGCCTCGTGGCACACCTGTGTCAGCTTCCTCCCGAGCCCTCCTCATTATGCCCGAGCGCACAAAGAGCCAGCTGCGCCAGGGCCGCGGGCCCGCCGCGCTGGCCCGGCCAGGGCCGCCGGAAACCAGGACCAGCCACCTCTTTTGTTGCCTTTCCAAAATCGAGGGTTTGTTTGAGCCTGAGGAGGATAATGAGCCTCTCACCAGGCACACACTGAACTGCACATCCACCCAAAATGCAGAGTGGATAAAACTAACTGCGCCTTGGAAAGACTGAAGAAAATAAATCAAGGGGCTAGAAGACTCTTGCTGTTGTGCCAATCTCCTCACAAGAGTCTGAAGCCACAGCTTACCAGAACAGCACTGCCTTAAACAATACTCCTTGATTCAGAAAAATAACAGAGACCTTATTACACATCAGGTGTTGCTGACTTGGTTTTGTTCGTGTTCTATTTTATCACTCCTTGTTGATATTGTTTTTTCTTAGACAGTAATACTGCTGAAACTGCCTAGTGTGAGATTATCCCACATAACAGAGAGAATCACCTCAATATGAAAAACAAAATCAAGGACTCTTGATAAGGTTTTCTCAATGGTTTAAATTTTTTCCCCTCCAAGATCAATGCAAATTCACTTGTACTACGTCCCTGGAAGCAGAGAAGGCATTAATCTATCCTTAGACTAGCATCTGTCAATGGAAAGAGTATGAGGACAAAACAGGAAAGGGGAAACAGGAGCAAAAATCATGAAGAACTGCACATCTCCCTTCCCCAAATCTTCGTCCAACCTCTCCAATCATCTTCTGCAACAAACACCATGACAAGCATTTTACAGCAGATGTTTCTTGCACAATACCTTTTTAAAAATGAATAGTTTCTTAGCAAACAACAGTGAGACAGCATCTAGTAAAGATATTTTCCTGTGGGCTATTCACTGTGTGAAGACTGCCTTAGACTTAAAAAACACTGAAGATGGCCTTGGTCACAAATGTGTTCCCATCACAAGAACTGAACACAGCACAAAACCTTGCCATGCCTTCTGTGCCCTGCAGCCCTTTGGTGGATCCTTTGGTCCCATGAGATTTCAATTAGAACTTGTATTCTTCCTTTCTATTGTTTAATAATGAGCTTTTCACTTCACTTGCCTGTGGATATTGAAACTATCGGCTATAAAAGTTCAAAAGTAGGATCAGAACAGGGTGATGAATTTCTAAAATGGAGCTAGAACCTCAGGAAAAGACTGTTCCTAGTCATGTAGAGTAGCTGAACAGCTGTCCTTCCCATATGCTTTGTGGTGCACTGTGTTATTCACTAGTAAAAGAGATCCCTAACTTGGTAGTGGGGTCTGGTGCTGGCTTGTTTTTTCTTGAAAAAAAATTCTTTGAGTAGAAAGATTTACTCTCCAAGGCGTGTTCATATGCCAATCCATGTTGAAGAATATGGAACTACCAGTTGCCTCAGGCCACTCTCCTATTTTGGTTCAGCTGCTAGCAACAGGTCTGGGGTACTGCCAACATCAGATGCTCCAAGCTGTCCAGTGTGAGATTATGGTGAAATGTGTCCTATGGTGACAGCTACTGCTGTGTACACAGGCAAGAAAGTGTTGCCTTTCAGGAAGTGAGACTTTAGGTATCCATGATAAGGAAATGCTGTGAATGTCTTTGACAATAAATTCTTAAATGTAGGAAATGCCATTGGTGCCACTGGACAAACATATTGTGAAGATTGCAAATGGTTGATTAATTTTGCTTTTTGAAGAAGGACCAGGGAAAGCAGTAATAAAAAAATTTGGAATACAAATGTCATCTACTTCCATGAAAGGAAATGATGCCTACAGCTCACTTGTTTAGAACGTTCCCATTTTGTTTCAGTTTTCTTACTATATTCTGGTCAAAACAATTTTCATTCAAAATGTTTAACAGCAGTGACTATCTTATACAGAATGGCCCTAAAACATTGGTGTTCAAAAGACTTACGGTACAGGCAGGCAGCCTGATGAGTCAGATATGAGTTTCCTATTTCAAGACAGAAAAGATTTTATTTCTCTCAAAAACTCACACAACATCCATGGCCTGAGTCAACCTATGACCTTTTTGTTTCCCAGGAAGTTTCAGCTAAATGTTGTCCTGGCTTATTTTATGACTGAATAGAACAACAAAATCATTAGTTATAAAAAGACAAAGAGTCAGTTAACTAAAAGAAGGCAGAATATGAACAGTTGAAAAGGCTGTAAATTTTATTCCTTTTTGTTGTGCAACAGTCACCTCCTAGATGCCACTTCCCCTGTCCATTCTAGCAAGAACTCTGATGTGAGAAGTGCTCTTCACCCAACACTACCTATGCTGTCCTCTTACCCTTCACACACCTATTAGTATTCTCACTCTGTCCTTACTGGTTGTACTCCATCCTTCCTCACCTTCAAGGTACTACATATTTCTGCATGTGATTAAGAAAGACATTATAGGGGGAACCAGCTTCAGCTTGTTTTCATGAGAATTTCAGTAAAATACTCTAAGTTCTTGTAACATTACAAACATGAACTATGAATCTTATAGAATGGTTGATGAAGTCTGACAGCTGCTAATGCTGTTCTTGGGCAATGACAAGTGATTCTTTAGATGATTCAAGTTAGCTTTGCGCAGAGTGGAAAAAAAAAAAACACAGTCAAGAAGCCCAGTGGAAAATACAAATACAACTGCAGGAACAAGAGGCACTGAGAAGGGAAGGAGGGAAGAGATTAGAGCTGCAGATTCCTACTGTATTGTCACTAAATGCACGGCAAAGGATGGTTGCCTTTGGGTCACCTAAAAGTATGGGTGTATATGTCTCTGAGCTTTCACTGCAATCCCATGGTTATATTTCAAACACTGAAACTTTCTGATGCACTTCAGTTGAGATGTTAAAAGCTTGCTCTTTCACAGCAGGGAGAACAAGCCTACTGTAGAAGAAAGCTATCTGGGAGTTCCTCCCAGGCACCTGTACATGCACAGGTGGCCAGAGCAAGCAAGGAGCACTCAAGCAGTGTCATGCACATGAAAAAAATCAGGTAGCTGGGATTTAGTCGCTCTTGGGGTAGATGAACAAACACTTGGCTGCTCTGGGCAAAAAGACTTAGAAACCCACCCTTTCTTCTATGCAATATACTCGTGGCCTGGCACAGTATTTCTACAGGAAAGAATACTAGGACAAGAAAAAAGTCTCCTTCACATTTATGCAGTTTACATATCAGCATCTGAAGTCATGTTTCATTTTTGGGCTATGCATACCATGACTTTTTCCAGGCTCAAAACGAATGCTGTAATTTAAAGCAGGCTGACTCAACTGGTGTTTTTGTATGTCATCTCATAGGCAGCATGGCAGGGGGGAAGGTGGAGGGAAGGAGGCTGAGGTGGAGAAAAGGAGGGCGGTTGCTCATCTGGTCTTTATTTCCTTTCCCTGTTTCTTAATAGTTCAAGCAAAGGGCTCATTCCAGCCAGAAGCAATGACACTCTTGCTGTGGTATTTTATCTTGGAGGAGGACAGGCCACAGCTTGCCCTGTGTGCTGCTGTCCTGGGAGCCTGTACCACTGCACTGCTGTGGGGTGGGGGAGGTCACAGGGGCAGGTGGGCCTTCTGCTGTATTTGGTACAGCAGGAAGCTTTCTAAGAGGGCCCAAGCTTCATCTTTTGCATAAAGAATTTCCTAGCTGAAAATCCTTACAACTGTGTAGGTACTTGTCTTACCTTATGTTATTTGGTTTTTTTTAAATAATGTATCAATGGAGACGCCACAAGCAGATAATGGAAAATGACAGTTCTGACTGCTTTAACCTGTCAGGTTGTAGAGAAAACAAACTGAACAAAAACATCCAGAAGCAGAGACTTTATAAAAAATGTCTCCAAGGGGTGAGGCCAACATCACCAGTGACAGGTCTACAGTAGTTCTTGTTCAAAACTCCTGCCTGAGAATTGTATAACAAGAGTCATGCATACTGCTCACTTTTGTAGTACCAAACACTGATTAAATTCTCAGAATGTGAGGTACACTAGCACTGCCCATACTCCAGATGAAAATTCAAACATGGAGAGATCAAGTAACTTGGGCACAAACCAACAGAAAGAGCCTGTAGTCGAGCCAGGAATGAAACCCAGAGGCCCAGTCCTGTGCCTTAACCACAAGATCACATTACTCTCATGATCCTGCACTCTCCTGCTGGAATTTTCTTACTCTAGTTATACCTATTCTCATGCAGTGTGGGATATGCCGTGAACCAGGTCTTGAAGCCTTAAGGATTTAGTGGGTAACTGAAAGGGATCCTGTGCCTTTCAGAACACAAGGAAGGAAGAAGGCTGAATTCTCCTGGAAACATCCTTTCCCTTGAAACTTGCCCTTATCATCTTAACAATATTTCCTTTACTTTCCAAGAGTTGTTTTGAAGAGATAAAACCTTTACATGAGCAAAACACTTAGAATTCAGGCTAAAAAAAATTCCAGCATTATAATAATTCATACACATATGAATGGGAAAAAAAAAAAACAACAAAAAAACCAACAAAAAAAAAGTGTGTCAGTCCAGAGGGTGCAACAAGCAACATAAAAAAACCAGAGCAAAATAAGCCATTTCCTGAGTGGTAAACTGCTGAAGTTGCATTTCATATTGCACTGAATTAAAATATTCTCTGCTTTGCCACCTCCTTCTCCTCCCCACCTCCCAGGGCAATGCTTTCCCCTGCACACCCTTTGCCCAGCCTGCAGAGTACAAGCACTCATCCATTCGTCACTGTCAGCTGAGGACAATGACTATGCAGGAAACTGCATATAAAGTGAATATAGTTCTTAAAATTTTAAAAATTAAGTAATAAAATTACTTAAGTAATAATATTAAAGTATCTGTTGTATGAGTTTCAACTTGTGGGCTATAAACTGTGAGCATGAGAATAACAATATTTTGGGATGATGCAGTTTAATTTAAAAACTAAGCAAGAAATTAATGTTATTTTTAGATATGTGAACATCAAAAATACTAATTGGAATAAAATTTTTATTCATTGTAATAGCCTTGTTAATGCCAGCCAAGTCCTAAAACAACTATACCTCAAATGAAGAAGTACCTTAACATAAAGCAGTCATCTTCCCTGACATCCTAGGACATCAACACACTGTGTTTCTAAAGAACAAGTGAAAGTAACAGATTCCCGAGTTGAAATTTTTTCTTAAGGTCACTGATGTATTGAAGTTCTTCCCCAAGTACTTTCAGCAAGTGTAGCACAGCAGATATTTGGCTTGGAGAAAAGCCACAACAGGTCTAGATTTACAAAAGGATAAAGGCACCAAAAGCTATGGCTTGTCATGCAGTGGGATTTTACAGTGCCACTCAAGCAGCAGAGAAACTTCTCTCCCTTCAGCATCTCCAGAGCTCTTTAATACAGGTGTTTTCTCTACTCCTCTCTGTAAATTGACACCAAGATGCACCCATTATAAGATTAAGGTACAGTAGTTCATGAAGAGCAAGTAATGTTTTGGAAATTGCCCTGTCTGCAATTAAATTTCCAGTGTATCTTTCAAACAGTTCAAATAGTAAGGACAACACTATTATTTTGCATATAGCTGGAAGAGAGAAGCCTCAGATTTCTCAGCTGTAACATACCAAAAAACAACATAAGCTCTATGGTCACCCCATGAATTGGAAAATTCTCAGATCCAAATACTCCTGAAAATATGCTTTGACCAAGCAGTGGTGTACCCAGTCTAGCCTGGACATTCCTATGGCCATGGCTGGACCCTAGTCTTCCCATGCAGCTTCTTTACCTGGACACTTAAACCATCACAGAATTAACTGGAAAACTGTAGCTTTATCTCATCATCATAATTTAATCCACATCTTTTCTTCAGGTAGAAACTTTGCATAAACACATCTCAGAACAGCAATGAAGCAGAAAGCAGCATCCCAGTTGTTGAATTTGGCTCCAAAAGCACCTGCTGCTCACTTAGATTTGGAATCAAATTGCCTTCAATGACATCTGTCTGCCTTCCCACCTGTTCTGAACAGTCCCATGACCAATGGGGAGGCAAGGGGTCTGTCAGAACTACTCCACTGCTTTCAAAAGGACAGATCACAATCCTTAGACCTGCCAGTTTCTCACTAGATCAGTGCCCCAGCTGTGCCACATTAGCCCTAGGAGAATTGCGAAATCCACATGAAGGCATCTGAGGTGAACCAATTAAACAAGTCCAAAAATATGTCTTAACCTCAGCTTGGAAGAGGTAATGCTTGATTATAGCAAGGGTTTGACCCTCCCTTCTCCAAAACCCTGATTCCAACTACTAAATAAATATGAACATATTAAATATAGTGTGCCACCAGAGGGGGAGGGAGAGGAGGAGAGTATTGCTATTGTATGTTCTCAAGCAACAGATGAAGAGGAACAAAAGAGTCCAAACATCAGGAAACTATTAAAATGAATACATTCTTAGTTTCTTCATAATTAATTCAGCATGTCCAATTTTGTATCAGAGAAGGGAAAGGAAAGATTTCAACCACTTCCTTTTAGCTCAAGCTGTTTGTAAGTATATGATCTTGTAATGCTGAAAAGAAGTGCCTCACTGCATCCCAGCAGGCGAGTGTAATTTTAACTCTTCCACATGCCTAATTTGATATGCAAATCCCTATTTTGTGTGTCATACAGTTCTTAAATTACACAGCAATGACCCAGGTTTGCTTAGGCACACTCCATCCCCACTTTCTAGCCCCACCCCCTTTTTTACTTTGTACTGCATTAAACTTTACCTTGAAAACAATTTTCACTATGCAATTTCCTAAGTGATTTTTTTTCAGTTTGCTTGCCTTGTTGCACAATTTAACATTTAGTTCAAATTTTAATGGTTACCTTCACATGCATAAGGACCTGTTCTTGAAACTTTAGCTTCTGGGTTTGACAGAATTATGCAATACTTTCAGAAGAAGATTCATTGAGCAGCTATTTATATAATAAATAATTCATTGTTTTCAAGGCCCTACAGGAACAAGCACATTAAAGCAGTGATTGACCACAAGCATAGATAGCCCATGTGGGAGCTCTTTCATGGTCATTCAACAAGCAAAGAGTAGCATGTGCAGGTAAAATAAATCCTTGAAATACAGTCAACCAAGATAATTATTTGCAGCTTTCCTTAACAGAAGATTTGGGTAAGGTTGGGGGAGTTCTGTGGCTCTGAAAATGTACCAAACACATTAAATATTTGATTGCAGCCTGTTGCCCTGTATATAACACATGATATACTAAATATATAAACATAGCTGGAAAATTCATGTGAACACTTAGGAAATGCAGAAGTATATCTGAGAATATTTAGAATCTGAATTATTTAGAATTTGTGAATGCAAGGGAAGTTTACCCTTCTGTTAAGGCTCCACTAAAGGGACAACAGGTTTCTATGCAATACAGTATACACTCAAATATTCTTCTATGAAAAGGAGTGACTGAAAAAAACTGAGTGTTATTTGCTTGCTTTTTTCATAATAGCACTTATGTAAGTGAAATGATGGTCAAGGTTCCAGTATGCTACACAAGCTACATTACCACAGGTAGCCCAAAGTGATTTATTCAATGCCACAAGAGCTGCAGAAGTGGCAGGAAACAGCAAGAGGACCTTGCCCCACTGCAGATGAAGAGCTGAGATACAATCTGACCACAAACAGAAAGAAAACCTCTTAAGGCTCTATACTCAATCCAGGTGCTGTAAGTCCAACACCAGTCCCATCACCACGTTACTGTTCTACCAAATACTTTTGTCTTCTACCGTTTCCTTGCATCCACATGTCCAAGTCCTTTTTTATCTGGACAGAGGCCTGTGAAAGCAGCATGCTATTCACTAACATTTGTTTACTCAGACTGGATAGTACTAAGTGTTTACATGTTTCCTATATCTATATTAGCTGTGGAATGATGAGTAGGACTGGCAAAGAAAACCCATACTATCAACCTCTCAGACCATTCAGTATTCGGTAATTGACATAATTGCAGAATTAGCAACTATTCCGCTTCAAACTAACTTAGCATAGTAATGATATCGTATCTTTGCTCCTGACAGCATGGCTAGAACTCTGAAAAATCTGTGAAACCAGATATTGATTTGACTGTTGGAATGCTCACCAAGCCAGATTCTTGGATTTCTAGACTTTGATCAACATGTCCATGACAACTATGCCTATTGATTCAATCACCATCAGAAACCATATGCATGTTATTAGTAACAAACTGGTAAACCTTTCTCTTGGTTTATCTTTGTGGAAACTAGATCAAAATCACAGTTAACATACACAACACTGTTGACAACACTGGTTTTCCAAAATAACCAAGAGGTACATACACAAGCTATCCATTGGTCTTCTGTCATGTAAAAATTTATCTGTAAAATTTCATTGGCACAACTTAATATGCTTTTAAATCTTCCCAAAAATTGAGACTTGGGGAGTGAAAATGTTCGTAACAGTAGAAATAGGGTATTTCTTCAAGAAAAATAAAAGAAACAATGCTGGTTTGTGCTGCCCACTGCACAAACTTGCATGTTTTGTTTAACATTCTGGGAAATTGAGTAAAGTATACCTTACTTGACTGTAACAGCTTCATTATTTGGGACCTCAGTTCAAATCCCCCTTCTACCTTGATCATGTTGTAAGAGCAGCAGTGGCACACTTGTGACAAAAGGTTTCAGATCAGCAATGACCAATGAGCTTCAACTGCCATGAAATGTCAGTTTCTATGGATACAGAGGTGGGAAAACCATGCAGTAGACTCCCCAGTCAGAGGCTGAAGTAGCCCTAAGCCATGCCACAGACAAGTCTCCTAAGAAAATCCCAGTCCAATAAAAAACATACTGGCCTCCTCTTTTAAGCTACACAAACAAGTTTAAGTTTTCTTTATTTTTCAGCCATGTCTCGCTCAGATATAATTTTATCTATCATAAATCTTTAATCTGAAATATCCAATACAACTAGAAGTTCCATAATTCCTATTGTTCAGCAAAACAAATAGAACTTTCTATTTAAATAGTAATGCTGTAGTGAAGAGCCTTTCTGACCATTATGCATTCTTTCCCTTAACAGGCCCGTATCAAGACCTCGCATCATATCACTAATAAACAAATTAAACTAGAGAAAAAGCCAAAAAAAAGCATTAGTTTGGTTTCTGTATCCCCTAGATGCTCTTTCTAAATTGCATGTACTAATTAAAGACGTAGTGCCTGTTGGTTTCAATCAATACCTCAGTCTTCGGTGTCAGACATCAGCAGTGTCATTCCTAAACACATCACCTGTCTGCCTATGTATTCATTTGACATATTCTGTTGACACTCAAGATTTAGATGAGCACAAAAGTGAGGAAGGACAAGGGAGAAAAAAAGTTGACCAATCCAAAGATTCCATTTTATGAGCCATTTCGGCATAAGTGTGCAAGTGTGTCCTCGTTCTTTACACAGTATGCACACAGCTGAGACAGGTGAGAGCACTTCTGTGAATTTCCCAATGCTCTGCAACTTGCTGCCACCTCAGAACCAGAATGCCACAACACCCAGTACACTGAATCAGTCCTTCTACTTTTCATTTTCTAATTGAACCTTTTGGGAATGTGTTACCATACCTTGATTAAAAGATACAATAGGCACAGGAGTACACAGTAACAGCAATAGGGCATTTTTAATGCCATCTCCCAATTGTGCTGACTTTGAGTTGAGAATGTTGGAGCATTCACATTTCAAAATACAGCTCTGACCCTCCCACTCCCACAAACCACTCGGGAGCCAGTCAGTGCATCAAGCTGTTGTTTGCTGCTACCCTTTTCTCTTCATTTGATGAAGCATACTTACAAGCAGACCCTCAGAGTTCTTCTATGAAGGGGATCCACCTACCAATGTTAGGCTGATTTCATCTTTTCCTGTGCTGTACAGAGCCCTTTCAGCTGTATAAAACCAACTTAGGGGAGATGAGGGGAAGAAAAGCATTAAATTGTGTCTCTGCATTTTGCTATGAGGAAACTCAGGCTCATGTTGTTTATAATTAATCTAGTTTTAAGCAGGGCATGTTGGGGGAGGGGGGGCATGTTTTGTTTTTGCTGACTCTGCAAACTGATACTTTGAGGGAATTGTTTAGGGAAAGCAGAGAGTCCTTTATTATGTACGTCATTGCCAAGTGATTTGGCAGATCCCTCATGAGATGCACTCTCTGATACGTTGACAGAGGGCTGGACTGGCCAGTTACCAGCACAAAAGCTCAACTTAAACACTTTTAAAATCTTATGATGGCCAATTTGTGGTTTTGGCTCAAGAAAGAAAGAGGATGAAAAATAGAGACAGCTGGGTGTCAGTGAGGGATGGAATACTGAGGTAATTTTTGTTACTTTGCCACACAGAATTCACTGGCTTTGTACATTGGTTGTTTCCAGCCAAGGCAAACACACACACTGACTAGGTACACCTGCAAAGGTGATGGCAGTTATGTCAGTGCTTGTCCAAAGTCAAAAGATCAAAAAACTCCCAGTGTTGACATTGAGGCATACTTCAAGCAATGGCTAGTTTCTGGTACTCTGGTACCAAAATCTGTTTGGTTTTGATCCTCCCCAAAGGCCTACCTGTCCAGGATGCAGTAAATCCTTGAAATATCCAAATGAAGACACACCAAGTTCTTGCAGCCAAGGATAGAAACCAGGCCAAAGGTTTACCTGGGCTTATGGGCAATAGGACAGTGTATTTTAATATGATAACAACAAAATATTGTGCCATTATGAACAGAACCATAACTTTGCCAGATTAACTCTGCACGTAAAAAAATAAATCCCTATCTGCAGAAAGAATAAGAAGAGAAAGCTCAGTACAGGAATTGCAGGACCTGAACACCAACCAAAGCCTATTATTAACCATTCAAATGGAGCTGGGGTGGAGAGAGAATAGGAGGCTAATGGTTTAAACAAGGTAAATCCCATATTCTATAAATTAATGATTTTTAAGTTAATACTAAATGACAAAATGTGTCTTCTTGCTCTTTTTTGGCATTTAGTTAAGGAAGAACCTCTGGTGAAAATAGTTCTTGCCCTCCAGCTGAATGAGCTCTGAGATACCTCAGTGCAGAGTGACCGGGTGCTGGAGCACCCTGTGGGCAGGGCTGGCTGCTTCTGTGCCAAGGAGCAGGCTGTTTCTTGGAAATGTTTATGCAATTCAGCTGTGCTCCTGCTGGAGCCAGACACTTTAAATTAAAAAAAACAAAAAACAAAAAAAAAAAAAAACCCAAAAAAACCCAAACCACCAACAGCTACAAAAAAACCCTAACAACAAACAAACCAGACTACCCAGCCTCAGATCTCCCAGGCCATTAGTGTATCTCACTCAGATTTCACCTTATACCAAACACTGTCAAATACCTGTTTTGTTTGGTTCTGCAGGGTGGACGGAGTTGGGAGGGTTGCCTTCACTGCTGTCAGTGATTCCTAATGATGTTTCCCACTAGAGAAAATGAACTTGCTTGTTTGCAAGTCCAAATTCGCTGTGGGGCACAGCTTGGAAAACTGAAGATATGGGAAGGAAAATAATATCTATTAGGGCAATGCATAAACATCCATAAAGCAGAATAGCAAAACACCTACAGAGAATGTTGTAACTTTGCCAACAAACTAATTAGAGTCACTGACTGAGGAGGGAGCTGTGACAGTCAAAAAGTTAAAATAAAAATAAATCAGAAGTTTAGTCTAGCAGTTATAACAGGAAATAACCAACAGAGTCAGGCCTCCTACATTATTTTCCTGGTTCTGCTTCCGATTTACCAAGAAGGTTGGAGAAGTCAGATTTTAAAAGTAGCTTTTAATTTGGAAAGCCTCCATTTCTGCTGCCTAGCTGTACACACAGAGGACTCCACAGACCAGTATCTTCAGTGCTCCCTGTGCATGTGTGAGGGCAGAGCATTTCAGGGCATTGGTGTCTCTGAAGTCACGTATGTGACCTGGACAAACCCACAGTCGCTGGCCCGCCCAAGTGGCTGTCTCTGAAAGTTTCCCATCTGGGAATTGTGGCTGGCACAATGTATTGCTGTGGGAGTCTGTTTAAATGCTCTTTATGGCTGACATAACATATTGCTGTGGGAGTGTTATGTTCAAATAAGCTTTGTAAACATTTACAAGACTTCCAAGATGCACTCTGTCTCCAAAGTCCGTGCTATTTCTTTTGGAAATAATGAACCCTGTGATCTGCACATTTTCTGAAAGGACTGCTGCTTGGTAAGGTCACTAGGCTGCATTTTCAAGTCTGGCTGCAGGAGGAGTTTACATAGAGGGTGACTTAATCAGAGAATCAAAAATAATTTGTCTTCTGTTCAATAATACCCCCCTATTAGAAACTGCAAATAAAACAACCTGTGATGCTTCAGGAGGAGAGGGCAGGTCTCTAAAACACAGGAGCTCTCTGGACATAGGGTTTCTGTTCAATTTCATAAGAATTTCTAAATGAAGAGAGCATGTGGCTTCTTCTTACACTGACTTGTTGTACAAGCTCTTCAGAGGCAGAACCAAATAAAGTATCCAGAATAAGGATGTCTCCTAAATTGACATTTTTCTGCACTACATTCATTTGCAATCTCTCATCCTTATCAAGGGACACCATGGGTCGAAGAGCTACACTCTTGAGTGCCTGCCAGCACGCACCTAGTTGTGGAAGTCTCAATGTTTCTCACTATATCAGTGCACTATTTTTTCTTTTGTGCTATACTACTGTAAATATGTGTGTCCTGGTCAGCTTTATCTTTGTGGTTAGCTAGACTATTTCCAGTGGCTTGTCAGAAGCAAATTACTGTAGTTGTTTGCCTTTTTGTAATGGAGATTGCTACTAATCTGATCTTCTAAAGAATATTGCTATGCTGAGGAATGAGCATAAAAAAAACCAGAGAATGTTGTTTACTGACACTACAGAAAGAAAAATAAAGGCTGGAGTGGGTTTGGTGTCCCCTGCTCTTCCACCCACAGCATGCGGGGGAGAGCGCACTCAATGTTCCTTTCCCTTCTTGCTCCCACACGCGACCCAGGAGGTAACACAGTGTTCACCATCTCCATCAGCCACTGGAGCCTGAGTCTCAGAGCTCCTGCCAAGATCAGGTCTTCTGCCAACCACCTGCTTTTGCAACCCGTGTTTTCACATAGAAAGCAACTTGGACCTACACACTGAGAAATCGTACAAACTCCCAAAACAAAAACAAATGCCTTCCCAGCATGATGGCTCATTTCACTTTTGTAAACTTTATCTGGAAGCCTTAAAAAAGAAAAGCTGCTTAGGCCTGACATGTATGTAAGTGACAAAGAACCCTTTGATAGGTGATCACAGTACACTGCCACTATACAGGCAAAGAATCTCCCTCTAGGCAGCAACAAACTAAACATGGTGACATGGACAGTGTTTCAACACCTGCGAGGGACTCTGGGAAAACTTCATCTTTACAGCCATCCTAGCACAGCTGGATGCAACGCCCTCATCTTCACATACCTCACCATATTTTGTTAAGCACAACACACAATTTTAGTGAATGAATGCATATACAAAAATATAAACCTGATATTTGCGTACGGTCACTGTCAACTCTACTGGCTTCTCTAGATAAAAAGGTTTTCTTTAAGGGACATTTAACATTCAGACATTACAACACACCATTTGACAATCCTTTCCTGTTTCCTTCAAAAGGCAGAAATAGTGAAACCATTTACCAAGAGCCAGAAACCAGATAAAGTTAGTGCAAGTTATTATTTCCACTACTCAGAATGTCTTTCCTTTGTACTCAATCCCAGTTTGTGCACTTCTATATGATAACATATAGGCTGAGAAAAGCAGAACTATTAAAAATTTTCTTAACTACAGGTTTTTAGTGGAAAATAGACTAGATTTCTAAACTAGAATTTCTAGTTTAAAAGTCATCCTTTATTAGTAATGAACTACTCCTCCTGATGATATATATATTACTAGTGATATATACTCAATAGAGGTGATTTTATCATAATGAAACTAACATTAAAACTATTTATTCAAAAAGAGAAAGGGTATATTTCTAAACACTGTGTCACTAACAGGTATTGCGTTTTCTTGAACTTTTGAATATTTCTTACAGAAACCACTCTCAGAACTGTTAGATTCTGTCTTCAACACATGAACTCTCCATTAAAGGGACATGTCCTTCATGCTTGCCTCCAATATCTCCTGCCCAATGTTTCCTAATTTAAAAAATGTTTATTTTTCTACTACACCCATCCGTTTTCAGTCATTCATTGCTACTTCCCTTTGTTTTGTAGGCTCGTCCAAAAGGAGAAGGCCTCACACCATACCAGGGCAAGAAACGCTGCTTTGGTGAATACAAGTGCCCCAAATGCAAGAGAAAATGGATGAGTGGAAACTCCTGGGCTAACATGGGACAAGAATGTATCAAGTGCCACATTAATGTTTATCCTCACAAACAGGTAGGAGAAATGCAGACCTACAATGGCAACAGGCTTGGAGCTAGGAATGCTGTTGACTTTGTAAAGTGTGGGTAAGACTCAAAAAGAACTTGACTGCAACACACCACAGAGAATGTTTCCCAGATGAGCTGTCTCAGTCCTGGAAATCTGAACAGGTGTCATCAGAGTTGCAAAATTTGAATGTTCTTTCTTTCAGTACAAATACCTCAAACTCAAAGCCTTTGCCTTTCTTATAGAAAGAAACTATGGGGCTTTTTAATCTTAGAGTAAAAAAAGTTCAGCAATAGCAATTGGCCTTCTAGTTCTTCTGATTCTCTTCATATTTACACCAATTTATTGTTTCATTCCACTGGTGTCAGCAGAGTTACTTCCCATGTGTACTGCTTTTTTCACTTGTTGGATTTTCTCAAGGGGCACTTGCTACTTACAAAGAGTAATGATAAAGGAGAACAATATTAAGATGACTCCTACCTACAAAATTAATTGGTTAATGACACTAACTTAACATAAAAACCTCAGAGCTTCCAACGCCTCTTGTTCCTTACCTCTGTATAGACAGCTTGTCTAAAAAATCCAAAATCCAGGCTAAGTCACTTACCACATGCATAGAAGTACAGTCTTGAGGGTGAGAGAAATTACAGGACCATTGATAGCACAAGTTTATAAATAATTACCTTGTTTTTTCCATCATTTATGTTGATGTTCAAAGGGTCAAGAAATCATTCAAGAGGTATCCCATCCACACTGTACAGGAGGCATTATAGGCTTAGAAGTGTACATTTTTGTAATAAAGTTTCGCAAGTAGTCCAGAGCTGCAGAGCTGGAGGAGTCCAGTCTGCACAGCAGTACTGAAGTCAGACACACACTGTGGGAGGGTTGCAATCTGCAGTGCAGCTCTCCACAGTCAACCCCATCACCGTTTCCATGCTATTCCCTAAGCACACCATAACTCATGGATGTGGAAGAGCACGTGGCTATCTGTGTGTTCATGTCCCAGCAGCAGGTTATCTCAGTTATCTAAGATTTTCAAGACAAGAATGCATTTCAGCTAGGCTTCCCAATTTAAATAACCTGCAACCAGTCACTAGTGCACTTCCTCAAAATGTGAACTTTGAACCTCAAGCTGAAAGATTCTCTGTCCTTTTGTCACTGCCTCACCTCCATCTGCTTCTATTTCTCAGTTACCCTTGTCATCCTTTCTGGTCCTTTTCATTCTTCCAGAGGTGCCCTGTGCTGCTTCTGATTAAGCATAACAGCAGCAGGCAGACAGTGAAGGGAACAGCACCAGTTCATGCCCAGAGCCAGCAGCAGCAGAGAGCTACCAGGCTGCAGGGGGTCTGTGGTGCTTCTTGGCACAGCTTCCTGTCTGCTATCCCATACGTGGTGTTTGCACATGCATCCAGTGCCACACCAGACTCTCTAAACATTAATCAACACTTATCAGTGGGGAGCTATTCTGCCCCATTTTGGAAAATATCTATATTATACCTAGTCACTGGTACTCTTACACCAAAACCTGTATTTTTTAAAAGCACAGTGAACAATTTCATTAGATTTCAATATTTCTAGTTTAAGAATTAAAGCACAAAAAAGTCTTGTGCATTAATATGGTTGTTTTTTTTAACACTACCACCTTAACCTTTTCTAGATATGTTTCCTATTTATTCTTTATATTTTGATTATCTTGTTGGTACCTACCATAGCAGAGGCCTCATTCATGTTTGATTTTGTATGCATTTCTAGAAGTTTTTAAGCCCTTACTTCCCTCTCAGTGGATGTCCTCAGTTAATTATGTGTGCCTTCTGCATTTATTATATGGGATCAATGTATTCTCATCTGAATCTTCCACTAGACAGGTTTTCCAACTTAAATAATTCACCAGAGAAAATATCTTGCCTCCCCCTACACACCATGATTCTCTTGTGTCATTTTAACTCCATTTGAAAAAAATAGTGTTGCAATTAAAGAACACTGCACACAGACACTACAAAACAGCAATGTCACCACAATATGCGATATGATTTATGATAGTACAAATAATCAATAAATTGAGTTTTTTCCTCAGTTTAACAAAAAGCAGATGACCTGTAGAAGTCTGACCTCCTTTCAAGATCAGACAGTATTTACTTCTAGTGAAATAAATTGTTTCTCCTTTCAGGCAATCTTGTCAATTTCTCTTCAGCAATGTGCTGGAATTCATCATCTCCTATTCTTACTCTTTGCCCTACCATTTGGTAATCACATAATTGTAACCTAACAAAAAAAACCCTAAAAACTTCCAAAGCTATAAAAACTGGAAACATCTCAGCCCATATCTAAAACATTCAGGGACCACAGTTCCCTGGTGAGGGCTTATGATAGAAAGTTTCCATTCAGCATATTCATCATGAAAACTCACACCAGGTCAAATCAATCCCCCCTGTTCCACACCTGGTCCTAGGCAGTGGCAGACACTTCCAGAAAGGTGTGTGTGTATAGACAAGAAAAAACAATCACCCCAAAGATACTTCACCAGCCCCTTGTATGGCCTAGTGACTATCTCAACATTCTCCCAGTTTGTCACCAAACAGATCAAACCTTGCAGAGTCTATGAAAGAGCTGAAATCCAACCACATGGGCCACCAAGCCTTGCTGTGTCACTGTAGGAGAGTAGGATGCTTGTGTCCAATTTAGGACAAAAATTTCAAAACCATATTTCAGAATTGCTTAATATTTATCATTGCAGTGAATTAGGAGTTTCTTCTCACTTGCTGGGCTTGCCCTTTTCTCCCATCCTCATCTCCATAGCTGTATTTTGTCTTCCCCAGCCATTTTCCCAAATCCATGGACTTCCCAGTACTGTAAGGTCTGTCCATGTCTCATAAAGAATGGTTTGGTGCTGAAGTACTCGCATATAACTGGCTCAGGCAATAATATCAGAGTACTGAAGATAATAATCTCCACTCCGCATAGCTCTGGGTAGCCATTCAAGCACATATGTTGGCTCTGTGAATGGCTTGTGCAGCTATGCTCAAATCTTGATTTCCTATGCATACCTTTCGTTAGTGAGTCCCTGGAGAGGAGAGCAGCCACACTTTCCTGCCACCTGCTCATTGTTCCTGGAGGCTCATTTCATTCCAGGAAACTATCCTGGGCCAGTTCCCCACAAGGAATGACTCAATTCAGCCCTATGCTCTTAGTCCACATGGCCTAACTGTGAGAATGAGCTTTTAATCTCTCTGGGGCAGGAAAAGTCTTCTCAGCACTTTTACAGCTGTGTATATACTTTAGAGTGCTCTATAAATACAGCTCTAAATCTCCGTATTTAAAAGAGATGGTGGAGCATGTCTTACAAGAAGTAACACAAGGGCCTGACAGGAGAGCTGCTGCCATTCATTCCCCAACTCATCCACCAAGGAGGGAATCAGGTGGCTGTCACACCTGAGCTGCAAAACTGCTCCTCAAGCAAGTTTTGCTAAATTATTCCACTGTGTTCCTCCTTCTGCATTTTCACCACTCCTTGAAGTGACAAACCTTCCCATGGGAGTGCTTATAGGAATGCACAAAACATGGGGCAAAAAACATAGGCCCACTGAGCTCAAGCCTTACTGGAGGCTAAAGAACTACCCGGACAAATCTGCTCTATGGCAATTTCAAAAGTTGCTTCCCAGGTAGTAACTTGAACTCTAAACATAAACAGGAATCTCAGACAAGAATTAAACCTCTACCTATTCTTCCAAGGAATTTGGATTTTGTGGTTGTTTATGCTCCTTCTTACCCTGCTTCAGCAACGGAGCCAGTCCTTAAAGTCATTCACCAGCATCCTTGGCAGTGTTACAGCCCAGATGCCAAGCTCTGAATCCTCATTCTCTTCCCCTGCTACTATAGCAGCAACATCTGCGCCCATGGTTATTTCCTGGCTGGCCTCTTATCAAGGCTTCTTCTCCGACTTTGTGGCTAAGGCCAGTGCTGTTTGTGATGACAGCTGTTGCACTGGTGCAGAACCAGCCATCTGGTGACTGATTTGTCCTCTTGGACACTATTTTCTTCCAGCTGTCAGGAATTTACTGTTGGACTGGAAATAATTTGGTATGTAAATACATACCTCATGATACTCAAGTTATTACTTTCATGGGCAATTCAGTGGTCTCATCATAATTCCCATATCTGAGTGCAACCACAGCCACCTCACTTCCCTCAGTATGGAGAGTGGTGGGTATGATCACTCAAGGCCAATAAACTTTTCAACAGTTTCAAGCCTACAAGTATGATCTTTTGACTCTTTAGATTTAATAAACCCTCCTCAGCATGCCCATGTTTGTGTACTCCAGCTTTGGGAATACAGTTCCCCTCAGACTGCTGCTTTTCTGAACTCTTAAAGAAGAGATTTTTACCATTTACCTCATGCTGTTATCATTCATTCCTAGCTGGCCTGTCCCAGAGGCATGCTGCTGACAGAGGCTGCATGCTCTCTCTAAGCATCCTGCTTCTGATCTGCCTTCTTATCACTGTCTCTTGGATGCATGGCGACAGCCCAGGGCCTTGGAAATGTTCCTCTTCCCCCAGGCAGATAGAAAAGCAGAGGGTCTGCTGCTCAAGAATGGACATAGCATTTAATCTTTTCTTCCCCAGTGCCCAATTTTTTTTTATTGGACTAAAAATTGACAAATTCATGATAGCATGTTTCTTAAGGGAAGCATGGCTCCTTAAGACAGTTAACCTTACAATTATCCTGCCAGCAATAGCTGCAGAATCTTTCTGTTCACATTCCTAATCTGACATTTAATAATCTTATATGCTGCATTAAGACTTGATGTAAATGAGTCCAGAAAATGATTTGAAAATGTTTTCTCTCATTTCAATTCTGATGTCATCCTCTATCCATCAGTGGTGCAATTAAATTGTTCCATTCCACAGCAGAAAATACAAACAGAAGTAGGCACATTATTGCATTTGCACCTTAGTGGAAGTAATTGCCCTCAAGATGTCCTAGTGATGCTTTCTTTAACACTAACACTTCATAAAGGTGAGTTTTTTGATGGAGAGCTTTGGGGTTTCAGCTGACTGTTGGGGAATGCAGAGGTCATGCAGTACATCTAGACTGGGACAGCAATAACTCATAGTCAAAAGTTAATTCGCAGGTCAGGAATTTATATATAAATTTGAATTTGTCAGCTTCATTCACCTGCAGCAATATCTTTATTCACCACCATCAAATGCTTTCCTGGTGGAGCTGCACAAGATTATTTCCACCCCACAACTACCAGGAGAAAATTAAACAAAGATGCACTAAAGTGAAGTCTGGAAGAATACAACTGCGGATGCTTGCATTAAAAAAAAAAAAAAAAAAAAAAACAAACCACAACAAAATTTAACTTTTACAGTTAAACTCTCCATTTAATGGAAAATAAGATACCTTTCCCCTGAGGAACATAGCAGGATTTACTATTGTTCTACAAGCCCCATTTCTCTGCTTTCTAAGGAAAGGAGTTAACTTTTCAGCCAAATAGCTTGTCCCCTTCTCCACACCCTGTCCAAGTGCATGGCTGAGTCCTCAGCAGCAGTGCAGGGCTCTTGCAGCCTCCTCAGTTACCGGTGTCTCCTGCAGAATTCAGGCAGTCCCCAGAGCTGACATAGTGTACAACAGCCAGGCCCTGCTGCCCACTCTTGTGCCAGTGTCCTCTCCTTCCCAGCTCTGTGACTAACATCCTACACTTTTAGCATGGTGTAGGAATGGTTCCAAGAGTATAAGGTTATTACTTTTAGGTTCTCCTCAATTAGTAACAGACAGCAGCAGGACAAGAACACTTGCTACTCAGGGTGATTAAGGGGTTCTTTTTTGCCTTTACAAGATACCATGAAGAGAAAACGGCAAACGGAGGTAAGCTGGGACTTCATTTTGTGCAAAAGTTAGGTTGAAATGGTTTTTTGAGACACAAACCACACCAGTACACTACCGATTTCAAAGCCTCAGCCCTCCACCACCTCACCAGAAATGCAGTCTGGGCTCTGCACGGCTTCATGCCTTCCAGCTTGGCCCTTGGCAACCTGCTTTCCTGCATTTGTAACCCCTCTCTCCCCAGCCTGTGTCCTAACATGCTGGTAACAATAACAGTTCTGAAATCAAAATGCTTTGCAGGCCAAAAAGCTGAGCTCAATCAACGCAGGGGGAAAGCAAACTATGGAGAGCTATTGTTTCTGAAAACCATCCAAAAACTCTTGGCGCTTCAAGGCATTCCCAATGTCCTTTGCACTATTTCCAGGAAAAATGATTCCCAAGGCCTCGCATATTAAAAAAAAAAATCTGGCTTATATCAATAAACATGATAACTGCTGTATTTTTCTCTTTAATCAGAGCACAGCTAGCATGTAGAAGCAATCAGAGCTGAGTCAAATAGCCTGTTTCAAGTGTAGCATTTCAAAACTCTCATTCGCTGTGGAAGAGTGTAGATTAACCCCTGGGACTCCAGAACCTGCACTTCATCTTGTATATTTATGTAATGCAAATTCTTGAAGAGTATTTGTGGGCAGATGTTGGTGGAACAAGTGGTAGATGAGGTAGAAAGGCAGTTTTCTGACCAAACATACCTATTCAACTTGCCTGTCTTGTGAAATAGGCAGTACCTGGACCAGTGCTTGCACTGCAAGCCTAGAAACAGAATTGCTTGTTCTGATCCCAAATCTCAACACAGTGACATCAAACATTTAAAGCTCAGTAGGGTCGCAGGGCATTTGGAGATGAAGAGTACACTACCTTCCTCATCTGACCCAGGAAATCCACTTTGCAGTTGAAATGTAAATGAAGACTCAAAGACCTGCATGGTGCAGGACAATATCATGGTTCAAAACACTGAATCAGAAACAAACCATTGACAATCACTACTGAGTCATTCCTATATATTGTTTTGACTAGCTGTGCAACATAAGTGTGTTGCACTTAAAATCACGATGATAGGCTATATTTTGTGTCATTTTAGCTATTCAGAGAGAGAAACCCTTCTACTCCCTGATTTATGAGCAGTTCTTGCAGTATTACATAGCCAAAAAAAGAGTTTTAAATATCTCCGTTCCTGTCCACAGTTTCAGGTAGGTGGCTTGACAAAGAACTTAAAAATGAAATCTTAGATGATCAGGTGTACTTTAAGACCTTACAGATAAAGAAAAGCCTTTAAGATTAAGAAAGGTGTTAAGGCATAAATGGCCACGATGGTGTAATTTTTATTTACCCACCCACTGCTCCAAGAATCACATTTTGAAGATATAAGCAAGGGTCTAATACCCCTGTAAAAACAGTGAGAAGCTTGTGGCTAGTTTTCAGATTTCACACCACATGCTGTGTCTACCACAGTCCCATGGAAGAGCTGCTGCCTTCATGGCACTGTGAAATGAAACAGCCTTTCAAATTCATTTCATGAAAACAGATCAATTATGGGTTAGGGAACTTGGGAGTGTTTTCCAAGCAAATGGTGCACTTTATTAACTTCTACCTCGCATCTCTATCACTTTCCTACCTATTAGACTTCCCAAACCTTTAACTTTGTCACAATATTTAACATAGGTATTTTATTTCCAGAATAACTGTGAGGCCTTTTACATGTCATGAAAAGTGAAAGCACAAATACCTAATAACAATGAATCAGCTTAATTTCCTCCAACACTGATTTCATGAATGTTTTTAAAAATACATAATTTATTACGCAGATTCAGTGCAAAGGATTATGTCACAATGTTGGATTTTGTTTTGGCTTTGTATAAGTTTGGAATTTTTTAAATTTTATTAAAAGCTTTGCAGCTGCTCTGCTTTGAAACTTTCAGCCTCAAAAACATGGGACTATCTATTGGGAAAGCACCATTTAGCTGTGTCATATCTGTGCAACATTATGACAGTTTTCTTCATGTAGCAGCTAGTCCTAACATTGATAATCCCTGCTCTGCATTGCCGGGTAATGGGATTCCCATGATTTAGGTGTTAATGCCTTTGGGACATCTAAGCTACTGGAGCTAAGCAAATGAACTCTTTTGTTTACTACTTTTTATAAAAGAAGTTCTCAATTCAGTATTTTTGTAATTTGTCTGCAACAAAGTTAAAACCACCTTTATGAAGACTGACATTAAATTGGGAGGTCACTCTGAACCGGTGTAGAGCTGAAGGGCCGCAAAAAATCACTCCATACCTTTAGGAAAGAAACATAGTACTTTTTCAATTACCAGTACAAAGCTCACTTAGGGCATAAAAGTAGACTTCTCATCCTTAATAAAGAGTAACAAGGACAAAACCTTAGATCTAATCTGATTTCCTTCCTGCCACTGCAGAGACCCCTGGAAAAGCCGGACGGCCTGGATGTGTCAGACCAGAGCAAAGAACATCCTCAGCATCTGTGTGAGAAGTGCAAAGTTTTGGGCTACTACTGCCGCCGAGTGCAATAAACCGTCAAAGTGGCCTCTTCCCATCCCCATCATCCTTAGAGATTCTCTGGCAGCATGCGATCAACAGCAGCACAACAGATCAAGATAAAAGCTAAAAGAATTGCCAATATTGCCTATCTAATAATATGCCTTACCATTAATAGAATGTAACATTTCTCCTGTGCATGTGCATGCATGCAATAGGTATTTACAGGACTATGATTTGTATACATATATATGTAAATTTATATATGTACACACATAAGGTGTTACTGATGATGTTCACTACAGAACTACAGTTACAGGTTCTGCTGATTGTTTACACAGACCCTATATCACAGCCAGGTGAAATGAAGTACTTTTCAAAAGGCAAGGAATAATATTCACAAGGAATATTTGTTACATGTATGGCTTTTGCAGAGATTCAGTAACTGTGGGGCCACTAATTGTAAGCACTCACCCACAACACGATCACTATTCTTATTATATGACAAGACAAAGGAAGATGAAACAAGCCACAGCATAAAAGGGGAATTACTGCTTTCCCAGTTTTAGAAAGTCTTAAGAGTTTTGTGCTGCTGATTTCTTGGACTTTTTTTCTATTTGTTACCATCTCTTGGGCAGGGCTTAGGCAAAATAATTTTTGCAGGACATGGAAAAAAAAGTGAATAATTGTTTGAGGGGTGTGGGTTGGGTAGGAAGGGAATGCCATAAGATTCCAAGAGGTTTTTGGAGGAGACAAAATTGGCTTGCTTATGCAACTACCAGATCCTTTCCTTGTCATATAAACCCACTGACATGGCCCCTTCTATGTGCATGGCCTGTTCATTAGGCCACAAGCTTCATAAATTTACAATGAATAAGGGGATAAGAATACTTAAAACTGACCCCAATACCCTTTACTGAAAGATTAGCCAAACTTACTATTTATAGTAGTTTAAAAGCCACTTTCTGGAAATATTTTATGTCCTGTTTTCTACTATAGAAATTTGTTATAATATGAAACATGTTAGCCATAGGGGTGTTTTAAGGCATGGAGAACACTCTATATATAACCCTCTTTCTTTATGTCTTCCTGAAGAAGACCCACATACCTGGGTAGAAATTTAGGAATTATATTTCATTGTCCAATTTCAGGTAGAACTTTGCACAGGGACAGCTTGCTGCAAAGAACATCTCGTCAGGGATTGGCAAATATAAACTGAAAGTACCTCGAGATAGTATCCTGTTTGTATGGCTACGTCAGAGTACATTGGCAAAAGGACACAACAAGCAATTAATCTGTAGCATTCACTAAAAAAATTAGATGAATGTTTGAGGGGGGGGTTACATCAGCAATTTATATTTTTATGAAGTTTCCTTTAGGGAGATTGTTTTGTGTGAATGATACTTAGAGAAAACAATTTAAATCCTAAATAACTTGATGTGAACTAAATGTGTTCTGAGGACTAGTTCTGTAATGCAGAGACAGTGGGGGGTTTATGCCAAGTGATAGCAGGGTGTTACCAGTATGTCAAGACAAGCTCTTATAAAGAAAGTGGAAAACTTATCACAAGCATTCACCTGCTTTGCTATAAGCAGGGCAAAATTGCATCTGCTTGTTTGGTGGGAGTGGCAGGTACATCTCTTGCAAATGCCATTATTTACGGGCAGCCCGAGTGCCCCAGCCTGCTGCTCACAGCAATGGACAAGCATCCTGACTCCTGGCTTCTGACCACAGCTCTCCCATAGCTCCCTGATTCTGGGCAAGTCACAAGATCCTTCTGGACCTCAGTTTCCCCAGCTGCAAAAAGGGGGTAATAATACTTTAGCATACCTACCTCACAGGAGAGTTGTGAGGTTTACTTAATATCTCTTAAGTGTTTTGGCATCACTGGATGAAAAGTGCTATGTAATGCTAAAATAGAATTAACTAAATTAATCACTTGGAAACTACTTTTGCCCAGTTAGCAACTCCAACTAAAATAGCTGAAAATAATGTTATTGAAAGTAACACTAATAAACAGTTCAGTTGCCTTAGTGAAGAGATGCAGTTTTAGCATTTTGAAATGCAAACACATTCTTTTGCACAGATCCACAAATTAACTTAGAGACAAATTCTCTCAACAAAGATACTAATCTCTCTATACAAATAAGAAAATACACAAGCAAATCTAGGGGTGGATTTTCTAAGCTTGACCTCTAGGATTAATCTCAATAGTTTGTTTCAAGCATGAGTAATTTTGAAAGAGCAGCTTTTTAAACCAGATCTATTTTTTCCTCTTGAGCACTTAATAGTACAGGAACAAAAAAAAAAAAAGACCTAGATGGTTCACATCTAGCTAAAGAACATGTAGAAAAACCCCCTTAGATGAAGATAAGGGAAAACGTTATTTTATTTTCTTCCTGAAACTAAGGTGTTGCTATCAAACATTTTGTTCAGCACTGAAATAATCTCCCTGTTATGATAACCACTAAAACCAGTAGAATAGCACAACTCTTGATATAGCTGTATCACTATATAACACACCACCAGGTTCTGATAAAAAGCTGACTAAAAGACATTATAAGCATTGGTATTTTCATTACAGTGCCCTATTAAGAATTGTTTATCCAGATTCAACACTGCAAGGCAATGCCTTTAGTTTATGAATTTGTAGATTGTACTAAAAACACACGTGATCTACTTTAACACAATGTCTATAGGTGTAGCATAATAATTTTTGAGAGCACACTTATGAGAGTTCAGTATTTATATTATTCATGTGTTCCTAGGCAGAAGACATATAAAGTATTAAAGTGATACTTAGCACATCTGTAACAAAGAGGAGAGCAGATTTCCCCGTGCCCCGGCGCTGGGGGAAAGCAGATGAAGAGCACAAGGTGTGAAAAGCAAGGGGGGGACACTGCGGTGGTTTGTGCTGCCCAAGGCGGAGGCGCAGATCTGGCAGCGCGGGTGGCAGCGGGCACCGGGTCCCTGCACAGGCTGAACCCCTGCCTAAAACCGGCCCGGGCAGGGCAGCAGCGCCGAGCCCGGCCGGGGCATCCCTCTGTCCATCCCCGCATGGCAGCAATGCCGAGCCCGGCCGGGGCATCCCTCTGTCCATCCCCGCATGGCAGCAATGCCGAGCCCGGCCGGGGCATCCCTCTGTCCATCCCCGCAGGGCAGCAGCGCCGAGCCCGGCCGGGGCATCCCTCTGTCCATCCCCGCATGGCAGCAATGCCGAGCCCGGCCGGGGCATCCCTCTGTCCATCCCCGCATGGCAGCAATGCCGAGCCCGGCCGGGGCATCCCTCTGTCCATCCCCGCATGGCAGCAGCGCCGAGCCCGGCCGGGGCATCCCTCTGTCCATCCCCGCATGGCAGCAATGCCGAGCTCGGCCGGGGCATCCCTCTGTCCATCCCCGCATGGCAGCAATGCCGAGCCCGGCCGGGGCATCCCTCTGTCCATCCCCGCATGGCTTGGCTGCCGGATTGGAGCTTTGGGCCGGAGCATTGGCTCCACACTCGAGTCTGTGCAGTGGGAGGTGCTGGAAAAACACATCCACATAATTGTGGATAGCAGCTTATGACCATTGGCTTTTAGTTGGTGGCACAGAAGGGACATTTCTGAGTTCTTATTTCAAAGGGAAAAAAGGACTATTGATTACAAAATATAGATTATTTCTACTCCCTCCCCACCCGAAGGTAATTCACCTATAGATGTAACCAGCTCTCTCCAAACCAGAAAAAAAAAGTGAAGGTGCAGATTTTTGAGTGGAAAACTGAGGAATTGATTTATCTTTTAAAATGTAGTGACTGCCTTCTGATGTTCTCTAACTAGCTCTGCATTGGGAGCATCAGCTAGCAATCAGTTGAAGGCATTAGTAGACAGTATTGGCCAGAGTGAAGCAAGCATCAATAAAAAGAGTTTTAAATCAATACAGGCCTCCCTAAACTGAGTATTCTTTAGGGCTGTACCTGAGAGCAGTTTGGCTCTGTGCGTGTATTTGGCAAACTGGATTTTCAACCTCAGATATTTACTGTTGACAGCCCACCAGTATATCCTGTCCTATTCTACTTTTTAATTTTCACCTTTTTTTTTTAAACTTCCATTTATTTCTTTAAAACCAACAACAACAAAAAAAAAAATAAAAAAAAAAATAAACATCCCACAATTTGTTTCATGAGTTGGTCATAACATTTCATATCGAATTTGGCATTGGCATGCCTCTGGAAAAATGTTTGAGTAATTTGAAACGTGTGTCATAGGTTTTTAGCTGCTTTAACCTAATGAGGCTGCAATGAAGTTATTGCAAATCCTTCATTTAAAGATGATGAAGAAATATCCTAGTAGTTTAAAGGATGGCCCCATTTTAGCCAGTTCCTACTGCTGCTACCACAGATGTAAAATGAAGCCACACAAGCAAAATTTGAGGCATTTTTGTCTCAAAGTTGCTATTTAACGTCAGATAAATACACAAGAGTATATATTATTTCTGAAAATAGGTGTATTTTGAAGTTCCCCATTATATGGGACTTAGTTTTTAAACTAAAAATGTGAAGTTGACATATGTCTGAGAGAAGCCTTATACCTAGAAGTATTATCTGCATTTTACCTTTTTATATAACATGAAATTTAGATTATACATGGATTTTATACCTGTGACACTCTAGCATTTTTTAAAAGAAAAAGAAAAAAAGAAAAAAGAAACCCAAAACCTACTTAAAACGTTAAAAGTTTAGAGCTTTTGAAAATATCAGACTCCATAGACTAGTCATCTTTGTCCTGCAGTTACAATGAAGATTTTTTTTTTGTCCTATTCTGGATCCTAAGAGTTGTTCACTGAACAGTAAGCAATAAATCATCAACACATGTTTTTCAAGTTAAGTAGATAGACATGTATTTTCCACTTGCCTTTGCCAACATATTTTAAAATGTGATTGAACTATCCCCATAGAAAAATCATTCTTTCAGATATCACTCCACTCCCAACTGGGCTTCCACCCATATCTCTTTCTTATCTGCAAAACCAGTGCTGTCCATAGAGTTTGCTGTATCGCTCAAGTGCTCAGAGGGCTGTTTGAGATCTTAGATATAGGGATGATGGATTGTGTTTCTAGGATGAATTTCAAAGGGACAATCGTGTGCAGTTACTAGCTATAGATGATTGATATAAATGTTTACCCCTGTATGAAGTATTTTACAGTTTTACTTGCAGATGTGTATTTATCTTGAGTTATACTTGACATAGAGTTTCTTTCAATTTTTTTTTAATACTATGTGTGTATTTTGGAAACCTTTCTAGATGTTAAAATTTTTGAATGGTTACAAATATTTCTTATAATACTGAATTGTTATCTGGAAACTCTTTGCAGTAACTTTTTTGTATATATTTGAGGGCCTTTTTAAAAAAGTATTGTTTGTTTTTTGGGCAAAGTTTTTACAATTGGGAAGCTTTCAGAAGGGCCTTCCTCTCAACTAGGATACTAACAGAGGTAAGAGTTTTCTTAAGTATTTTGCAGTATTTTGCAGAACTAAGGATGTATCCTCAAGAAAATATTTATGGAAATAATTTACTTTTTTTTTTACAATGCTTTTGTCTGTATAAAGTATGCAACAGAACTACATTAAGAAGGAAATATTGTCTACATAAAATATTATATGAAAGTTGGTACATAATTCTGACAAAAAACCTTGCAATTCTTTAAGCCATATTGTTTTTGTTATCCTTGGATGAAAATATCAGTATTAAGTAACCAGTGTATTATTCAAGTGCTTAGACTTATATGAAAATGCTTATTGGTTTATTTATGTGTATTTGGGGAACGAGTGCTAGAAAAGCTATCACTAGACATGTAGCAAGTGAGGAGCAAATAACAGTATACTGTCACTTTATGGCCTTGTGAGAGACACCAAGGTGTTGGAAGCACTGTGGAGACTCAGCTTCCAGAAACTCCGAAGCACAAGTGGTGGGTTTCAAATGGTGGCTCTTTGCTTCCCCATAACTAGAGGGGAAGAAAGTTGGTTGGGACACTGTTTAACTTGACTTTCACAACTCTTTGCAGACTGTGAGCTCAGCTATGCAGTATCATCTACAGCAATAATATCAATCAAAGGATGTAAGAGAAAAGGATTGAAGTAGATTATTGTAGGGGTTTACGTTTATTTTAATTAGAACTCATAGCAATATAGAATATGCATGTGCACGTATTCGAAGCATTTTACACTTTACATTTCATGTAGTTTGATTATATTATGAAGGATTGAGTTTTTAGTTTGATATTTTACCATGCTAAAATGGGAGGTCTGCCCAGCCCTATACTGGATTCTTGTTTCCTTTAAAAGGTTATTTAGTACAGCACTCACTGCATTGTGTAATAGTGCTAAAACTAACACTATTGTATGAATTTCTTCAGCTTTAAGAAAAAACTAGCCTAACAATTATTACATTTGTTTAACTGTACTTACTGACCTTGTCAGATTCAGTTGGCAAATTGTGTAATTTCTTTTTCTGTAACTGTTAATAAACTTGTACAGCTAAAACAAACAAAACCTATGGACAAAGGCCTCAGAGGTACCAGTTCTGTTTCAGCAATCAAGATGACAGCTTGCTCATCTGGTGACTGTGTTGCTACTGAGACTGTAAAACCTCTGTTGTGGATTGTCCATAAAATGGCATTCCGACATGTGCCTTATTTGCTGGATAGTATACAGCTTTCCTCTAGTATTCTAGCATTTTAATGCTGTATTAAAGTATTGCAAAAAACCCAGCAAGAGCATGGTGTGGTTTTCTTGAACATTCCTTGAACATTATTCCCAGCTGCAATGGGTTCCTGGTTATGGCCTGGCCAGCCAGCCTGGTTCCTGAGGAGCAAACCTGCCCTACCACAGCGGTGACCCAGACCATGGGAAGAAGACTCTCCACTGCTAGTGGGACACCTTGGGTTAATGGTGCCAGCTCCTGTTTTTAGCAGCCTATGCCTTCTCCAGGAAAACCTTCTATAATCAAATTACACTTGTAGCCTTTGGTTGGATAGGAAAGTTTATGTGCCAGAAAGTTGCTTTAGTGAAAAATAACTTTCACCATTCTTTGCAAACACAAGTTAACAAGAACTAGACCTACTAAATGCTTGCTGTGTATTAGCAATGCTCTTCTCACACTCCCAGCCAAATTTCAGTGGCAAGTACCTTTCTCCTGAGACTGACAATACTGTAGTGATTGGAAGTTAAAATAAGGGTGTTAAGAAATTAACTTTGGATTTTCAGTATCCTGCCTCTAACACAAGAGATCGCCTTCCTTTAAAACAAGCAGAAAATTTTTATTAGACACACCAGCACACATTTTTTTATGCCTGACATCCCTACAAAACACACTGTGTATTTGCCACTTGGAGATCTTCACCATATTGACACCATTTCTATCACACAGCAAGTCTGATTTCTGGATTGAGTCCTCATTCAGTCCACATGAGAGAGAGCAAAAACACGTCCATGTTTGTGCATTGTTAGACAATGATGAAAGAAGAGTTGACAAGGAATTGTACAGTTCTGAAGCCTTGAAAACAGTGACTATTTCATCAAATGGTGAAAGACATCCCCAGCTGAGCCCCATGGAAAGGGAAAGCACATATTCAGAACTTGTTGGTAAATTTTTGTTTGAAAAATAAAACATACTGCTCTTCACTTAAAATTTGGCTACAGCACTTTCCTATAGCAAACACAAGCCATGAATCCAAGCTCAGAACTGAAATACTCCTTTCTTTTTACAGAAAACCTGGGGCTTCCCAAAAACCCACAAACACCTCAGATTTAGCACTCAACTGAGACAAGAAAACAAGCTGAGTAGAACCACAAAGTCTTAGCTCCCTATTACCACATTCTCTATGATTCCTCAAAGAAATAACACTTCCATATTTAAAATAAAAGTAGATGGACACAAACAATATGGCATCAACAAAAACAATCAAACTACTCTTGCATCATTTTTCATTGCTGAGGCATTTCCCCTTCCTGCTCTGTGTGAATGAGGTCAAGAGACCAACCCACTTGCAATGGAAGGGCCAAATGATTCCCACTCCAGGAAAATAATAGGGCTTTCATTAGCAGGGATTTTATATAACACTGATACTTTGAAATAAAAAGCTATTTCATTATTCTTAAATGCAAACCCATTTAAACAGCACACCAAGGCTCTTACACCTCATGTTAGTCACATCACACCAAAAGCTTCTCCTCAGATCCTCCCACTGTATAGCAGGCATACAGACTAGACCTAACATCCCAGCTAGGAAGGGGAATATTCACGGCCATATAACACAGTCAAATATTTAAAAGGCTGCTCCTGTCTCCATACCCCTCTGCAAAACTCTGTACACAAGAGACGTTGGCAAGGAAAAAGGAACCCAAAACACCAAGGGCTGAATGCTGACAGCCAGGTCTTTCCACTAAGAACTAAAGAAACCTCTTAACTGGAGCATATAAAATTCTTACTCTTGATCAGTATATGTAGTTTGTGATCCTGAAAAACAGAATGCAACATCTGGGTTTTCTTTTCTCCACTGTTTGCCTTCTGGACTTAGAGAAACAGATAATTTTTCAACTCCTGTGTGGGGACAACCAGCACTCCTTCTCATCAAGCACTTTTGTTTTACTCAAAGTAATTCAATTGTTCTTCCCCACCATCTGTATCTCAAACACATTTCAGATAACCAAACAAAGAAAACTGATCATTATACCAAAACTGCAAAACCTCATTCAAACAACTTGGATTAATACCTTTCACAATCCTTCTGCAAGCTTTGTAAGACATTTTGCAAATGAACATGCTGAGAAACACCTACCTCAGTTGGCCTTTATGAGGTCTTTATCCAAAGGACCAAGACTGAAGCAGAGGCAGTTGCAGTTGTGAGGTGTTAGAGCATCCCTGACGTGCAGCCCAGGGGAGCAGAGCAGCCAGCACTGCTGTGGAAGAGAACAGCACTGTGAGACAGCCCTGGCTACAGCATTGGCCAGGCACACGGCTCCAGGGCTGGTGAGACCAGGAGCAGCAGTAACCCTGGGCATTCTTTGAAAGCTTTTTGCCTATGCCATGAGCTTAGCTAAATAAAAATACAGTGGTCATTAAGTTTTTTTGGGTTTTTTTTTAGTAAGAGGTAAGAAGGACCTTATATGCCCAGTTTACCCAACCAAACTCCATGCCTGCAGAAAAAGCAAATCATAGCCAAATGCTTTATGTACATTTTAAGGGGAGTAGGGTGTAAACCAAAGATTTTCTTCTAATTGCTGTTCTAGTTTCCTCTTCACCAGCTGAGGCCAGAGAGAGAATGCCAGAACACCATAAGAAAGCTTTCTCTTAAACAATTTCTGAACACATCAAAGCATCAGGTATAGGAAATTTAACACTAGCCAGCTTTCCATTAAGTTTCCTTAGAGTTTTGCAACATAAGGAGGTACAACTCAATGGATTTCCAAGGAGCCAGACATACCCCGCTTGATTTCACCCAGCAAAACTTGAAGGAATAATACAGGAAAACACTGCAGAAGTAATAGGAAGCAAGACCTCAAAACTCCCTGCTTGCAAATGAAACCATGATAAATAGACAAATACCACTAGCACAGGGAAAAAAAATACCTCTGCTGAGTACCCTCAGGTCAAAATCCAGAGAGTTGAAACCCACAGCCCCTGAAAAGGGCCTCTCTTTTCTCTGCCTCACTTATATTGGCTACTAGCCCTGATTGCTGAGGGCTCCATCTGTGCTGGCCAGCTGTGTGGGGGGTGGGAAAGGGATGGAGGGGAATGGGGGTGGGCACCAGCTCCTCCACAGGTGCAAGCGCTTCCTGCCTGGCTGTGCCGGCTGCAGCACAAACCCGAGAGCCCTCTCCAACACTGCTGCAGGAAAAAAGAGCACAGACATCAGTGCCGCCAACAGGAATCTTCACAGGCGGCTGGGAGGCAAAGGACAGTTCAGTTCACATCCAGGAGGGACAACCCTCATTTTAATGTTTGCACAGTTAACTCTTCCACAGCTGCAGAAATGTCACTAAGGGATATACACAAATAAAGTTCACTAGACAGAATCTTGAATAGAACACGTTGAAATCAATCAATTAAAATTGCTTTCCAGCATGCCCTGCTAACGCTTCTGAATGTCTTATACAATTTGTGAATACAAAGCAATTACACACAGTAACTAATGCCTTGCCCAGCTACTGAGGTGTGGTTACTTCTTTAGATAGTTGGCTACAAGTTTTTGCATTTCTTTAATTAAACTGAAGCAAAAATGTCTGAGTTAAATAAAGACAACCACTCTCACCAACATGTTCTGCGATTTGAAGGAATGAAACTAGGTTTATTAAGTTGGGAGGTGAACAGTAATTCAGAGTAGCAAAAGCAAAACCAGACACAAGTAGCAGCTGAGTCCATGATGCTCAGTGAAAGATGCCCCAAATGGTGCATATTGAATAACAGATTTTAAATTAGCTAGTAATAGTCAGGAACAAGTGCATTGTGTTATTTTGGATTGTTCAACTCAAAGTCATAATAGTTTAAATAAAGAGACAGAGAATTTGGAAGTATGAACAAGAAAATAAAGAGAAAACATCATTATATAATCCTTATCACTTTAAAAGGACAAAGCATAAATTTAAAAAATTCAGGAATGATCAAATGAAAGAAATTATTTCCTTGTGAAAGGCAACTGTGGACTGGGCCTCCATTTTCTGGAAAAGAGATCATTAAGGGCAGATGTGTTAGCATCCCACAATATAATAAATGACACAAATAAGGGAAGAAATATTAATTGCTTCTACAACTCTCCTAGAAAAAGGGAATTTTGGATACAAACATCTGAGGTAATATAATTAAAACAAAAATTTCACACAGCAGACTGAAATGCATAGTCATGGGGTATTCTAGCTGTCAAAGGAATAAATGAGATCAAAACCAACTACTAAACCACATTAAAAAAAAAAAATTAAACTCTGCCAGGGTTATTAACCACGGAGCTGTGACCCTGCTCAGGAAGTCCCAAAGCACAGAAGCAACAAGAGATGACGCCAACAGAAGGTTGACTGTCTGTGCTTCATATCTTTTCCCTCACTAAACTGCCGTAGGAAAGAGGATATCTGAGTAGGTGTTAGTCTGATTGTTGTCCTGGCCCAAGGATTATTTTTTGTATGACGTTGGGAGCTGCAATATGTGAATGTAAACATACTTCAGCTCTGTACATGAGGAAGCACATGGCACCCAACCTGACAGCTGCTGGGGAAGACTCAAACAGACATGCCCAGGGAAATACCCTTCAGTTCTCCAGCATTCATGCTCTGAAAGAAGACCTTGCAACTCACCGATGCTCACACTTAGGTGGGCTAATTGACAGGAAACTAATTGAAAACTATCATAATTTGTAGTCTCCAACAGAATATTGCACTACTGTAGCAATATTTTTTCTCCCCTGATTTCCTTCCTACACTGAACCCTGTGCACCTCTTTGCAAGAATTTAACACAAGAGAAGAAGCAATAGGGTCTCAAATAAGGCTTTACAGTCCCAGCAAAGGGGAAGTTCAGCCTGAAGTATGTGTGATTTGCTCTCTCGAGGACTGTAGGTGTGAAGTAAATCTTAGATTTTTTTTTAATAAGAATTTAATGCACTTCATAAACATGATCTTCCCTTCAACACCTTACCAGTAAATCTGGCTGATTTCAAACAGCTTTCTAAATATGATAAGTAGGAGAAATTTGTCACCTGGGTTCTTTTTGTAAAGATAGACAATACAGCAGGTAGTGATGGACATATAAACCACGCTTTCACCCTGGCACATATTCTGGTTTTCTTAAGAGTAAAAAAAGGCACTTTTTTCTTAGGGCAGATACTGTCTAGTCTCCAGCACGTAACCAATCCCTTTCAGGTACACCTAAGAAAGAAAGACAAAGGAAAAGGAAAAGGAAAAAGAAAAAGAAATCTGCTACTAATTCAGTCCAAGGCTGTGTTCTGTTACCCAGAACAAGCAAGCAAACAAACAAAAAATACCCCAAACTAATTTCCTAAAACACTCAGCTGGGTAAAGTCTGTTCAGTGATTGAAGTGAGAAATGTATGTTTAGATTATAAAATTGGAATTTCATCAAACACTCCTTCACCTGTAGATACAGGTTGTAAGTGATTGTGCCCAAAATAACTGGAACCGTAAATTTCAATCCCTCCATGCCTCGTACCTCCCCATTTTCTCTTGCATCTCCCAACTCCTCCCCACTGCCTGTATCTTGCAGCTGTTGCGCGTTTTCAGTTTGAAGTTGTATCATTACATGCTTTGCACCATCCCTGGTCTTTCAAAAACATATTTGGAATTACATTAACATGCTGTCCCCTCCAAACATCCTTAATTGTGTTGCCACACACATTCCAGCCCTTGCCCCACACCACGTGCAGCACAGCCAAACACCCTGGTGCTCTCCACTGCCAGTCACACTCTTAAGAAACTCCTTTATTCTGCAGAAGGATGCAGGTAAGTGACCACAGCCATCTCCCTGCCCATACAGGAAGCAAAACAAGGTCTCTGTATTCCAGTCAAAATTATGATTTCTGGCCTTTCTCACACAGTCCCAGTCACTGGCATAGCAGAGAACAAAAAAGTCTCCCCAAAAAAATGAGGCAGATAGCGCTGCTTTCTAAGGGCTGTGAGGTGAGTTTGTGCTTGCTCTGCTAGTCCCAGGGATGGCCAATTGCAGCTGGGTTACAGCCAAACAGTCCTGGCCTTTTCTTCTTCCCAAAGCTCCTTCTGTCAAACCTCACTGCAAGAGCTCCAGGAGGATTTCCCATTAGGGATGAATCTGATTTTTCTGTCCCAGGAATGGCCTGGTTGGAGCCTCTTTGCTTGTTTTGGTGGAGCCACTGCACAGCTCCTTGGGGTGGAGCACACACTGCTGGGGGAGCACTTTGCTCCCCCTCAGCCTTAGGGAAGACAAGTTACACAGTGCAATGGTTTTACAGCACAGCAAAAACCATCCCAACCAGAGAATGCTGGGTATGAAAACGATCTTCCTGATTTCTCCTTTCAGCACATTTTGTTGCCTAGCGAGAAGGAGGCCGAGATGGAATGAGCAGACGGGTCTGCAGGATCGGTGCTGGCAAACGTGGAAAATTTTACAGCTTCTGGCTCCAGCCCCAGCTTGTCCCCACTTTCCATGAATGCCTAATTGAGACTGTCTGGCTTTTTCCGCAGAGGTGGGAGCCAGTTTCCAGGCAGGGCATATGGGTGTATTCTGTAAGTCTTTGCCTTGTAAAGTTTTAGCACCCAAAAAAGCCTCCTGTCTCTAGGATGATTCAGTTGGCTGGTGAGGGAGTGGCTGCCAGGCAGGGGTGAGGGTTGTTGTTGTTGACAGGGAAAAACAGAGGGTAGAAGAGGGGAAGGAGCAGCTCCCTTGTAAAGAAACAATGCCACAGCAATCACCTAATTTTTTATGAGGCATGGGCCCCATTCAGGGTACTACACTAAAGTCCCTGCAAGACAGGAAACATCTACAGCTGCAGCACAGGTGCACTGGGGAGAGCAGGGTGAGGGTGTAGCCACTGTGGCTGTTCATTCCTTGACAACACCTGTGGTGCTTCTGGTATGATCCATGAGCAGGGCACTCTCTGCTCTCCCATCCCCCAGCACAGCATGTGCCAGAGACCACCTGCAGCAGTCCTGGCCCTGCACCTTCACCTCAGCCTCAGGACCACAGCAGCCCTCGCAGCTGCAGCGCTCTGCTGTGTGTTCAGAGGGGATCCCAAAACAAGAGGTGTGAGTATCTCTGGGGATGGCAGCAGCTCCCACACCAGAACTACCCAGCTGCTGTTTCCATTTGCAGAGCAGCTAAGAGCCAAGCAATGCCATAGCTCAGCATCCAGAGCGGGATGGGGCTGTCCGTGCCACGAGCTTTGCCCCGCACTGGTGTCCTGTAGGTGCCTGACTCAATATTAACTCACACCCAGCCTAGAGAGAGAGCAATCGGATAACGCCCAGCTAGGAAGCAGACTGGACTCCCCAGCATGCTGTGTTCACACTATTCCTTTCTCAGTGGGATAGACCCTGCACCTGCCAAACACAACTTGGATGATGGAGTGGCCTGGCCTATCATGGATGTTGGGGGTTTATATTAATCACATGGAAATAATTTTGGACAATTAAGCATACAGATGAAAGGCCAACTGGCTGCATATGTTCTGTGGGGCATGACCTAAAAGCAGTCCCAGTCATTGAAATGATGTAGTGTGAAAGCTGGATTAAACAGGTCAAGTAAATTTGGAGCAGCTAAAATAAACTGAACTCTCTTCCAAAACATATGTTGTGCTTGCCATATAATATTGCTGTACTGTGGTAGCATGTCCCACACATGCCAAAATTGTGATACGCTTGTTCCAGGGTCACAGTGCCAGAGGGAGAGAGAGAGGAGGGTTACTTTGGAAAAAAGCCGGTCAGAAAGTAGTTCTGTGAAAGTCATAAGCTCTCCTGAATGAGCTGCCTGATAAAGCTTTGCACATCTTCCTTGCAGCCTATCTGCCCAAATAGCCCAAGGAAGGGATTCAGTCTTACACTGAGCAATCAAACATGAATGAATGTTCTGGCCTTTTGGTTCCCCCTATAAACATTTTCCAGCCAGTGGTAAGCTGTTTTGAAAACCCCCAGCAGCTTGGCTGGAAGCTGGAGACATTTTACAACATCTGGGAACGATTCCTGAATCGCTTCCCTGCATACACCTGTATTGAACTCCATTTGCAGCAGGTTTGCTGTGGACAGACAGCCTGCAGTGCCCACCCAGGACCAGGGCTGGGAGGGCATCACCACTGGCCAGGATGGCCAGCTCCTCCTAGCAGGGTTGGCAGGGACCTGCGGGGGTGGCTGACAGTGTGAGCTGCTCGCCATTCCCCTGTGCTGACCTTGCTTTAAACATTCACCAGTAACACACACAGGGTAAAACACTTTATTGGAGTGATGTGGCCACAGAGGAAAAATAAATAAAACAGTCCTCAACCACTCACAGGCAGGTTAACAAAGCTGGGCATTAATCATTCTGGGAACACAGGGAACCCAAAGTGAGTTACAAAAGGGCTTGGATCAGCTGCACCCTTTTTCCATCACATGGTTCTCCACATCAACCCTTGCCCAGGTCAGTGCTACTCAGACTTCCACACTCTTGGATTTTTTTCCTGCCATTTAATTGCCATATGCTTTGTATTATCTTTGTTTTTACTTTGTCTTGGTCATCCCAATCCTTCGCTACACCAGATAATCAAGAGTTGACGGCAGTAAGCAATTAGATAGTAAAACACAGCACTTGAAAGATAGGAAATGTTAAGGGTTGACTCCTCAAATTCTTCCTTGTTTGGAGCCCTGTGACATGTAATGGTTTTTATCCATCTTGAACTCATCACTTGAAAAGTGCTTTTAGTCTGTATGTGTGGTTCTAGTAATGTTTTTTTGAATGGCTGTATTTTAGTTTTGTTACTAATTGCCAAAGCCCTGCCTCATTTGTGGGGCCCTGATGAAGAGTGCACATGGTGTGAAGTTCCCAGAGCTAGAGAAGGCGGGAAGGGCATGCTGCCCCGGAGACAGCTGGTCAACACACTCCTTTTTCTTATTTCTCCGTGAGAACTTCCAAATGTACCAAAGTTCGTGAGTTTGCAAGTAATATTCTAGAAATTGCACCTATAAAGCCAAGGAAAACTTTATGAATGAAGAGCAAACACTCAGAGAAGGTAAAAAAGCTGACTAGAAACTTGGGGATTCCCAACTAGCCACAGATGACCTAAGTGCTGGCCACACTGACTGGCTGGTTCTGTGCAAAATTCCTGGTAGCCAAGATGCCTGCTTGGAGGCAGAGAGAAGGGAAAAGAGAAGGTCCAAACATGAAGAAGTTCTGAATCCCAAATATGTGTGAATGTTCCTGGAGTTCAGAAATAGACTCTGAAAATAGGAGAAGAAATCAACTGCTGATATTCAAATCTTTGTGTTCTGTGTTTTATTTTCTATACCTCACTTTTTCTATATCTATTTTCTGTCAAATCTTGATCTGAAGGCTTAATGAATAAGCATTTGCTTTGGTTCAGTGCCAGCCCCACTAACCTGACAGAATAATATAGAGAGAAGCATAAACTGCAGGCAGCTTGGTGCCCACAGGGGCTTTTAGGCAGTGTGGGAAGAAGCCCTTACCCTCTGCAGAATCCCAGACCAGGTTTTTTGGCAGTCTTTCGACAAATGCTCCTTGGCTCCTTGGAAAAATGCTCCTTGGTTCCTTGGACACAGGCATCCCAGCTGTAAGGAAGGGTGACAGTAAAGCTCAACAGATAAAATCCAGTTTTTGGAGTTTGTCATACATTTATGTAGGGATTAGAAGCAGGGAGCTGACTGCAACATAACAACCCACTTCTCTTCTAAAATTACATATATATTTGAAATTGTTCCTTAAAACTTAGTGAGATGGCCAGCTTCAATGCAGCTGAAACCTCAGCACATCAGCTTGTTGGCTATCAACTGTTTTACCCAGATGAAGGGCTGATACAGCCCCTGGTTTTCTCCTGCAAACCTGTCCTGTGCTGGCAAGGAAGATGCACAGATTTCACTGACTTCAGGTGAGCCCAGCCAGGTGACTGCTCCTTGTGGATGCTGTCATGCACTCAGGACAAGATGGAAAGGACACAGCGAATGTTGACAATTCCTGAGAAACTCTACCAAAGCCAGTCCAGGGATTCACCTATTGAATGAGGCAAATCTCACTGTCATGTACCCACCATGATTCTCACAAGTCCACAGGACTGTGACAGCAGCTTGTGCTGGTGCTGGGGGGCTGCAGTGCTCCCTGGCCAGCTGCATTTCCAGCTTTTCCATCCCCCCCAGTATCATGGGACATCCTGCACCACCGACTGCAGCTGTTATTTGCTGCTGTGCTGGCAGTGAGCCCCTGAGGGGGGGTGTGTTCACTGAGGCCTATTTTATATATGTCCAGAAGGATCTTTGGTAAAATCAAACATCTGAACTATGTCAGTGCTGCACGGTTATTTCTGAAGGCTGTCTCTGGGCTGTCTGTCATATTTCTCCAGGAGACTTTTGCCAGATGGCTGTAGTGTTACTGAGAGCTAAATGAAGGTCTCATGCAGGAGCCCCTTAAAAATGTTCATGTACTTAGTTTGCCAGAAAAACAATGATTTTCAAGCTGAACCAAAGTTTTAAAGATAAATCTGGACTTTTCTCAACACATTAGAGCTTAGGGTTCTTTTTTCTGAAAAACAAACAGGGGCTGGTGGTTGAGTACTGCAAATACACTGACAGGCTGCCTGGTTTGTGCCAGGATAACATCCATCATTTTGGTAGGGCTGACAGAACCTGAGGGGTAACACTGCAGCGTGAGGTGCAGCCAAGGCTGAGCATGCCGGTTTCTCCATCCCATCAGCTGTCTGCCAAGGAAAGGGGTCCAGTAGGGAACTCAGGATGTATCTCCAAGCTCTCCTGTGCTGTAGAAAGGAGGAGGGGGAAACCTGTATGCTGCAGGTTGGCAGAGCAGCAGGATTTACCTCTGATGGCTGCCTTGTATCTGGTCACCTTCACACTGAGGCAGCAACAAGGAAGCAGCAGCCCTGGCAGCAGCGAGCGCTTCCCCAGCACCCTTGCAGGGGACTGCTGGGTCTCTGCAGCCCAGGACCCCACACAGCCAGGGGTCAGGTCCCCAGGTCCCTCTTTGCTGGCACTGAGGTGACGCTGGCAAGAGGGGGACCCCACTCTGGGCACCTCGCCAAGGCAAAATCCTCTCCCATTCTGCTTTTGCTTAGCTCTTCCTTTGGTAGGCGATTTCCACTCCCGATGGACCTTATGGTATGAATAAGGAGTGCTCTGTGGTTGAGTACCTACAGCTTTGACAAAGACCAGATTGCCACCACAGTTATTTCCTCTTGTATGTAAAAAGGGAAACTGTGGTATCGCACACAACTCTGGGCAGAAATAGCTGACAAATACCAACTTCTTAAGGGCAAAAAATGCTGCTAATGGCATCTGGACACCTCTTTGACATGTTAAACTACTAATTTCAAATACCACCCTCTGATGTGAAACATATTTTTAGCTGGAGGAGTTGGGGTGTTTTGGGGTGTTTTGCCTTCATAAATAACCCCTTGGCTTAGATGTTGACTTCAGTTTTACAGCTGCCACCCAACCCCCTGAGCTCAAGGACAAGATCAAACCAGGACCCTGCTCACTGGTCGGCTACTTGGGCAACACAAACACACACAAATTAACATCTCTGGACATTTCCAGGAGCAATGGAAACTAATAATTCTTTTGGACAGGATGGATTTCCTGCTGAATTTAATAACAACAGTTGGAGACAACTGTCTGGATACTTGCTGCTTTGAGATAAAGAGCCAGTTAAAAAACTGTAGTGATTTTCCTTGCAGAAAATTGGTGTGTGACAGCCAGACATGTACTTTCTTATTTCTAGTCATCAGTGTGTATATTTATAGAACCCCCACCAGAAAAAAATGCTTAAGATGAAGGAATAAAACTCAAGACAGCCCACTATCAGCAAGCTTGCTTTTTACGAGGTTTTCAAAGCTATACCAAATTTCAGGGCTCTGGGTAAAGGCTTTCACAAGGTCTGTTTGGCACCCATTTCCCTTTGAATTCAGATGAAGCTGGGAGACTAACTCCCTTCAGGACCTTTCAAACTGCCAGTTTTTGTCTGCAGTGGTATAATAAAAACACAAGTGCAGAGAAAGAGAGAGACAGAAAGAGAGAGGGAGAAACTCCTCCAAGAACAGACTGAGAACAAGAGTAGAAAGAAATGATAAGGAGTGCTGGGAAGCTAAGATTCACATCAGGAAAGGGAGGTTTAAATGCTGTCAGAGGCCACAATGGAGTGTTAAAGCATCTATTGTGACAGCTCATATGCTGCATATTTCAGCCAGTGACTCTAATATTATATAACATAATAACTCTTCCAGCACATCTTCAAAGAGAGGCACCTATCCTCATTTCCTATATTAATTTGCACACCTCAGATTCCAGGTGTGTGCTTTCATACAGTAAATTAAGTACCTGGTAATTTTTTCCCACATTCCATCTATATGATGTCACTCAGATATTTCTTTCCCTGCCTCTCATTTTATTTTCTTTTAAGCTAAACAGTCTCTTTAAGTAATTTTCTTTTACTCCAAATAATTTCTGTTGCTCTTTTCTGTCACTTGCCTAATTTCTCAACAACTTTTGAGAGCAATCCCTGAACCACAAAGAGCAGGAGAGACAAGAGTTTTTCTCTCCTGTTTAAACTTCCCCTCTTTCTGCTTCTTATTCCCAGGAATTCCAGTGGGCCTTTGGCCACAGCACCATAATGGAAGCTTGTGCTGGGTTTTGACTCCACAGCAGCCCTTAACTCCTTTGGATGAACAGATTCTAGGATGCTATGCTCATTCTAAATATGCTGCCTCTTTGCTTGCAGAAGTACAACTTTGCAGCTGGCTGTGTAAAAAACATCAAGTCATTCTCACTATTGTCCCAGATTTTCCTGCCATCATCATTACCTGTTTATCATCAGTGATTTTATGTTGGTATTGATGAAAAGAACTGACTGGGAATTGGTTAAGATGTCGTAATCCTTGTAAAATGCCTGTGACTACACAAGCCCTGTGGGCCCGGCAGTGCCGGGGCAGGGACGCCTCAGCCTGCGCGTACCTCAGCATCGCCCAGGCCCCGAGGGGCCCAGGGTGGAGGTCATTTCCCTGGGACACAGCTATATTTTGGGTGGGTGTGAGGGGCAGGCAAGCCCATCTAGTGCTGGATGCGTGACAAGTATGAGCTCATTAGGAGAGACTGCAGTTACAGCCCAGCCTTCCCTCTCCACTGAGACGAAGTCCAGCAACACGATGTGCTCTGAGACAAATGAACTGCCTTCCCCTGGGAAAGCTTCTAAAGACTAATGGTGTTTGAGGGAAAACATAGCTTGAGGGAATTAGACTTGATTCCAATCTTGACCACAATCCAAAGTGAAAATTAATTCCATTTTAAATACTAGATTTCTTATTATTTCTTTTTAGTTACTGAAGCAGACTCTGAGTTGGATCGTCATCTCTTTTACTGGGCCCTCACCCCCTAGAATCAGAGTTCTTTTACAGCTCTTTTTTATCTGACAAGGATTACTTTATTTCCCCACTGAACTATCCTGGTCTGCTCCTCTGCTGGAGCAGAGAAAGATAAAAAAAATAAATACCTAGCCCAGACTGGTAGGGAACTCCAATAACACAGCACATTTTGCTCAAAAGCCAATACTTCTGCCTGGTCATTTAGAGGCACCTTTGCCAAATTACAAACCCTTCAGGAAAACTTTGGGTCCCTGGATGCTCTTTGGTGTTTGGTACAAAAGGGTGTTACAAAATGAGGTCAAGAGAAAACACTGGTATTGCAAATCAAGGCTTATAGGCCATTTCAATAATTTCAAACCCTTCACTTTGCTTTACAAAACTCATGCAACAATTCAGTCATATCTGTCAGTGGCTGCTTTTAGTTGAAGCCACTCATTCACCAGTAGAAATTTCTATCCATTCATTTATTACTAGAGAATCCTCTGTCTCCCCTTTAATTAATCATTAAAGAGTCCTGTCTCTCCTCAAAACACCCCTGCATCAGCCTGGAGATGAAGCCAGCAGCAGGGTCTCTGCAGGAAGAGCTGGTCAGTCCCTGCTCACCCAGGGGCCTGACACTTATCCCAGTGTCTTACCATGGGACAAAATAACAATATATAACAGTGTGGAGCTGCATTACCTGCTCTGAACAAACCCTCCAGAGGGGCTGTAAACATAAAAACCAGCCATCATTGCATGCAGTCCTGGATGACCTAATGGCGAGGGTGTGAGCTGTGCCCAGGTGCAGTAAAGGCTGCCACAGCCCCCCTCTCCGGTCTTGGTGGAGATGTCACCAAGAGCAGGGTCCAGGGAACAATGGCCCAAGCCTGCCTGACCCAGCAGCTCATGGGCAGAACCCAGCAGCCAGCAGTGTGGTGTTGCCCTTAGCAGGCAGCCCAGCAGCACAGGCAGCTCCTGGTTTGGCCACGGTGCAGTCTGGAGCTTGGCTAACCCCTGGCAGCTACAGCAGGAACACAAAGAACGAGGAAAAGCTCCCCAAAATGCCAAGTCAGCAGTTTTCTTATCAGAGGAGACTGAAATACACTGGGAGAGTTTCCCACTAAACATCAACTATTAGACCTTTATTTATAGCTTATAAAAGTAATTGCATTTCAAATCTGTCCAAGGGAAAGAGGGGCTGCTTTGTTTTTTTTTAATCTATGAATTTTGTTACCAGAAAAACTGCTATATTAAGCATGAATACTGATTTTTAAAAAGCAAAGCCAATAAAAATGATCCAGAGGACAACATTCCTTAGCAGAGACCATAAACTATAGGGACAGGAGAATAGCAATATGCAAAAAAGTGATAGGAAATGAATACCTTTTACTGCCAGTTAGTCTTACAAACAGAACAAATCACATCAGTAGACCTAAAATAAATACATATATACTTTCAAACTCAATATTGATCATATATGCTTGGGAAGAGTTTCAGGTGGCATTGAGTTTTAATCCTGAGACACTGCTAACCACAGTGGGCATTTTGCCTTTCACAGTAGTGGGTAAGGAGTTACCCCATGAACCCAACGGCTTTGTATGTCCAGGTGCAGGGATTTTTGTTCAGGGAGGAATCTAAGGGAGGAGAAATGCTGTTGTATTGGGCTTGGGTTTGTTTTAAACATTAGAGACCAGTTTTCCAAAGGTGCAGGGTTTGGATGAAGCCATTCAGACATAGTTGGGCAGAGGTTTAGTCTAGGTCCATTTCCAGTTTTAATAAACCAGGGGCTGTAATAAAGGACAAGGAACTTTAAAGTGTGCAGGGCTAGGATATAATATTTTATAGTTCTTTCTGCAAGGCAGAAAGTTGATATCTCACTAATGCATACTAGAGGTTATTGGAGAGTTTCCTAAAATAAAGGACCTAGTTATTTTTTTGTTTTTATTCATTCTGCTCTGTAGTCTGTGGTTTTGTTTTTCCAGTTTTCCATTGCTCTTTGCCAGAGAGTACATAATACACGTAAAATACTCTCTGTCCTCATTTATGTCAATGGTCTATTGGTATCAATGAAACCACTTCAGTACTGGGACCTTAAAACTGGGATGCCCCAGCTGTAAGACTATTGAAAAAAAGCTAAGAAATAACTACTTATAAATTAAATGCTTCACCAGGAAGAAAGAGTCTTGTCCTAATAAGTTACGCTGGATTGGAATTGGATAAAAATTTCACTGATTATTGCACGTCTGTATCAGTTTAAGGATCACACCATATGGCCATAAATCAGAGAATCGTAGAATCAGAATGGTTTGGGTTGGAAAGAACCTTAAAGACCATATAATTCCAAACCCCTTGCCAAGGGCAGGGACACCTTCTGCTACACCAGGTTGCTCAGCTTTGCCTTGAACACCTTCAAGGACGGCACACCCACAGCTTCTCAGGACAGCCTGGTCCAGTGCCTCACCACACCCACAGTGATGTTTCAAGTAATTTCTCCTGGTGTTTTTCCCCTTTTGGGACCACTGCCATTTCCCAGAACATCCCACTTACATGACTAGACAGGAGGGAATGAGCAAGAGACACTTGGAGAAGGGACAGAATCCACCTCAGCACTCTGATCAGCAGGAAACGGGCTCACCAGGTGAATGATGTCAAATACAGACAAAATCAGAACTGGTTTATCATCCAACTCATATTTCTGCCAGGTTTTGAGAGAACAACTAAAGAATACATGTTGAAGCTGTGACTTTGACACGGGAGTACTAAAATAATAAAAAAAGGGGAAAATTCAGGATAATGAATTACATCAGTGGAACAGGAACAATTTGGGGTTTTGTTAAGTCCAGGACCTTAGTCAGCAATGACACACTTGGGCAGTATTATTTTAACCCTTTGACTCCTTGATACAGAGTTCAGCCTGCTCTTTGAGGGGCCCTGCTCTCAAAGAACAACAGGGTACAAACCTCTGTTATCTGCAGGCTGTAAGCAGTCATTGAAACACTGTCAGCTTCATTCCTGAGGAAGCAGCTTCTGGAAAGGTGGAATGTGCCATGCTCCAAATGTCCCAAAGGGGGGGAAAGAAGGAACTGAGCTCTCTTAGGTGCGATAACAATGGCTGCAAAATCCCACTGAAAGCAAGGCAGAACCCTCACGCTGTAATTTTAAGTCCTATTTAAAGGCTTAGGAGGCAATGCTGACACACTCACCACTGCAGAAGACTGTCAGCTGGATGGGAGCCACCAGCCCAGCTCCCAGAGTAACCCCAAACCATGCTGGAAGATTCTCATTCCCATGCCTTCCTCCCAGCTCCAGCGGGCAGAAGAAAGGGAAAGGCTTGCACTCAGATCTGCAGAGCCCCTTGCTGCAGACAAGCAGAAAAGCTCAGGCTCAGGCAGTGTGAAGACACCTGTGAGCCAGCACAGGCAGGAGGAATGGGGACATGGGGATGAGAAGCTTTACAGCCCTGCAGTGTTGCAGGTAGCTGTGTGCTCTGCTTGTGTCTCCTCTGGGGCTGCAGGTTCAGAGACACAGCTGATCTCCAGGCTAATGCACCACTGCCCTCATTTTTTAAATTTCATGGCTCCTGAAGTACATTTAGGTTTGGCTTATCTCAAATTTTTTTTTCCTTAAATAATGTGTCAACTCTTCTATGGATATAAAATATTTTCTTCTATATTCTAATATATCGCATCCATACTGAACCCTTAGTTTTCAAGTTTGTTTCTCTGACCCACCTGGCACTCTGGTGTAGGTTACTGCAGCTTTGTTTCTCTTCAGTCTGACACCCTTGCTCTTTCACTTGTGTTTTGAGTTTAGAAAGCAATTAAACAGAATGTGGAAGCAGAATGTTATTTTGCCGTCGCAATGCAGGGTGCTGCTGACACACCTCAGGTGTGACACTGGCAGCAAAGGACATTCCCTCCTGTGCTGCTGGTGGGTGGAGGTGCCCCCCACCACCCTGCTCCTCAGACACCCTCTGATACAGCTTTGGAAGGAGATGACATGAACTTCATTAACAGAGGCAAGTAATTAAATAGGAGTTAAGATATCATCAGCATCTGGGAAATGCTGCTGTGGTGTCCACCCACAGAGGTAACCAGCCCCTGCCTCCTCTGCCTCCCTCACCTTAGTCAGGAATCAGATCATAACAGCAGAGAGAAGCATTAGCTGCAAACTGCAAAAGTCACATTTCTGAGCATGGCCAAGAAGGGGGGTTGTACAAAGAGGGGCTGGCCATGGCTTTGGGTTTGCATTCAGCAGGACCCCACAGGAAGGGCACGTCAGCCAGCTGTCAGGGTACAGTTTGGCCGTCCTCCCTCGTGAGTTGTGTGCTGAACCAGATGCAGTTTTATAACTCTGCTTAAGGCGATCCAAGCCAGGATGGTTTCTGAAAAATTATTTCATATTATTGTGAGGATTGAAGAACATTCCTTTTCATTTTGTCATAAAGGGAAAGGTGCTGAAAAGGTGGAGAAGAGCAAGATGTGATTGTCTTGCCCACTGTCCCACACCACACTTTTTGTAACTAACCATCATACAATCCTCCAGTTCACCCCAGAAATAAAGTCATCTTACAACTAAAAGAGACATCTAGCTTTCCTTTCTTTGTGCACTACTTCATCTGTGCACATGAATACTATTTTACAAAATCCAGGGGAATTAAACCACTTTTACAATTAATTCCAAAACAACAGCCAAAGAAACAGAATGAATGAAAGCACTAGAAAAATGAACTGCTCTGCCTTGACCTAACATGACATAGTGAGTCCCAACAAGTAGTTTGTAACAGCAGCCACCCCAGAGACAGCCAATCCACTGGTGATCTCCCATTTGGTGTCTTGAAAGTCTTCAAGTCTTCAAGCTCTGTGTGATCCTGCTCACCCTGCAGTCAAAGAAAAGCATTTAACTCTCTGAGTGGATGTTTTGTTTTCCTTCACATATTAAATCCTTCCACCTCTTTTAGCTTCAGTGATTTGGGATCGATGCTTTCAGACAAGCCACCCTCACACAGAGGGGAGCATGCCTGCAACCCAAAGGGATGTGGGAGCACAGCTCAGAGCCAGTGCAGCTGCATCCACTTTTGCCCCTCAAAGATGTGTCAGTGACAAGTCCAAGAGCTGCAAGCATGCCAGGAGTCTCCCTTCAGAGGCTGAAGGCAGACGCCCTGAGCCCCACTGGGGGCACAGCTACTGCATGAGGGGCACAAAGTGGTGATGGTTAGCAGATATTGTGCATGCCAAGAGTTCAGTTTCTCAGCAATGTGTGCATTTCACTGCTAGGCTGACTGGAAAGAAGATGGTATTAAGATGTGATTTCATGCTGGTGATTTACAGGCAGCCAAAGGAATTGTGTGCTCCTGCTGTAGACTGGGGGAGTTACTTCAGTACAGGGCAAGTCCAGCTGGATATCGGAGGGCGTGCATCTGCAGGCATCCCAATGCCCACGTAAGGAAAGCACAAGAAGCGGCACACGTGTTCACCATTCCCTGTGACAGCGTTGCCACCACAACAGCCCGCTGAGCACGCTGCCTGGCCCCACAGCTGGGGAAGGACAGGCAGCAGTGGCCACAGCCTGCAGCTCACAGCAGCCCTGGGCAGCAGCACCCGCAGCTCTGCATGCAGCCCTGCCCCAGAGCCGCTCGGCTGCGGGGCCGGGAGCGCACTGCTGCTCCGGGGTGGCGGAGGGCTGTCAGGCTTGCAGAGGGCAGATCTGAGCACGCTTTCTCCTCACAGCGCCCGACAAAGCTCTGCGTGCGACGCGCTGACCGCAGGAGCCACAGTCACCACCACATGTTCTAGCAGTGAGCTGACTGGCAGCTCTCTCCAGTTTCTGCTGTGGGTGAGGCAGTCGGTGCCCCAGGGACTGATCTGTGTGGCCTCACAGCACGAGTCAAGGCAGGGTTCTCTCCCTCGCAGCTCCCTTGCTCTCTTGCTTGACATCACCGGCTGTACGCAGAGGAGAGAGGGCGGTAGCAAGGACGGAGGCATCCAAGCCAAGGGATATTTTTTCAGGCGGCTTCCAGCCAGGAACTGCTTGACCTGGAGTACGCACACTGTGCCCTGCAAAATTTGCCCCAGCTCTCGATGCGAGGTGCCTCCACAGACCCAAGAGCAATCTCAAAGGCTTCTCTTGTCAGCCCCCGGTAACCAACGCTGCCGACACCCAGCCGGGCAGCAATGGGCATTGTTTCCCCACTGCTCAGGGAGTTTCCCCCGCTCAGCCTATTGTTTGCATCCAGCAGTGAGTCAGGGGGCCCAGGGTTAGTGGGTTAACAGCTCTGTAACGTCATGGTCAGCTCGGGTGGGGACCCGGGCTGCGGCCAGGGCTCGGGTGTAGCTGTGCTGCGACCCTTCCAGCCTGCCAAGCCAGCCCTCCTCGGTGCCGCTGCACACTCCTCCCGTGAGCTGTGCATGTGCAGTCCCCTACCAAGCAAGAATCAGACCAAAGAATGCAAAGCTTGGGCTTCTGCAGTTTAGGCAAGGAAATGTTCTTTAAAAAAATGCAGAGAAGCGTTTATAGGATTCTGGCAACATCAGCAAAGCGTGTGAGAGGCTGCAAGGCTGAGACTGCGTGCTGGCATCCCCCAGCTCTTAATGTACAGAATCACGCAGCTTTCTCAAAGGACACTTCGCACTTTGTTTGGCCTTGGCAACCATCAAGTTAATAGCAACACTGCTTCCAAAAAATAAAAACCAAAAAACTAACCAAACACTGATTTTTGTCAGGGAATAAAAACCCTAAGATACTGCATAATTTGGAACATGCATTGTTTAGTACTAATGCAAAATTTATTGCTCTGGCAAAACCTAAACATCAGCAGCTGCTGCCTCCTCCTCGCACTCCCCTGCATCTCCAAGGATCTCGTGTCAGCTGTGCCAGTGGTGGGGCCGGAGCAGCGAGTCCCCCCAGGGCCGTGCAGCCGCGGCCAGGGCTCCTCCTGGGCCGGTCCCGGCGGGGCAGCTGCCACACACCCCTGACAGATTGCCTGGGGCTGGCCGCTCTTACAGAGACACCAGCGACGCGAAAGCCTCTCGGGAGGAAAGTGCAACCAGCTGGGGATGAGGTAGGAGTGGAGGGGGAGAGCCTGAGCAGGAAAACCACAAGGCTCTTGTGCCTGCTAAAAATGATTCCCACCTAGTAATTTTAGCAGCTGTTGTGTTCTTCTGCCTACCTTCCTGGATGAATTTTAAGTAGGAGGTGAGTGAAAATGAGAACGGTGACAAAATTTCCCCCCACCCCCCCCCAAAACTTCTGTATCTGCACATTTTAAACTTTTTAACTTAAAGACACAGTCAGTTATTTTCCCTAGTTAAGTGGTTTTTCATCCTGGCTGGTAAAAAGGAACGAAAATTCACACCAATGTTTCTCAAGGGTGCTTTAAAATAGTGACCTGTCAGGGAAGGATGGAGTGACACAATACCTCAGACCTGCAGGGACAGGATGTGGTTGTGAAAAGAAACACGGCTATTAAATAAGAAATGAAGGGAGCCATGAAGCCATTGCTCCCTCCCAGAAGGAGAAGCAGGGACTACAGCATGTGCCAGAGTGGGTCCCAGAAATGCCCTGCCTCTGCATGGAGGTGGCCCAAGGAGCAGCTGTCAGGGAGGTCACTGCGCCTGTCCCCTCTCCCTGCAGTGCTCACTCACAGGTGCAGTGGCTGTGCTTTGCCAGGATGGGGGAGGACACCTGGAGAGGCCCTCCCAGAGCCCTGCGGTTAAGCTGGTGCTCTGCTGAAACACACACACACACACACACACACACACACCCCAAAGCACTCACAGCAAGGGCTGCTGCAGGTGAGCTGACGTTTACACACAGCCTGAGTTTTAGTCCCCAAAAATATATGTGTGCATAGTGAACACAGGCTGACAACAAGCAAAGTGCATGGAGTGCTACCAATCCAGATGAGGAATTGCTCCCTCAGAGGGGAGAGGTAGCCTGGAGCAGCAGCTCTAGAGCCTGAAGTTCAGGTACCTGCTCATTCATACTGCTCTTTCCCCGGACCTTTGGGGCCTGACCATTTTGCTGAATTCCTGAGAGATGATGAGGTGTGCCTCTGACTAAGTTATCCTCCACTCTTCTCAAACTCAATGAATCCCAACAATGACTGAATTTTAGGGGTTTTTCACTTAACCAGCTAATAAATAACAAACACTTTGAGTCAGCATTATCCTCTGATATGGTTGCACTGCACTCAAGCCAAAACCACAAGCAATTTTATTTCCAGCTATGCTGCAGCAAATCTTCACCACCGACAGAGCAAGCAGCAGGTACTGACAACCCTCTGCAGCAAGGTCCCTCAAATCCTTCTCACGTAGACATGGCATCTACAGACAAACAAGCTTGTCCACATTCGGATCCACTGTAGCAGGACCAGATCCCTCTCCTACCTCAGTTACCTCTCTTCCACCTTTTACAGCTCACAGTGAAGGTTCTCCTGCACCCCACAGCTCTTAAATCACACCTCTCCAGTTCCTGACACCCTTAGCCTCAGCTCTGACAAAAGTAAAAAAAGCACCTCTTTGCTCCTGTTCACCTCCCAGAACAGTGCACCACCTGCCTCTGCAGGAGCAACCTTTCTGTCCTACAGCTCCCCCCAGCCTTCCTCTCCACCATGCCGGGGCACCATGAGTGGCTTGTGCTGGAGCTGGAGCTCCTTCTCTTGGAGTATTTGGGGAGAAGTAAAAACCACTGCTGACATCCATGTGCCTCTCTCTGCCCTCACCCAGCTGGCTACCGCTGGGAAACCTTGTGAGCTTTGCTCACAACAAGCAAAGTGTCCTCAGTCCCCTCCCACGAGGATGGAAATGAAGAACTGGGGAGGGAGACAGGGGCTCAGCCAGCCTGAGGCACAGCACAGCCCTGATGTGGGGCTCCCAGACCTCAGCCAGGGCAAGGGGAAGGAATTCCATGGCAGAGGCACTTGTGCCTTCCTGATGCTGGGGCTCTTTTTTCTCCCACGTCTGGCAGCTCACCCACAGCTAATGAAGGTGTAGGCTGGGGGTGGCCACAGTGCCCCAGGACAGATGTTGGGACCACATGGAGGCAGGAGAGCAAGGAAAAGGCATATCCAGAGCTGTACAGGAAAAATCAGAGCTGGTACTGGAGAAGTAATGTCAAGACTCAGAGCAATTGTTGCCAAGCTTCAGTTTCCAGTTCAATAGTACAACAAATTGATGTTTTGGGCTGTGAAGATCCAGGGCAAAAATTCACCTATGACCAGCTGGTCCATACAATGTTTTTAACAGTCAGACCCAATTAAGAAATCGGCAGGTCGAGAATTGAAAGTTTTTTACTTGAAGGTCAATGGCTTTTTAGCCTGGTTACTTCTAAATTGGGTAGAATGTGCTTGTCCAAATACAGCTAGCAGCAGGACATGCAGATTGGCCTTGAAATGTCACATAAAATGATTTGTACTCTCAGTAATTCACTTCTTTGAGGTTCTGATTGTTGATATATTACTACCAGCAGAGTATACAGCATTACAAAAGAGAACAACACTTTGTACCTCAAATGTCTTGACTTCAAAGCATTTAAACTTTATAAACAAAAAGAGACATAGCCTCAGTTTAGCACCAAAGAAAGCAATTTATGTAAGCAGAAAGTCTGGAACAAATAATTAAAACACGAGACTAAACAAAAACATTTGTGAGTTTGTTGAAACAACTTTGAAATATAAACTCATTTTTTCTGTGTATATTTACTTGCACTTTACCTAAGGGTGTGCTTTCTTACTTGTGTTGCATCTGGAAGCACATCAGTGGTAGCCACGTGAAGCTCTCTGCAGGCTTTTCCTGGAGTGCCCCAGCCTCATTCCACGGGCAGTCTGGATGTGCCAGCCTCTCTGACAGTGTACAAATGTTTATTCTAAACACCCAGGTGAAAAATGGCAGTAGCACACCTGCCATCCCTCTGCTTTTCTCAGAGCCACTTCTCCATAGCGAGTACCTCTGTCTTCTGTGACCTATTACAGTTATGCAGGATTTCTAAACACTAGTTCCCCAAAAAACTCTTCTGGATGATACACTCAGCTTCAACACCTTCCATCACACCTCAGGAAGCCACTGCTCACAGCAATGCACAGCTGCGCCTGGGAAAGGCACCACTTTACTGATTTGCCTCATCCCGCAGGAGCTGAAGCAGCCGCTCAGGGACAGCGGGGTGCAAGACACACAGCGGCAGCGTTGGGCCTGCAGGAAGGCGGGAGGGCAGCTCAGGCACCCCGGGCGGCACAAGGAGCCGGCGGGCACGGGCCGCTGCCCCGCGCTCCACCCCCGGCCCTCACGGGGCCGCGCCGGGCCCGCCATTGCCGCGGGCGCGGGGCGCCACCTGGCGGCAGCGGTGGAGCGGGACACGGAGCGCTGTGACCCGGCAGGACAGGGACGGAGCGGGACACGGAGCGCTGTGACCGGGCAGGACAGGGACAGAGCGGGACACCGAGCGCTGTGACCGGGCAGGGACAGAGCGGGACACCGAGCGCTGTGACCCGGCAGGACAGGGACAGAGCGGGACACGGAGCGCTGTGACCGGGCAGGACAGGGACAGAGCGGGACACCGAGCGCTGTGACCGGGCAGGGACAGAGCGGGACACCGAGCGCTGTGACCGGGCAGGACAGGGACAGAGCGGGACACCGAGCGCTGTGACCCGGCAGGGACAGAGCGGGACACCGAGCGCTGTGACCCGGCAGGACAGGGACAGAGCGGGACACCGAGCGCTGTGACCGGGCAGGACAGGGACAGAGCGGGACACCGAGCGCTGTGACCGGGCAGGACAGGGACAGAGCGGGACACCGAGCGCTGTGACCGGGCAGGACAGGGATGGAGCGGGACACCGAGCGCTGTGACCCGGCAGGACAGCGGTGGAGCGGGACACCGAGCGCTGTGACCGGGCCGGGCAGGGACAGAGCGGGACACCGAGCGCTGTGACCGGGCCGGGCAGGGACAGATAGGGATGGAGCAGGACACTGCGTGCTGTCACTGGGCCGGACAGGCACAGAGCAGGACACCGTGCTGTGACCAGGTAGGACAGATATTTTAGCCCAAAGCAATGCACCATCACCTCCTCTCTTGCTGGCTGTACCTGAATGACACCACGGCTTCCCAACACCTGCAGATCAGACCCATCACAAAGTCGACAGCATAGATCAGCCCAGGTAAGCCCAAGAGGTTTCAGCTTCTCATATTCCTGCTTTCAAGAAAGGAACAGACTATTTTTTTTTTTTTGTGGCAGAAGAGTATTTAATAATTTTCATATACAAATTAAGAGAATGCACAAAAAATTGTTATTGTGTCCAAGTGAAATAAGCCAAACCAACACAATTTAATATTTAAAAAATACCATAGAGATTAAGCAGCTACAGTGGAAAGAATAAAAAGCTTTTCATTTCCATTTTTTGCAAAATTACATTCTAAATACTACCTTGCATACACGAGTGCAACCCCAGTGCAAAAAAAATCCAGTACAAAATAGTTTTAAACCCACATATTATCATCCTGCAATGAAAATAAATTCACATTTGAAGAAAGCCATCACATTTTTTCTTGTCTCTAATGAGATTATTGCACAAAACAATTGTGTGCTTTTTCCCATAACCATTGATACTTTACAGCCTTAGTGATTCCAAAGCAATGGTGTGAGGTTCCAGCATTTGTTGCTGCTTAAGCATGTCACATAGAACATACATCCTGCTTTATACAAATGAAATGTCTTGAGCTGATCTGCTGAATTCTTTCCTTCTCGTGCACACACCCCAACAATAACGATTTTGCTGCACTGATTAGGCCTTGTGATTCTGTGGTGACCAGTCCTGACTGATGATGATGATGCATAAAAAATCATAATCCAAGTAATACCCAAGTTGGGCTGACTTCCCAGGATCAACATGAAGAAAGGAAATGAAACCTATTTCTCACTCAGGCAAGCTCACTATACTGATTATATTCTCAAAGTACAAAAACAGGCCATATATTGAAAACTGAGCTGTATTCCTCACAGAACCAGACCCCAGAGCAGCACACTTCAAGTTCACAGTTCCATAATAATAAAAGTCCTGAGATCCTTTGGCTGGATTGAGGTCCTATTGCCAGGTAGAGCTTCAGTAGTAGCCTAACTCAACCTAAAGCAATTTACTTAACCCAAAAGTCAAATTGTTTCACTGAAGCAGGTAAGGTAGAGTTTATTTTAAAAAAGTAGTCTGAGACTATAAGAAAGACCAAACTAGAATTAATTTTTAAGAAATCCACAACTGTTCATTAAACCTACTGGACAGAATTTAACTGAGGCACAAAGAAAATATCAGTGTTGTTGCAGACAGCCTTGAGAGCACTGGTCAGTAGTATTGCTTCAAAATGAGACAAACAGAATAAAAATTTATTAGCACCAAAGGAAACACCACATTTCTCAATTTATACCTAACCCCCAACTGCAGAAGCCCTGCAGTCAACTCCACCACCCATTCTAACAGCAGAAACATCCAAATACCAAGGACAGTATCAACACTGCAGTCAGGTACACCCTGGGTGACTCTAGCACTTGCAAAACACAAGGGACTCTACCAAACCAGTGTGACTACCACAGTGGTGGTTACAACATGCTTCAGTTACTATTTTATGGTTTTAATCAATATTATTCAATATAAGTAAAAAAGTTGGACGAGGTTAAATAAACATGGTTCCATAGGTGCTACTTGTGAGATAAGAAATGTTTGGGTGTTTTTATGACTCATTTTTCACAGCATCCGAGTTGTCATGAAAGGTAGGGCAAAAGGTTAGGACAGCTGGCCACAGTCAGTAATGACAATCTTTTTGGAGGGCTTTCCACTCTTGGAACCAAAGCTCTCAATTTTTTTCACTACATCCATTCCTTCCTTTACGTGCCCAAAAACAACGTGCTTTCCATCTAGCCTGTAAAACAAATACACAAAGGCAGTTTTACTAAAACAGCATAAAGACAGTGTTAGCAGATCTCCATAGCTCTCACCTGCTGACCAACTCTATGGCAAAAGCTCAACTGCCCTTCAAGTGACATGGAGCTTTATAACATGACTTCAGCTCTGGACCTTAGAAACATTCTGAGGAATAGCAGCCTTGTTGCTGTCACAGCTCTTCCTCCCCCAAGTAACACAACCAATTTATTTTCCATTGGAATGAAGTAATTTGGAAGTAACAACAAAACAAAGAACCAACCAATCAAACAACAAAAATATATCAACCCATAAGCAACATGAAAAAACCTCTAAGAAAACCCCAAACCCTTCAGATTCCGGCATCAATTAATGAGGTTAATCTGCAGAGTTGAGAACCTACCAGTCAGTTTTTGCAGTGCAAATGAAGAACTGGGATCCATTTGTGTTGGGACCTGCATTGGCCATTGAAAGAACACCTGGAACAGCAGCAGCAGCTCATTAGACTGGTGTAACAAGTATGCAGTGCAAAAGACAATTTTCCTCTGCACATTTAGGTTAATGATTGACAGAAGGTGTAAGGGTCTCACAGTATCTCCAAATAATTTCTAATGCCAACTTCTTGCCTTGGACCATTCCCTCCTGCCCAGCCTCCCTTGGCTCCAGAGCAACAGTGTTAGTAACATAATTAGCTGTACACGCCCTGCATGCAATTAACACCAGCTAACCTCTCCTGTGGTTCAACAGCAGCAGCCTCCTGGGACAAGGAAGTAACAATGCACAAAATACAGACTATAAAATTCAATTAGATATTCTTCTGCATGGCCTTTCCTTTGCTTTTTCTGGTGTTATTTTGAGCTTAAAAGGATATGCTTGTGTTACCTATAAACAAGAAATTCCAGATTGCTTTGTTTTACTTCTGCAGTAATCTTTATAAACATCAAAAACTGATGTTTATGACTTATCAAAGCAGTAATTTCACCTTTGGAGAATTTTAAAGCCCCTTATGGGCTGGCATATATTTGTAGAGCAGTCCACACAAATAAGCATATGCCAGGTACAGCACATTGTTAAATTTCTTTGATACTTCTGCAATTACCAAGTGACCTGCAAATCTAAAAAACCTTATTTTTTTTTAAAAAAATACATCTTCATAACAATGCTTTATTACAGGTTATAATCTTCAGAAGGTAAAAAGAACATGTTTATTTACCAGGTCCTACATGTTTAAGTATGAAATTTTCATCTGGAAATCTACTGCCATAAATGGATTTTCCACCGGTTCCATTATGATTTGTAAAGTCACCACCCTGAAACAGAAACAGGTATTAACTCCACTAACACACATGGACTATTTCATATCAGAAGTAATGCTATTGCAAATACATAGTCTTGCTCTAATTTAAAAGTGACAACGTTAACAAATTTTCTTCAGGTTAAAGATGAGCATGGCCACTCAATTTAGAACCAGATGAAGGTACAGTCAGGCTACAAGTAGATTTCTGCTCCAGATATTGCTGATATTCTCCATAACTCCTACAACCATCTCTCTGTGTTACCAGCCTTTCTCCCGGAAGTGATGCAACAAACAGCAGTAATTTTAAGAAACACTTCAAAGGCCTCAAAACCAAATCAGCTAAGTTCATTACCACAGGCAACACCTCCCACCTCCTTTTACCCCCTCCCTTCTTCCAACAGGTATAAACACTGGTTAGGATCTCCATTATCACCCTTTGCTAGCTCTAGCTTTTGTTGTTTGTTACAGCAGAGCTATGTTAAGCTTATGTTAGCTGACTCCACGCTGCTTGCCAGCAGAGATGTGACGACCTGTCTCAGGTTAAACACAAAAAACCGGTTCAAACACAAAACGCAGCCACGGTGACTCGCAAAGGTGGCTCCCAACCACATGCCATCTCCTCTGCAGGAGTGACACCACCTGTGCCAGAGAGAACTCATTCCCAACAGGTACTGCATGTGACCTTCAGCTTCCCCTCGTCACCCTGAGTAACTCCTAGAGGTGCTGTCACAGGTGCTCCTACGCAGTCCCAGACCTATGTGCTGTGTGCCATGCGGAGACACGGAACTGCTGAGTCCCGGATATGATGGCCCTCAATTAGGCCATACCAACTGCCTGAATCACATCAACAATCATCTCAACAAGTGCAGAACTCACTACTGTTTTCTCTCACTTGAAAATTGCTGAAACCCATGACAGTATTTCCACTTCAGCAATGACCTCTGAGTAATTCCTAAACATCAATTCATTATCTCACCGTACCATAATCAACCGTCTAGTATCCTGATTTCCAGTCCATCTGGGGGGCCAAAACAGGGCAGGCAAGCTGAACAGACTTACAGGGAACTTCACAAATTCATGACAGAATTTGAAGTAGTGTTTGTATTTTTGTCATTTTTCTATATTTCTGATCCCAGAAAGACATCTTAACTCTTGTCAGTATCACAAAACCTTAGTTTGCATTTGAAAGGCAGGAAAATAGGTCCTTTACAGCACACCTGTCCCTTTTTTTCTTCTAAAAAATAGGTCATACAACTAGGGCCTCTTGTTCCAACAGATGTGTTTTTGCTTAAAAAAATAATTGAGGATGGGAGATGATCACAGTCATCAGTTAACAAATAAAGCATGCTTGCTTATAACCTTCAAACTTTGTTGAAATTTTCTCAGATATTTTACAAAGCCATTCAACAATGCAACGTTGTTGAAATGCACCCTTTTTTAAGGTAAGAGAGGACCACCAGGAATCCAGTGAACAACAGCAGCTCCATCCTGCTCATCTGCCAAGCACAGTACAAAAAGAGGCTTTCAAAAAGCTTTGTTGTTATTTTAGCTGCTGCTCTTTAAGAAAAAGGATGTTAATAAGTATGGGCTGTTGTCCAGATTTCAAAAGATTTGTTCTGTAAACCAAAACAAAATTCACCTCAGGTGCATCACCCCAAAAATCAACCCAGACCAGCCCTTTTGGTTTCCCTGTCTCCTCCACATTACAGAGACATTAAAATAAAAATACTAAAGCACATTGTCTATTGTGAACAGATTATTCTACTGGGAACAAGGAATGGACACGTTGTTTGTCAGCTCACTGAGAACAGTAAGGTGATTGTCATTCTACCCACAACTGTTTCTCCCAGGCAAGTGCCATGTTGTCAGCTCTGCCCCACACTGAAGTCCACTGCTCTACCAGAGCAGAAAGGCTTCAGACAGGCTTCTTCTGACCAGCTACACACAACTTACATTTATTTGTACAGAAGATGAGCTAAGCAACAGCCATTGCAAAAAGATCAGAAATGCAAGTTATGCTGTCACTTTGTTGTTTTGTTAGCAAAGGTTAGAGCAGAGCCATTTCAAATGTTACTACTAGTCTGTTTCCAAAATATGTAAATAATAGAAAAGTAAATTTTATAAAAAAATTTAAAAAACCCCCAACATTACCTGGCACATAAATGAAGGAATCACTCTGTGAAAAGTGGATCCTTTATACCCAAATCCTTTCTCACCAGTACAAAGGGCTCTGAAGTTTTCTGTGGAAACAAAACATAAAGTATTATACTCTGCATCATGTGTGGCAATACAAACACAACTAGATTAACCATGTCCCAAGATTATACGCTTCAAAAACTTGATTGCATCTTGAAAGTATTATCAGTCTATCAGTTATTTCCATACTTTAAAAAACCCTGGTATAAAGCCAAGAAAACAAAGCTTACTTATCCTCAAGACAGGGTACAAACCTAAGTCCTTTCCATCTCATCTCCCTTTTATTTTGCTGTGACTCCAATTCCTCAACTCCCCCCACCTTTGCCTGTAGTCACACGCTTCATTTTCTGACTTTTAAGCCTTTGTTCTTTACAGCATTTGTGAGGATTATGGCTTTTTTTAAGGATATTTGTCTACTAGGAACTAAAAAGTACAAGTTTTTTTCAGAACCACTAAATAATCAGATGAGCTAGTGACCAGTAAAATAAAACCCCACATACTCTGTGGAAACTGTAAGAAAGACCACCCCCCTTTGATTTGCCCTTCCCCATTTGCTCTGGGGTTTGATTTTAATGCCAGATAGTGTGGTTTTAAACATATTTTTTCACCACTGTTGACCCAATATATGAACAGTACTATCTTGGTAAAACTTGCAAAATGAAACTATCTGGAAAAATAAATTCCATCTCCTCACTAACACTTCCTGTCATATTTCTCCATATAACAAATGGGGATGGAACATGAAAAAATAGTTGTAAAGACCTCCTCATTCCTGCAAATCACAATCTATAACTAAGTATTTAAGTATGAAATTCTGAAGATGCTGCCTTACCTGCTGTCTTTGGGACCACATCAGCTTTCAGCTGTTAAAGAAAAATAAACAGACAAAATCATAAGTCAGCCTTTTCAAATGTACATAGAAAAACATTTACATGGCAGACTGGTACAACTGAACCCTCTTCCCAAGCTGGTGAGTCATCTCAAATCACAAGCTATTCAAAATTCCATGAATGCCTCTAAACTTTCCAAGCATTTGGCCAGCAATGAAAAATATCTCCTCAATGAAACTTTCAGCCAGTTAATGAAGAGCCACTTGAGCAGCGTCTAATGATTTAATTGATCAATACATAATTGAGCAGTAACTAAGCAGAATCTTCACTATGGACCCCAAGGATCAGTTTGGATACAACTAGAGAGACCAAAGTCCTCCCCCACCCCCTGCACAGAATCAGCTGTTGAAAATTACAGAAAAGGCAAAGGAAACAGAAGAGCAGAAATTGTACATCAAAAACAACTTATGATGTTACATATGCATTTGTAACCAATGAAAACTTCCAATTTTGACTCCTGTACATGTTTTTATTAATCTTAAAAAGGGACATAAAGTGGCCATAGCAGCCAGACCCAAGTTTTACCTAGCTGCACATCCTGACAGTGACCAGCAGCAGATACCTACAAACAGCATGGCTGCAGTAAGAATTTAATGTTCCTTCCCTAGGCCACTCTTCTGAGATGGCTATAATTTGCAGCTGAAGATCACCACAGCTCAGCCAAAGATTCAAGGAGATGCTGCAATGTATTCTGATTTTCTCTAAACTGGGAACTCTAAAAAACTTTAGCATAGAAATTGAATGATACCACAAGAAATACAGGAACATTAATGCTATTTTTTTTGTTATAATACCACCCAGATTTTTCATTAATGAATAAGGAACTTGAAGATTAATATTTTTTGCCTATGACTCTCTGAAATACTACCTTCCTGAGAGCACAACAGCTGGAATAGTCCAATTTATTCACATGCTAACACCACCAATAAATAAAAATATACTGGGCTCTAGTCTCAAAGAAGCCTCTTTTAGAGAGAATTCTGATGAACTACATTTAAAAAAATCTACAAATACAGACCCATGGTGGGTGCTAGAGGCAGAAGGCCACACTAACTTCCCTCAGCAGGCAGCTAAGAGCTTCATTTGCTCTCCAGTGGTTCTGGAGCACAGAATTGCCATACGCACCTTCCTACACACAACGCATCTCTCTGAGGCACATGCCAGCCCTAGGGTCGCATACACATAACGCGGCACACGGTGCTCACGGCGCTTTTATTTTCTTTAAGAACAGAGATTACAAAAGCTTTCCTCTTCAGGCCTTCTTTACACAGCCGAGGGGATTTTAAGGATGGAGCCAGCTGGTACCCGGCTCCGGAGCTTGCTGCCGTCCCTTCGCTGCACGTGGAGGCCCGAGGAGGAGGAAACTGACACCCTCAGGATCCAAAAGAGCCGCACAACGAGCGCCCAGCAAAACACAGGATGGAGCTGGAGGCTCCACGGGCTGAAGGGCTGCACGGGCCGGCTGCCCCAAGAGCAGCGAGGGACCCCGGTGCCGCTGGGACACCGCTCGTCCCTCTCAAGCCAGCGACACACGACAGCAGCGAGTTCGTTCGTGCTCAGTGTTTCTGCTTACACGCTATGCAAGCGACCTTCCTTCGAGGCTCCCAGGCACACCAGGCCCGTGCCCTGCGCCCCGCGGGATGGCTTTAGGGACCGGCCGCGGGCACAGCTCGGCCGCGGCTCAGCGAGGGCAGCGCCCGCTCCAGCCCCGGTCCGAGCCCAGCCCGCCCCTCCTGAGGGGCCGTACCACCGCCCTGTCGCCCCGGGAGAGGAGCCCCGAGGGCAGCGAGGCAGCGCTCCGGCAGGGGAGCAAGCCCCGGCATCCCCCGGGCCGCTCTCCCGCCTGCCCCGGGATATGTGTGCCCTCGCCGCGGGCCCTGGAGCCGGCGCTGCCCGCCCGCCCTGACCTTGCCCGGGGCCAGGCCGCCCTCGGCTCCGCAGCACCGTCCCCTGGGCCCCGCGGCGGGCGAGCTGCCCGCAGCCCCCGCGCCCCTACCTCCAGCACGACGCGTCCCAGCGGCTGGTTGTCGGCGCCCACGTCCAAGTACACCACCGGGTTCGGCGAGCCGGCGCCGGCCCCGCTGCAGCCGCGGGTGCCGGCCGCCCACATGGAGGCGAGCCCCGGCGGCGGCAGCAGGTCCCCGGGCGGGCGAAGCAGGCGTCGGGCGGCGCTCAGCGCCAGCATCCCGCGGGCGAGCAGAGCGCAGAGCGGGCGCTGCGAGTCGCGGACACGCGGACACACGGACAGACACAAGGACGCGCCGCCGCTGCCCCGCGGCCTTTATGGGCTCCGCCGCGGCGTCGCAGCGCCCGCTGGCGGCGGCGGCAGCAGCGCAGGGCGCGATGGCGGCTGGGGCGGCGCGGGCTGAGGCGCCCTGGGGCTGCCCAGCGGGCTGAACGCGGGGCCCGGGCGGTGCCCAGCGGGTGAAAACACGGGATGGAGCTGGAGGCGCGGCTGAAGGGCTGCACGGGCCGGCTGGGCCCGGGCGGGCCGAGCGGGCTGAACGCGGGGAGCCGGCAGCCTGCGCCCGGGACCCCTTGTGCTCGGCCCGGCTGCCCTCAGTGCTGCCCCCTCCCCGCCACCATTGCACAGCGACTGTTTGGGGATATTTGAGGGAGCTCATTTCTCCGTTTGCGTGTGGGGTTTTTTTTAGGGTTTTTTATACATTTTCTCACAGTCCCCTTACCCCAGGGACCAACAGAGACGGGAAAGTTTCTAAAATTTCATCATTCCACACAACGGCTCCGGAAAGCACCTCGGTGGGGAAGGCGGCGCAGCTGTCCCAGAATTTGTTTGAATATTGCTCCAATTGCCTTCATCAATGTGCCTTACTTCTTGTGCTGGAGGACACAAATTGTTTGGTATCTGTCTTTGTTGTACATACATACAGCTCTTCTCTCATTTCAAGACTGAAGAGTCACAGCCAACTCAATGGTTATTTGTAACAGAGCTCTTCCTTGTCTTTGGATCATCGTTATTATCCTTCTCCCAGCTGTTCCACTTTTACAGTTTTAGGATAAGAGGAACTTTGCTCAGTATTCAAGATAACGATGAACAATAACTTACTTTGTGCATACAATGCCATGCTGGTATTTTCTGTTTCTTTACCAATAACCTAAAGGTGATTTTATTTTTTTAAACAAGAGCTAAATCAGCACTTCTACCTAGCTTGTCACATCTTCTCAGCTTCAAGTCCGTTTTTGGTAAATTTTGAATTCTGTTTAACTAATCATCAGCTGATTTTCTAGTGACCAAAAAAGCCCTCACACTCCTTTTAAATAATGTTTTAATTGAAGTAGCCACTGGAAGCCCAAATCAAAATTACATGTTCGGTTTATACCTAGAACAATGGACAGTTCTGGCCCTGAAGGATTTATTATTTAATAAACAAGACAAAAGATGAGCAAAAGAAAATAGCATCTGTTTCACACTTAGGAAACACAGTGAAACAGCTTTGAACTGTTTTGCTCAGAAGAGTTCACAGACATCTTTGGTAGAGCAAACAACTGAGTTTTCCTCATTTGCAGGCCTTGGTGAGAAGACAAAACAGCAGTGATTTTTGTATTTGAGAATATGGACTGAATTATTATCTCTAGGTTTATGCAACAGAGCTACTAAATCACTTGTTATGGTCTTCTCCTGCAGAGTCAGATGAATTACAACTCATGCAGACAGCTTGACTAGGAACTTGTGAATTACAGAGGTCACTTTCCAAGAAGGACAGGAAAAGGTCTCCAAAAACTGTCAAAGGCCACTATATCACTGCCAAATAAGGCTTAGGGCTAGCTCAGCAAACATACGATTTTATGGGAGCTTTGAACACATCCATTTGTAGACTTGTTCATTGTTGAACTCTGCAACATGTGGCAGGGAGACAAGTACATTTAGCTGGAAAATGAGTGCACCCCACACTAAACTAGATAGGCAACAGAGCACGGGTGCAGACAAAAGTCAAAAGAGCTGCTGCAGCAGAGCACTCGTGGATATGGATACCTGCCCTTACAGATTTCATCATCCTCTCTCCCTGCCCCCAAAATTACATAGAAGTTAGAGATGGATAAACAAGGACCCTTTTGAAATTAGTTTCTAAATAGATAATTTAAAACCCACCTATTAAAGGACCCTTCTTATGTGGTAGCAGAGAAATTTCTGCACAGGAAAAAGAACCTTGAATGATACAATAACAGAATTATTACTTACAACTTGAAAGTCTTCATAAATGCTCTTCAGTAACTGATTAAATATTAATATCACTGTGCCAAGACAGCCAGGAAACAAGAAGAGCGGTCAAGTGGCTCTTCCAAAGAAAAAGAAGGACTAAATGCTTGAAAGGTGACCTAAAATTTGGGAATTTTGATTTCAAGGGTCTTGAAATGGTGTTACCCCAGAAGACAGTGCAATAAAAAGGTGATATGCCTTCCTGATTCTAACTGTCCAGCTGCATGCCTACTCATTTGTGACACAGGAATGTGGGTTAATTGTTAATCTTGGATTGATGCTGTTGGCAGATGTGATAAGATTGCATTTTGCAATCTACCTACTGCAAGAATGCAACTACATGGAACTCAGAATGGTCTGTGGCCCATTTTGGTATGCTCTTCATGGGGCTGTGTACTTGGACCACGCAAATAAAATCTCAAATACAGGCTGCAGCAATCTACCATTAAGTGCATTGCACAGGAACATCACTTGATACTGTGATACAGGGAATTCCCATGATGCTGGTTTTGACATTCATAAGAATGAATGCACATCTGGGACATGGTTATCTCAAGTACTCTGCTAATCAGGACTGTTAGAGTAAGGAGAAGTCATACAGGTACTCAGCTTGATTTTAAGTGAGGAGAGCAGGAATTTGCAGTGGGCATTCCCACTCTCCACCTGCAGAGCCTGGATATGTTGCACTTCAAAAGACTCATCCTAATATTCAAGGTTTTGGCTAAGCTAGAAGCTGAGTGAAGAGCTGGAAGGGAACTCTGTGATCTTTGTCTGTGATATGCATTTATTTATGAATGGGGACGGGAGTGGGGGTGATGGTGAAAGACCTCCATTACACTAAGTGATTGCAGTGTGAAATTAAACTATACAAGAGCTCAAAGGGCAGAGAGTGCTCACATAGGTACACTTAGGGATAAAAAGAAAAAATGCTAATAAATATTTCCCCCGATCCAGGTTTCCTCTTAGGAACTTGTAGTAACTCATCTCACTACGTGAACATTCTCCCCAGCATACATCGACTTAAAGGAGCAGTTTCCCCACATGACTTCATTCTAATTACCTACAAATAGTCATACAAGAAAAACCTCAATCCACTCATGCTCTTTACAGCTGTGATTAGCATTTTCATTTCAGAACTTCTGAGTGACATTGCTTGCCTGGAATTCATTACTCAATCTCCCTGCATAATGCATGGCAACCTGCTGCTGATGTGTCACAGTGCCTCTATGCAGTGCCCAGGGCCTGCAGCTTCCCAGAAGTTTGTCCATGTACTGCAACAGCTGCCAACAGATAGATCACAACAGCCTAGCAAAGCACTTAGGACATTTAAAATGCCTGTTTTTAGGCACTAATCTTCAGGACATTAATAGGTGGTTCTGCCTGTGGGTGGGACAGACACTGCATACTTAAAAAGCACTATTAAGAATTACGGGAGCCCTTCTACCTTTAAAACCACACCACTTTCAATTGTAACACAACTTGAAATTTACAGGGATCAGTTCAGTTAATTTACCACCTCTGCTTTGAGGAACAAGTAATTAGGGAATAGTATCAGAAATACTTTAAGAATTGGTTAGTCATGATACTTCATGCTGTATGAGTAAGATAAGACTGGAGCTTTAATCAGCTGCCTGGTAAAGACCTGGATTTTCCTTGCATTTGTCTTGTGTCCAAATCTATAAATATATATTATATATATATAAAATACAGATCTACACCTAGAGCTATATACATAATATAGATACAATATGAATTTTGTATAGCATATCTTTGAGGTAACAGCTGCCTCTACACCTTGTACAAAATGAATTATCCTGTCTGCTTTAAACTTATTCTAAAATTCCACCAGTTATTCTGTAATGAGCAGCTCTGCTGGAAGCAACCTCACCACACAGAATCTCAGATTCCTCTCTGCTTTTTTTCATTTCCCTACTGAAAGCTTTGCTTACTTTCAGCATGCATGAGCAGTACTACAGGAGTTAGCATGGAACTTTATGACGTACTTGTATGACATAACTGCATGTGGCCATCACCTGAGTACATGTGTGCCACCAACTGAGCTCTCAAGCTGTCAGATGCAAATTAACATGCGTCACATTTACAGCCCAACAACATCATCTCAGGATAATGAAGCATTTGGTGAATTATTCTGAAGCTAAGGGTAAGAAATTCTCTCCTCTGACTCAGTGGCACTTCTGCACACCTTGCCATCAGTCTGATGGTGGCAATGTGGAAGCCATGCTTCTTCCCAGAGGGACCATCATTCATAACTTAGAAAGGAAAGCTGCTAGGAGTTCTTGTGAAGGAATGCATTCCGAATGACTTTATGAACTGCGTGTTACAGCCAGTCACTAACTAGGAAGCTCACCAGATGGATAAATGGGTAAAATTCACTGATTTCACATGTCTTGAAAACATACATTCTGAGAAACACAGAAGTAAGGAAAGGGATCACTGATTATAATTTTGAAATATATATATTAAAAATATATAAAAATAAATAAATAAAAATGAAAACAAATGAATAAATTTAAATATTCATTAAAAACACCCTGAGACTTCAACTCCAGCATTTATTGAAGAAATATATGGAATTTCAATTATTTAAATTATTTTTGCAAACCAAAATATTACAAAAAATTATCTTTTTCTAGTGTTTGACTAGTTAACTTTTCTTAAAATTAGCAACCTGTCTCTGTGTTCACAATAATCAATGTCTTCATATGAGACCAAGGTGACAAATGTGCCAGAATATTTAGCAAAATCTAAGACAACCAACATCTTGAAATAGCTATGGACAAACTGGAAAGTCTAAACTGTAAAATTCAATTAAAAATAACTCTGACCTAGGGGAAAACCATCATTGATAATCCTAAATCTACCTCTTAGGATGTCTAATAGACCCGAAAAGGTGCAGAGAAGCCAATGTATTTAGGAGTGGTAAATACCAGCGTTTACTTGGTGCAACTGGATCTATCAAAAAGCACGGTGAGTTCAGTATTTGAAAGATACTGCACAAACCAAGCAGACATATTCAACAGACAGGGGAAGAGCCTTATCTCATCTAGTCCATGAAAGGGTTTCAACAGAAGGCTGTACTTAAACTGTAGGAAACCAATTATGGTCTAGGTAAGGAGTATCTGGAAATGCGGATGAGCTATGTGGCAAACCAACCTGTCAGCCCACCTGTGTGCTAATGCCTGCACGGGCTGTGACCTAATTGATGTCTGCTTGCTTTACAAACAAAACTGCATCATTGATTAGGTTCCTTGGGGGACACTTTTATATTGCCCTGGGAAATTCTGCAGAGTGATGGAAACAAGGTATCTCAGCAGAAGCTTTTAGTGGTCTGTCGGAGACAAGAGAAATCTTGTGTTCTTTTTAGACAGAACAAATATGAGTAGTGCATTGATGCAATGACAGATATTAGGAACAGTATCCTACATAAGAGTCAGTAGGATTTCGGTGACACAAAGTGGAAAACTGTAATAAGGTGACACATTGGTAATAATTAAAAATGTAAAAAAGAAAGGTTCATGACTAGGAGTTTATAATGCAGGAAGATTTGTACAGATGTGGAATTTAAGCAGATAAAAGAGAAGTGAGTTCTGGTTAATTACCCATACAAATATAAGACTAGTTACACAAATGTAAAAAACACATTCTTTAATTTTAAAGGGAAACAGAGAAGGATAACAAATTAAAGAATTATATACAGAATATCAGGTGAGAGTTGTACAGCTGTTTTATATGGTGACTAGGTTACTTTAAATGAAAGCAAACAGCTCTGTGCACAGGACTCCTATCCCCATTGTCCAAGCAGAAAAGAGACAAGGGGTGTGTCCCCCTTCCATGTTCCTAATTGTTTTCAATGTGTTACTCCTGCAAAAAGCACGATCGAGTGCATGGCAACAGAATACAAAGTGCACAACAAAATAACATGAATCAGAGATCTATACTGATGAGGAAGAGCAGAGAAAAAATGCAGGGAAATAAGCTTCTTTTGAAGTTGTTCAACAATTGATTGGCACGTGGATTAACAGAGAAGTCACAGACAGATACTTGTGTAGGTGGTTCTCTGGAAGCACATGCAGAGTGCATGACACACAGAACACACTGCCAGGACATGGCACAGGAGGCACCAGCATCAACTGTATACACACATCTTACCTATCCTGGGGTCCTCAGGTGACATCTGGGAGAAATACCACTTCCAGGATTGTTGCAGCCTCTGCAGACTTCAAAGTAAGCTTGAAAAATGTACAGTGCTGAGAGACATCACGAGCTTTCCTCCAGCTGTACAGTGCCAAAGTCAGTTTGCACTATGTCTTGTTGACACTTCTGGGGAGCTTCCAGGAAAACAGAATACCAAAACCAAAACAGTTATTAATTATGGGCTAAAATGGATAAATACTTTTTGATTCACTACAGTGTACCCTGTAATTTCATTTTATTATGTTATCCTCAAAAACTCCACTGGAATGGGTAGTGCCACCAAGGAAGGCAGAAATTCAGTCAGAAACAATTCCCAATTTTGAGAAAACAAATCTCTAGTCTAGATTTATACATACATACATACATATATATATATATATTTTTTTTTTTTTTTTACACACACACACTTGTGTGTGTCTCAATCAACAACAAAGACTAGTGCCCTTGTGGAGGTGTGGAATAATTGCTATATGTGCTTGCATAGATAGATACTCATATTGTGAAATGGTTGTTTATTCCCAGGTATTTGAATGTATTTCAAAGGTGGGTTCTGCCTAAACGCCTTCAGAAATGCCACCTGCAAATACAGAGACACTCAGTAGATCTGTTAACCCACGTTCTCAGATGCAGTGAGTGATGGCTGAGCTGTGGCTCTGTTCAGTGCAGAACTCCACCAGGACAGGACCTGTGCGTGTTGTTGATATCCTGTGTGTACTCCTTGTGTCACCAATTCAGGCTGCTTACAGCTGAACAGGTAAATAAATTAAGCAGATTTGTAACTCAAAGGTTGCATTTAGAAACCAAATGCTTCAACTTTAAGATGGAGATGCATTAAGAAAAAAAATTTGTCTAATTTCACTTTAATGACAGGTTCCAATTGAAAGAAAACTATCAAGTATGGAAGAATTTAAAACAAAGGTGCTGATTGTTTAATATCTCCACATGTGCCAATTCCAGAGACAAGCCATCCTTTCCTGTTATTCATATCACACAAAGATTTAATTTCAAAGTCATTATTACTTGTTTGGGAGAGAGGTAGTGCCCTGAACAAGTTACCAATGCCTTGCTTGGCAGGGACTTTTTTCTGTGTGATCCCATATTTGCATTCATAATCTTCTTTTTTTTATCTTTGGTCTCCAGGGTGGTTCCCACCTTTCTCTTCCTGCACCAAGTCCTGCTCTGATAAAAGGTACACCTCATGGAACTGACTTCCACATTAACTCAAACCAGGCAGGGCAAAGAGGAAGTTAATGGTTTCAAAATGAAACTCAAAATTTACAAAGCAGCTGCCAATTAGCCAGACCTTAATTTTGCAAATTTATTTAGGAAAAGAAATTTAACATGAGCAAATGAGAATACTTCAGTGTTACAACAGAGTATATAAATGTCTAGCAATAGTCAAATAATTTGATCTTTAAATACAAAATAACCACATGAACACCTAATATACAGGTTTCATCTGAATACATATTTATTAGATAAATATTAGGTTGTCACATCATCTAACTACATACAGTTTTGCAAGACTAAAAATCACAATTATTTTTTCTGACCAGTTTAAAGTATGAAATGATTGCATTGTACTGTACATACAATGTACAAACAAAGACAATGGCCATTTTTGCATGTTACCTCAGATTGTACTTTTTTTTTTAATTCTCCTCTGATCGTGATATCAAAAATTGTACAAAGTATGAATTTGGTTACAATTTTTTTTTTCTTTTAATCCCCGTGTTTTTCTTCATTATTTCTGTAGCACCCTAAAAATACACAGGTGATAGACTAGTACACGTAAGCTAAATATTACATGTAGATAAAACAAAACAAAACAAAGGATCAGAGTATATTACAGAAGTGAAAGTGGAACAAATGCTGAGACTCCACAAACGCTAACAAACAGGATTCATTTTCCACATAAGATGGAGCTTCAAGCTTTTTTTTTCCTGCGAAATAAAAACAATGCACATTCCAAGGAAAATGAATGCATTTCTGTTAACATGTCTCTATTTGTCATTTACATATGTACAGCTGTCCCTTGAGTCTCCGCTGCAGACACTGGCGTGTACTGTCAGTCCTATAATCATGTCTTGGCAGCAGAACTGTAGATCTCTGTGGGTTCTTTCCCAGATGAACTTCCATAGGGAAACGATTAAAAGGTAAACAAACAAAAAAAAGAAGAAAAATACTACTGGAATCTCATATAATAATTAAGCTTTAAAAGAAATGACTGTGATTACCCTATTTGCTAGGTTTTTTTCTCTAAACTTTAGTATGGCAGTGAACAGATAAAAAAATAACTAAATTTTCAGAAGCTTTTTCATACTGACTTCACTATACAGTACCTGATTTTAGGTGACAGAGAAATTTGAAACTGTCTCAAATGTCCAACGTTTGGGTGATGGGTAAAAATTGTACTTTCTTTTTTAAGTTCTGCTTAGAAACCAAACATTTCTGTAAGTTAAAGATTTGACAACTGTCCGCTTTAATTATCTATGACTGTACAAAGCAGATGCCAACACTGCTTCAAACATATTGCTAATATCTATGGGGCTTTTTTTTTTTCCCTTTATGCTTTCCAACAGGTACTTTTAAATGATACATTTTAAATACTAGCAGTTAGCAAAAGGTCAATCCATAATATACCTGGCTTAAAATACTAATATTGTGTTTAAGAGAAAATTCATTTTAGGTGACTAACTTAGCTGCTCAGGAATCAGTGGAGAATGAAACACGAAATAGAATCAATTAAAAAATCAGAGCAACCAGTTCCAAGTAATAGTGAGAAATCTTCTTTATTCCCAAACCTATGGCTTAAGGAACTTACCCCCCAAATAGAAAAGAAACTAACTCTAAGGGCATAAAGTCAGTTTATCATTAGCCACCTCTGCACATGACTTCCAGACCTATATAAAAAATGCAGCAAAAAAACAGGGGGAAACTACTACAGCAAAATGGCTACACAACACATCTGTATCAGTAACTGAACAATGGCCTTTCCTAGGAACCGTGTGATAGCAGCACCACACCACAACCATATTACCATGTATTACACCAAGGTATCTTTAATATTCTGCACAGATCCTCTACAGGTTGTCAAGCCTACATAAGAAAAAAGACACTTCTAAGCAGAATAAAATATACTATACTGTTTCCCTCCCCCACCCATCAACATCCCTAAGTGTCTTTGCCCCAGTTTCAGAGACTGGAGCACCAGTACAGCGATATAAATACGGTACCATACAGATTTGCTGCTTGCCTTAGTGCATATTTACCTGGTCAGACAGCTGGTCCTACGTGTTCTGCTCACTTGGGCAAATGAACAAACTCTGCCATTACCAGCTCACGATCACCCACAGTCAATGAACACTGGTTGATCAGTTGGGGTTACTTTTTCCCTAGGCAAACACAATTATGTTTCCACGACAGAGCTGAGCCCTGATTATCCAGGTACTGCCTGATGTATCAATTAATTCATCACATAAATGGATATGAAATTTGGGCTAACTTACCAAAAGAAAACAGGGGGGAAAAAAAACCCAAAACCCAACTCCCTTATTCTGTTAAAGAACCCTCAATTTTCTTTTTTAAAAAAGGACCCATATTTTTCTTCAGACAAGGTATTTAAAAACACCAGCAAAAGTATAACCAGATCATGAAAATGTTGAATATTATCAAAGACGATACTAAAATATTCACAAAGATATTTACAATAGCAATTCTTAAAATAATTGATTTTGCATAATGAACAGCGCCTTTCTTAAAAAAACTTGAAAGAGGAAAAATATAAGTGTGGGACCATTTCTACATAATACGTTTGACAGATTCAATACTCCTACTGGAAAATAAAAGAACTAAACCGCCATTTCCTTTAATATCTACAGCAAGGTGCTGCTGACTAGCATATCTATACCACAATGCATGTACAGCAGTAGTGGGAAACGTTAACAAAAAGAGCAAAATAAAACAAAAAATGCAGAGAATTTACAAATAGGACTTTGGTGAGGAAAGCAAATCCAGTCGTAAGCACAGAGCATGCCATTTACAGCATTGCAAACTAAACACAGAGGGCTAGGAAGCTATCTAGTCAAATTGACAGGAACAAACAAAATTTTGCCTGGCACTTCAGTTTAAAACGCATTGTGGCGAGCAAATGAAGGGTGTTTGATTGGATTTGGGAGGAGGAAAAGGAGTAGGGTCATATATGCTTTAGTATCAAAAGAAACAAAACCAGTAACTGTACAGTGGGGAAAAGCTGAAATGTTGCACCACGAGGGCAAAGTTGGCACACATGCACTTTTACACAGCTACTGTACATCATTTATAAGAGAGAGAGAGAGACAAAGAGCACAGAAATGGGCACAGAAGCAATAGGAAGCTCATGCAGGAGCAGCAACCACACGAGAAGCAAAGATCACAGGGGCAAGACAGTAATTGTGGCAACAGGGTCTCTTGAGGGCAGTAGCAATCTACTGACTTATTCTCCCCACACTCGGTCCTTCAGAAGAAAGAGCTCATCCCAGCAGCCAAAGTTTAAAAAAAGAAACTGAAGGGGGAGAAAAGGAAAAGGCGGAAGTATCTGTAACAGTCACGAAAACAGAATGCAAAGCAAAACTAAAATGAAGCTGTAAGACGTCTGTCCAATGTCAATGCCCCTTCTCAAGCCGATTATTAAAAATAATTATGCAGAAAATGATGTTACTCTCCCTCCATCCTGCAATGATTTCCTCGCTGCCTTCAACCCAGCTTGTCTTACTATGCCTTGTGCAGTACAGACAGTGACACAAACTCTTGGGGCACCGAAGGCTGTAGGTAATAATCAGGAAGAGTTTGGTTTGTGTCCCCCCTCCCTCTCTTTTCCATTATGTATGGCATATATGGCAAAAAGATCTATTACAGCAATCTCTACAGCTGGATGTTAACGCAGTCAGAAATGGTACTGATTTGAAACCAAATCACAAAAATCCCTAAACATCGCAAACTTTAAAAAAAATTTTCCTGGGTGCTTCCAATCTGTGTGCTGGGCCAGAGGAATCCTCTGCAAAGAGATGGTAAAGATTCCTGCACTTGCAGAAATCCCAACACCCACGGCTGTGGCCTGAAGATCTCAGGACTCCGTTACTGAAGTCACATTAGCTACACTGCTGGCTCCCTCTGACAGGCCTGTGTGTCTTCCCTAACTTTGCCACTTGACTGTAGGATTTGTGCTTTTTTGAGCTTTGTAGGTGTTTTTTTTTCATTTTGTATGTGGCCAGGACAATCATTCCAAGGCAAACCCATGGCTGGAGGGGGCAGAGGAGAGGTGGGGTAGAGGGAGATACAGTTTCAAAAAAATGGAAGAACAAGCATTGTAAAGACACTTTGAGACGGGTCAGTTAAAGACAGTTCCATTCTGTTGATTTTTCTTCCCTTGCCAAGATTCGGTTTTGCCAAGATACTTCACACTATGTTTATCACAGAACTCTCTCTCAAGAGGATGAACACCAAATGGGGTTTCCAATAGCTGCACAACTGTCTATGCTTCTTTGTCACATGTAGCATGGCAGACTTGGAGATTACTGCATTTATTTAACTTTTGTTTTATTTTCTCCCGCCACTTTCGCAGTCTTTGAAGCTAACAAAAGCAGTTCTGAGATGAAGAAAGCGGGGAGTGCACCATTGGATCAAGTTGTGAGGTTTTTTTCTTCTCTTGTGGAAAAGGAGTGTTAAGATTCCTCGCTGTGCAGCCACACACGTGTGAACAAGTGAAAAGGATGGGAGAATACATATGGTTTCAGTTGTTCTCAAAGAGAGACAGAAGGTCATCATTGCTATTGCTTGGCAAATCAGGAGGATCCAGGTATGAAAGCAGCTCATCTGGATTTGTGAGTTCTGGAAGCAGCTATAAAATACAGAGATAAAATAAAAATTACAGATAACAGCAACACAACTGAGAAAAGAAAGGGATTAAACACCACACATTCCTGGAATCTGGTTTTCATAACAATATATCCAAATAAAACAGAAGGCAGCGTCACAAGCCTAACACCCTCAGATGATGCAGTATCCAATTGCTTGTCAGAGTCTCTGTGACTCAGTTTTCACCTGTGAATTACATTATCATCTCAGTTAGGGTTTCTCAATCCACCTCCCCATCATATTGCCTGGCTCGTGATGCTGACAAAACCTTCTGGATAAATGCTCATTATGGATGTCTCCTATAAAACACTGCATAAACATTTGAAACAAGCACTTTGAGTAATCCATATCTGAGCTTTAAGGTAGATGGGAAAAGGCTGGTCTGGCTCTCACACATCAGTTTGATGGCAACCCAAAGCCTGAAACTCTACAGGAGGCAGCCCTGTCCTCTCCTCACCCCCAGTAACTCCTTAGTGCACTGATCTAAGCTCGGGGACAGTGACCTGGAGCAAGGAACTCACCCAGGGTTAAAGCAATCAACAAATCAGGGAACGTGGGAAAAAAAATAAAATTGAGGAGTATGGAGAGAGGAGTGGCAAGGCAGCTGGGTGAGTCCTTCTCCTTTCTGTGGCAGGAGTTTACAGTGGTTGGAAGTACTTACTTGACTACAGCATTACATGCAATTCCAGACATTTTAAAGGGTCACAGGTGTAACACTCCATCCAAGAGAAGATGACCTAATAATCTGCACAGTGCTTTAAAGTATCAAAATGAATAGCTATGGGACTTCAATTTGTATTTCATCACAAATTTGTATTCCAAATATAAAATTTTGTTTTTCAAACCATCACAACACATTCATTTTGGTCTGACAGATGACAAGTACATTGTAACTCCGACTCCTGGGTTGTGCATCAGGCAATGTTTTCTGCTCTATAATGCATCTTGCCCTTTCCTAGGCAAATATAAACGTGCCATATATAAAAAATTGCAGGGAACAGTTTGCAATAAAGCTCTTTTATGTTCTGCATTGTTTTAAAGACAGAAAAATATGGACTGTTTTTACAAACTTAATAGTAGGTATAAGAAATTAATTTTAAGTAGTTCTATGTTTTCAACTTTTTATAAAAAACCAAAAACTTGACCACTTCAATTTAACAAATACTGTATTTATATGCTTCTATTACTCTTGTGCAAATGAAACTTCATCTTCTAACATTATATGGATAAACAAATTTTTCAATAAGCTAAACATGAAATGCAAAAAAAATTTTATCGCTAAGCATTTTGAAAAATGCAATGCCAAGTTTACATAAACAGAATCTCCCAGAAGGAATCTTCTTCTTAAGCTACCACTCATTTTATTCATGGAAAAATGCTATTGTCGTTGTACGGAGATACAAGACTTTTAAATGTACTTCACCTGCTATCATAACTTTTAATGAGTATATCATAAAAAATCCAAAAAGGAAAAAAAAAGAAAACGGCAGCTCCTCCAAGTGTGGAGAAATAAACAAGTTATTGAATTTGTCCTAGAATTTTCCAACTTGTTCTTAAAAATTTTAATCGTCCACAAGACTCATTCTTGTATACTGGGGATTTTTAAAAAGTTTAAGAAGAGTGGAAGTTTTAAACACTATGCTCAGTATGTGAAGTTGAAGTTGTGAGGGTGACCTCAGCTTCCCTCAGTCAGAGGGGTCAGGCAGCACAGCTGGCCTCCCGCCCCACTGGTGTTAAACCAGAGACCTCAGGAAGGACTTGCTGGGAACTGAGAGTGCTGTGCTGGAGCAGGGACAGAAGAGAGAGGAGTGCCAGGGCCTGTGAGGGGGTGATGGGGACAGAAGCTACAGGAATGTGCCAGATTTAGGGTAGAGTTTGGAGAAGTGTACCCTGTGCTCCTGAAGTGCAAATTGAGAGGTCTAACCAGCGATTTCAGTCTTGAGCCTCTGCTGTCAGAGGTACCCCTGCAGATCTCTCCTGTCTGTGCCTGCATCCATATGAGGTGGATTCTTTAACCCAGGTTAAACCTTAGACTGCATCTCACTGAATTCCTGCAGAATGACTGTGACTGTGTCAGTAGGGAGTGGGTCAAGTTACCCACAGTACAGTGCCCTGTTTGCTTTGCTGCATGGAACTTTATTCAGCCAGGTTCCACAAGACACCCATTAAAATAATCCATCTGATCAGGATCACAGGTATTTCCAGTAAGTTTATTTCCCACACTGTACAGCACGTGCCTCCTGTTAAGAAACCAGCAATCCTTCATCAGTGATAACCACAGTACTGTGTAAGTGTACAGATTTTTGTACTTTGCTTCTCACCAAGGAATGGATGCCTGACCCATAACAAAATACTGTATGTTTCTTAAACATTAGAAGAAAAAAAAAAAAAGACATTTTTATTTCACCTTTCCGTATTGCTCAGACAGGGGGTCTTAAGGGTTCAGGACTTCAAGTGCCACATGAGCTATCGCTCCCAAAGGATGTGCACACAACCATATTGTGTGAAACACAGAAGTTGCCTCACTGATCACTGTTCCTGCAGCATCCTGGAGCCTCTATCTGTCCCTTAACCCCTTCCCTCCCCTGTGAGGCTACCAGCCAGCCCAGTGCTCCTGTGTGACAGGGGAGATGCAAGTATACAGCAACAGCAAATACAGATAGAAATCCAAGGCACAGAAGCGAACATATCTCTAAGGAAATAACTGTGCAGCAGCAGACTTTGGAACAGACAGAAAATACACATACAGGAATGCATGACTCAAACAAAAATCCAATCCTAATGCTGAGGATTTATATTTTGGGAGGTAGATGGCTAACCAGAGAGATATACCTCAGGTAAGTTGCTTCCAACTCCACTGAATCGGTGTTAAGAGATGGAAGACTATTTTTGGCCTTAAACTGGACTTCATTTAGTTGTGAGCTGCCTCCCAAGGTGGCTAAGGAGGCAGAAAATGTCCATGTTGTTTATGTCCCTGTGTGGTGTACTGGGAGGAGGAACTTATGCTGCTGAGCCACCCACAAGAGCAGGTTTGGAAGGGCACAGACTGTTTCTGGCTGCAGGGAGCAGGGAACACAGATCCCACTCCCGCTGGCCAGGACACGCCGCAGGGCTCAGCCAGAGCTCACTTGGCACAGCAACGCCACGGTCAGAACCACACACAGCTGTGTCCCTCCTCCTGCCCAGGCACTGCCACAGCTTCAAGGGCTGGGAGAGCACAGCCCAGCCAGCGCCGAGGTGGGAAAGGAGGAGATGGCTCCCAGCCTGGTGCCTGAGAAATGCCTGCCCTGGTGCTAGGAAGAGGCTTATGGTTCGCACACCACACAGCTGCTCCAGCCAGAGCCATCCATTGTCCCAGCAGGCCAGGAGTGCCCTGTCACCCCGGCTGCAGCACCTGCGCCCATGTACCAAAGCATGAGAGGATGGCATGTGCTGTGGAAGCGGGGCCCGTCCCTGCCCTCCCCGCCCTCCCGCGCGATGCGAAGCACACGCTATGGCAGGCAGATGAGAGTATGACACAGACTTACATCCAGCGAGGGCTCCGGCATGTCGGGTGCTCCCTGTCCACCAGCCTGACCCTCTAAGGCTGAGGAGGGGTTAAAGGTCAGGTCACTGTGTGGATGGTTGCTAGAAGCGGCCGGGGGTGGCTGCCGGGACTGCTGGGTAGGAGGCCCGCTGTGATGTAATGGCTGCCCTGACTGGCTGCTGGGGTGAGGGACGTGCAAACCTTGCTGCATGGAAGTATGGGACTGATCAGTGCTGCCGGGATGAGGGATCTGCGGAGGAGGAAAAAAGCAGGAAAAGAAAGTGAGGCCACAAGGTACAGTGCTCGCGGTGCCTGACTCTGTAACTGCATGTTATAAAACAAAATAAATTAAAAAATGACACACACAACAAAAAACCCCAGCAAAACCAACCAACAAACAACAACGAAAAAAATTAAAAAGCGCCATTGGAAAAGGAAAACTCCATATCCCAATGCTGGAGGAAGTGTTTCAGCTTTTTGAAGGTTGTCTGAAAGGGGAAAAAACAAATTGAACTTGTGCTGTTGGTTTGCTTCCTTGTAATGTGGAAAACTGTATATGAAGATGCAAAACAATGCACCACAAAGAGGAGGGATGGAGGCTTATGGGTGCGGTTCAGCATTAGCAAGGCATATGCTTTTGGCCTAAAATATGTTATGAATGAATGGAGAATTTGTTGAATGATCCCTATGCCAGGAAACTCATTAACTGAGAAAATGCATCATTTCTGCTCAGCTCCCCTGTTTGGTAGCTTCCTGACACTGCAGCCTATTCCTCTCTCAGCTCTTTACAAACATCTTGCAAACACCAGCTCTTCCCCACTCCTTCCTTCCTTTTCTTCTCAGAATGCAACACCCCTGTTAAAGGCTGAAGATTTTCCTTGCTGATATTCCTGGGTTCTGACGGCTGACAGAACCAAGGCAGCTCAGGAAGCACACTCCCCACCATGAGCCGAGCTGCAGTGGGTGGCTGCACACCTGCTGACTGCAAAGTACACTGCCTTAGCTTCAACTAAGCCAACAATCACACTCTGCTTTGTATTCATGCTGTGGATGAGTTGTCTAGTAAGAGCTTAGTGGTTTTCTATGTTTTCTGTGGGGAATAAACTACCAATCCACATGTGTCTTCCTAACCCTATTACTGAATGGGGGAAAAGTCTTTCTCACATGACAGAGAAGCAATAAAAATGCACAAGTCCAATTCTTCCTTTTGCTGCGTGTCACATTTAATGCTAGTGGATTCTCTGGGGTTTGACCTTGGTGCCATGAGAAAGAAGTGTCTGAATGCCTCAGAATCAGATATCTCAAGTTAATTGGGTGTATGGAGAAACAAAAAATGTCAACATTTTTTGAGGAATGCTACATATTGGACAAAGTGAAGCTGAAATAAAAGAACAAATACATACAACAGCATGAAATTCATCCAGCCAAGCCAACAGAAACCAGCAAAATGCTATGTCAGTATTCACCCTTTCATATCACAGAACTGCAAAGTTATCTTAACTTCAGCCTTCAGCTTCAGAAAGCAAAAGGGAGGTTATTACAAAACTTAATTAAATGTTCCCATTAAAAATTAGAGAAACAAATATTTTAAAAAATAGTTTTCACCACTCTTAGGAAAACTGAAACTTGAACATTGATCCATTGGGACAGTCATACTCAGCTGCATGGAGGTCCTTCTCAACACTTTGGTGTTACAAAGGTTTGTGGAAATTATTCTACCTGCATGGTATTTGGCTCTCTATCCCATATGAGAGTTTAAAGTAACTGGTAAAAAGTACTGATATACATTTCTCCATTGGGGTCGCAGTTTGACTACCTGAAAAACATTCTCCAATACTGTTGTTACCGTAGGGGCAACTTTGTACAAAATCACACTTTAATGTAAAATAATTTGCAGCCCAAAAACTTTGCAGAACTCCAAGTATAAGTAGATGCCTCTCTTAATAGTACTGTTTCCTTCCTCACTCATTGAGGACATGTGCAACAGTAAGTGTGGAAATTAGAAAGCTTAATAATAACAACAAAAAGTAAAAAACTATTTAAGATAGTGTTGTTAATGTGGGAAACCAGTTTCTGGAAAAATCCAAAACCAAACAGGATTATATTGAAGAATCTCTTAAATTTATCCCTGCAAGGGTCATGCTGGCACATTTATAGAAATAATTATTTTAACCAGGAGAGGCATTCATATGCTCTCAGACAGATTTCAAAACAAATAAGCAGGTTAGAAATTCTACATTGTGTTTATACAGGCAAGGATTTAAATATATAGTTAGTTGATAACACAGTCACTTGGGTCCTTAGACAATGGGTGTATAGGGACTAATTGTTTATTCTAAGATTGAGGGCAATCATATTCTTTGAAGAGCCAGCGCAGATTCCAAATCCATTCGACTTAGTCCACTGACTCCACCAGCCCCTCAGTGAGAAAGCAAAATGCTCATGATGGGAACATTTTTTATTTGCATTCAGCTAACTAATGATAATTTTGCTATGGTGCAAACACATTGTAAGCAGCACACTTTGGGTATGTTTAGCTTGCAGCTGCAACTCCCACCATTTTATTCTAAAAGCACCCACCTATGAATGCAGAGTGTAACAAAGTTGCCTTGGCTTGCACAGTAAGATAATTCCAGAGTTGTTTTTAGCTGCATAAGCTTTGTTACTCTTAAAGCATTTTCATTTATAAAAGAAAAGCTTATAGTAGACAACTACATCTTCAGCCTAATAGCACAGAGCAGCACAACTCTACAGCCCAACAGTGACCTCTAGGAGTGCTGAGATGTACAGCTGTGGAGCAACAGGGCCTGCCTTTGCACAGCAATATTCTTTCTGTCTCTGAAGAAAATTATTAGTGGGAAAAAAATCACCAGGTGAAGTCAATGGTTTATATCTCTCTCCATTACCAGGGTCACAGTTTTACCAACTCTTTTGCTCTGTTAGCTACCAAAACTGTTAAAAGATGCCATCCTGCCTACCCTGCTGATGTTCTTGGCCACTTTTCCCATCCACCTGTTTGCCATGTCTGCAAGGTGAAATCTTGTGTGCACTCAATTTCCCCACCCTGCACCTGAACTTGTTTCCAGTCACATGAGTACCTGGGTCCAGGTCACTTAAAGCCTCAGTAATACTTTTGCTGGTGTGAGAGGGAGGAAAAGTGAAAATAGAAACAAGAGCAATGACTATTTACAGTAGTACCAGCTCATATCACTTCCCTGTATGAACCTATGGTGTCATCTTCCATTGCTCAGTTACTCCTTATACTGTCTGCAAGAAGCACTAAACTAGAGCTAACTGAATTCTCTGTTGTCTAAAATGTGGTTACAATTTCTGAAAACAAACAGGAGCTGCCATGATTGTGGCAGCTGTTCTGTAGCAATCTTGCACTGATGCAATGTGGTATCTGTTCCACAGCTCTCACAACACTCTGTGCTGGGGAAGAGGTATTACTTCTGGTCATGTTTCAGCTCCTGATTTTTCTCTTCTTCTGTAGGAGTGGAACAACAGTGTTAAGGGAAGAAAATTCTGATTGATCCATCCCAGGTTACCCAGCCCTAAATACACTGGGCAAATACCTGCATTTCCTGGAGTGACCTACAGAGTATGTCTGGAGCGATCAACTTTCTCTGCCTACCACTGTGCAAGGGCCACCACATAAATCTTCAAAATAGGAATGCTAGGAACTTCCTCAGCAGCATTCAGCTCCAGTAAGAGAAACCTCAGGTCTGAAAGGACCGAACATCCAATCCCAACTCACCTTGTAAATGGCCAAAGTGAATAGTATGTGCAAACTACAAGAAGCTGCTAACTGTGTAAAAGGAAAGACAAAGCCAGAGAAGAACACGGGCAATATCTTAAAACCTCAGTTCAACCTCACAATTTGTTTTTGTATGAACTGTCTCTTCAAAGACATGCAGCTACACAATTTATTAACGTGTTAAAGGCATATGTATTTCTCTAAAAGCATTAGTGACTTTAAAATATGCCTTTCTTGAGTGTCTGCTACAGACAAACAGTCCATTTTGAGAGAAAAGAACAAAAGAGAGAGGATAAGAAAGAAAAAAGCAGAGATTTTATAATACTGAAAAGGCTGTGTGGGAGCACTAAGAGTCCTCCAATGTGGACTGAAAAATGCACAGCCACATTGACAAGGTTAATCTAATTCTCCTCTGCTAAAAGATCTGAAAACTGATTCTCATTACAGAAAACCAGCCACTGACATAATGTAGGAATCTGCTTTAGCACTGCTTCCTATTCCCAAATGGTATTGCTTGAGTAGCATGATAGATGAGGGAGAAATGAGGCAAAGGTTTACTTTAATTGCCAGCTACCATAAGCAAGTATTAAGATTTGCTACAGATCGGCCCACAGAACTGGAAGTCCATTAACATTTGCCTAGATACACTCCCAAGCTCTGGAACATGCACGGCCTTGAGAAACTTTCACCTCTGCTATATGTAAACACCCTCATTTTCAGAAATCTACAAATTCTTCACTTTTATATTCAACTACTTCATATCCTACCACTTCAGAAATTTCACCAGGGCAACTATTACAGCAAAGGTATGGCTGATGAAGTCAAGAGGCAGGTGCCAGATAATGGGAAGCGAAGAAGAATTCCCTGTGACTCTGATTTGAAGGAAAGCAGCTGTGAGTGGCTCAGGCTGGTTCACCCATTTCCTCTCACTACTGTATTCTAATAGTGTGTGGTTGATTCTTGTGCAGAGAATCCTGACCACTCCATGCTGTGTATGCGGAATGTGCCAACGCAAAATGACATTTGCGGCATGTTTGTCCTCATTTATCAGCCTGTGAAGTGGTAAAGTATTACAGCTTCTGGACTCTTCCTTTGCAGACAGTCTTGGTACCTGGACTCTCTCCAAACTATATGAAGAACTCTTTCTCCACTGTCTTCTATTTCTCACCATCCTCCTTGGAAAACCCACTGCCAGCTAGAGGAGACATTGACTGAGTAGGCTTTTGCTGAGCATCTGCTACCACGTTTCCTCATTACATTCTGAAATTGTACTTTCTAGGATTCACTAAAGACACGGCACATATGACTTGTCAAGTTAAACATCCTTCCTGTGCAGTAACAGCGCACTTTAAACCCCCTGCTCTGCAACTTAAATGAACATAAAAGGATGTATACACACCCCACACACAGAGTTAAAATAGATGACTAACCATGCCTAAGAGCTAAATGCTGCTGGTAGCTTTTCTATCACCTCGTTGCTGCAGTACTGCAATTTCTGGAGGTATATGAAGTTCTGTATAGAAAACTCAGTGCTCTGAGCAAGCTGCTTTTCCAATGCACAGTTCTGCCTCACCATTTGAGACCTGAGTAACCTCTATTTTTCAGTCTCTTACATTGATATTTTCAGACCAGTGGCAGTGTCTCTCCTTGAAATCTGCAAGCTTGTCCTATTACCAAAAGTTTAGAAGTGCCTTTCATGCTACTTGAGTAGAATTCCCCCTCAAAATGCTTTGATGCAAATTTTGCCCTCAGAGAAAAAGCCAGGGAAGATATTGTCCCTGCTCTGAAGTCATCCAATATCTTGCTTTAACAAGCTGTCTCTTGGAGATGGATATTCACAGTCCTGCTGGCCTAGAGAATGAGGTACATTTTTTTTTCATGTGTCAGAGCAAAGCACAATGATTAATACAAGCACACTGAGCCAGGTTCTTTCTTTCAGATAAACAAGCTTAAATGACAATTCAAAAAGTGCAGAAATCCTTCTCCAAAAACTCAAAATGGCCAGAAATTAAAAATTGGCATTTCCAGCATTTCTCAAGACTACTCCATTTCACCAGCTTCCCAAGTGAGGAATCCACAAAAAGCAAAAGCAGTTCATAAGGTAAGTCCACGAGCTGGACGAGAGCTCCTTACCCCCACAAACGAGAATCTATGCCCAGCACCATTACTTACAGATTCCTGCATGGGGTGACTGAGAGGTTTGTCCAGAGCTGCCATGCTGCTCGGCATGTCTGGGGGATGTGACAGCTGTGGCCCATGCATGAAGTCATTCATAGATGTGCCACCAGGATTCCCATGCGGGAAGTCAAAATTGCCATGACCTTGGTAACTGTTGCCTGAAAGAGAAACAGATGTGATTTGTTTCCAGCGTTGATCTCTCCGAGTCTCTTGCAGGAGCTGTGTGATGTGACGCCCTCCCTGCACAGCACAGGGAGCTGTGACACGGATCTTGACAAAGCTGTGCCCCCAGTGCTGAGCGAGTGGGGACAGGGCACTTGGCTTCCACACACTGGCTGCTGCAATAATTCATTTCTGTGTTGGAACTAATTGAAAACTGCTGACATTTTGAAAAACTATTGCTAAGTCACCACATAAACTTAACCATGCCGAGAAGTAAACAGGATATTAAATTCTATGGGATATTTGTATCTGAAAGCATCTCAGTGTAACTGAGACTGACTGCCCAAGTCCCAGCTTATTTATAGGACACCTGTGTTATTTATGGCTGTGCTTCTGCACACTCAGTAAGACTGTAGCATTGCTTCAGCTTCTGGTGAAAGTAATTGACAGAAGTGAATCTGGAAGATGCCTCAATACCAGTTCATAACACAGCCTCTACTCTATCCCTTCATAAAAGGCACAGAAGAGGTATTCATATCTAACTGGGGCTCCCACAAAACTTATAAAATTCACTTGAGTGACTGGATTTACACACACATCTTAAAGCAGGCCTGGAGTCCCCTGCTGCTCTGCAGGACAAGTACTGTATGAACACTGTCCATAGGGATCCTGCCCACCTCAGCCCAGGGATATCCCAAATTCTAAAGCAAGCAAGTATCCCAATACAGGGATTTTACTCTTCATAATTTTTGTCAAATTCCCCTCTTAACACTTCCAACTCAGATATCAGCTCTAGTGGCTTATTTGCTATGAACAGCAGAAAGTGAACTAGAACCATTCACCTATTTCATACAAACAACTGAAGTGGATGATACTGAGCTCTGAAATAACAGAACAGCTTTGGAGCTTGCACAGAGAGCCTGCAGTTTGTCAGCAGAAGTACCACAGTTTTAAATATTCAACTCAAGAAGGGAGTTTGACAAACTGAAGTAGTTGCATCATTTGCTCTTTAGCACAGCTTCACAAGCAGAAGTTTAATCTTGGAGGAATAGTAGTCATTAGCCATGTAAGAGTACTTCTCAAAGACGTCAGGACTTTGATCTATCTTGTAAATACTGCAGAGCCTTACTAATTCTCATTTTGTTAATCTGCAAACTGGATGAGTCTCACAGAACATAGATGGTCTTGCCTTGCATCAGGAATAATTAATTAGCAGGCAATTGGAATGTGGTCTTGTAGTACTGAATATTGTTATGTTTGCAAATTAAACTTCAGTATGCTTCCTGTCAAACCCAAATAAACAAACATAAACCACGGTAGTAATACTACTACTACATTGCTCTGAAGAACTGTTAATCAGAGGACATTATATAATTGCAATCACTAAGTTTCAGTGCACGTATTGATGGAGAATGAAGATACAAGGCAGCATGCCCAGGGAGTTACAGCCATGAAGCAGCAAGCCCCTCTCTGCAGCAATAGTGCCACGTGCTGAGGGAGGGACCTGCCAGACATTTAGGGCACACAGGTGGGTTTCACCTGCCACTGGGGCCTCAGGGCTCCAAGGAGCAGTGACTGACTCTGCTGCAGGACCCACAGGGGAAGGCAGCAGAATAACAGCCTAGGCAGCAATGCTCACACCAAGCCCAAGCCCCACTCGTGACCTGGCTGTCCTGTCTGCTCCTGAGTGTGAGCTGGAAATATGGTGAAGAATAGACAGCTCTGTTCTCAGGCTCTGACTGCACTTCACTCCTACTAAACAAGGGGAAAATATGTGATTCAGTGCTCTTGGCTTTGTTATAGTAATCATTCATCTGTTTGAAAACCTTGTAAGTTTTATCATCTGTCATCAGTTTTGCAGTCACTGGAGCAAATTAACCGTATTTTGCACGCAATCTATATTTTTCTTCAACGCCTGCAAAAAGCACATGTATCACCTTGTAATCAATTTGGGGATTCTGATAGTGTGAACAGTTGGTCTTTTCCCAGAGCTGAACTGACTCATATCATGTTACTTGCAAAAGAAACAGTCTCTGGTTTCATGTTTTCAGAATTGTCACTATAATTGAGTTATTCACAACATACCAGTAATTTCAAAACCTATCTCCATTGCCTGCATTTAGTTCCCTGTTCCTCAATCTGGTAGCACATGGGCAGAGGAACTCAAAAGTAATTTTCCAATGCAAAGGTGTTTGCAAAGCAACTAAAAGCTCTTTACAAGTTGTTCCTTTTCTGGTGGCCTATGGAATGTCACTCACCTGGCCACAAGTTAACCTAGTGGCCCAAGTAGCAGGGTTAACGGGTCAGGTTTTCTACTTATGTAGTACTAGATGTTTTCACTTGAGAGCAAACAGAAGGAAAATGCACAGAAAAAAAATGCAGAAATAAATCTATTGTGGCAGGCCATGAATATAGAAGGTAACATACAATGTTTCTTGAGGGCTGCGTGACTATGAATATGACAAGCACCAAATACTTAAAATATTAAATAAAATAATTAAATACGACAATATAATAGTAAAATATAATACTTACTAAAATATACACGCAATTGAACAGATGAACCTTAACTGAAAACACTTCAGAATTTCAGAATTGCAGCCATATAATTTGCTGTCCTCCTGCATCACTGTGAGAAGATGCACTGACCCACCTGACTCACAGGGCTGACTGAACCACTGAGTGCTAGAGTGAGCAGCTGGGTGCACAAAGCCACAGAACTAACCTTGGTTACCATATTCAGTGGAGTTGTTGCCTCCTGGAGGAGGGGGTAGGGATGGGTAAGGTGACGGGCCAGGACCCAAAGCTGCAATCATCTCCATTACATTTGGCATGATCATCTGGCTTGGACTCATTGTCTTAAATCTTTTTGAGGGAATGCCATCTGGGTCATCTTTGATGTGAATATCTGACTTTATAGGGACCGGCCTCCAACTGCAAGTTGGATCAATGGTAACTTCTTCAAACTCGGAGCTGCAAAATAATGTGAAAATTTAGCATATCATTTGAATAAAAATCAACTCTGCTGAAGTTAAAATCAATTCTGCCGAAGTTTCCATAAGAATCTGCATGGTAACCAATGCTCTGAAATGCTCTGGTGTAATACAACATTAAGATCTTTTACTCCTCAAGAGTGTGCTGAAAGCAATTTAAAAAAAGGCAACCATGAGAGCACATTTCTATGTTTACCGACACAATGAAATCCAAACATATCAATGTGGTTTGCCACCTCTGAATCAGAGGGACTACTTGTAAATACAAGAAAGCATTTAATCCTCCATTCTGGCTCTTCCCTCTGCTTCATTGGTGAGGCTGCCATTAAAAGACAACCCAAACAATATCTACAAAGAAGATGGAAACTCATTTACTCTGTCACCTGCTCCCCCAAGTTGCCATGCAGCAGAATATTCAAGTTCAATCACAAGATCTATTTTGGTGTGACTATCTCAGTACCCATTACCATAATGCCTAGCTGTTTAGTCTTGGATATCAGGAGGGAGATCACTTACTTTTGTATAGCGTTCAGAATACCCCACATATACTGGTCAACCTCCAAGCCCTCCAAGAGAGCAGTTTTACTAAAAAGTAAAAAATAAAGAAACAAAACAAACTTCATGTTAGAATATTGCAAGGGAAAGAATGATTTGGGGAAACAGTTTTAGTTCTAAATCTACATTACCAGGATATTTACATCAAATAGATGAGATAAGGATACATCTACTTGTGTGTGTCTGCAACCTGTTCACATTCTTTAAGTAATTTTTGTTAGTGAAATACATTGCAAATTTGAAGTATTTTCATACACAGCACATCTCTCCCGTGAACATCAGTTAGCACTATTTTTTAAAAATTAGATCTCTCTCTTTTTTTGAGGTCCACAGTACTATGACTGCAAAGCAACTAAGTGTTACAGCTATTCTTCTTAAGATCAGCACAGATGGGGACAGAACAAAATAAAACTGGAAATGATTTAGCTATGTAGGCACTTAGATCTGAATGCAGGTGCTCATGCTCGGAGACATAGGACAAAACTTTAGCCTAGATGCATGAATACATGAATTAAGAAGGCAAGATATCCAACTCTTGTGATATTTTTAGCCAAATGTAGAAGACAGAACAGATTTGGGCAGTTTGGAGAAAGCCCTTGTGTGATAGGGCACAGATCAAACACGGACAGTAATGGAAACGAGCTTGTTTCCAGCCTGCCATGTCCTCAGAACAGCCAGAATGGGCAATCCCCACTGCTGCTTGTACCTAACTCTGGCTGGCAGAGCAAGGACCCAGCTGGAGAGTTGTGCAGAGCCAGGGCCAGCTGATACAGCCACAGCTGCTGGAGCTGAAGAGCCCTGGCTCCTCAGCTGAGGCTGGGACCTGCTCCCAACCTGTGCATGGAGCACAGGAGGTGACAGACACCGAACTGGCCTGCAGACATTCTGCTGGTTTTTCTGCCCAGTTAAACACAGCAATGGACAGTCTGTAACCACTTTCAAGTTTTTCTTCCATTTTTTCTGCATTACACTAACTCATATTTGAACCTCTTTTGAACCCTACACAACCCATGGATGATCTGTAATGAAATCTTGTGAGAAAGTATCTTGTTATATGTTTTTGAATTTCTAATAATCTAGGGTGGTAAAATATTGCAGGAATTCTCATTAGACTTTATGCTCTTTAAGTAAATGTGATATATATAACCTTATTTCCTAGAACTTCCTTCTGTTCCCTTTCATGGTCTTAAATATGATCTGAATTTGGTGAAATTGTGTACTACTGCATTTTATGTAGTATGGATGCACTTACTTGCATACTGGACACCGCCAAGTTCCTCTTTCACAGTTCAGTTGCAAGTAAGATTCCAGATCAAAGCACTAGGTATCAGAAAAAAAAAAAACAAAAAAGGAAAAAAACCAAACCAGACAAAACAAAAGGAAAATACTGTATTAAATGAAGCAGTTAGACAAAAGTAAAACAGACATGAAAAAAGCCTCCTAGCACTGAAAACTACACCAAACAGCTGACTTTTCTCCTCTCCATTAACCATACATACAGTTAGCTACAGAGGCTTACAGACATAAATGCCATGTGCCAGGTGCTCCCACACCACAGCCAGGCTGAGGGTACTGTACCACACGTGGCTGAGGGACCTGCCAGGCACTGGCATCCACTCACTTGGACATGCTTGCAGTCGTGACCCCTGGCCGGGAGCTGGATCCGCCGGAATGTGATTGGACACTTGAGAGACACTTTGATAGCAGTCTGCTCCACTCCATCTTCCCCGTTTAGTGTGGCATTGCCAGAGGAAGCTGCTACGCTGCTGAAGTTCCTCTTGACTGTTTAGGAAGAAGGTGGGTATAGATGAGAGAGAGCACAAGTGTATTATAAGTTCTAACACAGAAAGCAGAAATTTCTTCAACATTTAAGAAATTACTTCAACATTTAAAGGACAATTGAATGAATAATATACCCACACAGGTATCTTCTGTGTAATTTAGAACATTCTCCTGAACAGAAGAACAATCACATGTGCATATCAGCTATATTCTTAATCAAATTAAGTGTTGTACAAGCACCAAAAGCAGCCCTACATAAATAAAGAATTAAACTTTCTTTATTGGTGAGTCAAAAACAAATATGGGCGAAAATCCAGAGAGATTCTTCTGGAACAGGACAGTCCTCTTTACGAACTAAGTTGTGTCCTTGAAACTTTGTTACCTCCACCCAAACAGCCACATCTATCCACATAATGTTCTGCAAATTCCTTAAGTACAGCTTAAGGTTATCAGTAAACAAGTAAATCTGGTGTAGAGATAGCTTATCACAACTGAACCCAGACATTCTGGAAAATCATCATCACCCCCACAAGACGCAAACTCACTCTTGGTGATACAATGTTCTGCTGGGAGGAGGCGTTTCTTTAGTAGACCTTGAAGTACGGAGCGAACCGATGGCCGGTGCACCAACTGCAACACGAACAAGTGCGACTGCAAGGAAACACCTTCTGTTAGCAAGAGAACCCAACACACAGGTTAAACGTTTGGGAGTGCTAAATGCACTCCCAAACTGAGCTGCACTCTTCCCTTGGACACTTGGTTTCTGTGAGAGCCTGAGGCTTAAGCATAAAAAGCTGGCTCTGCTCTGCTGAGCACACACGCTTCCTTATGGATATTCTGCACACTGTGCAGTTGCTCCATGCTTAATGTATAGAAGGGCTTTAAAAAAGCAAGGATATTCTGCAATTTCTCCCTCCTTAATATTCAGTATACGTACAGCTGACATATTAATCTCTGACTTCAGGGTTTATTTTTAAAACCCTGGACTGTCTGACACAGCCTAGCCTACCAGCCTGCCCTCAGACTACGTTGGAAGTTGTGAAAACAATTTGCAACTGATGTGCCTGGAATCAGCTGAATCTTCTTACCCAACACAGAACTTGTTGTGGATTCACAGGATGCTGACCCCTGCTCTTTGCCACCAGATAAATGACATTATGCAGGGAAACATCCGTGTGAAGTAAAGAAAAATGGGTGGATGGCTTCTTGTCAAAGTGCCTCACACCGTGACCTTGTGAGAACTAGCAGCTTGCTTTATTGTCAGTGACAAGAGAACAGTCAGAAGCTCAGACTGGATTTGCAGAACAGTCTGCATTAAAAATACAGTACTCATCCCTGAGAGTAACTAACCCGTGCAAAAGGAGAAAGGGGAAAGCTGAATGGTCTAGACTGCATCTTTGAATATGAGTTTTTCATTTGAAAAGGTACAGAAAATTCATCACCAGCACTAATGCTGATGTTTTCACAACAAACCAAAGACGGTTTAATAACCTGTGTAAATGAAATTAGTACCATCAACAGCCTTCATTGCAATCATCTACTTCTACATCAACAGACTTCAGCCACCTTGTTACACAGGCACACATGAGAGTGTAGGAGATAAAACTCCCTTCCTCCCCTAGACCATGAACCTTGTCAGAGAATTGGAAGGACACAACTACATTCTGCAACAATTAAGCAGCAAAAATATCCATATTAGCACTCTGACGGTGTCAACATCATTAAGTAAAAGCCTTACCAGAAAAAGGCCTGGAAAAAAATGAGAGTAAGGCTCTTCCAGCTAAGGCAACCTTTGCAAACCGCTCTAAATAGCAGAGTCAGCATCAGCAGCTGCAGCGTGAGCTCAGTGTACTTACACAACAGCACGCTGTGACTGTGATCTGGATGGTGTTCCTCCCTGGCTGGCAGACGTGCTTTAGGTGCAGAGGTTTATGGGATGTCTTGTTGTCACCACGCTCGATGGTAAGTGGGGTTGCATTCACGCTGACCTGGACTGAAGCTGGCCAGTTTGTGTTCATTTGTCTGTCTTCATGGTGATAGCACTTAAACTGCAATTCCAAGTCAGACCTGCACAACAACCATAAATCTTCCTTTAACTTTGCTTTCACACTGCAAAGGGCGGTGGTTTTTATGCTAGGAACATTTTTCTTGATCAATCAGATTATTTTTCTTGAATTATTGCCATTAAGAACATAACACACTTCCTTCATAATAGCCATGAACAAAAGCAAGTCATGATAAATTAATGATGTAAGCATGCCCCAAAGTTGTTCCTATTTTACACTTATAAAGGACTTGTCAAGGAAACATCTCAAACCTCTTTGCAAACCCAGGCCATGCAGTGATCCTGCAGAAAGAAGAGTGCCAACATCAGGAAGGTCCTTCATGTGTCAGAAGTTAAGAATGAGAAAGCAATATGCTGCAGTGGGTTGTGCTGAAAGTCTGGATTCTCACTACCTCAGAGCACTCAAAGAAGCATTTGAATGAATGCATGTCAGACAAAATACAAATACAGCAATCCTGCCTTAGAACAAATAAATCAACTAAGATAAAATGGCTCCTATATCTTAACCCCCACCAAAATCAGCTTCTGTGATTCTAAATTAACATGGCTGTGGACTAAAGCTATGCAATTTAGATCTTCTTTTAGGGCATGAATTCCTCCCACCTCCCCTATAATAACTTCCACTCACTATCTACCTCCTCAGAAATTAGTTCTCTAACACCTTCAAAATATGAAAAGGCTGAGATTAAGTTAATTAAAAATTAAGTGGGTAGAGACTATGACTTTTGTTTCATAAATGTATGTTAACCTTGTGCTAGGAATGAGTAATTTCAAGAAGAAATTTAAAAGAACACAGGAAACGGAACTGTCAGAATTCTGCTGTTCATGGCAGCAGAAGACAGCTCAAAGTTTATTGTGCTAACTTTAAAATCTATGTTCCTGAACAATCTATGTTGCCTGAAAGAAGCTATCCCTGTAAGATCCAAGAGGAGCAGCTCATTCAGGAGATTAACACCCTAATTGCTGTTTTCCTTACAAAGACTTCAACCTGACTCAACATCATCTTTTCAGGATTTCAAAACATCAAGATTTAGCAGTGGACACAAACATGTGGGTTTTTTAAAAAGAAAGTTACAGCATACAAATTACCCAACCTTTCAACATAAGCCACCTACATGAAGTCTTTTCAGGTTTTTTTTCATTATTTTATTAACCATTTTCTGAAAGCTCACTCTGCAAGTTCCACTCAGTTTCTCACCTCGGGAGAGCACAGCACAGTGATCCAAACCTGGAGGGAAGCAAGCTTTGGTACCTCTGACATACAGCCCAAGCAGATGAGGTGAGCAGCCCTGCTGAGTGTCACAGTGGTGACAGACCTCAGGAGAGCCTCGTGTTCTCAGCACACAGTGTCTCCACCACGGGACATTATTAACAACACAGCAGTGAAGACTGAACCAGCTTCAAGGAGACATTTTCCCTGCCTTCAACCTTTCTGTTTCTCGTAACCATGAAAAGTTCCCATGGGGAGAAAAATACTTGCATTGCTATTCATTATGTGTGCACACGTGAGAGGTTTTGCCGAATATTTTAACTAGCAGAAAAATATTGAGAATTGGCTCGGTTCCACCATTCTCTATAAAAACCAAAATCCGTCCACACATGTGACTAATTCATTTTTCTGGCATCCATCCAACCCTGAGCTTAATGTGAAATGACTTCATTACAGGACTATCCGTTCTCCCCACTATTAACAGGCTTTTCAAAACAGCAGACCTGAGCACAGTTTACCTATGAGTCTTCATTAAAACAAGTTTAAATAAAGGCTATGTGTTTGGTGAGCGAAGGAAGAAAGAAAGAACAGATATTATGAAACAGCCTCATGCCTCAGTGCAGCACTATAAATCTACTGAATGAGCCAGCACAATCCCCAGTAGTGATTACTTATTAATAAGAACTGGCAAATAACTGCCAAAACTCCCTGTGCTGCGAGTACTCCACGATAATGAAATGCAAGTAAGCAATAACTGACCTCAAAGTTAGGTGTTAATTATTGGATGTGGTCTGCCTGCAGCCTCCCTCCCTCCCAGCCCCCAGGCTCCCTCAGGGCACAGGGGCACTGTGCTAGCAAGGACTCCTGCATCCTACACCAAGCCTCAGCTTTAGAGCCAGTCTGTCCCGGGCCAGGGAAGTGAGCACAAATCTCTGCACACCTCACACTCTCCACAGCAGGAAAACACAAGTCTCCAGTGGATTCCAGTGAATGGGACAAAGATCCTCACAGGAAAAAAAATGCTGAAGTTACACCTGTAAGCAGCCTCCATGCAAGATCCCAAGCAACTAACCAGCCTCCACAAGGCACACCGAAAGGCTCAGACAATGCAGTGGTTATCGTGGCTCAGCCAGGATAAACACAGAGCCACTTTCTGAGAAAAAACAAACCAGGAGACAAAATTACTCTGTAGTATTTGAAAATATATACACTTTCAAAAAAACTAAGGCTCTGATTGTCATTTGATCTAAGGCCCTTCCATGAACATGGTGCAATCAAAACACACCCTAGAATCACTTATACAGATCTACATTAAATACAGAAAAGTACCACCAAGGAAAAATATTCCCTTGTTCTGGAAATGAGAATTCACTGTAAGTGAAAACCAGAAGCTTTTGTATGAAGACAGCTATGCTCTCCCATTTCTGAGCTGTGCTTACTTGTGGAGTCAGAGAACAGGGGAATTTAGGAAGTTAGCTTCTGAAGTTTGGAGGATTCAACACATTGGATTTGTCTTTCCAAATGATTTTACCAAGCCTCTAAGTTGGGTCCTTACTCTTAGTGTGTTACTCTTCATTATCAGATAAGTCTGCACTATTTAATTTAGGCATAAACTCTAATGGCCCTGCAGAGCTAACATTTCAGAGGTCACAAAGCACCTGGGACTTCAGATTCCCAGAGGGAAGTTTGTAGTGGTGTGGGTTGGGGAAAACCCCACTCCTGATCCACCCAGAGCAGGAAGGATGCAATGGTTGCAGCAGCTTTTCAGACACTGCATGCTATGAGCTATCAGCAAGGACATGCAATACATCTTGTGCAGCATTTTAGAACGTGCTGTCTCTGGAAAATGACAGGTGAGAGTGCCTGCGAGTTGAAAGCACATTCTTCCTATCCAGGCTACAATTTTTGAAGTGAAATTCCTGCCAAACCCAAACGCAGTGCCTCTGGTCTGAGCTCACCTCCACATCAGCGTCTGGTGCACGGTGGGCCGCAGGTGAAAGACGTGGTTGCTGACTGCCAGGTTGTGCTCCAGCCGGAAGGGCTCCAGGACAACCCCGTCCCTGACAGGGAACGTCAGGCGCAGCTCGTCGTTGTGGTTGGCTGGGATCGAAGAGGGAGAGAAAGCGTGAACTTTCCCTTTAGCATCTGCAGTGCAATAATAATGTGTATATTTATACAGAATAGTAACAAATTGCACAGTGATCTGCTACGGGGTGGAACTTAGCAGGCTCACACACACACAAAAATACAATCAAAAGTAACTCTATCATCTAACTGATACAAGGGACAAGGCCCAAACTGAGCCTCTTCTACTGTCACCCACGTCACATTAGGGCCATAGCGTTCCAGCCACCAACAGAAACCAGGCATGACAAGAATTCTTGGTTTTTATTACAGGATAGGCTCTGTGTCCAAGCTTACTCTGTTGGCAGAAGACTGAAAACAAATCTCTTAATAATGTCAAACTGTGATAATGTTTGTTTTTCCTGCTTTGAACAGGGATCAACATTACCCAATTAGTTTCAACAGTTTCATCAGTTGAAACTATGTGATCACCAAAGACACTGGTATTCAATTACTATCTGAGCCCATAAAATGAGATTTTGAGGTAACTTACAGCTGATCTATGAAGTCCAAATGGCTTTAAATCCTGTGTTCTTGCCCAAATAATACTGCAGCACATCTTCTACTTGATTTTTCAGCTATCCTGAACTCCAGAGCTGCAAAGTGCTAATGCAGCAGCAGTTATTTTATAGAAAACATAAGGTTCTCCCAGCTCTCTAGTAAATGATAGCTCCTATTGTTCATCAGTCACTTCAAAACCTCAAACATCTCATGCTAGTATCCAGTGAGAGAGATCTTGTTATTCCTGCCCTGTTCCCAGCCAAGTGTAGCTGTGATGTTGAGTGGCTTTGAAAGGAACATATATCAATTTCTGGCACAGTGCTGAATATTCCTAAGAAGCCTGTATGGATCACAATAGAGACACTGCTATAAATATTCACATTTTATCCTACTCTGCAGTGTTGTTCAATGAATGGCTTTGCCCTTGAACAAAATAGATCAAATGAAAGTTCATACAATAAACAAGCCTACAAAGCACACACAACAAAACCCAAAATCAAGTGTTTTCTCCTCAGGAAGCATATTAAAGGAATAATTCTGGAGTAAAATCCTCACAAGTTTAACCTGGAAGAACATTTCTGATATTCTATTTTACAAGAGCATAGCAGTCTTTCTCTATTCTGTCAACTGGCTCAAGTGATCCTACACTGTGCATGCCACCTATTACCACTTAACAACTCCAGCCTCTCCCAGAGCAGCAATCAGAGCTACTTTCCAGACTTTGAAATGCATGTGGCAGAGAACAGAGGAAGGATAAATGACTGTGGGGGCATTCTGTTTGTTACTCACTTGGAGGCGGTGGTAAAGCATTGATATTTGGTTTAATGTCAGGTGGGAACGGTGGTTTGACATCCTGGTTAGGTGACAGGTATGGAGGAATATTGCTCCCTGGTGTCATGGGTGGCGTGGGGTTTCCTGGAACAGGTGAATGAGGGTAATTTGCCACAGGTACAGGCCTTGATGGCTAGAAAACAAATAACATCACGTTGTTATTGCAGCCTTGAAGTAAGAACAATAAGCCTTGTGATCAGCACTGTTAGCAAATATCAAAGACAACAGACAAGGGAGGGAGGCCCCTCTGTTTTTGGAGAAGTAACCACAGGATGTCCCATGAGGCCTTCAGGGATAAGGCACACTAGGAGAGCAAAGCAGGAACTGAAACCAGCAGACCAGCCAGCTTAACTCAGGCAATGACCAGATACAAGCAAGGCTGCTAAAAGGCTTACTGTGTTCCTCTGAATGCTCTCTTTCCAAAACCAACCAACCATTTGCTTTAATTTTTCCACTGTGCCACAGCCCACCCAGCCCTCTGTATCCCTCTGCCTTCCTCCCAAAACATCCCCAGTGCAAAGAAGCCTACAAAAAAAAAATAAAAAAATCCAAAGACACACAATTAGCCCATCGGTGTCCTTTTTACAACCATCTATCCTTTCTTCCATCCTTGTTCAACTTCTCTACTCAGAATTAAAGCTCTGGGGGTCAGGGGGTGTTTTCTATTCTGTGCACCTGCAATTTGATTCTGTTCCTAGTTTGCTCTAGCTAAGACAAACTGGTAGAAAAATGACAGTTAAAGATGAATAGTAGCTATGTATTAAAACACCTTTGGTTTGGCTCCTTATAATTAAGGCGGTGGTTACAGCCAACAGAATAAACCAATAACCCTGATGTGAAAGAAGCTGACATTAAACAAAACTCCAGCTGCATGGCTCATGTACCATAAGCAGAAACACAGGAGAGCATCAGAAAACGAAAACCTTTACAGACAGCCCAAGCACTGTGACATCAAACCTGATTGTGTATCTAAATGCTGCTCTGCTAACCTAAGATACTTGAGACTTAAACATTCACATTCCCAGCCATCTTTGGTTTTTATATTTGACACACACAGTTACTATCTGCACAATCACTACAATTCAAAGGTTCAGGTTTTGTCTGTGGAATTTTCCCCCAACCAGGATAATCTGCCTTTTTAACAAGATCTCTTTTTTCCTAACTGCTTCCAGAGCAGTCAATATTTGAATACAATATAGGGGATACATTGTAAAGAAACAAATTCCCTGTCACAAGTATCTGGCAAACAAAAATCTTAAACCCCATCTAAAATAAATGTACATTAAATATATTTAAAAATCTGTCACTAAAAAACTTGACAGAGATCTTCTGCAGTTACTTCAGCATAAGTGACTGCACTGGAATTATTATATAGAGGATCTGTCTGTTCCTCACGTTCTTCCTGACAGTGAACTGCAAAAGCTGCCACGATCCAACAGGCATTCCTTTGGGTACCCAGTGGACAGCATAGCTGCACACAGAACAGATGCTCTACAGAAAAGGGTTGTGCTTTTCCTCTTTTTTTAATGGTGTCTTCTGTGTGAATCACACCAAACAATTCCAATTCAACAACAATGCGCAACTTAGATTCTTTCAGCCTACATTCAAATTCAGAATGTAGTACAGATACTTCAACAGCTAATGCTTTAAGCAGGTCAGAAGATCAAAGGTCCTCCCCATTTTATACTCACTGGAGTACCTGTGTGCAATAGGTCATTGTGTGTGCATTTCAATGGCACAAACCTCAGCAGGCCCTCAGCGCAACCTCAGTTTGGAGAACACAAAGTGCTCAAGATCTAACCATAAACAGGTTTTAGGCAACATTTTAACAACTCTAGTTTTTGCCCAAAACAAGCAGCACAGAGGGAAAGACTGAGAAAAAAGGAGGAAGGGGTTGGAAAACATCACAGAAACTTCAGTTCAAGATGAAACCTACAGCTGGAACATCCTTTAAGTTTGGCCTGGCTTAATCCAGTAGTGACCGCTGTAGGTCCAAAACTGAATGCTGCTGTGGAACTTGTTTATTACAAATTTCCATACTTGCATTCTTGCAGGGACCACGAATAGTTGAAAACATTACACCTGAATCCCATTAGGTACTTCTTTTTACAAGCTATTTTTAAAGCAAACCAAACATTTTCCTGTAAAAGCCTCTAATGAGCTGCAGCAACATTCAATTTTCTTTATGAACTGCTCTGAAGTTGCAATGCAACTTGGCTGATTGACTTGATATCCAAAACACTAGAAAAAAGTGGTGTTTTTTTCTCTCTTAACTACATAAAAGCAGTATCCATGAAACCATTAACGTGACTTCATTAATAAATGGCCACCAGACAGAACAAGATAATAATCTCAGAATTCCTACCTTGTAATACTGCCCCATGTTGACTGTTGGAGGAGGGTACTGCCCTGTGTTTTGCTGGCTTGGCATCCTCTGTCCAGGATAGTTGGGAGATGTGAGGGGTCTCGGAGGGTTGGGAGTAGGATACTGACCAGGCTGGTTTGGAAACTGGCTATTTGGTCCATACTGCTGGTTTCCATAATTCGGCTGTTTCAGGGATGCAAGAAGACAAAGCCATGTTTCACACAAGCAGCTTTCTTGTATGGATTATTAGCATACATTAAACAAAACCCCTTCAGATGAATACTTCTTAAAAGCATAAAAAACTTCATAAAAAAAGGTAAAAAAGACACGCACTCAGCCTTGTAACACTGTCAAAGAGCCCTGTGCTTGAAGAAACCAGAATTACAACCAGATGCAAAAGTTCACAAAATTTCTGTGTTTTTACAAATGCTACCACACCCAAGCCTAGGGCTCCTTTTTCAGATGTAGAATGGAAGCACAAAAAGAAAAAGTTAAATAAATAAATAAATTAAACAAAACCCTGGAAGGGACAAGAGCACAGAAGATGTGTTGCCCACGCCTGCATTTTCAACCCAACTGCTCTGCTGGCCTCTTGCCAGAGTGCTCAGCAACACTTTAACAACTAAAGAGAAGTTCTTACTAGTCATAAGCACTTTGCTAGTGCTAGCTAGGACTGCCCTTTTGGAATTGAAGTAATGAAAACTGCAACTCCAAAGGCAGTAGAATGTCAATTTGAAAAATAAATTTCATGATAAGACATTTCCATAAATGAACCCTACAATAAACAATAGGCAAATATAATCTGCAAAATTCCAGCCCATCAATCATGCAACATTTATAGCACTGTTCAGAGCTGACTTGTTGGAAACATGAACATATTCACTTACAATGAAAAACCTGATTCTGAAGCAGCAAAAAGAGATTTAAAGTCATCCTTAAAATACAAAATCTGAAAAATCACATGAACAAGCCACATTTTGTGTTTTCTTAACTTACTTGTAATTAAGTTCTCCTAAGAGAAGCAACTCCTGCAAAAGCACATCACTTTTTATTTCTGATTAGTTTTTTATTTAGAAAAAAAGACAGTTTGCAGACCAGGAAAGAAACATAGCTCTGTAGAGTGGGCAATAATGTTTTCTGTGTTTTCTGCATGCCATGGTCCTCTTTGCTGTGCATTTTCTATAAACTCTTAGTACCATAATTATTGTCAGGGCAGTATCATAATATTCAGAGCTCTATACCTGCTGCTGAAGTCTCAGCTGAATACAGAACTTCACCAGGAAATGATCTCTGAAGCTACTAAGTGATGGCTAGATTTGTAAAAACATTTAGGTGTATGGAAATGCTGGGAACTGCTGGAATTCTAAAAAGCCTCTACTGCCCAGTTCATACTAATTCAAAGAATAAAACACATTGGTGCTTTTAAATTCCAAAAGCTCATTTGTCTACATCTTTGGTTGTCTAAATTTCTCTAAAAACTTGACCCTAAGTGTTGTGCCTTGTCATAATACAGCCCAATGGCAATGTACTTTTGCCTATAAAGCCATGCAGATCTCCTGTAGCAGCACGGGACCTTATCACGCTCCACAGAAGCTGGTATTAGATAAATGCTGACAGAGAGGGATTTGAGTTCAACATTATTTATATTCATCTTAGCGACTATGAGAATCAACACTCAAAAAGTATAGAAAGCAACTCTTTAAAACATGACTGCTATTACTACTGGTGCTACAGTACAATGTCTGTCCTCTATTTCATTAAAAAATAAAACTGTCCAAGAAAATGCAGATCAGATATCTACTGGGCTAAAATGAAGTATTTCACCCTCAGTGTCTCTTCTAAGTTGCCACATTAAAAGACTCCACTCATGTGATGGAACCCTGCTTAAGATCTATGAAGTCAGCATGAGAATCTTAGAATGACATTCTGGTTTGGGGCCTCTCTTGGACTTAATGATCATCATACAGACTCACATAGCAAGGGTCAACCAGACTACTGTAGAAGCTAAAAACGAGGAGCTGCTCCTGCTAATATTTTAATGGCTGCACTCCTACCAAGGCTGGAACAAAGATGTACCTATCTTAGAGGGATGTGCACCACACATTAGCCACTGCGCTGCAACTTGCAGTCAAAGGAACAGTGTACACAGAAGATCATTTCTTCTATTACCTCTCCTGGGTATGGTCTCTTTATGCCCTGGATAGGCAAAGACTGGGGCCGTGGGCCTGGGTAGGCCTGCTGGGGCATCCTCTGCCCGTGGGTGCTGAAGGGGCTCATTCCAGGAGGCCGAGGCTGGTTCATGCCCATGGGGGGCCCACTCATGCTGGAAGGTGTCATTCCTGCTCCCATGCTTGCTGGGTTCATGTTGCCTGGCATAGAAGCAGGACCACGAGGACCAGGCTGGTTCATAAACTGGTTGTTGTAAGCCTGAGTTGGACCCATCTGGAAAGAGGAACAAACCTTCAACGGAAGAAGAAGAAAAAAAAAAAAAGAATAAAATGCGACATGCATTTATAAAATGGGAAGAGGGAGCTGAACATGCTTTTGGGGAAGGGAAGAAGGGGAGGATTTATGTCGCATTTTCCTTCAATGTTCTCTAACATTTGATGGGCGGTGAAGTTATTTATAATAAAAATTCAATTGTAATTGTAAAAGGCAAAGAATGGAAGACAGATGCAAACCTAAGATGAGAAATTAATTGTTTCAACTGACTGGTCTAGCACTGTAGGGTAACAGGTAAGAATGTTGGCTGTGCAAATAGAGCACAACACTACAGTTTCTAAGACCCTGTGCTTTCCATCACCTGGCATATGGATTCTTAATAGTTCAGAATTCAGAGAAGTAAAAAAGGTAAGGAGGAAAAACCTGAATTGATCAAGCCCTTGTTTATTTTAAGAAAAAAATGATTCCATGATGTCATAACATGCTAGAAGTTATGGATCACTGGAAATGCATGTCTCACATAGCTGCCTGTACAGACAACATTATTACAAACCAAATCTCTCTTCTATTGTTGTTTCTCTGTTTGAAGGGAAATAACCCAAATAACCAAAATAAACAATTGTCCAAGAGCTACAAAACCTACTGCAAGATTCTAGAACATTTCAACTAGGTACTCAAATTTAGAGGGCTGGCAAAGACAACACTAATGTATCATGTCAGATGCAGCTGTAGCTGAGAAATCTTCCATTTTTTTTAAGAGACGACCCTTAAACTACAAAATACAGCGATGCAAGTTTTATTGGGAAAAACACAGGGACTGACTCATACCTACATACACACATTCCAGCACTTTCTCATAAGCATTTCTAACCATGCTCATGCACCAAAACAAAGGGAAAAAAATACAGTAGGCACCCTAACAAACACAACAGTGAGAAGGACAGCCAATTCCCAGTAATGGCCCACATCAGGCAGGTATGAAGACATAAGAGTTACTCTCTTACCGGTCCATACTGGTTCATGTCCTTATTCTGTGTCTCCTGAAGGGCTGCCACAGTGGCTGTAGCTGTAGCTGTTGCTGTAGCAGCTGCAGCTGCAACTGCAGCAGCGGCAGCAGCTGCAGCTGGCTGGGTGAAATCAGCTGGTGGCCTCGTGTGGGGGGGAATCCCCATTCCTGCAGGGGTATTTGGGCCTCCAGGGTAACTAACAGGGAAGAAGAGAAAGGAGGAGAGAATTAAGATGTGCCTGGTGGATTTCGTTTTGAATGTTGGTGTGATCCTCACCTGGAACTATTCCAAAAGCACGTATCAATGACTAATGAAAGCCAGCAGGCCAGGTAATTAGGTGTGTACAGGAGATATGGATTGCACCTACAGGTTTCACCTGCCTCCCAGGTGCGACAGCCATAGGGCTGCCACTGGGATTGCAAGGCCTTGCCAGCAGTCATTCTGGGGGCAGTGAACTTCTTTGCAGCTCTGCAGCTTCCTGCAAAGTAGAGCTGAACTCCTGAAAGTAAATGCTCTGCTCCTCAGTAGTGTAGGGGCAAATGCACAGGAGCAGGAACAGCGAACTTCCTCCAAGACAGCACATTAATCTGCCTCAGTGGTGAATTATGGCAAGTGTTCGAGATATCATAAAAGCATTTCTCCCTGAACCTTAGCAGAAAGGCCAGGAGAGACCCAGTGCAATCGACTCCACTGGATCCCAGTGTGTGTTCTGCAGTTCCTGCCCATCTCTTCTATTGATCCTAAGATAAAACAAGCCAAGCCAAACCACGCCTTTCTCACTTCAAGTTATCAAATATCTTTATAAATATAGGCCAATATACTGTGCCCATTTTAGAGATGCTAATGCAAAGCTGAAAAAACTTTTTGGCTTGTTCAAGGTCACTCAGTAGATTAGTAGCAGAGATGAAAGAAGAGATAAACTCTCTCTCTGAGTCCCAAGCTAATATTCTTCACACTAGACTGCCTATGCTAGCAGCAGTCTCTTCTGCAGCCTTTGCACTGGCACCATAAGTAGTGGTTTCAGTTAAGTGCCCTCACCATCCCCGTTTACAAAGTATAGACACAGAAAGTCATCATGTAACTCATGCCAGGCTATTACTTTTGGATTATATGACTAATGCAGCATTTATTTCCCCAAAATAAATACATAACACAACTATATTTTCTACCAAACATCTTCATTACCAATTCTTTTCAAATTCCTGCTGTGGAGTAAGTCTTTGGTCAGAAATATTCTGCTGCATAGCAAACTACTTTGCCCAGTACTCAAGCTTACTCCTCCATATGCACATCGAAATTATACCATCAATACCTTTCACATCCTGGCCTTATTAAATGTTAATCACTCCTAAGCCTGTGGTCTGTTTAACAATCTCTCTTAATTAAAACTTTATTTTGGGGGTTTATTAGAGCTAATTGATTGACCTAAGCCATTTTCATTTACTGTGATGAATTTCTTTGCACTTTGGGTAGCTGATTTCCAAAGCTGTAAAAGCAGTGTGTGCTTTGGTTAACCAGCAAAAAACAGCTACTGAGACTTTATATAATTAAAATAAGCCCATGACACTTCTGCCAGGTCACTAGAACAAGCTTTTTCAAGTATTTACATCTATTTTCCACCTCAGAGAAGTAACTCTTACCTGCCACCAAAACCTCCACTTCCGGGATAATTGGGTCTCCCATACATGCCCTGCTGTATGTATGGCTGAGTGGAGCCTGCCTTGGCTGAAAACTGCTGCTGCTGTCCAGCAAACTGAGGAGAATTGATTCCAGGGTTGCTGGTTGTCATCCCAGAAGCCATGGGATTTCCTGCTGGGTTCATAGGGTTGTTAGCATTTGCCATTGGATTTCCCAGCACCTGCAAAAGGAACATGAGAGTAAGAGGTTGTACCTTGAACTACTTCAAGCCAATTAAGTTGATTTGCTGCAGTTGTTAAATTAAAACATAACCACCTGTACTCCGAACTCTAATGAGCACAGATCTCATTGACACCTAGGTGCACATTCCTGGTGATTTCTACTTTTGCCACTTCCAAACAAACAGGTGATTTTCAACTAGATGGAACCCAAATGAATATGCTTATTAAAAAAGTTTATGAGAAAGACCTGCTACAACCATGCTGTGACCATTCATCTGACTACAAGAAAGGACATAGCTTCTTTTGGGGGGTGGGGGTGTGAGGGGGTGAGAGCTTTTTTGTTTGTGTAGTTGGTTGGTTGGTTGGTTTCTTCAATGCAGGACTTGGAAGTAACTTGGAAGCAGTCAGTCCCATTGGCACAATGCAAAGGGTATTACAGATAGAAAAACTGTGAAAGAACATATTTCAGTAGTTTAACCTATTCTTGACTCCCTAAGTAGTGAACAAAAGTCTATTGATTGTTTTTATTGCTTCTTATAAAAGAGTCCTCTGTTCTCTGTATAAAAAGACTTGCTTTGCTTGTTTAAAGGATTTTTTCCCCCAAATTGCTGATTTCCACGGAGATGTAAGTGTGGCTGTCCATGGATCACCTGCATAAGATTTCCTGAAAAGTCTCCTGCTTGGGAAGAAACTCAGATTTTTGCAGAAGACTAACTCAGAAGCTTCAGGCATTTGAGAAAAGGAATTGGTGAACCCAGCTCATTCCTTTCCCTCAAAGAGCACAAAGACTTACATGAAATCCTGACATTCATTTCAATCTGCTCTGAATAGCAATAACCAAGCTTCACGTTCCAGAGTTTCACTGCCCCTTTGCAGTGACTCTGAAGAAGCATTTTCTTTCTTCATGCAAGAGATTTTTTCCTTCTATTGCATACTCCTCTGAAGTACCATGAAGAGTTCAAGTAACATTACAGTACTCTTATGACAGAACAAAACTCTGAGTGTTTTTATATCTTTCCTTTTGCCTTTTAAAGTGTAAAAGAAAATATATTTTCATTTTCTGGCCAGTATATAGATCAACATGTTTACTCAGGTATTTCTCTCCCCGATGGGGTACCTTTTGTTTTAAGGTGTTAAAAAAATCAACAGTCATAAAACACATTATAGATCCTGTAACTGTTTCCTCTTCTTGTTCCATTGAATAAAGATTTTAGCATAACTAGTGCCTACTTAACTGCTGTGTGAGTAGATATATGACTTGGCCTCTGAATAATTTCTTTTTCAAATGGCTTCTTCTATTAAGATTTCATTTTTTTCTTACCAAAATTAAAAAAAAAAAAATCCTCAGAAAATTTTGTATGGGATCTAACACCACTTGGTTTGAAAAAAGCAGAGAAGGCGGGTTAGATTCATGTACCATTTGCTCTCATTAAAAATAGTGATGTTTTTTGAGCTTTTCACCTATGGTGTAAGCAAAGGCCAGACTGCATGCTTAATTTGTACCACATCCCTGGGAGTGCACATTATCACAAATAATTGGTAACTTCTTCATAAAAGCTGCTTCTTTTTGTATAGTATAATCCAATGTACAAACACAGAAGAAAAAGAGAGCTAAGAGCGGAGAGAACCAAATGAAATTCCAGGAAGTATGGCTCTCACCTGAGAGCCAAGAGCCCACGCTTGTGCTCCAATGCACATTGAAACATTTTTGCAAAGTTAGACGGCATTAACAGGAGAGACTGGAAATAACACAGCCTAAAATTGGGAGTTAGCAACTCAGTGTGGGGTAGACTTGGCACTGAATTTCACCAGTCCACAAGTACAACACAGCCCCAGGTAAAATCAACAACTATCATTTGGTGAATCTACCTAACATTTTTAATAGAACACATTCAATCTGAATTCCCAAAAGGATTGGGATTACCCCAATCCCATGCTTTTAGTGTTGAAACCACACAGTGTAAAACACGAGGTAAATCCAAGCCTGACATTTGCATGCAGCCAAAGGAGTGACTGACTCGAGCTCTCAGACACCTCTTGTTCAATGCCACCAAAGAGGACATGACTGGGAAAATAATATAGACATCATAGACAACAAAGAAGACAGACCCTGCTTTCAATCCCAAGAGGATTTTGCAAAATACCTTCCATTTTACAAACATTAGCAGAAATGCATATCTAGAGGGAAGGAGGCATAAAAATGAAGCTTACCTGGCTTTGAGAGGTGTTAGTCACACCCCATACTGTGGTGACCACTGACAAAGAGCCTGGAGGCTGGTTGGTATTTTGTTGCCAGGGAACAGAATCATAAGGGAAAGACCCATCACTGCAAAAAAAAAAAAAAAAAGTTCAGGAGGGTGAGATTTCAGAAGTTTAAACTGTGGCAAATTGCTGGCGGTGACAAAGGAATTAAAGTCTGACATTACCTTAACTCTCCACTCTTCCTCCACTATTAGCTTAGTATTCTCAGAGGCATGAAGTTTCTTTAACAGCAATGTGATTGGATCAAACCATATAGAATGAATGAATTCCTTAACTATATTGAAGTACAGGGCTTTTACCATAAAAAGATCTGTTAGCAGTGAAAGTCCAAGTAAATTCAGGGGCAGAGTTGCAAACAAGGACACTAAGTTACACAGCAGCATTTATTTTTTTTTTGCAATTCATCTCAAACTCTTCAACAATCACTGCTTCATCTGCCTTATATCAATTCAATTAGATTTTGAGACCAGACTGCAGCTCCTCTGTCTGCAGTGGGTCCCCAAATGGCCAGAAAAGCCTTTAAAGCAATAGCAGTTCAACATCATTTTGAAAAGTAAATTGAAATTCAGATAGTGTTCTCCCACACGATGGATAAGCTGCATGCCAAAAATGGTATTAGCTAATCAGCATTCTAGAAAATCAACTGCAGATATACAACACATCTTTCAGATAAATATGTGGATGAGAGGATTGGGTTTTTCCATTAGCTTTGTCCACAGATACAAGCAAACATTTCTTACAGTTCTTTTCATACAAAGCATTGGCGGTTTCAGGATGAGCCCAGGACAGGTACGCACTTAGCGTAATTAATGAAATATCTTAAATCCAGTGAAAGTAACTATCAATCCTATGACCGTAAAATACATTCCACTTGAAATTTACTCATTCTTGTACTATTAACTTGTAAATTAGATTTCAATTTGCATATATATACACATATACTCAGGTGATCCTTCCTCATCTAGAGATATATATATATATAAATACCGTTTAACAGACACACATTGCTCTTTCATTTCCAAACACCATTGATTTGTATTTTATATCAAGAACCGCATTTTTGTCTTGACTACCAGCTATCACCAAAAATTCTGTCAAGGGCTAACTTGCCTAAAGAATCTATACAGGCTCTGCATGCACTCTATCAATGTGCTTTGAGCCTGCTCACTCTCCCGTAACCCCAGACGGTGCTCCAGGCTTGGACCACTCCTTCCTTTTGTGCTGTGAGCCAGAATCCAGGACTACCCCCGTGTTCATTCTTTAGCCTGTTCATAACACCAAGTGTGAATCATTCAAGAACAGGAATTGCTCTGCACAGAGCGTGCATGTGTGTGATAAAAACTGCCTCTGTCCCGAGTAACAAATAATGCAATAACAGCAGCAGCAACTGTGTAAATGAAGCAGTCAATACATTTCACAAACAGCTAGGAAATTTCAAAGTCCACAATGCTCTGCCAGCACACCAGCAATGTATTAGAACCTAACTGTGAATTTGAACTAACCTATTTGCTTCAAAGTACCCCTATTCAATCAAGCAATAAAATCACACAAAAACTTAAATTATAGAAAAGAATAATTTCCCCTAACAAATAATTAGAGAAAACTAATGGTAAACTGTAATTCTCTGGAAGGTGTCTCACATGTCATGTTTACATTGACAGCATCCATATAAACCAGTGTATCAATAAGGGCATAATGAACAACTTGCAACCACTAAGTCCTGCTAGCCCATGTTTCTTTAAAATATTTTCTCTTAGAAACTTGCCCCTCTCACTCAGAGGCTCAGACAATGGCTTCAGTGACTAATATTTGCAAGTGACGCAATACAAGTCCCTCCACCAGCATGGAGACAAATGATGACTAACCCAGAATTTGTGACTGCTATTACGATTTCCTCTTTTATCCTGCTCTGAATGATGCCTCCTACTTTACTTCCTTCTCTGACTGTTTCTGATGATGTCTGCTCTCTGATTTGTTTGGATATTTATGGCACATATGAGTGTTCATGCACTTCAGTGACTACAAAGAAGCTCTCTCCATGACATAAGCAGTGAAAGAACTCACTGCAGACATTCCTCTCTATTCCCCACTGATGTGCTGTGGACAGGTAATAAAACCTGAGGAGCAAGGCAAATATTTTGCAAGTGTATGAGTAAATAAGAAGGGTAATGACAGGCAGGAATCAAACCACAGAGTCACTAAAGATTCTTCTAATGCAAATATGCTGTACAGTTTGTAAACACACTCCAACTTTGAGCAAGCAATGCTTCAGCCTGCTGTTAAGAAGTTATAATTTTTACTTCTCTTTCTTTCCCTCCTAAGCATGTTCCTCTTACCCGTTCCTCTCCTTTACAGTATGCATAAGGGATTTCATATATCATTCCTTCATAGTTTTCAGTAGTAGAGTCAGATCATTTGTTCAGTGGAAGGCTACAGTGGGTTCTCAAACACTATATAATCACTTAATCCTAATTATAAATACAGAATAAATCACTCAATTTTTACTGCATTACAGTTAAAATGGGCAACACCTCAAGAAACCCTATTGTTGACAAATAATAAATCCTCCAGCACCATAGAAAAAAGCTAGAAAAAGAGATCAGCTACAGATTTTTTGAGAAATATTATTGTGCACATTGAATCACGTGACTACCACATTATCCAACACAGGACCTAGTTAAATCTCAAACATTATTAATAATAAAAATTATAGCAACACAGAAATAGTGATAGATGTGCCTTGCAGAACATGAACTTAAATAGCCTAATATCCACTCACTGTCCTAAACCTCATGCTTCAAGTTTCACCTTAGTCACCCCACGAGAAATCCAAGGCAATCTCAGGGTTTGTGTTCCCCAGCATTTACTCTGGCCCATCACCAGTTACCTGCATGTCTGAGTATGACTTTTGCCATACTGGATACACTACCCACTCTTTCTCTATCACACAAAGACTTCCTTGGTTTCAAGCAGTAAGAGATGCTGAAACTTGTGCCACTCAGACTAAAGCGTTACTTGTCCCTCCACTCTGCTCTTTCAACTTCCATTTCTGTCCTTAAAACTACCCAAAGGAATATTCCCACCATCAAAGGAAAATCCATGTAAGTACCATAATGAAACGTGACCAATCCGATTCTCATTTGCAAAGAGCAGTGGTTTCCCCCTGTTATTATACAGAGCTGTGAATTATCCTGAAATCCCTTTCTTTAAACTTGAAAATGGCAGCCAATAAAGTAAGAAGCTTCAACCTCTTCAGCCAAAGCGAAATGCTGCCCATGACATTGTTCTTGTTGAACTGTACAAGGGTAATTAAGTCTCTCACTGCACCCTGGAGGGCAGTGAGTCAGTTTGGACCCAGCTGGAGCCCACTAAAAGAGTATTGACTAAATTTACAATAGTGCTAATGAACCTATACATACTACTGGTCAGCATTAAAGGCCAAACAGCAGAGGAAGCCACAGAGCAAAGAGGAAGAGAGGGAGGGAAATTATTTCTCAAAGTAATGTTTCGCTACTCTGAAGTAGCAAAACTGCTATCAAGCAATGAGGAAGGATTTCTTAGCTACTGGCAAATGCACTGAACCCACCAGTAATAGAACACTCATGTTGAAGAAGTACACTGGTAGTTAGGTCTAAAAAGCTTCTCTTAATCCCAGTACTAGGCAGATATCCAGTCTCTAGGAAAAGTTACAGACTTCATGTCAGACAGAGACAGTTAATTCTAATAAAAATTGCTTAATAACAAGTGACCGCTGTAGAATAAATTAGTACAAGTGAATTGCTGTAGTTTATACATGCTTTGCGGCATTATTTGCTGTGTTTAAATATGTTTATGTTGCCACTAAAGCAATTGTATATGTATCTGATACTCTGTTTACATGTCCTCATTCCTTGAGGAAGGAAAGATTCAGACGGTTTAGTGAAGCATGCATCCCTAGAGCATTGGCACTTTCCATACTGTGGAGGAGAGTGAAAACTGGAATTACACATTCCTGGTGATTTTCCGCATTGCTTGTTGAGAGGGCCAGGTGTCTAAAACACTACCTTCATAAAGCATCTACCTCTGTTTCAAACACTGTAAATCTACCAACTACTGCACCAGGCGGTGACTTTCCAAAAAAGCCTTTTCAGTCCAATCACTCACAATCAAGTTTCCCACAACTGTGCTACTTTCTGCTGCTTACCCTCAAGCCAGCTTTGCAGGGGTCTTTAACATCTCTGAAGCGTGGTCATCCCACCCGAAAAGGGTAGCTGTCACACACAGAATTCACACACACCTTTAAATCTACCAGCTCTATCCTAACTTTCTCAGTTGACACCAAGATGAGCAGGTAATTGCCACTGCAACACTGACTGTCATTTCTCCCACATCTTCTTTTGTCACCCATGGACACCTTGAGAGGAAAGCATCTCATGACAAGGTGTCAGGTCTCTGAGATCGACAGAGGCCAAACACATCTTTGCAATAACACATGGCCAAAAATCACAACAGGCAAAATACAAACCCAAACTGGGGCTGCTGATCTGCTCCTGCCTGATGGCACCTCTCTGTGTCTGCACCTCTGGGCAGATGTGTGCTCAGGGTGCCCAGCACCCCTTGCCTGTATTCTTGGTTGGAGCCTGTAGGTGACACTACTTTAATACAAATGAAACCATAACAATTTCCAAACAAGGCTCCTTGCTCCCCTCTTTCTGCCCTCCAACCTGATGCATCTGCAGTGGAAAAATATCACAAATCCCACAATCAGAACAGGCAAGAAAGCCCGGGTAACTGAGCACCAACACATGAGTTTCATGTCTGGGTTGTCTCACAAGTCAGGCAGCTCACCTTCTTTTATTCAGGTTAGTTTTTGTTTTATTTGGATTTTTTGAGAGAACACCACTCGTGTAGCTTTATCTATTAATATGGATTCAGTTTGCTAGCCTTCTTGATTAGGGCACCACCATGAACCTAACACTAGAAATTAGGAAAGAAGTTTGGGATAAAAAGTAGCTGAAGTCCTTTCTGGAGCATTTTAGTATTTCACACCAAAAAGGCAGTTCAAATTCAGTATTTGCACTGCACCATGCAAACCTCAACACAACTTAATAAGCTAGGAATCCCTGACAACCTATTCAGAAACTACAGATCAAATGTATTTTTTTCTCCTTGTGGTCACAGTTCCACTGAAAATATCCCCAGCCTTGAGTATTAATTCAAGAATACCACCCCACTGTGACAACGGAAATGCAGAATTTGTTTTTGCTTACTGCCAATCAAAAATGTTTTGGAGATCTGCTTTTATTTTCTTTATGAAAACCACAAGATATTTAGAAGGAAACAGCTGACTTGTCATTTTTTATTGAGATTCTTTTCCAAAGAAACAAAGCCAGCACCTCCCCACCTGAGATACATGCACCATCTTCATGCACTTACAGTGCTTGGCCAACGTGTTTCAACTTGAATACCTAGTTTATAGTCCAGGTGACAGTTACTATAAGCCCATTGCTATTCAAAACCACAAATCACAAAATTTAACTGAATTATCCCCGACCTTTTGTGCTGTGTTTGCCATAGGCTCTGTAAACCACTCTATGCAATTTGTTGTCTGCTCACACAGAGGAACATGGCAGAGCCAGGAGACAGTGATGTGGGAAGAGCCTGAAGACCACTCAAAGTCAGCAAGGATATATGATGACACATTGTAAAGGAAACAAAGAGTAAGTACCTCTGTACATCACACATGATGTACAGAACCAAACTGAAAGCTGATGTTGTGTGCAGGTACCCTAAACTTTTTAGATTCAAGATGAGGAAAGCAAGAAGGTGGTGTAGTCAGTCTGTATACTAATAACTGACTTCAGATGGCCAGCAAGAATTAGCTTCTGATTGATACCATCTATGTGATTCACACCTTCCTGAAATACATTCCTCTATTTTACATTATTACCTGAAGAAGTTTAAATTGTATTGGCATAAATTAAGGCTCCATCCTGCATTTCACTAAGCAAACACCTAAAACACAATCCCATCCAAACCACTGGCTGTTTTTATGTAATGTGAAAATGAAAAAAGCCGATTTGGACTTATTCTACAAAACTTTATTTCCCTCTACTTCTTAATGATGTGACTACTAACATCCAGATTTTACAAAGAAAACACACAGTTCCAAAAAATATCCCATCATGATTTCTCAAGTCTGTTGATTCCCTCCACCCTTTCCAACTAGATGAGTATGTTCTCTAACTCTTTGGAAAGCTTTGATTCTCCCAACTCCAAATGCACAGCAGATCCATACCTAGCTCTTGCCTACCAAGAAAGAATTACCTCAAGTGTTGTTTTAGTACTGGATGTTGCCTGCACCATGAAAAGGAAGACTGAAAGCAGTTAGAAATGTCATAATTCACTGTAAAAAGGAGGCTGTTTTCTGGCAAACTGTATGAGAACACAGAAGCACTCTGAGCCCCTTCTAGGGTGAGCAGATGCAGGCAAAGCAGTCAAAAGGTGAAGGCAACAAGCCATTTATCAGCTCAGTGGTTTGGATGGCACCTGCTGCTAGCAGGTGGCTATCACCCCCTGCCTCTGCTCTTTTAAATATCCACACACACATTTATAATAACCATTCATGCAGCCACACACACATGCACGATACAGGCATTTTGCATGGAGACTGAGACAGCAAAACGGAGCTGGCAGTTCAGCAGGCGATACAAAGTACATCTGGATGCTGAAAGCCCTTAACTTTTTCTTTATATTTGTGACAAGGCCTGTGAGGCCTGCATGACTTATGACTGCACAAGGCGGGAATGCTGCCTTCCATTTCACACTGGGTTGCTACAGATCGGGCTGTGACACGCTCGCTGCTGTGCTTCCTGGCGCCTGACTCTACACTCAGTGTCATCACTTAGAGCCATGCCTGCAGGTCTCATGCTGCTCAGCAACTTACTGCACCTGATTTTAACTCCTGAAATCAGAAAAATGCATTAGGCCAAATTAATTAGATTAATTCTTAAGTTTTTGCAAAACCACACATTTCCCCTGCATGCACACACAGTCCTGCTTCACTACAGATTTCATATATGTCCGTGCACATGTATGTGCACACGTAAAGATACAGAGATAACACAACTTATGTCCGTCCATGTGGAGTAAACGATCACAGCTATGCAGGTAAGAAACAAAAATGCTACTGAGACCCACTCCTGCCTCTAAGAAGCACAAGGGGTTACATTGTCTGACATGGGAACTACAGCATCCATCTGATAAAAGGAAAAAAGATTAAACCATCACACCCAGCTCTATTGTCATACAAGTAGACCATGCAATGCATTACTACAGCCCAGATTACAGTTAAAAAATCCACCGGTAACAGCCTTGCTATTAACATGCCACCTGTTACCTTTTACAAAATGCTGAAATTATCTTATGATCGTTTTCAGCTTGACAAATGCAGTTTAATCTTTATTGCATCTCACAGCACAGACCTGCTTCATCCATGTCTTATTTATCTCACGTGTGTCGGAATGCAACCCCGAGCCCTCAGTCCCCCCCTGCCACCAGGCATTCCTTCTGCTCTGCTTTATCAATATACCTGGGTTTCCATATCCGACTGCTCCTTTACAATAAAAAACACACCCACCCAGTATTCTACCATTGCCTGTTGCCTTGGTAATCCAAATGCCTGGGTACTCGCTGATTATCGGCGAATGAGACTCGCATTGTTCACACCGCAGCGCGTCTGCTATGTTAATGTGAGATAATGGCAGCCAGAAGACTCCTTTTGTTCCCAGCTTTGCTGTTTATTCATAGTGCCTGGAGGTCAGCGACTGCTACAACAACCGGGGAAGGAACCGCTGAGAGCGTGAGCAGATTCCACTTCTGCTTTTGCCTCTGAGACAGGGGGAAACACGAGCAGCCCCGCACAGCGAGAAGGGCACCGGGAGCTCTGCAGTCTGACTCACGCAAGGTGTAGCAGGCGGCTCGGAGGAAGATGTGATGGACTTGCACTTCCGAGATTTTAGATGAAGCTGATTTACGCTCCCCGACAACAGAAAAAAACCGCTTTCTTCGAGAGGCACGGCGGGAAGGGAGGGAGAGAAGGAGGAGGGGGCAGCACAGCACCGCTCGCGGGAGGCGAGCCGGGCTGGGGGCTCGGGGCTGGCCGGGGAGCGGGGACAGCCCCGCCGAGCCCCCGAGGGCAGCGCCGGGCCGGGACCGGCGGCAGCGCCCGCAGCGCAGGGCGGGGACGGAGCGGCCGGGCCGGGCAGGGCAGGGCAGGGCAGGGGCAGCCCGGGCAAGTGACCTGGCCGGGGAGGGACAGCGCTGAGAAGCGTCCCCCGAGCCGTCCCCGCGCTCTGCCTGCCTGTCAGGGTAGTTTGGAAATGCTGTTGGTGACACAGGGACACGGGCAAACAAACAGTCACATCGCATCTCCCCTGACGCGTTAAGTGGGAACTGAGAGCACGAACAGGCTGTGCTACCTTCCCCGCATTCCCAGCTCGGTGGAGACGAGGACATGCAAGACGGTGCCCCGGCTGGTGCGCTGCTCCTCAGCCTCGGAACAGCCCTTTCATGGGAAGAGACCACCGATTGCTGCTAAAGGCACTGCCAGGATCTAATTAATGTCACCGACCCATCTGCCCAGGTTGCTGATGCGCTCTGTCTGCCGAGCAGGCTTTGTTGTCATATCTAGTGAAAACCAGCCAGGAGTGTCTTAGCTCGAATTGCTAACCCTTTTTTTTTTTAAGGGAAACCATTAGAAAAGCCCTCCACCGCTGCAAATAGTAATGACTATTTCCTTTTCTTCTCACTGCGATTCTGAGAGAGATTTGAGAATCCAAGTGTACGGGAGTAGCAGGAATACAACAATTGACAAAATTGAACACCGGGAATTCACTCCTTTTGTAATCTATTTACAGAGAAATCCTGTGGAGGGTGACATTTTCATGTAAGTGAATGAATAACAGATACATGTAAAGAAAGGACATCAAGAAAAATATCAAGTCTTGCACAAAATATACATCTGTGATCCCGCTGCCAAATTATCCAAAAATACCCCAAAGCCGTTTAAAAAGACAAGGCGTTTGCCGTCATTTATGTCAGTAATTTTTACGTGCTCCCTCCCTGCTCAGAAGCCATGTCACCTCCTGGCAGGCAGGCTGGAGCGCGATGCTCGCAGCGTGGGTACCCAGAAACAGCCACTGACCTGAACTGGCCCTGTGCTCAGCCACGGGCTGGCCTCCCCAGCCCTTCTGCGCCTGCAGGGACTGCTAAACCTCTCAGGGGGACCTGATGCTCTGCAGGTTGAAGGGCACTGACTTGGTTTGGATGTTCCCTATCCAAAGGTGTTCAATCCAGTTAAAAGACTCCCAATGATTTCAATTAGCTCTGCAACAAAGGGCTAGGCAAAGTACAGCTTTCAGTGTCACCATACGCTGACAGTCAAAATGGTTAAAAACCAGGGGTGCTGCCACAGTTAAACGATTTTTAACCCTACTGCCACCAGAAATCAGTTGGTTTCATTGAGAACAAGTGACAGCAGGTACCTTTCCAATATGCTTGAAGAGGAAAATCATGTACACTCAGCACATCTCACCTGCTTTTGAGAGCAGACTTCATGCAAAGAGCCATGATGCCCCTGTGATAATCACTAAACAGAAATCACAACTGACCAGACATTTTCAGGAATTAGTTGTTCAATATGGCCCAAACATGAGAATGATACCTGTCTATTCTAAGCTGTTGCCATATTTTAAAAATTAACGTAGACAGCACAAAGCCTGAGAAGATCAGATTTTGCCTCAGTCAGCAGAGAGACCTTAAATAATATTTGCCTAGTGTTTACTTATAAAAATATCAGCTGGCACTTTTTAATTAAAAAAAATCACAAACTAACATCACAAGACTACAACATCTACAGGAAAAATATAGAGCGTGTAGCCACTTATATGTACTTATCAGAAAAAAATTGCACAAAATTAATCGTCCTTCTACATATTAGTTTTATTACAACAGCACTCACTTTGACTTATCAATCAATAGAGAAGACCTGTTTTCACATCTGTATAAGGTGCTGTATACACAAGAAAAGATAATCCTTATCCTATACCTTTTACCAAGCATGTAAAGAATACATATTTGAAATCAAGTTACCCATTACCGTTTCCTGTTACCATAAGAACTGACCACAAACTTATCTGAAATGAAATGCAGATTTTTCACATGAAAATATTCAATATTTAATTATTCACAGCTAATGGTTACACTTATCAGTTTTCAAGGAGAAGGTACTCATAATTTTCTTTTAGCCTCAACAGGCTCAAGGTTTTCTTCCACCTCCTCCCCATTAAGCGTATGTGATAAAATTAGTATCAGTAGTTTCACTTAGAGGATGAGCTGGACAACTCTTGGGACAATACTTTGGAGCAATTAGTAATTAGCTTTATCTTTGCAATGCTTAGAGCATAAGCAGACTATTCTGAAGAAATTTTCAGGGTTTTTTTTTCTTTAAGGAATGACTCTTCTACAGAAACATGTCTTGATTCTAAATTCTTCCCTATTCTCTCCTGATGGTAAATATTAACATTTCTTGACAGAAAGGAAACTAGAAAAAAACAGCAAAGCTACTTTTGCAGAATCAGAAGTAATATACATTTCTTTACTGGGTATATTCTTTTATATGAGGATTTACCATCTGTTCAGTCCCTAATTATATTTATTTCACAACTCCACAACCAGAAAGATGAAAAGGCTTTGAAACAATTTCATCTTTTACCTCAGGAGTTATGAATTCTTTTGCAAAGTTTGTCCCTGCATGTCAGAGCCACATGACATAATGCAGCAACCCCTACTTCAAACTGATGTACAAACATGCACAATGTGCCCCTTTACATAAAAGTGTGTATATGCTGCACCTGACCTCATCCAGACTTTTTTAAAGTGACTATCACTATGATGCAAAATTGAAAAAGCAGCCTTTACAGAACTTCTGACACTGTTTGTACTACTATGTTACGAACAGTTCACTCCTCATTGTTAACAATGCACCACTCAGTAAAAATTTAGACAGAATTACCATTCTTTTCCAAGAGCTCCTATGAAAGTTTGAAAGTTCAGCTCTTAGGTTTAAATTGGAAGGAAAAAAGGACAAAACAAGCATTAAAAACAATCACTCTTTTAAAGCAAGTCTAGCCACTAAAAAGTATTTATGACTGCCTGAACATAAAACATTAATGGTAATAAATAACACATCTACTGTATGATTGAATTAATGCTTCATTTCATCTACTGTTCAATTTTCTCTAAACGTTTGGCACTAAGTAATTTGTGATAAAAATAACATTATCTTCATATATTTCATCAAGCATGACTGCCCTATAGAGGCATTACCACCCTTTGGTCACTAACTGTGAGACAGCTGGCAATTAATACATAAAACCAAAATTTGGAGCGAGAGTGAAGACAGTAAGAACCCTACAGATGCTCATGACAACACACTAAACTGCAACTAACAGCTGTCTATTTCTAGGTGGTTTTGTTGACAAATAAGCTTTATTGCAAGCTGTGCAAGAAATGAGAAGCCCCCCAGAGCTTGCCTGAGTCAGACTGACGTGAAAATGAACTAGGGTGCAATTCCTGCTGGGATTGATTGGAACTGTACCCATTTCAACCAAGATTCAATTTGATACACATGTAGAGGTCCACCACTTAATGTAATGAAGTGTTAATAGGAACTTCATCAAAGCATTGGAAGGTGTATAATGACAATAATTTGTACTTATATAACAGTGTCTGCCAAAGACCTTATACTAATTCAAAAATCAGCCACCTTGAGTAGCGTATGTTATTACAGACAGTTTGTCAGATTGGAAAACTACAACACAAATAATTACCCTGCAAGCTAGAAAGCATGAAATTTCACTCCTGTGCAGAAGGGCTAGCTGAAGACTAACAGCTCTCCCTAAGTTCCCCATAAATCCATTAAGTAGGACTTTAATTACAAGTTATACAGGATTAAGGAGGTGGTTAGATCCTACACTGGTCCTTCAATACAGGAGTAAAGTTTACTCACATGAGTCAATAGAAAGGTCTAAGGTGAAAATAAAATCTCACACTCAAGTTTGCACTGACTATTAGATTGCAAAGACTTAAAAACCCCCTGAGACTGGGAGGTTCTTTTTGACAACCCAGTGCTCATTCTGCTCACAAAGCACAGGAGCTTGCAATCCAACCAACTGCCCTACATTGGACAGTAGGTATTTAGCCGATTTTTTTTTTTCTATATACAACACTTCATTCTGTTAATGAAAAACTAAATTTAGAAAGAAATTAACAATACAGTCCCTACTCTGAAAGCATTTGTTGCATGTGTGCATATCCTCACGTGGCTTACATTCTGCTCTCTGTAAGTTCATTTAACTAACAGTAACACTATGAAAGCCTTCCTTGATCAGTCTACTTCAGTTTTCTCTCATAGCTCAATTAACTTTTAAAAATCAAAGATTGTTCTTAAAAACAGGCTAGACCTGAATTACTTCTAGTGTAAGTGCCCATAGTTTATTAAATATGAATCCTTAGATTTAGATTCTTGTGATACATTATTGAGTCACAATTTATTTTAAATAGCTGAGCCCTGTTTCAACTTTGAGACTAAGCAGCTGTGTTTCTGCAGTGCCTGCTACATCAGGATTCTAGTCCCCTGACTAGAGTTCTGGGTAATTTTGTTGCTAGTAAAAGGACAGCAAAAAAAGCTCTGTGTGGAGTACTCAAGATTGTCTGATGACAGGGAAGGATTTAATTGTGTGTCTAATGATAATCAGCAGCTCACATATATCTACATTGCCTTTGTTAAGTAAGGTTCTTGCATATGCTCTTGGTTGTTCAAATATAATATCTAGTTCTTTTACAAAACTTGAAGTAGCTGGCTACATTAATTGTTTCAGGAAATACAAAGCATACTTTTTTTTTGTTTGAATTAACAGAAAAGTCTTGTGGATTAGAGATAAGATACTGTGAACTTTAATACTAAGCTTTTGACCCAAATGTAATCTAATACAAATACAAATGGTGCTTCATCAACAGCTTCATCACTGATTGTAGTTAATACTGTACTTAATGGCTTTTCATCTTTTGTTTAATTAAAACAAATAGAAAACTCAATTCTTCTTCACACCACACTATCTTACAGACTGATTACAAAGCATGCATGAAAATAAACAGTTCCAGGTGGAATAAAGTTGGAGAGCCACAGGATATCTCATTCTAATGTACCACCTGAGAGATTTTGAGCAGTTACAGTTAAATTACAGACAACAGCACACACCAAAGCAGCGATGCAAGTATTCCAAATCCCAAAGTGGCTGCTGCAGCTATTGTATATAAGAAGTTATGCCACAGAAATTCTGTTTCTAGAGGAGCATCTCATAGGTAAAGAGAAGTAATTTAGAAATTGCTCCCAGTGTCTTCCCCAGTATGGCATTTCAAGGGCAATACTCAAGAGAAATATGCAAGAACTGCTTAATACCGAGCAGGCTGCTCTACACAGGCAGAATATTGGATGACTTGGTACTGCTGGAAATACTGGTATTTAGGTTCAGTAGAAGAAAGTATTTATTTTTTGACATGTGACAGTTTCAGTGGAAAATTGCCACAAAAGACGTGAGTTGTGCCTATCTTATCTATTATCTAGTAATGTAGCACACAGCCCCTGTGAGATAGTCTTACTTTATAGACTCTAGAGGAACAGAGGCTAAAAGGTCAAATGAGAATCAGGCATCTAAAAACTACAAAACTACACCTAAGAGAGTACACACACTGCACCACATTCTCTGCAGACTAGCCACTAATTCCACTTTGTCTTCTGAAAAACTTCTCCCAAGTGTAAAATTATTTTAAAAAATTAAGTTTTCTTTGGTGTTTTGTTTTGTTTTTTGTTAAGTGTGTTTACGATCAGTCATTTTATAAACACCTAAAAAAGAGGAAATCTAGGTACTCTGAAAAGCCAGTGAAGATGTATTAATTATACTTCAAAAAAGGACTTTATTTATTCTCAAGGGCTAAAATAAAAGGCATAGTTATTGGATGGTTTTCCCATAAATGCAACAAAAATAATGAAAAACTATCCTACCCATACCCCAAAATTTGTTTTCAGACAAATTTGCATATGCAAATGCACTGGTACAAAGATGTCCCTAAGCTCCATTCTAACACTAAAGTTCAAGTTAGGTAGGCTATCACAGAACTTAGGTATAAGGAATTTAGACCCATTACACTTTCATAGTCCTTTACTAATAAAAAAAATCTCTACACTAAAACAAATTTATACTGTTTGTGATTTTTTTAATGTGATGCTGAGGTAAAGAGAGCCTTCAGAAAAAAAACAAACCTCCCAGAAACATAAAGCATGGAATGAATGTTCAATCCTGTCTACACTTTATCTCCAGCTTTTGCTTTGACCTAGGTTGTGCAGACAAGAAATACAAATAGCACTCCTCTACATAATTTGGTAATCAAAGGCTTCACATCACCTTCTTACAGTATCCTTTAATGTCCATGTTCTCTGTAAATTAGCACTAGTGCTGTCTGATCCTCACCTGATACAGGACATCCTCTGATCTGTGGCTGCACCCACAGTACAGTTGCTTTACATGCAATACATTTCCAATGATGGTTAAAACATGGAACATCAGTGAAATGTTTTCAACCTCAAGAAAAGCCAGTTGTATTTAAATCGGCATCAGGCAAGTGTCTGATGAGAGACACAATGTACAAGTTTATCTCTAGGGCATAACTTGGAGCTTGAAAGCACGCCCACTTGATCTGAGCACAGATTTTAAGACAGACGTGTCACTTCACTATGCACGGGGCAATAGCAAAGAGAAATTTGAGTTTCTTTAGTGCTGGCTGTAATTAGAGCTGCCCTGTTGTCTGCAGTGCTGAGCAGTGCATGAAACAGTGTCGCTCCCCCCAGCAGTGGTAACAAGCATTTCCAGGAGCAGATGTGTCACACAACACGCTGTCCAGACTGCAGTGCTGCGGGCTGGGCCCAGACTCACCTGTGAGAGAGGGTGGGTTTCATGGAGCTCATGGAGTTCATGGGGGGTTGCATGGGGAGCTTCCCGGGGGGATCGTTCTGCCGGCTTTTTTGGTGGCGAAGCAGCAGGAGCCGTCCCAGCTCCTCACACCACGATGAAAGCAGTGCTGTGCAAACAGAACAAACGGCAGTGAGCACACATCTGAGGAACCAGCACAGCCCAGTGCAGGTGCAAGACACTGTAACAGGAGTCACCAGCTAGACAAACACCACGAGTGCAAAGCTTGTCCATGAACCACCACTCTCACTTTTATCCCATCAAACTGAGTCTGTAATTGCCCTACACTATCATTAGAACATTTTTACTCAAGTTACAAACATTCTGCATAGCCCAGGAGACACAAGAGAACTTGTCTGAGCAGGACAGAGATGAAGAGTGGATGAAGTGAAAGGATACGTGATAGCTGTCACAAGTAAAGTAAGATGCAGAATCATTCATTTCACAAAAACAGAAACATAACAAAATCATAGAGAAGACATCATTTACAGAGGGGAGCGGAGAAAAAAAATCATCTCTTTTCTGTTCAGCTGTTTTTTTCATAAGATTAATTGAAGAGAAACACATGTGCACAAATTAATTTCCAAAACTGCTATGAGCTACCAGTCTTGAATAGATAAACAGGAGAATGATGTATGGATACAAAGTTAGGCACTTAAATCTATATCTGACCCAGCACAACCCCTAAATGTGTATTTCCATTATGTGCCTAATCTTGTAGTCAATGAGGGTAATTCTGTGCTTACAGGAAAATCACACTTATGAACTATGAAGATGCAGAGATTTCTTAGAGGGAAGAAGAGCTTGCAACTCCTTCTAAAGACATGAAAGAGGTCATTATTCCTGAAAATGTGGCCTCTCCCTTATGCACTCACACTCAGAAAAGACCAGGCCCTGTTATAGGAACCACCTACTCTGCAGTAAGCAGAGCCCCAGGAAGTGACTGCAGGGCTCCGATGGGTGCACCCAGCCAAGACACCCCACCAAAGCCTCCAGCAACATCCCCCTGAGCCTTAAAGATGCCTATTTAATTCCAACATCAGAAGTGGCTCTGGTAAAAAGTCAGCCAGGTATGAGAACACAGTGAGGAGTTTCACCGGAACAAAGTGCAGACTAATTGAAAAATCCTGCAGTGGAAAGAAATCAACTTCTCAAGTGGAAGTGCTTGGGCTTTTTTCTTCTTTAAAGGATGCTTTACAAAACTCTCGGAACAAAAAAATGCTACATATTTAATTTTTAACTAAGTGCCTTCCTGAGGTGCTGCAAACTGAACACAAATCAACAGATTATATGGGTGGGTGAGAACCAGAAAACTACTGAAAACCCAAGCTGCCATAGCGGTTTAGGGTAGTAAGAAACTCTAGATGTAATTTCAGGCTTGCTCGTTTAAAACAGACAAGTGCAGAATCCTCTAAAATTGAGGCTCCTGTCTTCATATCTTAATTTTCTGATGGTTGTCTTTTCACCAAATAATATAATCATAAGCAGCAGCTAACTATCATTTCAGGGTACACCATCTTCTTTTCCTAGCAGCTACTCACACGCACTGTTAACATAGAATAAAATCCAAAGAGACTAACTGTAAAGTCATATTTGTGGGGCAGAAAAAAGAACCTGCTTTACCAAAACCACACACGAGTATGGTTTTTCAGTACATGAAACAATTGGATTTTCTCAAGTTAAATGGCCACACAAGAAAGATACTTATTGCCCGGGCCACTGCTGTGAATTAATCACACATTTGCACAAAGAAGGGGTAGCAATTTTATTGCATTTGGACAAAGAAGAGGTAGCAATTTTATTGCATTTATCAAGCAGAAGGTCAAGAGAGGTGTTTAGGGAGGCATTTTAGAGCTCTGCTGTGACAAACGGGGACCATCGTTTCTTTATGTAACTAAATATGGTCACTCGGAAGCTGTCAGCCTCACACGTAGCCTACAAAAAGCATTAATTCCCTCAAGCTCTGTGAAACGTTCCAGCAACGAGTGTCAGTCTAAGCTGCTTCTCTATTAGCCAAGGAATCTGTCAACAAGCATTTGATCAAATTATACTCACCTTTTATCCCTGGCATATCATTACTAATGTGCCAGTGACAAAGGCCCCCCCTTCCCCTTTCCAGCCGCCTGGAGATACAAATTCCTGCCTCACAGGGTTTCTTCCCTTGCCCACAGCCACTTGAGCTCGGGAAACACGAACAAAGTGTTCTGCCGAACACTTAACGCAGCCATCACGGAGTAATAGTGGATGAGTAATAGTGGATGCTGAGCACTTCCACAGCCGAGTGTAATTACTACAGAATCATCCATCTTAGACGAGGCTATGATGGGAGAAGGGAGTTGCTCCTTCTGCACACCTATGTGCACTTGACAAGTAAGATAAAAAGCAACAACCCAATGGATCTGAGGGCATGAATCTGCAAACAAAAGCCAAACTGCTTGGAAAAAAAGCCCAGTGTAACTCCCGGAAAAAGAATATGTCAGTGAGAGCATTGCTTTGGTGAGGTGAAGATAAGAAAATATCTTAATGAGTTGTTATTATTACCAGTATCCAGTATGCAGATTTATAAAGGGAAAATGTAAACCATCAAAGAACAAAGAGGTGCTCAAGATAAGCTGGATGGTTTTATTCTACAGTTATCTGGAGAAGACTCCTATTTTTAGAAACTAAGAGACTGCAGGTAAAAAACCTAGGAAATTTACTCATCCCTATCAGCCCTCATTATGGTTCAACCGTTCCTCCCTCGGGACATTTCAGCTCATGTACCATGTATAATAATTACTCTCTTCCCTGTGTTGGTACTTGTGCATGGAATGAAAACAAAGCTGTTTGTAGCCACCTTAGGAGTTACCAGTTCCCCTCTGACCTGCTCTATCCTCCCTCTAAAGGAGTCTGCTCCCTTCTGCTGGAACACACAGGGCAGCCTCCCATCTCTCCTGCCCCATCCACCTCTGCTCTCTGCTCGGTAAGATGAATATATACCCTGCCAACACACATCTGGTACAGCTGGCTTCTGGAGAACATCACTTCCTGGGCTATTCAAGCAAGATAAAACAAACCCAAAATGAATTTACAGATTACACTATTCATCTTTAGTGTACTTAGTTACTGCTTTTTATGCTGACAGTATTAGGCGTATCTCAACTCATTTACACTCAAAGCACGAGAATTTCAGTATCATACTATAATGAACAGATAAAGCAGCAAGCACAAAGGACAGCTACAGATGGTGCCAACAGTCAGTCTCACCCTCTCATAGCACAGCCAAGCAGCTGCTTTTTCTCCCCCTCCGCCCCTCCTCCTCGTACAACAGGAGCACAGATTTTGCAGATGGACCATCCACACCGTCTCTCACAGCCCCTTGCTGCGGCACTTTAATGATCAGATTTAAATCGTGTTCCTCTGCTGCATTGCTACAATGTCCCTTGCATACAATGATGTGCCTTTCCTGCTTAAGTAAACTCAACTGTTGCAGTGAGAGGAAAGGAACAATCCTTACATGTGCACACAACCCCCAAGAAGCCCTGTACACAGCCCAGGTGTAAAATAGAACCTGGTTAATACACCAAAATTGACATTTTCTTTCAACCCCTGTTCAGTCATAGAGGGCTCTGCTAGCTCATGCAAAAAGATACAGAATAATGGCAGTCAAATAACATACTGACAGTTTAAGTGTATTCACACATTTATTTGGCTTAAAGGGACACTCTCTGGGATGATTGGTGCAATATTTGACCTACTTTTCTCCATCTGCAAAACCTGTATCATTCTTAATGGGATTGCGTTTCACTGTTAGCACTGATCTATTTCCATAGGAATAAATCAATACTGATTTGCTAATGACAACTGCATTAGGAAACCAACACAGACATGAGCAGCCTCAGCTTTCACATTTGTGAAAGCAGAAACACAGATTTAAAAATAAGAGAAATTTCAATTACAACTAGCTCAAGGGGTTTCCCTAAGGAAGCAAGAGAAAAAAAATCAGTTCAGAGATATTCAGCTTGCTGTTACCCGGTCCCATTTTTGTTTTTCTATTCTTTGAAAAGGACCAGACATTGCAAGAGTGTGTCTCAGCACAGAATGTGACTGACCTCTCCTTAAAATACTCATAAATACTCCCACGCACCCAAAGTTGGCAACACTTTATGTCCCTCTGGATGTGTCCAATAGTTTTAAATTCTTTCATTGAAAAAAATTATAAGACATGGCAACGTATCCACATTGGGATCCTGGGGACAAGGAGAGAAAAGAAGGCTGGAAGGCAATTTTTTTTTTTTCCTCCCCAGTCAGCCCAAGTCACATTTTAAGCATTTTTCTGCAACCACAGAGCTAAGCCTTGCTTGAAAGAGAAAGGAAGCAATTGATATTTAATCCCCTGCCTCTAGGAGCCAAGTCTTTAAGAACATGCCAAATATCACAAGATTTGCGACACAATTATTAGGACCGGCCACATCCCCTGGTACTGTTCCTTTCCTGTAAGGGCCCTTTTGAGCCTAAAACCTGCCAGGCAGTACAGAGAGAAAGGCCTCCACTGCTCCCTCCGTGGCACCTCTCCATCCCTCACAGTCACGACTGCCCATCACCCAGCTGCAGCATCACAACTGCTTTGTAAGTGCTGGGGCCCTTCCATTAGGAAAATCAAGGAGCTTGAGCTGGGTGAAGCCGCAGACCATGCCCAGGCTGCTTGCACCACTTAATACTTCTTGACAACAAATGATGCTGGCATACCTGTAAATATTACATGATGGATGCTGATGATGCAGGTCAAATGCCATTTTATGGCCATAGCACAGAAGATTGGTACAGCCCATTACAACCTTTTTTGGGCTTTTTTTACCAGAAAAAGTAAAGAAACCAGGGTGTGCAGTCAATGCTACCCCACAGAGGCACTGCTGCATTTCCCCAGCTGCACCCAGCCCAGCCCTGGGAGCTGCAATCTCTGGCACTGCAAAGTGCCACAGTAAGCACCTCCGAGTGCAGGAGCCGCAGCTCCCCAGAAAGCAAAATACAGAGAAGCACAGTGCTAATCTATTTACCCATTATGATACCCTAGTATTAGTTACAGCTTATCACCTCAGTAAATCGCTGCCTCTTGTTAGGGAACGTGCTTAAAGGTGCAACAAACTGTTATTTACAGGCAGACACTATATTTACAGCCAGAAAGACAGGTGAGGAGGGGATAGGACAACAGCTCAGTAATTTCAATGCCTTCTGCTTCCCAGGAGACTGCTGGAAGAGCACAATAGGATTACTGCTTCCTTGCTGCAGTTAAGCTGCAGTAGATAGTTCAATAGGCAGACTGGCAGATCCGTATTTCTTATTCGCTGCAATGAAAATATTAGGAAAAAGGGAGGAGTTTGATTTGGAGAACTATCTGTTCAGCACCATCTCACTAGATTGGTTTCATGTCTCAGAAGGAAATGCATTTGGCTGAAAAGATATTTACAGCATAAGTAAGAAAATACATCATTTTTCACCAATCATATCCATTAATTTTATATTGCTTTTAGAAACAAGTTTGTATTTTTTTACATGGAGAATTCCAGATAAGCAGAATACAGAGCCACTGAGTGCTTTCTGCTCTCTCCTCTACAGATTGCAACCTAAATACAGCTTTTATAAACCATCCAGTGAGGTAATTTGGTGGGGAGGAAAGGGAAGCGGCAATGAGAAGAGCATGAGAGGAGTGGAAATAACTATTGTCTTGGTTATTTAGAGGAGTTATTCTTTCTACATAGAAAAATGGAGACTATATCACGTTTGGAAAAATACACTGAAAATGTTAACTACCTAATGCTGAATGTGCTGACAGTATTAGAAAAATAAGGTCAATTGCATTAAAATGACAGAATCTTTGCAATTTTGTGAAACTGAAAATCAGATGTTTTCCATGTGTTTTAAAAGCCATTTTGCTTTTAAAGAGCTAGGAAATGGAGAGAGGGAGAAACCGGTCATGTCAAACTATTTCAAGGACTGATTTTCCTGCAGCTCTCCTCCTCGCATACCCCAGCAGAGCCTGGCTCACCTGTCGGACAGGGCAGCAGAGCAAGGCCACAAACCCAGGATGTAACAGCCCATAAGCAGAGATTTGTGTTTGTTCCTCCTCTGCAGTTCCCTCAAGGTACTGCTCCATGGCCTAACCCTGTGACAGATGAGCCCTTCCCTGTCATTACACGAGCTTCTGCTCCGTGTCTGCCTCAACACTGACAGCACAAAAGGACTATATACAAAGCCAATTACAAAGCAAAAGTACTCATTTCTCATCAGTCTGGCTGTTCAACATGGACTCAAAGCAGTTCCCAGGGAGTCCATCCCTCCTCCCAGGCCTATCTCTCCTGCTGCCAGCAGATGCCCGTTTTGCACACAGCAGCCCACGACAGAGCCAGTGCTTATTCCCAGGTGTTTGCTGCCACCTCATCCCAGGAGGCTTGCACCCCAGCTGGATGCTTTTCTGGAGCACCTGAGCATTGTGACTGCTCCTCTCCATCAGGCAAAATCAGTGATGTTAGCTGAGAAGTCCAAGTAAATTGCATTAAACCAACTGATTTTATCTAAAACGTGCCAACACAAACCTGCCCCCTGTAGGGACTCAGAGCTCTCTCCAAAGGCACACAGATTTAAAAAGTCCTATCCCAGCACAGCAAACTGCATGGAACTGAATTCCCCAGCAGAGCAAGGGGGCAGCTGGCTCAGATCCTCATTTGGGAGGCATGAACTGCCCTGCTAATGACAACAGGAACACAAAGTTGACAGCCACAACTCAACATGTGAACACGGCATGATATGCATTTCTAACCCTAATATCTAAGTAATGCCTTTTATCAAGAATGCCTCCTATATTACTACACCTACAGCTGTGTCCTGTAGAAACATACAGCTTTGCCCCAGTAGGATCTATAATGCAATTATGTATTACAATTAAAAACAAAAAATCATGCAGGTTTGTAGGAAAATAGATAATGAAGGGAACACCTAATTAAACTGAATGTAGTATCACATTAATTAACAGAGTTTTTATTCAATAAAACCCTTACTGCAAACCTGAGAGTTATTCAGCATGTGCTTTCAGGACTGCTGTGTGAGACTGACACCATGTACAAAGTCTGGTCTTGAATATGGGTCCAGCTTGCCTTGGCATATCTTCAATTCTTCACAAATGCCTCTCAAGACATATATATGTAGGCTTCCCCAAAGGCTCTTGCCAACTGGAATAGTACATGTTGGAGACACAGATTTGAATACTGCTATCCTCACCCCATGCCTTCAGTGGAACTGGGATTCCCTAATTTCCTTCTACACTTGGCAAAACTTGGCAGAGGATCTTACCAGATCCACTACATTAACTTTGAAGCAATACATTACAGAACATACCAACAAGGCTCAATTTGGCAAGCACAAAACACTGTACAGATCCAGATAAAATACGTAAGCATCTCATTTAGGCTTAGCTCTGCCCAAGCTGCTACCTCTGAAAACACAGCCCCATTATACAAAGAGAAGACAACACTGGTGAAAGGCTACCAGCAAGTGAATCTTGGATAAGGCTTTTCAAGGAAATGCACTCCAATAGCATTAGACTGCTTGTTTTCTTACTCATCCAATTGTTGGCTTCACTGCTTAGACTTCGAACAACAGCACCTTTCATTACTGCTGCACCCTTTTGTTTTGTAACGCTAGTTCTAGTCATCAACAGATTTCATACATAATCCAGACATATGAAAAATGAGACTGACACACTTGAACCCATCTTTGTCTACAGACAAAGCAGTGACCTACAGGTGAGAGGCTCAGTTTCATTTAATCCATCCTCAGCCCTCCAATTACTACTGTAAACAACTCTTGAGCTAATACTACCACTGACATCTGAAAGTGCTAGGAAAAAAACCCAACAGAAGAATTTAACAAGAGCTGGAACACAAGGAAGCCACAGCGATAGAAGTCTGGTAGATGGGAAAATCTGGTGTCTACCATTAAATGAAAGAAAAGAATAACTGCAGAACTGGAAGTTCAGCTTCCTGTCAGGGAAACCTAACCCAAATTATTCAAAAGGACCAAGAGGAATGTAAAAAAATGAGTAACAACTAAAATTGACTTTTCAGAAACAAATCATGCCTTACCTCTGTACTTTTTTTATGCTAGCAGACAACAGACCTTGAGCATAGATTAGTTTGATTTCAGTCAGGCTTTGGTGCTGCTTAACATGACATTCTCATAAACAAACAAGGGAAATTAGCTGAACAGAACACAAAATGGCAGGAAACTTAAGGCTTACCAAACTAGCAAACTATTAAACCCATAGTCACTAATAGAAATGAGCGTTACCAGATTCCCCAGAGGGCCAATGAAGGCAGCAGCTGGGCTGTGCTGCCAAAGCACACCCAGCCAGCCTCCTTGGCTGCATGAGTGGGACCCAAGCTTGGAAAACGCACAGTACTTTCTCTCCACCCCACCACAATGCACAGCCACTGAAGGGGGAGAAAACTAATCAGAATGATTAGAAAAAAATCTATATCAATATACCCTGCAAGAAAAGATTACATGGATTAGGGCTTTTGGTGGGTTTGGTTTGAGCTTTTTTTTTCCCCAAGACGGAAGACTGACAGCGGTGTTCTGATTTACTGAGTAACAAAGCACTAACTGCATTCACAGCAGAAACACCAATAATATAGAGATAAAAAAGACACAGGTTAGATATTAGGAGCATGCTAATGCTCTTTAATACCCTAAGGGGTAAGGTGAGGAATTTCCATAAATGGAGATGCAGAGGATACAAATACAGATCAGATACAGATCAAGGGACAAATGATTCTTCAGCTAAGGGGACATGGCACAAATGACTTTTTGATGTCTTCTAGACTCAAATGAAATCGGTGTTTGTGAACAGAGGAAATTCAATCAGTCTGCATTAGGAAAGTATTTAAATCTGGCTTGTATTCATAATTATCCCAAAAAGACATCTTAGCTACAGTGTGGGGAGCTCCTGTAGAGACTGCTGAAGTGACCATCCAGCTACATGGCTTACTGGCTAAGTTTTAAAGATGAAAGAAACTGAGAGCAGGTGATGTGCTGAAGGTCACACCATTTGTGACAGAACAGAGTCCCAGAACAGAGGGGATCATACACCTTCCTCTCTTTGCAAGGAAAAACCACAACCACCACATCAAGGGATTACTACTCTGTGCCCGCAGACTCTGTGCCTGCCATGGAACATTTTCAAACAACAACTGTAAAACATCTGGAGAGGCTTTCAAGGAGAGGAAAAAAATTACAAAAACCACACAACCAAAATTTATAGCAGAAACGTGTTTCCAAAGTTAACACTGCACAGCCAGAACTCAGAAGGACCAAAAGCTATTTTAGGAACTTTTAGGCTTTTTGGTTCTGCCGTCTTGCTTTTTGTTTTAACTTTACATTATTTTATGTTTTTACAGGAAAAGAATGTTTTATCAGGTGTCCTCAGATTTTTTTTTTTTATTTTTGTATGACTAGTGTAATACAATCTCTGCCAACTTCTCTATAACTGCTGAAGGATAAAAAAAAGCTTGCTTTCAAATTTGGGGGTTACAGAACCATTTTTCATACTATCCAAACTTTGTAGTTGAACAGAACTAAGCTAGAAGTACCCTAACCCTGTCCTTCCACTCACTTGTCATTCTGAAAGAAATATTACAACTACATAAAATAATCTCTAAGTGCTGAACATGGAAACAGTTAAGGACAGCAGGAAAGAGAAACTCAGCCTAGAGCAGTTTTTAGCTGAATGGATTTCTGCTCCAACAATACAGAGCAGACAGACGTGTGCATGCTCTGCAGTTTCAAGGCAGCAATGCTGCCCATCTCACTGCCCAGTTGATGAGGTAGTTTTCTAACAGAGTCATTACTTCTCTTTTTTCCCCTCTGAGTCCCACCAACACCACAAACCTTGTCATCTTCCTTGACTAGCAACCTGCTCTGCTCCTCTGGTACTAACCACCTTTTCTTGAGAACTGCCTAATTAATTAACATTCAATTAATATACCAAAGTCAAATACCAAATAATTGTTCCCAAGCTGCGCTGGGAACTTGGTAACTAATCTGAGCAAGAGAAGGGCTTCTGTATCCTTAAAGTTCCATTTCCTCTAGCTGTGTCTTCTGGGCTAATGAACATTTCCCACCTGAAGCACAGTTATATTACAGGAGCAGACTTTGTGAGCCATGGATGCTCTCGTTAAGGCATTCTGATACCCCTAAAGACTCCAAATATACTATGTTTATTTTATTTAGAACCAGTGAAGCAAAAGCAGTAAATCATCTATGCTCTGTTACAATTATGGCCACATAGAAAACTGAAGCTGGCATAAAATAAGCAACCATCTAAACAACCCCACCCCAATCTTCAGATTATTTTAGTTGTCGTTTCACAATACAAAGTGTTCAGCAGCAGTACTGCCTTGAGGTAGCCCCATCTTCTGCTGTCTGTGCCCATGCTCTGCTGTAGCCTGCACAATCCCAGCTGTGCTGAAGCATTTCTTTGTGTGACCACTCTGTGAACCCAACAAGCTCTTTTTTTGTGTGTGTGTATTCGTCCTTTTTTTTAAAAAAAAAAAATCTTATTTTTCCTCGTCTCCCTTCCTTAAAAACATTTTTCCCCCAGACATGTATTTGGTTTTTCCCTGGCCACACGAGCACCACGGCGCTCTGCAGAGGCGGGGGCAGGCAGCGCTCCCTCGGCAGCCCCGAGACAGGGCTGGGGCGCACACGGAGCAGCCTCAGTTCAATTAGCTGAGCCGCAAGCACACGGAGGGCTGCAGCAAGAGACTTTTATTTAAAAGCCTAACGATGAACATTAGTTTTAGACAGATTAGAAATTGCTGTTTCCTTGTCTTCAGGGGCATGTTTATCATCTTACATAGGTAGAAAGAGGTTATCTATGTAAGAGGGGAGAGGTATAAAAATGAACGTGGCTAATTGCTTTTTACAACCATCTAGGGAAGAAGCCAGTAGAAATCACAGACTGATTTTCCAATACCTTTCGTTTCTCTGTCTGAAAATTAAAAAGAAATGGGGGAGAGGGAAAGGGTTATATGTGACCACCTCTCCTTCTGGACATTTGCAGAAGAGCAGCCTGCCTAAATTCTCACAGAGGACACCTGGCCACCTCTCCCTGCACACAAGTGCTATAATTTCAGGACTGGAGTGCTGTAAGATAATGTCATCGCTGCTCCTGCCATCTATAAATAACTGCATTTGGATCTAGCCGAGTCACGTGGAAAAGCTGGCCAGCAACACATACATATATGTGAGCGTGCCTTTGGAAACCCAAATAATTCTAATAATACTGCATGGAATAAGCTTTTGCTTTCCAAATTTAGCTCTAGTCCATGCACTCACTGCGGCTCACAGAGGACTGCTATTTTTTCTTTTTTAAATACTGTTCTTCTTTTGCAAGCTGCTGACTAGGGTATTAGCGGGGAAAAAAAAAAAATAAAAGCGTGCAAAAGCGTCTCGTGTGCTGCTGCGCAGACAGACTGCTCAGAGAGGCAGACGAGAATCAATTGCTCCGGCAGCTCGGCGAACCCGCCCGCCCCTCTCATTGACATCTTCTCTCAGCCCCTGAAAAGGCGCATGGCCCGAGCGCGGCGGCGGGGAGCGGTGGGCGGGTGCGAGCGGCAGCCAGACAGCGCAGCGAGGATGCCCCTCTGGAGAGGCTCCTGATCCAGCGCAGCGAGGATGCCCCTCTGGAGAGGCTCCTGATCCAGCACAGTGAGGATGCCCCTCTGGAGAGGCTCCTGATCCAGCACAGTGAGGATGCCCCTCTGGAGAGGCTCCTGATCCAGCACAGCGAGGATGCCCCTCTGGAGAGGCTCCTGATCCAGCACAGCGAGGATGCCACTCTGGAGAGGCTCCTGATCCAGCACAGTGAGGATGCCCCTCTGGAGAGGCTCCTGATCCAGCACAGCGAGGATGCCCCTCTGGAGAGGCTCCTGATCCAGCGCAGTGTGCATGCCACTCCGGAGAGGCTCCTGATCCAGCGCAGTGTGCATGCCACTCCGGAGAGGCTCCTGATCCAGCACAGTGTGCATGCCACTCTAGAGAGGCTCCTGATCCAGCACAGTGAGGATGCCCCTCTGGAGAGGCTCCTGATCCAGCACAGTGAGGATGCCACTCTGGAGAGGCTCCTGATCCAGCACAGCGAGGATGCCCCTCTGGAGAGGCTCCTGATCCAGCACAGTGTGCATGCCACTCTGGAGAGGCTCCTGATCCAGCGCAGTGTGGATAACACACTGGAGAGGCTCCTGATCCAGCACAGTGTGGATCCCACGCTGGAGCGCTCCTGGCCCAGCCCAGCCCGGATCCCACGCTGGAGCGCTCCTGGTGCTGCGCCGAGCTGCAGCTCAAGCCTGCTCTGCCTCTGCCTCCCGGGAACGGAGCGGGCTGGGGCGGCAGAGGAAGCAACACACCCTAATCACACACGGAACCACATCTTAGCATCGATTTTCTACAGCAAATCTGTCAGAGCAGTGCAAAAGGATAATTAAAAAAATAGAGCAAATTTTTGGATGCTTAAACAATCCCACGGCAGTAGTAACAAACACGAATAGGAAACCATTTCAAATGAGCTGCATGCAGCTCCTTGGGGCATTTTCTGGGAAAAGGACTGGAATGCAACCTGACATGTCCAACAGAGCCTGCAGTTAAAGCAAGGCTGTAATACCCACAACACATTATCGGGGTAAGATTTTCATCTTTGCAAGCTAAAACTGAGGAGAGCATGTACTGAGGAGGAGAGATAAAGGAAGAGAGAGGGCAGCAAGGGACACCAAGTATTTCCCAAGACTTCAAGCACCGTTAATTCTGCAGGAGCATTTCACAGGGACAGAGATTCTGTTCCACTGTAAAAAAGCAGCAGTTTGTAAAAAAGCACTGAGCAAACATCCTATCTAAATAGCAACCACATCAATTTCATGTTCCCAGAACATCTGGAAAGAAGAATCACAATCAGAATGGGCATCAGTATATCAAATATTACTGTACAGCACACAGTAAGATGCTGTCCAAGCACATGGTGAATAAAATTCTACCTTCTTGGTCAAAATAATTTTCGATTAGCTCCTACTCCTACTGAAGTTGGTTGAAAATATTCTAGTAATTTTAGTGGTCTGAAGCTCAATCTCTTACATTACATTTACACAGCCTCTACCAATACTATCTTTTCTCCTTCAATACACCCTTTCAAGTCTATGATACAAAATGTAACTTCTTCATACATTAAGAAATACCTCCATGCTAGTCTATCAGATGATATTTTTAATTTTACTGATGTAAACTAAGAAATGTGGGAAAGTGGCTACAATACAGGATAAAACCCAAGAGAAATCAGAGCTAAAGATAAGATAATATGTTAAAGATAAAGATTCTGAAAGGCTACAGCTATGTTATTGCATACAGACTGTGCCTGGCTACTTAATGTCTGGGGCCTGTATAAATGGCCTTTCACAAACACATAAGGACTGGCTCCTTCCATAAGGAACTTGAAAGAAAACTGATAAAATTTCAAAACCAAGATGTCACGGACTAAAATTTCTCATGGAAATTATCACAGGAATGAGCTGGTTGAATGAAAGAACAAATCTGCAGTCAAGTATTATGACATTTTCTCTAAGGGGAATAGACTGTGGTAATTTTGAAAGCATAAGGGTAGAGGAAGAGATGAGGAGAACCCTCAAGAGTAACAGAAGCCCAGGGAAGAAGGACAAAGGGAACAAGGACCGGGCCTAAGGGTGCTGTCTATTTAATGAGAATAGAGAAGGCAATTAGATGGGCTCCAAGAAGGTGGAATTTTATCATGTACCCCCACATCCCCCCTCTTGCTGCATACTTTTCATCCTGTATTTTACTTTGAAAGCAAGTTTCTACTACATTTTCTTCCTGATTAGAGGTTTTCTATGTAAGAAAGTCCCCCCAAAGCCAAATCATCTAAATTTGGCCCAATTAAAATAACATTTTAATGCAATACCCATCTCATCTTGCCTATTGCGATAGAAAACAATCCGCATTAGCAATCTGCAGTTTGATGCTATGAAAACTAGGAATTACAACACTTAAAAATATCACATCGTGTTGAGAACATCTTGTTTGCTCTTAGATTTCTCATGGATTTTTAAGATCAATTCAGGATACCAACTCCAGTTCCACTGGCTGTCAAGAAGCAAAATAAAAAAGGCAGGCATTGCAACTTCACTGTGGTGTTGGCCAAAACAAAATGGTAAAAAAACCCCCCTTTTTAACTTCCTACACAACATAGTTGTTCTCTCTCTGTCTTCTGAGTCATATCTGTTCATGCTACCAAGAAAGCCCCACAGAGCCAATATCACTAGGGAAGAACAAGATGTATTTTCAACAAGACTCTTAGCTGATTCCAGTTGCTGCAAAACCCTTTTTTCCAGAAATTATGAAAGAAGCAGAAGAAACACTCTGAAATTCAGCTTCCAGCTACTATAATTAATGAACTAGGGATATTTGTTGTTGAAAGGCAACAACAGACATTGTCTGTCTTTATAGGAAGGTAACTTTTGAAAGACCTTTCAAAAGGTTTCCTCCTGCCTTTAGAAGTACTTACAGTCATTAGGCCAGAAGTATTGTTGATATTTCCACAAAAATCCTATGTGTTAACACTAATACAAAACATTTTAAAGGCAATAATAATAACACTAATTTTAAAAAAAGAGAATAGGACAGAATATTTTCAAATTGTAAAATGCTTCAGTTTTTGAGAAGCAGTATTCACTTCTAATATCCACACACATTAGTAATTATGTGTATCAATTATTGCATAACAGTATTCTACATCAGATGTTTCTCTAATGGAGAGCTGAGCACTACCAACTGATCAAGACCACACATTCTAAAAGATATACATGTAAACAAAGCACTTCTTTTATCTGCAAGTTGCTGATAAACACTAGCTAATCCTCACCTAATCCTGTGAAGAGAACATCATCCTAGCTTCACAAACAGGGAATCTAAGGTAATGAACTAATCCTATGGGGAAAACACTCAGGTTAGAATGCCAGGGAGACAAGTTACTGGTGAGGGACACTGAGGTACTATGTGAAAATTTCTGTCCCCTCTGACGCATTTCTGCTGCCAACTCTTATCTCCATTTCCTGAGGAGCCTCTTGGGGCAAATGTTGACAAAAAGACCAGGAAGGAGAGAATGAGTTTGGACATCAACATAGAAACAGGATTTTCACATCTATACATCAGGGTGTCTGGAATGGAGAGAGGAACTTCTCTGGAGGAGGATAATGCCAGTCAATAGGGACATACATTCACAGTCATTCACAGCATCCTGAAGAGGAGAGGATCAATGCACTCAACATCAGATGAGGGATTAAAGGCTCTTTTCCTAGCCTGGATGCAGACCACTAGACCATGCTAATCTGACAGGAGGAGTTCCTGCAAGGCAGCTGAAAAAAACCAGAGATTCATGTAGCAGAAAATAAAACAGGCATTCTAAAAACTCACTGCAAATTCTTGCCCAAGCAAACACACCACTGAATGCTGGAGAATAAATAACAACAAAGTGGCAAAGTCTAAAAATCTTCCTTTTTAAGTGGCCTTCCATGCACAGGCATGTTCTGGGAAAGCATTCAACTCTGCACCTATCTGACATCCAGAGCAGTGACCACAGACAACTCCAGCACCAGTCCATCAACCCCAGCAGATCATTAAATAGAGAGAAGAGGGTTCAAAGCTGAAACCTACCATCAAGCAATCAAAGCTTTAAAGTGAAATAGCATAGTTCACTGCAGTATTTATAAAAGGTAGTATCTCAAAGCTTTCATGGAGTACAGACTTAAGCCCCTGCTATTACAGACTGGAATAAACTAGTAGAGAAGGTACATTTAAGAAAGCCTTGTGAAGCAAAAATGTATTTCATCCTGGAAAAATCTAAGAATTGAAAAGGATAGAGAACATAACATGGGTAAGCCAAAATGAACAGCTTGGTAAGATAAAAGGGATGTATTTAAAAAGGCATAAAGACTTCATAAGAGAAGAGCGGAAAACTGTTACATGATTTACAGCAAACATTATTATAGGTATCATGATGAAACAAATGACAACTTTCTGTCAGACAGGTTCTTGACTAGCAAGTTTCTGCAGATAGACAGTGATTAAAAAACAACCAGCAAAACCCATGATGTGGACCCCTGTGGGCTAAGGTGAGGGAGAAAGAGTAGAGAGAAGTACAGGCACTGCACTAATGAGCAGTAACAAAAGAGCAATTAACAAAGACAGTTGCAATGTCTTGCAACTGATACTGCTGTGTTCCAGACATTCTACAACTGGAAGTCATAAGGTCTTTACTAGAGATCTCTTTTAGTAAAGATGAGAAACTACAGTGGATGAAACCAATGGTCTCTTGAGTTCACAGTATATTTTCATCTGTCCAAGGCAGCAGAACAAGTATTTCCAATATGCTTACTTCATCAGATGCACCTTACAGGGGTCAGAGAAGACCCTTCCAGTGTTTGGAAAGGCAACATCAGCTCAGAAATTTTAAATAATAATCTAGCACACTCGTAGAACAGAAAACACAGCAATCTCAATCCTAACATACATGCAGGAAAGTTATAATTAACTCCAGATTCTAATCAAACATTTAGAAAGCAGGAAACATTCCTTTTTTAGACAGCGTCTCACTGAACACAAGTCTTGCAACATCTTTATCCAATCTGATGATACACTGCATTTTTTTTTCAATGCTTTGGGAAGTTGCATTTAATCCAGATAAAAATTGGTTACCTAATTATCATTTATATTACTACAGAGAGGAATGAATGGTATAGATATCCCTTAGATAAATGTAACCAAAGTGCAAAAAACCCGGATTAAGTAGTAAGGTGAAAAAACTAAAGTATTAATCTGCTCCACTCTTTGGAGCAGAGACTGTCTCTTCAAAGATGCTTGCAGAGTGCTTAGCACAACAGGCACTCTGATTTAGATATGAGCACCAACCAAATAGGAATAACTAATAACAGCAAATATTTAACCTCAAGTTCTTCTGTACCTGGTACTAAAGTAATGGTGAAAAGAATGAGGATCATGCAAGAAACTGCCCAATGAAATATTAAAAGTCATATTACTCATATCTGGCGAAATCATGTAGCATTCTAAATTATTATCAAAAGCATCAAAAATATTATGTTATCATGTGCTAGCTCATGACTTGCACCATAGGGACTTCTCAGTTTTGCATTTACCTTGTTCAGTTTAAAACTCTATGTTAAGAAATGTTTTGGTTATTAATAGTAAAGTACACTCAGAACAAGGCATAAGAAACTACTGACAGTGGCTACAACAAAAATGTTAGCTGCTTGTCACCTTGCTTAAAACAGGGTAAACACAAGTAGATAAGCCAAAGACTTAACAAAAAACAGTGTGCAAGAAACAAACAAGTAAACAGAAGAAAGGATGGACACAGTAGTTGAGGGTGTGGTTCCCATGCACTACAAGCCCTGACAGGAATGGACACAAGAAGCAGGAGGTCACTGCTTAACTTGTGTTTGGAACAGTACACAAGACAGACCAAACCTGCAGATCAGCTCAGGAGAAAGGGGAAGGAAAACTGGGGAGAGGAAAAACTTTGTGTGGGCAGTGGGAAGTGGAACAGTCACGTGTCATGAGCTCTCCCATTATTTACTTGCACACCTGCCATGTCCCACTTTAAGAACACCTTGTCTACCAAGGACCAGAAAAAAATGAGCTGCCAACAGGCACTGGAGGATGCTCATTTCCCAGACCTGCTAACCCCTGCAGGCTGAAGGAAGCTGTGGGTCAACTCAGGAGTGCAAGCAACAATTCAGAATGCTAACTGCCCAACCCCTAAGATTTTATTTTAATTAGCCCTGGTATTTTTACATGCACAGAAGTTATATACGGTGATTTCTTCATACAAAGAGTGATTGCTTTGGGGTTTTTTGATGATTTATAATTAACCCAAATTTTCAGTTCCAAACAAATTAAAGTCTAACTTGTGATGACTGAACTTGAGAAAATTTATGTATAAAAATGCCCAAGCACTTCGGCTATTTGACCAAAAGTGATGACACAAGCTTCACTCCCCCTTACTCTAAGCACTCACTGTAGTTCAGAAAGCAGATGGGTCCCATTTAGATTTAATTGAGACTTCAGTAACTGCAAGTCAAGCCAGAATACAGGTGTACCTGAGCTAACCCTGACTGCCTGTGTAACCACGGGAGCCAGAGCCTCAGGCAGGGATGTGAGGTGTGCACACCTCTAAACAGGTAGCTCAAGGAGCAGACAGGGATGTGATAGAATAAATGGCACCACAAATATTTAACCTTTAGAGAAAAAATTGAGGTACTATTTCATGTTATTCAAGTGAATTCCAACATCTCTGTTGCTCACAATATGATTTCAGGTTTTACAGCTTGCTAGAAAAATGAACTATGAACAATAATAAAAAAAGTCATGTAACTGAACGTTTAAGCTGTGCATTACTCCACTATCTGTAAATTAGTATTCCATTTTGAACAGCTACAGTAAAATAAGTTGCAGTCAATTTATATTAGATCAGTTCAACAGTAACATATTCAAAATGATCCACTTCACCAATCTCTCAGCTTCCATATTTTTTCAGGTGGGAAGTGTCACATATTTTTGGCAGCAGAACATGCAAACATCCCGACACGAAGCACAGGACAAGGGGTGCAGTAGAGGAAATGCTGTGATTTTTCTGATAGATACAGCATGCAGCTGAAGTCTACAGCTCTGTGGCTAGGCACTGGTAACAGGACTGATTTCTGTGTCCGTGGGACTGGCACCAGCTGCCAGAGAGCTCTGGCCTCGCTGGTGCTGCCTGGGTTCTGCCTGCTCAGCTGGGAAGGCGAGCTGGCGCCTGAACGCGCTGGTTAGCACTCAAAGCTGGGAGCAGTTCAAACATGGGCAGACATGAGCAGAGCTTCTGAGATTCTCTCTTCTGAAGCCAAGGAGGTCCCTCGTGAGTACTTACAAACCACAGCTATTCAGCTGTGTATCAGCTTAGCCAACACTGGGTAGATTTTTTCTTTTAAAGACAAAAGAATCTTGATGACTTTGCTACTCAAAGGCCACCATCTTGCCAACTGGGAAACACTCTACTCTAGAAGGAAAAGATCAATAGTTTTTCGTCTTCATAAATGATGTCCTAACCTGCTCTCTGAAGTACATATATAGTTTTAAATGCATACACACACACACACACAAACATACACATTCCTTCTTTCCCTCCTCTTTTTTCCTTTCTCTCTTTTCTCCCCCTTCAGTTTTAGATGCCTATTTTGTTAAATTTCGGCCTGAATTGTTAAAACACAACAAAAGGATAAGTCCCAAAGCCAGTCTCATGATTAGTATGATGAGTCTTAACAATCCTGCCTTTATTAGAAATATACCTAAAATTCAGCTCCAATCTACTGATCCATGTAGGACTAATTAAAAAATGTTCTGACAAGCGCTTTAATTCCACAAAGACTGAGTGGTAGAATTATCTTTATAACTGCTGAAATAAGTTTGGTGGTACAATACTGGTTAGAGTATATGACATAAAGATGATTTTCTTTTTTACTTTTGCTGGTGATCCCACCAAAGACACAAACCATAAACCAAGTGCAAGAGGGATCTGTTCATTTTAGTAATTTTTTTTTCAAGTTACCTCAACTTGTTGAACTGCAATTTTCACTTTTAACTAGATACTATAGTTTTTCATGAGACATCTTTTGATTTTTACAGCTCTGAAGACTAGACTTTGCAATGCAGATGTCTTGAGAAACTATCACAAAAGGTTATAAGAAGCACTTGTTTTAATAGCCATTGCAACACCCTGTAGTTAAAAGCAGAATACATCAAAAGCTTTTTATAATGGCCAATAAATTTTGTCATTTCATTAGATTTTACTGCACATGTGGTTTTAAAGTAAAAAAATAATGAATTCCCTCAAAACCAAAACAAAATTAGATTATTCTCACATGAAAGGCAGGTAGGCAAAACCACAATGGTATCAACTCATACCTAGAATAAATTGTAAGACGAAACACAACTGAAGCCAATCAAGGGAGTACCCTAAACTAAATTTCCACTGGCTTCAGAAGTTGAAGTTACCATATTTCAAATTGAAAGATAGGTCTTGAGGTCACAGAGGCCCCTATACTCAGAAGAGGTGAGCATGTGTATTGTATTTATGCACCTAATGATAAAACTCTAATTTAATTGCATTATTTGCAGGGTGCAGCAAAAGGTAAATAATAACCATCTGAAACCTGAATTTGATTCTGCTTCTGACTTCCTCTGTGAGACAGTTCTCAGTAGAAAGAAAGTAGAGATGCCAGAGAACAAAATTTCTCCTGAAACAGAGACATTCAACTAGAGAGGCTCAATAGAGCCCTGCTGCCCAGGAAGATGATCTGTGGTACTATCACAGACAAGGCTAATTGGACCCTGGATGTTCCACTCAAACCTTCAGATCATTTTCAAGCAATTGATCATTATATTTTTAAAATAATAAAAAATAAATAGAATAAGCACAGAAAGTGTCCTTTGGAGAAAAGCCAGTTGTAGCAAAAGTTGCTTTGTCAATGAGTCCAAAAATACAGCTTCACTCACTCACAAGAGAAACTATTCATGGACAGAAAGAACACTGCATAATTTGTAGGTCTTTGCAGGGTTCCCCCCTCTCCACCCCAAGACTCCCTTTTCCTCAAAACAGCATGAGCCAGACAGAGCTTTTGCCCCCCTACCAGTCTTGAATATTTTAGGTCTTGTGTGAGTGAATCGTAAAGAACTGGGACACAAAGTTCAGTTTAAGCAACTGCCAAACAGGAAAGCACTCATTACTCGTTTAAAAGCATCCTTTGTGCAAATGACTACAGTAGAGCATGATGAATCAAAACAAGAAAAAAAAAATAATTCCACACAGGCAACATGACCAGTCCATGTCTCCAGCCCAGTGCAAGCAGCAGGCAGACAACACTGCCTCCTTTGGCTGCTTTCTCAAACTGACCTCCTTGGCTGCAAAGTACCATATTTATAAAAACACTGGGCAGAGGCAGGCAGCTGGCTTGCACTAGAATGTCAGCAAAACCCCTGCTTTTATTTTGCCTCCAAGGCTTTTATTGCTGACATGAAATTTGAGTCTTATGAACAAGATATTTGGAAAGCTTGTTCAATGAGAGGTGAACCAATTAATATCTGTTAATTTCAGCAGTTCCAGCACCAGACCAGAGCTCCATGTGTTTTATTTACCACGTGCCTTACAATTAAAGAGGATGTAGGTTAATTGCACTCTGCACTGACAACAGAAACAACAAATAGTCCTTCATAGTGCTGAGTTTAGCCCACTGCTTTCTTCAACAGCGAAACACCTGAGGTGTGAAGAGTTCCAGTTTAAAGGGCTTCAAACCAGTTCACTGAAAACATTGAACTGACCATGAGAGGCAAAGCAGCACAGACCTTGGAAGGTGCCAGTGAAGCCAGGCCTGAAGTGAAGCCTGTTCGTGTAACTCATGTTACTGCCCTTCTGAAGGGCCTTGGGCAAACCCCCTGGCAAGAGGCTCTCCAGAAGCTTGGTGGTCATGGGATCTGCAGCAAAGTGCACAGTGCCCCCCTTGGAGCCGCTTAACAGGAACACAGAACCAACAGTCCTGAATACAGCAAACAATTAACAGGCAATGGGGAACCAAAATCACATCGAAAATGAAAGAGGTTTCATGCATTCATCCAGTCTCCGGAAAAAAATTAAAAGTAACATGAAAGAGTTGCAGATGGCACATTTCTGGGTTAAAAAAAGACAATATTGGGAGAAAACAAACAAAAAAAAAAAGGGAATGGACAAGTGAATGTCACACAATATTTTGTTTTGATGAAATAGACCATTTGTACAAGGTTGAAATATGAGTGGGTTTTAAATACAACCTTTCAGGAGAAGAGCACAGCACTGCAATAATTACTCAAAAAATCATCAATTAATGATAATGAATAGAAACATGGGACATAAGAAGTAAACAACAATAGTACTTTAATTACTGCTACTAAAGTCAAAGGCTCATTGTTTAATCAAATAACAGTATGGTTTTGGTTTATCTGTCTCAAAAATCTAAGCAAGATTTATAAGATTCAGAGATAAGCAAACACAACTGAAGAAACACAAAGACACCTGAGGGAGTAAACAGTAAAAAACTGCATTAATCCTAAACACCAAGTGTCATGGAAAAGTTACACTTGACAGAAATGTTTCAAAATTATGTTACTAGTATTCAGAAAAGACTACATGATTTTTTACTTCTGCTAATTTTTTTCTTTCACTCGGTCAACTGCATAGAAATCCCCGTTACAAATATTTATGAAGCCCAGAACAGAGTAAAACTCAAAGTAAAATTAAATTTATATGCATACACGCTCACTGACACTGGAAAATATAAATTACATAAATGGACATTAAACATTAGCTCTTGTTCTTAGAAGCATAGCAAGTTTCATACATTTGTCACATGTGACATCTATAATCAAAAGTGCAAGGAACGAAAAAGTAATTTTTTGAAATGTAGGTTACTGACTTCAAAAAAGACCTAGCAATTATTCTTACCTAATGATTCTATAAAATGTTTACCTCTCCAATGAAAGCAACAAACTTCATGTATTAGCTAAAAATGAAACAGACTTAGCTAAAAAAAAAAAAAAAACAACAAAAAACAGTGACAAACTGGAAAATCAAGATTAGCAAACTGAAGGCCAGAAAATAAGAACTGAATCATACTGATGCCTATATAAAGCACTGAAGCAGTGCATTTTAAATCAATCTGTTCATTCTAGGCAATACGTATAGTGGGACAATTATTTGTTTTCTTTTCTCTAATGTTTAGTCACCATAAAAACCCTCTACATGAAAACAGCTTGTGCTTTACAGTTCTAATGAAGCTCATAAAGAATTAATAGAATGTGAAGAAGGAAACATGATGATGCATAGAGATCATATGGCCAAAAGACAAGTATGTGCAGGTCCCATTGGTAACATGCTTATCTTCTGCTTGCATCTAAGGCAGCATTTGAAACCCAAAGGCTGGATTACAGAATGCACATCAGGAGTTGTCAGCTAACATGTCTAAAATCCACATGAATTGCAGAGAATGTATTCAAGTTTCCATATTCCAGGAAATGGGAGAAACAAGAAAATGAACTCCCCTGGTGAAATCTTCAGTGTGCTCAGAAGAATGGCAGACCCGACATCAATTGCTGCAAGGGTAGGATTTCATCTGCTAAAACTTCTGTTTACTTTCCTAGGGCCATGGATGTTGACCTCGCCCTCTCCATCACAAAACAACAACCCTTTGGTTCCTGGGGAGAGTGCAAGTTACAGACCTGTGTCAGGCTGTCAGCCCCACATGCAAACACTTCCCATGGTGGGCATTAGAACTCCAGCAGGCCACTCAACCACAGCAGCTCATCAAGGAGGAGATACCAGGGCAGAGCTTATTCCAATCCTTTACCCTGGAAAACCAAGTTACTTATAAAGGACAGAATCCTGCAGTAAATTTGCTATAGAATCTTCTCAGCTCACCTGGGATTTCTCTATATTCTCCCAGCAAACTTACATAGGGTTGCTCTTTCAAAAATCATGTTGAATTTGGCCAGTAGAACTATTTTCTGTCTTCCTAGCAACAAATGCTAAGGTTGCTAAGGTTTGCTTAGGCTAAATTGCATTCTGATGTCTTATTTATGATACACTATTTCCTCCTGATACCTTAAGAAGAAGTGTAAATACACAAGCAGCAGCAACAAATCAGATTAAAAACAGTATTGGAGAATGCAGTTCAGAACTGTGTTTGATTCATAAGTCCCTAGCTTATGCTATCAATGAGGGAATCAAAGTCTGATAAGCAACTCTAAAGAGGCTTTTTTAAGGTTCCTCATTTATCCTCTTTAATCTTTAGACTGCCTGTTCTAAAACACATGATGAGAATAGGAAACTATTGTGAACTAATGTTCATTAACACCAAAGGTTGAGGAAGAAAGAAATCAGGTGCAGGTAGCAAACAATGAGAATCCCATTCATGTTTAAGAGCTGTGTTTTTTCGTAACTAGATGTGGTAGATTGCTGACAAGGAAAAGGAAGAAGATGATCAGACATAATAGTAGGCATTGTTTTCAAAGATGCTCTTCTGTAATAAAACAATAACCTGACTTCACTATTTAGGATAAAACTGAAAACAAAGAACTCCTCCCTGACAGGGGAAACTACATCTCTCCACTGCATACACTGACACACTCCTAGTATCTTTTTGAATGAAGTATGTGCAACTCAACAATATATCTTGCTATAAACTGTCTGCATGATTACATTTGCAGCTGCCATTTCTCTGTAATTTAATGCTAATTCCTTCATGTTTATACTTGATGCTTTTAATACTATTGTTTTCTAAGGCATTTAAAAAAAGTATTTACCTCAATGAGTCTGTACTGACGAAATTAAATTAAACAAAACAAAAACAGTTGCATGAGCCTCTCTGCTGTCGACACTGACTAGACTGTCTACAAAACCAATCTGCAACACTCCTCAAGCATATTAGTAAGCAACAGGCAAGTTGCCTAGCTCAAAAAGGATGTAATTACAAATACCAATGAGTCACAAGAAGACAGATAGAAACTAAAATTCTAAGTTGATTAAAGACATCCTTCCATTGACAGGAACAGTGAAAGCAACCATAAGGCACGAAATAATCCAGTTCTACCATAAACTGGTTAAGACTGATGGTGTCAAGATCAATCATTTGAGTCTGGTTTCAAATCATTCTTCTGCTTATGCTCTTTTGCTACTCACACCTGTCCTAACTATTATATACCTGTTTATTTAAGAAAAGGAACATATGGCACTAGAGACACAGAGATAGCAAATGCAGACTAATGGGTACAGCTGTCACGCAGGAAAGGCAGGCAGGTACATTGGCCCATCTGCCTTTGCACCAGTGACCAGAACATCGGCCACTCCCTTCCCTGAGCAGGAGAGAAATCTTGAAAACCTGCTCCCAAAATTGAGACAAAATGCTGCTATCCCCTTGTACATCAACTCTTCATAGGTTTTGTTAGCTGAACTTTTCAAAGTAAGTCACAAACACTCATGGCAAGTATATGCTTGTAAAGTAAAAAGCACATCTGAAATTCACTATTGCTACTAGACACTTTATTTTCCCCTCACTTGTACCTCACATATTTTTTAACTTAAGGAGTTCTTCCTCATTCTAACATCAGATTCAGGTGTGTTGCCTGTCACTTTTGGTATATTAGCATTTTGTTATTCCTGCGCTCATGGACTTCAGCTATCCTGCTTAGGTTTTGGATGTTATGACTCTTTATTCAGCGGCCTTTATTCTGAAATTGGATTACTAGCAGCAGCTTTAGTTATGCAACCCAAAAGGAGCACACACCATCTTTCTTGCTGACAGACTCAAACTGTCTGCAGAGAGAAAACATACTGTCTCTGGGGAAGGAGTACAGGGAGAGTCATGCCAGTGAAGCAGTGTGCAGGGATCAGGATCACCACTTGCAACAGCATGTCCCAGTCCTGAGTGCATTTCACTCTATTTCACCCAAGCTGAACTTTTTGTAGGATTGCAGCTGTTAAAGTTTTGCCTGAACTTAAATACTCCCACTTTCCCTGTTCCAATGAAAATAGAAATGTTTAATTGTCATTAATAGAAATTAAAGAATTCAGTTTGTGATTAAGAGCTGAATTCTACAATTACTGAAACCAAATCAAATTACTGAATTGTTTTTACTCTAAATTGTTATTTCAATAAAGCAGCATGCAGATGAAAACACGATTCGTTTTCAAACAGAAAAACTACCTACAGCAATATAATCCAAGTAATCTGCACTGTGGCCTCCTCCCTGCATGCACACAGTGCACAGAACAGGTGAGAACTGACATGCTACACTTCTGAGTTCAGCACAGCCTTCCTCAGCTAGGGAAAGGACACTGCTCTGCAAACAGGCTCCACACAGGAACCAACTTCAGCCCCACTTTGGGTAACACGCTGGTTTCACTGAACTGTAACATCAACAGTCAACTCCTGCTGGATTAACAAGATTTTTAGAGGCTAAACATGAAATTCCACACAAGTGATGATCAAATCCAAGAAAGAAGTAATTATCACACCTGAAGTGCTAGAATATGGAGAGATGTCTCTTGTTATTGTCATTTGATCTAAATATTGATCTGTCAAAATCTAAAAATAAAGGAAAAAACCAAAATACAAACACATTTCTACAGAAGCAGATCAACACAGAAAAAGACCAGCAGCAATACTATCTTTGAACAGATCTTTCAAACACAGTTGAAGACCATTTGTCTGAGAAAAAGGACCACATCAGTTTTTTGGACCACACAATCATTTTAATTCATTTACAAAAAGCTTACAGATGTGGCTTAGACAGGAGTTGCTCAAGTTGCAAATATGCCTTGCTCTGGCAAGTCTCAATTTTTTCCCAAAGGGTAGGTCACTGCACAGAAGGACAAAAAAACACCCAACCAAGCAGCCTTGGGAATACATGAAAAACACTTTTCACTCAGAGCTAGAATTGAATATTTTTATACTGAAACCAGGCTAAACTGCTTCTTCAGGAAATTATCAGCAACATAGCTGAGGTTGCTGAAAGAACAAGAGGGATTGTGATGCATTTTGGGCAACAGTTTTGGGCAACTGCAAATTCAGGGAATATGGAAGATGTTGCTACCAATAATGTCAAACCCACTTAAATTGAGTTCCTAATTTCTTTGATAGTCCATTGAACCTGAAACTCAAGATGAAACTTAGGAGGGGATCAAGTCCTCCTGGACTGAAACCTATGAATTACGTACAGGTCTGCACCAGACTGATCCTAAAAACCCCGCTCAAGGAGTAAAGCTGTATTTACATATTTCCATAATGCTGAGAAGACTCTCTTGAGTGAATGAATAACATTTTGGTGCAGTTCAAATGACTACCAGTCTTTTTAACAGCCAGCCTTTCTTTCTCCCTACAGAATTTGTAGACTAGGCAGGTTTACCATTATTTACGGATGATCAATGACAAAGAAAATGATGCTATGGACAAGGGGACTGTTTCAGAGAGATATACTGAAGTGCATCCAGGAGAGATTCTTTGGAAATAAATCCATTAGAGCACACATCTCAACAAACCTTTTAAGTTACCATTTTCATGACAACTACACTGACTAACAAAACACACAAGCCCAGTCTGTATGCACAGTATCAGATAGCAACAGAGCATTGTCCAGAGAACAGCACCCAGTGAAAACCTTGGAAAGTTCAAAGGCAGTAAGAAATGGTTACTTTCAGGAGCACAGTTCTTGCCTCTTCCATTCCTTGGGACCATTTCAATAGATATTCTGCCAGCACAACACCCCACAAAAAGTTTGATAGGTGTGCCTATTGCAAATATGGTTTGTATCAGCAAAGAAAAGTGATCTGGCTAGTTTATAGCTAATACTGATTCCTTGAGTGAAACAAGCAGCATCAGCAAAATTTACTGTAGAACAATACCTATTCTAGCATTTTTGCCTGCATTGAGTGTTGTAAATAACCACAGTCCTTAATGGCATTTCCATGCACACGCAACTTTTATGTGCAGATCTTGCTCCAGGTGATTTCATTCTCACTCCACAAACCTCCGTATCATTTATACCTTAATGTCTTTTTTCCAGGTTTCAGAGAAATCACTGAAATCAAGTAATAAACTATCTCCCAAAAGGTGCATGCCTTTCACATCATGTAAAATGGAAATTCAGTAGAGAGTAGATAAATTCTTAGAGCTCAGTCTATAAAAAGGGAAGCATATGCAGTTCTGGAGAAAAACATGAAGGAGTAGTGTAAGGTAGGCAGAAGTTACCAGTCTGATGGCAGATTTCTAGCAGTCAAAGTCTAACTCGAATTTATGACGTTAGTAATTCCCTAACTATCAGAGAATTGTTGACGTGGTAGCCTTTTCTTCCCCGGCATTTTTCCTCCTTTCCCTGCTTATTTACAGGTGTGTTAAATCAAAACACAGGTCCATTCTATTTCCTACACAGATGGAGCTATTTTCCTGTTTTTAAGAGAGAAATTACCGTTCCTGGAGGAAATCTGATTATGGATTATTTCACTGCTTGTATGTAGATGCTACTACTCTTGCAGCATGAAACACAATCTTCAATCTCTAGTGTAATTATGAAGAAAAAGGAGAGTTAAGGACAGACCACAAATATCTCGATGAAATCTGCAAGAGAAGCTTCTGGAGACAGCCACTTAAATGTTTATTTCCCCCCTTGGATCCTTTGATTCACCCAAAACTGATCTCAAAACAGATTACAAAAACAATGAAAATACATATGGGAAAACTCAGCTGTAGACTCCAGTTTTAGATGGTGACAAGTGGTAGCATTTCTTTAAAATGCCTCAGTCTGTTAACAATCTAAAGCCCTCTGAAGAAGACTTTTAAAAATTTGCCAAATACTATGAGTGAAACTGTATAAGGGCTTGAAATGGCATTAATTACAAGGGTGGTTCATGGTGGTTCCATTGATAGAAAACTGAGAGCCACAATCACCCTTCAGTTTAAAGGTAACAAGCACTACTTAGAGTGAAATTTTTGAAAAATTATCAGCTGTTTGACATGCTTTGTGAAGATCAACAAATACAGAGACATTTCAGTGAAGAGACAATGAATAACAAATATTACATTCACACTAAGACATTAACTTCCATATTGCAGTCAGACAGACATTTTGACAGTCAAAGTACTGCACAAACACAGGCACAGAAGCAAAATGTTAGGGGAAAGTGCCATTATGTAAATACAGAGCAGAAAGAAGGCAGAACTGAGCTGCAGAGGGAATACTCAGGCTACTACTTAGGACTCCACTGAAACAAGAAATGTTGAACTCTCATACAGTATTGTTTTTTGATCAGCCTCCACTTCACTGAAATAAATTTCCTCATTTCAATCTCCCTGATGCCTTGTGCAATTTGTACATCCTTGAAACTGATGAGATGGCCGGAAAGCCAAATGCCTATTTCATGTGAAGTGTCTGTCACCCATTATTTTGGATGACTTGGCCAAAGTCTGAGTGTTCACAGGCACATGTGCTCTGACTGCAGGAGACACAGAGACACACAATTGAGAAGCAGGATGCTCGAAGTAAAGAAACCAGTACCAGAAACCACTGCAACTGGGAATCAACACTGAGGATTAAATAGCCTAAACATTGATAGAGCTCCCATTTTTCAGTGCATGAGCTTTGCTTCACTTGACACTAAGAGGAACACAGCAGAGAATCAGGACAGGTGAATCTGGCCACTGAGGAAGGCTGCTTGTCTGACAGCACAAACTGTTTTACTTGTTGTTTACTAAAAATTTATTTTAAAATAGGCATGATGTCTTTGCAATCCAGCTAAATAAACCACACTGAGTACTGAAAGAAGACATTCATTGCTCGTCATTTTTTTGACACCATTATCACACCTTGGCCATGACAGAAGAAATAGCAACAGTCAGGTACTTCCTCTTAGAACAGATAGACAACCCTTAAAACATTAATTTCCCAGGAGACAAAGAATCCCAAATTTTCATGAAGAGGCATTTGCTCTCTGAGATGGGTCCTCCTCCCCTCCCTCCACTAAGAAACAATTGTATTCTACTTTGTACCTTTCCAAAATGCTGTGGACAATTACATTCAGAAAGAAAAGTCATTCATGTCTGACACTTGTGTCCCAAGAGAGGCACAGAAAAAATACCTGTCTTGCTACCACAAGCACATCATTTTTGCATCTGCTAGCAACAACTGATGAGATCATTCACCAGACTGTCATGAAGTAAAAATATTCGCCATCAATATACTCAAGCTCCTGGATCAGAAGAGACAGCCCATCTCATGACACTCACTAGGGCTGCCTGATGACAGGTTTCATTCCTACATCTCCATTTCTGCTGCTTAGTAGTGAGTGTCCTGGGAGGTTCTTGAGATTTGTATACCAAAAACAAAGGAAAAAGAGAAATACACCTGTAGAAAGGTCAGGATTGCAGAGCATTCCAAGTCAGGATTTAGTATTGAGTGCAATTGTTCTAAAAGCTGTAACAGGAGTTACTTTTTTTGAAGATGGGTATTTGTCTATTTGTCCTTACCCAAGAGGCCAATTTATGCCAGCATCTATCCCAATTAAAGTCACCTCAGAAAATCTAATGTATTTCTTAAAATTAATTTTATTTATGAGGCTAATGCCTGCATGCATTTTAGCAGCAGGAACCACTTTTTTTTTACCTTGCTTGACTATGCTATATGGGAAGAATAAAAATGCAAAAAAAACAACCCAAAACCTGCTGTAATATAAGGGCTTTTCCTTGCAAAAGAAATGGCTGCTGTGTGTTTCCCTCTATCACTTATGTGATAAGTCTCAAATGAGACAGCATTTCATTTGCTTTATTTTGGAATAGTATTTATTAGCTTTATTCTCTTTCCTCACCTTGCATTACCCTGCTGGTGGTAACAAACTGAGTCTGCATGGCACTACTTCAGAAGCCAAAGTTGCATCACTCCTCAAAAACAAAACAGTGTTTAAAATGTGCAGTAACTTAAAGAAATGGCTCACATACAACCACTTCACAAAGACAGGAAACTACTACGAAGTGAAGATCAGGAATCAGGCTCAGGTAAGGTGGCCTGCCACACTTGACCACAGGCTGCATGTGACACAGTCAAACTGCCTCTCTATGGTATATTTCAGTTTCTGTTGGATATGATTCATGTAGTATCTGTCTGCTAATTAACTTGTGGTGGTAATGACCACTAGGTACTGTGTTATAATCACAGGGACACCACTAAAATGCTATAAAATTACTTTCAGCATTTCCACAGGTAACTGAAAACTGACTACCAAAGGTAAATCATCTCAAAATCTCCTACTAACCTCTGCTCAGAATAAAGCATAAAGGTGGTCAATATGAGTAACTGCAGTGTTACTGTCCTTCCCACATTCACTCTGCAGAGGACATTCATTTCCAGAGGTGTCGGTTCAGCACCTTCTGTGAGCACTTGGTTGAGTCCAACCTCCCTCAAAGGAAGCCTGACGTTCCCTCCTGACTTGTGCCAGCCCTCAGTGCACACTGGCTGACTAAGGCACATAATGAAGCATCCTTATGCCCTTACTCAAAGGAACAAGTTCCCACAGAAATATCTCCAGACTTTAATCTATAAGTGCAAGAGACTGGAGGAGAAAAAAAAAAAAAAAAGGTTATCTGGGACAGAACTGAAGAGACTCCTCATAAAGATTCCAAGGAAATTAATTTTTTTCCTCCCCTTGCCCTCCCCTGTTTTAGAAATATTAACAGGAAGTCAAAACAAAACAAGCAAGTAAAAACACTTCAACCAGGTCAAATGTGTGTTGAAGCAAAGGTAAGAAACCACTTAAAGCTCTCACAGGATTATAAGCCCCTTTGACAGGTCTGATAATTTTAAAGGCTTAATTCCATTACAGTATCTGGCAGCCTGCAAGGGCACATTTTACTAACCATAGGCCACCAGGTCATAATAGATGCTGACAGAAAACATCAAAGGTTAAGTAGGATGTAAGACCATAAAACATTTCAAGCTGCACAGTGCCAGCAATGTTAACTGTGGAGCTGTTTGAGAGGAGAAAACAATGGCTGAGCCTTGCCCCCACCTGCAGTCCCAGGGAAGCCCAGCAGAATCAGATGGCCAGGATGGCCAGCACAGACCATGCTCCCATGACATGAAAATCTTTTTGGCTGTGTCAAAGCCCAAATTTCCTATCTTAAAACTCGGAGTGCATGATCAGATTAATTAAGCTGAAGAAAGCATAGCCACACAATAGAGTTCACTGGTCCTCTTCTCTGGCAAGGCCAGTGAGCAGCTGGCAGCAGCAGCCGAGCCACAGAGGAGCAGCAGGGCTGGAGGCATCCTGGCAGCGAGGTCAGACAACCTGCAATTGCCTCTGTGCAACAGTGGAGCACTCTGACTTGGAAGAGCAGCGCTCAGATTCTTACTGTGATGAAGATCTAAGCCAGCAGTTAAAACAATTTAGCTAGAAACAGTAATTTTCCTTCAATACCCCACAAAACTTACTCAAGCACTGCAACATAACCACTGCAGGTGGCAACGCTTGCTTCAACTCCCCCTGAGAGTATTTATGCAACTTACACATGCAGTTAAATCTCCAATATGTAATTTGGATTGCTCACTCTTGAGGGGTGTCTAGATACAGCAACAATGGCCATAATCACAGACTTAATCTTATTTCAGCTACTAAATATGAAACCTAATATTTGACATTCCAAACCAGCGAAAGAAAGGTAATGCACAGACCATTGCCTGTGTGCATGGAAGAGGCTTGAAAACTGCTCTCTTCTGCATACTGTCCTTCTGCAAGGCACTATGAGAATATGTACAAATAGATCTTCTGCCTTTTCTCTTCTCTATGCAAAAAAGGTCCCCTGAATGACACCTGTCTGGATAATAAATTGCCAATACCACAAACAATTAAATTAGAAGCAGTTCAAAATGTAAGGGGGTGGGAGCTGATTACTGACCAAATCTGACATACAAATAGCCTGCTAATTTGTCAGCAAGCCAAAATAAATGGAATGGGCTGGCTACAGGTGCAGGTAAACGCCTCCGAAATAGACATCAATAAATCATTTAGCTCTCTATAACATTTTAGATTACAGCCATTTAACAAGAAGGACATTTTTGTCTTTGCAACATGATTCATGAGTACAAGTGAGTCATTTAAAGTCAGCACTTAAGATGGGACTTTAAAACTTCCATTTTTTGATCTCCTATAACCTACTCTTAACTCAGAATATATTATAAACTGTATCCTCTGTTCTGTTTATCACAAAATACAAAATCCAAGATTATGGTGTATTGCACAGTAATCATCAACTCTCTGAAGTCCCAAACTCTGTGAGAGAATTAATCTCCCTGATATTTTTGTAGACATAGAGACAAAGAGGAAGTTTGCTGCATGTCAGGCAAGCCAGACAGCCAACATCCTAGTTTTACTGGATGTGTCTACAGAGACAGAAACATGATAGAAAGAGTGGGTCATCACATACAAGAAATGTCAGCCTTGCAAGTAAAAATCACTTGGTCCTCATAATTTTCCATCTCAAGTACTTCTTCAAAAAGCCACCCTGCAAATAACTGTTCTGTCTGCTCAAAGACCATCTGTGGGGCCGTGTTTCTATCAAAATGATACAAGGTGTCACAAACAGTAACAGATAGACACTTAACTGCATGTTCTAAAGAAGGTCAGTCTTGTACTAAAACCAGAAACATAAAATACACAAGGACCATCTACACTTCCATTTTGCAAAAATCTTAAAAGCATATTTACAAGTTGTAAAGTCATTAAGCAAAAAAATTAAAATCTTCCATTACTAATGGATTGAGACCATTTATAAACGTATGTGAACATTTGTTTCTAACCTGATTCTACTGCAGCTTTGTTCTGAAGAAGTGTATGTCTTGACAGACACAAATCACTTCAAGGACCTTCCAGGTACATCAGCCCATTAAGGAATTACAGTATTTCCACCTCAAGGAATAGTTAGAAAACACATACAACCATTTGGAAAGCGGGCTGAAACAGGACATTTTAATAGTACTCATCTATGTGCAAAACAACTGGTTTCTAAGTTTCTTCCAGACTAACCTCTCAATTGCCCTGTTTCTGGAAAACCAGTGGGAATGCAAAGGTGTATAGGAACATGAAGAACTGCTGGCTATTCCCAAAAATCTGGTATTTTATTACACCTAGCATAGGAGGAGTTTTTACACACAGCTTTGCATGACAGGCACATTGTCAAACACACTTTATAAACCTCAGCTAACAGCCAAATCAGGACAGAACCCCAGTTCAGGACCATAGTTCATTAAGGTGCTCCCAAACTTCCTGAAAAACACAACCAGCATGACACAATTCTGCAGAGTTATCTGTCTGAGCAGGAAATCTGGAGTTAAAACTACTGACAGCAGCAAAATGAGAAGGCTGAGCAGTATCCGTAGCAGACCCTGCTAACAGAACCAGAGAGACCTACAAGCTGCTCAAGGCAGTCAAGTAACAGCCTGTGATCAATAGGAGCAAATACTGCTGGCAGATCAAGCAGGATCAAGACTACATAAGCCACTGCAATCTGTATGAATAAGTAAATCATGACAGGCTCCTCTGAAAGCCATGCTGTTAGGCTGATGCTTGAAAACCTTAACTTTCTAAAACAGTTGGATAGTGTCAGTAGATAAGACAGTAAAAGTACTGTTAACACCCTTCTCTCAAGTCTGGCCTGGTATATGGATAAGTAAGTGGCACTAAGTGGCACAGCACCCCCTCTCCAGTAATTTTTTCTTTTCCTACTACATACTAATGCAGATTTAAGGTTGTTAATAAATGTTAAATACATTAAATCACAAAAGCAAACACCAGGTCAGTAAAACTGGTTAGCATAGCTGAGAATTGAAGGGAGTCCTGTGACAAACTCCTGTTAGCTCTCCCTGTTACCTTCTTAGGCTGACCACAAAAAGGTAGTCAAGAATAAGTAAAGGAGTGCTTTTTGTGAGAATCCCAGCTCTTCCCATCTGCCCTAGTTCTGCTTCTACTGAAGCTCTACTCACTTCATTTGTAACTAAGGTCAGAATGATTTTGAAAATCCAGTACAGATAGTTTTAACGATAATATTGTGAAAGAATGAACCTCTCCAGGTTCATGTAACACTGTATCCAAACAGCATTCTAGCAAGCTTGTATCCACCAACAATTGTGGGATTCTGTCTGTTTCCAGGATGTCAACAAAGACAGAGAGTCCAGGTTGCCTACCCACTGAAACTTAACAGATGCAAGGGGCACTGGAAGTATAAAAACCACAAACTACTAACAACAAAATTCAGTTTGAGGATTAGAAGTTTATAAACAAACATTAAGGGTTACTCATCAAAATGTTGAGAGCTGTACTTACAACAAACAACAACAATCAGGAGCTTACCTGGTTGTCAGAACATTTTATTGGTACTAATAAAGACAACTGAGAACAAAATTAACTTTTTTATGAAATAGGTAAAATTGTCATTGGTTGCACTGGATTATTGTCAATAGAATGATCTCAAACAACCTAAGACTCAGGATTAGTAACACAAACATTCCAGAGAATATTTAAGAATGATCCAGGTCAAGAACTGAAGAATGTACAGTATTTATTAGAGGTGGGCTGAGTGGCAGCCTACCACACTACTGAAGGAATTACTGTCCCAATGCTACTCTTTTTTTTTTAATAACTATACTTTGTCTTGATTTTAAGGAGAAAATTCTTCAAGTAACTTCCAATTAAAAATAGAAATGAAAAACCCACCTGTGATCTTTCTGGGTTTCTCTTGTTTCCTTACTGAATTGTCAGTGAAAGCCAGACTGGCTGGCTGCTTTCTCCCTGATGATGAATGGATACACACTCTTCCCCATGCCTTGAAAGCTATTACTGCTTTGCTTTACTGCACATTGGTGTACCTCTCACAATTAGTGAAACAGCCATTTCATTTGAAGGCTAGCTCAACATTTTACATGCTGGTTTAAAAGGCATTGCTCAGTAACTTGAAATTGTTTTTAGTTACTTCCAAAACAACTGTTTTATATACCAAAACATTGTTTTGCTTCAGCGTTTTAGAAGAAGGCATACCCTGTGAAATTTTGGTTCCTATCCTGTTGTTAGAAGAGCCAAATGATATTAACTTAACATATTCTTTCAAGTGTGTTAACTTTTAGTTATTTTTAATTAATTTATTTTTTGTTTTTGCTTACTTCAAAGAAACAACCAGTAACACCATACCACAGTGAAACAGATGTCATGTCTACTGGTTTATTTCACAGAACTTTCTGGTTTCCTCTGAAAAGGCAGTACAAGCAGTACAAGGAAAACAAACTCTAAGAAACTTAGTGGACACACAGTGGGGTCATTTATTACATGATTTTTTTTTAAGCCCTCTGGACATGTCTCTGCTGTGTCCTGCAAGGTACCAGAAATAGTGAATCATCTGCTCAGCCTGCACAGCTCTCCACATGCCCAGCAAGGCTTCTGAGACTTCAGTCAGATCACCCAGCTCTACTTGCACTGAACAGCAATGCAGCAATAGCTGAGCAGGGCTGGGAGGAAGCAACTTTTCCCCACCTTTTTTTTTTTCCCCCTTGAGCAAAACCCTTGCTGTCCAGCTGCTCACAAGCAGTTTCTGGCGGTCTGTTAGGAGCAGCTTCTTTTGCTGTTCCACCCGAGAGAAAACAGAAGTTCCCCTAGCCAGAGCAGCCTCAGAGGAAGGTATTTCCTGCACCACTCTCTGTTCTCCAACCAGAGAGCATCTTCACTGAGATCTCTGGAACATAATTTTAACAATGTTTCACAAAATAAGGTTATTTGTTTTCTGCTGGTTAGCTCCTTCTCTGATTAGCTCTTTTGGTATTTTTACACATAATGTACAATGTATTGTTTGTTATGAGAAAAAAAAGTTACAGTTGTGTCATCCCATAGAGTGACAGTTTCCTGATGGCTTCACTCTAATGATTTTTGGCCACTGTTGATCAGCAATATCCCTTTTGCTGATGTAATAGTCATGAGAAAGCAGCCCTGCATTGTCACAGTCCCAGTGACAACTGAGGATAACGTGGGAACTTCTGTGTCCTCAGCTTACCTCGTGACATAGAAAAACACAATTCTCTTGTCTTAGTTACACATCTTGTAATTGCAGGGGCTTGGGGCATTGGATTCAGAGACTCTCTTGAACTAATTGCTGTACTAACTCTTATGGCAACAGCGAGCCTGTTTTGCCAGACTATTCTCTCTAAACTATCTCACTGTAATTAATACAGCACCTGTTACTACAACAACAAATTGTTTATTCATTGAGCCTAAGTACCCTCTATTTTCCTCTCGATGTTGGTTTGCATGCTCTGCTTCTTTGCTTTGTAAACAATAGCTGTCCCCTGTCCACTACATGTGGACAAGTTTTCTTGGATGTTCCTGGAGCATTCATCCAGCATAAGGGCCCCAGGACTAAGAGCTCCTTTCAGCCCAAGCGATACCAAGAGAGCACGTGTTTTTCACTGAAATATGAACACAGCAACATTTCAGCCAGGATCACAGAGACATTGACACGCACAGCTTTGACATTTGTACCCATTCTACTATGATCTACACAAGATTAAAGGCTTATGACTACATTTCAAATCTCTCTTATGATCAGTATTTTCAATTGCTAACATGAAACTGTACCTTGCTCATTCAGATGACTTCTTTACTAGTGAAATTTCACTGCACTTGCAGACGTATTTCCCCAGGGATTTTCTGATGGCTCCTCCAGAAAGGGGTAAAGGTGGCACTAACTTAACAATGTCAAGTAGTTTTTAAAATCAAACTTTGAGCATAAATTTGATACCAAGCCTTTGGTAACACTCTTCTGTTCACTTAAACTGGAGCATTACTGACTGAGATCTACTGAAATAAATTTACATAAACCCAAACTTTTTTTCACATGTTCTATTGCACTTTAGCTGCCATCTCAATTTAAATGCTAAGCAAAAAGAGGAACAAAATTCTGCTAAGCAGATTGGTGACAGCATGGAGAGACATGCTTCTGCTCAACTCAGAGGCACTTCCACTTTTATGCATGATTAGATACTGATAATTACTTTATTACCAATATAACTGTAATAAACTTCTAACTTGAACAAAAACTACAGGAAATATTAGGCAACGTAGAGCAATTTTAGCTGGATCTTACTTTTATGTACTTTCATTTCCAAGTAGTGTTTCAGTCCCACTAATTGCTTTTCTTAGGTCACCCCAGCCTAATGACCTGGTTAGCTTCACCTGAGACATGACTTCTGAAAGAAACTGTTCTCCCCAGTAACTTTTAATTCTAAAATCTACATATTTGCAGAATGAACACTGTCTTCTACAGTATTACGAGCCAAGGTAAGTTGTCATAACTGTGGGTTCAATTTAACCAGTTCTCCTCATGAGATGTCTACAGAGAGCACTTATTTGATCAAAAGATGACAGATAGTAAGGGATTTTAAACGGGATCTTACAATGGGCTCACCTGAACTCAGGACAAACAGTTTGTATGACTGAAGTCACAACTTGTTTTGACAGTAGCTTTAGTGGACCCAGAATCACTGATTCTACTTTATGCACAGTCTATTTTACCTTACACAGCGATTTTACTGATTCAAAGAGCTGTTATCTACTATAGCAACCTCTCTTTCCCCAATAGACCATGCTGTCAACATCTGAATTGCAAACACTAAAGCTCTATAGTTCCTTTGCATTTTGTTTTGTTGGCATATATTGATATATGCTATTTTATTCAGTTTTTAGATACTATTTGCATTAAGCCAACTAACTAAACTGAACAATAAAACTAACGTCCCAAATTCCAGTCTGGCATCACTAGTTTGAAACTTTCTGATAAATCTTTAAGTCATATGTAAATTAAGTAACCTTTTTAGTTTTTACACAGGAAAAGCATACACAAGACACTTGTTACTACTCAACCTAAGGGCCAAAAAACTTGTCAACTGGAATACCCGAGACTGTCATTGGTACTAATACTACTTTGAGATCTTCTATGAAAGCACTCGCCACAGATGTGAGTTCTGCATGGCAAGGTCTTTATAAAGACAGCAAAAACGAAATGGTGGCAGCAGTATTGTCACTGCTGTTTGCAGAACAGCTTGTCACGTTCTGACAGTGCCAGACAGGCTAAAGTTGCAGGAAAGGCCACTGATAATTGGCGCTGCCTTTGGGCTGTAGGGCTGCAGATGCAGCCAGCAGGCTGCTGAGCCGCAGGGCGCGGGCGCTGGGAGCAGCAGCGGCAGCAGGAGCGGGCCGGGAGCGGGGCAGGGCAGGGCAGAGCCCGCTGCCATCGCTGCCAGCCCCGCGCCCAGCTCCCACAATGCACCCGCTCCCGCACACACCACACACACACACACACACACACAGGGAGACACTCGCACAGCGCACACGGGCTCTGCCGGGCCGACACGCTCGGGCACACGGCCCCGCTCCCGCACGCTCGGCCGCCGCCCCCCCGGAACCAACTTACCCCGAGTTACATCCCATCCACCAGCCCGGGCTTCCTCTGCCGCCCCTCCTCTGCGCGCCTGCCGCTGCTGCTGCAGAGAGGCCACATATGTCTGCAAACACTTCTAGGCAGAAACCAGCCAGTGCAGAACAAAGACAGCCGGGGTTGCCTTCATCTCGGCACAAGGCAGCCAGTAGCTATTTTCAAGCTTGTTCGCTCTCCCCCTCTGAGGGCACCCTGCTCTGTTTCTCCCTCTCTCTCTCTCTCCTCTTTGCCTGTCCAGCTACTGCACAACACGCATCAATTATTCATTGCTTGTCTCCCGGTTTCCAGGCAAAACCAATCACAGATGGAGTCTTGCTAATGGGCTCATGCCGTACTTGCCAACAGGCTATTTGTGCTCAAGCTACAACCCTCTAGAGACAATAAAGAGAATCAGGTTAAGCTTTAAAACTTCACACGTACGCGAACAGACCTAAAACGGCGATAGACATGTAAGCATCCCTATGACATTGCTTAGGAGTACGTCTTCGGCATACAGCATGGCAGAAGGCTGCTGTAAATCTTCCGAAAGGGTTTTAAGAAAATCAAACACTCAGAAAAATCTCACCTCAGCTGCATGTTACTGATATTGATGGTTCTCTTTTCTGTCTCTAGTGATCCATGTCTTGCTTTCCCATTACACAGAGAGGTATGTCCTTCTCTCATTCTCGTGCACACACGCGCACACGCACACACACACACACAGCCACTTTGCCAGAAGGAAGAGAGAGAAAGAGAGGAGGAAAAAAAAAACCACCCAGGCAGCTCACATTTCAAACTTGCAAGGAGGGGTGGTGCTTAAAACGCTAGGACAAAGCCTCTGCCTCTGGCACCCAGTCAAAATACTAAAATAAATCTCCTCGATCAATTAATTGGAAGCAACACTTGTTCGAGCCCGCGTAACAAACCATTAAGGGCACCGGGGCTGAAAAGTCTTGAGATTTGGGAAATCTCGTAGCCTTGCTTCCCCCTACCCTGTTTGCTGAATGCTGTTGACTAAATCCATCAAACTAGTCATGCTAATTAGCGTCCAGGGCAGCCTCGGCGGCGGAGCAGCGCCCGGGGCGGGCGGCCCCCGCGGCCGGGAGTTTCCTTCCGGACCGGCCGCCGCCCGCGCCGGGGGAACCGGGCCGGGCAGGAGGTACCGGGCCGGGCCGGGCAGGAGGTACCGGCGGGGAGCTCGCTGGAGCGGCGGCGCCGGCTGCGGGCCCCAGGGCGCCCCAGCGCTCCCGCTCGGCGGAGCCACGGGCGCCGCGCCTCCGCCGCCAGGGGAAACTGAGGCAGGCGGGCGGAACCGCTGTCACCTGCGGGACAGCCCGGCCCGGGCAGGTGCCTTGGGCTGTGTTTGCGAGTTCAGGTCTTCACCCTTGCCGGCCGCACAGTGCTCCTATGACAACACCCGTTCCCACGCCACTGCCAGTTCTGGGCTGCCCGTGGAAGAGTTTTAAACACGTCCGGCTGTGCCTGCGGTGGTCAGCGTTTCAACTTGACAGTGCCGAAGGGGGAAAAAAAAGGCAACAAACAATCAACCCCCAGGAAACTAATGTGACAATTCTTTGCTGGCTCTCGAAGGGAAAACTGGCAGTTTAAGTTGTGGCCAGCCGAGCACCAGCCTTTTCCTGCCACCCTCCGCGGTGCAGAGCCACTTCCTTCCCGCACAACCTGCACAAAGGCACCTCCACCTCTTAAAGGCGCACCCGGCCCCCTCGCATGAAGCAGCCGGCAGGTTCCAGCGAGAAACAAACAAAACACAAACAATAAAAACAAGAGGACTTGAAAAAAAATACTGTCTCTCCAGCAAAATTCCTTTCAGTGAAAAAACGGCCCCAGCTTCCCTTGCTATGCTTACAGTCACTTAACTGTGCTTCCCAAACACCTTAGCAGAGAGTTGGCAACATGACAGATCGGAGCAGCAAACTATCACAGATATCAAAGAGCAGCTCTTCTCTGAAAAATGATTCCACAAAAAAGCATTGTCAGATTTTATGTTCTTTTTTTTTTTCCCCCGGGGAATCCACTGCAAACAGGTAAGAGTAATGTGCGCTCTCACTTAACTTCCACTCCTGATGCAGGATCTCAAGGTCAGCCTGTCAGACAGGGTTATTGCTTTCTCTCCACGGCCACCAGAGCAAGCAGAACTGCAAACCAAACCCTCCACACTTTGTGCAATCTCAGAGCTGCTCAAGTGTGGCTGAAGGAACACTTCACAACAACACAGCTGCTACAGGTGGTGCAGGACTCAGCGCTGGGCCAGTGTCCCAGTCTGCACAGCCTGGGCAAGCCTTCAGCTACGTCCTCATAGATGCAGGTGGACCCATGGGGCTGCTGGAACAAACTCTTACACAAAATGTAGTTTCCATTGCAGTTCGTGACATTTCAGATTCACATGGAAGAAAAGTACAGTACCTTATACAATTTTTTCATTGCCTTTCAGAATAGACAGATTGTTAAGGAGGTGTAAATTATACAACTAGACTGCCAGAACAGATATAGGAAGCACAAGTTTTAGGGGACTGTCAAAGAGTTCAGACTTGGTAGATGTGAATGAAATTGATAATTGCTCTAAAGATACATGAATTCTTGATTGAATGAACATATATGTACTTGTTTCCAGTTTTGCTGCATTTGTAGAGTTTTCACACAATTCATAAATTATCATGGTGTTTTGCTGTATTTTGAAAAATCACACAAAGCAGCAACAAGAACATATCAGGTGCTCTTGAGGTCCCAGATACTAGGACTGGCTCCTTCCTCATACAAGCCACGATTAAGTTATTTCCTGAGGGTGAAAAGCAATTTTATTTTCTCTGTATAGAAAGAACATTCCCCAGTATCCAATGTTTTTTTCTCTACCTACCATCATAAGTTGTATCTCTCTGCAATTAAATTGCTCTTTCTAGTGTAACAGTGTTAAGTTTCTCTTTTAAAGCTGCCTGTCTTTCAGAGGAAGTGGTTTAGAGTAGACAAATCACTTATCTAAAAATTATGTACTTCTCCTTTGACAAATCTTCAGCAGGTTTCTAATCCCACCCTGCCACTTGAAATATCACTTTCTGTGATGACGTTTGAGTCACAGTTGTCAGAAGCATCAGGCTCTGTAGTGAAATGGATTAAATCACACTTCATAGCATGCAGTATTTTGAAGGAGGAGTGGTTTATCATTTGTAGAAATTAATCATAACAGTTTTTTCTCTAGGGCAAATTCCCAATCATTTTTAAAGATTACTATGTTTAAGCCCCTCTGACAGCAGTATGTCAAATTACATCACAAGGAAGGTTATCTCAGGCAATGAGAACTATTAACACAACTCACTGAAGACACATACTACTGGGAGAAGCAGGTCTGTACTGGGAAGCACATTTTTTTTTATACAGGGGTGGGAGAGCAGGCTCTTTGGCCGTGCTTCGTGTGCTCTGTTGAGGCCCCAGGGATCTCAGTGTCTGGGGCTGTGCCTGCTGCGGGCTGTTGCCCCAGCTCAGCCCCACAGGGGTTTGAGTTCTACAGGGGGAGAAAGAGGAGACCCTTACTTGAACCACCTCTAGCTGATTCAGGAGAAGAGTTGGAATATTTTCAGAGAAGTCCTGTTTATCTCAAAGTAGGAGGCAATGTTTGTCTGTTCAGCATACGCTGTCAATGCACAACAATATTACTGACAAACTTTGCACATCTCAATCCTGTCAGTCACTGCTTGGCACAGAAGCAAACCATGTTCTTATGGTACTGCTCTTTGCTCTCCATAGCAAGACACCTCTCTGAAGAGTGTATTTTTAACAGGTCAGAAGCCTGTCCTTAAGTTGTGATGATGTAACAGACATGCCCATGGAACACCAACTTCTTATGGTGAACAAGGTAATGATGTGAATACATTCATATGTTCAGGTGCCTTTGACTGCTCAACACAAACAGTATGATGCTTATCTTCAACTTCTTCAAGTGAGGTAGCCTTTGGGCATAATTCTCACTTCTCTCCTGCCTTGCCCCCTTCTTTGGTGATATTGCAAAAACTTAAATAGATCAACACCTGTAATAAAGATGCAGACCACCAACAGCAGGAGAGGCTGCAGAAGGGTAGAGAACAAATCACCATTTGGATACTTCAGCATCAAGTAGACTGTACAGGAGGGACAGCATCATGTTCCACTGTAATATCATTGTGAGAGGTATGCTGAGAAAAGAGCAGGGAAAGAAAGCATAAATGGGTAAGGAAAATCTCTTCAAGTAGCTGTAATAGCAGTTATTGCCCACTGAGTCATAATATAATCCTTTAGCAATGCAAATTTTCTATGACCAAAGATTTAAAGGTTTATCTCAGGGGCCAATCTTTATTCATCTGAGTTTTGCTGCACTGCTGAACACAGCAGGGTAGTTCCTTACAATATTTGTCTAGAGCAGGTTATTTGCCCAAGAATTAGTTCCCTGGATATGTATATATTTTACTATTGATTTAAGGGATTCAAAAAACTCTTTAGAAGGCTTACAATTACATAGTTGAAATACACAGAATACATGGATCAGTGGCCTTGTCGATTTTTCCTGATGTTTCACAGTAGGTTGAATCAGTTGAAGCTGTTATAAATCTAAGGGCTGCATCCCAGTAAAAAACGAACCATGTACTTGAAAAAGCAAAAATTAAAATCCTTTGACTCTGCATCAAGTGTATTTCATGCATAACACATTTTTACATAATCAAATAAACTCCTTCCAAAAAGAGGTGTGGAAGGAAAACCCAGTATTTAAAAGCACAGTAAAAAAAAAAAGACCCTTTCACGTGATTGAGTCCTAACCTGTTTAAGTAAGAGATTACTACACTGCAAAGAATTCTGTGGGTAAGGTACATACCCTTTGGCCACCTTCTGCATTAGGCTTTATAAAACAAAGATAGGGAAGTTACAAAAGGTATTAACACAGCATCTGGTTTTTTTTTTTGCCTGCTGCCCATGACCACTGCTTGCTTGCGGCTCTTGGCAACTAAATGTTTTGGTTAACATTTAGTTAACTCTGATCTGAACCTGGAAACACCAAATGCTATTTTGGATGCACACAGTAACTGGACCAAAACACTCAAAATCTTCTGAAAGCCCTTATGCCCTATTTAACTTTCAAGACCCTGGACATGCTCATGTTCTTATTACCCCATTACAAAACAGCACTCCTTCAAGCCTCTGCAAAGACACAGGAGAGACTTTTAGGCACTCTGATGAACAACTCTGTCAATTGCCAAAATATTTGGAAAGGGAGATCTACCTTAGGTCCATCTAATAATGTTGCAATTTTTTAATCTCTATTTCCTTCATTCTTTTCTTTTTTGATTTAATGTCTTTGCCATGTGCAGAAAACAAGATGATCTATACAATTACAATGAAAAAAAAACCACAGAGAAGCCATTCATTATGTTTGCATCTTTGGTTCTCTTCACAGCAGTACTTCTATGGAAAACTGTGAAGCAAAAGTAACCAAAGCATGCAGAAATCAAGAACAAAGTACACTAAGGAAAAATCACATCTGTAATGTAGTGTGGCAGTCAGAAGAGAGGCTTTACAAGACCTAGGAAATCATTGTAGTGATGGCATCAGCTCAGAGCTGTCCCCAGCTCTATTTCACACACAGCAGAGGCACTGCAGCTGCCCCCTCACAACCCAACTTGTTCATCAGGCAATTTTAAAGACAGATGCAACATACCCCACCTGTGATGCTCTGCCCTTATTTTAATGTATGTATTTTGCTACAAATGCTAATGCACGTTTTAAAATCTGCTTTTTGTGACAAGGGAGCTTCATTAGTTTTCTAACTTTTGGATGCTTCTAATGGAATTCCTTAGTAAACTGGAGCATGGCACAAATGGATTTCAGTGCCTCTTTTGATACCCAGGCTAGAGCTCATGACACATCTAGCAAATCAGAAAGAAATCAAAGTTAACTGAAGCCCTTTCTATTCAACATCCATTTTTTCAGCATGATCAAGTGATCCTGATTTTTCACTAGGCTTTGATAAAATCTTTCCATACCACATATTGCAAACTGGTTGATTGTCCTCATGTAGTTTAAGACATTTTTAGCCTTCTATCACTTTGGGGGAATATCTGATGAACTGTTCTTTAGATAAGACTTTGTTATAGTAAAGCAAGACTTTCAAATGTAATGAGGACTACTACCTCTCTAAGAAAGTTTTAGTATACACTTCAATAAAACATATTTTTTTTGCTGCTTTTCAAGATGGTTAAGAATATATTATTCCTAAAAATATTTGGTTTTACTGAGCATACAGCAGAAGCCCCACCTCTGGCAAGCTTTGGGTTAATTAAAACTAAGCTTTCTCTCTCCCTGATTAATTGTTCAAGGGAATAAGAAGGCAGCTCTGAAGACAGCAGCTTAATCAGGTCTCACTGAAAGAAGATAGAAAACTATTAGAACAGCAGCTTGTGAGGCAATGTAGAAGTAATGGGATGCAAAGGAGTAAATGAAACTGAAGCTTGGAAAGTGGAAGCCCTGCTAGGGCACCTGAACACTTCTTGGCATTGTAAATCCAGACTGAACTGTTTTGACTCTTCACAATTATTTTACAGAAATATAAACTGTATGAATATTCATCATTAACATTTCAAAAGAATAAGCCCTCCATGAATAGGCAACCCCAGTGATGATTTTCTGTTATCTTTTCCTTTTAAGCCTTCATATCCAGTTGACACTTCACGGCCCAGCCGTGTGAGGAGCTGCTGCTCTGCTTTTCTGCCTCCATTGGAGTTGTCTTCCCCTCTGCAGGGGGACCCCACTTGGTCCCATTTCACCCAGCTGCCTCTACTCCAAAAGTGGGTTTGAGAGGAGATCTAGCCTCTTTGCTTATATCCTTTTTATTATTATTTTTTAAAACCAATCCACTAATATATGGAAGGTATCAGTTGTGAGAAGGAATGTGATACAAACATAAGAAAAGATGTAAAGAGAAGAAATGTCCTTCACTACCCTCACAACTTACATTCTATACACAGGAAAGTTCATGACAGAAGTTCTTCTCTGTGCTATGAGTCAAAGAAACCACTGCATCTCAACTTTCTCATTTTAATGCTGTGAGAGCATTAAAATGAGAAAGTTGAGATGCAGTGGTTTTTTATTTTTATTTATTTATTTTTAAAAACTCTATGAAAACGACACTGGATGTCACTTTCTTCAAATCAATTGTGGAGTGTAGAAAACCACTGAAAGTGCATTCAGATGTTTCATGATGCCATATCAAACATATGAGGGCTTCTATAATAATCAAATAGATAAAAGTCCAAAGTTACAAATTAAAAGAAAAGTTACAAATTGGTGGCTATGCATCACTGTCTTGGAAAGCTTCCATTCTGGAATACAAAGACATTCATCATTTGGAGGCCAGCTCATGCTTCTAGCTTTGTATTTAAACAACCCCATGTACCATCATCATACACTTTTTATATCAATGTGCCAGAAAGCCATACAGAGTTATTTTTAGAGAACTCTGAGATGAAGTACAGTTTAGCTTGCTAAGTGGCCTAATAAGGCAAAATGCTCTTGGTGAAGACCAAATGCAGTCACTGTCGCTCTTCTCTCATACTCTAATCAATTTCTAAGAGCATCCCTTAATTTTTCCCACTTACTGAGGGTGACTGTATTAACAGGATAGAACTAGAGGGAGAGAGGCATTCTTTATAGTTTTCTCCATTTTGATAATCTGAGTGATTGAAGAAAAAATGGAATGGTCTGAAAAGAAAGTGGCTTTGCTCAGAGTTAAAGAAACCTCTTAGTAGACAATCATTTTAAGAGAAACAAGAGCTTAACATCAGTTTTTGCTTTTAGAAACTGGCAAACACAGTTCTCAGTCAACTCCAAATACTTCAAGGCCTCAAAGCTTCCAAGTGGATATAAAGGACGCTCAGAGAGTATTGGAATGCTTGAACACTAGCAAAAATCTTAAAACGAAAGTTCCCAAATCTACTAGATTACTTACGATCTGAGAAAAATATTCATTTTTGTCATGTCAATGCTAGGAGGAGGGTGATGGTTAGTGCTAGAGGGGGTGATTCTGTAACAATTTATGAGAACAGGATTAAACCCAGCAATTAACAGAGGTTTCTATCTTTAGTAATTATTCATATACCTGTTCAGTTGATTATAAGTGATAGCTCCAGGCTGTCTGCCTGCACTGCTAGGACACAGACAGCAACCTTTGCTAAATTGACTCCACTGGCTACGCTCATGCTGCAGGAGCTGTTTTCAAGGACAGATGTACAATGTTATATGGGTAAAGAGAGGAGCAAATTAAAGATGGGTGTTCTGTCAGGAAAAGGACTGAAGAACTTGTGTCAGCATTTCTCTACATTAATAGGACCTTAGATTTTTTACCCTTCACTACCTAATACTTAGACTTAAGAAAAACTTTCCTTATTATATAGATAGCATAATTACACCTTCTCAAATAAAATAATGAAAATACAATAGTTAAGAACAAAATACAAGGGCTCTCAAGATAAATAACCATATACCTGCATATAAATATAGAGGGATTCCAGTAAGAGCATTCAATCCTTCTTAAACTGTGCTTCATTTTAATGCATCCTAGCTTGTGAATTAAATAAGCTGAGTACAGTAGTACATAAAGTTTCCAAAACAAAGTATTACTACACAAAAGTATCACTCACTTTGAGATCACCAATATATACCTGGCACATTGCTACCAAATACCTATACTCACGTTTTTGGTTTTTTTACCATCTTCTGTATATTTCACTTTAAAGCAGTCTATGTATTTCTTTAAAGGATGCTGAAAGTCCTCTAGGCCTGAGAAATATTTAGCAGTACTACCACAGAAGACAGCCCTGCTGCCAGCTCCTATCAAGCACAGACACAGTTCATAATGGCAAGAGGCTATGCCTTATATTGCCCTTATGGGCCTCTCACTGAAATCAATTTTACAACTGAGAATTTACGTGATACCATTAAAGAGGACTTCAGGCATGCATATAAACATATCCTACTTTACTAGAGGACTTCTAGCACAGATCTAGACTACTTTGAGTCTAAGAACAAGTCCACACCTTGGAATATTCACACTTCAAGATCTTCTAATAACTACATCCATCTGTTAAATAATTTACATTCTGATATAATACGAAACAATAGAATAGCAACGAAGATATACATACTCTGGAAAATATCCAACAATATTTAACACTGTTTCTTACTTCTTTCCTGCAACATCACATGGAGAGTTTCCCAGAAGTTCTGCTTTTATGATGTACAGGCACCAGAACAGAATCTTGTCCCAAGGGATGCTTTGAAATACCTAATCAAGTCTAGAAACCTTCCCCTGTGAATGACAGGAACTATCCTCTTTTTAATCAATATGCATCTGTCCACTGCTATCTTGGTGGGCTGAGTGACCACAGTCAAAACACTGAGTGTTAAAGATTAAATATTTCACAGCAGAAGCTTTAAAATGGGAAGTTTGATGGTGAGCTCTTTCTAATGAAGCCTTCAAAGTAAAATCAGGAAAATTTTGCATGTTTCTTTAGGCCATACATGTGGTTCTATTTTTTTGTTTCATATTTAAATCCACTGTTAAGTAAACATTACAGTTGAATGTATTATTTGCAAGCTTAACCAGACAACTGTATTTTAATCACTTAATTTCTTTTAATTACTTAAAGTACTTCAAGAACACACACTCAAGTGTCTCCTCTACTTCAAAAACTGACGTGAAAGTTCAGGTGCAGTGACACCAGCTTAAATGAGAGAATACAATCTGGAGAAGATGAGAAAAGGAAATTTTGGGTGTTTCAACTTCAGAAAGCATATTTTGGTCTGATTTTCTAAAAGTGCTAAATCTCCTGCTGCTATAAGCATCTTTAACAGATTTTCAGTTCAGCACATCCATGAACTGAGAAACCACATGTCATTACCACAGCTTTTAACTTTTGGCCAAACATTAGTCAATGTCAACTCTTCAAACTATTTACTGACTAGTGCACCTTTATAATCAACATTGTGAATTCAAAAGTGCTGGCAGGTTATTTAAGTGAGGCTTAACACACTTGAGTGTTACTCTGTAGGCCACTTATCTGGGCCTGGAGGACTTGCTAATGGAAAAATGCCGTGTGGGATTTAGAATTTAAACTCATGTTAAAATTTTTTCTTAAAGGAGATGTAATATACTTTCATATCTTCAAAGAAAAGCTAGTAGAATGAAGGCAAACTGGTTTTACCAAAGTTAAGAAAAAGAAAGTTACCAAAGTTACATTTCTTTTTACTTTAGGCATTATTGGACATATTTACAGAAATCAACATTAATATAAAATATATTCTGCTTTTGCTTAAAGATTATTTCTGTGATGAGGTATTAGAAATGACAAACCTTCATGAGACAGGGACTTTCCAGAAGGAAAGATGAAACTTCTACAGTGCCTCAGATCTCATCAAAACCATTTCTATTTTCTCACGTATAGGATATCCTCTCCAAATTGCCTCTCTCTTGCTTTGAATCACCTTTACCTCTCCGAAGACATTCTTCTGGGTGAAGGCCTATGATTTTAATATTTATAGCCCTGACAAAATTAGGGTTTATATTCTAGTACTATCTGCACTCTCATCTGCTGTATCTTTCTGGGATTTAATGGTAGCTCTTATCTCTACTGAAGGAGCCAAGTTTAGTGACCCGAGTCTCCTCACTTCAATCAGACCAGAATCGAGGGGGTCTGCCATAAACTCCTGTAACAAAGTAAGACAGGGGGAAATAGAAGTCAGCTTTACAAAGCCAGAGCAAAGAAGTTAATGAGTAACTTTCAACACCACTCCTCAACAGCTTCCTCATTTAGTAGAGAGAAATGACTATTTCAGCAAGCTGAGAAGACTTATATGCCTTGTAACTTTCTTGGAAATCTTGTCATGCTCCTGGGACTAAGGGGGAGAAAGAGAGAGGCAAAGATAAAATCAGTTTGTCACTTTTTTACACTGGTGCAAGCAGGCAGATGGGAGAGATAACCCTAGCTTCTCAATAACCCTCAATATGTCACTTCTGTGCTCCTACTCCCATTCCAGATACATCCCACTGACTGCAAACCCTGCTACACTATCAGCAAACTATTTCAAGTCTACAGCACAATTTTATTTTTCACATGAGGAAAACAGACTTTTTCTTGGCTTCTCTATGAAAACAAAAAGGTTTCACTTAATTTTTGTTAGCAATACCTCTAATAGAAAAGACTTTACGAAGTAGTATACATGGGTATAGGTGGTTATCCTTGCTTCAGTTTTTTACTGGCTTCCAGGGAATGTCATATATGATAACACTTCTCACCCAGTGCATGCCTATTTACCTGTACTCTCTCCATTGCCTCCAGATAAAAAAATAAAAACACACACACACACATTCTTGGTTTGGTTTTTTTTTCTGTCACAGCTTAAGTTACAGTATTTAATACTTTTTCCAAAATAAAGCAACAGAGCAATCAGGAAAAAAACCCAATGTATCTTTAAATTTTGAGTTATGTAAAAGCAAAAGCAAAAGACCCATGCAAGCAGTTTCTGTACTCTGGGAATAAACATGCAAATTCTGTCAATTTATGATGAGAAATGAAGAAAACCTAACCACTGAACAAATCAACATTTTGTTTTAAGTATCACCAGTGCTGCAGGGAGAGATGAACTAAACTGAACATGTATGGGTCCTATGTAAGTAATTTTCTTATGACTAATCACTGGAATATACACTACTGCCCAGAGACACAAGGAGGATTAGAATATCACCATAACAGAAATGATCAGTACTTTTTATTAACTTTTAGCTTTACAAGTACACTAAATTCTTAAGACTTTGACACTGCCTTAAATAACAGCAAGAATGATTCACGGGAATAAAAAAAAGCCTAAATTTCTACAGAATGCCACAGGAAGGCAAGTAACAACCTTAAACCTACCAAAAGTGTAACACAATTTACATGATTCTGATAAAATATTTATATTGCTTTCAGACAAAGTATTGACTGAGAGATCTTATTTCATCAAAACATGAAAACATTCTCTAAATAATTACATCAGATTAAAGAGCTGATATTTAAGCAACAATGCTCTTTCAGGGTGCTCATCCTGCAGACAGAGGAACGCAAAGGTAAGGGAAAAAATCTGTGGGAAAACAACAGTTCTGCAGTGTGCATAACACTACTGAAGATGACTGTGTCAATCTGCTGCAAGGCAAGCTAGCAAGTAAGCTCAAACATGGACTGTAAATCTGAAGGAAAATCCATACATTCTTTTAACTACCAGAGCAGCAAGTGGTGCCCTTGGGAGCAGCAACCAAGACAGAGGGAGCAGCTGCCCCTGTTACCTTCTGGGGGCAGCAGCAAGGAGAAGGAACAGCTTCCAAGACTGACATGTGCTTTGGGGAGGCTGCCACAATGGGGGATCCTCCAAATTAGACCAAATTCTCCAAAGCAACCTGGCACACTTTGCTTTCTGCATTTATAAATTAAAAAAAGAGATGTAGAAAAGAAGACATTTTTGTCAGCATCTTGTGGAATAAAAGCAGTACCCAGCCCAAAGTACAATTGGTTTAATTTACAAAGTCAGTAAACAGAGAGGTGAAAAAGGAAAGAAGTCACTGTGTCGCCACTCGAGCCCTGCTTGGGAGGAATTCAGCACATTAATGTAATCGATTATAGCAGTGCTTAACAGAAATCCACTGCTCACCTGCTATCCTCACTTCAGGGAGCAGACAGTGACTGTTGGTACATCCCCTAGGCAGAGGGTGAGGAGGTCACTGTGCTCTGGGGGCACTGAGCCAGGTGCTGACACAGAGCACTCAGTCCCCTGTGGCAAAACTGGCTCCCTTCTGTCACTGCACTGCCCTGAACAGTCTCACAAAAACACGATCCTCAGACTGAGATGCTTAGTTAAATTGGGTTTCTGACTGCTCTCAGACAAGACCTCACGGTGGCAAATTGAAATTATTCTAAAAGCTCATGTAACTGAGTTAACACTGTCCATTTCCACAGGAGGTTCCTCACTTTTAAGAGCACTATCTCAAATCCAGGAGAAAGCATCATGACTGTAAATTCTGTAATTTCTTTATCTTCTCTCTCAAAAAAAGGCACCAGCAGAAAAACAATGGTGAGACAAAGGCAGTGGGGAGACTCAAGACAGCAGTTCCCAGTTCTCTAACAGGGTTAACTCAGTTCCCACCTCTTCTGTTCCAACCCTTGCCTTCCTTTACTTTCTTTCTGTCTATCTCAGTAAAAGTTCTTCATAGCAAGGACCTTCAAAATGTATACATAGTTTGTTAGCACAAATGGCACCGATTTCTTATGGGACCTATGAGGGCACCAGTGAGTAACATCAACACTACAACTAACCAGTGCTGCATCAGGGCACCAGAAAAACCACAGATTACATCCTTTGAAAATTCTGCACTTTCTTCTTTGGTGACTGCAGCAGATGATGTCACCTCCTTAGGACAGAGAGTACATTGACTACAGCTGGTAGTTGGTGTAACAAATGTTTAGCTCATTAATAAATAGATTAAGGCAACAACTAAGTTTTCAATAACTCGTTTAAAAAGGCAACATTATATATTTAAGAAGGCTTTGAGTGATGTACTTCTTTCTTTTAAAAGGACATATCATTACAGTCAAGAATGTGACTATATATAACAATTGAGTTTCAAACTCTGTTCACTTGGCTAAGTGGCCTTTTGCTATGGTTTGGGTTGTGATAAGACCTGGATTATCTCGTTACTATATCAGGAGCTGTTCAGCAGCACAACACAATGACGACACAGGTCACAGCTCAGCTCTCGTGCCTTCATGGCCAAATTCATCTCATCTTGAACTCAGAGATTCTTTCTTTGGGATTCTGCATTCACAAATGTTAATTTATTGAAAATGTTTCACTTTACAGTTGTCACTTAATGCTTAGTCAGTAGGCTGCATCCCTGAAATACTATCCCATACATGGAATTTGGGTTTTTTCTCATTGCTTTCCCCCACTGCCCCCTCTGAAAAAACTCCTTAGAAACATCTACTTCACAGCACTGACACAGCAAATCACAGCATTCTTTCACCACCTGCTTGCATGCCTGCAGACTAAGATGTAACAAAAGGAGTAACAACCTATAGAATGATACTATCTAACAGCACAGTACCTCAAAAACATGCGCATACAAACTCTTGTATGTATTTTAAGTTCATTTTCCATGTAAGTGTTAATTTAGCCGTAAATTGATGAATTTCTCTCAAAGGTTTTTTTGCCACTGCTTCCTAATTATTGGTTTCTCCCCCACAGCACAAACCCATTATTTTTCTCTGACATCTTCAGAAATTAATTTCTTTTAATCTTTTGTTACCTTTACCTAATGTCATCAATATTCAATATTCTACCTCTGAAAACCATTTTTTAAAAAATCTATTCTTTTCTCCATTCCTCTCCCAGTTTCAGTACTGTTATTACCATTTATTCAGTTTCTTTTCTCTTGCATATATCTACCCTGCCACCAGTCCAGGAAAAGACTACTAGGCATTGATCAAATAATCAGACTGGCTACATTAATCTTCATTTGGTACAACAGACATATTGCACCGAGTTTTAAAAATAAGATAAAGATAAGAATTTTTAAAAATTACAATAAAGTAGAGGTTTTATAATATGAAAATAGAGGGCATTTTTAATATTCTCTCTAATTAAATAGTAAAGTCACCATATCAGCTCACATCACTGCTTTTGATCTAGAGAGACCCTAAGTGGACAGGAAATAACCCTTAGATGGTAGAGCAAGTGACAACCTTGAACAAGAGACATTCAAAATACTTACACAGAAGATGTAGGGCATTTAAAAATGTGTATTTAAAATCAGCACCCAATCTTCCCCATGGAGTTCAATAAGCAGAGCAATTTCTCACTGTCTGTGCATTAAAATTCAGGCAAGGGAAAATGTTTCCATCATATCTACTAAGAAAAACTGTTGCTGTGTACATTGGCCTTTCAGACATATATGGTCTCACACTTTGTCACTTTGGAGCAGATGTTTAATTGGGAGGAAGTGATTTTAAACATCTGAAGACAACATCTGAGAAGGTGGATGAAGACCACACAGAACCCTGAGGAAATTAAGTCTATGCAGTTATGTAACTTCCTAGTATGAGTATTTATGAGAATTTAAAAAATAAACAACACCAGAAGTTTCAATAGAGAACCTTCAAAATCCTTCCTCTCCTCTCACTTGCCTTCCTGTGCCTTAGAAAATAATTGGTAACTGAGGAGATATAAAATCCATTAAGCAAGGTTTGACCAATAAGAGATACTGCATTCCTTGAAGGAAAAAAAAAAAAAACCCTCAGGGAATACAAATTCAGCCTGGTTTTCCTACCCCTCCTTTCTAAAAGTCACTTACTGTTGTATTGTACACAGGATGGGATTTTGACCATCAAATACGTAAAAATAAATGTTACTTTGCTAGGAAGATTACTGATTGAAAACCTTAAATTTAACTAGGATCAAGCCAACAAAATGGTAATGGTTCAGCTCATGCAGAGTTTATAAAATAAGAGGAAAATCACAAGGTTTCACAAAAATTATATGACCAGTGTTTCTCTAAATTGGCAAAATTAGTCTCTCAAATTCTTTCTCAAGCGGATGCCAGACCTGAGAGCAGAGAACTGCTACATAAAAACCACTCTAAGTAGCATTAGTAAACCAATGGTGTCTAGGAACATTGAAAGACCTTGTCAGAATTTACAGCCCATAAAACTGCTGGAGTGGCTCCATGGCAGAAGTGAAAAACTCGGAAGAGGCCAGTATGGTGTGTTGTGCCATCACACATTCACTCATAGCTGACATGCTTTGGCTTGACAGTAAAAAAATAAATCTTTATTTGAATTAAGCTACAGACCATGGCTTTTAGAAAAAAAAAAAAAAAGGCAGCTCAAAAGAGCAAGATGCTGTTTCACAACATGCACTGGGGAGGATTCAACTCTGCTGTTTGCAAGTTCTCTGGTCTTAAGCCTTCAGTGGAAGGTGTCTGTTCACCGGGAACAGCAGGGAATGCATACCTGACACTGACTGCTTCATGAGGGCTTTCTGGATACAAGATCGTCTGGAAATTTCTGTGTACAATACAAAGTATTCAAATCACCAAACACATGCCCTGAGTACCAAAATCAAGTACCATTTCTAAGTACTGCAGTGTCTTCATTTCAGTAGTACTGGAACCCTAACACAAGTAGAAAAATTTCAGAGAAAAAAATATTGTTAAAAGCTCAATGAAAAACTTCCATGTCTGTCCTGCATGAAAATATGCTACCTCAGCTTTTAGTATATACTTTTTTAATGAAAAAAATTAAATTAATTAGTTGCTATTAATTAGCAGTCAAAAACAGAGAAACAAGCATGCTCTCTCATCTCAGAGGAGTTATGATGGTACCCCTCAAAGCTGACTCAGGAATTAACGTAGTTGTTTCAAGAAACAAAATAGCAGAAGATTCAGTCTTTGGCAGCTTTTAAACCATCTGTTCCACACTATTTTAATCACTTCTGCTCTGTACAGAGATTACGAGTTTCAGTTCATTTGTGATGGAAAAGCAAAGAATGCTGCATTCTTTCAGCATGTGGGGGGAAATCCAGAATCCTCCCAGCTAGCCTGAAACTGGGGTATATGAAGAAAGTAAAAGGTTTACCGGGTTGCATGCTCGAGCATGATAAAACCACCCTCCCCCTCCATGTGGGATTCCTCCCGTGCTTCCAAGCAAACACAAATTGGAATGTGCCACACTGACCTGAAAAAAGGGGGATGTGGGGAAGGAGCTCTTATTAGCCACTTTATTTTGGCAAAACAATTAGTATCATTCTTTCCAATGAAGAACCCAAAAATTCCCATTGCTATTTGTTGTGGGAAACTGCTTATTAAAGTGAAGAATGTGTTTCCTCTTCTCAGAAGTTACAGACTTACAATGACCTCCTTGTAACACTACAAGTTCAGCAGGGTAGAAGCAGTAGGTGGGTTGGAAGGGATGAGCCTATCTTCTCTGTAACACAATGATTTCTTGTCCCCTCTCCCCATCCCTGAAAGAAGAGCAAACAGTTCTCCAAGACGACAAGCAAGCACAGAAGTCTGATCCCACAGTTCACTTGAACAGATCTTCAGCTGAAGGTCTCCTCTGTGTAGGTGACTGGTGGATTAACAGAACACTTGTGTTTACCTGCCCAAACTACACAAATGACAATTCCCTTATACCATTTGCATCTTCCCCAAGGAACTGTAAAATGCAATGCTTCCACTGTGTTTTAGCAGTTTGAAGGGGATCTGACGCAGCTCTTTGTGCTGCAGTTGAAATGGTGTGTCACCTCCTTCTCAGGGCACTGAAGGGGTCCCCCCAACATCCAAAGCCAATGTGGTCTTCTTGGAAACATCAAAAAGATTTATCCAGACCTAAAATGATTTAGTCTGTGATTTGATTAAGATGTAGGAAGCTGAAGAGATTTAGTAAGAGGGAACTTAAACTCCACCTAAACATGTCAGCTTGCCCAAGCTCAATGTCCCACTGAAAAGGTTTCTTCTATTTTAAAAATTAATTCTTAGTATTCTCATGATCAGTAACTCACATATGTTACCATTTTATACTGATATTAAATGAGAAGCTCAACTACATGAAGGCCAGCATGAATTCAGCTAAACAGAATTGGTGCATTTGTTCTGCATGCCCTTGGATGACTGACAGTGTTGGCTAGAGAATAAATAAATGCATTATGCAATTTATTTTCCTTACCAGTTTTCAACCAGTCCAGTGTAAATTCACATTTACTGCCTTTTACAGTCATCAAAACTAGCAAGAAACCGAATATATTCATAAAATGCTTGATTTCTGCATATAGACAAAACATGCTCAAAAATAAAAATAGAATCAACAGTTGAGTATAAAAGGGAAAGCATTTATTATAGTGCAGAATACGCCCCTATGCTGGCAGTTAAGACTATAATAACTCTTACCTATGTAAATCAGGGAGATAGAAAAGATCCCCTGGTTTACATAGATTTGTGCAGCCACTTCCCATTGCTGAAGGATCCTCTGGGTGGATTAGTCATCTCTGATCTCAGCAGACTCAGATTAAACTGTAGGTTTCAACAGGAAACATTTTCTATACTACAGCAAGAAAAAACAGAGTGAGGTACTTTCCTTCTTCTTTTTCAACCTTGTTCTCCCAATTTGAGGCCTTTAGCATTTATTCCATCTGGATATCCAGCTACTGTAAAAATCAAGACCTGTGTGAATATCATATATCCACAGAGGGTGCTGGTCTGAACCAGAAAGGGATTGTAGTGTTCTATTTTTAGGACAGAAATGTCACAGTCAATAGTGAGGCACATATCCTGCTTCACTCTGCCCTGGAGGTAACAGCTTTAAAGGTCAGACAGCAGTGCTTTCTCGAGATACCCCACTCCAGCTTCTCCAATAACAATGTGTGATTTCCCTTTTGAATCTGAAAGTTATTTACCCACAGTGGTAAGACTTCAAACTGCTCACACCCTGTACACACGAGCACTTTAGTCAGATGTTTCCCCTTACGACAGGAGTCTTTCTAAGAGCCCATAGGATGCTTCCTGCTCTCTGCAATGCAAGTATGAAAGACAAGATTGAACTGTTCCCTAACTGCCACCCAGAAACAGAAAGCTAGAAGGAAAAGAATGAAGCATGGCAAATGCTCCTCAAAGAACTCTTCCTGTGGCTGGTAAATGAGTGCTTTCTCTCTTCAACTGATTGTTTAAAAACAATCTCAAATACTGGTATTTAAGACACTTCCAAACAAAGATTTCAAAGCCCTCATGTTTCAAGAGACTGCAGGGTCGGCTGTAACAGCCTCGTGCTACCACCCTCTGATGCACCTAGGGAAACTGGAACTGAAATCCAGACAGAAGGCTGTGAACAAGAGGGAAAACAAGTCTTTATTGAAGCCCCAGCTGTGAATCAAGACCTTCAGTAACACAATCCAATCATCATTAAATCTGCCCAATTAGATGATTTTATTACATGTTCTACTGTAACCTATTATGCATTTAGACAACTCCTATGTATAAAATGACTGTATGTATATGTCCCCAATTTGATCCTTGTTATCATGATGAATAGACATAGTTTGACACTTACATCATGCTTGTATGCAAGATATGGAAAAAAATCCTAAAAAAATTGGTGAATAAATATGCTGGTTTAAATTAATTAAATCATCATCTTAGAGAGACACAGTGGATACAATCACAGGATAATGTACATAAAAAGAAAGTCCAAAAAAAATCCACCATTCAGGCTTGAGCTTTCCTTCTATTTTGCTGGCAGAGATGATGTCCAGCAAGAAAGACTATTTATATTACATTAGTGAGAAAGCTGCTTGCCTGACGGGCTGCTTCCTTCCTCTAACTCCACTCACACATCATCAGCAGCTGCTCCAGCTCTTTAGAGTTGATACCCTTGGCCTGTGGCAGGATGATGAGCTGCTGGGCCAGAGAAAGGATAATGTGGGAGACCCAACAGAGGAAAGCTGATGCTTTGTCACTGACAATAGTCCAGTTCTCTCATCCACACTGCTCCTGATCTGACCTCACCCAGCAAAGGGAACCAAGTCAAACTGAAGCTCTGACTTCACTCAAGACATCTGTGGGCCCACTGCTCCAGACTGTGAACATAGCTACCAGCTGGCATGAAATGAACTACACCAAATGTTGACTTCAAAGCCACCCATTCTCCATCAGAGCTGCCTGCACAGTTAATGGAACGTATTCCAAATGCAAGAGCTTTCAGTCACTGGCAAAATTGATGCAGGTATCACTAGGAAGGAAAGTGATTTTTAATTATTTTTTTAAACCACAAAGATAGGAATATATAAATGAATACATGTAATTTTCCAGTATCTAAATGAAGATCGAATTTAAGCTTTAGACTCATGCACCAGGTAAAAGAGATTAGTAGGCAATGTACACATTAACAAAATATTGAATACCATTTCAAACACAAGTCTAGATTTATTTGGCTCTCTTACCTGCTTTTCTCTTTTGAACTTATTCCTGTTGATGACTCAATTAGCTTCTTTTGCAGACCTTAAGTCCCCATGGCGTGAGTTTTACCAAGTAGAAGAAATCTGATCTTTTGCAGTGCACTTCCTTGATTAATCCCTTGCTACTACATCAGGGCAACTCTACTGTGTTACTCAGGCAGGGACCATAGTAAAAAGCTCACAACCAGCCCCAGCTTTTATACACAGGTGGCTGAAATTCCCATGTGCGCTTCTCTGCAAGAAGTATCATGTTCTCCTTCATATTCCTACAGGGGAAATTCTTATCAGGCCCTTAATGATCCAAGAGCAGCACATAATATTTATGTCATAAATAATATTTATGATGTTGTATATCTTTATTATTATTTATAATATTCATTATTAATATTATGTCACAAATAATATTTTTTCATAAATTGATTTATGACATCATCAACTAAAATAATCCATTAAATCAATAGAATCAAAACTGCTCCTGTATGTCAGGCACTCTTCATTTAACACGTCTGTCTACACATTTTCTTCATTTTTTGTTATGAAAATGAATTAGTAATTTGCCTTTCAGATACTGGACAAAGGGATTAATGTCATAGAAGTGGCATCAGAAAAACACAAAGCTGGGAAGATTACTGTGCTGGGCATAGTCCTGCCATACTGCAGAACACACTACATGGAGCAAAGACACCTTGAAAGTACTACAGATCCATCTGTTGGGTTTGGATATTGCTACCAAACACTTTAAGAAACTTTAGCATGTTGACACATTCCTTCACTACTGGGACTCAAAATTCCAGCAGGCAGACCTCAGAAGAACTGATGGAAGAAAGGGGGAGTTTAAACTCCTTCCCACCCACAAAAATCATGCTTTGGACCAGCAACGCTGTCCTATTATTCATTGGCTCAAAAATACTGATTCAGCAAAGAATTTAAGCATGTGCCTAAATTTAAGCAGTTTAATTAACTCTGACGTCAGTGAGCCTACTTCTGTGCTTATAATTAGATATGTGCTTGCTGAAGCAGAGCCCATCTGAATAGAATCTCGTTGATTTTAATTTGGCCCTTTGTCTTTGCCCCTCATTTATTCTTTGCAGTGACTGAAGGATTAGTGCTAAGGTTCTGGTTCAGGAATGCACTTGAACAACTCATCTTCACTCATGACATGCAGAAAGAAGCTAAGCATGTCTCAAAAGATAAGCATAGACTTAAGTGCTTTCCAGAATAATGATACTTTGATGGCTGAAGAACATGTGGTGGGCCAGTCCTCCTTTTTGTTAGTCAGATGGTTTTTGTTTACAAGATAGAATTTTTTTTCCATTTCCATAAAGAGTTAAAATTAGTGTTCCACACACTAGAAATGAAAGTTCCTAACTAACCAGCTATTTCACAGAGAAATCAAACTTACATAGGAATCCTTTTGCAATGTTGTTGGTTCTTGCAATGTGGAAGAGCCTGCTGTAAATGTCTTAATTTTTTATTTGAATGATGGCCTTTAGGTCCCAAAATCTGGGATGTTTTAAGGTCATGTAAAAACAGTGACAAAATAGTAAAGAATTAAATTAATTAAAAACCAACAACAAATAAACAAAACCAATGCAAACAAAAAACCCCAATACCAAAACTGCACAGGGAATGAAGAGAACACGAACACCACGGTTCCAGTCATCAGAATAATGGTTCAAGTCCCCGAGGTAAAAAGACAATGAGGGACCTCCACAGCACAGCAGAGCAAAACAGCAAGATCAAAGATACAGCCCCTGCCAGGCATGTCTGCTAAACACCTCCAGAGGAAAATCTGATGTCTTTTAACATGCCCATGAATTGGATTCAGCACACAGATAGCATCTTCAACAAGCCTTTTAACTCAGCTATTTTGGCCCATTCTTCTGCATTTATGGCCTTTGAAAACCTGGAATCCATGACAGCCATTATTGACTGCAGGCATTCTACAATTAAAGGTGACTTTAGAAGGATACAGCAGTGCAAGGGGAAGAGGAAAACCAAGAACTGAGTTCAGTATGAAAAACACTGCAGGAAGAGTTACTCAAACAAGGAACCCCGAGAGAAGGCACTGCCATCCATCACAGTCCTGATCTGCAGAGCTCCCTGCAGGGCTCCCTGATCCTCTGTACCATGAGCAGGGTGGGATGACTGGGCTGCACCACCCACAGAACCACTGCCAGGTGCCTGAGCTGAGCCAGGAAACTGCAAGGGCAAAGCATTTGTTATGTATTGGTTTGCATGAACTGCACTGATAATTACACAGCTAAAATACCAACGGGTCTTTGAAAAACGTTTATCTGAAATCCCACTGATTTCACGATTTTTCAGAAACTCTATACACAAATGTGTGCATGCAGCAGGATGGCTCATCCTACATTTACTCAAAATATGTTGTCACATCCCTAAATTTCTGCTGTCAAAAGAGCACTGGAAGAAAGTTTAAAAAGGTCTAGCCTCAAATTAAAACTGAAGAGAAAGCTGACAATATAAAGAAATCAACTGTGTATCTACTTCATGAGTGTATCTGGAGACACGAGCATAGAATAAGAATGTCCCAGTTGGATTATTAAAGCAATGTGCATTAAGTGACAACTGTCAGTTCTTTTAAAACCTATCAATTTCTTCAAAGACATTTGGTTTGTTGAGATAGGGTGACACACTGGGATTGAAGGAGAAGTAGAAAAACCCCATCTAGCTAATAATTTTGGTTTTGGGGGTATTATTGCTTATTAACTTGCACTTGCCATAAGGAGAACCTGTAGATATCACACAACTTCATTATCCCAACCCCATTACTTTGGATTTTGAATTAGCACATGATTGGGTTTCCCTGGACACAAACAGATTTTTTCATTCTAAAATTTATATTTTTATCCTAAGGTCCAGCCTCCCCCACAGTAACTCATTTGTCTAGAATCTGCCAACTCTACAGGCAGAACAGGCATTTGCTGTCCATTTCCTCTGCTCCCATAGTGTGACCTCACCCTCCGTTGCTCTGTTTCTTTTTGCTGCATCAGTAAAAGGAATAAAACTATTTCAGCTCTGTCATCTCTACTCTTCTACTGCTTTAAAAACATACAAACAGCTGCCAAAAGAATGGGCACTGTTTATTGTGTGGGACAGATGATGTTTGGTCTGGGCACACTGAATCTACAGTGTCTCACCATCCTGCACACAGCAACAGAGGCTTTTTCTCCAGGGAAGAGGCTTAAGAGTTCATCACTAACAAATAATTTTCTAGGCATGGAACCTTAAAAAGTAACTCCAAAATTGCTATGTAAGACAGCTATTTCTGCACACATGAGCTTTCTCAAGCATAGTTTTATTTTTTCAATCTCTGCAGCCTTTTTAGCTTTATTGACCTCATGATAAGTAGAGTTTTGGACAGAGAGATGAAAGCCAGATAAAAACATCACTTATTGCAAATAAACACAGCAGCAGAACAATGATCCAATACAGACTAATTTTTTCTCTTTTGTAGACTAAATGGTACCTGCAGAATAAAGTTTCCTTTCATGGGACAATGTATCTAATTAATATCTGACTATTCCCAGTTTCCAGTATGTTTTCAAAGCACAGTCCAAAACTATTTACTTCACAATAGATAAACATATATGCTCATAGTCCTTCCACATCCTTAGTTTAGTTTTGTTGTCTTCTTTTCTCTACGAAACTCCCCTCTAGACTGATTTATAACACCATCAGACTTGTCAGCCATGTATCAGTGTTAGCTTTTTGAAGACAATCCTTAGAGGTCAACATCCTTCTACAGATCTTAGGATTATATGATTGACTAAATTTAAGATTTACTTAAATGTGGGGCAAATACATTTCCCCTACACCCTAGATTTGAAAATATAACCCATCCCAGGGTTGGAAATTCTGGCTCTTTCACTCAAATCTGAGTGAAAGCATACATTTGCACTGATGTACAAACATGTGAATTCTACCAGAACAAGAAAATATGAAGAACAGAAGATACTTTCAACTGCAGAAGCCTGGCAGTTTGTAGTGCTGACTGAACCAAAGGGACTGTCCCAAGCCAGACATGGAAGTCAGGATTTCCCCTCTGCTTTTCTAACATTACCTTCAGTGTTTGCTACAACTCATATTGCAATCAAAGGAAAGGAAAAATTGGTGAAATGCCTCTGCACTCATAGCTGTTCCAAAGGGACACTGAAAACCGCTCTTCTGTCCTTCAAAAGGATTGAGGTCTGTTTGAAGCATAGCTCCCAGCAAGGATTCCACAGGAAGATGGGCTCCTGGACTCTGCTCAGCTGACTTTACCCTGACACATGGCTTGGGTTCTCACATTAGCAGTAAAGTCACAAACTGTTTGAATTTTGGTGTGTGTTAGAGATATCTCAAAGTATCATTGGTAATTAATCACCAAAGGATCCCACTGAGCCTCCAGCAGTGGTGTTATGATCCACCAGCTTTGTGTCACTGGCTTGAGAACTTTGCTCTCAGACATTACTCTTGTTTCTCATCCCAGCTTTCCCTTTACAGGCAGTGATGATTCTGCACAGGGCTGATCCTGCTTACACAGGACAGGAACACAACACTGCCCTCCACCCTTCTATCAGGGTTCTCTAGAAGGCAGATCAGTGCCCAGACCCTGTTGTAGTATATGCCACAGGCCATGCTGCAATTCAGACCACCACGATACACAGAGTGTCACCAAAAAATATCAGAAGGTTTCAGCCCATACAGAGTAACACCGTACCTCATCAGAAGGCTTCAGGTGTCTGCCCAGAGTAATATCATTGCACTCCAGAAGGCTGCAAGAGTCTGCTCTTCTTATCCTTCAGCCCAGCCTTTTATCCCCTCATGCTGATGCCCTGCCCCTGTGTGCCCTCTGCTCCCTTTGGAGGTTGGTCAGTGCCCCTGGGCACTCCATGGCTCATTGCTGTCAGTGCTGCTCACAGCTGTGCCCACTGGGGATGAGGCTGGCCCAGCCCCACCCCAATTAACACAAACTGTGTGCCACAAGACCCCACATCAAGCACAGAGCTTCACAAAATGCTCTTGATGTAACCCAGTGGCTCAGAGACAGGAGCTTCTTGAGTGACAGCTGTCACACTGTGCCACCCTGGCTGAGGAGCTTCTGCCTTCTTGATCACTGCAAGCTGGGAGCAATTGGCTACAAAGAATTAAATGAACGCTGAATTTTCTCCAATCAAAGACTCTGTATTACCTATTAATTTTTCCACACGCTGAAAGAAATAAAAAGTATCTCTCTCTTTTGGAACATTTTTTTTCTTCCATTTTGACAGTTGCTAGAGCAAAATGTCAGTCTAGCTCTTCTCCAGCTCATCTTAGGTACTGCATGTCTAATTAGCTAAACTGCATAAAATTTTAAATCAGAATTTAAAATCAGTTTGCTGTCCTGTAAGACATGGTAGATTTTGTAACAGAACAGAGAAAGGAGGCTTGCACAATTTTGGTTCTAACAAAGACTACCCAAGTTTTGGTTTTGCTCAAGACAGCACAACATTGATATAATTCCAGTGCCTCACTGGAACTGCTTTTGCTCTGGTCAAGACAGTTACTGTAGCTACTGCTTATTATTTCAAACACATTTGGTTGTAATACTAGAAAACCTCCAAAGCAAAATCCCTTTACTGCCTGCAATGGTATATAGCTTTACAAGGACCACTAGGTCCACTACAACATTCCTACTGGGAGACAGCAACTGTTATAAATTTCTGGCAATTAACCTCTCACAATCTTATTTTAGACCAGCACTGCTTCATTTTTCATGCTGGAAACTTAGAGGTCTCTCTGGTTCTTTGCCTTAATTGAAATTGCTTCTGTAGTAAATACACTAAATAATTTCATTTTGTTTTTTCTGTGATGGAAAGACAGTATCTTCCAGAGTGAGCAAGATTAATGTCTTTTGGGTCCAACGAGGCAGTCATAAGGGAAACTATCACACATGAAACAAATACCTTGCTTTGTACACAGATGTTCACTGTTCAATTTATTTCCTAAGGAGCAGCTCCTGTTCAGCTTTCTATTATTGAGTTCAGAGCCAAGTCAGTCATACTTGCCTTTAAAAATGCTTAAATTTATGTTTCCCTTGAGAACTTGCTTTAGAAGATGCACATTTTAAACCATTCTGTGAACCTGAAACTAAAGATCGATGTCTATGTCTGCAGGTTTGAATCTACAGGGGCCTAAGCAGGGCTTTGGGAAACAACAGCACAAGGCAGGCAGGATTTAAAAAACTGTAACTTTTTCTATCCACTGAAATTAGTAGCCTCAGCACACCTTAAGTGCAGGCATTTCTCAAAGAAATAAGAAATATATTGAAGGAGGTTGAATTACTCATTAGTTTGATCACATATTTCATAGGAGCCAATGTTCTGTGTTAAATGCTGCTGCTTTAAGTTTTGCTGAGTGACTCTCAGAAGTTGACTAGCTACTCAGTTCATACACAACATGAAGAAACACTGGCTCTTTGTAACAGCGCCCATAAGAAATACATACAGCAGCAAAGCAGAGATACAACTGAGATACCTACTTGACAGAGTCAAAGAGATTGCCTTAGGACTCCACAATATCCAGGCATCTCAATGATTTTATCCTTCCATCACATTTGGAAATCTTATACATGAGCTTCAGCCCCAAAACCAACTGCAGCTACGAGAAGTCTTTTAGTAGACGCACACTTGCCATCATATATTTGTTAGATGGGTTTGACATCCAGACTTGACTAAAAGCCTGGTTTGGGTCATAGAAATGAGGTTCAAACCAACTTAATTTTCTAGTTAGTCACACCTTTTGGAGTTTATTATTGTTAAGCTACTAAACTTCACGAGGAAAATCTTATTTCTTCCATTTATTCCTCAAGTCAGATGTTACTGATATCTGCTACAAAGCATGACTTAATTTACATGGAAGTGTCAGGAATAAAGTCTGGATTTATTGGGATATTCACAGAAGTGTCTCACAATGACATGTACTGCTGCATTTTCATCAGAACACCAAAAAATAAAAAGGGAGTTATTTACCTTGGCATCCAGAAAACCTGCAGATGAGAGCAAATCTGATGGTTTTCTTTACATGTTTTACTGGAAGTAAAAGTAGGTAAAGGCAAAACCAATCCATACAAAGGAAACAATCCAAAAGCCTCATCAACATGAACATACTGACTTCTACTGAACTCCTCAGAAAAACAGCTCATGTTACAAGAAACAGTATGCATTTTTTTTGGAACATATTGCTTAAGAGTTCTCTTCAAATCAATTTTCCTTTATTCTGTGGTCTTTCTCCTTGAATCCCCTCACAGAAGTTGCACAAAGACTGATAGAAATTATAACTATCTATGATGATGAATCCTTATGATTCTTTGTTTATTCTTCTGAGGTATTTAAATGAATGCATTGTATCACATAAAACTTTTGCAATACTGTGCTATCAGCACACTTCAACAGGTGTGCTTAAATAGGAGCATTAGAAAAGATGAAATAGAAACATTTTTTCAAAACTTCTATGTATGGAAATCTCTCTTTTTAAAGAGAAATACTACATATAACATCTTATCTACTAATCATTGTGCTTCTCAGAGTATCATGTCTAGAATATTCAGAGCAGGAACTTTTTTTTAACAGGCTGACTCCACGCTGCAGAAAAGCCTGGAGGAATTAGGGATGGATCTGAAAATGTGAGCAGTGGAATCTGAATTGTATTTAGGAAGTGAACTTGCTGTTCTTGGAGCCTGATGATCTGATCTGTTCACACAGTTCATGCTTTCGTGGTTCAGCCCTCCAGCAGCACAAAAGCTCCCAGTGGAAGTCCCATGGAAGCTGCTATGCTACTGCTCTCATAGCTGGACTCCTCACAAACTTCTCTGAATGCCTCCAAGACACACGAGGCTAGTAAGAGAGCACTGGCAAGGAGGTACATTTGGATGCACTGCAGCTCCAAAGGGAACAAGCTTGGGACTGCTTGCTGTCAGCTGAGAAAAGGTAAAGGGCAAATGCCTTTCTAAGAGTTTGCTTTCTTCTCTCCCATGAATACATGCATGCTTTCACAGCCTGCCTCCCCTCTTACTTGCCATTTGTGACTTACCTCATCTTCAGAGGGAAGTTACTCAAAACAACATAAAATGAAAAATCAAAATTCACACCCAGACCAAGATCTAAGCTGTCTCTACCACCAAATCTTCAGCTGTTCTCAGCACATATGGAATCCCTGAAGCAGAAGACAGAAAACACTGATAGAGATCAACAGAAGTCTTCTCCAGGGAATGCCAGTTCCAGTCCAAGTGGAAGTGTGTTGCACACTTTAGGAAAAGATTCTTCCCAGGAACTGCATGATAACTTAATGCACTACGCATCAAATCTGCTGCAAAGAGTGCATTCAGGTAAGTATGAGCCTCAAGAAATCCAAGGCACAGACTAAGAAAACAGCAGGGCAAGCTTGTTGCTGTAGTTGAGTGTCCACAATTTCTTTAAGTGCTATAGTAAAAGCATTGGAGCAGAAGTGTTCCAACCTGGCAACAGTTATACTGTGACATCTCTCAAAGTCAGAATTGGTACCATGGTAACAAGGACCAGTGAAATGTCAAAAAGAACAGGCCAGATACACCACCTGGTATTTTGGCTAGTCAGAATAAAGAAGCAGCAGCTCAGCCATGCAACCTTCTTTATAAACAAAGGTGTTCAAGTGTACAGCAGAACAGTGAATGCCAAAAATTAACTGAATTTTCACCAAAACAATACCTATCTACATTGATATGTTATGAGGTCCTCAAGCTCCCAGTAAAAATGAAGAGGAGTTGCCTAGCTACTAGGAGGATAATGAAAATCTGACACAAGTATGATCATGTTTCCCACAAGCAGAAGGCAGATCAAACACATGAGGAGCAGATCTCTCAGAGGAAGGGAACAAGAACAACCCAAACAAATAAGGCCCAGTGGGGGAAAGCTTCTCATTCTGCAGGCTCTTCTTAATCTCAAGATGTTTGAGAGCTGACTACTGACCACGTCTGCCATGTGTCAATCCAACCTGACAGAGGCTCAAGATAGAGGATATAATTGCCAAAACTGCAGGTCTGGCAGAGCTTTGTTCTGAGTGAACTCATGGGTGGGACAAATGGACAAAATCCTGTGTGCCTTTTCTGCAGCCAACCTAAACGTGGCTGTCAGAGACTACAGACCTAAATTAATGCTGCTTGCCACTGGGCAGCTCTACTGACTGCTTCCTTTTGGTCAAGGGAAGTTGCCAACTTCACGAAGAGAAACTAATAAAACTAACTTCATTTATTTGTAGTATCCATACTATAAACCATTAGGAAAGAAAGACTTAGTTGCAACGAAGGTGTATCCTGCCAATATATGTACCAGAACAGAATTATTTTATCCGTATGACAAAGTGTCCCAGCTGAAAGCATGGCTCTGCTGCACTGCATAACTACCTGCAGAGGAAGAGGTAGATTCTGTACTGCATGCTACTGAATTTAATTAAATGAGATAAATAAAAGTGAGATGGAAGGCATATTATTATCCTTGCTTCAAAAATAAAGAACTACGAAACTGAGAACAAAGCAGACAAGGGCGCACAGTGAGAATCTGTGCTAAGAGCAGGGAAGTGAACATAGAAATCACCTGAAATGCAGTGAGTTTTCAATACCAAAAGCTGTTTCAGAAGGTAACAGCTAAAAGAAAATAATATCTTTATTTTAATGAGAATTGTCAAGTGGATGGTTTTAGGACACCAACTCTAACTACCAATGGATTAGGTATCTGCATGGAAATGTAGCAGAAATTTAGGACAACACAGATAAAAGGTTCTTAACCAGCTTCCAGCTACATCAAGAACCACATTACACAATTTCATACACTGAATTTTATCTTTAAAAAGGCTCTTTTGCTTTTCCATTTTCCTTTACTCTGCTCCATCCCTCTCCACTGCCATTCTAGCTGAAAATATTTCTTAAATGCAACTGCCCTAATAATTCTGAATTCCCCACTTATTTCAGTGTTTTATTCAATTTACAGCAGTATGTTTTTGTGTCAATACTGTAGTGTAATAGCTCTTCTTGTTCTGAGTTGTTCATTTGTTAGTACTTACATACATTTTATAACTCTGCTCAGCTTGCATTTCAAAAACAACACAAGCTTTTACTCTGCTCTCATAAAGCTGCTTACTTATTCTTATCAGCCACTTTCCTACGTGCAGATACAGCATCTGTATTTCTTCTCCAGTCATATAAGACCATTTTGACTTGACTTGCTGGAAATCTTTGGTGTGAGGCATGAGACTGACAATTTATATGCTGTTTCTTTCCTAACACAGACCTGTCAATCATTTGGTCCCTTCAAGCTGGAGGGATGCCATCAGCCTTGGCTGAGGTAATTTCTATTCCATACTTGTAATCCTTTTAGCCACCTTGCTTTGCCTTGTCTCCATAGATAATGTGAACATTATTACTGGAAACTTAGTAAAAGAGTTAATCTAGCCCTATGGTCCTCCATGATCTAGAGGTTATTCTTAATTTCTACCTTTTTATTCATTCACATTGTGGCATAATTTCTTCTCTCCTTTTATATAATTTCTGGGAGTTTGAATTGATAAAACACCAAAATACTCTTTGCCCAATGTCTACTACTGCTTTGAAAAAGTATCCTTATCAGGACACACCTTTGGTCTCAGTATCTTGTCCAGTAATGTTTTAACACCTCCATTTGCCAGCACTCTCACTGCAAATACCTTTGCTAACCCAGGGCCCAATTTAATTACGGCTTTGGCATTCTACTCACAAGAACAGCCCTACAATATCACAGCTTCAGTACAATGACTGAAGCTGAAGAAATAAAAAACCCCACATATATAGTCCACAAATACGGCAAAGTTTTAGTGCATACTTCATATAAAATCAAGATTATTAAGTAATACTGCTTTTGAAAAATGAAATCAGAAGCACACCAAGCACAGCCTAAGGGATTGAAAGCAAAGTGATATCAAAAAAGGGTTGCTATTTCTGCTATCAAACAGCCAACACTCGGCTGCCTGTCCAAGCTATCACAGCGTTTGTTTGCTGTAGCTGCTCAGTGACTGCTAAAGTACCTTTTCTGCACAGTTCTGCCCTCAGGCTTCTTCCTTCCTCTCTCTCTTTACAGAGATAGCGAACACTGTCCTTTTCTGACAAAGCTCCCTCTATGATCTCATCCTGTCGTCCCCTTGTCTGGCCTCAGCTTGGCCTCCTGACAAAAGCAAAACTAGAAAAGTAGCTACAAGAGCAATGAAGTTCAGTAGCTCTATAAAGTATCTGAAAAAAAAAAAAAAAAAAAAACAGAACAGAAAATTGTTCTCTTTATCTTCCAGCCCCCCTATTTTTTAAATAAATACTTTAATTGGTGAACTCTACTTTATTTGAACAGTTAAAATATAGCTATCAAAGGACATAAAATCTACAGAAAGGACAAAAGCATCAGATATGCTGAGAAAACATCCAAGCAAACACTGTTCAGAGAGAAGAGCTTCAGGTTTAAGGAAGAAAAGCCAGAATACATCAACACCTATGCACTCACATACTAAGAGCAACTCAGGTTACTGAGTCTGGAAGCAAATGAGCAGGCAGCCAACCTGCTGGGCCATTCCCTATAGGTGTCACAACAAGGCAAAGGAATTTGCAGTGGAAGGGCTGGGGAGCAGCTGTCACCAAAAGAGACACATATATTTTTAAAGCCTTTGTCATTTGTCTTCAGGGTGGGAAATGCTGAGTTTGACCTCCTGCTGAGGCAGCTGCCCTGTTGCAGCAGCATGGGCTAGAAGAATAAAAGGCAGTAGCTATTATTTCAGGTACAAACACCAGAAAGCAGAGACAAAAGGCACAGTCATTAAATCATAATTTATATTTAAAAAACACACATGGCAACTTATTAATACTTCTCATGCTGCATGAACCTCCCCTCTAGGCATTCTCCAAAACAATTTGTATTAGCTAATTGCTAACTATCTCAATGACCAAGTAAAACAACACTAAAAAGCACATCAAACACTGTCTTGGCAACACCAAACAATCCTGCATGGGAGAAGCCAAGGAACTGGCAGCTCTTGGTCTGGTGCCCTGCCCTTCCCCAGCTGAGGCTGTGCCACCTGAAAAGCTGCCCCAGCCTCCTATCCCTCCCTGCTCCCCACATGCCTGCCTGGACTCTGAGCTTCCATCTGCACCTCCTTTCCAGCTTAGCAGGGAGTCACCACCAGAACAGCTCAAACCAGCTGGGATGAAACATCCTGAGGCCATTTCCAAGAACCAAGGGGTGGTTTTCCCACAGAGCTGAGCCAATTTGGCAGCTGGATGCTCTGCCCTCCAGCCCACTTCCATCAGGGATAAAGGAGATCCCCAGGCACTGCCATGGGGACCCTGACTCTCCTGGAGCCCTGCAGAGACAGAGCTCAGGGAGCAGTCAAACAGAAAAGAAGCCATGCAGCAAAAGATCTTCTGCCAGGAGTCCCTGAACAAGCTTAGGGTGGGAATTGCTGGGGAACAGGAGCAGCACTACTGCCTGCACTGGGTCAGGCATCTCTGCCAACCAGCAGAGCTGAGGGACACGGGGCTGGAGGGGTCCACCTGCTGCACAGAGCAGAGCTCAAAGCCTGCCAGCCCCCACTGCCAGGCCCCTCCAGGCTCCCAGCCTGCAGGACATCAGTCAACAAGCCCTGTCCCAAGCTGTAAGCAGGTACTAACAGTGGATGGCCCTTGAAAGGATTTGGTGCAATTATTTTCCCCAATTTTCACCTACTCAAATATGTTTTAATTAGAAAGTCTTTTTTTCTACTAGCATTTAAGAATGTCAGACACTAAACAACATGGATTAAAAATGTTTCCAGAGCGATCCCATCGGCAGCATTAAATTCATACTTGGAGGAATGAATGCAAACCATTGTAAATTCCCCTTAAGCCTGGAGGAAGGGAAAAACAAATTCTTATTCATTAAAATTAATGCCATTTGATATCTACATCAGGGGATTTCTGCAGGAATGTGACTGGAAGACGTGTTGAAGGTGTCTTTCATTAGATGCAAAAGGAAACAGAAGGAGTTTTTCAAAACAACCTGCAAGCATCCCTGACAACAACTTAAGCAAGTCATAAAAAGCAGCTTTCAATGAAGCACACTCTCTACAAGAAAAGCAAAGGGCAATCTCAACATTTTTACAAAAACTGAATGAAGGAGCAGAGCCACTGTTGTATGTGAAATCAGCAAACATTAATGCACTCTGATGTGGAAAGCAATCCTTTCAAAAGAGTCTGTAAGTTCTGAAATGACCTCACATTTGTAATCCCAGTCTGTCGGTCTTTCAAAGCTGCCTAATCAAGGATGGAGCTCTCAGAGCTCCTTTGTGACATCCTTAGAGTAGGGGCTATATGTGACATTTCACAAAATATGTTATGGTATGCCCCAAAAGATGAGTATTTAACACAGATAGTAAGAGCACAAAATGCACAGTGTAGATGGGCATGATGAAACCCCAGGAAGACCCGGTGAAACAACTGTACACACAGTAAACCTAAAGTAGTGGTGAAACCAAACATTTCAGATAACTGAAAATAAATTGCTCCTATGTACAACTGAGAAATAGGAAGCAAATCAAAGGACTGAGAAGGGTTTTAGAATATACTGGGAGAAGAGCATGTGATTTACCAGCTTTCCCAGTATTCTATCAATTGAAAAGGGAAAGAGTGAACTCTGTACAGAGTGCTAAGTTAAAAAGAAACCTCGCATACATTCATCAAAAAAAGAGTAATTACTGGTAGAAATCAAACACTGACATTGAGCTTTTCTAGACCATGATGACTGACCAGCAGCTTTCAAGACTACTCCCTCAGTGAGCCCTAAAGGAAAAGAACTGTAACATCTTACTCTCAACCTCACCTCCTCTAACACACTGATGGAGAGACACGTCAGGAAGAATTAGTAAGAAAGGGGGAAGAGCTATATTTTTTAAGAAAATGTAATGCTGTCATAGCTGGAAAGCTTCCTTGATAAACTTTTTTTAAAAAAAAAAACAACAAACCCAAACAACCAAGAAGAGATGTGACAGCTAACTAATGGATAAACTTAATAGGAAGCCAGAAAAAAGAGACATTGTGCTTGGTCAACGGAACGTTTTATCCTCCACACAGTTTTCCTGGATGAAAATCAGACAGTTTATTCAACATTTAGTAAGATTAATGGTTCCTTCCGATACAAAAAAATAAAACAGTAAGTCCAGTGAATATGCTTTGATGTGAAAGCCACTTTTGCATGAGGAACTGCTTAGAACACTTAGGACAAAAAGTAGCCATGTTTGGGGCTGATAAAAACGGAAAAGGAACATGAAAAGAAATATTAACACCCAATCAGTTGGCTAAAAGTCACTGTTTTGGAAGAAGGTAACCTTTTCTGATGTTCCAAAATGGGGACTGCACACCAGTTTGGTACTAAGCAGAAAAGTTATCCACGCTCAGTCTGGAATGGAACAATTATCTTCCTGTTTTCCAAGCCAATGAACATTATGTTGACATTCATCAGCTAAGAAAAGGAGAACCAGAATTAAATGCTCCAGTTAAATCGAACATGTGAGAAGCAGAAAGACCCTTAAGTGCATTTTCTACATCTCTAAAAGGAGCAATGGCAATATATCATGATCAAATATTACTACTTGATCAGAGACCTGTAACAGATTATTGCTGTAAAATACTGGAAAAATGGCTACTTGTTACTACAGCACTAGAATAACTACCTACTCTTAGCTCAAAATTGTAATTCTAAGGACTAGACGTACAAGAAACCATGGTACTTATTTGCACAGGCACATGAAGTCAAGGAGTAGAAGTTCTGCAATAGATATACCAGGGAGTGCAGAATGGATGTGAAAGATTTAGAGGTTGACACATGACAGAAAATCAATGGTTTACCAGGACAGAGGGGTCTGATTATGTTCATTCCCACCATGAAATTACTAAACATCTGTGCTTCTGGAAGCAGCATTTCATCCACGAGATCAAACAGGGCAACAAACAGCACTAGCTGGGGAAAATATAAATTTCCAAAATCATGTATCCTCAGAAGAGCATGCCATTGAAATGCTAAAAAGCAACAGAACTACCAAATACCTGTTTGCTTTTGGTTTTGTTTTTTTACAGAACGTAAGACAGTCACAGATAGCATTTTTTACAGAATATGATCATCTGAGAATCAACAATACATCAAAAAAAGGCTTCTCCTACCAGCTGATTTTGGAGTGAATTTGTCCCTGTTGGCTGCACATACTGCCAGTAGCCTGTATCCAAGATCCAAGTCAAATCCTTGCTGAGCTGCCACTCGACTAACCACCTGCAGAGGGAAAGAGAGAAAGCTTCATTAGGGGTTACTGGAGCTCTTTAAAAAGTGACATGAACCTGCTCATCAGCACTAATGTTAGACATCTGAATCTGCTGCAAGAGCACAGTACAAACATGGTATGAGGCAGTGCTCCCCAGTAGTTTCCAACACAAGCACAGTGAAGTGAATTATTTGACCAACTGTCAGAAGAAAGGCCTGGTAGTTCCATGAAAATTGGGAGAGACAAAAGCCAGAAGAAATAATGGAAGAGCAATGCATGTAAAGATTGTATAGAATACACCTTACTGTATTTGAGATGTGAGGATGAGAAATCCTCAGTCTCTCCCTCTGTTGTACAGTTCCTGGCCCTGTTCCCAAGGGCAGTGCTGGTCCTTTAGGTTAAAATGCCCGCCCCACACTGCTGGGCAGGGTTGTCCTACACTGTGCTCAGTGTCACAGTTGCTGCATTTCAACAATACTGTATTGGGAAGCACATTTACCACAGTTTTAGAATGAACAGGCCTGTGCAAGAAGCATTTGCCAAACATTAAATTAGGGTAAGACTGTTGTTGTTGTTGACTGATCTAGAAGAACTAGAAAACCAGGCAAATTGAAGACTGTAGTTAAGAACAAAAAGCACTCAACTGTTTCTCCAAGCCAGCAACTCAGCTATCAGCCAAGAACGTATCCTCTTTAAAATCTGCACAGCACAAACACAATCCCACAGTCATTCTGCCAAATGATGCTAAAGTTATACACAGCACAGCTTTTCTATTGCCTTCCAGTGGCACATGATGACTTCAGACTCAGAGGCACAGATAAAACAGATTATTCTTAACAGTGCCATTACTTCTTTGCATTAAAACAATGGTGAAGGAACTGCACAAGAAACAGAACACCATTTCCTGAGGCAAAACAAAGTCCCTAATAGCTTTCAGTACAAGAAAATATCCTTCTCCCACACTTTCTTCATCTGAAACCTTCTTTCTTAATGAATGACACTGCAATTATCTGTGGCCAGGACAGCAAAAAGCAACAGTATAGAATAGACTGAAGAACTCATGTATGCGGTAACTTACAAACATTATCCTATATGTTTTTCCAATATATCTACTTTTCCTAATTAACAATTAAGAACAAAATTTATTTCTTTAAAAAGAATTAACATGAAGTTCCCAGGTAGATATTTTGTTCTGTTGCTCCTATTAATTAAAAAATTAGACAATCATAAGACTTAATCTGTGGGAGTATTCCCTCCCTAAATTTAACCCTTCAAACCTCAAAACTGAGAAGAGAGCTTCAGGGAAAAGAAATTAAAATTGAGGATGATCAGTGCAGTAAAACACAACTACTGTTTTATCACATTTCTTTACAATTACAGCTTTTAGATAGAAAAGTAAGAAGGAAAAAAGTAAAAGAAATAATGCAATTATTTTGGATAAACAAAAAACCATTTCCAACTTAGTAGATCAGCCTTTAATCCTTTACACTTAGAAGTCCAGTTGTTAGCATCCTGGCTAACACTCTAGGTCCAAACTTGCAAAAATAAGAAAAAAACCAACCTAATAATAATAATAATTTAAAAATAAATGAAAACCCACCCACAAAACCATTAAAAAACAGAAAAACAAGAGGAGAATATGATATGTCATGTTTCATGCTGAATTAGCAATAGGAGTGAAGACTGGTGGGCTACCATGGGATCTGGAAAATACTTGCATACTTGGAAATCTGTTTCCCTTTTCTACTTCCAGTATCACTGTACTTCAGCCACCCAGAAGTAGATTATGGGGGGGATGATGACAAGAAAACAGACAAAAAGCTCTTCTGAGAATCCCAAAACCACACCTTGCAAAAGGCTCCCGAGAACAATGTCTCATTAATATACAAACATTATTTAAACTCCTTTAGCTGTCATCTATTCCCCCATCACAGAGGAACACACTTCCGAGTGCCAATCAGTTCTGTAAAACAATGGAGAAAGGGCCCTCCCATTTTCTGCTTTGACAAAACATACAATCATTAAACCATTAATTTTAAAGCTGGAGAAATTCAGATACCCCTGGTCATCAGTGAACACACAGGAACTCAGGAAATGCATTGGCTGCTTATAGTCTCGATTTGTTTTAATACATGAAACTACAAATCCTGAGATTGTCCTAGCAAGAGGCCAAATCACTACTCTCAACTGACATCTTGCTAATTATGGAAAAATTTTACAAAGTAACTCAGGAAACAGAGAGAACTGTAAAACCCACAAAAGTCAAGTTCTGCTTGCACTGTCTTCACGGAATACACTGCAAAGCCTTGGTCAGTGCAGTCCTAACCACAGGCTGATGCCTAACTTTCTATACTCCCACATCACATTAGTTTCCTTTTCTTAATTTCCCCTGCCAGAGGAGCAGTGCCATGAAGCTGAGGGGGGTGGAAAGCAGAGCTTTCCAGAGTGTGCAGCCCAAGGCTGACCACACCCCATGGGCACAGCCCGGCCTGGCAGCACCCACTTCGTGGTGGCTGAGGCAGTGCCCCAGCAAACACCACACCAGGACTGAGCACGAGAAGGCAGAATCTGAACTTGACAGTGTGCAGAGGGTCAGCCAGTCAAACTATTACTTACTTCATGCCAAGTGTGAGCGAAAACAAACTGGAAGTTTGTTTCAACAACAAAAAAATTAACTTGGAAAGAAAGTGCTTCCACTGACAAACTGCACACAAAGTCCCTTCTTTCTCTCAAAAGAACGACAAAAACCATAGAAACTTAATAGAAAGCAGATATTTCTAATAAAATTTCTGTTTTGCCAAGAGTCATTTTCCATCTACAGTTTTCTTGTACGCACTCCATTAAATGCAGGAAGAAGGTCTGTTAAACAAACTGGTGGACTTGTGCCCAAGAGGGCTTTCTCTGGTCCCTTCTGCCTCAGCTTGGTCAACATGAATAGGTTAGTGCACACTCATTTCCTTTACAAGGAATGGTTAGGTCAACTATGATAAGTGCTTACAGCATTCAGAATGAACTCATTGTCGAACACATGGTGCCAGCTGCATCTTGTCTGATTTTTTAATAAGGCTTACAAATATTTGCATTGACTGTATTTAAAGTTTTTCTTTCATCTGTGACAGGTTAAAGACTTACTTTTATTTCAAAATTAATGTCAATGGAACAGATCACACATCTCCTCCCAAGACCCTGCTTCAGGTTGTCTACAATTTAAGTCAGATATTGCTCAGTCGGTACTTTGCAAACTTTCCTCTGTTTCCCTCGGTTTAAGGGACCCCCTGGCTTTTTAAACAGACACTGAGAATTCTCAGAAACAAGATGACAAATGTGCCATAGGAGCATGATTCACAAGACAAAGAAATATCTACAAGACATTTGGTAAGTTTAATATATTCAGGTCAGCAGACCCTGATGAAATTTACCTTGGAGTGCCTCAAAGGAACTTACCTGGACAAACAGTGTACCTGCTAATGATTTATTTTCAGAAATTCATTCAAGATAGAGAGCTTGGATATATACCAAATCTGGTTTCAGGATTGTAAAAGGTGACTCTCAGAAAGTACATATATCCAGACAGACAACAAAACAAAGTATTAAAGAAGTACTAGGTGAGCTATACAGAACATCATCATGAGTACACCAGCACCACGCAATTTCCTTCTTTGACAGGTTACCATAACTCTAATATGTCTTTTGACATTGTCTTATGTAACGCTATCGTAACAAAGGAATACAGCCCAGATGACAGAAGTATAAATTTTACTCGGATTATTAATTACTAGTCCTTTCTCAAATCATAACTTGTGCTTGTTAGAGATAATTTCTACGTATTTAGTCCTGACTTGGACAATGACAGTAAACTGCAAAACCTCTAGGTGGTTTTACAGGCAAACACGTAACAGGGTAAGAGTTTAAAATTATTATTATTATGACCAGAAAAAATGTTGTAAAAATGAGATCAAATACGCACATGAAATACTACAGATCAGAAAGAAAGAAAAATTAAATGCTTAAATAGAAAATTAGGGACAGACATTCATCTCCTCAGTGTATATGACTCACCAGGAAAATGTTTGAAGTATTAAAAATCATCAGGCACTGGAAAGACCTACCTATCATTCTCTGCCTTTTGGAGGGTAAGGGGATTTTTAGTAGACCAATCTGTATCTGTATCACATCCTGGCTTGGAGAAAAAGAGTAGACAGCACGGTCCCTTAGGTCTGTCCCAAGCCAAACCTCAGTGATTCCAGACACCTGCTGCTGACTGGAGCCATCCAGCTCAGCCTGAGCCCTGTCCCAGGAATTCTACCACATTTCAAACCTCCTGTGATTTCAGTCTTATTCAGGTACCAGTGTGGATCAGATAGGATCAAGGCAATAATTTCACTAATCTATTAAACATTATGGCTAAGTGATTATGATACCATTTGCAAACACACTCTTTAACTACAAATTCAAACCCAGCATATCAGCAAAAATTCAGACAACGTGTAGCTGGTACCGTGTGTTCAACCATGACTTCATTCTGCAATGCTGTAAGAACTTGTCTTACTTGACCCACCCATACAAAAAACCAAAACCAGACATAGTTTCCAGTACCACAACCATAAATTGAGACTAACATCCTTTATCATGGGTGAGAGAGGTGCTTGGCCAGCTCAAGGTTCAACACCTGATATTTCTCTATGTTATTTTACAATAACATTTCAGACAGCAAGACTTTATAAAAGCTAGCCTATTTCCTAAACACACTTGCAACACCTAGCTTTTATTTAAATTTTGATATGGCACTAACAGCTATTTTAAGCTGTCTTTAAAGGAATATATACCCTATCTGCAAACAGACATTATTACAACATCAACTGCCAGTAAGAAAATCTGATCACTTCAAACCTCTGAAATCTTTAATCTGAATAATTCAGATAAACAGCTTTCAAAAAGGAGACATTGCATTCACTGTCTGTGACTCAGCTCTGTGGAGTTCCAGATGTCTGAACTCTCAGGGTCATTGACAGTGAGCAGAAAATGATGAGAGGGAGCTTTTAATTACATGAAAAGCAGACAAAAATGGCTACCAGCATATTTTCTTTGCTGAATTTACCTGCAATACTTCCCTCCCTGCCCCCCGCCTCCTTTCTCCTTTTGCAAGGCTAAGGAGCTTCACCACGGAGCTTCACTCCCTGCCCTGCTTGTCATCACCCCACGAAGTACTGGAACAATGTGGCTCTCAACCTAACAGCCCTGTTAATCAAGAGAGCTACATGACTGCTTATTTCTAAACTCCCTTCCCATTATGTTGCACTTTCAATGAAACTCTTAACTAGCAGCAGTCAAGAGCACTCCCCCCTGCTGGCATCAGAATGAATTTTACCAATTCAATTTGCTGGTTGCTCAAAACTAAAAATGCCAGCTGATTGCTAGTTCAGACGGCTCCGTGTTCAGCCACTTGTGCATACTTGAAATTATCTGAATGCAGTTTGAAGACTACAGCAGAAATTTTGTAATTAGAATTCTGCAATGTAGATGGTAATTTTTCCCCCTCAGTAACACACAAAGATCAGATAAACAGGAAGCAAATTGAGGAATTTTGCAACATGAATAGTGATCTGCCTCAAACAGAGGAAAAAAAAAAGGGTAGGAAAAGGAGGAAGAAGTCTGCGATCTGAAGTCCTGATCTGATGAGACTCTTACACTCCAGTTGCAGAAGGGCTGCCTCAATAATAGAGACAATCAAAGCAAGTCAGGAAAGTTATATATATCATTAAGCAGTTTCTTGCCTTTGGTGCTTGAAAACAGACATTAAGTATGTTCTGCAAATGTAAGAGACTTCACAGAACCCTTGTATTCAAATTAAGAGTTTTCTGAAAAATTATTTCCCACTCTAAAAGGTGGATGAAGGCCATATTTTCAAAGTAAAACAAGCCAGCATGCCTGCCATGTACTTTGTGACGCTTCCTGCAACGGTGACGTGAATCATGCAGAACAAGGGTATCGCCTCCTTTACATCCTCTTCCTCTCTGCATGTCTCTAACAACCACAAACATCAAAGAGAAGGTCACTATGCTCAAATCTCTTCCCTGAAAATTATCCCAGAGGAAAAGAGGCAGGGATTGTGCTGTAATTAAACCAGCTGATCGCTGGTCACCGCAATACTGCTGCCACCTGAGTCCTGGCACACTTTGAACAGTGACTTGCATGAAACACACACGGGTCATACAAACAAAGTGACAAGGGAATTCCAGAAGCACTCCACTTTGGAGAGCAGGAGATCTCGATGAGTTTCAGATAACCCATGACAGGACTAACAAAGTTTAGGTTAAAAGGGCTTCAGGAGACCACGAAGTGAAAGGACAGGCAGTACCACGGCGTTGTTTGGTAGCGCTCAGAGCTGCTGGGAAGCAGAGTGTTCTGTGCCTGCTGGCTGTACCCTGGCAGCACAGCACGTACACAGCCCGGGAGTGCTGTGCTGCTCTGCAAACACAAGGCTGTGTGTTCAACAGATGCCTGGAGAGCACGATGGGAGCAGCGTTTCTTCCACGTGAACTTTTCGCTCTGCAAGTCTTGGATACAAAGAGTAAATGTAACATTTCTAGGGCTCTCACGGGCAGCTGCAACCTCCCATTTTCTGGGCATAGATACGCTGAACCGACTCTTCCACCCAATTAATCACATTCAAATCCTGATCTGATTAGAAAACTGATTTTTTGAATGTCACAGGTTGATTTTTGATTGTGTACATCTTTGCATTAAACAGAATGAATCCAGGCAAGCATTAGCTGCATTTGCAGTCTGAGGCATCCTGTTATGGAAACCTCACATTATTCAGATATGCCATTCTTGTTTTTTTTTTATATTTTTTTAACATGTATGTCTTTTTTTAACCAATTATGCTCTTCATAACATATCAGACAAGCTAAAATAGATTCCTGTATTATGAAACTGAGAGCAGTTAGGGTTGTTTCTTCTTAAAATGATCTAAAATAATCTCAACAGTCTCAATTCCAGGATTTTCTGAAGAGAAATCCAATTCAAAAGATTACTGTACTATTGTATCAGTATCATTAAAACATGAACTTTTAGCAGATACTTCCATCAGTTTATCATTGATGTCTGTTATTTCAGCAACTCTTATCTGCAGTACAGACATGTAGGAAGAACTACAAGCAGAGCAAAACATTTAAATGAAATCCATAATCTTTTGATGAAGTACAGCTAGGACTACAACTTTGTGTTTTGTTTCCTTGTTTTAATTTAAAGAGAAATATTTATTTTACAAACACAGGTAAGTTTCCCACATCTGATGACTGAAGCACATCCAGTATTTGGAGAGGAAAATCTAGAAAATTAAGATTTGGGGGGAAGTAATTTTTAATTACTATTTCAGCATAATTTTTTGAGGATAATCTGAGGTAAGAAGTCTTTGCATCTCTTGGATGTGAAGAGAGACTGAGATCCCAGCCACAGTGGTTAGAGACTAAAGCTTTCACTACAGAAGCTCTCTTACATTCAGTGATTTACAAGGAGCCAGCTCAGGTAAGCACATCCTGCTTACCTAAATTCCTCCTACTGTCCAAAACCATTGCAGAGATGGATTTTAATTTCTTAGACGAAGCCCCTAGGTACAGCCACAGTGTATCTGCACACAGCTTTGCCTCTCTCACTCTTTTATTTCTTGATCGGACACACTGAAGAGCCCTAAAGAATGATAAACTTGGTGCCTTGTAAAGCTGAAGCACAGCAAGAGAACAGGGCAGTGCCTTTATGGTCCTTTGCTGAAGACAAGTCTGTAAATCTGTCCATTTCTCTCTCAGCTGTCTCCTCATTTCCATTTTTGCTGTAGCACCAACACAAATGGCACCCAAAGCCTTCAATAAGATCATTTACATGTTAAAGTGCTTGGCAAGAGCAGACCCATGGGACGAGACCACACTGGACCTGAGAAGGGGCAGAAATGAACAAAACTGCCTGACCCAAATGCTGACTGAAAGTAATTTCTATTGCAGTCTACTCTGAAGCGTTCTCTCCTGAAAAGCTTTTGAACAATATTTTGCTTTTGTTTCCCATACACAGAGATGTAATTCAATTATGGTGTAACTTTTGCTCAACATTACTGTTAAATATGACTTTTAGTAGCCGCCGGGATTGGGAAACTGATAGGAGAAAAGTAAACCTGTGAGTCATTAAAGTACTTGGATTTCTTTGCTTGGACAGGTATCTGATTTGGACAAAATAGGGTCATTTTTTTAAACTGCTGTGTAGTAACTGAAGCTGTTTATTTCAGAAGACTGGAAGGTAATTCCACATACAGTACATTTTTAGAGAATTACATTAAACTTATCAAGACTATCAGCCTTGCCATAATATATTCTAGTACTAGAGTAATAATTTTTTTCAGTCCTAATAAAAGCACAGCTATGCCTGGTTTGTAGAAAGTGGAGGCTCTTTTCATCAGCTCCACACAACACCGTGGAAGAAGTAGTATTATATACAAAAGAGCATCATATCCATTGCCATTTCAATAATTCATAGAATCAATTATTTCAATTATAATTCAGTTTCTGGTCTACAGACTGTCTATTTGATTTGAAAATAACTACTGTTGAAAAATAACACCTAGCTTTTCTTGGCAACTTGAAAGAAATTTTATTGTCTCTGAGAAAGGTCATAATTTGTTTGCATGAGTTCCATAAAAGCTGTTTAAGGGAACCTGTCCACAGCCTGTAGCTTGCAAGAAATAAAACAGATTCAAAGCCTACCCCTTTATACCTGACTTATTATTTATCTGTTGAAATGAGTATTCTTTATAATTTTTTATTACCCACTCACTTTAGTGATTTTCTGTAATGGGCAAGCACAAAAAGTTAAGCTCTAGAATTAGTGTCTGTCAGAACTGTTTGAACATAGCAACATGATGCACATGCATCACATTTTGCTCAGAAGAGGCACAGCTTTTGGGGCTTGGTTAATGAAAAAATATTTTCTATTTATGGCACAAGCCATTGCTTTACCTATGGTTATCTTTTTCTATTTGACTCTTTGCACTGCACAGAAATACCCCAATTTTTATTCACAGGCCTTGACAGCATTAGTCTAATTTCTTTATCACAAAAGGGAATTATTTAAACTCTAAATGAGTAATCATTTAAAGTATCCATTATGTGAAGTATTTGACTACTGAAATGAAGTTTACATACCTTATTAAGTACCTCTCTGGCAAAATTTAGCTGTTGTATCAAATCCTGAGTTTCTTCTATAGATAAGAAAACCATTCCTATTACGCTGCACATGATGTCACTGGAGCTCACAGTAGAAAATGTAACTTAAGAATTATTAAGTCCTGCTGATGTGGAAAAACTATCATCTACTGCAAATAGCCAGTATGTATACTGTGCACAGGTTATTCTAAAAAAAAATCACAAAGGAAAGACAAACACTAGACATGTGTTACACATTGTTGTTCAACAATTCCAACAGTAGCAAACTCATTAAATTTTCAAGTCATCAAGATTTCTCTAAGTGCTGGTATTACAATTTAAGAAGACCCTCTACAACAGCCTATTCTATGTATTATTCTATATTTATATTCTATGTATTATTATCAAAAGCTGTAATCCCATAAATGAAGCTGGAAGCTCCTCTGCTATTGACCAGGCAGAATATTTCTACGATCATTCATCTGCATCTATTCTAAGACAGGCAGCAGGAATACAAACATTCAGGTGGTTATAAAGTTACCAGACATTACTGACAGTCCCAACACAAAGACAGTGTGTCAGGTAAACAAAACTACTTCTAAGAACCACTTCTTAAATTTAAGCCTTATTTCAAGCTTAATTTTGAGCGTATTTGTCCTGTATTAATCGGATTAACTCTAATTGGTTAATTTTTGCAGAAGACTATACATAGGACTTAAATGATGCAAAGGATCTGTTATACCTATTATACCTATGCTGATCTGTGATAATCTATTCAGCTGGCTCCTGTTACCACAACAGATCTGTTTTGATGCTCTGTCATTACTCTGATGAATTTCACCTTTGCAGTGGGTGAATGAACGTTTGCACCTTCCTGAGAGAACCTGCCTTTCTGCATCATGACATCCTTGTAAGGTTCAGTTTGGATTAGCAGATATCGTGTTACCACTCCTAGGACATGATCATTTCATATCCCTTGATGGTTCCAGAACAGCTTAGCATACCACTTTTTCCCTGGTCAGAGAGTTAACAGAACAGAATGTCATAAAAATAACAAAAATCATTTTCAATACTACTGAGGGGAAACTTCATGAGCAGGCAAGCATTTTTAGTATTGTAGAATTTCCACACTAAATGTCTTGAAGAACCATAAAGCTCAAATGTTGTAATGATGGTAGAGATCACTTGCTTTAAAAAGTATATCCAAAAATATGGAAATTTTAAGGGAATTTGATTTTGAAGGTCATTTTAAAGGCTAGCAAAATAAAACAATAATCCTGTTTCAGTGGTTGAATAGACTTTCATACTGATTTTTCATTTTTCTTTTAGCATAATCCCCACAAAGAAGTAAGAACTGGTAAACCTTATCAGCATTAAGAAAAATTGGCTCCTGATAGTACAGAATGTGAAGCTATGCAAACTGATGTTAAATTTACTCATGGTATTCCATTATTTTAGCTACCTTTGCCTTATTTGCAACTTTCTGAATAATTCCTCTGAGAACAGACTGAAGTTCCATCATGTTTGTTAAATAAAAGTAGATAAACCCCTTTTCCTGTAAGGAAATGATAAGCCTAAAAATCCACATTTGCTAAATTATGAATCAGAACATATTAATTAGAAAGAAATTAGGTATGAGCAAGCTAAAATGGAAAAAAATATAAATATAAGCAGAAAAAAAAAATTTTAAAAAGAGACCTTGCCCACTATACTGCTGATGTATGAAGAAGATACAGGAAGTACAAACCTCTTGGGATACAACCATGCTGTTGAGTCTGTTTAATGGGAAGCAGGAAGAGGAAGAGTTATGTACACAATGAGACATTAAAGAATATCTTTCTTAGAGGGATTTTAAAATTAAGAACAAGAAACATATTCATTGCAGTTTATAGGCATTCTGCAAATCCTGTGTATTTATCAAACACAGAACAAGCCACCTGGCTTAGTTCCTGTGTTATTTCTTTGTCAGGAATGTAATGAAATTATAACACGTGATAAAGATGCTGCTGCCAGTCAGTCCTACACTGCAGATAGCTCTCTCCCACAACAAGCTTGGGAAAGGGAGCATGCCACCCTGTTCAGATTTCAGGGAGAAGTAAGAAGCAAAATTATACATGTGGCTCAAATATTAACAGAACTTAGATGGCAAGATTGTTTTTTTCTTTCATTCTTGTCAGAAGAAAAACAGTATTTTCATTTCAACACACTGAAAACCATGTACTATGTTTTACCTCACCAGTTTTCATGGAACATTTCCTGCCCACTTTCTGTACACTGTGAGGAGAATGAATCACTGACAGTCAGACCTTATTTTGACCCTCCACTTGGGCAGGGTTGAAGATCTCCTCACGTAGAAAGAAAAGATTTACACAGCAAGGAAGTTGCAGGTCAGTCTCACAGTGTTCTAGCTGCAGAGAAATACTGTGCACAACTGCCCAATTATACCTGAGCTGAATGTATCCTTTCCCAAAAGCTACCCTGAAAAATGCTAGCAATTTTTTTAAAAGGCATAAATAAAATATAGTTATGGTCACATCAGACATTATGTGCATTTTCTCATAATTCATGCTACCAGTAACTTTTACTTCAAACAGAATTGTTAAATATCCTATCTTTGGACTTTACAATTTTTAACTTCCTTTATTTTTTCTCTGACTGGAAGTTTATATGCATTACCTATTATAATTTGATTGATTCTCACTTTTTGACAAACAAATCTGAGGGATGCTATACACTGGAGCACACTAAGATGGAGCCATTCCTTAACATTTGGATTTCTAGCAACTAAATCTCAGTCTTAATGTCTGTTTTATGTGTACCAGCTACACAATGCATGAAAATAATCCATGCACTTCTGCCCCACAACAAATAAAATGACAGAACCTTCATTAATAATTTCAGAATTTCTGTTTCTTTTGTGACTATTTATTTAGATCAACTGGCTTGGCAAATTGCAGTGAGGCTTTTAAGACTCCTGCTCAGTCAGGGTTTAATTAATCTGAGGTCTTGAATCCACATAACAGTTCTGGACTGTTGCTGGAAAATAAAATTTTCAAAACAAAAATGCACAGGCAAATATGTATTTTAATTCATTATAATGAAGTCACTTTAGGAACTACAGTAGTCTTAATGAAAAGTGAATGAAAAGAAAAGCACTGAAATCAATGGAATTGCTGGAATTAGGATGTCAGGATGAGACCTGCAGTCAATTTATGTAACAAAGTAAGCTGAACAGGCATGTCAGAAACACTGTTTAGCTGGAAGAACAGCATACTTAGAATAAAAAGCAGGCAGCCCTTCAGTGCTGCCAAATATGCCAAAGGAAAACAAATACCTGGAAAGTTCACCACTCTGTAAGAACATGGCTCACTTAGCAATTTCAAACCATGAAATAATACTGTATGTGTATAACAAATAATCTAGCCTGTGCATTTGTAAGTAATCTAACTAGAAATGTCTCTTATGCTCCAACTTCTTGTTATTGCATTTTGCTTCCTGTCAAGCAATGGAGTCAAATAAACAGGTCTTAGGGTCTAGCTTTATGTATTTAAGGTAAAATGACAAAAGTTCCCTTAAAATGCAGATTCTGAAAATCGAGTTCCCTTGGCTGTGAGAGAGTGAGCACAGCATAAAACAGAACTGGAGCCAGGATGGACATACCGTCAAACAGCCCATCAGGCTCTGCTCAAATGGTCTCTGGAAGGCTCTGGGGTCTCCACACCAGTCCAGGAGCTCTGTTGCTGCATTATGGAAGTTTGCTGGGTTCTGTAAGTGCTGGAAAAGGAAGGAAAAGCAACACGGTAAATAACATACACGAGGGCTGACATATTCCTTTCTACATCATATTATTGCAAAGTCTGGCAGCTAGGAACAGCGTGTAATTCAAAAGCAAGACTTTCAATTGCACAGTGAATGCAGAAAATCCTACTTCATTCTTATTAATACTTACACCGTTTTCTGACATGCCTTCATTAGTTAGAGACAGGCTGTAGCTGAAATACCAGAGCTCCCCAAACTCTTTCCTCCACAGCACCACCTCTCCCACCTGCAAATCATAGTGGATTCCACTTGGAAATCCAAATTGTCCGAGCCCAAATTAAGGGAACTTTTAACTTTTTTAAATTAAGGGAACATTGAACTCTCAGGTTCAATGTCTTTGGGACATGCCAGCACAGCACCTTCCAATAATCAAGAATTCAATCTTTGCTGCTGGTCAGTGAGGCAAACGTGACAGACTCAGAAAATGCCAATGCCAGGGAGAAGCACACTCACTATAGCAATCCTTCCTAGGAACCTTGGCCTCTATTGCTCATGACATCATCGTGAACAATTAGGGTGATCAGCTTCAGGATCATGAAGAACGCAGGGTTATTTCTGAACTGAAAATGCTTTCACATGCCCAGAAGGCATGCAGACATTTCAGAGGGGAACCCTACCTCTCCTGAAGAGGGTGGCAGGATTTTGAGAGAGGGGAAAAAAAAAATCTGGTTTTGTTTTGAAATTTGCATGGGCAATGGATTTTTTTTGTACTGTCACATTAATATCTGCCTTTTTACTGAACAACAGGAAGTCCTGATTTCAGAGGTACTTAGTAAACTTACCTAATACCATTGTTCTCACTGTCTACATTGCCAAAGTAACCCAAAATTTTAGCCGGAGCAGAGGGATGGCACAGGAAAGAAGGAATTCAATTTACATCAGTAATATTGCTACTAAATTCTCCAGTTCTGGTGATGGTAGATGTGTCAGTGAAAACTCCAGAAACAACATGAAGAGAGAGTATTTAGGAATTGTTGGGGTTTTTTACGTAGCAGTTTTATAATTCTTGGAATTGCTGAGAAAAATATGAAAATTATATGAGTTTTTTATCTGGCAGGCACAAATCTCAGGGGCATAATTTTTAAAATATATCATTACTTTTAAATCAGTTGCATAATTTGGGAAAACATGACTGCTCATTTCTAAGCATCTGGATGAACTATAATGTCCACAACCTATTTTTTCTCCCTTCATCCCCTCACGCCTGAATAGCTGCATATATTAACTTCATGACAAATGAAGAGAAGAAAAAATTCCTCCCATGCTAGGTTTTCAGGAGTTCCCAGTCTGAGCTTTTGGATCACATTACATTAGATAATTCTTATTCAATGAATGCTCTTGGTCAGAGGCCTTGTTTTAACAAGAGATGACTGACATGCAAGGCATGGATTTTTAAAACAATGGAAGAATTTGACAAAGCAGATAGGCATTGTGCAAAGTGTGTTTCTACCTCTGCTCTACCAACACAGGTACTGCTCACACTACCAACCAGTGAGAGCTTTACCTAGGCTGCTTTTCAGAATTACATCTCTGGCTGATCATATAATTATTGGTGGAGGAGTCCAATGAATGTGTTACAGATTAAAGGCAAGAATCCAACTAAGTACATCTAAGAAGCCATATTGTAAGGCTTCATGTAAAAAAAATCCCATGAACAGAGCCAGTAGTTTGAGTTATGAATCTTCCAAGTAAAAGGGAAAAGGATTCCTTTTTGAACTCTTCACTTAAACCACCAGAGAAATGACTGCCTGACACGAAATCTCTCAGTGAATACAGCTCCTTCCACAGGCCACTTTGATCTGCAGGGGAAACATAAGTTGCTTCAAACCTCTCTACAACAGCACGTGTAAGCTCTGCTAATATCAAATACACTATTTCCAGAAGGCAAGAGAGGCACATGAGCTGGTGAACAAATTGCACCATACTGAATGCCTTCTGTACTCATAGGACTGAGGTCACAGATCTCTCAGAAGGGGAAAAATAACCCAAACCAAACCCACAGAAACAACATAAGGACAAACTCACTGAAACCTATGCAATTTTCTATGTGAAACAGTTTTTAGTAACTCTTCCCTCCTTGTGGGAAAGAAGATGAATTGAGATCCACTGATCAAAAGCCCTAAGAGCTACATAATATTTATCCTCACCAGTGCTGCTGCTTGCCACCTACACACACCTTCTGCTAAAGCTTACTATGAAATTTCACCATTGAGAAACAGACACTGTACCTGAATGAGAACAATTTTTATAGATATAGGCTAACAGATAAAAAGCAGGGCACACCCTTATCTACATGATTAATTTTCAGTTAGCACCATATAAGGGTAATTTCTATTTACCATAACACTACTGAAAAGCAGTACTTTTTTCCTAGATTAAAGTTTTAACATGTATTAAACTTGCACTTTGCTATGGAAGAAAAGGCTCCTTCTGCTTGCCTGTGCCAATGTAGGGGTGACCTCAATGACTTGGTTTTAACTGCTTGTTCTGCAAGTTATTTCACTGCATCAGGACTGACACCTGAGGGACACTGTCAGAACCCACTTAAATAGAGAGGGGATACTGAAATCCTGACTTAAATGCAACTGCCTCTCTGAAACTTGTTTAGAAACTCACTGGGCAAGACAAGCAATTTTATTAATTCCATCATAGATTAAAATCTCCAAACAAAACACAGGAAAAAGAATATCACTGGGTCCTGTCTCTGTGCAGTGGATTTGAGTAGTTTATGGGATGAGATAAAACCTGGTCCTGAGAGGACACTTCTTTCCATGTTGCATAGAGTTCTGTCTGGGACATATTTCTCACAGCTTTCTGACTTTTTAAATAATTTTAAATTCACATCCTCTTCCAGTTTTTCTTTTTCGCATTACAAAGGCCAAGGCTACTTTTGTGGAAAACAAACAGAAGATCCAGCATGAACAAAAGCATGAAGGCAGGTGCAACTCCTTCCCTCAGTTACATAAGAAAACATTCCAAATGCCTGCTGTGATTTTTATTTACTGACAACTTAAACACTGTATGAGGAGCAAAAAGCTCCAATGTCATTCACATCCTCACAACAAAAAGCCTGCCTGAGAAGAATATTACATCTACCATATTTATCGAGCAGGAAATAAAGAGATATTCTCAGTTCTCGATCCAAGAACAGAAGTACAAAACAAAGCTTATGCCAGATCCATCCATCAGCTTTGTTGTGAAGCATTTTACATGCATGGCTCTATCCTCTTCAACTGAAATTATTGGCAGCATTTTGAAGAAGCAAGGCATGTGTCTGAAGAGTCTTGTCTGAAACTGTGCTTCTTGTAAACAAGGGGAAAAAAATGCACCTCATTAGTAGCTGGTTTAGAAAAATGTGACAATGAACCAGACCTGGTTACAACACAGCTTGGTTTATCTTCAAAGCTGCTAGTGAAGGGCCACCTAACAGCACCATGCTTGCAAGCAATCATGTTTTCAGCAAGTGGAGAGGATTTGCATGAATAAAATCTGAACCAAAAATGAACAAAGCCAATGAACTGTAGGAAGCAGTTATTTACCAGATTGCTTTCTGTATCATTTGCTTTTCAGAAGACTATAGTGAAACAAGACAATTTATATAATTGAAAAAAATTAGAAGATTTTAAGTCTAATCATTTACAACACCCCAAATCTAATACTCCCTTTGCCTGAACAGAACAGAAATCACATAAATACTTGATGCATGTGAGCATATCATTATTGTGGGGATCTCCAGGTGATGCTCTGAAGAGAGAGTCTGAGTCTCAGAGTCATATTTGATCTTGGAAGGGACCTCTTGCTCTTTGTAGGTACTCAGTTAACAGTCTGGCGTAGGGGAGTAGAACAGCAGAAGACTTTGCTATCCGTTTTACTATCTCCAAAGAGTGAACTGTACCAGCAAAGCCCTTTTCTGAGGACTGCTGACATTTGAGCTGGATTCCAGGGAAGATGGGAACATCTACTGCTGCTCATGATCACCTCTGGCTGAAACACTCTATTCACCTAAAGAACAGATCACCTTTGTAAATTTGTGTGGACATACAGGCAGAGGATGCAGGTACAGCAGGACCCAAGTTCACCAGATTCCACTGCAACTGTGTGCCCACTCCATGGTTTACTGCTCTGTCATCTCCCGGGGCGAGGGCAACAACAACAGTGTTTCGAGTTACATACAACAGCTGACATGTGGCAATTTTTGGTCCCAACGTTTCAAAACACAGCCACCCATTGAAACTGTTACTCCCTTCCAATCAAACAGTGATCAGAAAGTCTTGATATACAATAAAAACTCTGCAATGGGCACAAAAATATAAGCTTCATTCCACATATGAATTCAGGCCCTTATGAGTTAAAAAGGTATATATAATAAAGATCTTATTATTTAGAAGTATACTAAAGTACAATTGAGTACTCTCTGGGTGGGTGGGTGAAAAGTGGGTGAAAACCACTTCTTGCAACCCAAGATTCAATATGATTTTGGAGAATGAAACCAATTACCCACATTGAAACATGGCAATGACAATGGCCTTATCTTCTCTAAATATAGAAGACTGCAACCCTTTTCTACACTTGTGCACCTTAGACAGAACAGTCTAATAAGCAATGCAAGAATATCAGTCAAAATTAAGAACAATTACAGAGGTTTAATATTATCTCACATCAAGAAATGCTAACGTGACAGCAACGGTATCGAAAGCAAATCATTTCAACGTGAAATCCATACGTTCCTGTTTGCTGCTATAGAAAACAAATGTTGAATTTCAATTTACAAATGACATCTCTAGTGGAGGGTTTTTTTCCTCTTTTCTGTGGAATACATCAGACTGAAGGCAGAGACCTAATTTGCCACAATTTAACCTATTCAAAATGAGATGGCATGCAAGTAAGTTTTTGAGCAGCAAACTGCTTAACTATGCTAAACAAGTTATTGCATTTATTTACGTGATGTCGCAGCAAATTATGAAGGCTGACTCAAGTTGTCTGTTTGTTTTGCCGAGTTACGTCTGCTCTGTGTCTCACTCCTTGATTTAATTGAACTGCTGAAGATAATATAACTTATCACACAGACATTATGCCATGTTGTAGATTCTAGGTTAATTAACAGTAGCCTACAGTCACTGAATTTCTCACATGGTTAGCCACTTGGACCCTGTCTACTGTCTAGCTTCACTAATCAACAAGTCTGGGAATTTTACATCAGCGACACAAAACACTGGCAACACAGGGAGCTTTTCAGCACACAGAAAAAGAAAACACAGAGATGTAGGTAGCCTTTTCTTTGCTCTGAAATTAACCCCTTCCTACACACCATGTGGCAAGGCCGCAAGCTTGTCAAGTGTTCTGGTCCATCAGCTGGGGAAAGTGAATCCAGGAGGCAGCTGTTCTCCTGCAGGACAGAAAGTCTGGGCTGCTGTTCCACAAGCACTGGGGGCTGCCAGCCCTAGAAGGCTCCTGCCCCTCTGCCTTCTCCTGCCTGCTCCCCTGCACGGCACAGGAGGACACATGCCTGCCTGCATGTGAATTCGCCCCATTCTACACTAACAATCTGAGCTGCACTACACTAACAATCTGAGCTGCACTGGCCCTCCAGGATGGCAGGCAGGGCAGGTCCTTGAACCTCAGCACTAGCAGGGGAGACAGCAGCAGGGTGAGCCACGCCAGGGGAGGCCCTTCAGGAGCCCATGGGAACGGGCATGTGTTATAGCACATCATTTTTGCATATCAACACTAGTCTGAAGCTGACCTAAATCCTAGGATACATTTTATTGGCAATGCTTAGTCTTATGGCAGATTGTCTCCGTGAGCTTCCTTGCCCAAACATGTACTTCCAGCACTTTCAGTGCCTCAGACCACACTTGGTGTTCTGACTGTGATCTAGCCTCCCAAATGCAGCCTTTCAGTCATCACTCACAGTGAGATCCCTTATGTGAACACACAATCATTAGACATGACTCAAAGAAAGTGGCAGCAAACAAAAGGTGGGGCTGGGAAGCTACCAGGACTCTGCTCTCAGCAGCAGCTTTGGATGAAACGCATCGTGAAACTTCTCCCAAAGGTGGAGCTGTATCATCAATGTAGGAAGATGACACCGTTAAGTTCACAGCATAAATACTCCTCCTGCCTCACAACATTCTCCTTTTAAAAAGAAATAACTGTACTTTCAATTATTTCAAGCCAGATAAATATTTTTTAAATTAATATTCCTCATTATCCTACATAAACATAATGCATAAAAAAGGTGCCAAAAGGAAACATGGATTTTTAGTGTTCTGATACTGTACATATTTAGTCTTGAGGTAATCCTGAGATTTCAACCAAGTTTAGACAACAGGTTCATCTGTATGCTCTCAAAACTTGCCAACAGGTCCAGAATTTCAAGATATATAAAACCCAGCACAAAGCCCATCTCTTCCAAATTCTGAAGCCAGATACTCTGCATGACATAAATTTTGTATACATTTGAAATGCCTGTGTACAGCTCTGAGGTTCACATGACCTGCTTGCTATTTTCAGCTGCAAACATGCAGGTTCTCAAGCCTTTCTTGAACACAATGGGAATTAAAATTCTCATATGGTTGTAATTCTATGAATTTTATAACAAAAATGGAAAAGCAGCTATCAAAATTTATATATAAAAGTAAGTATACTCAAAACTATAAATGCAGAAACCGTAATTCCTTTGGAGCTAAATTGATTGACACTGTGTGGTGAAGGAGCTGACCCACTTCAGTTGTGGTGATGGAGCTGACTCCATGCCTACAGTACTTTCCTAACTCTGGTCTTAGAAAAGAGTATGGTGTATCTCACTCTGGTGTATCTCACTCTGACCCTTCAGATGAAATTTGGTGCTTTGGCAGATTCTGCCATGCAATTCAGACTATTTTTTGTCCATTTTAATGCTCATACAGACATGTCTGCAGTCATGTGCATGATTATGCACACCTTGCCCTATCCACAAGCAGCCATACTCAGTATATTAAAAACTCATCTGCAATCAATATTCAAAACAAATTGTATTTTTCATGATAGAGGAGAGTATTGAGCTCTTCACTGTCTTTTGGGAGTGGGATTTTTGTTTATCTGGATATGGGTATAGATAGTTCAATTCTCTACAGTTCCTTTCAATATCAAAGACTGGTTTATTTAGCAAAAAAATTAAAAGGCTCAAGCTGTGCACTTTGCATTCAGATAATCTCCCCTCCCAATTCCATGTTTGTGAGATTGAGAGATCCCTAATTAATAGAATTATCTTGCACTTACATGGCTCATTCCATCAGAGGCTTTATAAATATTTTATTAGGCTCACATTTTGAGAAGCACTAGATATACTAAGAGAGAGATTAAGACCATGTTAGCCATTCCTACTTATAAAAAAACAGAGCAGAGTCTCCTTTGCCCCCTTTGTCCATTTCAGCTTCTTTTTCAAAGGAAAACAAATACTGAGCAATGACCAGCACCTGTATTGGATGTTTTAACATCAAGAAAATACTGTGCAAGATCACATGCTAAACAAATGGAAAAAGAACAAATAAAAAATATGAGCACCACCGAACTGAAAAAACCCCAAGCTGTTCAGTTATGAACTGTAAGGAAACAAAATCTATATTAATGCAGATTTTAATTGATGCTTCTCTCATACACTTTTAGTCTAAAGTGTGTGTATAATTCAGTACTGATTGCAGAAAAGGTGAATGCCTGGTAATTGAGCAGCCCTGTTCTGCTGCCTGGATCTTGACACCATGAGTTTTGTGAGGATGATTGTACACCTATATGCATGTGCTGGAGCAAAGGAAGGATACTGCAATCTTGGCTTGTCCATTAGTTTTACGAAAGTGTACAAAAGGGATTTAACATCTGATCCTCAAGAACAATACACAGAAGCCAGAAGAGCTGAAACAAGAATAATTCCTTAACTCTGCTGATCAGAACTGCAACACTGCCCTCCTTTCAACCTACGTAACTGCAGTATATTTATGATATACCTTGATAAAGCTTTATGTTAAGTAAGGGAACATGCAGCAAATGAAATTCCTTCAGTCATAACCTACTGTTCCACCCCACCCTCCCCTGCTCAGGAGGAAACCTTGACTCTAAAGGCTGTGATCAGGTCTGACTGCAGATGGAAACGGGGCAGACTAATGGCAGTATGTCTTCATGCTCATCTCCTGATTGTTGGTGCACACTTTATACCTTCCTTACCCCCAGCACCTGCACTGCTACGACGACAGCTGAGAGCAGTGGAAACAGTATGTTTTACAAAGACTCCACATAATCAGAGGGGCCAGAAGTATTTTTCCTGAAGCACTCACGAACTGATTTTATGGGATAAAAGTCAAAAGACAAAGGCACAACTGTTTGCTCTTTCTCCAAGGCCATGCTCAGTCATGCAAGGCTCCAGTCTCTCTTTAGATTCGTAATTACAGCTCAACAGAATTATGAAATCAGTTTGCCTAACCAGTTCACTTGCTCTTCTTGGCAAGTGAAAGAACCCATTTTCCATTAGTATCTCCCTATTACACCATGCCAGCATGAGATGTCTGTGTGACTACAGCAACAATGCTGAGGCTTCTTCAGCCCTAGCACTCCAACAGGCAATGCAATGATACAGGAGCTTTCTTCTCAAATGCCCTCGTGATTTTCAGTCAGTCGTTTCAGTCCTAAATATCTCAACATATCAAGGAGTTAATTTTCTCAAAGCAGTGGCCATACTCTCTGTTAGAATACCACTGCACTATTTGAATAATATTTCATTTCTACAATAATGTTTACATAAACTGGTAATGTATTTTATTGATAAAAATAGGCTTATTTGTTCTAGACTTGCTTACCTGCTGCAAGGTAAAAAAAAATCTACTTTCATAATGTGTTTCAGTAGAAGATTAAGTGAAGGACTCAGGCAAAGTTGGGTGTCTACATAAATACTTCTGTGTTGTAAACCATTTCATAATTTTAGGTACATAGCACCTCACGAACAGTTTGGGTCAGTGGTTTTCTTTCATGCAGTTCTTACCTTATCAAGGTGTTTCAAGGACATTAAAGAAGTATTACATCATCCCTTTACTGGAAAATTATTGTCAGTAGTGCATTCTTTAAAAAGAAGTAACACCACCTAAAAGTATAAAATGAGTTGATGGCAAGGGGGAAAAAAACCCCACCAACTCCTCTGATATATGTACTGAATCAACTTAAACAATTTAATTAAAATAGATACATTTATGAATTTTCTAAATTTCAGAATAATAAATTCACTGATTTTGAAAAATACCTACTAGTCTTCAGCATACCCTGTTGAACAGAAGCATTTGTTGGACATGTTTTGTTTTGCAATTCATTTTTTTAATTCATGTGAGTAATTTACTTACTTACTGAGCTTTTTATAGCACTTTTAATCAACTGATTTAATCTTTATTATTTTAATCTCTTAATCTATGCAGTGATAAAATCTCAAGGTGACTACTTAAAATGATGACTACACAAACTGCTACCACTGTGGAAGATGTAAAATTCTCATGACCTATTCTCACAGGTCCTACCAGCCAGCAAGGCATTACTGAGATATTTGCAAATTAAAAGGAAAAATGCTTCCCCAGACAGTTCTTCAATTACAAAACTGCCCACAGTAGCTGCTGTGCGACCTGCCCATGTACAATGTGTTACTGCACAGATTCAAGAAGGAGGGAGCACCACCAGTGATGAGACTTTTCCTTCAGGAGATGATGGCAGAGGTCTGCACAGCTGAAGGCTCTTGGTATTGACAGTACTTTCACCACTACAACTCATTTGAAAACATCTGCTTTTACCAAGGGTAAAAAACTTATGTGCAAACTCTGAGCCATACCTCTGTGGATTTGCTGTTGCACACAATAGCAGCAACTCGAGCAGCAAGTGCATATGTAAGAAGGAAGATCTAAAAATGGCAGGACAGCAGAGATGTCACCAGCTGTGTCACATTTTCACTGCAGAGCTTGACCCAAAAAGGACTTCCTATGTCATCTGACACCAAGGTGACATCATGGACTCAACTTAGAGATTTCTAGAATTTTCAAATATTCATCCTTATTTATCCAAAGAATTTTAAACCACAGGCCAGACTGATTTGCTGCACAGGAAAGAATAAAATTATACTATCCTAAGGGTACTGGAGGTTTTCTGCCTGAGTTTAAAATGTGCACTTTCCATTTTGAAATGGAAATACTAAGCATACTAACACAACTAATATTAAGAGTAATAACAGCCCAGCCCTCAAGGACAGGTGCTGCAGTAAAGCAGCAGAGCTGGGAATGGGCAAAGTGAAGCTGCCACAACTTTACCAATCCACCTCACAACATGATGGGTTATATTCCACCCACTGGAATCCTGTCAGATAAACAAACCAGCCAAATACTGCAAACAAGAAGGTGCCCTCCTCCCCCTCCCTACCAGAAGTGCTTCTAGCAAATTGCCTCTTTGCTCTTTCCCTCGCAGCTTTCCTACCAGGATGCAGGATCTAATGAGCAGGAATGTTGACTGACAAGTCTCTAAATGGACTAGAGGAGCCAGGAAAGCTGGTCTGCTTCAGTTTTTCCTAAAGATACTTTAGTCTAGCAGAGCAATATTCCAACAGACTGAGCACAAAAGCAGACAAAGAACTTGTGGCTATAGGCCTCAGAAAAATAGACACACACAAAAATGTAGCTACTAACATAACACTGATGGACCATTCCACCAATAAACTGCAACACTTGAGGCCCATAAAATGTCTTTTTAAGGAAAAGGTCTTTTTCTCCTTTAGCCTTGTTATTTCACATTAAACTGCTCAAACCCCTGTAATGCTTATGTAGAATAACAAAAAAGTATATTCTAAATAAATGCACTCTTCATAGGAATACTTATAATTTTTAAAGTTCTTCAAGAATGAAATTCTTATGAAACTACTGTGGGCAGTTTTGTAAGCACATGCAAATGAAAAAAATAGGAATCATTTTTCCTTTTATTAAAATCTTTTCAGCTGTAATTTCATACCAGTCCTTGGTAACCAGTCCAAAATATACTAAAAATGACATGTTTAGGACTGCTTAGCATTTACATGAGTCTGCAACAATAACACTGAAGAGCAGAAGAATTAGTTCAAACACTTCAGCACTTAAAAACAGTTATGTAAATATACAAAGAATTCTATTTTCCTCTGAATTGCAAGCTACCAAAAACCTAGCTGCTGAGTGATGAAAGAAATGGGCTTGCTTGTTTCCAATTTGAGCAAGAAAATATCAACACAAACACACAGCAATTACAACTTTTAGCATATCTCTCTGAATGGCTGGGTAGGCACTAAAAAGCATTGCTAGGCAGCAATTCAGCAAGGCTTCTGGAAGGAAAGAGGGGGGAAATGCTAATGGGTTTCTGGAATCAGCTGTGTGACGTGTGTCTCCAATTACACGGTGATCCTGCACCATTTCAAGATTCTGCTCAATGTGCCCTGATGTACCATGACACAAGCAGCAGAACCAGCCTTCTCTGTTCCCACCATGATCTAATACTTTTGACACCAGAGAGCCTTTTCACACTTCTCCTTAACCTGTTACTAACATTTCAGCACACTTTAGTACAGAGCCTAACAACTGTACTCAGCACAGTGGGAAGATATCACACACCCTTTCTGAAAGGGGTGACTTCCTCAAAATTTCAATATAGAAAGGGGTTTTTTCATCTAGTTCTTTGCAAGAATTTCAGAAGAAACATAGAGAAACCTTACAAAACTGACAGCAAACAGAGACACAAAAGGTAGAAGCCCCTAGATTTATAATTGCTCCAAGTTTTTCAAGTAGACCCATTAGAGTAAGAGTAGAGAGATGTTACCCAAACCCACTGAATTTCCCTGGCATTTGCTTCTATCACCTAAGAAAAGCAATGGGCAGCATCTGGTTGAAGCCACACCTCTGGACTGCTATAAAGAATGCTTTAAGAAACCCAGTCAATTCTTTACTGGGATTTTCTATGCAGCAGGAGCCAAGCTGGCTCCTTCAGAAGGCTGTGCCTGGGCAGCAGGCAGCAAGGAAGCTCTCAAATTCAGCTCCATGCCCACCTGAACCAGCTCCTGCTGCCCCACAGCTTCATGGCCATTGTGCCAGAGCCACCTGAGCCATGAGCCCTTAGCAGATAAACAGATTCTTACTGCAGCCTCAAATATGGCAAGGAATTCTCAGGGACCATCAGACCTCTGCTCTGCACAAAAGTAATTGTGTGCTTTTGTTTGTATGGACAAAGACTTAAAAGAAAAAAGCCTGTGCCCTGAACATCCAGCTTCCTCCAGTGTACCCTGAAGAGTTTCCTGTGTCATGACAAACTAATTGCACGTGTTAAGGAAAGCCTGTTACTTTGGCTTTTTCCACTGTACATCAAAAAAGCTATGTTTGATTTTAAAGCACACACACTTACAAATACTAAGGGAATCAGCTACAAAGAGACCACACAAGCTGTTGCAGCCTTCCACAGAAGTCTGGGGTTTTTTTAAGCACAAATACACAGCCACCTCTTCAGTTTGCCCTTTCATCTTTTCTGAAACACTTCTTAACACACACTTCGTTTCCTAACTAGCTGATCATATACAAGTTTTGGGTTTGTAGCTTTAAAGCACTAAAAAAGATGAAGGTAAAACACAACCTTGATCCTGGAACAGAAGTCAGCAAGGATATTGTGGGTGTCTCACAAGTCACAGAGCTGGGAAGAAAGAAGCCTGTCCTGACCCTGTGCTGAAACCTGATCTAGTTAAAGAGGCACATGGATTACCATTTATAGCATTTCTCAGGGGCTGGAGTGGGGGGCAAGGAGGGCGGCAGACAGCTCTCAGTCTGGCTGCAGGAGCCACTGGCTGCCAGCAGGGTTATAAAACCTGCAGATGCTGGGCGCCAGGGAAGGATGGTTTTCCTCCCCCTGTTGCAGCGCACCTTCCACACCACTGCTGTGTTAACCACCCCAAAAGCACACGTGTGCTCAGGGGAACAGCAGCACTGTTTGTTCACAGTCTGGGAAAAGGGGATAACAGACGAGACCAGGAGAAAAGGCAGACACATTTTTGTCTGACCCTGAGGTTAATCCCCAGAATAGGTGAAGATACATTTACATGGCCATGCAAGGTAGTGCTTTGCTTCCAAAACTCAACATGCACAGAGCAGTGTGCAGTCCAGCTCTCAATGGGTGAACTGGAAATTACTCCTTCTAGTATTAGCCAGAAAATGGCCTGTATCAAAGAACAAGGTAATTTCCTCAAGCTGTAAATGTATGACCCTGTGACAGAGAGTTGAGTATCTTCCAAAAAGGCAGTTAGTTTCTGTCTCTTTCTCCACTACAGCAAAGATAACAGCACAAGATTTTGGAACTATGAAAAAGCAAACAGCAGTTTTGATGCCACTTTCTTCAACAAAACAAATTTTTTTTTTTTAAAACCCAGTCATTCCTCTCCAACAAAACTACAAGTAGTGCCATTCGTACAAAAAAATAAAAGCTTTCTGAGACATATTTTTGGTGTTCAGCCACTGTCTTAATTAACTTCAGTTTGTCATGAGCTGAAAACAAGAGTTTTCTCCTTCTTTTTTTTGGGCCTAAACAGCATGGGGGAACCACGAATTAACAAGCATTCCCAAGCAGGATAGCTCCTTTTCAGGCATCCTTTGAACTCTGACACAAGCATGCTCCTGGTCTAACAGAAAACCCCAAGCTTTCTTCCAGGATCAAAGAAAACAGAGTGCTACACAAATTATGAGCAGCCTGACCTTCCTCTCTTCCCCCTGGCCTTCATCACTGAAGAAATATCCAAGCTGCATATGCAAAACAGCACTATGTATAAATGAAGTTAGTGGTTTAACTGACAGAGTACCCATTACATAGGCAAAATTATCTCTTTAAAACTTTCAGAAGTGTAATTTGATATTCTCTTATCTAATTAAAATAATATAAATTATGTACAGAAACTGACAGCTCTAGAAAAAGAAGCTGAGCAGCATCCTCCATTTGTCTCCACTTGATGTAAAGGTCTGTTCTTACAGCTAGAAGGTTAAATTGTTCTGCAGTTTAACCTTCATTCTTCATCCTATGGGCTAGGATGGCCAAAAAGGACACCAATTTGTACCAGTCAAGGGCATGTTTTTTCTGAACCAGACAGTTGTTCATAAGAAACTGGGATGAAATCCTCAAATTCATATTTTTCTTGGGCCTCTGAAGGGCCATTAGATGCATTAACTTTCACCGCAGAGTGATGAAAGAGAGACACCACAGATCAAGGATGGATTACAACCAGCAATTCTGCAGGAAAAGATTCCTATTTCTGCTCCTTGACCTATGAACCGGCTTTGTTTGATTCATTCTGAAACCCTCTCTTATAAAGGAAATATGGAGAGAAAAATCATCTGGTTTAGGTGTGAGCTGTTATCTTTTTTCTGTATCACCAGACTTGCAAAAACCCACATATTCCTGCATTACAACACATTCTAGAAAATATAAACTTCCACTAACAGCTAGGCAAAGCTATAACAATGTAATGATGGAGGATTGATGAAACTCAGAGAAGATAAACACATTCTTATAGAATCAAAGAATATATCAAGTTGGAAGGGACCTCTAAGTAATAATAAGTCAAATTTCCTGCTCCTTAGAGGACTACCTAAAATTAAATCATGTGACAAAGGGCATCATCTGGACTTGCCTTGAACTCTGACAGGCTTGGTGTTGTGACCACTTCCATAGGTAGCCTCTTCCAGTGACTGACCATCCTCTCAGTGAAGAGCCTTTTCCTAATGCCCAGGTTGAACTTCCCCTGACACAATGTCATTTTGTTTTCCTGTGTCCTATTACTGCTCACCACAGAGAGATCCGCACTTCCCCTTGGCTGCTTCTCTTGAGGAAGTTGTCGTTAAAGAAATAAATTTTAAAATCTAGAGCTACTCATCCAGTACCACCCCCATGCTTATCTTTTATCAGTTCCTTTGATTTAGGGTGCCTGTGTCTACAACACAAATCTAGGAACAGAGACATGCTGTGCTACCTCAAGAAGCAAAATCCATATGTCCTAGGGCACAAAGTAGGCAGGCAGGTTTTTAACTTAGCTAACACAAATAAAAAACTAAAACAGCAGGACTCTGCTGTGACCCAACCTGACAAACAAAACTGCCCAGACAGCAGTGAAAAATTATTTGGGAACATTATTTCATGGAATAACAAGTTTCTCTTTTTCGAGTGTAATTCAGAAAATTTCAACCAGTCTGAAGAGATGAACTTTGGAGCTCACCTCCTGGATCCAGATGGGATCTTGAAAATATCTGTTTGTAACTTGCATTTATGCACCTGTTTGCTGCACACATGCATTGACTTAGAGATAAATACAGGAAATATCAATATGAAAAACCATTCTCTTGCTCACCTCCTCTAAAAGGACTATTGCTATGAAAATTCTGTTAGGTTTGTTGCCTGTGGATAAGAACATACACAAGAGGAGAATACACACTGCCTGCAACCCTAGAGAGCACAGTTCACTGAGAAGGGTAAAACAGGGAAAGACAGTCTCTGCATCCTTGCCATTGCTCAGTTACAAAAGCATTTGCAAGAACAGTTACAGTGGGGAAATCTGTAAATGAGACATAATTCACTGAAAGGCAGTGGCATGTGAAGAGCCCTTCATCTTCACAAACAGATGCTTCTGAAAATTTTACCTCGCAATCAGAAGTTTTTACAATCTCCATGCAAACTGATTAAGCAGCACTCCGAGCACTTGGAGGCATGCCAACCATCCAAGTTCTGAGTCTCCAGGCAGTGCAGGTCTCAGGTCAGCTACTGGATTAAAATCAAACCTGGCCCATTGGAATTGTGGATTACTGTGCTCAGAGCACTAGAATGACAGCTGCCTGCTGTGACCCTCCGGGGCTGAGCTGGCAGGACGAGCACTACTCTGCTTCCAGCTGAGACAGACCTGTTCAGTCTACAGGCTAAAGAGTTCTTAGAAAGGTGTACGGGAAAGTTGGGCTTTTGAGGTTAATACACCAGCTCTCACAGCAGATGCTCTCTTCAATGAGATTAGCGTGCCTCATTCCTTCCCTCTGAAGGGCAAGGACACTCATTAAGCAACAGGTAACTGCAATATGCAGCACCTGCCACACAACACCCAACCCTCACTTAGCAGCAATGAGCTCCACCTTCACTTACCTGTTTTATGCACTGCAGCCGATCATTGGTCTGCTGTATGTGCCTGTCCATAGAATTCATTTTGATTGTCTCCACTTTCTTCTACCTGAAAGCCATTAAAATCCCTCGATCTGCAAGACAAGAAGGACAATAAAGATCACTGAACATGGTCCATACGCTTCCACTACCTGAACAGTTGAACAGAGCTGCTTATAAGAAACCTCTGAGCACACTGTGAGATAAAATAATAATAATCCAAATAACAATGACAGCCTAGCTTTTGCAAGGACAAGGGCATGGAGATTCTTCCTAATCTTCATCTAAGAGAAAATACCTCCCATAAATATTAAATGAATCAGATACAGCAGAGTATTACATGGCCAAAAATAGCATAAAATGTGTGTTCAGAAGAATCTGGATTTCCGGATTGAAAATAAAAGCAACAGGTACATTTTGGACTCCCCTCCAACTAGCAAATCTATTTCACGAGCCCTTGAAATAGCCAAGATGACAGGGCAGGAAGGACTGGGATCCACAGCACAGCCCAGACTTTAAGAATGACAAATCCAGATGCACAACCAGATGTCCAGATGCACAACCTAGAATATATATATGGAATAGGCCTAATCTTCAGAGCAAAGGCTGCGCAGTTCCTGCCTTCTAGAAAAATTGTGTTCATTCAGGTATCTGTAGCTGAAGAAACTACTCATTACTTCTGGAAAAACATGGCCTGAAGTCTTTAGATCCATCTCTTAACAGTGTAATTTAAGGCAAATTAAACCTTCCAGTAACTTAAAAAAAAATCTAGAAAATAAGAAGTAAGACTCAAAGTAGTGTTTGGAGTTATGAACAATGAGTGGGCACAGAAATATATACCCAGATGCCCTATTTACACCAAACTTTATAGTAGCACAAGCAAGGTCCCAGTCTTGCACAGAAACCTCTTCCTCATGAACCTCTTCAGTGGCACTGAGTGGTTTGTTATTCGGAGCACTGTTCATGACAAAACTGTTTCCTGCTCCCTCCACACACAGGAGAGAGAGAGAGAATTTTTCAGATACTTCCAGAGAAGCTGGCAGTTCACCACTTCTGGTACACAACTCAAGATCTCTTCAGTTAAACAATTCCAGCACCGTCCATACTCAAACTCAGGGAAGGGAAGAGTGTTCCCTGTGGTGGGAACCTTGGTTACACAGCTCTCACAACAAGACAGACCCCAGACCACAGATCTGCAGGCATCCCACACACCCAAACTGCGGGAGATTTCTGTATCTAGCCGATAATGTTCTTTTGTGGCTCCGGCTAGATTAGACTCAGGGAAAAAAATCTTTTCTGCTAGACAGCTAAATGAGGTCTTAGAACAGCAGCTCAAGCTCCTCACCTCCCAGCTCTAGACACAAGAGGGTTCAATAAGCATTCCTGTCAATACATTATAATACTTATGAAACAGAAGAACCAGTTTCACATGCAAGTATTATCTTCTGATTATGCCACTGCCTTCTCAATAGCAAGTACCATCTAAAGGTCCTCTAGTAAATGTAAATTGATATATTTTATTAAAAGCCAGTTACAGTCTTATCTGCCTGTAGGACCCCCAAACAGACCTCAGTAGTCATGAAGTTTAATCTCTCAGTGGACAGCAGAGGTATTTATCAAGAGATAAGCTAGCCTAGACATGACAGTACTTCACCAGTAATCCATCTTACAAGCTAGGACACATTATCTGCATTTTAATTGAACATCAGCACAGAAGGAGAAAGGCACACTGAAAACAAAAACAAATACATATACAAGCACACAGATGTCTGTTGAAAAATTTGAAGACATGCAAACTGAAACACCTTTTTTTTAAAGAAAGTCATGACATTTTTGAATTACACAATTTCATGTGTACACATGTAATGCCACTCCAGTTCACTGCCTCACAGTTAACCATAAACAAAATCAAAGGTTGCTATCAGCCAGCTGAGCCACAGCTTACTACAGTACTTGTCCAAATTGCCACTTCTCCCACATGGCACAGCTTCTCTGGAAAAGCCGAAGGGCGGAAGACACAAAAGTAACTCACCTGAGCAGGAACCCAAAAAAAAAAAAAAAAAAAAAAAGGAGACTGAAAGGAGACTGTGAGTGCAACCCCCTTCTCTGCTACACAGACAGGGCACACAAATTCTGTAATAAACTGATCAAATTCAGTCTCCAAAATAGTTTTGGTGTAAAAATCCTATGGCTCTCATAGAAAAGCACTCTCTAACTCTCACCCTTCCCCTAGTGGGCTAGAAGAATTTTCACTTCCACGCTCAGTTCCACTTGTTCTCACATCATTAGCTCTATGGCTGAATGTTTGCCCTGCCAGGCTCCCCGTGCCTCTTCTACCTCACAGCATGGATGGGCGATCACCCAGCAGCCCTTACTGCTGACACTTTGCTACTTTCACAGCCCAATCTCATTCATTTTCTCCTGGTCAGAGAAGGCCCTCAGCCCACTAACTCCCCTGGACAGTAAACATTTGTTGCATAAACCAAAACAGCCAAAACTGTACACATGAAGTATTTAAAATTGTACACATTGTATTTGAAATGCCCTGTCTCACCACCGCAAGACTCATCTTTATCTTACTCTCAGACACATCATAAGAGCATCAAATAGAGTAATTTTTTTTTCAGTGAGCATACTGGCTCTAAGTAATTTCTGCTATAAAAAACACAGAGCTTATTAGTGGGAAACCATTATTATCTGGAAATTACTCTTTCATGGGCCTCAGCAAGAATTAAAAGATTAAACATGGAAAGTGAAAATTATCATAGAGATCAGAATTTCACCACAGAAGAATAAGCATTTTGACACCAGACCATTTTGGCTGGAAGAAAAATAACAGAAGAATTAAATTTCCAGTAATATACCTACTACATGGGTATTGCTGTACTCTGGCCTCATTCCCCACATGCACATCCATGTCCTGAAATTTTAAAAACTGCCCTTTCTGTCGATCTCATCCTATTTTAAAAGTAGCAGCAAGATCACCTTAGTCGAAAATAACAGTACTTAAGATACAGAAAGGCCGTCAGGGCTGAATAAGAACAGACTTCTACTCGGTTAAGTGCTGTGCACTTATCAGGTCACAAGTGAAAACGACTTTGCAGGGTCCCTGGCTGGCCTGCGGTGTCCCCGCATTAGACAGCACGCTGAGATTCAGGCCTGCGAGCAGCTCAAGAGACAGCAGGGGATGTTGCTGATCAGGATTAAGGGTACTGGCAGAGGAGGATAGAGAAGGGAATTTTTCCTGGTGCTTTGTAACAAATCCCCTCTGTTTGGTGCACACATTAGCCAGAAAGGTTGTATACTACTGCTTTACATGCTAACCCCATCAAAAAGGATAAACAAAAAGTGTTTCCACCACCTTCTGGTAATTCAACAATAAAAAGCCCCATTCTTTCTTTTCTGAGGCGAAGACCCAGTCTCTCTCTCTTAACAAAAACAAAACAAAAAAACGGGGGCGAATTATTCTTCATTTTTCCCTCCCTCTAGCACCGAGAGTTTATAGCCCTAGGCAGTAATTAAAGAGGCCTCATCTACATATTTATAATGTCTCAAAAATGGAGAATGCATTTTTTTAAAGGAACAGATGTATCGACCTGTTAGCCTTTTTTTTTTAACCCTAAACATACTGAATCTTTTAAACCATTACCACAAAACATTTCTCCACATTGAAAAACAAATTAAATTTTTCAGTGGCTCTATGAAAGAGAATTTCATGAGATTCTGCTACACTCTGTGTCAGGTGACAGTTCAGGTGAGGAGACTGCAATTATTATATCAGAAACTGGACTTCCAAGCAACACAATTAAGTAAAATATGGTCCCCACCAGTTCCTAAGGCAGCCTGAACAGCCTCCTAGAGAAGGGGAAAAAAATTAAGCTAGACATTTCACCACTGCTTCGAACATGTCTAAAACCATTCAGCGTTTGAAAGTTAGCGTGGATTCAGTTCTGCTCTGGGGTGAGCTCTCCTCATGGCCAGAACTGCCATCCACAGTGAGCCCGCTGCCCCCGTGGGACCAAGGGACCAGGGAAATCTGCTGCCCTGCGGCCAAGGGAGACCTGAACCATCACTGGAACAGACCCAGCCTTCTCCCGGGGGTTTAGAGAGACTTCACATGGTGCTTCTGCTCTTGTTCCCACTGGCTTCCTTCCCTCACTGCTGGGCAGAGCTGGAGCTCACTGGAGACATCAGCTGCTGCCCAGCCCCAAGCACTGGTACCCACCCCCTTGCCGCAGCAACAGGGCGCCATTCCTCCAGAAACAAGTTTTTAGCAAATAATGTTTCCACCAGAAATCCACTCTGAGGGCAGAGGAGGAAAGGCAGCCCTTGCCAGGCAGCAGGGAGGCTGCTGTGAGCGGCGCTCGAGGCCAGCAGCACAGCGTCACGCCAGGTCTCCGTTTCCACAGGGGACCAGCCACCCTGCGGTGGCTGCAGCAGGCAAGATCTAATTTGGAGGCACTTCGGACCACTCAAGGCAAGAGGGCCGTAAATTAAAAGGCACAGGAAATACCTTTATCGGTTAAGAAATTTTAACAGTAGGTGAGAAGGGAAAATGAAGATCAGTTCCTTAAGCAGGGATTCAGCACAGCAGCTCTAAACATCCCTGCCCCCTGCCGCCACAGCACACAAGTTGGTTAATGCTGTTTATTCAATCAGCTAAAAACTAATAATTTCCTTCAAGCCCCCGCCATGCTGAGGGTCCTACGAGAGGGCAAGGCAATCTGTATCTACGAAGCGACTTTGATGGAGCAACAAGGCGGGGGCTGCGGGCGGCAGCGGCGGAGCGCGGCGGGGGCAGGAACGGCCGCGGCCCGCCAGGGGGCGCCGCCGGGCCGCGCCACCGCCCGCCGCTGGAACGGGGGGGACCGGGGGGGACCGGGGGGACCGGGGGGAACAGGACAGCTCGGGGGGAACGGGGGCAACGGGGGGACCAGGACAGCCCGGGGGGAACAGGACGGAACGGGACAGCTCGGGGGGGACCCATGGCCCGGGGCGGTGGTCCTGCAGAGGCCACGAGGCGGAGCAGCCGCGTTCCATCGCCCCAAGCACGGACCCCCGAGGAGCCGGGTCCGAACCAGCGCAGCAGCTCCCGGGAGCCTGTCACCTCCAGCGGTGGATATAAGAAATTATTGGACATTATTTCTCTTAACGCCCTGTCCTGGTGGTAAAACGTGGCGGTCCGGAGACAAAAACCATCTAGTTCCACTTGACATTTCCCTTGCCATTAAACATACTGTAAGAAGTTGTTTCTCGTGCTATCAGAACGCACCTCCGTGTGTACACGCAGGTTAACGCTGCTAATTGCGTGTAATTGCATGGATTCTCCGCCCCAGCCGGTGCCCGCCCGCGGCACAGCCCAGCCCCGAGGCGCAGCCCCGACAGCCCGCACAGCGCGGGCACAATGCAGCTCGGCACGTCTGCACTCGGGCACATGGCTCACACAGCATTCACAGGGCTCTGAGCCCGCTTTTCAGTACGAGAATTTTCAAAGAGCATCTGCTGGAAAAAGTTTAATATCTATCTACGACAACTAATATATTTCTTCTACTAGATATGGTACAATAATTACAAAATGTCAGGTGAAAGGCTGTTTTCATCATTAAACACTTGAAAAAGAAATTGTTTTAATAAAGCTTTATTTACCATAAGCTGTTAAATAGCTACTGCTGTTGGCTTTGAGCTATTAAAAAGGGCCAGATGTGAGACAAAGCAGCGTTTGTTATGCCGGGTGAGGAGAATAGATATTTGTGCTGTGCTGCTTTCCATTGTTGCTCTACAAATGTGCAGTAATCCCCAGAAGACTTTCTATCATCTTTGACTGCGAGAGAAGGAAAGCGAGTGTGTATGCGCTTACAGCGCCCGGCAGGCACAGCTTCAGGGAGGTGGGAGCAGGCTTTTGTAATTTATGGTGGCTTGAGCTGCAAGGGCTGGCAATTTTGTCGGGTTTAAGGAAGCTGTTTCCGCAGCCGTGTGCTTGGGAACGTTTTTATACACAGAGCCTATTATATGCAGGCACCAACAGCCAGCCGGATACACACAAAAGCAAACCCACACATGCTTTTGAAAAAAAGACAGCATGACAGCTTGCATAAGCAAGCCTGCTGGACTCCTCTGGGAGGAGGAGCGGCGGTGCGCACAAGTTGTTCAATCATGGAGCACATCTGCACCCTGATTACAAAAGCCAAGGTGGTCGGGCTAGCTGGAAGCACACACACAGCACCGGGATATGACCTATACTTAAGTACAGACATAGAAATATAAAAAAACCTCACTCACTGTATAAGAGTAAGCTAAGGAGAGAGCTCCCTTGAGCATGGAGAAGTTGGCCACCAGCCAGCACTAACCATTAAGCACATGAACTGCCTTTTGCACCGGCAGCCCTCACCTCCAGCCTGCTGGCTGAAATGAGTGGTTTCCTCAGACCGAGAGCAGCATCTGCAGATCACAGGTAATTGCCCTGCCGCAAGCTTGTATTATAAGGTTGGTTTCCCTGCATTCCGTTCAGCTCCTAGTGTCATCAGCTCTGGCAGCTTGTTATCTTTAGGGAGAGCAAGGAGGTAAAAGGACACTGCAGTTTAAAACAGCAAGAGATAATAACACAAAATTAAAGGCAAAAGTGTGTAGAAGTGTGCTACTGGGGAGCCAGGACTGAGAGCCCTGCAATAGCGCTCTCAGAGGCTTTGCACACTCCAATATAGACAGATCTGCTAGAACAAACATTGACAGTTCACAGCAGAACCCACTGATCCAGAGGTTTACTAGATGTACTGCTGTAGCTTGCAGGTAAGAAATACTAACCCTCACTGGGACAGCTACAAGCAAATGAGCCATCCCTAAAAGCTTACTGGGTTGTGCTCAAATAATTTCATAACCAGTGTCCCTCCTCACTCACACAACAAGGATGTAAAAAATCTCTCCCTGATAAATTGCCAGTCTCTAAACTGAAGCCCTCTTCCCACCTTCTGGGCTCAGTGGGAGGATTGCAGAAGTCAGGTGAGCATAAGAACAGAAAAAGCTTTGCATTCTGGCATGCAGTGCTTGCTTATTTACCTAATGAAAGCTTGCTTCTTTCGGAGGTTCTGTGGCAAGATGCAAAGTATTTGCTGAGAATTCTTTGTGTCTGCCTACCAAATCCTGCAAACAGCCACGTAGTGTAGCTAACATCACCTGGCTTTACACACCTTCTGGGGGCTGAGTTTATACAAAGAACATCTATGAACTTGAAACTTTTTCCTGCTTTTGCTAGGTATCAGCTACTCAAGAAAACCAGCTGATTTGGACATGAGCACCTAAGTTATTTGCTTAAAACCTGAGAGATGAGCTACAGAAGACAACCTAATATAAGCATTTTCTACAGGTCTAGAGGAAACAGTAATGACCTAACCAAACTGTCAAAGACAGTCTCAGAAGGAAGAGAAAAGGACAGAGGAGAGATGGCACTAGCAGCATATATTTTTAACAATTACCTGTCAAAAATTGAAGATGTTACTCTATGTTTGCTATGCTCTGATAAAAACGCTCTTGCAGCAGATAGCCTGCCATTTAACAAAGAGAGGTCAAAATCTCTTGGGTCAACCTAAAGAAATGCTCCTAGCAATAACTATCTCAAGCCCACTGTGAATTAGAAGTGAGAAGGATTTGCATTCTGACACTGAAGGCCCTCTAACTTATCTGATTAAACCAGGCATGTTTTGGAGGTTGAACTGTAGCATTTGAAGGAAATTGCTGATTTCTTCTCATGATACTGCACCATCACAACTTCTATTCCTCATTACTGAGTGGCAACACAAAGAATATAACGATCACCTATCCCCAAACTACATTGCACCAAGTAAAGGAATGAGGATAGATTTGGACTCCTCCCCCCCCCCCCCCCCCCCACTAAGTTTAGCAACATAAAGAAGACAAATAGTCAGAGTAGATGGTAATTTCTCTTTATTGTCTATAAATTAAGATCTATTCTATTTTCTTTCATTTTATGAATAAGGAAGTCTTCCTAAAACCAATGATTTCTTATAAGCCACTAGGGAAAGCATCACTACTTTGCAGAAGACCACTCAAGGAGAGGGAGGGAATGGAGAAAAAACATTAGCTCCATCAGCAAAGTCTCTGGAGAACAGAGCAACTGAATAGCTGCCTTGAGACACAAGCTCCAACAATTTTGACATCAGCCATTATTCTGGTCTGTTCTTATGCAATGTAAATATTTACCAAGCTCCCCAGAATAGAAGCAATATAAATTTCAGGAGGACCAGCAAAACCTGTAAAAACTAAATATACCTGAAAAAGTAAAGTAGATGCTGGATGGCTGTGAACTTTTCTAACTGGAGAAACAGAGCAGTTGCTGGCAGCCAAATTACATTGCCTGCACTGCTTTTAGGTGCTATCCAAATGGGGCTTCTCACAAACTCTCCACTTGCTTTGAGTTATGACAATTTACTGCTAGGGGGTTACTTTCTTTTAAGTAACTTAAACTAGAAATACAGGACATTATATAGACAGCACAAAACTACAGTTTTAGTAATGCCTATAATCTGTTTTATCATCTTCATTTTAAGGCAGCTGACTGGATAGCTATCTATAGGAGTATTTCTGGACCTGCAGAACATACAGCAAAAACCAAAGAATTTGATTTTACTGAATTGTCAATACAATTGGATAAACATTCAGTGTTTCAAGTTGCCACCAAATCCTAAATTTTAAGAAGCTGTACTGAGAGTCTGGATAAAATGAGCCAGTATTGGACAAGCAAATCAAATGACTGTGTATCCCTCATGGAGAACTCTTCTGTACATACATAATCAAACATTGTGATCCAATATACTGGAAGACTTGAAAAGTGACTGCTGTTTATGTTAGTCTCAACAGCTAGTATTCAAGGACCTGAAACACACCCAAAGGGACAAAATCATTACTACTGAAACTTTATCACAAAGCCCAGAAACACTTTGGACACCCTAGAATTGATTTTGAAAACAACATATTTTAAAACTAGTTGCAACTGAAATGCCTTCAATTCCAATAAAGTCAAATCTGCACACATCCCTGCTAATTGTCTATCTGTAGTGTAGTTGTTGCTATTTGTGCTTTCCAAGGACACTGGAAATTCCATAATTCCAGTAACACAGAAATTCTTCCAGACACCTAGATTACAAAATACTGCAGGAGCTTTACACAACCACCAAGCCTGCTGCCTTCAAGAAAGAAGTTAACTGAAACATTCATGATCCTCTTCCCCATTTGGTTTTCTCACCACCTGATCAATGGAGAGGAGCTGGCCTCTAATAACTACCAGCATACCACACCTCCTTTAGAGGCAAATAAAGAGAACTTTACACTTACCATAAGTTTCTTTTTACCAAGAATCATAACAGACAATTTAGTTTTCAAAGGTTTATGAATTCCAAACCTCTTGGGATAATCAGGAGCAGATTTCAGTAGAGTTTCTTCTGAGAGCACAGATCTCTGTTAGTTGTACCTCCACTAGGTCTCTCACCCTCAGGTGACAGCAAACCAAAGCTGAAAGGGCATCTGGCAGAGCACAACACAGATCTCCACCAAGTTTTTGAAAATCCTCTCAAGTATTTCAAAGCAGCAACTATAGGAATGCTAAACGTGGTCAGAACAAAAGCTACCTCAACTGCAAAGACTAAGAACCAATGTGGTATCTCCTGTTAAGAAGAGCAGAGCACAGTTCCCATCATCGCCACTGCTGTTTCCACTGGAACAGACCAGGAGTGAGCCTGACAACTTATGAGCCACAACTGTCTCACAAACTGAAGCAGGCAGACTTCCCATTTTTATTACAGACAATGTAAACAGGAACACTATGGCTAATGAATTATTTATAGTGTGGTCCATAAATTAAGACACTTAGACTGCCTTGCATTTTTCATACCACCATCATTACTACAAAGTATATGCCCAGAAGCTCTTTCCCATAACTGCAGGACAAAGCCAGCCCTGTGAACAGAGACCTGAGCTCTTCTCCACCACCAAAGGCTTCACTTCTTCAGCTTCTCTGGCTTTCCAATTACACCCAGTGCTGCTCTGGGCAGACACCATCTCCACCAAACACACACAGTGCCTAACACAAATTACAATTCAGACTAGGGATGCCACATGCTAGTTTAATATTAACGATGAAGCGACTAATGAATGTATTATTCAAAGTTAAGGATAAAACATCTGATGTTACCCTTCCCGCAATTTCAAGACAAAATTTCCAGCATTCAGCCAGACTTCCAAATACAGAATTAACTTGATAAACTTCGACTGTACATCCAGGTGACAGAAAAACAGTTAAAGTCCAGATGGTATTTTCTTCTACTCATATCCTTCCTTTCTTCTCCTTTTTTTTTTTTTTTTTTGGTTAAATGGTTATTATAACAGTGGAACAGACCTCAAAAAGCTGCACACTTTTCTTCTTTGCTCCCAACAGCAACACTATAGACTCCAGAGGTCAGCTTTAGAGCCTTCAAGTTTTTCTTGAAGCTCTGCCTGATTAGACATACTCTGGAGTGACTTTCATTGTGATCAAACGTGATGTGCTGGTGACACGCATACAAAGCTGGCAGAGCAGCCACACTGCACAGCCTTCAGCAGGCAGGAGTTGGTGAAATGACTCTTGGAAACAACACTTGCCTCCCCTGAAAAGGAAACAAGTACTCCCTTTGAAAAGGTTCTGATGAACTCAAGGAGACATGTTATTGTGACAATATCAAACCTTGCAGAGAGTAAAACCCTGCCCTACGTCTCCTTGTCTTTTGCTCTTGATTTTTGTGATCCTTGAGTGGTTACAATTTGCATTTTGGCACCTTTTTTTTTTCTCCCCAGAGTAATTGAGGTGTATTACATCTGAAATTTGGAGGGATATATTTTGAAAGCAACACTGTGCCTTGTACTGCTGAGCAACAAAATAATACACTTTTCAAAAATGGTAAGTGGAAAGGTATTTTGCTCAAAGGTTGACCTTATTTTAGGGATCCAAACTTGCTCTCTACTAGAGTTTTGTTACTCTGGTCACTTCTACAGCAGAGGTACATTGCAGGAGCTCAGTTGCATGTTCTCTAGGTGATTTGTCCAAAGTGTCAACACAAACAATTTTGAACCTTTCACTTAAGCCCCAGACAATGTCCTAACAACTAAGTTCTTCCTTCTGTGACTGTCACAAGAAGCTCAATATGTTAACAGATTGTCCTATTCTGCTTCCAGCTGACATTAGGAATACAGATTCATTCCCTGAAGTGGTTTAAAACCCATTTAGATACCTCTTTCCTGGGATAACTCTAATTTATTCAAGTCTCTCAAGTACTGCTAAGGACCTAAGTTAGTCTATTGCTGCCACCTCTTCAGGCTATCAGAGTTGCCATATCTGCTCCCCACCCCACCCTTGCCTTAGCTTCTCCTTCAGGACTTGTTCAAGTCTCTAGAAAAGATTGGTTTCTATTACCTGCAATTCAAGTTTTTTTAAACATCATTATGTAATAAAAGTGCTTTTAATACATCACACCTGTCATAGAGCCAAGACTCACTAACGAACTGCACAGCAACTGCAGCACTGTTATGCAGCTACGGGAAGAAAACCTGTGATGGGTGTTAGCAGCAAAGTTCTCAAGAGCTTTCTGACTGGCCTGTGAAAAGCACCTCACCAGCACAGAATTTTTTAATAAGCCTCCTTCCTTCTGAAAGCCAACAGATCTGCTTTTCTAAGGGTTTGATTGAGATAACACATGAAAACACAGACATAAGCATACATGTGCACACAGAACAGGATGAAGTGCTGGGGAAGAAAGAATTCATATTACCAACTCAGGTAAACACTTTCTTGCAAGATCAAACAAATCCTGAGTGTTACAGAACCTGGGAGAAAAAGCTCACACAAGTGATACTCAGCAAATCTGTCCCAGAAACAGGGATTTTATTCTGCAGCTTAATTCATCTATGATGCAGAACATGCCTAGCTTCAGTCTAGGTATTAATGAATCATCCCATGTACTAAATTGTGAGGGGAAATCACAGAAATGCGATACATTTTGTTTGATACATCATATTGCCATGGCTCTACCTGCAAGAAATTGAGTTTCTAAATTAGTTTAAAACATTCATTTAAGAAAACATGTCCAAGAATTGAACAAGCAATTTAACACTCAACAGAATAAAGCAGCATTTAACCCTGAGGGTGACCCAGCAGCCTCCTCACAGGTTCAGTGAAGCACAGGCTGCCTTGTCAGTCTCTGAGAACGAGGCAGGGCCAATAGGTAGAGAAGGGAGGTGGTTAGGACACACACTGGCAAGGAAAATATCAGAGTTGGAAGGTCATATAAATTGCTAGACATGGAGACGAGATCTGTCAAAAAGACAAACTACCTAACAATTTTAACCTATTGGCTAGAGCTGTCCGTGTCAGCATAATGTTAACATATATTATAACCTCATCACAAAAACATCCACGTAGATGGAGGAGAACTGCAGCTAAACCCTCTCTCTTATCTTCTGTTTAGACAGGAACTCATTCTAACAGAGGCTTAAGGAAGAATTTCTCTGGGTTTAGGGTTTTTTTTTAAATCTAAACCTAACATATCAAATACATATTACAAGGAAAAAAAAGCTGGCTAATATGTTAAAAACGTAGCTGTCAATTCCTCTACAGTTACAGAGTTTATCAAAGCATCCATCACAAGTACCTCTATTTCCAGACAACAGTGAGTTTTTTACTTATTACTACTTTAAAATAAAAGCTTGTTTGAACAGTCACTGAAATATTTAAAATAGAAAAGTGGGCATTTGCTAGACAGGAGATTAACTTTTTCATATTTTAAATTGTCTGCATTTCTCCCAACTATTACGACTAACTCAATCATAATTATGGAGCTGCGATTTTTCCTCTACCAGATGTCGAGAACTCTCCATTTTAATGCAAAATCCAATCATGGTATCTCTTCTGATGAGATCTCTGTGACTTTCTTACACCACATGCTTTTTACTGGCTGCCTCAAAGCCCCACTGCTTTGCAGTATCTTGCTCGTGTCCCCTCTCCCCTGGCCGTACTTGGATCGGCGTTAGAGATCCAAAGGGAAGGCCTGGAAGCATCCATCAAGTTAGGAGGTGGGACACTTCCCTGGGAGAGTATTAAGTTAAACCTCCAAGAACACTCTCAGGGAATCCTGATATTGTTAATCCCCCAGGGTTTATGCATGAAATGTGACATTTGAGATTAGTTCAGAAGCATCTGTTCATAATGCCGAGAACTGAACCTCCAAGAAGGCACCACACATCATTTTCAGAAAAAAAGACACCTCCCTAAAGCTTCATTTCCCTTTTGAGCCACTAAGGCAAAAATCCAATGATTATAAAACTGACCTGTTTATCACATTATGACCCACTAAATGACACATGAAACTCAAATGACAAACCTTCTTCCAGGTTCCATTAGGTTAGATTCTACTTATGATGCACATCCTACTTCCAGTAATTTTTTCTTTATTTTTGAAGAGTAAGTCTTACATATCAGGATTATTCTTACATATCAGTTTTCATGGTAATCACCCTGTTGAGCAATCAATGAAGAAAAACAAAGCCAGCAAACAGAAAATGAAGAATTCCTGGTTTCTGATTTTTTGTTTGGGTGGTTTTCTGGTTAGTGTTTAGGGTTTTTTCCTTTTTTTGGTGTGTGGTGTTGCTTGTTTCCTGTTTTTTTTCATCCTAAATACAATACAAGCAGCAGCCTATTCTGAAAGATTTGTAAGGGCAATGTATATTTCCTCCCAGCTATTCAAGCAGGCAGCAGATATTCATGAATACTGAGAGATGCACGTAATTAAGCCTGAATGATTATTTATCTAGAATGAAGAGCAACTGTGAAGCATCTATCACTCTTTGTTCCAGGTCAGAAGTTTCAGATAGCCATTTAAAAAGGAAAAAAATAGCATCACGTGGATGAAGCAACCAACAATATAGTGAGCACCATGAATACTGAATACAGAAATCAAAGGGTTTCAGCTCTAAAGTTAGAGCTGTTTGTCATGTATTGCTCAACATGAAAAATCAGTTTGGTTCACAAAAGAAACATTAACAAAAAACACTAATTCTTTTAAAAGATGCATTATATGCTTAGGGTAGCCAAGTTCTACTGATTGTGACATCTATCCTGTTAATTTATTTTAACCAGACAGTAAGCAGGATATATCCAAAAAGAGATCAAGTACAGCCTATAGCTGAAGGAGCCCATACTGAAGTACTGAATAACATGAACAGCATCCCATACACTTGCAGGGTCTAGTTCCCATATTGCACCACCTTCAGAAGGTCAAAAAGGTGGTAAAGAGCTGTAACACTTAGTTTCCCATGGCCTCTGGGTACAGAGATCTCAAAAATGTGCCATTTCTACTTGAAAAAAACCCTAAAACTTTGGCATACTCTGTTTGGTATTTTCAATATTTGGATATTTCAATATATGACCATTATCAATAGTGTTTTCCACTGATCAAGCACAGTCTGAACCAAGGCAGTATGGCCACACCTACATCAGGGATTTCAATTCCCTGCCATTATCAACAGCATTTCACATGGAGATGGATGGAAAGGAAAAGGATATAGGAAAGGACAGCTAATACTTTGGAAACCTGGAGCAAGACATGCAATTTTAGTGCTGTGTCATTCTGCATGCCTGTGAAGTTTGTGATTTGTCTGCACCAGGGCATCCAGCATTAGCACCACTGCTGGGGGTACCAGCAAATGGGGACAGTTGCAAAAAAATAGTTTGTGTGAAGTAAATGAACTTAGACCTTTTGTCATTCTTCACTGGTTACAATACCACAGAACAAACCCTCGTCCGCCTTAAAAAAAATTAAAAAAATCAGCAAAATAAAGGATGGACTTGGTTTGACTATCTTTGTTTCACTGCCTTGATGTAGAAAAACAAGCTAAAAAAAAAAGACCATGGCAGAAAGCTGGAATTCATTCAAGTAAAAGGTTGTTGGTTTCATGCTACCCTTTCATGCACCAAGATGAGAAAGGAATACTAACCAAATTCTAATCTCAACCAGGACAGTTTAATGCTCATTTTTAAATATGTCATCTAAGAAAACAATGAATGAGTTAGGCTTTAAATTTGTTCTTTCTTCAGGGAAAAGAAATAGCAAAGGTATTTAAAATTAAACAGGACATTCACAATTAATCTGCTTTTTAATTAACTTACTTTGCTGCTGTAAGTGATTCTGCATTTACTCTCATTCTTTTGAAAATTCCAAAGTGCTACTTCTGACCTGTGATTTACTGTTGCCGTACATCTTTATAAGCAGTACTTTAGTTTAAGTGGCAGTTGCATATTAATTACAAAGTTAATTATGTGCTATGTAATCATGCTGTAATTCATTAGTTTACTCCGCAGTGTGAAAGGATAATGCTAAATGGAAGACCTGATGCAGAGTATTTTAGTAATTTACATTTTTTGCATCAAATATTCAAAATATTAACCAGGAAACATTGTCTGCACTTAAAGAAGCCTATAAAACAGCTCATCATTATTCTGGTAGCAATTGTGCTAGAACCCTTACTCCTTAAAACAGTTACAGAAATTTAAGTGGGGTAAAGTATCTTCTCTAAAACCAAATACACAGTTGCTAAGACCAGGGCAAAAAATCAGAAATATTGGACAAGTTCAAGCACCCAAATTTGATACTTAACATGACTCACTGTCAAAAGATGAGCTCTCTGCTTTCTCAAATCAGTGTTTTAAAGATGTTTCAGCCTGAAAACCTAAAGGCTGATGCATCCAGTAGTAGAAATCACAGGTGAAGACATTGGCTACAGGCTTTTATGACTCTTCATTACTGACCCTTTGCATGAAGTACTTATAGCCAGGTAATTTACTGGTTTCTGCCCAAATCTGCAGGGAAAAGCAATTCCTGTTTGCACTAGTCTCAAAATAACTCTCTTACTACAGATCTATGTTTACCAACAGAAGTACTGAACACAAATGCAAATATTTATTTTTAACATAATGATTTTTGGTGAAAAATGAACTGGGTGCAATACCATAAAGCTGTGTCTCTGTCCCAGGTTTAATTATCCCTGGAACTATTCAGCTTACTCTGATCAATAGAAATACAAGACCTAATTTGTACAAAGATGCTCTTAGCCATGAAGAATTCATCTTCTGCTTTCAAGGACACCCACCGCCCCTCCAAAAGTATTCCACCATTTACTGGTCTTCCTCAACCAACATTAGTTTTTAAACACTAGTTCTTGAGAAATTGTACGTTTTTTCCTTCCAACAGCTATCACTGTGATGCAAAATGAGGGTCTTTGTCTGATACTTAAAAATCAACAGAGGTAGGAGTTCCTCCTCCTAAAACTAACACCATAAAACCCATGATAAAAAAGAACTTTAAAACCCGTGATAAACAGCAGTTCTATCACTTAAAATTAGAGACAGAGAAATCACAATGCAAAGGGTCTCTGTTTTTCAGCACATACACTTCATCTCTACATTGCAGCTATATTCACTTTCTAAAACAAAAGCAAGGCTACTTTAGCTATTGGTAAACTTGCAGAAAACCAAGATTTGCCATGAACAGAGTAGTCAACTTCTGTGCAGTGTTTTGACTGCACAATCTTTATTATCAGGCAGATTGCATCCATGAAAAGAAGCCCTAACTATCCAAATAAACATCAAGAGATTACCAAATCTGTGACTGAGTTTGCAGCACCTCCACAATTCTGTCTCATGGGCTGAACAAGTTTCTCTTTGAAGTAATTTGGGAAAAAAATCCATATTTTTACAGACAAATTATGACAGTGAAACTACTAAGAGCTTTTCACTTCTTAAAGTTCTAAAACTGTTGTTTAGAAAACATCATAGGGACCTCACAATATAAACAAAATGCACAAAGAGCAACTGAAGTTCCAGTGAAAAAAAATTGAATTAATGATACAGTACTACCAAAAATTTAAATACAGCAAAAGAGCATATTGTTTCATGCTACTGCAATTTGTACACTACATATATAATTATGGGGGGCTGGAAATGGTTGCTTGAACTTTTTTAAACACCAGTGAAAGAAAATGCACATGTGACAGTGTCTTTGTAAAAACAAACCTAAAATCTACATAAAATCTTGATGTGCTCTGTTGTCTCTGATAAAAATAAATAATTCTCTTTCTTTGAGCAATATAGTTCTGGATTTCCAAAGAAATTGAGTTGAAAAATTAATCTCAAGCATTACTACAAAAAACAATAAATATTCTGTCTAATACAAAAGGAATTTTTAGGGTTCCTAATCAGTGGAAAAAGCAATTTGACTTGCAAGCCTGCACACAAGTACCACAACAGGTAAAAAAACCCCAAAAACCGAAATGCATTTACTACCTCTTCAGAACAGCCAAGACAAGACATCTCCCTCGGTCAGTAAAATTTGGACTTGCTGAGCTGTGTAATTAATTGAGGTCTGTAGGGACTGGGTTACAGAACACACACACCTCCAGTCAGCTTTGGCTTCTATTTCAGAGCCAGTATCTAACATGTTGTTAAAATGTGTGTGGTGTGGACAGATCCCTGCACTGGTTTTACAGAATTCAGAACACTGTTTTTTTGAATGTATGATGATACATCCAAAATCCAACAAAAAAAAAAACAAACCCCAAACACAGCTCAAATTCTCTTCGACATGTTAGCTCATGGTAGGAAGTATTAGCCTTCTAGTTCTATATGGTGGTGTAAAAAAAAATTTTAGTAACAGTAAAGATTTGAAAAATATTAAGAAAATTAATTTTACTTAATTTAAATAGAATATGATTATATGGTTGACTCATCCTTTTAGGTTTCTTGACAATTTCTGCACAGAAAACAAAGAAACAAACCAAAACTTTTGGTTAGTGATTTTTCTCCTACTTTAGCAAAAGGACCAATAACTTTGGTCTGGATTCTCAATATTATCCATCTCAGAGAGAGGTTCTAGCTGTAGCTAACCACCCAGGTTCCATCAACAGTCAACAGAGAGCAGTACTTTCTGAAGACACTTTGTCCTTCACTAAGACAGATGATGAAAATGGGTGGCACAAATTGCTCTCTGGACATACCTACTTCTGATTACAGTGGTTATAGAGCAAGTCTAGATAATTTCTTAAGAAGCCCAAGTCTTCACTGACTTGGAGGATGATGAAGACCCTTTAATCCCAGCCTCATTTTTGAAAACAAAACCTATTTTCTAGACATTTCTGAAATTGCGTACCAATGTTACAAAATGCATTAATTTTAATTTGGGCAGAATTAAATGTATCTGATATTAGAATCCTTAATTGTTACATGATACTTCGTTTCTCATTACAAAAATATAGCAAGTGTTTCTTACGTAATTAATAAGACCTACATCTAATTGCAAATTGTATGTAAATATGTACATTCTAGTTGCCCATTTGTAAAATATAAGTACACTCTTCCAAAAATCGTTAAAAATAAATATGAAAAGACCTTTCTAGAGGTTTGAGTTTTGTAGAACATGGATAATTTATGTAAAATTGTCAGTAATTTATATAAGTCTGATTCTCTACACTAACATGCAGCTGCACATGTATCATACATAATAAAAAGGAAGACTATTTTCCATTATTTGGAGTCCTAGACAAAGGATCTGGGAAGGTGCATTCAATTTCTCAGTCACCCCTACCATGTAAGTCTGGGGAAGTCATAGGTTCATTTATGCAGTTGTTTAACAGCAGTGGAATAATACACTTTCCCAGGGTGGTATGGGAATAGATCCATAAAAATTATTATCTACTCAATTAGCCCAATCACACAGGTAACATTAAAGTATCTAGATGAAGTATATTGCAATACAAGTGTTTTCTTTAAATTAAATATATCTCTCTCAGCCATGCAGTGAAGCTAAATTACAAAAGCTCCCTAAGACAAATATCCTGAAAGAAAACAAGCCTAGAGTCCAGTATGGTGTATAACCACCTTTAATTATTAAGAAATAATAAAAATTACAAAACTCTGAGATTACTTAGGCTTTTTGCCTTTATCAACAAATTTCTTCTAGAGCAGATTTTTAAATAGAGCCCAAAACCATGACATTTTAGCCAAGACCATTAGCACATTCTTGTTTGTCCTGGTACAGCCTTAAAAGAAGAGAGTGCTACTGATTTACAACTTTGAAAGTAAACAGGGCTGCAAATCTCTTGCACATATCTTCCTTATCACCCTTCTCTGGACATGCAGGCATGAAATGAATCCCCAGGAACAGCACAGGCCGCCACCTTGTCCCACCTTTACTAACACAAGGCTTGCATTTCTCATTTGCTGCTGGCTGTCCTTGTGCACCTTTGCTCCCTGATGGCTCCCACCAAGGGAGCCAGCAGCACGCAAGGGCTGCTCCCAAGGCAGTGATCACCCAGCAAGCAGGATGATACTGCTTTACCTCATTGCTGACACCTGGACAAGCTGTGTTATTAAACAAAAGAGACTCTGCAGTTCAGCAGTTCCTAGTGAGTCAGAAAGCTCAAAATTTGTTTCAGAAAAAAAAGTAATATATCCACTAATGGCACTCTAAGCCTTCTGGTTTTCCTTAGTCATGTCATACAATGAGCTACAAACCTGGGTCTGTTCCCCACAGAATTCAGCAATAAATTCCTCATGAAATGGAATTTCTGCCCACTAAGACCAAGTTTTGGTTACTCTTGTTATCATTCAACTACAATAATTATCAAGGAAGTAAGAATGCTGAGTCCTTGCTCAGTGCAAATGTAACAGTTCAGACAGCACGCTCAGTGTGGAAAGTCATATTTCCTTCTTACCACTTCTGCTATAGGCTTCTCTATCACAAATACAGCTAGTAATTTCAAATCTCAAATGTTTTTTAATGGACCTTAAATTAACATATCCAAGTCCTGCATCTCAAGTTGTCTCTATACTTACAATCTTCCAAGGTTCAATTCTCTTCTTCCTACGAAAGCATCTCTCAAGACCTCCTTGCTTGTGAGACAATCTTCTTTCAAAGGTTTACCAGTCTCCATACTCATGGTGGAGCATCCAAAGCCCCTCAAGTAGCTTGCCCCAGTACCAGGACAGAAAATGAAGTCAGTAGGAAAAGTTTTTAGTGCTAAAAACCAGGACTGTCCCCTAGTGAGACATTTGTCAGGAAGTACTTCATCCACCTAGGTGGTCTGATCAGTCGGGAGCGTAATTACTGCAACATACCTCCCATAAAGCCACGTCCAGCATGGGGAAGCAGGAGCAGCCTGTGTGGGTTTGTGCAGCACCATGGGGCAGGGCTGGCTGGGAAATGCTGAAAGGCCCAGCCTGGCCCCACTGCTGAAGGCTCTGCTCACCTCAGACACAGCCTTAGTTAACATGAGCAGGAGTTTAATAAACACACATCAAACACTAACTCGTCTAACAGTATCTGCCCTCTTATTATATGCTTTGAAATGCTTGCCTCTCATCTTACAACCTGCTTTATTCTTTTGTTCACCTTTAGAATATTAAAATTACTAAACTGGAAATGATACCTAAATGAAGAGATCCAGACACCACTGAAGCAGATAAAGAGAAGTATACATGATCAAACAGGCAGTCTGAGAAACTCTGCAGCCTGTTGTTTCATACTCTAGAACTGCTGATCCATCAGCAACTCAAAGCAACTGGGAATCTTGCAGCGTGCCTGGCAGCAGTGCTTGCAGTGTAAGCCTCAGGGTAATTTCTAACTTATTACAGACTTTTTTTTGTCAGCTCATGATGGCAGTTCTTTGTAGGGATAAATAACTTGCATATCCATCTTTGCTACATCTAAAGAGTAATACAGTCCTGCTTTAGAAGTCGTGAATCAGAAGCACCACTACTATCCACTTCCCCCCAACGCGTCTGACCGATGTTTTCAACAAAGAAATGTAAAACAAAATTTTGCCTTCAAAAAATACAGACTTTTGCAAATAAAGAGAAAAGGGACAGAGAAAGCTATGTAGGCCACAGATTAATGAAAGTAGTGGCACAGTACTGAATACAGATAATTACATGCATACACACAAAAAATTTCAAGAAGAGATCAATAGGTATAACACCACCAAAGAAAAAGTCATGTACTATAGGTGTGCAAGTCAGACAGTACGTAACACGAGAATCACAGGGATTGCTGTTTAATCAGAAAAAGGTCTCTCAGGAAAACTGTTTGTTAATTCTGTAAGAAAAAAATAACAAGTATGAAGGGCACATCACAGAGAAAGAGAGAGAAGGGGAAAGATTGCATTTTACAACCAAAAAAAAAACAACAATTGCCCCTGAGACAGGATCTTGGAGTGTGGTTTTGTTAATTTTTACTAACATGAGAATTTTCTTTGAAGAGGTTGCTAACATAGTTAACTCTGTCAGTTCTTCATAACACAGAACAATAAAAGAAAGAACAGATGGAGGAGAAATGTCTTATTTTCCTTCACGTATCTGTGAGATGTTTGACTTCACACATATCCCAAGTATCAAAACGAAAACTAAATTTGATGGCTCATATTCCTAATAAGAAACAGTGCCCTTCACCTTTAGGTCAAGAGTTCAAATGCAAGCCCAATCAGTGGTGACCAAATGTTGTTACCATCTGCCTGTTTAGAAGCCCAGACAAGAAGAGAAAGGTTGTTCAGCTCAGTCCCATTGTTAATGGGCAGGTGTCTGCATCACAGCAACAACCATCACGAGTGTTACTAACTGGAAGTTGAGTCAGAGAGGTCAAGAACTGAATGGGCATAAAAACTAAATTAGCAGATTAAAGAGTCCCTCTAGATAAGGGTCAAGGCAGTTGTGTGTCTAGATAAAGAGCATTTCAGTCTTCAGGGCTTGCAGTCACATGCCTATCACTGAACCAAATTATTTTTAAATGGAAATTGAATTGAATAAAATGATTTATAATTTGATTTAAATTTAGCTATTAGACTGGTTTCCATTTTCTTCAGCATCAGCTGGAGCTACACAGAACATATGCACATCTGAGGCTTACACAACAGCACTGCTAAATATCAGTATCCTGAATGTCCCAAGGATTTCACGTCCTCCAGCTTGACAGGGAGCAGACACAGCTACAGCCATGGCTAGTTCACATAGTGCAAGTGGGTTTCATGCAGCAGCCTTGAAAACCCATCTGGGCTTTTAAGTGCTGAGATTTATAGTGACTGTAGCACTGGAAGGATGCACTAGTCTTTACTGACAATATCACACACAAACAGGAATCTGTATTCTTTCCTCTTGCAAAATTTGGTATTTGCAAATAACAAGTGATAGTAGAGCTACCTTTACTAAACTCTTTATATTGATACTGCTAACAAACTCTTGTTAGTTTTCACTCTGCTGCTTATTTTAATTCCTTCATGTACAATTGTATTTCTAACAGTGTCTCAAAATGCTAAGACTTTTATAGACTTAAAACATTTAAATGTTTTTCTTTCCTCTACACATACATGTATTTTCCCCTTCTACTTAGATCCACTGAAATCTGAGGATAATTACTTTGTTTTGATTCTCACAGTAAGTGTTGTGCTAGAGTCAACAGCGAAGCAGGAATATGTCAGATGTGCAGAGAAGATAGCTTGAAGCACCAGCTTTGAAAAATTCTGTACAGATAGTAACTCTGCTCTCCTCCCTGCCAGGAGAGATAATCTGGGCTCTATGCAATTTAAAGCATGTATATGTATCTTTGGGAACATTAACAGGAACAAGAAGTTTGTCCAAGGAGGAGGAGCTAAGTCTGACTTGCCCAACAATTCCCATATTACAATTGTTGTGAATCAGATATTTTCTCAAATCAGATATTTCTCCTTGTCCTTGTACACAACAACACCTTTCAACATCACTTTGGGAAACACAGGAGTGCTCTTTTCTACCCTGCAACTCCCACTGTTTTTCATTGGTATCTTACTTGGAGCATACTTTTTGGATGCTTTCCATGAATCATAAATATAAATATTATTTAACATGAATATTTAAAGCAAGGAAACAAAGCAAAAATTCTTATTCACAAAGCTGTTTGAAAGAGAAAAAAAAAAAAACAAGAAAAGGACACAGGAAATTGTTAGTCTCTGTACAAAATCACAAATAAAATTGCCATTTATGTAATTCCCACTCTGCACTGACATGCCTCCCAATAAACTATAGTTTCTTAAGACAGAAATAAAACAATTCCTACTCCAATTATTTTCTTTCATCAGACTTGAAGGCAGTAACACATAATCATACCTGGGCTTGGCAAGGCACTAACCTGCATAAATACATTGGTGGGGGATGAAGGTACAACTTAATACACTAAGTTAGAAGAGGTCTTAGTAAATAAAATACTTTTATGAAGTATTTCTCTCCAAATACTATTTACATTGCAAAGAATCAGAAATAGCAGCAATGGACAACATCTTTATTGTATCAGTGTGGAACAGTCTCCAGGATGAAATGGGCCATTCCAAGGAAATGGATAATACCTCTATTCATTGCTTGTGCAGGTAGCCACCAACTCAACAGTGGAGTAACACCTTATGGTCATTTACAGCTGGGCCACCAGAAACATGGTTTTTCCTTATTGAAAGTCTTCCTTTCCACAAGAAAGGAATTTCCATGCTTTTACCTTCACCTTCTCTCGTACAACCCACCTGTCTACTAGCCTCTTAAGAAATAATGGCCTCCAAGTTATTCTCATTCATCATGGTAGAATGGATATATTATACTTTTAGCTTCTCCTGGCTACAATAAAATCCTGGGAATATACTTTTCTGTTACTCCTATACACTGGTTATTCAGACTGTCCCTTTGGGACCACAACAATCCAGTATTTCAAGACTATCAGATACAATCTGGTCACAAATTTTTATGCTCTACACAGAGAATTTATCCTAAAGGTCTCTTCTAATTCCTATCAGAAAATAAATTCTGCATCTGCTAAGGGTTAGGTTCAATAATCCTGGGAACTGGACACAGCAGTCTGTTTTAAAGAGTTAGGAGCAACTTCCTTCTATTTAAAGTAAAGTTTGATGATGATGCTTTAGCAGGGCCCCCCTTCCTCAGAAAGGGCTTCTCTGGACACTCCTCCTGAGTGCCTGCAGGCTCGAGTGCACTGGAATGCAACATGGAAACTACCGAAACCTACTGAGGCAGTAAAGCAACTGAACGAGATGATGCCACTGCAGTAAGGAAACAGAACTGATCTTACTGCCATGGTTTGGATCATTTCCCCTGCTGTGCCTCTTGAAATATACTCTGCATGCTTGGCTAAAAAGAATCATTTAATTCATTCTCCAGGTCATATTTAACAAAAGGAGAGACTTCTACCATTTAAACTGCTTCAAGTTAACTATTTGTTTTGCTATTTTTGCTAATCATTTACCTAGAGTATTAAAATATTCTAAGTGTTCTAAAATCTTGTAACTAATACCCTGTTAAAAACTGAAAAAAGGAGAGTACTCTAAAGCTGCCCATAACTAATATATCTAGTGAAGTAATTTTTCAGTGAAGCTACTGAATTACAAGCTCCACATCTAAGATGCCTCACAGGAAAATGAAGTATCTGTCTAACGACTGCTTCCAAGGCACACATCCATCATCTTATCCAGCTGCTCAACCTACAACACTGTTTCTTTGCACTCTGCCTTTGTATTAGATGATGCTTAATCTCACTGATGTACTGACAGCAGAAAATACAAGTAGGAAGCATGAACTGCTGAAGACACAGGAACCACATGCTCAACTCTGTTAACCAGTTGTACAGAAGAGAGAGAAAAGCTTTGGAAAAAGCAGGTTCTAACTGTGCTGTGCAAGCACCAGTGTTGAGATGCCTTAAATGTTTCCAGTTTGCAAGTTCTCATCACAAGCAATGGTGTGGTCTAGAACAGAGGACAGCCACCCATGGTCTTACCTATCTTCCATGACTAAATGTGTAAGTGCTTCCAGGACGTGCAAATGATGGTGGAAGGGATTAGGCTTTGTGGGAAGAGTAATACTTTGTATAAAAGGTGTGGCCAGAGGCCCAAGACAAACCCCACAGTTGTGCCAAAATACCTGACAGCTACAACCTCAATCTAGTAATCAAAACAGACTGAACAACCACAATCCTGTAGGCATCAGCTTATATTACATACCTTGCCTCTAGAATCCGCTAGTAACACACAAAATCAGCTCTTTTAGAATCACTTTTAATTCCACAAAAACAGAAGAGAAACATGCATTAATCACAGTCTAAGATAAATGTACAGTTGTCTGTTTCACAGCTATGGTTTTGATAAACACATAGAATCCATTTAAAGTTCTCAGAAAATGTAAGTGGAAGTACACATCTGCATAGCCCACTGACAGTCCTCCAGAAGTCTCCCAAAGCCCAGAGCTCAGCAGACTGTTAATGACAGCATTGTAAAAAGAGGGCAAATCCTGGTCTGTTTGTTAGGCTGCACAGATAGCTGTGGACTGCTCTCTGTGACATTAGATAAAAGGGGATCCAAAGCCTTAGAACACACTGTGCTTTCACAGAATAATAACAATAACAACCAACAAGAAAACAAAACCCTTCATTTATGAGTGTCTCTTGGAAACTTTCACAAACAAATTCAGAAAGGAAGGTCTTACAGCATTCTATCTTCAGAGCAATCAGAGCCACACCTATTGAAGGCTATAGCTGACAGTCTAGCAATAGCCTCCATTATAAAAATGATTTTTTTGCTGTCTACAAGCTTTTGCTATTTACTTTAGACACAGCTTCATTATGTCACATATTTTACTAATAAGGAGACAAATCTAACAGAACTAGTGTGAAAGCTTAAATTGGTGAGTTTATATAAAATGCACAGGCATACATATACACACACAAATAAAATTAATTGCTATTTTCTGAGTCTGCCTACCATCTTGGCCTTGCAAAGACAGCATTCTTTATGTTCATAATTTCTGTTAGATGTGTTTGCCTTTTGCCTTTCAGTTTCAACAAATCCATCTTTGTTCTTATACTATGAAAAGAGACTAAAAGATGTATGATTGACCTCCACACTATTCTCCACTTCATATTCTCCCCACCCTCCCCCCGTCATTTAGTTGTCTTCCAAACTCAATATGTCAATCTTTAATTTTCTTCCTCCTCCTGAGTAATACTTCTGTTGCCAGCATTTAAATATTGTCTACTCTGTCAATTCATAACCAGTCAGAAAATAAGTTTTTACTCAAGGTGAGGTGGTCTGTGTTTCATCTTTGAGTATTTCAGCACTACACTTCAATTATTTCCTCAGTCCAAATTCACGTAAGTTCTACATGAAACAGCCTTGTACCTTTCCCCATTTTGAAAATAAAAAATAACCCCTAAATTCATTGTACTTACAGAACTTTATTGATGAGAAAGTCACCTTTTCATGCCATTCTAGTTTTGTGAGGATGATTAACGTAGGAATATGCCTGTGCAAAAAGCCTGAAAATACGCTGTATTATACATATACATTGCCAGTATTAGACCACTGGTAAAGACTTTCCTTGACATTTGCAACTGATCACTAATTATTATAACCCTTCCTTCACATACACAGGGTATATAAAACATAGTAGTGAAACAGGTGAAGTTTGACAGACTCCATCTTCACAACCAGCTTCCCACGATAACAATTTTCCTATTAGTAGAGAGGGGTTTGCTTTCTCTCTCACAAGGGCATCGTGGCTCCAACTCCCCAGCTGGAGCAGCACACAGTTTACATTACCACACCACTAATGTGCTGAGACAGTAGCACGTTGTGGGTCTTATGTTGGAACTAAATTCTTACTTTTTGGTTTTTTAAGCTACCTACGATACAAAACCAAACACACTGAATTTTGCCAGTTTCCAGAACCTTCCAGAGACAGATTCAGGTATCCAGCGGATGACTTGAGCACTCCAACCAGAGTGCTCCCTGAAGTAAAGGACAACACAGCCTCCCACAGGCAATCCCAGTCCTAAACCTGCTCCTGCCCTTTTCCTCCCATTGCTTCATGGGCTGTTTGTGACACGGCCTCTGCTTGTGATGGCCCTTGTCAAATCCAATACAGGGGCCAGGAGAGAGCTTTGTGTCACACCACCGCGCACAGCAGACACCTTCTAAGGCCACTGCCAACACAACATGCAACCTGTGTGTGCTCCTGTTCTTGCCTCTGCCTCTATGTCTCTACACATTAGACAACACTGACATCAGAACTGGCACTTTAGTCAGAAAATCATTACTTAAATTTTTGTGTAGGACTAAGGAGAAAGAAAATACAATTACACATACCAGACACACACATACACATGCCTCATCTCTAATTCAAGGCAAACATTTCACAGTCAGTTTCTTGGCATTTTATGTGAATATATATTAAGTCTACCCAGGCTTTATGTTGAATATGTCAACCATGTCATACATAAAGCTGTCTATCACAGTCTTTCAGGAGCAACAAAATGGTGAAACAAACACACTGGGGCTCCTGACTACCTTCAGGTGCTGCTGAGTAATCTGTGGGGGCTCGTGACTGAAGTCATTATCTCTGACACCGACCTCGGACACGCAAGGCTCCGTGTCCCCCGCGGTGTGAGCTGCCTCCTGAGCAGGAGCACAGCCACCTCGACCCGTGGGCACCCCGGCCATACCTGCCCTGGCCCATCCTTTGGGCTCCCACCACTGCTGGTGCTGCAAACACAGCACACATCAGCTCCTTAGACTGACACGGCTACCCCAGGTTGAGGACAGACTGTGGTTTGGCTCTTCAGCTCTAATTATTTCTTTTTCCTGAAGAATCATCTTTCATGCTATACCACCAGGCAGGAAAGTTTGAGATTATGATAATTTTCTGTTATTCTTCTCTGGCCATGTCTGATACTTTCTTATCTGCATTTCTTTTGCTAAAGACATTTGCTGATCTTAAACCTGGCTTGAATGAATAGCAATTGTTCCCTTCTGGTTTTGAAGGTACTTTGTTTGTCTACCCCATTCACTGGCCTGAAATCAGCAAGGCCTCAGATGGCTGTTGCTATGGCAACTCTGTTCATTCAACACTGGCATATAATGAAGACAATGTGTTTTCCATTTAGATGAGTTTTAGAGCAAAAGAGAGAAGACTCCTGCTTAACAGTCCCCGAGAATGCCAGGGTAACATAATCAGGGTTTGTGTAGTACCAGTAAAACCACCATGTGCAACTAAAAGAGGGAAGGAAAGAAAGAAAGACAGACAGTTACGTTGCTATTTCACAATAATTACACTGCTGGGCAAATTAATCAACAGTGTGACTGCACTTCTTTACTCTTTAAGACCTTCTCCACTGAGAATAATTCAAAAATAGATGTTTTGCTCATACTTTTTCCTAGCAGAGTGGCAATTTGGACACTACTGCCGTGCTAATACAACACTGAAAACCTTCTCTCTCCCCCATTGCTTCCTTAACTAAAGGGGCACTTGGAAAGCACAAGATGTGTGTTTGCTTTCAGAACAAGTTTTCATGAACACTGACAGGCAGAATTACTAATGCAACAACTTTCTCTGCCTCCTCTCATCTGCCAGGTCCTGGCCACGCAGGCTACAGCAAAACAGAAACAAGGAACACAGTTATCAAAGAAATGGCTCCTCAAATACAGATACCATTCACTTTTCACATCTACGTCCCACATTTTTCTACCTACCTCAGTTATGTCAAAACCAGGTGTAATTAAGTGTGTGTTAGGAGAGGAAGCAGAGAGGGCTCCTGATCACAGGGAAGGGCTGCTCCTCTCGCCCTCTGGGGCTCGCTGTGCCCACAGATCGTTACTGAAGAGGGTGTCTTAAAGAGATTCTTACAAATATGAACATTTCCAAAAAACATACCACAGAAACTTATTTACTCCTTTGATTAAAGAAGTCTGGACATTTTCTCTCTCTCCTCCTTCTCCTTTAGTTTTTCTTGCTCTCCCCAAAAAAGCCTTTTCTAACTTTTTATCTGGTAAACTTGTGGGCTTCACTCAGGAAAAGAAAATAGGGATTCTTCAGATCCCCAGCAATAACAACCAAGAAGAAAATGGAAACTAGTTCTTTTTCTATTTACAGTGGAAACATTGACTTGAAAAGATTCCTCTTTTCCACTGTTTTTGCAGAGCAGCAGGGAGCTAACACTTCCTGAAGGGAAAGCCAGTTTTCCATACTCAAATGAAGTCCAATGTTTTAAAATTCTTCAAACAGGAAACATTATGTTTTCAACTGACATGTCGTTCATCTAATCAGGTTATCTCCTCTTTATTTTACTCTGAGGAGGTGAGCGAGCTTGGAACTTGAGCTCTTTTCTTTAAGGAATCACATTTATGTCACTATTTTTTTTTTAAATGGCAAAGTGAAAAAAACCCTAATATCAAGATGGCGTAAAGATACAGGACCTACATTTCTACATTTCTCTGCCTATAGATAGTAGCTTTTTTTTTTTTTTTTTTTTTTTTTTTTTTTTTTTTTTTTTTTCCCCTCACTGCTGAAGTTAAGATTTCCAGGAATAAGGAAATGGCCTGTTTTAATACACAGGACACTCTGTTCATACATGGAAGAGTTGAGGAATAAAAGTCAAGAAATCCTGTGTGTTCTTGGTGATTTCAGCCTTTGCATAACAGCAGTCTGTAAAATCACACACACTCACTGCAACACACTAAGCACCCCAGAATTCCAAATATCTGTGCCACCACATTGCTTAAAATTTCTGAAAACAAACCAATACTCACAGTAAGATTTCTAATTTTTTCTCAAATATAAGGTTTCCCCTTGTATAAGGGGGAGCTAACTAATATTTCTCTGTTATTCAAGCGTGCTGGGCTTTGATGGGTTATAAAACTTGGTGACTACTCATACATTTTGTAACACTATCTAAGGAGGAGGATGATGTATGTCAAGATCTGTGTTTGTTCCTTTGCACTTCTACAGCTGAAGAAAGCAGTCATGTTTATGTCTGTCAGATCTTTTCTGGCTCTTCACTTGTGCTGACAGCTTACAGCCTTGCTTCAGTTCCTACAAAGCTCAAAACCTGCAGCTGCACTAGCTGGCATGCCCTTTCTCATTCCTCCCCTCCACCCCTTATCTCCCCCCTTTCACACCCCCATCGTTATTTCAAACTCTTTTTTGTCTCAATCAAAAGCATACAGTCACCAAGCCTGACCAGGCTCCATGGAGAGACCACATTTTAAGGCATAACTACAAACACGTTGTACATGCACTCATGCTTTCCTCTGATTTCAAACAACCGACCCTGAATTCTGAAGACCGGCTACTGCACTGATCTCATTTATTGCCAGCATACCAAAAACCAGCCATCATTTATGCAAGGAAGACAGCAATATAAATCAAGACAGGCCCAGGGTACTTGAACGTAGATTCATTGTCACTTCAGACCTTGAGACAGCTCTTTGGCTCCTGTCAGCTAAGTCAAGATTCAAGGTTATGATTCCCCAGATGAAACAGACAAACCCATTTTGTAGTGTCAGCCCAACCAAAGGGTAGTTTTGTTTAAGTCCAGTAACAAGTTTCTTAACAATATTGTAAGAAATAACTTCAATTCTTACAGAAATCTCTGTATTACCTACAATATACAAAATCACAACTGGCTTTTTAACAGGCACAAAGAATTGCATGAAGAATTGTATTGCAGACTTTGCAGGGTACCTGCACTGACAAATGAAGTTACATTGAAGCTTTTAAAGAATTAGGGTTAAATACTACAATAACCTTTTCGCTGAAAGATAAAATTGTTTCCTTCCCTTATCTCTCTTCTGTAGACAAAAGTACTGCAGAAAAGTGGTGAGTAGGGCAGAGCTGTAAAAGCACCCAACACAAACCAAAAGAGCAGAGTGTGCAACAGCAGAGGGCTTGGGAAAATTTTGCTGGTTTTCCTAGATCCAAATGTCCTGGTTAACCCAAACAGACAAGACAGCAGCAGTAAGCACTACTGCCTCAGAAACAAAAGCAATTTCAACAAGATTCAGCAATGAATCTGCCCTGTACTTCAGTATCACTTGTCAGTGTTCGTACCACGCGGGCGTCTCAAGGCTCTTGGCACACACCAGCACAGGAGGTGCTGCAGGGGCCTGACTGTAAATGTGAATAATCCCACAAGCATCAAGGGATTATTCTCCACGGTTCAGCCATCTCAGTCTTTGCACGCAAGGTGGGGGAGAGGCTGGAGTGGCTCTGCAGCCTGTAATGCAGCGTGTACACATGCAGCCTCACAGCACAGGGGTGACACCAGCCTCCAGCTAGGACCCATTCCCTAATGGACTTTGAGGTGCTGGCTGCCCAAATGAATGCACACATCCTTGTGTGCAGAGCACCCCTCCCTCTGGCAGCCAAGGACCCCGTGGTGTGCAGCACAGCTGCTGAGCCAAAGTTAGCAGGTCAGGCTTCTGTGCCAGCCAGAGCCCCCTGCGCCGCGCTGTCAGCACATGAGGGAAGGGGGAACAAATGCCAGTAACATCTTCTGGGCTCATTAGCTTATGACCTGCACAGGAAGGGGAATCACTGGAAGACGGGGCACAGTAGGGTAGCTGCTCTATGAGATATTTCAGATTCCTTACTCTTTTTACCCCTTCTAACTCATAAGCTTGTATCTTTCTCTGCAGTGAACCTGCTCCTGTAAAAAGCCCAGCATGGGTGCATGGTCTGAGGGAGCAGGGAGGGAAACACCCCGGTCCCAGGCTGCCTGTGGGGGACCAAGAGACAGAAACACAACCTGAATAAACACAGGCCAAGGTCCTTACAGCAGAGGCCAGCACAGAGCAAAACAGGGGAAGATAGGTGGCTGCTTAGAAGGAAAAGTGGCAGTAATCATCTCAAAGATACACTAGGAATTCCTGGTGTAGAAGATACTAAAACTGGAAAAATCTTACTTATTGAAACAAAAGGAAGTAATGTATTAGCTAATTTTTATGTTGCTTATTGCCCTCATTTCATCTGCTTCTGTGACAATGTGATTTATGTATATCAGTTTAGGATCTTTCCCAAGGTAGTAATCTGCACTGAAACACTGCAGGTTCTTGAAAAAGAAAACATTTCCTTTATATTTTATATTTTTTTCTTCCTCGTATCATCTAGGTATGCATACTATCTAGCAAACTGCAATCAGGTCATAGGGGAGGTGCCTCCTATTAATGCTATAAACAAGTCAAAGAATTGTTTCAGCAAAACCAGTTTGAACAGGGGAAATAAATTTGTTCTTTTCACTAATGCACTAATAAATAGTAACAACAATAAGAACAGAAGCAGCAGCAGCAATGTGATGATTCAATGTTAACAACACTATGTAGTTTGTAAAAAATTCCAGGAAACTTTTAAATTCAGACAAAAATGTTTTAATTTTAAAAGTTTCAACTGTCTGTAAGCAAGTTGCTCAGCCCTTCAATGACTGGGCTCACCAAGCACTGGTTTTGTTAGAATGAGCTGCTGAATACAGAATACTGTCCTACTGAACATCCACTCAGAATATAACATGTTGCAGTAAGATTCATTAGGAGCACTTCTTTTCCCTATCATATGCATAAACACAGATGTAATTTTCACATTCTTCCTCATCTCAGGAACAATTACTGACCAAATTGAAAGCTGAGATTTTCAACCAAACAAAAACTGTCACCAAAATTATACAGATACACACAGAAGTCAACAGGATCTAAGTCTACATTAGGTAATTAAGTAATTTAAAAATTAGACAAAGTTATTAATATTCTACATTCTTGCTAACCGTAACATGTGAGTCACCACTATGAGAATTTTGAGCAAAAGATAATTTTTTTGTAGACAGCAGGATTTGCTTTGGTTAGCAGCTTTAGCAGCTGTATGCTATTCCTTTTGGGTTGCAACACTGCACTAGCTCACGACTTCTGTCTAATAAAGATACTATAACATGAGCAAACATCATGGCTAAACTAAATCCTAATGTAAACTACTGTTAGAGGGGTATTACACTGTTTTCATTTGCTCTGTGAGTTGCAGACTTTAGGATAATAATATTGCTCGGTAATAGTGATAGCTTAATTTCATGTTGTAACACCCTAATGACTTTATTGTTTCACTCCCATTCCAATTCCAACAGCTATTACCATTTAAACACCTGTATTATCAAAGTGCTGTGGTTGAGTACCTTCCAGATAATTTACTTATGTTACAAAAGACTAATTCAAAGGAAGGCTGGATGTTTCTCTAACTGTTCCACCATTCATCTTTCAGCATTGGCAGAACCCATCAGGAAAGAATGTGTTGATTAAAACCACCAGCCTACAGTTATACTTCATGAGCAGGATGTATCTCTCCCAACATGATGATGAGGGGGAGAGGGACAAAACAGTTTTTATTGTAGGAAGAATTTCTACAAAATTTCCAGGGCAGCAAATTCTTATTACACACAATTAAGACATTCTTACTACACACAGAAAACAACTGCCCTCTGGTTAAAAAGGTAAAGTTATATTAGCTTTTAATTTCCATTTCCAAAGGCATGCTTATGAAATATTTAAATTTGCAATAATTTTTCCCACCACACACAATGACTACTGTGTGTTCTCTCTTGTGCTCCCCATTTGCCTACTGCAACCACCCTCTGCCTGGAATCGATATCACAAATATAAATTTCGGTATCTGTGAGTGTCCATATATAATAAATGGAATTATTAACTTAACACAGAGGAGAAAAAAACAAAAACCAAAACACTGAATTTCTCTCCTTTTTCTGAGAAATGCATGAACCATAGGAAAGGACCAGGATGCTGGATGCAGCCCAAAGATCTGATTGGAGAAATTGCTTTTAAAAAATACTATTTCTACTATTATATTAAAAACATAACATTGCAGTTTTAGAAAGAGAGCTTGTTTAATAAGAACTTTGCATTAGACCTTTACAAAGATTCTTGAAGAAATTAATATGCACTTCATTACATGAAGTGACCAGCACTTGAGCAGGAAACTTCCTAAAGATGAAGGAGCAAAGCATACTACCATGTTCAGTGAGACACAGAGTTTGCACAAGCTCAGGCTCAAGAACTGTCTATTATTCCACATGCTGAAATAATTCATGTCTTGATGATAAATTCCTGAAGGGAGTAAGGGGAGAGAGCTTTGCTTAGGCTAAAAACCCCACTTACTTTGTAAAGGCAAAATAGTCTCAAAATTTCTCTTGAAAATAACATTTTTGATTTACCAGAATCAACTGATTCAGAGTATTTTAGTTTTTCTCTGCACAGTCTTGTTCTTCCTCTGTCTCAAATGCTTAACTTGTTTCTCCTCCACAGCAAAAACCCCTCCGTCTCAGCTTCCAGAGATTCCCACCAGTTGTGACTCCCAACCCAGAAGTAATCTGCTTAACACTCAGCTTTACCAACAGCTGTATATAAGGAGACAGCTGCTTTTAAAAAGGAAGTAAAAAATAAAGCCAAACTTCAAAAATCACTGATCTAGTTCACTATTATTTGCCCAAGGTCAGTTCTAATTACTTTCCAGCATGGCATCTACAACGAAAGTGACACGTACTGAACAGTCCCCTACAAAGGAAAAACAGAAGCAAATTTCAAGGAAAGCATCACATCCAATTTTACAGCTTTCTGGTTCTCTCTGAGCCAACTCAAACTCCACATCTCAAATTCCATATGGTAGTTGGTTGGCAGCATGGCCACTATGGACAACCAGGGGCTCAGCAGGCTTCCCCAGGGCACGCCAGTGGAATGGTAAATGCCAGCACAGTCCTCACTCACCTAAGAAGAAACTCATGGACACAACACCTGAGTGTGTGCATGAGTTATTGGCATTCAAAAATTGCAAGTGTCTAAAAACAACTTCATTCTGATATAAATCTAACTGTGAGGCTAAAACACCAAGGTAGGAAAAACCTGATTGGTAAAATTACTTGATAGAAGTACACAGAGTATTTTCCATCTCTTGCTTTTTGGAATAAACAGCAACACTACAGAAGACACCTCCAGAGAATAAAGCCAGACTAAAACCTCTGGGTTTTGTCACTCTCACACATCCTCTTACAGCACTTCAGCTCTTGCATGGCTTCTTTCTCAGCTAGAGCCAGCTATGGCTGGAAGGGAGCTGACAGCTTCTCATGCATCAAAGAGCAAAGCAAGTTACCTGAGCACTCAGCAGTAGCCAGCCTGTGATAAAGGCAGTACCCAGGAAAAGGATGTTCTTATTTAAAAAGTAGCAAGGTAGAAAATTTGCCACATGTATACCAGCCAGGGAAGATTTTGGAATACATATTAGCAACACCTGAAGAACAGTTCAGTGGAGTCTGCGATGACAGACACTCCGCCTGCAGTGGATGGATATGGGTACTAAAGCTCAGCCTGGCCTCTGCAGAGGGCCAGGACAGGGAGCACATGGCAGCTCACCACAGGGCACAGGGAGGCTGCCAGCAAGCCAAGGAACCTCCCTGGCCTGGCTGTACCCGAGGGCAGGGAGTGCCCAGCCCTGGCACAGCCCTGTGCCAGGACCCCCCTCAGCACTGCCCAGAGCCTGGCCAGGATGCACGGCCTTATCTCCTGCTAACAGAAACCTTGTTTGGCGGCCACCAGGCATAACAGAGCTCAAATCTCACTCATGAAGTATTCCATGGCTTCTCACAGAGAATAATAACAGTATTTAAGAGATTCACTTCCCCCTTGATGTGCCCAGACTGTCACACAGATTAGTACCTTCAGTGAAATGTTGCAGTTAATACACTTTTCAGTCCAGCTCAGTTTGTTCCAATCTTATTCTCAGAAAATCACGTGGAGACTTTTCAGCTGTAAGCACCAGTTCTTGCACTGTGTTATTTAATTACTGTACAGGAGCTGGTTACAGACCTGATAAAGCACTGCAATCCCTAATTCTCTTGACTTGTACCTGGCCTTCCAAGTGAAAAGCTAAATAAAGGAATCATTCTTGGTGGTATTTCCACATGTTAACAGTATTGCACAACTTGAGGAGGAAAGCCATCATCTTGCATAACCATGCAACAACATGCAGTCAGCAACAGCATTCACTCATTACTGACTTAGACTGATTTTACCAACTGAATCATGTAACAATGAAGAAGTCTAAGACCTCTATTTGGGTAAGAATTAAATGAAGATCCAGAAGCTTACCTAACTAAATTCTAAGATTTTTTTGGCTGCTAGATAAAATGTTTGTTTACCAGGAATCACAAAACTAAACAAAAAAGCATTAGGCTTCTGCAATGCTCCAAGTTTTCACTTAACCCTGAGACACCAAATTAACTTAATTTCTCAGTGCCTGATAGTATTTCTGCAGGATATCTACTCTTAACTTTACATTTAGCTCAAAATCTTTATTAATATTGCCAGAAACCAGGGTGGTAGGGGAGATTGACTTACTCTTATTTATTTCTCATTCCCAAAGAAAAGAGGTGGTGATAAACTGCATGCCTGTTAGAACAACATGATTTAAAATTTTACAACAGAATGAAGCTCTTGTTGCACCGCCTGGTTAATAAGCTGTCAGTTCATTTATTAAGAACTATAGAGATCTGATGGAATTTGGGCAAGCAGCTGACAGCCCATCATATTTCTAATTCTAAGGTACATCCTGTCATTCAGTAAAGTTTGAATAAAACAATTCCACACGCCAGGTTTGAAAGTGAGCTACACAAAGAACAAAGGCAGTTGGGAGGAATCTTGTAAAGACCTAAAGCTTTGTAGAGTATCTAGAGAAATGTATCTATAACCAGGCACTGAATCAGTCTCATTTCCCCTGCTACGCTCCCCAGCACATTTTCTCCCATTCCTCCTCCATCCCACACAACGTTCTTCACCACAACAAATTTTTGAAGCACATTTACAGAAGGTAATCACTGTTGGAGGGAGGAAGGATAGGAGTTTTTCATTTCCAAAGCTAAATGATTGAAGTTGACCTTAATGGATAGCATCTGCAACTGTTCTTAGAGCAAGAAGAGGGTTTGGACTAGTGGAGGAACAAAAACAAGTCTCAGTTTAAGCCTAAGAAAAAATGGAAGGGAAAAATGAAAAGAAAAATCCTTAAGAGTTGTGATTCTTAGCTGTCCAAACTTGCCATTTGGGAAAAGGACTGCCTACCTTACAAGAACTGAAAGTGATGTAAAACTTAGTAGCCTTATTGAGTGTTTTACTACATCCTCACCAGGATCTTCATTAAAATCCTACTTAAGATTAAGTCAGTGGCTGGTTGCAGTAGCAAAGTGGCACCCCTGGGATGTTGCCCAATGTGATTAAGAAGCACACAAAACAGTGCCACAAATTGTAGCTTTTCCAACCCGGATATCCCAGTGGTTTTGTTTTCATTTTTAAGGAAACATCAAGAAATCTTTTAATTAAAAATACACCAATGGTTAGGAAATATCTTCTGCTAGAAGTGAAAAGGTGTACAGCACTAGCCTGTGGGACTGGCACTAACACAATCAGCTCTTCTGTGACAAAAGAGTATCAGAACCAACAACCTGATAGGTGGAATTGGGGGAACTAGTTCTGTTTCTGAATATTTCAAGTGCAAATAACATTTTTTTAAATACTAAAAAGCATTACACATTTTTCCTTATGTTACACAATGCTGGAAGACCACCCATGAATAATGATCTGATTTATATATAAAAGATCCAAGTCCATCTGCTGCTGAAGTCTTTACAGGCCTCAGCTTTATTTTCAAGATTGTCAGCTGGCAGAAGAAAAACAGTTTTACCTCTTGTTGGTAGGACAAACAATAAGTCACAGAAAGTTCGACTTATTCCCCCAAAACCACACAGGAGAGTCTGACTAAGCCAAAACCGAACATAATGTATCCTGGTCAGAACAGGCCAATCAATCACAAAAATACCTACCCCTAACTCTTGTCATAAAAGAGAGTTTTGCCAAGATTCTCTGACTTACAAGTCTCTAAAACCTGGATTTCTGAAAATGAATTAATCTCCATGTCATGACTAGTTCTTTTTTGGTTACAAGATCTACATTACAGCTCCGAGTCAGGACTACCATATATAATCAGATTCACATTAAGTACTCCACAAAATAACACCATATTTAAGTTAAACACATGTTCATGCTCTTTGCTAAGTTCTGGTTGTAACAGTGACATAAAAGTAAATATTTTTATAGCTCAAAAAAAGCTCAAAACTTTTACCAGCTCATTTAATCCTTACTGTTTTAGTCGTTATTTAAATGCATATTTTTTTAATATAAAACCAGAGCATACTGATTTTTCTGTTATTATAAAAGTATGAGCATGTTTCCATTTTTGCAACTGTAGGTAATGCACAAGGGACCAGAACTTGCACACATTTCATCACAGAATATTATACAACAGCATTTCCCAAAACTGCGGTTTATTTTCTCCCTTATAACCAGAACAAATGCTGACAGAACAAAAGGGAAGATACACCTGTTCTCCCTGTGCTGTAATGTTTTGGGGGATTGCCTGTTTTGAAATGCAAACTGCAAGAATAACAACCTAATTTGCAGAAACATACAACTTCTCAATGGTTTAAATATAAACAAACAAAAAGTGACTGCAAAACCCAACATAACAGTGAGAACATTTCTTTCGGTAAGTTACTAGCACAACTTTTATTAAATTTGCTCATCAGTTACAAGCTCTGCCAAGCAAACAAGCTTGCCAGTCTTTGAAACCCCTTAGAGGAAAAGCAAGGGATGACGTTGTTGGGAGTTCCTGTCTTCCTCCTGCCTGCTGGGATCTGCAGCACCCCTGTATGGACAGCCCTTCCACAGCAAGGGCCTCTCAAACAATGCTGAGGTTTCCAGAATGGTTCAAAAAGTCCTATGGGACCCTAAACTGAATGACTTTAGCTCTAACCTTGTGAAGATACTTTTGAGAAATTCATCAGAGGCACCAAGCCTTCATAAGAATTCCACACAGAGAGGTTCCTGCTTGCATGCAGCTCCTTGTTGGACCCAGACCCAGAATTAATGAGTTACACTGGCTTTCATGATGAAATCAAAATTTCTTTACAAAATGCTGGTTAAACATGAAATGTTTTTAAATACTATGGCTCCCTGCCTTAGACACTGAAAACATCACAGATCCAGTAATTATTAGTACTGGGACTTGCTCTTAAATCAGTGGCTAAAATAATCCGGGTGTTGGTCAGGACTGCCCCGCCACTGCATCTCCTCACAGCTCAATCTACAATGCAGGTAGAGCATGAATATTTTTGTTAACAGAATGAGAATGGTGATGCACACAAAGCTAATGAAAGAAACTGGAAGATGACAGCATTCTGCATCATTTAAGAGATAGCCATTTCAAAGAAAAGCAATTTTTTGTAAACTTTTTTTAACAGAAATTCAGACTGCCTGAAAAATGCTGTTTCTCACACATTTCTCAGTTCCAATATGAAGAATTTCCAAAGTCTTAAACTTACAGGATGTTCCACTGTAAACACAGAATGACAACATATATTAGAAAAATCAAAATGTATTTTAAAAATGTTATCATCATTTACAACATTGAAGTTCTAATGGGGTTAAATGTTAAAAGAAATGTTTTTTCAACTAAGAGAGTAGAATACTGTTTAGAATGCTTAATATGTCTGCCATTGCCTAGGTACCTTGTCACCCAGTCTTCTCTTCCTAAATCACTTTCATAACTCCAGTGCCGCAGATTTATTGAAAAATATAAATGGGGAGGAGTAAGTCAGGGTAGAAGAAATCACAATCATATTTCAACTCTCAAAATGCTTTTAAATATATTATGTTTTATCTGTCAAAGCAAGCTCTCCTTTTTTGAAAACCTGAATTGCACATCTTTTTTCAGGCAGCACTACTTGCCACTAGCACTGTGCCAACCTCCAAACTTCCAGAAGTTTAGGGCCAGCTTCAAGAAGCTGACACACTTACCAACATCTCTTTAGTCCAGAAATCCTGGGAAAGTTTCACTTAATCCCAATTTCAAAATAGTCACAAATATTTCAAGAACAGCCTTTGCTGTGGTATTAGTCTTTCCTCTTCCAAGAAAACCCAAGCATCAGTTCAGAGGCATGTGACAACGCTGTAAAATGCCTCTTGTGCCTTCCTTAACCACCTAAAAATGATCAAAGTTTTGGATAAAGGTTTGTTTTTTGAAGCAGGATACACAACAGTAACCTATGACAAGCATTATGAATGCTCTCTGCAAAAGTTCATCTCTTTTTACAGCCCAAATGGGAACATCTAAATCTTGTCTTCTTGGAGTCACAAAATGTTGTTGCACTTGCACTTCTTACAGCAAAGGTCAGAATCTCACACACTGTGCTATCTCATTTACAAAAAAAGATGTATCTTTTCCCATATTTCCCTCATAGAAGTTACTGGAGCCAACAGCTGATTTGTACCTTTAACCTCCTGATAACCTCGCAACAATGACACTGCCCTGCAAGGAACTGAGCCTTGCTCTGCATTGATTCCAGCAAGAAGCAGGTTTTACACCAGGATGCATTATCTTCCCAAGACAGAAAAAGATTTATATAATAAAACTTTGATAAAAATCAGCTCTTTAGAGCAGTTACAGGATAAACTCAAAGGTCTAAGCGAGGCAACAAATAGGTTTAGAATCATGTTGATACAATACCTACTACTAAGGCCAAAAAATATCACTGTATCATGACTAATTTCAGTGGATGCATGGTCCCATAATTGGCCTCAACTACAGACCTTTTGTATTTGGGAAATCAGGGGCTAACCTAAACTTTTGCTGACCTCCTAAAAAACCAGCAATAATGCAAAAATTCTATTTTACAGAGATGAAATTTCAGCAAAAATAAGCTGTCTTAAAAAAAGAAAAACAAAAGAAACCCCCAACCAACCAAAAACAACACAGAGGCTTTTGCTGCCAGTGACTCACAGTATTATTTTTTTCCTTAACTGCCCACAAAAACTTCATGTTAGACTGTAATTGTTTCAGCCTTTGCTGAAATATGTTCCCACTGAAAACCATCACTGCATCATCATTCAAGACTTAACATAAGTGGTATCACAGGCAGACCACTACCACAAAGTCCACGCTGCCAGCAGCCCCGCTTCTGGTCTACCTTCATATGTCAAGCTACCACTCCCAGCAGGTCACAGCTGCTGGGTGAGCAGCTCTGCCAACCCCACTGGAGCAGAGCAGGCTGCCGAGAAATGAGCAGGAGTGGATGGAGGTGGAGGCAGCTCGGGCGTCCCGAGAGCAGGGCGCTGCTCCCGAAGCACAGGCGTTAGTCACGCTCAGCACACAGCCAGGGACCGCGGGACAGCTGCACGCCAACTGCCACAAAGGTGCTGCTGAAAGCCCCAGCTCCTTTTGTCTTTCACATCCCCTAGCGCTCCCGTGCCAGCCTGCTTTTGAAAATCACACTCACTGCTTCCACCAAAGCCTTGGCTTTTGGAAGAATAAGGTGTGCTGTCTAAGCAACATTTGGGGCCTTTCCAAACTGATGATAGCTGAAAGTCAGTGTAGTTGCAATATTGCATATCTACACTAATGCAGAAAAACCCACAATGGTTTTGTTCCATGATGACAAACACATTTTAAACCTGCCTGTATTCGAGTGATGTTGTAAGCCAATGACAAGCCTTTTATTTATAAATATATACCACCCCCCCAATCTTAAATTCCAGAATGACAAGCAGCAAAGTATTGCTCTCTTTTAGAAAGTGGGACTAAATGGCTTTCCTAAGGTCCCACAGCTATCCAAGAAGTATTTTGCCAGTGTCTTAAGCACAAAGAACCCATCTCCAGTGTGACAGCACAGGGCATCCTGCTTTCTTGGCTTCAGCAACTCCATCAGCATTCCTCTCTCTCAAAGAGCTGCTGCACCACACGCTCTAATCAAGTGCTGGCAAAGTGAAAAATCTCAAAACTGTTTGTAAACCAATTAGCATCTTGCTAGCACCACCTTCATATTTAATTCTATTTAGGGCGTAATTATCAGCAAAGACCTCAGTCAATGCTCTCTCTGCCATTAGCAAAGTCACGCCCAAGGAACAAACAGGAACAGCATAGGAATATTATCCAGACTAAGTTGAACCACACACACATTATATTGTATTCATGTCAGGTATGTTCTCTTTATAACGTCTTCATTTTTTATTTTTTAAATTACTACATCACATGACATCTTTTAAAAGCTACAACAAATTAAAAAGCTTGACAGAAATATTATTGGAGAGGAGACTCTTGGCTGTATGCAGGAGCACAGATTAGACTTACATATTTATCCTTTCTGACATTATAAAACAATTAAAAAGCAATCTTTCTGATGTTACTTTGAATGAAAGAGTTATTTTGTAATTAAAGAGTCAAGTTCTAGAATTAAGTGACTATCACCTGTACTGTCCTGAAAGGCATAGAAGAAATAACCTCAAAAACAACAAAACAACCCAAAAACAAACCACCCAAAAACTTAGAAAGAAAAATATTTTCTCCTCCACATTGCAACCGGCAGCAGGTAAGGTTTTCCTCCCACTGACACGCAAATCCATGACATTTCCACTATTAAACCCTGCAGCAGGCAGAGGTGAATTCCCAGAGCTCAACCACGGCGCTCACGAAGCACGGCGCAGGGAAGGAGCTGGGTGTGAGGCTGGGAACAGCAGCAGAGGCCCCGGGACACCGGGGTCCCACCGGAGCTCTGTGCCACACAGCCCAGCAGTGGCTGCCAGGGCCTGGCTGCACCTCAGCGAGCTGCGAGGGACAGCCTCCCGTGCCAGCCTCCTTCCTGGCGCCACGCCAGCGTGAAGGGCATCGGAGCACAATGAGAGGCCAACTGGAACAAGGTCCATCACAAGGAATGAGGCAGCTACCTTCCCTCAGCAGTGGAGCTGTGCTCGTTAGCGTGTCCGTGGGGTTACAGCTACGGCACTGACCAGCCGCCCTGAGCCACGGGAAACACACCGCGGCCCCAAGTAAAATACAGGTCATACAACAATGCCACAGAAAGCCCTCTACTTTAACTAATGAAAGAAAATACTGCAAATATGTGTTAGGTTTTTTGCAGTTTAGAATGCATTTGCAAAACTTCTGAAGGACAGCACAGTCACTCACATTTATTTAGCTGAATAAATAGCAAATTTCATGTTAGAAGGTTTTTGCTGCTTGGAAGGTGACACAGTGAATGAACTTTTTTGTAGATGAGTGGGCACCAGAGCAAGCTTAAAAAGAAATCCCTATCTCCATCGATGGCTAGTGTTCCAGAAAAAGCCCTTTTATCCTTATTTCTATTATTTGTTTTACAATAATATCTAAAAGACCCTCTGCCAGATACAAAAGCAAACTGCGACAACCATCCTCCCAGCAGAGATTTATAATCTAATAACAGGAAATGGCATAGGTGAAGAGACTTGTCCAAGGTCACATAGTAGATACATGCCACAAATAAGAATGTCAATGCTTCCTGACACCCTCGCTAGCCTTTTGCTGTCTAATTCGCATTGCCTTTCTACACCTTTTATGACAAATAAGCAAACAACCTATTTAGGGTGTCAGGAAGGGGATGCATGTGATCCTTCAGATGAGTATGAGCCCATTTTGCTGATTAAATAAAAGGCTTCCATTTATCCTTGAATAGCCACAGGTCCAGTCTTTATTTGCCTTTACCACAAAAATTAGTAGAAATCATATCAATAAATTTATCTACAAAAGTATGTTAAAAATACTTTTATTTAAGCATTGATTCTTAAAAATGGAAAAATCTACATCAATCATCTTTTTGTTATATTTGTTGCTGCTAATTTTCAACAGATACTTTTTAAGGAGAGACATTAAAAACATAAGCTTAACTATCTTCCTTCCCTGCCTGCCTTTGTTTACCATGTAAATTGCCACCCACACACTTTCCCATATAGAGCACAGTGGGGTACTATTCACCAAAGCAGAGCTTCAGCAAATGCAGCTCCTGTCCCAGCAGGAATAAGGTTGTGCCTGGAGTTCACTCTTTAAGTCACATAAATTTATCAAGGGGTAACAGGAAAAAGAGGCCTGATAAGAGTTACTGAGCTAATCCAACTTACACCTAATGGACCTGAGGCTGGGGAATGGAGAGAGACGCAGAGCACAAAACACAGAGAACAGATCACCTCAGGAAAAGTAATTTTAAAACCTTGAATTTACATTTTACTGAGGTTCCTTCATGACACACACACAAACATACTGTACACTATGCATCCAAAAATGTGTCAAATCAGGAAACCAAACAGTAACCCAAAAATCCAGAACTATGTAGGTTTAAACTTTAACAAAAATTTTTAAGAAATATTTGAGGGATGTCTTATAGAATATTACTTTCTTCCTTTTAAAGGAAATAGTCTTTTTATTCCTTTCTCTAACAAATGCTGTGCAATCTCAAAATCCATTTATGAAGTGCTGTCCTACCACTGTACACAGTGAAAGCACATGATGTTTCTCACATAAGTATCAGCATTCGTATTTTTCTGCATTCAAAGCAACCCCATCTGTGTGCCTGCAAGCTGGAGGTTTGTCATATGGGAAAGGAGTTCCGGGAGCAGCTCACTGTTCTCCACTTCCTGCAGGAGGGAGAAGCAGGAAAACCTTCCTGTGCCTCAGTCATCCTTTGGGTGAAGTATTAGCAATCTCTAGAGAAGAGAAATAAGACCTGTACGTTGCTGTATTCCACAGACTGCACAGGAGCAAGAAAGACAGACACATGTGAGCTTTGCACAAGCAGAAGTATTTTATTCCTTGTTCTCAACGCAATACTACTGCAGGGTAAAAACAGGTGCTAAAAAAACCTCATGTGAAGGAGCAGGGAGAAACAAAACCAAAATATTCTAGCATCCCATCTGCAATATATATCCTTTCAGAGGTCCACACGGACACACATGCACAATCAAAACCTCTACTTTCCATCAGCAGACAAAGTACACGTTGTACAAACACACAGGTAGCACTCTGTGCACCCATTTACTAAAGCTACATTGTTACATTTACAGAGGAAGAAAAAAATCCAACCCTGACTTAAAACATATAAAAACTTAATGCAAAGTGTTATGAGGATTTTCAGGTATCACTTTTCCAGTTACATCAGTAATAACTTTTGTAATTTTGAATTTCCATGATGGGGGTATCCCTTGCAGGTTTCAATTAGTAGTCTTTACTGTCTGAAAGTCTTTAATCTATTTTTTTTCCCCTGCAGTGAAATGTTTTGCCATTAAGCAAAATGGAGGATTAGGAATAATGACAATTAATGGAGTAAATGTTTGTATAATGAAATCATGCTTGTATCAGCAGCAAAGAGAGAGACTTGGGATAGCCTTTCTCCACTCCTGATTTTACACTGTGCAGCTTCAGATAGTATAGGAAAACAATTTAAAGCAAAAGACTATCCTCTGGCTCCTGATCTGGCATAGTGTTTATTAAAGACACACAGAAGTGTTGTTATCCCAAGTGACATGTTTGGCAAGCTTAGAACTTACATTTTGTGCTCCCTCTTTCTTTTTTACTCCCTTGAAAAGGTTTTGGGAAATGTGGATTTTTAAGACTACAAAGGAATTTTGTGGCTGAGGAATTTAGAAATTAAGTTGCCCATTGTCTAGATACCTTTTTTTTTTCAGGGAGGCTGCAGTGTGCTGCTTTTAGGTCTCTTTTCTGAAACATCTTTTAACATCTACTTCTGACTATTCTTGTCTCAAAATGCTTTATCCTAAGAACCAGAATGGATCTACAGATTAGACTATGGACTTCCTACCCACAACCAAAGTTCCATGGACAAGATACAACAGTAACAGCCACCTTCCCATTTCCATGTAAAGAGTTAGACAGTGGGTACCCACTGAGAATGCAGCTACAGAAAAATTTCAGAGTACTCCCTCAAAATTCCACTCTTCAACTATTCCCAGGCTAGCTTTGCCCCAGAAGAGGCATCCCCTACATACAGTGTGCTCAAATCCCCACAGGGGCAGAAATGAGGAAAGGTTGGTACTCACTGATCCTTCAGTGCTGTTCTGTGTATTAAGAATCAGACCTTGCAGAATGGATGGAAAACAGCCTGTGCTGTAAATATCACTATTTAGTAAGGGCCCTTTTTGTAATGCCAAGGTAACAATCTCTGTATGAAAGAAGCTGTGCTCAGGACCTTGAATCTTAAAATTAAGGTATTAATTTTGAAGGGAAAGAAAAGTCAATAAGAAGCAAATTCAATCATCTTCAGAAAACTTCAGTGCATAGCTCAGAAAACACTGGCAGAAGACAGATGCCTTTACTACAACAGGAGGACAGATGAAAATATGTATTGGAAAGGGGAACTTGCTTTCTTGGAAACTTTTCTGTGAGCTCTAGAGGCCTTTGTTGCCACATAGTCAGAACTTAGCAAGTTTATCCAGCTTGCTACCTCTTCAGTTTTAAAACACACTCTAGCAGTCTTTCTTTAAAGGTTAAACACAATTTTCAATAGGCAATTTATGACACTTGGACAGGACTAGTAACGTGCAATATTGTAAAGGCTGGCTAAAGTAGTATTTCCAAGAGTTCTATTGGTTTTTACCTGTGAAAAGCCTCTGTCAGTTAATTTTTATCCTCTCCCTGAAAGTGAGCAGGTAGCCACCCAAAACACTGCAACTGACACAAAGTGTGTGCACTTCACTGAATTTTACTTCTTTGCCCAATTAAGTGATACCGCTGAATGCTGCTTTTATATAAATATTTGAGCATACCATGTTTATTTAAAATATATGTATATAACCAGGAAGGACTTCAGAGAAACAAACTGCTCTTCCATTCTCTTAATTCCCAAGTGCCTGAATAATGGGTCAACTACATAATTTCTTCTTACTCTCTTTTCCCAGGAGATGGGAGGCATGTTATACACTCACGGCTGTATTTTCCACATGCTAAAAAACACCAACAAATTAAAGATAATATGTGCATACACGTGCACAAAGTATGCTTTGTTCCTTCAACTATTTTAATTGGTTTTCTTTGGAGTCCCAAAGACACATCTAGATTTAGTTTACTTCTGCCAACATGTCTGCACAACATAGCTACTCCAAGTAGTGTGTCTTGCAAGACTGGCGGCTGCTTGTGCTTTTACTTAAAACTGCTGACATTAGTATCATGTAAAATGAACAGAAATCAGGACTGGTAATTCTGGGGATAGGTACTAGGTTACACTGCAATTTACTGACAGAGTCAGGCTGTCCACAAAGGTAAGGTTTATATCTGCTCTCTCCCAATTTCTGACAAATCAACTGCAAAACTGACTTGTGATAAAATTACTTCTCCCAGCTATAAAAATAACTGTTTTTCTTTGGTCAATCATCTGTGCCACAACAACATGAATTCTTTTTATGTATGGTGTTTCATAGTTCAAGCCTTCTGAACAAGCCACTGAGTTAAACTATTCAGTTCAAACAAGTTCTTTCACAAATTTTGGCCATGTTATGGCTGGTTCTTCTTGAATGCTCCAACTAAAAGATTCATCATTCATAAATGCACACTGAAGAGGTTACAAATCCATTTCTAATGGAAATTTGGAGGCTGCTTACCTTTTATATGGGCCATTTCCTTGCCCAAGGTGTATGACTGGACACAAAACAAGCACTTATTATGGCTACTACAACTACATTGCTGGCAGAGAAAGAACACTGCCTATTCTTCTTTATTTCCCCTTCTCTCTCCTTTAAGAAAAACCTCAAAATCAAAAATATGTCTCAATGCACAATTTCAGGAAAACCTCTTAGGACAGAATCTGTGGGACTCCCTCAGTCATTAACACTGTAACAAAGAAGCCCTCCTTATCCACGTACTTCAGAGAATATCATGACCCTAAGCCTGACTTTATACTCTGAATTAGTTAATATTTTTGCATTACTCAACAGCTTTTTCCTAGCCAGAGCACATTCTCAAGCATACATACACAACAATGTGTTCTTAATTACTCTGTTGGTGGGAAAGTCTGTCAGGTTTCTTACCTTTTATTTTTAGCCACTTCCAAGTTCTTTTTGTCCAAGTCTGAACCGGGGAGCAGGGAGCATTTATTTCTATTAATCAATCAATGATGGCAGTGGTGGTGCACTCTAGTTTTTCATTCTGACTGCAAAGCAAAATTAAAAGCTATATTTTGCAAATTTACGCATTATAGATTGCAGCGGCAGCTGGTGGACTGCTGCTGAGACAGACCGTCTTTCCCCTTCCAGTCCCCTGTGACTGAGAGGGAAGAATTACAGGACAGCACTAGCAGCTGCTGCTGCTGCCCCAGAAGCAGCAAGCCAAGGTCTCTGGAAAAATAATTGGGGAGGCGGGGGAAGGGAAGAAGGGGGACAAAGAAATTGGGGAGGGGAAGGCATTGCCAAGGCTGGCAGCACAAACAACACGCTGCACCTTGCCCTCAAAAGAAACAATTGAGCTGGTTTGGGCTTCCTTCAGTAGACACAAGACTCTTAAGCCATTGTGAGACTTGAAAACACTACCAGTTTTTGATAAGGACTTTTACAGAATTAAGAAAGAGTGAGAAAAGGCAATATTCCTTCCAGTCTGATGCTTGCAGCAGTTTGCTCTCGAATCCTCTAAAAATCAAGCACAGTACAATGAACAACACCCTTCCTTGCAGCTTCCCGATGGAGTCATTCCATGGAGCACTCCACATTAGCACAGGCACAGTCTACAAGTCAATTCATGCCCTGTCTGTCTCCTGTAAAACAGGGGTAACTAAATCCTTTCTCACACACATGTAGTCGTGAGGATAAATAATTAATGACTCCAAGATATCATCAGTGTGAAAACAGTAACAATCACTCATTTTTAGACAGATTTGAAAGTGGAACTAGTGGGAATTGTGCCCATTAAAAAAAAAAAAAAAAAAGCTCAGTGCAAAAATCAGCTTGCTTATGTATTTGGTCACCTAAGCAGTGAGTGGCTCAGTGCAAGCAAGTAACGCCCATCTATGTTACTCAGCACGCTAAATATAAAGTTCATCTCAACAGGGTTGAAAAAGACAAATACAATGACTGACCAAACCACATCCACCCACATCTAAAAACCTGAAATTCACCCCAAAGCTTTCATGTTTCCCAGCGGATCTCCCAGGTTCAGGCTGACCTCTGGGGTCCCACTGAGTGGGACACCAACACGCCTCATTCCCTGCGAATGAAGAACACCTTCACAACAGTGACTTTCAGTTTAAACAGAAGAGACCTGTGAATGCTCATTTTCAAGAGACATAATCTGTTACACACAAACCACACATGGGCCAGGTGTGCATGCCCCACTGTTCCTTCTATTAAGGGACTTCAATGAAAGATACTACTTGGTCCAGTGGACACTGCTTCATTTTCATAGCAGTGGCGCAGATTTCCAGATTAGCCATAAAAGAGATTATTTGAAGAAAACATTCAGCTATTTCAAAAGAAAAAAGGAAACAAACACCACTGCCACCACAACAGATGTATCTTACTGTGCCTTGTTTAGAAAGACTGATTCAAAAGACATATATTCATATTTTAATTCCTGTATGGGAGAATATGCTTAATTTTAAATATATAGCTTATCTTTTAATTGTAGGACCTCTTTTCATCCAGTATATTTGGTCAATAAAACAAAGAGAAAAATTAACAAACAGGAGAAAATAAAATATCAAAACTTCTTCAAACTGATCTCATACACATAAGCCAAGAAATACTTAAGGTCAGAAGAATGTACTGGTGACTATAACAGTTTGCATCGGTTTTGTTGTGTGTCAGAACCCCTCTCAAGATAAGCCAAGAATGCTGTATGCAAAACCAGCATCATTATAAACAGGCACAGCCTTCTCTGTGTTCGTATTTCACATTCATTTTGGGAAGCTACGCTAATGATTGCTATCTGAAGTAACAGCTTTTGATATATCATCAATTTCCTGAAGAACATATCAGTTTATTGAGCAGGGGTTTTCAGACTCTTATCTCATTCAACAGTATTATGCCTTACTTTAAAAATTTTTTTGGAAAACTATAGTTAAAATATTGAGATGCTGGTAGAAGACACTTCCTCAAAATCTAACTACAGGTATCAACTGCTAAGATTATCAGGGACCCAATCTGTTTGGAAGTTTTTGAATACAATCAAATAAATTTTTCCTGACATATTAGATCCTACATTGTTTCTAAACCCAGAGTGTTTAGTCACAGTACTTGTACACTAGTCTCAGATCAAATCCACTACCATATGAATTTTTAATGTATATAGGAAAGAAGTTTCAGCAACATGAAACCATTTCTGCTGCTACAAATGCTTCAAAAGTCATGACTTCCAGATGCTACAGTGATGATAAGGATTAGAACATACATCCACCATTTATGTCAAGTGTAGGTGAGTAAACTGCTGAGGACAAGAAGGGTTAAATTACACAAAAGCCTTCACTGCTGTCCTAGCAGTCTTAACCAGTTAAGAAACAGGGCAGGTTTTTCCTCCATAATTCATGAGGAAGGATTTATAGAATGGCTTGGAATATTGCCACAAGAAAACCAAGGCATGTGGCCTCAGAAGTCCCAGCATCACACTCATGGAAATGGAGGATCAATAGAGACCAATAAACAGGGTACAATGACAACCTGCACCCAAAAGCAGCCCATTTCTGGTAGTGATATCATGTGTCTATACTGAAAATATTAACTACGGCAGGCCTCTGCCTCAGCAGCAGTTCTCTCAATGACATCTCAGACACTCAAATTTGATCTGAAGTTACTCATCTCAGTGACTATACTGTCTCTTTCTCCTCCCTCCTTTTTGACCCAAAGCTATTTTTGAACTTGACCTTCTTTCAGTCTCTCCAGTAAGAAAAAAAGCCTTTGATTTTCCTCACATTTGGGATCATGATGGAGAGGTAGGCACTATCCACTGCTCTTTGTGTAAGAATGCTTTTTGCTCTCCTTATGTCTTTGTCACTCATTCATTTACCCACAATCCACTTGTTTCATTCATTTAACAGATCACCATACCTGTATTCTTCTTCCCCTCTTGGCTGGGAGGCCTCACAACACAAAAACTTAAGAAAACCATCTACTTCATGAAAATTAATTCAGCAGATGTTTCTCCTTTGCACTAAGTTACCTTGGCGTAAGTGGTTTTAGAGATATTAAATATAAACACACATGGAGGTATTTAAGGTATTCTGTAATTCACTTCACTTTTCAGGACTGAGAAGTCTGAAGTTCAAGAACATAAGCAGTTTATTTCGAAGACATCATAGCCTTGCCACACGCATTTTCATAAGACACTTGAAATCGCAGACTGTGCCCATACTTCATGTTTCATAAACATACCTACAGCTTCTACACTGGACAATTACTTCACATTTCATGCAAAGGGCATTAGAAATACGACACCTGGGCTCACACATTTAGCCTGAAGCTTCAGGCTGATAATGCACTTTGTGTGTGTATACGTGAATGCACAATGTCCAAAATAGAATTAACTGCAAGCTTACAAAAGGAAGAAAGCAGACATACTGCTAAGTACAGCCTCTCCATCAGAGAGCATTTTGTATAGTATATTCATGTTACAAGTAGTAAATTGGGTTTGGATGTATTCACAGCCAAAATAAATTTACCAGTTACAGAAAACAAAGGCAAAACCTTCCCAAAATGCTGGATGTTATTATGGGTACATTCTTATACCACTACCAAAACAGAATCCACTCCATTAAACTGATTGCATAAGTCAAGCTACATTTTGGCAACAAAATGAGCAAATGTAGTTGATCCCCTGGTTTCATGTATAAACCAAAGTATCAAAGAATCAGGTGGTTATTACTCAAAATGTTCAATAAGACATAATTTGAGATTAATATCTACAGTCCTGCACCACACTGTGGATGAAGGGAATAATCATTGAAATGAAACTCCACCACAAACCCTACTTCTAAAACACCTTCAATTCATTGTTAAGACGTATTCTACAAAGAACTGGAAAGTGAACCTGATATCAGCTTACCTTAAAATAAACTCTGACAATACTTTAAAATACTTTGACAATGGCTATTAAAAGGAAAATTCTATTTTTGCCAGACCTATTATTGAGGTTCCCTACTGAAGAACCTAAGTTGCTGGCTGATTACTTTATTGTGTAATTATTCAAAACTTATCATACACACATCACCTCATCAGATAATGTGGCTTGTCCTACAATCTCCCTATTTTCATGACCAGTCCTTACAAGAAGCTAGAGGCACAGATTGGTTTGGAGAGTTTCTGGATCAAAACAGTATCTGGCAATGCTGCAAACTGATAGCAATCAAAAAAAGTCACAAGAGATTGAATGTCCAAGGACAGTGAAGCCTATCCTCCAGATGTTTGCCTTCAGTGCGATGGAAGGAAAACAGGCTTTAGCTGTGTAACACCAGTGAGAGCAGCAGGATTATTTCAATTGAGAAAAACAGATGTTGAATTATCTAAAACTTAGTGCAAAAAGTGTTGCAGCATCAGCAAATACATTGAAAAAGAAGTACAAGTGGAACAGTAACATAGGCATTAGGCCACTATGTACTTCTAGCATGCAAAAACTACTATACCTGGTATACAGTATGCATAACAAAGATCTCTCCTGTTCTCAACTTTATGGTATTGCTCACTGCTGTACCATGATAACTAGTAGGTGTCCCTTACTTAGGAAAGGAAGCCCCAGAAAATGTCCGTGTTAATTTATTTAACTAAATAGCTGGAATAAAGTTTCCTTCACAAGTTTATAGCCTTATGGCTTCACACACAGTTCCTCAAGACCAAAACTTACTTGTTGCAGCACATTAAAGGGAAAAATGTGACTGAAATCTACTTTTATCTACAAGCTCCCAGAGAGCTAGTACACAGATGTACATTTCTTGTACTTGCATATGTAATCAATATTTTACATTTTCTATTTTTACTGTAAAATGACAGCTCACAGGAGTAACTAACTGCACAGATCACTAGAGACACACTCTGGGGAGTTCTTTGTCTATGGACATTTTTCAGGAAAGCCCATTGCCTTTAACTTGAAAAAGTACCCAGTAGAAATAGCTGGACAGAATTGGCTTCCTGATACATATTTTAAAACAAAACCTGGTGACAATCAAAGCAAAATCAAGATCAAGGGCGAACAGTCCTCAAAATCTAAACTGAAACTTTACCCTCTGTGAAAGTAGTCTGTATATATGAAAATAAAAGTTTAGTGTTTTCTAACAGGGAAAAAAAAAAGGAAGCAGAGGGCATTGAAGTAATTTAAAATACAGTGAATAATATTTGAAATATTTTTACATACATGAAAGCAGTAGGAACAGAAAATATGCCATTGTGGGTTAATCCAGTCATCCCTCTAAGCAGGCATTCTGAGCAGAAGACACTTATGTAGGCTGGGTGCACAAGCCCAGCCATTGTCTGTAGCTTACTGCCTGTACTCCCCAGCACCCACAGTAGGGCAGTAGGAGGAGCATGAGCTTCCCTTCGTGTCTGCTCACGGAGCTGTTGGCCACAGCCATGTTTAACCTGCTGATCTGCCTTCCCAGCCTCCTACGGCAGCAGCTCTGCCAGCTAAGGCAACTCTCCCATGGGCACAGCCAGCACTTCTCCATAAATACCAGTCTTGCCACCACTGCCTAGGAAGATTTTATTGCTATCTTGCATATCTTTTACAGGAAAGACCTGTAAAAATAATGTCCAGTTGTCCAGTATCCTCACCACTCCTTTTCAGCACTGCTCTGCAGCAACCAGGCACACTGCTTGCCCATGAGACTTTTCAAAGAATTTCCTACCACATGGAGTGCAACAATCTTCTAGATTAGAGAGAGCCAAACTCTTCCAATAGGCAAACTGTTGTTGGGGTTCCCCCCTCAACCACTTGGAGCACAGAAAGATCACAGCCATGCACCCCATTGCTATGATGGCCACTCTGTTATCTGAAAAGGTTATGAGCCCCTGACCAACCAGCATGTTACCACTGCCATCTCCACCACTGGAAGATAAACATCATTTCAACTTCACTTGTTGTCAGTGATCCTTTCTGATCACTGTTTTTATTTTTAACAAAAGTTCCCACAACCCCAAAAGCTGTAGTTTAAACAAAGTGAGGGAAAGACAAGGGAAGACTGAGGTGGTGAAATTTGCTATTAGACAGCTAGGCTACTTGTGTCATGATTATCTGTTTCTTGCAGAAAGAATGATCCAAAGCTACTATTCACATGTTTAAACTAACCCAGCCCAGTTTGTCTCTAATGGTGCACAGAATAACCATGTGAACTATCTAGCTAGCAGATCTGAATGGCAGCAACTTCTGCCAGAGGCAGCAATGAGCTGCTGAGAACACATGCTTTTCACAGCCTAATACTCTCCCTGAATTCAACCAGAGCTGTCTGAATGATGACTACATTTGAAAAGAGGTATCAAAATCATTATGATGGGCCACACACATGAATTTAGAAGGAATTTCTAAAGCACAAAGGGGAGAAAGGCATTCATCTCTCTTAGTATATTCAACCACAAGAGTGCCCCTGCCTCTTAGTGCTAGGGATCTGCTCTGGAAACACCCACCTTGCAGCTCAGAACTTTCCATCATTCTGGACACCTGCTGACACCTGACACAAAAGCCAAATACTTGAATTAATGCTTATCTATCAGTTGCTGTGATTCACAGAGAAAATCCCCCAACCCTCAGTACAGTGCTCTCTCAGCATTTGAGCTATCTGTGTCTATCATTCCCCTTCCCTCCCCTCAGTGTTTGTTGACTGTGCAAGCGGTGCACAGGTGAAACATTGGGCTGAGACAGGGGAGGAACACTGGTGACCAACGTGTCATTTATTTTTTTTTAAACCCCTAATCTACATATTTAGAGAGGCAAAGAAACAGAGAATATCCAATTCACCCTTGACATTCCGCCAGATCACTTCAATCCTGTAAAATGCCCCCTAATGACCTGAATATAATACCATGGTGTTACAGTGTCACTTAAATACTGCAGGGTTCTTCCTCTGGCAGTGCAGTCTGCAGACTTAACATGTAATGTACAGGATTATACTGCCACTAAAATATTACTTAGTGCTGATGAAATTTCAAATTAATTCTGGAAGCTAAATCATTATTCAACTCTGCCTTTGCAGAGATACATTCCCCTGGTTGTTTTAATAACAGTGATTTTAGAACTAGAAGGTTGTTACTGTCTCCTCAAGGCTTGTTTAAAAGGAGAAGTGGCCTCTAAACTGTCAAGCAAGTTAATGCAGTGATGCATGGATGTTTGCAACAAAAAAATAATTTGAGAATAAAATGGGCTCAAATATTAAGAGAGCTCATAGCATGTGGCTGACGAATAATTTTATTATTTAACAATAAATTAAAAGATTAGCCCAGTTTTCTCTCTCTATATATACACTCCCATCCACCACCACCCTCCTCCACAGAAGAAGATTTCATCATAATTGAGGGGACATATTCTTGATTAAGTAAATGACACAGCTGCTGGTAACTGATAAAACTGATCTTTGCCAGTTGAGGATGTGGCTTTCAAGTCATACTGAGCTTTAGCTTTTCAAACCTAAATAAACAAACTTGAACTTTACAGCTCTGAGTTTCTTCTTCCTGAATAATTCCTGTTACTAGTGAGTATCCTGTACTTTTAGGTAGCTACAGCACTTCAGCACTAAGATGGGCCAATCCTTGACACTGCACTAGAGCCAGTGTACACAATAACTTGCTAACATACGAAGTAAGGGAAGAGGAAAAACAGTGGATGGGCTAATCATAAAAGCAAGTTTCCATCCTCTGAATGTTTACCCATTTTCTAACATTGTGTTTAGATTAGTTTCTGTTTCTCAGTTAAAATACCAGGCTGCTCACTTCTACAATGAGGTTCTTAAATCCGGGAAGCGTTCCCAAGCTATACTGGAAAAAACCCCAAACCAAAACCCCACAAAAACAGTGGTAAATGAGGAACAACATCGGGCCAAACATACAGGCTGAAAACAACTTGTGGCAGTGAGTCTAAATTAGGCTAAAATAATCAAACTTTCTCCTTATTAAACTGTTACCTACTTCCTCATTTGTTAATATTGTCGTTGTTTACACTTGCAGCCAGGCCAAAGATTTTCCCCTCCCTCCAAATATAATTTCCTGCTATTGACAGACATGTTCAAGTGCTGGATGTGTGTATGTCTACATGGCATACTGCAGGCAGAGGCGAGCCTTCTTGGCCACCATCCAAGCCAGCTGTAAATGAGCCAGCTCCAAACTGGAAGCTGTGTAAGCACAATTAGCACAGCAGTAAGCCTGATCTAACACATCCTGCCAAGAGACCAAGCTTATTAGCTTGAGCCCAACACAATGCAAACGAGGGATACAGGGCTTCTGCTTTTGGTTCCACACAGAACATGGGCAGCTGAAGCACATCAAGCTCCTATCTGCCCACAAGACATGGTGTAAGTACACCTGCTCTTGGAGCATACCCTCTGCTGCCAGGACTATCCCTTCCCTCTGCATCAACTCCCAAAATACTCTGAGTGCTGTGAGTGGATGGAGGGAACAGGGATCTCCAGGTGAGATTTCTGAGGCAGTATAAGAGAAAAGGCACCAGGCAGGTGTTTAGGCACCAGGCACCAAAAAGGCCAAATGGAAAGGTGAGGGAAAGGCAGAGCAAAGCACTGCAAGACTCTACAAATTGATAAAGAGCACTCCATTTCTGGCTTCTGTCAGGTCCAGAGCAATAATGACCAAAACCCATTACTGTACTGTACATGTTAAATGGGCTCTGCACAGGTTCTCCTACCAACAAACAAAGAATTCACTATTTCTGGTGGACATTTGAACAGTCCAAAAGAGGAATGTGCTCAGAAAAGGATATCTGTTATCAAACTGGGATCCAAGAAACCAATGCTCCCCTGGTGCCATAGATTTTATTAAAGGAGCGGTGACAATCTAGTGGTTGGCAGTAGTAGTCTGAGAAACTTATAAATTCAGAGCAAAATGAGACAAAAATCAAAGGGTAGCAATGAAAATCATCGGGGGAGGAAAATAAAACGCATATTTTAATAAGAGTGCCTGAAGAGACTGGGAATGTTTACATTTAAAAGGGCAGTAATAAAATGGTCATTGCTAAACTATATTTAGCAGAAATCAACCTATACAAGTTAGTGAGCTTCTGCCCACCCAATAAGAGAGCACATGGGCAAGCAGAAATTCCATTGAAGGCAACAAAGAAAATGCCTTATTACATTACATAAAGACATAATTATTTTGTTTCATTCTTTGTCTACAGACTGTTCTGCAGCAAACACTCAGGATCTTACGAAGGTGGTGTTCATGCCAGTTTTCTTTTTCTTCCCACTCTATTGTAAATGAGTAATTTTAGCTTTCAGTTTAAGCTTTCTGATGTATGGGACAGGTATAAGCAAAGAAGGGACCCCACAAGGTGTGGCAGACACACTCCTTCACACATTCAGATTCTGCAGATTAACTAGGTTTATTTTGACTTCTGAGATTTTTAGATTACATTGTGTATATGGAGGTTTTCCATTATTTGCTAGCTTAAAATATTTTCTTTGAAAAGGCTTATTTTGATCTGTGGTGAAGACTACACATCCTCAGAAGAGTACAAGCAGTTTATATACTTGTCCCTGACCCTTGCCTGATCAGTTTGGACTAAACACCTGCTGGAATTTCACACAGAATTTCTCACACTCTAATAACACAGATCTCAGGCATATATATCTTTATGATTCAAGGCAGCATTTGAATCACTGATACCTGCTTCAAAGGAGTGCTTTTCTTCCCTTTTCCCTATCCTTTCATAAACTTCTAAAAACATGACCAAATCAAACCAAATTAATCACACCAGGTTAAGAGACATAGACAAAAGAAAAACTAAGAGCTGAGATTACACTTGCACTGTTCTTTTGTCTTGAGAAGGAAATAATTTTCTCTCTCTTTTCCCACCTGAAGGCCTGAAAAGAAAGCTATGCTGTCAGAAATATCAAGGCCTAATAAAATGTGTGATAAACCAGTCATATCTTGAACTTACTAACTTCAAGAAGCTGAAATAGAGAAAAGTAGTTAAATACTATTTGGTATGAAACACTTAGAAATATACAACAGTATGATTACTGCAGGTTAATTTAACCTTATTTTGATTTTTCAGTAATTCAAAAATACATACGTAATCAACCATTGTTCAGACAGCAACAATTGTTCTGAAACAGGATCTCAATTTACACACATATCTATCTAAAATATACAGTATACATACGTGCAGGATATAAAAGTCAAATAACCATTCAAATAACCCTTTACTTACACATTTTCAGCGAAAAAATAAAAAAGTCTTGGTGTATAAATCAGCTGAACTAAAACACCCTAAAAGAACACATTTCTAATAGTCAGAAGAAAACAGTGAGGAGATAAACACGATTAAGGGGAAAAGGGAGGGCAGAGAAGTAAAATATTTGCCAGTTAGCTCTGAATACTTTTGTATTGAACAAAAATAAATACTCAATCTGCGTATTATTTCTTTTGGAAATACTTCTTTGCAGAGAGGAATGCAAGTTAGCATCCTTTATAAGGCCATAAGAATCTTGTACATACCACCCACCATAAAGTAGCTCTAGTACAGAATACAGCAATCTCCCATGCAGTGACATGATAAACAGAATCCTTAAATACTGATTTGGTCTCCCCTCAAAGCAAAATTAACATTAAAAAAAAAAATTAAAAAAAAATCAGAAGCCACCTGCAAAGGAAGTACCTCAGCCTAAAGACCTGTCTACACTCACTATGTGTACATTGCTTTTTGTTTAGACAAAGTAAAACCAGGAGAGAATGCAATGTGTCTGCAGAAGAGTCTATTTTTAACTAATACTGTCCTGCCAGTATCAATTCATCCAGATAGAAAATCCTTCATTAAAAATATAATTTACTTTGGTCGCTTTCCACTATGTTGAAGTGACATCTTTCCCAAACACTGTCAAAGGCCATTAGGAACACAGAGCTTTTGAGAACAAGTTTCAACCATGACATCCGTTGGCCTGCCTTAACAAAAGTTTCCTTAGGAAGGCTTGGGAATCCTTAGATGGGAAGGGGCAAAGCCAGAGGGCATGAAAAATATTATTCGGATATATGCAGTATCATTACAAAATTATAAAAAATCTTTGCACTGTCTCATACAGGCAAAGTGACAAACCAGTGAAATATCCTAAGGAATGAGACAGAACTTTGGAACTTTCCACCTGAAACTCGGGATGCTACAGCATTTTACTAAAAAGTACAACACTGAAGACAACTCAAGCAAGAAGTTACCAACATTTTACTCAGCTGCACATATTTTTATGTATTGACCTGGGAAAAAAACCCAGATATACAAGCAGATAAACTCAAATTAAAACACAGCTTACCTTTGGAGTCATGGCTTACTTTTAAAAAAGATTACTTATATTTACAACAGCATTTATATTTAAGCCAGTATTTTAAACTATGTTTTTCCCTATAAATTACAGTACAAGAGTTTCAGGGCAACTTCTTAACTTCATCCCATTCCATTCTCAATCAACTGCTCCAGCTAGAGACCAGTAGAGTAGGAGTGTGACAGACAGTGTGACAATCTGGGTCAATCAGACATCACAAAATTTATGGAAACAAAATGTAAGATGTACTTTATTAACGTAAATGATTCCAGAGTTCACACATTTCAACACCAGGAGAATGTAATTCAATAATTAGTTGCACTTAAAGAGAGAATTAAGAAAGTTCAGTACAGGACAGGAGAAAGGAGTGAAGAAGCCCTGTCAAAGTGCAGAATTCAAGCCCTTGCTCAGTTCCAAATCTACCCATGCTCCTCCTCAGAGTGCCAGTTTGGGGCCTGAAGTTGGGGAAAAAACTCTACTGCTTCATACTTAAAAGGGAAGCTCAAAGACAAACTATGCTGCCTTTTTGTAACTTTTGATGCAAGAAATAGTCTGATTCAGCAACAAGCCTGTCCTGATATGGTTACACACCTCCCACTGACCATGTCCTGAGCAGCCTCATGGAATACCCAGGCTCATTGCTGGGGCATTTTTCACAGAGGCCATCTGGAACAAGCAGTTCCTATCTCTGGCCACTTGTTACCAGCTCCTGTTGCACTGCCTTTATCCCACCCCTCCTGGGACAGCTTCATGGTGCTGCACAGAGGGACTTGGTTAAGCTAAAAATAGTCCATTCATTCTCCCTCTCCCTCCCCATTTTTGCCAGGTTATTTTTAAAACAGATACATTCTCTGCTCTTGTTCAACAGGCAGCTTGGCTGGCAGGGGAAGGGAGGAGAAGGTGCAGCTCTGTCAGCCCAGGCTGTAAGAGGGACTGCAGAGTCCCTTCAGCCCACTTTGCCACTAAGACATAACATATCCATGGCATTACAGACACACAGAGGTACTCATAATCCCAGTTTAAACTGGTGTTTGCAAAGTCTGAAAAGGCGCACGTACTATTCCTACAGTCAGATGGAAGAGGTTTGCATAATCTTATCCCTCATATCCCAGGAGCCAGAACTAATTCTGTGCTTTTCTGATTTGACTTGGGGATTCTACACCACCACAGCAGGACTTAGGAAATGGCTCTTCACTGTAACCTTGTCTGAGTGCTCATCTTTTGTTTGCATTACTCTGCCTTGCAAGATGACAGCTATCAAGTCAGATTACTGAATGCCACTCACAGTGACACATGCCAAAAGTAAACTATTAAGATCGTTTAAATAAGAGCCAGGCTTAATACATAGGTTGCCAGGTATTAAATCTAGCAAGAAATCATTCCAGACAAGTTCAGCAATTAAAAAATTATCAACTATTTTAACTTGGTTCTTAAAATTCACTGGACTAATCAAATAAAAACTCTGAATTCCTAGAAGAGCCCAGCATTTGAAGTGCAAAGAATTTAGGCTGTCAGAAAAAAAAAAAAAAAAAGGGTTGGGGGGAAATAGAACAATTTTTTGAAAATCCTCCTAACCCCCACTGTTTTTTCTGTGTGTTTATGAAGCCTCCGGAAATACCATGGCAAACATTCCAGCTCTACAGCAGCGAGGTCACATGACCCAAAGGCACAGCAAGGAACTTCTTCCCCAAGTTTCCTTACGGTACAGAAAAGTGATTTTTATTTTGTTTTTCAAAATGAGGATCCAAGTCTAGGGAAATCTCCAGGAAATTTTCAAGAGTACAGTTTTAAAAACGGTGTTTCTTGATGTGATGGGGTTTCGTGTTGTGTTTGCCTTTTGTTATTTATTTGCTGCATTTCCATGCCTGCACATACTATTTTTATTATCTAAGACAAGTATCTTAGACCTATATTCAGGGCCATTAAATACAGTATACCATTTAAGTCAGCTCTAAAAACTACTTGTAATGTTCTCTCAACCTTCTATTAGAGTTAAAATCAGTACTGCTGTATTTCTTAACACAACCATGATCTTCTCCTGGCAAAAATTATGGCACTTAAAATCTCTCCCTCTTTTTATCTTCCAGGATTATTTCAGCTAGCACTATCAATGAAAGGATTTACGCAAACTAGCTTTGCTAAACATTATGAAAAAAAATACTAAAAACCTGAATCACAACCTTGCATTTTTACAAACAATCACATGTACATACTTGGAAGTAACTGAAATGCAGGAGTATTGATGAATCATAATGTAATAGGCGAGCATCAGAAATTTGTGATTGTCTGAAAACAACACAGAAGAAAGCACTGGGAAGGAAAGCAGGCCTGCAGTACAAATGCACAGCAAATGGCAGGCACTCACCACTAACTTGCTTTGTAACCATGTCAGAAATGCTTCTAATTATCAGAGGTAAAAGAGGGATGGCATTTCTGCTGGAAGCAAGTTTTACACTTTAGTCTTTCCTCTCCCTTCTTTTTCAGCCTATAAATATTAGTCTTACACATTTTTCTCCCATACAGCTCTTGAAAAGGTTGAGTTTTTCAAGGCTGAGAGCAGATAGAAATGTTCATCAAGAAATGCCTTGAGGTCAACTGTCTGTAACTCATCAAAGTGGAGCACTGAAAATATGGATGGTGGATTATATGAGCATGGTAAAGCAGATTAAAAAAAATAAAACTATGTTCTGATGATCAGTAACATTTTTTCTGTTTGGAAATGGCTTCAGTTATGCACCCCCAGTGGTTACGGTCACAGGGTACTGACTTTCCCCTAATTTCAGGTGCATTCAAAACAACTACAGATGCATGGAAGTGGCTTTATTGCTGTTTCCCGATATATGGAAATCCCACTGGAATATGACAAGGATCAAAAATGGAGAAGCCCCACACAGCAGTGTAAGGAGAGGCAGCTGGTCCACAAGAAAATTATTATGTAGGTCAAATTCTTGACAAGCACTGATCTACACTGAAAATAAGGCAGAGATGAGCTTACCTATGGCTTTATAAAGTACTTAAAAATATCTAAAAACGCTCCACAAGCAAAGGAGAAGCAGTAACAGAATAAGTCTGCAAAGATTATTTTTCTTAAGCGGAGAAAGAAAGAGATACCCTGGAGTGCCCACTCTCTGCTTTTAAAAAAATTCTGTACAACAGCTAGACATAAGATATTGAACATATTACTGAAACTACTGTTCACTTCTACAGGGATTTCTGCTTAGTTTATTATAAATGCACATTTATTGGCAGCAAGTAGAACATATTATTGCTCTGTTTTATAGCTCGAATGGTGCACGCAAAGAGTAATTTGTTTGTATTCCGTATCAGGATCAATACTGTACCGGGGATAGCCTGAGGAATGTTTATGCTGAGGGCTTTGCTTGCAGGGTTTTGTTGTTGCAATCAATTGACCAAACAGGGCTGCTTCTTAAAACAACAAATAAACTGTGATAGTGACCAGATCAGCCATTCAAGCATCAAACACGACACAGTGTCTGGAAAAAGAATGAAGGCCCACAAGTGTTTTTACTGCTTGATGATACACACAGCTTTCCTACCTGAATATTTCCCACCGGCCTTTCTTCCTCTCAGTAGCTGGGGACCGTTTCCTCAACGCCCTCACATAACAAGATCCATTTTCCTGCAATAAAAATACAGATGCATCATGCTTCCATTCTCCTGCAGAACACAGCAGCATTTGAATCAGCTCAGTGAAAAGACCTGAAATTAATTAAGAGCATTTAGGAGTCCAACAACCAAGCCAGGAGGACCAGATCTGAGGCTGGGTTGGAGTTCCAGCCCAGCTTTTGCCACCCCCAAGCTTTTCAGGCTCACTCAGCAGTTTAAGTATTACAGGTTTTCATGCCTGTAACAATAAAATAAGGAAAAGATAATGAGAATTCTGTTGAGGTTTATATCAAAATTTCCTGAGCCAAATGGTAATTTTTTTCAGTAAAAGGTCATGCTGAAGTCTCTTTTATTCTCTTTATAAAGGGTACTCACTGACTATTGTGAGCTAAGTGCCATTAAAAAAGATAAACCAACCCCCAAACACTACTTAAGAAAATACACCAAAATACCTCAGAACCACCATCCTCTCTGTAGCAAAACAAAACAAGTTTATGGATTACACTGGCACAGCACTGCAACTTCTAGGAAATGTTTTTTTAATTATAAAGAAAGATTGCAAAGGGAGACGGGGGAATGTTTACGGGTAGTCCGTATTTTGTTACATGCTGTTTCAGCAGGCAGACAAGGTGTCCTTACAGCATTATACTACCAAGCGCCAAAACTCAGCAAATATTGAGAAAAGTAACACAGTGACTACATTTTGCCTCACTTTTGACTGACTTCCAAATAAATTCTGTACAAAAAAAATTCCATTAAACATGAAAAAGCACATATTACTGAAAAAAGGGGGAAACAAACAGAAAAAAAAATCAAAAACAAAACAACCCAAAAAAACCAAAACCCAACCAAAAAACAACACAGCAAACCTCACACAATTTGCAACCAGTCCAGGTTCCTCCCCAACGACCAGCAGTGGGAGCAGACACTTTCATAACAACTCAAATTATGCAAAAGTCACAGATGACTTTAAAAAATGCAGAAGAAAAGCCTCAAGTTATTACAAATAACTTGTTAGTTGCATTCAATGTTTGTTCTGCAGCCATATTTATCCTTTTCACTGGTAACTGACCAAGAATAAAAACATGACTGAAAACCTTCTTAGAAACAGTCATCCCACCCCAACACACACAGTGTCACCACGGGACTGTCTGCTTCATACAGGGACACTGCTGGTTTTCTTGTCTCACAAAGAGCAATTTTAGAGAAGTTACATATTGACAAGCACCCTGGGTGAATGTTTGGCTTTAAGGCCTCATTGAACTGTGAATGTGTTCGTCCAGAACAGGTTTATTCTCTTCCATAAGTTTTCCCCAGTGCTTTTCTTCTGCTTATACAGGGCAGGAAAAACATGTTAATTGATTCAAATTTAGAATGTGTTAACATGACTTTCTCAGCCAATGTGGACTGGTCTTTAATGCAGTTGCAATTAGTTAATTTACTTTGTTTCTCCAAAGAAAAAACGTTTTTATCCTGCCTGCCCCAAGACCTGGGTACCATTCCAGATGTAACTGCATTGAACTTTTGTCAGATCAGACTATAGCACTTACCTGGACACTTGAATTTTGCCTCTCACTCCTCTCTCCTAGACTCTTACTTTCAGCACTGTATTTGTGCAGCTGCATGGTTAGCTAGAATGAGGCAACTAATTTCCTTCAGCATGTTGTCTCACAAACAGCTCTGCCAACAACACAGGGAGCAGGCCCAAGACAGGAGTGACCAGCCATCATGGCAGAGGGTAGAAACAAAGGCAGCTTGAACTGCACTGCTGCAGCACACAAACCCAAAGCTTTGCTCCCCTCCTCTGTGCTTTATTCTGCCCATCTGTAAAACCGGCACCACAATTCCTACTTTGTTTTATAAAGCACCTCTTAAAATGAAAGGGCTATCCATTAACATTTCTGTGAATTCACATTACCGACCACCCAGCCCTTTCATAAACCAGGTCCAAGCTGATTCTAAGGACACTGGCACTGTCCCCACCAGCATCTGCTCCCTGGTTTCCCTGCACACCCTGCTCAGGGGTTGTACAATGTCCCCCTCACCACGACAGCCCCAGCTCTGCCAACACACTTCACAGGGTCCTGCTGGGAACCACAATCAGCTTCTAAAAATAAAATTAGCTTCTTAAAGCCTGGTCCCTTCTCTCATCCTCTTTCTAGAAAGATCCCCAAAACAGTCTCACTGGCAAAGTTCAGGGGTAGCAGGCTACACCTGAAAATGAGAATAGATGGTAGAGAAGTGTCAACTGGAAAGCCCTTACACCTGGCTTGCCGCAGCCACCCTTTCCAGGTGTGTTCCAAGCCCTGCTGCGGCACAATAACTCGGTGCTGCACAATTCCCAGCCTTTCCCAATCCACACGTGGGGCACGGCCCGTGCCGCAGCTGCAGGAGCGGACTCCGGGAAGCACCGAGCCCTTTCCGCGAACCGCCGCCCGTGCCCGGCCAGGGAGCTGCGGGGTGGGAGCGGGAGAAGGAGGGGAACCAGCAGCGCTCCAGCCGGGAGAGCTTCCTGCTCTTCCAGATCCAGCAGGGGGAGCACAAAAACGCACAGGTTTTTTGGCCAGAAATGGTTTTTTGGCTACGAACCGCTGGATCGCAACGCTGGACACTCTGCGTTAGGCTGCTCCTACAGTGATGTGTATGCGGTGCGTGACAAGTGCACCACGGACAGAACTCCCGCTCCGAGCAGATCACACCGCAAAAATCAGCTCTGAGGAGGAGCCCACCAGGACAGGCCAGGAAGGCTGCAGGAGCCAGAGGCAGGAAGGGGAGCCTACACAGCAGGGCTGCCAACGCCAGCAATTTTATCGTGTCCCCTGCAGCACTAGGAATTTTTTCCTAAAGCCAGCTCTCCGAAGTCTCATCATCACATAAAAATTTCAGCTTTCAGCTCTTTGTCTGTTTTTTTAAGGGATATATTTATCTCTAGGCTTCCAAAGTTCAAAACCAAAGCTGTAAAAATAAACCCCAAAGATTTAAAAAACAGCAAAAGCGATAAAAGAATCCCCCAAATCTGTTGTCTGTAGTTCATGGGCAAAAGAATCTCAACTCGGGGAATTTCAGATAATTTTACTTTATTTATTGGCAATTAACAACAAACTGTTAATTACCGCTTCTGAAATTGAGGAGGGGGGGAAAAAAAGACTAAGCAGTTCAGCAACCACTGAGGGGAACTCTTCCTGTAGCTTCCCAAGGGTCACTTCAACCCAAAACCTTCCCTCGCCCAGCTGCCCTGGCTTGTGCCATGTCTGACCCTCAGCCCTGCCCCTGCCTTTAGCATGGGCAGCCGCGGGTGTGCCTGAAGCTCCTTCTCTGTCCTTAGGCTACTCCTTGCTCCTTTGTTCCACTTCCCCTGGCCCAGTCTTGCCCAGGGATGCCTTGGTTTGGGTGGCCACAGCCCTCAAGGGTGACCCTCACTGTGCTCTGGGGGCAGACACGATCCCTCAGGGACCCTCCTCAAGGGCAGCCCAGCAATGCCCCTCCCCTGCACCCCCTGCTCCTAAACCCTCCAATTTTGGCCCAATATTAGTATATAGTTTCTACATATTTTCTTTTACATGGTACTCTGTTTCTTAGTCATTTTGCTAAAATTAATGGAAGCGGTCTATATGTATTGAAGGGAAACACCCAGAGCAACCTGTGCATTAAAAGACTTAAAATTAAAGCATTTAAAAATACTGTAAGGCTGAACTGGAGGAAATCCAACAGGGAAGTAACAAGGAGTTCATCTTGAAACCTCCTAATCTCAGCTGTATCACTGCAATGGACTTAGGTCAAGCACAAATAACTTTCCCTGCTTTCTCATCATATCCTGGTTCCAGCTGGTGGCCACCAGATTTCAGGGACAAATTTCTAATAGATCTCTCTGGACCGTCACAGATAGTCCTGGAACCCTGCTTCTTGTCCTCAGCCTTACCCTCTGCAGAAAGCAAGGATGACCCCGGGTATCTCACTGTCTGTACCTCAGCACTTAGTCTGTGCTGGACTTAAATAACTGTAATTAAATCAATCTTTAAAAGTAACCAAGAGTAAATCCTTCTGTTTCCATACACAAAATATCACTTGGACTCCACATACCCATAACAAAAATGAAGAGATTGCAAATAGCAAGCAAACACCCAAACAAATTCTTGAAAAACAAAAATACTGCTAGGATAGAGAGTTAAAGAATGTTGTACAATCTTCCTATGGAAATGCATAAGGCAGGTGTATTTTAGGGTATTTTCCTACTTTCACAAATTATTTTGAAGTTCCAGCATTATTCTCCTTGAACTGTAGAACATGTTCAAACTCAAAATTCCTGTAAAACCACAGCATGTCAGCAATCCCAACTTCTCATTTATCCACAGCTGTAACTGGGTCATAAGTGAAGAACACGAAGTGCTGCTCTTCCTAAATAAGCTTACTGGTCAGCAAGCATACTTCTGCTATGCAAAAACATTAACAAACTTTACAGAGAGTTTAACTATTATATGCAGTCCTTATTAGGTATCATAGCTCTCTCTCAGGACTTTTTAGAAACTTGGTCTTTCTTGAAATTCAAAAGCAACTCAAAATCAACAGTGAGTGTATGTCTGATGAGCATTAGATACCATCCATACTGACAAAGAAATAGCTTGCTAATTTAATAAGAGAAAAGAAAAAACCTGTTATTAAATGAAATAATGCAAAATAGGTGAGGGCTTTGGAGAGGAAAGATGAGAGACAGACTAATGTCCATGCAGGTTGGTGTGTTCCTTCCTGGGCAGAGACAGAACAAGGGAGGAAAGTAAAGCTGGGAAGATCTGTGCGGAGGGAAGCAGGACTGCAACTTTCAACTTTGCCTACACCTAGACTTGGTCCTCAGTAATCCTTATTAAAACAAGAACCAAAAAACACACTAATACATCACACCAAAATGCAGCAGCCAAATGGCTGTAAAACACATTTATCTGATGGAAGAGACAGGATGCACACTCCTTCCAAACACAAGTAGCAGAAAGTCACAGAAAGGGCCAGGCTGCACTGGAACCTGCTGTGTTCTTCACCTGGCAGCTCCTAACACATCCCCCTCCCTGCCCCAGGGAGCCCTGGAGCCAGCCTCCTGCCTTTATCCCAGCAGGGCTCCTCATGCCCAGCAGAGTCCCAGGAAAAGCCTGGGCCAGCACTCTGCACTACCCCATTTCCTCCTGACATCTTTTGTTCCCAAAATAGAAGAAGCGCGCTCTCATAGGGGGCTGCTGCATTGCACAGCGTGGCCACTCAGACACAGTCAAACCGGTGGCTCCTGTATCACACCATTACTACAACCAGTCCTCCAGGGAGATTTCTCAAGCTCACCCTGCTAGGCACAACGCTACCAGGGTACAGCAAAGCAAGAAAGAATCACAGTAATAAGTACGTAAATTTTGCTTTTGTTTTTTTCTCATCAGTGTGTAGAAGCAAAAGTTTTTAGTCATAATTTTCTCAATTAGTTTTCCCAGTTTAAAAAAAAAAAATCAAACAACTAGCTTTAGTTTTTTCCTCTGCATAAACAGAAAGAAAGCCTTCTCAAACCTGTGTTTCACATTATTTAAAAAAAACAAACAAACAAAAAAAACCAAAAACCAAAAAACCCCGAAGTACACATTTTCTCAGCTGCAGAAAGCCATGAATTTGCAATTTCCTTATTTTGAGATGGAAAAGAAAGGTCCAGGTTGTTCTCATACCCTATGCATTTAAGGCTTAACAGCAGCCATCTACAGTATTATGATCTCCAGTTTAGAATAACAAAATCCTTTTCTTCTCCCAAGTTGTTCTCCAAAAATCTAAGGACTGAAAGAACCACTTTTCCAATCCTGCTCTCTTCTTAAGGCTGCATCTAAGATGGGTCCAGTGCACCTAAAAACATGGGCATGAGTAGGCCAAGATTGTTGTAGTCCATGTCTCCACTCTCTTGTCAAAGCTCTGCAAACCCTGCAGTCCCTGGGGCAGTGCTGTACCCCATCTCCCTCCCAGCCCCATACCCCAGATTTGAGGGGCTGCACATGAGTCAATAGAATAGATCAGGGGTTTAGGCAGGAACAGGGAAACAGGACCAGGAGGACAGGCATTCCAGCGTATCTTGGTGAAGCTGTAATCTGATGGAGGTGGCTTTGGCCCAAGCTGAAATAAGAAAGATCTGGTGTGGCTGCCCTGTGCGAGGCAGCGCAGGCAGCTCCTCCTCCAGTGCCTGCTCCAGCCCAACAGCACCCAGCCAGCCACAGTCAGAGTCAGCCTGGGGCTGAAGGGCCCACACCAACCCAGGCTGGCAATTCGCTACCATTTCCCAAGCGACCACAGCAGCCCCGGCTCCTCCCCAGGCCACGGCAGGCAGCAGCACATTAGACTGCATCTGTTTGTAGCAGAGGACTGAGCTGCCAACTCACAGGCATAGGCTAACAAGCACTATTAATCTTGGCTTAAACTGAACCATTGTTCTGGAGATTGGACATCTCTTGTAAAATCCCATTATTAGAGACCATTTGCCATCTATTTCCGTAGAAACTTTTTTAATGTGCTTTGTTCTATTTTAGAAAAAATTTCCCCCTTCCCTTTTCCTTAAGTCCTATTGTACTTACAGAGCCTTAAACAATAATCCACTCAAGCACAACCCTGGAAGTGGCTTGAAGGAACAAAAGCTGCTTCTGGCATAGCCAGTGCATCTGACTCTCCCTGCATACAGCTGCCTGTATAGACTCTGCAGATTTGCAGAGCACCAGCAGCTACTGATTCTCCTCTGCTCCTCCTGTGTGTTGGATACAAAACAAACAGTAAACATGAGAAGTCTACTCAAATTATACGTGCAGCATCAGCTAAGGGTGCAGGTGAGTCACAAGCAAGTTCTGCAGCCTATCTTGCTAAAGGAATAGGGAGAAGACTGACCTTAAAAAGAAGCAGTAGGCATGAGTAAGACAAATTAAAAAAAAAAAAATCTAACTCCAGGGAGACAAGGCAGTGGAAGCAAAGTGTCTCAGGCTCCGTTAAAGAAGATTATTGCCACATCTAGCAGTTAGTACCCACCCAAGTAGAGTGCCATCAACCTAATTCTCAAACGAGACTAGCAGAACAGCGAGACAGGATTAGACATGCTTGTTTTTAACCATTCTTTACTCTCTCTGGTGTATTACTATCAGCACAGCATTGGCATTAAAATTACTACCCTTCAAAATGTGCAGAGCACATTTTTTAATTTTACATGTAGCAGTTATGTCATCTGGGGTTATTTATTTTTTAATATAAAGTGGTATAACATATTTAATCTGTTTTGAGAAAAGAACAAATTGATTTAGTGAGCAGTTCAGGGCTCTCCCTGGAGACACTCAACCACACTCAGAAATCTGGATATAAGTTGAGACTTCGCTAAAGTAATTTTAATTGTAGGTCATAAGAAATGTCAAGATATAAACCACCGAGGAATACTAAAAATTAAGCCATCATCTCAGAGTAACAAATGTCTTATATTTGGCAGCAGAATAATTTCTAAATCTTCACAGCATTTCTCCTTAAGGACAGTAGCAGAGCAAAGGGCTTAGAACTACACACAACATGTGTGCATTAGTTTTGCTGGGGTGTGGGGGCAGAACCCAAAACCTGCATAAAGCGAAAAAACACTGGAGGGAAGGAAACTTACACCACCATCAATGAAAACGTAGTGGTTTATTTTTTTCACTTTGTTTCACTACATCCTGTGTCACTAATCTTTTGTTAATAAACAAGTTTTGGTCTGTTTTGGTCTGAAAATGTTCCTCCCTATGCAGTATGGAACAGGGCTGTGTATACAGCAACATGAATGGGCGAAAATGGAGCACCAAACTGAGGAAATCTGGTTTTTAAGAAAGCTTTCAAAAACAAACAGAAACCTCTTTGTAGCCTTAGATCACTTTCAGAGCTTTGTGCCTAGGTTTTACAAGGAAAAACTTCATTTTTTTTCTTAGCTAAAAAGTACTTCTTAAACAGGTTTCCTGTAGAAGTCACACCCCAACTTCTGCATTTTTGAGCTGGATCCCCAGTTTACCAAAATCCTTTTATAGAACTTAGCTGAAATCCTCAAAATTTTCCTTTGCCCACTTAGCTCAAACAACAGTGATAAGACAGCTCTGACCTTAACAGATCAAAGTGAAAACCTCTCCAGTTTAACCTTCTTAAAACAGAGGAGGTTAAAAATTAAGTGCATTTTCAACACCAAAGAACAGTATCTAAGAGCTCTTACTAAAAGTATCTAAAGAAAACATACATAAACCATTTCATTCTCCCACGTTCTCCAATGTGAAATTTAAAAGGTCAGCAATGTAAAATCAGAACAGCTTTTTTTACCATCTCTGCCTAATAATCTCTTAAACTTGATCAACATACACATTTCCTTTCCTGCCCTTACCTTCCACTCATGGGAGTCGAGATGAGAAGGCTCTTTCCCTGATTTTAGTTAAATCATAATGAAACTCACCAGTGAGCAGCCATTTGAACAGAAAGCAGTTCAAGTGATGTGAAAACCCATATTAAGGGAAACAAGCACATGTATGTGGAAGGAAAAAAAAGTAATTTAACATTCTATATTGCTGCCAGTCAACTCAATTAAAGACATCTAATTTGTTGGCTTTAGCCACTGCCCCTAGCAGGTGTCCCAAGACTTATGGGTGAAATTCCATTTCTCTAAATGCAAAGGTAGGAATTACACACAAGTTTAAATCTATCCTCTGCCAAGTCTATTTTCTTGAGTGACTTCACATCAGCTCACTGAATACCCTAACCACCCTCTTCTGTAATACTAAACACCATGTATATCCAACCCCATGTCTGCATGGGGTGCAGCAGAGGGGCTACTGCCTGCTTTGCCTGCCTGACTGGTGCTGTCATGGCAGGGAAGTGAAGGGCAGGAAAGCTGCAACACTATGACCCAAATAAGATGCAGGCAAACACAATTTTAGACATCCAAGCCTTTAATGCAAATTAATGTCATAGCAATAAAAGCTCCAAAAGGAATAATTGCACAGATGTCTCAGAGGAAGAGTCGTATCTTGGTATTTAATAGCTAGAAGCAGTTTTCCCCCATCTTCTCTTCAGGTCATTTGGTTTCAACAGATAGTGCTCCTTGCTGTCTATCACACAAGCTATTACACAAGTCCTCTCAAACTGGTAGCCCTGGATCCTGGTTTTCTGGTCCCCTGGAGGGCTACAGGGGCCTTCCCTGATGCCAAGCCCTGCCAGGCTGCCCATGTTAAAACTCGAGGTCATCCGCAACATCAGAGAGGCAGCATTACACAACTCATGCTCTGCATGGACATCTGAGCTGGAAAGACAGTAATTTCAAAGCAAGATGCAGTTTGCCTCAAGATCTTCCAAGTTTTACTGCAGGCTGTTCTTAAAATCTTCCACTGATAGCATTTGTAAAGCTAGAATTAATTTTCTGTGACATTGAAAGAGGGAGGGAGAGACCCTAAACAAAACCCCTGTCCTGCCTCACTGACTTCACTCCTTATATCTGCACAAATCCACTCGTTTCCCTGCTGTCCTTGAAAGCCCTTTCTCTGCAACGCACCAAAAGCTTTTAACCCGTATTGAAGCCACTGTCATCCAGCCCCAGCTCCAAACAGGCTCTGCTCTGCCAAAGCCACTGCTCTGCAAGAGGGGAGCCCTGTGAAATGTTGCCCAGACACTCGGGGACGTACGTGGCTGCCACAGCCATTCTGCTGTGTCCCTGCACCAGAGAGGAGCCGGCTGCACCCCGCTGGCCAGGGCTCTGCCACACCTCTGCTTTACAGGGGCACAGGGTGCTCGGTCAAGGAAAGGGCATTTTTTACAAGAAAGGGGACCGAGTTTCAACAACTGAGGCAGAGGCAAGCAGTGCCTTCTGGCAGCTCCTCTCCGGGGGTGGGATGGACATCCGAGCAAGGGTGAATTAGAGGGAGAACAGCTGTTTGTTCAGTGAATGAGTCACAAGACTCAGCTATTAATTCTTCCTCTCAAGAGAATGTGCCCCCATACCAGCCCACCCACCATCCTATAAAACAAACAAATATACAATGGAGGTCAGGGAGGGGGAGCTCAGTAAGAGGAAAGGGGAAAAAAAAAAAGAGGAAAAAACAGCCAAGCATTTAATATTTACATAAGAATGAAATGTTTCATTAATTACATACAGAATCAATTTGCAGCTATTTTCCTTAAATTTCTCAGTCAAACCCACAGATTTGAAACACTTTGAACTATGCTGCACCAGTAATTGTGGATGAATATTTTAGATCAGTCTTGAATCACTGTAGAGCACACACCAAATGAACTAATAAGCTACTCATGGGTGGACTACTAATGTACTTTCTTTCTTTGCTAGACAGATGGAATACAGTCTAAAATCAGTTGAACTGGCCACTGGTAATCTTCAGAAAGGCTTAGAAAAATCTTGAGTTCTACTGTTTTATGAAAAACACCACTCAACAGCCTGCATACATTAGAAAGGAGCTGGCAATACGCAGAAAATGCCAAGGAAGTTTTAGAGATATGAAGGACGAGTCAGGCATTTCATGTGGCTGTAGCCAGCTTTAGAGAGTGACAATGAACAATGCATTGTCAAATGTTTTTAAAGGACTACTGCAAAGCTGGACACCCCTGCCATCTATTTGATATTTATCCCAATACAACCATTTATGGGCAGTCATTTTAAATCACATAATCTGACAGATGTGTTCTAGTTTACAGAAGCATCTGTTGAGTCATCAGGACATCAGAATAGTTAATTGCACTTTAGGGATGCTTTCTGAGATTAAAAGTTGCCTTACTTCAAGCAAATTTTAAGTGTCCTTATAGATTAAACTCCTTTTTCATGTACAAAATTAACATATGTACCCACACTCCAGAGAAACTAATGCATGAAATGTAAAGAATAACTTCCCTCAGGGATCATCTGTTTTCTTCCGCCTCCTGTGCACTGCCTCACACTGTGCTCAGCAATATGGAACAGAAAACAAAAATACAACTTGAATCATGCATGATTCTGAAATATGAACTAAGACATGGCCTGCACTGTCTGGGCAAAGACTAAAGAAGAAGCTGCTTTGGGTCAAGAATTTCTACAAATTGTCTAACAGCTAAAAACTGGGAGATAATGTCTCTTTCTTTTTTTGGCAAAATGCATATAATTATACTTCAGAAAGTTTTATTACTGTTTATTCTAAAAGGAACATAGTACAGGCTGTACCTTTCACCACCACAAGAGTATGTGACAAGCCAGGAAATTCACCCATAAAATTAAACATGGACAGACAGACATGGAGCCATCCTCCAGCTGAAGTTGTACCAATTGCTTCCTATACCATCTGAGGACTGGAATCAAGTAAACTCCATTCATACACATAACTGAATATTTGAATTAAAAAGAACAATACTAGTGGAAGATTCCTATGAGTTTTCAACTATGAGTTTTCAACATGTGTGAGTAGATGTGATCTTCCCCATGATTACAGTCTGAGTTTCTTTGCAACCTCCTGGCTTCCACAGCAGTAAAAGGATTAAGAAAACTTATTTCTTAGAAAGAAAGATCCGTCTTACAAACTTGGATTTAAAACCATTTAGTAGTGCATTTCTCATTTGGTTGGTGTTTCACCAAAAAACCCAACAAACCAGATGAGTCAATCACAAAAGGTATATTTGGCTGTTTCTCCGAGGTGATTCCATCTGCTCTGTAGCTCCCAAACCACAGGGATCCTGTGATTAATTCAATGAACTATTTGGTTTCACTCAAGAAGGGATCATAAAGCTGAAGTGCAAGTGCATAACCAAGAGCATCATACAAGGACACAGACACCAACACTGCATCTGGGCTTTGCTTCCTATAAATCCTGAAGTGACAGCACACCTTAACACCTTAAGTGGACTGTTATTCTTTAGTGTGGAGCAAATCAAACTTGAAGTGAGAGAGTAAAAGTTGAGACAAGCACTGCAGTCATGATTGTGCCATACTTCTGAAGTTGCAGCATATTCCCTTGCTACTAAACCAAACTGAGATTGCTGTTTCAGTTGCATTAAATTATTAGCTAATTAGCCCTGACTAAGGACAACAGTATGTTGATGCTGGCAAGCTGTGAAAAGAACACTTCAGCAAAGAAGATCAATAGCATTTTTTGTCTGGCTTACAATAAGAAAACTGCTGGCCCAGGTTATGAGTTTAAGCCATTTTTCATTTGGCAGACAAGACAGTACTAGTGACAGATCAATACAGTAACTTTATGATAGGCTGCTGCTCCTGCAGATGGCAGGACCATAAACAGGCATCATTTTTAAAGCCTGAAGCAATCCATTACTTGGACAGAAACCACCTGACCTTTTATAATATTTACAGTTTTCTACTGAAAAAGGAAAATCAGAGAACAAAACACAGGTAAATCAGCACAATTAGCTGTCCTGCAAGACAGAAGAGAATATTGCTTGTTTGAAAGTCAGTATTTAAAGTAACAAGCTTTGTGCTGTTTGGGAGATCACATTAAAACCACAAGGTTGGCACCAGGGAACTAGTCATCCCTTCAAAAAGAAAATGTTATTGGGGATCACATACAATGCAATTTCCTTATCTCCTGGTAATGTGTGGTAACATAACCTATTTATTAATCTTTAAGGAAACAATCCCCAAACAAATCAACCACTCTACTGTGTCCTTAAACATTAAACCAGTTCCTTTGAACACCTACAATTACTAGGCATTTGAGAGAATTCAGTTACAAATGGGCAGTTATTTCTCCCATACTGCAGTACATAGCACTTGCACATACAGTTTCTTATTCTGCACAGTATTGGGATTGCTGGGATTGACTACAGTGTTCCACTATTTTAACAAAGGCAAAGTAAAACAAGAGAAAGGTTTTAAAATTCTGGAGTTTTTTATGGCAAGACTTCTAGCTGAAGAGAATGTAAAGGACAGCACCTTAATAAATTATTCAGGCCGCATCTTCAGATAAGGACCCAGGTGGAGCATCTGGCCCTATACTTATGGTCTTCTCTTTACTATAAACATGAAATAACCACAGAATATGGTGAATCAATCATACACCAGCTTGCCTCTGCCTCTCTGTCTGAGGCTGGTTTGTGTCAATTACTACAGAAATATCTGCTTAAGCAGGAAAGTAATTTTACAAAAGCACATTGGGTTCATGGGCTGTCATCAATACTTTTTGGTTGCTGCAAGTAAGTAATTAACATTAATGTCAACATAAAGGATAGAAGGAGGAGGAACATATTAACAAGCACAATATAAAAACTGAGCTGGCTGATTCTTCCCCATACAGTACTGCCATGAAACTGGCTCCTAGTCCATGCCTGAAAAATGAGTTATTATTAATTTGATCACTAATTTTACTTTGCATGATGTAAGCAAACAGCAGTACATTTCCCCCTTAACGAATGCCAATTATACACAACATTAGTTTAAAATACAACAGAATAGCACACAAACCAGAAGTCTTTTGACTGGGCTCCACTCATGCTAAGAATAACTTGGCACACACGTACATGATGCTAAATCTGCCAATGATTTGCTTTGCTCCAAAACTCCCCCCTCCGCTTCTTCTACAAGATCCTAAATACATGAAGCTGCCTTAAAGCAGGAAACCTACGTATTGAACCTATTTTTAAAACAAATTGAATTTCTCTGAGCTCAAATGCAAGGGACGGTTTCAGCAGTTTCATGTTTATAATCCCATGCATTTTCAGCAGGCACAAGGGCTCTTTATTCCCAACTGTGCACAGACGCTGCCCGTCACATCTGCCAGCCCACAGCACTTGGGCTCAGCCCAGAGACTCTGTCAGCCTTCTGCAAAATCACTGGTGCAAACACACAAAGCAGCAGCCCGTGGTTTTGATTCACAGGACACAAAATGTCCTTAGAGATAACGTCACCAGGACCATGCTAAAAAGACACTAAATTCACTGGCTTGGGTTTTGGTTGGGGGGAGGGTGGGGGTGTTTAAATCTTTTTTTCAAGGGTACTAGGTTTTTGTTTGCAAATCCCCCACTCCGCAACATTCAAAAGTAAAACAAAAATTGCAGCACTCAGAAATAATTACTGATGCCTCTTTCACAGTGCCTCAATGACATGGTGTCAATTTTAAGACAATCCAAAGCATTTCCTTCATGCCACAGCATGTGGATGCAGGTAGTGACCTTACATTGGCTATTGCAGAACTCTGGTTCAGCCTCAGCATGCCTGGGATGCACATCCCATTTCAGCTGACTGCCACCTCTGGGAAGGAGGAAGGGCAACTGGGTTTGGCAGAGTTGAGCTGCATGGCCACTAGCTAAAAGCAGTGTTAGGAGGGATTATACAACCTGGCATCGGGCTGCTAGCAGAGAGAGTTCAAAGGGAGGCAAGGGCTGTGCCTGAAATGAGGGGGAAGAGAGCCCCCACCATCAAGTGGGGACAAGGCCATGCTCCTCCTGCACTCTGATGGGTGGTTGCTTCCTTTTTCGTCCACTGACTCCTCTGAAAATATGCCCATATTTCCACTTATGCTTTCTTTTTTTTTCCCCTATAGCCTATTGCATCTAAGATCCATTACTCTAATTCCTTTTCAGTAAAGTCCTCACTACAATGAGGACCTTCTCTTATTTTCCCTCTGTCACTGTTAAGATTCAAACTAAACCCTTACAACCCAGACTACTCCCTGCACATTGCTGCTCTGTCCCTTCTTCCATCAAATTCCCTGGACTTTTTGTACTGAGTTTTAGTCAATAATGATATTAACTCCCCTTATTCCTATTTTACTATTAAAATGACATGGTTCTTGTCTGAAGATAAGACCATATAAGCAGCTTTATAAACTTTAACATTAGCATCAATGAAACCTCATTCAGGACCTCAGCAATTTCTTGTTGAAGAATATATAATTCACAAATCCACAAATACAAATGACCATGCAGCAACTCTGCTACTGTTCATGAGGTTAATTAAGTTGTAGGGAAAGAAAAGCAGGCTTCCAACATCATACCAAACTTCCTTGTCATTATAGTTCCAGACTTTACATTAGCTACAAAAACCACAAGCAACACCTCATTATCTATTTTTCTTTCCTAAAAAAACCTCCTTGAAAAGTTATGTCTTAACACTTGCTTCACACCCATTCAAAAAAACCTCAAAAACCCAAAAGCACCTCAAGAAAACCTCTTTGTGTTTTGGAGATTGCATTCATGTGAGAGATATTCAATATTTGCTACTTTAATAAAAGCATAAACTATTAGCTGGATAGTAAAGCACTTATGAAAGACATCACCTCTTTCTTATGTATAGTCCCACAATCATATTCACCTCCATGATGGTGACCACAAGGCAAGCTCACAATGCATATAACAACACAAATCAGGAAACTCAAAGTAGTGCATTCACATTGCACATTGTCTGCACCACCATCCACCAGAGCCAATCCTTTCGAGCGTAATAAAGTGAAGGTATTATAATTAGAGAGTTCATAATGCCATTTAATCAAGTGTGGAGCTGAAGCACAGTGGGTTTTATACCAAAGACAAAACCACATGAAGCACTATAATGTTGAGTGCAAGAAAGGGCACACATATTCTTCAGGGAAAATAACAAGTTACTACAAAGCCCTGTTTGTTTTCAAGTACTCAGTCTAGAGTTTGCATACTAGGTAATTTTGTATCATGAAAATAAGTTATTTCATAAACTGAAAATGAAGTAAGACCACAAAAATGTCTTTTGATTCTTACAGATAGAAAACTCCAGTTTCAAGTTCTTTATTTGTGAATTAATTCTTTGTAGTTTTACTGGAAGAATTAATTGTGCTTCAACAATATTATAATTCTTTTTTTACTGCAGGTTATTATTTACAAAGTGCTTTATAATAACTAACCAGTTTCTGTGACACCTGTAGCAGTGTCAAAAAAACTCAAAAAACAGTGTCAAAAACCATCAAAAATAGTTTCCATTTTATGTATGGAGAAACTTGCTTGACAAACACAGGAGCACCACCAAATGTTCCAAAAAACCCTCATGGGAATCAGAGCACAAAGTGTTACAGACCTTATCTTGATCTTGATTTAGGATTGTCAGAGGCCAAATATAATTTTTCCTTTCAATACATAAAGAACAATAAATATCCCTAAACTATGTATCCAATACATTAGGTAAATCTAAAACCACACAAGCAACATTTGGAAAAACCTAGCAGAAAAATGATGTGGCAGCACAGGGCTTCCAAAACTACTCGTGGGCAAGTGAGAGTCTTCAGACTACAGCATTATTTAAAGATTACACATATAATCACATTTTCAAATGGCTGCAGATCAAGAAATGAAAAGGTCTGAGCTAAAACAGAGTCTGATTTAACAGCCATAAAGGCTGCAAAAAAGACTCCCATTGGCTTTAGCCAGCAATGGTTGTACCCTGGACACACCACAAGCAATTTCCCTGTGCCTTTCAGCTTATTTGTATGACAGCTCTGCACTCAGCTGATCCCAAAATAGCAAGGAGCGACCTTTCGTCTGCCTGGGTGCTCTGCACAGACACCAGCACGACAACCCTAATGGCCAAGAAAGGACTCTGCAGACTGAGAGCCAATTTCATCATACACTGTAGACTCCTACACAACCTTTGCCACCTCTAGAGAAGCACTGGATCACAAACCATATACCTTACCATATTTTCAAAGTTTTACAGACTAGTTTCTTCCTCCCCTGCCCACCATGCTCAAGTTCTTTTTCATAATTGCATGTTTAAAACAAGAAAGCCAAAGAGATCACATGCTTTTATTGCTAATTCCCACCTAGCTCATTAATTTAAGAACTTACATTTATTTTATTGGGTCATTTACACATTTAGAATACTTAGGTGCTTAAGTTCTGTAGGAATGAGTATTCCAAAACATCTCCTCTGTCCTGAAAGGAAAATTATATGTTTGCACATCTGCACTCTAATAAGTATTACTTGAAACATGGGAGAATGCTTAAAACAAAAGAAAAATACAATTTACAGTACACAAAAAAAAAAAAAAAAGGCAGGACAAATAATTTAACCCTCCCTTAACAGACATACATCATAATTCACAGCTTTGAAATGGATTAAATAAAAGTCTACTCTATATTAGTGGAGATACATGTCTGTCACCTTAATTTCCAATATGCTATTTTTCCATAACTATGGGGTATATTCCCACTTCAGACAAGGAATATTTAGGCACATGATGTTAAGCACAAAATTTGAGGAACATGAATCAAGTCAAAATGTTGCAAAACACTTTAACCACAAACTGTAGCTCCCATCGAACAGGACACAGCTGAGATAAAAAGCATGCTGTTCTAATATCCTTAGGGGTTTATCCTGCCAGCACTAACTGATAGTTTTGCTTATGAGGGACACTGGCAAAACAGAGCAATAACAAGGACAAAATGTCCCTGAGATCCTTCATTGAAGCAGGTAATTTTAATGAATGCTTCACTCTACTGATTTGACTGCGCCATGATACTAACCTGTTTAGATTCCCATCCATGTCACTCTGCTTGCATGTTTAGTGTTGATTCCACAAACATCCCACAAGGCCATTTACACCAAAGAGTATGTTGGCTGTACTGACTACATACCTCAGATGCCATCCATGTCTGTCTTTCAGAAAGTCTGCAGCACCTTGTTTCAAAGTCAAGCTTTTTAAGAGCTACAAACTGGCAAACACAAAAATCAACACCCAAATCCAAAACTGAAGTATCCTATTTTTTGGTATGTTCTATAGAAAATTTTCATTTTATTATTTTCTCTTGCTCTGTTAATGGCTATCTAAAATATTAGCCCTTTACTTGCATCATAGTTTCTTGTTAATGTATCAAAGTGAAAACCAAAGGCAGCTGTTCGACATGGATTAAAACTATTTGGCATCCAGTTCAAATAAGTGAGTGTTCCACACCTAAATGCATTGCATCACACCTCCTATTTTTTTTTATTTCACTCACTTGAATTTTCCCTTAAGCAAGACACTAGAATAATGACTTAATTGTTACAATTACTGACAATGACCCTAAGAAGGTGACAGCATTTTGATCCCATTTGATTACATTAGTCTTAATAGATCCTAATGAAAATACAAGTAAATCCTTTTTCTTATCACTCATTCTCATTATTTTCAGCAGTCACTATAACTTAACTGCTCAAAGGGCTTTAAAGCACACACAGAGCACAAATGAAAGAACTAGCCTTTCCGATACACCTTTAATTTAATTCACTGAACAAGTTTAGGGAAACTAAAAATGAATACCCAAGTGTCCCAAGATAGACCTGTCAGAGTGCCAACTGGGGTTAACCCTGTACAACACTGACAACACAGCAGTAGCCCACAGGAGAAAAGACCCATGAAGGTGTCCACCCAAGAGCTCACATTCTAAGCAAAATCAAATAATGCCTGGAAGGGCATAAAAGAAAATAAATATGACTATTATTACTGACCGACTTCTTGCTGACACTGCAGAAGTACTGAGGAGTTAGGTGGAATTTGAGCCGAGCAAGCAGGGAAAGGAAAATCTTATAAGGAAGCATGTCCCATGTGCAGGTGAGGCCAGCAAAGGAGTGAAGACTGTCATGGGAGAAGCAGGTGGCCAGAGCATCAAGACACACACACTACTGAAGGAACAGCCTTCTGGCAAAGATGGTCACCTTCAGGTGCTCACAGCCACAGTGCCTGGAATTGCTCTGGCAAGCCAAACACAAATGCACAGCTCCAGTGGGTAGCTGTCATCTGTATTTCCCTATCAGATGGCACCTTTAGAAAACAGGGGTCCTGACGTGAGAAATCAGAGTAGCCCACAAATGAGCCAACTGTGATGAAATCTGGTTTGACTGCGGAGGTCAGGACAGCTCGTCAGCCAGCTGCTCTGCTATGTAAGTGTAACGAGACACTCGCAGCTTGCTGCCCCTCCAGTGTAATTGCACATCTTGTTCTTTGTAATCATCCTTACCACTTATACGCTGCCGTAGAGACAGAACTAATCCTCCCAGATCCCACTGAAAGGCAGGCAGAAAGTATCACCATCTCCATTTTGCAAATGGAGAGAAATATATACTGCCTACAGGAGTCAGTTAATGAGTGGAATAACCTGATGCACTTCCACAGGCCTGGGAGGATTCAGCCTCATGCTTCACCAGTGGCTAACGTGGCCAGCAGAGGTCAAGTCATTTGTCAAAAGCCATAGGGTGTTATTGGGAGATATAGGATGAAAACTTTTGAGTGCTGAAGCGTGCTTTGTTCTCAGGCCACTGTAAAGAACACACCCAGTAAATACCTTTGACAGGTTGATTTGGGATTATTTTTTTCCTGGAGTTTGGGGGCCTAAAGGTTTTCTTGTCATCATTTTGGGGTTTGTTTGTTAGTAAACCAATCCATAAGGTATTCTAATTAAAAATAAACTAAAAATTTTGCTACAGTTTCTCAAGTAGAAAAACTATCCATAGTTTTATCAATCCTAAAAATGAGTACAATTATTACTTGGTTTCTGCAGCATCCAGAAAATAAAATGATAGCTAGTACCAGAAGAGAGAAAGTGACTTATAAATGAAATGTGTGGAAAAAAAAAGGGCAGCAAATGATGTGATGTATAAACAGGAAATAATAAAATGAGAAAGTAGCATGATATCTTTTTTGTTGTCATGAGGCCACAAATGCCCTGGTAGATGAAGAAAGTTTTAACAGCCACTTATTATTATTTTTAAGGTCTCAAAAAAACACCTAAAATTGGATAAATGTAAATGGCTATTTGTGTTTAAAGCCAAACATGATCAATAATAACCAACCAACCATCCAAACTTCCAAGACAATAATGAAATAACATTAGTTGTTCTTTAAACTGTTCTGCAACACTTGATTTACATTTTCCTTCTCTAAGGGATTTAGCATTGCTAGGAATTTTGGGAATGGAAAATGATCCTATCAGCTCGGTTTAAACAATCATCTGATTCCAAAAAGGAAGGTTTTAAATGCAATTATTAACACAAGGCCAAGAGCGAGGTTGGGGAAGTGATGCTGCATTATTTTCAGATCCACTGCTACTGCTCAGTCCCTTTTCAAGGTACATCACCCATCAAAGTAGGAGGAACACACCTTACAACCCTGCACTGAAGTTGCTTCTCATCAGCAGGAAATATTCACAAAGCCATTTTAAGACATGGATTGATAGTTTTAGCCAGGTGCACAGACAGAAACATCAACACAGTGGCTAACTAGATAAACGCTCCCCCCACACTGTCTTTATGCTGCTGAGAATTTTTGCATCTCTTGCTCATGTTCTTTTTTTAAATTCTCTGCTTGAACAAAAAACAGAAAGGTGATTTTTCATCAGCCTTAAAGGAATCTTCTCCAAACATCTTAGTCTTGGGTGGGAGGTGAAAGGAGAGGATGTACCTCAAGAACTAAGCTGAGCAGCCAGCTGTTCCAACCAGCCTTTCCTCTGGTAAGGCACAAGCTAGAACAGCACATTTCCCTTTTTAGCACTGAACAAACAGTTCAATACCTGCTCATCTCATGCATCTGTACCAAAAAAAAAAAAAAAAAAAGGCATGATTGTTTGCTTGTTGGTTGCTTATTTTGAGGACGTCTGCTGAAGGAAGTTTCGGTTTCATGGAAGGCACTGAGGCTTATTTTCTGTTTGTGGATGCCAACAGGATTCATTACTGTAAAGCACGATTTCTCTGCTTATATTTAAAAAAAATTGTTTGGCTTTAGAAATAGATACAGGATTGAATATACCTTACACAGCTGAACCCAGAAGACATGAAGGTGAATTATGTGACACTATGTATCTGAAAACCAACATTAACATAAAAAATAACTTTCAGATAATCAATCCAGCTTGTTTACTGAACTACCTGGCTAACTGCCAAAAGACAGTGATTTCAAGGGGTTTTTATAGATTCACTCAGAAAATCAAGAATCCATTTGCTAGAATAGGACTCACAATTCACCAACTCCTTAAGACAAAGGAAATTGATTAGATTGTACCTTTTCTCAATCTTCGGTTACACAGCTTTACAGCCGAAACATATCTCGGGATAAAGCACCTCGCCTGTTTACATTACCTTTCATGTTTCCACATGCACAATTTGCCTACCAGTTTTTAGGGATTATGTAAATAGTTATTAACGTCATGTGGTTTTAACTACTAGGAGAAAATCCCAGATAAAATTGCTCACCAAATGACCTTTATAGCTTTCCTTTAGCACGCAAAATTAAGCAAGAAAGTCATGTAATAATCATACGTGCTTTTTAAGTAACATTATTTCAGAGGGAATGTCTTCTTTTTAAAGAAATAAAGCTGAGTTTGCATAAACCACTAAGGTTTGCACAAACCACTAAGACACTCAGATCAGAAGACACACTCCACAAAAATCTAGTATCAAAGTACATAAACATAAAATATTTCCACACATTTTAGGGCCCCCAGAAATTATAACAATCTCCTAAACTGATCTCTCCACTCCCACTAATAATCATTTAGTACTGCAGTGATCTCTGAGCCACAGTGCACTTGGATCATTCTTGTATTATATAGCACATAAACACATTTTAAAAGCTTGTTACAGATATAAATATATGTATACTACAGGCAGGTAGAAGTCTTGTAAGATGAAGTCAGAAAAAAATAGTATTTTTGTTATTTTTAACAACATGAAAGTTGGTTTTTTTTCCTAGCAAAAAGAATTCTGACTTCTCATTGTGGGACTGTAAATGAAATTCATCAGTTGTTTGTTTGGTTCTGTTTTGTTTGTTTTTTCACCAACAAGTGGAACTATTTTGGGCCAAAAACTGAGGAGGGAGAGGGGGGAAAGGAAGAATAGCAAAAAAGCCAAACCAACCACCCCAGGGTGCCTTGAGACAGCAGATACACATTTTCCAGCTCCAGTTACCTTGTAACAACACTGAAAGTTTCATTTTATTAGGATGCCAGACCTGGCAGCAGGGCACAAGAGGGCCAGAAAAGGGCCTTACTAGTCAGGGCGTGGCTGTGAGGTGAGCCCAAGCACAGCCTGCTAGTCAACACCCAATCCCAGCTATTCAGGATAAAGGCACACACAAGCCGCCTGCCTCAGTTTCTCCACCTCAAGCAACAACATTTACCCACCTCACACCAGAGCCCAGAAAAGGTTGAATCATGTGTGCAAAGTGCTTTTAGAATGAAAGCACACTTTATTTCTCTCCTTTCAGCAGTGGCAGTCAAGCTCACAGAAATCTGAGTAGCCGGGAGCTTCCTATTCAGCCAGTTATAAAAGTCACGGTTCTCCCGATAGCTGTGCGTGACCCACTTCTGCACCTCCAGCCTGCCGCAGCACTATTTAAATGTCGAGGAGTTTATCAGTATAAAACTGAAATGTTAAGGGGGGAAACGTATTAGTGGGGACAGGAAAAGGCAAAATTTATGACACATAAAAGGCACTGCTTATTCAGATGAAATTTATTATATCCCATTTGAGTTAAAATATCACATATGTATGAGACCTTAATGAAACCATAATCCAGACGGGAGCGGGGAGAGGGCTGAGCGAGCTGCGCGCTTGTGCAGAAGAAATTTGCTCCTGAAGCCTGGCAGGCAGAGGCGTAACCAGCTGCCTGTCTGCCTGTGTGCTCATGGCCAGCATCATCAACGCAAAAACAAAGATCCCTAAGGCCCTGGAAATTAATGGAAGTGAATTGTGGAAACAAACCGACAAAGGAAGATGTATCAAAGGTTTCAAATCTATTCAGTATTAGATGTTGCGGGGTAAAGGCACAGCTGATTAGTGCTAAGCCTGGCTCTCACTGCCTGCGTGCACAGCAAGTACCAAGACAGAAACCCAAACCCTGTGGGATGCTTCAGCAGTTTTCAAGACAAAAATGTGAAAACAACCATTCCCAAAGAGTTTGGGGAATGGTTGTTTTCACATTTTTGTGAAAAGGCTCTTCGGCAGATTATTTTAACCAAGAGGGTTTAGTCTATTCCATCCCTTACACAGGAGGCTTGGAGCTTCCCTTACCCTTCCTGTGGATGAGGCATGGATACCACTGCTGGTTATTTGCAGATGAAGGAGTAGGAGGACAGCAACTGGATTCCTGTTCAGTCCTATTAAACAAGTAGTGCTATAACAGAGCACAATGAGTCTGGCCACTGCCCTTTGTGCTGAAGCTGCCAGTGACTCACTAGCCAGCACACATGTACACTTACACAACCCTGTATAAGATGCACTACAACTGAACTTCTGTTCAGAGTGGGAAGCCTCCTTTTCAGAGGCTTCTTCCCACACTGCTGCTCCACCCTCTCTTGTCCACCTCTGACCAGCATAGGACTGTACAAGGGAAGTTTGTATTTACAGCCTGCTGCTGGCATCACTGTCAAGAACAAAATTCTGAATTTTTTCAGTAGCATCTTTCCCTTGTAGTTCCTCCCTCTGCAAATACAGCACAAGCTATGCACATCTTTTTTTCAGTTCATACTGCTACTGCAGAGAAAAATTTCAAATGCTGAATTAAAGAAGTCATCGTTCAAGGTGCCTGTTATCAATTGACTATGTCACCAAGAAATACTATTTTTTTAAAAATTACTGAATACTTATTTGCTAGATATTTTAATTACTAAATATTTCCAGAATGCAGATAGCTGTCTTCAACACCAGTTAACTATGGCAGCACTTACAGGAGCCACTCTGATGTCAACTGCTCATAGAGCGTGTTACAGACTGCTGAAGCTCAGAGACCTGAAATTGCACATCAACTGCTGTCCTGGGAAGGCTTCTCCTAGCACTCACTGGCATCGTCTATCTTATGTCTTTTACTTGCAAGTAAAAAATCTTACTGTTTTTGATCCTTATTCCTAAAACAATTAAAGCACAAAAAGCCAGGACATATGTTCCTGCAGAACACAAGCCAGACAGATAAGGACAGACAAACTTAACTCTACATTCCCTTGTTCTGAACAAGGTGAAATTTTGAGAAAATCCATATGAGAAGTATTAAATCAATATCCTATGTTTGGCTTACACCTGTTTACAAGCCACATACTTTGTTAAACTTGCAAGTTGATATTAAGTGTTACTATTGAAGCAAGTAAATATGGGCATTATTCTTCAAACAGCAGCAAACTTATAAACCAAGAAATATACTGCATTTCTAAATAGCACAAAGAAATCCTGTGGATCAATTTCTGAGCATCTAAAATGAATTTTCCCTTCAAAAAGACTAATAATGTCCATACGGACACATATACATGACTGCAGGCGTTGTTAGAGATCTAACATACAGGGTAGCCTTAACAACAATGGTCAGAATTTAGGAATTCTTGAAATTAATGTGTCATACAAAGAATAAAACACTGACAGCTAAGCAGATTATAACGCTTCTTAAAATGCAAGTTAACAACAGCTAAATTGTATTAATGCTTTTACATCATTATTTTCTGAAATACAACACACCTACTGTATTGAAAATAGGAACTTTTCAGAAAACAATGAATAATCTGGTCCAGGTCTGTGAGAATAAAAAAGTACAAGAAACAAGATATCTTAGCATGGGCAAATATTAAAAAAACACCACCCAAATGTAACAAAAATAAATACCATATCAATCAGCAGTAGTCTGTTTTTATATTTTTTAAAATACCGTAATTCACAATACTGGTTTGCAATTGCTGAGTTAGAGTATCAAATGTATGACTTCACCATAAGCTTCATTGTAAGCAATGCTTCCATCTCCTGGAGTTTGGGGGTTATCTGAAAAGACAGTATCTAGAATATGTGGCCACTGAAGCAGTAAGAAGCAGTAGTCAGAGGATTTTCCTCTAGATACCTTCCTGTTTGCTCTGTACAAACATCTTACGTGGTGATATTGTCTGGTAGGAAATGCTGCCTCTCTGAGTCTAGACCAGCACTAGGGTGGTCTAGACTTGGAGAGTCCCAAATGCCTACAGAGGGACCAGGTGCCCAACTCCTGGCCAGACATGGGATTGGTGGCACTGCCTCGTGCTCTGCAGTGAAATAAACAGCTTGTTACCAGACTGTGAATTTTCACCGTCCCTTCTAAACTCGCTCAAATTAGGAAGTGCCCCTAGATAAGCCAAGGTGCAAGAGGGACTTGCAAAAGTAGATGCTGTGATTTGTGCTAACGAGACAGAAATAGCAGCATGACGGGGACCCGCGTACACGATATGACACGTGCAGCTGTCTAAATAGCTCTGCTGCCACTGTCACTGCGTGCTAATGGCATTCCCTTCTGCTCGGCCTCGTCTCTCCACTTTACACAAGAGCTTAAAAATTCAGGCCCTTCCAGTTTCACCTAGACTGAACTATTTATTTCAGCAAATAGGAAAAATAGCCATACAACTGGTTAAAATATCACTCCTTTGGAAAGGAGTGGGAAAAAAGCTTGGATCACATGGCATAAACTTACATAAGTATCTCTTATTTTGGGTCTATTAAAGAAATGGTGGCAAATTTTTGGTTTTAATTCATCTTTATGGAGGTCCTTTTCAAAGGAAATAAAAGCACTTACATCTTCTATACATCAACAATCAATGAAATATTGTTAAAATAACAAAGGAGGATTTTTTTTTTACCTGTCCTCTCCTTAGGAACATATTTTATTGGATAAACTACTTTGTGGTGAAGTACTGTGTGCATTTTGTGCTCTTTTAAGTATGAAATGTCTTAGAACAATTTCAAGCACAAGAACTCAAGTTAGAAATATCCCCAGTAATTTACCAGTCCAACAGATGTATGCCCATAGTGCTGTCATGTCTCTTAAATTTAAAATCTTCCATTAATTTCAAGGGAAGAAAGAAAGTTTTTTTTTTTTAAGTTTATACTCTTAATTGCATTGTAATTCCAGCATAATGTTGGATGCAGCACTCCTACAACTTCAGTTGCTTTTTCATAGTACGTATGAAACATATAAGATATCAAGAGCTAAAAATGTCAGCCAAAAGACCTTTCTTCTCTAAGTGATTACATGTCCCTACAAAACATATTACTCCGTGCCAGAAAAATCCAGGTCAAATCAATTTAGGAGGTTTTGGGAGCATAAACGTTTGGTAAATTCTAGATGCCATCACAGCAACTTGGACCTAGACTTCTATTTCAGATTCTAAACTAGAGAGAAATTTTACACAGACCAAGACAAAAAACAGAAGCTTATTTGTGATTGGATTGTGGTACCACAGCATTAGAAACCAGCTAAATACAGTAAAATACACACAGCTTTTTTAGTAGCCAACAAGAAGAATGCTAAAGCAGAAATTAATCTACCTTGCTAGCATAAAACATTTCTAGTGGAATACAGGGCATCTCTGGGTCTGTCACCTGCCAGATGGACTCTGCTGTGCACAATAAACAGAAGAGCTCCCACCACAGGCACCAGTGATCAGAACTCAGGCAATCAGCCACCAAAGAGCAATCCAGGCACTGCAGTGCCTTCTCCTAAAACATCTACGTGGCAAACAGAAAGCATTTGCTCTCAACCAGTATCATTTTGGGTGTAGGGAGCAATGACTCCAATCAGCTTTTGTAGACAGGAAAGAAAATAGACATGGTCAGCCCTTGTATATGAGGGCTTTTTACCAGCTCTAAATTCTCTTAAGACTATTGCTTCAAAGGAAATTAAACCTAGATGTCAAAAGCAATGCAGAAAAATCACTTCCCAAAAGCAAGCATTTCTTTGCCAGCATATTGACAAAGCACCAAATGCATTCAGAGCCCATAGAAATGTAGCAGGCTGAAGACTTACAGATTCTTGTTTAAAGAAAAAAAAAACAAACCAAAATAAACCAAACTACCTTGTATGTGGCTTAAAAGGGAACTGCATACATAGATATCCCATTAAAGATTGAGCTATTCTATCTCAGGCAGTTAGAAGAAAAGCAATCTTTATGCCTGCCAGCCTAATACAAAAGTCAGAGCCCAAGATTCCTACTTGGCCTCGGCTGCAGGACAAGTTCATATCCCATGCAAGGAGACCACAGTCACCTGTGCACTGCCCCATTCAGTGCCACAGGGCATTGCCCACTGCTGGCAGTGCCGTGCACCTGGGCAGGAAGGACAGGTGAGAGGGGAGAAAGGCAAGTTTGATGGAAACATTCAACATCTGTGTAAATTAATGAGTTCAACTTAATTATCTCCCAACAGAAAGATTAAATAGGGTGCAACTGGTGATATGAAATCATCCTAATGGGTTCCACTGCTTGAATCCACCACTCATCAAGCTGAATTGATTTTTAAACAGTGGAAATTCAAACAACTCCCATGAGAAAGTAACACAATTCCCATCTCAATCAAATACATTGTAATAGTTACATATGAAATGTGATTTTTCAAGAGGAAGAGTAGATTATTTCTCCATCTTCCCTTTCTGTAGACCTGTGAATTGATGGTATTATCAGTCAATGTTGGAATACCAGCATACACTGAGGATGTGAAGTGTACAAGCACACTATGAAGAGTATTCTGCAAATAACTCAAAAGTGCACTTATAAATAAAGGCAGTGGCTCGGTATTACGAGCACTCGTTTTTCAAGCAGGACAGTTAGCATATTGTTAAGGTCATTATAATCCCAATCTTCTAGAAATAAACTTGCAAGTATGCAAATGTCCTTAAAGTAATTTAAGATAGCAATTAATTTATATTTAATAGTATGTTCCCAGAGCAAATATTTAACATTCTGCTGCTAATTTTGAGTATCCAACTGAGCTACTTCAAGTGTACCAGAATTCAGAATGTATCATAAATCCTTTACACAGTTTTTACTTCAGCATGAACAATTTTTGAGCAAAAATCACTACTGAGTTCAAGGAAGCCCTGATTTCAGAAAAAAAAGGCTGTGTATTTTAATTAAAAGACCTCCCACTGTTGTACAAAACTAATCCCCATCTTTTCACATGTATATGAGAAAATTCCTACATAAATACATGAAATATCATATATCTTCTTGAATAAGTTTTTCTGCCATGACCTCTGAAGACAGATTTAACTTCAACTATTTCCACTTAATTTCATCAGAAAAAGATATTAAAAAATATGTATCTACAACTGAAAATAACTAACTAGAACTGAGGTGCTGCCTGACAAGTCCTATCTCAGATGTGATTAATGTGCTGCCAATTTGCCAAAAGAGGGTCCATTTATCTGCTCAGTGGGCAAGCAAACATTTGTGAGAACAATTGGTATCTAGCAAGGCAGCCACAGAGTGAGTGGTCATCAGGTGTTAAGTAGCAACTGACATTTTAAATGGAATCCAAGGGCTGTCAGCATCAAAGGTTCACTGACCTGGAGCAAGTGGAGGAAAGGTAAAGGGAAGGGAGCAAATGAAACAGCTGGATGTCTTCTCAGTGGTACCTCTGTCTAATCTTATTTTTGCTAATCAATACCAAAACAAAGTATTTCCAATATTGGTTCTTTGTAGTAATTCTTCATTAGATCATACTTGCATGAAAGGAAACCAAACTTACACAGCTTTAGAGTGAGGCTCTATTCCAGGTGACATCAAAGACTGAAACAGGAGGGGAAAATAAAAAGGAAAATAAGAAAAACACACCCCGTGCAATGTTAAATACCTAACAGGAGATGACAAATCAAATGGGAATTACTGTGGTAAAAACATAATTAAAAACTTGATTGAAGTTAAACAGAATTTACATAACACTACAAATTAACTTTACGCTGAAAGTATTCACTGGGAAAGCAATAAAAAGGCATTTCATTAGTAATCTATATTTAAACAATATGTACAATAGAGTTGTTCTAATGAGAAATGTAGGGTTTTTAATAACAGCAGTTTCCAATGGCTGCCAAGAGACACTGCTATCACAGAGATCTCTGCACATAAACAAACAATCTTTGGCAACACCATGTGTGGATTGTAGCCCTGAGACCCAGCACAGGTTGGTGCTTTACAGCTTCTTGTTATAAATTAACTGCTTTAAAACCACTGGTACACAGCCCTGGACTACCCATTCATACTGGGCCTCCTGACCTCAGGTGAAGGCACAGCCCAATTTTAGCAGAAGCAGGATCTCTGCTTTTCTTTAAGTTTTCCTTCTTAAAAATGTATTACATTTTCAAAACTACACATCTGTTGCTATGACATTTGATTCCCATTCCTTCAGAGACACAAACTATTTGTGATAGTGATGAAGAATCATATTGCAGTCATTAACTAAGTCATATAACATTAAATTACTAGTAAAATAGTGATAATGAAAATAGTACTAAAGGCACATTAAATAGAAACTACCAGAGGTGTATAATTTGCTCCAAATGCTAATGACAAAACACAGACAGAAGAAATGAACTACTAAAATCCCAAGATGGAAACTTCCTACAACCCATGATGGAAAAGAGAAATACAGTTCATACCAGACTTCAGAAGGAATCCAGAAAGATCCCATTCCCTTAACAATTTCTCACTTTTTCCTTGTATCAGTCAAACATGTTTTGGCATTTTTCAAGCTGCAGATTCTTCAAAAATTCTGCTGAAAGTTTAACAGGCTCGTGGCAACGACCCTGCTTGGTCACCTTTTATAAATAATCCAGTTGTCTCCTCAGGTCACCCAACCACAATCTTAGACCCATGTCATAAAAACAGTGGGGTAGTTCACATCAATACTGTTTCCAGATTTTTGCTTTTTAAATCTAGTGCCAAAGGCTACAATTTCAAAAAAAGGATTTTGCTGCCTTCAGGTAGAGGTAGATACTCCTGACAGCTTCTGACTAGATTTGGGGTGTTGACACTCAAGAGGCAGCTTGCTGCCTTTCTCTACTGAAACACTTCAGGGAAGTCCAGCCCAGGCAGGAGTCACTCAAAGAAAAATAATCAACCAAGAGAAGAAAATTAATCAAAATTTCTGGTAACAAGAAAGAAACATAACAGCTTCTTCTGGAACTTTTCGATCTGACCCAACTATTTTTGCACCTTTCCCATAAATAAATGTTGTGTGCTCTGACACTATAAAGTAGTATCTAGTAAAACAAAGTAAAACCTACAAAAGCAAGATTTGTTCTGTCTCTTGGCATGACAAACATCAGAGAGCTGCAAGTGAAAAGGGGCATTGGATACTCTGAAACTATAATATTGAAATGGATGCTATCTTCAAATGCACTCCAGAATATTCAGAATAAGACTTGATTCCTTTCTTTGATGTGTTTCCCACCTAAATGAAAGGACTTAAGTGAAATGGCTGTAAGCCAAGTTTTATTTCCCAAAGTGCCCCAAACACAAGCCCTAAGGAATCAAGGGAGATGCTCTGGAGCCTGCAGAATAAGGAACTCTTCTGAGACATGGAAATGGATTGCAAGTTTTCCGATTTCTGCTGGACTGCTGTGCTGAGAGACTGTCTACACTCACACCCCCAGGTTTGTTTTAGGAATCAATATTTTAAATTTTTATGTCATTAAAGAGACAAATCATAAACAGTCTAAGTGTCTGAGACATGTCTTCTTACCAAATTTAGCTTATTTTGGGGTTTTTGTCAGTAAGAAATAAAACAAGCAAATGGTGCTTCATCCTGTTTTGGCTGCCGAACTGCATTAAAAATATATACATAGAGATTAATTTTCTCACATTTGTTGAAAGTATCATTGATAACCTTTGTTAAACACTTGTGCACCATGCGAGTTGCACTTTTCCTGTCCAACCCCCCCTCCCCCAAAATTTTAGAATTATTTCTCTCTGTAAAACATGCATATTTATTTAAAAAAAATAACAAAAAGCAAAACAAACCAGACCACTCTATCTTGCCTAAGCATATGAATACCAATGTCATCTCCACAAATGGGTTTTCTTGGAGTAGAAAGGAGACAGCCAGCTTACAAATCTCTCTAAGTAGATGGCAAGTCAGGAAAGATGCACAGTGAGTAACACGACAAACCTCACCAGAATCTCTTTGCTGGCTGAGCAGATCCTCCCCAGCTTGTTGTGCCAAGGCTGGATTTCTCCAACTGGCAGAGAAGGGCAGGAGTAGGCACATTGTCCCTGGGCTCACCCAGGAGCAGTGAGCTCAGGAGAAAGGAATTGCCCCATCAGTTCCGAGAAGAGCGTGGACACACTAGAAAGCAGGCTGCACTCAGCGCTTTTCCTTTTTTAACACAGTGTATTTATACACAAGAGAATGCAGCTCACATGTAGTATCGACCCAGGTTGGAGAGACTGCACTTTCACCACAGAGGACACAGAGAGAAGGCACATGCTTCTAAAAGGTTTTTCTATGCTAGCCTTATTCTGTACCCTGAGGACAATATGCAGTCTAAAGGGGATGCTGGATGTCGGGGCAGAATGACTTAACTGAAGCTTGCAGTGGGAATGAAAAATATTAAGAAATGTTACAGTAAAAACTACAGGTCCAGCTAAGACTGCAAGTCCATTGTGTTATGCACTGTGCAAACCCATGAACATGAAAAGGTATTTCAAAAGGCTTGTAATTCAATGAATAAAGAGGGACGATCCATAGTATTTTTAAGGCCACTTATAGAAACACCAATGCCCAGAAATATACCTAGGAATAGGTTTTTATAAAGTTGTTGCAAGCTTTGTACTTTTCTTTAGATGAAAGCTATCAAATTAATTATCCTTATCTACTTTTCAAAACTGAAAAAAAGCTGTGGCTTTATGTACATATGCTAGGAAAAGGGATATTGGGAAAAACAGAGCCAATGATGAGTGGGAAACAGGATTCTAATATGCTCTTAGGATTACGGATTATAAGTAACCAATAAGGCAGGCAAACTTCCCAAAGCCTCTAACAGCTGCACCACTGTCCTGTCCACAAAAAAATTCCATTCTCTGCTCCCTCTTCCAAGGCTGCGCTGTGCTGGCCAGCAGGTAACTGCAGTAAAGCCATTGCTCAGACTTGAGGACAGCATAGTGTGGTGTACAGCAACACTGCCCACTGCCTTGAGCTTGGACAGCACCAAGACAGCTGTGTCTGTATCATGGTACATTTCATTTCTAAAGCTCAAATTGTTCACACCAAACCAGCTCAGGTGTATCTGCAAAGACATGATAAAAATCAGAAGCACTGTCTTCCCACACATCAAATGTTGAAGACAGCCCTATTGTAAAAGCTGTGTTTCCAGATTTGAGCAACCAACACTAAGCACTTGGTACCTAAATTCACACCAAGTGGAATTGATTAAGAAGTGGTAATAATTATAGAATTATTATTTTTAATAAAATTATTATGTATATATTTGCTGAAGCAAATGAACGAAAGAACAAGGTGGGGTAGGGTCCTACAACTGCCATCTCCCTTCTGCCATTAGCATCTCCTTGCACATTTGACAACCTGGATCTGCAACCCACATTATAAATGAGGAGACCATGGGGCAGAAGAGACCTGGGCACATTGGGAAATTTATGACTTCTGAGAAGACTCTTAGCATATGCTTTGTTTTTTTTAAATCTGTCCTGTCTGAAATGGGGACAGAGATAGCAGCACAACTTCTGTGGGAAGCCCCAGTGTAGCTTGACCTGCTTCATACAGCAATAGCCACTACAGGAAACCCCTAGAGAAAATAGCGGAATAGAGGAAGTAATATGAACAAACAGCTCATCCAGTGAATTGGGAAGAACTCAGAATTCAAATCATTTGCTCTTCCCAAGTCTCACCACTGCTGCTGTTCTCTTACTCAGTTCAGCTCAAAATAGTGAGCATCTCCAGCCACATGCAAAGTCCTCTCAGCACCGATTTCCACAGGACCTCAGAAGAGCTGCTCAGGCCTCTGCAGAGCCCAGCCTGAGCAGTGTCAGTGCCCATCTGTTCCTGCTTTACCTTGCCCATGACTCACACAACTCTTCTCATCCCTGCAGGCAGCTCTTTATGCAGTCCAAGTTCTCTGCAGACAGCAACTTGTGAGTAACTCTACGCATGCAAGGTGGCAAGGCAAAGGTAAGCTTTCCAAAAGTGTCGGATGTCTAGACTAAAGGAGCTCCTGAACTACACTGTGAGACAGAGGGATTGCTCTGAAACATGGTGCAGCTCAGCATGGCATCCTGGAACGGAGCAAATGCTTCCTTCTGCCTTGTAATCCAGGAGCTCAGCACTGCTGCTTCAACACAGCAGCCACAGAGACAATTTAGGTGAAAAACTGGAAGATACATGAGGTGCAAACCAAGGGATTTTGCAATTTTTTTCCTAAGAGGAGGAAGAAGGCTTTAGCTTTTAGAGACACAGCATGTAGAAATACACTAGTTGTTGGTTTAGAGTCACTTGCTGGACCCTGTCAGCCAAACAAGCAAGCTGAGGGCTGATCTAGTATAGCAAATTTGTATAAAACAATTCCATTTACAAAACCTGAATTATGGATTAGAAGAAGTAAACAAAACCTAAGAACTGCACCTACAGAAGACACAATCCTTATGCAAAGACAATCTATATCCTCACTTGATGTGTTGCACAGGTGAGATTTTTTTACAAACTGTGGCAAAACTCGCTTTTATACAAGAAAATCAAAAAGTGATCTGCCTTCATTGAAGCTGCCATATGTTGTAGGAAAGAGAAGGAACAGTATTTTCAGCTGGCTGTACACAATGCTTTTGCTGTCTTGCTGCCATTAAGGCCTTTCCTTACTATGAACTGGCTCTGAAATTTTCCTTAACCAATATTCTTTATGCATCTATGCACATGAGTGCATACGTATTGTGTGGATTCATTTTACACAACATTTTCAAATAAAATAAAAATGTGTTAATGGCAAGACAGAAACCTCTGGTAAATGCTCTCTTCCCACTTCCAGCAAGCTTACTGGAAATAACATCTATTCAGCAGTCCATGGCAAGCGAAAGTATGAGTTAGTACATGCTAGCTAATTCAAAAGGCCTTCTACAAATCTAATAATTATACTTAATTTCATATACAAAGGTCAGCATTAAATTCTCTAGTTTTGTATTTCAACAGATTAAAACTTCAGCAGTAATTTACTGAACATAAGAAATAATACCACAACATTAATTACCTGCAAACAGCAACACTGCACAGATTTTAACAGGGTGTATTGGAAGCTATACAGTATTTTAGCTAGTGCATACACACTTCAGCCATTTTTAGACCATATCATTAAAAAAAGAAAAAAAACCCCAAACCTGAATTCTAAAACTAACAATTTCTTTTAGTACTCTAAGTCAAAATGAATGCAATTTAGTTGAAAAGCTGAATAATTTCCAGTTGTGAGAGAAGAGGAAGTAATAACTGTAACTGAGGCTGAAAAGCAGTGACGCAGCCAGCTTAGAGCAACACCACAACAGGCAGTTTGCATAAAAAGCAAGGCTGAGCCAAAGACTCCTTAAGAGGCATTACTAAACAACCCTATCTCAACAGTCCACTGCCATGATCTAGCAAGATGTCTTCAAGTTTCAGTATGGCTGTGATAGAAAAAGGGGATATTTATCCCATAGCAATCCTGGCTTCCCCACCTCCAATCTGCAGGCCAGGCTGACAAACCAGAGCCGACAGAAATGACACACCAGATGAAGCAGATTGAGGGACTACTACAGAATGGACCCAAAAAGGCTGGATAGCCTATGAAAAGGGGAAGAATATGTTGGCATCATCGCTCATACTCAAAAAAAAAAAAAAAAAAAAAAAAAAAAAAGCTTGTAGTATTAAAAGATAGGGGAATACTGTGAGATACAAGGATGTAAGAATACTTTGAAGCACAAATGAGGAAAACTTCTTGCTTCTGATACTCCTGTGCAAGCATTTCAAGCTTTGACGCTCTGAGCTCACCAAGTCACACCCAGATCCAATCATTTCAGTGTTTTTATTGACAGGCTGGAAAAAAACCCCATCACTTCTCTCCTACTGGGCCTAGCACTTAAAATACTTGAAAAATGCATCCAAAATCCACAAAGTCAGGCAACATTGATTATAACATTCTGCAAGTGGAAGACAAAGTCTGGTATACAAACAGCAATCTGAAACAGCATCCCATTGCCACAATACTGCCATACCTCTGCCTTACAAATCTGTCATGAAACTGAATTTTAAGAAAACCATGATACACCAAACCACGGCTATCAGTGGTCTAATTTTCATGCAGGACAATAGTAACTAAAACCAATAATCCTGATTTCATGTTTCTCAGGTGCACAACAGCCAGACAGAAGGCAGCACCAGCCCCAGCAGAAGATGCATGTGTGCAGTGGAGGGCACAGAACACGCACGTGAGGCTGGGGGCAAGCAGGTGTGGGAGGCTGGGACAGCAGGGGCCATTCAGGAATGGCAAGAACTTGGCTTTCCTCAGCCAGATGGGTTTACCACACTGAGCCAGGTCTGAACAGTGTAGCTGCAATTTATAAATGCTGAGGCAGGCCAAGGCGAGTGGCATCCCCCCCAGCTGCCAAATTCCAGGCAATTAGAGCCACTGGCGCCCTCGGCTCCCTGGTGAGTGCCCGGGCAGAGGTGCAGCAGCAGGGAAGAGCCTGTTACTGGGGTAGGGAAAGGAGGAGTGCTGCTTTATGGCAGCAGCATGGTAAATCAATTGCATTTTTTATTTCCACTGCTGAACATTATTATGCTCTCTGCATGGCTTTTATGAATGTTTGCCCTGCCATAATCTATTTGCCAGAAATCAATAGTCTCTTATCCTTGCAAACTAGTAACCAATGTCACCATCTTTCCAGGTTGTAGATCAACTAGCATTGTCCACTGCATCCAGAGCAGGAAACCTGGTTTCGTAATTGTCACATTTCATCCAAATCTTCAGCTAGGAAAGCAGAGAAATACACCTACTGCAAGGCAACTGCCAACAGCTTTTAAATCAAAGCCTGTGTCTTAAACGATGCTTTTCCACTGAGCAAGTACAGAGGTACCATTACTGGCCCTCATTAAAGAAACCGTTCCTATCAGGAATATCAGCATTTAGAATTGCCACATCAGGATGTGTTGGGGATGGTTTACTCTCAAGGGAATTAGAAGGAAGGGGAAGATGCTCTTACACAATTCATAGGACAGTAGCAAAAAACTGATATTCTAAATGTAAGTAATATAGAAAGGACCAAATGTGAAAGGTGTTGCACATTTATGTAACAGTTTTTGCACATTATGTAACAGTTTTACACACAACACACTTTTAACTCTCATGAGAAAAAAGAAAAGCAGAAGAGATGTAATTAAATGCAATACTTGTAATTAAAACATTTTTAAAAAGATTCATGATACTCTACATATCTCATTGCTATCTCCACAAATTCCTTTCTTCCTCTATCAGCCCTCTGCTAAATAACCAGATTCCAGTCTCCAACCTTTGCTCCCAAGCTCAGGGCAAGTTCACTAGAAATTCTTCTTTTGGATTGTTGTTTGCTTTTCCTTGTAATTATTTTCTTCTTTCCTACAGAACCTCCCAAAGCAGGAATAATGTTTTAAGGTAACATACATATATATATGCCCCTAGCCTCCATATTCTTCCTAATTTTGCTTTTGCTTAGTTTAAAAAATTTCACTACTGTAAAGGGGATAATAGCTGTCTTTTCACCTTCTCTTACTTATCTCCATTTACTGTTTATCCTCCTATTATGTATCTCCCAGCAGGCAACATCTGTGAAACAGCTCTTCTGACCCCCTCCTGCCTCATCTGCAGCTGTGGGGGTTGTATGGAGGAGCTCCACTGCGGCTGGCTTTCAGAGCTTCAAACTGCTCCCTCTGACCCTTATTGAAATAAAAATTTATTGTCCAGGTGATGGTGTCTCAGGGTCTTCCAGAAAATCTTTAGGAAGAAGGGCTTGCTCATCACCCAGAATAGAGGGATCTTCTTTGAAAAATGGCAGCCTTTACTAGAACATACCAGACTGCAGCAGGTTCTATGCTCTATGCAAGCAAGTAAATCTGTTTTTCTTCCCATTAACATGGACTATATTTTAGCAGAAGTTCCTATGACTGGGTGCTAAATAACCCTAAAACTTAAAATAGCCAAGAAGTCCACAAGTAGTGCAGGTAGGAGCTTCTTTCCTGTCTGCAGCACTGAAGAAAAAAAACAAGAATGGGTTTTACATACAACTTCATGTAGGCAGTGCAGCTGCTGAACCTTTATCAGAAATGAGCTCCAGTTCCTGCATGCACGGCTGCGTGTGCCTGCAGCTGCCTCGCTGAAGAACATCTGCCACAAACCCAGCACGGAGGTGACTGTACCCACCAAGCACTGCCATGCTCACTGCCCATTGTCCATCCCCTCCCGAGGGCACCACCGAGCTAGAGCAGAAAGGATCACCCCATGCTCTTCCCCAGCCCTGCAGTAGGTTAGAAGTTCATTTCTTTACAGGAATGCCTTTTCCTGTGACCACCTCTGAGCACAAAGTGCAAAATGCAACCTTGCTACTGCCTCAGGCAGGCACAGGAGAGGAAGCACCCGCTTGCTGCTCCTGTGAGCAGCCCCCATGCTTTGTCCCCAAGGGACTCTCTGCTGCTGTCTAATACCCTTCTGCAAACGGGCAAGTGCCAATTTCCACTCTGTCAGGCCTCGTAAATTTTATGTTTGTAATTCCTGGTTGGTGAAAAGAAAATAACGGTCTCGTTCCTGAAAAGCCCAGGGTTGGTGGTACAAAACAGAGAACTGGAAAGCTGCTTTGAGCAGCTCTGGATCCATCAGGCTGGGTTCAGATTATACCTCGGCAAAGCCATAAAACTGCTTCTGTGGGGGAGAGCCATCATTCAAACGACAGCCTGAGATAAACCACAATCTGATGACTGTCACAGTCCCTTTGACACCAACACTTACCATCTCCTAGTGTTTACAGACTAATCAGTTTAGCCTTCCCAACCGGCTGCATACAAGGCAGCTGCTCATCATGACTTGCATTTTCTTAAAGCTTCACAGAGCAGACACCCAGGGCTCTGTTATTTCCTCCACTTGGTTTCAGACTACCCCAAAGGAGAAAGACAAATAGATTAATCTGTACAAGTCCTGTGTGGTTCTCATTTCCAGGGAATACCTAGGATTTCACTAGCTATTGGTTAAAAAACAGCCTTTCATATAAACCCAAAAGTTAACAGCAACTACAGTAACAGTTAATTTAAAATAATTACAGAAAGAATTTAAAAAAATACTTATATTACCAAATATTGGAAAGGTTTTCTCAGATGCTAAAGTTCATATACTTGTACTATGCACAGACATCTTCCTTAATATCTAACTTTTTAAAAAATAAATAAATTATATAAATAGGCCTCTCTGATTGCTCAGAGCATCCATCATTAAGTACTGGGGCATAGCTTTAGGCATAATTGTACTACTGAATTCATCAGCTGCCTAATCATCATTCATTTTGCATCTATTTCTGCTAATTAAAAAAAACTCCTAACAACTTTTACATAAATACTGTATTTGTTCTCTGCAAAGACACAAGCCTAATTTACCAGTGATTAACTGATTATCTAATTTTATAGCTGTCACTCTGTAAAGACCAGCACCCAGAGCCACCAGGAAAGACCAAGCAAAGTCTGTCAACCCTTACCTGCTGTCCCTTACACTTGCCTGAGATGGGCAGCAAGGGTGGCAGCCTTGGCACAGGCTGTGCACACAGGCTCTGCTGATGCTGCTGGCTGTAAAGGACAACAACCTCCCTTGGCTTCTGGGAGTGCTCAGACAGGGACTAAATGACCCAGTGGGAGAGCAGAGACCTGGTGGCCATAAAAAATCTGTCAGGGGGCATTACACAGCACAAGAGTTCAGGGTGGTTATGCAGCCTTGCAAGACCCTCAGCAGCAAGTTGGAAATTAACCTGACTGTGTTGCCTCTGTTCTCACTCCTCTGCCTGAAGCCAATATAATGCAGACTGCAGCAGCATCCCCTCTGCTTAGACCCCTGCTAACACCAAAACCTTTCACTTTCAAAGAACAGCTGTCAGCATTTAAAGATCTGCCTGGCCAGCACTGGGAAGCAGAGGAAGAACAGCCTCAGGTACCACCTGATCCCTCCAGGTGCACATGCCCTGCTGAGAGCAGAACCCAATAAAACCGCATCCCCACCGGCTACCCAGACCTCCGGGGTGAACTGCAGTGCTCAGGAGGTGATGCAGAACAGCCCTACAAGGAGCAGCTTTTTGTTTTCCTCATAACCCAATTATGTTTCATTGGGAAATCAAATAACTTGAGAAATGCACCTTTAGCCTGTGCAATTTTCATGAATTTTCACCAATTTCCATGCATAGCTGTTGCCAACCTTGTCCTGGTTCCAGAGGTACATACAGCACAAGCAGCTGTTTAAACAAGAATGAACAAGGGTAACAGCACCAACATCAATCTGGTAGGCAAGTGCTGTTCAGCTCTCCATAAATTTTCTATTAGAGTATTAATTAGAGACATTACCACTCCCAAACCCTCCACTCCCTGCAGGTGACAGCAGGATAGGAAAATTATTTCCACAGGCAGGGACAGGCATTTAAGATTATTATGACACCTTGGATTTTTGTAGTTACGTATTTCAAAAGAGGAAAAACCAGCATAGTCATATTCACTTTTGATAACAGGTGAGGAATGTCTTTTAAATATTCCTTTTTTGACCAAAGTTAGTAACATCCTCAAACAGGACAGGAGGTAGGAAGGAGAATCTATTTCAGCTACAGCGCTACACGGTCATCTGCTTTTTTCACAAATTGGACAAAAGAGAGAATTGGGTATTTCCCAAATGAGGTGCTTCTCTTGCTATTACTGAAAACAATTCCCATCTCAGGGAAGGCATATACAGCCTGTTCCCAGCAATAGACCAGGAGAGTGCATCCTGGGACCAGCACATACTCACCATTCCTGAAGAGTGGTTATATGGCTATCACCATGTGCATTTGCTGCATGACAGAGGACCAAACGAGACTACAGTCAAACAGTAACCCTGCTGTTTGTCCTGACCCACAATGTGCAATCCTGTACTACTTCTGAAGGCATAACAGAGTCTGTCCCAATCAAAATTTTCATTATGATGCACTAAATTATGTGCTTAGACACATAACAGAGACCAAAAAAAAATCAGTTACCTTGGCAGACTTCTTCTGAAGTGAATAACCAAGGTGAGGGGACAGTGTTATTTAAGGTGTGGAAAAATTATTTATTACAAAGAGAAAATCCCATGAAGAACTGCATGCATTACACAATTCCAACTGCATGCAAGAAGGTGCAACTCAGCGTTAACTCTCTGAGGAGGATCTGCCAAACAGTGCATAAAGCTGAGTGTAAGCATGAATGCATCCTAGCGGACTACGGAGAGAACACTATTTACAGCAGCAATTAACTGCTCCATAGTTAATACAGTTGCTGAAAACAGTTTCGCACTGATAGGGACTAAAATCAACTGACACCCCTTTTATACACGAATACTGAGAGTACTGAAAAGCACTAATTCTGAACTTGATTAAAACGTAGAAAAAAGCAGCATGCTATTCATAAAAGCCAACTTTTTTGCCTCCACTTGACACAGAAAGCACTTAGATGCAAATTTAAATATGCAATATTAACTGAAAATAAATGATTGGCAGTTACCATTTATTTAACACCACACTGAAATGTGATCAGAAAGACAAAACACTGATGTAGTAAGTACAGGTTTTCTTCAATATTTACAGAAAAGACATGCCACAAACACTTCAGACAATATGTATTTACAAAACACAGTACATGGAGCTGTCTGTCTAGCCCAACTAAAGATAGATTATAATCTTACTTTAAAACTTCAGTAACAGATAATACCTTAGGTATCAACTAGAGGACATAGAAACAGTCTTGGTAAGTTTATGGCTGAAGAAATAACGATTCAATTCTCATAAAGTAAGAGCTGATTGCTTATAGATTTCAAATCAGATTTTCTCCACACAATTTCTTGTACAAAAATCCAGTTCATTTCTGAAACTCGAATCCAGGGACATAAAACAACAACTGACACAACTTTATACACTACAGCCGTGCACTGCATTTTAAAGGTACTGGTATATCTCATGAGTAAGATATACACATTTTTGCTCAAGTGGCTCATGCTGATTTGTGGATTGCAGAGCCGTGTAGAAGTGCTGGGCTGAAGCAGAGGAAGAACAGTTTTGGTACGAGGATCAATGCAACTGAAATGTTCAGGGTTCAATGATGTTTTTATAAATTTTAAAGCTAAGTCAATGAATGGTCTGGATGCAGGAAATGGGGACGTCAGGCTCTAGCTCTGCCATATATTATTACACAAATTATAGTCCACTTCTGCACCTGCTGCATTTATCCACAAAAAAGGATATTCTTGGATATTCTTCCCAACTTATTTTGATGGTAAACAGTCCAGGCAAAGGCAGCCTGTTCCTGAGTACTACCATGGCTCCTAAAAAGACAAAGAAATCTTGAGGCTGCTGGAATATAAACCACAGTGGTAAACCTAGGATTATTTTCATCAAAAATGCCTGAGATACTGGCTAAAATGTGCATTTTTAGCTGGAAGCAATTTGAAAAGGTATGAAGTAAACCTATTTTACTTAATGTCATGCAGTTAATATAGAAATTAAACACAAATTCAGACTTAAATTTCAAATCACAGTATTAATCACAGTGTTCATGACCTGGACCAGAATAATAATTTTAATACAAACTATCACATTTTACTGTTCCTCTTTATCACAAATGTATTAATGGCTACTTAAAAACCCCCAAATCTGTCAGTAAAAAGATACATGCTTAGTTATGATGTTAGAATATTTTAGAATCATGTGTGATATCTGAATGTACACACACATGATCAGAAGAAATAATATTCATGAACATTCTATTATAAAATTCCTCAATGGAAATAATTTCTATTTAATACCATTGTACAATTACAAATTGTACAACAGTGTTGCCAGATATTATAATAGACTGAAAAGAACAGTTTAAATGTCAAGAATTTTTGCAACAGCATTTCATGTCATAGCATATTTCTTAATATCTTCATTTCATTACCATTACCATGTTAAAACTACAGGGTTCCCCAAAAAGCATGTAAAATCTGAAAACTGTGAAAGAAATAAATCACAGACTGAATTCAGATAGTGTTCTTCTCTTTGCTATAGAAAAGTTAAATACATACACAACTGGAATATCTACTTCTTCTCATTTACTAAGCCATCTTTTGCACCTCTCCTGTCAACTCCTCAGAGGCACTGCCTGGATCTTCTTTTGGATGTTACATTTGCTAGTGAAATCACTGATGGACTGAAGCCAGTGGCAAAATTTCTACAGCAACTTAATGGGACCAGAAATTTGATTCTGAACATTCATAATCTTCTCTCTTAACTTTTCAAGTGGCAAAGTCATTCCCAAGTATGAATTTCTTTTCAGAATTGGTTGACATCCTCCCACCCCAGCAGCAATAGAGCTTAACACATGCAATCACATATGGTGCTCAAACATCCCTGCCATCTGAAATCCAACAATTAATAGTTACCAAGGAACTGGAAGGGGTTTTGACAAGACAAAATTGCTGAAATGCATTATCGACTTAGGTTTTTATAATCCTTTGAAATGCATGCTTGAATTGCGTAAGAGTCATCACAAATGCATACATTTTTTAGGTCTCAAAAAGCTCGTGGTATATTTCAAATCCTTTACATTTAGCAGGAGAAAGCAATCAAAGAGATGCAAGAATAACAAGGATTAACGTGTTTGCTCTTTCTTTAAAGGGACTGAGTCCCTGTGAGGGTTTTGTACAGCAATTAGTTCCAGCCTACAAAAAGCTAAGACATCTATACCCCATTTGCACATTCTCTTTGCCAAACCAGACACTGTATTCTGAGCCCTTCATTTCTAAATCGAGTTCACTTCTAAATATATCCTGTCATGCATGCACATGAAGGGCACACACCTGTAGTCTTTTAGCACTGGCTAGCTCCATTTCTGCGCCAGAGAAAGGGTCGGGTAGCTGCTGGTCTAGGACCTGGCTGCACATAAACTCTTCCAGTGTTGGGGGCTCACTCCCAAATACAGCCAGTGAAGAGCACAGACTTGTAGCAGATGGACAAAAAAGGTCCCTGCATGGGGCGGCTTTTCATTCTGCCCGCTGGCCTCAGCATGCAGCCGCTCAGTGCTCCTTCCAAGCCAGCCAACACAAAGCCACACAAGGCGGGAATACCACCCCCCCTCCAGATCCCTGCATCCATCTTTTCTTACAGACACCACCAGCACATAGCTGGGGAGCCCTGTGGCAGCTGTGAACGGGCAGGGAGGTTTCCTTCACAGGGTGAGGGGGTGTTACATCGGACTGCATGTGACTTGGCTTCTCCCTTGAACTGCGCCAGGGGGAAACTGAAAGAGCCTTCCAAAACGTTTGGACTGGGTAATCCTGCTCCTGGAGGTCTCTCCATGCCTCAAGCAGATGGCAAAACCAGTTTCCAGTCTGCAGGTGCAAAAGAATCAAGCGAGAACTCTTCAGACACTCAGCAGACATCTAACATCCCTGAGAAGACTCTGCCCTGACTGTGTGTGCCAATAACCCTGTGCATACCTCCCGCGGGACTCACACTGCCATCCTCAGCTACTTGGACATGCTGCTGCTCCAGTTACTGCAAGGCATCATCCAGGGATCAGCACTCGCCCCCTACTCTTCTTGGGAACAAAAAAATGCAAGTACTGAGCCAGACACACAAAATCAAACAAATTACCTGAACTCCACTAGCAGCTTACAATAACTTGCATGCCTCTGGAAGAAATCTGTGAGCTTTTAGAGCACTCCTGCCTCATGCAGGCTGTGGGGAAGGTGATTTGCAAAATGAAGAGTGCTGTGCAAAGTAAGTTCCTCCATGTCCTCATCTGTGTTTCCCTCTTATGCAGTCTTCACTTTGTGCTATGGCCAACCATCCCTCTGAAGCCCATAACACACATATGGGGAAATATGGAGAACACATACTGTGAAGCTCCTGTTCTTAACACTGCATGTAAAATGAAGCTGAAAGAGTGAGGTTTTTGCTAATGAGACAATCGAATGGCTCACTGCTGTCCTAAAAGCTGGTTCCACTCCTGGCCACACTCTTCTGCTGCCAACCTTGTGTTGGCTCTGTCATGCAACAGACTACAGAAACCTATTCCCTTTAGCTCAGCAAAGACTCAGGAGGGTGGATGTCTTTGGGCGGTTTAGTGAGCTGATTCAGCTAAATCAGGAAGACTTAATGGTGGGCAGCTACATACTTGCCCAACTAGGAGAGCTGACCCACTCAAGGGGATGCAGTGCAAACATAGTGACAGGAGATCCATCATCCCCTTAGTTGGTGGCTTCAGTTGTCTTGCAGAACTTCACTGATAAATGCTAGATCACAACCATCCTGCAACTCTTTCCTTTGATCTGACCTGAGATACTTCCACTATCAAAAATATAAATAAGAATTAAAATTATATAGGTCTGCTCCCTTATCCAGTTCATCCTACAGCTCTCCTCAAAGCACAGACCTTTATTAGAACATCAGCTAATGTGTTTATGTATTTCCTTGCACAATAGTACCCTATCTTTAGTCACAAAAGAAAACTGACAGTAAAGCAGACAACACTTTTCCCACCATTAATTTATTATTCTGCAGTTATGTTAACCTCTCAACTCTCTCTTGTAGACCAATACACTTAGAATAGTCAAAGCCTTTTTGTACCTAGTATTTCTTGACCTGGAGTTCTTAAACTCTGTCACGTTCTGCCCATTTCCTCCGCTTAAATGGCTGGCATCCCAGCTTTTATCTTCTTTGATGCTTTCTTTTTCCAAATAACAGCCTAACCAAAATGCCCAGAAACTTGCTTTTTACATTTCTTACATATTACCACAGAGTCTTTAGTACACAGACTAAAAAGAGGGACTGAAAAAAAGTATCCTACAACATCCTCATCTTAAGTCTTACAAGATTCTGATTTCTCTGGGTACACTCAAGCTCCTACTCATGGGAACACCATGTAGACAGCAAGGGCAGGAGAAAAAAAATTACTAAAAATATGAAAAAAAATTTTCTGTAAATTTCCCTGTGTTTTTATGTTCTTGCATTTGAACTTTTTGATTAAGAAAATCAGAAAAACATTTTCCTTCTTTTTTTAATTCTTCACTGATTTAATCTCAGTAGAAAAATAATTCTTTCAAAATCCAGTATTTAAAATAATAAAAAGGGCATTCTAACAGGCAATCCAATTATTTCATAAATTGTGGTATTTCAACAACTATTTAGTTGAGAACAATTTCAAGAGTTCACTGTTAATCCTCCTATGCTACCAAAATTACAGCTTCTCCTTGTACAACATACAATATTACACGTGTTGTTACCAGTGACAGATTGCCTGTACCTTTCCAGTAAGGGTACACCAGGCTCTGAAAATCCAGTCAGGCTCAGAAAATCTAGTGCATAAAAAACCCACGAGCAGATAAAAGTCTGAAATGCATAGATAATTGATCGTAGACAAAGAAATGGCCAAAAGCAGCCCAGGCTGCTGCCAGAAGGCACACGGCTGCCCCACGAGTGCTGCAGCAACTCTCCACATTGGCTAAACAAGAATAGTAGTAGCAAGGGGAATGGCAGGCGAGGTGGGAAGTTTTCCAGAACGAGATTTACAGCCCAGCTATTTAAATATACCTTGCATAATAGCAGATGAAAAGGGGTCAGTACTGGGACAATACTCTGCCAGACTCAGATTGTAAAAAAAAAAAAGCAGACAGCTTGAATATGAAGTACAATTTCCATACCACCATGGAGAGAATTCTTACTTTTTCAGCACCACGTTGACTTCTTTGTCTTTTTGAAAAACCTTTAGTTCCTTTCCACCCTTCTGCCCCTGGAAAGAGTTATAAAAATCTGTAGCTGGGGACAAAGGAGATTAAAAAATTAAAAGAAAAATATCAGAAAAAAGGAAGAAGACAAAAAAGAGAAGGCAATGTGATGCACCAATTATTCTGAGCATGTTTAGAGAAGGTGAGTGGTGGGATGAGGCCGTGAGCAGGGGAGCAGGCAGCCCTGGCTGAAGGGGCACCACTGACCCCAGCAAGATTATTCCCTCCATCACTTGTGGATGTGAGTTCTGCTCTTTCTCCGTCCTCTCAAGAGGTCACAGTCTACCACACTGAATTCCCAGGCTTCTCCTGGGCCAGGCTTAATGGAAAAGGTTTACAGAACCCAGAAAGGAAGGTGGGAACAGCCACAGCTACTCCCACCAATCACAAAATTAGTGTCTCCTGTGTCTCTCCCAGCTGTATTCATCAACTCTGGGGTTTGGTTTTTTTCCACAGGGCTGTGAAAAATCAATGAGATTTGTGCTGCAAACTGATCATTATGACAGGGAAAGCTCTGCAATGAAATTGATTTGTGTAACTCTAACACCACTACTTAACCTCCCCCACAACTTCAGGGGGCAGACACTCAAGAACTAAGACAAAAAGGTGTGAGGGCTAAACCATTTTTCAAAGCTGAGTCTTCCTTATTGAACAAAAGCTTTGAACCAGTTCAAATGAAAGAAAAACAGCGGAGATGCGGAGTGAGAAATAGTTCAGTAAATGAATGAAACCAGACTAATACATTTTATAAATTACATGCAGCAGCAAAGATTAAAGATTCTGATCTGTCCCCTGTGTTTTGTCCTCATTTCACCTCCTCACAAGTGTAGCACTTGACTATCTGTATTTCCATAAAATCTCAAACACTAAATATGGAAAGTCTAACATGAATATGGAAAAGAGAAAGCCATAATGAGAAACAAAAAAGCTGGCTGTCATTTTAACTCACAACTAATAGTTATGTAGCTTGCACCAAAATAAGTCCACCCTGAATCAAGTGCCTTGGTCAGTTCAGCAGGTGCACCACATAACAGACAAAGCACTGCAGCAGGAATTGAGAGCTGTTTTCTGTCCTTGACACTTAACATTTCAACATGATTTGAGACAAATTATGTGTCTTGTGGAAGGAAAACCAGGGACTCACAACTGCTGACTCAAATGCTGAAGTTTTGGGGCATAGATTGTCTGTTGCTTTGAATGAGCAAGATGGGGGTCCATTCCCCAGTGAAGATTAGTCACTGCTGTAATACCACTGGTAATGAAAGAACTACAAGAGCATCTTGTCTTTGGAAGCTCCTGGAGCTGCAGCCTGTTCTTACAGAAAGTACTCAGCTCTTTGAGGGAAATGGCACATACACACCAGAACTCCATGTTTAGTACCTGCAGTGACATCAAACAGCAGACACCAAGTAAGACACACACATGTTCCAGCATTTGGAAGCAGTACACACTCACACCACAGTGCTGCACCTGATTAACAGATACAGTGTGCATCCGAATGGCATCTACCTGACTCACAGGAACAACCAAGTACAAGTCCAGACACATGTGCAATTACAGGTACAAAAACCCTCACAACAACATCACACAAGAATCACACATCCATTTTACTCTTCCGCTAGCTGTATTACTAAATCTCCGCAAATCCTAACCTGAACCAGTAGAAACTTTACTACATAATAAGATACTGTATAGCTATTAAATAATGTCAGTTATCAGTTACCCAAAGTCTTTTTAGAAGACCAAAACACACAAACCCCATCCACTTTCATTAGATTAAATGACCTTATGAGACAAGTTTTGTCTCCACTACCATTAATTAAGGAGAATCGGAACACATTTCAGGAACAAAGTGACCAAACCTACCATAATGGTTTGCTTTGCTTTCAGTCTGCTTAGCTGCCCTCCATTCTGGGTCAATTTGTACTTATTCCTAGAGAAAAATCACAAAATACAACCAGAAGACTAGATATCACATGGCAGAAATGTCTTCACCATAATTCTTTTCCTCCTATTACCACACTAGTAGAGCTCAAAGATCGTGCCCACCACTCCTCAAACATCAGGAACCTATTGTGCAAATGTCATCAAGTGAAGGAGAGAGTTCAATTTCCCCAAGAGACACTTCCACGAGAGAAAATGATAGACTTCATAACAAGTTTGCAATGCAAATAAGCAAGTTAAAAGCCTTAATGGTATGACTCAACACCATTTTAAGTGGGCAGAAGTGTTCTGTTACGTCCCATTGCTAATTTCTTCTTAAACATTAATTATACTCTAGTGAGAAGAATTATGTATTTGCAAGCAGGTATCAGTGGCCTGTTGAAACAATCATACTGTGGTACATTTCTTCATAACAGAGGAATTTTTGTTCTCTGAAGACCATATTCATTGGTAAAAGCACATAATATATAAACGTATCTATAAACACACAATGTATCATATAGAATTTTTGATCACAAAATTCAGGAACAAAAGAAGCTACAGACATGCAATATAGTATTTAATTTCTGTGTTACACATTACATTTCTTTCAGAAGTGACTGGATTAGTGGACCCTTTTAAAGAAGACTATTTATTCCCATGGAGAACATTTAAGCATAGTTATGAAGGTTTAAATACTGTGTGTGCTGCAGGTAGAAGTTATAGCAAGCAGCTTGGTGCCCACAGCTCAAGAACAGACTGTAATGAGGAACAGAGTGCAAACCAAACTGAGCCTCAGAGAAAATGGAAGGAGTTTCTCAGGGACAGAAAAGACTACAAAGAGTTTTAGGCAACTCAGAAATCCACTGAGTTGGATAAAATCTGCTCTCAGGTTAAGAGCCACCTGCAGAAACAGAGCAGAAAAGAGCAAGTTGCTCAAACTCTTATTTTCACTTTTTTAATTTAACATGCTTTGTATTTATTTTTTCTATTTAAAAACGCAACTATTCCAGTACTAATTAAAATGAACTCTTTCTTTCAGAAATTAAAAGCTTTTATTTTTTTTGGAGTAGTTCACCATTGGAAAAGGTCTAGGCATACCCAGCTCTGAGCTCTGGGTAAGTCAGTGTCCTCTTGGTTACCCTAGCAAAAAGATAAAACCGAGCCATCTAGCTTGGTCCTAGAACCAAATTGCCAAATGCACAGTGGCTGGAATTCTTTTGGCTGAGATACTAGCCACACAGGTATGTAAAAAGCACAAAATATTACCTCAAATGCTTGAAATCATGACCTTGTCTTTATTTCAGAAGTCAAACTATTGTCAGACTGGATTTTGCAGCATAAAGGAAAGGGAAAATCCTGAACAGGACCCCTAGACCAGGAGACAGGTAGGTGGCAAAGTCTATGTGATTTCATAGTTGAAACCAACAGTTCAGTAGGACCAGATTACAAAGGCTCAGGACAAAGACACATCTTACTTGCTGTTCACTATATCATTCTAAAAACATATGAACAAAGAGTAAGATGCCCAGGTTCATACACAGTAACCCTTTAGGAAGTGTGTTTATCCATGCTGTAAGAACTGAAGTAGTAACACCAAATGCTGGCAAGAGCCAAGTTCTCCTCCTGCAGACCTCAAGTGTATGGTTACACTGCTCCGACATGCCCATGCTACTCCCAGAACAATACAAATATTTCTGCAAAAGGTTGTGCTATGTGAATGTACCAGAGGAGGGTAGTATTTGCTTGGGCATCTCTCTATGGCACACCATCGTGTTGCTTAGGAATGCCCTAAAATAGCAGATCAACTGCTGAACAGATTTTTTAATCTGCATGTCAATGATTTACTCAGTCTGAAAAGTGTCTTGGTCCCATACAAGTCTATCATCAGGTTTTGACCCTTTTTTAATCTCCAGATGACATTCAGTTGGGAAGAGTATAATGGTCAGTGAACCTTCAGCTCCCTCAACGTGCAACTTTCTGATGGAAAGTTGTCTTTTAATGTACAGCACTTTCTGGCCTCCCACTGTAATCTCAGGATATTAGAAGACATATTGGAACATTGTATAGGGCCAATTTACCTTCAAGAAAGTCTGTAATTTCTCACTAAAAGATTAACAACAAATCTTGTAATACTGTGGGACTCCCTTTTTCTTTTCTATGAAAGGACATTATCACTTCTTATTCTTCTGTTCCCTCATTAACTAAATCTAGAGGTCTGAAATCAACAATTATGAAAGTAATCACAACTAACAATCAAAATAAGATTAAAAACTAGTTAAATTAATATACCATGCTATTTTCCTCAAACAGCAAAAGCTAGAGGCCTGCTGAAATGCAGTATTCTCATCACAGCAGCCAGTGTTCTGTGCTTTTTGCTGCTCTAGCAGCTGCAGCCCATCTATTTGTTTTATTTGGCCTTTTGAACATCTGCATAACTTGCATTCTTCAGATACTAGGTTACTTCTTTCTCTGGATGTGGGGGTGGAGAAAAGGGAAGGGTGACAGAGCCCTACAGCATACCTGATTTTGAAATCCACCATACTTGAAGTCAGACACACAGACTTCCAAGCTTTAGATATTTTATACTCATAGAAAAAAAGAAGAAAAACCTTTTTTTTTTTTCCAGGTACAACTTTTAACAATTCACTCTAGGTATGTATAACAAAATTATTAGTAAGAAAATCCGCACAACAATGCATTCACAGCTTCAAAAACATTAATTCAGCCAACTCCTATGGCTTAGTGGAAGTTATAGTCTGTGAAGAACTAGAAGAATAATTAACATATTGTCTCTGACCTAAAGTCTACTAATTATTACAACTAAGTCCCTTAGCACAGTGATAGCACAATAAATGGGCATAAAACATGCAGGTCTTGCCATGGATACTGTTTAGACTATTGCAACCACTTTGTTAGAAGTGTGGGTCAAAACCTACCACCAAGAATTATTTGTCCTTTTTATTTTCTCTCGCCAGCCAGTACTCCTCATAGGCTTCACTGCTTGCTCAAATGGTTTGTGACAAGCACAGGAAATGAGAGAATGAGAATCACTGACACCGGTGACAGAGGAAGCCAGGCAGTGAGAAGTTTGCAAGATTGCTTGCTACCGTAATTTGCCTTAGTGCTTGAATTAATACCACACCAAACTGTACTAAGTCCTACCTACAGTCATTATGAAAACCAGCAAAAGTTTCCCTAGACTCAGAATCAGTATAATCTACTGAAGGAAAGCACAAATCAAAGTACAGGTCTGATTCACAGCCACTGTAAACTACCAGAGTTCCAGCAGATTCACATCAATTTATATAATTTGTCTTATGAGTCCAAATAATGGTAGCTCACCAAGCCTCTAACACACTAGCAAAGAGGCTAGGAAAAAACCCTGAAACTCGAGTAGGGAGTGCCACCTCCCCAGGAAAGGACAGGCATACTATAGAAAGGAAGAACCAGAGCTGCAGCAACAGCCATCAGCTTCAGAAGCAGCCATGATTAAATAATACATCAAATTAAAATACACATTAAAAATGCCATATTTCCCACTACAGTCCAACTGCATTTGTTTAATAAAAAATAGTTTTTGTCAACAGGCTTCAATTTCTTTCAGTGTTGTACCTCATTTCTAGTTAGTCATGAAGATCAGATTACAAACTACCTGGTCTTTTCACACATTGCAACACTCATTAACAACCAATGACTCCTGACCTTGGATTAAGAAATCGGAGGCAGGTTAGACTGTCAGCCTGAAATGAATGACACTTAATTGCTCCATCAAAACATTAAATGTAACTCTGAAGAAATGTTCACATCCACAAAAAATTACTTTTCCAACTGCACTGTCTGACCTATTTAAAACCCCCCTACCTACAAATCTTGTCCTGACAATTAAACAGAAATCCCTCATTTCTACACTAAGTACTAGTTTTAAATTTCTAAAGCGGAGAAACATCAAACTAAAATTGTTTCTTAAGGTGACTTATTTCTCATTTTTGCTAAGATTACTTTATTGAACAACTGTAGTCCCCGAAAGGAGACAGCAACTGGATAGAGGCATTACAACAGTTCCCTTCTCTTTTCATCTGGCAAGTAGGTAATGCTTCAAACATCTTTAATTTCCTATAGCCACAGGGGACTTTAAAGGAATCCAAGAGAAACTTGTAGACACTACTGAAAATCATCAACAATTGCAGCAGCCTTCTGGTTCCAGCCATATTTACCATTCACATCTTCTGTCACATAGGGAAGAGTGGCTGTGGACGACATCAGACATTTCAAGAACCATTTCACACACTTACCTCTTCCCTGCAAACAGCTCATCTCCATGTGTGTGAGAGAGTTGGAAAAAGCTGGAGGAGCTCAGTTTTGCTACTGAACTGGGCAAGTAAAACCGATTATAACAATTCACAAATGATTGAGAAAAGTCTCAGTTAAATTGCTTAATATTTCCTGCATAAAGAATTCTCTGTCTGGGAGAGAGAGGAAAAATGAATGGAGGAGGAAAAAGAAATGCAAAAGAAAACAGATGAATACCTGAACACAGAAGCAATCAATTTGGACCATTTAGAGAACAAATCCAAAACCTGCAAATGGGCTTTTGACTTCATAACTGAAGTGCCAGTCAAGTTTAGCTGTTCTCATCCACAAAAAACCCAGCCTCAGTACACAGACAATGCGTGTGTCAGTATTAGTAATAACACTTTTGCACTAATATACAATAAAATACATTTTCTCCTTTCTCAAGGAGCTGTTTTTTTAAATCAACTACAACCTGGTCTTATTGTGATGTCTTCATAGATGAAATATATGAAGGCTTTTGATTCTATCAGTTCTATTTTCCACCCTTTTAGACTATTTGATTCTATGTAAAACACTAAAGAACTCCTTTAAGCAGTCGCTTGACTTCACTGGGGAACACGTTACCTACACCTCTGTCAGCACAAGCACACGTTGAGCACGAGAATGCTGCAGCCATTGAGGTTCTGAATGTTGTTTTATTATCAGAGCAGCAAGTCACACTATGAACTGCAATAAAATCCCTTAACGTTTTATTCATATTCAGGGTCATATTAGGTCAAGTGCTTGTGAATAAACTCTAGAGGACGGAGGTCTGGCTTTGAGACTGTTGTTACCAATTGGTTGCATTTTAATAGATTCATTATCCAGCTCAAATTGCAGAGCTATGACTTAATTTCATCAGGGACAAAATGTTTGTAAGATAAGTTTGAAAAGAGCAAGAGGAAGAAAAATAAATATGCATCTACGTAAGTATTCTTAGAGCCACCCAGACACATTAGATGATGATGATGTTCTGGTAACTGTGACACCACACTAGTACATATGCTTCAAGTCACTCAATGTTTTGCCACGAAAAAACACAGACCAGTGTTAGTGATACAACCATGTACAGTCTTCAAATATAATAACCAAAAGCAGATACATTTGCTTTATACAAAACCCTTGTTAATACTGCTGCTCCTCCTCAATGTGATACACACACAGCATCTGTATTTCTTGGATACCGAATTTTAAAAGACCATCAGCTCCTTACAGGATAGCCAATATCCTGTTTTTTTCTCATCTTAATGCTAGCCAGTTTGCTGAAAGCGTTATTTAATCTAATTATGGAATATCTCTCATAGCATAAATATTCCAAGCTCTACAGCAGGCTTCCATTTGTAACTCAAGAGTAGTATAAAAACAAGAGTTAATTGCCTGTACAAATATTTCAGGGTAGCGTTTACGTAATCTACAGTACATTAAGTACCAGAGTTGTGCTCTACTGATAGGTGAAAGAACAACTCTGAAAGGCAACTGCGTTGCCAATTAGCTTTCAACAAATATGTACACAAGCTGTGCTTGCAGGCTTGTGCTCAGCTTCCTCATTCTCCCCCGACTGCCTGCTTTTATAATGGTGAACTCCTTTCTACTCAAATGCCCAGCTAACTTCACACTGATGGAACAAGGGAAGATGGCATATTTTATTTAGTTGGAGTTGTAACCCATCCAAATTTAAGATTATGACCTGTGACCAAAGCCACACTCCAGTCACAAGGACTGAAAACAAATTCCTTAGTTAAATTAGCAGGGGAGGGAAATTAAAAAAAATTAAATTGAAAAACCTTCTATTGTAGCTAGTCCAAAGAGGATGAGGGTTTGTTTGAGAAAAACATCCCACAAGTCCCAACTCCTGTGTGTCAGTCCTGCTCAAGGAGGCTGAGCCAAGAACATGTACACCCACGTGCATTAGCTCTCTGCAGCAACACCATGTTTTTACCCAACAGGGTTGTACACAAATTAAGAAATAAACCTAAGTTCACAAAACCACATGAAGAGATTAATGTTTGCAGTCTTTGGGCAAATCTGCATGGTGCTCCACCCAGAAAACAGACTTTTAACTCAGGAAAGCTGATTACCTTGGGCAGAGCCCTGTGCCTAGGACACTGCTGCTTTGCTTTGGGTACCCAGATTTTGTCTCTGTACAGTAGTTTGGGTGTCACTGGACAGAAGTGTGCAAATTCTTTGTTTTCTCTTCTTAACTTGCTGTGTAGACTGCAGCTACCCAGCAGTCTGGAGTTGTATTGTACTGGAGTTAGTCTAAAAGAAATATTTTGCCATTAGCCTTCCAAAAAATATTAAAACACAGCTATTCTGCAATGTTTCAAATATCCAGCCCTTTTCATAAAACATTTTAATCCCAATTCTCCTGTTCCCCTTCCACCCCCAAAAAAAAAAGGTATTGCAGTTACTAAGGTGGAAACATTCTGCAGAATCAAGAGAGTTAAACCAATTCCAGAATTCTGCTTCATAAATTCCTTTGGCTCACATAATTTATGTTATATAAATTGTAATTTTGATAATAAGGCAGCTGAAAATAAGTCTAGTCTTGTAAGTTGTGTGGGTGTATAGTTATGCTTATATAAAAGTTTAGTTATCCACATTACTTCATAAACGTATGTTTAAGTATGTTTTCATGGATATCTCTGCTCTCTGTGGGCACATTTTCTTCAAGTATTTAAGAAAAGTATCACTATGCTATATAGCGTAAAGCTTGTGAAACCTTTTTGTTAGGTAAAAGTCAGCAAAGCCAGTTCTTCAGCTAGTAACCTCATTGCTATTAAACCGGCTGGAGAGGGAGAGAGAGGAAGGAGGCATGGTGAGACATGAAAGTAGAGCAGGGAGCTGTGCACCCTTGCTACTGCTGAGCTAGAAAAGTAACCTCTCTTTCATTTTCTGTAAAGCAGTCCATATCTTGACTCTGTTACATCAGAAAGGATTGCCTGATGATCATTCTCAGACAGCCTAAAGATACCAGAGCATAACCAGTTGTTCATTTGATTCATTTATGTGTGATGGTCAGTTTAACATATTGACAATCTGTGGGTCCTTCGTTTGCTAATGCAGTGAGGGGCACAAACAAGCCCCCCCACACTTTTTTCTTCTCCTCTTTCCAATGACTCTTTAGGAAAGGCATTGCTCTCAAATGCCAAGCTGGGATGCCTGTTTCCTAGAGTGGCTTATCTGCACACAACTTTAGCCTTTCTCCAAACGGGTATTTGAACTTCTGTTGAGGGACACAGCACCCGACATGCATTTCAACAAAACAATAAGGGCAGCTTAAATTTACCTTCAGGTGCAGCAGTACTGAAAAACAACTCAGACCAGCTTGTATAGCTTAGGTTGTGTACCTGAGTCTGAGCAAATGAACACCTCCTTGCTCCTGGGTGTGACAGGCCACTGCCTCCCATTAGGGAGGATAAGCAACAACAGTCCCAGCGCCACTGTGCTGGGACAGAGCTTTCAGCACCTCTTCACTTATGGTGACATTTCATCCAACAAAATCTCAGCTGTTCACATGCCTTTACAGGTCTTTAACACAGCGCTTTAAAGCCCAAGTTCAACTTTTCAGATAAGGAAGGGGATTCAAAAACTCATTTCTGATGCACCTCTTCCAGATCACAGAGGCCTTGGGATGAGTAAAATACCCATGCACATGGTGGGTGAAAGAAGAAAAGCTATCTACTAAGTACACAAATTACTTGGAATGCATTGCAACAGAATCAAAATAGAAGTCTGAAAATAAATATGGTGACTGGACTAAAATAATTATTAAAGAAGGGCCATAGGAGAAGAATAATTTGCAGAAATAATACAAGCCTTGTAAGAAGCTATGTTATCTTTACATTATTTTTTAAGTTTCAGATTGTGTGTATATACATATAACCATAAAATTTCCCATATACTGCAGCATCTAAGTAGTCAGATTTTTTTATTATCTCCAATTACTCACACAGTAACATATGTTACTCTGTTTTAGCTTACATTTAGATGTACATAATCATTATTCTCCATACACTTTAAAACTTCCTTGTCCTTCCCCACACACTACATACACTAGGACCTTTCCAATTATATCAACTGCAGTTTTATTCCAATGGAATGATGGCACAACTCGTAAATGATATATATATAGAACAAGCTATGCACCAAATTGTATGTCCTCCTCCTAGAAAAAGGTCTGAAGAGGAACGAAAGATTTATGCTGCTGCTCTTCAATAAAATACTGTTGTATCCTTTAGTTTGCATTTAGAATTAAAAGTATTCATTTGGTTTAAGAAACAGGTGCTTTAAAAGTATTTTTTTAAACTTCTCTTTTAAAGTTTCATTTTGTTTGTGTAACTGTCAAGTTTGTGATTTTTAACATTATTATAGCAGTAAAAACATGAAGAGAAAAAAATAGACTTAAGAAATAGGAACATTCCAGTCCTCTGCCATTCCCTCCAATCCTTTACATCAATATAACTTGTGGTTAACACTAAATATCTAGTGCTACCATTGAAGGCAGCACTTAGCCCTATCCATGTACCTTCATATTAAGTGTTGTCAAAATGCTTTTCTTGCTACCACAGTTTAAGAAAATGAAACTGAAGGCACGATGAAAACTTTGGAAAACTAAGGATGCTCATGTATAAGGATCTCTAACCTCTTCAGACCTATGTGAACACAGTACCCACCCAAATCCTGAACAGCCAGAAATGATGCCAGTCGCAGCAACTGAGGTTTTCTCCTGGCAGTTCACTCACTGCCCAACAGGTCACCTACAGAAAAGCTCCTTGCAACTCCCCCCCCCCCCCCCCGCTCTCTCCCCTCAGAACCACAGCCAACTTTTCAGGCAGTATCCTGGGCATTCTACTGCTTCCACACTGATGACAAGGTGAATGTGGCAGCATGCCCTCAAAATATCACTTGCAAAAATAAAGGCACACCAAACAAGGCAACTATGAGACTCATCATTTTGATAGTATGCTGCAGATCAGAAATCAGCTTACATCTCTTTAAATACATGTAAGGTGGCTGTTTGGCAGATTAAAGCCAGAGCTGCGTTGATTTGTCTTCCTGCTTCACCACCCCTCCACTGTGAAAGATGGAATGACTTCACTGAGAATTCTGGCAGGGGAAAGCTTGAACCAAAACAGGGAAATCTGTAGCAAACCAGAGGCAGCTGGGCACACCCTGCTCGCTCCCTGATGCTGATGTGCATGTAGAAATCTGGCATGTTATCTTCTTCCAGAGTTCCCCCTACACCCTGCACTAGGAGCATCCAAAGAAGATCTTCTGTGGTGACACACAGCCAGGCTGAGATGGGTCCTGGGCTGCATCGCCAGCAGCTGCACTCTGCTGTCTATGCATGGCTGGGGATTCAAGGCAAGGAACCAAAGCTGAACAGGGAATTTCAGGGCTCTCTGCCTCTGGTGGGGTGACTCCAGCAGCTTCTTCATCAGTGCAAAGGGTAAAAACCAGGGAAAGGAGAATGAGTGGCAAGAACAGCAAATGTTGCTCAAAAGGATTTCATGTTCCTTCTATATGTAATAAATGTGTAGTGGGAACAAGCTGATTTTAGCACACTCACTCTCCCATGTTTAGTAGCATTCCTTTTCTGCTATTTAACTCCTCCCGTTTCAAAAACAAACCAACCCTACAGTAAAAGAACCCCAAATATCTGCCCTAATTTCTAAATCAGGAATCCTTCTTTGCTTCAGTTCCAGGATCCAATGCAGCACTAAGTTTGCAGAATTCTACCTGAATTTCTGATGCATCACATCAGTTTTAGACTGTTAACATTTGTCTCTCAGTAACACCAATCTCTAGTTGCACTATTTTTAGAACAATCTAAATCAATCCTGAAAACTGAACAAAACTATTGAAGCACCATAGATAAAGCTTAGTTAAAATCCTGTGCTAGCTTTTCTCAACTGATATTTGAAACCATACCACTCATCAATATTATGGATTAATATTGACTTTTACTCTTCAGCTCACAGTATTTCTCCAGCCGTATTCAGTGGCTATTACTAAAACTATCTGCATTTTAATTTTTCAGTATTCACATTTTTCTACTACTTTCCCAACAGATTTCTTTTACTATCATTTTTTTGGCCCACTGCCCTTCCTCACAGTGTCCACAATCCATGGAGAAGAGATTGCTGATGGCGTTATCACAGGCAAACAGAATGAAGCTAATGGTAACAGGCACTCCTTGCTAGGTAATTATTATAGGAGAAGGAATGCAAATGAGCCCTAATCTGTCTCACACAATGGCAGAGGTCTCAGATTTGCATTAAACCTTTTGCAGCTCTCCCAGATTGGGGACTGCAGATAACAATGCATCTGCAGCCCAGGCTGCCCCAGCGGTTATTACATTGTGCCCCAGCAGGTACAGTGTCCCTGAATGACTCTCCCCTCCCCCTTTATATCTCCAGTCCCCTCCTCCTTCTCTCCTTCCTCCCAGCTTTGCAGAAAAAAAAGGTAATTGTGCATGCCATTTGGCTCGATTCATGTTTACAATGAAGAAGAAAGCAGCGCCGTTTGATAATTATAAGAGGGAAATGGACATCAGGAAATCTGCATTCTATTCCCAGCTATGTAGTTCCCTTGCCAAGGAACTGAAGGAAAATAACTTTGCTTTTCTGTGCATCGATGTGTTCAGTTAGACATACAGGGCTGACATTTGTAGTGGCCCAACAGACTCTTACTTTACAGAGGCACCTGCTGAACACTTCCAGGAAGCTAATGCTAGACTTCACTCGAATCTAGGCTGAGCTCATGATAAGCTGCGGTCCTTCAGAAGAACCACTGCCTAGATCTCAATGCCCCATCTGATAATGGGTTGTAAAGAATGATATTCTTTTCCAGTACTGTATTCTGCTATAAAAACACCTAAACTAACACCTGCCAGATGGGGTCATGCTCAGGGCTTACACAGGTGTCTGCCCACTAGATGATCTTAAAAGAAGGTGTAGGAACTATGATTGAGGTGCTCTGATCACAAGCCACATAGCAAAGGTTTTCCCAAACCTTATCTTTTCTAGCTTCCTCCATATGGCTTGTTTGGATTAGGAGCACTGGAGTCAAATGTATTGAACCTTTCCCAAGTGAGTCCCTGGTCTGAGGTCAAAACCCCTTACCTGCATGAACAGATTTTTTCCAACACTACTGCCTTCTTTCTTGGACACTCATTTTCTCCCGAGACACTTTTGTCAAATAGGGTATTCCAAAACTGATCTTCAGGAATCAAAGATTCTGCCACAAAAACGCAGACTAGAAAATTGAGTCTACCAAACTCTAAGTGAGCATATAAGCTACTCAGCATATTAAAACCCAGACAGCAATACCAAGAAAAAACCCAAAACAAACAAAAAAACACCAACTAAAAACAAACTGAACAAAACAACAACCCCCCAAAACAAAACAAAAAACTATTGCCAGAAATTAACAAATTTTTCTTATGACAACAATAGTTAAAAACACCCAGCTGTAGAAAGTGCCACAGTTTTTTTAAACAGCATGTAACAAGTTAGTTTTTCAATAAACAAAGTTTTGCTTATTTCTGTCTCATGGTGCAGGAGGTGGGCAAGTGCTGCTTTTTTATACAGTTACTGGAATACACAATACATGTCTCTGATAGCTGGTATCCTCAGCAACAGTCATTACACCTAAACAATCAGTTTTAAAATGCATTTATTTTTAAAGGATGCTATGGCTCTGTTGTGATATTGAAGTACTCTGAAAGAATCTTCTTCCATTTGCACTGACATTTAAGGTTCTTGCCACCTGGAAGAACTGATATGGTACAACCTTACGAATTATCAATCTTTACATCAGAAAAGCAAAAGCTGTCTTGCACTGGTTGGTTCCCGTAAAACAAGAAGGGGATTTTCATTGATCTGGTTCATAAAGCTGAAAACATTTTCCCATACAGTCTTGGTACTAACTTTCCAACACTAGAAAGCATTTCATTCAGAACACAATAAGAGGGGATTTTTACATGATCAAGGCATGGCAGGTATCAGGACCTGCAATTTTAATTCTAACATACTCAGGTTCAGATTTGTCTCAGGTCTCTAGGCTACTCCTCCCCAGTGACCAGTTACTACGAGCTGCCTGCTGGTGCCATTTATACGTGCATAAAAACCTTCTTCCAAACCCAGATGTAGTTGTGAAAAGTGTGATAGACTCACCCTCACTTGGAAGTCAGGGATTATTACCACATTGCTGCTGGATCAGCAAAAGCACCAGGGCACAGAAAGCCAGCAGGGCAGCCCAAACCAATTTTACTGCCACCTGAACACACCCAGCTGACTCTGCCTGGAGTGGACTCAGCTATCTCATCTCCTCCTGCCTGCAGATCTGGGGCTGTGGAGGGGGAAAGGGAGGAATCCTGGAAGATAAGGAACAGGGAGCACAGATGTCTTCATGGGGAGCTACTGCTCACTCTGTGACCCTTGGCCCATCACCAAAGCCATGCACTTCAGGACCACTCTCACATTAAGCATTAACTCAGGCAGTTCAGCTGTGTTGCCGAGTAGCCAGTCAAATATTTACAAGGGTTTCAGAAGGTGCAAGATTAACCTCATCCTTTCGGTGTAAAACCCAACATCCACGATTTCATACTCCGTTTTGCAAAGCAAAAAGTCACAAAGTCTAAAGCTTTGAGACTTGCAACACAAAGCCGTTAGAAAGAATAATCCAAACAGGAAAACTAAGAGGGACTCACTGCACACTGTAGACAAAATATTGGCACCATATACAGTGCTGGCAAATAGAGCAGCATACTGTGCTCCTAAGGGGGCGAACAAGTAAAATCCAGCTCCTAGAGTGGCGATGGCAACCTCACCTGAACAGCAGCCTTTCCCTTTGTCCAGCTGCCTCCAGGTCATTTTACAGTAAAGACAAAAATTGTCACTGCACTTTCAAGGATCTCAACAGCTTTCCAACCCTGTGCTCCCCCCCACCCCGCCATTCTCAGCAGCCTTTTGAGAGTTTCCCTCTATAGCAGCATTCTGCATTTCAGGGATTCAACCTTTCAACTGAAGCATGAGAGATCGCTTATACTGCTGAACCGGTGGAGCTGCCAGCCTCCCCTTTGTTGCACAAGGATTTACACTTGAATGGCGCTGAGAAGCAGAGTCTTTTAAGGAAAGGCTGGTGGGGGAAGACAATTTCCTTGCCAGCATCCTATTCGCAAATCACATTCACCTACCAGCTCAACTTCTCAAGTTCACATAACTACAGGAACCTTATCGAACCACTAGTTTCTAAGTTTACTGTGAGCTGACTTTAATGAATAATTTGTTAATTTTGGCTTATTTCAACATGGATATACATAGTCATAAGTGAAGTTCATTTCGAGCCTAAATGTGGGCACTTAATGTAATTCAGTCCAATGTAAATTACGTCATTATCTTAATCTATGACTCATTTATGTATTTCCTATTATAGCCTTGCACTGCCATGCACTTCATAGTCCATCGACTGGCTCCTACAGCTTTGCAAGAGAGACACTGGGGAACACCACAATGGCACAGATGCACTGCAGAAAGCCATCTGAAACAAGAGCATACTCCACTTGAACCGTGGCACACTGGCTTTGGCCCTCTACTTAACCATACACACAAGCAGCACCAGCCTGGTACGTTTCTGTTCTTAAGTTGCAAATGGGTGGATAATTACTTATTGGTTCAGGCTATGTTAGCAGTTACCAAGCAGTATCATATTGCTGCCTTTCAAACAGCAGCACTCTGGTAAATCCACAGTTTTTTGTTTGTCTGCTTGGAAGCATAAAGCCTGCTATCTCCAAAGAAAAATAACAGCATCCGAAGTTTGAAAATTGGCAAATGCTAATCTGGCATAGAAAAAGATCTGTAAGGAACATTCCTTCTGGTTTTAAAATGTTACACCTGCTTCTGATTAGACTATTTCCTGAATTCTGAATTGGCCACATGCTGAAACACACAGACAGCACAGCCTGCAGAGTGCAGCAAGAAAAAGGCTAGCACAATCCAGAGCTGGTGGCAAACCACAGTCCCCATGAAAACCACATGTGCCAGAGACCAAATATTTTGCGTTTTGCTTACTGCTAATAAAGCTGCTTCACTTCATTAAAAGCAGCTTATCATTTTATCTACTCACTCTGATTAATTAGCCTCTAGTTAAAATGAATGAGCACTTGATTCGAGGATTCTATTAATGTGACACTGGTGAACCACCACTTGCATACTTCTTCCATCCTTTTCCTTTTACTCCCCCCATCCTCCCCACACCCAGTGTCTCATCAGATTGACATTCCCAGAACCCTTTAGGAATACCAAAACACTGAAGACAGAGGTGAGTAAGGAAATGTCCTGCAGTCCAAAATTCTTCCGAGGCTCAGTTTTCCTGCTGGAATATACAGATGTATGTAATCTACTTCTCACTGTAATTATGATCACAAGCTTGGAAATAAACAGCTTGGAAAAAAGAAAGGAAAATAAACTTTTTTGCTGGGAACAGGGGTAAAACAACAATACCTTTAATACATACAACTTACTTGTCCTTCCAGAATAACATTTTTAACTGTGATGCACAAACAGCAGTCAGTTCCATCAAAACCTGACTTTCTTAGAGAGTGAAGAACTTTCTCCGAAGCCAAATACCATGTGCTGTATATGCATAAAGACAGCTTCTGCTACAGTATATGCCTACAGATTTCACAGTTGCATATGACCGCCAAAATCTCAATTTCTAGCAGCAAAAAACGTATGTCACCATTATTTAGCCAAGCATCTGAAAACTGAAATATACCCTAGCTGCTCATTTTGCTGGAAAACAGTGCTTTGCTTCATATACCTAACCTTCTTGTCTAATCAACTGATTTTATTAGAACTGTCAGAAATACCCAAATGTATTTGGGAAACTTTAAAAAATAAACAAAAAAACCCAAAGCCACACACATTCCCTTTTCCTTCTTTAAAATGTTAAGCTTCCACTCTTTCACAGCAATGCCCACCAGAAGACTGAAAAATCATTAGGCCTAAAACTGCAACAAATCCGTATTTTGACGGAGGAATGGAAGGAAAGAAGGTGAGGAGAAGGGAAATAAAACTTCCTGGGTCATTCTAACATTGAGATCTAATTTCCTGTTTAATCAAGAATAGTAACTAGAATAGTAATGAAGTGACTGGAAACTTTCTATTTATGCTACAAGCAATTTAAGAGATCTCTTTCAAGAGAATACCTTGGTTAGGCTATGAACTGCAGACTATAAGCATAAGCTTGAAATTCACCATCCAGCCTGAAAGGCTATATGCAAGAAAGCACCAAAGCAAGATCTGGTTTTCATCACACAGCAGGGCAGTAACTGACCATGAGTCACTGATGCACTTCGTCTGGCTTTTAAGGACATCAGCACCAGATAAAAATGTTTTAGGACACATTCTACAAAGCACTTTCCAGTGTAAGTTTACCTGACCAGTTCAAATCTACACAGAATTTTCTGGACAAAATTTCTTCATGGCAAGGCTTCCAAGATGAAATATCTTCTGTCCTGCAGCTGGCAAGATATCAGTGCAGCTCTCTACTGTAATGACTGGGCTAACTGAACAGGAGTCTTCCTGTGGGCTAAGCCGAAAAGGGATGAAACAGGATGAATAATTTCTGCTACCACAGCCTGGGCTGCAAGTAGTACCCAGTCCTCACAATACCCTAGACAGCACCACATGTGTATGCCAAACAGAGTAGAAGAGACAAAAACCCCTGGAAAACATGATTTTGAAATATCAACTCATTATTTTGGATTCATAGTTTAAAATATTTTGTTTCGGAATGAAAAGTTCTACTGGTTTGAGTTTGTTATTATTTTTTTATGAACGGCCAAATTATTGAACCTTATAATAAAGAATTACGATGCATCTTTGTGTACCTGAAAGATAGAGAAATATGCAACCAGATGGGTCATTCCCTAGCAGAAGAGGACTGTTGCCTTATTTCCTTAAAAGTGATAATTAACCAGGTCTTTTTCACTGCTAATTTCAACAAGGACTTTATAGCTGATTTGGGCCACGCAGCTTTCTTTTTGAAGGACTAACAGGGAATATAAACCAACATAAAACAACAAAACCTGCCACCTACACTAATACCTATGAGATACACTTTGTTCCTCTCAGCCATTCCTTGCGGATTGGCACAACACACTCCCACAGAAACTCCTTCCTGCAGACTGGCAGTTGGCAGTGCCAGGGCTCTGCAGCAGTCACTGCAATCCACTCAAGCCAGAGTTCCTCCCAGGAGCCCTCCAGAGCACAGGAAACCACCTCAATGCTCAGGGCAATACCTACACACCAGAGATGATGGTGAGCAGGCACCTGGCCTCCAGAAGCATCCCTTCAATCCCTGGGTGTGGATGAAAAGAGGACTCAACCAATGATCCAACTGCAGTTCATCGGGGGGGTGGAAGAGAGGAGGAGAAGAGGCTTCAGCACAAGGGAACATGCTACTCCACATAGGACTTATTCCTAAAGAATAAACTCCGTTCTGTAGTCAGAAGTAGGTCTATACACCTGAGACACAATGACCATAAAGAATGTCCAAAACCCCACTGCACTATGGACAGCTGAGGCAGGCAGACCCTAACTGCTGAAACCAGAGCAAAGCAAAGCAACCCAGAGTTACTCTGCTAGCACTAAGGACTGGAAGGTTTTAATGGGGGACAATGAACAGTCATTGCCACAGCCACAGTACGTGGCAGGGCGTACACACCACAGGACAGGACCTTCTAGTCCTCCACACACAGAAATGTCCCAAGACAAGCCCTTGCAATGTTCTCTCCTCATCTTCCTAAAACTCTACTCACTGACTCTGTGGACATCATCCCTCAGAAAAGGGCTGACTCAGACAACTGAAAATGGTAGAAAATCTGAAATCATGGTTCTCACTACAGCTTTAACCTATCTTCCCTGTACCTAGATATGCTAAATTTTCATTCTGTTTAATGCTTTTGAGACCTTGTCTCTGAAAAAAAGACATTTACAAACAAGTTAATTTCAGCTCTGAACTCTCTGCTTCGGGTACACTTGAAACCACCAAAGATGTCTAAAACTATCTTTCTGGAGGTACAATACAAGCATTTAGCTCTCTAAATCTACATGGTAAACAGATTCTAAACATAAAAATCACCTGAAAAATGCACTGCTGGGATGGAAGTTATTTTTCCTTCTCCAATAAAGTTTATGAGATTTAAGTCTTTTCCATATCAGAATAAAGAATTAATACCTGTAACATTCATGAAATGAAACTCCAGGAAAAAATCAAAGGTTTTACTAAAAAGCAAGAGAGGGCAGGCTTATTGTTAAGTTAATGAAGTACTTAAAGACCTTAAGCAGCGGCAAAGTCCAGATTTAAAGTGGGAGATGGTTAAGGCTTTAAGATTGGGAACTCTGGAAGAATCTGTCATCCTCTCCTAAGGCGCAATACAGTTTTGACAGGCACATCATTTTACTGAATACAGTTACTGAATGAAAAAAACTAACCTCAAAGATCTCAAAGGATTTGAGGGAGAAAAAAAATCCAAGACCTGAAACAAACACCTTGCTGGAATCTCTACTAATTCTCAAAAGCTGTGAACTTGATTTATAAATTAAAAGAAAAATACAATTATGGCAAACTTCCAACTGACAGCTAAGTTATTAGAGACATTGTGTTTAACACACAGTGTCACCCACCTGAAATGTTAGCTAGCAGCAGTATCACCTTTCTTTTGGAGATGGCTTAGGTTGATACAAATAAAAAAGGAAAATGGGGAAATGATGACAAAAATAAAAGTTCTTTTAAAAAAACAGTGCAAAATAGTCACTCTAGATGCACTGATACAAAATATATCTTCTGAAAAAATCTGAATGGAGGTAGGGTTCCTCTTTTAACAAATAAAAAACTTGAAAATTATCTTTGCTCAAATTTAGTTAAAAGAAACAGGCAGAGAAAGGCACAGCATTAAAGGCAAAAAACAAAACACAGTAAACCGTGGCCCACTGGACAGTCTGATCTTTTGTCGCCTTGTCCCTGCCCTGCCTCTCCCTCTCCTTCTGACTGCCCCCTTCAACACTTCCAAACTGAGAAGGAGTATATGATCCCCATCCTCCACCTCTACTGAACCTGCTCTAGCCCAACACATGGGCAAGAATTTCCTCTTGCTTTGGTTCTCAAATTTCACTGTCACATCCAGCCTCTCCCCCCAGAGCTTTTCACCCCGACGACGACTACAGTCTGCACGACTGCATTTGATAATACAGACTCTGCTGCTTAAATACCGTACATTTACAGACAGTTAAAGCATATTTTACAAAGGTACCATAAAGGGACTCAGCAGCACACACTTGCTGGGCGTGCAAGCCTGCAGCAGCTGAAAAGGGACCCTGTCCAACATGGACAGTTTCCCTCTCCTCACTAGGATGAAAAGGAGCACACAGAGACAAGGCCTTTGTGATGGAGCCCTTCCCAAGTCACAGCTTCAGAGGAATGATCTGTCTGACATCTGAATGATCTGTTGCAACTCAGGAAGCATGTGCAGGAAAAGGAGGGGAGCAGCAGGCAGGGATTCCCCTCCAAATTTCCAGTGCTCTGCAAGAGGGACAAACAGATGCGTTCAGCCAGAGAGAAATAGCAGTAGGCTGTGCACAGCCTCTCAGCTGATCCTACTGAACTGAGCAGTGGCACTTGATTCCACTGCACACCACTGCATATGATATATGCTGGGAGGGAGACAATAACAAGAAGCAATGCCCACAATCCTGCAAAAGAGATCTAAAGCTTCCCTCAGCCCCCAACCCAGGGCGTTTGAAGGCATTCAGAAAGAGTACAAAAACTCTGCTGGAGCTATGAATCCTTACAGAATCTTTCCTCCACACGTGCAGCTCAGCCAAGCCTACCACATGTCAGCGTGCCCCAAAATTTTGTGTTTCAAAGGAATTTTAGAGCCTTTGCTTGTCTGGGAGAAAACAGGTTCAGAAGCCACAAGGCAGCTCCTGCAGGCTCCTCTCAGCATGCCACAGCATCAGTGGTGAAGGCAATGCCTGCCTGCAACAGCACAGGCAGCTGCATTCTTTAGTCTGGCACCAAGGAGGAAAGCTATCATCCATTTCTAAGTTAGATTCAGGGAACCAGCTGGGGACCAACAATTGCCATTTTTGAAGTGCACGAAGAGGAGTGTAACCAGCTTTTCCATAGTAACGAAGATTAGCAGCCTTGAGTCTGACACTCCTCCTGCATTAAAAGATAGGAGACAAAGAGAGAGACAGGTAATTACACAGAAGGAGCCCTGGGGAAATTGCAAACTCCTTGAGAACCCTTTAGCTGGTCTGTATGTTTCGCCTTGTCTCTGCTTCAGCTGAAGGTCCCCAAGAAACATTTGCCCATTAGATCATTAGCTTTATTGCAGAAAGTAGCCAGACAGCTTGTAGTGGCTGTTCAATAAAGACTTAGCTTGCCTTTGCAGCAGCAAGAATGAGATGGAGAATAAGAAAAAGAACATCCCAAGGCACATTACCTGTCTGGAGCTTATCCTTGATACATTAGTGTACTTAGTCAGTGTGAGGGTCTGACAAATCAACTCTGATAAATCTTGCTGGGGCAATTTAAGACACTATTGCATCACACTGTCTTTCAAAACCTTTCACAAATGCTAGCACCATCGAGCAATCCAGGAGGAAAACTAGTATCATGCACCGGCCTCTCCAATTCAGAACCTAGCAAGTCAGCATAAATCCCTTCTCAGTGCTAGATTAAGTTAAGATGTCAATTCTGAACCAGAATGGCTGAGGTCTAGACAGAAGATATTACCTCCACTACAAAGAGCATTAACATCTATCACAAAGATGGAAAAGGAAATGACATCTCAAAGCACTACAGTTCCTAAGCAAATACAAATCTTTAATATTAAAATACGTATGTAATTTGTCTAGCAACAAACTTGAGTCTACTCATGCAGCTCATGATGCTCTATGAATCAGCACTTAGCTTTTGGACTTTATATATCCCCGACACAAACCGAATGCCTTGCAGTGAAAAGATGGACATGGATTTTCCTATCACCACAAAATTAAATTCCTCTCACACACCACATTTCGCACTTCTGTCCAAAACTGGGAAAAAGTCCAGATAGTTAAAGACTTGCCATGTGTTTCACCATTCAGGACTAGAGTTGGGCTTCCAGACAGTTCCTGTGTTATCTGTCAGGGATACAACCAGCCACAAAACCATGACAGACCCCAGAGAAGACATCAGGTTTAAAAAACCAACCAAAACAACTTAACAACTAAACCAATGTATATTTCCCCGATCAGATGTACATGTGTGATAATAACAAAAGAAGCACTTTGAGATATGATTCTTCAACTTGTCTTCTCCAGACCTCTCTGTCTTTCCATCCAAGCTGATATTCAGGCAAAGATTTAGTTTATCAGTCTGCAATACAACAGTTTTACTTTTTTTTCCTCTGCAAACATTTAAAATACATCTCATCTAGATTTTCTCAAGGGACAGTATCCTACACTTAGTAGCAGAGCAAGAAGTGCACAAAGCTTCCGTTTACATTCCAGCGTTAGAAGGGCAACCCATATGAACCAGAAGTTTGGCAAAACTCCACGTAGACAAACTTCTTCTGCCATCACCTGCCCTTCCAGAAGGAGCAGAGCAGGCAAGACACCTTGACAAGCAGATAACAATTACCCCTTACCTTTCTGAAGAGGCCGCCGCCAATTAGCACATTCCTGGAGCTTCTGAATCAGGCAAGAAGAAAGGGAGGGGGGAGAAGGGGGAAGAGAGAGCTGTTTTCTTCCTCGGCACAACAGTATTTCCTGAGGGGAGGAGAAAAAAAAGTAGAAAAAAGGAAATAAGCATTAGCTTTCATGATTTTCGAAGAGGCTACTGACTACAACTCTTGCTTGGCAGAGGTACTGTGCCACTACTTCTGCACTTCCAAAATACAAGTTTAGGGTGTCCTGTATTTTCTCCATTGTTACTTTACCAAAACAAAGACTGAATGTCAACTCAACCACTACTAAGAACAGCAAAGAGATGCCCGGATAAAGACCCATACTAGAACGGGTTAAAGTCCAATTCAAAAATATTCTCGAGCACTTATCCTATTAAGTAAACAAGCTTCAGCCAAGCTCACACCCACTTCTGTAAAAATTCAAATGAGCCACATTTACTATCAAAATAGTTGGCAAAAGGCAAATTCCAACATGCATACTGAACATACAGGTATACACAGACATTCAAGTGCTTATGTACTCTGATCTGAGAGGATCATACCTACAATTACGAGGTATTTGCAATTAATCATAAGTTCTGTTTCTTTTTAAGACAACTTCTGTTTCTTAAGACAATCTATTCCAGCTATATCAAATTTTCCAGTAACAGCAAGAGGAAGTACTTGAGTGGGTTTTTTTAAAACAGAATGAATGCAAAGGGATCTAAAAAACCTTTTGACTAAAGGTACCACTTCAAAATCGAGCTTCCATAAAACCACAATTCCTCACCTCAGACCATCTCTCTCTCTCGGCCCTACTCCTAACATGACTTTAAAGAAACTTACAGACACAGATTTAATGGGCCCCTCCCTACCTCCAGTACCTGGCTCTGATGAAAGGCAGGAAAATCAAATGGAAAATTATTTTAAAGCGTGAATGCAAGACATTAACATCTATGAGGAAATGGCAATCAAGGTTTTCCACAGGGAATGAGCAAAGGGAAGCACCTCCAGTCTGTTCTCCATCACACTTTGTTGGCTTATATTAGTACAGAAAAACTCTATCCTTTTCTCTCTCATGGAAAATCTGAACACAAGTTCTCAAAATAAGGAAAAAAAGTCTGTGCTACCTTACATTTCCACACACACTTCTGCCACCCCTCAAAACAACAATTAACCCATGTGCTAACAGCATACAGATCTTAGTCTCCTGGAAAACATTTGAAATAAGGAGCCCCAGCAGATAGGATACAACATAAAAGGCAGCACTTTTACCACAGCATCTCCCTCAAAGCCACCACGTCTGTCCAATTCTAAATGGCCACAGTTCCTGCATTTCTCTAGGGGACAAAAGCTCTCTTTTTCTCTCCTCCTGTCAGCAAGACTTAAAGCTGCAAGAGTAATTCTGTCCAGATTCCCCTCTAGATAGGCAATGATTTAAAGAATTCATGAAGTGGCAGTGTAAATAAACAATGAAAAACTAAATAAAGACCACAGAAGACAACACAGAAAATGTGCACTAAGGAGAGAAAGAACAAGCTCAGTGATTCAAAACCTCTTCTGCCTTGTTATGCACACCCATAAATAGGCGCAGCAATAATTTGACAATGTGAAAGAATGGATCCTGACACAAAAATGTAGCTACTCAAAAACCTGCCTCCTCAACCCTCTGCCTCAAGGCAAACCTTCCCACCGTGTTTAATTTCACTTTCTCAATGTCTTACACCCCTCATCAGTTGCATTTCTGCTTTCTGTCAGCTTTCACCAACTTGTACTAATTGATGCAAAGCAACTTAAGCCAAAACCTGGAGAACTCAGATTGGTTTTCTGGATTTTTTTTTTTAAAAAAAAAAAAAAGGAAACAGTGCTACAGCCCTAAGTGTGGGGAGGGGGGAGAAGAAATGACCCTTAGTGAATTGCTCCTGACACGTGTACATCCTGAGGCTATGTGCAAATCAATACTTAGTGAGCAGCTCAGCACAGATCAAGTTACAATTTCTTTTTTTCTTGCATTTTGCATCACCCCCTCAAACATACATGATTTTTGTATCCCTAAATCAAATGAATCATTTGCTTTTCTTTTTCATTATCAAATCAAAAGAATGCTTTTGACAGCATTTTTCTCCCTGCTTAGAAATCCCCCCCCACCACAGATCTCCAGTAAAGTCCGTTAAGAATTGAAGTACTGGTTACATTCAAAGTGCTTAAAAATTTTGCACTTCCATCCTATTACTAGTAGGAGGAATAATTTAAAGCAGACATGGAAGATTTGAAGAAAGCATATTTTCAAATCGAACATAAAATCAAGAAGTGGCAAAAAAGAAGTCTTACTGAAAAAAACCAAAGTTTTTAAACAAGATTCTCAAGGAGACAGAAATCTGTCTCAAGTACCATTTAAAGACATAGGTTTGACTCAACATCACTTGCTCCAAAGAAAGTGAGATTGGTCTGTTCTCAAATCCTCAGGCAAGAAAAAACAAAGTGAAATAATGCATTAGCCAAAAGTCAAATCCTAAGTGGAGAAACCTCGCAAAATGATTTACAAAACCAAAAGACTTGACTAAATTTCTGGCAGGACCAGAGATAATTCATATGAAAAAGATGTCAAAATGTTTTGGGTATACAGCCACTACAGGAAGGAAACAAACAGCAAACTGGGAAACACTGTATCAAAACCCAACAAATCGTTGACATCAACATTAGATAAATGACTAGGCATATGTTGAGTCAAACACCCTCAAGATGGTGTGTGAGTCAACCCCTGCAATGAATTTAGCAGAGCTGCTTTCCTACATCAAGCTTAATAAAAATAATCCTCAACTATTCCAGCTAGGTCTGGATTCTCATTAAATCTCACACGATGTGTGCCCATTCTGGACAGTACCTGAGCTGGAGCAGGGATACCAAAATTTGATTTTGACTAATCTTTTCTAAATGATGATGCCAGATTTATTCTTCATGCTGCATGCACAACAAAAGTGGTGCTTTTTCCAGGCATTACCCAAATGTAGCCCACTTCCTATGGAAAAATGCAAAAACCCTGCAGAACATTTGCAGGTTCTAGGTCTTAAGTGATCCAGATACATTTTACAGTCAGAAAATAAAATTTTGGCAAAGTAATGCCAATCTGCACTGCATGACTGGTGAAGAGCTTGCTGACCTTATCGTGTCTGACTACACAGAGTCCCCATCAGCTCTTACAGCAATTCCTGTGTCAACAGAAGCCCCCATGGTACACAACCAACCTGGGTGATTTTCTGGATTATTACATTTTCTAGCTCTATGATGGCTACTAATTTTATTACACTGAGGAATTAGATCAGAGCACTGCTGTATGCAACAGAGCCCTTCCCAAACCTTGTCCATAACATGAGGCAACTCAGGGTTTAAACCAAGGTGGGCATCATCATCAACACCTCTTAAAATTTACAGAGAAAACCAAGAAGTGTTCTCAAGGTTCTTCAATCGACATTTAACAGCTACTCTTTTTCAGGTGCATATTAAGTACATTCAGAGTGTACTAATAGAGGTCAAGTTTATATCATAGTAAAAAGCTATTTTCTTTCTTTTCCTGTTGATTTTTGAACCTTTTGATCTAGGAGAGGTAATAAAACAACTATTTCCTTAACATCTATTGAGGGAACTAGCAGTCTCCATTTCTCATTGCAAAAAACAAACAAGCAAGCTTAGAGAAAAGAAGATTAAAATACCTACTCTAAAATAGCATGATGATACTGAACAAAACCTCTCAGCCTTGGGTTATGAAGCCAGGAAGCTCTCCTGCTTCAGAATCAGGTTCTTTCTCCAAGCTATTTTCTACTACCTACAGCTGGCACAGAATCAGTATGAAATAGAACTCGCACGTTTCATTTCATGTAACATTTCATGAAAACAACATAATGTTTACCTACAGCAACATGAAAACAATCTAGCAATTAGCAAGTTCTCATTCATTTTAGTATGAATTAAAAGCATATCCCTATTATCCATGCATATGTCAGTGTGCATGTGTCTCACACATACACCAGAGTAAGCCTTCCACCACAAACACCTGTACTGGAGGCATTTGTGAAGAAAGTAACTTCTTCAAACATAAATATTTTCCCAGAACTGTATCTGCACAAAGACAGAAAGCTCTTGTCAAAGCTCTTCTGAACTATCTATTGCAAAAAGCCAACAAAAAGTAACCAAAACATTGTTGCAGAAGCACAGACAAATCATAAAAACATGGCAAGAGTCAATGAAAACAGATCTCATAAATAAATTTTCCTTTCATTTGCCTTAGTGAACGCATGGGATCCACCATCAACAGATATCTAAGTAGAAGACTAGATTTTACATACATGAAATATATTTCCTAAACAAGCAGTGCAATTTTTATTAATTTGAACAAACTTCAATTCAAATGACAAATGTTATTTCTATATCTTTATATAGAGGTGTTCACACAAATGTTTCCTATGGCTTTAATGTTACACCCATCTGTACTTTCCCACCTGCCTTCCCTGGATCCTGAAAAAGCTGTTCCCAAAATGGCATCTGTCCATGTGAAAAAATCTGTGCCTTCTGAAGCACTATTCACATGGATGCACTTAGGCAACATGCCTAAAGTAGACCAACCTCTGTATGACATTTACCTACCAGTCTAACTGCAATCATCCCACCAAGAATGAAAAAAATTATTTCATTTTTTCTTAGTCACCTGAAAAGGTACCTACCAAGAACAAGTAAGATTTATACCCCATATTTTATATGCAAAGTCTTGAGGATCAAACTCTGAAGAACAATGAAAGATACTCATCACTTGAAAAATTTAGTCCCTTCCAGGGACTAATAACAGGGTGGGAATAATTTTGTCAAACATTTATTTCTCCTTTTTAAGCTAGATCTAGAAGGAAGCAGTATCTGTGTCTAAAAGTCTTGCCCCTCAACCTTCCCCAGGTGATGAGTTGACAGGATGCTCATAAACCAGCTAAAATAACTGGTGGAGTGGAGCCCAGGAGCCAGGGCACAAGGGACAAGAGACAGGTGCATGGCCACATCTGGGAAAGCAGCATCCTGCTGGGGCAGTAACCACTGCTGCTCCCTGCTACCAGCCTGTGTGCTGCTGTCACTGGGCTAGTGCTGACTCAACAACAGCCCCAAGGAGAAGGGGGGTGGGAAGGGGACATGCAGAAGTGTTGTTTTTGGGGTTTTCTGCAGCAACTATCTCTATCTTACAAGCCTTATTTTGTGTTTTTCTATCTCATGCTTAATTAAAAAGAAGATACACTTCATGTTGGAAATAGGTATTTTTTGAAGCCTCAATCATTTAGCCTGTTAAACCCAAGCCTGTAATACGGGTGTTATTTCCTAAAAACATACAGTAAATGCATTAAATTATTGATAGTCATTAAACAGGAAAAAAATTTAAACAGCTCTCAGCTTTTATCAATCATTTATGCAGTTTCCACTTGCACATCTCACTGGGTTACTATCATATAGCACAGAGCAAAGAGTACAAATCCTGAAGGCATGAATTCATTTTCTCTTGATGCAGAGTAAAAATATTCTTGGCAGCAGGAGAGAGGCTAAAACATGAAGCAGAATGGTTGAAAGGAGGCTTCTGTCTTTTGCAGTAAACAGGTAGCAATACCAGGGAGCAGCAATTTGAGGCACCAAAGCCCATCCACTTCTGCTGTAAGGGCCAGTAACAACACCATCAATCACCTCCAACACCTGGCAGCAGTTACAGCCAGCCCGACAGTGTTTACAAATTTGATCCCTATTTGAAATACATGTTAATTCAATGGCGTATGGGGAAAACAAGGAGCATTGAGGTGAATAGTAAAGCATCCAGCAACTCAAGCAAGATGAAGATTTCACCCCAAGCTGCTCACCAGCTTGTGAGCCAGTAAGACTGATGATGTACAGAAAACTCCAACTTGTCACACTGACAGCCTGAGCTCAGAAAAACGACAGAGACTGGGATAGTCTCTTGAAGCTATAATGAACCTTTACTGGGGCAAGTTACAACTAGACCTAATGCTTTCAGCAACTCTGAATGACTCACGTCAATATGGGGAGTCTGGAGATGGTGGTGGTGCCGGTTGGTGGCACCTTGCCTGCCTGCAACAGGCCAGCTACCAGCAAAAGATCTTCATCAACAGCCCATTTTTTTGTCAATTTCATGCACGGACTGAAAACCTGTCTTACAAGAGCTGCTCTCCTACCTTTCATCCCTGGCAGTTCATTGAAATTCACCACTTTACAATGTAACAAAGAGAGAACACAATCCACAGCAACAAGTCAGGTATGATTGCAGCATGCAAGGACCCACCTGACATACCTCTACAGCAGCACCTGTAGGTGAGCCATAGCCATAAAAATATCAATGCAAAACACACCAACCCCAGCTCTGGCTGGATACTCAGACGGCGAAACCTTAGCCCTGCAGCAGGCCTGCTACTGGAACCCAAATTAATTTGTTTTAAATTACCTTGTGTCTGTTTAAATGAGCTGTAATAATAGCTCTGAAGAAAAGTGCAGACACATCCAAAAGCTAAACACAATGCTGAGGAACTGCTCGAGAAATGTGTGCCCACACCCAGAGCCCACTTAGAAACTACTAGCAGGAAAAACTCATCATAATCCAAGTGTTCCACTCCCAACAATAGCTTCAATCCCTTCAAAAAACCATTTCTGTCCACAAAGAAAAAAAATGGACGTTAGAGATTAGGAAAAAGTACAAAAAGAATCATTGTCTGTAACCAAAATCTAAGTCTTACGGAGGTTAGTATTTTTTCCTGAAAACGATTCAAGAATGCACTGAGTCGAGCAACTAGATAATGCCAAATGTTGATACAAAAGCAGCCAGGAAAAGCTGCAGTCACTGGAAAACATTTTCTAGCCTGATTGTTTACAGGCAACTATGTTATAAAATACAAAAATATTCATTTCCAACCATCATTAGTGCAAATCTACAATATGTTTAAAAAAAGAGTCAATTAAGACACACATTACACTAAGTCCCAGGGAAGGCAGCACAGTGTTTGAAGTAATACTATGAAAGCTATTACACCACTGAATTGATTTCATCATATATCAACAAACTAAGTAATTCACAATAAATTTCAATATAATATTAATCCTTATCTATATACAAAGCTGTAAGAGCAATAGCCCATTAGTATTATTAATGCAGCACACAGCCACTAGCAGCCTTCACACTGTTCCAGGAAGCAGTACCAAGCTCAGAGAGATGCCCACTAATCCTTCAGGCCATGAGCAGTGTTCCACTGTGCTACCTGCCAAGATAAGGACAATGGAAATCATTGACAGGAGGTGCCTGGGCCAGCTCACAGCTGCCTGCATGGAGCTGCTGCTGCAGCTGAAGGAAGCACAGGCTGAGTAGCCAGCTTTGCCAGGGCTGCTGCCCTCTCCCGAGGTGAGACATGGAAAAGGGTCTGGTTTAGGTGGGTATTTGTGTGCATGCAAAAGTATTCACTGCTTAAAACACATCCTCCTTGCCAAACATTTTCTATTTTTTTTTAATATGTACTCTTTTTTTTTTTTTTTTTTTCCCCAGACCACTCAAGTTCCTATCTCCTCCCTACACCCCACTGAGAAAGTTCATTTCAAGCAGCTACAAGGGCTATTAAATTTTGCCCGGCCTGTAAAGCACATCAGCCTTCCAATGAAGTATCTGGAATTTTTATTTTGAAGCCACAATCTGCATCTCTAGCTAAGAGATATGGTGGAAGCACACAATTCCCTAGCATTTCCCTTTCCTAACCAATACAAGGCTTGTATATGACAACATAAGCAAAGGCTACAAAATAAACTCAAATCCCCAAACAGAAGTCTCATGATAACTGCAGCTAAGTCTAACGAAAAGCAGCTCTGAACTAAAGCCTTTCACAAAATCTCCTTACTATTTGTAAGGAATACATTATCAGAGGAGGGGGATGCATCTTTAGTACAGAATCACATGTTTAACTGAACCATCACAGATTCACACTCAAGGCTCAACTATTTGAGTTCCAATAGTTTCAGAGACAGGGCCTTTCTGTACGGGATAGCTGGGTTTGATACAGCCGTCTCTGTGCATGCTCACCACCCGCCCCTCTTTGTTTTAATAAACTGATTCCATGATAAAAGTCATTTAAAATAACAAAGCCAAACAACTGTCAAACTACCACTAATAGGAGCCTTCAAACAGGTTTCCATTTCATAAATCATTTCGGTGATCTAGTTTCACACCACCCCAGGGAAAGTTAAACGCATAACAGAGAAAATTCACTATCAATATGCAGAGATCATTTGGCAACCATATTGCTGCTAGTAAAGACCTGTGCAGTGGCACCATGCTTTCCATGCATTGCATATGCAGGACAGAAGAGCTCCTTAAAACAAATGCATTAGCTCCAGGCTTGCAAAATCACCAAAAGACAGCCAGTTCTGCTTCGGGTGCCTGGTCATCTACTCCTCCCTGAACCAGCACAGAGTGGGAGTGAGGAAGGTAACAGAGCACGAGTTGTGGGTACTAACTTGCCACCCTTGCCAGGAAAGTAATTTCAATGATTTTCAAAAGATTTGCCAATGATCCCAAGGGTTCAGATAATGAACCCAAAAGTTCAGAGACCTCAAATATGGAAGACACTTCCCTGTTAGCTGAAACCTTTTCATGTGTCCTGTTCAAAGACAGTGCTAAGACCATCATTATTATTACGTACACGACACACGTTTTCAGGTATTTATTACATTAATACTTCCTATTATTTTGTAACAATAACTTATGTTTAAACTACTTCTCATATTTTCTTTGCATCTTAATAAAATTAGTTCTCCTATTCTGTTCACACGTTCTGATGTTTCTTTCCTTTGTTACAGACTTCTGCTATTAGTGGTCAATGGATGAGACCAAGTATTAGTCTCCCAGAGAAGGAAAAAAAAATAAAATCAGTGAACCATGATCTGGGTGTGCATATACAGCAGGCTGTATTTTCCACCTCTAGCACATTTCCTTGTCCTGAAGCTCAGATAGCCCTTAGTCAATACTTTTCCTCTGGAAATTCATCCAAGAGCTAATTTCTCATTACAAGAAATTCAGCCTCAGGAATTTAATCAGCAACCAAAGCAGAGGGGCAAAACAACTGTCTCCAAGGGACTCTTTAAATGGATAATCTCCTGAATGAAACTCTTATTACTGACAATTCTGATGTTCCCAACACAAAAGTATAGCTACAGCATATGGATGTCTGATACAGTATGATACAACTCATGACTTAATACTATATATTACTCATACTCCAAGATCAGAAGCTTTTCCATAGCTCATATTCCTCATGCAAATTATTTCCTCCTCTCATCAAATAATCCGAAATACTTTCAAATAGAAGTAAGTTGAGCAGTAAGTTAACTGGCTATCTGAAGTTATCAACTAAAGCAAGTATTTTCATAATAATTGCAGTTATAGCTAATGGGAAATGCAGAACTAGAATTCCTTTAAGAAGGCTTCACCTGAACATCTTCTGTGAACAATAAACAAAAATGCAGTAGTCAAGAGAGGACATTCAGGACTGAGGAAAGAGGTAAATGACCCCAAAATAACTAACAGGTAACCAACTGTCTTTCAGCCAGAGGCTCTAAGTCTGCAATGAGCACCAGAGCAGGAATCACTTGACTTCCCTGGGCTTTCTACAAGCCAGTTAGCAAAACCAAGGTGTACATGGCTGATCCTGATCTCCCATTTGGTCGATCCTTACTTTCACAAGCCGGCAGTAATGTCTTAGAAATATCAGCTGCAGTTTATATTCAAGTAACACAGACCAGAACTACTGCACTTCCCTGAAACTTGCACACAGAAATCCCTGGCTTTTTCAATGGTACCATTGGCTCCCTGCTTCCCCAGCCAGCGTCCCCATGCAGCATCCCACACTACCACAAAGGTCTTGAGCATGTGAGACAGGAACAGTTGATGGATTTGTTACCAACATCTTGGAGATCAGTTTAGAACACAAAATTTAAAAGGTTCATTAGCTACAGCTCCTCTGTTTATGCTTTGTGTCAAGAGCTGACTCAGTAGTGAATGTTTAGATAGAAAGAGATGGGGAATTTCTCAACACTATCTATGTGATTTACAAGGCTCAATCTCACTGTGGATGTATTGAAAAGTTGCTTCTGGCCTTTTCTTGTTATTCTATTAGATGTAACTACAATATATCACTCTCAAATTTATGTACAAATATCACTTGTCAATAGACGTAAAGAAATAGAGAAAAGGTGCAATTTTTACCAGTTGGACTGTGAGAGAATTTCCCATCACACTGTGGCACATATGCAAAGCTTCTCAGCAACTTGTTCCATGACAATGGATTTGCAAAGCAAGAACTGAGGGGATTATTTGATTCAGCATCTAGTTCAAGTGGCCAATTCCTTCAGCAATCAATACTAATCAGAAAGCTAAAGCCTTGTAAGAAAAATCAGACAATCTGAATCCTTCCTGCTGCAGCAAGCAGGGCTCTGAGGCCTTGTGGTCCAACACAGACACCTCAGCCACTGCAATTTTGAAACATTCATTTTACCTGGGGTTCTAAATATACCCCATGCTTCCTTCCAAATGCCAAAACACAAAAGCTCACCTTCTCAACGAAATTCTGAGAAGAAAAATACATACATACAATTAGGGTCTAATATTGTCTATTTATTGCTTTGCACTTCAGCTGTGTAGGAAAGACTTTAAAATGAGCACAGAGGACCAGGAAATAAGAGCATTTTAGAGCAAAACACAGGCCATCTTCACACATACAACTTCTTCATTAATAACACCAGGAATTTTGCTTTTTCCTCTTATTCATATATTTTAGGAGTAATTATTAAGATATATGAATTACATAGCAATGACAGTATGCACGGGGAAAGCTGAGTGTCAAAACTTTAAGAACTTAAAAAAAACCCAGCACCTTTGGGTCCTTAGGGAAACAAAACAAACAAAAACCACCCAAAACAAAAAGCCCTCACAAAAGGGATTTCAGTTAGGTTTTCAAATGTCCCTTCTGTTCAGTTAAAGCCCATGTTTCACGCACTCCTGTTTCCTTTCATAGCATATTAAAACAGAAGCCTTCAGATGATCAAGCAAACCAGAGGACCTTTGGCAGATGTTAAGGCTCAGTATTCGAGTTGTGTTTCAACAAACCTGTGAGCCCCTCGCTCATCTGTCTTTAAAAAGCAGAAAGTACACAAATCTGTTTTCCCCTCCATTATACGGTCACTTCAAATCCCACTGCAATTACTCAGTAATCCTTGGCATAGCTGTATGAAAATGACCAAACCTACATTCAGAGAGAGTAACTTGGCAGGCAAGCCACAGGGACTAGGTGGAGGGGGGGAGTTGGGAACACATTGTTTCCAGGAGTGCCACACACTTGGACGCTAGGGCAGAAACCGGACAATGCAATGATCTGGTAGAACAGAATGGCTTGTCTGGGTTTATCAGGGGACAGCTTGCTCGGATAACAACAGGAAGCATAATGACTTCAAGCTGTAAGAGCAGCCAGAATCAGAAGGAAAAGTACTAGGCTTTGGCATTCCTAGAAAACAGCTGAAGAAAAGGAGCTAGTCTTGTAGCTGTGGACTGTTCTGCAGCAATAAGTCTGGCGATGAGGAACAGCTGGGCAAATCTGAAACAAAAATACCAGCTTTCCCAGAAATTCACCTTTAGACTCAGCAGAGTTTGACACACCAGCAAAACCTGGATTTTTGTATTTTAAGTAAATCTTTAAAAATAATTCAGACATGCATTTAAGTTACTGTGAAGAATATATGACCAGATGTTAAATGCTCTGTGCTGAGCCACTGCTAATCCGCCAGCACCCAATGCTCAGTTCTGTGCCCTACTCTTCATTCACCAAAACATACACAAATTGGTCCCAGCAGAAAAATAATTTCTTCCACAGCCCTTATAAGATTGCAGACAAGTAAATATAAATGCGTATACATTACAGATACATCGTGTTTTCAGAAGTTCAATATATAGCTACACTTTGTACCTATTTACATGCATTTGCCATATAAATTCACACTTGTTTATGCAGAATAAAAGCTCAACATTTTAGAAGTGACCAAGTTACAGTTTTTGCACTAGGCAATGATGATTAAAACCTGAATATTTCATAGTAGTGAATCACACTGCCAAGTCTCCAGAGACAGAGCAATTTGAATTGGCATAAATGAATGTTTCCCAGTCTTCTGCTGATTCTGTAATGAGTTATCTTCCAGCCCTGCCAATCATTTCTCGGAAGGCAGCCCCACTCTCCAGCTCTTGAGCTTTATTCACCACTCACAGGTGCTGGGAAGGCTGTGTTTGCTTCCACAAGTGCAATTGCTGCTGTCTCACAACAGCACTTGTCTACACTTTGGCCCTTTTGTCAAAGTCATCCATGTACATCCTCAGCATTTTCATGATCCTTGTCTGCACAGAGCCTATTCTCCCATCAGCTTTTATCTTCCCAAATCACCAAATAAAATAAGTTCTAGATCAGCAATGATGGAAAAAGAATGCAAACAAAGTATCCACATTTAAACTGGCTGCCCTCTAGACACAGACCATAAGCCTTTTCACACCAGCAGCTCTGCCAAAGAAGTCTCTGGAAGCCTTCTGATCTCAAACGCCAACACATTCCCCTGATGATACAAGCTTAACCTCATGAGAAGGAAAGGAAGGAGCTGCTCCACACAGGTTAGACTGGAGCTGTGCCAAATTTGGGTTACACCGGTTTTCCTTTTTTTTTTTTTTTTGAAGGTACAAACAGGTTCACTCACACACTGAAGTTTCTTTTTGAGTTTACTGTGCAATTACCTGAACTACTACCAAAACTCTGCCAAAAAGACAGCGTCGCAGGGACATGTATGAACTTGCCTGAGTGGCACAAGAACATTCTGGCAAACATGGATATAGTTTTGCTTGGGGGGTTCAAACAAGTACACTTGCAGATTACTAAAATGGATGGGAGGTTAAACTGGAGACTACTAAACTCAGACAGCATTTTCTTCCAAAGACTGACATGACATTGCCAATCTGCTTTATGGCAATACAATAATTCTACAGTTAATGAAGTCGAAAGTTTTGTTTCTATGTTAACACACACAAGACAAATTTTGCTGATACTTAGGCTTTAACTAGTTTTTTTTTTTAATCTCCCACAGGTCCTCAGCCTCCAGTTCTAGCAGAACATGTTACTTTTACCTTAAAATGACCTTACTAAGGAGAGTATTCAAACTGCTGACAAGACACACTGCTTCAAGCTGGCATCCTCCCTCCTACTGCCATCAGTGCATTTTTATTACCACACAGCTGTTATTGTTTTGTGTTTTAGCTTTGTATTTGGCCATTTCATAAGGACTTCAAGCACAAAATCCTAGATTCAAAGACTGTAAGCCAAGAATAACCCAAAGAGTAGTGAAAAGCACAGAAACGTATTGATTTAATACGATGTAACAGGTGTCCTCATATTATGAACACAGTGACCCTGAGTGTATGCATATTCCAGTACATTGCCTCATGGTTGAAATAAAAAGAGATCTTTTCACTCATTCTAATAACACCAACATCAGCCTGTGAAAATCACTGTTTTGAGTAAATGAGTTACCAGCAAATTAAGTTTTTGTTCTGGAATAGAAAAACAAGAAAAAGGGGAACTTGCAATGGAAATTTCTGTAAGTAATAACCTAGTAATAGAAAGTCAACAGCATTTTTAACTTATGCCAGCTCCCAGCCCCCCAAATGCTAACACCTGTTCATTAATCCATCAGTTTTGAGGCCCTATATGCTACCTCTCCTCCCTGCAAATCCAGCTGTGTGGAGAGGAAGCACAGGAGTTCTCTGAAGGATCACATCACTAAAACTGTTTTCAATCCCCTAGGAACAGTGGTCTTGCTCCACCCTTTTTATTACTAATATTATTTTGAAGTCAAACACAAGATGGCCCTTGATCACATTTTCAGAAGTTGAAACTTCAGCAACACCCTGGGAAAAAGCCCAAAATGCCTAAATAAATCAAAACCACACAGAACGTGTTTCCAACAGAGCTGTGTTGTCCATTTCCTGACAGCTTCTATCTAGCCAACAAATTACAACCAATTAAGTCCTTCGCAAGCAAAGTTTTCTGTTTACCATAATGCTGAAGGGGAGAGGAAAAAAAAGAGCTAGGAGGCATTACTCCAAATGTATTAAAATAATTAATCCATCCACAAACACCACTGGAAATTGCCCTGGGTTTCTCCAAAGGACTTTAGTTTTGTTATTGTATGTAATTATAGTAATCAAGAGTTCTTAACCAGGTTCTGCAAACATTAGGTCAGGTAGAATTAAGGAAATTTATTATTTCTTGCAACTCCTAGGTCCTTTCCTTCCACTAAAAGAAAACATTAAAAAACTGACATGTAGATCAGTTGTTGACTCTTTTTAATCCAAGATCCTCACATATGACAAAGAAAAACCAAGCTCATAACACTATTAGCATCTTACTGCAAGAATGCTAAAAAACCAAAGCTCTGCTTCTCCACGGCCACACACCCAAAAAAAAAACCAGCAAAGTCAAAAGATAACTGAACCAACAACCTGAAACACTGATTTCAGAATTTATAATTTTGAAAATGTAAACCTAATAATAACTAAGTACTTGGAACCTCCATCATGCTTCCCCAATTCTATTATCTCCTCATTGACACTCTAAAGCATTTTGCACTCTAAATGATAAAATGATAAAACCATTTGCTTTTATTAAAACAGTTTAGAACCTGGTGATGCAAATGATCTTTCTTTTCCACATAAGGAAACTCTAGTGACATAGTTGAGTACACAGATACTTAAATGTTAATCTAATGGTCAAATCTAAAAACACTTGCTGAAAAAGGTTAAGTTACCACTGAATGAAAGCAGGTTACATGCTCATTTTATAAAGGCCTTGATTCTCAGTATTCCACAACCTATCAAGCAACTACATTTTTCTTGAAGAGATTTCAACCTTTTGAAAGAGAGGCACCGAAGAGAAGCAGAGACTAAACCACGACAACTTGCAAGACGCCTTCTCATCCCTCTTACAGCTTCCCTCGCGCTGCTAACAGCACTATAGTGTCAGAGCCCCGTGCCACCTTCTGCACCCTCCCAGACAGCATGCAAGAATCCCTTGGATGTAAATAATGCATTTTGATGCACACAACCCATGACATGGGTATCCTCCGCTGCTTTTTAGGTTTTCCTGAAAGCAGATCCTCAAAATCATCTAACTGAATCAGGGCAAAGGAGGGCAGGAAACTGTAGCAGCAGATCTTGCAGGACAAAAGGTGCGCTTCAGAATAAACTTTGTTTATCACCTGTATGATCCCTGCCCTCTGTTTAATATGGGCCTTTGTCCCAGGCCTAAATTCAAGTGAGCATTGTAAAATATTAAAGAATACTTTTCAAAAGATTTTTAAGCTCTCACAGAAACGTCAATGAATGTCACGGTACAGCACTCAAGCACCAATGAGCAGGCTATGAGTCCCAAACAAAGTTAGCTTATTCAAACAGAATGACTACGTATGATTTCAGATGACTCTGGATAAAGACTCCAAGAAAGTGTTTTGCTACAACGGTATACCCTGAAATTAAGGCACATCTGAAGAATTAAGCATTCATTTCATTCTGATGCTTTGCGGGGTGGAAGAACAGCTAAATAATTATATCTATTAAATAACAAACAAAAAACCCCAAATCAAACAAATAAAAACCTCCCACCCTATACTGTCCATCTTTTTCACTACAAGTACATTTGTAAATAGACCACCAGATTTCAATTCTTGACTTTTTGCCAGAGAGCTTTTGCACTATGTTTCTCTGAAGGTTAAAACAAGCTTGACAATAATAGTCAGATACCATTTATCTGCACAACAAATTCAGTTACAAACCATCAATATTTATTTGACATAAATCTCAAGCCCTCTTCCAAGTTACAAGTTATATAAATTAATCTTACTCAAGATATTCATCAACATATTTTCTAACTTTAATATCAACACAAAAACATACACCAAGTACCCCCCTGTCATAGTCAGCAGCTGTTTGCACTTAGCTTTCTCTACCTTAATCTTATATTTGGCTAAGTTAACAAAATTAATATTTTAGCTTCTTTTCTCTTAAGCTTCAAGGTAAAACTGTGTCAAGCTAAAAATATGAATAATAAGTTATTACTAACATGTAGAATTTGCACAGATCAGAGGAAAAAAGCATTTGCAGTGTAAAACGCACTGGATGTTTTTTAAAATGTAACAAATTCAGAAAGAACTTCCAGTTACAATGTAAACCTTTGGATCTTCCAAAATTACAGCTGGGCAAATATTTGGGAAAAACAACAGCAAGAGATACCTTTAAAAAGAAAGGCCAGATTTTTATAGGGCTTCTTAAAACTTCAATATTAAATTGTACAGTGCTCTGATATTTTCACCAGCAGTTATGTCACTACAAGAAGAATGCAGAGCCACAGACCAAGTTCACTGGTTTTCCTCAAGCCCAAAAGGAGACAGCACGATGTATTTACAAATTCCTGCTCTACTCCTAAAATTATTATTGCACCAAAGATATTCCTATACCTATTTCCTGCCAGGAGGCACAGAGGCTGTAATAAAAGCAAGCCAGCAGAACACCTGAGGTTTTTTTGAGTTTAATTCAGCAGCTGATGATATTTAAGCATATGGTCAATGTAAGCACTTTTCTGAGTAAGGACAAACTTAACATGTGCTTGACTGAACTTGAGCTCAAACAGACTTAAAATTTATCTCAAAACTGGCTGAATTAACAGTCACAGAAAACAGACCTGAACATACTCTCTCTCTTTCTACATACTTAGTTTTTAGAGTACAAAACACTCTGTCCTCTCTTTTTAGAGGTTACCATCAACATTCACCAATTGCCCCTACTGATTTAATACACAAATACTTGGGAAAGGAAGAACACACTCCCTCTGAAGATGCGATTTTGAGGATTCACCTCAAAGCAAATGGCTCTAAGACAATACTCAATTTACTCTTCCTGCCCAGCACAAAAACTGCAATCTGCGAGAAGTTTTTTCCAAAAGAAACAAACCCAATCAAACAACTAAATTATTCTAAGCAGTTTTAGGATAAGATTTACTCATTTTTTATCACAGCAATCTTATTAAATGTATAACTAATAAATTTTTGCCCAATTCTGAAGCCTGTAACTGAAATACCCTGAAAGCATGCCTCAAGACATCTAAAAATACAGTATGTACATACTATTTTTTTTGGTAAATATAGTGTACAGTGGCACACAGTGGCTTGAGGACAACAGCATTATTGTGCAGTGTCAGTAAGCTCCATTAAACAATTTAGACAAATCAGTGTTATCTTCTGCTCATCAACAATAATTTAACAGTATTTTTCATTCCTGTAACACTTAGGGAAAACTAAAGCTACGTTTCAAGACCAATAATTACATGATGTATTTTCAAAGAGAAACAAGACAAAGGCAACATCATCTTATTCTAGCCATTTTCCTTCTTGGAGAAATATGAACTTTTAAAAGCTCCAGCTCTTCACTTGTTATTACTTTGTCTTTTCATCTCAAAAAAGATATGAAAACCGGTTGTAATTCAAGGCTAATTCAGTCTCTAATTAGTTTAGAATCTTAAAGTCTCTGATCCTAAGTGTTAAAACTAATTTTTATCATGTCTGATACTTCATGGATGTGTCACATTCTTGCTAATCTGGATCAGCACTTTTGGCAAAATTTTATTATGAGTAGAATACTATGGAGAAATTTCAAATATCAGATCTTGTGACAATGCACCCAATAGCAAACATGAAAATAAAGTAGCTCAGTTGATTCAAGGGATAGAAGTCTTTTTCACAAAATAGAATTAGGGAAGACAATCCCCTTCCAAAATTCTACATCTTTTGACCTTAAGAAAGGGAGAGAAATATATATCAATTCAAAACTGTTCACTCTAACCACTTTTCTTAGGTGCTGTACTTGACAACTACAAGTAAAATAGAACAGAAGTCCTCTTTATTCTTAAACCTGGTTTCAAATCAATTGTAGTCTACAGAACAGCACAGACAGATTGAAAGAGGATGAAATTAAGGTCCTACTGGAGCAAGTTTGGTTTTTTTGACAGGATGGGTCTATTTGTTGGGGCTGTCTCACTGATAGCAAATGCACTGCACCCAAGGAGAAGCAAAATTTCATACTCCTATTATATACTCTCATTTTCCATCAACAGCACCTACTTTAAAAGTAGCTTCAAATTCACTCTAGTCTGAGCCATTACGAGATATAGAGATGTTCTCAACTGATTGGTACTATCTCAGTGTAGCAGTGGGTGAGTGCAGTCACACACCACTTTGCATCTCAAAAGAAGTTTCTTTCCAAGATGTGACTGGTGCAAGCCAGCTGATCAAGCACATGTTAATCAGTCCAAAACCACCACAAGGCTTGGCACCACATTCAGTATTTCCAGAAAGGAAGCCAGATGTATATTAATATGGACAGAAGAATCCACACAAATGAACACAGGTCAAGGCACTAGAGATACACGTTCCACATCACTCCTCATTAGACTTTCCTCAAAGGGAAGAAGCTTAATTCAAGGAATCACAGAATCTGTTAGGTTGGAAAACCTAACCTCTGAGATCCTCAAGTCCAACTTATGACTGAACACCACCTCATCAAGCAGACTGTGGCACTGAGTGCCACATCCTGTCACAGCATATGTTACAGTCAAGACAGCCATGAGACACAGAGTATCACCACACAATTTCAGGAAGCTTTAAGCATTTGCCCAGAGTAGCACCTTACCTCATCAGAAGGCTGCAAGCGTCTGCCCACACAGAGTAACATTGCATCACTTCAGAAGGCTGCGGTGCTAGCCCAGCCTTTTATCCCCTCATGTTGATGCACAGCACCTGTGTGCCCTCTGCTCCCTTTGGTGGTTGGTCAGTGCCCCTGGGCACTCCCTGGCTCATTGCTGTCAGTGCTGCTCACCTGCTGCTCACAGCTGTAGCCCCCACTGGGGATGAGGCTCAGCCACAGCCCCACCCCAGTTACCACAAACCGTGTGCCTAAAACATCCAGTCTTTTCTTGAGCACCACCAGGGATGGTGACTCCACCACCATCCTGGGCAGCCCATTCTAATGTCTAACCACCCCTTCTGTGAAGAAATTCTTTCTGATGTCCAACCTAACCTCCCCTGGTGCAGCTTAAAACCATGTCCTCTTGTCCTGCCAGTGGTTGCCTAGAAGAAGAGACCAATTCCCACCTGGATACAACCTCCTTTCAGGTGAGTGTAGAGACTGATAAGGTCTCTCCTGGTCTCCAGGCTAAACAACCCCAGTTGCCTCAGCTGCTCCTCATAGTGCTTGTGTTCCAGACCCCTCACCAGCCTTGCTGTCCTTCTCTGGACACATTCCAGCAGCTCAAAATCCTTCCTAAACTGGGGGCCCCGAACTGGACACAGCACTCGAGGTGTGGCCTCACCAGTGCCAAGTGCAGGGGGATGACCCCTTGCCTGGTCCTGCTGAACACACTGCTGCTGATCCAGGCCAGGATGGCACTGGCCAGTGGTCAAGCAGGCGCCCTGCTGGCTCCCATTCAGCCTGCCATTCATCAGTACCCCAGGTCCCTTTCTTCCTGGCCGCTGTTCAGGCTCTGCCCCAGCCTGTAGCACTGCAGGGGGCTGTGGTCAAAGTGCAGGACCCAGCACCTGCTCCTGTTAAACCTCACATCATTGTATTCAGCCCATCCTTCCAGTCTGTTCAGGTCCCTCTGCAGAGTCCTCTTGCCCTGCAGCAGATCAACACTCCCCCACCAGCTTGGGGTCATCTGCTAATTTTCATCCATATCACGCACTGAGAAACTGAAACCTATAACCATTACAACAGGGGGTTGAAACCTGAGCTCCTGTTTGCTGCTCTGGCATGCCCTGAACCCCATGAAAACATCCACTTGAAGTACTGTTCAGGCCAGAAATTTAACTGACAGATTTTAACTCCACTGAAATTTTCATGCCATACTGAGGTATAACCTCACATACTCTGGCTGCACACCTCTGCAGCAGACTGTATGCAACGTCTTTCTGCTTATGTTCTAACAAAATCACTAACTGTAAAACAATGGTTTCACAAACTCCTACAAAAGGAAAGCAAGTGGACTAGCACATGTACTCAGAGTAAGCTGAATTTGTTATTATGAACTGGACTCAATGCTTTCTTTCACATAACACTCAGCCAAGTGTACGGTTTTATAAGGTGCCAGAGGAATGTATTTCCTGTTATCTGAAACACATCACTTCTAGAGCACATGAACGACAGTTTGTGTCGAGTGTCTACAATAAACTAAGAGGGCTGTCAACTCTGATGGCATATTAGTTTGTCACTTGTAACAGGCAAAGCTGTGTGAGCAGATTAGACAATGCTACATAATTTAATAATTTTATCATGTATTCTACTTGACATTACCAGCTATTCCTCATGATTTCATCTGCCTATAAGACTCCAAGCCAGATGCAGAGCCTTTTTGCTAAAATGAATACTGTCTATCCATACAGAAACAACACTGTCTAACCCACAAAAGGCAAGCTTGGCATTCAACACAAAAAAGCACCCTTCAACTTTAATTCCTGAAAACTCACACATTAAAAAAAATAAAAAATCATACCATATCAAAAAGTCTCTGACCAAAAAGCATAATTTTAAAAAAATCAAGTACCTAATATATAGAACAATACATAGTATATAGACTACAAATATACAGAAATCCTATATACACAGACAGCTCTATACATGCATACAGTTATCATGAATTAAGGAACTAGGTGGTTATCAATGAGTAGAACAAGAGGAAGCACCTACACATGAACCAGCAATAGTGTTTAAAAGAGTAGCAGCACATCGGCCACATGCATGTATTTGCAAGCATTGCAGCTTGCTTTGTAAACAAAACTTCCAGTTCTAAGGCTCCAAGGAAAGTGGGAATAGATAAGAGATGAACAGATAAGTTTCAGACCTTGGGAGGAGTTATAGACACATTGAGTGAACTACTTACAATGGGAATTAAAATCTTCCCTGGAAATACTGTTTCAGAATTATTTACTCTGAGTATTACTAATTTCAAAATACAGAAGAGACAAGAATTAAAATGTTTTGCTCCAATTCTTTTGCACTTGACACTTCCCCGCAGGCATTCAATAAAAAACCTGGTTTTGTACAGATACAAAAAATCCCGAGGGGGCAAAATGGGCCAAAAACTTTTGCTCAAACTTTTGTTAGTTGACCGCAATTCACAGAATTGTAGCTAAAATGGCAGCAAATACAGGAGTGTGGATAAGGCATTAGCAAAATCCAAACTACTGAAAAAGCACTGGGTTATGCTAAAATAAAATTCCTCTAAGTCTGATATCTGCCCATAGAGAATCAGCCTATCAAATTTTTAAAGGGCATTTCTTTTAACTAAACTCCTGTAATATATTTTATGCAGAGTTCCATTACTAATAATTTCCATGGGATTTCACATAGAAGTACCAATTACATCCTCCCTGTAAGAATCTGTGGAGGCAGAACAAGGGACAAATCATTATCCTTTCAAGGTTTATCTATAAAGCATCTGCACACTCACTTTTTTATGTCAAAAATCCAAACAAGAAAAGCAGTTTCCCCCAAAGATTGCTGAGATCACAAGTTAACAACAACTCTGTACAAAGAGTTATGTCCTCCCCTGCAAGAACAGCTCAAAGTGTACACCCTGGTCCTGCACTGCTTGCAAGCAGCTTCAGTTCTCTCAGCCAACTTTGGCCCAGAGCCACCCAAAGCTATTGCTAATGTGATGCAGTCAGAAACTTATTCTTATGATGGGCAAGGATTTGGTTTGTGTTTCTAGAAATCTCATTTTGTTTTAGGAGTGTGAAGAGAGAAAAACTCACATCCCAACTCTGTGAACATATAAATCAGTGTAGCCCATAATGCAAACTTGTTCCTCACAGCTCATAAGTGCAAAGTGTTCAGATGCAAATGTCCTTATCAGTATTAGCAAACTGTTGGTTTATTTTTCCTTTATGTTGCAGATATTTGTGTCACTTTCCAGCTGTTTATGTAATTCTGATCTAAATCAGGGTTGATGGCAATTTGCAACATCCCCATTTGATTTTTTTCAAGTAACAGTTCTAGGAAGTCTTTCAAATGAGTTATTCTGAAGATGTAGACAGTTTCTGATTTACTAAGCAGTTTAAAACAAAAACATGACAAAAACGAGTCAGAAGGATTGGAAAAGCCACTCATCTGGTTCCCCTGATACCTCCCTGGTACAGGTAGTTAATCAAGACACTGAACAACTGCCTTCCTATTGTATTCAGGCAAGTTCCTTGATGATTAGTTCTGCTTCCAGCTTCCATCTGAAGTTATTATAATAACTAATAAATCATTATATCAGGCAATCACTGCATTACATTTCTAATGTGATGCCACCATGTACAAAACAATGTATTTAAAAGCAAACCTGCCTCTTCTTTTAACCTCTATTTCTATTACTAAACATTAAAAAGGTGCAGCTATCATTTCAGTCACCACCAGAAACTGCAAGGAAGACCACATATGTAGTGAACATAAGAGACAGAAGTGACAGAAATTGATAAAAACTTCATCACATGGCTGACACCCCATATATCAAAGCCCTAAATCTCATTCTCTGCTTGCCTCCAATTTCCATCAAAGCCTGCCAGCTGCACATTTATTGAGAAGTTTGTGATCTGACAGCTACTGTATTACCAACATTAATGATGCATCAGTCTCCAGAATTACTGGGGAAACAGTCCAATTGATTTTATTATTATACAGAGTTCCTCACATTTCATTTCAGGCAGCTTCCTACCACAAATTTTAGCAATAACTAAAAATGCTACACAGCTGATGCACAAAATGCTAGGGCAAAAGATGGTTACCACAGCTTCATGCCACTCCATTCTCCCTCCAGGAGAGCTCCAAATCACTCAGACACCACTGTGTAACCCATGAGTTATTGGTCCATAGCTAAAAGGGCTTACACATTACGGGGCAATAAACAGTGCAGCACTAATATTCACTGCAACATTCACTGATTTGCCCAAGAAAGCTACAGACACATGATGTCATCAGCTCCCAAAAAAAAAGCAGTTTTCTCAAAGTCTTCTAAATCCCATTCAAAAAAATTCCCCAGGGCAGAGGCAGGCAGGGGGGCAGGCAAAGAGAACTTTCAAAGTATTTCCATATAGACTGAAATTGTTTCCATAGGTACCATAAAGATATTTTCTTTGCAGCAAATAGCCCACTTCAGTCTGTCATTTTTATCCTAGAAAGCTTTCTTCACTTAAACAAATAACAATCACAGATACTAAAAAGATGCAATACAAAAAATCAAGCTTATAGGGGCTTTTTTGAATCATGACCAAATATTTTAAATATATACATAACCTGACATTTCCAGAATCAGTTAGGAAAGGATCTCTCTGAAATAGACAACACTTGTTTCCAGCAGTCCCTAAAGTTACTATGTCTTTTTGTTTGGGTTTTTTTGTTTGTTTCTTTACAAGCCTGGCTACAACCTAGCAGAGAATGTTTCCTGTCACTTTTTAAGTTTGAAAGAGAACACATAAATGCTGTCATAGTTTCAAGGTTCTGTATCTCTGGGGAAGGAGGGGGGTTAGCAAGACAGAAATACAGTTTTCCTTCTCTATTTTTGATCTCCTAAGTTCAACTTTTCCAAAGGTCATGAACAAAATATTTTTAAGCACTTGTATTAACAGTGGCTTACTCACTTCCTTGGATAGACAAGGTCTGCAGCAGAGTGACAAGAGAAATACATCAGATGGAACAAACAAGAACTGCTGCCGAAGTAGAATGAGATCCTTTCACATTTACCTTTTTTAACTTGACAACAGCAATTCAGTGATGGTGAGTTTTGTAAGAAATGAATTTGAGTTATTAGAGGAGATAGACCTTCAAACGAATCAATACTAGTGCTTTAAAAAACCTGCTACAAAAGAAAGTACTATATCTGCTTCTATAGAAACTCCTCCCTAACTCCATAGCAAGATCTCAAATTAGAAGCACTAGAGGAAAAAAAAGCTAATCACTAGCAAATGCACAGAGAGTAGCAAGCTGCTTCCAGATGTGTAATGCAACCCAGACCTTACACAAATAAGTGGTACAAAATGCTTGTTCTATTTTTCTTTCTTGTTTTCTTGCAGTCCACTCTTTAAGGGACATGCAACATATTCATCTGTGAGGAACAGACACCAAGTCAGCCTGCATCCTTCCCCCAGGCTCTGCTCCCCAGGCAAAGAGCAATCCTATCTGGACATAGGCATTACCTACATTAATTATGGGATCACCTAAAATGGATTCCAGTATTAACTGTGCTCAGATTCACAAATGTAGACATAGAGCCATGCTCCACGCTGCCCACCTGGCACCTGCCAGAGGGACAGTTCGGCTGTGATTAACACCTTACTGATCACAGCCTGCAACGCCAAGGGCAAATGAAATGGGCCCTCGCTCATTTCAGTACAAACAGTTCGGCAGCTCCCGGACAGAAGCTGAAATGTCGGAGGAAGGGGCAGTGTCGACCAGCCCTTCTGAGCAGGAAATCGAACAGACAAGTCCAAAGCAGCAGATTTAGTGTGCATTGGTTGGTCTATTGTTTGGTGGTGCTTTGGTTTTGGGGTTTTTTTTTGGTTGTTTTTTTTAAAGTGCTACCTATTATCCACTTACATACGTATGAAACTTTCACTGCTACTTGTATCTGGCATCAAGTGCAGCAGATACTTTCTTAGCATTACCTTTTGAGGTATCAAGCAAACCACTCAGGAAGATAGAATTAGTTTGAGAAAGAAGAACTTCCCAAGTATCTTCCTGACTGGCAAAGAGCAAAGGTTTAAATATCCACAGACAGTTTAGAGAACAGTCACAACCAAACCTTTTTTACTTTGTTGGAACAGCTTGCATTTAAACACACACATTAAGAAAACCCCAAAACATTGCAATTATTTTATAACACATGTAACAAACTGAATTCGGGAAACTAATAGGGAGTTTATTAACTTGGGAACACACAGTCCTTATAATTGGTTACCAGAAAATTCAGCACGCGTTTACAGGTTTGTTCTTGAATCGTGAAGTACAACTCTAGGCACTAAGGCTGAATACTTTGAAGGGGGAAGGGAACAAAAACTGAAGTATTTAAACTACCATCAGTTACCCCATGATTTCCTAGATCAAGAACCAAACTTACACTGTTTATTCCTGCATATGGCCACTCCTGTTGTTAGAAAGCTGGTTTTCACCATGCAAAGTGACGACTTCTGTAGGTTGAACACTAGCATGAGTAAGCTGATAAAAATCACGTTAAACTGAGGCTTTTATCTCTCTTACACAGCTGGTGTAGATGCAGGCAGTCATACTGCTATTAATGTTGCAGATTATTAAAAAGACTGCTTAAGTGGAAAACGCTTAATATTCATTAAGTCTCTTTAGTATCTGGTTAGGTTCTTCCCTCTCCTCTGCCTTGTGCTTAATTTATTACATTTTTCACCTGGGCCAAAAAATGCAACTACAAAACCACCATTCTTTTGCTTTTAGCAGACACTCAGTGTTGCTAAATAGAAAGGGATTTCTTTCCTTTTGGAAGCTGGAAAGGAACATTTACTCAGCAGAAAAACATACCCGGCTTTCAACTTAAACCAACAAATGCTTTTAAGGTATACTGACTTATGGTAAAAGCAAGTTGCACTAACGTAATCTGTTCTGATAAGCCATTATTACATATTATTATATTAATAATTAGGCTCCTGGGAATGGGCAGGAAGTACACAGTAATGGAAGATGGGCCCTGGGAGACTGCACCGACCAACAGCAGCCCTGAACCCCGCATCCTCAAAGCAAGGGTTCATGACTACTGTGCACAGATTACGTGATGCCAAATAAATTATACCTCATGCCAAATAAATCCCCAGGGGAGAATGACGACAGGAAAAAACCATGCCTAACAATGAAGGCCATGATTTGACCCGCACGGCAAATTTTATTATCATAGTTCATGCAGCTTTCTGAGGGCTTAGTAAATGCATAAATGTCCTTAAAGTATTAACTTTATTTCCTAAAACAACCTTGTTCCATCGCAACCGCTCATTAAACTGTGGCTCCAGTAGGCTGCTGCGTGAAAATGAACTCGTTTGTGAGAGCCACAAACCTGAGCTGCATCCCATTGGAGGCCCCACGGCCGCGCTCTCCGAGGCTGCACGGAGAGCGGAATGGTTTGGGTGGGAAGGGGCCTTTCCGCCTTTCCCTGTGAGACGGGAGCACAGGGCTGCTCACAGCCGGGGGCTGAAGCGCCCCTGCCCCTCACACGGCCATGGCACCCGCTCCTCACGGGCACGGTGCGAGGCCTCAGCCCGGACCGGGCCCAGCCCCTGCTGCCGCGCCTCGCGTGGCTCTCTCCCCTCAGGATCGTTCCTCTTTTAATTGCCTCCCTGCCTTCACTCCAGCAGCGCTGCAGGGAGCCCCGCAGCCCCTCCACGGAGCTCACAGGGACATGGGGTGCTCAGGGCACCAGTGGCTCTGCCACAGTCCTCGGCACCCCCAAGATACCACTCATCCTGCTCAGGCCTCCATTAAAAAAATAAGGAAACTTATACCCTTTTTGAAATAAACATAATAAAAAAATTTATAAAGATGTCTCAATTTTAAGAGTTAACACAAAAAAAAAAGAGAGAGAGAGAAAAAAAAAAAAGAGGTGAAGTAGCTGAAGTTCATCTCCTCAGTGGTAATAAATAAGGCCTAAGCTTGGAGGCAAAGTTAACCACAATCCTGGGACTCGATCCAAGTCTCCCATGACAATAGGAAAACATTAGAACTCTAACATTCAAAATATTATTTAACTTTTAAAGCCTTAGCACAGTTCAAAGTCTCCTTTGTGGAACAGCGCTTTTGAAAATGTCGGTTGCCTTCCAGAGACCATTTCCTCCTAATCAGGCCCGGCATTATTTAAATAGCGAGGAATACCAGCAAGAAAAGGAATCGCTTGGCTGAGCCAGGAAGGGAGAGAGTCTTTAAAATGACTGCAGAATTTTTAAATGCTGGTAAAAGGCCTAATCCTATATAATGATTTACAAAATGACAAGGAATATAGATTTACTGTGACAGTTTGAAAGGAGACCAACATAAATAAAATTACTGCTCACATGATGGCAGCCTCCCCACTGTCCCCTCAGTGGCTGCTGCACCCATAACCAAAGCCCTTCACCACCAAGGCCCCCCTCACAGGCAAAGCCAAGGAAAAACAACAGAGCAACTTAAAAAGCAAATTATTTGCTCCGAAGTCAGAAATTCTTTCCAAAGCACCAGCTTACTCTTGCCAGTGCAGCAGTTCATAGGTAACACTTCTTTGTATGGTTAATCTAGATTTAAAAACAAAACAAAAAAAGACAATTTTTTATCCCTCTCTCCTCACAAAAAGAAAAAAACTCCACAAAACTTAGACCCAAGACTTCTGAGCTTTAGTTTTATTCATTAAGTTTCCAACTACAGTAGTGTGGCTGCAGTACATGGGGCCAGAGCACGGCACCAAGTATGTGAAGACCAAACACATTCAGCACCTCTCCAGCCAGGAAGGGCAATGTGGGTCAGGAAGGCCTGGTACCATTTATTTATGGCTTTTATAATATATGGATGGCATACAGCCCCACTTAAACATTTCTCTGCTGAAGGGCAGATGAGACAGCAGCAGGGCTGATGGCTCATGTGCCCTCCCCACCATCAGGCCCCCGTTGCTCTGCTGGGGTCTGCACAGCCCAATTATGCAGGTGCTGAGGGCCAAGTTTTGCTCTGCTGAAGCAAAGCCATTCAGCTCCCAGCTGCCCTGCAAACGCACCCAAGTGTGCTGGGGAGGACCAGCTGCTCCTCCCTGCCTCCACAGCGCCAGGCAGCTGGGCTGTTGCTGTCCACATGCAGGCCCATCCCACAACAGCCCACACCCCCAGCTTCTGCATTCTCTTTACTGTGGTCTGGATCGTTCTGCATCCATACTGAGGGGGGAATCCCTCCTGTGAAATGGGGCCACCCTCCTCCTTCTCCTTTATACTGCTTCTCTCACTGCCTCCTCACAGCCAGTGTCGAGCATCTTCTGTAATGTGAAATTACTGAATATATATGATGAATGCTCCCTCCCCGGCAGAGCCATGCCAAAGACTGTAAGCAGGTCATTAACTGCCAAGGTCATCTTGTTTGTGAAAAAGAAAGGAAAACATTACCATTAAGACTCCAATACGGTAAAACAGCAATGACGGCAACAAGGAAACATAAGCTTAATGTTTCCTTTAACCCTCACTTAAAAACACATCTGAAGTCATCTGATTTGGCCACATGACTTTGCAAATTACCATTCATTGAGCAGGTTTAGACTGGATTCAGCCCAGTTTCACACTTGTACCAGACGTGTACCCCAATATTTGTGCAGGATCTGTCAAACCTTATCTCAAAGCAGAATGCAACAAATTAATCTGATGTTTTGAAGTGATCAGGAGGGCCACCAGTCCCCTCCTACCCATCAGCTCTTAGGGCACATAACTGAATCAGCATGGCCATGTGGGACTTGCCTGGGTGCAGCAGCAACTGCCCTGCAAGTCCCAGCAGACTCCCCAGCCTCCCCCCTTTCCTGCAGGGAGCATATAAATTTTTCTCCATCTGAGCCTTAACTACTGTTTGTCTGCAGACTTGTAAAATACACTAAGAAATGCCTAATGAGACACTGATCTGGCATCCAAATGTTCTCCCCCATGCATTTCCCCAGCGGGCCGTTGCCTGAGCAGCACACACGTTGAGGCTGTAATTTGTTTGCCAGCTCTCCAAGGAAGGAAGGAAGGAAAGTGGGCGGGTGGGTGAGAGTTGGAGTCAGTGCAACATCAGCACATGGCTGGCTTGCACATGTTTTCAGTCACTCACTACTAAGAAAATACATACACGCACACACACACACAAATACTGAAGGCCAAATGAAGACAAGGATGTTGCTAGGATAACATCACTTCCTTCACACCAGGAGCTAATAAAATAAGTAAAAAACACAGCTCTCAAGACAAAGACTGATACATGCTAAGACTTTGAGAGCCTATGAAAAAGCAGTCCTTCTCAGTTCCAGGTAGCTGCACTTCTGTACTGCCAGGGACCTTGCAAATTATTTATCTTACAGCAGCACTGTAAAAGTAGCTTCTGCACACCAACTAGGGAAGTCCAGGCAAGAGATGGAAGATTGCATAATTAACCTTGTGTGCTGACTTCTTCCTCTTCACCACAAATCAATTAATGCCCAACATGCACACCCTGTGTTATTACTGGGGACACCCAGGCACTCAAAGCAATCTTTTCAAAGTTACTTTAAAGTAAGTTTGGAGGGGAAAAATTAGCTGAAATCAGACAACCACACCCTGGAGTTCAGTGACCCAAAGCCAAACCTCCTGCCCTCTAACTGAGCACTTAACTCTTGCCAGAAAGAGCCTGAACATGCAGACAAAAGCATCTCACAGGTCGGTGAGCTGTTACCTTGCCTGCTGCTGTCGGAAGGAGTTACCCACGTGGCTGGGTTTGCATTCTCTGAATGCATCTTTAATACTGCAGCATAAGGTCTTGCAGTATTAAAAAAAAAAAAAAAAAAAAAAAAGGTATTTTTGAAAGGACTTTAAATATTTTAAAAACCTGAAATAGGTTCCAGACTACAAATATTTACATACATTCTCAACTTTATGTGCAAGGACTTCGGCTAAGTTTAAAAACCATTTTTATGTCTAACCTTAACTATGAATATAAATATTTACAGGACTCTGACTTTGATTTCCCTCCCCTGTGCTCAGTACATCACCTGGCTCTTTGGTGGCTGGAGTCAAAGAAGCGAGCTGCTGCTCTCTCTGTGTCATGCATTATCCCTCTCCTGCGTTGCCTGGCTTGCTAACAGAGGAGGAATAACTGGGAAATCCAAAACCTAAAACCCCAAGCTGCTTTTAAGTGGTTAGATTCTGCAAAAACACTGTCAAAGAGCTAGACTGAAACTTGAATATTCAACTATATGTATTCGGAAACCTCATGCAGATTAATTTGAGCGTGTATTAAAGGGATGCTGTAAATCCATTTTGCTCTCTTTCTGCAAAAACTTACATTGCAGTTACTCACATGGGAGTAAGTAATGAGGCACCTCATGTGGCTTCAGTGGTGTGCACACAGATAAGCTGGTGACCTCTAAAGGCAGGGGCATTTAAAAAGCTTCAGGATTAAAAACAAAAAAAAAAAATCAACCCAAAACCCTAAAACTTTTATTAGTTTAATCCAGGTTTTATTCATCGTTTTTAAAATCTGGAAAGATACAAAAAAAGTTCTGAGTCTGAGCAGCAGCACTCCTTTCTTGGTCCCCAGGAAGCACAGCTCTGCCTGCTCTTCACCTTCCCCATAAACTCATAGTATACAGACAGGAAAAAAAATAAAGTTAAAAATTGCTGTATGCAGCTTAATTTCCACTATTGCAACAAGGCTCAGTTTAAACAGCATACACACCTCTTCTTTCTTCGGCATCAGTCACAAGAAACATTTAAAACCAGTAAGTTGTTAATATAAATGTTACTTTCAGAGGTTTGTTTATGTGTTTGATAGCACTTAGGCTTTACTACTTTTAACTATTTCCTCCCAAAGACCAGTTCATCTGCCTGTTTCCTCTGTTTGTGTAGTCTTTGACAGTGAAGTAGGACAGAAAAAAATTTAAATGCTTTAAGTGGATGCATTTTTTTCTTTAAAACCATTAAGCCTGGCAGAGTGACTAATTAACAGTCAAAAACCCCCAAACCATTTTATTTTTAAAGAAAATCCAGTATTTATTTTGTACTTCAGTATAAATAATATCTTCTATAACTTTTTTTATTAATTTGTAATGCACCTAAGTCTCACCAATAATTTCTGAAACCTGTACAGTTCTTACAGCTACTAGAACACAGCATCCCATCAAACTGGAGTGCCAATTTCCCTAACATGACATTAATGGATGCAAGCAGTCTATTAACTTGGGTAAGGCTAGAGATGCAAAATCAAATGTCTGTGTACAAACTGATTTCAATAATATGCTATGAGAGTTTAATATATTAATGAAAAGGATTTTAAACAATACAATTTCTCTAAATTCAATCAGTGCTGCTCAACAGATACAGTTACGAAATATCACAATGAATATTAATGAAAGAGGCTTACACTACGTTATTCTTGATATCCTGACACACAGAAAGATTTCACTATGGTAATTTGTTTGGAATATAATTAAAAGAACCAATCACAAAAAGAAAAATCAAAACCCCTGCAAAAATGAATCTGTGCCTTTGGTTTCTAGAAACAGTCTATAAACTTGAAAAACTTCAATGAATTTGGAGATGTTTGGAAGTCTCACTTCATGTTATTTGAAAGCATCAAATTTTCAGAAACAACATGCACTGAAATAGGGACCTGTTTCAGGCATTTTACTTTATCAGCTGCCTTAAGAAAAATCAGCATTTTTTCAAGAAAAATTATATTTTTAATAAAAACAAAATTTGGAAAGAAAAATTAGCATGAATACATGAAGGTATAATACATGAAGGTATTGACAATTTCTGTTTTCAACCATAAGTCATCTTATTTTTTTCCTGAGGTCTGAGAATAAGTTTGATTTAAAAAAAAAACTGAAATTATCTGGAGCTATTAAAAGCTATTTTACAACAAAGGTTGATGCACAAAACATCTGTGTATGATGCTATCAGCTCTATTCCAATTTGAACACGAATTTCTTCATCATAATCTTTATGCTGTGTGGCATCCCAAACAGCAATCTACTCAAAATCTGTTCACAACATCAGGACAAAGTCTAGGCCAAGGTCACAGGTCTACTTCACTGAGATGGCTTGGAGTGCCCACAGTAAAACTCACACAAATACTGGCCAGTTTAAGGTTCTGACCTGCTTTTTTTATTCGGGGAAATTTTCTCCAATACCTGAAGATGACTGGTTTATACATTTCTGTTCAACAGGGGCTCTGACACACTTCATTTGTGTAAGGCATGAGGAGTGATAACATCCCTTAATAACTAACCCATGCACAATAAACAGAGAGAACATTTAATTCCATAGGAGCATGAGGCACCCCACAGCTGAAATGCATCTACACCCACAAGGCAGCCAGAGTGACTTATTCCACACTCCCAAGGGGATACGGCCACTCGTGGTTTGATCCGTGAGCTCCAGCCCCCGCGCTCGCAGTAACAGAACACCTCTACAAATACAGATCAAAGAAACACAGCGTGCCATGGGCCTTAGGAAGCATAACAAAAAATAATTTAAAATCACAACTAGCATTTAAACAACACACTTCGTTTAATAATAAAAGTGATTTTTGTTATCATGGTCCCCAGGAGCTCCAGCCACCAATCAGGGCTCCCACCGCAGCAGGACTGCACACCATGCAAAAGGCACCCTTTTAGCACAGCTTCTTCTGCGGCACTTCAGCCCCCAAACGAGGCTCCAAAGCTGCAAAAATTGAGCAGGGAGCAGGAGAGGCACAGAGCCAGGGGCTGCTGCCAGCTGGCCTCGGCGGAGGCCACGGCTCCCGGAAAGGAGCCGCCTGCGCTGGACTGCCCGCCCCGCCCGGGCACCGACAGGAGGAGGTCGCCCACCAGCTACTGGCTCCCTCCATCAAGGGTGGGAAGAGCAGATGCCAGCAGGAATACTTCAGGGCTGAAAAGGGGAGCTTGGCTTTCCCTTCCAGGTTTTGGCTTTCGATCTTTCTGCACAATTTGTGACAATACACAGCCGCCTTTTCTGCCAGGGGTAAGTGTGATGGAAGCATCCTGTAGCCACACCAACCACAGGGGAGGATGGGCTTCAAGCTCTGTGATACCTCCTCCCTGACTGCACAGTGCTAAGTTCCCACGACCTGGTTTGACAGAAAAGGAAATAATCCATTTCAGTTGAAACACAGGTTGTTCAAAGGAAAAGAAAAAAAGTGTCTCCTAAGATCTGCATTCGGGCTTTCAGTCTGTGGAAACCAGAGCCACCTTCTGCAAAACAGAAGCCTCAGAGCTAGGGGTACTTGGTCCAAACTGGAAGAACTAACCAGCAGGATGCAGTACAGCTGGATTCAGTGGCAGTTCACACACTACGTCACAGGACATACAAGGGTGTTTTAAAAGGCTCAGGTTCTGCACTGATCCCAAATTACCCATGCACCAGGCAGCATGGGGAGGAACAAGGCTTGAGGGGGACTGCTCTGCGTGATGGGTAGCCCTGGCCCTGTGATGCTTCCCCAGTGCCCTCAACCGCAGACCAGCTGGAGACTGAGTTCTTCCAGCATCTTTTCACTTCTCCAGGTCATGTAGCTGGAGATAGCAGAGGCCTCCAGCCTCCCAAGATCATCCACTGGATGCAGGGCTTTAGGCAGGGACTTGCATGGGCATGGTCCTGCAGAACCAAGCTCCTTTTGTTTGGGTCTTGCTTTCAGGACTCCTGACCAGCTCCAGAGGCTGCTCTAACAGATGACAAGCGGTGCCCGATGTAGGGAAGGTTACATGCAATTTAGTGAGAATCTACCTGCCCCCAGCAACAGATGCTCTTGTACTAATAGGAAAACAAGTTTATGCAAATCAAAATATTGTGGTTTTAATCACTTGATCCAATCTATTTACAAGCTGGGTTTATTATTTTCTGCTAATTGTGAGGCTGTGGATCTGTCTCATTTTCCTAGGCAGGAGAGCCAGTTAAAGCAATCTTTCCTGCCTCCATGTCTGCCACACAGCTCTGCTTCTGAATCCTCTGCTGCTGCCCATGTGCTGCTCACGGGTGATTGGTGCAGACACAGAGGGAAACAGACTAGGGAAAAAATGCGTAAGAAACACAAAAGGGCTTTTTTGTTTCCATCCTCATCAGTTCAGCAGTCTGGTTCATTGTGCACCTGCACAAATATTTATGCTAACACAGCATAAGGATGGGAATAACATGCAGCAGGGAACCAAGAGGCTTAAGTAGTCCTGACAGCACAAAACCACAGGATGGAAAGAGGGATTGTCCACCTTTCTCACACAGCAGCATGCTCATACTGGGCATCATGGTACAGCTCCCCTCAGTATTAATAGCATAATTTATTCCTGTTCTGAAGAAGTGAATGCAGAAAGCCATCAAAGATGCTGACCCATATACAAGCCATCCACCATGGTGCAGTGACGGCCCCTTGCTTCCATGCCACCCCACCTTTCCTGATTCCCATCAGCCTGCGTTAGGGGCACACAGTCAGCACCACCTCCAGGACACAGTTTATCTTTGAGAGGCACAGATGAGACCCCTGCACACCTTCCATTCTGTTATTCCTGCTAGCACAGAGGAAGGGGGAGGAACGTGGCCACGCCAGGGACACCACAGTCAAAGCCCTGTGTTGCTAGCACCAAAGCTTGCACAGCCTCCAGCTTATCTTCCAAAAGTCACCATGCCACCAGCCAATGAATGGTACCCTTCAGCTAGCTCAGTATTAAATCAGGTGAGGCTGGTAAGAGGTATTCAGCTCAATGGGACTCAGAGGAAAAAAAATGCACATGAAGGTGTCTGAACACACTGGCTATGGTACATAAGTATAAAAACCTCAGAAAAATAGCTTCTCTTGTACATTTGTCAAAGTCAGAAGAATATTCTATAAAAGAAAGAAAGAGTTTCTAGAAAACCAGGTTGTTGAACTGAAACTGTTCTGAGGTGTATGAAAATAGTCTTCCTTTTTGGGGGGAACTGCAAGGTGTCTGGACACTGAGAATAGTGTCACAGCCTGAAGCCTGTTGAGCTGAGCTCAAAGGGAGGCCCTGGCCTCCCATCTACTTAGTTGGGGTGTTCCTAGTGTTCCTTTCATTGATGCAGAAACCAGGCAGTCATGGACAGTGGTATCAATTGTAGCTAAGTCAGCTGAAAATGAACTTTAACAAGAAAACAAACAAAGAAACAACAAAACCAGCCACAATTAAAACATTCCAAAACCACAGAAGTCTTCTCTCAATCCAGTGATCAAATCCTGCTGCCCAGTGGGAGAGAGGGGTGGGGTGTAAACTGGGACACAATTATCTCATGTTTATATGATTCTATTCAAAGGACCATTTCTAATGAACACTTCATTTGTATGATTTATGTAAACAGTTTCAAGAACAACAGAAAGACAACTACATTCTAACCATAAGCACAGCACAGCAAAACAGTTAAGAAATCCTTGCAGACACTCAAGTTTCCGTGTCACAGTGGGGACAGGACAGCACTGCGGTCACACCTGCAGCAGCGCAGGGGCAGCGCTGGTTTGGGCTCCCGGTATTCCAGGATGTGTGCTGCAGGCTGGAGCTGTGCTCCCCAACACCAGGGGAGCCTACACCTGAGCCAGACAGCCAGCACCCACAGCTGGGGCTGCCCTGCCCACACTGCAGTCCCAACTTGCCCGCATGTGTCAGCAACTTCTCCCATCATGGACAACACACTGGCAGCACAGGAACTCCAAAGGGTAGTCTTGTAAGACTGCAAATTAAAGCTATGAATGTCTGCCAGCTGCAGCACCTTTCTGGAGCAGGGCACTGGTGTCACATTGACTTGTCTAAGCAAAGTGGCCGTAACTTCTGGTCATCAAAACTTCTAAGCCATTAATTTATCGAGATTAAAGTCTATTAACCAGAACTCAAGAGATTAAGGTTGAATTACATACAAAAGAAAAGATTTGAACATTTTAAAACATATTCTGACATGTTATGCTTTTAGCAATAATTACATTATAAGACATGTGTTTGACACTTATTTTCTAGTGTTCAAAAAATATTTCAGTTGCTAGCTCTTTGCCATCTGTTTCCCATCATTATTTCATTAAAATAGTTTTCATCTCCCTTATAGTAGAAGAGCAAGACTGCTTTCTATATGACTGGATTATCACCTCCCTTACTTAAACAGCATCATTCCAGTATTTTTTTTTTTAAGAGGCATATGTACCTCCTCCAAATTCCACCCAGTGAGGGCTAACAAAGCAAGCTTGTTAAAACCATCCAAATACATCTCCTTCCCTCCACCTGTCAAGAACACTTCTCCAAAGTCTCTGAGGAAACTAAATCAAATAACTCATCTGCTGCAATAAGCATGGGGATTTTCCTCCCTGAAAGGGAAAACTCACACTTCAATACACCTTGGATGAAAACCAAGGTCTAATGTACAATATGCACCTTACACCACACAAAACACCATTCCCAGGCAAAATACTAGAGATCAACAGCTTACACTGCTGTGAGTACCTGTGCAGGGGCAAAGTTGCCCACATACAAGGAAGAGGTGGTTTCTGAGCAGTTATCAGGAGCAAGTGCAATAATTCTTACCTGGAAAATGCTGTTTGCAGCTGCTCACCGATTTGTCAGCACACACGCTGCTCTCACCTCATGATTTATGATGCTCTCTCCAGCACTGAGACTTCTATTACTGTCCTCGTTTATTGCCTGCAGCTGTCATTCTCACCAACAATTCTACAGTTGTTTGTAGGTGAAGTATCAAAGGTATTTAGTGTGCACCTAGAGACGTAATTTTAATCAAACCTACTCACAGGCAGTATTTAAATGTTAGAACAACTGCACAGAGTGCAGCAATTAATATGAACTTGACCAACCAAAATTATGACAGCCAGAAACGTTTACTCATAAATGCCTCAAAAGGATGGATGTCCAACAGGCCTGTGAACACCTGCTGATTTGTAAATGAAGATAAAAATAGTACCCATAGATCACAAAGCCTTCCGACAGGTATTTGAATGCACAATAAATATTAACACAAGTTCAGCAATTTCACTTTCCATGGCCAAAATGTCGCTATGGCAGTAAATGCAGCTACGTCTTTCTCACCACTCATTTTTCTCAGCCAGCTCTTTTCCCCCTTAAACTAGTTGGGTTTTCCAGCATCTCCTCAAAAGCTGCTGAATCTGCCTGGTTTAGAATAATGACAGTAGAAGGGAAAAGAATTTTACATCCAAAAATTTCACTTTTAGAGATCTCAGCATTTTCTAGACATGAGAATTTTGCAGATCAGGAGTTCTGACCCACTGCAGTCCTTACTTAACCTTTCTGGAAGTCACAAGTTGCTCAATGATTTGAAAAGCAGGCAACCAGTGTTGCTAAGTGTGACAACCAATTGCACTACCCTGTTTTGAGAAAGGGTGGCAAACACCCTCCGTGGGTGAATTGGACCTACCAGGACCTAACATGGCATGGAAATGCAGCAGAAAGTGAGAAACAAGTCCTGGACCTAAGCCTAATGGTACTTTCATGTGTACTCTTAAAGCTCCAACTCCTTAAGTGAACCAATTATAACAGCATCTCTGTCCATTTAATTGAGTTTCCAGTGTTTGTGAGCCAAGACAAAACCTGAAAATATGGACCCTAAACCAAGGGGTACCAAAAGCAGATTTTGCAAAAGAATTCAAGTTTATTATTACATAAAATTATTTTATATGCCTGGATTCTAATGGCTGAATATTTTAAGGCTGGCAATCTTCAATTAGTATAATCATTAGTCTAAGCACCAAAATCCACTTCCTGTATTGAAAGTTCTTTTATTCAAGACTATCCACACTGCATAGCTTGAAAATGGCACTCAAGGCAAAAACAATTGTGAATTTACAACCAAAAGGTAGCCTGAGGGCCATCACTGTCACAGCCAAGCTTGATTTATAGCTGAACAGATAGTATCAAAATATAAACTACAAATTAAACACAACTCTGAAGTAGAAAAAAATTATGGTTTTACACTATGGTGATAAACTACCAAAGAAGCTCTGGTGTTTGTTAATACTTGCAATATATGCAGATATTGACTGATCCTATTACATCCTATTACATCCCCCTGCTCCAGTCCCTTCAGCCCAGATGATGGGGTCACATTGAGAGAGCTGTGCAGAAGATGCACTCACCAATTGTGAGCCCACATTAAACCACAAGTGGGTGTGCAACAGTCTCCTTTTAGGTTAAGGAACAAAATCTCCTTGTAGAAAGAACACTAATTGTAGCAAACTTCAGAGTTCAGGAATCTTTTAGTTATTTAAATCCACAATATACCATTTGTTTCCCATAAGATTTATCAGGAAAACAGATCAAAATTGGTCATATATGCCTCATTAGGAAAAAAAAAATCAAGAAAAAGCTGAATTTACCTAGATTTTTAAACTTAAGGTAGCCGAGAGGTCATTTAAACTATAATTGTTCTTAGATTCAAATCCAGATACACATTCTATCTTCAGATGGTGTCTCTAGGATCTGATCACTCAAGCATGTGTATGATTCTTCACTGACAAACCACCTGACTCCTCTACTTGTGCAACTTGCATTACTCATAAGAAATCCTTGGCAGAGGCAGACCAACATATGTTAATTACTGGGCTGCATTATAATAGGTCTGACATCTTGTTTCTCATCCAGGGTTTAAAATAAAAGGAAACAACAGTCTCTTTCAATACAAAAGTACATATTTTTGCATCTCAGGCTAAAAATATTCTACGTTAAAAACACAAATAGATCAACTGCCAAAGAATTCCTGCCTCTTCAGTGCTCCTCTGGAGGGTTTAGCCTTATTCAACAATGAAGGAAAGCAAAGAGAGGTTGGTGTGTATGTTTTAACCTTTTATTTACTACAAGATATTCCTAAATTGGGTGCAACCGGTAAAATGGGAGCTTGACTCACCAATATTTCATTTCTTGTATTAACAGGTTTTCAGATAACGTTGGTTGCCAGTTTCTTCAGGAAATAAGGTATAAACTCATGAACTCTGAAGATGAGCATGACTACAGCAAATATATACTTTAAAATATATTTTTATTTTTCATATGGCAGGAGATATGTACTATTTCTTTATTTTATGATTTAATATGCTGGGGTATTGCTAGGACAAGATGTTGGCAACATTACAAGTATTTTTGATTTACATTTCTCTTTATCGAGAAAAAGATACTGAGGGCCATAGCTGCAATTTCAGAAAAAGGAGTAAGACTCCACACTGACATACTGTTTCTTCTTGGGTGACCAAGTTAAAATTTTTAAATCTGAATTTCAAATTGTGTGTCACCATAAAACTTCTAGAAACATGTGAAGTTTCCCTTAAATTTTCAAAACACTAATATTCCAAAATTAGGCACTGGTATCAGATTTTATGTCGCAAAAAGTGTTGCAAGGAAGTTCACGCATCGAATGATTTATTGCATTTAGGATGCGAAACCTTTAAGAATACACTGAAAACGCTGTCTCAGAGATTGGGGTTTTTTTCCCCCAAGTGATTAAACAAGTGTATGTCACAGCCATGACCAGAAAGCTCTGGGCATCCATCGTCCCGTCCCTGCCCTGGGTGCTGCGCCGGGGCAGAGCCGGTCCCTCTCCCAAGGCAGAGTGCCAGCCAAGAAGCTGCAGCCAGGAGCAGACAGATGGTGGCCAATAAGGAAACTATCACAGCGTCTTAGTCACCATGGCACAGCCTGGGCACCACACAATAGCAGCCTGCCTATCATCGACTTTATCCTCCTTTCAGCTCGTTAATGTGTTTACCTGCATATGCCTGCGGCTCCCAGCTCTGGGCACGCAGACGCCGAGCTGGAGCTGTCCTGGGTGAACCACTCCGGTGGCATGGCACTTACAAGAACCCATCACAGCCTATCAGAGAGCTAAAGGCAGATATCCAAAGGTTACAAAACACTGCCTTAAATGCAGCATACCAACCACCACTCTGGGGGAGCAGCTGTGCTCTAGGGCAGCTAAGAGGAAACACGCCAGAGTCTTAAAAATAGATGTTCCAAGTACCAATTATTTAACAAAAGAAATATTAACAGATGAATCCTAAATTTTCAGCATTTTTTTGTATTTATTTGGGGATAAAACAACCTTACTTAAGGATAAGAGAAGCAGCACAATCCTGAATTTAAGGCACTCATTTGTTTCTCCCCAGCCAGTTGCTCAGAGCTCCACTCTGAACCCCCCAGCAGCAGCCACCACTGCCACCTCAACTCTGCCTCTGCAGACCCTACACCTCTCAGATGCTTTTCAATGGGTTCCTTTACAAAAGAGCAATCTGCCATGAATACAGGTAGAATAATAATTATTGCAAATATTTTCAGAACCCGTTTTAATCAAAAAAGCTCTGAAGCACTAACCATCCGCAGCACCGCTCTTTGCAGAAAGAACCACTGCCTCACCCTAGCCTGAGCAGCACCAAGCACCATCTGCTCTGTGCCCCAGGGGGCCCTTCCACTCTCCCAACCTGCACAGCTCCAGCCTCTGCCACCGGCAGTGGAATCCAGCAGCTCTGTTCTCCCTGCCGCACAGACATCGAGGGCACAGCAATTTCATGTGGATGTTTTAAAATATTTATCTTCTGTCCTGTTGCTGATTTCTTCTAAAGCATAAGCCATCTCCAAATGGCCATCCCTTTATGCATAACTCATACCCAAGGATCACTCAGAACGCAAGGACTGGTCTCCAAAGGAAGCATTGATAATGCTCACACAAGTCCAAGTATGGCATCTTTCATATCTAAACTGTACCTTTGCTAAACACCAGGTTCAAGTACTTGTTATCAACAAACACTGCAAAGGTTCCCCCGGATTGTTTCTGTACTCTGTCTCTTGCTGGTCACCAACAGCCGGTGTTTTACTTGTCCTCTGCTAAATAATAACACAAGGCCAAATGAAACTGACTCCTGAGTTACACATAAACAAGAAGTGCCCGCTGCAGAGGGGGGACTTTGTTTAGTGCAGTTTGAAGCCCTCGCGGGTATCCAGCTTCCCACGCAACTCCTGTCTGCCTGCTGCCACAGAGCCTGGAGCAGCAGGAACACAGAGCCCCCCCGGTTGCTCCTTCCTTCCAGCACCACCTCAAAGCAGCTGGGACTGGGGAGTGACAGCCAGGGCTGAGCAGAGCTGAGCGTGCCCTTCCTCTGCAAGGGCTCCCCACAGCCACACGAACTGCTGTGGCAGGAGCAGGGGCAGAGCCAGCCACGCAGCCTGAGCAGAGCAGAGGGCAAACGACTGAGAAAGGACACAGCACCCACACGCTCATGCTGCCAAAAAGCTGCAGGAAGAAGATGGGAGCCTGAGTGTTTTAACTTGCAAGGCTGATTTAACGAAGCCTGAGAGGGCTCTGCTAGTGACCCAAAATAACTTCTCCTTACATAATACTGTTATGATTTTAATGTGAGAGATGTCAGAGTATTACAGTGCCAAAAGCCAAAGCTAAGCATTCATTTGGAAAGCTAGTAGGCGCCCATCTCTAATGGTATCTAACTCCAGCTGGACTGCAACCCAATACTTTTTAAAACAGTGATGTAGATTTTTGGAGAAATCTCACACTTGAGAAAACAAGCAAAGACTCAAGTACAGTTCCCGTAAGAAACATCTAAAAGCAGGACTGGTAGCTGCATTAAGTCTCACCAGGTGAGACATATCAGAGTGGGTATCTCAGAATCAAAAAGGGACTTGTGAATGGGATCAATTTGAACACTAGCTTGTAGAGAAACAGCCTTGACCGCGCAACACACACTGAATTCACCTTTTCAGTCACAGAACTACCATCCACATCTGCACATAAGTGCCCACTGCAACTCAGCACCTTGGTTTTCTGTGAAACAGAAAGGTAAGGTTTTGTGGTTTTGTAAAGCACCTAAAGCACAGTGAGCTGAGTGTGCAGATAGTCAGATCACAAAAGCATGTACAGGATGACAGTTCACTGGCCTGACATCCTTTAGAACAAGAATTCCAGTTAAAAAAAAGGAAGTTTAATTAAATATAAAGTGAATTAACCTGTGCTAAGTGGAGAAGAGAAGCTTTACTTGAAAAGGCTTGCGGAAAGCCTTGGGTTGCTATAAGGGAGACCTAAGTATAAGCTGTATAACAGCTGCAACAAAGTTAACTTCTGTGATCCCACTGCTGGGAAAAGAGTTATAAGCATTAAACAAACACAAAACTTACAAGGACACTAAGACACTGGGTAGACTGCCTGACAACCATATCATTCTTCTTTTCCCCTGCAAACCTGCGGGATAATAAACTCTTCTCTCTTTCATCTATGGGTAGATGTATAAACAAACTACTTTTCCAAGAAGTCAGTGTCAAGTCTCTAAAAGTGCTTTTTAAAGCATTTTCTTGCCCCTTTTTTTTTAGCTGGAGGTAGGGTTGGCATACCTTGGAAGGACAGGGAAGATAACCAAACGGCTTTCTGATTCACCTAGAAATATAAAATAGTTTTAAACTGAAGTGTAACAGTGCTTATTGTCAAAATAGTTTAGCTGCAGGAACTTGTATTTTGCAATGTATTTTAAGTAAATGCATTCTCTAAGAAAATTTTCATGTTTATAAGGCTTCTTTTGGTCATTTACAATAGTCAAGATCTTAGAGACGTGCAGTACTAAGGAAAACCAAGGCTTATGTGAAAGCAGTGATACGTAAGGTATTTCTTATTTTCACACTATCTATGGAGGCATCCCGCCTTCGGGCTGCACAAACTGAAGGCTGTTCAAACTGGGCACAGACACAGCGGGACAGCAGCTGATGAGTTTCTCTCATTTCCTCAAGAAAGTGGCTGTAGATGGAGGGGTGGAGGTCTTGCAACTCAGGGCTCAAGCCTCTCCTCCCTGTGAGTCAACTCTCTTGTGGTGGATTTTTTCCCCTCACGCATCACACTCTCACACCTCTAAAATAACCAAGAGCAGATGGTAACCTTTGAGCTGGAGAATGCCCATCCAGCAGGCTGCTGGACAACAGTCATGTCCAAGAGAAGAGCACAGGGGAAGGGTCTGAGTTTCACACAAAATCAAAGTCATAAAAACACCTTACAAGCTTACAATGATTTCAGCTTTTGGTGAGGCAGACTCCGAAACCCCCTTTGTCAGTATGAGAGCAGACAATTTCCAGAGAAGTCACTGGAAACCTTCTCAAGTCCCATCTCAAACCTTTTCAAGCACCAACTGCCCCGCAGTGTCAGCCTCAGCGTTTTCCTGCATTTCTCCCTCACCCCACAGTGCCCTTATTTACACAATAAACCAGTATTAGATCAACTCATCTGTTTTCAGAATGGGTGTTCAAAAACACAAGAAGAGAAACCTGCACGGCAGAATTTACGGATGGAGATACAGAGGTGTGTATTTCAGAGCAGCCTGAAAGACTCCACTGTTCTCAGAGGGAATCAGGAACGTAGCCAAGAAACAAGCAGATACACATCAAGGGAACTGTTTTTGCTACTAAATGGCCAATTGAAGCCCCTACTATTCTGTCATATATCTATGTCACTGCAGTCCCAATAAATAATGCTTTCTGATTAGTTATGAGACTATCTAGAAATCTCTAAGACAGATACCGTTCACTGTGCCAGCCAGTCGGTCATCGGAGCCCTGAAGTCCCAAAGGAATGAAAAACTACTACATGAATCCAAAGACAGCACAAACTTGTAGTCAAGGTATTGTTTTTTCTCTTACTCCTCAAACATGTTTTTACCTAATCAGCAAAGACGACAAACGGTATTTCACAGCACAAAGAGCTACCACATGAATGAGGCAGTTTCCCCATATTTGTGCATATTTGGTCCAGATAGCATTAACTAGAGAATACTGACTGCTTGATATGCAGTCAGTATTCTCTAGTTAATGCTATCTGGACCAAGCTGACTACCACACTAAACCAACAGAAGAATTTACCAGTTACCAGGTAAAGAGTTGAGAACATGAGAACAAATAAGATTTCAAGAAAATCCAAATAAAGACAACCATCTCCATATTAGTTTTGCGTGACTTTATCAGATGCTTCACTTTTGTGGCTTTCAGTCTCGTGCTATCTTTGACAACACATATGTATTATCTATATGTTAGAGTTGTTCCCCTTTCTGAAGTCAGGCCCACAGCAGTGCTGCTTTTCCCTGGAAACAAAAAGGCTTACAGCAACCACAGTCCCTCTGTGCCTACAGCCAATACTGACAAATGACTGGCATACAGCCCTACAGGAAGAGGATAACACAACTGGCTATGGATCAGGCAGCTGGACCATCACCGGGGTAGGTTTCACAGGTCTGAAGGAGGATGTCTTAGCATGAGGACATGAGTTACAAATCAGGTTTTCACCATCCACTGTCATAAGCCAGGACAAACAAGAAAACATAAAATGAATAAGAAACCTCTTACACAGACTAACAATGAGCAGTAGAGGTAATACAAACTCGCACTTTTATGAAATTTGCACGGGTTTGTACCACTGTGCATATAAATGGGGTTTTGAGCAATTTCTTTTCCTCCCTCCCACTGCCTGGTATTGAGCCAGGAGCCTTTCAGCTTCACTTTGGGAATCAAGTCAAAGCTGGTCTGCAGAGTCAAAACAAACCCTGGATTACCAACCAGGGGATATGCTTCCCACATTTATGTTAATGGAATGTTACTGTGATAGGTTGTATGTCACTACCCCAATATTAGTACACTAGACAAAATAGAAACCAGCTTGATCTATAGAATTATCCATGTAAAGGACAGAAATCCCTTTTCAAGCTTAGATATTTCACTAGATACTAAAACTTATTTTAAAATGCATCAACCACCACAAATTGGAAAGGATTTCTGGGATGTTATACCAGGAGTAAAAATTACTTCCTCTGTCCTCTGCTACAGAACTAAAATGTATAAGCAACTGAAGGAAACTACAGATATTCCAAAATGAATGATCACCCATGTGAGCCTTCAGAAGGGCGAGTTCTTTTAAAGAATGAGTCATTCCCTGTGGAGTAACTTAATTTCTATTGACACTTACAGGAGAAATTAGGTTGAAAGTGATTTTGTCTGTCTAAGAACAACTTTGCTTTTTTTACTGGATACCTAATACCCATAGAAATTTGCCCTGCTCCATAAAGAGAAGGGCAGAGCACTGTACTGAAGCCAGGAAACTTCATCTTTGCAGGCAATGTAGACTTCGGTGTATCTTAAATTATTAGAACCAAAAATAACACGTAACAAGTGTAAGGCCATCTCCTACTCTCATAATACACTACTGCCTCCAACAGTCTAGCTGTGGAGATCCATTACAAGTCATTGCCTGGACATTTCCCTAGCAGCCTATATTCTCTTTAAAATATTCTAACATTAGCCAAACTGAATGTTAATGATCACATGAAACCCAATGGAAGTGAAGAATTGAAAACTGCTACATAAGAATTTTCTGCTTTATAGTAAGAAGGGGGGAGGAGGAAATCAATACAAAAAAACAACCTTTTAAGCCAAAGACACCATTTTAAAGCTGAAATTATTTCTAATACCACTGACAGCCTCAACTTGTCATCAGCAGGAAGGCTTGCATACACTTGGAGTGAAGACGTGAATTGAGTGTAAGGAAAACATACAATATCTGAGCAGGAGGTCTGTCTGTGGTGGTTCTATATTGATGTTTTGCTTACTGTGTTTTCCCATAAAACACACCTAAATGGATAAAGAGGGCTTGTGCTGCTTGTCCTACAACAGGCAGTTGACAGGAACAAACATAAACCAACATAAACTCTTCGGCAGTATTCTCGCTGCTTTGCTGTAATACAGGATAGAATTTCACAAAAATTGGTCTAACTAGGAGCGAACAAATTAGCCAATTGCATAGTGGTCAAATTTGCTACCACAGGCATTAACTGCAGTCCTACTTATTTATGAGAAACAGGCTTCCCAGGTAAAGCCATAACAAGCCAAGCTCACGCCTCCTGCAGCATTTGATCACCCACGTTGTTAGAGCAGCACAGCAGGCACCACGAGTTCCTGGCCAGCCACTACCTCCATTTCTCACAGTCACATTATCTTCTATGTGACTGGAAAAAGGCTGGATCCCTGTTGTTCTGAAACCTATCAACAACACTGGGGAAGGCAAAAGGAATTCCAATTCTTCTTCCTTTCCCAGATCTATTTTTCTTCCTTTTCGGGAGAGAAAACAGGTTTTCCAAGCTGCTAGTACAAACATTAAATTGCTAAAAACCTGCCAACATTGTCTCCAACTATAGTATCAGTGATGTAACTTCCACCCGTGCGGGTTTGGGGTGCTGGTTTGGCTCTGCTTTTGCTTCTTTTTTTCTTCCCCCCCCCAACAGAAAACCTTTGGAGCCCATAAAAGTGGAAGAGATTTGGGGCAAAGGGCAAGCAACTCCCAAGAAAAGTTATGAATGGAACTATGCTACAGAGAGCCTTGCCTTTCCTTTCTTGTACAGGAGAAATCATTCAGATGTTGCAAAAACTGATCCATTATCTTTTGTGGGTTTCTTAAAATAATCTAAAAACAGAATTGTACACCATAGTAAGATCGCAGATTTATTTCATCCCAGAGAGCACAAAACATTCTCTGTACATGTACACAGCAACTCACTTCTTTCCTGAAACAAAGTTTTCATTGATCCTTTGCCACACACTCAATTATTGTTTCTAATCATGATCGTTTATTTAAGGTATTGTGAACTGTAAACAATGCAAACAATGCAAAATAAAAGCATCTGTCCATGTTGACAAGAATGTAATTGGCAGGTTAGATATCTATATCAACTGGTCCCAAAGGCATTCTTCTTAAATTCAGAAAGCCCAAAGTAAATTTAAATTACAATTTACAGAATAATCTTGAAATCAGCCACTTTTCAAGGTAGTGTTATCTTGTATAGATAAAACTCACAATCTGTCAATTCAATCCCAGGAAATGCTTCATTGTTTTAAAATATAATCCTAAAGATTTTTTTTTTTGAAAGCTTCTTTCTTTTTTTAATGCAGTGGATTATGCAAAATTCGTGGTCCTCCTTGCAACCATGGGGGGAAATAATCTTCCTCTCGTAATGTAGCAATTATTGATACATATGTAAAAAGAGCAGAAATCAAGGCACTTTGAAACAACACTTTAAGAAAATACTTGACTATGGGATATTCAGGGGATTTCAAGTCAGGTTTTCCATAGTCTCACTGTAAAAATAAGCGACCTTTTCCTCCTCCTGTTCCCCACCCCAGACTCTGAGGAAAACGGCCACCAAATGCACTCAGCTAGCCTCAAAGTCACACGTGCTCCATTGCAGATCTTGCTTTCAATGTCTCTTTTGTTTGATGGCTGGTGTTTCAACATCCTCAGCTTGGAACAGAGAAAGGTCAGAGCGAGTCTTCTGGCATTCACAAACCTGCACCAGGCCCCGCCAAGAGAAGATTGATGCCATAGTACATTTTCCCCAGTCAAGAGAAGGAAGTGGAGCTCTGAATCCACGACAAACTATGTTCGTCAGAGGGATTTGTTTCCCAAAGGTGTTTAGCTTTGCTACATTCCTTTGTGAAACTTTTCTGCTGGTGCTACTAATGTTTTTGAGTTACCCACCGTGCCATGTTACTGCCTCCGTATCGTAACCTGAACAGGTTCCCAGCAGCAAGACATTTTAGCCATACATTCCAGCATACAGCCTTTTAAAAAAACTGCCCTCCAGATTTTGCTTCACCCCCACGTTATCCCCATTGCCCTCCCACCTGCTGCCCTCGCCTTTCCTCCCTTGCGTGGGGAGGAGAGGCTGCACCATTAAACTTCCACTGTGCAAGGCCAAGGTCCCTTCCACAGCCAGAGAGAAGCTGTTGCTAAAGATTCCTTAAAAGCTTTGGCACTTCACGGCAGTTGGAACTACTCAACCAGAGCTGGGAGCCAAAGCTTTGCCACAGCATTAATGGGCTTTTGCCCTTTTAAATTTTATAAGCCTGTCGCCTTTCTGATGCGCGCAGTTTTATTCACAGCCCTAAATGGCCATTTCATATTTAAAAGAAAGCTTGCATAGGTAGCACCCTAAAACTACCCCAGGTCATTCATCACCCCAGCACTCCTACTGTCTCTTAGGAAACCTTTGATAGAGCATTTGTTCAGGCTGCCAAGTTAAATCCTCTTCTCTCGTGTCAATGCATTGAAAAAAGCAGTCAGAACACCAGCTTCACTCAGGCCTGCTGAAGTAAATGGAGAAAACCAATTCCTCTGGCACTACAGAGCCATTAAGCCGTTTGCAGATTATTAACTGAAGCACAAAAATACACACGGCGCACAATCGGACGACAGAGCAGAGCTATGCCTTGAGTTCGCTTCGGTCCCGAAAAACTGACGATACAGCCGCAATTCGCACCAAGTCACGCAGCTGCCGGGCTGGGAAGCGGGACCCCGGCAAGCCCAGACAAAAGCGGCGATGCGGGGTCCCGCTGCCACGGCCCGGCAGGTTCCACCTTTAGCAAAGGCGGCGGTGGGGGCTGCACTCCAAGGGGCACCCCCGAGGCGCCGCCCCGCGTCTCTCATCGCAGCCTCCGAGGCGGCACCGAAATTAAACTTTGCACGTGCAAAACAAAGTTTACAGTCTAAAACCCCGATTATAGTAACAACTTCCTCCCCCTGTCGCAGGCTGCCGTACTCCTTCCCCGCTACCGCGCCAGCCCAGAATGCTATCCCGAGCCCCGCGGGGGGGTGGGGGGGACAAGAGCGTGGCTGGATGGCTCCTATTTTTATGTTTACATTCCTGAAGTGTCTTTTAACTGGCTGCCATTCTCCCTCTCCCCGCGAGCAGCTCCGCCGGCCGCCCCTGGAAGCGCTTCCCCCGCTCCCCTCGCACAAAGGCGGGCGAGCTCCGGCCGGGTCGGGCCGGGCAGGGCAGGGCACCCCCGGCCCTCTGCCCCCGCGCCCCCTCCCCTCCGCCCGGCGGCTTCCTGGACAGATGCACGGGGGGAGGGAGGGGAAGAGGGACGGAGGGGGGGCTGCTCCTTCCTCCTGCCTGGCGAGAGAGGCCCAGGTCCCAACTGGCTCTCAAAACCCAGACGCAAGGAATGTACACCCAGGCAAGCTTCCCGGAGCCCCGAGAACAGGCGCAGGCTTCCCCACGCGTCTCCCGAGCCCCGCACGGGCGGCCGGGCACGCACGCCCCGAGCCGCAGCCCCGGCCCCGCTGCGGGGCTCCTGCCCGCCCCGGCGGAGCTCGCCCCGGCCGGGGGCAGCCGCCGCCCCGGTCCCCGCAGCCCCCTTTGTGCTTGCGGCGGCTCCGACGCCCGCCCGCCTCCCGCCGCGGCTGCTCCAAGTTCGCCCCGGGCCGGGTCCCTCCGCGACCCCGCGGCCGGCCCGGGAAGGGCACTGCCCGGCTGGAGCCGCTTCCCCGCCCGGGCCCGGCTCCGCGGCTGCTCGCTCGCCCGCGCCCCGCGCCCTCGCCGGGGACAGTCTGCCCCTTTAAGAAGTCTCCACACATTTTCTCCCCTTGCAGAATAAATATGTTGTTGTTTTCTTTTTTTTTTTTTTCCTCCCTGTACACCTTTTTCCCCAGCGTGGCCGCTCCATTGTTTCTGCTCCGCCGAGACGCAACCCCTGCCCGGCCGCGAACGGGGAGGTGCGAGCAGGGAGCGCAAATAGACGCGAAACTTACCTACGGATTGCAAAGCAGCCTTGCAGCAGCAAAATAATAAGGAAGAAGGCAGGCAAAATCCTCTTTCCCAACTGATTTGCAGCTCTACTCGGGTATTTTTAAATATATAATTTTGTTTATTCCCCTCCTTTCTTCCTTCTCCCCCTTGCTTTCTTTTTTTCTTCCTTCCCCCCCCTTTTTTTTCCCCCTTGCCCACAGACAGTGAAAAGGAGCTCAATGTTAGTGGGTGAGTAAGTGAATCAACTAGCAGAGAGCACAGCAAGTTGAAGTGTCAAATTACATTGGCTATTCTATTACCAAAGGGCCATGCTTTGTGGCTGCTGGCAAAATCTGTCCCAGATTCCTATCTGAAAGGGAGCTGCCTCCTACAGGGATGTTCTTCCCTTCGCCCTCTCCCTTCCCCTCTCCCCCCGCAAAGCACACACCCCCCCCCCCAAATCACACCAAGTTAAAAATCTTAGATACGAGTTAAAATACAAATATTGTCTTACAGTGTCTTTTAAGGCGGGGATTCTCGATTTAGTCCTCCTGAATACCAAGCACTCGGAAACCCTTCCACTCTGGAAACTGAAAGCTGGAGAATATGTATACTCCCTTCGGTGTTTTTGTATTATTAAATAGGGGAAAACCACCCTGGACACAGCACACTCTCAAGCATGAGGTGTCTCCGTCTCTGTCGTCTTCACGAGAGAATTTTTACGGGCATGGAAGGAACTACCGGGCGGGCAGGGGGATTACAGGGGAACGCCGAGACATCCTGCTGGCTCCGTTATTGCACTTTAGCCCCCCACCCCCCTCCATTTATTGCCACCACCCCCACCCTCGGGGCGGCTGTTATTTTCGGAGCCCGGAGCTCCCGCCACCCAGGTAGGAGCGGGGTTCTCCCGGGGGTCCCCGCTCAGCCGGGGAAGCCGGGCGGGCGGCGGTGCCCGGCGGGGCGGGCCCAGGAGGCGGCCCCGGCACGGGGGGGCGGTCAGGGGCCGGGGCCCCCCCGCCGCCCGGAGCGCGGCCCCCGGCGCTAACAATAGGGCGTGTTTTTCTGCTGTTTTTCTTCCCCTGTGCTCCTTAGGAAATCCAGCCCGATTTCCAGGGAGAAAAGAAGAAGAAACCGTCCTTGTCTGACGAGCCCCAATCTGCTGAAAAACATCTCCCTCGACTTCTCTTCCCCTTGATAAAACACTTCCAGGACAATCAATATTTTATGATGAGTTGTTAATAAGCCTAATATATTCATCCCTGCTCCAACGGGGCTTGTTAGATTATGCAATTAAGATAAGCAATTTAAACAGCACTGTGTAGCTTCTCACTGGTCACATTCGTCTTGTTGTTGGAGGAGGAGAACGACCGGGACTGTAAAGGGATGTCGGATCGCTCGGGGAAGGGGAAGATTGTCTAATTTTTTCTTATTTTTTTCAGCTGCCTGCAGGCGGAACGGAGCGCTACCGCCGCCGGTGTCCCCGCGGGGCTGCCCCTGTCCGCCGCCGGACGCGCTGACCTGCGCGGGGCTGCGCCCCCCGCCCCGCTCATTCACGCCTCCGTGGCTTCCCCGGTGAAAAGACCCCTCTGCCCGCCCTTCCCCCTGTGCCTCGGGGCGCGGGGGTCCCTGCGGGCGCTGCGCCCGCGGCCGCTCCCAGCGCGGAGACGGAGCGGCGGCCGCCCGGCCCGGCAGCGCCGCGGGGGGAGCCCCGGGCGGGCAGTGCCCCGGCGGGGACGGCCAGCCGGGCGGGCGGCGCGTCCCGCCGCTCCGGCGCGCTCCGGCTCCGCGTTTTGCGAGCGGCCGCGGTGTCAGCCGGGGAGCGCCGAATAACAAAGGCAAGTTTGAGAGCAGCCGCCGCCGCCGCCGCCGCACAGGCTGCGGTGACGTCAGGGAACAATGCCGCTGCCAGCCCGCCCGCCCGCCGCCCCTTAAAGGCGCACGGGCGCTGCCGGGGGCCCCGCAGCCGGCCCGGGGGAGGGAAGGGACGGGGTGCCTGTGCTGGGCCCCCCGCCCTGCAGCGGGTCCCTCCGGCATTGCCCGCCCGGACGGGGAGCGGAGGAAATTCTCCGTCTCACGGCTCCTTGCCTCCCTCCCGCGCCGTGCCCCGCGCGGCCTCCGCCGCCCTGATCGCTGCCTCCAGCCGCCCGGAGGACGGGAGCGCTCGGGCCCCGCCGGGCGGGCCGCGCGGCCAAAGGGCCCACGGGCCCGCTGCCCCGCCGCTCGCAGGAGCCCCGAGATCCGCCAGGGAGTGTTCTCGCCAAAGGTCCGGCACCTCGGGGGCCAGGGCCCCAGCGCTTCCAGCCACTTCGGCTTCTGCTCCCGCAGTGACCCCTCGCTTCTCCCTGGCACGGTGCGCTGCCCTCCTCCCCGAGCCACATCGGCCCCGTGATTGTAACCTGTAGTCCACAGGTTTAAACAGTGGATAATGTCCAGTCAGTGCAGCCCATTTCACTCCTGCGCAGCATTAGATGTCTCATTGAAACAAGCGCAGAAAAAGCCCAGCCTTTTAGGTAACCAAAAACAACATTGTAGCAATACAGTAATCTGACAATCACACACGTCTGGGCATCTTACCTTAAGAATTCATTTGCAATTAATACCTTTTTAAAGCATCAAATTTAATATTTTTTAAGGTGTCAAAACTTCTGGCCTGGACATGGGCAAAGTCAAAGCAGTAGGTTTTGACGCTTTATTGCTTGAAGCCATTTTACAGAAATAGATTAGAAAATTAAATCTTTGCGCAGCAGCACCATTACAAGGTTACAACTATGTCCACTATATTTAAGCACAACTTCCACTGGTACCATCCAGGCTGAAAACAAATTGGCAAACACACATTTACTTTTCAAGCTTTTTGTAGTTTTCCTGCGGACTGTGTTCCACATGAACACATCATGCAGGATTTACCAGCTGCATCACCCTGCCTTCTTTCAGTAACCAAGCTGCCTGATCAATACAGTATGTGGCTAGGAAAATAAAGGTCTTGCAGGAAATCATTGTAGTGATTTAGCAGGTGCCACTGTGCCCTCTGAACCTGCCTCTGCTAAACTGGGCTTTGCCACACACTGTTCAGAGGCACCAAAGGGGTTGGAAGTGCTACCTGTCCACAGGGGATGTGCAACCCTAGCAGCCTTTGCCACTTGCAGTCACTGGAGCTCAGCCAGCATTGCAGTGACAGCACACGTTAAGTGGTGTCACAGCCGGATCCCAGCTGCTACACCTGCCCACACAGAGTCTTCACTTCTGCAGTGGCAGGAGACATTTCCTGTTTCTTCCATAGGATGTGTTGGTCACCCATGAAGTTTTGCCCCAAAAGTGGTTGCAGCAGTCAGTTTATCTACTGTATGTATCAGTTTGTTTGTAAATTAAATTAATTCGTGAGGATTAGGACAACCTTCATTTTCTCTGACCTGTGCTGATACTATTCATGAATTGAGAAAAGTGCCACTAATGCATGTTGATGTGCTTTTTTTCAGCCAGGGTCCAGGCTATCCACAACAAAGAACTTTTATAACTGCTCCAATTCACTGCCAATTGTCTGCTGTGGCATAAAGGGTAGACTGGTCAGTTGGACTGAAAAAATGAGTTAGGAGGTTACATATATGGCAGGGTCGGCTTAGGGTATTCAGTGTTGCCCCAAGAACACCCCTCTAAACAAAGTCCTCAATTAGGCCAATCAGCCTAATTATCCAACTCAGTTGCAACATCAGAGCAAAGCAAAAATAGTATTCACAAAATGACAAAGGATTGGGCCCTTTTTGTTTATTCTAAGAGACCAGGCTGCTCTTCATGTTCTCGGCAATTCTGAGACCAAGAGGTCTTGGAACAGCTTTAGAAACAGGCTGCACAAGCCTCAGTGCCTGATCTGGGGTCCTGGCCTAACAATGTTCTGCTGCTGCAGTAGCAAAGCCATCAGCAAGCATGCAGACAGACAGTTATCCACATTATTCCATGCTCTGTGGTGGGCCTGTCCACAGGGGATTAGACCAAATCTGCTAACCTCATTTCTGTTATATAACCTAAGACAGATCTGAACTCTTTTCTCCAGAGGATTGTATGGTAAACCAGAATATCACCTCCCCCTAGCCCTCTTCAGCTGCAGTTCAAATTAGGTTTTGCTGCTGTCATAATTCATCCTGCACCAAAATGAAAATGGAATTGATTGAGATGGCATGTAGACCTTGTGTCTAGACATACCCAGGTTATTTGTATATACAAATTTTATCAGGTAACTGCTATCAATGCAGCTCCTTTTGGAGCTGGGTTTAGCACATACCATGGAGGCCAAAAGCGGGGCATGCATGCTTAGATCCCAAGTCCACACTGATCTATTGGGTGCTACAGCCATGGGTAACTGGGCTCCCTAGGTTAACAGCTCACTCAAGCCAGCCCAGCAGGGACTGCAGGTGTACAACAGACACAAAAACTGCCTGGGATCAGTGCTGATTTCCAAACAGGCTGACACCAGCATTGCCTTTTTGGCGGCTGTTTGCTACACTCAGACCAGTGGCACCACACCAGCTGATGCTCCCCAGGCACACATGTTTAGAAGACTTCTGAGCCCTCACAGGATTATTCATCCATCAGCACAAGTCTCTGATCTGCTCCTCTGTCATAACCCATCGGTTTAGCTACAGCAAATGCTTACTCTGATCAATAGTTGTGTTGAAGTTTAGCAAGTCTTTTTCTGCAACACTAAAGGATGCCAGGAGTACTACCGGATGCAGTAAAATTACACCTGTGTGAAAGTGAGATTAACTTTCAGTGAGGCTGCAGTCAGGCTGTACACATTACTTCACATACATGAGAAACTGATACTGTGTCCACTTTTGTATTTTTGTTAATACTATGGGAAAGAAAACAGGGTTTATTTGGATTCATAAATTAGAGACAAAATTACTATGCAAAGACATTAAGGAAATTTGCAGTTATGCAACATGAGTCCTAGAGGAAAAAGTAAACAACTTTACTGAGAAAAACCAAGTTGAAAACAATTACAAGACATGAAGAGGGAAGTAGCTGGAGATTTGGACTTTTCTCTTTTTGCTTTTCCTTTTGAAGCCTGAAAACATTTGCATATTTCCTTAAATTTCATGCCTAGGTCCTTCTCAACCCATGCTGCCTAAGTCACAGAGTCATTTGTGACTCATATGAGCGACTGGATTCCTCCAAAGAAGCTGTCACATGACAGGCAAGACAAGGATCATCAATGAGACATTTTTGGTCACTAAGGATACAAGTCTTATCTTTTATGGGAGTTTACACTGACACGTCCTTTTCACAGTAATTCTTTCTAAACCAGACTGCTACTCACACCAGGCTTCTGCAAACTGTTCTCTATACTCCAAGCCCCAAACTCACTGGGAGCTCTATGGGGTGCCACTGTAAGGCAACACAGACACTCAACAAGCCTCCAGTCTTGCAAACACAAGCCCCAAGTAACTCTGGCTGCTGAGCAACTTGGCACCCATGCCTCAGGTATGCATGGGTGTTCTCTGAGAAGGATCAGAGCTACAGTTTGTAGTGTTGACCTCAGCTCTCATACACACACCATGCTGGATTATACATGGGGTTTGATCAGTTTGACAAAGAGAATCAAGCCATTAAAAATTACATAGGAAGATAACACTGAACACCAGGATGTATGCCTTCAAGATGCAAAATTACATCTTAAAACCAAAAACAAGGGAAGGAAAGGATAGGAAGAGAAGGTATGCCGTGTATAACATACTGAAAAGGAGCTTAACGTATGTGAGCTGAGGAAATGGAGCATTGTAAACATGCTGCTGATATAGTGCCAAAAGGATGCTTTTATGGGAATATAAACATTAGGTACTCCTGAGCATGCCAGGAAACCTTCTTAAGAAGAAAAAGACTCTGCCCTGTTAGAGTCAAATCCAAGCCCAAATTAAAGAACCAAGCATGTCTCCACTTGGAGAAATCTCAAATCAAAATTTGTGCTGGGCTGAGGTCACTTGACTCATCCAAACCTTGTCCTTAAAGCAAATAATTTCTAGGCATCCCAACTGAGATTGGTAAGTAGGGACTGTAGTTACTTCTGTTGTTACTAAATGCTTTTCAAACTACACTATTACAGTTTCAGGAGGAAAAGTGAAAAAGAAAACAAAACCTTATCCAAGTTGAAACTCAGGGGAATGTATTCAAGCAGAATATAATTAGCAAACTGGAGGATGGCCAGCATGAAATGTGCAACATCATAACAAAAAAACCCCCAAAATACCCAAGGATTTTGAATGAGCACAACCATCAGGACCTTATTTTTAATCTTTTCCACCTAAAGCAATCCAATAACCTTATGTAACCCCAGATATGCCAGTAGCTACCTCAAGAGCACATCACTTGGTGTGTTAACTGAGATGTCCAAGGTATGGACTTTCATTTCATAGACAACAGAGGAAGTACTACTCCATCTTTCTATAAGCTGACTACCTACTGCCAGATTTTGTCAGGAAGCAGGTCTTCTTTCAGCCTAAATTTTAATGGAGAAAGGTAATGAGATCTAAAGAAAAACAAATTAAACCATGTGTAAAACATGAATGTCGCAGTCAAAGTTGGACTTCTGTTTTTCTCCTCGCTTTCAGTTTTTGTGTGTTGCAGTCAGGGGAGACAGAGACAACAAAAACCACCAGCACCAAGCAGAGAACTTGGGTTCAGCTCTGGTCTGAGCATCTGTGAGAGACTGTAGTCTAAACTGGCCAGGCTGACAATGTGAAAGGAGGGCAAAGAAGTGTAAAATAAGATGTTACTCTCAAGACAGTGAGAACTGCTTCCTATCAGACAGAGCTTGCCAGGGCACTATAACGCTTTGTAACACAGCTGGTCATGCTAAATAAAATGTAGCCTTAAACACACTTAGGACTGGATTCTCAATGGGTCCTCCAACTTAGCAAGCAGCATAATCTATTTTTTCCCTAACCAACTGTATTTAGTACCACAAGGGATAGTTAATACAATTTCCAAAAAAGAAAAAATAAATTCATAAAATATGAATAAATAACCATAAGTTATTTACATACATAAATGTTCTGTAGCATAGGATTTTATTCACTAACTGCCATATTGGCCATAAAACGTGCTTGGGAGCCCAAAGTGTTACTTTATTGCATTTAGCAGCAACAATGAGCCTCTCCATTTTTCACTGCCCTAACAAAGAGTATGGTTTTCTACTGTCTAAGAAGAGATAACCAAACCAAAAACCAAACCAAACCCACTCAGTCCCATGTGGCTGTACTCTGCAGAGGCATAGTATATGCAAATGGCACAAAAGGCCATGAAGGCTTTATCTGTGGTCCATGAAGTGAAGGAAACAAAACAAAACAAGCAGCAGATTATTTTCTTTCCTCTTCTGGGGGACTACTTCGGGCAGAAGGAGCAGTGCAGAATTTCGTAATAAGGCTCTCTCACAGAAGTACCACAGGCAACAAATTCCTTACAGCTGAATAGGAGAATAAGTGCAAAACTGAACACAACAGGAAGAGGTGTGGTCCCTAATGCATCATTTGCTGTATTTTATTGTATGTGAGCCAAGAAAAGTAGAAGGCCACTGAAATTCCTAGAGAACAGAAGAGCCCAGAGAACCAAGGAATTAGCAGGCTTTCTAATGCTTTGGATGTTTATGTTAAATACTTTCTATAATAAAAGAAGCATGTGTCTTGCAAGAAAAAGCATTCATGAGCTGAAATTCCCCTCATCATAATTCAAAGATTAATTAAGATAAATAATATAATTAAGTAATTTGGAAACACTTTTTTCCCTCAGTAGTAGACATTCAGCTTGACATAACAGCCAAGGGGCATGTCATGAGGACTCGAGTCATGCTGACACTTGTAACTGGAGGAAGAGCGCAAATACAAGAAAAATTTGGGAATTCTATTCAGGTGAACTACAGATGTGATAGAGGATATAGCTACAATTCACCTATAGGTAATCAAGAATTGCCAGTATTTTACTAACTGCAGAAGCTATAGCATCCTGAAAACATTGCTGGAAGTATATCTTGTATTTCCATCTCACTAGAACTCTAATTTGGACAGCTTATTGACCTACTTTCAGTATGCCACAGCTTCCAGCATGTTAACCGCCCCCCCCCTCCTCGAACACTCGTGGCTATTTCAAATAAGTGCAAGAAAAAGAAAGACTGTAGTGCAGATGTTGCTTGTGCATACAATCAATGCCTCCCTCCCCCACTAAAGTTTAATAAGGATTGTTAGTACATCATTGTAGCTGGTAATTGTGTAGGTACACATGGTAATTGCATGTATTTGCACTAATTATGTAAATGCACAATAATTAAAGCTCCAGGGTTTTCATGGTAAATTTTTAAGACACTCATGGATTTGTCATGGCAAAAGTGTCAGTCATGTAACCTAGTGGGAAAGGGAGGAGGAAGAAATTTAGGAGAATATAGTTCTTAAATAAATGCAAATATTTATATATAAATAAATGGATAGAGGACACTATACCATCAAACACAGCTGTTGTACCCAGGCACACTTTATTTTCAGAGTCTTTTATCAGACTTGAAAAATAAAATGGAGAAAAAACCCCAAAACACATGAGATTAAAACTAAAGATCAAGTACACCCTCACTTTATCCACCTAATGTCTCATCCTTTTCATTTAACCAGTGAAAGGCAGAAATGAATTTGTGCTCTTTTTGCTGTTATTGTGATCACTTTCTAATATTACCAGTTTTCTCCCTTTCCCACAGGCCTTCTCACACTCCACTGAACATGTCAGTGGAAATATCTGGGTACTGCTTGATTTTGGATCGATCTCCCAGCACAGTGTGCTGTGTTAGCGCTAGAGTCATACACTGGAAATTCAAGTAGCTTTTGGTTTGGGGTTTTCCCCCTTTCATGCCCTCCCTTAAGGCTTCAGTCATTCTCCTCGCCCTCAAATCTTCAGCTAGACACTTTCAGGTTTCCTCTGGGGAGCACCCAGGCCCTCCTGTAAGCACTTTCCTGTCTGTCCCCAGCAGCCCATGGTGCAGCCCCGGCTGAGCCTTTGCTGCCATGCCCCGAGGACCTGGAGGCTCTGGGAGAGCTAACTACCATTAACGACTTCAGGCACATGAAGGAAATGCAGCTGTGGAAACACACAGGCTACATCTCCTACGAAACCAGCAAAGCGGGACATGCATGCTCCAGCTGTTTAGCTGGTTTCAATCACCTCTGCAGCAAACCTGAGCAGCTCCCTAGAACAATCCCATTATCCTTATGCCAGGACCACAAGGGGCTGTTCAAGAAGCACAGCAAGGTAGCGTGAGGTACTATGAAGTCAGAGCACCACTAAGCACTTCACACTAAAAAGCCTTCCCTTTCAAATCACAGTGGCTGAGATCTTAATCACTTAAGTCAAGTACTGGGTTTTTTGGCCATTGAAAATTGTCTACATTCATAAGACTTAGACCACCTATAAAACATCAGCCTGATTGCACTTAATGCAGAAACAACCTGTATGCCATCACCCCCATTTGATTGTGGGTGTGCACATTGTGGGTGTGCACAGCACAGCAGCAGTCTCATAGCTGCCCACCTTCACTCATGGGCACCTCAACAGAGAGTCAGCACAAGCGTTTTAAGCCACTAAAACTTGAGAGCTTAAGCCAAGGCACAAAAGAGAGCTTCCTCAGGATTTACAACAAAACTGTGAGGTTTATCAGACTCAAACCCACACGTTACTACTTCTTTAAATCCAACCCCCTACAGCTGAGTCACAAAGCTCTCTGTCCAGATCCATAGCTCTCTCTATGTACAAGGAAAGTTTCACTCCTTACCTGGAGGACTGAGGACAGGCTCCTGGGCTAACAGAATATCCCAAACCGCAGCCTTGAGACACTTGTAAAGCTGCACTCCGAACCTTCCTCCAAGGTTCCCTGGGGCATACCCAGCTGCTAATTTCAGGAGGGCTTTTAGTACAGCTGTTTCAAATTGGCTCCTCAGCCACAGCTGGGGCAATAATGAGCTCTCTCTTTAATACTTCCTGGGCTGGAGGAGTGGTCAGGAATGCTGTTATTTTTTTAAAAGCTTATTTTTGAATGTCCAATCTGCCAATTGTTTTCTGCATAAAAAAACCCAAACAACAAAACAAAACAAAAAAACCACAAAAAGCAACCTAATTCAAACAAACCCTTCTCCCTGCAAATGCCCCAGTCCTGTTTCTGAAAAGTGGATTAATAAATGTTTCTGCACTTACTTAACAAAAAAAATACCAGAACTACATTTGATACTGATACTCTTTCACAGATACTCTTTCACTTTTAAAGCTAAAATTAAGGAAAAAATGTAGCTATGTGATAACAATGGGTCAAATCTAAAAGAAATATTTTAAACACAGCTTTTAATTAGTGGGGTTCAATCCAACAAGAAAAGCTGATGGGGACCGAGTAATTTCAGCTTTGTTTCTAACAATAGTCATATCTTTGAGGTTTTTTTCCCCCTATGTTAATAAAAATTAACATGGGGGAAAAAATGGGGATGGAGATTAAAGATGGTAAGATGTCACTTTAAAATTTTCAATTTGCAGTAATGTTTTATAATTAAGTGAGAATCTTTCAGGAGCAGAGGATTTCACACAAATGCAGTCTTTCTGAAAAAAAAAAAAGCATTGCTAAAACAGTGATCTGCTGTATTAATTTGCTTTAATTTTTCAGTAAATTCATCTGCTCTTCAGATAATGGATGATGGATGTGTAAAACCATGGAATATGGGGTTTGAGGGCATGAATGGAAAGCAGACGAGGTGGGTTACAGCTGGAGCACATTTTCTGTGTGTCTGTAGGGAATTTATTTCAGCTTGTCTTTGTTGTACAGCAGCATTGCCAGGTTAGGTTAGAGTTTTAACTTGTGCTAACACAGGACCAAAGGTCTTTCGGATGTTTATGTCTGGTGGTAACTTGTATGATAAACACTTGCTTCCAGCACAAGGATTTCCCCAGCTGAGTAAGCCTGCCATCCAGTAAGGTCCCCTGGACCCAGTGCTGCCCAAATACATTTGCAGAGACAGGAAAAAACTCATGCCTCTGTGTGGGGAAGATTTACATTTCACAAGGAGAAAAATTAATTTGCCTGGGCTCGAGGGATTTTTTTTAAGACCTAGTGAATTTAAGGCATTTATGATATCTGCTAATATTATCCATATATGTCCCTTTGATATCTCATACTCCAGCTGTGCGCTGCAGCACTGGTGATGCCAGGCCTGGTGCATACACAGAGCTCTTCTCTTCATATTGCCTAAATGTCAGTGTTGCTTTTCCAATACATTTCAAAGATCTTTTTACCAGTAAGGTCAGTACCAGCATGGTGGGAAAACTGTATCATCAAAAGGTGAAATGACTCAAAAAGTGAAATTAATGCAGTCACTTAGAAAACCAATAGAAGGAAGCAATGTAGATGTTTTAGTGCTAGTCCTACTCACTCTTTACTGCTCCAGTGCAAGCACATTTTTTTTTGTGAAGCATCTCTCTGGTCAGTGCCGAATTTCTGAAAACAGTTTTGGTTAATCAGATTAGCAAAAGCAGTTTGATGGTACAACTGACATTCACATTTTCTAGCAAGACATCTTGCACTCCACTTGCCTGAAAATCATGTTCACAGTGTCTCAAATTGATAGCTTGGACATGAAAATATCTGCAGTTAGCAAACAGTTTATTTGGAAATTAAACATCTGTGCGATTCTTTTGGCCTGCCTGAAAAATATGAACATTGTTAAATACAAGTAGATCTAGTAAATACAAATAGATGCATATCAATGACCCTCACAGGTGGAGGTTGTGCAATGAACTGGTTGCTCCGAGATCCTCACCTGAGAAACGCTGACACAGCAGGTTATTAGCAGGGGCTGTTGGAATATACAAACCACGTCTGTTCCAAAGCTGTCCAAAGCCAAACTGCCCCTTACAGGATATGTGCAGCCCAAGCACCAGCAACAGAAGATACTCTCACAAGTCCAGGCGTCAGGATTTACTCAAAAATCAGTGGCAGATGCTTGACCAGAACCTGCACCTGAACCTGTTTCTGAAAGAGAAACTGCATTGTCAAGTGCCTTGTTCCAACAAGTCGGCAACAGTGTCTGCATATTTTAAATGGCTGTGTTGAGTCATCGTCATTTCGGTGCAACTTGAACCACCTAAGTATGTCATCCTTACTAACCTCCTACAAACAGCTGTGGAGCTTTCCCCTTGCAGGGCAGGCACAGCCCCATAAATTCATTCCTGCGTGAGCCAAAGCTGGGCAGTTATTTTCTACTTGCTGTATCACAATATATGGTGAAAAAGGGAAGCGTACTAGCAGTAGTTTGTTTGCTGTGCTTGTTCTTTTAAGGAAGAATAATAGCACTATTGTTCCAAGGAAAATTACACTTGTTTCACTTTCCCTTACCCTTGAAAATTTGAAAACAGAAAAGTAATCATTTAAGTAATCATTTCTTTAGCTGTGGGGTTTTATTTCATTTAATCTCTATACATACACATTTTTCCAGTATACACACTGAAACAGCAGCCATTTGATTTCCTGTTAGTGATTCTACATGTTCTGTGAGTGTTTTGTTTCAAACAGTGGCTCATGCAGCAAGTTTGACCTAAATTAATGGCTTTCTGACTTTTGATGAAATTATTTTGTGAATTCTACTTTTCTGTATTTTTTATTTTCTTTTGGCAACTGGCATGCAGTAGTTGTACCCTACCAAAATAGTCCAATCTGTAGAGTCCCAAGCTTTTAGACCACTTCTTACATCTTTAAAAACTCAAAATATTCTCAAGAGTTGGAAGCACCTATACCATACATTGTATGGCTGCTACTATGGTTTTTCTTTAAATAATGAATCGAATTTGTGGATGGAAACAAGGAAAGTTATTTAAATTCACACTCCATAATTTCATGGGATGGGAATAGTGGAGGTTACCAGTGACTCCTTCAACCTTACATTCTACAATGGCTTAGTAGGAGTTGAAGATGAGATCAGTGGAATACAAGGTACCCCCATCAAAGTCCTGCTATCACAAGGCACCTTTACTAAAGGAAATCTTAGTGAGAAGAAAGCAGCATGAATTCTCACGCTGCCTGTAGTGCTTCATCATTTCCACAGGTGAGAGAAATCTCAGTTATGGACAATCCTTGCTAATGCAGCCCATCCTCTTTTCAGTGTTTCTTCTTTGTGTGATATTTTAAAATCAGTCCTTGGGGACGAAAGGGAGACTTTGTCTGGCCGTCCAGAGCAGGGAAGAGACAAGCAGAGCAACCATCACTGTCACAAATGATGGAGATGGGAAAAAGTAAAAAAGTGATAAAAAGAATCCCTTAGCCTGATACAAAACATCCATCCTCTCTTGTTTTAAATTGAACTGGAGGAAAGGCTAGAAGGAAGCGACTGGTCTTTTAAAATATATGAACAATCTTTTTGCTGTTTTATAGCAATGTGGAAGACACATCTTGCCAGAGCTGAATTCATGTAATTCATAAAATATTTAGATGTCTGTAGTGAGATTATTTTTCATGTTTTAATTTGAAAACTCTGTGCTTCTTAGTCTTTTTTGTGTTGAGACTACTGAAGAAGGTAGCAATTTCTCTGGGGAAAATGTGTGCGAAAAAAACTGGCAGTCTGGCCCAACAGTACTTAAATTTCAAGTATTATAAAACATATGTAGGAAGAAGGCTGTTGCTTTCTTTTCAAGGAAGATGAACAATCAATCCCACTGGGCATTGATAGGAGCAGAGTCAAACTTCCCTCGATTTCATTTTTATTCTGCTTTTGTGACATGAAGTTAAGACCCAAGTTGTACAAAATGCTCAGCAGGGAAACTCATGCAGCCCAGTGCCTTCTCTGAGGGCCATATACATACAATTTGTTGCAAGATTATAATCAGGGGCTCTTTGCTCCCTGTCTCTCTCCTTCAATTTTTTTATTTCTGTTATGTTTTTCTTGGTACATTTTAAATTGGTGTCCACTTCTTTAATTGTTTGGCTGCCAAAAATCAGCCATGAAGAGTTGGCCTTCAAGGCAAGATGCAGGCTCATGGGAAAAGTGATAATAGTTTATGAAATATGTAAGGACCCATATCTGCAAGACTGAGTCAAGTCCTAAATGATCTAAGAGTACAGCAAAGCCTTGGGACAGTCACAGGGAAAATGTAGCACCCAACTTCAGCTGTCCTCCTTTGGCAGAAGTCAGAGCATTTATGAATATCAGTCAAGCAGGGCAAGATCTACCCCTTTTAAATGGTCTTTAACCATTCACAAGGGGTGCTTGGTAACACAGAGGACAGACTTCTGCTCTCCTGAAGCCTTGCTGCAAGATAAAGCTGCTCCTCTGAAGTCAGTGGAGCTCCTTTGAGTCTGGCTGCCAAGTGGTATATGTCTAATCTAGTTCTGTACTTCTTAGTTTGATGGTAAGATTTCTACTTCAGGATTTGTTTTCATTCAAAGTGTGAACAGAAAACAGTTGGCACATTGAAGATTTCTCATGCATATTTAAAAAACCATGCTTGTCATCAAAATATTCAACAGTAATATCAATATTGCAATACTTAGTATACCATAACATTGGAATCCAAAGAAATTGAAATGAGTCAGCATGAAATGTTTTCCTCTTATCAGAATAAATTAAAGTATTGAAATAATGCATTTCTGCTCTCTGCCTTTGAAAATGTCATTGAAATCACCACATTCTCACAAAAGATTTGGATTTCCCTTGCCACCTCTCCATCAGGTGAGATGACTGAGAGGCAGAAGGAAAGGGTAAGCTGGGCAGTGTGGATTTACCCAGGAGTAAGAGAGAGCAGGCAAGCGCTACGTGGGGTGTGCTAGTGGGTGTTAATTCACATGCACCTGCTTGGAGGGATCCGTGGGCAGCTCTGAACATTGTGATGTGTCCAATTTCTTTCTGTATGAGTAAAGAAGAATATGAATACTTGAAAAGCCGAAGCCTGCGCTGGAGTGGAAAAGCCAGCCCTACTACAAAGAAATTCTTGTGCCTTTAATTACCCTTCTTCACCTATAGGTGGAATTTCCACTCCAACAGCTTTAGCAAGGAGCCTGTCAGCCTGGGAGGAGATTTCTGTTTGTCTTTGTACAGCAAACACTGGCTCTGTTGTGCAGTGCCAGTTTCTGATTCTAATGGTTTTCTGAATTCATTCTCTTTTGTACCTCAGGGAAGGAAGAAGTGATCCTCTTGAAAATTCAGATAATTGCTTTTATTTGATTTTTATTAAACCTCATTCAAGAATAATATGATGGCTTTTTTTATTACATTGTTCATCACTGTGGCATTTTTAAATTTGCTATTCTAAAAGAAAGAATTTACTAAGTCAAAGATTTAATTGTATGATTTTTGCTGAAAGAAAACTGGGAGCTCTTTTTGAGGTTTGTTTTGATTTCAAACACTTTTGTAATATTAGTATCTATCTACTGTCTCTACTTCCTCTCTTTAGCAGCCCAGGCTCCCAGCCTGCAGCCCATGCTGTGGTTTATTGCGTGTGCAGCTGGGGCTGGCTGGGCTGCCATGGCCCCGCTGGGCCGGGCTGCTGCAGTGCAAGGGACGCTCTTTCTCCCCTGCTGTGGCTCACATCGCCTGGGAGACACTGATAGTGGCTCTGGGGAAACTGCAGGCTCCAGCTCCATCGGGAGATAAGCACGGGGTCGGGCACAGAGCTGCCGTGGGGGTTATCCCACCACAGAGCAGGAGGAAAGCCTCCCTCTCTGGCTTTGGGTTAATCATGGGCTCCGGGGGGACCACTCAGCCTTCCTCCTGGAGAGCAGGCACTGTGGCCACATCCTATTCCTTGCTTCCTTCTTCGCTTCCTTCCTCCATCCCTCCATCCATCCATCCCTATAAATCTCTTCTGTAGCTGATATTACAGGTATTATTGTATACACAAGAGTGACTGATGAAGAGAAGCAAAACGTTCTGCACTTAGGAGAAATAAAAGTAGACAAAATTCAGGACCAATCACTTCACGTTGTTTGCATACAGTGAAGAATATGGGTCTGGGAAATGTAATCTATTTACCTCTTTGCTGGCAGTGTGGCATCATCCACTGTTCTTTAATAAGTCACACACAGAGCTACTTGATGTGTAGTTTTATGAGCACTATTATATTAAGAGTTGGTCATTTAAAGGTAAGTGTTTAGGAACATGAGATTTTCATATACTTTTAAAACAAGTTTTCCCCTTTTTCCATTTTATCACAGGAAATGACATCTCAAAACACTGTGAAGACTTTGTAAAAGGCTCTTTTTACTCGCAAAAAGTTTTTAACAAGAATCCAGTCATCTTAGTTAATCCCTTTAAACTGTGTCAATATTTACTTTTAAGTGGAGTTCCAAATACTCGATGAGCTGCACTCTTAGTTTAATCAGGACAATTCCCATTGACTGGGAATTACAGCTGAAAACTGCTGGGGTTTACCTTGGATCCTCATAGTTACAACTATGATGGCAGTAAGGATGATGGGATGTCTGTTGTTAGCATATGCATCAGTCCATGAGTAAGTGGGTCCCCCAGGACTGCGTTTAGTCAGCTGCTGGGCTCCTGTCACATCTGTGATGTTCTCTACCCCCCACAAGGTTTCCAGAAGGGCTCATGGTCATTAAAATAATCAGCGTGGGACTTACAAAACAGCGTGTTCCCTCTCGTCTGTTCATCCATGTCTTTTTGGGAGAAATGCAGCAATTTGGCAACAGCTTGACCCTTGCTCAGAAGGGTGACAGAGAGGACCAGTCACAACCCCCAGCAGCTTGTAGAGGGTTCTGTGCCCTGAACTAGCAGCTGGTCCCCATCCACAGGGCACAGTTTTGTTACCGAAAGCCTGTAAATACAGACAGGACTTCAACAGCTCTTAGAGGATAATAGGCAGCTACAGTTGCTTCAGCATAGGTGTCTTTGACAGAGCTAAAGACTTATTAAGTACTGCAGCCACTTCCTATGGTTATCTGCAACCTATAGTTTGTAAGAGAAGCATATATTTAATGCACATAGACTTTTGTTTTCTAATTTTGATGGAGTAATGGCAACAGACTTTGCACTGCAGGACAGAAGACAGACAGATGGAACACCATTGCATTATATAGGTACCCTCTTTCCCCTTCCCTTTCTTGGGGCAAGGGACAGGTTATTTCACACAACACAGGACAGCTTGTCATTGCTCTTCTCTGGTAGCAGATGTATTTGGATCAGAGGAAAAGTTGTTTGGTCCAAGATGTGGCCATTACATTCCTTAAGTTATCTGGTCAATGTATCCCGTTCACATCCTCAGTATTACTAAGAAATTTCTGTTCCATTAAAAGCTGTTTTTTCCTTTGCTTTTTCTGTAACATGGAACAGAAAACTGTTGCTCTCTGTAATGGCTGGGAAGTTTAATTCAGTAAGTCTTCTGTTACCGCAGTGACACAGGGTATTCACTTTTTTTGGTTTGGTTTGGTTTTTTTAAACGATAGTTCTTATTCATCCTGAGGAGCATGAGGAAGCATTTCCATGGTGGAGGATGTGGAGTTACCATGCTGAGGAGCCTCCTGTCATTAAATATCTCCCTCACCATTGCAGGAGTCACTTGGGATGACTTGGGTGTCCCCTTCCAGTCCCACATCCCCAGCTGGGGGAGATGTTTCCTATCTGGTAACATGGTAACAGAGAAAGGCCTCGCCTCACTCTCGTGATCTTCAGTGGGGGGCACCACAGGGATATAGAGAAGGCAATTGAAATAACTAAAATCTTGCCTGGCTCCTCAGGATAAGGCCTGACTCAGACACCATGTTCCTTGTCATTTCCCCGGCCATGTCTAACTCGGTCGTACACTGTTTGCTCTTAATGTTAGTGAAGCAAACTGAAAATTATAAAGCTATGGCAAAGATCAGAAGGCAGAAAAAGGTGAGTAAATATAAACAGTCAAGTGAAAGAATGTGACTGGAGAGCAGCGAGTGCTAAATGGTGTGTTTCACAAGAATTTGAGCATGAGCTTCTCCAGGAACCACACACATCCCTGCAACACAGCTCTTAAGTCTCCAGTTAGTCACCCTTTTCCTTCCAGATTAATACTCATTTTTGGACACCTCAGCTTCTGGCTACTGCTGGCTCCAAGGTATTTATTTTCTGAGAGTCTGACTTTCACATCATGTAATAAATTGCTGGGATATATGGGGCATGCAGAGAACTGCTGGGTACATTTCAACTAAAAAAAACCAGACTGGATCAATCTCTCTGCATAGACATATTTCATTTTGTGAGTAGGAAAAGAAGCTATAGACGATCTTTCTGGGTTTTTTCCCCACAAAGAGAAAAAAAAAGTGGTAACATCCTCTCTTTGCTTTTAATTTCCTTTCTGGTAGAAGTTTGCTAAAATTAAACATTTTCACAAATATTTTAAGCTTAAATAATGTTAAAATAGATCTGGATCTGAAATTTAACTAAATTAGAAATGCAAAACCTTTTCTCATTGCTTTATCCTGATGTTAAAAATTCTTCATGTAACCATGATCCAGTATTTTGAGATGCTGAGTCACCCCACAGAGTGACTCTGGAGCCCCCATCCACTGTCACAGCTGTGGCAGTTCATACCATATTGAGTTTTCTTCCATGTTCTAACTGCTTTTCAGTATAAATGGGCAAAGACACCACTTCTTTTCTTGGTCTCTTTGGAATGACTCAAAAATAAACCAGCTCATATCAGATGAACCCTACATGTTTTGTCTCTCAGATTCTTTTCCATCTGGAACAGTTTCCTTAGGGCTCAAGAGTTTTTTCCTGAAGACTACCCCCCACCAGGCTACTGAAGTATGCTTGTCTCTTCCTCTCTCCTCTCCAAAAACTTCCTTTTGAACATTATGAGTCAGTTACATGTTTCCTTATTATTGTCTGGTCTCATGGTTGGTCAGAGGACTGTCCCGTGTCAAAGTCTGTTTGTTGTCCTTTAACAGTGCTTGAATAGATGACAATCCATTCCAGTGGATCCCCAGCCATGCTGGCATTTAGGAGAGCAGAGCAGCTCTGCAGCAAATCTCTCCATCATTCCCATTTATCCTTTGCTGTTTTTGTGCATATGAATCATATTCCTTGTGAAGGAAACTAAACCAGAAGTTCTACTTGAGGTACATGCCAATGGTGCTTCAATCCCTTTAGAGAGAAAAGAGATCCATGGCCTACACTTAAACCACATGGATTTGGGTTGTCCAGTCCAGTAAATCAAACTAAATGCAGTCTGAAGTAAAATGCCAAATCACATGCACTCTAAACGTGACTGTGAGCCCTCACAGCCAGCTGCACTGTCCTACTGCTCTGCTCTTACTGTGCCTAATGGCTCACTAATGTAGGCAAAGTCAGGGAGGCATAAAAGGTACAGCAGTTTTATATCATCAGCTTCCTAAAATCAATGAGTTCATAAGTTTCTGAGATCATTTAAGCTCCTGACTTATGTCTTCGGGCAGCCAGCAATATACAAATCGTATAGTCTACAGTACCTGCAGAGCTGAATTTGTTAGAAGGTGTTACAATAATTAATGGATTTGTAAGTGATAAAAAGATGGGGTGAGCAGAGGGATCATCTATCAGTATTTCACCTATTGGGAGCTATGATTAAGTCCTTGAAGCTTTGAGATGTGGTCAGGCTGCAGAGCAGTTAAGGATAACAAGTGAAGACTGTTATCAGGTCCAATTACTCTCTAAAGGAAATTAAGAGAGGCAGAATATAATTACTTGAACTGGAATGTAGCCAGGGTGTTGGGATGATCATTTGCTATATGACCATTAATGACTGTGGTAGAAAACTGTGGATTTAATGCCATGAGGTAAATATTCAGTCTCACCAAGGAGTCTGCTCGTTAAGAATAATATGGATGCAGTCATAAAAGAATGTTAATTGAATCTTGTGTTTGGGTGAGCATTCATCTTGTGAAACCAAGTATCAGCACTAACATCACTCAAAATACATGGAAATGCTGTTTAACATCTGTTGGGGATAGGGAATCCAAAAGGCTCTCTATCATTTTTTTTCAATTTTTTTGGTTCTGATGATAAGGGATAAGATGAAATTTCCATAGTGCAGACTGGCCTCTTCTGGAAACTACAGAAGCAAAGATGCAGGGATGAAAGCAAAACTGCAAACAGAATGGAATTAAGGAATGGTTTATCAGAAATACTAGATATAAAAATAAGATTTTGAGATTTCATGGAAGCCAGAGTGTTTAGCAAATTATGTGCTACTCTGCCTTTTGTCCTTCTTCTGTCCTGAAAGTAATAACAAGATTTTGTATGTCAGTAGTCTTTCATGCATTTAGATTACCCTTCAATTGAGTTTCCTAGTACTCCAAAACAGAAGGATAAACACTATATGATAATTGCTTTACCTTTTACTGCAGTGCAGCAGACACATAACCACATTATAAGTAGAGATGTGAAAAAAAATCAGTGTCTGACAATGCTTGAGGAATTTGAGATGGTAAGAACCCATTTTATACTTTTAACATTTGTGAATAAAAGCTTTAGTCCTATGACTATTTCTGTGGAATTGTTTGGTCATTAACTACCAAGATGGTTACATCTTTTATACCCAACCTAGCAGGTCATGTCAATACCCCTTAGGATGTTGAGCACTCCAGCAGTTGCCAGACTTTGAAAACTTTTGAAATACTTTGCTAGTGAGAGGTGGTTTGCTTAATTAGTGCCCACAGTGGCCAGGGCTTCGCAGCTCACCTGAAGAATCTGGAATATGTAACTGCTCTGTTTCTCTCTTCACATAGTGCACAGGCTCAGCCAGAAAGGTCCCTCTGCTGAAACAGGTGAGCTGTATCCACAGATGCTCCTACAAGAAAGAGCTTAGAAGAGGCATCTCTATCAGCTTGAGGAAGATCCTGAAATTATGTAATTCAGATACAAAACTAAATCCTAATATCCACTAACATAGTTTATTGCATAGTTTATTAGTAGACCTGAATTTACTCAAGAGGCTCCTGTGCTTGCCAATTTTTTTGCAAGAAAATCTTGATAGACTGTGAAAAATGTTAAACACAGCTTGTGAAGCTTGTTGGTAAAGAACTGACCTCTTAAAAATGCATGAGACTTGATCTAAAACTTGAAAGGAGACTATCCCAATTTCATGGGATAGTCTCCTTCACATAGCAGGTGAAGATTTTTTGTAAACTGATGAGCTTGCAGGAAGGTTCATCCAAACCCAGAGAAAATGGTAAAGACATTTGTGAATGAGGACAGGGGAGAGAGAGAGAAATAGCAGCCTCTCCTCTTACTGCTTTCCTGAAAGTCCCACAAGCCTTTTTATGCTTCTGGAAGAGCCAGAGGTAAGAGATCTGTTTGATTTAAATCAAGAGAATCTTGTTAAAAATATTCAAGCCTCTGAGAGAGCTGCTTACATTAGCATGATTATTTAGTCTGGAAAAAGGACTACATTGCAGTCATCTTTGGGAGGCTCAGAGTGCCAGCTGCAACTCCTGTAAAAGGAAATTCCAGCCAGCACAGAGAGTGCTCCTGTTCCCATTGCCCAGAGTCGCCTGCGCCTGGCCAAGGCTTCTGGAGGCTTTGAGCCCCTCTCACCTACTGCTGTTCTACAGAGTCAGAAGACTCCTGTCATAAACACACACCTTTTCTGAAAGAAAGGACCAGACCTGCCTTCTGAGGCACCACCGACAACTTTAATAACTTATCTGGCAGAGGACAACCAGAAGAAACCGGATCTGGAACTGGCAAAGGGACCTCAAGGTCAGCCCTATTTCAGCACATTGCATTTCATAATGGAATGTGAACAATAAATCCCATCATGTCTTTAATAATGCAATAGTTAGCATGCTGGGAGAGGAGAAAGTCTGTGGTGTAGTGCATCAAGTTTTATGCCATTCTCTTCTGAGCCTGTAAAGGCAGCTAACAGCACTTAACCTAACACTGCTGCTATTGCTACATAGGAAAACATTCATTAAACTGCATAACTCTGAGAAGAAAACCCTTAATTCATCAAACCATATACATCAAAGGGAGATCTTTTATAACATCATTACATGAAGGGTATGGCTTTTTCCTTTTTAACTGAAACTATGACAGGTCAGTCCCTCAGGCACCTTGTAACACTGGTGGCCATGCCACAGGTTGTGAAGGATTTTATTGACCATGAGGCCTTTCATACTGCTGCCTGGAATGAAGAGGAACTTTATTCTAGCAGAAACATACAGGATATAGTGAGCAAACATGGGTGCTGGAACGTGCTGCCTTGTGCAGAAAAGAACCTCCTGTGTATCCACAGCAGTAAGTTAACTGCTCCATGGACCATCTCTGATGTTTTGTGGTGCCAGATGCTGTGCATGGGCAGCTGACATGCAGGCGTGTTCCCTAGTACTTGTCAGAATAGGAGTTTGTGAGAAGCAGATGAGGATGTAAGGCTTGGACAGGTGGGTTGGCTAGAGGGAGGAGTTTTAAATGTAATTGCAGTTCCCAAATTTTCTGCTCAGAGAAGCTGAGATGATTGAGAAGAGAGAAAGAGGCATCTGACTTTTTTAACAGGTCAGATTTTTTCTTCCACATACTTCTCTTATGAGTTTCCAAAGGTGTTCTCTTTCCCTTCTACTCTATTGCAGTCAAGTACCCATATCGAGGCCTTGGAGCAAAGCCACGGTTCCAGTCTTTATTTCTAGCCTCCTGGTATAAATCCATAAATAAAGTAAACCCCCTTATGGCATAGTAATCTTCAAGAATGCCCCAACATGAATAAACTTTTATAGTGAAACATAACTCTTTCCCTGCAACTCAAATGAAGCTCATCTGATTTATATCTTTTGTTATTGTCGTTGTGGACCACACTGAGACCGACCAGGTTCCCCATTTCCTGGCAGATAAAACACCCAGAGTACAAGAGATAGCAAGAGGCAGTTCAGGGCACTGGCAAAGCCCCCTGGCACAGGCAAACTCTTCAGCTGCCTGGGCAAGACACTGTCACGGCTGCTGGGGGTTTCTCTGCCGCCTGCAAAGTCTGTGGCAAAAGGAAAAACCAAATAGGAAGTAACATTTAAGTTTGGTTTTAAAATTAAGATGCAAATCTGCTATACAAATATCCTACAGCAGGCAAGTCCAAAGGGAGCATGTTTCATTTTGGATCAGCTTAAATTTCTTAAACTAACTTCACTGACATTTGTCTTGTGCCGGTTAATTTACTTATGTCTGCCTTTACACGCTCACACTAAGCATAGATAAAGTTCTCCACACAAAGGTTTATGCTGGCATGACAAATCTTAGGCTGTAACAGAAATGTTTTTGTACCACACTGGCCCTGTGCAGCCACCACTGTGCATGGTTATTTGTTCTTGGCGGAACATTTGCTGTGTCACAGGCAGGCTGGGAGGAAAACGGGAATAAGCCTTTTGCCAAGGAAGATGCAGAGCAGACTTGAACAGCTGAAGGGAGGAGTGGAGGCAGTTAAAACCTTGTGCGTAATTTTTAGCTGATCCTGTCTTTTTTTACCAGAAAATACTAATTTAAAATATTTAATTAATATGAGTATTAAAAATATAGAGGGACTTCAATGCCCTGTGAAATTTGTAGTGATTTTAGGAGTAGAAGAATAAAGTTACTGTAGAAAGTTAATCTAAAAATTTGTAGGGATTATTTTCCCACCAACAAATTATCCTGCTCTAATCAGTTCTAATTCTCTCTTTATAAAGGAGAAAGAATGGGTTTTGTAGAGTATTTTGAGAAAGGTATTAGTTCTCAGTCTTCACTTCCCAATCCTCCCACACCCCAAAAAATGCCTTTACTTGGAAAGTTACATAGTTCACTTATTCAAAAGAGAAATTAGAGTCCCCATTTCTGATGCACCCTTTCATGCAGTGTATCACAGTTCCTATCACTCCTTATGGCTGCTTCTGCCTTTCACAACAGATAGATAAAAATAAACATGTGCTTCTAGTTCTGCTTTCTAAACCATTAGAACACAGAAAGCAGAAAAAACCATCAATAGCTCAGTGCTTTTTCCTTTGCACCGTTGTGATCTGAGTGTTTGGGGGAGCAGCAGTCACCAGCTCCCCATGACAGTGACTGAGCAGGGTCTGTAGAGACAAGGGTCAGTCTCCCACCTTTGAGGATGGAGGAACGGAAATGTAGAAAAAGCTCCTGCTTGTTTAAGGGAAGGAAGGAAGGCAATTTTTTCTGTTCTAAAGCAAACTGCAATTTCAAGCTCTCTCTGAATACCTTTCAAGTACATCTGCTGTAAAGCCTTTGGAGCCACTGTTATTTACCAAGTAGGAAAGTGCAACCAATGCAGATTATAAGAGCTCTTTTCCAAGAAGAAAGCAAGAAGTATGCACTCTTCCAGCATCCTACCAGGGCTAAAATTATGGTGGTTGCACTTTTAGGCAGGCAAACAGTCATTTAGCATGGTACTTAGCCTGTACAGTCATGGTGCTTGCAATGATTAATGGATAGGTTAATTTTCTCTATTTCATTTAAAATAAATAGCCCTTTTGGTTAGTTCTCTGCATATTATGTATGTGCATGCTATGTGCAAAGCCATCCTGGTATATACTGTCCCCAGGCACTGCAACACTTTCATTTCCCATTTTTACTCCAATCTTGACCAAATGAAGCAAAGGAAATATGAATATTTTTTTCCTTTTTTAGCTATTGTCCCAGATGTTTTCATTGCCATTACTTTTCATTTCAGCTGTTGAGTGAATCAAGGGTCTGGCACTGTTCAGAGTGATTTCTTCTTCTTCTAGTCTTTTACCTGCATTTACAAGGTTAAGCTTCCTGAAAAGATTTGCTATCACAATATTTAGTTTTTAGAATTTAAATATATTTGGGCCAAATTCACAATAGAAACAAATAGGTATGGATCTAACTCAATGACTTCAATTTAACCTCAAATAATACAGGAATGAGCCGCATATATATGAACTATGAAACCAGGGAATTATTCTGCTGTGTTCTCTAGGTCCATTCTACCCATGATTTATTTTAAATTACTTTGGGTAGGGTCACCTTCTTTTAGCATGTCACTATACATGACCATTTGTGCATGCAGAAGTTGATCATATCATAAATAGCTGTGGTGTTGGGATGAACCTATCAAGTTCTTTTAAGGTGCTTCTTTACATTGTCTTCACACCAAGGTTAGTATCTGTGTGAGATGGAGGCTGCATAAAAAAGGTCTCTGAAATAAAAGCAGAAAAACTGGCAAAAATTTCATTTTCACTGGGAGCTGGTACTTTCCCAATTCAACAAAGAAATCTCATCCTCTCTCTCCTTGTTGCCCAGGACATTCTGCCATGCAAAATCCTCTATTTCACCTGTAACATTTTTATGATGGTTTGTTCAACTCTGTTCTGTCACTGCAGAAGGATTAGCGGGTTGCTAACTTGTAACATGCTCCTTCCTCCTTCCCTGCTTTAAATGACAAATCAACTCACTGGGAGTCACACACCAAAACCATTTATTTCTTTAAATGCTACCAGGCATCAAGGTCTGTCTCCAGCTACCTTTGTAATTTTGGCCTGACTCTGTACTTGTCACTCATAAGATCTACAGTTGTGGAAACTGTCAGCAGTGCAGTGGTATAAAACTCAAACAGTCTCTGTGTGGTGGTGTCTGATAAGATAAGAAAAGTTATTTTGTGATTTCAAGATAGTTTGTCTCCTCTGACAGCTTTCATTTCAGTGTTAAGGAGTTCTTGCACAGCATTTGTCTGTACTTTTAGGAAACAAATATAGTTTAGGAAACAGTTTACTTAATTTCTTTTAATATAATAAAACTACCAATACTGATTTTTAAATGAAATTAGGATTTCTAAATGAAATATACTTAATATGCTGATATGTGTATTTTACTATTGCCTTTCATCAGGTTTCACTCTATTTCACTGAAAAATATTCAATCAGAAAAGAAAAAAATCACATGATACAACTTTCACTAAAGTACTGTTATTTTTTAGGTTAGTTAAAATGTTGAGAAATGATAGTGAGGAAGAACATTTTTGAAAATTTTAGGTTGCCTTTTTAAAGATCTGGTGTATTTGGAATGGTGTAAAAAAAGAAAAGAAAAAAAAAGTAAAATCTGCAAAATAAGACCTTCATTCTGCAGTTTCATTCTGGCTGGGGCTCGTGTAAGGACATCATTTCCTGCTTGGGAAAAGGCTCTACTGTCTCTTTAACAGAGATGGTTCTGTTCTCATTTTCTTTATTTTCTGTTTATTTTGGACCAGCATTTCTAGGACTTCCAAAGTGTGTTACAATCATGAGGCTGCAGTACATGCATTACCTGCTGCAGGCAGTGCCCCTCAGTGTTATCAGTCTCTATCTTGGGATCAAAAGATTTTCTCTAGGCAAGGTGAGGACAATATGACCTCATAACTCCCTCTAAGACACTACTGCAGAAAAAAAAAATCTTGGTTTATACTGTGATAGTTTGTGTTCTTCCATATATTCTCCAGTCAGGCATGAGGTCTCCCGAGTGTCTTTGCCATGAAGCAGAGCTCCCCTGAGATTCACTGAACGTGTTCTGGGGCACTCCCCACATGTGTGCTGCCATCTCTGTCCATACAGCAGCTCTGGGCTCTGCTCTGCAGGGTCCTGCTTTTCAAAAATCAGTCAGGGGTGCAATAAGCAAGCGAGGCTGTGAGGAGATGCTTGGCCACGTTCTGATAAAATATTAATGACATCAATCGGAAATCAATGTCAGTTTTATACTCCTTGCAGAGACAGTGCTGGATTTAAGCTAATGTAGAGCACTTCCAAAATACCCAAATGCACAAAGCTTTACCTGTTTGCAAGGGAGGACCCCACAGAAATGAACTGCCCCACACAAACCAAAGTTGTTCAGGACAACATGCTCTCTGACAGCAGCATCCACCTCCACAGTCTAATTCTTATCCCACTTTATGATCATTCTAGCAGTTCCTTTCCTCCTCCTGCCTGCACAGCTGCAGCATGGAGGCTCGGCCCATCCCTGCTCACTCTGCAGCTCTCCAGGAGCCGTTCAGACAGACACGTTCACAGCCTGCATCTCAGCATTTGCTGAGGACACAGAGGGGCCATGCCAAGGCAGCAGCAGTGCCCAGCCACGCTGCCCAGGAGAGCTGGGATGAGAGCTTTCCTCACTGCTCAAGTCCTGACTCAGGCACAGGTGGAGGTGTGCTATGACCTTGGAGTCCTCCTGAAAAATACAGTTGAACAGATGAAGAAGTTTGCTGTAAGTCATGCCCATTTCCAGATTCTCTCTGTTAAAGAGAAGGCAATATGTGGGATTTTTTTGAACAGGACACAGCATTCTCTGTCCAGGGGTTTGCTCTGGAAACTAGGTTTACAAACTTTTGCTGGCAGCTTAGAAAAGTGTAACAGCATAATAACATTTCCTCAGTATGCAGCCTAACTTGGTGCTTGGGCAGGCAAATTTTGGAAATTTTGGACAAATGTATGGAGGGCTAGTGGAATCCATTTTAGCAGCTAATATGCTGAACTTCTAAGTAAGTAAGATTGTGCTGGTATATATTTTTAAAAGATTGAACTATTTTTTTATTACATTGAAGATCTGTTCTTTATCAGAATGAAGAACCAAAGAGGTTTAATAAATGCTCTTCCCCCAGAGTCCTTTCCCTTTGAAAATTTTAACTGCACTGACATCTAAGGGTCCAATTCACAGACCATGGTCTTGGGGACAATATTCTTCTTTAATGTAAGGAGAGGTCTGACCCAGGTCCCCAGGAGAAGACCCAAAGCCATCATTACATGCAATGCTCATCAGCCCTAAGTACCACCCAGCAGACCATTTGAACAGGTTTTGTGTGGGGGTTTTTGTCTTCAGTGATTCTGTGGTGTGTGACCGAATTGAACTTTATAAATATCAAATAGACCCGTGGCCAGACTGCTGTGGCTGAAGCATGTACAAGGGAAAAAGAGAAAGGCACTCTTTGAAACTTGTAATTTTCCTCTCTTTGCTTTCTGTGTATTGTACTTTTAACATTTTAATATCTGTGTCTATATTTAGAGGCACCTGCCAGCCTCTAAATCTGCACTTCAGAGATCACAGCCATAGTGTGCTGGCTCCATTGCAACTGGCTTTGTCCTCTGCTTTCTTTTGCCTCAGGTAACTCTTGCATGTAAATATATTTTGCTTCCTGTTCTGTAGAACTGAAGAGCCACAGACTAGGTAAAATGGGGAAAAGAGCCTGCCAATAATAAGTGGATGTTTCAGAAACATGATTTAAGAAGTCTTGACTGGAAATCAATTAAAGTCCATCACAGAGTATTTGAACTTCAAGACATTTTAGCATGAAGCTGAGGCAGGAGAGAACACCATCAGGGTCCTCTATAATGGAAAGATCCAGTGTTTTCATAAAGAGATAAAAGCAGACTTTCCAAGGACAGAACACACTCCCTCAGACTTTTGTACCGGATTCAGACTAAACAACCTCAATTTAATCGAGATTTTCTTTTCTCTTTCCACATAAACCAGCAGCCATACCGTGCAGATCTGTGTGGTTTGTGTAAACAGCAAAATCAAGGTGTTTTGTTACATTTCTAATAATAGTTTTAACCTGCATTCTGTGTATGTCCCAAGACTGGGGACATCAATAGTACTGTAATCTGCTTGTTTCTTTTATATTATTTTTCCATATGCAAGTGTGCTTGTGGTTTTTGATAAAAATTCAACCTGTTAATTACTCAAAAAGGCTTAAATTGAAGAACTAGTCATGTCAATCATATCTGTGGCCTACTGGCTCGTCCTTACCCAACACTTCACAGTATAAGGCTTTTCTGGGAGTATTCTGCTATGGTCATCAAGTGCAGTATGTAATCATAATTCAGAGAAAAAGAAACAGGAATTGCATTGCAAGTCACCATATGACTGTAAAATAGTATTTTAAGTAACTTTTTTGTGTAATTGCTTTAAACTCTCTCAGAGATTACTAATATAAGAGGACTTTTAAGTGCATTCCTTTAAACGTGGCAGTCACAAATTAATAAATACAATGATTTAGGGACCTTTCCCCCATTTTATTAACAAAATCATAGAACAATTTATTTTAACATTTAATCACTGCTTTTTAATTTATTTTTTTAAAGAAGGCCATCATATGTTTTATGTGGGTGCTGAAACAGAGTGCCTAAGTCAGACTTTCTGCTGTTACCAGCACAGAGACCAGTAGAGTGAAAAATAATTCTTTCATTCCAGGGCTTTCTTTTCTGTACTTTATGTCCAAATATCTTTTCCCTGTGGCATAATATCCTAATTCACTTAACGTGTGCTCAGCTTCAAGGTCCAAGTCTCTCAAGTGGTTTGCAGGATATTGTTCAGTGATAATCTACAATACAGGGGCTGGTGCATCACATGCACTGACAAAGTGTACAAAACATACACAGGAATAGTAAGGGTTGCAAGATAGTGATACCAGGCTGCAGTACACAGCAAGAAATAACACAGGCAGTTTTATAATGAAACTTGAAACTATCAATGTTTATAGTATAGATTAAAAAAAAAATTAAAAAAGGCCAGTTGGGGAAACAAATGTGTGGTAGAGGAGAAGTGCAAGAATGGGGAAGACAATTTTCTAGGAGTTATCAGATTGCACCTGGAGAACAGAGAAGCTAAATTTAGCAAGGAGAAGTTTGCAAGGATACATCTTAACAGGTGGTTAAGCAACATAAAAACACTGAAATGAACCAGATTCTGATATTTAATGCCTCATGTCCCAGGAGCTGACTCAACAATAGCACAGTAATATTTCAACATACATTTTACAACACATTTCCCTTGCCAATGTGCTTAGGCCAATCTATAATTAGACATAATAATTAGGATCCAGGTAATATATTATTTGAGTTGAGTGAATGTTTTGCAGTAAAGACAAACATTTTTCTTGCTTGAATTTTCATTAAGAAACCCGTATTTCCTAGGGATTGCCAGCTTACTACTTTGATTACTGCTTTGTCAGTTTTCTTGAATTGCAATGATTACTGTTTGTCTGGCTATTCTCAGTCACCTACACTTCCACAGGAGCTAAATCATAGACAAAATAGAAGCTGAGAATTTGAAATTTTGTTTTGTGTAGTCCCATTATATTATGGTTATTACACACGTGGGTTCTTTTGAGGTTACAACTCTAAGAAAGTGAGGTCAGGTTTTCCTGTCAGGGCTATCATTTAAATCATCAGAAACTGTTCTCTTGACATGTTCAGTGGAGGCCCTTTCAGGTTTGTTACCTTCTGCTGGCCTCACTGAGATCACTGACAGAGGAACTGCACGTGGATACAAACCAGGCAAAGCCCTGCCTTGCCTTTCAGCTCCTTTTCAGATGCATCTGGGAACCCCTGGGAAGTTTGAAGGCAGGGATGTGCCTGTGTTTATCAAAAGGTGGCCAGTATGATTAGCCATTTTAATCTAGAGTCCTGGCCACCATGCTTAGGACTTCCAGGTTTTCTATGCTGCCATGGAAACACACATAAAGATTTACCAAGGGAAAAGAAAAAAAAAAGACAGAAATCTGGGAAAGGCAGTAGTGTTCAGAGGACGAAGTTTAATCCTCATTAAGTGGTGTAATGTTGAATATGATTTGCTGTACTGCAGATTTGTTAGTCAGCTAACAGCTTGATTTTACAACTGTGCGCATATACAGCTAACATTTTTATTTAAGAAATCCCAATAACTGAGTTAAAGCTGAGTTTCTTTATATGGTACTTAAAATTTAATAGTGGTTTTTTTCTTTTATTGATCTTTTGAACACTTCATTTGATACCAAAAGCAGAGGGAAGCTGAATCACCCGTTCCAAAGCCTTAAGGCAAGACCGGGCAGTCCAGATCTAAACTGAAATCTGAATATTGAAAGATCACCTTTCATCTATGCTGCTAAAAGAAAACCTCCATTTCCTCCTCATCTTCCTGAACTTTGGAGTGGCTGATCTTGTCAGCCTGTGCAGAGGCTGCGGAAGAGAACATCTGAACTGTCACACCAGCCTTGGCTGCAAATTGCCACCTCTTCTAGATAAGAGCATTTTCTTCTATATATAGCACACCCTCTGCTTTTACTGTGAAATAATTAAAATGATGCAGTAGAATCCAAATAGCACAAATACCCGAGGTGTGTGGCCTCACCACCTGCAGCAGCCGTGGCTCTGCTGCTGGTGGCACTGTCCTGTTGGGGGCACATTTGCTGTACGTGCAGCTGTTCAGCCAGGATGGGCTTCTGATTTCTCACCCTGGCTATGCTACACAATGTGATTAAATTAGATCTCTTACATTGTTCACTGACTTCTGGTAAATTACACCTTTGATTTCTGGTCCAATGAAAAGGTGCTAATTATCTTTTTAAGTGCTCATTTAATGTTCTGCAGTGACATAAAGCATGAGTGCAGCCGCCTGCATGCCCAAACCTTCCAGAGGTTTCTCCCAGACTGCTCACTCTCATCAGCCTTTTTCATTTTTCCTCTGCTCCTTCCCTCTGTCCCTCCAAGGCACCTGCTGTGTGCCAGTTCTGCAGCTGAATAAATCTACAGCGTTGTTTGCTGCAACTGGCTCCATTTTACACCATAAAAAAAAGAAAATTGCCATCCTGTCTGCATTGCCCAGCTCTAATTATTGTTTTTCTCTTAGATGGAGCTTAGCAGACCTCACTTTGCAAATGGCTGCCTCTGCTCTTCCCTTGAGAAAGAAGTTTGTATGGGGAAGCATTTCACCCATGCCCTACACAGCCTGCACCTGCCCTTTCTATAAATAGTTTATAAAAGCTCTCTGCTGTTGACTGTGCTTATGTGACCAGTGGCCCTTTGAGGCCAAGGTGCCCAAACTCACCCACCAGGACACACACACACCCCTGGGCAGCAGCTGGTGCCTGGGGCTGTTATCTCCTGGAAAGCAGCCCATGCTCTGGGCTCCCCATCTCCAAAGTGGTGGAACCCTGGCAAAGTCCATGGATGTCCCTTGGATGGCTGGGACCCCGTCCTGCTCTCAAGCTTCTCACTTCATTCCCTGTCCCTAGACCTGGATACTGGTGACTCCAACCTCAGCATGTCAGCTGAGCTGTGCCAAAGCTGTGGCTGCCCCCCAGTCCCCCTCCTCTCACATGGGGACAGGGCAGTGGCTCTGCAGAGGGGTTTTCACAGCTCCTCCCTGGCAGCCCCACCTCCCCTCCTCAGGGAGAAACTGCTCAGCACTGGTGGCTCCCTCTGCCCTGGCTCTGGGCTCAGGTTTTCAGTGGTGGCTTTACTGCAAGGAAAGCAGAGGCTTAAAATGCAGTTGTCACCTAAGTGCATGTAACTACATTCTGTAAAAACCTGCCAGATTCTAACAGCTTGTATTTAAACCATGGAAAAAACCCCAAACATTGCTTTTCCAATTCCTAATGCCATCCCTGCCAGCTCTCCCTGTGCGTTCTGGTAGGTGTCTCCAGACCATCACTGCCCCACAGCTGAACACTGGGCAGGGTCTGCCCCAGGCTTTGGTTACCCTGTCCCTGGCAGGTCCCAGCCTTGTGCCAGGCTGACAGCCAAAAATGTTTCAGTTTGGGTTCTATAGATGGCAAAAATCCAGCACAGAAGGAGAGTGGCACTGACAGCACACAGTGCCCTGCCTCTGTGGGAGAAGCCCGCTGATGAACCCACTCATTTATTACAGGTGGCCAGGCTGAGGCTGTTTCACAGGAGATTTTCCCCTCCCAGTTTGAGCACTGTTAAATCTTTCTCTGCTAGCTCTGTTTGGCACAACCTGTTGGCTGTGTCTCAGCAGGGGCTCTGCTCACAAATAACAGGCACAGCCGTGCTCCCAGCCACTCTCCCAGGACAAAATCTGTTTGTGGAGCACAGCAGTGGCCAGGTTCAGCAGGGCTGGCTGGCATGTGCTCATCTACTTCTATTAGATTTCTCTTTAAAAGCACACTAGCTTATTTTGTGTTGTTACTTCCAAAGATGATTAAATATGCCCTAGTTTGAACTTGAAGAATTATTTTGCTTTCATTCAAACATCCAGCTATGCTATATGAAACCCAGGATTGTGAGGCTGCTGCATGAGAACTGGGTTGCCCCCACCCCCTTTTGCAGAATCCTCCTGCCAGAGGTTTAATGCCCTAATCATTATCAAGATGAATATTGCCAGGTGTCACAGTGAAGCACAGTTATTAAACAAAAAGAAAGAGAGAAAGAAAAAAAAGCTACAAATCAGATTTCAAACAGCAGCTAGTTTGCTTTACCATCACTTGCTTGCTATGTGCCAGGGAGCCTGTAGATATTTGTGGGAGTTAACCCTTGGCAGTGAAGCAGCTCTCTGACTGAGTGTGCATCTGGGCCATGCACCTGCTTGCCTCTGTTCTGGTCCTAGGCTTGGTTTCTCCAGCTGCCCCCATCCTCACACACATTTGCTACTGCCCTCATTCATGGAGATCAAGCCCATACAGAGCAGAGAGCTTCAGGCATCACACCAGAGACAAAAGGACTTGGATTCCATCAAAGTTTGTTCCCTAACCTGAGGCTGGGCAAACAGGAGCTCACTGGGGTTTGTGCTCTCCAGTGCCTCCACGGCTCCTCATGCCACACAACATTCCCTGAGGAAGCAGGCCGCTTTTGTGCCATGCTGGTGGCTGTCTGTGCACCTTATCCCTGTGGGCACCTGAACAGAAGTGTCTCTTTGATGCACATGTGGTGAGGGCACTGGACAGACTGGGGAGGCCCACAATTATGTATTTTGACACAGCCAATCCCCTGCAAAGGACTGAAGCCCAGGGCACTGTAGACACGATTCAGTGCAACCCCACTGACCTGTGCTCCTGGCTTCCCTCTCTGGTGTGGGCCCTTCGGATGGGTTGGGGTGAGAGCTTTTTTCTATTCATTGTGATCAGTTCTTCCAGTTTATGCCTCCATCAGCCCTTTCCTGCATCAAGCCCTTGCACACTGAAATAGTTGCAGACATATTCTAACAAGGCCATGGGGGATGTAAGGACATCCAAGGACCAAAGTAAGAATTTTTTTTCCTGGAATAGCACTTCTCCTTTACAATCTCTTTTAATATGGCTGCACTGAACAGTAAAACAATATTGACCTAACCACAGCAGTCTTCAGAATTTAGTCTCTACCAAAACTTTATACAGCCCTTTACAGTTTGCATGTCTCTTCACAGGTCTCAAATATGCAGGATTGAGGATAAATAAGACTATGCCAAGTAGAGAGATCTACCCAGATAGTAAGAAAGATTACTCTATGCATAGACCTACAGAAAAGACAGATTTATTTATTTAGATGTAAACTGGGGAGAATTGTTAGGTAGCAGTGATATTCATGAGCTATTTATAGCCAACCTCTGAGATGAGACGTTTTATATTAGAGAAAGGAAACCTCAATGCGTAAAAATAGGGGAATGTAGTTGAACTTAGTGGGAGCACAATTTTTCTTACTTAAAATGCATTCTTACATTTCAACCAATGAAATTTGGTTTAAAGGAATACTGAGAAGGTAAGTAATTTTTTCATTCTAGTAATTATTTTTGTCCTAAGAAGCTGTGAGGTTAAATTGTTAACACAAGATTTTTGACATATATGTGTGATATATTAATGACCCAATCCCTTTCCCCAAGGAGCTATTTGTTTTTAGCTTTTTAACTACTTTTTTATTTATATTGAGGAAACAATCAAACTTTCATCTGAGACATTTTGCATTGACATCGGTATGATTGCTTTGTGTTTTTATAAGGGGGAATTAATTAAGGGCACTGATTCATGATTGAATCAGCTTCAACTTTGGTGGCTAAAGAGGTTACTTCTGAGGTGATAACCTCAGCTCTTCTGAACCCGACAGGAGTCATGAACCAGAGATCCCCCCTGCTGCAGCTCACAGCCCAGCATGTTAACATAAATTGAAATCAATAGATGTGGGAATGAGTAAACTGTGTGCTGTGAACTGGGGTGGTCCCTTCTGCCACCCTGCTCCAGTATCTTCTGCCAGAAGGGTGGGATGGACATCAGGAAGTGATAGATTTTTCCATGTCCAGAGCCTGGAAATCCCCTCTATGTTGTACCATGGAGCTACAGCATGAAAAGCTGGATATTAAATATCACACCAAGCTGGATTTTTGTTAGACTCCTGCATCCGTTTGGCTTGGCTAGCACAACTAGTCTGGTTAATTTCAGAAGGAGTTTTGTGGAGGTTTATGGCTCTGCAAAACAATAAGCTAAATTCTGTATAATTTTAATTTGAAATAAACCAGACAAAAGATATTCTTCCCAGTTCACATCACCGTTCCCAGCACAATAAGTATTTTACACATGATTTTAACTCAAAGGTGGGAAGAGAGCCAAGAATGAGTTCCCAAGGTATACAAAACCTTACTAAATTGGAGTGTAATACTAGGAAAAAAGTGCACATGCAGATGTGAATTGAACTGATCTTCAAGAGGACAACGTTTGCTTTTCCAATCCTATTCTCATTTCTACAGCTGCTGGTGATTAAAGCCCAGACCACTGTAGCTACTGCCAGTAAAAGAAAAGCCTAAATGTAAGTAGTGTCTCCAAGACAGGAAAAATTGAAAACAAGGTGCTAGTGTTGGGCTGTTAACACCTTAGACAAAGACCAGAAATACAGCTGGGTAATTTTTTCAAGAGATGAGACTTTCATCACAGAGGAACATTAAAAAAAACATCTTTCAATGTCAGTCAAAGTTAGCTGTGAATTTGTGCAAAGTTCAGTGAAGTAAGTTCTGCAGATTTTCTTGGAAGAAAACAACATGTGATTACATTCTTCAAATACTTCTACTTTTGTCTAAAACTTGAGTTAAATATTTTAATAATGAAGGAGGAAAAAGACATCCCAAGTAAACCAGATGGTTTAGGTACTTTTGGAGGAGAGCAGAGGTAGGGACATTTTCTCAACTGCTTTTGTTTTAAACCCATGACTTATATGCATATAAAGTACCAAATTTCTTTGACATTCATCTCAGTTTCTGAAAATTTTGTATGTCAATACATAGCTATTTATCCTAAATTAATTTGGCCTGGAAACTTCTATAGATTTCACCTAACATCTACAGATTGCATTTGATCACAGACCTGCCAAATAGTCATTTCAGTAAGCATATGTGTGATGGCAAAAATATACAACATTCCTATAATTAGGTATCACAAAACATTTGTCACCATTACTGAGTTGTAACTTAAGAACTATATTGCAAAAAAGTGAAAGACTCACCCAAAAGAGCATCCTCTGTCATTCTTCCCAGCACAGGCTGATTTCTGTCAGGGATTTGGGTCGGGTGTGGGACTGTCCTGTCATTATCTCATTAGGACGTGCAGCCCTCCCTCTGCTCACTTTCACTGGGAAGGGCGAGGTGGATGAGACACAATCTGGTTCTAACCGACGAATGACCAAACCACCACAGGTCTGGCTGGTTCTGCCAGCCTCCTCAAGGCTGCAGCTCCCTGGGTAGTCTTGTATGAATCTCCAAACCTGGTACCACTCAGGCCATGGGATTATTTTTAAATTAAGAAATCCTCAAGGTTTTCACTATTTGCAGAGGGCTGCCCCCCATAGTGATCATGCTTCTCTCTGCAATGAGTGATGATGCAATTCCTACTGCTTTCCTAGCAAATGGGGAGAGGTATAAGGAGTGGCACTTCATTTCTTATTTTGGTTATGAGTCATCAGCTCTCACCTTAAATACTAGGGCGAGGTCTCCCAGTCAAAAAAAAAAAAAATGCTCTAATCATGAAAGAAAAGTAGCCAAGCCTGGAGAGAAGGTTTGAACTGATAGTTGTGACAGGCTTAAGTAATCCCCACATGAATGAAGTCAAACCCCCCATAGGACAGGATATTTTGTTAAAAAAGCAGGGCCTCTACTGGCTTAGAAAACCCATTGAGACTGTGCCCACTCATGTAACTCTGTGGCATCTCACAGGATTAGAAAACTTGTTTTAAACTGTATTCTTTCTGAAAAATTAAGCCTTCTGTTTCTCCCCCCATCACATAAATTGCTGATAATTATAGCAGTACTAGAACTGCTAATTCTCAGGCTTCTGGAAATAAACTACCACTATTCTGAAGCAGAGATCTGGTGCTCATGCAGAGCAGAGCCCCTGACCCAGCTCCTCTGTGGTGCAAACCTACACTGAGCTGTGAAGGAGGCAGGAAGGGATTCTGATTTATAGCATCTGAAGGGCTGACCCAGAAGCTGGAGTAAATGGGCTTGATCTAGCAATTCCCAACATCCTCACACTCCAGCAGTATTAACGATCAATTAGGAGGCACTTTGTTTCCATACCGCAGCAGCAATAGCTTTAGCCCTCCTTTGAAAGGGCACAAAAGGGCAGAGGGCAATGGCTGAGCAGAGAGACGACAAAATAACGTGGGGAGAAACCAGGGACTCTTAGGAACCTAACTGCAAATCTTGTAACAAAATGCAATTGGACAGAAGGGACTTGGTTTCAGATGTAAAGTAAGCTAAATAGGTGAAAGAGTTCTCTTTAAACTGTCATCATTAATTTAAGCCAAACTTAATTAAAAAAATAAACTGAAACAGCTGGGTGTAGGAAGTGGCTGGCTGACCTCAGTGCTGAGGCTGTTTTCCTTTCTCCTTTTAAACCATTGTTCATCAGCTTCCACTTAAGGCAAACCAGAACCGTCAGACTAACCACAATCAAAACCATAGGGCTTGCTTGAATCTAATATTTCTCTCTGTGTCATGATGTCCATTAAAAGAAAGTAAGGAGTATCACTGGCAATCCTTTTACACATTCTCATGGTGCCATGCTATGTTACCTGAACGAGAGGACCAGTGAAATACTTAAAGCCTCAAAAACATCTTCTATTCCAGAAGACCTTTGAATGTGCTTAAGTGTTTATAACATTTGAAAAACCATTATTTCTACTTCTTATTCTACACAAACTTCTGAATAAAAGCAGAATCACTGCTTTATCCCTGCCTATTACCCTAGCCATCCTTTGTCAGGCTGAGGTAAATAGTCAGATCTTTGGGGTAGTTGCAGAAATGCAGTGCAGGTCCATGCTAATGGCTGAAAGGCAGCCTGCTTCAGCTTGGGGTGGAGAGTAGTGCACTGCTCCTCTGGAGGGCATATAAAGAATCTCATTTACTTGATTTCCAAATCGTGGGAATATGATAAGCCTGCCCCAAAAATATTCTACTCCTAATGTCACTGTGCTAGTCCAGCCCAATGGTGGGTTCATTCCTGCACAGCTGTCACCATGGAGCCCTCTCAGAGGGAAGGACTCCTTATGGCTCACCTACTATTGATTTTCTCTTGTGGGATGTCCAACGAAGCATCTGTTTCTATGTGAAAATACTAGAGTGTTATTGAAACTCATCAATTCTGCAGTAGGAGGAGATTACTAACATACAGCACACTCCCTATACATTTCAAATACAGATCAAGTGATAGTTTCTGAGAGAAGTTATTCCACAAGTAATCAATTATCCCTGTGAAGGAAACAAGATCTCTCAGTTTTTTTCTTAGCTGATAGTCATCAATGCCCTCAAGCACATCCTTTTTACTTTGGTGGGACTTACTAATGTGTCTGAAGTTAATAATATGTTTAAGACCCATATTTCAAGAGTCTGAAAGACTTATATAATGCAAATAATCATCCTACCTTTGCAGAGCTTGTCTTAGCTTGGAACAGCCATCAGAAAGTCATTCAGGAGCATGTTTTACCACACAGAGAACAGAACTTAAAAAAACACTTAACACCACACAAAAAACCCAGGATGGACTAATGTATATTCTTGTGGTAGTGAGAAACCTTAAACTCATTCATTAAGGTAACAAAATGGTGGTTACATCACAGCTCCTGCTGCAACGGGGAGCACTGGTGCATGCACATGTGCCATGTACAGACAACAAGTTACAATATTTTTCAGTATCTCAGTAGCATATTGGCACACTTTGAAATTTCTAAAGGCAATTCAAGACAAATATCCCAATCTGCAAAACTTTGATTTTAAGTCTTTTTATTTTTGGTGTTAGCTCTCATGTCTAGATTCCCAGTACCACTGTAACAAAGTAGGAGTTTCTGGTGGTTTTGTGTGAGTTCTCCATCCCTTTTAAATTAGTCTAGTTAATGCATTTTTATCTCAGTGACACTTTTCCTCCCAGCCCAGTGCCAATGCTATCCAAGTTGTCTAATGGCTTTGAAAAACCCACTGTCTTCTCTGGATCGTTTCACACATTTAAAAGGACCATCTATCAATTTGCTGTTAAAAAAACACATCAAACTCAAACCCATGGTGGTTCTGTGTGTTGAAAGGAAATGGTGATCTGCCCATCCAACAAGGATTAAAGTTACCTTGTTCCTTTCTGTTCTGGCTAGCTCCTAAAAATCAGCTTTGACTGTTGTGGATGCACTCGGAAATGTGAAAACCACAGCAGGAGCTTGTGCTGCAAAGGGCAAAGTGTTCCTCAGTCCTGGCATGTCTCACTGTGGGCTAGGGGAGCACTTACCTGGTGCTGCTCTGGGCTGGGGCACTGCTGAGCAGATCCCAGAGCTCCTGTCCCCTCCGTGATGGCACTCCTGTCACCTGGAAAGGTTGGTGTTGCCTGGTCTCTGCTGCAGGGGAGCCCAGGAACCATGAGATGAGTGGCACGAGCTGCCTTCCCAGGCTCTGCAGCACCTTGTGTAGTTGGAGCAGTAGTAGAAAAACATCAGAGGGAATTTTCCCTGAAAAGCTTTGAAATCAATATTCCAGTAAATTATCACATGCTGAAGAATAAACAGGTTGTCCCGGGATGAAGCAATTAATTTGTTTTACTCTTTGACCTGCTAAAATGCAAAAATTGCTGTGGAATTTACTCTGTGTGACATGTTCAAGCAACAGAGCAGTCTCCATTAGTGCTAGTGTTTTTCTAATTACAGCTATAAATAAAAGCTAACCTCCATCCCGATTCAAAATGGATTCCATGCACTGCCAGGTGCATAGGTGATGCAATGCAGAGAGATGAATGCAGCAGCATTTGCATCATCATATTGACTTACAACTCGGGGTTAATTATTGCATTCTTTTGCCAAGTACTGGGGCAGCCATTTTTAGTCATTTCCAAAATGCTAAAAAGAAACTTGACAGCTTCTCATTAGATTAGAATAGACAAGAAGCTTGAATCAACAGTGGAATTTTATTAGGAATGCTCAAGTATAAAAACAAGAGCTTTTAATTTTGATATTGTATACTTTACACTATATTGATTTGGTTTTATTGATTTTTAATAAAAAAAGTGTAAGTGTTTCTCCAGTGGTGTAAATGAATTGTTATTGTGCCACGGAAAACAGAAGACTGCACCACAGTAATTAACATCTCCTGGCAAGGAAACTAAGTGAGCTTGCTGCTGAAATGGGCTTTAAAACATATTTTGACACAGCGCAAAGGCGAGCACATGCCTGCGAGGGGGTGATGCTGCAGGGATGGCAATCGCGGCGAGGACTCGCATCGCAGCAGGAGCCTGGCAGCTGCACAAGGCCCTGTGTCCCTGAGCTCAGCTGGGGCAGGCACAGGCTCCCAGCCGCCTCCTGTGCTCTTCACACAGCAGTCTGGGGGTGGCTGTGGATGGAAGGTGGGGTGTTCTCCTCATGTAGCAGCTATTTTGAGGCAGCTCACCAAACTGCAGAGGTGCAGCTGTGAACCTTTCTGATGCTTTCAGTTCTGGGCATCCACGCATTATCCTCTGTCATGTGCAGGGTGCCCTGTGTAGGTGTAGGGGGCTTCTGGGCAGTTCAGCACACAGAGAGACCCTCAGGCCTGGCTGGAGCTGCTGGGCACTGTAATGGACTAAGAAGCTTGGTCCCACCAAACAAGAGAAAATGAAACACCACATACAGCAGCTATTCCAGCATCAGCTGAAATGAGGAAACTGAAGATAAACGTCTCTTCTCCTCCTCCATGAGGCATCTTTAGAGGACTTGAACAAACTTCAGTAAAATTAAGTCAATACAGCTAATTCCTGAAAGATTACAGTTCAACTAAGAAGGAAAAAAAAAAAGGACCATGTCTCCAAGTAATGAGTAAGGAAAGGAAGATACAGATAGCTGAACAGATTAATTAGCAGCTGGGAGATGAATACTATTGTGTTAGCTACTGTAACTTAAACCAACTCAATCCCTTCTTCTGAGACCATCTACATTACAGACTAATTATAAGCTATGTGCTACAAGACAGGAAGCTCTTCTTAAATAAGTTAAAACACATCCAGTGACAGTGATAAATCCATTAATAAAAAGAGAAAGCTCTCAATAGCTTTTCTCACACAACCAAGTTTTCTTCATTTGTACTAAGTTAAAAAAATTTGATGAAGTAAATAATATTTTAGCTCAGCACAAATGGCTCCACATCAACACATCACCCAGAAGATGCTCTGTGAGTACCCTCAGACAGAATGTAAAAACTGCTGGTGAAGACTAACCCTAAAGCTGGAAGTAGCAGGACATGGAATATTTATAGGAATATTTAAAAGAAGCTCAATATGAATAGAGGATGTCTGCAGGAAGGGAGACTCTGTAACCACCCCTAGCCCACAGCAGGACAGTCTGTAACCACTAAGGTGTTCAGATTTAGCTGAGAGAACAGCTAAAGCCCAGCCTCCAGCTCAGGAATCGGCATCCTTTGGCCTCTCAGGCACCTGCTGCATATCTCTTGCCCTAATCTCCAGTTTCAGGGAAGCTTACACTATTATTAACTCCCTGGTTCCTGGTTCTCTCGTGAAGATCCTACATCTAGGCAAAGTCAGAAAGGCATTGGGTAAACAGGAGAAGATTTCTGTAACTGTTTTCTTTTTGTTGGAAGTGACATAAAAGTGCAAATTGATAGTGCTTTATGTTTTCTTCAGAGGAACATGGCTTACATGGTAGGTAAATCTGATCTCTCACCTACTTTCTCAAAAATGTAACTAAAGCTCAGGTTACTTTTGGATACTCCATCCCACTGCTATCTTTTCCTCTTGTGCAGATCTTCACGTGAGAGTCTTGCCATGGCATGCAAACCAGGCTCAAAAAGAGTGTCCATATGTCATTTAGCCTTTGGTACCTGTCATCCAAGGGGTACCAATCTTCTTGTGAGAGCACCAGTGTGGTCCAGCTATCTGGAGCAGAATTCAGTTCCAGGGTGCATTAGAGGCTCCTTTGTGAAGCTTCTGTGAAACATGTTTCAATAATTTTGGACAATTGAACTAGATTTTGTATAAAAATAAAATTCTCTGTCAATGAGAGAATTGCTATCTACTTGCTATGTACTCTTCCTATTGTCAAATTGATTTTTGCCCATAAAGAGCAGTTATTGGTGCACATATATCCCCAAGTATTCAGACATCCTTCTTGTTGATTACAGATGGTTCCAAATCAAAGCCTCAGGTTCCCAAACCTTGATATTTCAGATAGATTTATAAACATAAGAACAGAAAACTTGATTCCATCAAAGTAATAGCTTATGAGATTAGTTATAATATAAAATTTATTCTTCATGAGTACCATTTTCCATTCTCAGTCAGTTTTCCAGAAGTCCTGCTACTGGGTGAATGACTCAGAAAGCTTTAGACCTGACAAGCACGGCCTGTATGAGCAGATGGTACAAATTAAGGAAGTTGTGCTCTGTTATTTCAGCCGAGAATCTGAAGTTCAAATATTTGTCTGTTTTTCATATAACTGTATTTGATATCAGGAGCCTAAATCAGTGAAAATAGCAGCAAAACTTTTACTGGTGTAAGTGGAAGACTGAGATGGGCAAGACTTCCTCCAAACAGGCTCAATAGAAGTCATCTGTCACAAAAGTGGCAAAAATTTTTAACATGCTCATGGGCAAGATGAGACGTATAAGGCAAGAGCAAAGTCATGGGTGATTCTAATTCTGCTTGGTAGAGCACTGCATGACCAAAACTTTCTTTAAATTTTAGGAAATTCTAACTTCCAATGGGGTGGTACAAAATATATCTATACTGTTAAGTGGATCAAGGCCTTATGTGTTAGTCATGCTGATAAAATTTTGTTACCCTTATGGTGATCTGTAGGAGAAAGAATGTTTGCCTGCAGAGGAGATAAGACAGTAAAACTGCTCTGCTCTCGTACTGCTGTGATTCAGTGGTCAGGAGCTATTTCCACCATAGAGAAGTTCAGGTCCAACAAAAATCCTCTGGCAGTCTCAGCTAGTGACGTCATGACAGCTTCAGACAAAGCCTTTTGCTCGAGATAGGATATGAATTGAAACAATCTGGTAAAGAAAAACATTCAGTCAGTATTCAATAGAAGTACAAGTCTAAAAGTCTCCCCCCACCAGACATATTTTAATGAATGCATAGTTACAGAGTGACTATGTTATCTCATAGTTTTCTTGTGTCATTAACAGAGAAGAGAGTTTTAAAAAAGTGTCTTCACAGAAATCTTATTCATATGTTTTATTATATGTTCCAGCATGGGCACCACTTTAGTTTAATGGTATGTTGGATGATGGTACAAATTTATAGCCAAAGGTTTACATCACAGACAGCTGGAATGAATAACAATAAATTAATTTAAAGTGCTACAGAAGTGCTCCCCATAGTATGCAGTGCTTATATGCTCAAGACTAATAATTTATAAATGCACATCTTTTATAATACTGGTCTAAAGTCCTGAAAGCAGCTGGTTAAAAAGCAGTCACATGACATAATTATTTTCATTAATATTTCAAATGCATGGTTAGGGTGGGCACCATGGTCATTAGCATTAGATAGCTTTCGTTTATGATCAAGTGTGATGAAGCAATAGCCACACAGAAACTAGCTAAGCACTGGCAAACAACCTTTGGGAGTCCTGGGGAGCTCCTGCTGCTTCTTCCACGTGCTCTTTAGAAGCTAGTGGTCATCACAGCTAAGGCTGTTTCCCTTCCTTTTGCTTCCTGTTGTGTTTGTCACATTAGACACTCAGAAGGCTTGAAGAATAAAAAGAAGTGCTGTGAGTGCAGCCAGAAGCAGCTGTGCATCTCTGCATGGCTTTCCTTCCATCCCCAAGCACCAAACAGCAGCGGTGCAGAAGGCAGTGAGGGGCCCAGAGGGTGCTCTAACCCCTGCCCTCATCACACCAGCAGTGCTAATTTCAACACTGAGCAAATACTGAGCTTTCAAACAAACTCCTGCTTGGATGGGGTAGGTTACCTGAAAACATTTTACTTGCTTTGGGATGACACATTTTTGGTTCTGTGTCAGGGAATAAGAGAAAAGTGATGCCTCCAGGCAAACTGGAGTATTTGCAGTAAAGCATTTTGGAGATTAAGGATCAGGACAGGCCATAAGCTTTCCTTTTGGGGCACAGGACTATTTTTTCCCTAGCATAACCCAATGTCCTTCTGCAGTCTTCTGTAGTGAAAGGGTACATTCACTATTACTAGTGAGGGTAAAAGAGAAACCAGCTCAAATAACTTGGGTAACGTTGCATCTTTTCCCCAGTACAGCTTTCTGGCATATCTCACTGCAGGGATGTCACTTGCCTTAATACCACCCTTACTTTCTCCAGGCAAATCTGGTTGCCTCTGACTTTTCTTGGTGAAAATAATTTACTTCTTAAATGCAGAGTTGTTAATCTGAGGTTATAGAAGGAGTCTTTCACACTGAAAGAAGGATCATGAATAATTTCTGTGTCTCTTCTTTTGGGCCATTGCCATATATTAGACTACATATTTGAGTCATGGCAGATTGAAAAAATATGCACCACAATCAACCCCATTCACTTTGGTGGTTCTTTAGCAAAGGAAGTGGAGAAAGAGACAAAGTGGGCAGAAGTATCATCATGTGGTCCCTCCCCTCCCTCTTTTTAAAGAAAAGAAAGCTGTTTGTGCTACACAGAATTCAACCTTCTACATAACAATGCCTGATTAACTTTTTTTAGTATCACAAACATTTGCAAGTTCATACTCTTTCTCCTCTTCCTTTCTGGCTTTCTTTGAAAGTACTTTGTAATGCAACACGTTTTTCCAGAGGTCAATGGGGACATATTTGCATTTTGATACACTTCAAATTTTTGCCTCCAGCACGCCACTCAAATGCGCTGTGCTAATCAGAAGGCAGTAATGATCTCCTACGTGCTTCAAGCGGGTGGCTGGGCATAGAAAAGCACCTCAAAATGCAAAATTCGTGAGACAGCAATACACAGCAAAGATAAATAAATACAAAAAAGGGACGATGCTGGCAACAGCAGTGTGGATTTGTAAGCTGAGGGCTCTGCCTGAAATAAGCAGCTAATGTGTTTATGTGCACCACTGGAGTGATAAGGGGATTGGGGGGGCTCCTGCCTCAGCCAGCTGCACTGATGGACTGCAGGTTTCTCTGAGCAGATCACTTGTATGTCAATATACCCAGATGAGGCATAAGCATTTCTGAAGGCTTTTTATATTGTCAGTGATACCTCATGTTCTGAACAATCCAAATCCAAGATTAGGAAGGATCTAGGAAAATGGGGCAGCCCCAAAGCATGGGTTTAATCTGTGTAGAGGTCTTTTATTTTTAGCAGTAATGATTGGTTTACAATCAAATTTGCCTGTCCAAAGTGAGTGGGTATATAAAGCTATATGGGAAAAGAAAAAATGCCAGAACCCAAGAGATTATTTATTTAAAAAAAAATTTAAAGCATGAATATTTTTGACAGACAGAGTCACAAGAAAACCTGAGCACTTCCCCAGTAACCACTGCATCAGGAGAAAAACTCCCGATAAGCAGATGTTGCTTAGGCAGCAATCAGCCAGGCAGAGTGTGTGTGTGTGTGTGTGGAGGGATGGAGAGAGAGCCAGGCAGACAGGTATTAAGGCACTGTGGTGAGTGTGTGTGTGGCTGCAAAGGATGGCAAACTGTGTATGAGAAAATGACATATGAGCAAAACCAAGCTGCTCTGCTGAGTATTTTATATGTATTTTTAAGAGAAAGAAGCAAGAAGAAACCCGGAGAGAGAGACTGAAAAGACAAGGCAGGAATGACCAAGCAATTGCATGTCTGGACTAACAGCAGCATAAGGCAAGAAACCCAGGCATCAGGGAAATCATCTAAAGCCATATTGATTCGTTTTGGAGGTGAGAAAAAGCAGATGCACTTAGCTACTCTGGAATGGCTCTGACAGCAGCTACAGCTGCTTGATTTTACCTTTTTTTTTTTTTTTTTTTTTTTTTTTTTTTAAACGAGTTTCATTCACAGAAAGCTGGCACTGTAAACCCAAATCAGCCTGCACCCCTCGCTGCATCACCTCTTCCCCAGTGATGGAGCTGCCATCAAAGCGCGCCCAGCCAGGCAGCGCCTCCAGCCAGCCAACAGAACCCAGGCACCGCCAGGATGGAAGAGGGAGAAAGAGAGGGACGGGGGAGGGCAGCGGATCAATGGCTGGAATGCAGCAGCTCTGGCCATTTCCAGAGAGCTGGGAGCTTGGAGGCAGAGCGGGTTCCGAGCCCATCCATCTCCTCGGCAGACAGCAGCTCTTCCCCGGGAGCTCTGCCCGGCCCGGCCCTCGGCAGCGCACAAAGCGAGAGAGGGAGCCAGGACTGGGCACTGCTGGTCCTTGCACCCAGAAAATAGAGGTGCACATGGCATGGGAAAATAAAGGGGTTTAGTATTCTGTAGGGAATCCTGTGTACTGGGGAATGGGGGTTTCAACACGGAGTACTCTACATGGAAACACTATCAGGTGTTGCTGGCACTGCTTCCAGTAAAGCCAGCAGTGTGTCAGGCAGGCCTTTGCTCTTTAGATTTGCACTGACACCTTAATTCAGCTGGTCCTTCCTCTGTTTATCCAAAGATGTAATTATAGAATTCATACAGAGACACTATGGCTGAGACTTCAAAATACTGCTTTTCTGGAAGGCAGATACCTGTGAAGGTCTGCTCTAGGTGACTTATCCTCAGTCACAGAGTGAACCTGATCCTCAGCCAAGGCTTCTGAGTCTTCCCCAGACTCAGATTTTTCTCATGCAAACAGCTTATTCTGTGTGAAGTGTGGTTTCAGACCTATAAAATTCAGTTCAAACTGCGAGCATAGTTACAGCAAGCAGTTCAAAATGTTCATTTTCTGTTTAAAAAGAAACCAGACTCCACAACAGTGAAGGTATGGGATGTCCAGGAAGGTTTCCTTAAGAATAAAAATAGTACTGTTTTATTCAGTATAAAATTAAATTTGGTGTGGTTTTATTATTTCTGGAAACAAAAATCTAGGTGCTTTTCTAAATCTGCTCTCCTAGCAACTCAGATACTGTCCCATCCTTCCTTTTTTCTACACCAAGAACCTCAAGTGTAACTAGGTAGGGGTGTGTACATGTGTGCTCACTGGCTTGGTCTCTCACAAACATCTACTGAGGAGCACCTTATTTGTATGAAATGTGAGTTTGGTATAAAAAAGATCAGAAAATTTCTATCAATACAGTTTTTCTAAAGAAAACAGCTTTCACGTAGATGGAATGTTTCACAACTATATAAAATCCATTTTTCCATAGAAAATGGTATTCTGGTCAAAATTTAACATTCACTTTACTGAAGGTACATGAAAAAAATAAGCAAACATTGTCCTAAGTGGCACTTATTCACATTTTTTATTTGCTACTCTGTGAAGTGTAAATCCAGAGTAACTTCCTTGGCCTCATTCAAGTTACTTTGACTTATCCTGTTGCAAATAAGTTTGAAATCTCAGTCTGGTTCTTGTGATTAATATCTTTACCTTCTAGGTTTATACGTACGGGGAAAAATGTAAAAAAAACCACAGTGCAATTCAAACCAAGAGGCTTAACGGATTCTGCATCAGGACTGTTGTAGAGTTCCAACTCCCAGAGCATTTGGTTTCAGTACCAGTGGTTAGAACATGTCAGTGTGTACATTTATAATTAAGAGTAAAAACATATAACCAAGTACTTAAAATAATTTACAACTATATTTTTATCAGCTATAATTTGAAAATGATCAGTGTTACACAGAACACTGGCTCAATTTTAAAGGTTAGGTACATCTTCCACTAAATTAAACATACCTTAAAATATTCTTAGATCTGATGACTGAGTAGTTTAACAGCATCTTAGCAATACTGAAACATCCTTGTAAGTCTTTAGATTTATTTGTAGGCCAATATATTTTCTTTTTCACTTGTTAAAAAAATTAATCCTTTGCTTTAGGTAAAGAAAGAAAAATTACCTTGAGATAGGGTGTGTCTGGTCTTCAGAAAATCGCAGACCATTCCCACAGAAGCCAAACACTGGCACAAAGTTTTTGTATTACTGGAAGTACTTTAGGATCTGGAGTATGAGTCAATGGTAGTTCACTGCATGGATTCAAGTGGAGAAGTTAGTTATTAATATGCAAATGCTACTTTTTATTTTTAATCCAGCTGGTTTGCAGCAGGCCAGATCACTTCATCTAAAAGTATCAATTAAAATGATCACGAGTGCTGCACTGCTTCAGCGTGACAGGAATCACCTTGAGCAGGATCTCTTGTAATTGGCTTTTAATGCTTTTCCAAAGGAGTGCCAATTTTCTGCATCTGATAAATAACTAAGTTGGGGTAATTCTGTTCTCTAAGGCAAATATATAAAGTGAAGGAAACAGGATGAGAGCAAATTAATCCCTAGTGTAAACTCACTGACTCCAGTGGTATTACACTAGAAATACTTGCAGATTGGGGTTTCTTATGCATAAAGTGACGTGAATTGTGCCTAATAAGAAAGTACCTTAAATCATGCCTTGGGCAAAATAGCTCAGTTAATCCCAAAATGTTGTTGCAAGAAAATCCCTTCCTTTCCACAGTTTTCTAAGGGAGCTACAAGGCATGTTACATAGCCAAGCTTTCCAAGGAATTTAAATAATTTATTTTCTTGATTCAGATCAGCCTAATATTTTTGTGAAGCATTTTATTGGTTAATTTTAATATTTTTTCCCCTCCCAGCCACAAACCAAATAGATTTATAAGGTTACTTATTGTAAAACTTCACAGTTTTTCAGTCAGCTCTTGCATATATTACAGAAAATGCCAATTCTGCTTCCTTGTCTCTAAGCCCTTAAATAATCTGGGCCCCCTTTTAATTCTGCTTGTATGAAGTCAGGAAACATTTTCCTCGAGTTACATGAGCACTAAGTAACACAGTTGCACAAAAATGATTTTTTAAAATTCCAGTATATAATAAAACCAAAAGGAAATTAAGTGAAAATGGCCAGTGTAATGAAATGCTGGCACTCAGTCAGAAGTTAGGTGCTGAGGTTTACTTTCATTCTCCTGCCCAACCCTTATCTAAAATACTATGAGAGAAAACAAACACTAAGATGACAATACTGAAATAAGCCCTAAAACATTTCAGAAAAATCTCTGCTATGATTTTTCCCCTTTGTAATTGACATATACATTGGTAAATCTTTTGAGAAAATAATGTTTACAGGCAAAAAGGATTCTGTCAAATAATTTTCAGCCAGCTTTCCAAAGGAACACTGCTGTGAAAAAAAACCAATGAAAATCCTTCCCAATACGTCTGTGTGGTGTGACTAACCATTGAGCCCAAGAGTTTCAGGTTTGCCCCAGTGTGATTGCTTTCTTTCCTACCGACTGCTTTCATTTCTGAAGATGGCATCTTTCACATGAACAGAGCATGCTGCTCCCTATTCCCTTCTCAGCACTTCCACGTGCAAAACAGCAGCCACAGAAGGCTTTGCTGGTGATGTGCTACGCATCAGACCCACTTGCAGTGCTGGCAGTCTGAAATATTGCTGAGTAGGGGCAGCAGGAGCTGGATCTTAATGATTTGCCCCCTCCCAATCATTTGGGTTCATTGATTTCTCTAATTAAATATGCGTTCCACTTCACCATTATTCCCAATGATCGCATTTAATCTCAATGACAGGGCAGAGATACGAGGGCCTTTTCTTACAAACTGCTTTTGCAAGCCCTGCTGTTCTGTGGGGGCTCTTGGATGCCTCCAGGTATTTGTCCAGTGCTGTTTGGCTACATCCTCCTTTCCTCATTGAACTGCTTTCCCCTGCATATTCAGGCCTCTCTTCCTTTCAGTTGAGCCTTCCAGCTTTGCTGTATAGGGCTGGGGCTGCAGTTCTGTCTGACAGTCGTGTATGTAAAGCTGATTTATTTGGCTGCTGTGGCTCTGTGCCAGGGAAGAGGCCATCTGAATGGTGAAGCTGTTAGGAAACTAATTGCATGATGGACTGCAGTTACAGGAGAGTCTTTGCTGTTTGCTTCATCTAATCACATTTGCTACCAAGGATGTCTCTTGTTTGCCCCTTTTCCATTGTATGAATTGGAGGAATACCAGGTTTACACAAGGGATGGGCTTGGTTGATTTGTTCCCAAGCCTGTATCACTGTCTTGTCAGTCCCTTCATTTGTTAAAGAGACAAAAATACTGTCACTGCTGTGAGTGTTCCCTTGCTTGCTCATCTCAGACTGGGAGGTTTTGAACTTGCCAAGCTCTAAGTTCAGCACTCCTGTTTGTTCTTCTTGTGCTGATGAAGTCACTAATCTCTAAATGAAGGGCAGGGAGCTGTTTGGGTTAGCAATTTCATCATCTTTAACAGAGAAAACAGAAAGCTTTGCAATACAGGTGGGTTAACAAGAAAAAGATTTCCCTCTGCCTTGCTTTCAAATGTCTTTCTGAATGGTAAGCCTGAACTGAAACCTTGGGTTGCAAAATAGCAGCCCATGGAAAGAGCAAACTCTCGGAAGAACTCAGTGCCACCAAATCACCTTCATGTAGGCCATGCTCCATTTCCTTGCCAGCAAACACCCTCGTTAGGCATTTAGATGAGAGAAAAACAGCCATGCTACTGCTCGTCTTCACTGTTTCTACTCTGGGAAGAATGGTAAATGGTGGGCCTACTGATAAGCTAAGAGATTTCCACCCTCAAACCACAGCTCCCTTGGGACCAGTGCCAGCCGCTCCTCCCCAGTAGCCCCAGATTGCTACTCTGCTTGCATGGCAACATTGATGCTGTTTCCATGCTGCTGGTGATCACAGTTTCCATTTGAGGGGTTTGTGTTCATCCTCCTTATGGCTACCAGGTTCAAGTCAACATTGACTGCTACCAAACGAGAGAAAATTGAGGTGAAAACTCTGAGTTTCTCCTGATTCCACCATAAAACTTTCTCCACAGCCAGCACCCACCTCCTGGGAGATGCATGCTGAAGTTTGAGCCCAGACCACACACTGGCACAGGGGAATGATGGCAAATGCTTTATGCATATTTTGCTGACCCCTTGTACGAAATAGCTTGAGAACACACACTTATTTAAGTCACTTTCAAGTAACCTTTACCTGTTACATGTTTCAAATTGGATATGTATCACTCAGCTTTTCATTCTTAGCTAGTGTTACTCTACTTTTTCCTTTGCATAAAACAGAGTTGATCTGCTGGTGCTTTCTTTTTGAGGCCAAGGGAAAGTCTTCCATCAACTTCACTGAGCAGTGAACCAGACGTGCTAAATTTCAATTGTCAGGGCAATTTCCTCCCCTCTTTCATGCTCTCAAAGGCCAAAGGCATATTGGAAGGTGTGTGCTTGCAGCAGTCTAACTGAGCTCTAGGAGGTGTTCCCTCTCAAAGCCAAGAACTTCAAATGGGAGCCTGCACCCAGTGGTAACAACCAGCAAGCAAAGGGAAATGACAGCTGGAGCTCAATGCAAAAAGTCAGTCTGACAACTTTGCTACATCCCCTCAAAGAACTCAGAGAGAAACTCTTCTCAGATGAAATCTTATTTACAACCGCCAGAGTTCTCTCTGCAAGGACAGAGTAATTTTTAAAGCAAGATTGGGTACAGATTTCTCAGTCTCCTAAGGTAGCCACTAAGAGCTCTGAGACTTCAGCAATCTCAGGATATTGCAAATTTCTATCTAGTTCCCTCATTAATGAATTTCAGCCCTGGCTTGAGGAAGTTCAGTCAATACATCACCTTAGATCTTCTCCATATACTTCCTCATGTAGGAATCTGCAAACCTTGTCAAACCCCAGGCAGTCATCTTTCCTTTGCAGGACCACACTTCTCAGCAATAAGGGGCAGGATGACTCTGGAAACAGAAACATTTACAAAACAAGACAGCTTTGCAGAACTTTTCAGAACTTGGACTTCTGAGTAGGAAAGGTTTAGGGAGTTCGGGTTTCTGGGGAAAGTGGAAAAAAGTAAATAATTAAAACAGGATGATGAGTAGAGACTTACTTTGATATAACAAATCATAAATTTTAGCAGAGAAGCAAAGTCTGGTTGTCCTTGTGATATTGCACATCAATAAGCCAGGACTACTCTGTGATATTCTGTACAAACTAAAACTTATTTGTCTCTCCTTGCCCCGAATTTTTCAACTCAGAGACTTCAGATTTGACAAGCAGGAAAACTACAAGAAAAAGCTAGATCAAGATGAAACATATATGCTGCCTGGTCAGATGATGGTAAGAGTAGATCTAGGCTTTGTGGACATTCAGAACATTGTAGAAACACTGCAGAAAAGAACCAGTGTCCATGTCACTGCACTGGTGGTGGCTTTGAAGAGATCGGGTTGCTGTAGCAGATTTCTTCTACACAGCGAGTACCAGCAGTACAAAATGCACGCATGTACAGAAACCCATTTTCTGTTTTTTTTTGTGCATCTCCCTCTAAGCCCTTGCATAGTTTGAGCTGCACATCCTCCTCACATACCACACTCCCCCAAAAGATTAGCCGTGCTTATCTCGTGTGTGCCTGGGGAGCATGCGCGGTGAGCCTGGGCAGGGAGTTCTTGGCCAGCCCACAGACATTTTTCTGGGTCCTCCTTAAAAGCAATTAGCAGCTTTCCCCTTTAACTTCAGAGGGCAAATTCATCATGGAATAACTTTCCTGCAGTCGGTACAATTAGCAGGAATGCGTTTGACCCCAGCTTCACCTTTTCCGAAATGCAGTTCCTGGTACAAAGTGTTGCAGGGCTCCTGAGAGTGACATGTTATGAGTAACTGGATGTCAGGATCATCGTGAGAAAACAAACAAATCTCCAAATAACTGGAAAGTCCTGAACCAGAAACTGGCATAATAAAGTAGAAATAATTTCTATCTTCTCCTTGTTACTTCTCCTTTCTCATAACACAAAACCAGTGCAATGTACCACAGCACTCACCCCAAACATGTTCCGTTACCTATCATATCTTATCACTGCCAAAAATTGTGGTTTTATGGCTGCTGCATCGAGGAAATGTAAATATCTACTTTCACAGAGACAATGACTGAAACACTCCTCCTCAGTGCCATGAAGAAAGTGAACCTTTTGTTTCATTCATATTTTTCTTATACAGCTTGATATTTAATTCTTTTTTCCTAAGGAAACAACAACAGGAATCTGCCTAGGCTTATACTGCTCCTCAATTCATATGTAGAAAAGAACCCTCTATCTCAGAGCTAGGAGGCTGGGATTCCTAAGTCAGAAAGAAAGTCCTGGACATCCACCAGACCAGCAGTGCTGGCACGTGACACTCAATCTCAGCTGTGGTGTACTCTGGACACAATATTCTTATTTCTTGAGAAATATAACACACACTGCCCTGCACCTTCCATGATGTATGTACCTCTCTTTTCCATGTCATACATGGTCTAATCCTTTTCCTTGAGTATCATTTGCACAGTAATCCTTTTCCTTCTGTGACAAAACATCAGAACTCCTTTTCCTCCACTGTCACTTGTAGAACAATCCCTTACTTCTAGCAGCATGCAGGCAGAAATCCTTTATCTTCGTGCCAAACACAAAATGATCATCTCTAGCTTGCTTCCAATGTGTTTGACAATGCAACCCTTATGCTCATTCTATGAAGAACACACCACAGTCCTTTTATTCCCAATTTATCCAAACACAACTTTCATCTGACTGTTGCACAGTATGAAATACAGTAGTGAAAAATGCAAAGTCCATTGCAAATAAAAATGCTAATAGAGCCCGAATTTTTTAAAATTCTGTTTTAAAACTTCAACTTCTTCAAATATTTAAAGAGTGAGACAAAAACAAGTATAGAGATATTCTAGCATTACTTTTTTTCCCTTTTGCTTCCCTCTTTATCAATGACATCATGAAAAACAATCATGGGAAGGGGAACAGGAAGAAGATAGAAATTTGGCTGTCACTCAGAACTTGAACCCAAACTCAGTCTTTTAAATTACTTTGGCTTGGGTACTTCACATGTGAAAGATTATTTTTTTTTAAGCTAAAAAATGTTTTGGCTCAACACACACCCCACCTGCATCAGACCAGTTACCAAAGCAAATCAGAGTGAGAAGACAAGAGAGCAGTGACCAGGACTGCCAGTGTCATCAACTGAACAAGTAATTTAGGCTGCTTTACCCTGAGCCCTATCCAAACTCAAACAGATACCTGCTTAACCAGAACTTAACAGGAAAGCCCTACCTGTAGCTGATCCCCTGGGAAGCTGCAGAAAGACGGGCATCTGATGGGGGTTGGGAATCAGCCCCCTAATTTGATAACCCCTGTACACAGCAGCATTGCATTTAGTGATGATTTGCATTTAAAGTGATCCTGTTTATTTATTTTGGATTCCTATTTCCACTCTGCTGCATGCTTTCAAAACAAGGCTCAATTAATAAATGCTAAGTGTGACCTCTTGCAGAACCCCCATTTTAGACCCATTGATTGATTGCCATGGGTTTTGCCTGCTCTTGGGCTGCCATATGTCTGCCAGGTTTGGTTTGGCACTGCATCTTTGGTTACTGCACACAACTTCCTTGTAACAGGACGAGCCATTCCTCCAGGTGCTCCTGTGTCTGTGACTTGCGTTGACATCCTGAGTGGCTGGTGCATTTGAGGTGCAGATTTCCTGTGTTTGCTCCCAGAGCAGTTGTGCTTGCTGCCTTCAGCTCCTGACTGGTACAGCCACAAGGGCTGCTGAATGAAATTCTGGGTGGAAAACCACCACCACATTTCCTGAACAAAGATAATAATTATGGTAATTGTATCGATTTAGCATTTCTTGCCTGTGTTTATGAACAAATGGTGTGAGCCAATGAGAACAGCAGCTTCTTCCCTTCAAATTAAGTTGTGTTTTGGAATAGCAGGGTAGATAGGATATGACTTTTAGTTTGCTATGTTTTCTTCTGCATCTTTTCAGCAGTGCATTGCACATTCACCACAATTCTTCACCTCTACTGTCACTTTTATGGCAGTGTTTTCCTTTTCTTCCTCTTCAGTCATAGGCATGCTAATCTTTTGTGTCACAAGCAGCACAACCCCTCCTTTATATGGGCCTCCTCATGCCTGTGCACAGTCCTGAATTATACAGTTAAAAGAAAAAATAATTTCCACTACAAAATGTAAAACATTGCAAGTTTTGCCATTGTTATTTTTATTTCCATTACCACCAAATCCTGTCTGGACTGAATAATTAAGCAGCTATTTGTGTCATGGGTTTCAATGCTGAACATAACCCATTAACCCCCCAGGAGCAAGGTCCTTGAATTCTGAATAATTCTGGGACTAAGTTGTGATGAATCAGGACTGAGATAAGAGCCATGCATCTCTAAAAAAATCTGGAGCGTGTTCTTGGCACTCAAGGTTTTTTCTGTGTTGCAAGCAGTTTCTGCTCTTCCTTTTTTTTTTTTTTCTTTCCTCATTCAACTGACTGTCATGGGAAATGCAGAATATCCTCTATTTAGAAAAAGTGTTTGCTATAGTTCATTCTATTATTTTCTTATTTTTCCCACTGAAATATTTGTATTTAAAGAGCACCTTACCATTCTTTGAGGCTCATCTGTTCGTATTGCTTATTCTGTGCTTGGAATTGTCATAAATCTCACTCTGGACTCATTTTTCCCTTCAGATAGAGCCTTATTAGCTGTAACTAGTCTTGGACATGCTGATACAGCATGGTTGGGTGGGCACAATCAGTAGCAACATTCCTGGCACCAGTATGAGTGTACTGGCCTGTCTACTTAGCAAGCTCTGGGGCCAAATTGGTCTGTGAACTAAAGGTGGGCAGGTCTCTCCTAATACATCAGCTGCTGCTGGAAGTGAGGGAATGAATGTTTTCTACATAACACAGTCCATTTCAAGATCTTTTCCATAACAGATACTTGGGAGGCAGAATGACAGCTCCACCCAGAGATGCACAGCTCTGCAAAATAATAAAAAAAGAGGTACCTCTGGGCATACACAACACCCTCCCCAGATAAAAATTCATAGCATCATATCATAGTTGGAAGAGATCCATGAGGATCATCTAAGTCTATTTCCTGGCCTTCCACAGGACATCCCCAGGAGTCACACCATATGCCTGAGAGCATTGTCCAAACACTGCTGGAGCTCTGTCAGGCTGCTGCTGTGACCTCTGCCCTGGGGAGCTGTTCCAGTGCCCTCTGGTGAAGAATAATTTCCCGATGTCCGACCTAAACCTCCCTGCTCAGCCTCAGGCCATTCCCTCGGGCCCTGTCGGTGTCAGCACGGAGCAGAGATCAGTGCCTGCCCCTCCTCTTCCCCTCAGGGGAAGCTGTGACTGCAGGGAGGTCTGCCTCAGTCTCTCCTGTCCAGGCTGAACAGACCAGGGGACCTCAGCTGCTCCTCATTTGGCTTCCTCCAAGCCCTTCACTGTCCTTGTGTCCTCCTTTGGACTCTCTCTAACAGCCCAATGTCTTTTTTTATGTTTTGGTGCCCAAAGCTGCCCTCAGCACTGGAGGTGAGGCTGCCTTAGTGCAGAGCAGAGCAGGACAATCCCCTCCCGTGCCCAGCTGGCCGTGCTGTCCCTGGTGCCCCCCAGGACAGGGTTGTCCCTCCTGGCTGCAAGGACACTGCTGACTCACATTCAACTGGCCATCGACCAGGACCCCCAGGTCTCTTTTCCCTGGGCTTCTCTCCAGCCTCTCATTCCCCAGTCTATACACACATCTGGGGCTGCTTTGTCCCAGGTAGAGAATCCAGCACTTGTCTGGTCTGCTGCATAAAAGCAACCTTACAAGTATTTTGCTCCATAATTTCTGTGTCAGCACCAACCATTTCTAAATGGACTGTCCCTTTCTAAGAGATAACCAGCTCTGATCTAAAGACTCTGATGGACAACTTTCCCATATTTGTGATCAGTTACAAAGTTTAGGTAATTGACTGCTTGCTTGTTCTTATGGTTACAAAACACTTATCAGCCCTGTGTATTGGCACAAACCTCCTGTGTAGTCAGAAATGTGGAAAGGGCTTCTTGCCTGAGGAAGGGTGGTGAGAGCAAGCCTTGTGCTGGGCCTGTTACTTCAGGAAATGCAGGCTGTCAGGTTCTGAGGAAGGACTCAGTCTGGGATCTCTGCTGGTCAGGATTGGCACCACCATTTCAGACATGTACAAACTGAGGAAAATAAGTATAGCATTAGAAGAAAATGTTGTGAGAAAATTATTGAGTATATTCAGATATCTCAAAATATATCGTCAGTCCAAATACCAAACCAAACAAACAAATCTTGATACAATCCATTAACATTAGCAATGCTGTATAAGTTGGGAGTAATCACCATCATTTAATGATTGGTTGTGAGACATATTCCAGAATATAGTATATTAGTAGTGAGCTTTGGTTTTATCACAGGAACATAATACCTGCTAGGGACAAAATTCTGAAGAGGGGAAAAGCACAAAAATGAAACAACTGCTTTTCAGGTCACAAAGAATCTTAAGTTTTCTTATAGTAAGTTAACACTTTTCAGAAAAGCATGGAACCAGAACCTGATGATGGATGCAGGATTGAGGGCTGACTAAGGGAATGTGTGAGCATCTGCAGGGGAGGGACCTTTATGTCTTGAAGAAAATTTGGCATTATAGTAATAAAGAGATAAGTTGCCTATGATACCTAACATGAAATAGGATGAGCATCCTAGTGAAGTTTAGACACCTTTGCAATATCCAGAAATAACCTTTTCCCTTTTTCTTCTTCTTTCTTCTTCATTACCTCATTTTTTCTCCCCGAGGAAGAAACAATAATTTAATTCTGATTAATATACAGAAAATCTCCTACAATTGAGATGGTTAACTTACAGTGAAATAATTTATGAGCCACAGCTTTGGCTTAACTGAATGCCTTCTGTGCAGCTTTAGCTTTGCTTTACAGACCTCTGAGAACATAAGACTTCACCATTTAAGCAGGAACTGTAGTTGGTGCTGGAGATTGAAGGGGCCTCCTGAAGTAAGACACTGACCTGTGAAGGACCCACTGTCATAGGAAAACTGCAACAGTGTGAAACCTAGACAAAAACATAGCACAGCAGAAACCAGCTTGCACATCTGTGAGCTGCCTCCAGCTCCTCATAAACAAGAGCTGTAACCTCATTGCCAAAGACTGAAAGAGCCCTAAGAGAGACCTGTTGTTCTACTTGTGCAGGAAGCCTTGCTCCCACTTTCTCCATAGAAATAGCAGGAGTGGAGAAGGTCTGGTAACAAGCCCTGTTCCCAGCATCCCAGCCCACCCACTTGCTAGGGAGGCACTCAGTGGACTTCAGCCACCAATGGTGGCTGAATAAGTGAATCAAAACACTGCAGAAATAAATTAATGGCGTGCACAACACAGGGTGTTAATGGTCAATGGCTGAGGATGACCAAACTTTGTGTACCTGCACATGGCTTGCAGCCTGGGTCACTCTCAGTGGCCTGTGTGCTTGGGGTGAGTTCTGCTATCTTTTGCATATTAGGAGCCAGCTTGTTCCCTGAAGCTGTGGAGGCACGTGCTGCTGGCTGAGAAGGACCTTGCTTCAGCCTTGGGCCATGAAGGCAGGTGTCACACTGCCACCTCTGCTGCTGTCACTGCCATGCTGACCCAGGATGTGGTGCCAGGATGTGTTTCACTAAGCAGGGATGTCACTGAAGCGACTCTGGATTGACAGGCAATAGCTGTCCTTTCCCATACGGAAATGCCACACGCTCCTGAAGGACTGGAGACTGCTACAGAGATCCCTGGTGTTGTACACGACATGCCACAGTGACAGGTTCTCATCTAGCCTGTAGATGTGTGCTTCTCAAGGAGAAAATTACAGTCTGGGGAGGCACTCTGTGGGCTCAGTGTGTACAGGAAACAGCAAACAGAAGAAGGCTGTGGTGCTGGGGAGGAACATGGCACAGTTGCATGAGTCAGTCTGGTATCAGAGTATTAGAGAATAAATTGCACTACCCCCAACCTTAAGGACTGCAGATAATGCACAGCAATGAAGTTTTATCTGTGCTCAAGTACATATTTTTTTATGCAGCTAAAGCTATGTCACAGATGTTCTTCACTAGAATAGATTTTGCCTTTGCTAATCCTGTATTAATCTGCTGGTAGAGCTAGAGCTGCATGATTGCCACTGGGCTCCTTGCAGAGAGGAGCCTCTGGTCACGAAGGGCACAGTTCCTGGGCAGAGCTGCAGCTGGGGTTCAGGTTTGCTGTGCGGGGGAGCACCCCGTTCCTGTTCCCAGTGCGGTGCTCTGCCAGGAGAGGGAGCTAGGACTCTGGGATTCAGGGCCCTTTGATGTTTTCTGTTCACAAACCATGGAGGTGTTACGGCTGTCCAATGTTAATGTAGGCTTTGCTGTGTGGCCGAGTGAGTGTTCAGGGGGCTCATGATTTTCTATGGAGGCCACCTACTGAAGAGGTGTTTGGTTCCTGCTGGAACTCAGAGGACTCTGGTGCTCTGAACTGTGTTTTGAGGCTCTCAGTCCCTTTTTTGATTGCTCTGCCAGGTGAACTCCAGTGGGAGTTTGGTCTGGGTGAGAACAAAGTGAAGCCAACAGATTCTGGAATCATCAGTAGGTTCAGAGCCACTGCTGGAGTGGAGAAGGCAACCAATGGGTGTGTAGCAAGGCAAGCAATAGCTGGGAGGAGGGAAGATTTTTGGTTAAGACTACCATGTGGCAAACAGATGTTGGAAAACATTTCTTTTAACCTAAAAACACATCAGCCTTCTTCCCCCTGTAGTATATGTGTTTCATTTTGAACAAGTAACTGGCAACTGGAGAAAGTTATTAGAAAATGCTCCGTCTATATTCCAGCACTTGCAACAGCAGCAAAATTACCTATTTCCTATTCTGCCCAAGCTTTCTGTCTCCTTTCTTAGATATTGTTGGCCTCAAGTCAAGTTTTCTTAAGTTATGTATCAGAAAGAGAATAAGTGGAGCTCCAACCTTGTTTAAAGTGTAGAAAAGGGAGTTTAAACAAAGCTGGCAGAGACACTGACTCAACTATTATCTAGGTTTTGGATGCGGTTGGGCCTGCTGGTAAAAAAACCAGGAAATAAGTGAGAAAACAACTCTTAAAATGTGAAAACCAGCCAAATCTACAGGGCTCCACTCTGTGTTCAAAAGTCTGTAAGTGCTGATAAAAGAGCGCATGTGATGTGAAAGTGCTGTGTCATTATCACCGGCCCTTTCAGTCTTATTATCGTTTCAGTTTTCTCTGAGTTATGAATTCATATCTGGCAAGGGAAGAGCATGCCAGTGAAATCTGGTAGTGTTTCCTACCTGATTTGAAAGTAAGAACAGAGTAATTTGTTTGGGACAATTTTGGAAATTAGAAGAGCTTCTCAGACAGAGCTGGGCTTTGTTAGCCAGGAAGGGGCCAAGCTAGAGAAAATATTGTTGAATAAAGCACAGTGCGAGCAGACACTGGAAACAGTAAATAGTAAGGGAGGCTCCTTCCTAAGAAATGTATTTTACTGGCTCTGTATGAGTCAGAAAAACCCTGTGATCTGTTGCCCTCGTTGCACATTACTCCGTGGTCCAAGGGGTCGGTTTTGGCTGCTGGTGGCTGGGAGGCACCAGCAGGCACTGCAGAGCACTGGAAAGCAGCTGCTCCCAGAGGAGTGGCCAGTAGCCATCGGGGTGCAGGAAGTGTTGGTAGCTAGGCCCCCAAGTTTATGGCTCTTAGTATTTCTATCTTCAGAAAGGGCTCTAACTGATAAGGATGAATGGTGTGGAGTTGTGCATGCAAGAGCTGTGGTTGTGACTTTCTATCTCTGTACCAGCCAACAAGTTATTATAAAAATAAATACCTCAATGGCAGCAGCAGCATCCCCAAGGGCCTATTTACTTCCACTGGCATGAACTAATTCCTGCAGAGGAGCTCAAGCCAAATCCTGCAGAGACCAGCGGGAATCTCTCCAGGCTCTTGCAAAGGCAGTTTGCACACTGGAGAAAATGCTGGTGCTTGGTCATATTTATTGCCATGTCAGTTAAAACATGTTGTCAGTTAACACCTTCCCTAACACAACATATATTTTCTAAAGCTGAAGGAAAGTGAGCTTTTTTACCTCCTTTTATTCTTCAGGTAGTTATTCTGATTTATTTCTGAAATTGCACAACACACTAAATGCTGGTTCATGAAGTGGCCAGGGATCAATTATTACCTTTTCATGTGCAAACTGATCTTAAGGCATCTATCAATCTCTTATAGTCCTATCTACAGAAGATATGTTCAATTTCAGAAAACAGAAAACATATAAGGGAAGCTAAGGCAGGGTGACATTTGCTTTCCTTGGCTTGCTCTCTAGATGTTTGATGGGTGAGTTTATTATCTATAGTAACAATGAACAAGCCAATACAACCTTTTCAAGGTTTACAGGTGCCTTAATGTAACTTGCTCATTTAATTTGGATCTATAGCCTCCTGAGAAGGGCAGAATATTTTCATTTTCAAGGCCTTATTTAGCCATAAAATGTGTATCCCTTTAGCTAAGAGCAGATCTATGAATTTCATTTCATTTGGTGACAGGAGAAATAGCGATGTATGTATCACCCTCTCAATACCTGCTATTAAAAGGTGTGTGTTTCATGAAGAAACAGTGTGTTCCATGTCATAACATCTTTCATGAAATATAATTCAGGGCATTTGTAGCATAACTATTTGAAAAGTATCAGTTCACTCTTATTTCAAGAGTGTGGGGAAAATACAAGCCCCTTTTGTGGCTGGAGCTGGCCATCTGAAAAATTAGGATGGATTTTGCTGGCTCCAACAAAGCCAGTAGGAGAATTTCTATGGCCTCAATGGGGCCAAAAATTCTCCTAGATTTCATACTATTATAGATATTGTACAATTTAGCCACCAAGGTCATTAAAATGCTATAATCCCTCGTGTGATACATGATGGGGTAAAAGCACTTACAAAGGTATTGCTTTCTAAACTGGTGTAATTATAGTGGTAATTCCCAGAGAAGTATTGCAAATGCATTTCCAGTTCCAGTTTCTCAATTTTTTTGTCAGTGTTCATTACAACAGTGATATGCTTCAGTCTAAATCTTGTTGATGTCCTTCCAGAGGCCACTAAAAACCCTAAAGTAAGTAAAGAAAAATTTACTTGATGATTCTGACTGGCTTCTGAATTGCTGCCTTTTGAGCCCTGTCCCTCAGCTCATAATCTATAATGTTTGCTCTTACACTACACAGACTACTTGCTCCTTGTTTATATTCATCCCCTTACAGTTTGTCTAACTTAAAGAGAATTAGGGAAAAAAAAAGAAGAAAATTAAAGTCCTTGCCACACTAAATGTGGATGCTTTGGGCCGAACAAGCCTGGGACAGCTGTCAATGCTGAGCTGCATTTTCACTCCCTGGGAAGGGTGCAGCTGGGCAAAGCTGCCCTGGGGGGCAGTGGGGGCTGCTTTGGCTGGCTCTGGTGACAGAGCGTGGGCTCAGGCTCAGAGCACAGGTCTGCTCCTCCTGGCAGTGCAGAGTACAGGAAACTTCTCAAAGAAACACTGAGTTGTGATCCCTTCTTTTCCAGTTTTAAGAAAGGAAAGGACATCAGGCCTCTGAATTATGGCAGAGAAGAATTCAAACTGAGATAAACATGAGCCTTGCAAGGGGTGAGAAGAGGGCCTGACTGTTTCCTGATGGTGATCCTCTCAAAAAATTAAGAAAATCAGCTAGAGATAAATAAAATGAAATGTTGTCTTTATGACAAGTGCAAAATGTGATCTTAGGGCCCACTTATTTTTAACCTTGCAGTTGCACCATATTCCTCAATGGCTGGGGATGAGGCACAGAGGTGTTGGAAGCTCTGGTATTTTGGTATTTTGCTTTTCCCAGGGCTTGAAATTAGCTCATGTGCTTTGTACATGGGTGATACACGAATTTCCATCTGCTCTGAAGATGTCTAGATGTGCATTTCTCTTTGCTTCATAAAGCCACCTCCTTTCTACAGCTTAACTAAACTCTCAGATGTTATTTGAACAAAGAAGTGCTGTTCTTTAGGAAGAAAACCAGGAATAAGCCCAGGGTATTTATTCTTTTCCTTTGAGTGTTTCAGTCCTTTGACTAATGCTGTGCTGACAGGATTTCTGTTCCTGGTGTGTTGCTACCTTCTTCACAGGTGCTACCAAACAAATACATCATTTTGGGACATGATTTCTTACAACTGCCTGGCAAATTGCAGTGATGCTGTCAACTCATTCCTCACATGCTTTTATCAGACAGATACCAGACTAAAGACTAAATGAACAATATCTACTTTGATCAGATACAAGATTAAACATCAAATGAACAATACTTACTAGGCCTAGATTTGAAATGGTCACTGGGTTCACTGTAGTTTTACATCTCCTCATTAGCCCCTGGAGGCATCCAGTCACCAACAGAAAACATTGCAACAAGGAGCTTTGTGTCTTCTAACATAGAAGGAAACCTGCAAATAATAACATTTTGATTAAATACATCCCCTGAAAGCTGATGATGTCTCAAACAGATTGCCAATTTGGACTTTCAGAAACCATGCAATTCAGTGTTTCTTAAGAATGAAAAACATACATTTACATCTCACAATTTCATACATTCTTTTTTAGTAAATAAAACCAGGAATTTCTACTTTTTCTTTAACAAGAATTTTGATGATGTTTAGCACATATATATAATACACAAACAGTCTACAAAATCCATGTTTACAGCTTTTTTGAAAGTTAAAGAGACATAGAGGTGAGTGTATATAACATTGACCTGAGATTCAAAGTGCTATCACCATGCTCCCACCTGGCTGGGAAAGACCCAGTTATTCCATAAGGTTTTGGCTTTAATTGTGGGGTTTATTTTTTCTTTTTGACTTCAGGTCTTTTGGCTGGCATAGCTAAGAAGCCCCCAGAGTCTAGGCCAGGATCTCCAGTATTCACCCAGGGGGTGCTGCAGCCCTTGGTGACTTTGACAGTTTATACCACGGTACAGGGGACACAAGACAGGTTTAGCAGCTGTGCTGGCCACGTAGGTGAGCAGAGCACAAATCGAGCCCTTTAACCAAGACTTTATGAAACAGAGGGATGTCACATATTTCACTGATATAAAAGGGTTCAAATCTCCCAACTGGTGGCTTTGGTTGCTATAATAAAAGTTATACTAAAATTAGTACCTGATATATATATCTCTATATCTATATATATTTTTTTTGTATGATAAATAGCTTGATCAGTTCTATGAGAAAGAAAGGAAACTTGATAGGACATATAATCTACTGGGACAGCAGGGACTCTCTGTAGTTACTCATGTATCTACATGGGAAACAGGAAAGCAAGAAAATGTAGTGCTTCAAGCATATTCTAAACATATTGTGCAGAAAAACTCTCTCATCACAGAAATCAAAAGGTTTATAACTGGGAGAGGCAGTGCCTGTTCTGCAGTGACAGTTTCATGTTTATTTATTCTAGAAAGAATAGGAAGGAGATACTAAAGTAAAGACAGGATAATTTTATTCCCAGATCAAATAAAGGAACACAGAGTGTGTTCTCAACAAAGTGATTACTTTAGGGGGAACTAATACAATGAATGTTATTAAATTAAACAACTTTTTATAGGGCATCTCACATTAAGGATTTTAGTGTAAGTAATATTTCTGTCAGGCAAAATGATGCAAGACAAAACAGCTTTTATAGAGATATTCCTTAATACAAATATTCCTGTAAAAATGTAGTCTATCTAGTATACTTCTTCTTTAGCAAATTATCACTTCGCTTAACAGCTCTGAGAAACAGGGATGTCAGGAGCAAGGATAACTATTCTCCTAGATGATTAGGTGCCTGAAATCTTTGATTTTAAATTAGCTTTTAGGAGCTAGTATACATAAAGCTAGTATACATATCTGCTCAGCACAGATAGCTGGGAGAAATCCTCAGCTCCATAGGAGCTGTCTTCAGTGCAAATCCCAGCCTGTCTGCCCTTCCATCGCGTGGGAAGCCTTAGGAGCGAACCCTCGCAGGGCTGAGCGTGAGGTGCAGCTAAGCTGGATTTTTTACAGAAACCATGCTTTCTCAAAGCATTTACTCACACTGGCTGTAGCAATCAGAGCTAAGAATTGTGGACCTACTGCTTCTTTTCCTATCCTGAAAATGGACATCCGTATATCACCACACTTGAAGACCTAGAGCTATGTTTTATTATCCTAGAAGCTGAGAGGTCTCAAGGGGTAATTATGTATAAAATGACTAAAACATCTTGCCTCAGGTGCAGAGTTCTGGAAAGCCATGTCTTCTCTAAGGGTCGTGAGAGTGAGATGAAAAAGCCTGACTGCATCGTCTTGTATTGTTCCCTCCAGTGCCTTTGCTAGTAATTTATCAAATCTGTATTTATCTTAGCATTTATATATGGCTCCCATTGCACCACTTTGCAATATTCAATTCCTTTATTCTCACAAGGGCCCTATCTGGTATATTCTGCATCACATCTCATGCAGTCTTGAGGAGAAGGATCATAGCAACAGAAAATGACAGGAATGTAGTCCCTTTTACCTGTTTGCTACCTCAATCCCTAAATTCTGGTTTGATGCTTACTACATAGGGCTTCTGTCTCTCATGTGGGAAATGTGAAATGAGTACGAGGGAACTGAGTTTGTTTAGAAATATGAAGGGCTCAGTGTTGTCCTCTATTTTCTGCTACTTTCTTCCAAAATATTGAGGACTTTTCAGGAGCTAGAGAATTCACACATCATGTCACTGCAATTATTTGGTCAAGGTCTATTGCTTTTATTATTCAGGAAATTTGACCACAAAATACACATGTGCTTTTTGTGCTGGGGTATAATTTTATTTTCTTAAGGCACTTGCTGAAATAAGACCTGCATGTTTTAACTCAATTTTGTGTTTTAATTCTTTTACTTTCTCAATAAAAATCTAAACCCTGCCCCCAAAAATTCTACACAAAACAAAGAAGCAAAACCCAACAAATAAATAAATAAATAAATAATCCCCTCAAATATTTTTTTTCTTTGTATTATGAAGGATTTCTAAATGTTTTAATCCTTGCTCTGACTTCAGTGGTCATATGTGGAGATAGTAGAGAACTCTTCTCCAACCCAACTCTTCTCTGGGACAAGAGATTTTGAATCTCTGTGGTTCCTGAAGTACCAGATAATCCCAGGAAAAGGCTGTTTGGGTTGGGTACAGAACCAAGGGCAAGTTGTTGGGCGAGGCAGTCTCTGCCTGTTTTCTTTATAATTCTTCCAAGGAAGGAAGCATAGCATATGCTGTTAGCTATTTATTCTCATCCTGGCTTCACAGAATCATAGATGGATGCAGGCAAGTGACACATGGAAAAACAGGACTGGAGAATTCTACTGCTCTAGGAGAGGTTAAGTGGTAAAAGTACTATCCAAGAACAATGGAGGATACATTTTGTATGGAAAATATATTTCTGGTGGGCCTAGACTCAATAATTAACCTTAGAATTCCCCATGTTTTTATTAGCAAAGCACATTACCTTTAGTGACAGCACTTACATGTAATGTCAGATCCTGCTGTCAGAAACCACCTGTGCTGACTTGAGTGGTTTATTGGTCACTTGCACAAGCTACCAGCCAAAGTGCAGTGGAATAATAACACAGATTATGAGAAAGTCTGCTAGAACTCTTTCAAAAAGTTAGAAAGTTACCTACAAATATGGAAAAGGAGGTGCAAGCTCTGGCACTTTCATGTCTGACCCTCAAACAGCCATTCTCTCCCTGCTGATTTGATAGTAATTCAAGTTTTGAATAATACATTGGAAAGACTGTGATCTTGAGGACTTGTTACAGACATTTTCTCAACAATCCTAATCCAGACTGGAGGCTGGAGGCTTTGGCTACAGGCTAATTGTTGATTCTTGTTTACCCTCTGGGCACTTTTCACAGTTCTGGCAGAAAAAACAGCCTTGAAGTGTTTGTAAAATATGGAATACATTTGCTTCGTAGCAAATGAGAAACGAGTCCCAAAGTCTTAATGCTAACATTGGTATGAATGTAAATTTAACAGACCTGCAGTTTTTCCTTAACAGCCCTCATACCATCTCTTTGTGATTCACAAGAGAAAAGAACCCTTCAATAAAAAATATTTTAACCTTAGAACCACGGAAAGAACTATTATCATCCTGTGGAAGAAAGAGCATAAATTCAGTGTTATTTTCCATTTGTTTTCATTTTACTTTTCACACATAACAATATAAGTCTTCCCATCACTCCTGCTATTAACATATGGAAAAGTTCAACTGCAGAATTTGCCCCAGTGACGAGGTTCTTTGACTTGTTCTAAACCACAAATGGTAATGCCCAGACTGCCAAGAGGTATCGTTCTTTCATTTATGAATGTACATTTATGAATTTCTGGGATACTGAGCTGCCTCTCACTACGTATTTTGAGATAAGGACAAGTGCTGATGAGACTTAAACCATCCTCTTTGCAGACTTTGTGTTAAGGGGCTTGCAATGCATATAAATACTTTTATTATAAATAAATGCACCAAAAAGTGTATTTAAAACAACCCTAATATAACACATTGATTTCACATCTTGAGTCTTGTTTGAATTCAAATTTAAACATGGCAAGTGAAACTGGATAAAACACTTCTCACCAGCTTTGTAGTTTTAGGGAGATTATTTAATTTACTGTGCTGGGATTTTCTCACTGACAAACCTGAAGGAGTTCAACGAAAATGATAGACTACCAAATAGCCAGTGAAAATTTCTTCATGCCAGGTAAAGAATGGACATAAAGAGTTTATTAACAGGCTTCAGGGCAGGCATTCTCCAGTCTTATTTTTAAAGTCCATTCCTCAATCAAGGCAAATAATAAATAAAAGAAATTTAAAAATGTATTTAAAGCTTGCTAAGTTCCTGTATTTATAACATGTGAAGAGTTTAGCTTTCTCAGCACTTCAAGATGCCTGAAAACTGAGCTATAAAGGAAGCTAGACACCCAATTTGCAATGGAAATATATAAGATGATGAATTGGATTTAATGGGCTCCAGTAAATCATAACATTAATGCTATTGCATGATACTTCACCTTAGCACCAGATTAAAAAAAATCTGTCTCAAGCTGAAAAACATATGCTCTAAACCCTCCAAGTCTGAGAAAAGAGCCAATTACTATGAGATCTGTAAGCATATTAAGCACATCTGACTTTTGGTTTCAGTACAGATATGAAACATGGATGAAATGTCCTTAAAATTTTTACTCTTTAAAATTTAATATAGGAATTGGCAGGACTAATGGACCTTTATAGATTAACATTATGTTTGTCACAATTTTAAAAAGAAGAGTACATCTGGTTTTGGGATGAAGAAATACAACCAATTTCATAAATCCCTTTTATCAAAACATCAATGCAGCAAAAACCACAAACATCACGCAGAGAAATAATTAAAAAATGTATGAGCTGTGAATCTTGGATTATAACCAACTTAAAAAAATTGCAAAGTCTTACTCACTCTATTAGATGCAACTATTTTATTTTCTACCTGGAACTCCAATGCTGCCTTCTTTTTTTTTTTTTTTAACATGACTATAACTTAACAATCTAAAATTGTGAGTGCAGTAGAAGCTTCTGTCATGTGGAACGGAAAGGAAGAAGGATTTTCACAACTGACTGAGAGACTAACCCAGAGTGTCTCTGTTACCTAACATTTGGTCAGGATATTTTCCTAAAGTTCTCAACACAAAAAAGAAACCACCTCCTTGTAAACTTCGAAGTGTGAGCCGTAAAGGAGTTTCATACAATTTTACAGTGGTCCTTTGAAGGATAAGGAAACTGTAGTGTTCACTTATTTCTGGTCCTTCCTTCAAAACTGCAGAAGACACTTATTCAAGTAAGTGCTGCATATATCACTTAAACACAACTGTAAAAAAGGCAAATAATTTGTCAGCCTGGGAATCTATCAAAGAAAGAGTTATTAAATACATATATGTAACTGTAACAAGCTATAGAAATGTCGCAGAAGTGCAGGCACAGTTACACAATATTCATGGTTAGGAGAGAGATAATTCAGAAGTTCTCAGTTGTACTGAATCTACAGACTCAAATGAGAGAGCAAAGTAAAAAGCAAAGCCTCCAGACCCAGGATGGAGTGAGATTGAAAATTTTGTCAGTCCTAAGCTTGCATTCAGAAGGGCCAGACTCGTGTCCTGGTGCCTCTGAGCTCCTTTGGGCACCCGTAGAGCAGGCATGGCTGGGCACAGAGAAGGGAACTTCTGCCTCCCTCCACGTGGCCTGTGGCAGTGTCTCTGGCCAGTGGTGTCTCCCAGGAGCCACAGATCCATTCCTGCTGCAAGCCTTAGTGAGTTATGAGCAGCTGTGCAAAGACCGGCTTGTTTTCCTCTTGTTACCGGTGTCCAAATAGGCACTACCTAACACACAGAAAAACAAAGAGAAACCTTGGGGAGCAGGTTTTTAGCTACAGTGAAAGAACCAAAGCTCATGAAGGGTCTCCGAGTATGGGTCTCCATGTGCACATGTCAATCATGAGGAAATGCTTGACTGACAGCCAAGTTTGAGGATGAAGCAGCATCTTTTGGGTGTGCACTTCCTCCAAAGGACACTGAAGACCCAAATCCCCTGTAGCAGGACAGACTTCCTGAAACTGCCTCTTTCCAAAGGTTTGAATGACTGGGTGTGGCAAAGACAGCATTGCCATTTACTGGCATCTTTGGCTAGAGTTTGTTAAGTAACCATTTAAAAAAAGGGTTAAAGAATTCACTGTTTCTCATTTTCAGCAGAAATAGAGGAATTTATTCACACTGCTTCAGAAAAGGGGACTCTTTTCCGGCAGAGACGGATTGGGAAATGGGCAGCAAGGACAGAATCACAACAGCTGACTGTCTGTGCAATTTATGGCATGATTTTTCAGAGAGAAGTGCCCCATCTGTGCAGACTAAAGAAGCTGCCAGCAGTAGAAACAGGCAAGGTTTTTTTTATATACTTGGAGGTGCTGGTGACATTTCCCACTTGAAGTTAAGGACAGAAATGTGGGGTGCAAAAGGAATGGTAAAAGTATTCCATGACCTGTTTAAACATAGTTTTAACAAAACTAGGGCTAGGGTCACCTAGACCATCTACATTTTTACTGCAACTGGGCATTTTGTTTCAGCAGATTCTAAGTGTCACACAGAGAATTTCCATACTTGCTTCCTTCTATGCAAATGCCAGCCTGTTTTTCAATTGTCAATACATATGAGTGGAGAAGCACTCTGACTTATCTATGAGACATACCAGATAGAGGATGCATTTTATCTTTGGCAGTAGTGCAAAGCTTTTACCATGCAGTTCACTTATTAGCCTGACACCAGCCTCTAAAAATTGCTGTAGTTATTATTTATCCTAAATATCATATATTTTCTACTGTCTTGTTGGGTATGGTAGAAAAGGAAATTACTCAGATTTTGCCTTCAACATCTCAATAGTTCAAAGGAGCAAGTAGAAAATAATTACATGAAAGATCTAAATTTAGACAAGCACAACTACAAATATAAATATTGTGTAGTGTTTATGGTCTGCTCATTTATGTATGCAATAATTTTGTCTGAGCATCCTGGCCCCAGAAAATCTGAGAATTGTTTAGTTTAGATCCCAAAATGTCAGTTTGGGTACTGCTGGCTTTTTTTTCTCCACAGGAAGCACTTTATTGCCAGGAGGTGCTGAAAAAGATCTGTTCAAACTTATCCTGTGCTGGGCATCCATACCATAGGGGATGACAGCCATGGAAATGGTGACTCCATTCCTGTAACTTCATTGCACTGACCAGTTGAAACACCTACTCTAAGTGAGGAGTTCTGTGATCTGCAGGTGCACGTGCAAGCCAGCACCACATTCACAAACCCACATTTTCCATAATTATAAACCTGGCTTATAATGTTCTTTAAGAAATAGATGTTTGCCTTGACTATAGCAGCCTGTATAGAAACTGAGATCTTAGTAAGAGAGGGAAGGCTTCAGAGGTACAATGAAATAAAAAATCAAGCCTCAAAAAAAAGTGAAAGGAAAAACTGAAAAAAACAATACTATCAATATTGTAAATATTCTGGAATCTTTCCTGGAAGAGAAAAAAAGAGGGGGAGGAAAGGCTCTTCTGTAGATATATGTAAGAAGTTGAAGGTTTTGATTTGATCAGTTACTGGCATGATGCCATAACTGACAGGATTCTTCAATAAGTTAGATTATCCACCACTAAAATCTTGATATATAGGGTTATTAAGATCTAAAGTCTTGCTGAAACTAAAGGAATTTAGGATCCAATCCTTGATTCAGTTTAGATTTACAAGGTAGGACTCTCTGAAGAGCTGAGAATAAATCCTGCAGACAGGTAGTCCTGGCACTATTCCAGCTCTTATAAAAGCTGTGATGTCTTTTTAAGAGGTCCAGCAACCTGGGCAGTTTCTGAGTTTGTCTTTTTGAAGATATCTGTGGTGGCTGCAAATGCTCCTGCTTCTCAAGGCCCACTGGAACAAGAGCACCTCTTAAAACCAGTCTGGTGATAATAAAACCTCACCTTAAATGGGGATTTTGTTAAAAAGTACAGAAAGGGTTTGAATACCCACAGCTTTTACTGTCTCCTTCTACATGCCCAGTACACACAGCTCCATAATAAAGCTCTTCCCACTCATACAATAAATGTTGCACTCTGTTACTTAAAACTCACTCTCTGTGCACTTGCTCTCATTATGAAACGTTGTTGTATTTGGAATTTGACATAATGATGACCATAACTGACCTGTCAGTGTAGATCAGAACAAATCATATTCAGCATGGCAGGTAACTGTGATTAAACCTTGGCCCTCTTTCATAATATGAACAAGCATCTCAAGACCTGACTGGGAAGGGTTCTAATAAACACAACTCCATTTTCAAAGGTACAGAAATTTTGTTGATATAAGATAACAAAAGGGAGACAAGAATTTTAAAAATTAGACAAATTAAAATTATGTATATACTGAAGGCTGTAGTTTAAACTTTGAGAAACACAGCTATTTGCAGCATTTTTTACAGAGGTATATTGGAAATTTTTAAGGTAACCAATGGTAAAGGTATAACTTCTTTTCAGAACACCATCCTGCACATTTAAAATCACCGTTGGAGCAAGCCAGTGTTTTCAAGCTGCTGTCTGCCAAAATGCCCAGTGTGTCCTATTATCTACAACAGTATGTGTGCTATTCTTTCACAAATCAAAGCTGGTTTTCAAAACTGGACACATACGAGCAAAAACTAGAAGGGAGCAGGGCCTGAATATGGCCCAGGAAAGATTTTCAGTATTTTAAGATCAGAGCATTTTATTCTTTTGGAAGGTGTTTGTTGGTGCTTGTTTTTTGTGCAACATGATATTCCAGGTATGGCTCAGAAGACACCGTTCTCACATTCGGAGTGAGTGGATCCAGCCTGTGTGGCTGCACTAGATATTGATCGTGTCTTCTGGGGATACGCAGGGAAAGAAAAGGAGGATTTTTCCCTTTTAAATCCGTGTTAGGAATTATGCAGTCTTCCAGTGGAGCCCCTAGCTGGCTGTATATGCTGCTTTGTTTCCTGGAGGGAGAGGGATATAAAAAGTGCAGATAACGAAACCTAACTAGAAGGGTAGGCCTCTTAAAAGTATTCATTGTCTGGGGAAAGAGGGAGGAAGGAACTCACCTGACCTTGACCACCCAAGCTTTTAACACTCAAAAAGACTTTCAAAGCTTTCTGAGGGAGATTTACAACTGTGAAAGGACTCTGGAATTACACTGCGGCAGAAGGAATATAATTCACCTTGACTTACTCCCCTCCCCCAAAATCACCCAAGTCACTTCTGCATTTTTAGAAATGTGAATACATAGTTTTGGAAATTGATTGACAGAATCAAAGGAATTCCTGGCTTAACACCCTCACACAATCTCTTCCTGTAAATTTCTATCACTTCTCTCACACTGGCTGCCTTTGCTGTGAGAGTCAGCCTCCATGTCCCAGCTCTCTGTGCTCTCTGAACAAAAGAAACCCATCACCCAGGGTCTGGGGCTGCTGTAACTAACATTACAGCCATAATATGTTCCTAAAAGCACTTACTGATAAAGGCAGCTGTTGTGGGCAGGCCATAGTCCTCAGACCTCTGGGCTCTCATTATCAATAGCAGTCCAGTCTGGATGCCTCCTTACTACTGCAATATAATTGCTGGCTCTATCCCCAGAAAGTCCAGGAGGGTTAGGGAGCCACTGTGTTGCACACTCAAAATTCATGGTCTCTAAATTTTGCCTGATATTGTTATTGTGCTAATATGTCCCAACAGCAATAATCAAAAATATCTGCTTCCAGAGGCACTGAGAGAATGACTCCAGATCAACCCCCTCTTCAAACCTCCAAGAGAAACTGTTTTTGTCAGACTTCTTCTTGAATATTGGGGAATATACAAACAAAGCTCCTGGAATTTTCAACATCTAAGGCTGCTGTTTCAGTTTTAACACAGGACCGTACTGGTGGCAAAAAGCAGGTGCTTTTCTCTTCTTAACGTGTTTGAACAATTTCAGGGTCTTTGGGTTTTCAGTGCCTAAGGGTACAAAACAATTCAGTCCCTCAGAGAATGTATCTGTAATAGTTTCTTCAGTCAGAGAAGCTGAAAAAACAGAAGAAACTTTTTCACTGTTTTCATGCATCAAGAAAATGATTAGAGGCTGGGGCAGCTTCTGGCAGGTGTAACTCCCAAAGGGGTCTGTGCCTCCTGGGTTGGTGGCAGCGATGTGTCGGGTAGCACATGGCACTGCAGTGCTCCTCCCAGCCTGTCTCACCGTGCTCCTGCCCAGCTTCTGAGCACTGGCATCTCTGAATCTGCCTTCAAGCTCTTTACTGAAGGTACAAATAATCACCACAAGCTACAGGAATGTGATCTCTTCCCTCCTTTCCTTTCTCTTTGCTGTGATGCATTATAATGAACATTCTGGGGCAGATCAGTAGAAAGCCCCTTAATTTAAGCCTCTGCACTTAAAATATCAAAATTGCAAGTAGGACTGTGTTCCCTGATTTTTGGAAAAAAAACTGTACAATTTTATTTGCAGACTTTACTGCTAGGATCTTCCTGAACTATTTTATTCATTATGTTTCTTCTTTACAATCAGTATTCATTTCACAAGTCAATAACATATGGGATGTATCAATACGCTCAAGTGAAGATGACACATTCATAACTCATACAGCTGTTTTTTCACACCTGAGAAGGAATATAATGCTCCATATCAGTGCTCATCCACAGCTGTACCACATAAATAAAAAACCTAGATCGTGTGGAAAAAGAAACAGTGACTTAAAAGAAAACCCAGCTGCCTAACTGCACATTGCTGCACTCCTTGGAAAGCTAGGAATCTATTAAGCCTGGTTGGGAGAAGTTGTTCTTTTGAGGTTAACTCTTTCTCAGGGAACACTACACTGCTGACTGTGATTGGAAATGAAACGTGTGAAGCACCAGGAGGAGAAACTGCCGTGCCCTGGGCAGGGAGAATCCCTGGGAGCTGTGGTGCATCCCATGACTTTGGAGCATTTTAGACCGGGAGGAAGGGGTTAAAGATTTTCCTGCATAGATTTTGCACTTAACTAAAACTCATTTGTGTCTTTAAGCAGTGCTGTGTGACCCAGCTACGGCTCTCTAGATGAACTCAAAGAGCCAAGACCCACACTCCCCCACAGTCTCTCTTCCCAGAGCAAAGCAAACCAACAGCCTCTTCTGACAAATGCCGAAACCTCCCCTTTCTTGCCACCTCTCCTGTTCCTCAGCATTTCCTCCTCATTAGGAAATGCTCAGACTTAGGAACCTCTGCTCTCCTGGCAGCACTCATCCTGTCCCTGTCTGTGGCAGACGCAGCCAGGTGCCGCAGCAGCCCTGGGGTGGCAGCAGCTCTGCTGTGAGCAGGTGGGCACAGGGGGCACAGTGGCCCCAGAACCCAGCCCCCTCCCAGATCCAGATCTTCAACAATACTCAGTCTCACCTTAATATCATCACCTGATTATTCTGCTTCAGCTTCCTCATGCTGTGTATTTGTGAGAGCTACACAGCAAATTCTAAGTATTTTGTTCAAAGGACATAAATGTGTCAAGATTTTTTAAAATGGTTTCCACTATTTTCTTTTTTTTTTTTTTTTGCCAGCACTATTTGATTTAAAAAAAGATCATCTGTAGAAAGAAAAAAAGGTCTGTCTTTTAAAATATTTACCAATTCCGAGACTTTAGAAGAGAAAGAACTACCTGCTATTTCTCTCAAACTTAGACAGGACCTAAGCTGTATGTTCCTGCAGCAATTATGTAAATAAATGCCCTGACCCCAGAGAAGCACTGGCCTTTGTTGATCATGTTTGTGAACAAATAAAGCAACAAAAAGACAGCACAGTAATGATCACACTTCTGCAGGAACAGACAGAAGGGAATTGGCATTTCCCAAATAGATTAGGAGGGAGCTCAAATTAACATTTTCCAAACTCTTTTTTGGGTATAAAAATAATGGAGGCAAAAATAACTACTAGTAAAATTCATTTACTTAAGGGTTATGAAACTCCTTCCTGTTCCTTGTTCCCAGCTGTCTGCTACAATCTATTGCAGGACTGTGACAGCATTTAGGAGTTTAATGCCCATGGAATAGAAAGTTGTCACAGGTTGATGGGCTCCTGCTGCTAGATAGTGTCCACATCATTAATCATGGACACTTATCTCCTCTGCCTCACAGGAGAGCCATAGTGACACTTGCTCACTGTACAGTGGAGAACACCAAAAACTATAATCTACCGGAGGTAAATTTACCATGAGATTGTGACAAGGACCACAGAGGCGTACAGGCAGCTCAGGGGCACATTTATCAGCCAGTGATGAGGACTCCAGCTGACCTCTGGCCTTACCTGCACATCCCTGCTCCCTCCTGCAGACCCTGCACAGCCACTCGCCCCAGCAGCAGCTGCAGGGAAGCTTGGTCCTTGACTGCCCCTGTGCCAGCACCTCCGTGTGCAGTCTGAGCTGATGGACCAGTAAAAACAACAAGCTTTTGTCTGAACAGACAAGTTTATGTCTGAACAGAAAGGAATTATTTCCTTTGTATTAAACCCAAAACTCTCCCTTACTTCCATTTGACACAGAAGAATTTTGTTGGGAAAAAAAATTAATTGCATTATTTTCTTGAAGACATTTCTGATGTAATTAATTCAAATGAAAAGGAAAGGTCAAGTTCATGCTGCAGTCAAAAGGCAAAAGTGTGTCTAAAAGTAAAAAAATTAGTTGAAATAGTCTGGAAACCCAGATTAGCTGAAGTCCTAAATAGGACTTGAGTTAACAGGTCCATTTAAAAAAGACTATTGTAACTAATGGCTTACAAAATATTCTAAGTGCTGTTAGCGTTTTCTCTTCAAGCTGTCCAACACTGAAGGGAGATAGGGGACACTGCAGTGTCTAACACTGTAGGTAGGCTCTTGATGAAGAGTCAAGTTTGAGATTTGAGAGCTGTGCACAAAAAACAAAGCAAACATCTGAATCACATTCTACAAATACACCAAGAAAAGATGTGAACACATGCACTGTATAATAGTCTGGTTATTTACTACTAGCTGGAACTGGGACAGCAAATACAATATAGTTAAGAAGAAAGAAAATTACCCACTGCTATGACTTATTGAAGGGAAGGTAGATGGCAGTGTACTCTATTACTTGAGATATCTAAATCTTTCTACTTCTACACAAAACAAACATAAATTTAAAACAACTAGATTTGAGTTTGTAGGGACAATTTTCCCATGGGAGGTTAACTATCACCCCTCAAAGCTGTTTTTAGTCAGCTGAAAAAGACTTTTTTTTCAGGTCCTACTTTTCTGTAGGTAACTGATAATTTACCTTGGACATCTCCCTTAACATGAGCCAGGATTTCCATAAGAGCTGGAAAAGTGCTGATGAAAGAAGACATGATTATAAGCAAACAGCCCTCTTGATATTTGCAGCTCACGTCAAAGGGCTGGTCAGTGTTTTCTTTAGTTTCCTTGGAGCAGATTTTGCATTCAAAAGTCAAAAATTGGATATTTTGAGTACCAAAGAGCATCACAACTGATTTTGTAATCTTAGAGGGAATGATATTTTCTTCTCTATTGCTTTTATTTCTTTGTATGATCTGTAATGTATCCCATAAGTAGAAAAATAAACTAATTCTTACTGCTTTGTAAAATTAAAATAAGATGTTAGATGTCAAAACAAAAAAGAACAAATCATTATAAAATATAATTTATAAAATAATCAACAAACAAATAAATAAAAAGTGCTGGATTGTATTCATCATGTTAGACGACTGCTCAAGCAAGTGAAAAGATGAGTACATGGATAAGGATGAAGTACTCTGGAATTATTTTGCTAGAACTCAGTGTTACAAACACCGAAGGTAGGATTTTGATCCCACTGTGGCTTAAAATTGGTGTAATTTTGCTGAGTTAATTTGGCTTTATTGAGACATAACTGAGGTCAGAACTGTATCTTGATGCTGCTGTGAGTGAATAAAGGATGAATCAATATTTAGTTTGTTCTTTCCACGTTTGTGGTTTTTTGATGGCCTGTAACAATGAGACACCAGTGTGCTACTATTATCCTTCATAATGAAAACTTATCTTGAGTTGGACTTTACATTTCAGAACTTCCTTTTGATATTTTCAGATAGTTTCTCTGTAAAGATATGGATACTAATGTTATGTTGAAGGTGAACAATAAGATAATGTTGTAGCTGAGTTGCTGACAAAGTTAACTCATGCAATTTATTTTTTCTCAGTTTTGCCTTCATGAAAATCTTATTTTAAAAATGAAGCAAACCCAGCGATACCACATCACAGAAATAAATGATCCTTTTTCCTTGTTTCCATAAACACTTAACTATTTGTTACATAACATAAAAGAAAAACATGCAAACCAGACACAAAAGAAAGAAGGAAAGAAAGATAAAAAGGAAGTGTATGTTCCTAAGTGATTCTGACCTGATCTGTTATGGTCACTTAGATACAGTGGATATCTCACTCTTTTGTGCCATTGGGTATCTGTACTACAGTATTACACAAATAGAAACATGAGTGACCAGAGATGTCTTTTCCATAGGAAAGATTGAAATATTGGACCAGAAAATCATAATCAATCTGTCGAAAATTCGTGAATGTGTGATTACGAACACATTTTGAGGATACTAGGAAAATTCCAGGCACTTTCAGATTTTCCTGATTTTTCCACTAATTGCAAGATTTCAGATAAGTTGGTCTGCTGCAGGTACACTTGTAACCTCCCCTTATGCAAACACAGTCTAATGACAACTCTCTTGCCACTCTGAAAGATATGCTTTGCACATATTAGTCTATTTTAATGCCAAACATATTGTAAACCTTTATTAGTGATCATGGGTCAGAGTGGAAATGAAACAGAGAGGAGGAATACTTGTTCACCTTGAATTTATTACAGGATTATTAATTTTTCCCATGTTTGAGCCTGTCTCTCATTCATCTGGCAAACACAAATGAAACCTAGAATTAGTGCACATGAATAATTTGGTGTAACCACATACAGGATATGAAAGCAAAGCTCAAGAAGGAAGAATTACTTGATATGAATTCTCCTGGTTTTCTGACAGTTTTTCTGGCCTGATAAGATGTTAAAGTTGTATATTTGCAGTGCACTGTTCTAGTACCATGTGCTCCTATATAATTCCATCCAGTCTCTTAACTTCAAAGAATAGATCTGATTCTTTCTTTCTCATATTTTACTTGGGCTATTTAGTTTACTTTTAGTTATTTTCAATGCTTTTAAATATTAAAATGTGGGATAAACTGGTACCATAATTTAGGACAATTTGGTTTTTTACTGTCTTCTGTGATGCTCCTTTGCTCTGAGGTTTAAGACAGCTGGTGAAAAGCAGAAAAGCCACATTCCTGGAGAAGGAAGAAATGCAAATCTCCATTCCCCTTGGTCCTGTGCAGCATTTCAAACTCTTTATATCATTAGGAATAACCTTTCTTCACCGAGGGCTTTGGCTTGGGACTGTGGCAGCAGGAAGCTTGTTCACTTACTGTCTATTCAATTTTAAAACATATAATTGTGTTTGTTTAATCATGGTCTCTGCTGAGACATGATCTTATGATCCTATAATTTGTTTACCAGACTACCAGGCAATAAAAATCCCAGAGAATTCAGTCCATCTTACGATGCTCACTTGATTTCAACTTTTGAAACTTCACCATTCAGAAGTCACTACCCTTGGCTGTGGTAACAAATCACATGAGTGTTCCAGGTCCACCTCAGCGCAGGATTGCTTAAATTACCTCTTCCCAATGGGTCAAAACATAACTTTTTTAACAGCTACAGCTATTTCAGGGTAAATACGTGAATAAAACTAAAGACTTTGGGGCTTTCAAAGACGCCTGAGAGAATTCAGCATCTTGATTTTATGTCAACTCTACAGGCCTTGAAAACTTCACTTGTGTGTGCTGAAAACCTCATCCTATATTCTTTTAGACACTCACAGTGGTAAGAACATTTTGTATTTGTACAAAATGCCATATGCATATATGGGTACATATTGCACCCACTTAGTGATAGGTATGAGGAAGTGTCTTAAAAACTTAGAAACCACATCATGTTGGATGCATGCAGCCCTCCATAACATCAGTGTTACGTGTTCAAACAGTGAAATTTTATCACAACTTATCTGTCGTTTTCCAGGGAGACAAAGCTCACAATACTCCAATAAAGGTTTATCTCAAGGAATATTGTTCCTTAAGGAATAAAAATTAACATGAAGCACGAGTAATCTGGAAGTTATTTGTGAAACTCAGTCACATTTGCATTTATTCCCCTGTCAATTGATACAGGGCTGTTATGTCATTATTTTAAGTTTGCTGATAATTGAGGGGAAATAAACATAATAATGAAATCACTGCTGGATTGCATTCTGATAGGTGACAAATCAATTCATTTATGATACTTCCTTTGTCATAATGAGGTATTTTATTGTGCAGATGAAACCTCTCAAATTAATAAAACTGTTAAATCCATAAAGTCCTATGTACGAAATAGCACACCATAGAAAAAGTACCAATCATTAAAAGAATAAAACTGATAAACGTTAGCAGGAGAGATCATTTGGGAAAAGAATCTTGCTCTCAAGAGGATGATGCTGTAAGAGTGATACACCATGGTATGAATACATGCTTAGAACACCAGTGTGCATACATCTATAGATGTGTGCCCACAGAGCTATGCACACACTGATGCTGTGACCTCTGTGATCTCTGTTGTATTTGATGAGTTCTGCTGGCAGGTAGCAACTGCACGCTACACAGAAGGAGCCCAGTGAGTCCCAAACAGGGGCATCACAATGTTATTTAATAAAGTTTCTGTGGTGCTTTTGATTTTTAAACAAAATATGATTTAATAAGAAGAAATAAAGCTGTTATTAGGCTCTTCGTAACATGATTTAGCCCAAATGGGATTTTGTAAAACTGCTAAACTTGCGTAAAAAGGAAAGAGCTTAGAGAGACGTAAAAATTATGTAATAATGTATTTTTTCACCCCCCTCCCTCCACCACAGACTGTGTATATCTGCAAATGACTCATTCATGTGGCACAATACACTTCAAGAGGTCATAATGAAGCTGTGACACCAACCACCTTGTCAAAGATATTGCGCAGGTGACCCTGACAAATAGAGAGTACAAAAATCTCTGCAGCAGTGCCCTTCAAATTCATGGCCTCTCTTTAGTGATCCCAGCACTAACAGTCATTTATTTGGTAACACTGAAAAAAACATTTTCCTTTTTTAAGGCACTAAAAAGCAGCATGGTACAAAGCAGGCTGGGCTGAAAATTTTAGGGAATTGACATATCCTAAGGAAACTGAATTATAAATTACTGGAAGACAAAAACTGCCTAGCCAATGGGTCAAGACTAACTTTTAATTAACTATTTAATGCATGTTAATTTTTTTTGCAGTTTGAAGGCTTTCAAAGTGCACAAGGCAATAGTGCTAACTAATATTACAAAGAACAGCTATGTACTTTAAACAACAACAACCAACCATGAACCAAAAAAAAAAAGAAAAAAAACAAACAGAAGGAAAACAGCTTTTAGTTCTTTAATTTCAGAGTTTGGATTGTCAAATGCTCCAATACTCTGTGGTGGGGTTTCAGTTTAGGACTTCTTTTTTAACAAAGGAGTGCATGAATGGACAGATTAAGAGGGGACTGAGGATTCACAAAGCTCATTCAATCCTGGCTGCACTTCACAGTTGAATAAATGACAAAACCTACTGAAACTTGCTCAGCTTCCAAAAGTCGAAATAAAAATCGAAGTTGAGACAGAAATTTCCCAAGATTTCCTGAGAAATCTCCATAGTATTGTATTTCTCAGGTAGCCCTGTCCAGATGACTTGTGCAACCAGCCCCTGAACTCCAGGGTTCAGGGGCTGGCCCAGCTCCGGTGCCGACTCAAAGGAAGAAGGGCAGGGAAGGGCAGGGTGAGGAAGGAGCAGCCTCAGGCTGCTCTCCTGCCCCCTTCCCTTGGAGACCGCAGCAAAGGGTGCTCGGTGTATTCAGAGCAGGAGGGAGGCTCTGCATGCAGCACCTGAGTCTCCTCTGAGGCTGAGGAGCTCCTCAATAAAACCACAGCAGGGTCTGTTGGACCAGCGCCTCTGAACCTTTAAACAGGGTGGGATTTGTCCTATTGCCTTTCAGCTTGTGTGCAACCCCCTATAGTGCAGAGACAGAAATCTGGATGGCAGAGATTCCTGCACTTGTTAGAGGCTTTTTGTGTTCCCTCCTGGATCTGGCATTCTCACACTACTTGTCATGTCACAGGTTTACCTTTTAGGGGCTCTTTGAAACTGTCATGTCCTATTTGACACTGATACATCCCCAAGTCAATGAGCATAAGATGACTAGATAGCAAGAGCTGTATTTTTTGCCATATGCATAAAAATTCCCAGCACTGGCAACTGAGAAAAGACAACACATGTATTAACATCCTGAATAGGCTGTTAGTTTTTTCCCCCCAAACTGGAAACTTTTGCTAGAGCATTAGCAGTTTCACAGTAAGTAAACAACCTGTAGTTTCACAGTGATCAAATGATTACAGCATCAACCCAGCAGTCCTAAAAAAAGTCTTTTAGTACATCATGGGCCGCCAAGACCAAATCTTAATTAAACACAATATATGTTCACTAAATAATGGAACAGCTGAAAGATGAGGAATTTCTATAATAATTTCTTGTTAAATTGATGCTCTGTGAATATGTTTAATAAATTGCCAAAATAATCTCAGCCTAGCTTAAAAGCAGCAGAGGAAAATGTAAACTGCCCTGTGGCACATCTGTTTATGCTGTTGGTATGGGAGGCTTGACTCACTGGGATTCCAGGCACCAATGCCAGCCTGGTTTGAACAGATATAACTCTGTTGAATTTTGAAACAGCAGAAGCACATACAATTCACAATGAAATATGATTCTGTCTCCAAGTGGCACTACAATAATGGAAATATCTTTATTTAGGCATTTAAAAAATTATTGTTATTTTAAATGTTTTTTCCCATGTGTTTACTCCTAATGAGACAGTAGTGGCAATTGCTCTGATTTACTGGAAACTACAGGAACATCTTTTATAAATTCTTCTTGCAAAACCAGTGAGTTAAAAGAATTTAGAGTAGGGGGTTTTACCTGCATCACTTGTGTCAGCGATCTGAAGGGAGGTGACAAATAGGCATATAATGAGACACATGGCTTTATACCTGGCAATCTCACACATAAAAAGAATGTCAAGTGTATTTGACAGAATGAAATGAAACTAAAATGTTAGCATTAATTGCTACTCAGTGCTGTATTACCAGCCCCACAATCCAAATCAATTATGAAGATTTGTATCAGTTGTGAGACCAAAAAAGATTTTGGAAGCCTGTCAACTCTAAGGTGTCATTACTTGATGATGATATGACTGCTCTGGGTTCTGCTCAGAACAAGGAGAGTCACAACCACCCACTTCCAGGACTGCAACCAAAATGGTACAAATGGAGTGTTTTAAAGGAAAGTTGACAGGTATACGGTTAAACATCAGAGGTTTGAACAAAAAGATGTATTTCCACATGGAAATGCAAACCTCAGATTGCTTAGGGGAGCACACCCCACCCTGCCCATCGAAATTAAATGAGGATTACTTCTGTGTGCTGCTCCAGAAGCCACACACAGAAGTGTTTTAAATTTGATTAACAAAATTAAAACACTGAAATATTATATGCTTATTTTTTCCTAATAGTAGATATATTTTAGTACCTTAAAGAAACAGTTGTGTGATGACTTATCAAAGTTTGCTGTGTTGGTCAATTAGTCAAGGAAATAACTCCTCAGTGGTGACAGCAAAGATAAAACCTTACAGCAGAGTAATGTTAGATGAAGAGTACTTCTTTGTCACTGAGAAAAAAATTCCATCTAGAAGCCATGGCATTGGATTTTTGTCACTTCATTCTATCAATAAGATCAAATAATGGTGATTTAGGTAACAAGAAGAAATTTCATGTTAAGGAAGGTAAGTGGATGTGGCTCTTTCCATAGGCCTTCCCACCGTGCTTGCAAAAAGATAGAGAGGACTATACTCAAAGTTCTGCTTTTATTAAGAAAATAAAACCAAAAAGCTTCTTCCATTTTCAAGGGAATAAATTGCTCTCCCTTTGGAAGCACAAAATGCACAAGACTGTCCCGGAAGTGTTGCCTCCACCTTTGTGGTGGGTAGCATCAGTGCGAAACACCTCTGCATCCCTATTGAATTGTTTCATTTGAGAGAAGCCTTTTGCATATACTGAGGAGAAAATATTAAGTAAAACATAATATTTCTGCAAAGCAAATCTGCAGACTGGAAGAAAGATAAAAGCAGAGTTACTCAAAGGCCCAGCAGCCTCTGTCTCTCAGGGTTTCTTTTCCCACTGAGCTGAGCTGTGGTGGAATAGCAGCATGGATGGTAGTCACACTTGTGTTGGGTGTTTGCCTGAAGCATCAAACATCTTCTACTTTGAAACTGCAGCTTACTGCCCAGCATTAAATACAAATAACTGGTTAAATCACACAACCCCAAGTCCTCCTAAGAATAAAATACCTGCGTCCACAGGAGGAGGGAAAGGAGAAGAACCTGTCAATGAAGCATGATTTCCTGAGTTCCAGTGGGTTTTGCTTCTTGGATTTTTGTTGATTTTTAAAAGAAAATTTAATGCAGATGGAAGTATCTGAGTCTAAATATGTCCCATCTTGTGAACACATTTAAGCTATCCCTATCTGTGCCTGATCTAAACTTTATATGAAAAAGAAACAAGCAGTGCCAAATGAATAAAACCTACCACGGGGTGAAAATATCCATTAGAGAAGGTTTCTAATTTTAACTTTTCTTCAAGATCATCAAAGCATGCAATATTCTTTAATGAAAAAATGGCAACTACTTTGTGTTAGTCAAAGTTTACCAAATAAGGATGCACTTTGGAAATGAAAGTATTAATGTCAAAGCTGAATGAAGCACTGTTTTACCATATTTGATTCTTGCCATAGGAAACAGGCTCTTGATTTGCATCTTGGAACTGGCTCATAAACACTTATTCCACCCTTCAGTTATCAGCTTGCAATATTTTACTGATGTTGACACTACATGCTGGAAGACAGGAGCAGCTCAGGAAAGATCACTGAGTGAAGGAACAGTATCCTTCACGTTCCCTAGCACAGAAGTCTACTGTCTGCTTCATCTCCCTTCACCAGCACATAACTGAGGTCAAGAAGATTTAGTACTCCAGAGTGTTTTAGTCAGCCAGAGAAATTTAGTCAGTCAGTTAGAAAAGTTTGGGAAAGAATGAAGTCAAGAGCCATATAACTTATGCTTGGACCCTGTTCAGTGGAAAGAAGGACATGAGCCCATCACATGGAAAAGCCAGGTTAATGTTTATGCATTTTCAGTGGTTTTCCCTCCATATGTAGGCAGTATAAAGATTACTAACATAAGATTTGATTTTTGTCTCTCAAAGCCTCTAAACAGAGTAGCAGTTCAAAATGTTGACTGTGGAGCCCTTGTGATGGCTGGGCTCTGAGTCTCCCACAAACCTTGAGACTTACTGAAAATTGTTTTTTTATTGGACTACATCAAATCCCGTTTTAGCAGAATTTTCTAGTTCTCCTGACACATTTTCTTCTAAACTGCAAATTCACCATTCAAAACCAATTTAAATAGGACATATACAGTAAAATAGTGAAATTGGTAAGAAATGAATGGAAAAAAAGAAGCAATTCCCTTTTTCAATAGCATGAAAATATATAAATGTGCAGAAGTGGAAGTCTTACAATTATGTCTTCCAAACTATATGCGACTCAGTGTAATTAGAGACCCGGTGAGAAACCCTGACCTTTTTAATTCTAGTAGTCAGGGACATAAAATTATGTTCCAACTAAAAAGACTTTCAAATTTACCAAATCTTCATAATGTCTGTTTTTACTTGCATTTCAGAATACCACTACCAAGATGATCACTGCTAACTAGTACTGGTTATCTTTGAAATTTGTCCCATGATCAAGACATCAGCATGTTTGGACACACTAAACAGCATGACACATCTGGCATCCAAGTCAAATTTTCAATCTACTCCCTGCTCCTCCCTTTCCCCACCCCCAAACTATAATCATCTTTCTGAAATTCATATAAAAATTATCAGTGTTCCTATGAAAGATTTTTAATGGTTACCATGTAATTTTTGGATTATATCTCATCTTGCACACTTTCAGAGAATAGTACCAGGTGCTTAAAAAGAGACTTTAGGAGAAAGGCTAAACCCATGTGTCCCACTAACTGTCCTATGATTATGGGGTATTTTGCTAATCAAGAACACATTCATTCACAAGTAATATCTTGTTATATGCTACCTAAAAGAAACATGTTACACATGGTTAATTTTTCAGCTAATAAGCACCTTTTCTGGTTTCTTCAGTAATTCCTAAAGTCCATGGGGCTTCTTTTTGATCACATCTTTGCATTAAGACCAAACCAAACAGGGCAAGTACACAGAAGCAGTCCCTCAGATTTGGCTACTTCTGCCTGCACTGCAAGAGCAGACTCTGAGGCAGGCTGAGCTCTGCCAGCAATCCTGAAGTTTATGGCCTCTCAAGGATGAATGGTGCACTTCAAGGAATAAGATTTAGAAATGCACCCATCATAGCACTGTGAAACAACAGACTGGAAAGATGAATAACAATCTTTGCTCTGGCCTTTATTAAGTCACAAAGGCTTAGTAAAACATTTCTGGGAGAGCAATTACATTTGTCTTTTCCATTAGAGCATTTGAGCCCTGAGCATCCAAGAATCCGATTCTTTGATATCTGCTTCAAAACAAAACTAGTATCTGGTGTTAATATCATTGATAGCATTTGTATGTGTAAAGAAATATGACTTTTACCTTACTTCACACAAAAATCTACAATTTACTGCAATTTTTGATTCTGTAATTTGTAATTGCAACTTGTGGTTGATTTGCATGCTCACAGTCTGCTACTTAAATATTTTCCATTGCATTTTTGGGCATCCTTCATACACAGCAGGTGAAAAAACTCAGTGCAAGCCTATTCCAGTGGGACACCAACAACTGTGGATCCCAGTGCTCCAAGACCCAGCCAAACCTGAGCAGGGCTGGGACCAGTGTTGGAGCAGCACATCCCAGGGGGTGGCTGCTCTGTCCTGGAGCACTCCTCTGCCTTGTTACTGCCTCACATCACCAGCAAGCATTTCATTCCTTCAAGCACCAAGCTGCTTAAGATATATTCCCTCTGAATTTCATGTCTTGTTTGAAAAGATTACTCAAAATCAATGAGGAAGACAGGCTAGGAAAACAAATGTAGCCAAGTAATTTCTTAAGCACGGTTATCTTTACACTGAAGAGAACACCAGGGAGTTACTAATCTTTACAAAACAAAAAGGATCCCTGAGACGTGCTGCTTTTCTTTGCAGCCCTTTAGCTGATATATGAGCCCAAAGCCTGGTCAACACTTAAATCCAGACAGACTCCCTCTTGAATTCTCTGCACTGGCTTGCTGTTTTTCTGGCAAGTTGCAGCGGGTCTGTCTTCAGCCCAGACAGCATCTTGCCTTAAATACATTTTTAATCCTGTTTTGCCACATAGACAGCCTACATAATTTGGACCTTGAGCCTGGGGAAGCAACCCAATAGAATAATTACCCAGTCTTTCCTAAGCAATGTGTCGGGCCAGGCTGTTACAGTAAAATCAATGTTTAGTATCAGCTCCCAGTCTTCACCCCTCCTTCCCCCAGCCTCCAAATCAAGCTAGTTTTTCAATAAAAAGAGGCCCACATAGATTTTCACAGACAGCCAAACAGAGGATTAGAAACCAGAATTTACAAACCAGACCTGGTTTGATACAATAGATACTGACTAGGATGTATGAGCTTTGCTCAGTGTCCTCACTGACTGCTTCTGGTCATTAAAAACACCAGTTCCCAGGAGTATTGGTGCCTTTCCCACTCTGACATATTTCAGTGCAGCTCCTGAGATTCTCCCTTCCAAATCTGTCTGTTCTTATTTCAGCAGGATACAGTATTTATTTACTTCTGGAAGGAAAATTCCTGTTCAAATTGACTGTTGCATTGCATGTCAACAGCATTTCCGTTCGATTCCAAGGGAGAGGAATACATACAAAGAAATTCTGTTAGTTCCAGAAAGAGAGTATTTAAATTCTTTAGAAATAGAAATGCTGAAATAATTTCCATTAAAATGCCCATTGCAAAGTGTTTGATTACAAAAGGCAGATGTAAGAGAAGTTTACCTTTAGGTCAACTAAGTGGCAAAATATGTTGCAAAGTTTTAAGTGATGCCATAGAAAATGGACTGAAAAATGGGTAATGCTGATGTACAATTTATTCGGCAATCTTATCCTATTAACTTTGAAATAATGTTTTTGTGTATAAACAGGACTTTACTGCTTCAGACAACATTTCTTTGTGGATTGAAGTACCTACTACATGGCCTATAATTTGAGGGACTGCTCAAATGCATGCACAATCCCAAAAAGCCTACAAACAACATTTTTGCCTTTTTTCTTTCTACCCAAATGAGCCTACATTTTTTTATCAGTTCTATTCTTGGTATTTATCCAGTTCTTGGTCGAATTCTTTGGCAAGCCCCATAAACAAGAAGAAAAAAGGTGAAATTCAAGATTGCTGCCATATCTCCATTTCTGCTTTTAACATCTCTCTATGTTTCAGAACAGTGATGGTTAGAATAAGCACACAGTACAGCATTATTTTTACTCAACCCACTAGTTATATTCTTTAAAGAAATTAGAGATTGCATTTTCTTGTAACAACAGCACTGTCTAAGATAAATGCTGTAATAATAAAAAATAGCTTCTAGATTAATAAAAATAACTTCCAGATTATCATAATAAAAAAAAAGAAGTTTAAAATCCATTGGAAAATGCAAGTAATTTAAAGACTCTTTTGAAAAACAAGAGCTACTCTGGGCAGATCAGCATTGTATTTATTATTGTAACCATGGAAACAATATAAATTCCCATCTGTTAAGGTATTCGTTTGCTGCCTGCAAATGATGAGTATACTGTACTCAATAGGTGAATGAAATAGTTATAATTTCAATGAGTAGCCAGATATGTAATTTTTCTTCTCTGTAAAACACTGAAGAGAGCTCCTGGATATGATTTAAAGCACTATGAAATGTTTGGAATGAAAGCACAAACCCTGGGAAATTTGCCTGGCTCCAATGCTTTGTGACAAACCAAAAACCTGGACTCTGCCTTTGTGAAGGTTCATACTAAGTTTTGAGAACCTGGGGAGAGAGGGAAAAGGGGAAAAAAAGAAATAAAACCACAAAAACCAAAATGAAATAAACAAAAAACCTTAACAACCAAAAAAGAAAAAAGGCCAAAAAATTGCAAAAAAGAAAAAGGGGGGAAGTAATAACTTTTGTGCCATCACAAGGCAAGCTCAGTCAATCTGGACTGCTTGACTGAGTCCTGCTTCAAGGCTTGGGCTCATGCAGTGTGTGACTACAGCAGAAGTGGCTGCTCCAAACTCTTTGAACTTTCCACATGCTGAGTCCTGGATTGGAGTTGGGGGTTTGAACTCCACAGCTCAATCTGTCTGTGATGGGCTGCAATGAAACAGTTAAACTCAGCACTACAGAAGTGCATTTGATTGTGGAATTCAGGCCTATTTCTGGTTCAAAATTGCACTCAGAAATTCAGCTTTTTATTGCTCCTTCATGGACACTCTTTGAAATATGTGGCACCTTCCAGACATTCAAAAAGGTGTAGATTTTGTCTATCTGACAAAGATAGACTGTGTTCATCTGACTCTTTTGTCCTAAGGGAGCCAGAACCTAAAAGATAAGGAAGCTGACAGAACTAAAGGAAGAAAAGAGAAAAAAAAAAGTTTATGACAGTTTCTAAATTCTATATAAGTCTAAAAGTTTCTTTGACAGATATTCCTGGCAACCTTTGGGATTTTGCAAATAAACTTATTATAATACAGGTGCAATATCAGAAAAATAGAGGAATTCAGAAAGAAGCCCAGATCTGTTATATAATAATCCTTCTGACTCTCTGTATATCATCATTTTTTATAGAGTGAAACAGCGATACAGGAAGGTGGCTTTTCCTGGACAGGACTTTTTTCTTTGAATGTTTGAAAAGGTTGCTATCCAAGTGATCAACAGCCTAAGCTTTGAAATACAGTATTTTTACTCCAGAGGAAAATCCATGTTGTCAGCAATGACTCTGAAATGATCAGAAGATGAAAATATTAAGAATGTCTGAAAAATGTATTGACTGATAAATTTTTTTCCTTTTCATAATATCCCCAATTAGACTTAGTATTAAAAAACTACTTTAATTATATTGTGAGATGTTATGTACTGTTGTCTTAAAGAGCATTTTTAGTTAATGAAATGAATGTCAACAAACTTGAAATTAAAAATGTAGTTGAAAAGTAAGGATGCAAAAATTATACATTTGTTACATGTAAAGCCTCTTTCTATGTGTTTTCCAATCAAAGAGCCTGACAGTGAAGTCTTAGGATGACAGCAGGTAGTCCCATGAAAAAATCCCAAGTATAGACTTGCAAACTGCAATTGGTTCTGCTTTTCAGATCAAAAGAGTTATCAATAGTGATTGGAAGTGACAAATATTTTTGGTAAAAATTTCCAGCATGGAAAGAAAATGGATTGGTGTTCAGAAATTTAGGAGAGCCTGCACAGCCAGAATCTATGGAAAAAAACCACAATAATTGGATTTTGGGATAGTGTGTGGGATCTGAAAAGCCATTTGAATATTAGCATGCATTAAAAATTTAAGGGTTATTAATCTTTTAATTTAAGGGTTGTTTGAAAAATCTTTCTGCTTGCTCTTGCTGTGGTTTTAGTCCCTGTATATTTACAGATCTTGGGAATCTAAAAATAGCTGGAGGGAAAGGATTGAAAGGAAAAGGCCAGAGGAGTGCTGAAATACACACCCAGATTTAAAGTTAGAGCAGGACTTAAATTTAGAGGATCCTCTCTGAGCAGGTAACTTTGAGAGTCATCTACATCATAACAAGCCAGAGAGTACACCAAGATCCTGCTGGATTTGGCCTCACACATAAGCTATTAGGTTAGACAACATTTGCCTTAAATAATTGTCAAAATTTTCACAGAACATCTTTTCAGAATTTGCTGAGCATCTATTTGTACATTCTCTGTGAATGCAAATGGTACTCATGTTAATGTGCAGTTTAATGTAGCAAGATGCATTTGGGGAGCAGCAGCAGATTTTGTGGGCATATTTAAGAATGTTAATTTGAAAATGTGTGCTATAAACTTTGACAATTTTGGAATACACCCTAGAGAACTCTCAAGTGGCAAACATACAACACCTACTCAAAAAAGAAAGAAAAATAAGGAGAGCATCAACTCCATTATAGGCAAGCAAGCAGAGCAGAACAGGAAAATTACCAGGAGGAATTTTACAAGACTGAATACCAGAATGCCTTGAAAGCCATCACCAACCTTCCAGACACGACTGATTTATTGTCTGTGGAAGGACATGCTTAATTAACATAGAGGGAGGTTTTCTTTCCAGTGATAACTGCGACAGTAAACACAGACCCAATACACTTTAGATTTTGATTTTCAAGAAGCATCTGATATTCAGTTTCATATCAGAGATTGCTGGCTTTGGCACTGAGACATTAGGAAAGGTACAAGTCACCTGCTAGGCAGGGAGCTGTATTTAGTAGCATCTTTCTTGATGGAAATTCACAGAAAGAGGATCTAAGCATGGCTCCCCTCTCTTTGGAATAAATAGTAGTGATTCAGTCAAAGAATGACACCATGAGCTATGAACTATGAGCTAATGACTACATTAATGTTAAAAGAAAACAATTTGTGTCCCAGAATAATCTCACCATGTTGTACCAGGAGGGCAAACATGGCAGACTCAATGTTTGATATACTCCCTTCACTGAAAAATACTCATGCATTTTAAAAGATGAACAAGCACAAAACTTGTTGAGTTGCAGAGATTGAAAAAGACAGTCCAGGTAAATACCAAAGGTAGAATTAAAATACAGAGAGGTTTTTCTGAGAAGTCCCACGTATTCTTCTTAGAATCAGTGTACCATCAGCATAGCTGCAAACTAGAGACCAGATCCGGGCTCATTTGTCACATTAGCAGTGCAGACCTGCCAAATCCTTTCTTTCACCAAGACCACCAAACCCTTTCTTTCACCACTTTAGAAATCTTTAAGTATATGACTGCTAGATATAAGTAATAAAATTTTTCTTCAAAGTAACTAGAAAGAGAAAATCCCTTCTCAGACTATGAAAAAAAGGATTATACAAGAGGCAAAGCCTTTTGTCTTGACTGCTCTGATAATGTGTTCTAATATTTTTTTAGATTTTATAAAACACAGGCATTGTGTCTTAAATATTTGTTACTAGTAAAAAAAAATTATTTAATTTTATAACAGAAAGTCTGGCTGCCTTAAAAATAATGCCCACCTTAAACAAAAATATATTTATAAATCACTAGTATGAAATATCTTCTGGAGATTTTATAACTTGTAGGAATTCTCCCAAGGATTCTTGTTCTTAGAGTAACTGTTTTCTGTGCATAGCTAGGTTATTGTTTCAGTAAACTCTTTTCTCATTTTTGTTCCTTTGGTGTTATAGGCTATTCTCATCTTTCAGGGGATTCTGAACAAAGATAGAATTTGAGGTCAGAGATTTTTATTTTTAATTTTGTTAATATTACAATAATTTAATTTATCTTCTGCTTCTTTGTTTCAGAGATTCAGACTGGATTTTCTCTCTCCCAATATCCATAGAAGAAGGGAAAGGACAAGGTATTACACTGCAATACAGAAGAGTTTGTTAGAGGTGAAAGATACTCTCTCGTGCCTCTGGAAGTCTCTCATTTTTGCATTCTAATGTAAAGATAAAGTCCTCTCTCAAATCCAAATCTAAGGCACAGAGACTCTAAGCAAACTACAAGGAAATGAAACAAAAATATTCTTGGGTTCTCTATGAGCTGAGGTCAGGAGAACTGGCAGAGCTTGTGCTGACTGATGGTATTTCTCTGTTGGGCTTGGCTCTCTGATAAAAGTGGCCACCACTCCTTCCACCCTTCCCAAGGATCTATTGCATGTTCCCCTTACTAACTGGCAGAGAAATTAGAAGTTTTGGTGATCCTGAACTAAGGGGGTGTGTGTAATCTCTATTCTTCTTGCACAACAATAAAGAAGTGTAGGCTAACATACCTTCACAGCACCATAAAGCATTACACAACCCCAAAATATTACCTTGCTGTCAAAATCAATAGCTAAACTGTTTCTGATTTCACAGCTAGCATAGCTTCTGTTTAAGTCTTGTATTGTTCACTACTGCAAGATGCTTATGTGTCCTTCTAATAGCTCTGTGAAATGCTTGGAAAAAGCATTTGCTGTTGGTCATGATCACTGAACGGGTTTTTGCTAAAAGTAGATGTAGCAGCCACCTGAGGCTCCCAGCACCTGGGGAAATACTCTGTACTATGACAAGTTGCTGAAGAAGCAAGATAGGATTACAGCTTTCAAAAGACAACTACACACATCCAAGCAGCCACTCCAGTGTGTGCATGAAATTGCATAAGCTCTGTATCTGCCATGTCTCTCCTGCACCTTGACCATAGCAAAAAGTTGAATTGCCTCTTCATGGAGGCCAGAGAGCTGAATGTTTATTTGGACCCTGAGGGGTAGAATCAATAGGATTCATTTAGCAGCTAAAGAATTTCAGCTCTTGACTGTTCTAGTTTATGGTGCGTAGCCCCTAACAGCACTGAGTAGCTTTATTTAACATGACGGTAACACACATTAGAGGCTACAGGGAAAGGTGTCAGAGAGGTATTTCTGGATAAACCCAAATGTCCTGACAGCCAGAATGTTCCTCTGAACTGCTAGAGAAGAAATAGGACGAGCCTAGGCAAAGCTGAGTCCCTACCAAATGTATTATAGTTTTTAAAATCCCAGTAAGAATTACGTGCTATGATATCACTCAGATGGACTTGTGTGGCATGGTACCCAAAAGCAAAATGCAGGAAGAATGGAAGGAACTGATGTGATACCCCCATCCTAAGAGGAAGGGGTCTGTCAAGGGTGCTCTGCAGCACCTCCTGAACTCTACCAAGTTCCTAGCTGTGGAACAAGAGGGTAAAAATGGGGATCTACTGCTGGTTTTGCTTATCCCATAAAGTACATGGCAGTGGGTCATTACCAGAGTAAAGCTAGAATTCAATATTTGCTTTGCATTACAAATTTAGGAGAGTGCCAGGTGTCTGATAATAAAGTTAAAGGGCTCAAAAAGTCAACTGGATTTTTGCAGATAGACAAGTAATTATGAAGGCCAGAAAATATGAGAAATATAGCTTCTGTCAGGAGGGAAACTCCAAAATATAAATGCTATAAGCAGATCTCCTGTATGCATTCTGGTAGGTTCAAATCAAGAGATTTACCTGCCATGATCTCATGCTTTAAACTCTGATGTTCCCAGTGGAGAAACACTCAAAAATTCACTAGTCTGACATGAAAATTCACCTTGAAAGTTCAAATGTATGAGAAACAGCTACCACAGGAGGGAAACTGGAGAGATTTAACACTAGGTAGCAAATCAAACGACTTAGGAACTCAAAACCAGAAAATGATTTCTGATGTCTCCTAGCCTGTGAATGGCACTAATTATCTTCTATTCCAGTTGGGAGATATTGATGGTAGACAGTGGTGCCACTGAGGCTGACATCTGTACTGTATTTGTTTATCAGTGCAGAGTCAAATGAAAAATACTTACCAAAAAACCTAAAGCCCAATCAATCTCCCAGAAATCTAGTAGTTTTTACCCTTCCCAAGGTTTTAGGACAATGAATCCAGCAAATTCAACAAGTGCCCCTGCAACAGGTAAGTTGTATCTTAGAAAAACACCACAGTAATATAGATAGCACATATGGTGTAGATAGAGCCCTAGCCTAGACAGCAGTGGGTAGCAGGAGGCCAACAAGCAGAGAAGCAACAGCTCCTTTATTGTCCTTCGTGACTATTGAAAGAAAAGGTTGCCAAAGCTTTCAGAAAAGACCAGAACTGTATCAAGTTGTGACAGAGAACCCTGAGCACTCCTATTATGCCTCCTGCAAGAGGTGCATTTGCCATGCAAGGGCAGTACATGGACTGATTATTCTGCTTATGCTTGTGAGAGACATAAAAAAGGACCAGAATTTTGAAGGTATTGTAAAGCAGGAAGGTAGAAGGTGATGATGTTCAGCTAAAGAACACAATCATTCATACAGAGCAGACTTTTTCCCTTTAGACAAGGCCTGAGTAAAATCTCTCATGCGCACATTATCTGTACAATATTTCACATTCCTTTAAAAGTGCCCAGGAAGACATGCATGTACTTCCTCCTTTCTGTAACACTTCGGGGACCACTGCTTGTCACTAATGGGGATCATTCCTGCCCTTGTAGGGATAGATTCTGTTGCAGCACTCTGAAGTGATGAGCTAATGCATCCCCTTCCTGACATACAAGAAAGAAAGAATGAAGTAATAATTACTTGGAGTTACAAATGACTAGAAGTAGTCTCCACAACAACTTCCTCTTGCTAAGTTTTGAAGCATTGAACTTTCCTTGTCTGTTGCCCAACTATATCATCAAAAATTATAATGTGCCTTCCTTTGAGAGAAAAATGAAAGAGCATGACCTCATGTTATTTCAGAAACAAGATGGGGTTTTTTTGCATGTATTTCATAATGAAAATCCCTAGTCTTACTCCCACGCTGTAAACAATACATCTACTACTGCCCTATAATTTCTGTATCATTGTGAATAGCAACAATTTTACATAATTAAAATAAGCAGTGATATTTCTCAGGCTCTTGCACTCCAAGGAAACACATTCTTTTGAGTAGCTCAAAGCTTTAAACAGAGGCAGGGAAAACACAGGTGATTAACATGTAAGGCACAGAAGAGTATGGGATCAAGTCCCTTGGAGTTGCTGAGTGCTGCAGCTCCCTCAGTAGCCCTGAGTTAGATACTGGAGAGGCATCTGCTGCAGTTTGCTCCTTCTGTTTTATCCTGTTAGTACAGGAGAGAGTTACCACATTGTGAGAAATATGGTCCATTCCCAGCTACGTCTTCAGGCCAAGGATATTCAGGGGACAGTGTAATTGCTTTGCACGTGGGATCTAGAAACTGTGCTCTAATCAATCACTGATGGTTGGAAATGCTGTGGAGTTTAAGGACTGTAACTGCTCATCCATCTCATTTAGGTGCAGCTCAAAACTCACTTGTTTTGTTGTGAAATGTACCATTCAAAAAACAGATTAAATTCTTAAGTGTAGATGGAATTTTTAGCAAAAAAGATGACTATCTAGATTATTCTGCTACTCTGTCTGCATGGTGGTATGATTTAATAAATGTAAACTAAAGCTGTGGCTTTCTTGTTATTAGGAACATTAAATTAATTAAAATAAAGTTAAGATTGTAATTGTGATGCTTGTTTGAATGAAGAAATTGAAAATTCTGTGGCCTATCAAAGTTGGACAGAAAAACACAATTGTATTGCCCACAAAAAAAACCTTCTGATATGATGAAAGCTGATGATGATTTTCAGTAAGAAAAATGATGCAGACAGGGTAGCTCAGAGTCCATCAGGGATGCTTTTTACATAGCAGAAGTTACAGAAATATTTTTCCCCCAATTTACACTGTATCCTGAAATTTGAACATGAAGCTTTTGTTATTGGAAAATTATTATTAATTAATAAAATATTATGTGTTTTGTTGTTTTCTTTTTAACTGAACACATCCAAGCATTATGATTTATAGGGATAACTTTTTTAGATATGTTTGTGACATTTTAACATCCTTTTTGCTATAAGGCTATGGACACATGAAAAAAAATTACAAAAAAGAAAAACTAATTTTCAGTAGGTTTCCTTTGAGCATTCTCTGTGTTTTATAGGGTACTACTAAATCTGTGGAACAAACTGTGAGGTCCAATTAATTTCTATTTCTGTCTTTTGAATTTCCTCCAATTAAAATTTACCATCAGTAGCTTAAATCTATTGTCCTATTAGTGCTTCATTAATCCAACATGGATCTAATTTTGAGCCTATGCTTACTCCTTATTGGCCCAAGGAAGATATTTAACAAGGTTTGGGAACAGGAAGAGAAGGTGTATTACTGACAAAATTTATTACCAACTTTTCTCAGAAACAATTTCTTAGACCATTTATTTTGGCTCCACAGTTATTTTTGAGGGTAAATCTCCCTGTGGAATTTGAAATACATTTCTTAGACTGAAACAACAAGACTGCTGATTGTCTCAAGTGGAGCTTCCCATTCTGTGCAGTTATCCACAGAATCAAAACCAGTCCATTACAAATGCCCTCACATTTCAGGTCTCACAGCACAGTACTATTCTTTCACTGGTCTAAGCCTGTTTGAAGGATTTTTTTTTGTTAACAAAAAATCTCATTTGACCGTATTTCAGGAAGGTTTCCTGAATGTTTTTTTCTTTTCTTATATCAAATACCTTAGAATTATATCAGAATGCTCCAAAATCAATGAGAAGGTAGACTGAACACTGTTTATCCAGCACAGCAAGAAGAATGTTGAAAGGATGATGACTACTTCTTCATCCAATATGTGAATTCAATGCATAAAGTGGCCATTGCATAACCTGGGTATTCCATTTTAATTCCAGAGTTAATTGACATTGAGCATTAAGAATTTAAACATGGTAATTTTAAACACAGTAAATTTGTAGCTATTTAGTAGAGATCTCAGTGTCTGCTTTGTATCTTCCTTACTAGACCCTCACAGGAATTTGAGAAGAATTTTACTGTCCAGAGTAGGTTATCTCTGCATCTTTTCTCTTTCCCTTCTTCTCCTTGGAAGTCCTCAGCACGAAAAAGAAAAGGCCTCTTGCTCCCCAGATACTTGTGACTTTGGGTTTGGAAACTAGGTTAACTAGAGAAGAATTTCTCTTTGAGACGGGTGTACAATATCTTCAGCTCTGGGATCTGAATTCCTTAGGATTTAAGTTTGCACCAATGGTTTACAACAGTGGTGAATTACCTGGAGTCCCTTGACTACCTTTGCTCAGTCTTTACTTTTGATTTTCTCAGGGGCAAACAGAAGACTCCCAAAGCACTTGCCAAAGCCTCTTTTCAAACAATTGCCCAACTTCTTCCTTCTGCTTCCATGGGACCACCTCTGTCTCAGTTGCTGCAGCCCTGTTCTGCACTGCACCCACTCTGATTTCATGGTCAGCAGGCAATAACAAAGTGGATACAGCTGACAGAGTATTTCTCTTTCGCCTCCCCATCTCATGAGGACATTTCATGAATAATATTCACTGCCAAAGGTACAACCACACTAAGTCTTGTACTGGGAAATGAACAGCAAGTGCTGCTACAGATGGCCTTAGCTCCTTAGCAATCACTGGTGCACGTGCTGACAAGTGTTATGATTCATTTTGAGTGCCTGGTTAAGGCAGGTCACTTATTGACAGGGGACAGAAAAAGCAATATCTTAACATTCTACCACATGGAAGAAGTAAAGAATTAAACAAGAAAGGCAACCACATTTCTCTACCAAAAATTCTTGAGCAAACACATGGACATGATCCCTTGCGAAAGGTCAGGGAAGGCTACTCAGTGATATATTTCCAAAGTGGATGGTTCATTTAAAAGATTCAGTCTAATTTCTGTTAGCAAATCCTCTTACATAAGCAACACATATTTTAAAAGTGCTTTGGGATTTAGGTATTCCTCAGTTTCATGGCTCCCATTTTGGTGAGCTTTTGAAGAAACTAAAATTTTTTAGAAAAAACATTTTTTCAGCACTTTCTGTAAAAAAATGGGTCACTGTCTCTCTGTCAGCCTGGGAGTACCAAAACAGAGCTTGGAACTCCCTACACCAGGCAGTTCTGCAAATGGTGTCATTTGAAACAGTGGTTCCCAAGGAGCAAAGTGTGATCCCATTGCAGATCTTTGGGTATATTACACAGGAGATGTGTGGAGCTCCCAGACCTCACATCCAGAGCCGTGACCTGACAGACTTGGGGCTGGCAAGGACAGGAGCTATGGATTGAGTCAAATCCATGTCAGCAGGGTGGGGGAACACCGAACCTATTGTAGAACCAGTGCCTTCTCCAGAAAGTTAGGAACCATTGACTGAGGGGCTCACTCCTTCCCTCCTTGAAGTTGCTGAAAATGTCACCATTCGTAAGAGGAGTTATATTTGTAGTTCAGTTACCTAACTTTGAATGTGTAGTAGCATTTCTTTTCCCCCCACAGCAAAAAGAGTTAGCTCCATTATTACATTTTACCATTTGACAGCACTCTGGTAAAGAATGCTCAAAAGTAAAAATAGGAAGACTTTTAACCAGAATATTGATTTACAGTTCCTGAGTGATATGTAACCTAATGCACATAAAAATAAAATCCTATATATTGCCTTATTTTTAAAAAAATTAACTATCTCCATAGCTGTAAGCGAGAGAAATTAATTGTGCCTGGCCTTACATCATGCTCAATGTGTACTGATGCAAACGCACCCTATTTTAATTCCTCTGAATGTTAATAATGGAGCAAATGAGCACTAGATTATGTTATACAAAAGCAATGGAAGTAATTAAACTTCATTTAATAAAATCGGGGATACAGAAGCATTACTGACTTATACTCCTCCTCTGCAGGGAGTGGAAGACATGTTGGTACACAGGAGCCTGAGAACCACTGAGATGAGAGCAGTGTAAATACATAAACAGGAATGCTAAGGTAAGTAGTGTATCATATATGAAAAGTCTTAGAGTGAAAGCCCCAGGCTACAATAAATTATTTACTTTAAAGCACCAGGAAATAGTACCATCTCAGGCAAATGACAGCAAAAATATCTTCCATCCTCTGAGAGGCAAAGCATCAGCACTGAATTACTTTGAAAGTGCAAAGCTGGTTAAATGTAGTACTGACAGTGTTAGAGAAAAAAATGCTTGAACTGTGAATGGTTGTTCACTTCGTACAGCCTTCTGTCCCTCTCTAAATTTATATTCACAAAGAGCATTGTGTTTGTACAACTCGTGTCTGGAATCACTGTTAGCTCTCTGAATGCTCTCATTTGGACACAAAACCATATATTCCTGGGTATTTTCTTTTTTTAAGTGTACAAACTTTTTGATGTTTATCTCAGCTCAAGTTTCATCTGCCTTTTCACCTTGGGTATATTATAAAAGGCAAACAAATATTTACCAGCATAGCAGAAGGGATTTGTCCTGAATTTAGCTATGTCCATATCCAGCACTTTCTAAAAAAAATTGGAGTGACATAAACTGAGCATAAAATATCTGTTGCACAGTAAGTGATAGCTGTGGTATGTGATGAGGCTTTATGGGATTTTCTTGAAAAAAAGGCTTTTATGAAAATTAAATGTTGGTATTACTGCTCATAAACTCTTGCAGAAATATAAATACATTAGGCATAGATGTGACCATTAAGAATATGTATTGAGACTGTGACATACATCAGTGCTTTGTGTTACAAGCATCAATAATAGACAATAATAAATTTTCACTTCTGCCAAATCGCTCAGGGCTCTCTGCAGCATGGATATATTAGAAATACTGCTGCTCATTAGATAAAATAAACAACTTGAAGGCCAGTGGCTGGAGTCTGACCCCAGCTTCACAGGCCAATTTGGGGCAATGCCTTCTGCTCCCAAGGAGATACTTTTGGTTTGCATCGCTGTGCCCAAGATCAATATCTGTCCCCACAAGTACAGCAAAGGGTGATTTTCCTTCACTTGATGTGCAAAGAAAAAGGGGTCATGCTAGGAACACTGTTCTCTTGAGGAAAGACAACAGCACAATAAAAAAAAAAGGTAACAGCAGAGAAATGTTCAATCAATCCTGGAGCATTAAGGTGGCACATCAATTTGTGCAGCACTAGTTGTCACTGTGTGCATGCTGGCATTGCTGCCCTTGTTTACCCAAAGAGATTTTACTTATTTTGTGAGCAACAAAAATCTCCCACAGTAACTATGCCCTCCTTCTCCACTGTGAGAAAGCTTTATTATTATTTTTGTGACAAGAGAGATCTATTTCAAGCTTAAGGCAGGTTGGATAAAAGCAAAGAGTTCAATCAATAGCAGGATCCCTTTCCCACTTATATTAAAGAATGATTGAAGAGGAGTTAAAGACAGGTTGGTAAAGACAATTTCAGCAGTATCACTGAACTGCTGAGACACAAAGCTTGGCTCTTTTACCTTCCTTTGACCAGGAATTGAATATCTTTGATTTTGTCAGATATGCAGTGCAGGAAACAAGATTGTGGAGGTGCTCTCAGATTTACATCAGTGTGATTGTGATCTGTATTATTATCAGGATAGTGTTTTATATTGCTGTGCTTCTGTAATTCCCGTTGAAGGGCATCTGTTTGAGGTACAGTAAATAGTACCTGTTTTGAGAAGCTCTTTACATTTGTTCACTTGAAATATTGATGACTGTTTTAAGCTTGTGTAATAGCATATCATATTTCACGAAAGTATTGCAAAACTTCATGAATTGAAGTATTGAATACTTCATGAAAGTATTGCAAAACTGCTCATCCACAAAACTGCATAAAGTGATACTCAAGGTAAAGACTGCAGAGGCTTTTAAGAGCACCAAGAGTTGGTGCCACTGGTGTGACTCACCTCAGAACCTCCTTGCTGAAGTTTTCCTCACACATTGTCCTTGACTCTGCCCTGGTGGTGCATGAAGCACCCACTGCCTGGAGAAGTTCTCCAGTTCAGCCTAACATAGAAACAAAGGGCGCAATGTTGGAACAAAGGAACACATATTTAGTCTGAACTGTAGAATTCTGTGTTTCTGTAGGTTTAGCACTAACATCCATTCTTCTACCTAATTTTTAACTTGTGATGCTACATGTACAACTCGGTATTTCAGACATATTGAAACAGTGGGTGGTTTTACAGACCATATGTGCTGTAATCTCTAGACACATCGCAGCATGTTAAAGATGGAGAATCAGATGCAGTCCTCAGATTGAATTTTTGGTTCCCTTGTTTTGTGGGTTTTTAACAGATTCACCATAAAGTTAATTGAATTCCACTTTCATTCGGATTTAAGCAGATGTGTAAGTAAGAACTTTTCATGGAATTTGTTGTGACTTGAAGTGAAAGGTGAGATAGCCAGCAAAGAATTGTTTATAATTCAGTGAGAATCAGGATTAAACAAGTGACTTGTTCTTAATTTACTTGGAAAGTTTCAAAGTCACCCTCCTCTTCCATGTTGTGCAACATCAGAATACAGGATGCTTAGCAGATACTATTAATTTCTAGTTTTGTGCACTCTGGCATGCACGATTGGCTCATGAAGTAATGACTGTTTTAGACCACGATGTAGAAAGAAATGAGTATTACTGTGAAACCTTAGCCAATTTTAGAAGTAGTCTGTAGCCAAATCTTTCTTGAATTTTTTCATGAGAATCTCAGCTTGATTTTAAAGCATTAACAACGTTAAGAACTTCACATATGTTTTAGAGAACCAGCTGAAGTGTGCAGGGTTCTCTGCATGGATCCTAGCTCATTTATTTTCATGTTTGTCTGCATGTAGTTATAGAGGATGCTCTTTTTCATAGTTTGATTTTTTATAATGTTTATTAAAAAAATAATTGATGATTAGTCAAATATTTTAAAATACCTTTTCGCTATCTCCACAGATTTAAAGATGGTATCTCTGAGGATTTAAAAAGACCCATGCATAAACCCTCTGTTGGAAATCAAGCTCATCCAAAAACAATTTTTCAAAACTGTTTCCCATCACAATTTCATTATATCAGGCATGTCAATGCCATGCAGATATAGCTCCAGTCTCTGCCCCAGACTGACTTGGATGCTAATGCTGTATTTTTGCCCTGTATTTTTGTTCCATTTTCATAATCTCTACTCAATCTAAAGAGTTCTTTTCTTCATGTCCAAAGAGCTGTTTCCAGAGGACATTTCTAGTGTGGTTAAACAAGGCTTAGAAGAACATATTTACCTCTTAATTTAACCAAGGGCTACAAATATTAAAAGGAAGTGAATTTCAGATGAAGTAAGACAAAACCAGAAAGCTTCAAGGTTATACCATAAAATTATAACCTGGGCAGATTGCAGAAATTAGATTTTCCTGATCTAGATAAGTGTTTAGAAGCACAATCACTACCTGTTTGTACCAGACCATAACAATTGAAGGTCTGAAACAAAAGCTAAACAATTTCAGTTAATACAAACTCTGCAGGAAAAATTTGCAAGCACAGGTTTGAAATGTACACTTAGAATATTGCTCATTTAATGTTTTATATCCAATGGCACCACGGTAGTGTTAAAATTTATGTCTCGGCTGGATTGGGGTGATCCCTCAAAACCTTCACTTATACCTGTCTCTCAGTAAAATTATAAATTTCCCAATGTCTTTTGGTAGTGGCCTGTCAAATTACTGATACTCTTTATAGTGTCTTTATATGATTACCAATGCAGTCTTTTGAATGAGGAAATTACACTATGGGGATGTAGCAAATCTGGGGCTCCTGGCTTGTGGTAGATGACTAAAATGTATGTTTGAACAAAATTGACAGTGAGCATACTGTAGAAAGCACTCAGCTTTAGTTTCAAGACCTTCCATACCCTCCATTCCAAAACATCTACAAAGTAAGGCAGAGGATATTAATGGTATACTGCTGAGACAAGACATGCCCAGCATATTATGCATAAAATGCAGTTTATTAAACATGACCTCTGGTAAGAGCTCTGCTGCAGAGTTCATTATTTATTACGAAAACCCAACCCAAGCAACCAGAATCCCAAGCCACCCACACCTTCATGATCAATACCTTTCATTTCATTAACTGCCCTGGATGAATATAAACACAGGAAAAAATTAAACCGAGTATAGCACACCTGAACAATGTTACATGGCCACCACTGTAACACCATCAATGGTGCTCCTACAGGAGGGCTGAGAGGAAGAGTCTAACTTGAATCCTTTAATTAAGATTTCAGAGGGCTGTCAGCTGAGCTGGTGTTTTACACTGAACCAGACCACCTATTTCCTGCTAGGTCACAACCACATGCAGATATTCATAGACAGAGATTTGATGCTGCTGTTCCAATCTTCAAGTAGTGCTACTAAATAGAACTCTTAAATTGTGTATTACTAGTAAAGACTCTGTGTTCTGATGCTGCAACTCACTGAAAGACACACACATGCAGATAGCATCCACCTAGTTAGCACTGTGAAAGAGGTGCAAAAATGCTTATCAAATCTGCATATGCAAAGCAGCAATCTAGCCAGAGCCATTTCTCCCCAGCTTAAACAGTTGTAAGGCATCAACAAACTCGGTGTGCAGGCAGCGCTTAGCCATTTGTGAGCCCACAAGACTTTTGTGGACCAGTGTTATTTACAGAAGCTACAGGAGAATTTTGCTGAATGCACACATTTGAGCAAGGCACTTCATGGATATTCTGTATAGGAGATAATTTCCCTAATCACGCGAGAACACTTAGAGGAAAATGCACATTTATATCCAGTGAGATGAACTGGCAGAGCTCCCTCCCCCATGCTGCACCCCAAGAGATGTGGGAAGCCATATAACCAGAGAGGAACATTCCTTCCCCCAGCAACACAACCATCCAACTTCGGAAGTTATACAGGGTGCCTGCCAGCTTTAAGTTGGCCCAAGTTACCTAAACTTCATCTGAAATTGCTATCATAAGAAGACTGGCTCCTCTCTCCACCCTTATCTGCCCAAAACAGGTTCCCCTCATGATCTTATAACATTATAGCAATATAAAGTATAACTAGTTAAGGCAATGGTCTTGGTTTCAAATGTTATTTCATTTTAATATATGACAACTTCTGTGTGGAAATACTTCTCCTTCCTTTCCCCCCCCCTTTCATTAGACAGACTCTTAAAGTAGATTCTGGGTCTTAAATTAGTAAAATTTGTTTCTCTAGAGATGTAAGTAAAACTACTTTTTGAAACCAGAGGAGTTAAATCAGCAAAACCCCATAAGGATACTTTTATTTTAAGCCAAATACTTTAGGAATTGTTTTCAGCTAAGGTAAAATATGCTACTCTTACAGTACAATCTAGGGGATATACATCTGTTGAAACAATTCCACAGAAAAATGTAAAATGCAGATGGATAAAGCAATAGATGAGTCCTTAGTGCAGTTATTTTCATGTCTCCCAATGTTGGTTCAGGTGGTTTCTCACAGTGTAACTCTTGTTCCAGAGTACATAAGGATGTAGAAGCTTTTATTGTGGTGATGGGAAACCAAAGGAAAGAAGCCAGCTAAAGAAGATTCAAGAGGAAAGAAAATAATTTCAGGAAAAAACTTAGGCTAAGGGTTGTGTGGTTGCCCCCATTATGTTTAAACATTTGTCTGCCATGTGGGAATTTGAGAAAAGGAAGTTTCACTTACAGCATGAAATAGAAACGTAAATTGTGAACGATGTCCATTGTAAAGTGGGCCCATTCATTACACTTGTGGCTATTAACTTTGTAAGTGCCAGCAGCACATTGAGAAAATGTGTGGAGAAAGACCATTCCCTCCAGAGCTGTGTCTCAGGGCTCAGCGGTGAGCTTCTGAGCCCCACCAATCCGACACTTCGACAGAAACAGACATGGGTGGGTTTGAGGACTTGCCCTTGCCAACTGGTGCTGGAACTCAGAAATAACACATCAAAAATATGGACTGAAAAACTGAGAAAAAGGAGTAAGAGCAAAGAAAAATCCTACTAATACCCTATACTTGCTCATACATGCAGCATGGTAATGACATTAGATGCTATAGATGAAGAAAGGTACATATACATACATCCATGAGTTTGTGGAGAGAGATATATTTAGTCTAAGTTGAAGATGTAAAGTTTTAGGAGGACCCAGAAGCCCACAGTCAGGAAAGCACTATAGCTTTTAAGTTTAAATATGTGTTCTAATGATCAATATTTAGCAAAGCTTACTGCAACACACGGGGAGCCCCAGTGGTGCTAACACAGACTTTGTCAGTTGCTTCTGATCTAAGCATGTGTTTAGCTGACCTGGATGCATGGCAAGATGAAGCTTGCAAACAGGCTTAGGGAACATATCTTTTATGTAACAACATATCTTTTATGTAACAACACATAGAGATGGAATTTGTGTTCAGTTCAATTTGTTTTTTTTGTGTTCTTTGCCATAAACCTAAATGCAAGTTATGTCCATATACACAAAACAAAACCAAACCAAAACAAACCAACCAAACAAAAAACCCCAAACAAAAACCCCCCAAAAAAGGTAGCATGAATTTGAATTAGAACATTTCCTCCAGACTTCTCCTCTTTGAGGCAGGTTCTTCGCCGGTGCAAATTTCCATAATTTAAATGAGTTACAACTGCTTACACCAGCTAGACTTGGACCCATCTATCACCTCTATTATCTAGATAATGTGGAAAATAATCTGTTCAGAGCTTTCATTTTGAAAACAATGTCATGTTACAATTCTCAGCAGAGTCAAAAGGCTCCCCAAAGCCATGCATGAAAAATAAACTGTAACCTTTTAAGATTTTCAAGCCGTATGATAAATAATACTGAACTAATAATAACTCAGAGAGAAAGAGAAGCACTGTTTATCTTATTTTTCTGCTTTAGGGGAAAGAATCTAGGTAGCAGATTTTGTCATGATTTTATTGCTCATTTTCTGTTCTGCAGGTTTCTTTCTTTGTGCTCATAGATGGTAATGACTTTTGCAAGAGAAATAAATTGTATTTCCATGGGAGCCAGGGCGTTAGGCAAATTGCAAAAGATGATGATGAAATTTGGACTAAGCTCACAACACGCTCTAGGTCCTGATGATTTAAAAACATTCCTTTAGCAATAAAAATCAAGTCCTTAAGTGCAATCCTAGCAGCCTGCATGAAAACAAAAACATACACAGGATTATTCTGGTTTGATTTATAGTGCTTTTGCCTACTGGAAAACTTAATGCAAGAAGCTTGCCAAGGTCAGTGCTTCTGCTTTCAGATTTCTTTATGAAAAAGGAGAAAGCAAGCTGCATTTTCAATTTTTTTAAAGGCTCTGGCACAACGCCAGCCACTAGGCATTCAAGAGGTGTTCTGTAATCCATTCAACTGTAACATAAAGTTTTGTAAAAGGTATGCTAGCATATTCTGCACTGGCTCTGCTAATCAGTAATGTTCCATTAAATTGGCCACTGTCATATTAAAGAAAGATCTACACAGTTTGTGCCCTCTTGTAACAATAATATTTGACAATAATTATAGTGATACCAAGGTGTAGGTGGTCCAGTTGGCAAGAATAGCACAATATTTCTCTTTAATAGTGCCTTGATCAAACATGTGTGGGTGCTTTGTTGAGGCTTGAAGAGGATTATAATAGCTGAAATAAGATGAGATAATTTGCTGACAAAGTTGTTTCTTCCTTAGGAGAACACATCCTTCTGTGCATGTGTGTGTGCACATGAACATCCCCCCACACAACCACCTCCCAGAGAAAATAACCCTTAAGCAGCTGTGCACTGAGAATGCTGATGGGGTGGAGCACTGTGCCAGAGGGAGAAGGGAAAGCAAGCCAGGCTTTGTCTGTTTGGGAAGAGGATTTAACAAACAAGGCCACACCATTTCTGCCCTCAGATGAAGAAATGGTGACTGTGACATGGCAGACATTGTGCAAGGATTTGTTTTTTTTCTCTCAGCTCTCAATAGTCATGTCTGTCACATGCTACAGTTTGCCATACATTGACTGCACCAGCACAGTAACTGATACAAGCCAGAGCACTGGAATGATCACCATTTAAGACAACAAACCTCTCTATCCTCACTGCCTGCAGAACACAAGAGAAAGCCTCCAGCAGAAAGAGCTCCCAAGCCAGATGTCCTCCCCCCAAGCACCCAAATTGCCCCTGCCTGTGCTGAACTCCCAGCTGAAGGACCACCTCATTCACTGGGCCAGACAGCTCTACAGTGCAGTCCCACCAGGGGCTTGGGGACAATTCTCACCAACAGCTTAGCTCAGAATTCTTAGTGGTGTTCTTGACAGACCATTATGTGACAATGCCATTCTGCATCTTTAGCCTGCCTTGGCATGACTGGTGAGGCCAGTGAAAAATGGCAAAATGAGACACTGCTGCTGCTGGAATAATCAGTGCCCAGGAAATGGCCAGCGGTGGGAGCAGGAGTAGTGGTTTTTTATGTTGTACAGAAGCGTGAATGTGTGTGCAAAATGAAATAAATATATTATGAATAAGGAAATAAATCTTTGAGATGACACAGGAACACAGAATGCTTGGGGGTGGCAGGGACCTCGGGAGATCATCTAGTTCAATGCCCCTGCTCCAGCAGGACCAGCTAGGACTGGTTACCCAGTACTCTCTGGTCAGGTTTTGAGGATCTCCACAGCTGAAGACTTCAAACCCCTCTGCCCAACTTAGTCCACTGTTCAACAACCTCCACAGTTACTGCTCTTCTGTGCTCAGATGGAGTTTCACTCGTGCCGGTTTGTCCCTATTGCCTCTGTCCTCTCTCTGGAATATTCAATATGAGCCAGATGAATGATCTGTCAATTCACACTGAATTCTGAATTCATGGAGGTTTGCATGGACACAGCAATCAGCCTAATGAAGAAACCTGTGCAATCTCTCTGAGAGGAACTGTATTTTTTCCTTCATTTCTCTCTACTCCTTTCCAGTATCCTGTCCAGTTTATCAGGAAAGCCTAATTTGGACATGTGCAAAGATGACAACTTGAATATATTGGAAGAAGTGAGTGGGAGCTGTGAGGTGGTCATTCACTGATAAGGATGGTACCTGGGATATTTGTGGAAGTGTCAGATTTTCTTCACCTCTACATGAAAGATGAAATAACAAATGCTTCAGATTTAAACTTGCTCAGCCAGTCCACAATCTGGAATTGAATTTGTACCATGATGATTTAAATAATTTGGTACTTTCTTTTTTTGCAAGAACAATAAAAAATTAGCATTCTGTCAATTTCCAGATGTTTTAGCCCCTTCTTAAAACAATAACATAACTAAAACTGACTGCCCAATTTCAATGAAACCCTGTATTCAATCCCTGGTAGTGTGTACCCACTGCCTCTAGCATTTTACAATGCAAACCAGTGGTTAGCAATCAGAAAAGAAGCCAGAGCCTGGACTAGTATTTGCCATTGCACTTACTGGTGATACTTATGAGGTTATTATGAGATAATGCACAAGTTCCCTGCGGTTTCCCCTCCTTTTCCTCAGTGTCTCTCTTGTGTACCCTTTGTGGTGTTCAGAGGACACCATGCTGCCCCCACACACAGAGTGATCCATTATGGCATTGATCTAACACAGATGCAGGGCAGGACAGCAGCTCTGTGCTCCAGCCTGGCCACCAGCCCCCGGGGCCCTGGTCCAGCTGCTGATGTCCTGATGCAGCACACAGGCCACACAAGATCACAGCCTGAGGTAATACAGCCACAGGCATATTTTCTGTGATTGTTCTCTTCCTCACCTCCACCTTCGTTTCATGTTGAGAATACTTTCGTTTGAGACAGTAACAAAGACTGGCAGATCCCAGAAATCACCTGTTGCAGTTTGTGCTCTGACTTTTTCCAGGGAGGACAAGAAACCCCTTATAGCTCATTGCTCCCCCTTCCTACCCCTTCAAATCTGGAAGACTTCCCTGGATAACTTCCAGTAACTATTCTATATGTCAGAATAGGCTTTCCTCTTTATTCCAGAATATGCTGAAAAGAACTGACAACAGCAAATAAAAAAATTAAATAACTAGCAAATAAACTAGAGAGAGACAGCAGTTACTAGTGAAGGATATTGCAAGATGGTCACTGGTTAAAACAAACAGGACAAGTTCTAGTTAATCTTCGAAGATTGAAAAGAACCACTTTAAAATACTAATACTTTATGGTTGGTAAAATGATTTCTGGAATAAATAGAAAACTTTGAGATGCAAGTTATTATCCTCTCCTTGTTTTATTAATTCTTAATAACCAGGAGGTGTGAGCAGGAATGTTAGTAAAGCCACCTGAAAGCATGTAACTGAATTTTAATTAGATGATGTTATAATTGTGTACTAATTCAGACAAATGCTTTGTTGAGTTGTCTCTGAAACAAGAATAGAAAAATAATATTTTGTTTAAGTTTTAGTGCTTTGATATAGTTTGTCAGCTCAGTAACTCCAGCCCATGTTCCCGCTCTGTATATTATGTAGAGATAAGCATAAAAATAAGTGGACATTCATTTCCATAGGTATAACTGTAAAATAGTGTGAGAGACAAGTAATTTTCTCTCTTACAAGAAAAAACATATCAACAAAACAATCTAATATGTATGACTTGGAAGAAGTATTTGGAGAGGAACCTTTTTTAGAATAAAAAGCAGTTCTGAATTCTTTCTTCCTTAAAGGTCATACCTGCTTTAGTAGGCTAATTTTAAACACATCTGAGACACTATTCAAAGTAATGAGATCAGAGCTAATGGGTTCCATTCACCCAATCATGAAAATCTCATTTTTCTATCCTTAATGTGTGCTTGAAAAAAAAATAAAAAGAAAAATCAGGATTTTTGTCATCCAAAGAGGAACTAACAGTGAGCATGACAGAATAAGCAGTTTTCACAGAGGAGCAGATAGTTTGATTTGGCCTATTTGACTGCTCAAGGCATGAGACATCCTGCTCAGCTAAAGGATGCTGGAGCCTCTACTCATCACATCACTGGGTATCCTCTTTGCATGGGTGGTTAATTTCCATGTGAGGGTTGAACAGTCAGCAGCCCAGGCACCCAGCAGGTGTGAAGCCTCAGCACAAGCAGGGGAGCACCCTTGATGTGCCAGCAGAACCTGCCTTTGCTGGAAAGTGAGAGCAGCTCAGCAAGTGTAAGGCAAAGCTTCTCGGGAAGTTTACACTGGTTACTTCAAAAAGAGCCAGCTGGCCACCATCACTGGAAGCTGCAGCCAACATGCAATTTAAATCAGACCACAGGCAGAGATTTATCTGTGCTCCATCTGTAATGTGGGGATGAGATCGAACTGTGCAACTTTGTGTTTGCGAGGTACCTTGAGACTGAGTGGAAGGCCAAAAGGGAGTGCCAAAGATTCTGTTATTATGAAAAGTCATTCAGAGATAAGCAAATGTTGATGTTAGCAAAAGCATCAACTTCCAAAGCCTTTTTTAATTCTTCTATGAAGTAAATTAATTTACATATGAAATACCCCAAATGTATTTTCTTTGGTAACGGCAAATTATCTTCCTATCAAGTAAGTACAGATTGCAGAAATCTAATTGGACTTTAACAACTTGTGAAAAATTATGCATGTTGTATTTTATACATGTAAATGTTTGATTTTGTTTAAAAAACAGTCCCTTACCAAAGAAAAAAAATCAATACATTTCATGTAAATGAAGCTAAACATAAATGTCCCTATTGTAGCCTCAATTTGTTTATGTAACTCCATTGGCAGCAATGGATGCTGTGTACATATCCAACTGAGTGACATATTGTGTTAGCAAGAATCTCACAATTACAGACAATTACCTTCTTTTTTGCACCTGGTGCTTACAAGCATTTGTTAGCTGGATTTCTTGAAAAAGGAAAGATTTTTATGTAAATCTCAAATGTCTCCTGAAGTTAAATAACCCCCAAACCAAACCACCACGACCACCAAAAACCCCAGAACAGCCCAGCAGAAGTACAAAATATCATAAACAACTCTTAAAACACTGCCATGTGATGGTGTTGGTTTAAACTGCACAAAAGTAAAAAACTTCTAGGTACAAACAGCTTCATTGTTCAAAAAGAAACAAAAAAAGGAATACTGAAATCATTATCAGTAGTCTAAGTCTCCGGATTATGCAAACATGTACTGCAAGAAATGCTTTTCCACTCAATCTTCTGCACATGTGCCGCCTGCAGCACTTTATATCAAGTCAAATCTGAGTGTTCAGGTAACACAGGAGTTACCCTTGTTCTTCAGAACATGAAAGAGGAAGGTCTGTCAAGAGGTAGAGACCCTTATTCCCCAGATGCTGATGCACAGAAACAGCAACAGTCCCAACACCCAGGCTGAATAATAATTTCTGTTGTTAAAGAAACTTGTGGTATTTTTAAAGGTTGTAACACTTCCACCACTTAAGGTAAAATGCTAAAAGTTGACAGTGACAAAATACCTATGATTAGAGCTATGCTCTTTGCTCAGTCTATATATTCCTCTTTCACTTTGGATAAGTTATTAACTCCTGAACTTTGCTACTTCCTTTAAAGCATCTGCAATATTCCAGAAATGTTGTGTGTTCAGCCAAAACCCTAACAAACATTACAATGTTAGGCTCATGCCTCTGCCAAAGCATCAGCAGAGCCACATGCTAAACTGGGAACACATGGACACTGATGCAGCAGAGAGAAATGGAGTGAGAAATAGAGAATGTCTCCTCACTCTCAGAGCTTCTGCTCACCTCTATCCACTGACATAGCTGAACCTATGGGCTCTTCTACTGCTATGATGGAGTTCTCTCCTTCCACCCCTCCCACAAAACGAGAAATTTCCTTTGGATTTCCTCAGGGAGCATCCAATACTAGACCCCAATACCAGAAACTAATGGGTCTCTTCAGAATCACAGTTTCTTCTACTGCAAACCAATTTCAGTTTAATTGAACTAATTTCAACTCAATAGAATTCTCTCTCTTTGGAAAAATACAGAATTGCATACATAAAAGTACATTTAAAATAACATTTCTAAAGTAAGTTTAGGTACTTGAAATGCACAGAGTGGCAGATCAGTCTGGCACTTGACCTCAACTCAGCCCTCTTGCATGTACAGGGTATGATGCAGTCTTTAATTATATGGTTACATAATTATATTTCCACAGAAACCCAGATTTCTTCAGTGGAGTGGGATATAGAATGAAAGCATATGGCTTTAAAAATGTATTTATGGTAATTTAAAGAGATTAAAAAACAACCAGTACTGAAAAGATCATTTATCTCAGCAGTAGCAGATGGGGCTCCTGCTGAGATCAGGACTTCATTGTGCTCTGCTCCGTACATGCACATTAGATCAGACAGCAGTTGTTCCAAAGACTTTACAGTCTAAGTAGGGCAGTCAGGCAAAACTACAGGAAAAGGAATTATTTCCTTCATGTTACTAAGGGGGATGTGGACGTACTGAAGCACAAATAAGTTAAAGCAAGGTCAAGTGACTGAATTCAGCTTTGCTAAGGTGAAACTAATTTTAACCCATTACTACTGGCCTCCTGATCTTATGCTGGTTAGAGCTACTGGTCTGTAACAGGAATATAGTTCTAGGCATTCACAGGTTTAGAGGTTGGGAAGTGTTACTACCATGAGCTAATTTAATCTTAGTAGTTTCCCATTATTCCAGATGTCTCTAAATATCTGAAGGGAGGTGTCAGAGGAGCTGAGCTCAGCTCGATGGTGACAAGCAGTAAGAGAAGAGGAAATGGGCAGAAACTGATGCACAGGAAATTCCACCTGAGCATGAGGAAGAATTTCTTTACTGTGCAGTGACCACACATGGGAACAGGGTGTCTGGAGAGGCTGTGGAATCTCCCTCACTGGAGATATTCAAGAGCTGTCTGGACACAACCCTGTGCTCCATGCACTGGTTTGGCCCTGGCTGAGCAGGGAGGTGGGACCAGGCTCATTCCCTGTGGTCCCTTCCAACCTGGCCTCTTCTGGGACACACTGCGGTTCTTCTTTACCAGTGTTACAACTGCGACATTTTGCTTTTTCCTTCATGGCCATGACACACCAAGCTGCTCACTAACCTTGCCCTAGTAGATAATTTTGTTATAAAAAATTAAAAACTATCAATTAATATTTCCTCTTAAGAGGGAAAAGTTCAGAAATGGCTTCACAAAATAAACTAAGTTTAGCAGCCTTAGAATTAGTAACTGACTGGGTAAGCATGTTACACAAGTGTGACATGTTTTAATTGAATTACAAGTTCTTTACAAGAGAGAGGCAAAGCACTGCTAACAGAGTGCTGAAGGTCAGGACTAGGGATAATTTGTCTCTTCCAGAATCAATAGTGTCTAATAAAAAACATCTGTGGTCTAGACCTAGTACAGTGGATTCAAGAATTCCAAGATCCAAAAAAATCTGATGAGAGAGGATCACTGAAGTTTTGCTTATCCGGGAAAAGGTTTGTCAAAGAACAGGGATTTCCTTTAGGCTAGCAAAACCCTTCAGCTGACAATTCCTAGACAGCCTGCCGAAAGATTTCTTAGTTCTCATTTGTCTGCTTTCTGCCACCCAAAAATGCTACAGAATAGTGAGTTAAAGGGAGTTCTTTGGAAAGGTGCATGTGGTTTAGGGAAGACTCTGAACAGAAAATCAGTTAATGTAATGTTATTTCAAAAGAATACTATGCAGTATTACAGAAATACAGTGTATTTCTTCTTCTTTGGGAAAGCTGGAGCAAATATATATATTTATCACATATGTGTGTGTGTTCCAGATAAACTAATAAGTTAGAACACATCATTCAATTCCATTAGTATTGTTAAAAAAGTTTTGTAACACAGATCTCACATTTCGTTTACAGATACGAATTTCCAAAAAAAATTTCATCTATAAACCAACATAAACAGCTGCAGTGCTTTTCAAGCCTCAGTGATAGAGGTAATATAGAGAATATAACTAAACTCATTTGCTGAAGCAGAAGAATCAGTCTCTCATATTCTGTCTGTATGCATCCAACCATCTGTGTGACATACCTGAAGAAATCTTGCCATTGTAATATTCTATAATTTGTAAATGTTACTACATATTTCAAAAAAGAAAATCTGTTTCAGTGCATAAGGAAAGCCTTTAGTCTGAACAGACTTGCTCAGACTTTTTCTAATCATCTCTATCAGACCTTGACTCAGAAAGAACATTCCTAATATAAATGTCTTAATGAAACTCTTAGAAGATTCAGGGTCAAGACTTTGAATATACAAGGTAATCTTGAAACCAAACTCTTCTTTCTCACAGCTCTTTGCTATATTTTGTGGCAATAGAAGTGGCAATCTTATTTTACACTTACCCTGAACAGCTCTGAAAATGAGACTATGTGGTTTAAATAGAATAGGAAATGATGTGGGGAGTGTAGAAATTCCCACTGTTGGCAAGATCCCAGCATTTATAGGATGGATATATAAAATTGTTACTTCTGGTACAAAGTGTTGCAATCAAAAACAGATTTCTGAAGCCAAGAAAGTGACAAAACAATGTCTGACGTTTTGCAGTTGATACACAAAGTAAAATTAATATATAAGAATCAGAAAAGGCAGAGACAATTATGATGCATAGTATTTCAAAAGACTTCCAAAACTGAGTTGTCTTGAAGCAGCATTAAAACAAACAAAGAAAAAAACCCTCCCTACCAAATTAAGTCCCTTACCTGTCTTTTTATATGTTTAAAAAAAACAGAGCCTGGAACTCTTGTAATAAGAGGCCTCTATTGTTACAACAGAAGTTGTAAGTTCAAAGAAGTTCTTTGTAGAATTGCTGGGCTAGAAATGTCTATAAAATATTAGAAAATACTGTTCAATTGCTAAAAGTTACGGAGCATTACAGCATATGTTATACAGCAGTTGTATTCTACAAGATATTCTTGAACAAGAGTGTTTGAGCCTGTCCCTCAAAACTGAGTTCTCAATGCAAGCTCGAAAAATTTAGCAAGAAAAAAACAAACAAAGCCTTCAAGAGAAAATAGATACACCACTGCCTGAAAAAGTTGGTCATATTATTTTACACAGGTGGTTAATTTCCCATCACATAAACAGAAAAGATAACACATTCTACTTCCAGAGCAGCACAGTCATTGTCTTCAAGTAATTTGGAACTAAATTTAGTTACATGTATATTTACCTATCACAGTGAAACATCATCATGGTACTACTTTGGTTTTCACTCTGAAATTTCTACTGATTAAAAAACCTGAAAGACTATATTTGTTTTCTCATAGGTTTCTGTCTTTCAGATTAAAAAAAAACCAAAACCAAACAAAATAAAAATTGCTTATGATTCATATGCTTTTGATTCAGAACTATGTTACTCTTTAGCAGGTAATTAGATGTAAAACATTAAAGGCTGCTCATCTGGTTGAAGTGAGGAAAACATTATCCTAAAAAAAGGCATGATGAGCTCCTTGAGTAGCAGTACTGGATGTGAGCAGAGAAAGTCAGCCTTGCAAAAAGAAGCACAGACACAGTATCATCACAGTTAAATCTTTAAGATAAAGGAATAAACATGCATATTCTAATCTATTAGACTGAATATGAATTAAAAAGACCTTTTTTATCCACAGTACAACTTTTCCTCTCTAGATAACCCCTAGCACAGTCTCCTTTGCAGTGTATTTAGTTCATATCTGTACCACAACTCTACGTTGCTTTGATCAGCCCCTCTACCAGCCAAATGTTTCAGATGGTTTTCAAAGGAACACATCTGCTCATGGAGACAAAGTCACATCTCATGCTCTGATGAGGACAGTGGTGCTGCTAGAGCCAGCAAGCAAGTGGCAACACACATCTGATGCCAGGAACTCTCCCTTGGGGTGGTCACACCAACCCTCTGAAACAGAGATCTGTTTGTTTACAGGGAAGTCAGGGAGGTAGGGGGCTGATGCAGCAAACCAGAGAGAAAATGATGTGAGTTCATTTCTGATGCCTTAATCCACATTAACTATGCCAAGAGCATAAAATGAAATGGAGTGAACCTTACTTTTAGGATATCTTTTTTTGGTCAGTTTTACATCCCACTCTGTCTGTACTATGGGATTTTATTCACTCAGTAATGTGTTGATAGTTGTGCTGGTTTATACAATTGCTGCCCTTAGCTGTTCATTGCTGCCCCTGTGTTACCCCTCTCTCATGCCAGCACGATCATTTCTGCAGCTGATTTTCTCAGTTCACTTTACTGTGCAATCTGGCTCATAGTTAGCAAGAGAAAATGTGGGGTTTTTTTCATGAACCAGTTTCCTGAACTTTTTCACTATGAATATGCAAAGAAGGAAAATGCTTCTGAATACCTAAATTCTTCATGACTGCAAAGGGAAAGAAAAGCTTTTCTAGTGTTATCCCATAGGAAATATTCCACATTCAAAGTAATAACCAGCCTGCAGGACTGACTCCTGAAGCACTACTACCTTTAAGAGGCACACAAAAATTTCCCCAGTACAGACCCATCTAAAGGGGTAGTGGTTATCACACCTGTTACAAGGGGAGCAGAGCCCACACTGTGAAGAAGACCAGAGCCTCAGTGGAGCTGGGTGCCATGCCACACAGAATGAGATGGGACACCTCCATTTGTACCAGCTCTGGATCCAAGCCTGTACAAGGGAAGTGAAAGGTTCATCCTAGGCAGGTTCTAACTCCTATCTGCACAAGATTTCTCAAGTCAAAGAAGAGCCAGCTAAGCAGTGAAACATGACAAAATGCCTAATTCCAAAGCTAGCACTGCTAACCCACCAGCAGAGCACTAGTGAAAACAATCTGCTACAGTTGGCTATGTATTCATCCTAATATTTGGAAGAGAGCATGCAGGGGGACTTCAACACAAATAAGCCCTTTCTGGTTTTTGCCTGTATTTCATCCCCAGTCTCAACTCTCAAAGATCTAATTTCTCCTGCTAACATAGCTTAAAAACCTGACTGCAATAAGGCAGTGTTTTCCTTAAACTAAAATTAATTTTAAAAACAATTTTCTGTATATAAAGATTAGGTAGATTTATTTTTCTATTGAAAATTAAAGTTTACTTTTGGCAGATGATGAGGGAAAAATGGGTTAGTGAAAAGCAAAGACATATTCTACCCTTGACTTCTTTTGTCCGGTCATCTTTCCTCCATTTGCCAGAAATTACAAAGCAATTGAGTTCAAAGGCACCACACATTGTGAGTCAGAGACTGGATTTCCAGCGTGTTTATGTTGGATGTATTTGCATAATGGTTGTAGTGAGTGCTGTGGCCCTACACCAGACAGACATGCACGCACCTCACTAGCAGCATTCCAGCACCCAGATGGAATTCCTTGCTAGGTGGGACTCCCTTACACCCTGCATATTCGGAAGAAAGCACTTTCATATTGGCATGAGAGCTTCCTCATTAGTGATTTTTCTTGTTAAAACATGAGACCTGGGCCAGGCTCTGGGCTATTTTGCCTACTCTGAGCCCATTTCAGGTGGCAGGGCAGCACGGCCGGTGCAGGCAGGCTGATGGAGCTGTGGAGCTCCTGCCCGTCAGTGCCGGGACAGGCTGGCATGGAGCTGTGGAGCTCCTGCCCATCAGTGCCGGGACAGGCTGATGGAGCTGCGGAGCTCCTGCCTATCAGTGCCGGGACAGGCTGATGGAGCTGCGGAGCTCCTGTCCTCAGTCCTGCTCCATCAGTGCCAGGACAGGCTGATGGAGCTGTGGAGCTCCTGTCCTCAGTCCTGCTCCATCAGTGCCGGGACAGGCTGGCATGGAGCTGTGGAGCTCCTGCCCATCAGTGCCGGGACAGGCTGATGGAGCTGCGGAGCTCCTGCCTATCAGTGCCGGGACAGGCTGATGGAGCTGCAGAGCTCCTGCCCATCAGTGCCAGGACAGGCTGGCATGGAGCTGTGGAGCTCCTGCCCATCAGTGCCGGGACAGGCTGATGGAGCTGCAGAGCTCCTGCCCATCAGTGCCGGGACAGGCTGATGGAGCTGTGGAGCTCCTGCCCCCAGTCCTGCCCCATCAGTGCCAGGACAGGCTGATGGAGCTGTGGAGCTCCTGCCCCCAGTCCTGCTCCATCAGTGCCAGGACAGGCTGACGCTGCACAGCCTCAGCCCAGGATCTGCCCAGCTGCTGCCAGGGCCCAGGAGAGGGTGTGGCAGTGGACTGTGCCAGCGTGCAATAGAACCAGACTAGCAAGGAGCCTCGCCCTTCTCTGCGCCCCCGCCATGTACCTCTGAGCCAAACCTTGCACTTCTCTAACCCCACAATGAACCTGCTCAGAGCACTGCATTGGCAGAAAACTCACCCTACCAAATGAACAAACAAAAACTTGACAACATTTCTGCCAGATTTCCTCCCTCCACCACTTCAGCCAAGTGCTGGTGCTGCAACAGCCAGCCAAGGGACAAGGAATGCAATGTACTAACCATTAGCTGAGCCCCATTCTGATAGCACCCATCACTGCATGGTCTTGGTTAACATGTCTAATCACACCCTGATGAGACACAGACAGTCTTAGCCTGCTGTAGGCCTTTACAAGGGGATAGACAAACATAGCCTTGAAAAAGCTGCCCTGACAAGACTTAAATACATAGAGGACATTCAATCTGGCAGATAAGCTCTGCACTTCCTTTCTAAGCAGGAGGGAAATCCAAGTTCTTTTGAATAAATAAGAGGAGGCACTCATACATGACAACAGATGCTATGGCAAGGCCATTTTAAAGAAGCTTTCAAATTTTGAATTTTTATAGTTGTATTTGTGCCCCAAGTATGCTTGAGAGAAACAAGAAAAAAACACAGATGCAAAGAAAGCAAGAGTCAGAAGTGCAACCCAGGGAAGGACAGGGAGGGAGGGCTCTGTAGCATGAAAGTAGCTGAGGAAGTGAACAAGGAAGCTGAGAGCACGAGAGTACCCATTTGGGGCACAGGACACTGTCCTTTAGTTTTGGTCAATGAACTCGACTAAACAGGAGAGACACACACGTTGTGCAAGCGGAATGCTTCTCTTCTCCATTTAAAAGGCATGCTTAGGTCAGGAGCCCTCTCTGGGCTAATTGCTTGAGCCTGAAATGGCACTGCTGGTGCCTGGGAAACTGTTTCTATTTACTATAAGCCTGTCTGTTCCCCAGGCTGCACCAGCACAGACTCCACAGGCAGGATCAGACCTTTCAGGAAGGGGATGTCATGTCATGCTGCAGTGCCGGGCAACTGATGCCACTGCCTCCTCTGCTTGTCATCCAAGGAAAGCTACGGCTCTTGTTTCAATTATTTTTCATGCAAGCTGCTTGTGCTAATCAGCTGTCATTATTTCAAATGGAAAATGTGGTTGGTAGAACAGGTTAGCAACTTGTGTTGTCCTGTTTCTGACTGGTATCCTGTTATCACATGCTAGTGTCTGCAAATGTGGACAAAAAAGGCACCTTATGCCAAAACACTGTATTAATATTTGAATTCCTGCATGGTAGCAATACTAAGAAACAAAGCTGCTCTTTCTCTTCATAAAAGAAAGAAGGAAAAATAACCAGTGTGGGGCAAAGTCCCCCACCTGTAAGTTTTTATTTTCTACCCTGACAATTTTTGTGTGTGAACTATATTAGCTTTTTGTATTGAAAACTGGCCACTCCTAACTGATGAGCTCACTGCTGTTTGCTTCCTGAAGAGACACTAGGACAGAAACTCAGCAACAGAAAATCAGTTGCTTCACTGAAGAAAAGTGAACAGTAATGATTTATGTCAGCTAAGAGTCAAGATTCATCCTGCTTAAAGACACAGCTTGTTCCAGTAAGGAGCCTCGCTCAGCTTACAGGGGAGGGATGAAGAAGCACTTAACCAGGTCAAAGGGCATGTGGGGAACCACAGATACTTCCAAACGCACAGAGAAAACAAAGCCCTACCACTGGATTTGAAAGATGTGTTGTAAAGAAATCACTGATTATACCAGTACACTAGTCCTATAAATTTTTCAGGAGGAGACTCACAGAGGCCAGGGCACATTTGATTACTTCATGGTGTGAGTGTAAAAACACATGTCCAGGAGAAGCAGCAAAAGCAGAGCTCCTCAGACAGCACAATGCCTTCTGGAGTTCCCTGGTACTGGTGGAGTGAGCAGCTCAGGGTGGAGTGACTGCAGATTTCTACGTTTACTGAAGAGGGGCAGTGCTTTTTCCCCTGCAGGGGGAAAAGGAATAGGTGGAGGTAAACCCTTCTCTTATCAGCCATGTGCTACCAGTTCCCTTTGGAAGTCACACCTTGTTAGCAGCTCCATCCCCCCCTTTTCCAAAATGCAGATGCTGTAGCTTGTACAGATGCCTTCATGGCATAAGACCTTGGGGGAAACAATACACTCCCGTTGTTCAACTGATGTTAACTCTGTGTGCTCATTGCACTCTAAGAACCCTTTCTTGGATCAGTGATGCCATTACTGCAAATATCAATAGGACTACAATAGACTCTGTCATTCTTTCCTGCATTTGAATTTCATCTTGGGTTGGTTGGTGCAACTTTTTCCAGGAGGCCACAGCTAGTTCCCATTGTTTTACTCAATATAGTTATATTGGTATTTCTAACTGTTTCAGGACAGCAAACACTTGTTTGCTTTTATTTCATCTCGCTCTAACTTATGGATGCAGTCATAGGTTTAAATATGCTATGGCTCACAGTTAACAGCTGTGTAGGTTTCTTTTCCAGTATTCTAAAAATTACAGTTTGCCTTTCACAATTTCTACTACAAGCCACTCCTATTGCTCAGTTGTTAAGCAACAAAGCACATTAAAAAAAAAAGAGAATTAGAGGGTGTCAATCCAGTTTAAAACAAAAAAAGCCACTGAAAAGCCACATCACTTAATTCTGATTCAGAAAAGATCACGTTCATACCTGTGAACAGGTATGAACATTGCTACAGCATGCAAGGACTCTGTGAACCTACACCACAAATCAATATTTCCCTGCCATGCTTGTAAGGAAATACCATGACATACTGTCAGGCAGTCATGGTAAATGTATCTCTTTGAAAGGTTTCTCAGTTTCTTCAGAAATAGTTTTCCACTAACATTTTTGCATTTTCCTCACATTCTAGGAATGTTTTGATTTTTTAAATTTGACAGTTACTTAGTAATTATGCACATCTGACATTATGAAAGTGAATATTATTCCACAGTATAAAATCTCTTCAGAGGTCAGGTGGGAAAAGAGGATATAATCATGTCTTTGAAATACAGTTTATCATTCCAAATTAGAACAAAACCACAACAATTAAAAAAATGAGAGTTCTAAGAGTAACAATTTTGCCTCCTGACTGATAATTTGTTTTTAAGACCTCTGCACTTTTTGCTTTATGAATGATCTGCTGAATGGCCTTGTACAAGTCACTTATCCTCTTTATGCCTCAGAGCAGATACAGCTGAGAGAGATACACACTAGCTATAACCATGTGTCATTATGCTGGGGCAATGCAGTGTGTCAACCTAACTATTATCTTATTCTGCCTACATGGGGTGCATCCATGCAGATTTTGCTTACCTAGACAAGTCTCCCATTTGCAATTTCTAATAAATGGAGTAAGGATCATATACTGCAACTGCTCAAAGTTTAGAGAAATAACTCCTCTCTCCCTGCCCCAAACAACAACAATCATTTTTCCCTCCGTCTCTTGTGACTGCAGTTCTTGGAAGCAGAGCTGCATACATGATGCAGCTAAAGGCAATGAGTAGCTGTTTTCAAATATCTGAGGTACTGCTTTCAGCTGCATAAGATGTTGTGGTCTCCTGTTCCATGACAGCAAGAAAATTCAATGCCCATTTTTATGCAATAGAAGAGAGATGTGATTGAAATGGCAAATACATTCGAAAAAGAACAGCCACATCCAAGGAGGGCAGGGGGCACAAGTGTGTGGGCAGCAGCCCTGGGGGTAGGCGTCTGAGTGGCAGGACCATGTAAATAACATTTTGAGGTGCTTTACTGTTAGCTGCCTCCAATATTTTCAAGTTGCTACACCTCTGGTTGCTGCAGCCAAAATGCACCCTGTAGTTACAATGCTTCCCTCCTGAGGAAGCTGCAGGTTTAGATGAGCTTTCTTGCTTGAGTGAAGACCTTTCCTGCTAACTACAGATCTATATATGTGTTATCAATTGTGCCGTGCTGGAAGCACTTAATCTGTAAACAGCAGAATGTTAGAGGGTATTACTGCACACAAATGCGAAGTCAGAAAGATTATATTAAGCACACATTAGGATACCTGACATTAACTACAGCGTGTTTACACATATATTTTCCCACAGCTTGTTTGCCTTAAATGCCTTTGCTGAAGTGGCAGGTTTCTATTCCACAGTTACGTGAAAGAGATGTGAGCAGGAGCAAACTCTTGAAGCTGCAGCTCTGTGCTAGCCATATGTTACTTGCAGATGCAGAAGACTTACCTATTAAAATTCAGAGCAGCTGTGTTCAATGATAAAATGATAACTAGTATCAGCTCTTTCTCCAGGGAGCTGAGCCACCATCATCTGTGTAAAGGAAAAACAGCGAACTGTTTCCAGTGAACTGGATGGAAAGTCATGGACAGACAAAGGAAGGACACAGAATCCCAGGAACTGGTTTTGTTTACAGCATTTATTCAGGTCAGCTCATGAGGTGCGGACTCCTTAAAGGACCTGCACACCCCACAAAATCAGACTTATTCTAGTATATCCTTAGCACTTCCTTCACTTTGTGTGCACGGGAAGCTCCTTTTTAAAGTTGCCATTCCTATTAGAAGCACTTTGTATAATCTTATCCTTCTAAGTTTCAGCCTCAGCTCAGCACCCCCTCTTTAACTGGCAGCTGATCCTCTGTAGCTGTGTGAGCAGCCAACAAAGGTCTTCCCCCTTTTTATCTGCTGCTCTTTATTACAACTGGAGCTGAAAAATGAGATGACACATCAAAAGGATTTGGTCTGAATTTCAAATTTCACAGTATTCAGGGTTTTGTTGATTCCCTCATTTTGGATTCAGGCCACTATAAAAAGTCAGTCACCAACAGCTCATTTCACCTCCAGATATCTAGTTCCCTCACACAAACTCACAGCACATCTGGCTACACAGTCCTAAACCATTTTACTCTGAATTGCCTCTAACATGCTGCCCCTCACCCTGATGACAGGTCTCTGGTAACATTTGACATAATAGTTGTATTAGTTATAGTTATATTAGTTATTATAGTGATGTCCACTATTAACACTTAATTTGCACTCCCAATTGCCCTTTCCACAGTTGCCCTTTCTGTGGCAACAAGAGAGTGTTTCCTGGGCCAGCTGATCCTTTTGTGCTGGGCAACATGCCCTCCATGTCCTGATCCACCTTCTCTTGAGTGATATTGTTTTCATTAAGGATACAAATCCATTAGTGGAAGCAGGCTAGGGACATAATGCATCTTCAATGTTTCTTTTTGTGAATACTTGTTTTTCCTTCTCTCTTGTAATTCTTACATTTACTTTAATTAAGCCCGAAACAAAATCACTCAGGCTTACTCAACAAGTGTGACTGGTGTTCTCAAGATGAGAATAAAGTACAGCCAGTAAATCTAAAGTATACACCCCAGTGGGCACATGTGTCAGCCTCCTGCCAGGGTAGCATGGGCTATGAGGGTTGGAGGAGTAAGCAACAAAATCCTTTTTTCATGGCACTGCACATAGGTGCGCTCTTTCCTCTGAGATTTCTGATGATTTTCTTATTTCTGTCCCTTTTGGGCAGTGAGTCCAGAGAGGGGTGGCAAGAAAGCAGAATGATTTCTCAGACTTTCTCCCTGTTTTGGGCACAGCAGTCTACACTGTCCCAGTGCACAGAACACCTCCATTTAGTTTTCTCCAGGATCTAGACTCCTGCTGGGGGAGGTCTCTGCCACTTGCACCTCACTGTGAGTTCCAGATCCAATGATGCCCTCAATCAGTGCCTGGGATCATTAAGTCATGATCAACATGATTTTGATCAGTGCTTAATCAAGTGCAAATCTGAAGTCTTGGAAATGAAAGATTTCCCCCACATGCTGTGCTTTTGCATAAACGCGAAAGGCTTCAAGAAACACAGCTAGGGATGAATGGCTGCAGTACAGACAAAAGTCTGTTCCCACAGATATATTATATATGCAGGGCTGTTGCTTTTTAAATTTGCCTTCTCGTGTCAGAATAGGAGACTTACAAGCCTTTCTTAATTTAAATATGTGTTGTTGCCACCAGATTTCTAAATGATAACCTAGATCTTTGTCTATTGATAGTAGCACTCCAACCAAAATGTGAAGGTGACACACCATCCTCTGCATCTCTTTATAGAATATTTTTGTTCATTGGTTTTAGCTGAAAGCTGGTATGGTCAGGAACCTTGCTTCACTGGTCAGTCAGTACCTGCCAGTAACTGAGAAGTAATTTATAACTGGAAATAATGACAGTTTTTCTCCATCATGGATTCAGTGGAACTGCAGCATGGTAGGGGCCAGCAAAGATGTTTCAGAGCAAATCACAGCCATCACAAATAGGTGCAATCCAGAAACTCTACCAGAGCCCTGCTATCACAACCACAAGCGCTTAGCAATTCTTACACTTAAAGGCAGTTCAAGCATCCTATGCCAGTTTTGTGCTATAATTTACTAATATTTTGTGGCTGTTATTATGATCAACAACTTTCCTTCATATAAATATAGACCCTTAAGCTGTTGTCCACTCCTACTAGCCTTACTTTTCTCAAGACCTAGGTATCAATTACACTTCATTTTTAACCTGGAGACATCCCTGTTTTTTGTTCTTGTAGCTGCTCCCTACAATTTGTTCTCTCCCCTCAGAAGCTTCCAACCTACATAGTATTTCACTTAACTCCCACCTCCTCCCTGTAAATCAGGAACACTTTCAGAAGCCTTTCTTCCATGGTCTTGTGTCAACACACAACCTGAAAATTCCATGTTTTTTTGGTTTTCACAGTAAGTTTTATCCCTTCATTCTGCCCTTACCAAACAAATAAGCAGGGCAAGAAAATCTTAATTTGTGCCTTCTGAGACAGGGCTCAGTACTCTTGTCTGTGCAGAGTCACTATCCATACAGACAAGCCATAAAAGAGCAAGAAAGAAGCAACCAACGTGTGCATTTAAAACCGGGGATCAATGGAATGGAGTGAATAGTGAAAACTATCTTCTTAGTACGGAATCTGACCCATTTTTCTATTCAGCATTTGTTTTATGTATTCTTAGAAAAAAAGTATTAATTTCTAATCATCTGAGAAAACTCCACTAGCTGTTAAATAGTATGTTCACAAGGTCTTTTGCCTTGCAAGCTTAGAAATGTTCCCTCCTCCTCTCAACGCTGAAACATAAAACCTGAGAAACTGCAGATTTTTATATGCTACTGAATCGCTTAAGAGGCAGAAGAACAATGCATCTCCCCTCTGAACAAACTAGTAATAACTACAAGAAACTGTACAGAATTTAAAACTAACATCTGCAAGAGCAGGTAATTTTTATTATATTAAATGTATAGGAACTGTTGGTTTTGTTGTTGTTGTCATTTTTAAAGCAGATTCCATGTAGGAGAATTCCTATTTCCTTTTGAGGCACAGCTAATCCAAAAGTTAAACTTAGAGGGCACAGAACACCAGGCAAGATGGGACAGTTGCCTTGCTAAGACCACAGTTACACAGAAGCCAGATGAGAAGATGGACAAATGTGAAACTCACTGATTATTTCCATTTGCTTTCCCTTTCTCAGGGATAATCATAGAAGATAGTGGTGGAAATGGATATATTTTAAAAATCATAAATGTAAGGTGCAATGAGGCAGCAATCCACAAGTTGCAGAACATAATAACAAAAACCAAGGAAAACATAATATAAATATAATATAACATAAATTCCTATGCAGTGAAGATAGAAAATAATAAAACTGTAAATGGGACAAAGAGTGGAAGAATATGGATTACTCAATCATTAATGTGCAGTAAAACTAGTTTTTATATCAGTTAAAATGAAACTTGAATTTCTCCAATTGCCATTTTGGTTTGTGTGTAAATTGATTAGCAGTAGCAATTACTGCTTTCAAAAAACAAACAGCCAGCTCTCCCATCTCCCCCAAAAGAAAAAACAAACCAAAAAACCCAAACAAGCAAATCTCAACAACCAAAACAAAAAACCCCAAAGGCCATCTAACCCTCCCATGTTTTAGCACGATCCCATAAAATAGTCAAGTTTTATGATTAGAAATACAGCCCTTACTTTTGATTATGGTTTTGTTTTTTCACTTTCATAAAGTTCATAGAAGACACTTAAAGTCTTGGGAAGGAGAGAAAAAGAACAAATCAGCTATTGGTGTTTCAGAGAGCTCTGGATGTAGTCAAAAGATCTTGCAGTTCAGACAGGGAAGAGTTTAGAGGTGAACGTTTTGTTTGCTCCTGGAGATAGTCTGGATTGTTTAGGAGCAGAAATTTATTACTGGCAGTGAGGATGCACCTGATTTTCCATTACCTGCTATTACTGGACAGAGGAAGGGTCACAAGCAAATAAAAGCTTTCCGGTCTGCCACATCTCAGGTGAGTTAACACCAGCCTGAGTACCTGGATTTTCAAGTTTTGAAGAAGATCGATAGCCTTGTGGCCTCCCCTAGCCCTGCATCTCCACTTCCCTGCTTGTGCGACAAGGGCAATAACGAAACAATGCTTCGTTATCACCCAGGGTGAGGAGCAGAGGCTGAGGCTCAGCTAGAGAGCAGGAAAGGAGACCCATTTTATGAAACTGGGAAGCCACACACAGTGAGCCCAGGATGCAGTGTGAGTGATTTTGTTTTCCTTTTAGAAAGCAGCCAAATTCTTTCATAAAGAACATTTGCATCAGCCAGCAGTAATAAACTCCCAGGCTTCGATGCATGGCTGACAATGTTCTTACGCCCTTAAACAATGGGCCTCACTCCAGATCCTCTCAGGAAAGCAGAACACGTTTGGAGAAAGGCACAGGGGCCTTAAGCCATATGACAGAGCCTATAAACACAGCAGTAGGTGCTAAGACTGCTGACAAGTGTCCAGGCAGCACTGAGAGCTCTGCTCCCTAAATAGACAGATCTAAGTAACAAGTCTGATGTTTGTGTTTGACAGAGCCCTCGATAAATGGGTCTCTTCCCAAAGCAGCACAGTGAAAATCAGAGTACCAGCTGAACACAAAAATTGCTGGTAAGGTAGGAGATTGCAGAGGTTTCTGGGGATATTTTCCAAATGAAATATTTTCATGTCCTCTATGAACCTGGCTCACCTCCCTATCGCTGAACATGAAGACTGGCTTTAGTCATCAGTGACTTATGTGGTTTTAAATTGATCCAAAATCAGTGGCCTGGAGCTTTTCCTGAAAGATCATTTAAGTACCACAACTATGTTTTCATCTCTGCCTTTAGTCTTTCTTCATCTCAGACAGACAGTAAAGGCTTTCAGGAAAATGCCTTTTGGGTAATGGGGAAAGGAGGAAATAAGCTCTGCTATCAAGGATAAAATCATCAAATCATAGAAGTGTTTAGATTGAAAAATACCTTTGAGATGAGTGAGTCCAACCATTAACCCAACATCGCAAAGTCCACCACTAACCCGTGTCTCTAACTGCCACATCTATATTTTAAAGTATTTAAAAACTACCAGGCACAGTGCCTCGGTGAATTTCCCAAGCAGCCTGTTTCAATGCTTGATAAACCTTTCCATATAGAAACTTTCCCTAACATCCAATCCAAACCTCCCCTGGTGCAACTCAAGGTCATTTCCTCTCGTCTTGCCACTTCTTACCTGAAGGAAGGGGCTGACCCTCACCTGGCTACAACCTCCTTACAGGTAATTGTAGAGAGCTATAAGGATCTCCACCTCCATGTAAGCCCATAGTAATTGCAGCTGATTTCAATATGTCCAGCTTAAATTTAATGAGCTATGTGCATAAAATGTGAAGATGAACAATTTTGAGTACACTGGTTTATTAACAGAGACAAGCAAGTCAAAGTCCAATAAAGGTCATAACAACTTAAATATCGAGTTACAACATTTGCATCCATCATGAATTCCACGTCTGCGTTCAAGTACTCATATGGGGCTAAAATAAAGCTTTTGTATAGGATTTAAAGAAAACCATTTTAAGCTTCCTCACTGGGAGCTAAAGCAGCAAAGAAAATTCTCTGCCTCTCAGTACAACTTGTTATACAATTAATTTGATCTAGGAACAGAGTATTTACAGGGTAATTTGCAATATGTAAACTGTTAAGCACAAAATGGCACTCTTTAAGTCATTAAACACAATTCACCTTCATTACAGGCACAGTTGGGATCCAGGGATTTCTTTTTTTGTGAGTGAGAGCAAAAAAAAGGTGGTTGTCAGAAGGATGACTTCTGTAGAATTTAATCAGGTCTAATACCAAGTATAAGTGATCAAAATTATGTTTGATCAACACAACTCACAAAATATTTCTTCTCAACAAGACTCTGATATTAAGCTTATTAATGCACTCAGGAATTCACCTTTAATGTGCAACTCTAGGAGCACAAAGCAGTTAATGTGATCACAGTCAAATTGCAATTAGGTTTCATCAAGACTGATATAATGGTATTTTCCTTCATGCTAGATAAACTGTTAGTTAAGGGACTATATCATTGTTTCACATGCTTTCTGGTTTTAATAAGCATACAGACTTGAAAAAGCCCAACAGCGGCTGCTTTTTAGCATGTTTTAATCATCCCAATCATTCCTAAATGGAAGTCTAGAACTACATACAGATTTAACTGTTTCACTGAGTGGTTTTAAAGATTCAAATTCAGTTTTTCTTCCTGTGATTTATACATCTGTAAGGGCAAATAACATTTTCCTAATGATCCTGGACCTAATTAAGTATAAATCACCTTTCCTCATGTGAAATTCATGCTGATTTCTACCAGCAGAAAGTTTGGGTGCAAGTGCCAAACACTACAGTCTTGTCTGTAACTTTGAAAAGATGGATGGGCCAATGGGCAGGTTCATTCTTGTGTGCAGTTTCCAAGAGCTCTCCCAAACTAGATACATGCAGCCTGTGCATGTGATTTCCCATCTGCACTCACAATCTAAAGAATAAATTCCTCATTGTTTTGTACAAACAGGAATAACTCCAGTGTCAGTACTTATGTAGAAGGCAGCTGGCCTGAGTCTTACTCATGTGGATGAAGAAGAAACAAGAAAAGTGTTTCTGACTAAAGGAAACCCTCAAAAGTGAAACTAAAGGAAGCCCAGGTCAAGTCAGTCTCCTGTAAGAACTCAAGAGACTTTCACACTGGAGTGTAAAAGGTATAACAAGAAAGTAGAATTTTCTTTTCCTGAGAAATATGAAACTGGATTTACCATTGTCCCACCATCTTATTTAGAGCAGGTATTATCTAGTGGACTTACAGTACAGAGAACTGACGACTGCCAGGGATTTTGTTTAAGAGAAATAAATAACTTATTTCCCAGCATCCAACTGAAATACAATTCTCAGAACCTGGACTTTAAGAAATAACAGTAGGTTTTTCAATACTTTCCTTGATTTTTTTTTTTGTTGAACTTGATAATGTGTCTTGAGGTGGTATTTCTTAGACTACATGATTATGGCACGACAGCTTTTAAAAATATTTGTATCCTAGCTCATAGAGTCATTCACCTCTCTAACATTTTTGTTTGATGTATAAAAAATTAATATAATGACCCAGATTTTTTTTAGAGTTCCATATAAATTAAAATCACAGAAACACAAGACAGAAGGGATCTCAAGAGAGCTCTTAGTCAAACTCCCTGCATGAAGGAAGAATCAAGAACACTTAAATAATCCTTACCATATTTAAACTGTTCTTAAAATTGATGGTTAAGGAGTTTATTAGAACGTCTCTGTGTAAACCACTGCAATTTCTGAACACACAGAATTTAGAAGTTAAGCACATTTACTTCTGATATCATTGAAGGCCACTAAGTGTAAATATTCACAAATTAAAAATCTCTGGGTTGTACTTGGAAGTTCTATATTTCCTGTAAATCTTCTGCTTTCTGGGATAATTAAGCAGTGTTTATTCAAACTTGCTCATATGCTATGCTTTATAGATATCTTATAATTTTTCTATATGTAGACATCTTCTGTAGGGTGTGGCATCCAAAATGATTTACCAGCTGAAGCCTCAGCCATGCTTATCACAGTGATACAGATACCTCTTATTTCTAATGGGGCATTTCTGTTAGTACACCCCCAAAAAAGTACTTTTCTTTTTTTTTTTGCAACACCATCCCATTCCCTGCTTGAACTTTCTAACTGCTCTGCTTCTGACTGCACCTATTGATTATACTCTTGTTGACACCAAACCATTGCCTCAATTTATCAAGATGTCTTTGAATTACAGTTTTGTCTCTCAAAGTGCTCACAGCCAAACCCTTTTGGTGTCACCCCCAAGTGATGTAACTGTATTCTATATTTCATTGTATAAGATACCGGTGAAAATAATATGACCTGAGTGTAGAACTGGTCCCTGTAGATATCCACTTGAAATTTCCTAGTATTTGAGAGACTCTTTCAACAAGCTGTGCATTCTCATTACAGTCATCACATCAGGACTGCCCTTTTCCAATACCCCTTGAGAAAGCAATGTTAGACAACACCAGATTCTTTATGAACGATATAACCTATCTATCATTTTCCTCTGAATCACTTACCACAATCTGATAAGGAAGGGAATTGTATTGGTTTGATGTGACTTATTTCTCACAGATATATCCACCTATATTTTAATAATACTATTGTCTTCCAAGAAAATAGTTCCTTCTAAGTAGGTAATTCTAGAAGATTAGTGGAGATTGATCGGTCTGTATCACTCATATCTTCATTTGTCCATTTTTTTATTTTTGAAAGGAAGATTCTATGTTTATTCTTTCCCAGTCTCCATAAGCTCACCAGATTACTTGGAGGTTATTTTGGTTTGTTTCCTTAAGTAGTCTAAAATGAACACATTCTGGTCTTGAAGCCACATCCCTCACAAAGTAGTGTTTACAAGAGTATCTTTCAATTTTCTTGTCTGGTTCTCTCTGGTCCTGCAGAAGTTCACAGTGTAAATAAATATGAAATGGCAAATTGTTCAATACCTATATAATGATATATATTTACACTAATGACTTGTGTGACATGATGTAGTAACTCATGAAGCAAATTACTCTTCAATTCCTATTTTAGTGATACAACACCACTTCTCTGTGGCTGAGAGACAGTTAAAGGTAAACTAGAAGTCAGGTGTAGATGGTGTAGAACAGAAAACTGTTCTATTGCTTTTACACTGCAGTAAGAGCACAACAGAAAATTTAAAACATTACTAGTTTCAAGTCCGGTTATCTACTAGCAATAAAATAGTTTCAGCTGATGCATTTGCCCTAGAATTCCTTGACATGTTTTTGTACTGCAACCATATTTTTTTCTCTCTTTGAAACCAATTTTGTCCTCTGTGGTCCTTCTGTCCCCACCTTGAACTAGAGGGAATATAGTCACTGACTGAACATGGAAGGTAGAAAAGGTGGAAAATTTGTCATGCAGGAATTGTAAGGAATCTCTTTTTTAACAGCAAGCTAGAAACTTCATTAAAGATCTAAGAACAGAGTCTCTATTCCCATTCCCACTTGCAAAAAGTCCCCATGGAAATTTCTGGACTTCTACTTAAAGGAAAATTATTTTAACTCCTCATACTTTTTCTCCTGGAAATATACCCTTGATAACTGAAAGTTTAGTCTGAATGTTAAAATGTTTCTAAGCGTTACAATGTCCTTTATTAAAAGACAGTCAAAGTGCCAGAATTTCTTTGCCCAGTGAGTACAAGTGTGCACGGGTAAGAAGTGGACAGTTTTGTACTAAAAAGATTTCTAGACAGTAGAGAGAAAGGCGGGGGAAAGGCAGGAAGGATTCACCACTGCATTGTGCAAATTAAAGGAAGATGGACTGACACTGCTTTGTGCAAGTTGAAAACAAAACTTCCTTTCAAAACAAACCCAAAGTAAAACCAAAATTCATTACAAAGAATCACTGCCAGAACTGTTTACTAGCATTTTTAATACTTTCTTCCCAAAACTTATCTGTTCACTTTTTACTTATCTTATTCAAAACCTTTTCTTATACTGTACGCGGTATATGGTGAAATGTAGGTCCATATGTGGGGCCTAATGATATCAATAAAGCTGTGCTTCCTGTGGAATTACAGTTATACTACACAGACAATAAAATTAGGGATGTTTTTTCAAAGTAACCAGAAACTGTAAACATAAAGTGTTTGATCATATATTAATGAAGTTATGAATGGCATGTTCCTCCTTTCAGTCCCATACTCCTCTGTAATTTGTGATAAAACAGCTAGTTTGATAAACTTAGAAGTGGATATATTTCATATGAAAAAAACCCCAAAACTATACAAATATAATTCTCCAAGGAAAGTTGGAGTCCTAGGAGTACAGAAAGGGATATCAGCATTAGGAATTATTTCAATGGCTAAAGTCACAGTATCATAGATATTTTAGACACTACAGACTTTGTAAATTATTATAATTTTCAAAAACCTCCAAATATTTCATGAGTTAAATTGTATAATCTGGCTAACATATACTGTAAACCAAATAAGTAACTAAGCTGCCCATTAATTCAGAGACCAGAGTGTGATAATAAAATTGCTCTTAAAAATGGGACTCGTTGTGAATGACTGCTTTTAACATTTTAATAAGCACCATTAACTTCATATGAAAGGTTTATAAACATTTACTTTGCAAAACTTCTCTACTAGCAATAGGACAGATTTCATTGCTTGTTCTTACAGAGGTTCCTTTCTTAAATCATGAACTGAAAGTAGGCAATGTGCAGCCCAAACTTCACTGCAAACCTTCAGACCGTGTAAAATATTATAAACCTCCCATTCCTGAGATCTAGTTCCAACACATACCATAAGATGGTCACTTATATTCTACAGAGCTCACTTTTCTTTGGATATTTTCCTTCTTTGTCTCTTTCACTTTAGGCAAAACCTTCCTTCTCCCCATATTTAATGGAATAAACCTATTAGCAGTCAATCATTAATTCCTAGGGGCTCAATTCAGTAAAGAAAAAATTACCTCCACAGTTGTCTGCTATGAGATCTCCTGATGGCTGTGCAGATGAAGTCTGATCAAAATAGCTTATGTGGAAGTAATAAAAGGAATACATTGCAGTTACATGGCACTTTCTGACTTCAGAATCTTCACATATTAATTAGTGAAACTTCACAACACCCATGTGAAGCAGGTGAAGACTGTGAATGCTTCATGAAAGGATAACTGAGGTACAATGAGTTAAAAAGTATTTCCAAGGGAAAACAGTAAATTGTTGCTGGACCAGGGATTAAAGTTGCTCAGGAAGTCACTCTGTCTGTCTATGCAGTTTCTCACACAGCACTGCATTTCTGCAGGTAAAAGTTTTAACCACACACAATTATCTTTTTTTCCCCTCTGCAATGAATGCCAGTCCTTCACTGCTCTTTCCTATGCCCCTTTGTCACCCATGCCCAGCTGAGGGTGCGTGCATTTCCCCTGATGAGCACAGGAATGTCACCAAGTGTGCTTGGTACAGAAGTATAAATATCATATACTCAGCATTTCCTGACGAGTGTTATGGAAACAGGAAATTTCAAAGAACACTGGGTGCTTTGTGTGCTGGACTGCACTGGAAAGAACTAACACAACTAAGTTTACTGTCAGAGAATTTCTAATGAAGTCATTGCTCTTATTTGTTCCTTACAGCGTGGTCTGTTACTGCTGGGGAGGCATTTTATCTGCTAATTAAAATTTGGCCAGGAGTGCATTTTTTCTGGTAGCAAGGACATGATTCTTTAAGAGATGTAAGAAATACTGGCAAAAGTCTTACTGCAGACAAACAAATATCAAATTAAAGGCACTTTTGTTGGTATAACTTATTTGCTTACAACACTGAGTATCAACGATAGTGTCAAACCAATTCTTTTTAGCCTGTTTTCTAAGGAAAAGAATAATGAAATCATGCTACCAGCCTGTCTGTCAGCCCTGACCCTAATGATCTTGAACATGCCAGCCAATTTCAGCCACATCTGACAATGCCTTCAGGACACAGGTCTCAAAAATCTTCCTCTCCTAGGAGCTTAATGAAAATCGGGCGTTGGTAGAGGAGAGAAAATGGCTGTATTATTCCTTTCTCTGAGGAAAAGACACAGAGAAAGGAGCCTTTCTTTATTCAGTTGGCAGCAGCTAGCTGGGCAGTCGCATGTTGTGTGGACTGCCTGATCAGCACAGCTCGCCAGTCAGCACAAATATCCGTGCTCTGGGTTTGCAGAGCAGAAAGCCAGAATGTAAATAGAGGGAGGGCAGGGAGAGGGTGGGAGTGGCACAGAACTGCGGGGAGCAAAGCAAAAAAGCTGTGACATTGCAATAGGGAGTGCTTTTAGGAACAAGGGATGGAGGAGGGGTATGGACAGGGATTTAGGAAATGGGGAGGGAGGGGGGCAGATTGTAAGCATCTTTGGGAGAGCAGGAGGAAATGGGGCACTGGGTTTATGGGGGAGACCTGCAGATACTGTAGGCAGGACTGCCATGGGCTGGCTTACTGAGTGGAGGAGATGTAGGTTAATTAAACCTGCTGCTTCTGGAATCATTTATTAAATTACCTGCAGCTTCTGCACTAGAAAGGTTGGCTGCTCTGTGCCTGGATAGCATATTGTTTAGGACAGGCCTTACACAGGAGTGGCTTTCAAACACAAGAGGGACATTAAAAGGACTGTGCTTTTTGCTTTTTTCATGGTGGGCAAATAGGCAATGAGTCAGTTCAGCTAAGGGGAATGATTTAGTGATTGATCTAAGTGTCAGGTTTGAAATCACTGCTGTAGACTCCTTGAAGTTACAAGGTCATCTCAGCCCTTCATCGTTCCAAGGAAGAAAAATTAAGTGCCATGCAGTTACCACATCTGGTCCTGGCCTTTAAAAATGAAAGCCTATTTGTTCTACACAGATTTGAAAGAATCTGAGGAACCTGCTCACATTTTCACACCCCCTAGTGCTATGTAGCAACCTGCACAACACAGATTTGTGTGTTTATCTACATGCAGATGATAAAGTATATTACATGTAGATAAAATATATACATATATATATAAAAAGACCTCTAATACAGATTAAAATATGAATGAGCATACATTTTGCACTGAAAAATAAAAGAACACTATTAATGCCAGTGCTAAGCATCATTCTGTGTGAACAGAGTTTTAGATGACTGACAATTCACCCCTGCTATGGTACACACATGAAATTATCCTCTTTTCTTACTTTACTCAAAGTAACAGTATAATGCTCAAGTCAAATATTAAAAAAAAAAAAATAAAAAAAATTATGACAAGCTCTGTGCCACAATGACAATCATAGAGATTCAGCAGAAGAAAACATGCTCACAGGGAGTTTTATTTCAATTTCATCCAGCCCCACATACTTGGGTGTTCATCAACTGTCCTGTTCAGGAGAATATCTTGATTGAAAACACCCAAACAGAACCTTTTCACCAGCTCTGCACTGACTCTGTGACAGCTGAGCTGCACACTGGCCAAACATGGAGCTGAAGCAAGTCCCTTACCACCAAAGGTTACCTCACCACTGTCCGTTCTTGCTTCTTGTTTGCTCAGCACACAGGGCACACTGGGGTCCTCCTCCATGGCTGAGACTACACTGTGCTGCAGAAACTGTACCTGCACTACAGTACTGATCATAAACCCTGGCCTCTGGAACTGTCAGTGCATCAACTTTCCATCTCAGCTGTACATTCACCAGTGTCAGATCCTCAGTTTTAGAGAAAGAAGTCCGATTCAACTATTTCATACTGAAAACTAATAAAAAAAGAAATAACCCAAAGTGGAAAAATTAATTTCATGCCACTTTTAAAATAAACTTAACAGAACAGAGAGTAAGCCAGGTAATAGCTACTTGTGTTTTCTGTAAGCTACTTTGACAAGAAATCAAATCAAGTCAGGGAAGCATGTTTCTCCAATATTGAGAATGTAGCTATAATAACTGTTACATTAGCTAACACAAATTGAGAAAGCCTCCAAATCTGTGACTTGTCTCCACATGTCAAAAGGAGCATCTGGTCCTGTGCTTTGCTGAGAATGAAAAATACAGCTTGGTGTAGGGGGAGGGCTGTAAGTGACTTCTGAACAAAGGACGCAGCTATCTGAGTGCAGAAGGTGTCTGGTTTAAGTTCAGTTTAATCTTTGCACTTTTGCCTTCTTTGTTTGAATGTATCCCTTCAGACGGGGGAGGCGAAAAAGTCTAAATGAAAGGAACATCAGGTACTGTTGAAACTCATTTAAAGTGCAATCTGCAATAGGCAGGGACTTAGGTTGCTGACAGAATTATAGCATCTGAGGGGCCTGGAGAGAGGGGCCTTAGCAAAAATGTGTGTGCTTTCGATCACAGATAAGCCTTGACTTTTTTTCTTACATGGTCTCTGCTCTGTAAGAAGGCATTGCTCCTGAAAGAGATAAACTAATAATAATGAGTTGGGCAAGGCACAGAGCAGACAAGGAATGTGCAAACTACCTATACACACAATGGCCTGCAGGGAACCTGAGCTGCTCCTGCTCCATTCCAGCCCAAAGGCCCCCTGAGCTGGACTGAGCTTCCCAGCTCTCCCTCTTAAGGGGATGGGTGTCATGAGAACTTTCACACAGAGTTTTACTCCTGAATAGAGTAAATGTCCTTCAAGGTATTGCCAGTTTATCCACAGTTTACTTATTGCCTCTGGATTTCAAAACTCATCTTGAAGTATCTCTACATATTCTTCCCAGTCTTGCATCACTTAAACCCCAAATTTCTTTGCCTTTATAGGACTCCCATGAATAATGGTTATTGATCTCATCCTCTTTTTCCCACTTATCTGCAAAACACCTTGTCCCCTTCTTATTCCAGAGCACTGGGCTAATTCTCATGTAAAACTTTCCTCTTTGCTTCAACCAAGGACTGGCTGACCCTATTCATCTTTCCTTTCTCTTTCCTCTAGCTTGCAGAAATCCTGCTTGCTTGCATTTTTTGGTCTTTGAAAACTTATTTTTCTTTCCTTGTCCTTGACTCAGCTTTTCTCTTGAGATGTTTCTCTACTTCTGCAAAGTTGAACTGTGATGGGACTAGGTCTGCAGAAGCAGATTTTTTCACTCACTCATTTTGTGAAGGAATGAGATCTCTGTCCCTTACAAAGTTGGTGGGTAAAACGTAAAAAACAAGGGAAATGTAGAAACATCCCATATGGAATACGAAAGAGGAATTCATCTTTCAAGGAAAAGAAGTCTGGAGTGTGTCTGCCAAGAAGTCAGATTATGTGGAAAGCCCCAGAACAAATGAATGCAGTTGCTTTCTTCAGTAAGAACACCTTCAGTTTTACAAACATGGACTCTTCTCATGCTATTTTCTAAGATGGGAAAATTTGAAAAAATGTAACAAGGTGTATAATTACTAATTTTCAAAATCCTCAGTACACCACACAACTCCCTATCCCTGCATTTTCCAGCATATCCAATCTCCTCTAATTTAATGTGTTTTTGAGTCAAAGCTAAACTCCAAATAAAACAAATATATGCATTCTTTTTCTGCTACACTTATCTGGTTATCTGTCCCTTTTCACAGGCTCTTGGAGGTAGACATCAAGACTTCAAAGTTTAGCTGTAGCCTAGCTTGTGGTAAGTATTTATTTCTCGTGGTAAGTGCAAGGGCTATTACTGAAATGCTTTGAGACTGAGACTTGGAAGATGCCAGAAATCCTTCAGTGATTTGTATGCATTGTTTCACTTAACTTTGCTCCCAATATCTACAATCCTAAACATGCAATTGTTTTCATTAAAAGTGCATCTGTATTGTTTATCCATGTTGTAATTTCCACTGATTTCAAGTAAGAGACTACAGAAAAAAGGGGAGAGAAAGGAATACACATCAGATCTTAAGCTGGTATAAATAGCTATTGATTTACTGAACCTTTACTGAAGCTGATGAAGCCAGGCTAATTTACTCCATGTCAGGATCTAGACCAAAACTGTGCAAGGCATTCCCCAGCTGAGTGTCACTGAAATCCAGGTGTTTCTGGATGTGCTTTGATATGGACAGGAAAATTTTTTATGTGCAGTGAAGATATCAGAACTTGAGAAAAAAAGCACACATAATGCTTTTAGAGTTTAGATGTGAAACCACTTTGTGGCCTCATTTAGGTAGATTTATTTCACTGCTGACTCCCTTCCTGCACATTCAGTCTAATACTATAAAAATCCAACCTTGCTTTATGGAAAGAGTTTATGTCCTCCAAAAATACCTGAAAAGAAATAAAATTTAAAAGTTCTCCCCTCCTCCTAATGAAAATAGAAAATGGAGCCTATTTTTAAAGATTATTTTTTACTCAGTTGTACTCATTGTTTCTATAGCATCCCTTGTGAATAGTAAATTTTATAACAGATTGTTGTAAGCCTGTGTCAGTTTTGAGGAGAAAAGATAGTGCAATCTAACCTCCAGTAAGTTAGTAAACACCTTTATGCAGAGAAATAAGACAACTGAAAGTAGAAAGAGTCAATGGAGTGATGCTTCTTGGTACATTTTAGATCTGCATTACTTACTACACTGATTGCCTCGAACCAGAGCATGAACAACTACCCTGTGTCTAAGGCACTGTGAGTGGTTGGAATTTTACACCAGCATGTTATTAATCAGTCAACATAATTTAGAAATAAGGCTCTTTTTTTGAAAATATTCCCTTCTTTTGGTACTGCCTAGACAAGCAGCTTCTCACCTAAACAAGTGACTATTGGGAAAGCAGTGTCACCTCTCTAATAAAATGTGCCACAAGCCAGGTCCTTCCAGGATGCCTCAGGATGCCACATGTGCTACACAAAGTGCTCTTCTGGCTGGGGACAGCTGGCCAGAGAATGGGAATCTAGTATTGAAAACATCCAAGTGAGACCTGAGGCAGTGTATTAGTCCTCACCTCAGCTACTTCAGCCCTACGTTCATCACAGCAATTAAGCATAGGAGTAAGGTGAAGGTGAAATCAAACGTCTCTCATCTTGAAGCCAGTGTCAGTTTTGCCATTCCTTGAGTAAAGACAATGTTTCACCACAAAGTATACTAAAAGTTTAGTAGATTCTGAAATCATTTTATGAGTACTTGCCTTTTTTGGCAAGTGTAAGCCCTGCTTTTTAGATTTTTGGTTTTTAAAATTCCCAATAGGAGATCTATTTCTGCAGTCTCAGATTCATGATACTGCTTTTGTCATTTTCTGGAAAGTTCACATTTATCTGGAACGTAGCTAGCGCTGAGACTAATGAGAAACATCTGAGAAATGCTGCTTTCTTATCACAGTAGAGCCAAAAAACCTTAAACAAAATAAACTAGCTCCTTTTTTGGGTATGGAGTGTCCTATTTTATAGGAACTGTTTCCTATTTTATGTGTTGAATGGAGCCAGTCAAAAAATCCAAACAGATAATCCATTTGATAATTTGAGAGAGCTAGTAACCACTCTTTAAATATGCAAGTAACAAGCAAATAGATTTCATATGAGTAGTCACTGTAGTTTCCTCATTGCGAGAGAAACAAAACTGATTAAATATCTAAAATAATGGAAGTTAAAGAAAATAAGAAAAATGCTATTTCCAATATTTCCACTTTACTATTTCCAGCCCACATGTTCCTGTTACTTCAGATCAATTCCTTTATCCTTTAATTCAAATGAAGAGCATTATGCTATTCCCATACTATTACACTGCCCAAATTATTCTTTTAAAACTTGAAGTTCTATTAGAGCACATGTTAAAATAATCTCCTTAATCAACAGTGACCCAGCAGGATCTTGCATGCTGCCCCCCAGAGCACGGCCAGGTCCTTCAGAGCCTTGCCATACATTTTGGAATGCCTTTGATGGGGCTGGAACCCTCCAGTGCAGCAGCTCCACCTTCCCTGCACACCCTGGCTGGCACAGCGGGGTCTCTGGGCTGCACAGGGAGCAGGCAGGCAGGGGCTCCCTGTGTCCCCAGTCCCTTGCAGGGCCAGGGCTCTCCATGGCTCCTCATTTATTACCTTTCGCTCCTGACATGGCCACTGTAAAACCAGTGAGATCTGTACTCAAAATAATTTTTTAAATAGTTTTTGAGACATTTAATTCTATTATCCCAGTTAAAAACTTAGTATTTTTGTATTGCATTCTTTTGGGGAAAAAAAGCCTACTTTGGTACTTAAACTGGTTAATGCTAAAACCAGATGAATTTGCAAAAAATCAGTGAGGTGTGCTCTGTAGCCTCCAGTGCAAAACTGATGAAGTTCCTACTGAGTTCAGTGGAGATTGTGTTTAGCCTACAAAACTTATCCCCTGCTAACCAGTCTTCTTTACAATATGAACAAGGGCTGCTGTTTCGAAAAAAGAGCAGTCTTTCCTTAACTTTAGAAAACGTCCAATATTTTGAAATAATTTATAGTTTTGTTACACTTACTATTAAAATTTCATATTTATAACCCCCAACCTTTTCACCCCACAGGAGGTTCAAATGGTTCTGTCCCACATTGTACACACACATATATATTTGTATGTATGAGCCTAAAAGGTTTCCTTCTGTGCATGGCCTGAGGCCATTGCTGTCTATACAGTGGACTGAAATCAATCAGAGGTTGTGTGATTCTCAGTTTTTCAGCAACTGTATTTAATTTCTCTGGAAAATAACAAATATTTTAATTTTATATCTTTTAGTCTCTGCAGCCATTGATTTGTCAGTTGAATGGAATGAAAAACACTATCAGGCTCTGGCAGCAGAACTGCAGTGGTGATGAAAGGTTGCCCTGCTTTTGCTCTTTATTACACCACTCACTACCTTTCCAGTGATGATTTGTCTGCACTATCGTTTTTATTAGCTTTGGTGCAAAACAACGAGTCCTCTTCTCAGGTCATACTTAGAATGGAGAAAAAAAGTAATCCTTTCATTTTCATCAAGGAGTTTCCATAATAAAAATAGCTGAGAAGGAAAATCCTTCCAATGTGATTTCTATTTAATTTCTTTCCTGGCTATACAACACTTAAAATATAAATTATAGGCAGCGATATGGATAAATTAAGCAAGATGAATAAAGGAGATGGGGAAAAAAGCAACTTTTCACCACGTTCTTATCAATATGTTGTGTCCACAGATTTTGTGACTATCCCTTTAAACTTAATTTTCAATTAAGAAACCTCACATATCCTGAAACACTCTGTGGTAGAACATTTGCTTATGTATATTTTTCATACAACAGTAGCAAGAGAAGGAGTTGGGAAATCATTCATAGTTGTTGCAAGTAGTCCACGTCCATAGGGATCAGTAATAATCTCCCTGCCTGGAGCTTGAGCCAAAGCTGTTCTTTATTTCACTCTGCATCTCCTCCAAATCAGAGTCTCTTACTGAGCATTTGAGGAATGTAACAAAAACATAGGTTTTGGATTGATTTGTAGACTAAAATTGCTTCCAACTCTGAAAAGATCTTTATTTCATACTGTATTTATGGACTTTTGGGGAGGGGGCAGGGACATTGTGCTCAGTATGAGAAGGAAGAGAGGGAAAACCCCCACTCCACACAGAGGTATTAACAGAGCTTGATCCTCTGGGTCTGTAGCCTGGGTATTTATGGTGCTGTGAAACAAAGAGAAAGACATACGGGTTTAAGGTCTACTAGGCTAACGTAGATAAAGCACTCAGTCGTGCCAGGATGAACTCATTGGAAATATTACTCAGGAGAGCAATCCCAGCAAATGCAATGGACCTGCTCAGAGGAGTAAAGCAGCCACAGCACTGTTTTTGGGCTCAGATCCATGCAGGATCCCCACGTAGAATAGCTGATAGGACAGAGGCACACGTGCTCAGCAACAACTGATAGTGCTTAATGAAGACCACGTGTATTAATAGGCCTGAGCACAGGAAATGAGAGATTTCCCCCTGCTCTTCTAATGATGTCTAAGAGCAAGTTCTGCGTAAAGAAATATTTCTTTAGGAAATAGCTGACTGACTGGAATCCTTATGAAAAAAGAGACAGATTTCCATTACTTTTTTTCTTGGATTAGAGTTAGTATTGGTTTATACTCCCTTCCCAGATTTCTTAAAATTGTTTTCCAGACATTCCCACGGTGCTAATGTCAGACCAACATCTAATAACTTTTTCCTGAAGGCTGATATTCTAACACAGTATCTTTCAGCTCAGAGTGCATAAGCCAATTACGTTACTCTACCAGCCAACAGTCAGGACACACAGAAAAACCTTCCTGCTTCTGATTAGTAGCAGATACGGTTTTGTAATGGATTGAGACAAAAGTTTCCAAGTGCTAACAAGTTTTCATGACATGTTACTGATGTATATGTTTAAGCTAAAGAGCCTGATCCATACAATTAGTTTATAATGTAAATTCTTGAGCAGTCCAGGTTTAGTAGTACAGAAAAATACATTTGTTGCTTTTCATAGTTAATTATTGAACAGAAGCTGGAATGTTTATTCCTGTACAATTGCCTATTACCACAACTAAAACTTCAAGCGTAGACATAATTTTTTACTGTTATTTTTTATTGCTCTATCAACATAACCTGATTTTCTTGAGATGTGTCACTGTACTACCAGGAATTATATACAATTATTAAAGGAAAAAAACGCAGCAAGTAATTCCCAATTGCTTATTTATTAGACAGCACATCAAATTTCACTAGCAAATAAGACAACTTATTTTTGTTAAGCAAGGCTGTGCGCAATATTTATAATGCCACTACATATGCAATTTTTATTGCTAATAAAGAGATCTTGAGGGAATCCAAAAGTCTGTGTAGCACATTCTCACATATAAAATGGCATCTATCTTGGAATACTATTACCTGTACTAGGATAATCTTATACTTGTCTACCTTTCACACCAGATTAACCAAGCTTTGTCTCAGAATATTTCTAAGAGGTCCAAGAATTTATACATGATCCTAGCCTAAATCAGGAGTAATGTGGCTTTCCTCTTCAGATTGTTTTCATGGCTCTTTACATGTTTAATACATGGTGAATAGCATGAGGCAATTTCTGTGGAAAACGCTATCTTTTCACAGCACTCTTCATAGACCCAACTGCTCCTTAAAGAAGATGTTTTATGTTATCTTCAGGAGTAGAATAGATATAAAATGTATATTGCAAAATGATGGAATGCAGTTTATTTTAAAGTCTGTTAAAAAGCTACAAACTGTCACAATAAAAAGCTAAATCAAACACAGTGATCTTCAATTTTCTGTTGCCAGCCTTTAGAAAAGCACTTTCTGAAGCTATTCCATTCAAGTATTTGGCCATGCCAGCCTCAGTCTATATTGTTATGCAAAGTTCCCAATAGCACTTGGCTGATGTGATCATGATGCTGCCCCAAATAAGTGGTTGCTCATATGTGTTACAGTTCTTAATCTGATTTTTCTCCCCTGCATTAAATGCAGTTTCCAGCCCTTTTTTGATACCTTATCCTCTACACTAGCTCCAGATCAGGGCAGGGAAGATATCCAGTTTTCCTCATAAAATTGAACCTTCAGAAGCATGCAGATTTGTCTTTTTCTGGACAAATCATAATAACTTACTTAGTAGCCTCAAAAGAAAATCTTTGGAATGATTTGTTGAATACTTTTTAAGAAACTGTTTTCTTAAGAAAAGAAAAAAAAAATTGTCCAAACTTCTGAACAGTGGTCAGTTATGGAACTAACTAGAGAATGTCTGCATTTTAGGATGTTTATGCCACAAGGAGGACCTCCAAATTTTGAGTATGCTGCTGCCAGGTAGGTCCAGGGGTTGCTGAATTGTTCACCAACATAATTCCCAGGTAGATACTAAAGGAATTTCTTCAGAAAGATTTACCAAATATATTCCAAGACTTTGAGACCGGTTCCTGGAAGTGAGCAAGGCTGGAATAAGTAAATCCCCAGTTTTCATGGGATGACCTTGTAGCCTGCCCTCATATTTCCACAAGACTTTAAAAACATAAAAATGATGCAACAATGTGTCATAGGACCAGAGAAGATAACAGCTCAAAATATACTCAATTTTAAATGAAGGCTCAAAAAGGCTGAGTTTTCAAGTTTCCTTCTTTTAGTATTTTTGCAATTTGGTTACAACAAATCTTTCACTGTTTTTAAGATACTTGCATTTTTTATTCTGACCTCTTAAAAAGTTTTTTTCTGAGGTTGAGATAGCTTGATGGGACCTTTCTTATTGTTCCTTCACAGGACACCCCTCTGTGTTTATCTTTTGCAGTGTCCTAGTGTATGACCAAGCAAGCAAGGGGGGATCCAGGTGTGCACCACACAGCCCTGTCACTGCTCTGGACTGCGGGAGCTGGATCAGGCAGTGTGGGGGCCAGCTCTCCCAAGGTGACCTAAAAGAACCACCAAAGTTCAGTGGTAGGTTTGGCACATTTCACATTTTTCAAATATTTTAGGTGCCAGAGATGTGTGTTTGTGTGTGTGCATACACACATGGGACACGCTAGAGACCACAAGATAGCCCAGAAGCTGAGTCTATGTTGTTTCATTTGCTCTTGCTTTGGAGACCTGGGCTGCTCCTCAAATCCATCACTGAGTGGAAGGCTAGCCTGGGCACACAAATTCCCCCCAGATGCAGTACATGGAGGGAGAGGTGCACCTCCTTCCATGCATTGACCCCATTTCCCTCGGGAGGGACAGTGCCCTCAGAGAGAGCTCTGCAGAGTCTGTGTCTGACCCCCTCCAAAACCCTTCACCTCACTGTCATTTTACTGCAGGAAAACCCAAATAATCTTCATCATGATGGCTATTAAAAATTAGCTCACAGCCTCATCTAAAGTACGCATCTGCAGTTAGCAAAGGAAACTTACAGTCACTTATCGGTTTCTAAATGAGAAAATACATGGTATGCTAAAACATTCAGCAGGCTGAAATCAATTTGTACTTCTGCAGTGTAAGTGGAAAAAAAGCCATCCTCAGATCACCACCTACATGGGCAATAGAGCTCACGCAAAGCCTGGGGCAGACAAATGCTGCAGTTGCATGGAAGCAGCAAGGAAGGGCCTCAAGACACTAGGTGCCAGGGAGAATGATTTTCAAGCTCAGATTTCAAGAAATCAGCCACTCTGTTTTAAGTGGATGACACTGTCCAGCCTGAAGAATTAAGAAATGTGTCATTCACTGGAAAAAAGGTAGTAGCATATAAAACTAATGAGAGCTAATATGAATAATAATATGGCTGTGAACTATGCCATGTGCTTGACATGGAACCACTGGGATAAGATCACTTAAAACTGTAGGCAACAGCTTGCTTTCTTACCACCAAATGTTTTACTGCAGCAGAAAGGAAGGGAAAAGGGCTGAAGGTTAGAGAGGAACAGAACCCCAATGAATGCCCTAGAATAGGGCAGTTTTGGTGCTGGCCTTTGGGTTCTGCCTCCCACTGTCTACACCCCCTTCCAGCAGAGTGGCTAACTGAAGGAGAGATGCTTTTTGCTGTTTTGCACTTCTGAAAAAAAAAAACAAACCTGAAGAATCTAAGTTGAGTGGACAAAATTTTAATTAATTTTTCACGCTGTGCAGAAGTTTCTCCTGAAATGCCAGTCAGCTGGGCTGGCTCTGGGCACTGGCAGAGGGATGGGCAGAGGAACCCTGCACCTGGCGCCAGTTGTTTGGAATTGTTGAAAATGCTCAGTGCATTTTCATGACATGTTCCAGGCAGGGCTGCAGCAGGAGGAAAGGAAGCAGAACATGTGCCTGCACACATGCCCCTGCAAAGATCAGCAGCTCCTCAGCATTAGCCTGCCTCAAGCCAGCACTTTCAGCTAAGGCCCTGAACTTCCTATTAAAGAGTTAAAATACAGGCACTAAATTCCTTCTGCTGAAAGGAAGGGGAAGTATCGGGTAGAGAGGCAGACTATAAAACAGAGGTCAATAGACCTTAAAGTTCATTGGCAAGATCTCTGAAAGTGTACTGCCAGAGCTAAGGCTAGTCAGACAACAACAAGACACGGAGCTACATAAAACTCACCTCTAGCGTGTTATTTGTACACTCACTGCATTAATTAAAAAGACAACCCTGCCTCTAGTAGGATGTAATGCTTGGAATTAAAACACGAATATATATCGTGGTTTCACCTTGCAATCTGTTATGGCTCTAAACTAATTAAATAGGCTTCTTACTACAAAGATAAATATTCTCAATGATGTTTTAGATGGAATGTTTATAAGTAAACCCAAAAGACAGCTTGACTTTACTTTTTTTGCCAGTAGCTATTAAATACATAAACTAGCATCCTAGAGACTGGCCTGCAAGTGACTTTGCCTGTACAGCTAAATGGAAACTATTATTTGCTCCAACTGCTGCTTGCAGATGCTTTCTTTGTGGTTTCACAGCTTGGTCATAAGGCAAACCTTTTAATTTTTATTTTTTATTTTTACAGCTGTTTAATTGGGATAGTCCCTGCTCTGGTATTTATTTGTGATGTTTATTTACACAGAAGGTTTTGCAAAGGGCAAGTTTTGCTGGGAAGGGCCAGGTACAGTGTTTGTGCAGCTGGTCACCAGGTAACCCTCCCAAACACTGCTGGAGACCACTGGAATCAAGCACAAGGATTGGAATGGTGATCTCCCCGGGATTGTTTTCATTGCAGCACAAGCTCTGATGTTTGCTCAGTTTTGTTTGATATCATGCAGACCCATAATTCTACTTTGAAAAGATAAAAACTGTGAAGCAGCAATTAACTTTCTTCAATAAGCACATTTTAAGCAGAATAAAATTAACAGTTTTATTGCTGAGCGTGTCTTGGGAAAACCATGATGGCTTATTAATTAAATTTCAATATATGGTTAAACCGATGCAGTCAAAAATCTCAAATTAGACCAATAGGCTTAAAAAAACAAAAATAATTACATTCATTCTCAAATAACGAATTTGAAGCTTCACTTTTATGTGATATTAAAGAATTTAGGCTTAAATTATAACATGTTTTCGAGTTTTCCTCTCTTTGGTTGAGGCAGTAAAGAACGTGGGCCTGATTCTCAGCACTAGATTTGTTTCCTGTCCCCAGGATTAGGCACAGCATGTGTGCAATTAGCAGCCAGCCCTGCATGAGAAGCGAGGTCCTGCTGTAAAGCAGGGCCTGGGGGTGCTGGCAGAGCTGGAGGAGCCTTTCTGGAGGGCATTGTTTTACTCTAAGTACCACTGGCTGTCGATAAAGGTCTCTAAAGCTGGCAGTTCTGCAAACCTATGTGGAGCACTAACAAAAAGGTTTGAAGTTTATACCAAAGAGTTACAAAACATCCAGAAAAAACAAACAAACCAACAAAACAAACCAAAAACCACACAACCAATTACCAAACACGTTGAACACAATTTAATCTGGTTATGACTGCTCCCAGCTGGAAATTCGTGGCTGTGGACTGTAGTAAAACTCAGAAATATCCTATATCTACATAAGTAATAATATAAATAAAGTAATTATGAAATCCTCTTTTTTCTTCCTCCTTTGAGCCTGTGCAAGACATTCCCTCCCACAATTACTTGGGTGGTTTGGGTGCATAATGCTGAAGAAAAATTGTTGAGATTTTCAGAGAGTCACAGGTTTTCAAAAGCTACAAATGTAGAAGAACATTTCTCACCCTGATCACCTCTAAATAGGCTTGGAATCAGTTAAGTAACTGATTTATTTGGAACCACTGGGAAGCAAAAGAAATGTAAATAATAAATAACATTTTCTTTTGTACCTTGTAACAATGAAGAAGCACCAAGACAGTACAATGCACATTTATCAGGCCTCATATTTTTAATTTTGGTAATGTCCTGGATTTCATCGTGCTGGACATATTTACATTTTATAGTGCATCTGTAGCATTTGTAGTCACCCTTCTCTGAAACCTGAATTGTCACAATCCCACTGCAGTTCTGCACTAAATGCAAGACAGGCAACTTGCATATGGAAAACTGGCTTAGAACAGAACTTACCCCATGGAATGTGTTTGTGGGCATGTGTGAGACAACAAAAGAGCAGGAAGGCCTTGTCCTTGAGGAATATGTCAGTCACACCCCTCACCCTGAACAACCTAGATGGTGAATATACTTGGTCTAAATTTCTATTTTCTTTTGCTTGGATCAATTACTGTGAGCCTTTTTCCTTTTTATCTTCTAGTCACCTTCTGTCTTTTCATCCAGATACAACTTCAAATAATAGATTCCACCAGGAATTTTTTCTTTTCTGCTTTTCAACATCGAGAAGGAAGTTAAACAAGGAAAAAAAGGTTCTGAACAAATCAATGAAGCTGAGGTTAGTGACTTTTAAAAACAAAACCCCTATAGTACTGATACTAGTGGATAATGGTAATTTACCAATTTGTTTCCATTCCCATGGTAACTAATCTAAGTACTATGGTAACAAACCTAAACAAACATAAATATTATCTTTCCTCTGGTCTCAAAATTTTTACACTTAATGCTGTTTGATAAAGAGTTGCACTAGCAGTTCTTCAACTATTGTTCACAACGACTTACTACAGGAAATAGACTCTCATTGTGCCTACCAGACTCTGCAAGCTGTTGCAGTGCTTAATAAATAATAGGTGATTATACATCCAGAATTGGGGTTTTTAGGTGAAGGTAACAGTAAGTAGCCATATGTCAATGAAACAGCATTTTAAGTAAGACAGGCTTAATGAACTTACTGGCATGGTTTATCAGCTTGTTTGACAGTTTGCAAAACTAAAGCTATTTTCCATGTTCATAATGCCTTTCATAAATATATTATGTGATTAACTTATGACTTTAAGGAGAATAGATGCCTTTAAAATTATTATTCTAGTGGAAATTCATCTCATAGTTCATGTAGGCACTTGGCTATTTTCTTCTTGATCTGTTTCTCAATGTTATATACATTATTATTATTTACCCACAATTCAATTTTTGTTTGGTAGCTTGATCACATCAAGTCTTAACCTTCTAATACAAATACACCCCGCTGCTCTCTTCCAAGTGAGGTTTCCAGTATACACATCCTGGAGACTTTGCAAGCAGCAGCCTGAGGAAGCCCTGCCTGTGCCCTGCAGGGACCAACCCTGCCCGCCCTGCAGTGACCCAGCCTCGGGCTGCTCGTTGCAGGTGAGCTGGCTCCAAGCAGTGCCTCACCTGGGTGTGCTGCACTGCCCTTCTCCACACCCTTGGATCAGCACTGCCAGCTTCACACAGCTGTCAGCACACTACAGACACAGCTCATCTGGCATGCAAGTTTTCCACAGGGTTCTAATCACACAGCTTGGGTTTTAAGAAGAGGAAGACAGCCCAAAATAGTGACTCTTTAGAAAAGCAGTTGAAATGCAGTAGTTCTCTCACTCATCTTTCCCTCAGAAATACAGAAAGTTTGACTGTGTTTAAGAAGACATGGATACACCCTCTTTATGAGGGAATATCTCCATCATGAAATAGTAAAAGTGGTTTCCAGAGCTGGGAGGCTCTTACCCTTTTGTCATGTTCCAGTCTGCCATCACACAGGCCTTTTCAGCACGGTAAAGCAAGCACAGACCTGACCCTAATGTTCAATCTTGTTGAGAAGGAATGCCTTCCCATAAAAATCTGTTTTCTAAGGTAAGAGCTTGTCTTTAACTTGATTTCAGTGTTAGTCATCAATTCAGCACTATGAGTTTTCTGTCTCAAGCTTTCAGTATTCCATCACAGAATTCCAACCAGAGTATGAAGAGTTCAATATTCATGGTGAAGTGTGGAATTTGTTTAAAACTCATGCAGAGACCTTGTAGGCTCAGACAGATTTACGTTGCTTGAAGAAAACCCTAACCTGGCCAAAGGGAAAGGGCAAAAAACACCAACTCAAGTACCTAAATGCAGGCTCACGTCTGCAATGTTTCCACTAGGATTGCTGAAACTACACAAAACCCACCCTTGATTCTGGGCTTGTTTGGGTTGGAGGTCTAATGCAAAATCTGTTCTCAGCTCTAGTCAGCTGCTCCTTGGCTTTGGGCATGACCACAGTTTTGCATTACCTCATTTTATCTGGAAAACACTTTGGGTTCTACACAAATACAGTTACTCTTAAAATGACAGATTTTCTGCTTTAGATTTATATATTTTTCTGCAATGTCTGGTTCACCAAATGTCAGCAGGGAAAACTGATCACCAGGAAAACTGATCTTGTTGCCTGTCTTTCTTGAGCCAGTTCATAGCTATTGGAGTTGCAATGGGAAATACATTTCCAGTGAGGCAAACTGTTATTTTTGCATGATGTGAGCTGATAGTCAATGACTGATAGTGGTCAGTGGTGCTCATAGTCACAAGAAGAGGCAATAGGCACAACTTGAGACATGAATTTCCATCTCAATAAAAAAACCCAAAATCGCAACTTGAATAAGAACAGGTTGTCTAGAGAGGTTGCAGAATCTTTATCCCTGGAGATACTCAAAACCTGACTGGTCACAGTCCCTGCTGTGGCAGCCTCTTGTAATTAGGTGACCCTGCTTGAACTGGGGGGCTGGACCAAAAACTGGATCTCAGAAGGTCCCTGCCAATCTCAAACGTCCACTGATCTCTGTTTCTGGGCCAAAAACTGTGCAAAGGTAAACCAGGAAAGGAGTCATTAAACCTCAGTGAGGCTTTATCTCTTCAATTTTCTCTAGTCAAAAGTGATATGAACCACACTATAGCACTTCTCAATCCCATTCTTAATTTGTTGATAGAGAACTCAAAATCCACTAGGACTTCCATGACAGATGCTTGCACTGAAGAGCATATTAGTGTCTCAAGACAACTATTTTCTTTCAAAAAGTTCCTAAATTCCCTGACCTATAATACAGGTATAGTCACCTAAAGACATCTGTTCTTTGCAGATGTTTTCAGACTTAGACCCAGAAGTATGTCTGGAATGTAAAAATTTCTCAATAGTGTATTGCATCTCAGAGGGATACAACTGGAGACTGTTTGCTTTTCTTTGAAGCAGGAAGCTCGGTTACTTCAACAATACAACTTAGATTGGGAAACTTTCCCTTAGTTTGCCAGCTTTTGTTTTTATTAGCATTTGTCTTTGCTGCTCTTTGTCAGCTAACACCTCAAAAAAGTTTCAACATCCAAACATAAGATTTAGACTTTTCTCAAATCCAAGTTAATAGGTACAAAGATAAAATCCTAGGCAGACCAACAGATAGTTGATGATCAATCCATATAAAGTATTTCAATAATTTGCAATCCTTTTTCCCCTTTAATTTGGAAAATTTTAAAAAAAGTTTTAAGTGGCCTAGCTAATATCTCCAGATATTTGGTAGAAAAATGCATATGCTTGATTTGTCTCTAACACAAGCAGTCCTGTTTTCCTGGACTCTGGACTGTACATGCACAAGAGTGTGCTCTGACGAGCTCACAGACAGGAAGTGAGGTATTTGCTTACCAAAATGCTTTAAAATAAACCAGAAAATCTGACACATATGTGCAGAAGTTTGTTCTCCAAGCATATTGTTCAGACTCTTAAAAAATAAAACTATCATTACATAGGTCTTTAAGTGTCACTATGTGCAGTTTGAAGGAAAGAAAAATGTCTTTTATGGAGTGGGACACTGTAAAGAATTAAAAGGATTTGGTTTTTTAAAAATATGATAAACAATCCATATTTTACAAACCTTGGCCATAAGGAATTAATTTTTACTAAATTCTAAACTGCAATTCAGTGCAGTTTATTAAGAGGATATTTTTTTATTAAGTTGCTACTAAAATTATGAAACCAAAAACCTAATCTGAAAAACTTCCTGTCAGCTGATATTAGCAGACAGCACAGCTAATAATAATTGCAACAGCTACTGCTTAATTTTAGAAAAACCTGACCAAATTCACATTCTTTTGAGCAAGTAAGTAGCAGAAACTCCAGTTCCACCCAGGCTGCAAGTAAGTGATGAATAGAAAACAGCCACACAGTTCTAAAGAACTGCAGTGTGAAAACAGTACCAACAGTAACCCTGTAACTCCCAGTGTGTCAAATTCTTTCTTAGTAGCCTAGTGAATATATTAGAGCAAATTCTGAGCAATGTACACCACCATTTACTACCTTTGTACTGCCTTTTGCTCTACATAGACCTGTTAGTCATTAATATTTTTACCTAAACTCTATGATATCTGAAAAATCGATAACCATCCTCAAAAATAACGATAAATGTGAAACTGAGAAGAAATTAGCAAATTTTACTTCCTTTGGGGATTAAAGAATTAAGGCATTTTGAACAAAGAGAACCTCAGAATAGTAAGGAAAAAATGTTAGAAATACCACTACTAATAATATAGTGGTCTTACAGACTTATGGAGAAATTAAGACACAACCAGAATTCCTAGGACAGAAATTTACTACAAGCAGGAATTTGTTATGATGGTATTTCAAGGTATATTCTTTCTTGAAATTCCTAGCTCTGATATTTTTATTTTCAGTCTCCTGGTTACGAAAGATCAACTTAAGGAAGGTAGCTTTTCCTACGCACCATTATTGTCATTAGCTATGGATTTCTATCCATTATTAGGAAATCTGAACTCTGGAAGACAAGAGAAGGACCTGCACTCTGGCAGTAGAATTTGTCTCCTCTCTCAAGGCACTGTGAGTTCTGGTTTTTCATTCCTTCTGGGGTTTCTCTTATTGCATAGCTCCTTTCTGTTGCTAGAGCAGGAATGAACAACACCAAAAAGAAACAGTCATTCATTATTCATCTCTTCACCTGTCCCTTTTGGCATTGATATGATACTATGAGGTTTTGGTGAGGGTCCACTGACACAAAGATGCAACACATTGTTTTGAATGGTTGTTTGTATTTTATCTACACATATTACCAGAAGCAGCTTTCTCTTTGTGCCCACCACACCACTGAAAACAAAAAGGACTGTACTCTCTCTAAAGGACTGGATGTATAAAAATATAATTCTTCTGTTAGTGGGAGCATGTGGCACTGAAGTGTTTGTGCTGACAAGGTACAAGATATTACAGCCTGACCCCCCCCCCCCATAGAAACACATTTCCACAGCAAATACTCAAACTGTTTACAATGGCAGTGATAAAGACTTTGATGTATCTCCCCTGTCTTCCTGCTTAGATCAGAAGCCAAAAAAAGGCTGAGACTCCTGGATATTTCAGTAGCCTGGAAAAAAATGACCATATGAGGCAGAGGTCCACTTTGTTAAACTGAGTCAAAGGCTATGTTGGACACTTTTGTCTTTGTCAAGCTTGTACTTCTTAATAGTTTGTACATTTGGGTTATTCCAGTAAGTGTTTATTTCTTGTGATCACTGCGGTGACTCTACTTGGTGCTGCTGGAGAGGACAGAAACCATCAGCTACTTGAGCACTAATTCCCTGCAGGAGGCACAGGGTGAGAGCAAGTCAGCCTCAGAGATCTTGGCAGGCAGGTGTGGGAATGAGAGCACTGAAGCACAGAGAAGACATGCCTATGATGAGCCAAACACAGAGCCTTGCAAGGAGTAAATAAGAAAATGGACAATGTAAGCCCTGGTAGCAGCTCTCTCTGCTGCTCAGCCAGCAGCCACAGATCTACATTGCTCAATACTTGAATGAAGGCAAGGGAAAAAGTAATTTTCTTAATTATAAGGCAAACTCTCCCAATTCAGCTAGCTGCCTCTCATCCTGGCATGGTACCCCAACTTATCACATCCATAAACACTTAAAAATGGAACAGGAGTTGTAGCTGAACATATTCATATATATTGGTATATTGGAAACTTTCAGATTTGCTTCTTTTTTTTATTTCACATTGCTGCAACAACCCACATCCCTGCTGGGCTTTGATTGCAGCTTTAGCTAATTATATTAGTGGAGACATTTTGTCATACAGTGAATCAGATCCTCAACTGATCTAAATGAATGCAGCTGCACTGATGTTAGTGGAGATTTTCCTGTTCATACCAATTATTCATTATCTTCCCAAAAATGAAAATGCAAACTGCCATACTCTAAAATACAGTTTTTAAAGCGAAGGTGTATACCTTTAGTAGCTCTTTCCAATTTGTTTCCTAGAACACTTTGGGAACCTTATTTGCACTCTGGAAAGCACCAAAATAGCATGCTGGCTAACAAAGAGAAATGAACTATGCCTTCAGTACATTCTCCAGATGTATTTTCCCATAGAAATAAAACTTTAAGATTATTACAACATCCAAATGTATTACATATATCCAAGAAATCAACAAGCATGGAAGTCTACTAGCTGACTATTTTTATACAGAATATAGGAGAAACCAGAATAGGGAAGATTGCCTCACAGTTTTTCTCCTGACATAGATTGTTGCATAGGAACATCTATAAAAATATTATTTATGTTACACCAGTTCTATTTGGTCTGAAAATGGTTGTACTTTCTGGCATGTCAAAACCTTTACAAGGCTAATGAATAAATCCACCTAGAAGCACACTCGCTTTGAAAGGCTCCAGTGTTCTACAGCTCTTGGCATTTAGGGCACTGAATTTGCTTTTTCAAATAGTGTGGCATGAGATAAAAGCAGATTACTTTCCTCCATCAGCTACAGATTTTCTCAGGTTTTTTTGCACAGATGACTCTACACATTCTTCAGCTATCAGCACCTAAACATTCAAATTCTTCCTGGCAACGTGAACTCTGGTTAAATTTCAGCTGTCATCCATACCTAGAGATACATCTCTATTGACCCACTCATTTTTCCATAGCCTTAAACCCTCTGGAAAAAAACCAACCCAAAACAACCGAACAAAAAAGGCAGTCTAACAGAGGTTTACTTCTGCTTTGGCATCTAGCTTAAACTTCATCTATCAGCTATCTAATGACTTGTTTTCCCCAGCATGGCTGGCAGCAGCTGTGTTTGCGCGGAGCTCGGGCTGCTCTGGAGCTGCGGGAGGTGGCACAGGGCTCTCTCTCGCCGAGCCAGCGCCGCCGCCGCCCCGCGCGCAGCCCGAGCCGGGCCCGCCCTTGGCAGCAGCGCAGGCTCAGCGTGTGTGTTCCCCCGCTGGGAGCGCAGAAACGGCTCGCAGGGGAGCTGCGGCTTTTCCAGCCGCGGAGCTGACAGCACGTTCGCTGCCGCCGGCAGCCCGCGGCTCGCCCCTCCCGGCCCTGGCTGCGGGGCGGGGGCAGCGCGGCGGCACCTGCGGCAGCAGCTCCTGCCTCGCGAGCGCAGAGAACCCGCCAGTGCTTGGGAGCCTTCCGCCTATGCTGGCTCTGGCACTTGCTAGATACAAACAAAAAAATTGCTCATTGTTCAGGTGACGAGTGTATTTCCCCCCCCTTTTCCTTTCAGTTTTGTCAATCCTACTGTTCAAAGTGCTTCTCAGGCATAACAAATAAATTAATGACATCCATAATAATCGTCTATGCCTTTTCCATTTCCCAGGGGAAACCCTTGAACCCAATCCTTCCTGCTATATGTAAATTGAGAAAACGTTTTCCTCTATTCTTTCCTCTGACATTGTTACACTCCACCCCCACTGAGAAAGCCTATATTTATGAAACCACTATTCTTATAATGGTGATTTTGTTGACTTTTCCATCATAAATGCAGATGATTTTAAACAGTGCAGTGTTCAATTGCTTGATTGCGAAACTCTGATGTTAACAGGATTATTCATGCAAGCATTCTGCACATTACGCAACAATTGCATAATCACTGCCTGAATATTGCCTTAGGTTTCAGCTCCAGATTCTCCCAAATCTCATCCTCCCACCCTGCTACAAGTTTTTATGCTGCATGCAGCTATGACAAAAACTCCCTCCAGTAAGTATTGAAGATAAAGCACTTAAATTTGGATTCTTTCAGCTTTCTAATGCACATCTTAGCTCTACAGCTCTAGAGAAGACTTGACAGGATTTGGAGGATTTTTTCATTTGATTCTGTATCTGATTTTTTTTGTCTGTTGTTGTTTGCTGAAAGGAACAGAAATGGCAAAGACAAAACAGTTTTCTCCAGTTTCTTCCTACAAGTGAAACAGTTTTGTTTTATAGCAAACACAAATGGAAGTGCAGCTGTTCAGAAAGGATTTCTAGACTTTGCCATTCTGAAATGGAAAGAGGAAAGCTAGATTATCATTGCTGCTTCTTCTCAGCCTCTCACATTCAGACTTTCTTTGTAGCCATTGCTCTAAAAATTTTGCTACTCTTCTAATACTTGCATTGTTTCTGTGTGGTCAAAAGGTGGATAAAATCGTTCAGCATTTAGAAGGTGCATTGCCCTCTAGGGACCAAGGCTCATCATCCATACTAGAAACAGTGGTAAAATTAGAGACCATCTGGCCTATTTACCTGCTGATAGAGAAGCCACAGGCCCCAGGCCAGCTGGAGCTGTGTTTGCCAACATTTTGGAAGTCCCCAAAGCTGAAATTAATGACCAGATGTTAGTGGAAGCACAGCATCACCACCTCCACTTCAAACATCCTACTCCTTTCAGTCACAGTTTGAGTTGCCTTTGGGTGCAGGGAGCATGGAAAAGCTGGGCTTAGAGTTTCTGAACCCTGCTTGGAGGCTTAGAGTAAGCTGATTTTGCATAGTAGGGAAGGAATGGAGTGTGTCAATCTGTCCTGGGTTTGGCTGGGATAGAGTTAAATTTCTTCCTAGTAGCTGGTACAGTGTTGTGTTTTTGATTCAGCAGGACAATGTTGATAACATACCTTTTTTTTTTAGTTGGCACTACATGGCACTGGCCCTCAGTCAAGGACCTTCCAGTTTCCCCTGCCTTGCCAGTGAGGAGGTACTCAAGAAGCTGGGAGGCAGCACAGCCAGGACAGATGAGCTGAACTGGCCAAAGGGATATTCCATACTACAGGAGCATTATGCCCAGTATATAAACTGGGACAGGTTGAGAGATGCCAGTCATTGCTCGGGGATGGGTTGAACACTGCTCAGTGGATCATGAGCAATTTTGTTGTGCATCACCTGTCTCTTGCATTTTATTTATTTCTCTTTTTCTTCCCTCCATTTCCATTGTGATGATTTTATTTCAATTATTAAATTGCTTCTATCTCAACCCCCAGGTTTTACCTTTTTTTCCTATTCTCTTCCCTACCCCCCTGGTGCATGAGAAAGTGGCTGCATGGTCCTTAGCTGCCAGCTGGGGTTAAACCACACCACCATGAAACAATGTCTGTGACAGCAAATCTAGTCTGAACCTCATAAATATGCCTGCTACTTTGAGAGCTGCATGTACGAAAAGCTGATCAAAATTCAAATGCTGTATACTCCCAGGCTCTATCTGTACTAACATATTTTCAGTTTTTCTGCACAGTATCATTAGCAAGTGCCCTGAGCCTAGGCTTTCTGGTTTCTTTATATTTCCATGTCTGGTTTCCCCCCCCTCCCCCCTTCTGTCATTATATCACAGAGCTAGGAAAATACAGAGCATTGCTGTGTGTGCAGTCAGTATGTGCTGGCTCAGTGACACACATTCCTTCAAAAGACAATATTATCAAATTTATTACTGAACTTTGTGAATGCACTTGGCATGCAGTGCAAGCTGTTGAGATATGGAATTTGAAAGATGCTGAAGCCAAACCCCTCAAATCTGCTGGTCTTTGGGGAACAGGATGGCAATTGTTTTCTGATATATCAGGAAGCTACAACTACCACACAGTTATGAGTGATCTCCATGGCACAGGAAGAACTGGAAGCAGTGTGGCCACATGGCCTTCCCCCAGCAAGACTTCTGCCACCTGACATCCAAGTAAAGGTTGGGGAAAAGTGGACTACTAATAGGTACGGTAGGCAATAACAGATACTGCAGATTAACACTACAGAAGTTCTCCGTATTATTTTCTGAACAAACTAGATTTCAAATATTCAGTTATGTTAATTTCACATATTTGCAGATTTTTTCCCACCTTCTATCAAGGGAGCCTCTATTAAAGTCAGGATAGGAGACATCCACTTCTTTACTAGTCCACAGAACCACTTATTTCATCCTAAGCAAGCCTGCAGATTGTTCAGGCACAGTTTGCTCTCATCAATCTATTCTGGCTACTCCCAAGCATCATCTTGTCCTAGATGGAACTGAAGATGGAAAATACAAAATGGCACACTGGTGACAGCCCACACAGATTCCTGGAGACGACACGTAATTATTACAATGGCAAGAGTAAATGCGACAAATGCAAGGCATGAAGTCACAAGTATAACAGTACAAGTGACCCAACACTCTTCCCCCAACACTCCAGTTCCAGGAAGCTGTCAGTATTCAGGCCTATTTTGTATATGTAGGATAGCTCCCACATACACAGGATAGATGATCCTACACTTTCTATAGCAACCACTGTTTGTTAGAGCAATACATTCCCAATCTCAGAAATTCCAGCCTAATATAAACCAGACAATATCAGCAAAAGCCAACAGAAACCCCTCCCTCTCTCCTGTTCAATTGCTAGCAAATGTGCATGGTTTATCTGAAGGGACATGGGGCATCTCTGCATCTCCCCATCTGGGTAGTGTTGTGTGAGAAAAATATGAAATGCTGGCAGCTACATTTTATTAGGGAAAACACATTAGTAACTGCAACGCAGCTTGTCTGTGTTTAAACCTTGCCTTCACTCCTTTCCTGGTTCTTACAGCTTCCTTTGCTCAGGCACACTCCCTGTTAGATTAAGCGTGAGAAATTTCAGAAGCTGGCCAGTAACTCAACGAATTGGAAAGCATTCTATGTGACAACTCATGTTACCTTTTTTTCTCCATAACCAACCTGTGACCCTCTTAAAAATATTACAGCTGGTATTTGTGCCTTCCTAAGGACTGATCTAAATTTCTTAGGAATCAGTGCCAAGGATTCCATCAACTGGCATTGGACTAAACCCCTCCTCAAGAGGTGACTTCTGTGCATCACAGGATTTAGACACACACCAACTGTGTATGTTAAAGGAATGTGTGCAAAACCTTCAGCTGCCTAAAAGACAGAGGTCCCATGTGGAAGGCAAGTGTATAACAGGGTAGATGAATGACTTTCCCCATCTTATCACCCCTTACTCCGGAAAAAAAAAAATCCTATAAAGAAATGTGTGTTTTATTTTCTGCGTGTTAAGAAGCTCTTAAGGGTATTTTACTCTCACACTGGTTTTTTGTCTCCTGGAAATATACCTCTCTATACTTGGTCAAAGAGGACTCTGTTCTAAAGAGACACCAGTTCTGGGAAAAAAAATAGTATGCTGAGCTAAAAAAGTGAAGGAAGACAGCAAAAATTATGCAGAAAAAAAATTTAAAAATCATGGTTATAGCTGTAAAGAAAACTAGTCAAAAAGTACTTTACAATTCCCGAGATCTATGCATGCTCTAGAGTTCAGGTTTGGACAAATTTGAGTTGACAGCAAGACATTGTCAAACCCACATTTTTTCCATAGAAAATAAGTTCTCAGGACCCTGCATCTGCACTCACTGACTCATTTTCTGTAAGCCTTATAATTCTCAAAACTGATGGATTCTGGACAGACCTGCTGGGAGTTCCAGCCCTGAAGTCACAGGACAACTATTCCCATGTTTTCACCCAATTCTTCAGCCATGCTTCCCAGCAGGAAGTGGCAGGGGGGCAGCGCCAGGGCTCCAGCTGGGTGTGCCACCAGATGCTGCTCCAGGGCCACCCTGCTGGGGCTGCTCTGGGGGCTCCCTCCTCAGGACACAGCTTGCAGTTTCTGCCACAACCTCAGAGACAAATTCTGCAGGACTGTGCCCAGTTTTGGGACAACTTGCTTAGGTTCCACACTTCACTTTTGGGGCAAATCTCAGGACAGCCAGTTTTCCCAAGGCAAGTGTCAAGTCCTTTCAAGGTTGCTGGTCCTGGATAATCCAGACAGGGTACCTCAGCTTTTGTGGTCCTTACTTTCTAAAGGTTTTGTTAGATGCAGAAACAGCTGGGCAACATTTATGAACATGAGTGTTTTAGTTTCCACCAACTGTCTTTTGGCATTTTTACATATAAGAAAACTCATTCAGCTGAAAGACCTTTGACTTTAGTTCCTACCTTCCTTCATGGGCCAGGTATTAATGAGTTAAAGCTTTACCTATAGTCCCTGTCAGCTGATGGATCCCAAACAAAAACTACATGCAACTAATTTAAGATCTATTCCATTAGTTCTAGTACAATTGTTTAGTCTTTTACTTATGTATTGTACTGCATTTATATTAAATTTCTTTCATTTCATGAAATGAATTCATGAGACATCTACTGCTCCCAAGATTTAATTAAGACCTTATCAGATAAGCAGGTTGTACCTTCCACACAAATATAACTACAGACCAGCAACCTAATTTATGAACATAAATGCCTCTTTCTACCAAAATATGTCCTATCTAACAGATCTCTGAAAGCCAGTTGATAAATATGCCATGAGATGCTATCTCCACTTTACACATACAAGTTTGTGACAGTACTCTTGTATGTTAGTAGCAAAGCCATAAAAGCAAAGTATTGGAAAGTTTATACATATATGAAATGCTTTGCCAGGAACAGATGGGGAAATGGAATCAGAAGGAAAGTTTTCAGTAATAACTGAAAAATACTTAAAGGAAGATAATATCATGTGAAATGTTGAATTATTTTTTCCAAAAAAATATTTGGTCCTATGCAAAATGTGGTATGTATTGTAACTAATAATTTCAAAGTGCAGAAATCTGTTGTTTCTCAAAATTTCATCTCTGATGCTTTTTCCTTATTTAGTTCACAACAAAAGTCATTATGAATTTTCCAAAGGGTGAAAACTTAACTTCTGTCTTACTGTGATATTCCATTCCTTTAATAAATCCAAGCACAAAACTTCTATAGGCTATAAAGGCTTTAATGCAGCTATTGTAGCACCATCATGGTTTTTCACAGACAACACAGAGACATCCTCTAACTAAACAAAGATGAAGACATGGATGAAAAATACTAGAAGCCTTCAAAGCATCACTGCTTTACTGAAGTGACCAGGACACTCCACCATTGCACAACTATTTTCCATACTACACTGCAAACAACTTGCAATGATCCTGATAGATACTGTGTGGCTAGAAGCTCCCCTTGTCATAAAAGGCCTGAGTTTGTTCTTAGTTTATTTTTAAAATTAATTAGTTTAGTTTTTTGAAATTTAAAACAAAACAAAAAAGGAAAAGCAAAAAAAAAAGTAAAATTATTCCTCTCAATCAATTTTCAATTATTTTTTGGTCATAAATGTTCTTTTTTTCAGGATTGCATAAACCAGAACCTGTACTATAGCTACAGCTACTTCTCAGTCTCTGCAATGGAGTGGAGAGCACCGAGTGGAAACCTGAAATACCCCAGTGCTGAGGCTGATGGTACACCCCACCTATAAATATTTTAAAAACTGCTTTAACAGCACTGCTGGAAGGATTTGCCTGCCTCCTAACGGCATACAGCTGAGAAGTAGTGGACAGAACTGAATATCTCAGAAGATTCAATCTATCCCTTTTTTTTTTTGTGTGAAGAACCTAGAGAATCTAATCCATTTTATTTCCACTGCAAAAATAAATTTAATTGGTAGCTCTTCTGCCATACCTAAACCCTCACAGTTTTACACTTCAATTTATAATTTTGACTAGATATTATAATTTTCCCTGTGTTATCACTGGTTTGAAACCTCTAGGACAGACATAGTAGTTCCAGGTCTGCCTCTCTTTAACTATCAAACTAGCTAAACCATCACCTAGTCATGCAACTTAGTAGTTTGACAGATTTCCGGTGTACACAGCAGTAACAAAAACAGACTGAAATTCAGATTAGCAATATTAGCAATATAGGCTATCATGTACTCATCAATTTCTATCTAAGTAAAAAAAAAAAAAGGTCATAGAAAAGCCTGACATTTTTTGGTTTAACAATGTTGATATATATCCAAAATGCATACCTATATGCAAAAAAAATTAGTCCCAGTGCCTGAAAATTGTGACTTATTCTATGTACTATCTTAGAAAATGGCCGGTCTGGACAAGAAACTCTGTTTATTTTTTTAGGTGAATAAATAGGAAAACAGTGGATTGACCTCAGAGCAACTGAGCCATGATATACAGTCATCTACAGAAAGTTAGTGAACCTGGTAAATGTTTGGTCACTAAGAGGATGGACATTAAAAATTGAACCATATGGACAAAATTAAATAAAAAAGCTTTTACTTTTAATGGAATACCCTTTTGTCAATTATATAAGCAAGGTCAGCATGTAATGGGATAAAACCCCAGATACACAGGAAAGAATAAAATTTTTTACCATCAGGATAACAGTTATGTACTACAATTTAGCAAAATTGAATTAGTGCTTAAAGTCTAATTCAAACCTTCTTAGGGTGTAGCCACTACTGACTTCATACCACGGAATTTGGCTTGTAAAGGCCTTCTTCCTTCATACACACCTGCTTTTGCTGTGTGAGACTGCAGTGACATACTGCAGATGCTACTACAGCATTAACCACGGATTGTGGAACTGCACTGGGATCACAGTTTTCTCTGTTGCAGGTTACTCAGCAAGTAACTTTTTCTCTTACATATGCCAGGTATTTGCTGTTATTCATGCAGTGATTGACATTCAGATACTCAGGTCAATTACCTGACTCAGTGGTAACATTTAGTTAGTCTTTTTCCAAAAGAAAAACCAAGAAAGATTAAAAAAAAATAGAAACACACCCCTGTGTATCCTCCAGAATATACATTACACTCTTTTCTGCTTATGAAGGTCTTATTCTGTTCCAGCACTATTGCGATTCATTGTGCTGTTTACCATCTCTAAAAGAAGTGTCTCAGCCTTTCTGTTTAGATAATCACAGGAAAGATCCATATTTTTTTTCAGTTTGTAAAGTTAGAATGATTGGTTTGAGGTTGAAATGTTTTATATCCTCTATCTCTTGCATTTTCTTGACTTTAAATAAAAAATCCCCCTGTTTCATCTAGGTCATTTCAAAGAGTGAAAGAGGAACTTCATCACGTTTACACATTTAACCTTTTTGCTTTAAAATAACATGGAATGGTTCCTTGGGATTTGTTACAAGTACTATGCACAAAAGCATATTAATTATCTGATCTAAGTTTACATTTGCTTTATCTTCCTTTTGTGCAGATTGTAGCATATTAATTTCATGCTGCCTTCTTAAAAATGGTTGTTAGAGCAGCAATTGGCACTCAAACCAGCTCAAGGCAGCTTTACACTGGGCACGTGCCTCAATGGCACAGCACTGTCCACCACACTCATATGAAAGAAAGATGAGCCCAATGAGAAAGAGGAAAGAAATCAACTCATGTGATGAAGATTTCTTTGACTGTAATTCCTAATACGTGTCTGCAGTAATTTTCCAAGGAGAAAATTTTCTTCCGAGTAGAAATGTTGTTGATTTTTAGTAAGATCTTTGTGCATGGCTCCCTGGGGTGTTTTGCAAATTATTCATCTCAGTGTCAGTAAAAAATCCTTGTACCTTGTCTGTTAGCCTAAATAGAAAACTTTATTTAAAGGGGTAATGAGCTTAATAGAAACTTAAAGTGATCATACTTGTACTCCCAGTGTCCAGACATTACAGTACCAAGTGCAGAAGGTAAGTGGCCTTGTCAGCAGGTTTTCAGGTATTAGTCTACCTCTGAGAAAAATTATTGCATTGCAGGACACTAGAGACAGCTGTGAATGTTTTCCTTCATATGAGGTAAGGACAACTGAGGAAAATGGATGAGATTTTTCTTCATTTCTGTCAAATTCCATACACAGAGAAAACATTTCATTTCTGAACAGGGTATGAAGCAACCTGACTAAAATAAACAAGTATAGCTTAAAAAAAAAATCAGGTATGAGATGGCAAGGACTGCTGCCAGCATCTATAAGAAATGATTCCATAGAGTGGGGTAAGGTACATCTGAAATGACAGGACAAGATAAATATAGCTGTGTGTTACCAACTTCCAGTGACTCACAGAATATAAAATCTAAGAGTAATGTTTTCTTCTGCTGCAGTTGGTCTAAAACAAGGCCTTCTGTGATCAAATATTTAGAGGAAAAGGCTAGGAAAAACGTATAATTCTACTTGTGAATAAGTCACTTGTTTTTCAACCTTGGTGATCTCAATTAAAATTCCTGCCTTATGAATGAGGTAATTGTTTTAACTTTCATGACCAAAATACTAAACCTCTACCTTAAAATCTCTAAGGCAAGGAACACTTATTTCAGGGTTAATGGAAAATACACACAAAAACAAGTACCCTCACACATCAGGAGGGCAGCAGATTCCTTCTAGGAATCTTTGGTGTGCTGTTGCATATAGGTGTTCCCACACAAAATCAGTGTTTTTGTGGACTTTCTGTTCTGACAGTGCCAAACATTTTGCACATTTTCAACAGAGATGCGCATCCAAATGCCAACAGCTGTGATCTGGAACTTTGCAGCTCAAAAGCACTCCTCAAGCACAAAATCTACTTTTGGGGTAGTGACACACCTTGGCTAAATCTTGCTGATAGTGATATGAAAGTTCTATCTTTCATATTTTCCAGATTCTGTACTGTAATAACTCTGAACTTCTGTACTGTAACTCTGAACTTCATATAAAGTGTTAGCAAGTTCTCCTCACAGTTTAGTTGGACAGAACAATCCTTTTCCAACCTGAGAACCAGGGACACCATTGCAGCTTCAGACCCAAAAAGTTCAAACAACATCAAACTGAGGAGAGCAATCTGGAGGATGGGACTTCATAACCTGAAGCTGTAATTGGACAATTAACCCCAATATGTAAATGGACTAAAACTTACAAAAATGTGAAAACTCAGGCCCCCTTATCCATCTTTGGTGGAGCCATGGCTGGGCTCTTGTGCTGCCCAAGGTGTATCCTTTGAAGGCCTTTTAATAAATCCCTGCTTTATTTCTTTAACACTGCCTAGCCTCTGTTCCAGGTAGCCTCTGAAGGCATCAATACTGCAGTGGAATTCACATTCTGTTTGTTTATGCTACACCCACATGTAAAGAGCTTGTGAAGAGGAAAAAGCCTGATAATTATAGAGGCATTATTGTCTTGCAACAATTGTATTACAGATTGTACCAAAAATTTCTGTGAAAATGAACTGAAGTTTCTGCTCACAAGGAATTTCTAGGTGGAACAGAATTTTCACAGTTCTTGGAATTCCAGACTTAGGCATGGAGCTCAGGAAACTGAAAAGGTGACTAAATTAAGCTAAGTGCCTACACAGATAAAAGTCTCTGAGGCAACAAACAAAAGCATAATAAAATCTACTACAAAACATCCAGGAGGCAGAGTCCCATTTGTGCTGAAATAGCACAAGTTTTCCCTAAAGGTAGCAAAACCAAGGAGTGCTGAAAGATATCCCAAAATGGATAAGGTTTCAAGAGACAAATGTCCCTGCTCAAGCAGACCTGTCCTCAATCACATGGCACAGGATTGTGTCCAGACAATTCTGGTTTATCTCCAGGGAGGAAGACTCCACAACACCTCTGGACAACGTGTTCCAGTGCTTGGTCATCCCCAAAGAAATTCTTCCTCATCTTCAAATGCTACTTCCTGTGCATCAGTTTGTCTGTACCATGAGAATCTTCTAACTAACAGCGCTACACCGGCCTTAGATTAGCAACAACTAACTGGAATGCCATGCTACAATTTAAGGCCCTTTTCTAAATAACAATTTAAGAAATAGCTCAATCCCTAATTGTTCCAAACTTGAGGATGATTTGTTTTGTACAAGAGTTGCTTTGAATACTAGGGAGTGTGTGAACAAGTTGTTTGAAACAGCACCATGATTAGAGGGGCCAGCTCACATCTGGGGAAGCAATTACAAGGATCTACAGAGAAATCATTCCATGAGCAGTGGAGTTAACTACATCTGGTTTTCACTGGACAAGTGACTTCTTGTTGATTAACTTTTAACTGAATGTGTGAGGTCACCCTAACTAAATATCCAGCAGGTATTAGATGGAAAAAATAAATCTTTTTTCTGTTGCTTTGTGTTTGAAAACTGGTAATACACACAGGAAAGAAGCTTTAGTTGAGGAGGGATTTCTCCAATGTCTGGAACAGAAAACACTCCAAAAGCTGCTTTTTTTTCAAACTGCTAAGCATCAACAACATAGTATTCTGTGTCTTTTTTTTTTCTTTAGTAAGAATTTTAGTGATTCTTATTTTTCACCCTTTTCAGTGGACATATTAAAAAGATATTTGCTTTTAGAGGTATTACTTATTAGGAATTATATGTGATTAAGAACTTTATTCACAAATATGTCTTATTGAAAATGGAAGATAGGTAAAGATGTTTTGATAAATCTTATTTCCTTAGGAAATGAGGATTCAAATAAATCAGACACGCAGAAAGGGGGAAACAACCTGGGGGACTGAGCAAACTAGGAATTCATAGTGCTTTCCCTGTTGGTTAGTCAATCTTATTCAACATTCCTCACAGTGGAATAACAAATGTCCTGGGAAAACCCTGGTACTTCTGTGATTACCAGACCTCCATCTACTCCTGAAAGAGTCTGTGATCCATGCAAAGGAAGGAGGGAATATTATTGCTGTTTTATAAAGAGGCAAACCTAATGCTGTCGCAATTTATGATATTGATTTCTCTGCATGTTCAGGGACATGGATTTCCACACTGCCATTCCAAAGCCTTGAGCACAGATCTGCTTATTCTCCTGGACATACTCAGGGATACACAAACTCTTCCATATGAGCAATCTCAGTGGGAAAGGAGAGAGAAGGAGAGAGGTCTATGCAGCGGGACGTGGTATCAGGCAGGCTGCCAGCAGAGCCAGCACTGGTGATTCTGGGTGTAATTTATAAAAGGGAACTTAGGCTGCCTCATTAGGTTCCAGATTTTTCTCATTATGGAGTGCAACAAAATAGAGAGACTAAGCAAAGACACCGCTACAAAGAATTAGGAATATTGGGTGACAGATAAAAGGCACAGACACTCTTTGCATGCTTGAAACAGTGCTCCATTACATTGATAATGACAGGGAAAAACCATGGAAGGAAAAATTTGCTATACTCACATTTTAATTTATGGAACTGTCAACAAACTTAACTTAAGGCTTTACTATGGCCATATACAGAAGAGTAGTAATTTTTTGGGGATTTTTTAAAAATATGTGGCAACTACTGGGATCTATTTCAGAGAATGAGTCTGTTTTGAGATAAACTGAGAGCATGCTTCTAACTGCTGCCATTCTCTTCAAGTAAAAACCCCTTTTAGCACCGACTCCTGGCCACATAGCATTTCCATTATACTTGGGTTTGGTTTTTTTGTCCAACTTACAAGTGATTTTGTTTCTTTTAAAATGAGTACAAGTGATAAATCTACTATGAAGCTAAAAAGCCTACTGAAAGGCTTGCATTTATTTAACAGGGAACTAAATTAGACCCTATTTGGCTACCAGGCAAAATGTACTTTACTATTTACACTAGAGAATGCAAATTAAAAAGATCTAACCACTAGAAAAAAGAGAAAAGTTTCCTGTCCTGCCTTTAACAGTCATAGAATGTGTACACAGAAAAGAAAAAGGAAGGTGTTACCCTATTCAGAATGGAAAAAAATGCAGAATTAACTCAGGGTGTCTCCACTAATTATCTGCTTCAAAAGGAGTGGGAATTATGTAGCCCTAGGAACTTTCCAAGATGTGAGCTCTAGAAAAAGCAGTAGTTCATTAGCCAATCCCATAAGCTGGAACCAAAAACCTCTAAATTTAAAGTTAATGACTGATTTTGTTGCTTCTATCTTTTTATCCCTTAACTGCATTAACATTAACCTGTTTGTAAGCAAACATGTCCTAAAAATCTATTGTGGCCTCAATGGTTCCTAAATGCTCTGTCCCAGCACAGAACACCCCAAAGACAGCAGGCAGCTGGACACTGAGTACCTCCACTCCTCAAATGCTGTGCATTCTGCCTTAGGGCACAGGCAAGAAGAAGAGTAATTTGGTAGTTCTCCTCAAAGCTTAACAGGCAGTTTTGGAAATTAGAGACAATACTGAACGTCTGCTTGGAACTACTCACTGAGTGATGGTGAGGAAGCATTTCACTGATCACAAGTACAATCCAACTGCATGAAAACACTGCAGTCCCTCACCTTCACTCTTGGGGGTTAAGCTGCTTTCCAGGGCACTGAGCAAGAGCAAAAGCAGTCCTTTGTTTAACAGTGCTGCTGTTGTGATTAAAACAACAAACTTATTATTACAATGTAATATCGATCATATGAAGCACTTGCACAGATTCAGGAACAAGTGTTCTAAATAGCATAGGGAACAAAGAACACTTAGTGCAGCCCTGATCATATTGTCATTTCCCCTCAATGTTTCCTCACTGAAAAAGGGCTTTCTTAGTTCCAGTTCTAGGCAGAATGAATAATATTTTTTTCTATTAAGAGCACATTCAAATACTACCTCCAGGTCCTTAAATATATTACTCTGTAATGGGAAAGAGTGAAATCAGACAGTTGGCCCCATAAGGACCACCATGAGAGACTGCAGAGCAAAAATGAAGAAAATGCTTTACCTGCTTTTCCCATTTCTGAAGTCACATTGGCCATTTTCCATCACATTAGTAACAGCAAGAGTGATGTCATTTTGCACTGCCTCCACCCTATCCTAATCCTCAGGGAGGATGCTCTGCTACTGAGAATTCAGATCAGTTTTAGAAGCTGCCATCCCCAAGAACTAAACCCTACAACTTTCTGTTTTTATCTATTTTGTGTCTGGAAGAGGAGAAATATTCAGATGCCTTCAGTATTTAAAGATGTCTTTCCATGCAGCCTGCCAAAACTTCTCTAAGGATTCCATCCTCTCTGACACAAATAACTTCCATAGGTCCAGAAGGAAGTTGATGCACATTTTCTGTCTGTTCCACACAATCCTTGCAACAACTGCTGCTTTTCAGTGGAAACAAAAGGGTATTCCTTACTAAAGCAGACAGGGAAATCCCAGAGCCCATCTTCAACAGGACACTTTACACAAAGCTGATCATGCTCTCTGGAAGCTGTATAAGCAAATAAATATGGACAAAACAACAGGCTGAGCATTGATCCTCTATCCATACTTCTGCTTTTACACATTTTAGGCAAAACTCCAGAAAATATCTGTGGGATTCACAGTCTTGAATCCTTTATACCTTCCTATGACAGTATATTGATTTTGAGTCTGTTTTTCGAGTCAGTTTTAGAGGATCCTAAAAGAAATTGCAGTAAAATGATGCCACTATGGAATGCGGAGACAATACAGTGGCACTTGGTCCAGGTGCGAGTGTACCAAGTGACATGGCAAACTTATGTGAATCCTTTAATGGAAGTTCTTTCTCTGCAGTCACACCTAGAATATTTTATTTCTGTAAGTGATGTGTTCTGGGACAGAATTTTGCATCAAGGCATCAATTTTTATGCCTGACTGAAACCACTGGCTGTCCTTTTCAAATATCATCTCATTCCTGCCTCAGGACAAGTGCCACCTACTGACAGCAAGAGGTGCTTCTGCTTGCTTAACTAAATTCATCAAGAATTCTAACCATAGATCCTGTTGTTTTAGCCAGCTTTGCTTCAAGTCCAAATGGTGAACAGAGACCTCCAAGATGAAGGAATATTTCAAAAATCTGGAATGGTACGTGCCTGATTCCATTTAAAACCCCCAGTTCAAGATGCTGATGACTGATGAAGAATTCCCTAACAGCACCATCACTAGTCACTCTACCAACCTTTTCTGAAAAAATAAGCAAATCCAACAAAAAAAAATCAAACTCTATGGATTATCAAGTATTTAATTCAAAAGGAAAATCAGAAACAAACTAAAAGAGCCAAAAATCAGTACAAATGCTTGTCTAAACCCGGACAAAGACAACAAAGCTCTATGCAAAGGAGACTGAGTATTACAGGAATAATAAAAATACGACTACATAGTAAAAAAATCAGCTGCATGGCTTCATCTAAAAGTGTTCTGGAAAAAAATTTGCTATCAATTACGCCTCTCCTGTATATACAAGCTTCATAAATGAAGTATAGGGTTTTAAGAGACATTTTCTCTTTCTTTTGTCAGGTCTGGAGTCATTAAACAGAGATTAGCTGGATAAATAGAGGAAGTGATTTTTAAACTGTTTGCAAACTTAATGTGAAGAGCCCAGCCTTGCAAATTATCACATCTAATCAGAGATGCACGCTTCACTGCTCCAGTAATTGTACTAGTATTAGTCAAATTCTTGTTGTCTCCTCATTAGCCATGAAAAGAAGACTCAAGATGTACTTCATTAGAGTACCCTGAATATAAATTTTTAGTGTAAGGAGGAAGAGATGTGTTACATACTGTACTTTACATAGAAAGAAAAATATTAAGAACATAAAACTTATTGAATCATTCTGGTTTTTGACTGAATATATGTCTTTAACTACCAAACCCCTCTTTTCTCTTTTCATTTTTACTGTCTTGATCCCTTCTTTTATTTTTAGTGAGACTATAGCACTTGGAAATGTAATTTACAACCAATGTCATGAAAATATATTAAAAAATGTGCTGTATTTTGCAGCCCTTCCCATTTTCATTACCAGAAGAACACAGCTTAATCACAAGCTGTCTTTAGTAGAGACTTTCACTAAATTCTTGACTACTGGATAGGTGATCTAACTTGCATTAAATGTAGATCAAATCAAAAGGTTTGCTCCTTTGATCAGCAAAGCATTTAAGTACATGCTCATGCCCTTCTTTATTTAGCAATGCCCTTAAGTATATGACACTAAATCAAGAGAATTTAAACACATGCCTAACACATGAAGCATGTGCTTAAGGGAATTGGGATTTAAAAAATCCAGCTTGAATAGGATTTCCAAACAGGTCTATTAGAAAGCTAAAAGCAAAAACATTCCCAAGAATTTCAGTAGAAGGAGAGGCAATGCAAATTTTCACATTTGTTTTTTCACAACTATTTCTTTTGGTGCAAATCCCAGTATGAAATGTTTGTATTACTCAACAACAGTTAAGGGAAGCTGAAAAGGAACTAGGCAGGTCACCAAAATGCTACCAATAGATGTCTTCTGCCTCTCTGCTTTATGGCAATTAAAAAGAACCAGAAAGCAAATAACATGCAAAAATGTACCCTTTCACTCCTGGAACTACAGCCCTAGATCACCAGGAAGTCAGATTTGTGGCAACTAGAATCTAAGCCAAATATGGTGTAGCATTTATTTTTGTGGAACACTAGGAATTAGGACTGGAAACCATTCCAAAGGGGAGACAAGTCCATAATGCATTGTCCAGCAACTCGGTAGTGCAAGAAAGTGAACTGGATTTATAGGCCTGAGGTTTGCTCCCCAAGTTGTCTGTTGTCAGAACACAGCAATATCCTCACCCAACTTCAGCTCCATCTCTCAGTAAAATACTAGAATTCAGTATTCACTTCATTATTATTTACTATAATTTGTACAGCATGCAGGAGTTCATAATGGAATGGATGATGCTTATTTGGTCAAAGTATCCTGGACAAAAAAACCCCAAAAATAATTGAAATACTTCCAGGTGCCTCTTTGAACAATATTAAAACACTTGAGAAACCTTTCATTCAGAATTAATTAACATAAAAAACAGTCTCCACAATACGGCAGAGCCCTAAAGTGGTTTGTGGAATTTAATTAGGCTAACCTTCTTTTCACTACATTGGTACCACTCTATAAGAAGTGCAAATCATTATTAAATCCTTTGGTGTTCACTGTAATAACATTAAACATGATGAACTCTTTTAGTAGTAAAGTGTATGTAGTACGTGTTTCTATAATTTAGCATTAACTTGAAATTAATTTATAAAATATACTGTTTGTCACCACACACTGAACACTTAAATTCCTCCTCACCATCCTATTAGGATAACAAGGTGATATTGAAGATCCCCTCCAACCTAAACTATTCTGTGATATGATTCTGTGAATAGTTCTGTAATTCATAATTTTGGAAAGAGGAGGCATGTCAGTGCAGCAAAAAGAAAATTAAAGCAGGGTCAAGTCCAGTCAGAGTGACTGTTGGTACTGGATCCCCACGAGATCCATGATACTGAGGTTTCTTTGGTCTAACTCTGGTTGAAAAAACCTGAAGGAAAAAAAATTTACCAGTTTTTCTGGAATTTGAAATAAATCCAGAACTTTTGTATTTTTTGTAAAGAAACAATTTACTGTCAGAAAACTTCACCTCCTCATCAATTGCATCATTGTGTGAAAAATACTGCCCAGACCTTGAAACTCGGGGAAAAACAGAAAACAAGAGGCAGATACAAAGCACAAGTGCTTGTCAAGTGACATATCTTGTCACTAAAAATGGTTAAATGATTAAGTTTAAGATGCTATCAGACACCAAACACATACAAACATCCTCAGTGAATGATACTAATGGAAAACAGTTTTGTCTTTCCACAGATGATTTGTTTTCATCACTGGACAATGCAAAATCTTTTATTAAAAATCCACAAAGGATGCATTTGGAATCCTTTTATCTGTCTGTCTAAAGTATTTCTAAGGTGCCAATCACTGTATTATCTCAACACATTAACCGAATAGCTGGATTGTACTAAATGCAAAAAGAGATTCTACAAGAATTCAAGATGAAAACACCTTATCCAGCTACAGAGAGCCCTTCTTGGTGCTGGGAAAGGCTCTGAGAATGTTCCTTTGGCCAAGGGTGGACACAAGCAGCGCTTCATCCCACGTGCAGGGCCCAGAAGCTGATGAGAACACATTGACTCCCACAGCCTACAGCCTGAATTCCTTCTGAAATGATGGATATTACAGCTTTGGGACTATGCTATAGCTGACATAAACTGTGTGTGAGGGTGAAGCAATAGCACATGTAAGCATATGCTGTGAGTGGGAATGAATTTTAGCATGTGTTTGCACACTTGGCTGAACCACACCCCTCACCACTTGGGCAGATCTTCAATGGATTTTGCATCAGCATTGCCTCAGCAGTTGCCTCTCCCTTAAATTGTACACGTGAAGTATATCCCATAATTTTGGGTGTTGAGAAGTATTTCCCACCTTATATGAAAAATGTTTCACGTATATTTTACTCTATATGATTGCTTTCCCAATACACTAGGTTTAAGTAAAAAATGGTCATTTAAACAATTTCTTCTAGCCTTATATTTAAAAATGTACTTTGCTCTTAAAAAAAGTATTACGCTAATTCACATAAAAGAAGATTCTTCTTTAGAAAAAGTCAAGGATCCTTTGCCTCACCTATTTCCTTCCATGATTTAATGGTGGATAAAATAGACCAGAAAAATCAGACCTCCTAGTATAGATAGCTGCAGACCCTACATAATAAATACCTTCCTCTTTTATATAATCAATAATGTTGATTACAGGAGACCCTGGAAAGAAGAATCAGCCATGATCCAGTGGTATAGCCTGCACTAAGCTTCTCATTTGAAATGTACATTGAGCTATTTAGTAACACACAAAATATTCAGTTCATTTGTCCCCAAATCATAACAATTTTTATATGCAGGAAAACTTTAATAATGTATATATTAATATCCAAATGACTTACATTTAAGAAGTCTCCTCTGATCCAGTGCTTAAAGTTGGAACTTGACTGAACTCCATTTATGTTCCATGTCAGTGATAATTCACTGTATGCTGCAAAGAAAGAAACAACATTTGGAACAATTATATTACTTTCCTTTTATATTTGGTATTACAAGTGTGTTCCTAGTCATGCTGGAGAGCTCTTCCTCATTCTGTATTTTTCTGTATGTTTCCCTCACCGGTACTGAAATTTACCCATCAGAACTGGAGAGGGACAAATTTCAATTAGCCTGTCCCTCATTACAAGAGCTGTCAGGGTCCTTTTGTGAACTGCCACAGTCCAGCACTGGCCTAATTCCAGCACTGCTTTAATGCTTTTTCTCCTGCTAACTCTGCTCTTTTTCTTAATCATACTCTCCATTTTTTGATACGCTGTTTTCTGCCTCATTTTCCTTTCCCCAATGTACATTGTTTTTATATCCTTCCTCTAGTCTTCTCTTTACTCCATCCGGTATCTAGCCTTCAAAACTCAAACACTTGCCCTTCTAATTTTTCTTTTCTCTTCAAGTTTTCCCCTTTGATGAAGGTCCCTCTTGTCTTCCAATCATCATTTTGTAAAGAATTCCCAGCAAATTTCTTCTCTGCACAAACTGAGACTTTCTCTAAAGAGACCATTTTAATCACAACTCAAAACACACTTCTGTTGATACTACAACTTCACTCAACTCAAGGTCATAAAATGTAGATTATATATTTTAACAGCCTAGTGATTTCAAGTGTTTATTCTCAACATATGTGAGCCTGAATTAAAATTTCCAGCACATGCCAGAAGTCACAGGTATTGCTCCAAACAAATTACTACTCAAATGACTTCATGACACTGTCATTCCAGGAAATGTATCCTATTGAAGGCTGAGCCAAGCACCATTCAGAGACCTACACACAATATTCGTGCACTCTATAAAGTTCTTGTCATCCCTAAGTGTTCTTTTATTTTTTTTATGAACTATCCCTATGTAGATGTTTTTGGGCTGCATTTGTTGGATCAAAGTATCCCAAGAAGTTTTAGTGAAGTACACAGGGTTAGATTCTTATGGAACAAATGGTGTAGAATGTCTGATATTTCTGGAACAAACAGAAAGCTTGGGACTAGAAGGCTTAGTATAAGAATAACATATTGCTTGCTTCAAAACTTTACAACTGTATAATGTGGGAATAAAAGAAAACAGAATATTTAGGACTTTTTTTTTAATAAAAGACACCTTGAAAATGTTCACAGCAATTGGCTGTGATTTAAAACATCCTTTTGTATATGGAATTGCATGCAGAGAAAAAAAAATAAGTCAATTAACTACACCAGAAAATGGGCCAGGTAACATTCAAGCCACAGTCTCTTCACATGAGACAAAACTCTTGTGAACATGAAAGAAAAAGTAAGCTTCCCAAAATTATTATATCAAATTCTTGGCTGGAGTAAATGAGCACAGCTCTTTTGTGCTTTGAAAGTGGGAGGAATTTATATGGATAAATTGTTATTTAATCATTGATTAATAACAAGAATCATGTCTCAGCAATAAGATTTTATACTCCTGTCTAATATGCCCCTGCAGGTTTTAGCTTGGCCTTCAAAAGCAGAGGTTACCCAGCCATTTCCTAGAGCTTCTACCTCTCTTCCATGTTCAGAAGCAGCAGACTCTCCACCCAACACAAGGTGTTGTAGCTGGAACCCTTTATTTCCCTGAAAAAAAGGTACTTAAATGCCTCCCACATCAATCAAATATTTTTTTTATTTTTCCTCCTTTTCCCCATCACACAGCAGAAGGACAGCTAGGCTCTGTATTAGCCCAGTGGTGAGAGGCTGGTGCTAATAGTGCCAGCATAGAGAATTTGACCCATGCAGGCCATTCACTTAAGAGTTGGAGTCAACGAGCCTCATGTGTCCCTTCCAGTTCAGAATATTTGGTGTGAGTCTGTGGTTTTCTCGACTCAAGCATCAGTTCCTCCTCTCCAAGGTCAAGGGGGCACTTGCAAGGCAATGCCCCTATGTAAGACTGGCTTAGTTCTCCAGAGCAATGCAGACCTTGATCAAAGTGACTCAGTGCTGTTGGTGCCCAGGACACGCTTCCCACAGCAGACTGTGCCCCACACCTGCCCTGCTAGAGAAGCTTGCCTGGGAATTTGCAGTTACTGCTGGCAGGGTAAATACTCCTGCCAGTAAGTCTGCATGGTGCGACTTTGTAAGCACAGACTGCTCCCTGCTCTTCAACAACCTATGGATGTTTTTTACAGACCTCTTTGATTGTGTGCCTAAGCTTCTTTGAGCATTACATATACTAATTCATTAGCAGCATTTTCAGGTAATCCCCATCTATTTATACACTCCCAGCTACACCAAAAGAAATCTTGACTTGTTGTTAGCTAAAAATCATCTAAAAAAGTAAATGAATTGCTTTCAGTGGCAGGGAGATGAGGGAGGGGGGACATTAGTAGGGGTTTGGTAGTGGTCTTAGTTCATCTTCTAATAATAAACTAACTCAAATAGTGAATATACTGAGATTAGCAATGAAGCTGGAGTAGTTGGGGAGTAACAAAGATCAATGCAACTCACTTTGGTGCTGTCAATTCACATCTTTTAAAGAAGTGTGAGGAAACCTAGGGCACAGAGCTACTTGCAGTTCACTCACCCAAAGCCAACACAAAACCTTGTGGATGCTGCACAGGTTCCCTTGAGATGGCTTTTGCAGGTGGGAATCAAACTGAAAGAGAAGCTTCACCTCTACTCTAGTGAAGCATCACACATCTACAAAGTTCACGGCAAGTCTACTGTGCCTCTATGACACAATGAGGAGAATATCAACCTCTTCCATCAGAAAAAGCTACTTCTAAAGGCTGGGGGTGATCCACAGAATCTGGTATTGTCTTACTGGAGAGAAGGCTGGCTGTGCCTTTCCATTAAATATGCCTGTTGCATCAAAGGATATTAAATAATGATTTTATCTAACTTTTTTAGGCTGCTTCTGAGGATGAAGCTAAGAATTTACTGCATTTTTCAGTCATTGGTTCAAGTGAATATTTCAACCTTGAGCAGCTTCAAGGAAATTGTCTTGAAAGAAAGATATTTTATTTGTTTTGGGCTCACATAAGGGCACAGGATCTCAACACACCTCTGCGAACTAAGTCAAAGTTCAGATGTGATTGTATTTCTCACAATTTAAGAAAAAACCCCTCACTTCCCACATCCTCAGCATCTTCCTAGCAAATTCCAGCTCCCTCTCATGCTACTGTTATAGAGAAGCTACTTAGAAATGCAGGCATTTGAACAGTGGTTGTGATGATAACTTATCTTCTGCATTCAAATTACTCTTTCTTTACAAACATATATAACCATACTTATAGAAATCTGTTTATAACACACAATCAGCTTGCTATGAATACTGAATGTATTAGAGAAAATATGCTGGGTGCAAACTGGCCTTTCTTGGATATGTACGAATAGGTAAGACAGAAGTTGCCAGAGCAGCTCTGACCAATACACCAGCTGAAACTTCCAGCATATCATGAAAATCACCAACTCCTTTGTGATTACTCCTATTTCCAGTCATGAAGGGAGGGAGCTACACAAACCAAGTACCAGATCTCACTAAGGAAAGCATGGAACAATCTGGAATCAGTACAAGCCAACAGCTCGAGAAAAGAGATAAAAAATATTTAGTATTTGAATCCATATTACAAATAAAACAAAAAAACCCAGAACGAAAAGAAGCAAACCAAAGCGCTAGAAAGAACTTTTCAGAGACCACTGCTTACCTGCATTCTGAAGTTATGAGCAGCTTTTTTACCCCTTTTGCCTGCTTTTATAACCTCTTCCACCTGCTCTGCACAGGTGTTCAGCATTCCCATTTCAACCTGCTCTGCACAGGTGTTCAGCATTCCCATTTCAACCTGCTCTGCACAGGTGTTCAGCATTCCCATTTCAGCACAGCTGTGAATCCTTATACAGGACTTCAAACAAGGAACTTGTGTGAGAGAAGGTTTGTTAGCTCCAGGAGAGCCCTCAGTTTCTTTCTAGCAAGTCTTTCTCTGCATTTAAGCAGTCCCAATGTAGCTCAGAGAACCTGACTCAGCAGGCAAGTTGATCAGACTAGAACCCTAGTTCTGAACTAGTGATACAAACGATGTGGAGGAAATGAAAAGCTTCATAATCTTACAGAAATGTTGAAATTACTGACAGAATTGTTCTAATTTTTCAAACAAGAAACAGCAAATTATCTCCTCCTAAAAGAGAAGTTCTTTCCACCCACCATTATGCACTTGCAGGATAACAGTATTACTAATCCAAACACTGAGCTGGATGCCAGAGAAAGGACTAAGGAAAACGACTCAGTCAAAATTGTGTCAGCTTCTCTTTGTTTAAGTTGCACCTTCCTAACTCCCTCTCACTGCTGAGGATTTCCCAGCTCCTGTTGGTTCCTTTTAGCCTCTGCTATCCCCTGCCCTACCTGTCTTGGTGGCAGCTGTCACAGCCCCACCTGCCCTACTCGCCTTCCCTTCTAAAGCTGCATGCTTCTCCCCCGACTCTGCAGTTAGTCTGAGCAGCACTATAGGAATAAACTCCAGCATATAATAAATAATCTAATCTAGTGGGTAAAAAATTAACCTTAGAATCATTAAACCCTCAGCTTAGTTATTTATATTAGGTGTTTTTGAATGGGGAAGAGAAGACAAAGGAATATGTTTTGCCAATTTTGTTGCAGGGTTTTTTTTCTTCCAGTACAATGCTTTCCACAAATTATTTTCCACAGGAAAAAATAATAATAATAATAATAAAAAAAAAAACAAACACCCAAAAGACAACATAACAACCCTACAGTAAAATTATGGGCAATGCCTTTCTTTTTAATCATATAAATTATTGCCAGCTGACTGATGAATCCACTCTGGGCAACCTGACACAGTTTACAACCTTAAGGATTACAGTAGTCCAGATGCTATCATCTTAATTGGAAAAGCACAGTATTGCCAACTGTTCATGTTAGAAAATGGAAGATTGCATTTTTATTATTTTTCCTTCACATTCCCCTGCTTTCCTTTCCTTTAAAAAGCCAAGAACTATTAGATCTTTTGTATGGTTTTCTTTATTGAAGTCTTTTTATCAGCTTATAAAGACAGCATTTTTCAGACAACATAAGTCCCGCTGCATGAGAGCTCAGCATTTCTGTTCCCTACACTCTCATTTTCCTATCAAGAAGGGAAAGATGGAGGAAAGCCTTTATAAACATGAAGTCCACCCCAAGAAAGCGCCTGAGCTTAAGCTCTATGTGAATAATTACAGTAATTACATCATATGCAATAGGTCACAACCAGTAATTACAAGGAGAGAAAGGAAGAGGGATAACTAAGTTGTTATGGTAATCATCCACAAGTCAGGAACTTCCTGGTCTGATTCCTCTTGTTCTCCTCTTAGATGTGTGCCAGAACAACTGTTTAGAGCACTTCTAAACTTTTTATGCAGTTACCTCATACTTCTGTGAAAAAATATAATTATCTATTTAAGCCACACAGGGACCTGCAGAAACATCTGACAAGGCCCTGAGCTAAACTGGCAAGGCTCAGGCTAATGCCCTGTCCATTGTTCCTTTTTTCTGTCCTTGGGAGAATGACTTAAATCACATGGTGTCTGAATTTCCCATCTCCAAAAAGCCCCCTTAGACTGTAGACTATGTGTCACCAGGTTACCTCCTTTTGTGGATGGGGAAGGTACAGTCACAATGCTTAGTTGCATAATGCACAATATTTCCAGTTGCATTTATGCATGTGAAGGAGCTGGTGAAAATCTTCTTTAGGTCTGTCCTCCTTCAGGTATCCAGAAATACTCCCTTGTGACGTGGCCAGTTTGGGAAGGAACAGGGAGGAGGGAGAAGAGGCTTGAGCCAATCTTTTGATGCAGGTAGTGATTTAAGGGAGATTGTTCACATGCAGTTCAAACACAGTTCTCTTCTGCACAATTGCTAAACAGAGGAACACATTCCTACTGCTGGGGTGTGCTTATAATCCCTTCTAGGACAAGCTTTGAGGATGGGAGTTTCAGAAACATCCAAGGGAGTTAAGGACAAACCTCTTTGATGTCTTAGTCGGATTTCTGCTTCTAAATTCCCTAGATACTGTGAAAAACCCATTTGCTTTACATTTTTGACTCCTTTTAGAATATGTGGAAGAAAGGTTGCTCCTAGTACATTTTTTTATGAGATCAGAATTGTCTCACAGTATTTCCTAAAGGAAAATCTGTCAGTGGCAACTGCCTTATTCCAGCAAATTGAATCATACAGGTTTCTTTGTAGAGAAGGTGGTAAGAGTAGGGACAAACAGTGAGATGCTCTGGGGTGGTGGGATCTTTATGGTCTGATGAGATATTTACTACTTTTGAAAGGAAAAAAAGGAGACAAAGCTCTCAGTGCTGGAGGGACTCTAGAGCTCTGCCAGTGGGGTAAAATGAGTGGAAAATATACATGGAAATAATACCATGCCCCCCCCACCCAAGCAATTAAAATAAGATATGAGATATTATAGAGTAGAGAAAGGCTTAGTTTAAACAGCATAAAATTACATAAATAGCACAGCATGAAAAAACAAATTAACAAATCCAAGATGTAACACTCTGTGGGTTTATTCCAGGAGTCATAACACCAGTTTACCAATGCCTACTGCAACCTTCATGTCTGATTTCTTATTACAGCTGTTATGGTTTGTATGTAATGTATGACCACGCATGTAAAATAAGTCACCAAGTCAGTCTTTCTAACTTTTCAAATTCCTCATCTCAACACCAGACCCAGAGCAGAATTGAAAAAGAGAGAAAGATCGTTTAAGGGGTGGAATGGTTTTCATATATGTAATGACTACAGCTCTTCAACCTGGAAGGAAGACAGCTGAGTGGGTGTATGATAGAGATGTTTAGAACATGAGTGGAATGAAGACAGTAAATACAGAATCAGTATTCATTGTTTTTTTCCAAAACAAGGGCTACAGTGCTTCAAATGAAACTAGCAGGAAGAAATTTTAGAAGAAAATCTATTACTGTGCTTTGTAGCACAGTTGTGGATGTCATAACAGGGCATTAGAGGAGCTAAAATTTACATTTGTTTAACAACTGATAAACTCATAGCAGAAAAATCCACAAAGGGCTATTGAATGGGAAAGTAATATGTTTAATTTCAGAAAGACTGAATTGCAAATTGCTGAAGGCTGTGAGAGTGCGTGGACAATATTTTCCTGTTCTGTTCTTAGGAACTTCTGAGGGTGCTAATGGTTTGATGGGGGACACCTGTAAATTCCATCTAGTCCGGGCTAGTATTGTTTCTCAGCATGGCTCCTCTCAGGTCTGAGGTTTCAGCCTACCAAGTCATTTGACCCCCCAGAGTCAGCAGTGATGGGTTCTGTTCGTTCTGTTTTGCTGAAAGGAGAGGAAGCCTTTGGCCCTGGTGCAGTGCTGCCTTCAGCTCAGCCCAGTGCTGTGGCCCATCCTTCCTGTGCTCTCAGTCCCACTGGTCTGCAGCCAGGTTGCTGAGCTGCTGAGTCACACATGAAACACAAACAGAGGCTCTGAGATTTGACAGAAATGCTGTCTGTGTAAAGAAGTGTGCTTTGGGCTAGAAGGATGAGTGATTAAGCCACAGAACCAAATGTCTGTATAGGAAATATTTTTTAATATTAATTAAAGACGATGAATATTATAGATGGTTATGCTCTATTCCTCTTCTTACTGAGGGACTTAAACTATTTCTTAGTATTTTCATAAGTGGAAATGTAGCCAATGTTATTCAAGCTTTCATGGGTGTTCTTCTTTAGTTCTTCTCACCTCTCCAACATGTGGTAAAAAAAAAAAAAAGTGGGTGCTCTAATTAACCTTTTGCTTAATCAGTGAAAACATAATATTTCACCCCTGCTGACACTACAGGATTGGACAGAAAGGTCACTGGGTGACTGTGATGAGCACAAGGAGTCAGTGTGAGATGGAATGGGGGACAAATGGGAGAAAGATGAATTTGTGATAACAGTCATTTCAGTGTGACTGTTTGGCTAGGAGGTACATCCAGAGCCACTGTATATCCTACAGCCAAACAATTTTCCCTTTTTTTGCTGTACTCTGTTGCCAACTAAATCCTGCTACAGTGTGTTGGTTCACTTCACAAGATGTCTGATATCTGTGAATGCATTAAAGATGCCAGCATGGTTTTCTGTGAATATGAAAAGCCACAATAAATCCAACACTTCACACCTTTGCTTGATAACTGTTGTATAACTACATGGATTTCCTTCACTTTATTATAAAATACCATAAGGGAAACTAAAAAAGATCAGAACTTCTTTGTACCAATTTATAATGAACCCCACAACTTTAATTTGAGATAGGTAGATGATTATGAAGACCAATCATAGTCACATATTTGCTTTGTCATGAGCTGGAATAGGAAATATTCTAATTAAAACTTGTAGTAGAAAGCTTTTTGCAAGTTTTCAAAGTTCAGTAGGCTTGGGATCTTATGAAGTGCTTAATAATGAAAAAAATTCTATGGAGAATTTTAAGGCAAGGAAGAAGAAACATGACATTTCTTAATTAGTCTGTAGCCTGTTTCCCCATTGGGCAACCACGCCTCTCAAAGCATTTTAAGTAAAGCAATCTGCAAGCAGCTGCTTCTGCGACAGACACGTCTCTGCGCATTCTCTGGATGGGTGTTTGATTTGGCATTTCAAAACCACTCAGATTCAAGACAAGGAGGAAGAAATCACCCAACAGTATTAAACCATATGAATACCCAGCAGATATTTTCTTTTTATTACAGCAGTAAACATAACCAAATAGCCTTTGATTCATCTACAGTGTTTGTTAAGACCTTCACCACTTACTGAGAGATCAATATTTGAAGCTCTTACTGTTGTTTTCAAAGTTGAGCTGTGCAAACCTTTTCACCCGGACAAACACACCTAAGAGAAAATATGGATTACAGTCAAAGAAAAAAGGAGAGATATGAAAACACGAAAAAAGGTAGAAAATGGAAATTCAGAGAATGAAGACAAAAAATGTATGTTTACAAAAAATGTATGTTTTGGGGATGGGAAAGACTAATGTCTAAAAGGGAAAAAGAAAAGAAAATATCTTCAATGTTATTTTCTCGAAGTATATTATTATTTTTTGTATTTTCTCTTTTCTTTTATCTCTTCTACCCATCATCTCTGTATCACAAATGACTGCAAAAGGCCATCAAAACAGATCTGGCTTTCTTAAGTCTTACTAACTAAAACCATTCCAAGTGAAAATTTAGCCACTTTTCGTTACCAAAGTGAGATCTCTGACTGAATCCTCTTAAACTCAGAATCATTTATCTTTCAGCTTTTTCTTTCCCCACTTCCTTTTTCTCACTAACATCTGTTTTTCTTACATTCTTATTTTCCCTTCCTTTCCTTTCTTCACGTTCACCCTGCAAACATAAAGTAGAAATGGCAAAAGGATAATCTGGGGCAATCACCATTAAAGGGACATTAAAACTATCGATTAATTCACTGGCAATGGCACCAACAGCACACAGCCATGGCAGACACTACAAACAGCATGACACCTGTGCCACCATGATGATTGTCAGGTACTGGTGGCAATCCAGCCAGGATTTTTCCATCTGATGGCCAAGTCCAGAGGATCATAAAATCAGCAAAATTGTTTGAGTTGGAATCAGAGAATGGTTAGATGACCTTGCAGATCATCTAACTGAAAACCCCCCACTATGGGCAGGGACAACTTCCACTAGACCAGGCTGCTCAGGGCCACATCCAGCTTTGCCATGAACACTGACAGGCACAGGGCAACCAAAACTTCTCCAGGCAGCCTGTTCCAATGGCTCACCACCCTCACAGTAAAGATTTTCTTCCTAGTACCTAATCTAAATCTGCACTCTTTCAGTTTGGAGCCATTACCCTTTGTGCTGTCACTTTGTCAAAAGTACCTGTCCCGGTTCCCTGCAGGATCCCTTAGGCACTCAAAGGTGTTAGAGGCTCTGCTGGACCCTTCTTTTCTCCAGGCTGAACAGCCCCAACTCAGCCTGTCTCCATAGGAGAGGGTAAATAAAAAACTTCAGCATATAAAGAGCTCAGTGCTTAGAGCCTTTAAAGTTTCCTTACACCTAAGAGCAGGTCTCCAGCTCCTGTAAAATGGGTGCTTTAGTGAATTCCGTACAGTGTTTAGGACATGCATGGAGGAAGGAATCTGTGGTACAGGAAGCCTTGTTACTTCTACAAGAAACTGGAATGATGACATATATTCTTCAATGCCATCTGCTGGCACTTTATTTAATAGTGAATTTTTCAAAAAATATCTACATTTAACATGCTTATAAAAACAGGAGTCTGAAGTTTCATATTGCTTAGATTTCAATGCCTGGCCAAAGACAAACGAGAATCTGGATTGCTCATGACTATTGCTCCACTTTCCTGTTACCTTACCACCTATAAGGATATTTAGTGGATTTTTAGAGTGGCAGGGATGATTGAACTATTTAAAGGGCCTATTTAATCTCTAACTGTTTTCAAAATCTTAATTCTATTAGCTATTTCATACAGTAACAATACAGAATATTTTTTTTAACTGGTAAGAAAGGTATCTGAGATACTCAATTTACAGGGGATTTCCTAAATCTATATCAAAATATATAACCTGTATCTATATATAAAAATAATGAGAGCACTAATAATTAAAACAAATGTGCTTTCAGTCAGTGTTTCACCCACAGCCATTAACTGGAGCTTTTCCTTGCTCTTTCCTGAGTCTGTAGGCTCAGTGCACAGAGCAAACAGTGACGTTACAAAGCAGAGATATATTTATAACAGAACCAACAGCTGAAAAATCAGAAGACTTGTAAGAAGCTTAATGTGCAAAAGAGCTTGATGCTGGGGTGAAAGGGAGGGCAGTGGGACAACCAGTGCTTCTGATCTCTGCCTAGTCTCCTTTTAACATAATGACAAATGATCTTCAATGATTTCTACATTATGGACTCCTGATTACACTTAAATTATTTTGAAAGCTTAGATTTATGGTAAATTAACACTTTCTCATGATTCTTAGAATAAAGCTGTCCAGTGCTGTCACAGACTATAAAGGAGCTTTTGCAGTATTCAGGGTTAGTCTTGAGTCATCCAAATTCTGTCGAAATTTATCAAGAATTTATGCAATTAAGATTGTTTTCATACTTCTTCCATTGGAGAGGAGCAGCAAGGTGGTTACTTAATTTTATTGTCACTTATTTTATTCACCCTTTTGTGTACTATTTTAATTATTCCAGGACCAACATAATTCAGAAGATCTTCAAAGTAATCAGACTATAAATCAATGCAAATTATTAACCTATTAATATTTCAAATTTTATGGAAACACTTTAAACATCACATATCAAATTCTGCATTTACTAACTGTCCCTGCAGAGTTAATCCAGGAGGAAAAAGTGGCCCCACATCACAAGGGACACAACCAGACGAAAATTACTTAAATAGCACAAGAAGATTGGAATGGTTTGTGACATGTAGGATGTCATTCCCCATTGTCTTGCACCTTTTGTAGTCATTTATATCAATACATTTATAGCAATGACTGTAAATGGCACACACATGCATGATTGTATTCCCAGGAAACCCAAAGATACCAGACCCCATTTTTACAGATAATGCACAAAGAAATGGACTACAATTTATACCCTGTTATTCATCCATGAAAGACTAATTTAAGGTTTTGATCTACACAATATTCATATCCTTTTAAATTATGTGAAAGCAACTCCTTTTTAATAATGGTACCTCTTGCCCATATTAATACAGGAAAAATCACTTGTGTTTAAAAAATTCTATTTAGTCTTTCTGTACAATGACTTCCTTAATTTTGTGGAGATTCATTGACTCTTTAATTTCTGAATTCCGTATGAAACAAATGGATAAATCTTTTCAGGAAATGGGCAGGTTAAGAAGCCATAGAAGTTCTGTAAGCCAAAATGTAGAAGCAATCATTCAGCTCCAAAAAGAAAGAAAGAAACAAAAATAAACAGAGAATAAATTTGAAGATAAAATCAAATGCTTGCAGCATTCCTGTGACCCCATTCTTATGACTATTTAGAAGCTCAACTACTCCAATTAAAATATTTTAAAAAAGAAACAAAACAGAAAACGCCTATATTTCATAAATGCATTGAATAAATTTTCTGTGCTCTCACTAGTGAGACCTGCAGAAGTTACTGATTTTCAGAAGAAATAGTAGCGATACTTATTTGGAAAGACTGACATTTATACACAAAGGTTTGTATAATGGGAAAACGATCAGGTTTTGGTACAGTTTTCAGTGGTGCAAAGCAGATTTTTTTCCAGCTAGACCTTATCCAAACTGTGGTGTAGCTATATAAAACAATGAGGACTGAAAAATTGTTGATCTGATTTTCTGATAAGCTCAAAATTAAATCAATCATATTTCAAACTATTGGAAAATTAACTTATTTTTAGCAACCTCTAATTTAAAAACTTTCCCAAATATTCTAGGCATGAATCTTTCAAGAGGGAGAAAGAAATGGTGTACCCTGCCCTAATGATAGTCATAGAAAATGAACCAGAGCTGACAAGTCTCCCAACAGAACCAGGAAGAGAAAGTACCAGATGTGGCCACAGGCAGAAACTGTGCATGATCTGGCGCAGTGCTGTATCATCAGCAATTTGGCACAACTATATCTTGTTCTGTCAAACACTCCTTGTGATGGCAAGTGACTTTTTCCCCTAGAATTTAGAGCAGGAAAAGTAAAGGGGGTAAGAAAGTAACATTCCTTACGACTAAAGTGACAAACCAATATACTCTAAAAACACAAAGACTGAAATCTGCTCTTTGTATAAATCCATAGGATTTAATTCAAGGATGAATTCAAGGTGAACATTGCTACCTAGCCTCAAATTAGAATAAAAATCTTTAAAAAGTGAATGCACAACAGGCTCATTTCCTTTCACATAGCTACACAGATTTATATGCACCTATCACTTATTCCCTTCTCTTGATTAGAAACTATTTTTTTGTGTCATTCTAAACTCATTTGGGCTTTGCAGTTCAGGAAATCAACTAAAATGAGTGCACTGATTTTCATGCAAAGATGAAAAAAAAAAGTAGGACTCTAAAAACAGAGAAAGCATCAGGGAAAGTAAAACCAATCCAGTAATTGTGTAAAAAAATGGGCTGAGGCATTAGGATAGAAGAAGGGGCATACTTTCCTTCTGGGCCAGGCTTCACATTCTCAGGAGACAGAGTCCCTTGTAAAGGCATACTTCCTTTTTTCTTTTCTTTGTTTTGCACTGAAAATTTAATGTCCATGACTTAAACAACTGGAATTAATGATGGCTAGAGTCACTAACTTAAAAAAGCTGCTCTGAAATGCATCTTTCACAAAAAGCTTGATATTTTGCTTTTGATCAAAACTATCAGTATTTTTATCAAGCCAGCAAAGTATTTTAAACTCTCCCATTCTTTCTGTTGACAAACAAAAGAAATATATGTCACAAGCAAATGAGGAAAAAGCAAAAGGCTTTTCCTTTGTGAGAATTTAAAAAAAAAATCACTGAGATATAAAGATAAAAAATACTTATGATACCAATCAGAGAATCTCTTGAACTAAATGACAAGGAGAATCCTGCCCAGAGGAATTATTCTGTTGAGAACAGTGGTACCATGCATCAGGGGGAACAAAGCACTCCTTTTCCAATCAGGAAAGGGATAGGGACTATTTCCAAAAGTACCACTATGTGCATTAAGTCCTTCCTCACTAACATCAATCAAAACTTCCAACAGGATTAAATTTTTCAGCCTTCTAAAATGGAAACTGTAATACTCAGAATATTCTGTGAAATCTCTGGAGAAAAAACCAAACCAAAACAAAACAAAACAAAACAAAAAACCAACCAAAAAACCAACCAAAACCAAAACAACCAAAAAACCCACCAAGACTGAGGGAGAGCTTTTGGAGAACCACAGTGTAGGGGGGTGGGTCTAAGATTACTAATTGGATTTCAAAATCTCCATTAATTTGATCTAAAACCATGAAAAGTGACAAAAGTTAGTACAGGTGGGTTGGATGTAGTACCTTAATATTGCAATAAGAATCACTGTCCTAGAAGGAAGCACTGAATCTCTATGGCACCACAGACTTGTAATAGGAAAACAATTTTCAAAGTTTTCAAATTACTTAAGGTATTGTTTGGGTTCATGAGTATTAGGAAAAATAAATCCCAACAGCAGGGTTTCCTAGCCATTAAGAGAATCTCTTAAGAGAAGTAAAGGAATCCATTAAGATTTCCTAATTTAGGAAGGACAGGACAAAGTGCTGGAAAATACCCTGTAGTGAACAATAGAACATTTGCCAGTGAGTTGCACAAGACAACCTAATTTGCCTTTTGCATAAGCCAGTGATTTACACAGATGCTCTAATTAAAAATATTCATCTGAGGGTGACTGATTACTAAGCAGAGCTGAAAATTTTTGGGAAAATCTGTCCCATGAAAAGTCCCATTTTTATAAAGAAAAGTAGAGCCCAATGAGCGGACCAAATCAAGAAATCAGTCACTGCAGATATTATAAGCCAGGAAAAAAACAAACAAACAAAAAACCAACAAACAAGCCACACACACAAAAAACAAACAGAACAATTCATTGTTAGGAAATGCACTTTTTGCTTGTCTTGAAAATGCTTCAAACTTTTTTCCAGTGTCCCAGTTAAGGGAAGGATTTGGGATCTGTTCTTGCCCCTAGGTGTCTACTTTCTGTCACACTTGAAAACTAGTTGGAAATTATTGTCCGGAGGAGATAAAAGCTTTTATTAACGAACTATAGGTGAGGGGTAGTAAAATTATACAAAACTATGTATAAATTGAGCATAGTGCCTACCTCAGCATCCATATATCACAAAATCCTGTTGCTGATGCATGGCTCTCTCTCTTATAAATTATATTTGGGATCCATTGGTAAGAGAGGGCACACACTCTGTGCCACAGGTACCCAAACTGTTCTGAGCTGTACTACTGCACTGACACGAAGTTTCTAGCAAAAATGTATACCACTGCTCTAAAAACCACAGCTTGGATGTGTCATGCAGCCTTCTCCAAGTGCACGATTTCACAAGCTGAATTTTTTTTATGCTGTTGTTAAATCTGAAACACAAAAGTTGGTTGCAGATGTTTGAGTTTTCAGTCAGGAACACGCACTTCTATCACCTGCCCAGCAAAGCCTGGATTCATTTAATTTTCAAGCATTTTTGATCTCTTAACTCTATTTCTCCAAGCAAAAAGCTCAGAGTATTTAGGTGAAGTTGTGTTTGAAGCAAAGGCTAGAAGTGCCTTTAAATTGATTTCTCTTTATCATTTCCTATTGTTTAATTAAGTGGGGCTACTTCCAGAGATTACCTGCAGGTACATTTTCCACACAGTAAACATTATTATATAGAGAGAAAGTGCAACAAACAGTGTTGTGGCTTAACCCCAGCCAGCAACTCAGCTCCAGGCAGCTGTTCAATCACTCCCCCCTGGCGGGAGGGAGGGAATCAGAAGGGCAAAAGTGAGAAAATCTGTGTCTTGAAATGAAGACAGTTTAATAGGGAAAGCAGAGCAAGGAATTTATTCCCCACTTCCCATGGGCAGGCAGGTGTTCAGCCATCCCCAGGAGAGCAGGGCTGCATCACACATAACAGTGACTTGGGAAGACAAATGCCAGCACTCTGAGCCTCCCGCCTTCTTTCCACAGCTTTATATGCTGAGCACAATGTCACATGGCCTGGACTATCCCTTAGGTCATTTGGGGCCAGCTGTCCTGACCTTGTCCCCTCCCAAATCTTTGTACACTCCCAGCCTCTTCCCCAGTGGGTGAGGAGCAGAAAAAGGCCTTGGCTCTGTTCAATGCTGCCCAGCAGTAAGGAAAACATCCCTGAATTATCAGCACTGCTTCATACCCAAAACACAGCCCATGCCATCTACTAGAAGAGAATTAACCACCCCAGCCACACCCAGCAGCAGGGCACAGGGACAGGGCTGTCACCCGGGCTGTGCAGGGGCAGTGTGCTGTCTGAACTAGCCAAGCCAACTGAGCCAAACTGCCAGGGGAAGGCTGCGGGGTTTGGAGGGTGGTGTTCAGCAAGACGAGTGTAGAATTCTTCAAGCAGCTGAGAGAGATATCACTAGAAGTAATTTGATGGAACTGATAAAGGGGAAATTTCAGTGTAATATTTTGACACTCTCATCAGTGACACCAGGACTGGTGAGACTTGTTCAACTGTGCAATAATCATCCAGGAAAACAGATGAAGCTTTGTCACAAGAAAAATGGAAGAATAATTTGACACATCATTCAGATATATACTTTCTGAAGGAGTTCTGTACCAGCAGCTAGATAGAACAAACTAGCTCTTTTCTAGGTCTGGGGCCAACTTCTTATCAGTATCTCTTCTCTGAAATTAGGAGAGCAATCCTGCCTTACATCTGACAACTTGACATTGAATTTCTGTGAGGCTTAATGTCTCCCTACAAAACACCTCCACTGAAGTCTCATAGGGATTGTAACTCTGCAATAATGTGACATGAAAATTTCCAAATTGCTAATAGAAAACTCAAATATATCATAGGAATAAGTAGTTTTTTTCTTGCTAAAATATCTCTATGACAGTGCAAGAGACCTGATACCTATGACAATTCCATTCCAGCAGTGGAAGGAAGAACACAATCTGTTCCTTTATGGACCAGGAGGCATGTTTAAAAAAATGTTAAAACATCCCTTGTTTTAAATGCAAAACAGTTTTTAGAAAAAAAAATATGCTGCTTCCCATTTCAAGTGTTTCATCAGTGAGCTGCATTTTTTTTTTTTTTAAGAGAATAGACAGCTCTGCAAATGGAGTTGATATATTGGATACTCATTACAGGGCAATTATAGTCTGCAGGAAAGGCAGTCCTGGAACTTCCATAAAAATCTTCTGCCCCTTTTCTACTGGTCATAGATCACATTTTCCAGGCTCAGACATCAGAAGCCTCATAAGTGAGTAATCCTTAAAGAGTTTGCCTTCATCTTTTGCAACCTGCAGGGAAAGGTTTTCTCTGAGATCCGAAAACTCACTGATGGTAAATGGTTCAGGTGAGACCACTTTCTCCAGCAGTTTTATCCCCACTGAAGTTAAACCCACTGCACTGAGTACTCAGTTGCTGTTTGAAGGGGAAAGGAAGAAAGAAAAGGAATAAAATCCAATCTTTCTCCAGCTCAATCCAAATTCCTTTTCTGTAGACCTCAGAAACTGATTGCAATTTCAGTCAAAGGAGCTTATCTAGTGGGGGCTACCATTCTCTCACAAAGCCCCCTGGCCAAGGAATTGTGTACAAAATGCACCCTAGGAGGATTAAATCTGAGTGGGAGGCTCATTTCTCTCTGCCACTTGGTTTGCTCGAGCATGGGAGGGAGTAGTATGTTATCAGCAAGGGCAGGACCCATGATCTTAAACCCTTGCTTCGTCTGGACTGTAAAAAGTGACACAAGACTGGAGCACTCACCTTTTCCCTGCCTAGGCATGTGCTTGACAGCTCAAATGTTTCACCCATGGCATTTCATCAAAGCTCCCACATTCCCCACAACTCCAAACACACACACACAACCATCCAGAGAGGTAGAAATATTTAGGAAATAACAGCAGTGTGCTAACAAATGTTCATTGCGAAGGGTGCTGTCATAGCAGCAAAGGCCTTCCTAAATCCACACAAATAGCTTCCATTAACAAGATCTGATGATGTTTGCTTACAGGAGGCAATATTGCCGCTTATGAAAGACAAATGAAAACAATGAGATCATGGTTAGGCTATCACAATATATTTATGTATTCGGGTGAATTGTATTTGCATCACTATGTTTCCTCTTGACTATGGAAGAAAGGAGACTGACATCTGCCAATCTTTACATTGTACTTTTCTAACAGCGGGGCTGTGGAATAAGATCTGTTTATTTGCCACTTATTTATCACCTCAACTAGAAATATGAATGGTACTCATACTGCAGCAGTGGATTAAAGATTTTCCTCAGAAGACTCTTAATCTGGACTTTTCCCCAGCACTGAGCTCTCTGGAGCAGCTCTCAGTCAGGAGCTGCAGGTGGCACACCTGCATGGAAGGATGGAACACCTCAGTCAGAGCCACAGGAGGCATTTTCACCCTGCTGCACATGGGAGAGGCAGGATGGTGAGCTGGAGCACATATCCTAACTGAAGGACCAAATGTATGAATTTAAACTGCTTTCTTTCTTAGATCCCTGCAGCCAGATCTTAAAGGACAGCTTGGTATAGATTTAAACAGCTCTTCTATAAATTCAGAAGAAATAAGAAGAAAATAATGCAAGGCTGGTCCTTGCAGTTTGGCTGGACAATGGGTGTGAGGCTGTGCAGTTGTTCCTTTACAATGCATGTTCTGACAGGTATTTAAGTGTATGCCCTCCAACAGCTAGGGGAGACAACCCCGTGATTTTTGTTTCATTGTAAACAGAACAAATAACATTTTTTGTCATTCATTAACTCTCTAATATTTTCTTAATTTAATCTCTTCCACTTTCAATTATGAAAGCCTTTGAGATTTGAGTTGTTAGTCAGGCATGGGGGTGCTTCATTTAAGGGCTTTTTGCAATGGTTTAATTAGCAATCAGAGGCTTGTCTGCTTTGCTCAGAGACACTGTCAGAAGTAATAGTGATCCTTTGATATTAAATTTAAAGAAGTAGATTTCTGCTGATGTTTAATGAACTGGGATAGTTCTGATTATTTTTCCTTTCTCTATTCTCAACACCACTATCATAAATACATCCATTTTCTAGTTGTCATCCAGGCAGGTATTCCTTCTCTATCCTTGGATAAGCAGAACTTGAAATTTTCATTATTTAAACAGCAAAATTATTAAATTCTTGAGAAGAAGGATGACCATTTGGTCTGATGATACAATGCTAGATGAGACATTCACAGTTAGGTCTGTATAAAAAATATGTTGCAAACATACATGGCAGTGAGCAGAGACACTTTGTATAGCCTCACAGTGTCAGTCAGTTGTTTAGATTCTTGAGGTCACCTGCACGTGCCGAGTAACTGCACAGGCATTTTCTGCCTCGAATTCTAAACAGATTATGAACCTGATACATTTTAAAGCACCTCAGCTGCGGTTGAAAAAAAGTTTTTGTTATGTAATGACTTTTCCATTTCAAATCCTTAATTTTAGTGCATAAAGCCCTCCTCCTGTGGAAGAATAGGCATCAGAATTCACCGTATATCAAGACTAGATCCAGATGCTTTATTTTAATGCATTTGGTGTTTTCGAGGGAGAGCTGGCAGTATAGATCTCAATTGAATACTGTAGATTTTAATACAGGTTACGTTCTGAATTTTAAACAAGACTGTGCATACTATGAAATTGTAATTCATCAAGCTACCTAATTAATGCTTAGAGATAGCTGAAAAATAAGTGCTAGCTTATTTCCTGCAGTAATTTTGACATTCAGAATTATTTTCTGTAGTGGGCTTTTTAGCAAAAAGATATAATATGAAAGGGTGTTAAGAAATGTTTTAAGACAATTCCAGAAAGATCTTAATTAGATGTTTAGAATTACTTCATGGCAACATTTCCTTTCTCTATATTTCATCAGAAATATAATTGAATTTTTCTCATAGAAAACTTTATCTTTTTTTATTTGCTGCCATGAAAACTGACTAAAATATTTTAAACTGTGATATTTCTGATTATCTAAAGTTTACATGGGCTACAGATGCTGTGAAATATCATATATATAGCAGATAAAAATGTATTATCCAAATGATATAGCTTTAAGGCCTTTTTTCCATGTACTACTAAAGCTGTTAAAAACTGCTTTACTGGGATTGGAGCCTCTGGGATAGCACACTATTCTGTGCCTAAGTGGCCCGGAGGGAATTGTCACTAGGATTTCAGATGGAGTTAAGATAGCTTAAGGCCATTAGAAGTCACTTTCCTGCTAGGCCAGGATGCTTTCAATGTCTGGAGCGTCATGTGGGGCATACCAGGTACTGCACCAGCCCGTCCTTGCCCTGGCTGCTCTGGCTGGAGGAGGGATGAGAGGGCAAATGAGGTACTGCACTGGCTCCCTTCCTTACCTCCTGCAGCTGGGGAGGAGACACTGGCTGGAGTGTCACTTATTTCCCTAAGGACGGTTTGCTAAAGAGGAGGGTAAATGAAGTGGGAAATACCTACAAGCTGGCCAGACACTCAGCTTCAGGACATGAGAATGCTCCTGGCGAAATCTGAATTATTCTGAGGATGCCAGCTGAACATCCACGTTCCTTTGGTCTGGGCAGCTGTAGGAAGCTTGATTGATGGATCTAAAAGACATTATCAGAGCAAGAGCAGAAGACAGCGGCAGTGATTAAAACCACAATGATCCACATTATACCTCATATTTTAGATAGGGTGAACAAAGTAATAAAGTTTAAGAACCTTTGATCAATAAAAAAGAAAAAAGTTTTATGGCAGTATTATAGAATTCCACAGGAACAACCCTCTCAGACTTGGGAGAAATACAAGTGACCTAAAAGGTGCGGGTCATAATTATACGTATTACTGCAATTGAGTCTTTGGGCTTAAAAGAGTGGCAATGGTGATCAGTTACTGATTTGTATTCCAGAAACATGCTGTCAAGGATTAAAAAGGGGTATTTTTAAATATATATAAAAATATTATATATTTATTGCCTATTGTATGAGGCCTCAGCATTATGTAGAAGTATTTTTTAAACAAATTATGCTGACAGAATTGCAGAAGAGGTTAATACAAATAGCTCTTCTAATGGAGACAAAGTGAATATCTGGGCATCTGAGCTAGATTATGGCTGGCTACTGTGTGTGCATGTGTGAATGTGTGTGACTAAAACGACCAGTTTTCCCTGCACCACTGGGGAGAGAATGATACAGGGAATGGCTTATGGCCTGTGTGTCTGATGGTAAAAATCAATGACTTGCCTTATTGAAAGGTGCCCTCAGGGGCAAAAAGCAGTGAATAGCTTATTAGTTTGTGTGTGCATGCTGGCAGATGATAAAGCAGCATTGAAATCAGTCATAGACCATAATAAAGTACCCATCCCCATCTTAAAGCCAGTGTGTACTTGTGTCTCAGGGGAGAATGCCTCCATTAACCCAAACTGTGCAGTAACTCATCTTTAACCACAGAACAAATATGCACTAGAAGAGGAACCAATAACAATTTCTTATGGTTACTGATGCAAAAAATATAGCAGATAAATTACTGATGTGTAGGGCAAGATTCTTTTTGGTGTAATATTCCATAATTCTAATTTACTGCTGTTGGAATGGTGTGGAAGAGTCCCACTGTGGATCTGGCCTGAAACCAAAAATTTTTTAGTCATTTCCAAAATAAAAAAGGAAAGCATACAGTGATGTGACAAAGAGTAGATGCAAGAGACAGAATGTTCCGACCTTTTTATTCTGTCAGTGAACTCTGCTTCAGAGTGTATTCAAATCATCCACTCAGATACAAAAAACACATACAACTATGTTGTCACTGAAGTATTTATTGACCTTAGGATGTTGTCATCCTAAGCATGATATGCATTTGTTGGCATATATCTGATTAATGCCAATAATGCCTTCAGGAAACATAAGAGTCATTAAATGTGAAGCTTTTCAATAAGAACACTAGGGTAGATCTGGCCTAAGAAGTGGAGGTAATGATTTCTTCTGGTTGCAAGGTGAAAAGTACCAACTTCTATAGGTATTTTCATACTTTAAGATTTCCTAAGAGATGCTGAGGGCATAAAAAAGTAATACAAAGTGTGTCTTTTTTAAAGGACTTGGCACTGCAAAAATGCAGAATGTTGCCTTGAAATATGTCGTAGTGATGTCTGCGTGGGGCAGAATAATTCCCTTAGCTGGAGTAACTGATGTGTAGCGTTCATTAAATAGATGGATAGACACGTGTACACTCACACACAGATCTGCTAACATTATGATAGTTGTGGCACTCCCTGCAGGACGTGCCTCTGGAAACCACAGGCAGAAATCCTGTCATCATATTGTTATACAGAAAGGTGCTAATGGCTTCCATAATGGAGTTTGAATGAAATGCTACAGGAAAAGAATTCAGCATGGAGCAGTGGCATCCAGAGAGTCAGTAGGACTCTTGCACCCCTTAACCACATGTCTTAGACATTTCTGAACTTCCCACTGCAGCAGCTGCTGAAGGAAGAGTGATTGGGCTATGTTTGCAACCCTGCTTATCCCAAAGCAGCCTTGCAGCAGGGAGTTCCTCAGGTGTAAAGTCAAGGGAAACAAGAGGGAAAGTCTGATTAAGCAGCTGGCTTGTACTGAGATTTGAGCCTTGGAAAGAAGTGGTGAAAGGATGGGTGAATAGCATAGAGAAAAATCTACTGCTAGAAGTTGTCCCCTCTTCTTAAGGAAGCAGTCCTTAACAGACACAAAACATATTCCTCTTAGATTTAGAATAATTTTTCACTACTCCCTTTCTACTATGCCAGATGTATATGGCTTTACCAACTCTACAGAGTAATTCAAAAGAAAAACAAGAAACAGAAACAAAAAATCCCTGTCAACTTAATACAAATATTTGTTTGGTTTTTTTGACAGTGATACATATACCATACTGTAAAGTACTGGCCAAGAGATAGAGAGCACATGTTCTCTTCTCTTACTTTGTCTTCTTCAGAGTCATGTGTAATATTAGGCTGTAAATATTTTCAGTTACTAATTTCTTCATTCCACCATATCAGGCACTATTTTGAGGGTGGTCTACATATGGGAGCTTGGACAAGCCAGTCCTTGTGTGGCATTTTCCCACCAACTGTGTAGGGCAAAAGCACTTACAGCAGTAGCATGATGAACTGATTGTGAAGAGAGACTGTGAGATGGCAAAATCTTTGGTAATATGGAGAACATATGTATCTAAGACACATTAATATTGGCATGCTTTATGTGATATATTATATAAAATGTGTTTGAAATTTGTCAACATTGCACTGGTCCATTATGGATCAATCTTTTCCTTATCATTGCATTTTAGGCTTTCAACACAATCATGAAAGAAATAACACAGAGAATACGCATGCCAACAGAAATGAAAGAATGGGAATTTCACTTGGAAAAGGAAGTGGGTGTGTAAAGAAGACTGTCTTTTATCTCCTCGCAGGCCATATGCTGAGGAGGGCAAGCTATTCCCCAGATAAATGTACAGGAAGGAAGAGCAGATAGAAAGATAAAAATGAATTCATTATTACTGTTAATTTTTTAGAGAGGAAAGACAACCTTCCTTGTACAGTGTTCCTCTAGTTCTTCAGAAGATACAGAGTAGTTTTGGACTTGTTGCACTGCACAAAGAGAGAGAGAATCAAAATGCCTGTGCTGCCAGGAGGGACAATTTCCCAGACGTTTTCTCCCAACCAAGAGTAACTTGCAATCAAGACCAGTCACTGTACACTTGATTGTTACACTTCCTCCTCAGAAAATACACACTAGTAACTTCACCTGCTGGGTACCTCAGTGTCTCCTAACTCAATTCTCTCCAAAAGAAAAGGACAACAGATTGCCTTATCTAAGGACTGATCCAAAACCTGCTGCATTCTATGTCTGTATTCATGTTAGTGTTTTGGATGAGACAAGGCTTGTCCTTCTAGAAATAATCCTCCACTTTTCCCCATTTACTGGGCTTTGGTTTGCTTTTGGAGAGCACTGGATTCTGCTTAAATGAAACAAAAAGAGAAATGTACTCCAGGAGCACCCTGATGCCTGCCAGCTCATGGCAGGAGGTCAGTCTGTGAAACTAGGCTAGAACTCAAGTAACCCTCCATTCCCAGCACACACCCTGTAGGTGCCAGGTCCTTAGCAGCCACTCTTTCAAGCTTCAGATACACTTCTCTTGTCCTTCCCTCCTTGTGAATAAAGATATAGCTAAAGAAATTCCCTTCTGGACAACTGACACATGCACAGCCCGACAAAATTGAAGAGAAACCTGCACAAACAAAATGGAAGATTGGGCAGCATTTTAGGTCATGACACAGATTACCAGCCAAAATGGGAAAGTGGGTTTTGTTTTTCTGTAATTTGACCTTTCTTTACGAGCTGCAATTTTATACAGAAAATAAAATAAATGCAAAAATTACTGAATTGCTGTGGACAATAACATTTTTTTGTGCTTTCCTGGGAACCTTATAATAAGACTATCCTAATTCCCCAAGGAGGTAAATTTGATATTTCTCCAGTGAGAATCCAGACCCCTTCTGGATATTAATCCACTTCACAAAGTCATTACGAATAATTTAGCATAAAAGCAGCCTTTTTCCTCACAAGACAAAGCACAGAGACTGAAGCATTTGTAGAGCAGTGTGAAAAACATACTGTAGCTGCCTTGGCTCCATTTGGATGCAGTATAAACAAAGATTTTGGCTGCAAATCCTGTCAGTCTCTTAGTTGTATTTAGGACAAATATTCAGGAAAAACAATGATAATATAATTTGGCTTGCCTTTTTTTTTCTTTTTTTATTTTATTTTCATCGTGCTAAGTCAGTTCATAATTACTGGAAAGAATTTCTGACTGAATTTTAGATGAGCATTTTGATAAAATATAATATTGGAAACAATCTTTATCAAACATTCATGTGTAGTGTGAGAGATAAAAACAGGAATCCATAATTCATATGGCAGAATGTATTACCAAGTGTGAATAAGAGGCTGAATTTAAATGAGGGGGTCTGAACAATATTTTCTGTGAGGCATCTGCTTTAATCATTTACATTATTCACTAGGTTTTCCAGAACTGTAAATCTTAAATATATATTTGTGTTAGTGAGAATATGTATGTAAATACACACATATATGCACCCATACACAAAGCATTATACACAGCCACACATTAGCACATATTCACACAGACGCAGAAATGTGTTTGTATACAGAGACACAACAGCTTAGGGCCTGATTACAAATCATTCTACATGAATGGGAAGACTCCCACTGACAATCATGGATTTTAGGATCAAGACCTTAGTGGCTTGGTTTCTCACCTCACCCTGAGTTTGCAGTGATATGAATCAGATTAAGGTTAAAGCAAAGATAAGCCTTTATTTACCTTAAAATAATGGAAACATTTACTTCTTTGACACACATTACAGGAAAGAGGAAAACCCACAGAAAAACCCTACCCTCAGATGGAATCCTTGAGACCTTTCTGTCAAATGAGACCTTTCTATCCAACTGACCTCCTCACCCAAATTTTCAGTACTGGCTCTCTGTCCTTGGGGGTGCAATGACAAGAAAGATCTTGAGTAACTGTGCAGGGCTTGATCAAAGTCTGCTTGGGGGCCCACCCAGCCCTGAGGCTTCCTTTACCTCACTGACCCACCTTAATTCAGGTGGAAGGAATTGTAATCCTCCCCCAGTGGTTGTCTCTGCTTAGTTCATGTTTATATGTTAATACGTTATGTTTATATGTTAGTTTATATGTTAATGCTTGCTAAGGCAGCAAAAGGAGTCACCTAATGATTGCTAAGCCCAAGACAATTTTTGGTCCTTCACAATTAACCAGGTCCTCTTCTCATTGTGCTTTCAAATCCCAGAGAGGCTTTTTGGTGTTGTTTTGTTTTGTTTTTGTTTGTTTGGGTTTTTGTTTCTGTTTTTTCTTGGTTTGCTTGTTTGTTTTGTTTACAACAAAATAATGTCTAGATTTCACGTAAATTTAAATTAAAAAAATTAAAAAAAAACCACAACAACTTGTTAGCCATACTTAATGCCTTCATACAGGTATGCTTTATGTATATAGCAGCTGCTGGCTCAGTTTTCACTTGTGTGCAGGCAAGTGAGGCTGATAAGGATTTTGAGAGCCTGCTGCTCCCCACCCCTCTTCTGGAGGGACACCAAGATAGGCTGTCTTTTCCCAGTTGTGGTTACTGTGTACAGTTCAGCCCTCTCACTGAGAATTCCTTTTCAGAGACTTCCTTAGGTCAGTACAGAACCAAAGGAAGATTCATGATGGCAAATAACAAAAGACAAAGGCCAGCAGTAACCCAGACTCCGAGTCTGATGCTCACATATTCAATCTGACATTATATCCCACATAAGGAGCATCCGCTGTGCCAGCTTCTGTGTAACTATGTCATCTGCATAACTAATCCTTTTATTTCCATGTCCCAGTTTAGTGCCTGGTAAAGCAATGTCACAAAGCAGTAGCTGTCACTTTGTTTCAAGAGAAGGGCAGAGGACTAGAAATGGCTGAGTCCTACTGCACCTCTTGTGACAGGGCACAGGGACTGCTTGTTTAAAGAAATCTGTCTCTGCTCCTTCCATTACTGTTCATTTGTTACAAACAACGCACTTATTTTTTTCTTTTTTCTTTTTAATTGGAACTCTGTGTGCCTTTCACTTCTCACTCCCTTCTATTTAATAATGTGTTTCTTGATTCTAGCAGATCTGTTTGTCAGGTCAGGAACAGCTGGTATTGTTGCACAGGAGGTTGTCTTACTCTTGCATCTATGTGCTTCAATAATTGTTGCTTTCTTGGAGGGTAACAGTGAACAAATGATGGAAGAAAAATACTCAAACACTGCAAATCTTTCTTAATACAGCATGCACTGAGTTATATAGGGCATATTAAAAAAATCACATTTTTTAATTATGTACAACAGACAAGTCGATGAAGAATCACGCATGAGATCCAGGCACTCTGAAGACCAATGAAAAGGAATTTCACCTCTTTTTATGAAGCTGAGACCAAGTGATTAAAATTATTGTCCTATCATTTTAATTCTCTTTCCTCTAAGCTTTATTTAATGGTGCCCTCGTCCTCTGCTTAACCAAAATGATGAATTAATCCAGTTTCTCCCCTGTGGGGCAGAAGAAAAGCAATATTCACACATCCCATTCTGCCTATACTTCATTCACAAGGCATATTACATTTACCCATTTTTCCCTCCTTGATTGTTTTATATTGTTATCCTGAGGAATAGACACAGATCATAGAATTTGTGACTGTGAGACATTCTGATAAGACAAGAAATCAGATGCAGTGCAAAACTGTGCAATGTAATTTGGAACAAAGCACTGCTGAGAGGATGGGGAAGAGGAACAGACACGCATTTCTAGATGATAAAAAGGGGCTGGCTTGCCCAAGATGTGTATTCTTGAAACAGTTACACAGCCCTAACAGTTCTGGTCACTTGGGAGTTCTGACACTGCTCACTGAAGTAAGCTAGGAACCCAGGCTCTGGATGAGCCCCAGCCAACCCTTTAGCCAAATGCCCTAACCATACCTAGTCTGCCCTAAGCATACTTAGCTTTTGAGGGTTCCTGTGTTTCCTGGCTGGAAATTCAGGAAATGTAATCCAGGGCCTTTGAACAATGCTCCAGGGCTTGAATGAACCATTATCCCAAAATGTCCCTGGTGAAGGTTGCCTGAATCAACCAGTTTGTGTCCCACAGCGCATCATGGCATAGCCATCAGCACCAGGCCTCACAAAAAGTCCTGCCACTCCAAAGCACACCGTGTCTCCTTAAAGGCTCTATGGCACAGGCAGAACATGAATCCTTTCCACACACCTGATCCTCACATCAGCATCTAGATCCAAGAGATAGGAGACAGTTTGGAGGTGGGAGGTGGCGTAGATGCTTCTCTTCAACATTGTGCATTACTCCTAAGATATTTTGAACCGCTTTTCTGAAGCAGCACATTCATTCACAGATCAACTTTGTTTAGTCTTAGATGAAAATAAATTTTGTATCAGAGTTATAAACAGAGGAAAATTGAAAATAAGACTGTGACCAGTCACTCCTACTAAGATTTGGATGCATTCCTGCCTCAGGAATGAGCAACCACTGTAGATACTTGTCAGAGAAGTTGCTGCAGACTTTATGCATTATCCCAAAAGAGGAAGGCAGGGATCCAGTATTTTCACCCTAATATTTGGAGGAAAGAAAAATATGGCTTACAGATGTGCCTTGGCCTTCTCCAAAGAATGGCCACCAGCCCAAAGCAAGTTTTTGATAGCCTGGCCTGTGCACAGTTTAGGCAGTCTCTGTTGTACAGCTGCATCTGCTGAGGCTGATCACAAACCTCACTCCAGTAAGAGTTGCTATTTAGCGCTGTGTACTTGGCCACTGGGCCCCTTTGTCAGTGATTCTCTGTTCCTTCTAATGACCACAACTCCAGTGGATGGAAATAGGTCATCTCAGAAGATGCCAGCCTTTCATGAGTCTGAGTGACAGCCAGCTGTTCTAAGATGGAACTCTTGATTAAGACTTTTTTGGTGTTTCTTCTCTGAGTAATATTTTGCTAGTGGAAAGCTCCTTCCATCTTCTTGGATAAACCTTAGTGATAAATAAGGAGTAATGCAGGATTATCAGTGAATTTTCTGGGTTATTCTGCTCACAAAAAAGGGAAAGATTAGAAGTGGGGTTATGCATTGAACCAAATCTTTGTTACAGGAATGCGGGTAGGGAGAGAGACCTCTGTATTTGGGTCCAAACTTCAGGATCATACATTATCCAGACTCTTGGCACAGGGCAAAATATTTTCACTTGATGAAGCCTTTGTCATGATAATTGATTACTGTATTGTCACATCTTTTGATTTAATCACATCTTTTCAGACACTGCCAAGGCCTAGTGTCTGAAAAGCAGGGTCATGGAAGTTATCATTCAGGGACAGAATAGACTGTGACAGTAGCACAGGGCACCCATATGTTCCTGAAAAACATCTGTTTGAGTGCCCTTTTCAGGAGGCTAAAACAGTGCAGAAAATGAAGGCTAGAAGTGGGCAGGGACTTTTAGATGGCACAGAGTGAGTATTGGGCAGATCAGTGAGGTGAAGGCAAATACCAGAAGGGCCTTGCTCAGGGAGCTCAAAGAACTATTTCTGAACAGTTTGAAGGTTTGTCTAACAATGTGATATGTAGATGTGATTCATTTTGAGTAAGTAGCTGTCCTAAAAGTCTGAAGTGTGAATTTGCAGTGTGCAGCTCAGACAATATCACTGGTGGAGAACCCCTTCCAGTGTCAGCAAAACTATTAGCACTAAATGATGACCCAAAAACTTGAGATAGCCAGCAGACCTCTTTCACTGACCTGTCACATTTACCTTGAAGATGAGAGGTTGTTTGAGGCCTGTAAGAAAAATCTTCCTTTTATGCTTCAAGGCTCAGTAGGCAACATGAAAATAAAGAAAGTGAACAATGCCTTCATAGGTTGACCAACAAAACAAAGGAGATGCCCTTAAATGTATTTCCCAGCCTTAATAATAGCACCATAAAAGGAAGCAATTTTAATGTTTAGAGCAATTGAAAAATGACCCAGAACAACTAAATCCGTAGCAGCAAAGATTAAAGAAAGTGCATACCACCTTTTTTGTATGGTCAATTTCTCCTTAAGGAAGATAACTCAAGCCTATGTATACATTCATGAAAGAGCAGATTTAGATGAAATATTGAGCTGCAACTTGAACAAGAGCAATGTTAAAAGGTAGTTTTCTAATAAAGATTCCATCTGCATAAATAATGGCTTTCTGCAGCCTAATAAACCTACCCCTCCTACATAATTATGTAGGAAGTGTAATACTGCTTTGCCCTGGTCCAACAGTCTCCTCCCCATCACACACTCACACACAAATTCCATTTGTAATTAACAGGAAAATTCTCTGTATTAGTTTTCTTTGCACTTTATAGAATAACAGAGAGATTAATTAAGAGGTCTGTATTTCTATTTCAAGGTTCAAGTACTTTCATTGAGCACATTGTGCTTTCAAAATCTGTAGTGTCAGCAGAATTCCTTACTTCAAAACACAGACATTTCTCTTCCTTAAGTTTTACTTTTATATATGCATTAAATGATTGTGAGTAGTTAGGAAGCCTAAATCACATTGTCATTTGTTATGTATCTAATCTGTGCTGTAGATGTGTGCAACACAAACATAGAAAAAAAGTTTTCCATGATGTTCATGACTTACTGCTGTCTTTACATATAGCCTTTCATTAGCAAACCAGTCAAATAAATAGAGAAATACTCTTTTCACTCTAATTATCTTCTGTGACATGTTTTTTCTACTTTTTTTTTTTTTTTTTTTTTTTTTTTTTTTTTTTTTTTTTTTTTCCAGTGAGTGAACCATCCCATTGAGAGGACTATTTATGTAACTGTTAATTCTAAAAAATATTTACTTTTCTGACTAATTGCTCTACAGGAGTACTGCCTCTAGGTGTGAGAGTTAGTTTGGACGACAAGGGCTGTGATATAAACCACTCAGTCCTGTTCAGCAGAAATCTTTGAGTTTTTCTCACTAAGTTTACATCTCGCCTTAAAGATGAAGAGAGGTTTAAATGACCACCCTGAAGAGGAGTCTTTGTGTCTGCAAATGAATATACAAAAATCAGGAAATAGCAAAATTGTACTCTCTTCCATTTGTGCCTAGAAAAACACTTCTCTGCTGTTGTGCCATAACTCCAGCTCTCTGAAACAGGAAGGGATTTCTCTGGAATGAGAGAAATGTTATCTCATGACAGAACTGGATGGAGATCTGGGGCCTGACTTCTGCTTGTTTAGCTCCCAAGCAGCTGAGTATTTTCACTAACTCCCATGGAGATCTGCAGGCATCAAGAACTCCCTCACTAATAAGGCACTGCCAATCAGCCATTAAGGGGCAATGCTTTTCTGTGGACCCTTGTAACCAAGAATTTAAACTCAAGGTCAGAGTTAAAATGAAGAAAGGAAGGGAACAATTTTCCTGCAAGGCAGGGGCCAAGGAGTTGCACTCTGAAGCTGCAGTAATTCTTTTATGAAGACTTTATTGTTGACACCATCAACGCACAGAGTTCTTGTGAATGATAAAAACACTATCATTAAAACAAGAGGAGTTCCAGAGGCAACTGATCATTCTGAGATGTGCTTGCAAGGACACTCTTTTTGTCCATCAGAGTTAGCTAGGGCTTACTTTGTATGATCCTGCATAATGTTTAATATATAGTTATCACAAAGAAAAAGACTAAGCAGCCAATATAGCCTTTCACAGACCTAGATCCAACCATTTACTTCCTACTCTGCTGCTGAAAAGTTCTTGACAAATAAGGTATGTTTATATTTTTAAAATTGATTGTAGTGAGGTGTAATAAATTCAAACTGCGAAGACAGCTGATCTGCAGCATATAAAAACATCTGGGACCAGACTCTGAGATGACTCCAGTATCTACTCCCTTTCATTTCATGGCAATGAATAGCATTGCTTAAAGACTAAGAAAAGGAATGGAATTGACATGTATTAGCAAATATGTTCTAAATATATTTTAAAGGCCTAAGGCAACTGAGTGTATCATAAAATATTCACTGACTGCTCCACATTAGTGAATATACTGGAATACACTCATTAACAGGTCATAACACCATTATTTTAGACAAAGCCTGGATAGTAAAGACAACCCAAAAGCCTAGCTCTAATTCAGAAAATACACTGGATCTCATTTCCCAATAATTTGGAAAGAAGCTAAAAAGTTTTGAGCATTTTTAGTTTTGTACACCAGAAAATTAAAAGACAAGCACTAAATCAAAGCAAATATAAGAATCACAGAAATGAGGCATTGGGGAAGAAATGTTGTGCCTCTGTGCCAGCAGCAGTCACAGCACTGTTCCACTCTTGCTCAGCCACTGGGCTGCATCACCACTGTCATTCTCAGGCAGACTTGAGCATTCATGGGTGATACATTTCACTCAGACAGTCCAACATACTTTTTTTTTTTTTTTTTTAAGGATGGATAGATTTTTGTGTGAAATAATACCTTGTTTTTTTCTGGAATATTTGTTGAAATAATTTGCAATGCTAACTAATTTTTGAAAAAAAAATAGCATTTTTATCTGAAGCTTACTTGCACTGCCTGAGAAAGATCCCAATGAGATGATGTTCTGCAGGCCTTTTTCCAATTTCTAGTTCTCTTCTCAAAAATCAGAGAGCCACTTGGCAGTGCTTGCCCTCATTATTGTGAGAGGGAGTTGAAAAGCATTGTCATAAAAACATTATTTTTAGAAATTGGGAATAAATATTCCCATTGTTCATGTTGATTGACTTTAGATACACATATTGAGATAAGACTGTATGCCTACACCAAAGAACTGAAACAACATATATAATTTACAGACAATTATTCATGATAATTTAATTAGCTCTTTGTTTCCCCTTGATTCACCACTGAACTGTAAGACATTTTGTCATGAATCTGCAGAGAATGAAAAAAATCAGAAATGTAGTGAAGCATGTATTTCAGAAAATAATGAAAATTTTACACTTTCTAAGTAGTCTTTAACAGCCTGTCATCCAAGGGAAAATCCCCACGGGTCTTCTAATCCCAAACAATATTTTTGGAAAATCCTGTCATCTCTTCCTACTACAGCCTTCTATAATTGAGGCTGAGAACAGGATTCAGTTAATCTTTGGGTCCACCTAAGTATTTATCACCCTTCAAGTCTGCCTTTCAAGGTGCCTATGTAAAGCTCGCTGTTTTTGAAGAGTAGACTGCTAAATCATGCTGTGCTGAAGATTTCTTTATTCAAACAAGATCTGTCTCAAAAATTGAAAAAAAACAGGAACCAGCACTATTTATTCCAAGCAAGGGAAACTCCATCTGCCTTTAATCAGTACATGGACAACAAAGAGACAGTGCAGATTTTCAGACATATGCTTTTGCACAGATGTGTAAGCCAGAGATTGTGGGTGTGTAAGACACAGGCTAATACATGTTCCTGTGCAGGTTTATCCCCATGCTCCTCATAAATGACAGACACATGCAGAATTGCTCTTCCTCAACAGTTTGTGTCCACAGGTTTGCATAGACATTAGAATTTTTTTTTTAAGTCAGAGTTCTGGGGTATCTCATAAAACAAACAAACAAAAAAATTAGAAAATTGTTTCCTGTTCTTTTTTTATGATGACTGAGGGAAAAAAGTATCTTTTAAAAAGCCATTGACAGTGACACTATTTATGAGGTTAACCTCTACTAACATGACCTCAATCTGAGAAATCTTTTCATCACCAGCTCAGATAGTAGAAAACAAAAATCATTATATATCAGGTAGTTCAGAAATCTAAGAGGGAATGAATGGAGTACCTTGATCTATTTCTTAGTGGATAAATATGGATTCACAGTATGCAAATGCTTCTCATGCTGTCAAAAGTCACTAAATTAGCTGTGATCAAGGGCTGATTAAGAATCATAAAGGATATTAATCTTTTTAACTCATCTAAAAAACCTATACACAATAGGGCAGAACTTAAAAGACGATGGTGGCTTCTTTATGTTCATAGAGTTCAACAAAACGTGGGCCAGCACCTAAGGCTGCTATGTCTGCTGTCTTTCTCACAGCTGCTTTTGTACTTCAGTAAAACTTTGTAAATTTATGTGCCTTCAACAATATCTAGTTGGAGCTCATGTTTAACCAAACCTTGTTCCTTAAACAGATTTAGTATAAGAAAAGGAAACTTTTTGTTTCCTGCAGCAGTGTCATCACTCAGAACTGCCAGGCCCACACACTCCGTTCGTCATCACCTGGTGGGGTAATGAAACACATATCAGCCATGAAACCCACTGCTCTTTCTCCCTTTCCCTCAGCCCTCATGGACTCTGCTCCTTCAGGAACATGCCTGGCTTGCTCTGTGGTTCTGGAATAATTTAGTTCCAGTACTAACCTGTAACAGTATGAATACTGTTCTGCAGAATTCCACCAAATTAATTTATTTTTAAACCATGTGTTTTAATTGTTATATTCAGCATATTTTTTAATGGGGAGTGTAGACAAGAGAGTAGTGGTCTTAAAATATTTTCCTTTACATTAATCTTAAAACTCTTGTGTTCCAGGAGGTAGGAAAATAGCATCATTTATTGGTTTGGGTTTTCTTGTTGGAGGAATGGGAAAGGGAACAGATCAGTTTAGTAAAAGTAAACAAAACACTAAGTTTACTTCTGCTGGATCAGTGGGGACTGTGCCTAGTATATCTGCACAATGCTCAATTAGCATATTTCATGTTTTAGGAGGCTAAAAGTTCCACCTCATGGGATGCATGGCCCTAATAAGCCCAATGAGATGTGGCCAGACCTGTCACGTTAGTGGGCTTGCAGAAAACAGTGCTAAATTCATTGCTTTTTTTCCCATAAACCCGATTCAAACTCAGGTCTCAAGCTGAGAGGCTGGTGAATTAACCTAATGTGCCCACTTGACTCTCTCCTAAGTATCATGATAGATTTCTTTTAATCTGCTGCAGAAAATAAATTGCTGGAGAAAAAAAATAAAGATTTGTACTCTTTAAAGACTAATCACTTTCAGGCACTGTATGGCAAACAGCAAGATTCAGAATGAATCCTTTTACTGCATTACTCATGACAGCTTACAACCCAGACTATTAAACATTCATCAATAAAAATTTAACATCCCATCTTCCCTTTGATATCCTCAACTGCTCCCTACATAAGACAACAAGAAGGCTTTCCACAGCTCAGTGTGATGGCAGGACATCAAAGCAGCCTCCACAGCTAGCCTGCTTCGAACAGTGTCTTGTATTTAGAAAGTAGAGTTGTCACATGGGAGGGGAAAAAGCAGTGCAGGAGATTCTCTCTGGTTTGAATATATATAATCCCTCCCAAGGGGTGCATTATGGCCATGTTGTGGCTAAGCAGCAAGTTGCAATTCACTTTTCTTCGTATAAGGGTATGACAGACCACACAAAAGCAAAAAGAAGAGCTGGATATTTTCCTTTGTTAAGCAATGAGCACTGCATGCCAGACTTTAACTGCAGAAAAAAAAAGAACAGGCTTTTGCTTAAAAAATTACCAGGTTTTATTATATCCTGGATTGACAAATTTGTTGTAGCTACTGTTTGCTAGAGAAGTGAAGATTGTAAACAAATAAATCTCTTTGCTTTTTTGCCACCTACAGAAGATTTGTGCTTGCCATTGAAAAGCCAAGCAGGGAATTTTCAATGGGCAAATTTGAGCAACTTCCATTTTTAGCTACTTAACAGAGAAGAGCTGGAAAATTAGACTCTGAAATAACCCTCTCCCCACAGCTGCTGGGCCTGTTGTACTTACTGTCCTGAACCTGACTCAAATCCCATTGGAAGAGTTCTGTGATACAGGCAGGTTTTGGATCAGATGCTAAACTGAGCAGCATTAGGGTCAACAAGCTTTGACTTGTTCCATCTGCCTTTCTCCTGCTCCTACATCCTAAGGGCTGGTTGTTTTTGCTGCCTGCTGTCCACCTGTAATGGCCTGGGGTTTCAGCAATGCTCCTGGCCAAAGTCTGCCTGTTTCAGGAAGAATGAAAGGCCAGAAGCTGGAGAATAAATCGCACAGCATACATTGTTCCAGTTATCATGTTCAGGCAGAGCTATGAGGAAGGATATAACAAGGTAAAAAGGAAGAAAATAAAATTAAGAAAGCAAGGGTCTCATGGTGGCAGAAATTCCTATGTTTTTGAATAATTTGATTGGAAACTTCCCGTAGCTCAGCATGGATTTTGATAGCATGTTATAGTATCAGTTGAAAGAATAAATTGAATTTATGTTAGCAAAGGACATGGAAGGTAGAGCAAGTACTATTCACAATTATGTCTAATTAACCTGGTTTTGCTTAGTCTGTAGTGACCTGTTTAGCAGGTAGAGTGCTGATAAGAAATCTTAGAAAGGACATGTTCCCTGTTGGCCTCTCTGTCATCCTGCGTTATTATCAGAGAACTGAAGTTGTTCAGATTGCACACGGATTGCAATCACACCTGCTATGAGTGTTTGCTGTGGCCTTCTCCTCAGCTTTATTTTGTTTCACCCAAAATCCTTTGTGGCCTGCTCAATTATAGCACTAAAATATTTGCAGAAAAACAAGCTATGCTTAAAAATGCAAGAGAGGTGATATGTGCAGGGTTTTTTCTTTTCTGTTCTTAGATTCAAAATAAATTTCCAGTATTTTAACATTTTCTCTAGCAATAGCAGCAGCAACCAATATCTTTTTACTGAGACAAAAATGTGTCTGTCATAAAGTCACAAGTATTTTATAGAACAGTTAGTGGTCTAAAAATTAGTGGAAATTAATACATTTTCCTATTTTGTTTCCTCCTTTTAAGAAGCAGATTTCATTGTTTAGTTTGGGTTTTCTTTTCAGTTTGGAGATTATTCTGTATTCAGCAGCCTTGGATCTGACTGTAATCTGCTTAAGGGCTTTCTATTGACTTTCCAGCTCTAGCAGTGAAATAAAATGTGGGAAGTGAACAAAATGATCTGGGTGAGACAAGAGATTTCATTTGATTTTGAGTCAAGAAGAACCAAGGAAGGAAAATCACACCTCTTTATGTTGCTTCAGAGATGTAAAATTATGTCAATACCACCAGGGCAGCCACTGTGCTGAAATCCTAAAACTGGTAGTGCAATCAGTAGTGAAACCACTGGCTGTTTCAAAATGGCACAGTGCCTTGTATGTCTCAGACCACAATGTCATTTTTGTTTCAATGCCAGTTCATCCTGTGCTAGGCTTGCCTTCGCAATGAACAGATGTCACAGAATCAGTCATGAAATAATAAAATGGCTTGGGTTGGAAGGGACCTTAAAGATGATGTAGTTCCAATGTTCTTGCCATGAGCAGAGAGCCTTCCACTAGACTAGGTTGCTCAGAGCCCCATCCAACCTGGTCTTGGACATTTCCAGGAATGTGGCAGCTACAACTTCTCTGGACAATCTGTTCCAGTGCCTCACCACCCTCACAGGGAAGAGTTTCTTCCTATAATCTAATCTAATCTAATCTAATCTTGAACTACCCTCAGTTTAAAACCATGAGTTTCCCAAGGGCCCAATGCTTGAGCTTGTCCAGGTCCCTCTGGATGATAGCCTGTCTTTCAGGAGTGGCAAAAGCAGCAGTCATCTTGGTGTCATGTGAAAATTTGCTGAGGGTGCACTTGATGCCTCTGTGTCATTAATGAAGGTATTAAATAACACTGGTCCCAATATAGAACCCTGAAGGACACCACTCATATCTCAGCAAAGATTATTCAGACTGAAAATTACTTATTTTCTGAAAATTTTGCACATTTCCCAGAATTTGTCATGTTTTCATGAAAGTGATATGACTAAGCATACATTCCCTTCTGAGATCCATTTCAAGAGAAATTTGAACAGGTAAGACATGATTCACCCAAATGTGGTTTTGCCAGGATAGTGAGAACAGCACCTTTCCTTTCTCAGAAGTTCCATATGAATTTTAAAGCCAGCATCCTTTGAAGCACTCTCTGTCTTTGCTCTTTGTCTAGTTTCCATTACATTCCTAAGCAAACACAGTGCAAATACACACCCTGATTTTTGCTTCTTCAAATATGCTAATACTCTCTGCTTATGGGGGTGTGGTATGCAGGTTCAAGTCATGTGGATTTGATTAGTGAAACTTAATCAACTGAAAATTGTATGATGAAAGTGCCTTTTAATAATAACTTTTATTCTTTACTACTAAAATTGGTGCAGAAGGCATTTCTAATTTTAAACAGGACATATTCTTACTATAAAAATCACATGATATGCAGAATAAGGCTTTGCTGCAGGGCAGAACTGCATCTGTTACCTCAAATATGTAAGCTGTGACTATAATTTTAAAAGCAAAATTATCTCACTTTAATACCTGTGCATACAATTTTCATTCTCCTTAAGTAGGCTGCAAACAACCTGCCCTAACTGTGAAGCAATTAGAGGAAATTCTCAGCACTTTGGCCAAAACTCACACCTGTGCAGAGAGACTGCAGAGACCATCTTGTCATTCAAGTCCCACTCACATTCAGTGAATCTTGCCTCTACTCATTTTCTAAAAGATGATGAAAGGGGAAGGTGCTCAGCATGTCAGAAAAGCAGACACATTTTTTGTAATAGTGGGCATTCACTGTTTTCAAGTGGATGAGGTAGGTGCTTTGCACAGCAAAGAAAGAATTCTCTGGTTTAAAACCATGTCAGTTATAATTCTACATGGAAGCAATTTTAGCGCTAAGTTTGTAGAATGTTCTAAAATTCACATGATCTTTTCAAACATGCACCCAGATGTAAGAATCAGGGGAAGTATATTGTATCAGTACCATTAGTAATTTTAAGCCTAAGCAGCATGAGGGTGTAATAGCAATATAACAACAACAGTGAAACTGTAAGCTGTTACTGTATTAATGTACAAGTCAGTCAAAACTGACTTTGACATTTGCGTAGTAGAAGCAGAATTTAAAAAGAAATGATTATAGTAGTATAATAAAAACATCAATGATACTAACACAGCTGGTAGATTTCACCACAGTGAAAGAGTTCTACAGGCAACAAGGGAAAAAAAAACATCTCAATGCATTGGACCTCCTTTTCCTCCGGGTAAAAGAAATTGAGGGTCAGGCAGTCTCTCTGACATCAACCATCTATGTACACCTGAATGTTTTGGTGAAAATCTCCTGTGCATAGAACAAATGTTCTTGTAAAGTTCTCTACTCTTGCAGACTGCAAATCTGAACAAAAAAGAAAATTCAAGGTATAAAATTTTTCTACTCAACCACTTTATTCTAACAGCTGACAATCAAAAACACATTAGCTGCTGTCAGTCACCATCACAATTTTATAATATTGATACCTGTATAGCAGGAATTTAATCAACATATCAACTCACTTCACATACGTAAACACACAGAAGCTGGTTCAGTCACGATAACCCTTACTATGCTAGAGATTTTCAAATCACTCCATTTTTTACTCCTCCAGCTTCCACTGAAATATATTATGAATGAGAGAATTAAAAACAACTGAAATATTATTCTCAGTCTGCAGATACTGAAGTAAAAGCACAAACTTTTGTGGAATGAAAAAGTATCACATAGAAAACCACAAATATCTAATTTTCAGTGCTGCCCCCAGGAGAAAAGGAGACCAGAGAGTTCAGAGCACTGAGAAAATGCAGTTCCCCCAAAGAATGCCTCCCTCAGATAACTCTGAAGTTGAAACTCCTAACACAAAGCCCTCCCAAAGATAACAGAGGCTTTGTTTAATTACAGCACTGGTCCCACAAAGCCATGCTTGCAGAAACAGTTGGTTTGAAACTGGTCTGCCCAGGGGTAATCACTGGAGTGGTCCAACAACCCATAACTTATCCTGAATTACAGCTGATCACCAGAGTGATACCAACAGCACCAGTGCAGAGTCCTGGGCCAACTCTGCATTCCTCAGAGTTTGAATATTTCTGTGTGTTCATTTCAATTTGACACAAACTGTTTCAGATTCAAAAGTCTCTGTCAAGGAGTTGCAGCACAGTTTCTTAGTTGCTTAACCCTGTATTTGAGCTCATCATTCATTCACAACCTTCTCCTCCCAGGGTGAATTTGGCACAAAATGTGCTGGTCCAGGGATTTCTCACCACTCCCACTGTTCACATACAGACTTTTCACACTGAAGCACTTGGCTGGTGTTGAGCTCTAGGCTGCCACAAGTGCCACTGCACTTACTGGGATGCAAACATGCCAATGAGGGAGAAATTCTGAAATCAGAAATGAAGCGCTAGCTATTTAACACAAAATATCTAACCAGCACATGTTTATATACAACGACCTGTCAGGAACAAAAGTAAAAGTGGGCAATATGATGTTTAACTGTTCATTTTAGTGCATTTATTGCATTGAGTGCAAAACAGTTGTTTTGAAGGAACTGCAAGTATTGTTTTGATGTTTTACAAATATAACCAAGGCCCTGTAACAAAATCACAATGCCTTCTGCTGTGAATGTTGTCCATTATTTGTTGAAGCATTATTCCCCATACAGCTGGAAGTGGGGAAGACAGAAAGTACATAAACAATGACATTAAGGCACAAAATCACAGAGTCACAGCTCTACATCTAGGGTGACACTGGTCTTAGAGATACATCATCAACAGAAGACAGTCCACAGGCCAGAGCTTAAAATCAGAACTTGAAACACAAGTTGGTCACACTTCATGATAAAAATCCATTTGAAATGGATTATAGAGGGTTAATATGTGGTTAATAGTTTTTTTAACACAAATTATAAGCTCTTGTAGCTTTTGTGATGATACATGGTTGCAGATGTTCCATGCACATCAGTAGAAAGTGATGAAGATGGTTATGAGTCACATTTGACCCTCCTATAAACAACCTATAATTATTTTTCAAAACACCCACTAATCTTTTATGAACTTTTCACGCACTATACATGGATTTCTTGGTTCCGGTGCTCACTAGCTGTCATTTCTCAGAACACTCAACTTCCACAATTATAAAACAAAGATGACAAAATTTGAAGTTACGGACCTTATAAAAATTCTAACTAAAGTCAAGGTTCTGTAGCATGAGTTGTACAAGTCATTTTGAGCTACACAGTTTGGTCACTCTCATGACAGCTCCTTACAACAATTCAATATATTTATTTGTCACAGAGGAGTTCTGTGATACTTAGTTTTTGTGAAATAAATTTACATTCCTGGTTAAAGGCTCACTGCCATACTTGGTATAAAATACCCACACAACAGTCTGTACCAATCCAGAACTTAGAAAAATTGTATCTTCTTTATGTATATGGTACTGAGATGTGCAAAGATAAAGGACCACATTTTCCTGGGAGATCTTTGCCTTCACCTGCAGATCATACTTTGTATACACTGAGGAAAATGCCTGGGTTCATTTTCAAGATAAGGAATGCAGAGTAAAGTCCTGTGCTCCAGTTTCCCAACGCTATGGGATATAGTTGTGCTTTTACAACAGGATCATCCTGTCACTACTTGTGAATATCAGACATATATTTAGATAAAGTCATCAAAAATTTAGGGCTGAGGACATGTGGGATATATATAATCCCATTCTCTTCATGTGGCATCTTTGTAGGTCTGCCAATCCGAACTCAAAATAATAAAAAATGTGAGCCAGGCCTCCATTTTTTGCTTCAGTTTTTCTTTTTGAACTACTTTAAAATTCTATTTATTTTTATCAATGAATAATCTCATTTTACAAGCTTTCCAATCACATCTTCCAAGTATAGTTGTTAGAACCTTGCTTTGCAAGTTTTTAAATGAAAGCTAAATTACTTCTGAAAAAATCAGCAGCCTCAAGACTTGTTAGAAAACCAAAAGAGGAGGAAAGACTGAACATAAAATTTCCTTCCCAGTTAAACCAGACATTCTGTCTAGCAGGTAAATAAATTTGAATTATGCCCAAATCCAAGGAAATCCAGGGACCACACATTCCAGATCTTCTTGAGTGAATGAAAGCTAATGTAATTTCCACATATTTCTGTATGGCATCAAGATCCATCCAAGTATTTTCAAAATTTTTATTTTTGGTTCTAAGAAGGTCCAAGAAGAATTCAAAAAAGGAAAAGAAACTGAACTATTTTTAACTCAAATTAACAGATTTTGATTGAAAGACTGGGCGAAGTTCCAGTGGTGAAGTGTGTGTTTTATGCAATCCAGACTGCTTTGCCCTTTCCTTCACATAATGCTAATGAGTAACAGAGTAACTTGAAAATCTGAGCAGTGAGGTGTGCTATCATTTGGGTTAGTCTATTCCAGTTTTAAGAAGGGTTACGGATTGGGAACTACAGCTCTGCTGAGGTGTGGAGCTGCATTAATGGTTTTATATGTAATACTAAATCACTAGACCTGTTCCTGCCATTCTTAAGTATCAGACTGCATTTAATTCCCTTCTCAAACAATTAGACCAAGAATCTACAGTGCAGCAGAACAGAAAAGAGCAAAGGGGAGCCATCAGGTGTTAAGTAAGAAAATGCCTGTGTACTCTGCCTACACCATGTAAACATCCTCATTTTTGCAAGCCATCCAAGAGGGAAATCAATGCTGAGTATATTTTTTATATCCCTATGAGCCAAACAATATTTTTATCTCTTGTCTTCGGAGGAAAGTAGTTAACACAATTGTTTGGAATAATTTTGCGTGGAGATACTATATTAAAAATTTATAATATTCTGGAGTAACTCTTCAAAGATGACAGTGATTCTGGCTTTGGAACAGGAAGGCTGCACAGTTAACTCTTCCAGAACAGTTATTCTCCAGTAGCTAAACTGGTATGCTTCCTCATGTAAACATGGATACTAATGGATTCTCTTCAGATGATTAATCCTATTTATGCTTCTTTTATCCAAGGGAACAGTTTCATTCTCAACTAAAATCGATCTGAGTCCATGCTTCTGTCAAAAGGGATGGTCCCTTCTCATCCTTTGGTTGCATGTGCCTACTACTTTTCTCTTGTAAACATTTGTGCTTGTACGATTGCCCCGGGATCCAAAGGAAAGAAGAAAATTAATCCAAGTCTGAAAAGGAATATTTTTCATCAGAATCAATATCTGTTCTTCCTGTGCACAAAGCTCTCTAAGATGCATGCTGGCAGAATAAAAAATATTGCAAGTGCACTAAAAGTGGGGATATCCCATTTGGTATCTGTGTGAATTTGTATCAGTTGAAAGTAGTAATGAAATTGCACCCTGGCATAATTTCTGTTTTCTTCTTTCCTTTAGATATGTCTATTTTTTGAAATTATAACATAAAACATTATAAAAAATTATAAAACATAAAAATTATAAAACAAACTATTTACATGGGTACATAGTGTTCAGGTGACTTTCTTTTTTCTTTTCCCCATAAGTAAAAACTTTTTGCTACCAAGATGAATTCTTATAAAATGCAAAGTTTTATTTATATATTAGGTCCAAAATATAGGCCATTTAATGTTGGCAAGACAAATGATGACAGCTGGGTTACATAATGCCAATAACTTCCTTTAGCAAGGGACACTTACTAAGTGACTGGCTGCTCTCAGGGCTTCATAGTCAGTCAGCTAAACTTGAGGTGCCATGCCTGGAAAATTGTGTCAGGCAGGAAACATTCATAGGACTTTACTTTAGGCTCCTAAGTCAGGTGAGGAAGTAAGAAATTATTGTCTGGATCCTGCATATGCACTAGAGGGACAGGAGCTTCTCTGGAGCTCAAGTCAAAGCTGAATGAGGGCAGTGTAAATGACCAGAGAAATCTTTTGTTTTTACTTATGACTCTACAGAGCCAGACTTGACTTAAAGGGGAAAAAAAATAAAACTTGACTTTATCATGTTAATAAAAAGAATGAATGATGTATCTTAGCCCTTATTGGAGTGAGTTATATAGTCCCAGGTTTCACACTTGATTTGTTTGAAGAGACTGGGTGGAAATGCAATAAGACAGAGAGAGTGAAACTCGTAAATCATAGGAATTAAGGATAAGGAGGAGAAGCTTTGCTTTTCAATTTCACAAGCTCTATAAAGGAAAATGGAATTTCCAGAAATCCAAGACCAAATCACCTTTGAACAAAGTAATAATTTTTTCAAGGAGGATTCTTCCCTAGCCTTCAATCCATGTCTCTTTATCAAAAGAAGGCCACCAAGAGCAGTGTAACAGCATTTCCTGGCTTCTTGATATTTTTCTAGATCATCAGGAATCTTGAGGTTACAGTAATGAAGGTTGTTGTTACTGTCTCTTTTATTTTTTTTTTGTCTTGTGTTTTTTTATTAGCTGAGAGATGGAAAAGACTTTTATCCTTTGATTGCAGAGTACATTGTATGTGCATAAATCTCTGTGATCCTATAACATTTACACAAGGAAGACATCAGACAAATGTTTAAGTATTCTTGAATTCATCTCATAAATATACTCCAATATTGAGTTCTAAACTAGTATTGAGACCAGCTCATTGATTTCTTCATAGTCTGATTTGCATTTTTTTAGAAAATATTAATTTTGCTATTATGAACAATAGCCTAGTACAGCGTTTTCTAAGTGTTAATTTATAAAATAATTTTAGTATAATGCATAAAAGGGTGTCTGTGTTTCTTTCCATCAGCAATGTGTTTCAGGAGTCTTTCAGACTCCATCTAGTTATAAGGAGGTTGACCTGAAAGCCCTGAGCAAGCATGGACTCACACAAAATTCACATCCATTCCCATGTGCTGACTACATCTTCACAGTTGGCCTTGTAGCTGATGCAGAATGATAAACAGGAACTCAAATTCAGACTTGTATTCCTGCTCTGCAGAAAATGCACTTAAAGTTTCTTTTCTCTTGCATTACACTGGCCTCACATCAAGCACTACCCCAAAAACTTCAGATATAAATATACATTTAATGCATGTGCAGCTGAAAGAGGAAAGTCATGGATGCCAGCAGCATACAACCAGTTGCCTCAGACCACTAGAGGCTACTGTAGGCTAGTAGTAATACTCATTTTCCAGACTATTCTGCCATATATTGTTTTAAAAAGAAGACCTGGAAACAGGGCACAACACATTTGATATAATGAATTAACTTGGGAAAAAAAAAAAAGAAAATTAAGTACATCTATAAAGGACATTTTTGCCCACTCCAAAAGATTTCTGCCAAGAGTCTGAACAGTGGCATTAATTAAAACCAGAAATTGTTTTTTACTACATAAATTAATCAGTCTTTGAATTACCTTACACTCAAGATCTCAGAGCAAAATTTAGAATTTTTCTTTCTTAACCCTCAACACCTTACAAATCATCCTGTTTTCTCAAATAAGTTTCTAAACAAACAGAGGAGGAACAACCCACTGTTGCTGTAGGCTTTGGTGAATCCTTTAAACCAAGGTAAATTATATTAGATTTGGATTAGAACCACTTATGTCTACTTTGTATTCTCTCTCATTTTCATAAAGATCATAAAGACTCAGGCCTATATGTTCTGTATTTGCTTTATAATTTTTTTGCTCTGTTTTCCTTCAGATGCAGTAGCACACCTTTTTAGTTACAAAGAAAAAGTGCATCTACATGAAGCAAACTTATCTGGACCCAAAGAAGTTATGTGCATTTCTAGTACACAGTGGCACCAGCACTTGTTTCTGAAAGATCAACAGTTTATTACAGCAAAAAAAAGTAAGAAAACACATCCAACCCTTTGCATGGTCTATATTCTTATGCAGGCTAAGATTTTGGGCATTTGACAAGTGAATAAAGAGCATGATATAAAAGTAATCATTAGCAGCATTATGTAGAACTTTTTATGAACATATTTAACATTAGCTCCCAAGGGAGAATTTTAAAATGAGAGATGAGCTGTTGCAAAGGGAATTTAAAGGGCACAAGGAAAAAAAGGCATTAGGAAGTCTAAGGCTAAAGAATTAAGATCAAATTGTTGCTGCAAATTTACTTATTACTCAATTCTTAAAGAATTTGCACAGATTCACTTACTAAAATAGTTCTAGAACATTAACCATATTCTATGTATTTTAAATGCTGATGTTAGTGATCACTCCAATTCCCTATTTTCTCCCTACCTTGTGTTTGTACAGTAGCCAGCACGACAGACACCTGCTTGTGGGCTGGGCTTTCAAACACTACCATCAGGCAAGTGAATAATTCAGGGAAGATGAGAGTGTAAAGGCACTAGTACAGGGTAAATGGATTCATGTTTTGCAAACTCTTAGGTCACTGGTCCAACTGACAATGGTAACCAGATTTTATTCGTAATATTTTTAAAAACTACCTGCTCTCAGTTAGCTGCTGTTTCAGAGGTTTCCTATTACACTGTCTGAAACAAGTGCATTTTCCCTCCAAGATGGTTTTATCTTATCTTGCTTTAACCCTTGTTTTCCAAATAGGTTGTGAAGACAGCATTGCCAAAATAACAACGATAGTGTACTTTAATGTATAGGGGTTATCAAGATCATAATATGGATCAGAATAGAATCTGGACCACAACTTGTGTTTTATCACCAGCTGGGTCTGCTAGAAATGATGATTTCAGAGACACATCTCACTCCTGGCAAATTCCTGCTAGTGCAGGGCACTGCAAACCTCAGCCTGGCTGGGGGCCCACGCCCTGCTCTGCTGCAGCAGGCACTGCCTTGGCCTCTGCCCACTTCGGGCTGCAGCAGGGGACAGGTGGACACTGTGCTGCTGGCAGCTTTTGTCTGGAGAAGGTCCAGAGACAGCGGCTGGCTGAGCTGTCCAGAATCCAAATGGAAAATCAGAACAGACGTTAGAGGTGTGGGAGGCTCTAAACAAAGGCTATCCCTGAACCAAAGTCAAGTTTTGAGTTACATTTGCTCTGACTAGGACAATAATGAGCTGTCAGTCTCCAGGGCAAGAAAAGTAACCCTGGATTTTTGGATCCAGTAACTGGTTTTGAGTTATTCATGAACAGTAATTTTAGGATGCTTCAAGAACATCGTGGGCCATATTGAATAAAAAAACACCAAAGGAAAAGGAGCTGCATGGCATTTTACCAGTAATAAGTTTGGCTTTAAAACATCATTAACATAAATTACTGACACAAGTTTCATAAGGGCTGCCTAAGCTTTGACACTACTTCTGAGCAAAGAAATGAGTATAATGTTAAAATTTCTCATTCTCAGGGTATAATACTGGTAGTTTGCAACTCTTTTGGGCTCCCACTCCTGAAGTTTTTGGTGAGCTATTTAAGGCTGGGCTGGCCAGATAATGTCTGTTCAGTTTTATACTGCGTAATACACTTTTAGAGTTGTATTACCAAGTAGACTGTCATTATTGTACACCAGAGTCTTCTGGAATAGGTAGAATTAGTAGCCTGTTTTCTTTTAAACTAAGTTAATGAAAAAGAAATGCACTAACACAGTGAGACAGAATGATATGGGCACCAGGTGTGTAGAGAAGAGTCAGGGACAGAACTTGAACTACTGAAATGTCTGTTCTGAGCCTAAAACAAGGCATGCTGACAGAAGAAGCATTTTGAAAATTCCATTTTCTGTGTCCTGAATTAGTAAAACTATCCATAAAAGTTATTGTTATGTGGTAACACTCAGTCGCAGACTAGAGAAGAATGGATTTTTCTGTCTTCATCTGTGACCAAGATTGAGGTTTACATTTAGAGTTCTTGTACAACTCCACTGTAATACAGATAAGACATTCCTCCACAAGAAAAAGAGGAGCTCGCCCAATAGGAGAAAAGAAAAATACATTTTCTTAAACAATAAAAATAAACAAAGTATCTGGAAGGATTAAATAATTCAGAGAAACTCTCCACTCAAATAAAAAGTTGTCCTTCTGGAAGTTATTTTGCTAAATTTAAAGACAGATTATTTTGTCTCAAGTATTCCCGTTGTTATTGTTTTAAATACCAACTTCAAGAAGTATTAAATGTAAAGTGGGTCTTTTGCTTTCACTTACTGAACATCAACTGTTCCTAGAAATTAGCAAGGAGATTGGGCTGAAGAAAAATGTAATTTGAAGTTACAGTCTAGTCCTGCATGAAACTGGAGGGCTTCTGTTTTGCTCATATCGTTTACAAAGAAAAGAATTCTATTCTGTGGCTCCTTTTCCTTCATGCAAAACTTACAGAATTTTCAACCCAAGAGAATGACAGAAGCATTTCATTCTACTCATCCATTTCATAGCTCCTCTGGCAAAGTGCTCCAGCACAAACATCACTTTCCAGAGTAGCTGGTAGCACACAACAAACATCTCACTGTCCTCAGCGAGTCCTAAGCACGTGCTGAAGCACTTTGACAAAGATGGACAAACTTCAGCATATGCCTAACCAATTATTCAAGTTTGGATAGACTCAAATGCAATCTGCTATAGCTCCCTGAAGGCTAATTTGTACCAAATTGGAGAGAGAACATTCATATTATAAATAGAAAACAGACCTAACTCAAAAATTCAGTGACAGTTCAGCCTTTGGGGTGTTGTGTCAAAATAGGGTAATTATAATAGGCAAAACTGGAGAACTGCTGATGAAACTAATTGCTATTTCTTGTTGAACTTCAGTCTCAGAATATGATACCCTAGTTCTTGCTAGAATTTTCTTGCCTGTGATAAGAAAATTATCAGTGTTGGCACTGGAGTTTTCAATTGATGGTCACATAAAGGATGGTAGTAATAACTCTGATTTCAAGCATTTTAAAAACCAAATTTCATAGACTGTTACAATGATTCATTCTAGGATCTCAATAGAGAGGAAAAAAATCGAAGTAAAACACCTTAATCATAAGTCATTCAAATGACAAATGTGAAACAGATTCAAAACCTTATATCCATTTCTTTTTGGTGTTGTGTGAACAGTCTTCTAATCTGGAGAGGTTCCTGGTACAGTGGCTGTAACTGTGTAAACCATGGACATAATTAATAACTATAACTGCACAGTCAGCCATTAAGAGCAGCTCATATTTTAAGAGGTGTCAAAATGAGTTTGAGTGCCTCAGTATTCACAAAAAAGATGTTTCTAAAACCACTAACTTTTTAAAATGCAGATGGGTAATTATAACCCGTTTATAGCCAGTCATACTAATACAGTAAAAATTTAGAGTATATTTATGCAGACAAGATTATCTGAAAAGGTGTGTGAACTGATTTTTAGTGAGAGATAAGAACTAGATATTTACATTTTGAAATTATTTCATTTTCACCCATATGTGTGTAACTTTAAGCAGCTATTTCAAGAAATCTTACCCATCATTTACAAAGCCCACCACAGTCTTTGATGATTCTTTAATCCCTGAGAGGAGCAAGGAGTAAGGCTTTTAACTATATAATACAATGCAAAGAAAATAAAGAATTTGTAAAATTCTTCCACATTCTAAAGACATGGGAGAAACAATCTTGCTGAGATAGTGGCTGCCAATTCACTTTGGTTTCAATGTTATTCCCCTCTATCCTCTTGCAACTGCTTTTCTGACTTCCCTGCTGCTAATTTTGGTCTCACTGCTGTCAGTTTGTGATTTTTACCTTGCTGCTACACTGGTAATGAAAACAATAGCCAAATCCGACTTTAGGGAAGATCTTCACATGGTATTAATGTCTATCACCTTTACAAGTCAGTACTTCTCACCATGCAAGTGCTAACTATGTATATCCCCACAGCTTATCTTTAGGATCTGAAAGGATAAAAGCAAACAGGGCTAAGAACCAACCTATCTGTTATAACTTTCACTGACCATATCCCATGTTTTCATTAATTCTAAAGAAAAGATATTAATAAAATGCAACGTGCCAGAATAGCATTAGAGAAAAGTGCAGTGGCATTAGTACTTTTGGTTTTCATTAAAATCAGTAGAATGAGGAAACCGAAACTTCCTCTTCAATATAATCCCGTGGTTAAGTCAAAATTCATTGAGCGTCAAAGAATGTAAAATAATGTACTTTTGCAGCAGAAAAACTAACTCCTTGTTAACAGTGATACTTATTTACATACTGGATGAACATAAAAGCATAATTTGTAACTTGTATGAATATGTACTCTGTATCATTAGGTTTCAGAGACAGTTTACAACCTAACAGAATGAGTGAAGCTTTAATCACAGTCAGCTGAGTTCAGCCCAATGCAGGAGGAACATTTCACAATTAATTCTCCTGGCCCAGACACAGATGCCTGGAAAATAGATTAAATAGGTCTGCTAAAACATTATTTGCCCTTGTTAATGCTGAAGTCCCATATTTTATATTCTCTAATCACCAATATTTCCCACAGACTAAATTATTAAAGTCCTTATATACCTTTAAATATCTCATATTCTTAGTTCTTTATCCTAATTTTACTTCCACAGGCCAAACCTCTCCCTCTCATTGCTGAGAAATTCACCATGCCCAAAATTTCTCCTACTGTAAAAACTTTGTTTACTTAGTCAGTTGCCAAGAATATATTTTATTACTCCCTGATTTCCTTCAAATAGCAATAAATAGCAAATGGCCATATTCCTTTTTGAAATATCATTATTGTTTACATAACATTTTTTGAAGTCTAATTTTTGAGGACTATTGGTTTTTTCAGTCAATTTTTACTGTCTTATTTTTCATCATTTGTCCCCAGCAATCACATTGCAGAGCCCTGATTCACTTGATTCATAGCTTTTAACATATTTTAATTGTTTATAATTGATTTTCATGTATTACTTATCATGAAAGTTTTCTTCTATATATTGATCTCAAACCTCTGTTCTTCACTAGTTTTCTGCCTTAGTTCAAGAATGTGAGTGCTTTACAAAAGGTCTTTTCTGGAAGTGATGGCCTTGTTACTTCAAAAAGCTTTATCTATTTTTTTTTGTTTCCTTTGGAATGCAAATTCCTTGATCATTTTCAAGTAACTTAGTGTTTTATTGATGGGTGGGTTTGGTCTTTTGGACAGTCTTCCAAAACATGGGAAGTCTGTGGTTTGCATAGATGCCTTGGAAAAAGTAGTGTGTCAGAAAAGAGTCAAAGACCCCTGGGGGATGGAATGAAGTCCAACAGCAAGACATGAGCTAGAGCAGTTCTGCTGCTCATTTAAAGTACTTTGGGGTGCCAAGTGGCCCTGGTACAGCTTGGATATCAGAAATAACATGTATGATTGACAGGTATAGTTTCTACCATCCCCCCAGCTACAAGTGCAGCTGATGCCCTTTTTCCAAGGAATGTGAAGAACAGATTTCTCTGAATTGAAGATGATATCTCTATCTATTGTCTTTGGGTAAAGCATAATTTTCAGGTATTATTATTTAAGATCATTCAGTGAATACTTAATCTAAATATTGTTTTAAAAATCTTCACAAATTCTGTATGAGATTCAGAACTGGGACATAGTCTCTGTTTCTTAACAGAAAGGTCCCCACTGTCTGCTTTGACTCAGAACTTCTTCTATTTGTCATAAATGAAATTCATTGCTTTACTAAAGCTGATTTTGGGTGCTGGCCTGAGACAGTTGTTTGTGAGCTCTGTCTTTTAGAAAGTCCATGGAGGACATAGGCTCAAAGGATTCCACGGCTGAATTCATGAAGCCAGATATACAAATCTAAGCCCTCTTGAATAATCACAAGGAGAAGTTAATACAGAACACCTTTTATCCTCTAACTACCTCACTCTAATGCCTCTCATTCCAGGGTTTCTTTTTTAAAGCTTTTATTAAAAAGGAAATCTGTGACAAGTAGTATTTTCCAAAAGGAGTAGTTGTTGCATACCCAAAGCAGTTTCAGGCAGCAACATTCAAATACATTGTGGCTGTAATGTCCACTTGATTTCTACACCTTTTCTGAAGAACTCACTGTCTGCATGGCAAATAAGCATGGGTTCTTGTGTTTTCATTTCACTTGTAATAATAATCAAGAAGCAAAGAGCAAGCACTAACCTATCACAAGTGATATGATTACTGTGCAATTACTGAGTTTCTAATAAACAGACTTCAGATTTACTCTACTGAAATAAAAAAGAATGATTTCAATAAACAAACATAAAAAATGCTATTAATGGATATAAAAGGAGCATATTCTCTCAGCCTCACACTTGACTGATGCATTCCACAGTGAAATCAACATAACAAGTCTTTTGTTTTCTTTGTGTCTGTCATTTTACAGCTCTGACAAGTAAACATTGTTTAAGGAAAGAAATGTAAATATGAAGAGGTCTGGTTTAGCTATCAAGGCAGGAAAATCAGATTGACTAAAACAGGATGTAATCACAAACACTACCTTGCATGCTGGCTGCACTCTATGCCTTGAAAATGGCAGTGGCTGTTCTGATTAAAGGCGTCACTTGTTCACTGAGAAAAATCATGCCTGTGAACACAAGGGCTACCCAGAGAGAGGCACAAGAATGTGGCAGTGCAGCAGAGACAGCAAACTGAGAGCCAGCAGTGCCCACACAAAGGGAGATTTTACAAGTGGGAGAATGAGTGAGAGAGCAGTTACACAACCTGGATTTGTGTACTGGCCCCAAAAGAAGTGAGAGAGACTGGAAAATATCTCACACACAGAAGGAAACACAATGTAGCCAGAAGCTAAAAGAAAGCTTTTATTGCACAATGTTGGAATGGAAAGACAATGCAAAATCTCAAAAGTTGCATGGGGACAACCTTATGGAGATTTAATAACACTAAAGAGGAAAAGGAGAGGGTAACAAAGCAGTAGGATAGCCCAGTGGTAGCCGTGTGGGCTCCAGGAAAACACTTCTGGACTACTGGAACAGCCTGTTCAGCAGCAGCTCGTTACAGCCCTGGGGGATATGCTTGTAATGTGTCACTGCTTGACACTGCAGCCTGTCAGACACAAGGACACGTGTGCCTCCCTCTCTCTCCAGGCTTTTCTGGGACTCTAACATGGCTGTTCTCTCCAGCCTGGATATTAACTCTGACTGGTGCATGCCTACCAGGGGGTTCAGGCCTGTGCCTCACTATCCTCTTTGCACATACCTGTGTAGAAGTTGTGCATGTCAGGCTCAAGGGGATGAAATAAACGCTTTCTTATACAGCTATTGTATTTTGTGTTGAAATGCCCACCGCACTATCACAAGCTGGTAAGATGCACTGACACCAAAGAGATGCTGCGAAGACACCAAATTATTCAGTGACATCAGCACTGTAGCCATTAACCATTCTCAGCTGCTCCTCACTTCAACACTTGGAATTTTTGAACCCTTCTTTCACAAAGATATGATGAGATGTTGTTCATTTTTAATTCCTGTGGACAATGAAAATGGGTCACACATTTTTATCTTTTGTATATTTTGTTACTGTTTTAATGTCATTCCACAATGTAGTAATGTCACAAAATGCTTTATTACTGCTGCTATAGTGAAGGAAGATTTGGAAAATTGGTATTTCATACTGAAACAGTTATACTTTTCCAGACTCAAGGGGTTTGTCGTTTTGTTTTAATTAGTTCAGCATTTCCTTAATAATAAGTATAACTTGTATTATAAAGTAAAAATTAACATTAAAATATTTAATGTAAAATTATATTTTTCTAATAATTTATATTTTCCTGAAATTTTTTTTATCCAAATTGAAACTTTAAAATGGTGCTGTTTCTTGTAGAATTAAACTGATATTTTGGTTAGCTTTCTGCTTCCACTTATTGAAGAATGTCACAGTAACTCAATAGTAGAGCCACTGACATACAGGAGTGACGTCCTCTCAAATGTGAGTTTTGTGGCACTCCCTGCAAAGCGTGCTGGCTGTTTCAGCTCATGCATATATCCATAATTTTAACTTTGCAGGTCCCTGGTCTGAATTCATGTCAAATGCCAGGGGTTAGATCTGCTCTTGTAGCAAGGGAGGAGGAAAGTGACACCTGGTTCATGCCTCTAACTTGGATTTTGGAATGAGAGTGAACAGCTGGTAAACCTACTGGCTTTTCTTAATATGACACCATCAAGGCTTTCTAAAAATGTGATATGATGTGGGTCAGGCTTTTTTCTTTGCTATTTCTATCACCAAACTGCTTTTGTACAGATTTCCATATTCTGGACTGTGTTAATTATGCATTATGTAGTTTCTGTGAACAATTCCTGGTAGCTCAACCACTGTTCATTTTGACTTGACATATGGGTCACAAGCATCCTTGATTAAGTAACCATGTCAGTAAGCATCAGCTACTCAGAATAAATATGATTCTGAATTAGGAATTCACCCTCCATCTTCTGTGATACCTCTTAAAACTGTAGAAAAAATAAAGGCACTTGTTCCAGAAAGCGAATACTGGGGAATCCTGGAAAGCTGAAGTTTCTAATACTGAAACAAACAAGCAGCCAAGAAAAACAATGAAGTATTCCTACCACACTGTGTTCATACCACTCCTGTGCTTATAAGCATTTGTCTAGAGTTCAGAATTGTATTTTTTGTTGCATACAAATAATGTCAGATTCTGAGTGGATTTTCCTATATGAAAAAATATTTGGAAACAAAAATGTTGGAATAATGAAAATATCTGATATGTGAAAGAGATTAAATAGTGTGTCACAAATTTTTATATGACAAGCTGAATGTTGAAAAATTTGGGATGATTACTGATAGCTTTTAGATTTTTAACTTTTTTTTTTACTTGTAAAGATTATCTAATGGCTTATTGTCTTTGGCTATCTTATCACAGCTTTTATTTGATTTTTACTACAAATAAAAAGGTCACAGAGCTACATGACAAAAGAATGCTATAAATAAGTATGTATGTTATGCAAGACAAAAAAAAAAAAGAGAGCTATTACAGAGCAGTATTCAGGAAGAGAATGGTGGTGCTGCATACATGAATGATACTGGGCTTGGTAAGGCACAAAGGTAAGAGCAGCCCTCCCCTTGCTGCATGGAACGATGACTGGAATTGACCCTGATCCAAGATTAGCAGTCAGGCGTGTCATTGGAAACTTTTACATAACCATATGACAGATGTCACCGAGCATACATGGGATGAATGCATCCTAAGAGTCAGGATAAGCTGCACTTAAAACTGATGTGCAGTCCTTCTGCTTCCTGGGATTAAATGAGATGAGTTGCAGGGTGTGCTCAGTCATTGCAGCACACATTTGAACAGATTCTCTCATCTTCTCCTTTCAAGGAATTTAGCACTGGTGCTCCTACTGTACATACTTTAAATTGGGGGAAAACCAGTTGAAGGGTTTCCCAGATTATTACTTCTTTTTTTTTTTTATTGATTTACTTTGATTGTTTTTGCCACAGAACACCAACGTATCAGGGAATCAGTCACCTGCAATAAAATATTGCCATCTCCAGGAAGCAGTTATTCTGCACCTGCAAGACACCTTACATTCTTAAAAAAAAACCCAAAAAAAGCTGATAAATTTGGCACCATAAGAAGTAATTATACAGATAAGGTCCCAGAATTATGTTCTATGTAATGAGAAATGCTTGAAAATATTTTACCAATTAGGACTGGTTTATAACTTATGCAAAATTACAGTATTTTCTAAACACACTCCAAATATAAAATTTGTGGATGAGATTAGGATTAATGTAGACTCAATTTCAAGGTAGAATTTGAAGCTCTCTCTTGCTTTTACCCCCATAAATATCAAGCTGATCAAGAACTTCAAAATTAAATGGCCAGTTGTTTGACTGGCCAGTGATTTAACCTGCATTACCATTTAGCTTTCTTGTTGGAGAAAACTTCACTCATTCACAGTAGGAACAAATAAGAACAGACAGGGACAACACAGCAGCAGAGAACTGGTGGCTTGTAGAAGTAGTGCTTAAAAAACCACAGAAGGTGTGCACATGAAGCTTAGGACTTGTCTTAGTCTAGTACTTCTGCTATTTCATGTCATATCAGTCAGAGTTTTTAAATTTAATGTTGCGTTTCATGAGGGAATTGTGAACTTTTTAACTTTGCAAGAAAAGTGAGACTTGATTTACTTATGCCATTTGAATAGCTCACAATATAAAGTGTCAACTAAAATTTCCATATTTGTATTCCATGTAGACTCTTTCCCACATCTAGTAGTAGACATATAATAGTAAGAACAAATGGAGAACTGTAAGGAGACCAATTCTTACACAAAACAGGAATTTGCTATTTTAAATATGTAGATTTATGCCAGTGCAAAACTAATTTTTCAAGGACTGCATCAACTCAACCAGCTACTTGGCAAATGAAATTGCAATCATATAATAAGACCATAAACAAAGTTTTGTGATATACCCTTAGCATAAAAATTATAATTTCTTCACTGGAAACAAAATATTTAAATTGCTTCTGCTATTCCTTTTGATAAAGGAGATGTGCCATGTGATATGCAGTACAAAAATGAGCTAAGCATCTCTGAATCATCTGGGTCAGCCCTGCTGACCAAATCAGGGAACCGAAAAGAGAATAAGTGCTGATAACAACTGCAACTTGATGGCCTAGGAAGGAAGGAGAGGGAATCCCTTGTGAAGTCTCTCAGGAATGGTTTGTGCGAATGAAAAGAGAGCACTTTAGAAGCAGCATCTACCTTTCCATCCACACAACCTCATCACAAGTTGGGAAGCAGATGTCTCTGCAGGAGCCTCCACTGAATAAACAAGTGAACATCCACAGTCTGTTTTATGTTTCTAAATCACTTGTTTGTTTGATAGTACTGTCTGATCCCTTAGACTAATTTAAAGTTCTTGGATAAGAACTTGAATTACAAGGAGAAAAAAATGTAAACAGAACTTGAGATACCTATTAAACTATTTAAATATAATGTAACATTACAGAGCATAAAAGCATCAACTACCTTTCACTGACAAATCAATTTTCAACTAAGAAAAAAATTCCTTTAAAGCTGTCAACAATGTCTTTGATTTGAGATGACAGAAACCCCCTATTTCCAAGTCTTGGAAATAAGGAGTAAATCCTAGAAGTTGTCCCATTGATAACCGATTTTTAAGACTCCCAAAGATTCAGACCCATGCAAACCCTTGCAAAACAATAAGAAATATTTCTGAAACCTTCATGCAGGGGGGACACAGATTTCACTGCGTTAAAATCTAAATTTTACAGTAAGAGAGATACAGAGTTAGGCTAAGTAAACACTCCCATTTGTGTTATATTGTACTGAGATCTCAGTGGTTACAATGAGTCATACAACACACAGACAGGTAGGATTATAAGAAACAAACATGTCTTTCTTAGGCTAATAGTTACAGGTTTAACATGGACTGAAATACCAGAGGTTTTCAAATTCTGGCCAGGCCTTGTGCTTGCAGTTCTCTGGGTTACTGCAGACAGAATGTATTTCTCCACTTACACTCCTGCTGCAGTCAGTGGTTATGGTTCATAATCAGTAATACCTACTGCAGATAACAGGTCTAAAATAATCAGCAACAACACCAATATTTTCATCACTCTTCCAACACTTATAACTATAAACAGAGTTGCTCCTAAGTTTGTTCAGAGCTGAAACTAAACTTATAGTGTTTTCACCTTTTCCATCCCCATGTGCTACATCAGGAAGCTTCAATTAGACTTTTAGCCCTTCCATCCCATTCATACAGATGCTAAGCAGCCTGCAGCTCTCTCATTACCAGTACCCCATGCTTACATGTTCTCTGTCACACAGCAGGAGTCAGACTGAACTGTTGCATAGGTCCCCAACAGCAGCCTTATTTCAGGCAATCCTGTATTTGGCAGATGATATTTATTAGGCTTGTATTGCAGGCTGTAACAATATCTAAAGCTTTAAACGCCCTTGAGAAACGTGGAAGAGACACTATCTTCTTCTGAAACTGATATTACATGAAAAGCAGTATGAGCGAGCAATTTGAAATCCAAAGGAATTCTGCTATCTGCTTCAGTGGAGCTGGATTTCAGCAAGAGCCTATGAACAAAAATTGTAATATTCCCAGGCCAGATGCTCTCCCTCTGTGCTGACACTCATGGTGGAGGCAAAACAACACTGATTCGCTCAGGGCTCTTCCTCCTTTACCAAACATAGGCACATCCCTCCCTGTGAGTCTTCCCCAACAAGGGAGGGAAGAAATCAGTGTTGTGGATGTGGCCTTATAGATATAATCCCTCAGTGCTTTGGTGATCAAAGATACATCAAACTCTGATCCTCCTGGGCCACAGTAGTCCCTCGACTTGTTGTCATTACTGTCACAGGAGCTGCATGGCATTCCTTGTGCCTTCACAGATATTTGTCTTGCACTGCACAGAACCATGCAAGGCCATGCAAACAGCTGGAAGAAGCTTCTTTTGGACTTTGCCTTAGAAAACACGTTATTCAGTGAGAATGTGAGGCTATCAAGTTCTCCTCCGTTCACTATAACTTTGCTCCCAAAGGAGACAAGGGCCTCATAAGGAAGGTCTCTGTGATCTTGAGGGAGAAAGGATAATTGTAATGTACTAATCTAAATGCCAAAAACCACAGGGGTATATTTGCTTCCTTATCTGTGAAAATAAAGATTAGATGAGATGAACTTGCCTTTGCATCTCTTACATATTTTAAGGCACTTACCCCTCAGCCTTCATCTGGATTGCTATTCCCAACAGAGTGTTATGAAACTATTCAGATGAAATACTTTAAAGTGCAGAATTGGCAATTTTTTATAGTCAGGTATGAAACCTTTATTTAAGTTCTACCTTTTATTAAACTCCAGGGTTCTCCTATTGTCCCTAATGACATTATACTGCATCAAAATTAAGCCAAAGCTTTTTACTGGCAGCTGTGCTATTTCCCATTACTTGGTAGTGCTAATGTTTAAATTCTACGTCCTCTTACTGCTGATTAAACCTCCAAAGACTACAGGAAAATTTCTGCTTCACTGCTAGAAAAGAAGAAATCCAGCACAGTTTGTACCAAAGAGATCACTTGAAGAATGTACGTAAGGTTACTGCATTAATGAATAAAGCAAAGCATTATCATTTTTAATAGGAATTAAACAGCTAGAGGGAGAAGTAGGGCAATGCTGTGATCAGTGCAAAGAAAAACAATCTAACCATTTTAATTAACTGTATTTTAATAGCTTTAGTTATAATTGAATAATTTAAATACCAAGGGAAATAGTTAAATCTCCTAAAAGCCTTCTTTTTATTTACATTTTAAATACAGTTCATGGAGAAGGGGTGGAACTGTGAAAGCTTAAAATAAATGGGTGGGGAAAACCTTACTAATTTCTGCAGCTGCTGGACCAACAGGAAATATTTATGGGATCTTAGTCATTGCTCTCTGCAGGAGCTCTAGTCCAAACCCTAATATATTTTCTGCTTTTCTCTCCACTTCCTCAAAATATTACACAGTCCCTGATGCTTCTACCCTTGACTGTTATAACCATAAAATGCACAGAAAGATAAATGTGATGCAAGGATCATCTAATCCAATTTTTTTAAGTAGGCATCGGTGAAGAGGATCACTGCAGAAAACAAAATTGTTGGTCAATGAGGAGTTTCACTTAGATTTAGACAGAATAAAGATATTTAGACAGAAAAAAACTGACACACACATTTGTCTTACATAAAAAGCCCAATACAAGTCATAAACAGAGCCCTTCTCTATGATACTTTGTGTTGCTTGTAAGGATGATCACTGACTTCTGTGTTGGTTTTCAGAGTCAATCTCTTATGAGGCTCATGCTTCCTCTCACACACACTTTACCTTTTCATGGCTGCACTGACTCTGTTCCATTACAGCAGTTCAAGTGAGAGGGGCAGGATTCCAGCCCTGTCTGTCACTCCATCAAGTCTCTGAGCTGTACCCTGCCATGCTCTGAGCCTGCTGATCTGCTTGCCTCAGACCAGATTGCCAAACATGCCTTTGTAGGCTAGACACAGAGTCCATCTCTCTGTGATACAATCTTTTGGCACTCAGCAATTTTTGCAGTTTAGAGACTTTCCCAGCTAGAGGAAATATTTCTGTGTTTGAATAAGACACAACAGAGTTTCCTTCCAGTAGTATCTCTACACCACTTTTTTAAATGGTGTAAACTTTTCATGTCCAACGTATCCTATGGTGAAGCCTCTCTGCCACGCATCGCCTTCTGCTGTTTTGACCCTGCCATTACTTGAGGCCAATTAGTTCTTCACTTAGAATTTACACTAAAGGATAATTTTCCAGTCACTTCTGCTTGTTGGTTGGGATTTAATAGACTTCTGTCATATTTTCCCTCACTGGTTTATTTTCCAAACTGAAGAACCCTAGTCTATTTAATATTTTTTTGTAAAGTTCTTCCAAACCTTTCATGTGCCCTTTCACACACCTCCACCTCTCTAAATGTCCTAAAACCCTTTCAAAACCAAAGATACTGTAAATGAAGACAGTATTCCGTTCACACATTTTACCTTCAGCAAAAGAATATTTCTGGTTTTCTTCCTCTGTTTCTCTTTTTTAAGATTTTAAGTAAAATGTGGAACATATTATGGATGTACAGCATTTCACAAAGGATAAAGGCAAAAGTGTCAGTAACTCTGATACCTGGAAATAATGAATATAAATGCGTAAATTAAAATATCTGTATACACTTCATGAAAATATGTAAACCCAAACACAACTAAGGAACAGCTCTTACTATATTTTTTTAACCAAGTGTTAATAATGACAATATTAACTGAATAAAATGTTGTCGGAATAATGTGGTTTTTTAATGGCATTATTTGTAAAGTGTTCAAAAATCCTGATCCAAAAGCCAGCCTATAAATTTTTATAGGCTCAGATTTCTAATTCTGGCTCAACTTTTTCTAAAAATATAAAGACAATGCTTTTGAATCTCATTTTTGTTGTTTTTTCTGGGAGTCTGAAGTGCATTAGGTGCCTCACAGGCTAGGAAAGAGACTGGAGTCAGTCTCAAAATGCTTCCAACTTAAACACACAAATTTGATTAAGAGTTTGGAGGGTGGACCCAACGTGAAAACAAGATGATCAGTCTGGTGTGGCTGACATTTTTCATTAGGGGATATTTGGCAATACTGTAATTTCTAAAATTCAGTTCTTCTAGACATTCTCACATGTTTGATTCCTAAAGACCTGAGCCCATCACAATCAAGGTTAACATTTCACTCAGTTTTACCTTTTGTTTTCTCATTACTGGAAAATCATGACACACCTGCTTGCTGCAGCATGCTGTACATTTGACTAAAATCAGGAATAAGGAGTCTTTTGTTGCCAGGAACGACGAGCTGAAGAATGCCACAACCAGGAATTGTGACAGGATTCCAGAGGATGTTTGACTGTCCCAGTGTACAGAGCAGTGGAAATATCTAATCTAATTTGCATCTTATGCCTTTCTGTTATGGAAATACAAAATAAGAAAAACGGCAACAGGCATCCAAAGTTTCAGTCCTGGCTTGAATTTCTCACTGATTTCCTTGGGAAATTTTCTGCTTTTTTATGAAATACATTAAAGTTTAAAAACCCAACTGAGCTTTTGGACAAGAGGTTGCAAGACTGTCTATTGACCCAAAATCATGCAGAATTAAGTTTCTATATTATTCAACATAGAATATAATGAAAATTCTGAGCTCCTTATCATTGGTTTCCTGAAATTCTCAATTCACAGTAAAAAACAGAATAAAAAACCAAAAAGAACCAAAACAAACTTTCATTAAGCCATAAATAATTGTAATTTCTAAGCTCTATTGCTATTTCTGATTCACGTTTAACATGAAATATTTTATGCAATTATTCTGGATTCCGCTTGGCAGCAATGCACTCACACTGTTTATTTTTGAATCCTGAATTCACTCAGAATATATTTTTCTTGGTATTTTACTTCCAAGTCAGGCTTTGTTTCTGAGAGTTAGAGGCTAAGAGTAGAGAATTATGATAGTGCCATATATGACAGAGAAAACCCCATCCACCTAAGACCAAGTCTTTTCCATAGCTGGGAAGCACTAGGAAGAAAATAGTGTTCAGTTGATCTCTGGATGGGGAATATTCACAGCTATAAAAGATGTTGTTGTTATTGCAGTAAGGAGAAGAAAATATGAAAAATGGCAGCAAGAAAGAAACTCCAAGTTCTGGAAGTGAGAAAGTAGAGAGGAGGAAGTCTTGAATTCCCAAATATTGTCTAACATTTGTAGTAATAATAATAATAATAGTAGTAATAATAGACAGTGAGTAAATTGAGGCAGGAAAAAGCATTGCACCACTTTATTTTATAGTGTCTGCCTATGTATATTAACATAATTTGGACAGAAAACCTGTGCAAATCCCAGACACACATACAGACTGAAGGAAAGGCTATCTCCACATTTGGAGCCTTAGGAAAACACATGTTTGTGCTACTGAGGAGTATGGAAAAGAAAAGTCAGCAGGAGTCCTGGAGGTCAAGGTTTTTAAAAATATAACCGATATCTCTCAATCAGATAATGAAATTCTACCAATTACATTCTGCATATAAAGACACAGTCAGAAGTTTTAATATGGATATCATAGATCCCTGACCCACTATCTTCTAGATCGAAATTGTTCAATGTCCTTTCCTTCCCTCAAGTTTCATTGGATGTCTATCAACATACTTATTAGGGATGTGATCTAATCCCTAATGACACATCTGGTGTGGGTGGCACTCATTAGAATAATCTCTCCAATAAATGATCTGCTGAGGTTATGACAAAATAAATGCTTATTTTCATTATCAGGCACTTACTCCCTGCCACTTCAAATGCACATCCTCCCAGGTATGGCTTCAATCCAAACTGACATCTGAATCACAGTCAAGCGTGATGCCAGATTTGAGTTGATAACATGGAAGTGCATGTAAAAGTGGAAGACAGACACAGCTATTTACAATATAGGAACAGCCTTAGAGTTGAAGGCAACCAAGAGAGAATAGTGCAATTAATTACTTAACTGGAGAGTTTGCAAGAAAAAGACAAGAAAAGAAAAATAATAAAGAATAAATAGCAGCAGTTTGAAAAGCCTAGCTATGAACATTTTAAGAGTCGCTCCTATCAGTGGGAACAAAGAACAGAAATAGAGTGGTAAGAGCTAACTGGCTTCATTATTGGATTGTCCAGCAATGTTAGCAATATGTACACCTGATTTCATTCAAAGCTTACATCTGTCTTTCTGAAGCTTGTCAGAAACCAGAAAAGTGATGCAAAGAAAGGATTATCAGGGTGTGTGTTTGTAGATCTGTGGTTACCGTTAGTAGGGAAAGCTGGACATGATGAAAATAACTGTATGATTCTTTTTGACATGAAACTAAAAGTAATGGAAGAATGTTTACAGTATGTCTCTTTCTCATGAGCCAGAAAAATGATGATATAAGCTGTATGACAGATGTCAAAAAAACTGATGTGTGGTTTAGGTAGATGCTTTTAATGACATGCTTGCAGCAGTTGGAAACAAACTGTCAGACAAGTAGCATTTCTTTTTACTGCAGACCAGCCCAAGGAAATGGAAGTTCTGCCTTGGAAAATACTGAGGGGAGAAAGATTTGCCTTACCCCAAGCACACAACTTTCCTAACATGAGAGAAAAATTTTCAGAGTTAAAGTTTTCATCTTTATCATTTTCAGAGTGCAGTGGTACATGTTAAACTATCAGTCAAATGCTTTGGACCATGGTATTTTACTCTTCAGTGATAGCCATGCCTGCTTCAAATTCGACAGTGAGTGGATAGGTAATACTAGAGCTTACAGTTTAGAACCCAAGGCATAGAGAGACTAAAGGACTTGCCAAGGTCATACACCAACTGAGCCCACTCTCCTGAGTCTCCCTCAATGCCCTAATTACAAGATCTTTGTTTCCCTTTGTAGCAAAACAGGAGATTTACCTGGTGTGCTGTTGTGTTTGAGGTAAGAAGTCCCACAGGGCTTCTTACAAAGTAGGCTGAAAACATGGCAGGGAAGAAAGCAGAGAAAAAGGGGGTTTGTACTCAGTTCCTTCATGACCCAGGGTGTTGTCCTAAGAAGAACTACTAAGGCACTCAAAGAAGTAAAATTAAGTAGAACTATGTGAATCTCTAGAGAATATTCACAACAGGGAAGTAGTAGGACCATATGACTCTCTGATGTAGCTGAGATCTGAGATATTTCTTCAGATTTTAGCTTCTATATTTTAATAAGTTAAACTCTATACCATGGTAAACAGACTAGAATTCCCAGTCCTTAGTTAATTCTGCAAATTCATATGTTTCTCCCTGTTCCAGATGTAGTTGGTGTTTTACTTGGTTTCCTTTCCTACTTGATAACTTAATGCTACAGCACAATCTTAAACAGATGGCAGCACTTCAGAGAGAGGTGACTTCCCCAGAAAGGTCGGCAGTAACACACGATCCTTGGAGATGGAAAGAATTATTTAAATCTATTGTTATCTTTAAAAGAAAACCAGTGCAGGATTTCTGTAGACCCTTTTGCATCAGGTTTATTGTCAAGTCTCTTCTCACCTAATGTTTCAGGATCTTTACTTTCCTTCAGAAGGCAACGTTTCCCTTCCTTTCTCACAAAGTATTTTTTATTTCTTAGCAGATGCTGGACCATCCAGTACAAATCAACTCCTTCTTATGACGATCTCTGCACAAGCTCTCCCATAAAGACAATTAAACAGATCTTGAGAGTTAAAAGTTGTTCAAGGCAAGCAACCAATGAAAATCAACAGTGAAAGAAATAGGACTTATATTTCAATTGAGTAAGAAGTTACTAATGCAGTTGTTAGAAATAGGTAGTCAGCAGGTCTGTATTGTAGACCCCAGATCAAGTCTAGAATGCAGTTTTCTCTTCATTTCTTCTTTCATTATCTGTTTTTTTGTGGGGTTTTTTTTGTTTTTTTTTTTTTTTTTTTTTTTTTTTTGAAAGAGAACACATAATAGCAATGCATTTTTTTAAAAAAGAGTATCTTTTCTTTGTTGTATTTTTTTCTTTTTTTTTAAAGGACTGCTTTAGCTTGGAGGAAGTAAATAAATGCTCTATGCTTAAATCTGCATTTTAATGGCAGTCTCTGTACCACAAATGAGTCTCTGATCATAGCTATGATCTATTATTATGTATCACTGAAAGTTCATTACTTCAATGTGTAAAACATGGATTAAAATGTGACAGAAAGCGACTACAAAGTAACAAATCAAGACAAACTGGACTAAATGTTAGTGTAAACAGCATAAAAATAAATCCTTTGAAAATTAAAACCTACTTTCATAGCTTTGGGTTTTATTTTAGCTCATTGTAATTTTTGTGCAGTGAATGTTTCTTTTGGGGCAAACTCCATTTCCTAATAAGTTTACATAATGTATATTTACAGTCAGAAAATGATAATACAGAATGACTTTTACTATTTAAGAAATGGAGTACTTCTAGCCAGCTATCATTTCAGATATAAAATTTTTTTGACCACAGGCAAAATATCTCATTTATAGATTGCAATAAGTGAAGGGTGAGTCCTGTGATCATAGTACAAGATGCAAGTTATAGAGTTGAAGGTCATATTCCAAGCTGTGTCATACCATTCACAAGTGAAAATAAACAAGTCACAAGCTCACATATTTAAGGATTAGCATTGATTACCATTATAAACTGGGATTTTCTGGACCAGAACATGAAAAGTAGATATTGCATATTTTAAATAGGTCTCACAGTACCTGGGAATTACTTGATGCTACACTTTTATGAAAAATGTAAATATGTCTGGGATATGTTAGTTTTAGTCTTTCCAGAAGAACTGGGGAAGTATAAATTGCATTGTGTGAAGTATAAAGCATAGGGAGAAATTACTCTGCTTCTCTGCATCATCCATGTTCAAGAAAGTATGCAAAAGGTATGCAGAAAGGTTTTAGCATGACTGAGAAGTGACATGGAAATAGCCTTCCCAGGAAGCTGAAGAGAGCTGAGATTGTTTCTTTATTTGAAAATTAAAATACTTATGATTATGGCCCATCAAAGACGCCAACTTGATCAAGGGCTGAGCTTTCAATGCTTTGGTTCACAGCTGGCATAAGAACAAAGAGCAGCAAACTAGGCAGAAAAGTTTGGACAGGAAGATGTTTCAGCCATCAGAAATTAAGATTTCTAATGCAGCAAAAAAGCTAGTTTGAAGATGGAGTTTGATGGGGGGTTTATGCTGCTGCTGTTTTAGCGGCAGAGTGGATTTGATGACCCAGAAGTTCTGTTCCTGCCAATGATGCAATTTCTCTGTAAAATCAATGCAAGTCCTGAAATTAGGCTAATGTTGAGCTGTTTCCTCCAAGTAAAACAGTCACCAACATTTGAGAAGTGTTCAAATCCTTCACTGTAATCATATCCTACCTCATTAAATCAAAAAACAGGTTTGCAATAACAGCAATACAGAAAACTGGTTACACTATTTATTAGGCACTTTATTTAATTCAGACATATTTCCTAATTCTGAATGATGTACCAATATGCAGATATTCATTAAACGCATTATGGCAGTATAAGTATTTTCCTAAATTGCTATCTAATAAGGTTAAGGAAAATTTGTAATGTAATATGGAGTTTGCTTTGTCAGTACTTTATCACCTTGGGCAGATATACATGAGATATAATTTCTAGAATACTAATTATTTCACAAAACCCTCAATATCACTACTAATAGTCAAAATTTTACTCTCAAATAGGTTTGTAAGGATTTTGTCTAATACAAAAATGATGGAAGTCTATAGGAAGACTCCAAAACTCCATGAGATTCAGAATAATACAAGGAAGAATTTTATTAATGCTGGTTTTCCTTTTTTTTTTTTTTTTAACCATGAGTAGAGAGCTATTAACATAAGTTCCATTACACTAGCTGAAATACTGAGGCAGGAAACAGTGATATGTGTTTTTGAGAGTGAGTATTATTTGCTGGAGTTGTTCTATATTGTTTATGTTAAGCTTTCAGTTGAAGCTTGCAGTTTAATTTATGGAAAATGCCTAGAGTGTTTGACAGATGCTATAAAATCAAAATGAAATAATTAACTTGTAATGAGAATAATAGTCTAAGGACAAAGACATGAAAAGAACAACAAAGTGATTCAAGGTGGGGGAGCAGAGAAAGCATTAGGCTCCATATTATTAGAGTTTTCAAAAGAAGGGCGGACTCATTGTAAAGGCTTTCTAAAAGCAAAGAAATGGCATTACAGAGTGAGGTAGAATATGGAGGTCCAAGTATTTAGTTGGTTAAATGTCAAGAAACCTGACCACGGGTGAAGATTTACCTCTGGAACAAACTCTTACAGCCAAAAAATACTCATTTGATAGGTTCAAATGAAGACAGGAAGTCTTTCTGGAACAAGTACAGGTTAAAATAAATTAATTACTTAACTGACTATGCTGAAACATGTAATGCACAATGGTCTGTGAAATACAAAAGGTGAAATTCTGAAGTAATACTAGAAGGGAGCACTGTAATCACTTCTTGTGTAAAACAGGCATTGTGGCAATCAGATAGCTGGCAGATAAGGGTGCTAATAAATTAGTCTATGACCTGCCCAATTTATGTGCCTCTTTAAGTGTAGGACTACCCGTATAACAGGATCTGGGCATTAAGTTGCATAACTCTGTAATATCTCTCCCCCATCCCACATCACAAACAGACCCATGCCTGTTTGATAGCCGCAGTAAACTCAAACAGGAGGTGAACTGCTGATGCAGTCAGCATGGCAGATATTTTAGTTTCTTCACAATAACCTCAAGGCAGAGCTTGAAGACAATGTAGTGGAATTTGTTAAATAATACAAAATGACAGGGAGGCTACCATCACACAGCAATTGCACCCTACGGTTCTTAAGAGGCACGAGGCAGAACCAAATGCCTCCCTGACCCCTGCGGGCACGATTATTTTGTAATAACCATGCCCACACCCTGCAGCTGCTGTTTGCCTTATAAAATATATATCACTGTCCTATGGTGAAGAAACAAATTGTCATTCTTTACTAATTAAAAACACAAATGGTGGCAGTTAAGCTTGTAATTAACAGCTCTTGTAGACCTAATATTTAAAAAGACCAGTCCAGTAAAGTCTACTGGCCCTTCCGCCTACCAGATATATCAGTGCTTGCCATGTCCTAGTTACACATGAGATTAATCTTAGTCTGGCTTTCTAAAGCTAGGCCCTGTGGCTTTCTGGGGTGCTCTGTGGTTCTTTTCAATAAAAGGCCCCTTTACACTTAGAAAGAAATGAAAGAAAAAAAAAAACCAAACAAAAAACCAAACCTGTTTTATTGTATCCCTAAAGCATGGAAGGATAAATCTCTATAGTGCAAGAATAAAAAATAGAGTCATCATAGGCAAGATAGACAAAATGCTCCCAAGTGCTTCCTGGCTTTCATAAGCAGATTCTGTCCCCTGGAAATATTGCCATTCCCTTACTGTTTTACAAAGTTCAGTAAGGGCATGTTGATATGAACAAGGACCAGCTAGCAAGTTGCAGGCAATTGCAAGCATTCTTAGGCAGCCAATAGCTTGCACCTGAGCTGTGCAAGGAGGAGTCACCTCCTGTACATGGAGGGCTTAGTAACTTCTATTGTTTGCATGGCTCCCCTTGACCCTTTTGTCTCCTTATTCAATTTGTTTGTAAAAAGTATTCTGTTAGATGCTGTTTTCCTCCTGAGCCTGCTGTACAGTCAAAGTAGGCTTCTTTTACCCAGTTAAAAGGAAGTGAGGTTATAGCTCTGGTATCATGATGTCTGTGCTACACAGGATAAAGCAGAAAACAGACTGAATCCAAGAAAAACTTTCCATAATCATCTAGAAACACATAATAGCAATGTGAATATATACTTGAAGCAGTAGGAAGGGGAGCGGGAGAGATATTCTTTTTTGCCACAAAGTAGAAGTCTTGTCTCAAAACAAGCATTTGAAATGCAATTCTTACTGTGGTGAAAAAAGACCTGACACAGAATTGTGTAAACAGAGTTGCTTGAGGGTGTCCTTGCTATTGCTAGCATATGGCAGCCCCCTATTTCATACAAAATAATTAAGCTCAGAGAGTTGATATGAATATGTTGCCCTCAATAAATTCTTACTTTTGTTAAGACTGAGTTATGTGAGTGCCCATTTGGGAAGATCCAGACTAAGCCAGCTGAAGCTATTTATTCAGGTAACATGTACAAACACCACAGCCAAACAATGCCAGAGCACAATAGGAGCTAACAGGGCAACTTTCTAATGCTGTTCTTCAAAACACCCTTCATCAAATCATAATAAAGCTTCTCTGCTACTACAGTTCATTACAAATTATACAACCTCTCTTTGTAGTCTGAGAGCTGCTTTTAATTCATCAGATTTAATCTTTCAAATGAATACCAACTTTTCTCCTCCTCAGCCTTTCTTGTAGTTTCTTAGATAACTTACAGTCTCTAATGGAGCATTGCATACAGAGCAGCTTTCTCCCTAATCAAGTTTTTGAAAATTGCACCAGATACCTTTTAGACCTAAAGAAAAAGAACAACAACAACTTTTCTTGATGGAAAGAGCACTCAATCTTATATAACAACCTAGCTCAATAATTCATGACAAATCATGGTCACCAAAGGGAAACTTTGTGACTAACTTCCCCAGCTTTTAAGACGATAATTGCCTGGGAACCCTTTACTCCCTAATAGAAGCAAGACTTGAGAAAGAGACTCTGCTTAATAGTGCTAACAGGCTAACTCAAACATACACCCTATCTGCCCACGTATAGCAGCTCAAAAGGAAAATATGAACACACTTTTCTGCAAAGTTTGAAGCTAATAAAGAGATTAAAAAAGCAAGAAAATGAATGTATTTTTCTTTTTAACTCTTGTTTCCCCCTGCCGTCCCTCACAAAACATCTAACCCCTAATAGGAGCCAAATTGACCCCTCTGAGCACCTCCCTTTTACAAAGTGCTGAGGAACTACTTAATTCTTGACAGCTGGGTCAGCCCAGAGACTGGAAATCCCTGTGCTTAGGGGATGCAGCTGTGGACTTCCCCCAGTCAGGGGGAGTGTTAACTCTTTCCAGAACCTGCTCCAGCAAAATCCATGCACAGTATCTGCTTGTAAAGCAAGACTGAGCTGTGCACATGATGAAATGCTGAAGTTTTCTGTAAATACCCTGTTAGGGAAGTATTTCTTCAATCTGGGAGGAAATCTTCCTCAAAGAAAATGTCTTACATTTTTTCTTCCCCAAAGTTAACATTTTCTGAAAGACTGGTTTAGAGTATTTTGCACTCAGATGGTACTTAGCTGAAATCCAGCCATGCTGATTAATAAATTAGTCAAATATGTAATACTAAAGTCTCTGTACTACTCACATTTGGAGAAGATACTATTTAAATCCATAAAACTCAGAGGAGTTAATGACAAAGTGATATTGAATCAAATTAGCAACCTAGGGGCTAAATTTGCCTAGATCCATTGCTCCATTAAACTTTCTAACTGTGTGGGGTTACATGTCAATTAAGCAGTCTAGCCTATTTAACGTTATGAAAAACAAAATCGGATTGTGAAGACAGCAGCTGAACTGAGGTGTTTGAAGGAGAGCTGAGGTGTTTGAAGGAGAGCTGTCTCATTTCCTCATTTGGTCATGGCACAAATGCAATAGGAGGAATGCCTCTCCCTCTTCACATCTTGCTGTGTGCCCAGGCTGGCTGCAAACACCCCAGGAGCATTTTTCCCCCATGCACTGCATACTGTATATACTTCCCACAGTGCTGGTCCAGGGCAATCTCTGGCTCACTTCTCCCACTGGCACAGTTACAGAACCTACTCTCAGTTACGAGCAAGAAACTGTAGATTGAGATGTTGCCATTTACTGCATCCACACAAAACTCCTGTGCCTCTATGCAGTCATGTTCAAGACTGGGACATGAAGGTATAGGTATGCAATAGGTATTTTGTAGATACACTTATTTCACGTATAATTAAAATAGAGCAGCACCTATCAATCAATATCAGCACCTCACAATCAAATTATTGGTATTTTAGCTGTCTCTATACCCAACAACAACTGCAAGCTGCTCTGCCTGAGTATCACTTCAATGCCATGTATACTGTGCATGGAGTATATGAAAAAGGCTTAACAAAAGGTCATCAAATCCTGTTTCTCTGGAGAACTGGCACCCATTTATATGGCCTTTTCATAAAAGTATCAACTTCTGATAAGCTTTATTAGACATCTAATCAGTTTAATTCCATCTACACAGCTATTCCAAGACCTCTCCCTTAGGTAGTAAAAGACTTAGGAATTTTCCAACCTATTTTAATTCACAGCAAGCTTAATTTAGCTCTTTTGCCTCCATGAAGGTTATTCCTATGAATTAATTACATAATGTAATCTTGTTACCCCCAATGGGAAAGAATAGACTAAACCCAAATCTTTCTAAAAAGTATTCAAATCTATATTTTTATTCATTCTGTTGACTCTTGGCTTTGAATAAAATACACACATGAGAAGAGTTCTCACAGTTTTTAGGGTTAACACAACCCAGCCTCATGGGCTGCCAACTGTAGCTATTTGTCCATGTCAAAGTCATGTGAAATTTGAAGTTAGTAAGACATGCTTGCTAAAAATAATCACACATATATAGACCTTTTCTGGAAAACTTCATCTTTCTCTGGTAAAGGCAGCAGTGAGACATTGTTCAGGAAATGGACAATTAATCAAATATTTGAGAAAGAAAAAAAAGTAAATCAGCTCTCAGCCACAATGAAAATTTATGTTATTTAGAAACATGCAGGGGTATTTCACTAACAGACAGCAGAAACCCGGCTGTGCAATACCTGCTTTAGGGCTAGGGAATCTGCCACTAGTTCATTAGTAGCTTTTTCTGTTGATTAACACTGGTAAATTGATTCTGTTGATTAATACCGGTAAAACAGAGCAGATCACAACAGCCAAACTGTCTTTTACTGTTCTAAAAAATACCAAGGTTAGCCCTTTCCTAAAGGCCCTCCAGCTAGGCTGGTGGTAGGCTCCTGAGAAGAAATGCTCTTGTGATTGTAGTACTCACCATGAGACAAAGCAGAGTGTATCAAGCTTTTATTCAGATGTATATTAACCAATAGTCATCCATTTGCATGATGGTGGGAGAAATGAGAGATCTGTAGAAAGAAATTCGACAGCATACACTGGAAAATTGCTGTCTGATACTGTGCACCTAACAATAAGTTACAGATTTATGCTTCAGGTGGACTGTGTTTTACCTCTGAATTTCCTTCTCTTGGGAGGGGGTAAAAATGGAATTGGATTTATATCTCTGTGTTTTCTGAACCAGGCACTGCCTAATAATATAGGAGTCTAGGTAGAGAATGACATTAAAGGCTGTAAGTATTTGATGTTAATCAATGGATGGCTGTCTCAGTGGGAGTTTGCTCATTTCTGCCTTAAGAGAGCCAAATTGCTACGTCTAGCTATGCTGGGCAGTATTGAAACAAGCAGTCAATACTTTCTTCCCCTGAATCAATATATAAAAAAGTAACTCAATGGAAGTGACCTGAGAAATGTGCTAGAAGGAAGAAAACAAGAAGCAGTCCACCTTGTGCACTATACCCCACACTGGTTAACCAGACAAAAACATACACACACCTGTAATTGGATACAGAATCTCACGGAGATGCTGCCTGGCCCAGAACTGGCTATGAAAACTCCACAACAGTAAGACTGAAGATTAAAAGCAGAGAAGACAAATATTTCCCCTTCCATTGACACCTGATACAGAAAAGCACTTAATCATTTGCTTAAGTCTACCCCAATTCAGCCAAGCTGTTAAGTTGAAGTGCTGGAAAGTCGATAGGATGTAAGCACGTGTTTAACTGCATTGCTGAAAGGGGCGGTTTGCAGCTCAGGATGTGGAAGATGAGACAGAAAACACTGTTTTCTGCACTGGCCTTTGCCCAATGCCAGATCCAGCCTTTGTGGGTGGCAGCTGAATCCCTTTCCATCCTTCAACTGAGACAATGGTAAAGATGTTACAAGTTACACCCCCTGAGAACTGCTGAGCCCTGGAAACCTTCCTGATGTCTCTAAAGGACTACGATCTCTTGTGGAAAGTGAGGGAACAGGTGAAGGTCCCTAAGAGATATCAGTAAGTACATTTCTGGCCCAAGGTGGAAGAGTGCTTTGCTGAATCTTACTGCTGTTGATCCTCACCATTAATCCAATATTTAGGGGGCACTGGAAGGAACTCCACACTGTTTTGATGGGAGAATAAATGACAGCCTTCCTTACATAGTCTGGTGCATTCCATGAAGCAGCTGAAGCACAAATGAATTCAAGAGGCTTAATAACCACAGACAGGGATAATGTGCAGTGACATGGCAACATTGAAAGCATGCAGTAAGGGTGTGTGTCTGTGTGTTTATGTGTAGGAGGAGAGCTGCACCTGTGCCTCAGTCCCAACATCTGCTTTATTAATGGGTAATATGTGCTCTTTACAAAACCAATTTTGTTACACGATTTGCGAAACATGAGTCCCAGGAGTGTTTTAGTGGAAGAGTAGAGATACTCTGCTCTGATTTCCTGATCAAAAAGTAAACATGAGATACAAAAAAGGAAAGTATTATATTTTAGAAGTAATATTTTCTTCTCATATAAGCTTAACAATAATTCCATTCATTTTTCATGGTCTCAAAAGAGCCAATTAAATTTGCTGTATCACAGGACCCTAGAAATTAGAAAGGAAATGCAGGGTTGTCATGATGTGCTTTTAAAATCACATCCACTATCTGCTGGTAAAAGCTCTCTTCATATAATTAGAGAGGTAAGACCAAAGTGTACTGTGAGAGGCAGCATCCTGGAAATGAAGAGCACCTCAGTCCTTCTGTCAGCCTGAACTGTTGTGATATATGTCAGAGATCTTTACTGGCAGCTAGAATTTGGGGTGATATTTGCACCTAAACTATTTTTGCCTTTTTTTCTGTAGTTTTTTTCTAATATAATAGACAAAATAATAGCTTCCTGGAATATTTTTTTCCCTTTAAGCTTATCAATTATGCAAAATGTGGGTGCATGGAGCAAATGCATTTGAGTTGTTGCTGTTTCTCTCAAAGTGGTAAATCTCTATTGAGCAGTATATGCAAGCAGCCCTTCACCTGAACTAACAATTCAAAAATAATCTCAAGACTCCCAGGAACAGAAATATGTCTCCTCAAAACCTTCAAGGACTATTTTGGGTGCTAATATTTTCAGGCATTATGTCCTGGGAGAAAAGCAGTCTCTGGGCATAAACCATTACACTACTGACAAGAAGCAGCAACAAAAAGAGCCTCAAAAGTTGCCTGTGGCAGCTGAGAAGAGATGAGTGTTATTGGATATGACAGAAAGTGATGGGGAGCTGGTTGCTAACCAGGTGTACATAGGCTGGAAATAGATTATTAAAAAACACTGTTAGCCTGAAGTGGTGGATCAAAGGAACAGCTAATTTTTTTTCAACATTTTCTTGAATAGAGGGGACACAGTTTTTCCACTGTGACAAAAGTAAATCCAAAATTATTTTTATCTCTGGCTCCAGATCATTAATTGTATTGACAGTCCAGTTTGATGGTACCTCTATAAAAAATCTAGCTTAGCTGCTGTTCTTTATGGTCCTTCTTATGCTGCATGTCAGTCACCTGAGATACAGGTTGAAAGTAACCAGAGTAAATCATGCTCTGGTTGAAATGAGCAACTTACAGTTTAAGAGAATTTTTTTTTTTTTTAAAGTTCATCTGTATGTGTATTGTTATTGCCCTGGTCTTTGTTATGTAAGTCTTATGCAGCTTTTTCAGGTCAGCATTAGCTCAGGTTTAGAATCATACTTGGATAATTTGAAAAGTGACATTCTCTCTTCTTTTCATATCCAAGCTTGCATATAAATACTTCCTTCACAGAAAAAGTTTTAATACCTTTTAATTAACAAAGTTTGGTTTTCTTTAGCTTGGGGAGAAACTCTAAGTAAAAAATAAATTTAAAAAGCTGCATCAATAAATCCTGCCAATACTCAAAAGCTGTGGTGACATCAGATTTATGGTGATTTGTGAAGATTTTGGGGAAAATTTGGAAAATGGGTGTGTAAGAGGACAGAGAGCTCAGCTTTGCACCAATTTGACACATAGCTCTCTGAACTGAGAGCTGACTTGAAAAACAATGCTACTTTGGTTCAGTTTCATTCCCACAGTAGGAAAATGAGAACCCAGTATTTAACACAAACTGACATTTCCACTGCTGATGTCTTGTAATGTGTTAACTAGATCACATTTGATCATTATTCCAGTGTCTAGAAATGTGATCAGTAATACTTCTTTCATACTTCTAGAGACCTGTGCAAGAATCAATTTTTTAAAAAATCCACAGCTAACTGAGAAATAAGTCTTTTTCATATGCCTCAGGGCATATAATTGATAATACTTACCCCAAATGGCACTTATTGCAGAAAAATGTAACCAGCTGCACAGCAATGAAAAATCATGATAAGACTTTCTTTTACATACCAGTGCAGCCAGAAACATAACCTGGAAGGTCCCATTGGCCATTAAAAACTGTTCTGACTGCAGTGAGGTCATGTTAGGTCAGCACAGATGCATATATTACTGACATTTGTATTGTAAGTAGACATTAACTTGAAATCAGATGGCTATAACCCACTGGAGATTAAAAATGAGTCTGTGCTCTGTACAGCTGGAAAGGAGAACACAGGGAACCTGTACACAGAGCTGCAGCTCCCATCCAAGAGGTATTGATAGCAAAAATCAGAAACCAAAAAACAATAAAAGCAATACCGACTTTTTGTGTGTGGAGACACAAAAAGTCTACCATCCTGCTTCTAGAAAGGCATTGGATAGACAAGTAAAACAACCCACTAAACTTAATGGCATTTTCCTTCTTTGACTATGCATCTCACAATCACTACCAGCAATTTCCTCAGTTTCAAAAAGATGTCCTGGCACCACTGGGAAGGCTTCAACTAATTTGAGTGCAAATATACTCAGCTGAGAAAATTTTCACACAAAATGATTATATAGTCATAATATCATTAAAGGAGATTAAGTAATGGTTAATAGAGTTAAATTAATCATAGTTAATTGATTAAAGCATATGAACCATTTTTTTCAGCATGGCACCTTCATTTGAAAAGCAACTTGGCCTAGGTATGTAGGAGCAGGGAAGGGGGAAATTAAAGCAGAGAAGTGTATTGAAGGAAGATGGCAAAGCCTGAGAAGTAAATGCCACTAAAATTTGTGGGATTTAGTATCTCAAAAATAAGTACCGTGTAAATCCGAGAGGATGTTCCCACACAACAGGTGAGAATGATATAATTTTGGGAGCAGCAAGGATAAACAGAAAATTCCTCAAGCTACCTCTCACATAATGCAGTGCACCTGTTATCAGACTGAATCTATTTATTCCTTGAGTATTTAATAATAACTGGAAACTTTCCAAAAACCAAAAACAATGTGAGTATAATAATATATTGATTTTAGTGTTTTATAGTGCCCCAATTGGTTTCATTTTCTTGAAAAAGGAAACACAGATTTAATATCCTAATTCAGCCAAAAATAGAATCAACCATTTAATTAATTAAAGTTCATGTCACTCAATTAAATTATGAGTTTAGAAACCAGCAGACCATTTTTATAGTTTTACAAAACTATCAGAAATACTTGCTGTAGGCTGAAATTTTTGTAATTTTTGGGTTAGGTTGGTTTGTTGATTTTTTTTTTTTAACTAAGTAATCCATTTTTGTGTTATGATTAAAAAAAGTAAAAAACCCCAGACTTCTAAAAGGACAGCTTCTGAAAATAAAAAGTCATGAAATTGGTTTAGAAATATTAACAGTTCACTACTTCTGTAAAATCCACAGAAGGTTTAATTTATTCATATCTCCAAGAGATATATCTCATTTTTCACTCAGGCCACATTTCAATTATAGTGTTTATCTATTCCAGTTTCCTCTTCTTGGGTAGAAAACATGTCTATAGAAAACAGCGGTGGAAAATGAGCTATATTTGTGTCATACCTGACAATTACACCTAAATTACAAGGCATCAATGTCCTTCATTGATTCAAAGCCCTTAGCACGAGCAGGAAGTTTGTGTTGTGCGTACAGCATAGTGTGAGCTGTGTACATCAGTGGTTTGGTCCAGAGCAGCAGAACAGTTTTCAAGTCAATATCATGTTATTTCTCCTCTCAGAGTGTTTTGGTGCTCATAAATTAGAATCTAGTTGGAGAAAGCTAATCTGAAAGATCTGTCACAGGTGCACATCAAATGTGCACCAACACCTTTGGGAATGTAAGGGTTTGAATAATTTCATCCTCCCTGCAGTTTCAGACTTCATGGATAGCTGGGTGCTCACTCCAGGAGACCAGACTAAATTTAGTCTAGAGGAAAACACCACAGTGAGTTAGGGGAGACATAAAGGCTTTAGTACCAACTGTTTAGATCTACTGCCAAACTCCTATTGTGCCTAATTACCTGCTAACATAGTTACAGCCTAAAACTCTGTTGCTTTAATTTAGGGTCATTACTTCTCATTCTGGATAGTAAAACAAATTACTCTCTGAGTAAAAAATTGTCTTTCTCTTTTAAAACAACATTTACATACCAGAACACTGTCTTCACTCAGTCTTCAACAGACATCACAGCCTAATCCTTTATTCTTACAAGACTTTTCTCCTGGTTTTCATCTGGAGCTGCTCTAAGTACTCCACCCATTTCCAGAGTTGTGGTGCCAGCCTTTACTGTCACAGTGTAAAAGGCAAGGCTTATTTAATGTATTTTACAAGATGCTTCTCTATTACTTTCCAATACAGGATCTGCATTTTTCCAGTAAAGGAAATGGACATAATGCTGATTCTTACTCACTTAAGCTCTGTTAGAAGGCATCCTTCTGTACAAAATTGCCCCACAAGAAGCTGTTCCCTGGTGCATGTCTGTGAAGCTGATTATTGCTGTCTAAGCACACAGCCTCACGCAGCCTGGCCTACATAATTCGCCAGCAGAACTCTGTGAAATCTTCATTTTCTATTTTATAAGAAATTTTGCTTAGAGTCCCTACAATAATTTATTAGTACTTCATTTCATAGGAAATGTCATCATATGTAGACTTTAGAGATAGAAGACAACAAGTACTTGTGTTGATAAACTCAATAAATTCCATTCTTGTTCTTACTTGATAAAATTATGTGTCTTAGTCTAAACATAAATTATTGAAACACTCATTTCAAAGTGAAATGTGCTTTTTGAAGAGCCTAATGAAATACTTTTAGTAGGATGTTTTCCAGCTTTTAAAGAAATAGCATCAAAATTGATGTGCTTCAGCAAAATGTTCAAATGAGTTGAAATTTTTGTATAAAATTGTATAAAAATGTACTACGTCAGAAAATTTTTGACCATCTACTCTCTGTGTGATATCGTGGATAATTTCATTCTGGATATTGATTTGAGAAAACATTATGCATTAAGAAATACCTCAAAGGTTGGTAATCAAGAGGGACCAGCTCTGCAGCTCTGTAAAATGTGGAGAATAGTATTTCCAGCTGAGATAAGTCTGCATTTCACATAAACAGATTAGAGAGTTTAGAGACAGTACTAGCTGGCCAGTTGTTAAATAATGTGACAACAGGCTACAAATTATCAGCGTCCAAAAAATGGAAAAATGTCACTGAAACAGTTCTTCTCTGCAGAATGTACTGAATAAACTTTTTTTGGACAAAGTTAAAAAAATCTCAGAACACAAATATCTCAAGGTGTTATTAAATAATGTGAATAAAATTATAATAAAAATGCATGGAATTGATGAAAAATTCAAGTTTTTCCCCCCCTAAAGCCCTTACTCTGCATTTAATTTTCTTAAAACAAGTTGAAGATAGATAAATTCATTCTGATTACTTGTAGTTTAAAAATCTCAACAAACACCATAACAGGGTCTGGACACTACTCTAAGACCTGCAAATGCTCTCCATATGAAGCAGAAAGGTGGTAGCAAATAAATGATCTCTGGATGCTATTCTACTCCAGCAGCAGCAGGTTCCAAGGTAAGAATTTCTATCTGGTGTTAAGGTAATTCTGATCTGGGGTTTTAAGATGAACTTCTGTTAATCGTTCTTTAGGGTTCTGTGTAGTAATAGAGTATCCAAAAAATTGTAAGCAGAATTCATTCATCCTGTCCTCAAAGTGATACAAACATCACTGACTGTGAAACTTTTAACAACTGTTCTGTTTCACATACGTGCATGAATAAAAATAAAACAGAATGACTTGACTTCCTTTTTTTCTTTTTTTTTGGTGATAACTATCTGATAATTTAACCTACTCCATTTGAAAACAATGATTAACATGATACATGTTAATTAGTGTGTATATACAATTGGCAGAGAGCACCATCCATAGTTGCTGGGCATTGCACTTGAGCAGATGGTAATTGTGCACAGGCTCTGCAGCTGAAGCACTAACCCAGAACACACAGCATAGAACGAAATATAACTAAATTACTTTCCATGTATTTTTCTTTCCACTCTCAGTGACTGCAAATCTAGAATCACCTTCTCTCCTTTTAAGCTCTCTATCCACTTTCCTTTCTATTTGTCTTAGGCTATCTCAAACACCAAACTGAGCCCTAGATAATGGATTTGACCTGAGATTTGCCCGCCTTAACCTGTTCACTGCTTTCTGGCTATGTATCTTCTTCTGAATATTGTCATCAACTTATTTTACAAATGAGAGCTGTGTCCCTCTGCTTCTCTCAATGCAGTGTCTAGCACCATCAGGTCCCTCTCTCTATCAGCAGCTGTGAAAATCTTTAAATAAAGCTGTAGCTCCAGTACTGGAAGGCAAAGCTGCTGCTGTGTGTTAAGTGATGAAATACAGCAAAGTTTTACTCCTTTGGTACTAGCTTTTTTCTGTTCTTTAGCTAGATTACTATGCATGCACTATGGGTCTGCTTCTCAGTTATGATATATTGCTTTGACAGAATGAAGGCTCTAAAAGTAGATGTAGAAAATTCCCTCAAAATCCACCTTCTACAGTGAGCCATTATCCTGCAGTCTCTGCATAGCATCAAAAAGTTAAGGGATTTAACCCTGCTTCCAGAGCCCAAATATGGGCAACACTGGGGACTCCAGAAGATTCAACCTGTGGACTCTACATCATTTCAGGTAATCTGATGAAGGTATACAAAGAAAATATGCATTTTATCAAGCTTCTATTGTCAGCACAAAGGTCATCCCTCCATTGGGAAATTCCTATAAACTGGAAGTTAGCAGAAAACTTTGAAATATTGTTGTTTGCTTCCCTATTTGGTCAGGGAAAACAGAAAATAAATTCACATACAGAAACCACAAGACCCCACCTATGCCAAAATATAGGTATTTTAAAGTCCTGTCTATTCTCCTCCCACTCTGTTAAGTGTATTAATTGAGATTCCAGTAACACAGTACAAATAAAAAATCTGGATTGTGCTAGTGTGTTCTAGTGGATGAAAAAAGCCATCTGCAAAAATAGGTGATTAAAAATATCTGCTTAGAAATATCAATTTGAAATTGGATTACATATTTTTATTTTTTCAGTGACAGTTGAACGTGGCAGTTTGTGGAATATATATGATTTTCCTCTTCCAGATTCCTCCCACTCAGTAGAGGAGGTCGTCCACCTTTATTGGTAGCATTTGATCTACAGCAATTCACTGTCCTTCAGCAGCATGAAAAGCCTCTAATCAGCTGGTAGTGTGAACCCCAGCTGGAGAATGCTGTACACAGTAGTGAACATGGTACCTGTTCAGAATGAAAATGTACTGCTCTATTTGCTTAAAGCTATAGGCAGCAAAGCATCACTCCTTACATGTTAGTCAGTTTGGATTTGATCTTTGGAAAACCAGAGTTCTGAGAGTTTGCAGCTCTTGGAAGGTGGCAGTGTTTACAAGAAGATGATTAAATGACCAAAGATTTGTATGCAAACGTGCTGTCCCCCACCCCCATGCTATCCTTTTGAATAATTCATGAAAATAAAAAATAAACACCTCTGTATAACACCTTATCTGACAAAGAAAAGAGCAGGAGATGTAAAGCATGCAAACATTTTCTGGTGTATAATTTTAGCACCAGAGTTGTTGGCAGTCTCCCACAAACATCTCTTCCCAGGCAGAAATTAGTCACCAGAAAATACACAGACATGACTGTTTACCAGTAAGGACAGGGCCCAAGACATCCCCTCTATAAATGTATTGTATGACAATACTGTTGCCTGAAGATGTCTTCATAAATGCATTTAGCAGATCTATCAGATGTGATACTTGACACTGTAATTCCTCAAGGCATTGTACAGAGGAATTAATCAACTGTATGCAGAAAGAAAGATACAGACAGCAACTATAAAAAGAAGGCACACACATGCAATTCTTACATTTTGAGGCTTTCAGCAACTCTGGTGAGCAGCAGATAACAACAGTTTCCTCAATAAATGCACCCAGGAAACCAGGAAGGTAAGTGAAGCTGTGCAGGAGACACTGCAGCAGCCAGCAGAGAACAGGCCAGCCCATGGTCAGAAATTTGCATTTATATAGCTGATAAAGAGAAGAAAAATCTATAACAAAGATAGTTCCAAACCCACCAGCTGTGATTAGACTGCAGCCATGCAGGTGAGGAAGCAAGGAAGAAAGGGCAAAGACCCAGTCAACAATTTTCATTCAGACATGAGGTGGTGCTGTGGGGGGCTGGCCACAACCCTCTGGCCCCAGTCATGTCAAAGCTGGTGAGGATGTGATGAAACCCAAAGGAGAAAACCAGCCATCCATACTATGTATTAGGCCTAGCCCATATAAATACTGATATCTGCCTATGAAAATAGAGTGCAAATTCTGCTAACTTCTACTAAGACATCTTGGCCAAGAATAAACCACAGTAATTTTCCATGTGGAGAGCAAATACCTATACAAAATGTTTCCTTTTCTGCAAAGAAGAAGAGAAAGAAACAGATGTGTCAGGGCAACCTGTGCTTTCAACACCTTCCTTATCCATGTAGCTCTACCTTGAACTTTTTCCTGAATGGTGATCCAGAATATCTCAGAACAGATCTTTGGGCTGCATCTCTGGCTCATAAGCTCATCTGTGTTCCTAACTGTAAAGCTTTTTTCCTCGGGAAACTTTCAATACATCAGTTTTTGTTGTTTTGGGTTTTTGTTTTTTTTTTTAAAGCTGCCTTCTAAAGCATTATTTATTGATTCATTCAAAGTATGTACAGCAAATAATGAAACAACATACAGGACTATAAATATTTTTCTTTTACCCAATGCTTGATCTTTCAAGCATTATTAACCTCCTTTCATTACAGCTACTCTCACCTTTGGCTAGAAGAAACATCTGTATATTGTGAGAGACCACAAAGCCCTGTTAGCATTCACAGATATTTCCAGTGCAGTGCTGGGAAAATACTCAGCCTTCTTTCTACCTTTTCATCACCAGGGCAGGGCTGCGAACTTTAAATTTTTTCTAGAACTTTGGAACCAGGCTAGCAGTACTCCACCCAAATAATAGCTTTCCCATAATTTCCCTTGAAACTTCAGGTATTTTCTAGATTATCCTTGCTATTACTGTAAGAGAGATTTTCCCAACAGTCTGTTGCTTTTGATTCTCTACATGGGAAAATGTCAGAAAGGTAAACTGAGGTACATGAGATACAGAGAATACTTTATTTGTTCTTTAATCTCTCGATGCTCACATTTTCCATGATGTCCATGAATCAGTAAGAAGAACCTATCACGAAGTGTACAAGTAGGGATATTAATGAAAATGTCTTTGACTTAATAGCAACATAGACAAATGCCTAGCAGGGAATTTCTTGTTCTCTTTTTTTTCTTTATTCTTCTTTTTTAATAGTGTTACATAAATTCATGTTTGTCTTTAGAATATGGCTAAACTCTAAGAAAGAATGACACACCACATATTTTAAATAACTACTGTAATAATCAATGTCATGGGTTCTCCAAGGTTGAGAGCAAATTAACCAATCAACCTCCACTTTAATCAACTCTTAGGTGATTAGGGCAAGTGATTTGCAAGGCAGTATGAACAACACATATCAGCTTGCTGAGTTTTTGCTGACTCAAGAAGCCTTCTGTGTTTGCATAATAGATCTAATAAAGATTGAGAACTAATAAAGATTGAGCTGTGGAAGGCTGCCCGATGTGAAATATTCTATGAAGGATGTTATGATGATAATCTTTCTACTACTGCCATACAAATAAGTCAGGTTGTATATATGTTTTGTTTGCACATATGTCCAATTACTGGCTTCTACTCACAGTGCAGCTTTCCAAAACAGTAATAAAAACACAGGCTGCTTCTATATAAATACCTAATATGACTAATCAAGAAATTCTGTTCAATGTCATTTGCTTCTTCCTCAGATAAAGCTCTCCTGACCATCTTAAATGTCCTCCCGAGAAAAAAAACCCACTCCTGGATATGAAATGTCAGGATTCAGTCCTTACCTGGTGACACAGAGAGACAAGAGATGAAAGACACCTGATGATTATGTAACCAGTAAGTGGTTTTACTGGTTGTAAACTGGTATGTGCAGCATATTTATTGTTTATTTACTGCTATGTGCAGCATATTTTCCTGAGAAGTTTAGTGTCAGTGTATGCCATATTGTCTCCACATGCAAGATGGGATATGGGGGAGAGCTGTGTCTTTGAATCCCGACAAAATAAAAGCATGAAGTCTAGGATGCAGTCTAAGTTATCCAGAAGCCTACTATGCCGAACACCTGCAGACTCAGGTGCTTCCCCAAGAAACATGCAATTGTTCAGGATTCCTGAAGATTGATACAGATAAGATTAATATTACTAACAACAGCAATTTTTGGGCACTTTCTTTGGTGAGAACATGCAGAGATAAATGAAATAATTATACAACTGAATCTAGATATTTAAAATACCTGAAACTACTTGTATCAATGCAGTGCCTCAGGTACACATACTCAGTTCCTCCTGCCTGCAGGGACAGTTACATGCTGCAATGTAAGAAACACAACTTGCTCTTTTGCTATAGCCATCTTTTCTCTCCTGGCTTCTTACACCTCCTGCTCCACTGAATCTCAGCAGGATTCTCTGGTCTCGTCTTGCCTTAGATATATTCTCACAGTCATAATCTTGTATAAATCAACAACTAAGTGCTGGACAGTCCCATCTCTGCTCCCAGGATATGGGAATCTCAACGACTTTCACAGGCTGCTGTCATTCTGGGACTCGGTGAGAAATACAGCCTGACAATGTGAGATCATCACGGGGCAGTATCTGTCTGAATTTTCAGACAGTCTCAGGAGAGCCAGTCGCTGTAGCTTCTGAAGCTAGACAAGAAAGTTTCAGGCCCTGAAGCTGACTAAATCCTTAAGAAGAAGAAATTGCACTGGGCACTCTGAGGCAGATTTAATAGACACTCCTTCCCACAGCTGACCAGGAGACCTTCTGGAAATTCCTACTGCTTAATGTCCAGCCAAACTTTGCATGTGTTGTGGCAGTTAACGTGCTTTTTTGACAAAACTGACTTTAGCTTTGTCAGTAGCTTGCAGCCTCTATGGCAGATATAATATACAGCCCAGATCAGCACCCACAGAAATCAATGAAGGTTCCAAAGAGTAGAAAATTAATGAAAGGCTGATATACAATTTTTTCAGTCAAGAAATAATTTTTACTCTGCATCCAAGCACCCAAAACATGTTTGGAAAAGCAAATTGAGGTAAAATACTTTAAGAATAAAAACTGAAGATATGCTGTGCAATGGCACAATGACAGTAATGCTTTTCCATCAGGAACTAAAAATCTGAATTAAAAAATTAAAATGCAAGCAACTCTATAAAACTATCAACTGAAAAACATCTGTCTTTTTCACACAATAAAACAAAGAAAGGCATTCCCTAAAAAGTCACTTCTTTTTTTTTAATGTGTATTTATTTGCAGATTTACATGTATTTATATTCAGAAGGACTTTTTCTCAGCCTTAATCAGATCAACATGCTTGTAAATGTGTATATTTTTCATAAACTTGGGTGGGCTACTAATCTGTGTAGCCCTAATAAAAAGGGCTGTGTGGCAATTAGCTCTAACCCACCCCTATATATAAGCACTATTACACACTGGCAGCAAATTATTGGGACAAGTCATTAGAGTTATAATAACGAGATCTGGAATATATTGAACGTCTGGTTACATAAACACAATCCAGCATACCCTAGGAAATTAAAGGAAATATTATCCAAAGAAAAATAATCAGTCTTTATTTCTATTATAATACCTTCATTTTTTTCAAATGTTTGCTCATTTCGTTATATAAGACATTTTAAATCAAGCTGTGAAATGAGAAATACTAAGTGGCAAACTGTGGCATCAGCTCTCTGGCCACAGGGAGTAACACATAACTTTCCCAGGCCTTTCTGGGGAAGGCTGTGAGAAGATCAGAGAAAAGACTGAGAAACAATTCCTATCTTAACTTGCTGCTCCTCGTATTGCAAACATGCAGAATGTGTTTTGGACATTTGTTTACCAAAGGGTGGTTTCTTAGTTAGCCAATGGTGATGGTGTTTTAATTAAAGGACCAATTAGGTCAACTTGTATCATATCTGTCTATAAAAGCAATGGATTTCTTAATAATGATAATAATATAACAAAGAGATTGATCAGCCTTCGGCGAATCATAGAGTCAGTGCTAATCATTATCAGTTTGGGGACGCCTTGCAAAGACAGCAAATCTTTCAGTAAACTTTATTCTGAGTAACTTGAAAAACAATCCACTTGCAATGGATTGTTTGAATTTTGTGGGCAAGACCTAAATTGCAACTTGTGTTTTGAAAGAGAGAAAAGAGACAGGTACCAGAGCAAGCCTGAAAGCAGCTAGTGCAATGAAATAGCATCAATTCATGAAGTCTTCAGACTGCTCATGTGAAGAGGCTGCTGTATATTCATACTATGCTCAGAGTGGTCTACTACTTGTCACGAGAACCCAACCAGACCCACTTCCCATCTCTCCTGCAAATCCTTGCACACAGAAGAGCCCATGGTGGGAGGATTTGTGGCCAGGCCACTGCTTTGGCTCTTGGCAACAGCACCACTGGCTTCCATCCCCAGCTGGCCTCTCAAGGAGCAAGCCCACAGAGAGCCTGGACTGTGCGGGTCACCAGCAGTTCAAAATCAAGAGTGGACTGAGATGTCTTTAGGCTGTAGGAAGAACATCAAAGGAATAACGCTCAAGGCACTTGGGAGTGACCCAGAGGAAAGGAAGAGCCTACATATCAGCATGAGAAATTACTCATCAGCAGAGTAATCCCCCACAGGGCTCTCAGGGTTAATCAATTTATACTTTATGTAAATCACAGATGAACCTGTCGCCTGTTTGCTGGCACCGTGGTCTTTAGCAGTCTGTCTGCTACTGGATTATTTTAACATTCTAGTGAGTCTTGTGACCTCATAAAGTCACAGCAATGTTCTCAGTTTCAAACCACACCTGAGTCAGGAGCACTGCAGAAGCTTGAATGAATGCACGTTTCAGCATCCATGTACCACTAATGTTCCAGCCTGTAGTTGTCTTGTATACACAGAACTGTCCATTTTTTATAGCTCTAGTAATAGTGACCTATATGAAAGCACCAAATTTCATACAACCAGCCTGTGCAGGTACAGAGAAGCCAGAATGTTTTAAAATACATCTGTAAACAAAAACAAAACAAACAAAAAAAAACCAAACAAAAACAAAAACAACAACAAAAAAACTACCATAGTTTTGGTATTTATTTACCGTATTTTGAATTAAAGCAATGCATCAACTTGTATAAAGCCATTTGCTTTATTCCTACTTGTAAGCTATATTTCCTAGTTATTTGAATCTCTCATTATTGAAGTATCCGGGAAATAGGAAATACTGATTTCAATGAAGAGTCTTGATAACAGGGTTCAACTCTGTAGCTAGGCAGAGAAAGCATAACTTGCTCTGCAAACAAACTTACCACTGACTCCCAGTTATCTTCAGAAGCTCCATTAATAAAGCAAGGCCACAAGCCATGGCTCAACACCTAATAGAAAGTTTGGCCTTTGATCCAGTAGAGGAACTTTATTCTTTCATTGAGGATTGCCGGGTCTTGGCTTCTGTCCTGAAGACGCGTCATTCACCAGAGAAGTTTGCTGTTTCTGTTTGTTCTTGGTGTCTGCCCACATATGTAAAGGTAAGCATATGCCTAGGCTCTGCAGGCCTTGAAACCTATTTTATCTGCCACAAGAGAGCAACATTCAGTCCTTATAAAGTAATTGTATTTTTTTCATGTAAAATGCTTTGAATTGCATACAACTTTTTTTTAACATTACCATACATAAAGGAAACTAGCCAGAAGTCCTTTTTCTGGGACTTAAGAAATAAAGGTCAAACATTTCCTTTATTTCTGGTCTTTGACACACAGACTTTAAAAAATGGCCATTTAAAAAATGGCCAGGAAACTACACATCTGGCACTTTTGTTCTTACTGTATTAATCTGTTCCCATCCAGTATGAGGCCTGAGTTAATGAATCACTGGTGCTGGATATGATCCTCAGGGAAGTTTTGAATTTACTGTGCTGTTTTATATTGATGGCATGGTGCTGCAGAACTAAAACAGACACCTGCCCTGGCTCAAAGGCATGTCTTTCACATGATACAACTAATAAAGTTATATGCATAGGAATTTATTACTGAATTTTAGGAACACTAAAGTCACTGTTTATATAGTCCAAGACTGGTCTGATCCTTAAGACACTACAGTAAATTATGTTGCAGTGTTCTGTCAAATAAACTGAGCTGGCTGTGAATTAGCCTGGGTACCGGAGAGAATATGCCATATTAGCATACTGGTCCAGTAATGCATAACACACTGATCTACCTTTTTCTAAGCTAATACAGCAGCTAAAATTATTTAATGGAAAGTTACTGTAATCAAATTACTGCTGTTTTTATTTGCTCAGTTGCACTCAGCATTCAGTGATTGGTCTGATCAGGTACCATGACTAGAGAAATGCTTCCAAAAGTCTGTTATTTCTCACCTAGGCTAGGCAGTTTTCTCTGAACCACCCAGAAGAAGGCATTAAATAGGTTAGTTGATCTACTTCCTCTCTTGTGAGCAGCCTCGCATAGGCCTGAGGGAGAGCCACGAGCTCAGAATGCTGATGAGATTCTACATTTATCTCCCTGATGAAGAGCTTGTTTCTCTAGTCTCCTCCTTTCACACAGTACTGCCATTTCCGTCCTCCTGTACTGCTTGTGCTCAGCCAAGGTACTGGTGAAGAAGGTGATCTCATTTCTGTTCTCCTGAGGTCTGGGCCCCAGAGCGTTCTGTGCTTTGCCGGGTGCAGCAGGGCTGCTCGGGCTCTGCCCTGGCTGAGCAGCACGGCTGGCTGTGTGAGCTAAGGCTGTGCCCTCCTTCCCCCTTCACAGCTGACCTGCTGCTGCTAGCTGGACAGAGGGATAACCCTGCTGCCTGGATTCAAACAGCGAGTCCAAAGGAAACTGTCTATCTCTTATCCTTATGGGGAGCAGGAAGGGTTTAATCATGGAACTCAGCCTTTACTCCCTATTCTCATGGACAACCCCTTTTCTGTCCAACAGAATACAGAGAAGTACTCAATGCAAGCAGATTTCTAGGTAATGATACCAATTTAAATATATTTTATTAGCATTCTCCCACATATTCAGTCAATGACGTTGTGAAACCAAAGTTGAAAGATGAAAGAAAGAGGGAAAGAAAAAGAATTTGGAAGATATATAAATTGGCTTAGCTTAAGTGAAAACAACATACAAAACTCCTTAAAAACTGCTGCTTTTACAGCTCCAAATCAGTGTCCATTGAAATTGTTACTTCCTGTGCCAGTCCTTCCTTGCTGAGGACTTTCAAGGCACCCATTCTTGCCACTCTTCAAGATCTCCCAAATCATTACTGTAGTTACTAACTGAGGAGAGATGATTAGCGACCTCTTGTCACTAATCTATGTTTGTCTTAACAACTCAACACCATCTCTAGTCTTTATTACAGCCTATAAATGGAAAATTAATGAGAACTGTTCAAATTGCCTTACTGAAACTAACTAAAAAATGAAAATATCTACAATGCAAGAACCGTAGACTGGTGCTGTACAAATATGGTTATGAAACAAGTCAGGCTATTCAGGCTCACCCAGCCTCTACTAATAGACAAGACTGAAAGCGCCAACACATCAGCTCCAGAGAAAAAGGGCCCAGAGAGGATCTGACAAGGGCTGGAAGCTGAAGTTTAAGAAATAAACCTCTATTTAGAAAAAAATAGATACAACTTAAAAATTTTGATTACTTCTCTATTATATTTATTACAAGAAAACCATTTACACTTTCCCATATTTATTCATATTTTCCCATGAGTTTTGGTGGCGTTTTTTTAGTTTTTTTTTTTTTTTTTTTGTTTTGGGGTGGGTTTTTTTTGGGGGGGGGTGGGTTGTTTTTGTTTTTTGGGATTTTTTGTTCTGCTTCAGTTTTTTGGGTTTTGTTTTTTTGTTTTTTTCTGTACACATGCATGATGCATGACTGGCATGATGTCACACAATAACAGCAACACTAACAAAAATGCCCCAATAAGAAATATAAATTTATCACACTAATTAAAATACTTATTCTAAATTATTTTTTCAAAGTCTAACCTTCCCTTCTTCTCTAATTTCGCTTTTGTTTCTTTTTTTATCAAGAAAACAGGGTATGTAAGTCAGAATATTGATGTGAGCCATGCCTTCACTATAGATATAAATGATTTTTTCTTACTCCCTTCAAACTCATGTCCTATCTAGTAAAGGAAACTATAGCTATATACAGAAACTCCAAGTTTCAGTTTGCTAATGCCCCTGAAAACTTCATCAATTAGTCTCCATGTTAGTAGGATGATCTTACGTTACTAAACTTGAGCAGGAAGGGACTTTTCTTCAGAGGCAAGCAACCATAAAGAAATCAAGGCATCCAGTCCCAGTTAAAAGCCACCAAATTTTCCCAACTCCTTTACAATGTTAGGACAACTGCTTCAGAAGAGTCCTTTTACCTTCTAAAATATATGATGCTCAGCTCTATTTATATCAGTATTCTCTTTAAAGGCAAATAGTAATTTTTCTTTTCTAGTCTTTCCTTCTAGCAGAAAGATTATATTAGGCTGAATAAATCAAGGCGTTTTTTCCTTCTCTTGTGGAACAGCATATGTTTCCCTGTTCATTCCAGTCAACTTTTTCTGTTACACCTTGGAATCATCTTTCTCTCCTAAGAAAACAACGTGATCATCATTCCAAAAGAAATCTTCAACATTATCAGTGTTGCCTGTATGAATAATTTTTTAAGACACATTCTCAGACCACACCTTTTCTACAGCTGTGTTCACTGGTGATTCATAACTCTACTGTGATCAGCTGAGGCCCAGAATTTTTCCTTCCTCATTGTTTCCATTTGTATTTCTTCTAGATTATAATATGAACTGCTGCTTCACAATTTGAACAATTAATCCCACCTGTACAGACCATAATCCAGTTCTCTTCTGACGTTCTTAACCTCCTGCTTCTAGGAATCCCTTATTCATTGCTCATCAAGTGTCATTAGCTTGTGTTTATTTTCTGTGTCTGGGTCATTAAAAAAAAAATATTAGTCCTAAGAGTGGACTTAAGAGTCCTTGAAGGAATAACTGATTGTAGCTTTCCTTCACCTTTCAGCATAACCCTCTGTCTCTTCAGCCAGTGCCTTATCCACTTCACAGTCCTTGCTCTAATTCCCATCTCACCTGCCTTCACCAATAATTTCCCAAGTGGCACCAAATGTTGTACTGAAGGCCAGAAGGATTAGAACATTTCCCTTGTCTTCAACCACGCTATTAGACAAATCTGGGAAACAAGGGTTGAATTTAGATAAATTCCCAGTCAGAAATAGGCCCTGCACCAAAGGGACTATCAGGAAAGGAAACATTAATGTCAGGGAGAAAAAATGTAGACATCAGGATGCTTTTGGCCTTTGGACAAAATAGGTGCCATTTAGAATTTTTTGGAATGACTTTGAAAAGAAAGATTACAGTAAGAAGGTTGGCTCCTAAATGTTTGTGATTTTTTTCCAGGATGAGTGAAGAGGATTTTGAGGTGTAGAGAAATAAGCTGAGTAAGAAACTCCCCATGAACAGTCCTGGGTAATTGTGCTGCAGAGTCTGATGACAAGTGAGAGCCGAGTCACTTGAGTTTCAGGCAGCAACACTGGCCTTTTTTGATGCATGGATCACTAATAGTGATGAAGTAATTATCCATGTGTGTGACATGGTTATACTACTAAATTAAGCTAATTGAGGTGCCTCTCCTCTCCTTTGCTCCTCAGCTCTTGAGTCTTCCAAGTGTATCCAACAAATCTTCTGATAGAAGCACAGCCTCACAGACTGTGACACGGACACATACAGTATCAGCATGGTTGCATCCCAGATAACTCATACATGAAACTTAGCCACAGCTTTTTCCTTGCCACTGATTTATTCACACAAGTATTGGAGAAATTACCCTTGGTTTTCAGTGGGGACTCCTTGATCTCATATGTTTTATACTAAAAGTAATGTAAATTATCAGAACAAATTCTTACGCTTGTATATGCCATTGCTGAATGGATAAGTCGTCAAGTATGACATCAATTACTAACTACATCACAGGCTTTAAAACTGACTTTTGAAAAAAAAACCAAAAACCAAAATCAACCAAAAAATGTTTGAATTGACACTTTTGTTGCTTTACATTTCAGTCAACATTTTAAATGCAAAATAAAATTTAAATTTAAAATCTGAATTCTCTTTGAAAAGTAAGGGGTTATTTTTAAACCAGACTCGGTCCACTTCACACAAAAACTGACTTAGCCACATACTCAAGTTTAAAAAGAAATGTGGCTTGTTTTTATCCTCTAAGAGTGTTTTTTCTTTTCAAATAGTATGTTCAGAGGACTAATATTAAACTAAAGCCTTTCCTATTAGCCTGTGCAGAAAATAGAGCAGTGTAGGATATTATGATCTGCAAATAATGTGAATTCATGTATCCTGCATGCTACAAGTGGGAACTTCATTTAAGACCTGAGTAAATTGGCATGGCAGGGGCAGCAGGAAGACAACTCAAGGAAGGAATCCTAAGGATCAGCCCAGTAACACAGAGTGGCCCCAATCTTTTTTTCTGGCCTCAAGAGTGAAATAACAGACGTCAAGATCCTTTGTTGTAGTCTTGTTGTGGCCTGCCTATAGATTGGGATATTTGAATTTCATTTCCCTGCCTCCACTAAGAGTGTCTTTGAAAGCCTGATGACACTGGCTTTGTGTAGGTGAGGTGGATTTCCTCTATAGTTCGTGTTGGCACAGTAGCACTTGAAATGCAAAACACAAACATTTTCTTAACAGCGCTAAATGTCCTCATTATTCAAAGGCATGGAAGCAGGCCAGAAACTGTTCAGATTACCAGTGAACCATTCAACCTAGCTGTACAAAAGTAGGTATTATAACATTTGAGAAGGTACAGAGAAAAGTGATGACTCTGTTGACTGTAGGAACAAAGGCAGCGACAGTATAGATAGTTCATAGTGCTTAATCCCTATAATCTGAAAGGTGAGAAAGGATCAGGGGGACTGTATTAACCAAACTATATCTGATTTTAAGGTTATGGTTGCTGCTGAGAGATAATCAAGCACACATTTTAGAACAGTGTGATTTAGAACAGGAATAATTGTATATCTGTCATTGGAATTACTTATTTCAGAAAATAATAATGTATCAGATGCTGCCTAAACAAAAAATAGTGCAGAGGCAGGGAAGAGAGGGTCCTTCTGCATCATTCAAAAGACAACCACTATCATGTTAAATAAAATAACACTTTAAAAAAATGAGTCTCAATGGGCTGAAGAGCCTTTCTTCATTCCAACATTCCTGATGTTCTTTATAATGTGCTTTTTTTTAAACATTACGCCCTCAATTAACTCATAATTGCTGTCCGTGCCATATGAATTATGCAGCATTTGATGTAAATTCAGATTCCCTGGCACTGAACAAATCTAAGGGCATTTCAGAACTTGGTGTAATTACAAAAGTAATCCCTTTAGACCGAGAATGAAAATGAATATCATCTTTTTTCATCCTGGTTGGTTTGTATGGTACTCCTGTGCTAAAGTTCCCCTTGGGCTGCCATCAAAGTGTATGGGTTGGGTCTGGCTGAGATGGAATTCATTTTCTCCACTGCAGCACTTGCAGAGCTGTACTCCACTGGTGGCTAGAAAGGTGTTTCTAATTTTGGCCCCTGCTGAGCAAGGCTGGCACAGCGTCAGGGCTGTCTCTCCAAGAGTTACCCCTTACCAATAAGCTGGGAGTGGGCAGGATCTGGGGAGAAGACAAAGCCAGGAGAGCTGACCCAAGATGACAAAATGCAATAAAAGCTAGGAGAAAGAAGGAGGTGAGGAGCATTTTTTTTACATTTATTTTCCAGAGCAACCACTGTGCGTACTGAAACTCTACTTCCTGGAAAGGGGTTGTACATTGTCTGCTGATGGGAAATAGAGAATAAATCTTTTGTTTTCCTTTGCTTTGGCTGAGGGGGGGTGATAGAGAGGCTTGGTGTATGCCTGGCATCCAGCCAAGGTCAGCCCACCACAGTGCAATAGCAAGGAAGACCCTAAACTGGGGTAAATGAGCACAGGTCAGGAGAAATTAAGGCATCCAGTCCAGCTGACAGCAGTGATACCTATGGCTGTAATTTCTCCTTGGATTTATCCTTGGTGAGTTCTTCACTGAAACTCTGACTGAACTAGAGTCTGAGTGAAATGTATTACTGAAAAAAAAAAAAAAAAAGCAAAACCAGTCTTGCAATGCACTATGGTCTGAATTATTCAGCTGTTGAAAGATTCAATGTTTATCCAAAATAAGAGGAAGAGGGGCAGTAAATTGGTGCATTTAAATATATGGCAACTTGTAGAACTGTGGACAAAAGAGTAAGACAGGAGGCAAAGGGGAAAAACTGATGGATAGGAAGTTCCACCAGAATATGAGAAAAAACTTCGCTGTGTTAGTGACTGTGCACTGGAACTGATTGTACAGAGAGGGTGTGAAGTCAAAGTGTCTGGGTGAAACCCTCTACAATCTTCCAGGATGACCCCGTCTGAGCAGAGAGGTTGGGCCAAATGACGCATGGTACTCCTGACTTTCTCCTTCAATCTCTGTAATTCTATGAATATTTCTCTAGCTTGTTATGTTTGTTTCTGGCATCAGGCTTATAAGAGAATAAATAAAATATTCTAGGAGGGAGTCTGGATTCTAAGTGATTTCTAATGCTCTTGGAAACTAATAGACTCTCAACAAATATAAAAAATACAATAAGACTTATGTATATCAAAATTTTTCAGTGTACCTAGTAAAGAAAAATTACTAGCACAAAAAAAAATGACTTCTGAGACTTCTGCCTCTCTACATCTGCAGATAGCGGTGGGGTATGTTTCCAGGGTTGAGGAGATCCTAGAGAAGCAGTGACAAGAAATGCTTGGAGGAGCTGAAAAAGAAGGAATAGAAAGAGAAGACAAAAAGCAAGGATGGAAGACAAGCTATCATCACAGGTGGATTGCACACCAAATCAACAGTTCTTAAAGCTTACAGATTTTCAGTCTGAATTTTCGCCAGAATTTGGGCTAATGCAAAACTTTGCATTTAAACAAATTTGGCACTGAGCTTGACTAAACTCAACCTTGAGCTTTTATGATTAATTTTTCTTCAATACCAGGAGATATAAAATTGCAAGACAACACTGAAAAAAGTTTTGGGCAGAAAACCTCAAATACAGAGATGCCTAAAAAGTCAGGTGAATGGAAGTCTATTAAGAATCTCTCCAAATATGTTTTTCTATTAGATTAATTAAATAACACTACCAGTAAGATATGTAAGTACAATTCTTTTTTTAACTCCTCCAACCTGATTGTAGCTCAGATTCAGTGATACAATGACATGTTCATCTTCTTAATCTATTTAACAAAGATGTGCTGTAACCAGTACAATTATAATAAGGAATTTTTTAAATACATCAAGCACACCAATACAACTGATACAATTGTGATTTTCAGCAACGTTTTTATTGAGTTTGCTGCCCCTGATCCCTCTAAGAAACTTCTGAAGCTGCACAAGTAGGAGTGAAGACGGGCTATAAGTCATGAAGTCACATCCTGCAATTGACCCTGCTGTCAGGGATGTTTATGCAGCCCTTCTGATGGATTACCTGAGTTTATTATGATCTTTATTGCAAGGAATGTATGAAATAAAAAAGTGTGACTATTCCTCCTTTACAGAAGAAAGGTGAGAGTCAAGAAAGGCGATGTGATTTTCCTGAGATAATTTAAAAAAAAAAAAAAGTATGCAAAATCATGGGTACTTAATTCAGCACGGCCAAACTTAGGCTTCCTCCTCCACAACAGGAGATGAGTAAAATTCCGCTTCCAATTTTTAACTTGGCAATCATGTTAATTTGTCTTAGTGTGTGTGTGTGGGGTGGGGGGAACAATCCAGCTCCTTTATCAATATACTGTAAACACAGAACTTTTTGCTGAAATAAAGAGCTGAAGGATCAAACTGAACAGATACTACACAATAGTATAGTACAGTATAGTTCCATACAATATTGAAATAATTGCTACCACTATTCCTCACCTTTAGTATTTTTGGCTTCTGGTGGTATTTCCTGACTGTCATAAAGGGAATCATTAATATTATCCCTGCTTTGCTGCCTCTTTGTCTCCCCTTCCCCCTCCTTTTCTCTATATGGAGACAAGCGCCGTAGTCTCTACTGAAAACTGAAGTACAACCATCTAATTCTTAATCAGCCAGTAGAGAGTGGCTGATAAAGCAAAATGCCATGATGACTTCCACTTGAGAATGTAAAAAATTAGGTAAAATTGATCTTTCATGTACTCTTACCATTACCTTTCTTTCTGGATACTCAGAGTCCTACACCCACATTTTTAAAATCAAATGTCCTTCCTTTTTAACAAGTATTATTACAAATCTGAACTCAATTGATGGTTTGCTTTGACTTGAACAGGACAATAGTTAAATTATGTGCCCAAGGTCATACAGAAAGTCTGTATGAGGATGAGGAAGATTTTATTAGCTGTGTACATTAACATTTTTTCTCTCTGGCTATGACAGCTCTAAAATTTATTGTCATTTCCCTAGGCAGTGCCCTGTATTGCTAGCCTGAAATCATTTGAAGCAAAATTATTTGCTTTCAGAGTTTTTTTTTAAGTATCCTAAAAAGATTACGGAGTCTGACTTTATTTTCTGACACTTGGAAATAAAGTTGCCTTGCTACTGAAACAAAATTCAAAAGTAATTATGTTTCTGTCTAAATATTTGTCAGTAAAGCTTTTTATTCCGCCTCCCCTTCAAAGTCTGCTACATTCAAAATAGTTAGTCACACCACAGAGCACAGAAATTCCTTTCTGAACATTAGCCATCCAATCCAGCTTTTTTTAGAAGCCACCAAGAAAACGGTGACCCCTTCCACACACATATAATACAGACAGTCACTCATGCATTAACAGCCATAAACCCCCAAAGGTCGTTTCCATGACAACCCCAGGGTCCTTAATGACCCTGACAGTTCAATGATTTTGTTTTGTTTGAGAGTGAAGGAATAATAAGTCTTCTCCCATCACCCCCTACCCCCTCCGCTGCACTGATATGCTGTTCATTATCTGATCCCAGGCTCAGCCCTGGAGACAGAGCGGCAGCCAGCTCTGAAAGACAAGAGCCTTGCTGCAGACAAAGAGCATCGAAGGAGCTGAGCGTGCTCAGCATACTGCAGCAGCACCAGCCTCATTAATTCCATCACTAGCCCAATGAGTTTAAGCAAGTGCCAGGGGTATTACAATAGTTTGTAGCAATATGTTGCATAAGTGAGCCCCAAATCACTGTACAGTTATTTAGAAAGTACATTTTGCATACCACTAGCAGGACTGGTTCTGTTAATGATGTGTGCCAGAAACACAATAAGACATTGCAGCGAGTCTGCAGCAAGACCTATAATTTTAATGACATGATGAATAAGGCAATTAATGTACTTCAATCTATTTCCCATATGTATCATATTTAACTTCAGAGAACTAAAGAGATATCCAAGAGAAAGAAGTGTAATAATGCATCACTAAATGGGTAGGCTACTCCTAATTCTTTGAATGCATGTTTCTTAGTACTGCTCTGCAGCTGAACCTTCTATTCTCTAATTAGAAATCAGCTACAGGAATATGCAGACTTCCATTCCCAACACTATATAGCGTCTTCATTAAATGCTATAGAAGCTGGATCATTGATCCAATGTTGTTCCTTATGAAATTCCACTAAAAGCTGCTTCCATTGTTTACATGAAACTATATCCATTCATTTGATCCCAGCCCAGCATTACCTCGTCATGACTATGGCCTTACTAGTGCCATATTAAACCAGCTCTTTGGTGACCTATTTTATGGATGGATGAATCTAAATTGCCTTCCTTTTCCTTCACTTCATACATTAACTCTGCATTGAACATAAATAGTATAAATTACGGCTTCCAAAAGGTTTCTCTAAGAATCAATGGCCATTGGCCTTACAGCTTTCAGAGCCACTGCAAGTTGCAAATGTGTGGGGAGTTGACAGTTGTGTCTTCCTCTTCCTACTCACACAGAGACCTCAAGGTGGTATCCTGGGACTAAAACCCTCACTTACAGCTGAAAGGTCCCTGTCTTTACAGGTAGATATGCTACCGTTGGAGTAGTTTTGTACCTGTAACATAAGAGGTGGCACAACCTTTCTAATGAGAGTGAGAAGCCTTTAATGTGCTTTAGATCAAATTATAACAATTTTGCTGTATTCAACTTTAGTGTATAACATTCAATCCTTTGATCTAGAGAAGTGCTGAACTTCAGAGTGCTTTAGGAGTAATATGCTATGGCACAATCCCCTCGGGTATAAGCATCCTTAGAACACTGGCCCTATAATGCAGCCATCCAGAACTGTCCCTCACTCTTTAGTTCAATTCCCTGGAATTTATTAAAAATATCTATCTTTTAGACAAATGAATATTCCCAGATAAAATTTCTCCCTCAGTACTTGAACTCAATTATCAACTTGAATTTTTGTTGTTATTTGTACGTTAGATTCAGTCATTATTTGGGGAAAGTAAATCAGTATTCTCTGGGATGAAAAAAATCTAAATTTTTACTTTATTCTGAATAGTAGAATCTCATATGAATCAAACTACTTACAGAGGAAGTCAGAGATAGGACTGGAGCACAGGCACTAGACCCTTCTGCTCTTTCCTAGCATTCAATTTCCACTCCCTCAAATATAATGATACGCCTTTTAATCTTGCCTGCACTAGGTTTATTCCTCTTCACTGCAACCTAAAGCAAGGTCACTGGAAAGTCAGAAACAACACAGCAAGTCCAAGTTTCATGCAGGAAAGAGATTTAAAGAAAAAGTTTAGCATCTTGCTTCTACAGTTAATCGTTCTCAGCAGCATGTCTTGATTGTACACTACAAAGGTAATCCAAACTATCAGTTACGGCCACACTACAGCCAAATATGACATTTCCTCCTGCATGCCATCCCTGTTTCTCTCCGTGATGGCAGAGTTTCCCAAGTTCTGCAGAGCTTCCCCACAGAGTGCTGTACACGCCTTCCCAAGCAAGCCCTTTGCTCTCAGTTTCATTACCATGTTCTATGCATACCTCATGTTATGCAGAAGTAGTCTTGGTCTGATAGCAATTAAATGTGCCCAGAGGCCTGGATTCTCTCTTCGAGTGCACATGCAGCTCTCATTAATGTTAATGTTGGCTATGCACCTTATCACAAGGAGAAGCAGGGAGATCCATAAAAGTACCTAACCTGGGGAAAATCTGGCTGGGGAACAAAATGATATTGTGTGCATGCACATAGGATGTAGTTCTCCATTTCAATGTAGTTTTCATAAACAGTGGAAAGTCTTCAATCCCACAAGGCAAAGAAATTAAGCACCTAATGTGTCAGGATTCTTATGCAGCCTCCAAATATAATCACACTCTGTTTCTGCCCTGCTAACAGTACAACACAGCTATGAAAGACAGTGTGTAGTTCTGTAGAAATTTTGAGGTTTTTTATTATTTTTGTGACAACCAGAGACACTTAAAGAACCCAAATGGGATTAGGATCCTACTGAAGTATCTTAGAAAATATCCAATGTGTCTCTTTCCTAGTAAGTTTAGACATAAAACAGGTAAGACAGACAAAAGAAGTGGTTATCTCCATTTCACATGCTAGCAGAAGAGGCATAAAGATGAAGTTACTTTCCCAAGTTTACAGCAACAGGAAGCAAAAACAGACAGCAAATTTCCTGAAATCTATCCCTACTCTTTCACTACATCAACGTTTTTCCCCAAATCTGAAAGCTTTCTCTCCCATCTCATTCACTTCAACAGTTCACGAAACAAAAATTCATCCCACAGGATTTTTTGTGGGATTCCCTTTTTCTTACATTTCATCTTGTTAAAGGCACATAGCACATGGTAAAAGACAACACTTCAAATTCCTTTTCCAGCAAGGAACGAAAGACTCTCACAGGCTTTAGGAGAGATGCTCCACCTAGAAGTGAAAGATTGACCCAATATACAGAGTGTCCCCCCAACTTCTACTTGTTTATAACCCCAATACGCCAGAGACAATTTTAAAAGTTGTTATTCTACACAGTTATGTACTAAACTAGCATGATGCAGAAAGAAGAGAAGAAAAAATGTAGTTTAAATTGAATGAAGATATGGGATTAGGGAGCAGATCATCCTGATTTCCATCACATAGCATGTACACAGCAACCAGGGGATCAGGTCTAGCCAGCAAGAGCTCATAAAAGACAGGTCCCTCTTGATCAACCTGATCTCCTGTGACAAAATAATTCACTTTGTGGACACGAGAAAAGCTGTGAATGCTTTTTACCTGAACCTAAGGAGGCCTTTTTATACTTCTCCCACAGCTTTTTCCTGGAGAAACTGGCTTGGACAGATGCTCAGTTCCCTGGATAAAAAACTGCCTGTGTGGCAGGACCAGGAAAGTGGAGAGAATGGAGTTACATCCAGCTCATTGCTGGTCACCACTCTTGTTCCCCAAGGCTCAGTTCCAGTGCCAGTCCTGTTTAATATCTACATCTGTGATCTGGATGGGGGGATTGAGTTTGCAGACAACAGTGAGTTAGGTGGGAACATTGATCTGACTCTAAAATTACCAGAAAGGAGAGAGTACCGAGGTGAGTATTAGTGTCTTCTTCCATGCAACAAGTGACAGAGAGAAACCAGCCTCACATTGTGCTGGGGAGGCTTAGATTGGGTATTCTGAAAGGGTTGCCAGGAATTGGAACAGGCTGCCCAGGGACATGGTGGTGTCACCCTCCCCAGAGATATTTAAAACGTGTGTAGATGTGTCACTTAGAGACATGGTTTAGTGTGGACTTAGAAGGTTAGGTTTATAGCTGGACTTGAGGATCTGAAAGGTATTTCCCAACTCTAATGATTCTCTGAGGCATATCTGAATATTCATGAGGCAAGCCTTTCCCATGAGGACATTAGTAATGAGGGGAAAAACTTCAGCAATTCAGTGTCTGCACACCATGAGTCATCCTTTCCAACACCACAGCTGTTACGTATACTTTTGTTAATTTATTTTGAAAACTTAGAATTTCAAGTTTTCACATATATACTGACTTGTGAAATAAAATTGCCATGAAGTAAAGATTTTAATGACTAGAACAAGTCACTTCAACTGAGCTTCTATAAAGTGTGTCCTAAATGTCTGGGGTGATACGAAACGTACTTAGGATTGCAAAACATTTTAAGACAGCCATAAGGACAATGATTCAATGTAAGCATAAGTGTAAGGGAGTGTTAACTGAGCATAGGTAATTATTTACATTAATGCAGTAGCTCTCTTTGCATATATAAAATGAATATGTGTTGAAAGAGAAATTTCTTGAATTAGGATAATTTAAGAGCCATTTGAAACTCAGAAATATGCATTACCTTTTTTTTTCCCAATGGCATGCTCATAGCTATAATTTCCATGGCAATGAAAAGAAAGGCATCTGAAATGAAAGTGTTAAGAATAACAAGCTTTTTCCATTTCACTGTTAAGAGCAGGACAATAACTGCTAAAGTTCAGAAACAGCAGACCTGAAAAAACATTATTTTTATCACCTGCATTGCTAAAATGTAATCTGTGGCAATTTGCCCAGGCCTCCTAAGGTTGAATCAGAAGATACTACTGTTATTCCTCCCAGTACTTGTTGTTTGTGCTAGTCTGGGCACAGTTTGATGTCAAAAAACAGGTTTCTACTGCCAAGAGGACAGGTATTTAATGCTGGAATAAAATACACTGAACCACAGTAACCTCTAGCTTTGATGCTCTACTCCCTTATGTTGGAATTATCATGAAACTTGGACATACATTGTACTTTTTCTTTACCATCTAAAGTTGCTTTATATTAATTGTAGAATCATTAAGTTATAGATTATTTTTTTCAGGTTCTGCATGCAACTAATGACAAGCAAGTATTCTTTTTCCATACAATGAAATTATTCACAAACAAATCCTAGTGCTTGTGCACAGTACAAAAAGAAAGTACCAATGGAGGAATAATGTGCTGAGCAAAGGTAAAGCAGAAGGTGTTATGTGCTGTAAATTCCAGGGATCTGCTTTACCAAAGCCATCTTGGCATTCTGGAGGACAGGTTTTTAGAGGTTCTAGGTGTTGTTTTCAAAGCAAGCATATACATATCTGCTTTCTACAAAGATCAATAGCTGAATTGCATAAAAACCCCAGCTGAAGGCAAAGCATTCCCAAGGTGACACAGATAATTTAATAACCCGTTAGAATTTCCAGTTCTCATCTGTATAAAACAAATTGTTTTGAGACCTTTACTTTCTTCTGAGTCTGACACAATAAGATGTTGACCTGCTCTCTTAAACCAGTTTATGGAAAGCATAAGACCTCACCTAAAAAGCACGGAAGTTACGCACATGCAAGGGATCATGCTTGGTACAGACATCTCACCCTAAGCAACCCTTCCTAAGCATCACCACCCTTGAGTGTACACTGCACCAGCTATGAGTAACACATTACAGATACAGCTGCACTGGCACCCACAGACCAACCAGGACACAGGGACCCAGCTCTGGCTTTGCTCTGTCAAAACAGAGCAGAATCACTAATAAGGGTTTTGCGATTGGTTTCAGCAAGAACAGTTTCTCACTGTGTGAACACTTATAAGTATTTCTGATCCAGCTATCTGTGGCTACCTTACTGATTCATCCCCAGAGAAGTCATTTAGATTTTCATCTTTCTACATCAGGCAAGGAAAACTGTATATTTTATGCATTTATTTTCTTTCCATTTTCTAGCTGATATCTTATTTGGGCTGCTTCTTTTGAGAGCAATAATGATAACCCTACATGTCAATAAATATTAGTAAGTAACAAAATACCAAGAGGTGAGTTCTAAAAAAGAAAAAGTTTTAAAAAGTAATTGCTTTCAGTTTTTGAGCTTTATGTGACAGAAAATTTTGAGAACTTGCAGCACAGAATTAATTTGAACACAAGAAACCCTTCCTTCATTTTGCAAGCAGTTGTAAGACAGCACTCATGGCAGCACAACACTGGAAATTAAGAGGCAGATAGCAAGCTGAAAGAGCACTAACAAATCTGACTTAGATGCAGAATTTTCTGTATTGAATTTTTTTTAAATTTTCTTCTCACCCTGGTGCCCCACAGCACAACTGAATATTTCGTCTCTTATTTTATTTCTTGAACAGGTGTACTAAAATATCTCATATTTTAAAACAGTGCATTCAGGTTTTCAGATAATATGATCAATGTTTTTAGATTTTTTTTCATAAAATGCATAAAAACATACTTTCTAGTGCAGAAGAGTCTGTGCCAGCATTTATTTCCATATCTATTCATTTATATGTTCCCATAGGAACATTAATTTCTGTAGAAAACATTTTGGTTAAAAGAGTCTCAGATTAGTCACCTATTCTGGCATACCAGGACTAAATTTACTGTTTCCATTAGCTGTGAACACTGCAGAGTCCTGTTACCAATTGCCATCCTGAGCGTGTTTTGTAAGCAAGGCCACGCTACACTTGTGGACCAAATGGTGTATGCCAAATGATTATGCAGGCCTTGAGGCACTCTGAGTGTATAAACATTTACACTACAACAGATCTTTGGCCAAGTGGCCAAGTAATTGATTACAGGGCTATGAATGTCACTGGATTTTATTTATAAAAATCCCACGACATTAGCTCTACTTCATGCAGAATTAGTACTGGCAGTTTTTAAAAGCAGGATACTCTTAGGTGAATTCAGAAGCAAGTAGTCCTTGCAGAAAATCGTGGAGAACAAATAGGAGCAGGTCTCACCCTGGCTACCACTTCTTCTGAGTTCAGAATATCTGACAATTAGGCAAATGCATTATAATGGTTCCCTTGTTGTTGTTGTTGTTGTTGTTTTGTTACAATATAAGTGAACATGAGGAGGTCTTTCCTATTAGAATGTTATATAAAAACCACAACAACACTGACCTATGTTAAAAAAAAAACAACAACCAACCCAAAAGAGAAAATAATAAAATGCATCAGAAATATATTTTAAAATAAAATCAGTTGAATTCTAGCTTTAAATACAGACATTGAATAGAAAATGTCAAATGCTGGACAAGAGACAAAATATTACAGGACATATTTTTTTCAGTTTTAATTACTCTTCCCAACAAATCTTAATTATTTTGAAAGGTAAGGAAAAATTCTGTGGGAAATCAGGAGATATAGTGATAGTCAGCTGTATAACACTGAAAGACAGAGACACCATTTTTATCTTTAGAGGTGGCATTCTTAGACACACATATGATAATGAGGAGCCATGCAGAAGCATATTGGCCTTTAGTTTTAACATCCGCAAAACATAAAGCCTCCGACCCATAAAATCATATGGACAGTTAACTTTGCACACTGTGTTAAGCCTCTTGACAGAGCATCTCATTCAAAAATGCACATAAGAGCACATTGAAGTGTGCTTCTCTGAAGCTGAATCTGCTGTCCTGGTTTCTCCTCAGTTTAAATACTTTTTTCCCCTTTACTTTGGCTACTTAACTAGAAGAAAAGAATGAGTGCGTGCAGCCAAATTTGATTCCCTGCATCAGACACAAAGGATAAACTCACCTCAAGTGACTGATAAACAAAAGCAAGCTGTAGGTTAGAGACAATGTTTTTAACCATTCCCCTTGTCTGTAAAATGACTATCTAAGAGCTATGCCTTTGCAGGGCTGATGAAGAATGTACTGCATCCACAGCATTTGTCACAAATCTCCTTGTATGTTGCTCTCAGAAGTACCAACACATGCACTCTAAATGTGGTTTACAAACACTGTTCCCCACATGCTAGGTGATTACAGGTTCTCTTCCTAATTTACTCAAATTTCTGCATTATTGGTGTAGTTTCCTTTCAAGCATCACCTCTGGCAGAGATAAACAATTCTGTGAGCAAGTGTAGGCAACTGAGCATCATGATGTGAGCATCACCACATCCACAATGACAGCAATGGGACAGGAAGCCCATTCCAGAGCTCTGAGTTCACCATGTGACACTATGGCTGTCTCCAAGCCCCATACAGTCATAATAAAAAAATGATGCATTGTTCAGAGTAAGTAAACAGCATGCAAACCTGGACTTGTACAGCTCTTGCTGTGTTTGTAAATGGTTTCTAGATGGAGAGGGTGAAAAACTGATCAGGTAACAATTCTGTGTCTCAGTTTCGATTGTTCCTTTAAACTTCCGAGCAAAACCATCCAAGAAGGAAGAAGTTCTGGCTCTAAGATATAAAACTGTTGCAATCTGAAATGCAACACATGCATTGAACTTCTCTGTGATATAATAGAAAATAGAAAGATATGTGGTATGTAATATTTACATTAGAATAGCACCCAGAATTAAACACTGTTCAAGTACTCTGTGACTGTTGGGAGCAATGCCAAGCTGCTTCCTGGCAAGTCAAGAGACCCAAGGAATACAAAGGTGGTTTGGGGTTTGCTTTGTTTCCTTTGAAGTCCTGCCCTGCACAAAGGTTAGTCAGACTACAGTGAAGGTCTTAGAACAGATAATATGTTTTTCTTGTGCAGGATCTGTAATTGGAAAGCATTTTGAGCAGCAGGAGGGTAACCATGAAGTTCTGAGAGAAAAGTAGTGCATTTCCTCTGTCACAAACAAGAAACAAATCACTTTTAGTAGTAAGAAGCCAGCAGCAGCATCTATAGAACACACATGGAACAGAGCTGCCACTGTTAAAAATGAAAAAGACTTATTGATCTGCTAGTCCAGCTACCTACAAATTTAAGACTGTACTCTACAGGATGTCTGCTATTGCTTATTTTCTAGACTGGTTTCAGAAGACCACATATTGGTGATCCCACCACTTTCATGTTAGGTTTTAATCCAATTTTCACATAACTCCCTGTCAAGATGAGCCAAAGAGGGTGAGATTGTTTGTTATCCAGACTTTTTTTGAGTTCCTTAGACTGTATCTGGATGTCCCTCTAAATAATTTTTTTGTGTTTACCTACCTAGATAAAGTTTCCTTTTCATCTTTCTTTACCCAGATTTGATATTGCATCAGGAGCCAGCAGTCCTCTGAGTGCTCATTCTGGTCAAATGACCATCACTGATATTTTTCTGGTTGCCTTTTGCAGCTTGTTAATTTCTTTCTTTCCAAGCTCTGTGGGCAGCATAATTTTAGCAATGATCTGTCCAGGATGACAAGCACAGCAAATAAGAGTAAGCCAAGAGTGTAAGGACCTAATTAATAAACTAGTAGAAGCATGTAAATGCAGAGTGTCAGAGCTTAAAATGAAAACAGGGACAAACATGTTGGTTTCTTGGAACCTTTGTAATTGTTTCATGTCAAAAGTGCCCAAGGCTAACCAGCCTTTAGTGGATTGATAAAGGACCAATGTGTCGGGTCTTATTTAGTGGAAGAACCCAATTAATTATTATACAGAATTAGATGCCATTTAGCATTGCTTATATTACTGATGACTCGCTAATTTGGCTGGCTCTGATGTAATTACAATTAATTTACGTTCTTAATCCTAATGCTCTAACCTGGCTTTGATTTAATCAGGCAATGTGGAGGTATCACAATCAAAGCAGCATTGAGGAGCTCACTGCTAAAAAGAGATAATTACACCTTACAAAACATATCCTTCCTACCACTCACACGTCTTGAAATACTGAATCAGAACTGTGAAATTCTCCGTCAGAAAATCTCCAATGGCAAAGTTCAGAGAAGATCTGAGACCATTACCCAAAATTCTTCTTCTCCTTCTCTCAGAACATGTAAGAACAGGTCTGGTTATTTAACTGCAATCTACAGATCTTTGGATAAGCCCAAAGAAAAGCAAATCTTCATGCCATGCCATCAAGACACACAAGGTGACAGCCAGTAAAGCTGAACTGCCTGTAACATCTGGAAGAACACATTAGTGCAAATAAATATAACAGCAACCCAGAGCTCAGCTTCAGCTTGCATGGATGAGAAGTCAAAGCAAGAGAAACTAACAATCCCTTTCTCCTGGGGATGCTGGTCTTCTGCACCCATTATGCATCTCTAAATGTCAGCTCCCCTTGACCCTTCCACACTGTCACTGCTTAGAGAGAGCTGTGCCCTCTATCTTATCCCAGAAAGCATAGGATTTCTTTATAAGGAGTCCTAAAGGTGGGGAGAAACAAACAGGTCTCTCTGAGCCATTCCCGCAGATGTTAGAGAGGGCCCTTGCTGTTGGTTTGTCCTCTGGTGCCAGGGAGAAAAGCAGTTTTGGGGAATCAGTCTTCAGATGCTTTCTAAGAAACTAGATGTAAGGCAAGCCTGGACCTACAGAATTTTGCTGTGGATTTTCTTACTTTGCTTCCTGATTTCCCCTTGGGCTGTACGTCTGTCCCCATACCCTAACAATACAATGTGGCTTCTGCCTTATTTTCTCCTTTTAAACTTCTGTTTTAATGGGTCTAAGAAATTTAATTTCCTGATTGTTATATGTCTACAAAGCTAAACTATTAATCCATAAGTCATTAAATTAATTTTATTAATTCTTAAAGAAATATTTTAGCTACTTATTCATTCTTTAGCGTATAACTGAAATGTGCTCCACTATGAAAAGCTTCTTTGCTGATGCAGAATTGAAAAGCACAGAAAGTCTCTCTCTGTTCCCTGTCTTGGAGGCCAGCCTGACAAAAAAGACTTCAGCTGAAAAAAGACTGCCATAGTAGAATGCACACGGGGGCAATGCAAATCTGCTTATTCTTTTGCAAACAGCACATCTTCTTTCAGCCCAGAATAGTACATGTTAGTGAGGTTATCATAACACTGGAAGTTAAGACAGTTCACAGGCTGGAATGCAAGAAACTGTTCAGTGTGGGGAAATTAATTTCAGTTATCCTGGTTATGTTGCTTTGCAGTCATTAAACTGCTCTTTTTTCTTATAACCTTGCTGCTGTGTGGTACTTTAGTTCAGTTCCAAAAAACACTGAGCTTTGGCTGATGGCAGCCAAAGGAACTGCTGCACCTTACTGTCTTGTGTTTTGTTAACTAAAAGCAGGATATTTTTATGAGAAAGAACATTAGCTTCCACTTTTGCTTGCTTGCTATTATACCTTCTAACGACATGCAAGATGAAAGATTAGCTTTACAGGACCTGCAACTTCCCATCTCTCCTTTTAGCAGTTCATAGCAAACAACCTGTGCCCAGAGGTAATGGGAAGAGAGCATCACTCACCCCTCATTTCCTCTCCCCTTGTCTTGTTCATATCACTGTATTCAGGCTCCTGCACACTCAAGTCATCCCAGCTCAGTACAGCACTTAATTGTATCAAATATATGCTTAAGTGCCACTGAAGTCCCTGAGAGTTAAGCATACATTTGTATGCTTTGTTGCAAAGCAGACTGTCAGAGACCCGCCTGTGTGCTCTTCATGGACAGATTGGCTCCAAATTGTTGCAAGCACTTTCATTAGTCAGTCTCTAAGACAAGCCTGCTTTTATCAAGTTGTCAGATTTTACACAGAGGGGAAAGAAGAGAGGGTAGTTTTGAGAGGGAAGGAGAGCTGTTCCTTCCCTGTGCATGCAAACATCTCCCCAACAGCTGACAGAACTGCAGATGTGTTGTTTTGAGATGCCTGCTCTCTCTACAGCAGGCATGCTCCAGAGGAGATAATGGCTGCCATCCCACCGAGAGTGCTGTTATATGATCCTCTTTCAGTTATTTGAAATATGGACTTCACTCAGAGGATTCTAGGAATAGCTGCTCCAGCTGTTCTGGAGAGATAGAAAGCTGTCACAGGAGACATTGTTAGACTCTGCTAAAATCAGCGGCTGCACTAAAGATCTCACATAAACTCCTTAATGGTTTGTACCATTCAGTCAGGAGTCAAGGAGAAGTGAAATGTGGTCTGTGACTACAAGGCAGTTTATATTCCATGCATCAAGGCTATGCTTGGATTTGGCAGACAGAAAAGGAAAGACGCTAAACGAATCCTTTTATCAAGTGTCTGAGCAGTTACTTGATCTAAGAGGTTTGTATACCTGCAACCAGCAATGTAAATGTCTGAGACAAATTACATGGCAGCAGTAGTGTTACAGTGAAGGATGAAAGTGCACACAGAAAGGCAAACAAGCAAAGCATTACAACAGCCACTTAATGGCAAACACATTTATTAACATCAAGCGCGATGTTTGTAGGTTTTCCCTGCCACAACCAGCTGCAGATGCCAGCTACTTAAAAAGATGAAACAGTGCAGTGAATAAAATTGAGAGATTTTTTTTTTCCCCAATGTAGCCTGCCTGCATTCTTGGCAGAGAAAGCAGGCTCCTAGCTCTGCCTTCGAATGAACAAAAGGCATGCTGGCACTCAGCGAGCAACTTGATTTCACAAGGCCTCCTGGGAAGGCTGTACGGGAGCATGGCTCTGTGTCTGGCAGCTGCATCCTTGAATAAAAAGAGGAGGAGGAAAAGGGCAGGAAGGAAAGAGCACACAAGGTCTCCATACCACACATGAGAAGCTTTTACACACAATCAGACATCCTTGCCCCAAAGTATTCAATAAAAGAAGTGTTCAAGGTGAACCACTATACTTACTGCACACCACAGCAGCACATTTCACAGGCTACTGTTCTTTTATTAGAAACATTTCTCAAAGGTTTTATTGCTACTCATAGATTGTAAGGGTTTGGGTTTCTTAAGTATATGAAATACAGTGAAGTAGAAGAGCTAAATAAAAATTTGAAAATTTGAGATACTTTATAAAGCAAAATGACATTCTTTCCTTTTACTTTTTGCTTTTACTCAAGAGAAATAAGTAGTCAAAGTGCAAGTGGGAAACTCCTATTGCAGCAGAGTACATGAGCTACAAAATTAATGCATGACTCAGTGGAAATTCAGACAGAGAGACTCATATTAGTACTGGATTATATCTGAAACATAAGAGTGTGAGACAAACCTGCCATATATATGATACTGATTCTCATCAAGACCTTAATCTGGGTAAGCAAGGTACAAGTAAAGGATTGCTCACTTCAGAACCTTAAAAATATTATCAAGTTCCATATAGTAAGGACACTTTTCTTAAAAGGCAGAGTTGAGGTTCCTCTGTGTTTCAAAGTCCTAGAAAACTTCTAGACAAACTGGAAAAAGAGGAGGGCAAAATTAGTATTACCACAATAATACTGGTGTCTCAGCACCTTTCCAGGATTGGTCTTTTCATTTAACTCCAGTGTATTTAGACTCATGCAGAGAATTAAATTAATCATTATGCAATAGAAATCAGGACAAGTTTCCTTAAGGGCATATTGACATTTTATCTCTCTTGTTCATTGACACAGATGTAAACAGGAGCTGCAAAAGAGTGAGAATCTCTTCTCTTGCCTATTTCACATTCGTAAATCAAAGTAAGGCTTAATCTAATACTCTTGTTCTTTCAGCTGGAAAGAATGAGGGAGGGCATGCACTCCCTGAAAATAAACTTCTGGCAGTGAGGCCAAAGAAGAAGTAGTGTTGAGTTCTTTAAGGAAGATGGTTATTCTAATAAAAACAACCATCTGGTTATCTGAAACCAGTGTCAGAGAATGTTAATTTTAACTCAGCTGTACCTGGTGGATCAGAATAATTCTTCCTCCTACTCTGAAGATTTTTTTTTTAATCATAAGTAATTCTACTGACTGCAGAAGTCACAAGCAAGATTGTTGTGGTTGTAAATTTTAGACAATAGAGCCTTTAAAGAAAAAACCCTAAGCAAACAAACCAAAAACCACACAACCCAACCAACCTTCATCATGACCTGTTACTTGTATGCCAAATTCTTGCTAATGAGGAAGTGTTTTCTGTGTCAAAAGTTGCTCCTATATTGCACATGTTTCTGAAAGTTTGTGAAAATTATGTACTTCAAACAAAACTGTGCTGGATAGCCCACAATGGTCACCTCATTTCTTTTGGCTGATCACCTTGGGCTAGTAATTTAAGTAGCTTACTCTCAGCAGAATCAAGTAATCCTCTCTGATCATCCACTTTACATCTTAGCAGTGTTTCCTTATTCACCTTTAGCCCAGTTGATCTGAATAGTGGGGAACTTAATTCTCTTAACCTCTTCTAATGTTGTTTCCCTGAGTTTGCATACAGCATCTTACTGCAGCACCTTACTCCAGCTTGTGTCACTAGTGGCCCACTGTTCCATCCCTCTTGGCAAGCCATGCACAGCGCACTGCAGCTCTGGAGCCAGGCTACTTCTCACAGACAAACTGAACAACCACCTTTTATAACAGACACAGGATCCACAGCAATTGGCATATTTATTTCTAATCAACTTTTAAAATGGCATCATTCAGCTGTGCTTAACCACATTACTTAATTTGCAGTCTGTTTTGCTATCGATTTCTTATATCCACTACAGATATAGGACATCACTCAATACAGCATTTTCTTTACCTAACACATTTATCTGCCAGCCAAAAAGCTGCAAAATTTAGTAAATATATTTGTAAATTTAGGATTACTGCTCTCTTATAAATGAGTTGATAAGGCCACTTACTGAAAACAGGCATAATTATACACACAGTATTTAAAAAAAAATCTTTGAAATAAAAAGTACTAGAAAAATTAGCTTTTGTTTAAAAAAAAAAAGAAAAATCCAAAACAAACCAACATCTTTTTCCTTAAAGAAGACCCTAGCTCTATGTCCCAATTCCTCTTATTTTCTATGCAGACCAGAGGATTTTTAGAGTTCATTGTTTTGTGTAAAGGATGGTAATCCTTGATGACTTATGAACAAAATAAAGGAAGAGCATCTGGAAAGCTGAGGAAGTGGGAAATACTATATTTCCACTTAATTATTAGTTATAGAACAGAAAGTATTATGGATTTCTCCAGTGAGGAAAGAAGAAACCAGAAAGAACATAGAATGCTTTTAGATATTTATCAGCTGAAACCCTGATAAAAGCGTGAAAAGAGGTTGCTGTGAAACATTTCTACTCTTTTCAGTGTTTTTGAAGTGGACCTCACACGTGGTACACAGGGTTTTCAGCTCCATCAATTCCCAACATCTGATATTAAGCAGTTACATGGGAACCTCATTTTACACTGAAATCTGAGCACATTTCTATCTCTCTTTGCAAGGAGGGACATCAAGAATGTGGCTTGACTATTCAAACTGGAGAGCTCAAATAGCAAAATCAAATTTAAAAAAACCCAAACTCACTTAATGGTAACAGTCTTGTAAAGATATTCCAAAAAGTTCGCACAAATTTTGGTACACAGGTGTCTTCATATTTGAATGCCTGTTTTTCTCAAAATTGAACTTTCTAAAGTAAGTTCTAGAAAAATAATTCTTACTTATACTGCAACAATAATGAGTGCTTCTTGCTTTAAAATAAAATTATCATGTTCCTAAAAGTAGCTTAGTTTAATGAATTTAAATTGTTTGTGAACTCATTACCCACAAGTCATTGAGAACTCAAGGACTGGTTAAAAAAAAGCCCCTATACATTTGGTAGAAAATAGGCACATTCATAAGTAAGTATTTAAATAGTCATTTAGCATGTGCTTTCTTCCCATTCTGACTGTAGTGTACAGTGCATGTTTCCATATTCCCACTTTAGACAAGTAGAAATTTTTAATCTGAATAAAAATAGAGATTCCAAATCAAAACAGGTCATTACCAAACTCTACATATCATCAAAATTAATGTAAACACCCTTTGGTTAAGAAAAATGTGATATGACTTATTAACCTCTTCAAAGAAACACAACACAAATTTCATAGGAGCTGCTTGCTCACATCGCTGAAAAGAAGAGCTAAGCAAACAAAACCTTTGCCTATAGGGACTAAGCTGTAGTTAAATATGTTTGGTTTAGAATTCACTTCTGTGCGAACTTCAGCCAAATTGTTCAGTTTAAAGGGAATGATGGCTGTGAATGAAGTTAATATTTTCACAAAAGATGAAATTTGAAAGAGCCAATGTGGAAACCTGCTCTTATGAACAACTATATTCAATCAGGGGATTGTGTGTGCAGTCAATACAATTCAAATTGCAAATATAAACAATGAATAGCAAGCACTCAAAGAACCACTGACAGAAAACATGTTGTCAGCAGTTCACTGCCTGAAATATCTTAACAACAAACATTTGCTGAGGAATTGCAATCAACAAATTTGTTGAAACACATCCAGTTGACAGACAATTTATCAACAGGAAAAAGAAAGATAAATGTCTGAAAAATCTTTGTAGTTCTTTCATTAATATTTGTGGTCCAACAACACAGATTTGGAATTCGGAAAATTACCACTGGCCCTCCTGCATCTGCTGTGATAATGCTACTCCTAATGCTATTTATGCCATAGTTACAAGTAACACCCATACAGGTAAATAGCCTGAGTCTTCAGAAAAGACTTTGTACTCTAAGATTATCACAGACAACACTTGCTTTATTTGCTTATTCTCAAACTGTGTATGTACTTTAAAAAGAGTAATAGGGTCGGGTGAAACACTGGAGAAGGGGACTGCTCTTTTCCTGGAAAAGAACAGTGTGCTTGAAAAGCTAAAACAGCCTGTGGGAGGTGGCACAGAAAAAAGCACAGGATCATTACAAAGCAGAGGGATCCTGATGCTCACATGCAGAATCAGAGAGTTTGCTGCAAGTCCCAAGGAACAGATAGTGATGCATCAGAAGACAGCAATTGCAGGGTAATTGCAATGTGTGTTGCCTTTCAGAAACTCACCATGGTGTATCTACAGAAGCCTTTTAATACCTCAAAAGTGCACTTTTTAAAAGCAAATTTCTCAATTTTTCACTATTTCCTACTCTTTCATACATCAGAAAACTCTTCTGGAACAAAAAATCTGGATTCTTTCTGAGTGAAATTACACTAAAAATAGTTTTACAGGAGCAAACCTTGTGTGCTTTGGGCACATCTAATCTAATGGGCATTCAGTCCTGAAAGGTACGGGGCAGATGTCACTGTCTCATCATCAAATATTTCGCTCTATAAAAACATGCCTGTTGCCCTACAGTACCTGTTAACATGGATGTATCTTGAGGGGATGGAAACCAAGCCAGGAAGTCAAGTCACATATACCCAGTCTTGATGAGATTACTATATACACCCTGTATTCTGTCTCACATGCCCATTTCAATGTTTTCTTGGTGTCAAGTAACCCCTTTTCAAGTATCATAAAATTTGGGCTTTTTTGAATTCACAAGCCTTTTGTGTTCTGACAAAACAAAAATGTATAGTCAGATTTCAAGGTTTACTTGACCACCATTTGGTCATCTGAATATCATTCTTTGAATGCACTTGCAATTTAGAAAGCAATTGCGACTGAAAATAATGTCCCACACAAACATTGGTAATAACAATGTTAATATTTCCTATTGACTGGAAAATGAGAAACATAATTCCCCATATGTAAAAAGGCAAATAAGCAAGACCCAGGGAAGTACAGAACACTCAGTCTCACCTCAGCCCCTGGAAAAATCGTGGTGCATGTCATAGTTTCCACTTGGAAATTGTGCTAAGGCATATGTAAATTAAGGAGGTCATTGATGAAAGTCAGCATGGCTTCACTAAGAGGAAATTGTGCCCGACAAATTTGGCCTTTTATGACTGGGTTACAGTCATGGTGGATGGTAAAAAAGTGACTGATATGTAGCTGGAGTTGTGCAAGGTATTTGGCAGTACACTACATGACATCCTACATTGGAGAGACATGGATTTGATGGATGGACTACTCAAGAGATAAGGAATTGGCTAGATGGTCACACCCAGACTGAGGAAGCTTGAGTACAACACCAGGCAGAGTGCTGCAGCTGGCACACATAAGGGATGGAATACCTTCCAGAGGGACCCTGGCTGAAGAAATGGGCCCATGCAAACATCATGAATTCAATGAGCCTAAGTGCAAGGTCCTGCACCTGAGTTGGAGAGATTCTTAGCACAGGCTCAGTGGAAGAAGCCTGGCTGAGGAAGACTTGGAGTACTGGTGGATGAGAGGCTGGAGATGACCTGGCAGTTTTCACCTGCAGCCCAGAAAGCCAGTCATATCCTGGGCTGCATCAAAAGCTGTGTGGCCAACATGGAGAGGGAAGGGTTCCCCTCCTCTACTCCACTCATGAGATCCTACCTGGAGCACTGCACCAGCTCTGGGGTTTCCAACATAAGAAGCACACAGACCTGTTGAAGTGAGTCCTGAGGAGGTGACAAAGGCGGTTGCAGCATCTCTCCTATGAAGACGGACTGAGAGGGTTTAGGCTACTCAGATCTGGAAAGAGAAGATTCCAGGAAGATCTTATAGCAGCCTTCTAGTACTAAAGGGGGCCTACAGGAAGACTGAAGAGGAACTTCTGAGAAGGCCATGTAGTGACAGGACAAGGGGGAACGCCTTTAAACTGGCAAAAGATATGTTTAGATTAGATATTGTGAAGAAAATCTCCATCATGAGGGTGGTGAGGCATCGGAACAGGTTTCCCAGAGAAGTCACAGATGCCCCATCCCCAGAAGTGTTCAAGGGCAGGTTGGAAGATGAACCTGCCCATAGCATAGTTGGAAATAGATGGCTGTGAAGGTCCCTTGTGACCCAGACCATTCCACAATAATTGCTATTGGAGCAGCATTCTAGCTCTTTTGTCATGCTACGGCTGGTGTTTGTGCTTGCACCTATCTATTTGCAGATGCAGTCCTGGTCATAAGCATACACTCTGACAAGCAGGTGACAAGCAGGCTTATTTGGTCCATCATTTCGAAGGTATTCCCAGCATTAAGCCATGCAGAATATGCTGCATGCCAAAGGGAAATAATAAAAGGGGATTAAGATATTTTTTACATATTAATGTATAAACTAAATTCCCATAGACTTAATTCATTGCAGTACTCAGAAGTGGTATTTTTTTTACTTCCAAAATAGAGAATATTTATGTAGAAGAGAGTAGGTATGCTTGGGAACAAGCAACGAGAATAAATAAAACTAAAGAAATCAGAGAAGACTTGGCATAAATAAGCCAATTACATAGCCTCTTGAACTGAAATCTTTAATAATGCATAAAGTAAAACACAGACACGCAGCAGAGCTAATACTTGCAAATGAGCAGGTCTACGATGCAGAAACATTTTCCCAGAGTGAGGCTAACAGAAAGAATACAGTATCTAAAAAGATCTCTCCAAAATCCATCCCAAACCAAATCATGAACTGAAAAAAAAAATTAATAAGATAAAAATATATAAAGAAGAAAATCTATTCAAATTGCATTTAGAAAAATTTCGACTGAAAAGAAGTTGAAGTCTAGTGGAGACCAATATATCATGATAAACCTTCTGTACATAAATTATCATATTTCCTCACAAACCCCTTTGTCAATTTAAGATCTTTGCAGCCCATTCTCTCTATTTTAATACAGCTAATTTCATTCAGTCACTAGGTATGCACATGGTTAGTTCAGCTCACAAGTGTTCCTGAGGACAGCTCCCCTGTTTCACATTTCCTCCTAAATCTCAGTTGCCATAAGATGCTGAAACGAAAGCCCTGAGCACTAAAAGTCACTCTACAATTGCAGGAAAGCTGAAATGGTGTAAATTCCTTCACAGTAATACAGAAACGAAATTGAGTAGAAGACTGCAGTTAGATGGCAAAGAGCAGCTAGAACTCTCTCTCAGTTCCACCTGAGTGCTCCTCCTAAGGCTGCAGAGAGGTGCAGACATTCCAAGTGCCTTGCATGTGGACAGGCACGGAGATGCTGCAAGGACACATCAGTCCTTGGGAGCTGCTTTGCACAGCACAGTGCAGGGAGACCTCCTCACACACTGGTACCCTCCTAAATTCATTCACATGCTTGCTGAGAACTGTGACTCACAAAATAAAATACAGAAACTGAATTATGCCAAGATTTCTGGGGAGTCAGTGAATATGTTTTCTTATCTCATATTGCTTGACTGCTACAGTGATATGAACACGGGAAGAAAGATGAAAAAGTTGATACCCTTTGTATGGTGCCAGTTCTGTGACCATCTTCCCTGGCCATGGTTGAGCTTATTGGCAATATTTAAAATTTATTACATAGAATTTCTTGTCTCACAAAATGTTTTACAATTAAACTTGTGTTTATAATACATACCATAAATGAGTATTTTTAAAATACTAGTTAATATGTTTGGACATAAAATTTAGTTCCATCAAACCCAAATCCCACTCAAATACTTTGATTTTTTCCCATGTAATGATAAAACACGCAATGTTAGATAAAAATTAACTTTGGATCTATTGAAATGAGTATTTCATTAATTTGAACTTATTTAACCATGGTTTCAAGTATTCCAAACTTTTTAAAGACTTTAAAAAATTCCTCCAACATTTTAGAATGAAAATTTGAACTTGACTTACATTTTCTCATTTTTTTTCCACATGAACCTATATTTGGTCAGAAAATGTGCCAAGCTTTAAGCAGAACATTATATATTCCATTACATCAAGGGGTAATTATTTTGTGACTAGTTTAATATCTCACTTCAGGTCACACATGCAAAAGCTGTAGTCATTTTACATATTTTACCTTTTGGTTTATTCATGAATAAGGAAGTAGGATATTATAGGACCTGACCTGTTGGTCAAACTTCCAATGGCAATTTCAAGCAATTATGGCAAGGTGAAATGTCACTGTGCACTGAACCCCTCCTTGTTACTCCATCTGCAGATTGGGCAGAAACCATCTTTGCTTTATAATGTTTTATAGAATTCCCACCTTATTCCCACCTGAAAGAATTCCCACCTTAATCAAGAAAAAAAAAGTTGTAAAAAAAATAGAATTCTCTCTAGATTTTCACTGTTTGAAGAAGATTCAAAAAATTATGCTATGCTTCCTAGATGTATTTACATCCCATAATTTTTGTCATATGACTCATTTTAACCTGATGCTTGTATGCCAACAATACAGGACAGATTATTGTTTTAAAATATGCACCATACTGCTTATTTAACGATATAAACTCTGGTAAAGTTTTGGCTAATCTGAAAAATATCATTGATGCTGTCTGACATCACCAATTTCAATCTGCAAGTTTTACAAAAACTGAGCCAGATAGGTTACACATTACCAGTCTTGAAGTCATGCACAGATTTTTCAAGTTTATTTTAATCTTTACACTATAAACCGATAGGAATGTAAAAATTCACTATCCTTATTTTTTAATATTGATTATTATCTAATAATTATCAATTATTTGTTTCTATTTGTAATAAAATCCGTTTACTGAATTCCTTACAAACAGAAATAATAAGAAATGTAAAATAATAAACTGTGATACAAAATAATAAATGTCTCTTCAGGGATCTACGAATCCCTCCAGCAAAATTAATTACCCAATAACTGCAATTAAATTAAATCAAACACCAGCACCATAAAACTAATCAGCCCACAGAAAATAACTCAAAGAGCCATCTACCTGTAAGGTCCATGCCCTAGGATGCATCCTGCAAGTTTTTCTACACACTGATGCATGACCAGATAGAAGAAATTCAGGTCATTTGGTACCAATGGGACAGTCAGGTACAGAGAGTCAGATCTCTTCACAAAAAACATCCTTACAACTCCCTCTAGTACTTCATGGCAAAGATGATCCAAATTGGACATCTGTGGGGATTGGGGTTGTGACTACAAGGCCCTGGAAGAATAAAAATTCCTTCTGTAACAGGAATTTCAGTGTCTTCGAGCTCTTAATATCATCAACAAATCTTCAGTCACATGTTTACAATCATCAGTTTAAAAATAACCTTCATGGCGATCTTGATACCTCTGAGTACCTGAAGCAGATCCAAGATCAGAAAGGTCAACACGCTCTAATGTCCTCTGCTGGAGTTATTTTCTGGCCAAAAGAAGCACCACAAAAGTCTGGAGGTTAATGGCACGAACCAAAGTGAGGGCGAGGCCAAAATCTGTCACCATCTCTCACTATAATCTGATAGACGAACACCTTAATGTATGGGACAGGAATTAGAAAAGCTACTACAGAAAGAATTTATGAAGACAAAACAATAATTCTAAACTATAAAATACATGAAAGTTACAAGAGATATTTAGAAACAATGGAGGTTTTGGGGGGTAGGGTAAGGACAAGAAAAAGATGTGGCAGGAAGGGAGAGAATATAAGAGAGGAGACTAAGTAAAATGACATAGAGAATTTAAGAATTGTGCTGGGTGTGAAAAGCCAGAAAAAAAAAATCCACTGTCAAGCCAAGACACGTAGCAGAGATGTAACCATTCTTATCTGTACTTGAGGGCATGAAATAATTCCTTTTTTAATTTTGCCTTTTTAATCCTGTCAATTGGAGCTGTCACTATGGATGTAATAGAAGTATCCCAATCACAATATCAAAGACTCTTCACTGACACTCCTTGAAATAGCATTAATATCTGCTAACTGTGGGTACTACATTTAAATGTTCATGTGCAGTGCTGTAGCTCCCCCTTGGTCAGGTATCAAGCTGATATTTCACACTCTGCTTGTAAAATTATTAACAGCTGGCCTAACATTAGATCACTGGAGTGTGGTTTTCTAGAACAAGACACTGCTAATAAGACTATTTCCTACTCTATCAAGTTAATACTGACTCTGTATTTCCAAATATCAGAACTGGCCTTTAAGCCCAAAGCAGGATTTAACTTTCCAAGAGTGACAAGCCTGAACCAAGATGTTAGGCTTAAATTTTTGGGAAAGATGAATTTAAACTCCAAGTTCATGAATTCCACAAATGTTCTCAAAAAAAATCCCCAGACTCGGCAAAATCCAGGTAGAAATTTCAAGTAAAATAGAAATATCGAAATCCAGGTAGAAATAGAGTGGGTGAATTTGTAACGATCCCCACAAGATCCAATATTTCACCATCTTGGTTAATTCTGTTTCATGACCACCCTCAGACCCTTCCTCTCCCTCACTTTGTCAAACAAAAGAGACAGGGACAGGAAAATTTAAAAACTATAAAGTCTCATACAACAATACGGTAATTACTAAGGTCATGGACAGCTACATAAGAGAAAAAGAAATCACATGATATGCAGAGGTCAAGCAGGTATATAGAAAAGAGTAATTTTATACCTTAAAGCAGTGGACTGCTTTAAAATGTTACAAGTTGCCTCTAAAATGCAGGGGATTAATACTGAATGACCTGTGGACTCCTAGCTGCTTAAAGGATGTAATATCTAATTGGTTCACTGGATAGCAGGCAATTCAGAGGGAATCCATTATATTATCAGTATATATTAGAAATATAATAAAATAGATAACAAATTTATTGCTTACATGAAATATTTGTCTAGGTAAATGATAAAGGGAAAGATAAAACATCACTCAGAAGAAAATTAAAGAAGTATATAGGAAGAGACAAAATAATATCTACTGAATTTATTTGGAAAATAGTATTATATAGTCATTATAATTTTTGTGATTGTGGTATGACTAGGAATTTCATAAAGCTTCATTAAAATTTGGTGTGTGCTGATAGTTTTCTATCACACCAAATAAGACCCTAAATGGATGAAGTGCTTGTGACTTTCAGTCTGGATAAGGACTCTTGGGAAGTGTAAAGCTGAGTGTATGCTTACCTGAGCAGTGAGTTTGAAGTGATCTTTTCTGCGGTCAAGTAATGTTCTTAAACAGGTAGAAGACGGTGTCATGCTTAAACCCTTATTTTCTTGAAAATGCACTGAATTAAAAACTTTCTTCATTACTTACCAAGAAACAGGACTTAGGTATCAAGGGCCTGATGTCTTACATGTTACAGAACCATAAGAAGCACCAACACCAAACCCAAGGAATAAAGCAGAAGAGGTGCAACTCTCATGAACCATTGCAACTGGGGAGGTGCACAAGTTAATCTGACAAGAAACATCATCTAATTTGTAATGCACATTTCCAGTTGATTAACATAACTCCTAGTCAGGAAACTCAGTGACTTGCTCAATGTAGTAGTATGATAGTATTTTTAAAAACTGGGTTAACACCTTGGAAATGCATAGGTAGATCTAGAATTCCCTTAAAAGTGACAGAAACATCGGAAAAAACCCAACCAAATATACAATTAAAAATCTAGGGATTTAGCTATATAGAAGATTAAAGACTTTCAGATTTTGAGAGCCTGCTCTTTTTGGAAAAAAGCTTCTAGATGTTGTGAATTATATAATCTTAATTCTGAGAGATAGTAACATTTCTTATTTACACACAGACTATGAAACAGTCATGCTGAAAGTAGCATAGCTGCTTTTCTGATAACATATGATTTTTGTTTCATTCATATTTAGTAAAGCTTTTCTGCTTGGGCTAACATACTTAATTTTGCAAAAACCACTGTGGAAACTTATGGGGTCAGGATCTGTACTTCACCTCTTCTCCAAAGTACTTATTAATACTGAAATGTTGCACAACAAATTAAGAACTGACTGAGAAAGGCATTAGCCATCTGCTCTGTTGCAAAAATTACTTCTGTTTTTCATACACATCTACCACACACTTTGAGCTATTTCTAACAAGGCTGAGATCAAGATAGAAAAGGGGGGTTTTGTGCTGGCTGAGTTCAGGGGGTGCTCAGGAGCTGCACCAAAATCTTTCCTGTCTCTGCCCTCTGCTTTCCCCCCCACTGCCTCATATTAGGCACTCCTCTCCAGTCCCAGACTTTGGCAACTCACCATGAGCTCATTTCTCAGTTTCCTATGGAGGACAGAAACCATTATCATATAAATATTTAAATTGCCTTAGAGCAATGGAAGTAGTGCTACTTGCAGGTAGGTATGATGCTGAAAGCTGCTCAGTGGGTGCTACCAACTACTAGTCATTTTCACCCAGGCCAGGAATGACCTAGGGTCTGCTGACCAGGTAGTAAGTTATGTGTTCCCCCACATTTCCCACACTTTCTTACATTTTCACCAATAAAAAAAAGAAAAAAAATTAACAAAGCACTTACTAATTGACTGAGTGCGACTTTCAAAGTTATGGATTGATACCCAGTGCAGGCTTTTGCATTGTTCAGCCAATTGCAAAATATGTAAACCATGCATGTAAGAGGGGAATTGGTCTTTTACAAGAGCCAATGACTGCACTGGCTCCTTTAAAAGACTAATTCCCCTCTTATATGGCAGATGATACTTGATCATTCTCTGGACATGGGGGAACGCAGCCTGCAGAGCTCTGATTTGGTGACATGTTACACTAAAAATTCTGCACTGCCAGCAGGTGCAGGACAGGTAAGTACAGTAACTTTTGGCAGGGGATCTCCACAAACACCATCCTGTTAGTGTTGCCACTAATTTCTGTGAAACAAAGTTACATATTTTTAAAAATTTCTGTTTAGAAATGTTGAAAATCAGTTCCATGTTGTTTTCAGCTTTTGCTCTTCTACAAGTTAAAACATTCACTCTGCTAAGGATGTTGGGATCCACACAAACAGTTTTGTTGTCTTATTGAATAAGGAGGCAGAGTTAACTGTAAGCATAGTGTGTGTGTGTAACAGTGTCCAAATGCACGAGTTAGCACCTGGGCCCAGATCCAAGATACAGACTGAAGCAAAGAGACTCCAGAAATTATATTATATGATTAAGATTGTTTAAAGAAATTTAAACAATATGCTTCTGATATTCTGTATTTCAATGTTTTAAATGTGAGGTGATAGTATTTTTCAAGACCAAAAATCAAAGGACTTTTTGTCTGCCAAATGAGTTAACCTTGTTGTACATGTAAGGAAAGGTTTTGCAGCCCATGAATCCAAGTGCACAAAGCAGACTGAGAATACCACAATCAGCACAGATGCAAACATTAATAAAAGTAATTGCCTCAAAGGGATTTGCTTGATGTTTAACTTCGTAGCTTCTTGTAAATCTATTGTGAAACAAAATACTTGAATGTGTGTTTATTACTTATAGAAAGAATTTAATTTGATTATACAGTCCAATATTGTCATTGTTCTCATCTTTAACAGGATCACCTAAATTAATTTACACAATAATCTGAAATTATAAAAGCAGAGATCTCTCTTAGAGGGAGTAGGCAGAATTCTCTGTGAGGCAATGGATTTACCAAGAATCTGAAGAGAAAAAGCACACAAAATCAAAATATGATTTGCTGTGTTTAAATGTTAATTATCCTTCCTGTAGCCTTGCTACAAAAAGTCCTTACTGAACATAATAATCAATGTATTCTCTGTAGAAAACCATTCATAATCATGGGGCAAGGTTTCATAGTAATATTTGGCCAATATAGTAATAGTGGCAAAGATTTTTAAAAAAATGTATTATCTTACATATTTTAAACTGAATTTTGTTGCTGCTCTATTTCTGTGTCGTTCTCCCAAGCAGCTACTAACAATGTAATATTTCCTGTTATGGCAAACAGGCTTCACACTGACTAGAAAGATGTTTCATGACGTGATGGAAATATTTTCATACATGTTTTCATACATGTTCATCTCTAACAGCTTCAGAAACCATTAGCATACCAAAGATGACAGGATAAGGAGTACTTGTACAGGAGAACCTGGACTATTCAAGGATGGAAAGAACAATTAAAATTAGGATATTCAATAAAGGAACACATTTAAACTTTCCCAGTGGTTTCTTTGGTATCTCTTCAATTTCCTAGAATAAAGGACATCCCAAAATTTACCTGTATAAATTAATGTTTTGGAAGTTCATTGCCTAGTTCTCATAAAGTCAATGATATGTACTCAATTTAATGACTTTTTTTCAAATGGAATTTTCTTCACTTTGAGGTTCCAGGTCATATCATATTAAAGTATTATGTTTTGGTTTTCCTGTTATTTTTTAGTTATAAGTATGACAGAGCCAAAAAGACAAGTAGGGAATCTCTATCAGCAGATCTGTCCCAGTTTAATTTTTTTCTTAACTGTAAAAATCTCCTCCCATGCTAAACAGAACACTAAAAGGAGCAGAATCCATTTATTCTTTACGACCAAATTAACAACACTGCAATTCAGCAGTATTTCTTCTCCTTACATTGACTGCATCTATAGAATGTGGTTTTTACATATTTCCAAAAAGATCCCCAGAGGACTGGCACTTGAAGCTTATGGCTAAAGACTGAACAATGAAACAGGTCAGCTTGTCCTATGAAATCAGGTCATTCAGCTGCATTTCTTGTTATCATTTTGACAACAGGGGCGGGGGGAACAGACGCAGTTGTAAGCCAGCTCTTTGGGAGAGCCACTTACGGAGCACAGGGAAATAGCAACACTTCTACTGTGAAACCAAAGTTCATCTTTAATACACAGTCCAGTTACTATGGGTGCTGGTACCTCCTTTTTTAAAATCTATGTATGAGGAGAGCAAAAGCTAAAAGTAATTTCAGATTCATTATTCTATATCTTGTTGCTTTTCTTTGGGGTTTTTTGTTTGTTTTTCTGGAGGCAATGCACCATTATTAAAATATTCACTATGGAGGACATTTTATTACTGTGGACGTTTGCCAGAGCAAATTGAACAAACACAAATTAAACAGTGACATATTTCTTTAGAGAATTTTAACTTGTGGTAAGATGCTCAAAGCTTGAAATGGAAATTTGTTCAGTATCTATAGACTTTAAAAATATATACATACCCCTATGGTTACAGAATTTCCTTTGCTTAGTTATAAACCACAGGGGACATGCAAGATTTTCTCTGTGTACACCCCCAAATAATTCTGGCTTTGTCCATAAGGTCACAGAAGCTCTAATTTAACTTCTGCAGACAAGGAGCTTATGTACATACACATAAAAGTATATACATCCATACACATTAATTTTCCAATGCTTTTCTTATATCTTTTTCTCTTGAAATAGTTAAGCTCATTTTTTACTCAGAAAATGGGAAGACTAACAGTTCATGTAAATGCAAATAAGAGAGAAGGTAAGTCTGTTTGACATGCTTTTCATTGAAATACAATCAATATCTGAAAGTATTTCCAAATCTCTAAACTAGCCAATAGAACAGAACATCGTATGATACATCCAACACACCTACTGATTCTGATTCTTGACTTACACCTACTTGACCACAAACAAGTCTAACTGAGAGCTGGGAAGTTATGAAAATGCTATCAGGACTCTGTATTGGCCTAGACACTGCAGATTTTGCCAAAGGAACAAAAACAAGAAACACAAGAGAGAAGAACAAACATGGTGTGAAGATCACCCAATACATGGTACCCAGCTCAAAGCCAGAAAATTCTAGGAGGTGAAGATCAAAGCACACGTGATGTGAGCACTAAGGACTGTACATTTGTATGTAGGTAGATGGGCTGGCTAGGTGGCCAGGATGCTAAACACAACTGAAGAGTGTGTGCGCATGCTAATATTAAGAGAGGAGTAGCTGAGGCTGTTTGCTTCCTACTCTCTGGACAGCCAGGCTGCACTCTACTGCTCTGTGACCAGCAATGTGCAGTACTTTACTGCCACTCCACTCACAAATCTTCCTGAATAAAGAAAACCTAATTAATGATTGGTGCATAAAGTCAGGTGTCTCCATTAAGGGTCACCTATTTTTTGCCAGAAGGTCTTGGAAGGAAAAACCAAAACCAAAGAAAAACTGAAAATAAAATTGTGTTCTTGCTTTTATTTCTTTTTTTTTCTTTTTTTAAAAAAGATTAGCCACATTTATCAAAAGAAATGTTTCACTGCAGTTTGAGTAAGTAAATTAATGTTAATATGAAAGAGCCTGTAGAATTTTCCACTCAGATACTGACCTAAACCTTTACTAAAACAACATAGATGATTATCAGAATATTTACTTTGATTGTTCTCTCTTTTAATTTTGCTAACTAACATTTTGTGCTGGTATTTAAATAATAGGCTACATTAAAAAAAAAAAAAAGTTATTCTTGTCTGTTCCCAGATGAACTCAAAACTGGAAAAAACAAGCCAAATTCCAACTTGGAAAGAATCTAAAGTAAGTCTGCTTTAATAGTTAGCCTTTGACTGAAGTGCCAGGCCCTGAGATGTTTGCAGTCTTTAAGCTGCCACCTAAAAACCTATGAAATTATGCTTAGCTACATCTCCAGAAAATATTTTTTTCTCTCTGCTTCCCAAAGATGCAGAATCTATTGAAAATGCACACTTCTTCTACATCTGTACTACTCTGATACACCATTCCTTTGATAGTAACTTGTTCTGTATTGCATCAGGCATTCAACACATATGTTGTTCATGAGGCACCATATTCAAGAGAATAAGAAGCAGTTGTACCATTATAACTCAGTTGGCATTCAGCAGTAACAATTGCATTCATTTCAACAAGCTTGTCTTTTAAAAATCTATTCTCCTCTATTCCCCTGGGGAATTCAATATAACCATAGCTAGGTCCATACAGTATACAAAACCCCCTTCAACTTACTGTGAAATTCTAAACCCTACTCATAACAAAAAAGGTGCAGAAAAACGTCTGTGGAGCTACAGGACAAAGTCTTCTTAATATCAGAAACACTCTGGTCAGAACATTTGGAAGATGCATTATCTAGATAAGCATTAACAGAAAGGCCTATCAGGAAAATTTCACCCAAACTACCACATTTTATTAAACACAGGGGAAATTTTAAAACCGCCCCATTATTCTGATGGCTTTAGTGAGCCTGTTTTCTCTGGCTTGAATGTAACATGAAAGAGATCTGGCTTAACTCCAGCACTAAATAATGTGGAGAACCACCTTAATGTCAGAGCCAGATTGAAAGAAATATTTTCATCCTGGCAGACTTCACAGAATCAGGAGTAGTGCCTTTTGATCAATGTCAGCCTAAATGCCAGCTGGTTGGCTAGCACTTGAGGACTAAGCTCCACATTAGACATATTTTAACCTCACCCACACTTGTCACTTATTTAAAAGCCAGGGATCCCTCATGGAATTTTGGAATTGTGAAGTCTGTGACATCTGGACCATGGAATGTTAAAAAATATTGTCCTAAGCATGCAGAACAGTTTGCAAGTGGAGAGAAAGACAACAAAACTATCCAGACAGATATGTTCACTCAGTATCTAACAGAGATAATGACCACTGTTTGAGTGCAAAACAATAATGTGAAAAATATAACCAGCAAAAGAATTTGAGATGACACTGATATTTTAAAGTTAGGAAAACGTGATGTTCACAACTACAGTTTTAAATTATTGCACCCTAATTTTAAAGCATCATTTCTATTGAATTATAAATGGGCACAAAAAACCAGCACATAATTGGCATGTGGAGATTTCTCTGACAGAATAAGCCCACCTTAATTAACACTTTATGCTCTCCTCTTATCCATGCTTATTCTTGATCAACTAGGAATACTGACAGACATCTTTCAATGTGTCAAGCTAATTTCTTTACTGAATTGATTATAAGATAAGCTACAGTATCTAGAAAGAACTATAGCTCTTTCTAGATACTGTCCAATTTTCTTCTGCATCCCTCTGGAATAATAATTTTTAAACACAACTTCAGTCCACTATTTCCATTTTATCCAAGTTGTAAATATTTTCTGTTTCTACGGGTTTTTTTCATCTTCCTCCCTAACTCACTGCTCTTTCTTTGGAAACAGCAGTTGCATACTTTAGTACAGCATATAAAATGTATCAACCAAATGGTTCCAATTGCTCTTATGCTTCTTCAGCCATCAACTCCAGGAACTATTGAGACTATTTTGGATGCTCCATACATAATGCAAGCCCATTGCTATGGACTTGTTTTTCTCAGTTCATCCTTTTTATGGATCACAGATTCGTCATATCTTGAGAAAGTTTAAAAAGGTTTCAGGTTGAAACATCTCTATAAATTGCTAAGGACAGCACACAACTCTATGGATTAATTGTTGCTGGACAAAATTTTTAACTTCCAGAGCTCTCATACATCATTGATAGCCATCTATGGTTTCAGTGACTATTAGAATATACTTCAAGGAAATTCATACTGTAGAGCTTAAAATTTGTTCCTGTCAGCTCAAGAGATTTTCTGCATTGTTTCTTGCTTATTATTCATAAAGAATTTAGGATCATGAAAACCATGTTTTTGTCTGCTGTTTCAATGAATTATAACTTAACATTACTGTTTCATTCCCTCTCTGCCAATAAATCTCCTAGAAAACTTGTGCAGAGTCTCCATTGTTGAAATCAAGTAATGGTTATAAGGCAAAGAACTGTAACTGCAGTAGCACTAGAGATGCCTAATTCTGAGCAGCTTGGTCCTCAGGTATTTGATTAGAGCTTAGAGAGGATGCAAAATTTCATTCTTAGTTCATAATTATACCAGGAATGAGGATAGGATATTACATAATTTGTTTTAGAGGAATGAAATTTTAATTAACAAAAAACCCTTATGAACAACTACACTGATAGCAGAAGTCAGAAGTATGATCTTATCACACAGTCTAAATTTTGGCCCTATCAAAAATCTCTCTTCTAAATCATCCTAGATTATTTGGAATCACCTCTCATGGAGCCTCCTGATCAAATTTAATTAGATATACTAGATAGGAGTGAAGCTGTAATAAGGAGAGTTTTGAAATAATGTTCCATCTGTTTAAAAATTCTTAACACACCGATGGGCTAAAGTTTCCCTGTGGCTCACAGTGCCCTAACAAAAAGTCTGGATAAAGGCTGACAGCCAGGTCTCTCTCTGCTTAGGTAATTTTGCCAGCTGAATTAATTGAGACCAATGATCAAAAAAGTGAAAATATCAAGAACCTGTTGATTTTTGAACCCAATGTTGAACCTGGGTCATTTGCCTCACAGTTGCAGAGAGGAATTCCATACCCAGGAGGAATCATCCCCCAGCTGTCTAGAGACATACCATTTCCAGGAGTACTCTCCCTGAAGGTAAGGCTGGAAAGGCTCTGCAAGAGTAATCTACACTTTGGCAATACTTAGCCTAAACATCATTCTCAAGGGAGACATTGATATGTTTTACTACAAAGCTGGCCTGGGATCCATCTATCATACACTGTGAAAAACAGAGAGGCAGGACCAAAATTTATAGCATACCACCCATACCGACACACAATCCACCTTGGAAACACACTTCAGAAACAGAGAAGAATCCAAGCCCCTTGGTATTTTCACAAAGCTACTGTGGTGGTGAAAATGGGTGGTGGGAGAGGAAAAGATCTTTTCATGGTAGAGGTGAGCAAGGATGGTGCCTGTCTAAGGGAATAAGGGCAGGTGTACTTAACAGTCCATCACAATGCTTGAAATATGTCATCTCAATTACAACAATATTTGGATAAGTCATTCTCAGTGAACACCTCTAAAGCTCTCCAACCTTAGCTCATTATTATAAGCATAAAATAAAAGTAGACTTACTTTTCAAGTGAAACAGATTTAGCATCACATTAAAGTGCACTCAATCAGTTTGAGATATAAACACATTTTTTCCTTAACATCATAGATAGATTGCAGGTTCAAAGAGGGGAAAAAAAACAAGTTTTAAAAAGGTGAAATACATTAACAACTCATACTTCACATTACTGATGAACATGATCTGGTCCAGACCACAAATGCATCTTTGCCAAAATACAAATTCACTTTGAATGTGAAATTATTTCAATCAGAAGAAAGTCAGCTTAGTACAGATTGATTTTCTGATAGTGAACTTAGTAGCTGAGTATTTATTTATTCCTCCTTCATGACTATTTGCTAAAGAAAGAGAAAAATTAATACCTGGTCAAGTATAATATTTGATATATGTTTTGATAAGTTTTTTCCCTCAAAATTCCACGCAGTACAGCTTGGGCTAGCTGCAGAACTATGCCAGAGAGAGAAGAGGGCCATTCTCCCAAGTCCTGTTTCTTCTCCATCACCCACTTAGATCTTGGACCTGCAGGCCCAATTGGTAGGGGCAAGTCTACTTGGTTTCCTTCTCCATCAGGAGTGCTGAGCTTGCTGAAGGGTGGAAAGCAGGCCTGCAATGAGAACACACTCGTTCTATTCCATTTTTATAGAAATGAGAAACTAGTTGTGCTGAAATTGTAGAGATTATAAACATTGTGTTCTATATTGTGCCATCAGATTTCAAGCAGATGGCTCAGTTTATTCAGCAGATGTCTGGGTAGCATGCTCTATTCCAGTGTTTGGCTACAAATAAACTGACAAGGTTGACCAACCCTAAAGGAATTCATGAAAACTTCTCATGTTCAGAGTATTTCTCAACAGGAATCTTCATATATTACTAGCTTTCCCAAATAAAAAATAAATATATATTTTTATTACTGCCTCCATTTGTGATCTCATAGTTTTTAGACATATATTAGCTTTCCTCTTCCAGAACAAAGTGCCATCATCTTTTAAAGTCTCAGCTGCAAAATGTAGGAGTGAAAATTATGCTATGAATTTTTTATGATCGTATCCTATTTGGTGTAAAGTTCAAAGGTCTATACATATTCAAAGATATATAGGATTCTGTGGAATGTATTTCTTGTTTATATTCAGATCTGACAAAAAAACCATTTGTGACATGAACTAGAAACAATTCTCAAAATGTGTTGTATTAATTCCCTGCTCATAATTGTAGATAAGAACATGGGACAAGAACTTTTTAAGTCTGTACACTTATAACTTTTACTTTTGAATAAAGTTCTCTGTAGGACTACTGGCAGATTAATATTTTCTTTTCATGACTGAGCTGAGAGCTACAAAAGAATAGACACTGCCAGTAACCAGGAGCTAAGCATACAAACAGAATGGAAACAGAACATCAACACCAAGTCAGCAGAGCTCTGCTGACAGCAAATTTTCTACCACATAAAGATCTGGTCAGTCATCTAAAAATTTCTTCCAGTGGCAGAAGTAGCATCTAAAGAAGGAACTATTTCTTTCAACAAGATTAGGATAAATGGTGGTTACATTGTTATCATAATAATAATAGCAGTAATTAAAACTTTCCTAGGTGTTTTAGAACTTCTTTTATTCCAAGAATTTAAAGCTTGGGAATGTATTGTTACTTGACCTTTTTGCGCACACATTTGATTTTGCCAACTTCCTTACATTGTTGTATTTTAGAGTTTGACATAAAGACAAAAAATTTAGTTCAGCCTCTGATGTAACATTTACAGTTTGTAAATGACTTCGTTTTAGAGCATTTATAATTCATGGCATTGGTTGCAGCTAGAATATAAATGCAGATATTTTAGAGAATCTGTATTTCAAAATGTTTAAAATTAAGCATGTTCTTAAGTTTATCAATTAACTGTTCCTTATAGCTGTCATGTATTTCACTTGCAGAGGAATCAGAGCTTAGGGAATAGGAAATGGGAATCCTTACAATATAAAAAACATTAAGTGCAATGCAACTTTATATGTTATTGCATTTGTGGATCACTCATCTGCAAAGAAACTTGAAAACAGAATTGAGCTAATAGATATAATGGCCATACCTACATATATGTTACAGGTTTACGAGAATCTTGCACAAAACCTTTTTACCCAAATTACCCTCCTGAAAACCAATGCCAGTTATAATAAAATACATATGGGCTGAATAGCACCCAAAATTCCAGATATTTTACTCTGATGAAACCTTACAAAAACCCTGTTTCAGGGCCCTGAAAATGTAGGCAGACTGCTTCTGGGCTCATACTTGTGTATCTGCAAGATTTGTGCTGTGATTTCATACAGACCCAGGGTTCTGCATTGCATTGCACAATGAACAGACATTAAAGCAATTTTACAGGCAAGTCAACCAGGTAGCTATGGATTAACAGGCACTTAAGCAATGAGCAACAATTTACATGCAAATTGGTTTTGATCTGAGACTCTTAAACTGCAGCTCAGGTGAAACTGAAGTATGTGAATCCCTTTTTTGAATCCAGAACTCTATATCTGATGCTTTTCAGATCTACCTGCAGTGCACAGCAAAGCGACAAGGTAGTGCCATAAAAAGCAGAAGAGAAAACTATTTTGCAGTAGAGAAATACTGCAGTGAGCTTGAAAGTGAATCAAATAAAAAGAAAAAAGAAGAAGTAAAAGACGAAAAAACAAGTGAGAAGCATAAGTCTGGGAAAGTAATAACATTCTGCAAGAAGCTGCTGCAAAGAAAAACACGCGTGAATTGCAGTTTGCCAAAGTAGCTTAAAGCAGCCTTAAAGAAGCAAGTCTGTCAGTGAGAGAGCATTTCCCTACAACTCTGATTGTCAAGCTTAAAGCTCTAGGGCTGTCACCAAAAGGAACGAACACAAGTTGTTACACCACAGAGACGTTTTTAACTTGAGCTACATAACAGCCTTGCTTTTCAGTTACAAGGTGTTTTGTTCTGTTGCACAGAGGCTCACTTTTAACTACCAGAGGAGTACTTTTGTAGGGCACTTCTGATCAGACTTCTAGCCATGAGTTGTCTCAGCTCTCATCCTTGCCTCCTTGCTTTAATTTAACTCCTTAATTGCTACTGTACTCAAGTAAAAGCACCTTGGAGTGTACAAATGCTGTGTTTGAGAATGCCTCAACTCATCATTGCAAGATGAGAAAGATCTCAGGTGTGCCTTAAGTAACATTCCTGTGAAGTTTTTAACTTTCAGCACAGAATTGTGTAAGTCTCCCTGCCTGTCATGGCACAGATCATACCAGGACACACATATTTTGTCCCCTCTTGAGAACTACTTGGAGGATGTTAAGGATTGTTAAGGCCTGATCCTGAAGTGAGGCAGCCCTAGTAGGAAAAATAAAGTAAAATAAAATAAAATAAACATAGCTAATGATTTTCACAGACACATTTTGAACATTTGCTATTTGGAGAATTCTGTTCCATCTGATCTTTCACTCAAGCTGAGAAGTCCAGCTTTGTAACCATTCCCACTTCAGCAGTGTCATACCACAGGCAGGGAGTTCTCCTTTCACCCTGTGGGAGTTCTCACTTTCACTGGGATAACATGAGGGCTTGTGCTGTCCTCAAGGTCACTGAGGTGTCTAAAAGGATAGACAGGAATCTAGAGGGATTTACCAGCAGCCTGACAATCAGTGTTTTTGGTACAGGTCAGACTATTAGATGGTTTTGAAAATCCAAGTTCAAGCCTGTTTCCAGCTGTAGGAACCTAAATCTCTTTAAAATAGGATTGCATGAGAGTCACAATAAGGTCATTTAAGGAGCTCAAGTAAGCTTTAAGTGGCATATGGCTATAAAAAAACAACAAAAGCAGCTGTGAATTTATAACAGCTTTGGACATGAACTACAATAGTTAGGATGATTTTAAATTGCCCTTTTAGATAAGATAGAGATTAATAAAACAACAGCAACAAAAACCATCAAAAAGTTCTCTTCTAAGTAGAAATCTGTGGCCAGAATTGAAAATGTCACAGCAATTAACTTTTTCTTCAAAAGAACTAATTGCACACTATTTTTATTTTGTTTAGATGTTACTAAAGAAATTGTTTGGACTGAAATTTAAAGTAAGCAAATCATGAGTTGGACAAAGAAACTGTGCTGATGGAGTTGTAATCTATGTTCAGGAAAATCAGCTCTGGTTATCCAATAGTTCTCAAAGTCAGTGAAGTCTTTGGGTTCTACAAATATCATACAATGAAGTCTGGACAAAACCTGGGCCTCCAGAGTACTTCCCACCACCTCCAGGAGACAGTCCTCAGTTTTTCCTCTTGGAATGATGACTCCTACTACTGTTCAAGAATTCCCTTCCCCACCTCAGAAACTTTTTCTCTCCATATACTCTGGGCTTCTGGGCAAGCGGGAGAGGGAATACCTAGAACAGAGCTGGCTCTCGTGCAGAGGAGGAGTGGGAAGGACAAACCTGAAGGTGTTAGGGACAAGGGAGACACAAGTGATGGCACAGGGATCCTTCCCTGCCCAGAAACTACTGCTTCCACACATCTTGGCCACCTAGGAGGAATGAAAGCAGAGCAGCTGCCTGAGCTGGGTAGTACTTCAGGCTTATTTTCAAAGCAAAGACAAGGCTGACAGTCTGATGTTCTGGGCAAGTGACTAATTTTCCATTCTTAAAATATCACTGAGACAAGGAGGTACTTGAGAAAAACGGTACAGGCAATAACCCTTAAATAAATGAAAGTTAAATACAACATTTTAACAATTAATTACAGTATGGTCAGCATCAACAAATCACACTGCTAAATTGTTATAAGGTATGCATGCAATCATATTTTCATTGCCTGCTTATTTACTGGAATTTTTCCATGAGATAGGGAGAATTTTAACTGCTACTGAAACTCAGAGCAGGCAAGTGATTTACATCCAATGACAAAGGACTGGTGCAGCTAAAGCAGAAGTGGAAGCCACGGAATCCCATTCCATCACAAAACAAGGTATCTGTTCTATGCTCCCCATCACAGGGCTCTCACATTGGCCTCTGCTGACACTGTATCAGGGCCTGAGCAAAACAAAGCAACTCACCAACAAAAGGCATTTAGTCATTCTTTGCTTTCAGAGTTTATAAATAAATATCCAGTTTGTTAATGTTCACTGAGCTGAGCTCTCCATTCTACCAAAGGCAAAAATTCAATCCAAGAAACCCTTTTGTGTCAGCTGGCTTAATTTTAGTCAGAATTGCAATGACCATGTAATGAAGAGTCACATAAAATTAATGCATTTTAAATACCAGCAATGCTACAACAACAACAAATCCTTGCATTTCTGAAGGGTTTCTATTTCACCTACTATCACGTGACTCTAGATGTGTGACATAACTCTTTTAGAATGCCTTTTTTTCCCCTAACACTGTAGTTTTGTAGATTTAAAAGTCTAGGGTTTTGTCCTAACAATTCAGCAATTTTAAACTTCTCAAATTTGCCCTAACAAACATTACAGTTTTGAAGCTTCAAAATTCCAGGTGAATAAAAATCAATCCCAGTTTGGAAATAAAATTTAAGAAAATGTATTTTAATGTCCAAGGGTTACACAAGCAGCCTTTACTGTGGGAGTATGTGGGAGTATGTGGGAGTAAACAAATTCCATCCATTTCCTCCATTTATGTACCAGAAACTGCTTTCAGCTGCTTCCACTGTCCCTACTGCAATATTTATATACATTTAGCTTTTCCTTGTGCTTACATGAAATTCCTAATTATTTTGCCATGAAGTTAAATTCCCTTCTTCATCAACATGGAAGGTCTCAGATTTTGATAATGCAACAAACTTGGAGGAGAAACCCCCAAAGTTCAGAAAAATGCCCTTTGTGGTCTTACCAGCTGCAACTAATGAACCCTTCCTCCATTGCTGATCACTGCTGCTCTGTTCTGCCCATACTGATGTTTGTACAGGTACATTGCAAAGTAGAAATGATTTATTTATTTAAGGTCAGAGACACTCTTTCTTTTTGTAGAGGGCTGAGGTTTTTGCTTAGTTGTTTTCCTAAAACCAGAAACCTTTTAGTTGACTGGTTTGCAGTTTAATCTCAAAAACTGTTGTAGCAGTGCAATTGAAAAGGCAATGAACTCCTGCACTGGAACGAATGTCTGGGGGCAGAGAGAGGTGGGAATGTCTAATCTGGCTTCCTTCCCAGAACTGACATGACACAAATATGTTGTTTGCAGTGAAGCAAAATGCTGAGCCTCTAGGTAAATATTCGTATTTATTTTGGGTAGAAGGGTAATTTCTAGTCAGGCTAAGCGTCTACTGAAGTGTGTAATAATTAACAGAAGACTTAAAAAGATAGAAAAGTTAAACTTTTTTCCTCATAAAATACTGCTCTTACCAGTCATCAACTTGATTTGAAACAAAATTCAAGGATCTCAGCAATAATAACTCAAGTTTATCAGAGAGGTTGCAAATCCCAGTTCTTCACCGAACTGGGGAACATTGGGGAACATCCAAACTGGGGAACATCCGAACACTGGAGGATTTTTTCAGAAATCTAGATCTACAGTACTTTTAATTTGCAAATAAATATTTAAGACTGAATTTTTAAACATTTTGATAACTAAAAACCATGGGTTTAAAAGTTGTTTTGAAATAAACCTCAATTTTGTTTTGAGTTTTTTTCAGCTATCCCACATGCATGATCTACGTAATTCAAAAATACAGCAACAGATGAATAGTAAAAATTATTACTATTGTTAAAAAGTATACACTTTTTACTATTGTTAAAAAGTATATACAAAAAGAGGCTACATTGTGTAGCCTCCAGATATGCAACCAGATTTGGATAATGTTATTGAGAGAAGTTACAACTTATTCTTCCTACTTAAAAACCTGAAAACAATAAGCAGGAAAACAAACACTCTAAGACTCATTAAGCATTTCTCATCAAACTGCTCAAAACAGTACACAAACAACTATAGAAATCTGAATAAATATGCCATAATTTTTATCAGATAATCAAATAATTAATAAGATTTGTAATTTTGATTTTGTAAACATACGCACAAATACATTTTCCCACTAAATACTTCTGGTACTAGTGTAGAACAAAACATCAAATGCCACAAAGGCTACAGCTCCAAGTGGAGTCCTTAATGATTCACTAACATCTTGACACAACTTCCTGAAATGCATATTCTCAAAACACATAAATTCAGGGGTTACACTGCCTTCTCCATACAGTCTACAGGTATCTTGTAATCACTTGATTTGAATGAAGCCTCAATCTGATGACACATTCAACTCATTGAAGCTAAAGTGCTCCAATCCATTAAGCTTCCTCTAAAATGCAAGGCAATTATTAATAATTGTTGTTTTTGTTGCATAAAAATTCCTTTCATTTGGCTGGTATGTAATGACAATGCACTATGCCACTTCCATTTATATTTCTTTTACTTCACTTCCTTGGATCTGTCAGGATCCATAGAATTCAAAACAGACTTTGTTTTTAAACAGGCCTGCTTATCCACCACTTGTGCCTGCTATCAATTTCTAACAAAAATAACACTTAAATGAAAAGTTATGAAATAAAATAATAATTTTAGCTTCCTTTAATGATGTTTTTGTTTCTCTAATACCTAAACTATTGGAAGTTTAAACATCAATTGCTTTTGTTAAAAACTCCTCATGAAGTTCATATGAAACCCAACTCCATTGAAACAAAAAATAACAGGGCACCATTTACCTCTAATGACTATTTTCCACACAATCTAACTCCCTTATTTTGTGTTTAGTCCACTTGCTTCTGTGCTCAAGTATTTAGATTTGACACATAAAATAAACTCTGTTCTATTTAATTATTTTCAAAAACCTGTTTTATTATATTTTTACCTCTAGGGATGTGTTCTTTTTTCATTATCTGGCTGGTAACAAGTCCAGCATTAGGTTGGAAATTTCCTCCCTTGGAACCTGACCGTATCATATTTGCTCTACATTTCTTGATTGCAGTGGGAATCAGATCATCAGTAATTATATGATCAAATATATTAGCCAGAAACATGTCCTTTCATCCAATGTCACATCAAACATTAAAATTATAGTTTAAATTCTAGAAATTTGCAGCATTTCCCCGAGTACTTGAACTCTCCTTCTCACATTTTCAAACCACTTTTTCAGTCCTTTAATGGCAGATGCATACAGAAAAATAGCATCTTAGAAAGCTGATGCAAACATCCCCTCTGAACAGGAATTTCCAAACTGTACTCACAGAACCACATCAATAGAATCGCTGGACAAGACCTCCAAGATTGAGTGGAGCCTTTCTGAACATTTATTTCAATTGCTAGAGGAATGGCTGGTTGAGCACTTAAGCTCATGAAACCTTGCAGTGCAAGGTGGATGTGCACACTTGCAGGGGTATGAACTTCAGCTACTCCTGGGGCATTTCCTGGGATCACCTGCCTCTCTAGGTTTCCTGAGCCCACCTGGAAGCCTTTCCCTCATTTAGAGAACTTTAAGAGTCTCTGCCTTTTCTGGCCCCCAAATTTCAGGACTTCTAGCAAATGCTTTATTATCTTAAAGATTCTTGTTACTCTTTCAGATTAGTTTTAAAAGCAGACAAGGGCATTAAAACATAGCAGTGGATCACTGGTAGACACAGGCATTGTGGATACATAAACATGCCCATAGAGAACAAAATTAAAACCTATATAATGTGGGTTTATTGATAGTTTCAGTCAGGATCTCTTATTACACATCTATTTGTGCATTGATATTGCTCATGAAAATTTGGCATCAATGTCATGCTGGTCTAGCTCCCATTACCTTCACTGAAAATAGCTGTGGACTATGCTGAGGGAGAAAAGGTCTTAGTGTACCAAAGAGACCTTGTCTGGATCAGAAAAAAAGAAAAATGTTATATTCTAATCTAGGCTTATTTTAATATATAGCTAAACAAGCAACTCTCTGTAAATGGAATTAATTTATTTTCTATTTCTAGCAAAATCATAAAAGAGAAATAAAAAGGTGGAGATGCCATAACCAGAAGTGCTTGGGCTCTGCCCTGAGTGAGGAAATACAGAAATCCTGAAAACCAGATAAAGGGAGTCAAGCCAACATGTTTTTATGCCTGTCAGCCAAGTATTTATGCATTTTCCACCTAAGGTGATGAATCCATAACCTCGAAGTGTAGCACAGTGTAACCATATTCTATTTCCATACAACAAAATCTTTGAACTTAGGCTGAACTCTGTTCAGTTTTCTACTGAGAAAAGAAACTCCATTTGCATCGATCCTCCTAGCAGCTACTCTCTTCAGAGCAATGGGTTATGCACTCTTGGTAGGCCTAGAGAGACAACTTTTTTAGTACATGGTGTTTACATAAAAAGAATGAGCTGCAAATTTCCAAAACCACAAATAATTTCTTAATGAATGTGCCTTTAAAACAAGTTTTTACAGGTAGCAATACTTCCAATAATTCCACATCAGCTCTTTATCAGAATATTTTATATTGAAATATGAAAATTTGAAGTGATTTCTCCTAGATGTTTACTCTAATATTAGGCACAAAATGCTGAAATTTTCTTATGTGAAACGAAACTTGCTCCTGACTTACATCTACAGCAATGACGGAAATTGAAGCAACAAAAATCACTGGTTTTTACTGTAATTATATTAATAGCAAAACATTTAATTTATATAAATAATTTTAATTTGATTTTTATTTGTGCATTTTAATAACTTTTCCAAATGAAAAGCTGACTCTTTTAAGCTGATATTTTCCTCTGCTGCATTTATTTTATTTCCTCTGTTGCATGTATTGAACTCAGTGTTTTACCTGATGATTTTATGTTTACTTTATTTCTAATGTTTAGCTATATTAGAGAAATTAGCTTAGAAAATACATTAGACAATCACTTTTCAAGTTTGTATAAGGATGGAGCTTTTAAAGTTTATATGTATCAATAATGTTTGGGTAGAAAGTGAAATCTGCTTAAGATAAGCAAACAAGTAATTTAAAATTTTATTTGTTAAATAAATTTGTTTTAAATATGTCTGGTTCCTTAGATATTTGAAGCATTAATAAACTAATTTTCAGCGTAAATTCAATTAGAGTAACATGAGTATTTTTCTCTATGTAGTGATTTAAACATGTTACTTCATTCTTCCAAGACTTCAGGACACAGACTGTAAGATGCAGAGGAATAGTTGTTGCTTTTTCTATTCTCCCAACTGGATTTTAATTTTGCAATTAATTAATTATAAACTACCCAAAAAAAACCCCCCAGAACACTAAACTATTCATATGCATGGGGAAGGCAGTGTTTCTATCAACAGCTGGCTTAATATTTCAACAAACTAATTCCAGAAAAGAACTTTGGCAGAATACCTAGGCTGCTCTTACTATTTTAAAAGGAAAATTGTTTTAATAGTTTCTAGCAAATATATTCATTATAGAGATTAATTCAAATTCTATGTGTATATAACACTTTTTTAAAAACTACTAAACACATGTTTAGAAAGTCAATTAAAATGAAAAGAGATGTCTTTTTATCTACCCTACAATGAAAAATATAACATCTGACTGCTGTACTCTTAAATCTTGGAGAGAAATCTAAAAGTGGTTATATTATGAACTGTGACAAACCCACTGGTCAAAAATTAAATCCATGAAGTGCAATAATTAATATCTTGTATGTATATAGGTAGTCTTTCATCTCAAAGAATCCTGAAGCACTTTGCATGTACACCTGAAATATATATTCACAAACCTTGAGATTCATGCAAGAGCTTAAAGAGATCCTGTAAAAATTAGCCACTTATCCAGCATCTCCTTTTCACCACGTAACTATCCGCTACTTCTTCAACAATTCTGAAAAGCAAATTCAAAAACTCTTCCACTAGAAGCACAGGAAATGAAAAGCATCTCACAAATTACTCCATTCTCTGCTATAACTTAAAATTTCTCTGGGGCCACCTGACATACTCTTCTTTGATCTCCCCTTCCCCTTGTAAACCACATAGACCTTAGTCCTCAAATTAAAAACATACAGCCTTTTCATCTCCAGTCTCTGCCATGGTAGCTGATGCATTGTTCTGTGCCTTATGGCATTGTCAGCTTTATATTGCTCCTATTACACAACGATTTATAAAATTGTTCAGTGGAAAGACACTTTCTATCTTTATTTGTGTTTGATGACTCCACTGTACATGTAGATTGAAAACTGATTGGTGGGGATCTGGCTGATTGGTGGGGATCCTTATCACTCATCTGGATCTGCTCCTTTAAGAAAGTAAAGTGAGTCAGAGATTCATGGATTTTATAATTTACCAGTGGACATACGGCTTATAACAATCATTCTTGCACAGGACACTCTGCCCACACAGCAGTTTTCACTCAGTCCTTTCCTCTGTCCATCAAATGTAGAAGCTCATCTCCTTCAGTGGCCAAAGACCTCATCATACATCAAACACCTCAGATAATTACAGAGTAAGTAAAATTTTCTTTCAGACCCTTGCAGCAGCTGGAATCTGCTTACAGCTGTCTCACGAATTGTAATGATAGCATAGATTTTGGTCAGGATGGTTTTCAACTTATTACCATCTGAATATAAAATTTTGGACAGTCATGGCTTCACACCCACCTGCAGTGCCACACACCACTCACCAGCTCCTCACTAGCAGGACTGGGGAGAGAGTAGAAAGGGTAAAAGCTTTTGGGTACAGAAAAAGTTTAATGGGGAAAGCAAAAGCTGCACACACAAGCAAAGCAAAACAAGGAATTAATTTTACTTCCCATGGCCAGCCATGTCCAGGAGGGTAGGGCCCCCTGTGCCCCTTGGGACAACAAACACTGTAACTCCAAATGTTCCCTCCTACCTCAGTCACTTTATATGCAGAGCATGATGTCACATGTTCTGGAATATCTCTTTGGTCTCTTTGGGTCACCCGTCCTGGCTGTGTCTCCTCCCAGCCTCCCATGCACCCCCAGTGCCATCACCAGCATGGCAGTACAAAATGCAGAAAGGCCTTGGCTCTGTGCAAGCCCTGCTCAGCAACAACAAAAACATCTTTGTATTATCAGCTCTGTATTCAGCATAAATTTAAAACACAGCCCCATACCAGCCACTGTGAAGAAAATCAACTGTATCCCAGCCAAAACTAGCACAAGGCTCCACAGTGCTGTGCTCTTCCCTCAGAAAGAAATGGGGGAAGAGACACAAGACACTTTTCTGGTATCACCTGCTAAGCAACATGCACAGTTGCAGTTCTCATGCACTTCCTAGTGCATGTGATGCTCTAGTTTGTCAGGTAATTCTTCCCTACAGTCTGCAAAAATATGCCTTTGGCACAAAAAAAAAGTAATAATAAATATTTCTTATATTTCTTTTTAAAAATTCCACTGAGATACTTAATAACTTTAGGCCCTTACAGAGTAATGACTTAAGTTTTCTAAAGTATTTCATCAGAGCTGTGACAAAAACTGACCAAACACAACAACCAATTGTTAGATTTTCTGAAATTCTGCCTAATATTTGGTATGATCCCACATTTCCCCAAGACCCTCTGGGCTCAGGACTAATGGAACAGTTGCAAATATCTTTTTTGAGTCTCACAGTGATGAACCAAATGTTATTTTGCTTTTTAGTATTTGACTTTCCATCTCAGGTCAGTGCTCTAACATAAATCAGACTCAAGAGAGTAACTGGAAGTGACATCATTTGCAAAATACACCCTGCAGCACAATGAAAATGATGTAGTTAAATAAAAACAAACAGTCTGCTGGGTAATTGGGAGCTGAACGTATTTATTACATATTGAATGACTCCACAGATCTACTAAAATGCAGCTTCTGAGCATAACTAGCAAATGCAAAGGCATCACTGCTATGTGCAGTGCGCTGTGTACTCACTTCTCAGGGTAAGGGTATGCTGAGATCATCAAAAGACTCATAAAGGAGCTCCAAACTTTGTTTCCCACCTTGACCTACCCAGTTGCTAAGACCCTATCAAAAGGGCAGCAGCAGCAGGGCTACATTTTTCCTGGCCTTAAAGGGCTGCTCCAGCTGCTGAAGCTTGCTCAATGGTCAAGAAAAAGCTGGTCTGCCCCTGCTCTGGGCATGAGAGGGTCGAGAAGTGGTGCTGGGAGGGACTGCTCTGGCATTTAATAACTGGAATATGCTCTTATGCTCAGAACATCCTTTACTGGCCCATTAAACTGACCACAAGGAAATCACTCCATATGTACAGCTCTAGAAATCAGTTGCATGTTCCAACTTGATTATAATTCAGACAGTTTCTATAAAACAAACTGTTGACATTGCCATTCCCTTATTTTATTACCCTAGCAAAATGGTTTTAATTTACGTCTCTGTTTAGAATTAATTTCACTTTGAAAACTATAAGCAGTTTCAAACCAGAACAGGTAATTTACAAACACCTACAAACCCATAGAGAAAGCTGACAAAGTGTGCCCTGTTTGATAGTAAGACCGAGTCAAGTCTTGATGGAATGAAAAGGTAACAAAAAACAAACGAAATGAACTCAAACTTTGGTGACATTCTGTTTAATACCAGGGCAGAAGTTCTACTGCCAAAGAATTTTTTGTCAAATGATAATCTTGGAACAAGAAAGAGGCTGCCAGTCAAATGAAACTACTGGAAAATTTGACAGTCTTAATATAAACACCAAGCTATTTACAAAAAGACAACAATGAACTAATGATACAGTGGAGAAGGAATGTAATGCTAAGATATCAAGCGACCATTCAAGAACAGGCTCCTGTATCATGACAAAATTTTCATTTACCAAGGTTATTTTTCCTCAGAGTAGTTTAACCTCTCAACAATGTCTCTTTCTCCCCTTGCCGTGCTGCTGCTTTCTAATGACTTCTCTTCTAACCACAGCATGTTTTTGCACACTTCTTGAATATTTTACCAGTAGTGCTGCCATCCTTACCACTTGTAACAAAGACATGCCAAAATATCTTGTAGTGGATCTTTCTAGAAAATATTGCAATAGTTGGCTTTGGATGAGAAGATTTTTCCTGTCCATTAAGAGAAATCAGAGGGTTCTCCATGTGAGGATGTATTTGTATTGACTGTATTTAAATATAGGTCCTATTTACACCTCCTTATTTCAGCCAAGTAAATTTCATACAATTTTATGCAGGTGTTTAAGACACCTGCTATTTTTCACACAAATGATACAGAAGTAAAAACATGGGTAGGCAGGCAGAATCTCTAACCAAAATGCAGATTTACTTTTTCTCAGCACCAGTGCACATGCTAACTCTGATATTTAAGCTCCCCTTTGAAGCTAGTACACTGATTTAGGAGTAGTTAGTAGTTATGATTTAATATGCAAATGACATTGAGATCTGGCCTGAAAACCAGTAACATTCTAGTCCTGTTCATAGTTCTTTCCCAGGGAAAAGAATCTGTCATAAAGGAATGAGAAAGAGTTCTGGAATAGGGTACAAAAAGAATGGTGTACTTCAGTTGTTAAATGGTTTCTAACAGAAATTTACTATGGTAATTGCATTAAAACAATTCAAGGGATTTTCTCTAAATTTTTTTCTTGCTGCTGTAGCTGCATCATTAACTATGAAGACACTTCAGACCTGAATCTTAGTGTGAATAAGGCTACTATGCAGAGTATTGCATGTTACCTTTTAAATTTTCTAACATGTAAAAAGGCAAATTTATCATCCATCCTTTAATGTTTTTTGATGAAATTCAGATAGGGTATATGCAGGTTGAAGAGTATCTTTTGAGAAAATGTTAGTTTCATTTCCTACTGGTACTGGGTTTAGAAAGATACCAGCTTGAATTGTTGCATTTGGAATAAACCTCTGCATTCAGCAGAAGATGAGGGAAAGAAAATAGAATAGGCACCAGCTGAAATCCAGTGACAGATATAAACTAGAAGGACTAAACCTTTTGATCAGCAGTTTTGTTTGCTGAAAAAAAAAAAGTGAGAACCTCTCAAAATCTTTTTTACTGCTTTCCCATGTTTCTCAGAGTTATGTGATTCATCTCAGTGAAGATCTGCTTTAGAGAAAGACAGCTGGATGAAAGGTGGCAAGACCATAGAAGCACAACTGTGTGCGACAGAAAAATATTTTGGATTCACCATTTACTTGTCCCGCATTTATTTATCTCTGTATGAACAATATCTGATTTCAATGATGACAAAGGACATTCATTTGAGGTTCACACCAGTATTCATTCCATGAGGAACTAAACTTGGTTTTGGTGCCAGCAACTGCCTACTTCAAGAAACTCTTAAAACTTACATAATTCTGTCATATTTCTTCTTTTCAAAGGGAAAAAAACACCCAACATATTCATAAGCTCACCACACTGTGTCAAAAGCATAATAAATCGATCTTATACACCCCCCTCTTTGTTAGCCACACTTAACCAGTCATAGCACAAAAATATTGCCATGGCAACATATAGTGATGGCAACAACAAACAGCAAAGATGGAGAAAACATCATTTACGTACAGTCCAGAGGCTTTTACTCACTTGAAACATTGCAGAGAGATTCTGAATAACAAATTAAAATTAGCAAATTTGCAATAGCAGAAGAGAGAAAAAGAACTCAGGGATCTTTTCAAAGAATAATCTTCTCAGACTTTTTCCATCTTTATGCACTTGTAACCCCATTTCTCTCACTCCCCTGCTGTGGAATGTAGAAACTTTCTGTATCTGCCACCTGGTATGTAAATCAAGAGTGTTGAGGATGTTGTATACTTTCCAAAAAACTGGAAATGCATTTAGTTGTGAAACTATAACATCTAGGTGAGAAAATCATGCCTGCAGAAAGCAACAGAGTAACTGATATTTTTATGTAGAAAACAGATCTGCCCAAGAGCTGATATGCTAGAGGGCAGGGCAACTTCTAGTGAGATTTATGTATTTTATAACCCAAATGTAACCCAGACAACCAATTTCCGACAAGCCATGATGGCAGCTTGGAAGATTGCTTTTGTTATTCAAGGAGAGAAAACCGGATGTTTGATCTTAATGAAGATCTTCTGAAATCAGACAGGTCTTAATGGATATAAAAATAGCAGAAGAGCAAAAAAAAAGGAAAAGAAATTCATAGTTTTATCAGGAACTATCTCCAGTCAGGGTGCAGATGTACAGAGGTGACACAGACATTGGCAGCATCAGGTTAGCATGAGATAACAAACCAGTAGATCTGGATGTCTCGGTAGGGATTTCTGGACAGCAAAGCACTGTTTGTGTTAGGAATGTAATACCCTGCACACACCTGATATCTCTCAGCACAGATTGCTGAATGACTGCGGGGCCTGCAAAGGTCAATTTGGCACAGAGGCCTTTATAGGAATATTAATTGCAATGGTGGTTTCTGTGTAAGTCAACAATCTCGCTGCTGTCACTGAATAAAAATGAAGTAATGCCCAAAGTATTCCAATAACTAACAGACTGGAATCTGGTTCTCTTGCCATTCCCATTATTTTTACAACTCTAAAACTTTCAGGATATAAACTACTCTGCTTTAACTGAGGAAGAGCACACAAAAATTCTCATTAGTCTTGTATCTGAACATCAGTACAGAAGAAACACCTGACACCAAAGCCAAATGTACTACTTGGGGATATTCAGAAGTCAAACAGTTCCCAAAACCAACAGAAATATTTCTCCCTCTCTCACTTATTTGCTTGCTAAGGGGAATAATGATTTCTCAGTGGGTGGAATTATGATGTTTGACTTGGCAATGCAGTGGAAACATCACACTGTTTATAATGAAGGCCCAAAGTGTTGTTTCTATTATTGGTAGCTGGTTATGTCACCAGAATGTTTTCCCATGTCAAGAGCAGGAGTCCCCACTGCTGATTATAAATAAAATCACTAGCAGTCAGAATTTGGATTTAAAAGGAAAGAAGCACCAAGTGACTAACTCCTGCACCTCCAAATAACAGAATGTATCTGGGATTACTTAGCTGTGAAAAGCAAGTGAAAGTTCTATCAAAACTAGAAACCAAACTTGCACACAAAAAACCACTAGCTGTGGGAATGAGAAAAAAAAGGCAGGAATGAGAAAACTGAGAGGGGAGCTTGAATGGAGAACAAAGGACTAGTTAAATTCCTTCAGTATAAAGTGAAAAGTAATAGAGAGACTGAGCAAATTCCAGATCCTTGAAAATCAAATTCAATTCCTAAAATACAAGCCCAGATGGTTAACTGGTGTAAATAAATGCAACTTCATTGGTCCAGAGGGAACAGTATCAATGTATACCAGCTGAGGTTCTGGCAAATCCACCTTCTGAGGTTCAGTCAACACTCACAGGTTCTCAGGTCAGTAGACAGAGATTTTTAAGATTCATTCTACTGTGGTGACAAATAGAGAAAATAACCATTTGTGAGGTAATGAGGAGATTTTTGCTCACCACACTCATTCTTCACTGCATTTTTCATGCTAGAAAATTTTTGCATATTAATATCACCAAACCCATCTTTTGGCAGACTCCACTGAATCTTGCCTGCTCACTTCTTTCTATGACTTAGCAAATAAGTTATGCAAATGGTACTGAAGAATGAATTTCAGATAATTATTGGCCTCAAAGAAGTACAGTTGATTTTAATTATTTTAAGAAAGAAAATATGATCTGCACCAACAGGCCTGTAAAAAGACATCTTCTCAACGTGTTAGCACCAGAGATCTGTCTTTTGTGTCTCATCTGTAGGTCTAAGGTTGGCTTGGAGTAACAATTACAAGCAGAAAGGGAGTATTTTGGTCTCACACATTGATTTAGCTCTTGGACTCTGCCCTGAGAATGTAAATTGGGCAACTTCTTGAGTGAATGATATCCATGCGACTGGTAAAAGAACACATGTAACTGAACAAATAGCATTGACTTCGGTCAAGTCAGCAACAACTCCTTGGCAACAGCAAGTAGAATGAATTCTGAACTAAGACACTGAAAGCATCAAGTCCTGCCGCATCCTTCCCCAGGCCTTACGTGCTCACAGAAACCTAACAACTTGATCAAGGATATGATGGATGGCAAAGTGCTATTAGGGTCAACTCCTTGCTAGCTCCCACCAGCACATCTGATTATTCCCCAGAAGGGAGATCACTCGGTGTAATCTATTTCTCTATATATCATGGTGTTTATTTCTCTAACTTTAGATTTGTAGACAAAGTGAACCCAGGGAGTGGAAAATGGGGAAAATAAGAACTATTATACATAACAGTTGAAGGGAGATGAGAGAGCACTTTTAGCTCCTAAAGGTAGTTGTTTATTGGGTTTTTTCACTTTCTTGTCTCCATCATCACCAATAAAACCATATTTCCTGAAGAGAAGTGATGAAGATGGAGGGAACATAGTAAACCAGTGCAAGCTTTCTCCATGACAATGCTTCCAGGTAATGAAATATGACACTAATTTTAATTCAAGGCATAAGTCACAATAACCAGAACACATACTTGACATCTGAAAAAACACCAAAGCTGAGCAAAATACTTGCTTTGATATTTATAGTAGGAAGTAGAAACATTTGGTTAAATAAAAATTTTGCTGGAGACAGTTGCATATGGATTTTTTTTAAGAAATTGCAGCTGTAATACTTAACCATAAGCAAACCACAGTCATTTAAAACATCTAGTACAGACAGCAATGTGAATTGAATACTAGCAACATCTGGTTGGAGATATTTTGTTTCCATAGTTATTCCTAGTCAGTATTTTTAAGCACCTTGAGCAGGTGCTAGCCATCCCATCTGAAAATCAATGCCCCTTATGTAAGAGGCACAGTCTGAACTTCCAGTGTAAAACAAACCAACTAAGTTATGCACAACCATTTGTGGTTTTCCTCCTTGAACAACCTCGGGAAGCACTTTTGCACCACTAGGTAATGTTAAATTGAGCATATCGTTAAGTAACGTGAGTCTTTGCAGCTCTATTTTAAAGCATTATCACCAGATAAGCTTATAAGTAAATAAATGCATATAACTATAAAACACAGCAAACTTGCTGAATCTTCTCTTCTGGCTGCTTGAGGGACATCTCAAGTCCTTCATGCCAAAACCAGTTTTATTTCTCCAAGCCTCCAAGGACACCAAGAAGTTAAGTGCTTCTGGAGACTGAGAAGGAGGGAATGCTACCACCCTAAACCTACAATATTTGAATTACTGAAGGCTTTGGAATGAAGGGATACAAGACACCAAGGGCAATACCATCATTAAGGAGTCCAGAACGGCTTCACGTAAAGCCACATGGAGAGCCTGCAGGGCTCATGGTGCAGCCTCAGGGTGAGCCCCAGGTGTTTTTTACCTTAGAGGAAAATCTCTCTTTTTATTTGACTATACTTAGGTTTTGGGCAGAACTTGCCTAGGAACATCCATGTATCTGAGTTGCAGGAGAATCTGCAACCAGACATTTCAGACACATCATGAGTCTCTATCCTTTGCTGCACACTCGGGCTTCTTACTTCTTGAATCAAAACATTGAGTCTGAAGGTTGTTTGGGTTCTGTTCTTAAATACATAAAGTATTTTTATTTACTTTCTCAGGGTCTAAGTACATTCTGTGTAGCAAGAATTAACCTAATTTTTGTTTGCATGCTGACAAAATTCACATTCCAATTGTCTCTGTGGCAATAACAATTGTTCTGTCAAAGCTCCTGATGCTAATTCTGGGTTTGCTTTATGTTATTTTATTTGTGTATAACATGCTACTGCCCATCATGATCAGGCACCTTAATAAACACACAAAGGTATACTTTACATGCATACATTTGTTAAAGGACTTCATATTACCATCAGGGATACTCCTTTTGTGGACAGACAAGAAAAGATACTTATAGACCACATTTTAAGACGTTTTAAAACTCACTTTAGAGATGCAACACTATTCTTCCAAAGGCAACATTAGCACTGAATTGCTGAAACATGACTTCCAAATGACCCCAAAGCTCAAAAATGACCCACTAACATGAAATTCAGTTTGGGAAGAAAGACAATCCTAGGAATAGCATGCAAAAAACCCAAATGTACGGCATCCTAACTGTATCCTGGGAGTACTGGAACTCTGTAGGGTCTCCAGACCTCCAAAAGTTGGGGCATATACAAACTCTAATAGGCTTTGCAGTAACACACTCTGCTCAGTTCTCATTCACCTGTTGAAGTAATCCACAGTTCTTGGAGGCCTACCTGGCCTCCAAAGCAAAACCATTCTTTACAACTGAGATCAGGACCCTCAGAGGTGGCCTCTTTCAGCCAATGAAAACAAAATGCAGCTGCAATTTTGGTTTTGTTATGGTGACTGGAATGCAGAGCTATTGCCCCAAGCTCTACAGGAGTAGAGAAATGGGCAGGCTGAGACTTCTCTGTTCTCTAAGAATGTTTTTTACAGCATTCTCCTCCCTGTATGGTACTGCCAACCTACCTCTCAGCAAATGTGACAATTCGCTCCTATCTGCAAAGAACAATGAGTTAAGGGGTACCAGCTGACATAAATTCCTGGAACTATAGACCAGCATGGTTTGTTAAAGAGTATTCACTTTTCTGCTGCTAATTTTGCAAATAAGAAAAAAAGTAATATTAAAATTGCATATGACATCTGATATGTGAAAAGCAGTGCTCTTCCTATTTCTTCCATGTGGTTTACACCTCTTATCCTAAAGACTTTAGAACTGCACAGCAGTATTTCTGACTCACATTCCTGAGCTCCTGGAGGCAGCCTGCAGCCCAGTGAAGCTGGAATAAATATGTTCTAAAGTAACATCAGCAAATTTTTAAAAAGTGAGCTCTTTAAATTCAAGAGTCTAAAAGAAAAAATTAGCTTGCCAGTTGTTTGATACCAAGCTTTCAAAGTTTTAGTGCATGATGCTTTTTCACTATTTAAAAAAAGTTTTATAGTGAAAAAAACAGGAGTCCCATGCACTTTTTTTTGTATTTCCATATTGGATTGCCTCATTATTGGTGTTAGCAAATGAGCAAAGGAGAAATATCCTTGCTGCAGATCCTATATTCTTGCCAAAACTATGCAATATAACTTAACCTTTTTGACTGAATCACAGTAAACATAGAAGAAATTCACTTGCTCTCATCTTGTATCCCCCTCCAGGATAAGATTTTGACTTTGCTATTTAGTACAGAAACACAACAAAAATCTTATATGGCCAGGAAAGTAACTCATAAATATAGCTTTTGAACAAACTGAAGTTGTTCTCAGAAGCAGATCTCTCAATAGTTGTTAGGTTGGTTTTTCTTTTTCAAATGCTTCTTCTATTTCTCTTTCTTTAATACATCAAAATAAAAGGAACAGATGTTAACATACTTCAGCCAAAATTCAAGTAAGCCCTTATGGTCAGGTCTAGCAAGCCAGGAAAGATATCACTACAGTGCAAATAATTCTAAAATTGATAAACAAACACAGGAACATATAACACTACACAAAGTCTGTAAGACAATCCTCCTGGTAGTGGACATATCTGACTCTTGTGTATTTTTGTAAAGTATGTCAAAGTAATTTTCATTTCTGTGTTAAGGATAAACACAGCAACCGTGTTCTATCTCCATGCAGCCTACAGGCCAAGTGCCACCTTAACTTACAGCAATCCAAACCTACAGGATGGCCAGCAATACTGGCATAAAAACTGGCATCAGTATTTGGCATCTCATAGTAAAATAATGGCAGATCCATAAAGGATGAGGTTTGCTCCATGACTCCTAATTTTTAATTGTCTTCACAGCCCAATTCTGCTTCTTTGAAAATTACTTTGTAGGACTCACTTGGTCTACTCTAGACCAACATGCCCAGTGTACAAACTCTTCCATCACGCAGTAACTGTCACCAACACAAGCAGAAATCTGCAAGTTGAGCAGGTACTTAATTTCATATATGTGCTGCTCACATCACTGCTGGCAATAAAAGGTTTTGCAAAATCAAATCAGGGCCTCAAAACACAGCTATTTCAGCAGCTGTTCTTTATTACCACCCCGTTTGTTGTTGGCTAATGAGAATGTCAAGAAATTTTTGTGTTATTGTAGACTGAGTAAAGCAATCCTGTGCAACATCTTTAAATAATGCTGTCATATGCATAACGCCCTTCCTTTTTCAAAGCTCTATCATATCTAGCAGTTTTTCATTGGAATTCAGTTAGATATCAAGATGTTTGTATATAACAATAGTACATAGACTCCCATGTCTTAAAAGCATAGTTTTATTACTTAACACAGCAGACCTGAAGACATTCAATATGTGCAACAACTAAATTTATAGGAAGAGGCTTTGGGATGACTCCACTTAAACAGGGAGGTTGACCAGATGACCCACTGTAGTCCCTTCCTATCTGACCCATTCTGTGACTCTGTGATTTTCATATTAATAAAAAGTGCAGAGAGAAAGGCAGCATCAATATGCAGGTTAAAAGGAGACAAAATAAAAACCTTGGAGTTCTTTAGGCTAAACCTGACTGATTCTATATTAGAAGAATCATTAGGTTGTCCTCATCTGGTTGTTTATGCCCTGTTATTTCAACAATATGTAGCTGAATAAAAAAAAAAAAAGAAAAGGAAATATTGAAAATATTTAAGCAGGAAAGCTTAAAACTATGTCTAAAAAACACAAAAAAGGGCCTCTTTTTTTTTTTTTTCTAAATAGCATTTAAAGGTCCATAGAATATGGTGTTTGAAGTTTGGTTGTCTGCGACAAGCTGCTTCTCAGCACTGCAATCATGGAAATAGTTTTCCTATGTAAACCCTACACTGAAAGGTTCAAGACCACTCTTATTAGAAACAGTTCAAACTTCCAAATGTTCTTTATGTACAGGATAGTTAGAGATCAGTAGTTACTGGTGTCTTCCTGCTTTATTTAACCTCACATAGCAGCAGTCTAAACTGTACGAAGATGCACATTATTTTTATATTTTACTCAGCCCTACCTAGCAGTGCAGGGCAAGTGCTGAGGTACCACTATATTGTTTAGATGAAAAAGTTGTGAAGTCAAGAAAGAAGCCACTACTATAGGGACTATAGGGCATTTCCTCAACCTGGATCAATAAAACAAAAATTACATTAGCAAAGAGGTGCATGATCCAGACATGGATATGAAGTCATAAACCCTTTCAACTCAAAGGCACCAGATCTTTATTTTACGTTACTGTAATGTCAAAAATCCAACTACTGGATGAAAATACAGATAGAACTGGGACAATCAGTTCAACAGGATGGCTGTATAATGATGGATACTACATGTACTGCATGGCAAAAAAAAAATCAAAGGCAGAAAAAATTAGGAACTGCTCTTTTCTCCTCCTCTGTTACCACATTTTTAGAAGACAGACACCAAAGAAATTAGGGCAGAAGCAGTAATTCTGAAAGTGACAGCAAGGGCAAGAGCCTCTGTTCAAGATTTTAACAACAGTTCATAGCTTCACACTGATTTTTGCCTTTTATTGGTAACAGGAGATTTACCTTGAATTCACATTGCCTCTGTATTTACCACTTTCTTTCCCATTCTTTATTTCAGACTCTCCATTTGATGATATGTGTTTGTAGATGATATTTTTATTGCAGTGGATGTGATTTTGTCTATTTGAATGGTCTGGCAAAATTCAAAAAGGCTTATGGCACAAAATGAATAGAGTTAATTAACTACTCTCTGTAGTATATAACCCTTCTGGATGGAAAGGTCTTACTTCAGCAGTCCATCAGTATGATTGGCTGTATATTGTAGCTTCAGTAGAAAATGCTATAAAGGATTACTAATTAAAGCCAATTCTGTAAAGCAGACTTAAGTGTTGATCCAACACATGAATTAATCACTTATACAAACTTGTTCTGCTGGTTTAACATGTATTCAAGGTTTTGAAGCTTTGTATTGTCAGCTCATCCCTCAAGCTAGACCGCATCTAGCAAGCATTTTGGTTAAGTCAAAAGAAGCTCAATCCTTCTGACTTGCCAGGCTGAACTCAAATTTCTGTGACAAATTCAGCAGGTTGTAGGTCTAGCATCAAAGAACACGGAACTAGAGTCTCAAGCTCCAAATGAAAAGCTAAGGGGCTGAAGACAATCTTAAAACCCTATGCTGACTCTTTGTATTAGAGATCCATGAAGGAAAGCCAGAATGTCAAGGAAGTTCACTGAGTAAAATGCATGTCACTATCAAACAGTGTCTTGTATGAGACAATTTGCATCACATTTTGAAAATAGTAATACCAGAATTACCTTTCATGTGTACATCCACAGTACTGCTCTCCTGACAGTGCAGAAACTGCATTTCATAGGCTGGGCTGCCAGAGCATCCTTTACTCTGGCACACGTGTGCTCAGATTCTAACTTCCATAACATGCAAGCTCAGTGCCCTGCATTTTCCAAATTACTAATACGTAAAGAAGATAAGAATGAAGCACTTTAAAAGCAAAAACCAGACCCATCAATAAAATAGCTACACACACTGCAGGTCTGCAGGCCATCTTAGAGCCCCTCTTCTAAACCCAGACCTCCCTCCACAGTTCCAGACCTATCTGATTTATCTTTCTACATCCTGTTGCACTCTATGTCATGTGCATGTATAAAACATACAGATATATAAGAACACATATAAATCTTCTTTATAGAGAGAAATCTCCCCAAAGGCAGCATTGCATGCTGTGGACTCTAAATCAATTTATTTTAATCTAATCTTCATCTGTAATGGTTTCCTTGGCTGAAGCCATCAAGGAAACATCCTGGCAGGTGGGGAAGAATGAAAAAATATAACATTTGTTTCCATGTAGTTTTGACTTTCCAGTACAGAAAAGCCTGCAAACTCCATGAAATATGACTGGGCTTGGAACTGACCTCCAATGCAAACTTACATCTGCACAGCTGAGAACTCCCTAAAATATGAATATAAAGATATCAGAAATTTCTTAAAATATCTTTAAAAATAATGGAAGCAAAGTTGAAAACTGATCTTTTCTGCCTAAAAACAAAGCTGAAGTGGGTTTTTTTCCATATAACCATTTCAACAAATGGAAAGCCTTTTCTATTTCTAAGACCTTTCCTTCCTTTCTCAGCACACAAGTTTCAAGTCACCCAAATTGGTTTTCTATTAGGAACTAAGACCACAAGCCCCTAGGAATCTCCATGTATTGTCAGATTTTCACTCCCTGTTGCCAAACTTAGTGCCTTACTAATTGCCTGGGGCTGCAGTGCTTTGCTTATAGAAACAAATTATTTTCTTGATGGAACAGCAGGATTTGCACCTGCAGAGACTCGGCTTAGGAAGCCTGGCAAGCAATCAAGTGGGCAGCTGGGGAGCCTCACTGCCCAGCAGTCTGCAGGACAGTCCCTGGAAAGCCAGGACGCCTGTCAGGTCACCCGTCAGCTGGTGGGCAGCTCGCTGGCAAGGGGGCTGGCAAAAAAACAGCACTGCAGGGCAGCTTAGTCTATGTACCTGCCTGGCTTCTGCCAGCATCCCCGATGAATCAACACACTGATATAAAAAAATCTGTTCTGCGATATCAACATTAAACAACAAAAAAAAATACCAGAAAAAAGCTTTTTAAAATGTTAACCACAATTTTCCTATATCCCTGAGCCCTCAGAAAGAAAATCAGCTCGAGGTTAAGTCAACATTTGTAGCACATGTTGCAGTGTGGAAAATAACTGAGAGCAGAGGAATAAGAAATCCCCGGCAGTACCCTGGTCATGTGTAATATAATGTCTGCACCACATTGGTCAAGGTTGCTCTGGGGCTTGTTCTTTGAAAGGCCACGGCTGTAATTCACATTCATTCACACACCTCATAAAATTGCAGAGCTGAGTTACTAACAGTGGTAACCACTTATTCTTTTGACCACTAAAACAATAAAAAGTCAGTTTGATTTTAATTTATTAACTGAAAGGAGGTTGGTGGTCACAGATTAGTCCTCTCTGGGAGTCACTGCAGAACCCAAGTAACGCTTGATCTGGCATACAATAAATGTGCTACAAAACCCTGCTGATGAACAGATAAAGTGGAATAGACACCAAAATCTGCTTGTTGCTTTAAGCCACACTCTTCAGAGCCACAGGCAGCTTTCTATCAGAGGGCCAGTTTGTGCCAAACAGGAATGTACACATCACCACATGAGAAGAAGTCTTCATCTCATCTATCACTCAATAGGTTTGCCCAGTTTTCTGGTTTTTGTCAAATTGATTTGACTGCTGTAGCTGGCAGAAGAGAAACTACTTATGTTTTCACTAAGCTTTCTGGTTGGCTTCCTCTCCCAAATCAGAACTGTACAACATATTCTGACTTGAAGAAGCAGCTACTGAACATGGAATTTTCTATCACATTTCTTACAAAATCATTCTTAGGTCAAATCTCACACAAAATTAAATATTGAACAAAAAAACGTTCATTAAAAATATACAAGACAAAGAATAAATATCTCTATTACTCCAGTCTTAATTTCTGAAAGTGCTCTTAATAAACATAGGAGAAAGATTAAAGTGTCCCTAAAACCACACGCTCTCTCAAAAAAGCAGTAATTTCACACTCGGCTCTAAATGTTTCACTCAGTTGCTGCAAACACATTTGAATTTAGCCTCTAAAAACAGTGATTTCTTAATTATCAAAACAAAACAAATTAAGAAAAAGCATCAATAAATAGGATGAGAAATAATAGAGCAGGTTTTCCAGTCTCCCTCTCTTCCCTTCCCTCCAAACTGGGTCAATAAGGAATGCATGCCAAGAGAATGTGCTTCATTCACATCAAAAAAATCAAAGTTAGCATCAATCATTTTGATCACAAAGTATTGGTCCAGCTACTCCTCAGACCTCCAAAGCTACTATCTCATGTCTCCTGAAATAAAATGCCTTTTCTCCTAGTACATTAAATAAGAAATCATGTGGGAAAAACTGACCTCCACATTACAAGAATTAAAAATTAATTCCAAGACACATGGGTTTGGGTTGCATTGATGGGTTTTATTCACTGCAACACAAAGCAACATAACCAGCTCACAACACAAACTGTTTTCTTCCACAGGTTGTACTTGAGAAATGCTGATACAAGAATTCAAACAAATTAATATAATGGCAAATAATCATTATTATTCAGCAAGTATTGGTATAAATTAGAGTTCTGGATGAAGAAAAAGAAGTGAGGTAATTTTAAGGAAAGCTTTTTAAAGTAAACAAAAATACGTGAAACAAGAAATAAAAACATTTGGGAGCATTCTAGGATTTATAAGCCTTCCAGAATACTGATATTTTCATCTTTGCCATCTCTGTTAAGTACCTTGCTCTAGTATAGCTTCTGATTAGAAAGGCAGAATGGGACAATTCCAGATATTTCTACTTGGCAATCCTACCAGATATGATGACTGTTCAACACGGAACTTTCCTGGTCCATGTGGGGTTCTATGAAATATTGAATCTCAAATAATCACACACAAAATGAAGATTTATTAAGAAATTAATAAAAACTTGAATATTTGAATGCGAAGGATTTACATCAAAGATATTTTCAAATATCTATAAACTTTTTCCTCCTGAAAATATAATCACATTATCACTGTAAGCAAGACATTTTTCACAAAAGCCAATTCCTATTTTTGATCAGAGCTCTGCAGAGAACTTGTGAGCAAGGAATGTCTCCTTTCCATACCTCAATCCACTTTTACTTAGAACAGGAAAATTATTGTAAGCTACTCTTTTGTCACACCTTTTCAATACTATTTAAAAACTCAACCTGCCAAGAAACCAGCTCCTCATCCTCTCTGGACTTTTATCCCTTTCTCACTACCTCAGGCAATGGACACTATTCTGTTTAGCTTTCCATGTGAAATATACATATGTATATAAAGCCACTAATCTTTATTGGCATCATATTTGGTTTGAATACCTTAACCAATTCCTTTCTCTTTTGCCTCCCACAATTATCTGCTTATTTGAGATTTACAGTGGACAAACCAATCTAACTTTCAAAAAAGGAACCATAATAATCCCAAACTTATTACCACTACCTAACTGCTACCTAGTTTTTTAATATGTTTCCCATTGTGCCTTGTGACAGCTAAAGAACTTATGAAGTACTGAAAAAGCTGTAGTTGTAGACATACTGCTAGCTTGACCTCAGCAGTTTAATTTTAAAGCCATTGCTTTTAAATTTTTCATGCTTAACCATCTTCATTCTTAGGCAATATCATTATAAATTGGGAAGAGTAAGAACTACCATAACTCCATAACAGTAAGAGGTTTTGAAACACTGAATTGGCAAGGCACCTTTTTTTTCTCCTGCAAGATGACTATTAGCTCAGATAATGCAAAGAACTTAAAAGAATCTGCAGGATCTTCTTATTTCTCACTGTTTCTTACATCTAGGGAGAATAAGAATTATTAAATATTTTAGTCTCCCACTAACCTCCAAATTGCCTGTAGTACACTCATTTCAGACCGTAAGCCAGGTGAAAAACAAGATCGCTTTTAACTGCATTGCCCAGTCTTTCACTATAAAGCATCAAATGTAGTCTTTGTATAGAAAAGTGCCCTCCTGAGTGGCCTAGATAATGGAAAATAGTAGGTACCCAACATTTCAGTTTCCTTTGAAAGTCTTACATTTTTCAAGTAACAGGAAATAAAAAAATACCCTTTTTCCTTACAAATATTTAGTGCAATGTAAAATGCTGTTTGTCTGCATTCTCACTGAAGGCTGGATCAGAGTCATTAAGTCTTCCTGGCTAATAAATACAAAGGCTGGATAATTTCATATCCATATTAAACAAAGGGCTCCTGACTTTAACTGAGTTCTTAGCACTGTGACAATGAAGCAATAAATGCCTTCTTTTATTTTCATTCCTCTAAGCTACTTTCTCTCTTCCTATATATCCATAATAAAAATGAGAACAAGTTTTCAGCATTTAAACTTTTCCAGATATGTCAGTGTCACAAAGAATGTGGCACAATCAACGTGCATTTGATGCTGAGCCAAATCCTCAACTAAGAAAAGCAGTAGATGGGGTTAGAGACAGCCCATTTATTTTGTGGGCAATTCATTCCATAGTAAACAAGCTCTATTCACCAGCCCATGAACATCACATACATTTACACTCCCATTTCACACTGCAGTACATCAATCTAACACCATCTCTCAAGGGGAACTGTCTATATGCAGTCCAAATGGCTTTTCAGATGAAAAACAAGGGCAACAACCTTCTATCTCGGGAGACTTGGTTCAAACCCTTGTTTAGGTCACAAATTAAAATTAGTTTGGTGCTCTTGTCCTTCCTCACATTTGTGCTCCTGACACAACTGCTACCCATTCAGGCACAATCAGGTGTGACTGGCAGTCCTGGCTCCAAGGCAGGCTGCCCATGGCTACAAAGGAAGAGGATACTGCCTGTGATGTGTGTTGGCATGGAGAAAAAAGGGAACCTGAAAGGGGAGGAGAAAAAAGAGGGAAGAACGGAGTTCTCGTTGGTTTGGGCAATATGCAAAGCCAGTTTCTTTCTACTATCTTGGACTATTTTTTCAAATGGGCAGTAAGCACATTGAGGCATAGCTGTCTTTCTGACTTTTGAAAGTGAAGGGTCTTCTTATGTGCCTTGGTTACCTCCAGACCACACATAACATCTGCAGTTTCTCACTGCCTACTCACACAACAAAGTGAATGGGTAAAATCATACTTTAAACATTCTTGTGACCATGATTAAAGAACCATTGTTTTTCAGGCCTATATACTGAATCCTTGACATTGAGAACTACCCGACAAGGAATTACCACCTGTCAGGAATTGTGCAACAAAAACACTGTCTTGGACTATTTACCTCAGGCTCTCCCTGGTCTCCAGCTTTGAAGATTCAGTCAGCTAGGAGGAAAGACAGTCTAGAATCTTGTTATTCCTGCCCAGAGCTGTCAATCCACACTAACAATGAAAAACTTCCTTTACTTTGTTGAACATAGCAGTAAATCAGTGCCATCTGCATAGAACACAGCAGCACCATCTGCATTATGAATGTCTCACTGAAGTTCATTATTGCATTATGCCAATTCAATAGCAAGAAATTGCCAGAAACTCTGTTGTACACCCAAGTACATGTTAATTTTTAGCTTATCCTACTTTCCACTGTACCAAACACTTTTCCTAGACATATGGATATATAAAACACCAACGTGCAATTATAAGCAAAGTGTGTTTTACACCTAAATCCACATAACAAGCTTATCTTAACAATATCTCCAAAGTGAAGAATTTAACCACAACATAAACCCTAATGTGTTTATTCACAACCATATTCCTCTGAGATAAAGCAGGGTTATCCCCACATTACAGATGAAAATTTAAGTGCATGACAGAATAACTTGCCCAAACCTGACAATAGCAGTTCTATGACAAAGCACAAATTTCAACAAACTAAATTCTAGACTAGCTTCTTTTCCACATTTCTGAGATAAGCTCCTACTAAAAAATACTAAATACCTTGTTCTCAAATATTATATCATGAACAAGAAAGAAGACATGAATGACTAAATTATTTTAAATGGCAATTCAAAAGCATGCGAAATGAAAAGGAATCTGATGGCTACCATGAAGGAAAGGACAATCTCCGAGTAAATAATTTTTACAAATATTTGTGCTCTTCTCTATGATGGACATGACTTTTGGGAAGCAGGCTGTGACAGAAATACGGCATAGATATAATTTTTCCCCAAAACACATTTCCTTCAACAACTGAATTTTTTTTCACTTATATTCCCACTTGACTGGTTCGTGTCAATATATTTTTTCCTGAACAGAAGTTAGAAAAAGAATGGATGTTTGGCAGATTGGCTGACACTCAACTTTGGTAATGCTCCTATATCTAGCCAGCTGATGACTGAATGCTTAACTATTCACTGCAGGTTTGTGCATACCACTATCGAAAACATTGATATTTTAATGTGTAATCTGCAATTAATTACATGAACCACTGGATATGCCACTTACACTAATTAAACTTCAATAGGCACTACTTTGCAATACATGGCTAGGTCACATGCATTGCACTTTCTTAAAGAAGGCACTACACTAAAGGATACTGCCAGGATCAGTGAAGGGTTTCATCATCAGTACTGGCTGCAATTCATAGCAAAGGGAATACCCCATGTTAATGGTTGAATACCTGGGAATGCACTCAGACTGTACAGCTGGTTACTCTCTTTATCTAGCCTGGCCTGTTAAGCACACTCAGACAAACACAAAATTCATTTGGGGCATCTAGACTGAGGTGGCAGAATATTCCATGTACTGGGGCTTACAAAAGTTTAGGAATTCACAGTCATCCTTCATATGCTTTTGTAAGATCAGCTTGGACTTCTCTGAAACACTCTTCTGATCCTACTTTGAAACTAAACTTCCCTATTTTGATGTGTCATTTTTCTTTATTATGAACATTCAGGGACAAATTTTCCAAAAGCGTTTAGGCACCTAGTGATGCAAATAGGCAGCTTGTTATTTTTCAAAATCACTTAGGCAGGTTAGACAGCTAAATCCCTCTGAAATTAGAGAGAGTTAGGCATCTGACTTAGGCACTTAGAAAAATTTAGCCAATGCTTATTTGCATTTTCAGGCTTCTAATCATTTTTGAACATCTGTGTGATAGGTTTTGATTTATTTAGGCTGGTTCCCAGTACATTACTTTCTCTCACCTGACTGAAAGAGCATACCTCATTAAGCAAGTTGCAGATTTTTCTTGCAGACCCTGTTAAGAAGACAAACAAGTGAAAGAGATGACAAGTTTTTTTCTATAATTTGATACTTTTATTATTCTTTAAATAGGTAAGGAGTCGTTGTGGAATAGTGGATAATGTAAAATGACTGTTTTATTCTAAAACCTACTCATTCACTCAATGAGTTTTTAAAGAACATTTAATTTTGTTTAGCACAAACTAGAATGAGGGTTTAAAAGCTGCCAAAATACAAAACAATCTGTGAATAATTTGATCAGATTATTTTGCTTATCTTAAAACAATAAGAAAATCAACCCCAAAACAATTCCTCCACAGCTAAATGGAGAAATAGTCAAATTTGAGTACAATTGAAAATAAATTTGTGAAGGACATAAAAAAGACGTCATTTTATTGTGAAATATTTATCTCTCCATATCCTTGGTTTATAGTTTTCATTGAATGAGGAACTTTAGGTTATGAAACATTTCACCCCTGAATTTTTTCAAGACTGAGATGCATATGATTTCACCATGAAATTATTCATGTTCATACTTCTCACTAGAAAATAACAAAATATTTTGGCTTGTTTAGTTTTTTGGTTTTAAGATGATGTTCTATGGAAAAGGGATTAATCAGAGGGATTAATGCCACACTACGATAGGTCCTTTACACCAGCTTAACCGCTTTTAAATCCACTACCAAGTTTCTACAATATCTGATAAAACAGATGAGATCTCAAAGAGAGGAAGTTCTAAAAGTGCCATAAAAAGGTTCATCTGATTTTCTTGAGAGACTATTTTTGGTTTCAGATGTATGTTTTTTAGTCTGTGACAATTTTGATTTTTTAATTTTCAATCAAAAATACCCTCAAGCATTTTTAAAATACCCTAAAGAATATCTGAGTTTTTTTTCCCCAAACTGTTATTTTGCCTCTTTTATAAGAGGATTTTTTCCAGTATACAGTTCTTTTCATTAGAGAAAAGGAAATGAAAGAATTGGCTGCCTCTGATGATTCATAATTGTACATTTTGTGGCTTCAATGACAGGATTTTTTTCTATTTTAACAGGCATTAATTTATCAAAGGAACATAAGTCTAAAGCTGTCTTCCTACACATATATGGTGCAGTTTAACTGAAGGTACAAATTTAATCTTTTCCTATCTTATGTTTACATGAAGGGAACAGTGAGGTCCAAATGTAAGACGTTATATATCATAAAATAATAATCACTCTAATGTGTGGGTGCTGAAGTTGATTACTAGCTTAGAGATTGTAGAATAGATGTACTAGGAGAGGGGAAGAAGCAAGGAAAGATACATAGAATACATCACATTTAATCAGGCAAATGCACCCCTCCAGGCTATTTAGCCCGACCTAAGCTTTCCATTGGGAAACCAGAGTTTAGAATAGGATTTCTGCAATGCAATTTCAGGTGCGACAAAGTCATATTATAAAAAAAGCTTAGAAGCTATTTCTCATGCTGTGATTTGCATGGCTAGAGAAGCAAAGGGCAGGAAATATTGTCCACAACAAATCTATAGTAACATAACTTATTTCATTCTGCTCAAAAGCCTCTAATTCCATTTGCCCACAGCTGTATAGTGTGGTCTCAAGATCCATCTTTAATTGAGTCATGTCTTTGACAGGGACAGGAAAAGCTGTCTGAAAAATTACATCATCTAGGTTTCCCCTGAAAGAGTTTAATTTGCTGGAGCCAAAGTATTTGGGTTGAAAACAAGTTGCCATATGATTTATAAAACTGTTCTCCTTCACTTCCTCTTTTCACAGGGATCCCACTTCACTAATACAAAGAGTAGAGGGACAAACCACAATTAATGCATCATTGAGGCATTATTAACTAATGTATACGATCATGTACACGTGTATTTTTATAGATATTTATGTACACACACACACATATATGTGCACATGTGAAAAGCTGTCCCAGAACACTTCAGTGTAAAACTCCATACAAACCACTGTAAGCAGTAGGCAGGACAAATAACAGAAGACATCCTGAATTTACAGACAAGGCTTAGGAAAGGGTATTCAGTGCAATAAAAGGTTGTCTTGGAGTCAGAAGTCCATGGGGTTTTCTCTTGAAAACTTGGACTGCAAAAGATCAAGACAAACTGTCCATCCAGTTTATATCTGGCAAACAGATGAGAAACCCTCACCTTATGACACAGGCATTGACAGGAACAATTCACCTCAAAGTATGAGGCACCAAGGTATTACAATGAAAGATATAAAAAACCCCATGGTGTCAGGAACTGCAGATGCCTGATGAGAAGATTCTGACAGTTCTTTTCAGTGATGAAGATTTATTTGGAGGTTCAGGTATCCATAAGTTTGGATGCTTGTCTGGACCTCCCCACTTGTGAATAAATACAGGATTTCTATCATCACATGAAAGATAACACAAAAGGATGGAGGTAAGGGAGCTGTGGTGAAGATGAGAATCTGATGCTATTTTGATATTCTGCTATTTATTTCACAAAAAATGCAGGAAACAAAGGCTGGCAGCTTGTTAAGGAAGCAGAACTTAGCAAAGACAAATTGCATTCCCTGTTGAGATTGATGAAGATTCTAAATTCAATACAAGGTTTTGGTGGAAAAATTAATTTGGCACTTATTTACTACCATCTGTTTCAGATTCCAAGTGTGAACTAACAACCTATCACTGACATGTGAAGGATTTGAAGCTGTAGAAGTAAACAGTATGGAAGATGATTCCTGCCTTCAGGAAAGACAATCTCTCTCTCAATATACCACATTCTAGGCCTCAACCATGAATTAAATATAGGATAAGCTGGTTAAAAACCATATCAACTAAAATTGTATAATTTCAAACTCCAGCTACAATTCTAATACTATTTGATTGCATTTGACATATTATAGTAAAATATTTTAAAATAAAGAGATTGGAAGAATGGGAAACAAGTACAGAGGAAGCATGCTTAGCTTGCCATAGGAAAAAAAATCCACATTGTGAACCTGTTTGGCTATCATGTTTAAAATTGCTATTTTCATTGAGGTTCACAGAAATTGAGAAAATGCAGAATTTATCCCAGTGACAACTTCTTCAACAGATTAGAGAGCAGCACCGCATTCTCCACACTAGTCTGGCTTGGTATCATGAAAAATGACAAGTCCCAGCCCAGTGTTGTGCTATGTATCAGGCACAAGAGCTTTACTCCCACAAGGGTGAAGAAGGGAAAAGGGCTGGACACATTCTTGTCCTCCTGAGTGCTAGTGCTCCTCTTTCTCCCCCAGTACTTTACAAGCATCCCCTTCCTTCCCAAAAAAAAAAAAAAAATCCCCCCCAAAAAAAGCCAAAAAACCAAAACAAAAACAAAAAAAAAACCCAAACCAAAACAACCAACAAAACAAACGAACAAACAAATAAAACAAAACAAAACACCAAAAAACCAAAGAACCAAACTTCTTTGTTTTGGATTCATTGGGTGTCTAACAGGTTATTGGGGTGCCAACTGCTGCTCTGGGTGCACAGAGAAGTGGTTGTCTGGAACAGGTAAGGCAGTGAGAGAAGACAAAGAAGACCCTGAGAAAGATTTCTTCCAAGGACTTCACTGACCTTCACCTTAAACATTAAATGTTATTACAAGTGGAACGTCTGTGTCATGAAAGATTTAGCTGGCAAAGCCTTATCATCACACTCACTATCAGCGATTTTCATTTAAATTAGGTATCCAGGTTGATGAAATATATAAAAGCTATCCAATTTCAAAAGGAGCAGTTTTAGAATTTCAGAAGACAAATTAGAGATTGCATTTGAGACTACCTGGTGGGAGCTTGGGGAAAGGTCTTGATTGGGTAAAGGTTTTGTAGATAGCTAAAATTTTGTGTAGTGCTTGATTTAGGGCCAGAAAAAGGAAAATGAACTCTAACTACCACATGTGTGGACAGATTTCCTACTCACAGTTGGGCCTGCTTCTCAAGAAAATGCTACTTAAAGTGAGTCACAAATTTAAGAGTTGGTGTGAGTTTTGGTTTAAGAGCTCTCTGCTCTATGAGAGATAATATGTGTGCTTACTCTATTTCAGTGACCAGTACCAAAATTACACGGAGTGTAAATAGGCTGCAGTCCCATGGATTTAGAAATGAGTGTAATGAATCTGCCAACAAAGCTGAAGTTAACTGCCCAGCACATACTTAACAGGGATCTAGAGGTAACCAGATATCATATAAACCTGACAGCAATAGTCACAAGTGCCATATCTTGTAAGAGCAGCTCACAGATCACAAAAGTGAATAAAAAATTGACTTTGTTAGAATTAAGGGGGGGAATTAAAGTGGGGATATTATGATGACACTGGAAAGGCAGCTCAGAAAGTTACTTCAGATCTTATCTTACTGTCCTACCAGTAAGGCAACTTCTATTTCATTTATTTTGTTGATTTTTTTCCCTGTCTCACCTATTTCTTTTTACAGCACTTCCACAAGGAGAAAGAATAAATCACCTAAAATGTCATCACTATCTGACTTTTTTGGTAAAAGACTACTAAAAGGATGTCATTGAAGATAGAAATTTTAAGACTAATAAAAATTTTGCTGCATTTAATACAATTTGATTCATGACATACACAGCATGCCTGATTGAAATATCAGGTGTTTCTATCCCTTCAGCTGAGGGGTGTCTTTTCTGTTATAGGACTACTTTTGTCCTTCAATTTTACAAGTTCCAGACACAGCTCATAGATCACATTCACTAAGGCATTTAGCCATTTAGGACTTTGCCAAACTGCACTGCTTCAATGCAGAAGTTGCTTGGCTTAGATATATCTTAGAAGTTAAGGTTCCATTGTCACATTTTTCTTTTTCACCTACAAGTAGTTTATTCCAAACTCAGCAGCCAAGCTATTGATTAAGTTGGCTTAGGTCAGTCCACCCTGCAGTTCCAGCCTCAGTCCTTGCATTGTTTTCCAATAGCTTGCTTTATTGATTTAATGTTCTTGGTTTTGACTTTAGAATCTTGCTTTTAGCTTTAACTCTGTCCTGTGTTCTTTGCTCAAGTTTTATTTTAATGTTACCTCAAACTATCCAAAGAAATTGCAGTCAAATGTAAAGATATGTCTGCTGGGCTGAAAGAAAACAAACTAAATTAGGCAGTAGTAAAGAGGCACACAGGGCCTGTCACACACTAGTTTCAGAGTACATATTTTTCAATCTAAGTGCATATTATGCAATATCAAAAGCCATTTTCATAACAACCATTTAACTATCTCTTCTGCTCTACTAAAACTTTCAGGAGCCACTGATCCCCTCTGCATATCTCACTTGGTGGCCTTTGATATCTGAATTCTTAATATGTTTTCTACTTATGTGTCTTAATTAAAGACAGCAGTCCAATTTTTACCATCTCAAATTTTGTTGAATTACATTTGTCCTGAAAAAGTAGTAAAATCTCAATATTCCTCTTGGGTAGAACTTCTACTCGCTTTGTCCTGTGGGGAATCAGGCAAACAAATCAGACTTGAGGTGTTTCTGTGAGACTCCTCCCTGTGAATCTGAGGGCAGAATGGGTCCTCTACAACACAGATAGTTTCAATATATGAATTTGCATTTTGCAAAAAATCCAGTGGTAGTTACTTTTGCAGTTTTGTATTACGCTTCTGCAGCTGAAATTAACATTCTGTCAGTGCATTTACTTAGTTCTATTTATTTTACTGAAAAAAACATGAGAGATTTGTGTGTGAATGGTTCTAAATATATATTTTTTCATTGAACTAAAATATTGTTTGGGTTGGTCAGTAAAAGCTTTCAAGAAATGTATGCTTATGAAAATGTTTATTTCTGCAAAAAGAAATATTCCATTATTTGCATAGTTGACAGTCAGCTTTGTTGTAGTTCCAAATGAAAAAGGGAGTATGTTGATTAGAGAAAATACAGCTATGTTCCATCTTCCTCCCCTGCTTCAGTAAGAGAAGAGCATTTGCATATTAATTCTAGGACTGAACAGCTGCATTCCCTAGAAAGCTCCATTCATTGCAGCACTGAGCCCCTGAAACCAGGCAGGAGGGAAAAAAAATAAAAAGAGAAAGAAAAAAAAATAAAAGAAAGAAACGGGCATAAAGCTTAAGGTAGATAGAGACTAATTTTGCAGTTCTTTATTTCCAAAAGGAGTACTTTTCATTTTAAGGACTGAACATAGACATTTCCATATGGCCTATCACAAGAGTATTCCAACCATCTGATGGGCAACAGGAATACTCTTATTTCCATTTCACAAAAAGGCAAACAGAGGCATAATGGGATTATTTACTAGGCTTAGAAAACTATTTACCTATAAATTTGAGTCTCTATTCTATGTGAGAGCCAGGTGATTTGCCCAGGCTTACACAAGAGCCATGGCACAGTCAGAAATAATTCCCATCTCTAGCTCTCGCTTCCCTGTCTTATCCTTCACAATACAGATTCACGCTTTTGTCTTCTCTCCTGTTTTGTTATGTTACATAACTTTAAGATACACTGAAAGCAGAGACAGAGTTGTTTTGACGAGAACTGCAACCAAGGCTTTGGTTTGTTCTGCTCATCTGCAAAAATTGTGAAAAGCCTTCTGTGAGGCACTGAGCATTAACAGTACCATAAGTCGCTATGTTTGAAGCACAGAATAATATTGCCAGCAAGAAAAAAAGTTATAAATTCTTGTCTTAGATGGATGCCATTCATGTGTTATGTGAACTGTGACTGCAGCTGGTGATTGGCTCTCTGATCAAGAGGTGTGAACGAAAATAGGTAGCCTCCCACAATGCTTCAGAGAGAAGGATTAGTAGGAAGCAGGAAAACCTCTCTTCACTCACAGGATATGTCATACTTTACACTTGTGATGCCAGGAAGATTAAGTCAAACCAGAAATGTTACCTTAGAACAGACTGGCAGAACTTTTCTGGATGAGGATCTATTAAAATAGTAATACTTGACATTAGAAAACACAAAATTACTCAGCTGAAGGTCTGTCCTGGAAACACTTCAGTACCAACATCAATATGTCCAAGCAGATAAACAGGGACTGCTTTTATGAGCAATGAAGCTGCAAAATCTCACAGCATATTTATTGAGTTTAAGAAGGTCTCCTGCTTCCAAGTTACTTTGGCCACTGATATCTATTCCTACACATACAAATGTTTCAGAGTCACTTGGAAAATTAAATTAATGCAATTAAGCAATCTAAAAATCACCCTCCAAAACATTGGTTTTGATTCAGTCTGCTTGAATTCAATCATCAATGTTCTGCTTAATATCTACTAGCAATGCAAGCAATGACAAAATGCTTCATCACAATGTTTCAAAGGACTGCCATTTATCAATGGTTTAGGGAGAAAAAGAAGCATTATTTGTCTTATTAAATATAATAAATGTCTCCTGACCTTAAAGTTAAGGAATTAGGAGACAGCTGTTGTCCACAAAAAGTAAGCAAATGTCTAGCAGGTTACACAGCCTCCTCCTCAGCAGGTTCACAGCCACCAACTGTATTTGCCTAGTCTCCCAGCCAGCCCTGGAGAACTCTGTGTGCTTCACAGCCTGCAATGCATGGTAGAAAGCCATCCTTTCTACAGCTCACAGAGTCCCATGCACAGTATCTGATTATTTGTTCTCTTCAAAAATGTGCGCTATGTACTAGCAATAAAAACTAGGAGCTTGCTCAGCTGCCTTCTGGAACTTCCAACAGTGTTTTCATACAGACTTTTGCTTAGTCCTCCTCCCCCATATGTTTTTCTTCTTCTAAATTAGAACTTAATGGAACTTTTGAAAGATAGAATCCTAAGTTAAAGGCAAAGTAACATTTTAAAGCTTATTCAGCTGCAGCTATGAGATCACACGGTAAACTACCAGCAACTGAAATCATGCAGAGGAGAGATGTCAACTCTTAACAGAAAACGTATTTGAAAGAATTGTGGTTAAAAAGAAAAAGAGAGGAAGGTAAATATAAAAAGAACTCTAGCATTTCTAGAAATGCTACCATTTTATGTCAGCCTTCTAAAGGACTCAGATGAGCTTCTGTCCCACAACAGATTACATGATTTGTAAAGAAAACATACTTTGTCTTGGCTTTTTTTCCTTTCCTCCCATTTTCTAAGAGTTCCTGCTCAACTGGCAATTAGCAAGAGCATTAACAATGTATCATACTGTGTTTAGGAAAGCAAAACCAGCCATAGAGGAGAAAAAGCATACCTTCTGCAGCGTTCTTTCACAAATGGTTTTCATATTTGCTGGTTTTCACAATGCAGCATTCCATCTCCTGGAGCATTTTATTGTGAGTAAGAATGGTTGCTGTGGAACTTCTGCCTTGTTAACCAAAGCGACCAGGAGTCAGCGGGCCTCAGCTCACTGCACCCAACAGCCATGGTGGCATTTCCACAGCTCTGTTCTTCTTCAGCATTACCCCTGTAGATTTAAAAAGAGCTGTAATGATTGTGACTGTCACATTTCAAAATCATTTCTGCAAAATTCTATATTTCTGCAAAGCTCTTCCATGAATTTTCTGCACAAAACCATTTCAACAACTTCAGCCTAAGTATGACAAGTGCAGGAACTTTCATCAAAATGCCTCAGTTCTGTAGTATAAGCCCAGCTTGAAAAACTTCAGCATCAATTACACTCTAAACACACAGAATTTTAATGTCTGAAGCAAGCTTGAATTTTCATCAAACATAAGGCTCAAGTGATGTCTGACTGAGCAGTTCAAGAGGGTTTCTTTTAACTCAAATACCAAAAACATATGTTGCCAGAAATTTGGCTAGAAATACACATTTCCTACGACATTTAAATCAAAGATTTTTCTTGCCCAAAGTACCCTTTTCACAGTCACAATACCAGCCTAGGTCTAATTAACAGCATTATTTCACTATGCACTTATTGTATAACACTTTGAAGGTAAACTAATACAAAGAAAACCAGACTGATTATTTTAAATCAGATATAATGATAAAATTTTATGTATAATCAGGTTTCTACAACTACACTGATAATATAAATTTTAAAAATACACTAATATTTAAGGTCTTGAAGTAAATCTTGAAGTATTCTTCATTGGTATTAGCTTCTAAAAGTATTAATTTTACTTAGGAAGCCAAAAAGTCATAGGCAAGTTCCCAGAAGTTAATTCAGTTTGTTTTTGGGGTTTGTTATGCTTGGATTTTTTTTTTTTTTTCTTGGAGGGGAGGACTTTTCTTATTGCCCTAAGGAAAAAAAAATGTGCCACCTATTTCACAGTTTCACCTCTTAAGCTTCCTGACACCTTGCAGGTATACCCTACTCCTAAAAGACAATATCAAACTTTTATGCTTTTAATTTTTTTATGGTTTTATACCTTTTCTTTCCTGGGTAGTTCATGTTTAATATATGTTCCAGGTGGTTGAAAAAGAAGTATGTAGTTTGGCATAGACCTACCACACACTTTTGTCTTGCTGAAGACAAGCATACTATGTTTGTGTCCTTAGCTTAGCTGAATGGCAGATTTATATTGATGTCAGAGAATGAGCAATTAAGAGAGTTATCCTTATCAGCAGCCTTATCTGAAAGATATTAGAGAGGACCAATCACATAAACCAGGACTAAATTCCTGCCAGGCTTTTGAACTGAAGCCATTGAGCTGACTGGCTTTACGCACAGAGAAATAACTACAAACTAAACACCACTTTGCTGTTACAAAACAATATTTTACTGCTTTCACCCAACCAATCCAGATGTCCTGTATTTACCTGTTTTGGCAGAGAGGAAAGGAACTGCTTGAAGCACTACCTTTTTCTCTGCTTTATTGCCCACTTTCATATGCAGGACAGTGTCACACAGTCCTCAAGCTAAGGGATGACTTCTGGTCAAACAAGTATAATCACACTTGCAGTTTCCACATTAAGATAGCTGGCCATAAAACAACTTGGATCTGGAAACAGCACAACTGCCAGGAGGCAGAGAGTGTTAGCTCCATCTCAGTGCTGCTCTGCTAGTTACCTGGTAACTGCAGGGTAAACATGCATCTCTCTTCAAGAAACTGCACACATACACTTGGGGCTTCTTGGTTTTTTGTTTTCCAGGCTTGAATGACAGAGTTTACACTCCTAAAACTTTGGAAAAAGGGCTTAAAAAAACTCAAACAAACCTGAAGAATCAGGAAACTATCATATATACACATACAGACATATTAGATGATAAGTAGAGCCATGGCAAAGTTTTCAATGCCAGAGTAAAGACACTCTGGGGAGCTATAAAGTCAGGAGAGATGCAGGGTCCTCAGTGTCCACATGAATAAGCCCATTCTGTTCCAAGTCTGCGTGTCAGGTACCTCACCTGTTTAACCATGCTTCATGGTACCTTAGCTGTACTGAGGAGTAAGTGCCAGGAAATCAGTTCCTGGGTTGACATGCAGATCAAACACACCCCCAGCTGACTTTATCCACCTCATTTCTGGGTTATTTGGCTCAAATTAGGGTTCTAAAGGACTCATATACTTAAATATGAAATTAATAGCAAATATCATCTGTCTTACCACAGTTTTCATCATTACACATCATTTAGTTTAATGTGTGTGTACCACAGAAATAACTGTGGTACACACACATTAAACTAAAACCGTTCTGCTACAGGAGGCTAAGGGAAGATATGTAAAGCAAAAACTACATACAATCATATAAAGATTATAATCATATTAAGTTATATAAAGATTATAAAGTCCTGGTACCACTCATTGCATTTGTGCCACAGTCAGCAAGTCAAGGTTATGGTTGTGTAGCCCAAACTCAGCTGAAACATAAAACCAAGAAAATTTACAAATATACTGGAAACTCAGACAGCTCTTGAGTTTTGATCCTGGTATGATAAAGAGATTTTAAAGTGCCGTAGAAATATAAAGGACTTTAGAGTACAGCCACACTCAGTTTACATGCTACAAATGCAAAAAAAAAAAAAAAAAAAAAAAAAAAAATTGGAATCCCTAGATTAGAAGAATTGTTAGCTTTGAATTTATGAAAATAATGAAGCTTGCTTAGTGCTTTAGAAGCAATCAGACACAGCAGAAGAATTCTGACTCAGTGACTTCTGAGTTGCAAAGTGCAAAAGAGATTATATGCTGGGGCAGTGCAGATAGGTGTTTCTCAGTGTTAATTCACTTGTAAACACTGGATATTTCTGTAAAATTGACATATTTTGCTCCCTTCCAACTGGTTCATTACAGCCTCAGATTGTTAAAGTTTAAGAAAAAAAACCCCAAAACTATAGCATCTATAGTTACCTCCCCCAGTTAGTTTTGTAAGGGTAGGAATATTTACTTGGAAGCAGAAATTGTCACAGGCTATGTGCCTGTAAAATCAATGTGCTGTGTCTTCTCCCCAGTCACAAGTTTCAAAACCCCCATGTTCCTATTTTTCACAAATTCTTATTTACTAGAAATGAAATATCAAACCAAACTCGCAACTGAGCAAATTACCCGGATTCTGTGTACAAGATGTAAAACTGCAAAAGGCATTCTACAGGTGAATGAATATTCTCCCTGTTATTCCACAGAGATGTGTTGAACTGTGTATGAAACTTTACATCTAACTCAGATTTTGTTTCTTAGTTTCCCTACAGCCTTTGCCAAAACATGATCAGATTTTCTTACTAGATTACATATGCTTTACATTACTGAAAGTCTCATAGAATTCTTTTTAAGCATATGAGAGTATTTTCATGCTAAATTACAGTCTCATTTAAAGTGGAAGGATTAGAACACAAAACATGGCGCAGATGCTATATAAAATTACTAAGATACCTCTCAAGACAAGAATGCTTTTTCTCTTTTTCTTTTCTCCTTAAGAAAAGTGTAAGATCTCAACCTGATTTTAGGGATGCCTCAAGAATACATTTTCTGTCTGCACTCAGGTCCAGCTGATGGGATAAATGAAAGCTGTCTAGTGCTATACTCCATTGTCCTTCCTTCTCATTTTTCCCAACATATTTTTTCCATTTCAGATAGAGAAAATGTAAAGTTAATAATTTATTTTCAATGAGCTAAGTACAGATGTTTGTGGAAAAACAAAACAAATTTAAAGTCAGACTTTCAGAGCCTAATGAAACAAGCAGTAACAGAAGTTAGATGTGGGTGTTTCCCAGGTATACCATGTTATTCCTGCCTGCTTGGCTACTCATCCTCTCCTCCTGCCTGGTGTGCTGGCCTTGCCAATCCACTCCAAGTTTAAATTCAGCATCTCTTTTGCAAGAAAGATTTTAAAAATGCAAAACAGTTTATGTTTATTATTTTTATTAAAAGACAACATGTGATAAGCATTTTTCATGATACTTTGACCCAGGATTAGTTGATTTCCAATACAATAGGAGAATAAGGCAACAACATAATAAGGAACACAAAAAAGGTGAAATATAGAAGTCCTCAACATATCTGAATGTCATTGCAAGTATATATCTGCATTCCTACAGTAGGTAAGATTTAATTCTAGAATTCCTTATCAGTCACATAGTGTAGAAAGTTTAGTGATACTAAAGGAAGTCTATTACACTGAAGGGATATTACTACCTTCTGAGAACTCAAATCCAGCCTGAAAGAAGAGACAGATCTAACTCATTTAATTCTTTTTGCCCTTACAAAGCAAGAAACTGTGATATCAAAAGGGGTAAACAGGACTCCCATGCTCTGAATTAAATCTCAGGAAGCAAAGCTGAGGGTATCTTATCACAGTTGTCAGTGACAAGGCAGAGAGAAAGCCTGTAGGCCTGGTTGTACTGCTGCTATCAACTGCAAAATATCAGCAATTTTAAATATCTGAAGTGCATGGTGTTTGTACTTCAGTACTGCATATACTACTCCTCTATAACCATTTTAGAATAAGTCTTTTATCTTTATTTACTTATCTGTAATCTGAAACAAACAATGTTGTCTGCTGTTGTATAAATAAAAAACCAAAAAAAATAAAAGACCATTTAAAAAACTAATTCTTCCATCCCTAAACTTCAGGGGATGTTTACAGAAAACTCTGTATTTATATCCCTTCATAGTCCTCTGACCTAACCTGTCACAAGATAGTAACACAAATGACACTTTTTACCAAGCTTCTGAACCAAGTGATCTGTGTCACAAATAAAACTTACACTTTTCCTTCTGTCAGAACACATTTGATTGCACTCATGTGGGGCTTCCCAGGTCAATCTACATCTCTCAACATAACTAATCTAAACACTAGTGGCTTCACTGTCACCCTGTAAAGCTAATGCAAAGCAGAAAAAGAAAAAACCCTCTTGTAAGCCTGCATATAGGTTTGTAAAGGCGTCAGAGGCGTAAGATGTGCGATTCCATCACCACACAGCAGGACAACAATTCCCGCCAAGCATTTCGCACCATGGTTCCCCTCAGAGTAACTTTCAGAAGGATACCTCGTTTCTTATTGCCATGTGGCAAAGGACAACATGATGGCAGGTGTCAGGGTGGCTCAGGACTGGGGAACAAGCTTAGACCACAACTACTTTGTGGAAATCTTGGGGAGGTCCCCCTGTCCCACAGGGCCCGAGGCCAGGCCGCGACGCGCGGTCAGCGCCACAGGTAATGGCGGCTGCGGCTGCCCCTCACGGCAGCCCCACCTGCAGCAGTGCCAGGGTCTCCTCACGGAGCCGTCTGGCACTTACGGGAGGAGCTATTTCCTACAGGATATTCACAATGCAGAGCTGCACTTTACTGCTGTACGCTGAGGTAATTATTTGCACGCTGCACTGTTATTTTCTGAAGGAACACATGGGGCTACAGCACGGCAGCATCACTTTCCCTTACATTTCAGGAAAACTTTTCCTTCTTTTTTACTAATTGATGCTCAAGCTTCTTACATTCCTTATTATTTTTTTATTCTTCTGTTGAAGAGCACTGAGCTGGCCTTACCATCATTTCTAAAGTAGGTTTTCCTGTGTGCAGTGTGGTCTAAATTACCATGCAGGGGTGGGGGAGCTGTGCGCTGGTACAGTCCTGGGCCAGCACAGCTTCAAAGGCCAGAACCAAGCGCTTCCTTTCTCTGCCCCAGAGAAAAGGGGGGAAAGACAAAAGTTGCAAAACTTGTTAAGAAACCTCTCAAACCACATATCTAGTAGTTATATAGATCCCTTTATGAGAATACATAAACACCAAAGTCCAGAATGACTGAGGATGGAAAAGAAAGGCATGTTACCTGTTACCTCTGCCACAAAGAAAAGACAGCAACAGGTCTTTGGCATGGATTTCAGTGCTTTAAAAACAGTAAAATCATGCAGCTTAGTAAATACAATGAGGAGAGCATAGCAACAGACCATTCTATTGCCTCAAAAGAGCAGAAAAGAAAGAGAGAGGCCCCTTTCAGGCTGCAAAGAGAGCATCTGTACAAAAAGTTTTAGTTAGCAACCAGAATATCCAACTCTTATATGGATGAAGGAAATTCCAGCTTGAAAAGCCAATTAACTTCTCTTCCTACTAATGAACTTGATCTAACCCAAACCAGATTATTTGGTTTAATGCCCAGAATTTTAACATATTGTCTTTGAAGTCTGACCTCTAACAAGTTTCTAATATGTCAGCTCATGAGGTCCATCCATACCACTTCCTAATGGTTCAAATCGATAGGATTTTTTTTTGCTTGTTTTAAAATGTGCTGTATGTTCATTCTTTAAAGTGCCAGATAGCTAGATCAAGTTACAGATGTCGCTCACTGCAAAATCCACCTCTTACAGATGACAGTCCCAATAAAAACACCTCTTCACACAAACTGAAGAAAAAATAGAAGCACAAATAAACCACAGTTGGAGGATATTTAAGTCTTTTAGGCCTCTCCTAATAAAAAACATTTGTGAAACATCAAAGAAATAGTTTTCACTTGTATCATTCACAGCACACGCATGCAGAGAGAGGTAAAGTATACATCTCTAAGATTTCTGGTTTTTTTTACAAATCCTGTGAATTGCTCTGCATACTGTAGCACTCGAGGCATGCAGTGTCACTGACAGTGCTTCATTTATTTTTATGCTACTCCTTACCTCATCCCATCCACCCGAGACCAGAATACTATGGCTTTTATTTGTGTACATTTGTGAACAGCTGCCTGACCAGTAAAGCCAGAAGTTATTCTAGCACAGAATAACAGAAAATCTACAGAAGAGAAAAAAGGTAGCCATCTCTTCTGTTCTGTTTGGGATAGGCTGTATTTCAGATCCTTTTAGCAAGTATAATTTTGGATTAAATAGGATGGAAATTCATAATAATTAATCATTGCTGAGTTCTCAGATATCTCAACATGAACTAAACTTTGCATTGCCATTATAGGATCATAGAATACTTCAGGCTGGAAGGGACCCACACAAGGATCATTGAGTATAACTGGAAATCTGGAATGCTTCAGTTTGTACCACAGTGCTTCACAGACCACAAAAAAAAAAAAAAAAAAAAAAAAAAAAAGGGTACAGAGTACTTCCTTAAAGTAGGGTAAGAAAACATAAATTTTTTGTTGTGTTCATTGTTCTTAGAACCACTTTCTCTGTTCCACCAAATCCATCAAATATTACTTTTGCAAAAACCATAGTGACATTGTTATTACACCCCTGAAACAGAAAATGTTTTAGCAAGTGGTAAAACCTCACTGTGAAGAGCAAACAAAAACTATGGTTCATTTCTATCATTTTCCCATCTGTCTTAAAATTTATTGCAGGTTCTCCATTTTCAGTGATAAGACCCACACCTGCAATAGCTCACTGCTATAAAGCAAGGCTTCTGTTCAAGCCACTGCTTAGATAATCCATGTTCAGGAATTAGGTAGGACTGCAAGCATGAGGACAAGAGGCAGATTGACATGCAAGATAATGGCCTGATAGCACCTTCCTTTCCCCTTTCCACTACTGCTACCATTTTTCACACTTACAAGTCTAAACTATCCCTCAAATCTGGATGTAAACTGAAGGAGAGACTCTGCTGTAAAACAAGGACAAGACCAGTGAACAGAAATTAGCAGATGGCAAAACAGAGGCAAAGGAGGGATGCACAGAGTTCTGTGGAAGGAAACTTGTTTCAAAATTTCCTTTTCTTACTGAGATGTTTATGGCTTTTGCAGTCCAAGATACACTCCCCATCTTACACAAGCATCATGCTTGCACTGCAGCTCTGTAACAACATCTTCAAGATAAAAAACAGAAGTTATAGGAAAGAAAGTACACCACATTTCAGTTCTTAATTTTAAAAATGAAGAGAAGCTTTTGCCTCTCTTTTGTCATAGAATAAAATACCCAAACTTCAGGTTCTGACCACCTTTACTATATTTTTTCATGCTGACTAGAAAGCCATAAAATCCATGAAATCCTTTGAAACTGACCTCCTTCATCACATTAAACTTGAAAACCAAATGTTATGGAAACCTTATAAAAGAAAAATCAGAGCTTTGTATTTCCTCATTCAAATGGATACCAAAAAAACAACATTGCTGATTCTAAACAATAACTAAAGTGAAAATTTAAAAAATACCTGCCAATACTTGTCAGAAATCAAAAGCAGCTACAGTATCTCTGTATTGAGCAAAAAGAAATAATAAAAACAGATGTGAGAGCAGACAAAATATCCTGGGTTTCGGAAATGAGACACAGCAGGGATCACAATATTTTAATCGGTCACTATTTCTTTCCTTATTTTTTATTTTTATTTAAATAACGCATTCTGATATTTGCAATCTCCCTCCCTTTGCCTTGGTGCACACACAGACAAATCATAATTTTTTTGTCTTAATTAGTGCCTTCAAACGAATTTACAGAGGGACATTATACCAGCAACAACCCAGCTGCTAACACCAGAGTCCTCAAAAACATTTAGAAGGAACACTTTGGACTTGCTAATTTATTTATTTTTGCCAAAAGACATCTAGAACCAGCAGTTCTTCCTATTCAAGCTTTCCTTTTCTCCTGTGAACAAGTACATGAAAACTAATGAGACTGGAGAGAAATGCAGTCTGAGTGGAGGACATACAAGTGACTAGAGACTAATCAAATGGTACAACTGTACCCATTTCAGTGATTTTCTGCATCATTGTAATCCTCTCCTCCCCCCTGATGCAGCATTACAACAGTTTCCCCATATTACTTTCTTCTTTGCACATAGCTGGTACCTCCTGTAACAGGTTTTATAAAATAAGATCTCTGAGTTACTGCGCCAATTTTCTTTCTATTGGAGAGGTATCATCTTCCAGGGGTACATATATGCCCACCACAGGAGTACACAGAATATGAAAGCAAGCAGTAGATTCTGATAGAACAGGAGTGGAAAAAAATGCACAGAAAAACATTCTCAGAAGAATCCAATTAGCAATTTTTTCCCCTTCTGATTAACCTAAGGAGAGCCAATTAAGCATCAGAAGTAAGACTAATAATTGAACTTACTGGAATACCTAAGTACTAAAGAAACATTCACTTCTGTCAGCAGAAGACTACAACCAATTAGATTTGCAAAAATAGCTTTGAATTCCAGCCCTTTCCCCCTTGAATAAGTCCAGTATACTTGTTGGAGCCTCTTGAGACATATAGGTACATGGAGCAAACTTTCCTGACGTGTAATTAAATTAACTGAAATAAATTATAGCTTTAAACTCTTAATAAAATAAAATAAATCCCAAACTAAAACCATTTTTAGGGTTCCATTCTTTCTTTGTATCATCATCTGAGGGGCTTTCTCCTCTGAGCATCTGGGAGCCATCATGTCAAGCTCCGGATATTAAATGTACATGTAGTTCTCTGCAGGCCTAATGAGTTACAACAGAGGTCACATTCTCCACTGCCCAAATGTAATTTGAACAGTTCCTCACAACAAGAATTGTGACACACCTGTGTATAAACACTTCTGACAGTAAAAATGACAGTAAATTTTGCCCTTTCTCTTCTTTTGTAAAGCAGAAAGATCCAGAACAGCTATGTAGTTTCCTTATCACTGCTACTATCTGTGACTTCCACATTTACTGCTCCAAGTAAATTTTTCTGAGAAAGTTTCATATGTTTTCATAGTAAAAACATAAGATACAAGATGTGAAATATATTTTGAGAGCTTGGAAACAATCCAGCTGCTTCTAAGTAGTACTCTTAAGTCTTGAGATAACAATGGGTTTCTTTAAACTAAAAACAGTGTGTTGCTTTTCAAGTAACTATTTTTTTCTCTGCTATAACAGTGAAATTAAGATCACCCCCCATATTTCAGGGAAAAGAAGGAAACATATTCAAATATTGTTAGATTAAATAAAACATTTCACATATGGATAAATGCTAACTTTCTAGCATGGCAGGAAGACAAGCTGAACAGGATCATTTCTGCCAAAACCATTAGCAAATTGCCTTACGGTGATTGGCTTGGCTGTGAGTCTTAGGTTTTATGGGTTTGGGATTTTTTTTTTCCCCTCCTCTGTTTTGTTTTGATTTTGACTTTCTTTGAGGATGGAGATATTGGTAGGGGGAGGATCAGGGAGTTACATTAATCCACACATAGCTTGTAAGTTAAGTCATTTCTTCTGGATATTTTGCTACTTAAGTACATCTGGCTTTGTTTAATGTCATTTTTTTAACTGAACCACATTTTTGCTGCAGTAACCCACAATACAGTAACAAAAAGCTTGAAGGAAGCACAGGCTAAACGCAATTCATCCATTTCTGCCCATTTCACACTGCTGCCACAGTCACTGACTGTGTAAAAGTATTCTTGTCTCTTACTACTTGCCTGGAAACAGGCAAGCCAGAAATGTTATAAACATGCATGTATGTACATACACACACATTTTCACACCACCTATCTCTTTCTGGTTTTCAGCAAGTGCCCTGGTTTTTGCTGTTTAAAGAATTTTTCTGCATTCTCAACTACGTGACATCATTTGCCATTGTGTATATCCCCTCCTGGAAAGCAGCCAGCACAGACTTTTCTGAGCCCCCTTTCTCCATCTCTCCACAAACTCAGTTTCAAGCCCTTCCTTGAAATGCTTAATCCTTCTGCTATCGTGAACTGAATGTTAGGGAGGAATCTGAAGCCATGACAACAGCTTGCTTCCTGAAGACTCTGCTCTGGGCCACTCTGGAGGCATCCCCACTGCCCAGGCCAAACAGTTCAATGCACTCAATTACACAGCTTCTCCTCTCTATGGAGCACTGGATTTAATGCCCTTCATTTAACGAAGGAATCTCAAAGTGGCTGAAATTTGGGCCCACCTCTGTTAAATGCATGGATGTTCAGCAGTTTCTTTGGAGTTTCACAAAGCTTGTAAAAGTTCCACCCATCTTTCCAGTCTGGGTAAGAAAAATTGGTATTTCTGACATTGTAAATTCTATAGAATGAAGGCTTGTGCAGAATTGTCTATTTGCAGTATTCTGTTTTGTCAATTTCTAAATGGTTCAAATTGTATAAACTTAATTGTATTTGACCAGAACAAAAGCAATCCACAAAATTCAGGCAAACAGCAGCTTTAAAATGATAATAAAAATAAAAACTGCAAAAAAACATAACAAGGAAGACTGTCACCTCAGGTTCTAATTCCAGTGGCAGTATGACAACAGTCCAGAATACTGCACATTAACAGATGACAGGAAATTCTTGGATATACAACATGTGATTTAACCTGTAGAAGCCATCAACGTATGGTTTCATTAAGACAGTTGGCTTTTCTGAACGGATCATATACATGTAAATCCCAAGGAACACATAGGGTAAAAGTTTAAGAATATGGCAAAATACACACATCATCATGAATAGAGACCCAATTTTTTTTTTTCTAGTAAACGCAGTCTTTGTCTAACCCACTGAATATTTTGGATAGTAGGTGTTTGACTTCCCATTCCCCCCTCCCACCCCATGGGCTACAATAAACCACAAAGTGGACAAGAGCTATTTTGTGAGAACTTTCATGGGTTTAAATCAGTTAAACACAAAATAGAAACTTTCATCTCGATTCATGGGGTCACCAACTCAAAGATTCTGCACCTAAATATGATATTTGAGCTACTGAACTAACAAGACAACATACAAAGCCCTGTCAGTCAGCAAGAACATTCCTTTTAAAAATAATGAAAAAATAAACACTCCTTCAGGAGGGGAGATTGGCAGAAAGCTGGGTATCCCAGGACTAATGACTTGGCATAGAAATCCAAACAGAAGTGGAGAGGCAGTTCACTTCTTCAGACCCTGACTCTGGGCAGCAAGAGACTGAGGCGTGCACAGGGTGTTCTGCAAACTCTGCTGGCTGCCTGGATTGTTTGTTCTCCCTGTGTAAGCAGCACTGAAATGAACACTCAGGAAACACAAGGTACAGGGAGTTGGTCAGGGAGAGAGCAAAATCGGGATATGTAAACAAACTAATGAGATCAGTGCAAACAGCAATAGCACACTGTGTTTCAAGATGAGTGTAACTTATTTGGTAATTTCAGGTTGCCCTCACAGCATCCCTGGTCTCCTCCTCCTCACTGGGGCTTCTGGGTCCAAAGCAGCACAAGTGGCTGAAATATTTTGGTTACAAAACCACTCCTCGATAAATCTCATAAGTTAAAAACATGTCAGCATTAAAAGTTGTCTGTCACACTCTACAATTGCAAGTGCATCCTGCAATGATTTCGGTGCTTAGCGAACAAATATTTTTACATATTTTTGTATGTGTGTATTGAAAAAGGTGTTCCTTGACATTCCATCTCCTTTTCCCAAAACTAGGATGCCAATGATAAGGGGGTTTCATTACATACTCTCTTGCCTCCACTGACCAAGACTTCACATAATATTTTATGAAGACCAGAGGACTGGAGAAAGTTTCTGACTACAGAAGGAATGGCATATCACTGCAGAAAATGTCTTGAAGGAAAAAAAAGAAGGACAAAATACAAAAAGAAAAAAACCACAACAAGTCAGCCAAACCCCACAAAACCTACCAGACCCCTAACATTTGGGTGCTGCTGTAGCTGTTCATACAGTTGTGCCATCTTCCCAGGGCCCCTGTCTAAAAGCAGCAAGATCACACTGTAAAGGTATTTTTTTTCCTGTATATTTTGCTAGTGGATCATATGACACAATGAATAAATAGAGCCTGTGGGACCAACAGCAGCCAGAGAAGAGCTTCTGTCATTCTTCCCTGAGTAAGGGACATGACTAAGCCCATTCCACCCATCAACTCCACTTCTCCAGAGACCCAAGCACACAGAAATAAAAGGTGCAATGACATCTACTGTTTCTAGTTAAAAGTGATTTTCTTTTCCCAAGAACAGGCACATCTACAGGCATAGAACAGCAACATTTCAGCTCACTATGGGGAAACTGAGATTTACTTATAACCATCTGCATAATTATTAGAAGAAAATTATTTTCAGATTTTTTTTCTTGTGGTATACAATCATGCTACCCATGGAAAAGCATTTCCATTTACAATATTTTGCTAATTTTGAATTACAGTTTAATTTCTACCCCACATGCAGACACGTGCACTGTCACTCATACTGAAAAAAAGCAAAAAAAAAAATAAATTACTGCATCTGAAATACTTACCAGTCAGAAATTTATTTCAAAATACTAACATAATACTTAAATTATTAGTTTGTGGACTCAGTTCTCTCTGAAACTAACTTCTTTAGAAAAAGAACACCCTGCATTTCTTCCTTTTTTTTAATTCATAAAAATTGTGTCTAAGTTGTCAATTTGAAGTGACTTGAACTTATTTACATGCACACAGCAGAGAAGAGAGTGTTTATAATGGCTCAATACAGGCAGCCCCATGAAGCAAGCCAAGCATTCCTGCTGGTCTTACATATAATCAATGAGCCTGCAGTGCATTCACTGATGAATTGGACAATGAGACTGAGGGTCTGAGTCATATTCAATCAACTCCATTTCCAGCAGCCTGTCAGGGATGATGGCAGATCTATTTTGCAATGCTGTACACATCAACCCAGATGGGAGAATGTGTTTTTATGTGTGTGTCTGTGTATATAAATGTGTGTACACATACAAAATAAGCATGTTGGTGTATATATAAAGTTAAATTGATAGATTTGTTCAAGAGTACATTTCAATGCAGCTCCTTGGTTTGTCTTTTCTTAGCGACTGCATGTCGACCCAGAAGCTTTTTTCCAGCAACAAGAAAATTAAAGTACAGAGAAGCATATTCATAAAGCTGTGTCTATTCAGACTGAAGATAAAAACATTACAAGAAGATGGTAGATGCTCAGCTAAAGAGATGTGTCTCAGGGGCAGACCTCTAAATGGTCTATTAGATAGGATGAGATAGTAAATCTAATTTGCCAAAACGCAGGCGTGCTCATCAACGTTTCATGCTGTCAATATTCCATGCTAGCTTGCAGCCTTGATGGAGTTCCCATAGTAATGAGCCCGAGAGCTTGGGAGGATTTGGCTATTCTGTAGCCAGTCACCCTTTGTCTCACCAGTGAATTAGAACTCCAGAATGTGCTCCACACACTGGCTGAGCAAACAGCCCTTCAGGTGGCAGAGCTATGGCAACTGACCACTGACGTAAAATGCAGGAACAGCTCCAAGAAACACATGCTTCCTAGATTTTCTGTGCTGGAAGAAAAAGGGATGAAAGTAACATTTCTTTTTTTTTACTTTTCAAAGTTCCAAAAATGGTTTCATTTGGAAAATGGACTGTGCCTCGAAAAAAGTAGGCTGCATTCTAAAAAACAAGCATTAAGAAAAGTAGTGCTGAGGTTTTCATTTTTTTAACTTGGGGATTCCCCTCTCTTCCTTAACATTTCTTAAACTGAAGTTTTAATTTCTTAAGCTTAAACCTTCACCAAATTCAGATCTTCGGCAGACCTGTTTATCAGACTTCAGGATTCTGATCTCACACTGTTTAAGGCAGCATCTACTTCAAGAGAATATTCTGAGAAATATTTAACACAAATTTAAACAAATGCTTCTGGCAGAACAAAAGCACAAGCAAAACAAAAAAATAAAAAACCAGAGGGAGTACACAGGGTACTGGAGTGACATATGGTACACTGACCAGCTCTTTATTTTGTTTCTGAAGGATGTTTTTCCATTTCCTTTTGAGAATCAGAAGTGTGTGCTTCTGTGGGCCACACTAACAATGCACCGGTACCAAAGTGGGAGAAAAACTCTGGAGCACAATATCCCTTCTTCAATTCTACCTTCTCCAATGCCCATGAAATTCCCTAGTGAACTTACACAACCCATTAATCCAGCAATTAACTAACCCAATGCCAAAAAAGTAGATACTACAGGCAATGGAGGAGTGTGGCCAGAAGCAGACATATGTAGTCATAAACTCTCATAACCAGTCACTCATTTTTTACAGACCACTATCCATAATCTGCCTTATCTCATTTCCTAAGGCAAATCTGGAGAAAGAGGGCACCTGGATGATAATATTGTAGCCTTCTGGTTATCAGAATAGGAGTCCTTTTCTTACCATTATTTGACCCAGATGCAAATGATGGGCCTGGTGCAAAGTGAGTGGTTTTCTCTATCCCACACAGGAACAAAGAGTAATGAAAAAACCCCTTCGGGGAAGAAGAACGGGTAAAAAAAAAGTCTCTACCTGGACAAATCCAGAGACTGGACATTCTGATGCCAGATATCCAAGAAGTGGATGCAAATTGAATTCCCTGCACTCAGTAAAGAGAGGTTTGTGCTGCACAAGATACTCAGCTGACAGCATCTGTAGGTGTCACCACAGGATTTTCCTGTGAGGAGCACCACTCATTAAGGTTCAGTGTAGGGCTGTTCTGAGGTTTTTTTCACCTTCTGCATAACATCAGATATTAGCTTGCAGGCCTGTTTTAGAACAGCAGCTTCCAAATTTGTTGCCACTCAACAGAAATCAGACTTTGAACAGAAGTGGTCCAATGACTTAAAACAACAAATGTCCAAGCCCTGTCAGTAAAAGGGAAGCAAGTTACAGGGTACTAAGGCAAAACTGACATCTATAATGCTACAACGTCATACATTAATTGTCATACATTGTCCAAACTGCTTCCAATAGCTACTGCAAATGGCTGATCTTAGCCTACTGTTACAGAGAGCTATAATATCATTAAAAATGTATAGTCCTAGTGAAACCTGTACAGTCACAGTAGCTTTTATGGACGTGTTGAGTACCTAACATTGACTGACAATTAAGTTGAAATGAAAAAAAAACAACAACTTTCTGGTGTTGACAAACTCCTTGAAAATTTGTACTTTATGTATCAAGACGTCATTTTTTTCCAGTAAAGACAGCAATCAACTTGATATAAAATCTAAAAGAAAGCAGCAGCAATAAGCTTATGGTGTGAAATAAAAATCACCTGTGTTTCACACTTACTGAAGGAATAAAAAAAATTTTCCTTCCACCTCTGAGACTTTTGCAGGACTGAGTCAGCACAGAGCCTATACTAAATGCTGTGAAATGTTCTTTAAGGAAGAACTTTCACCAGGATGCTGTGGTAAAAGATCAGAAAGATGGCTATTTCAGCTATGATCTGCTCAAGGCACTTGGAAAAAGCAGCTCACACATCTGTATTCTCCTCATTACATTTTAACGACACAATATGTGCTCACTTCACATTCTTTTAAGCTAATACAGATTTTTCAGATTCTACTGGGGTAGATTGAGAGCTTATTAATGTATCAGAAAATCCAGATTCTGCATGCCGAAAAATATGAGATGCCAGAAAAACATGAGATGTTACAAACAAAACAGTATTTCTAAATATGAAATCCTAACCTTAAGGAGAAGGTGGGTTTTACTCTGTTTTATGCTGAAATCAACAGTTGGAATTTTGCTGGTATTACCAAAGCCAATAGTGTTTTATAAAACCAGTATGCTTTTTAATGCCTTCTTATATCCAAATGGAGCACACAATATTTTCTCACTGGGAAACCAGCAGAGAAGCCCTTAAATACAAAAACACTTCCTGTACTTTGGTTAGGGTCACCTCAGCAAAGAAAGTTGATACAGATTTTCCTAAGAGATATCCGAACAGTGGGGAAATAATGGTTCATACTTACAATGTTTCAAAGCAAGAAGCATGAGCCACAGAAGGAGAATTAAATAAGGAGGTAGCTAACAGACATTTCTGGGTGAGCCACAAAAAGAAAAGTTAGGTCAGACAAACTGTGGAAAGGTGGTAACAAGGAACTGTTTAGAAGCTACCTGAGGCAGTGAATAAGGTATGGATTTCAACTTGAAAGGTTTATCTTCAAACAAAACTTTAGGGTATGTGCAATAAACATGAGGTTCTAATGTTGAAATCCATTCAAAGGGCATTTAAAAACATCTGATGTTCATATTTCAGTTTTCAGCAAGGCTCTGAAGTTTTGATCCTGCACTTTTATCTTTACCTGTTCTGCACTGAGTTTGTAAGAGCCCTCATTTTTGTAGTGTACAGTTCTCTGCCTTGTTTCTTTCATTGGGTAGTTGACTCCTGCACTTGGATTGAACCATTTCTTATCATTGCCTGAATAGAGCTTGCAGTTTGTCCTTTTCTAGCACAAAGCAGTGGCTCTTGTGTGTGTTCATTGGTTTGCAGGCTACCCAAGCCTAATACGTCCACCACGCTGCTTTTTTATCCCCATTTTGGATTGTGTCACAGTTAACACAGGTACAGCAAATTTGTTTCAGAATTATAAAAAATTTATGAAGCCAAATTACCCCAAATAAATAATCACTGAAACCAATGTATAAATAAGTGAAATTGTATGTAACTAGCCCTGAATTCCCAGTGTTCCTAAATACCTGGGATAATGTTTATTAATTTTGTGATCTACATGTCTAATTAGATTTGTTTTCTAATTAGATTCTCTAGCCCTAGACCCATAGCTTGTTGGGGAATTGCTGGTTATGTAGGCAAACACAAAACTCTGCCACCATTCCCATTATACCTAGAATATGATATTCCATGATTCACAATGAATGATGCCTCAGAACTGAAACTTGCCTGAAATGAGTTTACATTTCAGGGAATTTCCTTTTCACCTCTTCCCCTTCCTGAATTACAGCTAAAGAAACAGATCTATTTGATTTTTCTCGATAGAAAAATAGTTTAAAAAAAAGTTAATGTGACCAGTAAGTCACAGTTTTGAAATATTAAAATTTCTTTACTAATTCTTCACACAGTGAAATTTCACAGAATACACCTGGTTTGTTTAACTGCAGCTACCACCTTTGTAAAAAGATAATCCTGGACGAATTTCAGCAGTCCTGTAACAGACTTGATGTTTGGACTGTTATTCTGCAGGAGGCAAAATGAGGCATTCTGCCCCTGTGAGAACTGTGGACATGGTAACCAACAGCTGTAGCATCAGGAACATCATCTGCAGAATAAGAAAACCTGGATGCTGCAAGTGTTACAGCCTCAGAACTGACATCCAGGGAAGTCTAAGATGAAGGAAATAAAAGTGCATTTCACAGTTGTGTAGTCCCAAACACATTAATACTTTCAGCTTCAATAAATACTAACTTGCTGCCTATATCCACCAAAATGTTGTGGTTTGGTTTGCAAATAACTCCCTTATTTTACATGAGACCATGAAAGAACAAAATTTATCTTGTGGCTCCTTAAGGACAGAGCAGAAATCTCAACAAAACCTAAATATTTCCCCTCCCTTGATAACAGACATCTCTGACTAGCAGTCTATAGATAGCACTGTCAATAGTGTATTTCTACACTTTGCAAGTATCCTTTTTCTTATGACAGGAAGTCATAGGAAGGAAAAGTCCTAAAAAGAGATGCAGGAGATATTGTTAACATCTCTGGCAGGTAAGCCTGATGCCCAATGGAAAAAGAAATGTAAAATATTTTGTTGAAAGATACGTAACTAATCATATTTGTCAGTATAGCAAAAGCAGAGAGCCTTCACCAAGAACAGAAATGACTCCCCAATCATCAGAGTAGAAAGCAGAAGGGTTTAATGGTGTCAAGAAGCTATAGATCCTGTCACACAAACTGATCTGAGAGTAAATGATAGACATTTGATTTAACTACTCCATCTACTGGCAAATAATTATGGCTAGTGTAGAGATACAGGAGTTGCTTATATAAAGCTTAGTCCACAGAAAAGACTCAAAGAGGTATTTTTCTCTTCTTTGAACAAGTAGCAAATGCGTTATCATCAGTGTAGTTGCTTTCCAGTTTCCAGACCCTGGGGTTTATATTAACACCGTGTCCCAAATGACACAGTTTCAAGCGGAATTTACTTGAAAGTGTGAAATTTTTTTCAGTATAGCTCATAAACACATGAGATTTATGTGATATGTATCATGATATACTTAACTTTTATTTGTAGTCCATCCAGTTGATTCTTACTTTGATTGCCTGGGAACACAGTAAACCTTATGGCAGATTACACAAAGCTTCTCCTAAGCACTCTTCATCAAGCCAGTGTGTTAAGCTACAGTGACTTCACAAAACACAGATTTTAATTTCTTTTTTCTTAGAGGCAGTACAGAGTTGCAGAGGTCTGCAGGAACACATACCAAAGACCAACGATCTACAAGATACAATCTGAACACAGGACCTGGAAACTTTCCTTCAAATAAAAGTCTCCTAATACTTCACCTTCTCCAAGATGCAACATCTCTGAAACCTCATCTTTCCTACTCTAAACATCAGGGCATTCCTAATTTTATGTGTTATATTTTTACATAATGACTACTATAGAATGGCAGTAAGTCTGCAATGCCACATGCAATTAGTAAAATTACCTATTTAGTCTTTTCTGCCTTTATTTTCTAAGAGTCCTTTGCGTTCCTAATTTTTGAGTTGACTAAGGTAAATTCAAAACAACAACAAAACAGGAAATTTCCTTCACCCCCATGGAGGAATAAAATTTGTGAACCAGACCAAACTCGCTTCTACATCCCTGTCTAGCCTCCCAGGGGAATATTGCCTGGGTATAGATACCACAAACACACTATCATGCTCCTCTCAAACGCCCAGAAAAGGTTTTCCAGAGTTAGGGGAGCAGGTTTTGGGAGGAGAGGGGGTAACAGCTGAAGCACTCTATAGGTCATTAGTTGTGAAGTTAAAACCAACAGCCCACCCCAAGACAACTGCTGGAAACGTGGAACAGCAGGTAACAATGAGGTTCTACCACTTCTGGGAAATTTCAGCTTTTGTAGAAGCATGGAAACAGAGCATGAACAATAACAGAATGAGCTTTTATCTTCTATATCATCTCTGGAGACATTTCTACAAGTCCTGGAGCTGCAGCAGAGATAGCAGAATTAGACCTTATAAACACAAAATATAGTTCTAGATGCACACACCATAATCTGCACTCTTTTTTGCAGATTTGGTCCATGAAATCAAAGTTTCTAGTTACAAAATTGTTTATCTTATTCACTGTCCAACAATTTTCCCTAAAGCTCCTTACTATAGATAAGTACATCCTTGATAAGACAATTGCAATTTGGAACAGATTCACCGTTACCTCCAAGGGGACAAAGCTGATAGATTAAGATCACGAAGCACCAACTCAGTTATGTATTTTATTTCACAGCCATGCTCAACACAAATGAAAAACATTGGTATAATAAGATTCAAATAGCAGTAAGAGCAGGAACTGCAGTCTGATTGCCAAAATTCTTCAAAGTTAAGCAAATATGATGGCTTTTATGAACACTGTTGGACAAAGAATAAATAACAATGATCAACAAATGTACTTCCTATAGCTTTGTCAATTATTGTTTCATCAGGGTTTATAAGTCTGCAGTTGAACACTTTCTGTGTGATGATTCTGGAGGGTTTAATCTGTGTGTCAAATTTGTAGTTTTACTTCACATCTCTCAGGGTCAAAAGAAACTCTGGGATATGTTTGGTTGCAATAGTAAGTACTGATGCGTTTTACATAATGAAAGGTTTCACAATATAAATTGGGATTACTGTCAAAAAAAGTGGTGTTGGTTTTTTTATAAAAGTAAAAAATGGTTTTGAAAGCTTTGCTGGATGTTGCCACAGGAGAGAAAAAAGTTGTGTAATAAAACAACAAGATTTCCCCTTTTCCATAGCTCAGATATAGACAGGGAATGTGGTGAAGCTCCCTCCTTCTCCTCCTCTGACAGTGCACCCAGCAGGGAGCTGTACATTTATATGGAAGCTTCAGCCCTGCTCCTGGGTCTCTGCTTAGAGCATTACACTCATGTGCCAAGTTCTGTGTTTAAACAAAACACTGGTTTGTTCCTTTAGCAAAAACTATTCAACAGGATAAGAAAAAAGCGTGCTGATTTTCAGTGATGGTTTAAATAGCCACATATGTTTTCAACGTTTACTCTTCTGGGGAAAATTTTTGCACTGGAATATTGGCAGCTCAGACTCTGACCTCAGGAATATCTCTCACGGTTTCAGAAGGGATCTCTGCACCTCTAGTGTTTAAACAAGACAGAATTCTTGTCCACATTTCAGGTGTTTCCCACTGCTTTAAGAAGATGAGTGAAAGTCTGTTCCACTGAAATCAACAGTAAGTGTTTTAACAGAGATGGGACAGGGGTTTTGCTGAATTTCACTAAATTGTTCCTACTACCTGCAGGCTCAGTGGTTATGAACATCAACATCAAAAGGAGTACATTCAGATCCTCTAAGTTTAATACAAAGGAGATAGACACCTAAGTGACTTTGGCATTTTTTAAAAAAAATCACCCATTCTTCTCATACAAGTGTATGTTACAGACAACCTTCTCCTCTAACTTCTGAAAAAAACTAATCAGCCACATGCCTCATCCCTCTGTTACTACATTGGATTTTAAGTGAAATTACAAAAACTGACCAAAGCATTAGCATTGTTAAATTAATCACGTGAGAGTTCATGGATCTACATTTTTTCCTAAATATATTCAGGCAAAATCTTTAGGCACCCTGAATCTGGATTTTAACATGGATTAATTTGAATGGAGAATGCAGACAGTCTGGACTGGTTTCCCTGTCAGGAGCCAGAGGATGTCCCTGATCTCTGAGTGTGAACACAATCAATTCTTTGTGCACTCTCCCTTGGAGATTTCAGGCTGATTCTTTGTTCAGATTCAACAATTTTTCAGTAGTCTCTTTCTCTGGTGGTCTCTGAAAATAATACTATTTAAAATTACAGCATTTTACCTTACCTAGTGCCTCCAGGCAGAGGAAGCAATTGTCAACAAATATCATTGTTAATTAATTGGTAGAGGTGGAGAAAGACGAACACAGGCCATGTCAAGATTTATATCAGACACAGCCGTACATCTCCTCTTCAACCTTTATTTGTTTTGTCAATATGTAAGTGTCTAAAATGTGCAAGTCTATAGCTCCCAGCTAGGGAAAAAACTGTACAGAATAATATATCAACACAGCACCTTTAGGAATTTTAAAAAATTTTATCAGGAAATCTTTACAGATTCCTGAGAGTCCCCCACACTTGTGCACTATCTGATTCAAATTAGCCTCTTGAACAGCACACAGAACTTGAGCTCTAAAAAGGAGCTTTATAGAAGTCAAGAGCAACAGTCAAATACAAACCGTGCCATCCACACTGTGCATAATTATATTATGAATTACTATTAACTGTTAACACACAATTGTCAGCTATTAGGCTAACTGTATTGCAAGAAAATTATCATATATGGAAGAAATTAACCCTCTCGAATCATTCCAGTGACTACTGGAGTAGCTGTACTGCCTCTTTACTCTTCTGCCATAGTCGGAGCACCACTATACCTTTTGTCCTTTTGGCCAATGTGCCTTTGGGTCAGGGCCCTGTTTCTACCTGTGTCAGTCTAAACAGGGTAAAGGCCAGAAAAAAGAGTGCAAGAAATAAGGGCAATTGTCTGTACACACTTACAGACCACTAACTACAATTACATCATTTTTATGCATCCTGTTGTTAACAGAATACTTAATTTTGGAAAACATATTTTAAAATAAGGTACTTTTCCCTATTTTTTACTTTCCTATTATATTGAGAGGTATGACAAAAAAGCAGAATTTTAAAAGAAATAAGATTATTCCACAATAAAGAAAACAATATCTCAGATATGTTTTATGCCTCACTTTTTTGAACTCTTTTGCAAGATCTTATGCATGCACAGAACACTATGAATTTCAGCTAGTGCAAAACTGCTCTTGGAGACCAGAAAGAGGTGTTTCAACTAGCTATTCTGCTCTCACATCACACAAGATACAGGTCTCCACCAGTAGTTTCTATATCAAGATCAAGCTTCAAATTGAACAGCATTTATTTCAAAAAGACAGTCAAGCTTTAAAGAACTCAGCAATACATGGTAAAGGAAAACACCAAAACCACAACCAGAAGCAGAAAATTAAAGGAGTGCTATTACAGACCTCAGAACATGCAGTTCATTCCTGTACCCTCAAGGCAGCATTTACTTTTACCCAAGCAGCTTGGGGTTTATGTTTATCTAGTTGGTTCTTCAATTCCCTGTGGGATGTTACTTCCACAGTCTCCACTCCTTAGCTTAGGAGACACATAGATAGCTGTTTTTTTCTAAACAAACAGTTGAACATGACCTCTATCAATGGCATCAAACACATTCCTTTGATGTGCATATAAAAAGAACATGTCCTTAACTTAAAATGTTGAGGGATTTGGAGCCAAGTCTTTTGGTTTTAATTATTCAGATATCCTTAAAATATTTAAATTGATGACATTTCTTATGAAAGACTGAAGGTAGACTGGACAGAATAGTGCTTTCACCCCCCCCCCCATTTTGCACAAGACTCTGGCAAGTTATTTATTGTTGCAACTTACCAGTAATTCTCATTTAAAAATTAGAATGTGTCTGAGCAAACAGCTCAGGATTTCTCATAAGGCAGTTCAAAGCCATCAAGATTTGTAATATCACCATTCCACACCAAATTTCTGAAATAATTCTATGATACTAGAAACATGCTCTACCATAAAAACCTATTTCCAAACCAAGTTGTCATCTTATATTGTGAATTATTCAAATTTTGTTTTACATGCATCATGGTATTTTGCACATATATTAATTGCAGACAGTAGGCAACACTTGGTGGAGGAAATGCCAAGGCAGAGTTCAGAAAGCCTTGTGCCATTGTTGGCCCTTGGAAGGATCAAGCAGGCCTCATTTACCCTACCTCATTTCCCCACTGGCGATAGTAATGTTTCATAAAGCACAACTTTCCAAGCAGAGAGGAAAACAAAAAACAGCAGCTGTTTTACCTTAAATATGGAAATTTTTCTTCCTGCCACTCAAGCAGACTCCAAATACACCTCCCCCTTCTCCCAGATAAAGGTTTTATCTATGCATTGCATCACTCAAACTGAGATTTGTCTTTTTGGTTTTTTTTCTTCAGAGCTGCCCCAGACAAGCAGGAACATTATAACTTTCAAAGGGAATGTTTGTATTTTAAGCTCAGCTGTATGCTACAATCTTTTTAGGTCAGGTCAGTTCGAACAGGGGCTGTGTATGGAGGGGGGAACAACAAACATATTTTAACTGTCAGTTGGAACTGAAAGAAACAGCATGAAAAGAGGCAGCTTAGCTATTGGTTTTGAAGCAGTGGCATTTGTCTGTGAGCACATAGCCTACGAAAGGCGACAGGTTCTAAAATAATGGTACTGGAGCAGGCACTGAAATGTAAAACATATGTCACACTTTTCCCTGCTCGCAGAGAGGTTTAAAATATTTATAATGCTGCACCTTTCCCTGAAAGGTTTCTGCAGCGTTCTTGGGTTCACGGGTAGGTGAATCATCTCCCTAGAACTGCAAAGCTTATGCAGATTTGTTCCTCTGCATAAAGAGAAAGGCACAAAATTTAGGGTGCAAAGGCACGGCTAAGCAGCAGCCCTCAAAGAGCTATTTTGTCAATATGTATTCATCCTGATGCAATGTTTTTCCCCTCAAATGAATTTTTTGTTTTAAACTACTGCTTCATTCACAACACAAGCTGAAGCAATGATATTATTACTTCCTTATCTGAGAATATGACAAATTTGTCAGGAAGGTGGTTTTAAATTAGGTAAAAAGGAACACAGAGCATTTGTGTGTGTCTGCATCCATAGACAAGGACACAAAGGCAGGTGATATGCTTTGTTTCTTTATCAATGTTCTGTAGTGTGCATTTGATTAGCATTGCAGGGGAAATTTTTTAAGAGTAAAACTAAAAGGGACATAATCTACTTTTTCATCTAAGGAATTAGAGGGTCTTAAGAACCATCTGCTCACAAGAGATTTGAACTGTGGACAAACACATCTCTGTAACCCCAAGCTGCAAGAAACTAAAGGGTTAGCCTCTATTCACCAGGCATGTAGAAAGGCTCAGATTTCCAAATTAAAAAGCTTTTTAGCAGCTGATGTAACAATCTTTCGGTGTCCAAAAACCCTGGAAGTCAGTTAAACAGAGGCAGATGGGATGTATGTGCAGTGTGCAAAATGAAGCAAACCCAGTCAAACACATGTATCCTGCTAAAGACCTGTCTGAAACAACACATTGTAGACACATTAGTCAAACTTGTGTGGAAAAAAAATGTCTGAAGGCATGTTCTTGTCCCTCATTCACACAGTGATTTGGAGGATGTATGGATCTCACTAAGAATAAAGGACAAAATGTTTCTGTGATTCCTTGTTCTGCTCTGCCTTCTCTTACAGCAAGGGCACTAGCAAAATTTGTAGAAGTTTCTTTAGAGTGGCACTAAAGCACCTCTAGAAGTTACTGCATTTAGTTAGAAGCGCAGTATTACAAGTATGATCAGCTTTATGACTGAGATGAAACTCAAATTAGTTTAAAAGAAATTGTAGCTGAGTACATCACATCACATTTTACACAATTTTGCAGCTCTCAAGATGGCACGATGCTTCCCAGACAGGCCAGAGATGCAGCTGAAGCAGAGCTTCCTGCTGCCACAGTGGACCTGGATGTCACCCATTCTCCCAAACTGAGGTGATACCACTTCAGTTCCCAGACAGCCTCTGCAGGTTTCCTTTCACTTCCTTCTTGCCTGCAATCAAATAGTACTTCCATGCTCTGAGACACCAAAAAAATAGTCAATATAAGAATATGAGAATGAAACAAAAGTGTGGCCCAGAAACTGGAATTGGGAATATTTTACTATGAGAAACAGGGAAAAACTACAGGAAACTCTGTATGAAAATTGGTTTGGACTGTGCACATTAGACTCAGAGATAAAGGAGTAGTATTAACACAGATATTAAAAATACATGGTACATTCTTGTCTGAAATCCTTCGAGTAGGGTCCTAAGCAATTCCTCCTTAATTCTTGCTACTGCCAAGGGGGTTGACTCCTCAGGTTTTATGAGCAAAAGTAGGATTACATGCATGTAAGGAAAATTGCATATTAAATGCAATGTTTCCAAAATAAAATGCACAGCAAGGGAGTAAATTATGAGCTGTCCTAATGTAGGTTTCTAAATATGATCATCAAGAAAAACTTAGGTCTCTCCCTTGGTACAGCAAATTATGCTCACCAGGCCTCCTATTAGTGAGAGTTTTGTTCCTCACAGATTTACAGGTGTCAGCCTGTAAAAAAGGGTAATGGCTTCCTCTTAAAATGTTCTGGATTTGAAAAAGGGAAAAAAACAGCATCATTGCTGTGCTCCCCCACACAAGACTAAATAGGTGGAAAAGGAAGTTGCACAGATTCAAAAAAACTCTTTAAGCTTATTCACTGTATGAGCACAATTCAATACTGTTCTAGTCTGTAAATTTCTAGTGTACACAAATTTGAGAGCATGAACTGAAATTTCAACATTGTATATAGTTCTGTGCAAAATTCTGAATATTGAGACAGGTATGAAAACTCAAGTATCAAGGATATAAGAAAACACCTGATAGGCATTTAAACATGTAAAAATAGTTAATTGTCTTCATCTGCTCATATCCTACTTCTGCCTAAATTCTACCAGACTGGAAGTTAGAAAACACATTCCAATAAAAAAACAGTTTCTCATAATAATTCTTATATTTTAATCAGAAAACATTTTTAGGCACCGCTTTTTCTTAGGCCCCAACAGTAGCAAAGTTATGGAAATATCACCAGAAAAGCATATTCAAAGATGAGCTGGGACACATTCAGTGAAGTATTTATCACAGTCAAGATTCCAAATTATTTTTAGCCTTGTGCAACTCATTTAAGTTTTTATTAAACTTAGCCAAGCATCTAAAATGTTATGTATCAGAACCAAGCCCATGCAAATCTGCTCTTATGTGATGCTAATCATCATTTGAGAGCAATAGGCACTCCATACACAGATACAGGCTATTAGCAGCCTCTAGCTTTCTAATTGAGGGGAAAAAAAAACACCAAAAAAAACCACCTCACCTCAACACTTTTCCCTGTTTCTTCATCCCAGTATGCTCCCTGCTTTTTTAATGTTCTTCACACAGTGCTTATATGAGCACCCACTTCCTTTTTTAAATAATACTTTGCTTCATCTAAGAATCAAGTACCTGAAGATCTTTTAAAGTATCTGGTTCTGTAATAACATTTACCAAACCATTTCCTTCTTTCCACAGTGAATTACTTCTGGTGCATGGTAGCAATTTGGACAGCAGGCTATGCAGACGAATTTTTGTAGATAATTAGCTGAGAGGATATTCAGCAGAAGTGGGTCATACTGTACTTGTTCACAGATGGTTCAATAGAATGGATTTCAGCACATCCACTTCTCTAAATGCATAACATTTTAAAAGAGGAAAAATAAATACATTTTTATGGTTTAGGAAATGCTAAAGAATGTATCCTTTTAGTGTAATAGATAATAGGTAGACAAAGGATTTGACACGTGCAGTGAATACACTGCATCAGGAATAAGTAGAGAAAGAATGGCACTTTTAGAAGAAAGTCACCAAGAAAGAGATGGAGCAGTCACTGCACCTACAGACTCTGCTGTGTTACCCATGTCAGTGAAGTGTGACCAAAACTGTCATTTCTCTCCACACCCATACTCAGCTACAGGTACTGCTGACTGATTGGATGGCACCATGGTTCAGCAGTGCACTCATGGGCACCAGCTGCACTGTGGCTTGGGCAGAAACTGGTGCTTCCAGTGCCATTTCCTACTGCAGCAGGACTGCATCACCAACCAACCCTCCTCTGAAGCCCAGCAAAAAGAGTCACTACAGAATCCTTACAAATTCAAAAGCACAACTCTTGATTTTCTTGGGATAACTCCACATGTGGATAAAACATCCTATAGGGCCCAGTAACAAACAGCACAGAGCTACTGAATCCTTCAAGAGTTATTGCCAGTCTTTAAAAACCACCAGTGGAAATCCAAGGACTTCACAACACTTTGGTGTTGTGAGTCCAATCTCTTTAGTAACTTACTACATTTCTCCACAAATGTGATTATATCAGCGGTATTAAAAGATGAGGAAATCTTTCTGTGGCATTTGTTGTAGAAACACAGTAAACTTATTTTCTCCTAGCAACAAGCAGCTGACATAAAATTATCACACACTGAAAAAGATTTACCTCCAGATGATGAGACACCCCCATAAACAGTAGGCTAAATGTGCCCTCAGAGTTTACAGTGGTCACTGATGTTCATTCTGCAGTTTTCTGTTTCAGAGCTCAGACTGTGGTGAAGACTGCAGAGAAGATACCATAGAGAGAAATTAAAGATATTTTCATGTTTTCCAAAACATGCAACTAATCAGATACTCTATCATAAATGGAACATGAGAACTCAAATGTGTCAGGTGTTAAATCACTTTTTGCCTTAAAAGATATACCTCTAACAACTGTATTTACTTGGTTTATATTTAGGTACACAAACATGACAGAATTCTCTTGCTTGATGGTGGCTCTCAAGATTTTGATGTACTTATCAAAAAGTACTCCCCAAAAAAGAGTATATATGCAAACTGCTGAATATAATTTGTCTGTAGTATCACTTACAAAGTATCACACAAGTAGTGAACACATTCACAGACATTAGATTTTGCCCTACATGATTTAAGAAGGTGGTCCAAATTCTAATAAATAATTAACATGCAACTTAGCTATCTCTATTAACTGCCATTAAGTCCTTGATCATTATGCTTATTTATTTTTTCACTATACCTTTCCTGATTAAAGGCCATTGCTACATAATAGCTACCTTACATCCCAGAGCTTTACCCCAGACAACATCCTGTCAGATGAGCTTTCGGTAGTAGGACAACATACTCTTCTCAAGTACATGCAGTGTCAAAAATTAGTGTGTAAGGTGGGACTGAGCACTTTCATAATGTGTGCATTCAGAAGTTACAACTTCACTGTTTGACATTTCACTGTTCTTACAGTTAAATATTTTAAAAATTACCCTTTCCAACATAACTGCTAAAAGACAAAAGATTGAAACACATGGGGAGGGAGGAGAGAGCATGTGTACCTTCCAGATCAGCAATTTCAGTTCCAGGAAAATAAGACTGAGCTTTAGAGCTGCACACAGAGTGAAGCCCTTAAAAATCTATAAACCAGTGATTTAACAAACCACTAACTAAAAGGAGGCATCTGATTATATAAAATTACTAAGCAGATGCCAAGAATGCTGTTATGGTTTCCAATCATTTACTGCCTGAACTTTGCTCCAAAAGCTCTCCTAAGCAGCTTCAAAATCTAGCCAGCATGGTGGTTGGGAAAAAATCTAGGCAAGCAGGGGGACATCACATGACACCAAACAAAATCAGAAAAAACCACCACACCCAATTTATTGTTTCTTTCCAGTACTTTCCACTCTTACCTTTCAAGAAACAAGATATTTTAGCAACTCAAAGAACCAACACTTAAATCAGAAAGAACTGTTTCAAGAAGTTAGGAATTAATTAAACCTTATTTGTCACTCAAGTTTAAAAAGGGAAGGCAGCAAATTAACAAAAAATCCTAACATGCTTACAATCCCTTGAACAGTTTCACTATTAAACTTACTAATAATGCTTAAAATTCACCAGTCATTCATTGATACAAATGTTAGCAGAACATGGATAAGAACCTAAGATTTAAATAAAATCAGCTTTCAGTGAAACATCAATCCATAATCACCTATAATTGTTTCAAATATTACTCTCTAAATTGTTTTAGAGATGGCTAAGATGCAATAAGGCTGACAGGTTGCAAAACAAATGATCAGTGTATGCATTAGGCCTGGAAGTTGTGACTTGCAGTATAAAATGTACATAAAAGCAGGAAGAATTTAATCATTCACCATTGCATAATTCACAGCATTTTTCTGCCTTTTTTTGTCATGGTGTGCATCCTGTATAAGACCCTGCATAATTACATACATACTACAACATGATGAAGTTGCTATTCTGAATTATAGGTTGACGCATTTTGTATGTGTACTTGATAAATAGAAACAGCCATAGTAAGCCACAATCAGTACAAAGAATATCAGAGAGTGAATGCAGTATGTTACACCTCAAGGAGGAGTAAGTATCTACAGTGACATTCTTACTGCCTTGGGAAAAATCAGACCTTCATGGACTGCTCTTTCCCAAGTAGTCATTTGAGCTTAATTTTCAAAAGGCATTAACCAAAACTTTGCTGAATTGGGCTATTCCACTTGGGTGCACATAAAAAATTATGAGAGAATATTGTGTATTTTCTTCCAGAAAACAACTAGCTGATTCATTCTAGCAATGTCCCTGCATGGTCATTCAGGATTTAGTGAATGTGTTCCATCTTACATTCTACCACTAGAAATAAAGGTACGTGCTATTTTCAGTTTAATTCTGACTCACCTCACTTTTACTTTTTGCAACCCTTCACACTTCATCCTGACAACTAAAAAACAGGAAACATATACAACCGGATGTAAAGTGCCAGCTGGTATATTTTAAACACTGTTCCTCATTGTCACAAAGAGAGAGGAAGAGAATTGTCCTTCTTTCAGTTCTATTCCTTTATGCAGGCAGAATGGAACGTATTATGAAGTTAAAGGGAACAAACTGAAGACCTGATAAAATGATTTGTGGCTTGCATGATACACAGAATCAACTCGCCAAGTCTTAAAAGTAATCAAGTCAAGCAGTAGGAACAAATTTTACTTAGAAGCATTTCAGAGTTTTACAAGTGGCAACATCTGATAGACAGCGAAGAGATGCAATCCAAGCTGGCCAGGATTATTTAGAGCTCAGAAGCCTCAACTCCCTCATGGGTCAGAAAGAAAATTCCTCTATATTATGAGATACTTCAAAGTAGTGCAAGAATTATGCCAAGGGAATGGAAAGGAGGGAGGAAGATTATCTCGTCTTGTGTTCACAGACAAATAGGAATGGACTGCAGTTATTCCAAAGGGGCTCTGTAAAAGTATGTGGAAGTATTCTATTTTTTCACAGCTAGTCCTCACTCCCCTGTGTCCATTATACATGAAGTGCACAAGTTCCAAACCCACCAATGCTCAGAGAACGCAGAGTGCTCACTGCTGCTGCTGCTCCATGAAGATGCCATTCAGTGTGCACGACTGCACACCTGCTTTCTTATTTAATGTTTCCCTGTTCTTTCAGCTCTGCTGCTGCAGTTTGCTGCTGAGTGATGTCAACTACCTGGAGTGAATTCCATCACAAATAGCCCATTCTCCTGTTGCTTAATGCAAAGCCAATAAAAATGCAAACACTTGATTTCCCACTGTTCTCAGCTGCTGTTCTGGGGAGCAGTATGAGTAAGCCAAATCACTTCCCAAAGGATAAGAAATCCATTGCCAGATTTTTCTGAGGCTTTAGGGATCCACTGAAGTCAAGGGAGGTGGAAAAGGAAGAAGAATATGAGAAAAGATTAATGGAATTATATATTTCCTTACAGTTTTATGCCTTTCAAGAACAGTAGAAAGTATCATGTCTTGAACCGACCCATTATATGAAATGCCATTATATGTCACCCAGTCATCCCCTGCTACTCATGCTTTGTTAGCTTATCTTCCAATTTTGATATAAGAACACATCAATTCTCATGGCATTCTATTCAAAGAGATAATCACGTTATCTGAATGACAGATAGGCATGGATCTCTATAGTCAATGTATACAAGCCAACTCCAACCCAAACTTCTCTTCATATTAGCCATTATTTCTACAGTGCCTTGAACACATTTCACAACCCCCTACAGGCTGCCTCTGCATTCTGTTAACTGCCCATTACAACACCGATGTAGCCAGGCACCCATCCAGAGGCACAGAGGAGGAATTGTTAATTGCAGAACTATAGGAGATACCAAAAAAACAAATGCCACCTGCCACCACCATGTCCACTGAAATGCCGTGCAGTAACAGCAGTGTACTTTGGGAATTCCTTGCTCTAATTTCTCTCCCTGATGTTCACATAAGTAGCTACTTCAGGAATGATCTGCTACACTCAGCATAGATTTGCTGTACAAAGACATTGAATGCATCTTTATTTAAAATTAACACATTGATGCCTGTAATTAAATTTCAAAGCTACAATTTAAATATATGCAGTCATATGCAAAACTATTACAGATTAATAACTTGGAATAAAGCCAAAAAAAATTAATGCCTGCAAAGTTTGCCCTCTCACATAGGGAGGATTCACACAGAAGACAGGTGTCAATGGATATATGTAACATGTACAGTTACAGAACGAATCATTTTGTTTCCTAGGTTTGCAACAAGATGCTTTTTTACCTCAGAGTCATGGGGTTTCCACAGCATTTCTAGGATATGCTGTTTCCAATATTCTCAGTGGAACCATGCACTGCCAGGTGCACGGCTAACACACTACTCAGCATCCTCAGGCAGTATCAAAGATGCTACTTCTCTTACTCTGCAGTTTGCCCCAGATTTCTCAGTGCAAGGTGGAACCATTTACATGGAAACCAGAAGAGTAGTAAAAACCAGCAAGCTAAAATTTAGCTCCGTTTTTTAATACACACTTAATAGCACTAACAATTTGAGAAGAACTGTTAACAAAATTATTCTGAAAAATAAAAATAGCTTCACTAATTAATCCATCATCTCTTCAATTAATAATTACCTTGTTGTTTCATGGTACAAAAATATAACTGTTTATTTGAGTAAGGTCCTGGAAAGAAAAAAGCTGCTGAGGATTGTTCATTAATGGTTAAAACTCTCGAATCCCTGCACATCTACTTCAGTCATATTCAGAGTCCCTAACTGACTGCTGCACTGTATTTACTGCTATGTAATATTTCATCACACGGTACTTTTTTAATGTTTTTTGCTGTCAAAAAAAAAAAAAAACACAAAAAAAAACAAACCACAAAACAAAGGAAAACAGGAAGTCCAGGAGACAGATTTGATTATAGTCAGGAAGAACGAAGGCACAGTCTTTGATTATCATAAAAACAATGACAGAGGCCTGTGACAACTTTGACTTAAAAGTAATTGTTTAAGCCAGCAGCAACCAAAAGACATGAATACACTAAAATGCATTGACTGTAATCTGATTTTAGCTAAGTAAAGAAGGTTGGGTTGGTTTTGGAGTGGTTGGTTTTGTTCGTTTTGTTTTGGTTTCAAGAAAATATTTACTGTGCGCAAAGAATGAATTTAATCTTAATTAACATGTACCAAAATGAAGTTGTCATTGGATCTTTTCTCAAACACTTTATACCAATAATGGAAAAGGCAAATACACACCTTTTATAAGCACTGCCCTTACGGAATAGAGTTCAAACAGAAGAGAGAAATTAATTGGAGGAAAGATATTTCAATTCTTTTCAAAAGCACAGGAAATGAATGAGAAAAACCTAGATGCTCATGTATTCCAGCAATTAAAAGACACAGTGATTAGGAGCTATTTCTCTAACTCACAGCTGTGGAGAAGCTTGGCAGAACCATTCTGAAATAATAAAAATACCTTAGATTAAAAAGAAGTCTATGCCCAAGAAGAGTTTGCAAAAAGGTTGCTAAATGTCACAGCCCATGGTGCAGCTGAGACGGCCACAATACACAGAGTACCACCATAAAATATCTGAAGGTTTCAGCCCGTACAGAGTAACACCAGACCCCATCAGAAGGCTGCAGGCATTGGCCCACACAGAGTAACACCATTCCACTCCAGAAGGCTGCAAGCTTCTGCAGCTCTTGTTCTTCAGCCCAACCTTTATCCCCTCATGCTGATGCCCTGCCCCTGTGTGCCCTCTGCTCCCTTTGGTGGTTGGTCAGTGCCCCTGGGCACTCCCTGGCTCATTGCTGTCAGTGCTGCTCACCTGCTGCTCACAGCTGTGCCCACTGGGGATGAGGCTCAGCCTCACCCCAATCACCACAAACTGTGTGCCTACACATAGTATTACTTAGGTTTATTCCAAGTGATTGGTGAAGACTTCCCCCATCAATCTTTCCATATCCACTCAGAGAAAAATGCAGCATCACATAGTAGGAGTATCAGAGGGGACAGAACTCAGAGCTGTTTAGATTCACCCATCAAGTAGCCGATATGTAAAAAACCTTGCAAAGTCTCTTTTGCTTTGTGAGCAGCTTCACAGCCTGGGATTGTTAATGCAACAGCAAGTTTAGTTTTGCAGGTCCTAAAACGAAAATGTTGCAAACAGTGTGATGTGGCATCCTTCAGAGTCATCTCATGCTACTGTGTCTCTTGGTCAGTCTCAAAGCCCAGCAAAACTGAGTGGGAATCTGCTGCTATTCTTATCCCACGTTTTCTGCCCTTCTAATTGTATGTGTATATTCTGGATTTTTTGTGCCACAACAACAACTGGAAATTTTAAAATTACTAAGAAGAATTTCAAACTTTCTGTTCATTGTAAAGACAAGCTTATGACAATCAAAAGCAGTGTCTGAATTCAAATGGGAAATCTCTGATCATCCTTCTTCTCCCTGTACACACTTCTGCCCTGCAACTTACAGTACATGGAAAAAAATTGGGAAACTTTAATCCCCACCTGAGGTGTTTTCCTTAGCACTAGTAAAGGTAGAATTGCTGCCACAAGCACTGAGGACAGGAAAGCTGCACAAATTAATACAAATATGTTTTAATCCATAAAATCATCTGGATAATTTTTGTGATTTCTCATTCTTCTTTCATCTCTAACCTTTCCTGGTTTTCAACATCTCCTGCTTCAATTCATTTATTCCATCAGGATCCACAGCAGAAGCTTGGATAACTATATAGCAGTGAACAAGTCTCCACACTCCTCAGGGACAGCTTAGGGCAGAAGGTACATGGAAGGCCTGTTGGCATGTCAGCTAACAGGTTAAAGCCTCAGTTTCATCAGTGAGAAAACAGAGCGCCTGCAAAACTGAAAGCAGCTTTAGAATCACAGCTGCATGCACACTCACACAAAACACTATTCAGAAGCCCAGAGTGGAGCTGCAAAGGAAAGAACTTCAGCATCACATTTCATATTACTTCTGCTTACTCAAGAACAGTCTGCAAAAGCTTTACCATCACTTTTCTGAAGAAAAAAGTGCTGATAAATCCAGGACAGAAACAGCTACAGGAGAACAATGATTTGGTTCAACCACTTATTTTTTCACCCACATATAGAAAGCACGGATACAGTTATCCACAAGAATCAAAACCAATACCAACTGTTACTGAATCCAATAAACAACTGCTCAAAGGCAAAAAAAAAGTTACCTTGGGCAAGCTGCCTTACATCTCACACCTCCTTGGGCTACAGCTAGAGCCAACCAAAGCTCACATACAGAAATTAGTGGGAGTTCCTGTTGGATACAGCCAGATGGCAGAAGACAGAAGGCCAAGACAATTTGGCTAGAAATGAAACCTCTAACATTCATTTTGCAAGTATCATTCAGCATTTTGTGCCTCCCTTAACAAAGTGAACAACCACCCTGCAGCAGAGTGTGATGCGCTGAGTGCCACTGGCTTCACAGGGAGGGCCAGCACACACAGAGCTGCAAATTCAGGATCTGAGGATCTACAACCAAAACATATATGACAAAAAAGAAACCACTGCTCCTTCAAAGGATCATCACACCAGAGTCAAGGAGTGAGCAATGGTGCTTCCTGCAGAAGACAAGGGATTTTCTCAGAATCCATGCAATTTCCAGTATGCTGCAGAACTCCAAGCATACAAAGAAAACTAAGTTAAATATCTATACAAAAGTTTGGCAACATAGAACACATGGGGAATTATATGAGCCTGTATACCAATAGCTCGCTTTTTAATATGTGAAAAGAATCCAAATGTTAGAAAATAAAATCTATTTTGATCTGTTACACACATGTAGTAAGACCTCCTTGAAATCTTTTACACAGTGCAATACATATTAAATGTACATTGCATCACCAAAGTAGCTTTTCTCAAATATTTCAAGTTTTCACTGAATGGTCATATTCCTGATATAGAAACTTATACTAAGAAACCACAGGCCTGTACATCCAGACACACTGTTTCTAGTATTGCCTTAGCACACATTAAGAATTTTAAAAGCTCATGAGAATTGGCCTAATGAGGAATTCATTCAAACTGCAGTGACCACAGCCAGTTTTCCATGTACTAAGCATGAGCCCTGTAAAGCAATAAAATTAAATGTCTTGAGTATTGAGCAGGACCTCCCCAGAATTCACCCAGCTCTGCACTGGCTGTCACAAGCTTTGGCTGTGGATCTGATTGTAGGATGGACAGGTATGGGCCCAAGGTACCAGCCTAAGACACAAACTGCTCTTACTCCCTGTAGCTTCACTAGACAGTTGGTCAGAAATATCTAATTTATATACATATGATGCAAAACATAATGTCAAATCACAACAGTGTAAATTATTATTTTTACCAAATCTTTCTTTTAAAGGCAGATGGATAATTATAAATCTATTCTGCTGATCTTACTAATTAAATCACGTCCATATGAAGGCTTAGATTTGCTTTCTTATTTTATGAGATTGGTTTTCTCTTTGACCTAGAGCTTATGGAAATACATCTCAAGCAAGACTGAAATACAATCTCAAGCAACTCTAAATGGCACAGTTAGTTATAAACGTATTACAGTGGTAAGTAAAGGCAAGTGGTTATTCCAATTTAATACATGCTGATGTAGACATGTTACAACTAAGTCTGCATATGTATATATACACATCAAGCATACAATTTTTCTTAATCTACAATTTAATTCTTATTTTGTTTCTACTCGTTTATGATTCTTTTGTTAGAAGAGTAATACTGGCCAACACTTACAATAGTTAAGCTACAGTGATGAAGGATTTTAGTACCTGGAATGAAAACTGGCAATACTGTAAATCTATTTTGTAATTTAAACAACAATAGAAGTTACAAGACCACACACTCCTTTGCTCTGACTTTTGGGAAATCACTGGTTATGTTACCATACTGGGCACTTAATTGATAGTTGTGATCTCAGTTAAACAAGAGGCAGACACCACAGAGTGTTAAATACAATGGTGTGCACTTTTTTTTTAATTGTCTTCGTAGGAATAACAGTTCAATCTCTCTGGATTGTTATTGTGCTTACTGAGCCAAGTAGCATTCCTGAGTTTAGAAAGACTTTCCAGATTAAAAAAACAGAAATCTCTCACATGGCTGGGAGAATACATTGTCCAGGGAGAAGGAAGGGAAAGAGAAATCATCTACAATTTAGAACCAATTTATTTACCTAAGGGAAAATAGATAGATGTGAGACTTTCAGTTCTAATCCACTTTGTATTTGCCAAATCTATTTGAAACATGCCTGATGTGCTATCAACGAGTCCTTTTTTCCCCTCTACCTTGCTCCTCCCTGCATAAAACCACCACTGCCATGCTGTGCACTCTGTGGGTCTCCTTATCCTCTGGCCCTGCTTGGAAATGCTGCTTCTGCTTACAAACATTCGAAGCCACCCTTCTGCACCCATTCACCTCTCAGAAAATACACCTCACTACTGAGCTGGGTGGACAGAACCAAGACACCTTCAGCAGGAACCTTCAGTCCCTTCCTTTATTTGAAGAAAGTAACATCAAACAAACCCTGCAATCACAGCCCTGTTTTGCAATGAAATAGCAACTTTTGCTGCCAGTTTAGGGTATGAGGGTGGAAGTTAGGATACCCAGGAAAAGGTGAAAAGAAACAAACCCTATGTAGATTCCAAGTGTGTGCACACATTGGGAAAAAAAAAAAAAATCCTTTGCTAAGTTGCCACAACAGCTCTGCATGACTTGGCCCCACGCTGTTAACGCTGAGCCTCGGAGAAGACTCATGCTGGACTTCATTTCCATCATTTGCTCATCTTTCTGGAGATCACCAGCATCTAAAAGGATTAGAATAATGATGTAAAATATCCTTTACCTAAACACTGTACCTATGCAGCTTTATTTACCTTCACCCTCCTGTTATACATGCCCAATTAGTTACAGCAGGCACGCCAGTACAACAGGAATGTTTCCTATGCAGTTTCATTTGTTAAATAACCTTTGTGACAGTTTCTTGGCAAGAACTGCAGCAGAGAGGTTAACATATGTTAAGAATACATACAGCAGGCATTCCTAGTTAGAACACAAGTAAATAGGAAACATCACAGCAGTAGCATTTCCCATGCTCACCATCCAAGCGAGTTTGCTTCAGAAGTTCAAGGCAGATTTCAACAGCAGAATTTGCCACTACAAAAAGGGATCTTTGTCCACAGATTTATACTCAAGAAGTTTGCTCATTAGTGATCCTAATCCCTATCCATCCTATTATTTCAGAGACAGTGGTATGAAAAGTAAAATTACAGGTTGGGAGAGGTAAAAATGAAATCTACTTAGAGCATAAGAGTAAAAGAAAAAAAATCCTTTTTAACATAAGGTCTAGAACTGCAAAAAAATAAAAGTCTTCAGTTCTTTAAGGCATATAAAAGATACCATTTGCTTAGAAATTGCTTCTCTGTTAGCACCAGGAACATCAATGTTCAAGGTTTTTCTCCTGTTCTTGTCACAACCATGTCCTTTCTTTTTTCACACTGGAAAATGCTCAAGTTGTCCTTCAACACTGGCAGGGCAGTACAAGCATCACTGTGTACCGATGCCGAAAAGGGTGAAAGGCTTAACAATGGAAGCCTCTTAGAGGCTGGAAAAGTTTCTCAGTCCCCTGAGAGCTGCCTGGAAGAAAGCCAGGTGAAAGGTGTGAGGAAGGGAGCTCTTGGTCCCATATGCAGTGCTCAGAATCATCTCTTTATTTTTTGCCATTATAAAACTGTTGGAACGACCATAACCTTCCCCACAGTCTTATACAGAGAAGCCCTGACAGTGCTTTTCTTACCAGGATCATGCAAACTACCTTAACTCCTCCAAAATCCCCTTTCTCTTGGCTACTACAGCAACAGACACCCTCCTTCCAACTCCTTACCCTATCCCAAATCCCTGTGGACTCATTCCTGATCAGTGACTCCAGTCATTGTTTTCTCTTTCCATACATTCCAGTCATACCACAAATGTGCATTTTATCACTCTAAGGGCAGTAAGCCTTGAGTTGATTGAGGTCCTAGGTTCAGTCCTTTAAGATAGGACTCCAGAGGTGAGGCCAAACACATTTCTCCAGAAAATGTCAGCTCTAAGTGCTCCTTCTAAAGCCAAAATTAAAATAAAAATTAGAAACCATACATATTTCAAGTTTGCTACTCTGCATTTTTGGAACATATCATAATTGGTCACTCAACTGTGCTACATACTGTGTCACAGGGAAAAAAAAATACCATTGCCAGCATAGCAGAGTGAAATTTACGTAACCATCACAGAAGGAAAAAAAAAAAAAGGCACTAACTTAAGGAAGAATTTGAGGGAGACAAGAAGTTATTGGAAGAAAAGTAGGAAACACTTACTAGAAAATATAACAAGCGGGTGATTAAGTAGGCCATAAGAGGCCAATTAGAGGCCAGTCTTAAAAATCTCAACAGAATGAGAGACTGGGAAGTAAAGCAGGGAGTGGATGTGAAAGGTCTTTGATACCAAGACAACTGTCCTTTTTTTGATACAGGTACTTTTCCTGTGCTGTCATTCTTGCATGTTTAATAAAACCTGAAATTTTCACTTGAGCAATTGTTTTCTGGCCCTAAGCAAGACATGTACACGGATAGTGCCCAAGATCCAGGGCTTTCCTGGACTAATCCAACAACCTGTGTACAGGGCAATTAGCTTTTTTTTATACAACTTTTTATTTAAGTTGAGAGTTACATCTAGCTAACATGTAATTAATTTGTAATGGAAAATGACCACTGAAAACTTTCAAGGCTGAAAAGGAGAGATACAATTTGAATGTAGCCACAAAAGCATGTTACAGAAGAGTATTTGTGAGGATCATGTGTAAAAAAAACACGGAATGAGAAAAATCCCCCAATGTTAACTAAAAGAACATATAAAGGAGTGTTCCTTAATCATTACAGATTTGTGCTTTATTCTATATTTCATATTGGAAGTGTAGTCTAGACAAATTGATTTCTTGTCATTACCCATGCAAGCACGGAAAAAAATGGATCTCTTGAGAAAGATCTGGGCCAAGTTTGGATTTTCCTGGGCTACTCTGAAAAATCTACTATCTTCTGCAAAAACATCAGGAAATGAGCAGAAAATGAATCATGACAGAGATCTGCTCTGAATGTTTTCCAGAATTTTCAGTTTTATGATGGCATAATGCTGGTGTTTGGACTGAAAATTGGCTCTTTCCACAGCTTTTCTCCATGATTCAGCTGCTAACTTCCTAAAGGAAAAAAACCTCAAATCCTTACCAGAATATTCTAAAAATCCCACCAACAGAATCCTTCCTTCTCAATCACCGTTTGAGGCTACAGACACATGCACATTTTATACTGGCATAAACTAGCTCCTATTACCATTAAGAATGCTGCTGCTCACCCCATTATCCATTCATTGCTATTGCATCACCCCAACCTATTCATTGCTGCAAGGCTTTGAGCAGTCAGCCTGTGAACTGGATTGGAGCTAAAGCTGCACACACTTTTGGAAAATGGAAGGAGTGGAGATGATTTTTGTATTGCTGTCCTTCCCTGGATGGCCTCACACCCAAGTCCTGCTCACTCAGCCTGTTTAAACATCACAGAGGTGGCAGGGAAATGACAGGAGTTGAGTTGTCTTCTCACAATACATTTGCTCAGATTTTTGGAGCTCTGGGGGACGTGCATAAAACTCAACATCATCCAAAATCACCAGGCTAAGCACAGATGCAGCTATTTCCTAAGAGATCTGAACTTGCTCCCTAAGAGCTAGATGAGTTATGACTACAGATACCTTGATTTTTTTCTGATCTGGCTGTAAGTGTTACACAGCAAGTCACACAATAATAGCCCCCACAGAGCTGTTTCCTTCTTTGCTCTGCTCCAGGGAACCTCTCACCCCCTTGCCCAGTCTCCTTCCTTTATTCTTGTTACTCCCTTTCAATCATTCCCTCTGGTTCCCTTACACAGTTAATAATTTGATTTCCCCCTTTTCCTGAAGGCTAAATTTGTTAATTTTTGTTTGTTCTTTCCCCAGCATCTGCTAGTTTGTTTCACTATCCGTATAAGTTCCTTCTAGTGCTACTTTTAGTCTCCTCTAAATCCTCAGATGCACTTGTGTTTGCTGCTCCCTATTCCCCGATCATCTTCTCCAGCTTTTCTTTACAAACATTTCCCTTGCTGCTTTTTTTCACTAACTACCACATAAACAAGTAGTCTGCAAACAGAATGTTCTGTGGTATTTTCCTGGAAGTATTGTATCATCTATTCTCACTACAGAGGGCTGATGCCAAAAAATGAAATCGCTCTACCAGAAGGGACAAAAACCACTTTACTGATAAATTCAGACACAGTAGAAGAGAGAAACTCCCAAGTGACTACAACCTCCCATCAGGTATTTCTAGGGAGAAATGAGGACCCCACCCCCCCCTTTCTCCAAACTAAATCACCAGAATTCCCTCAGCTGCTGCTCACAGAACACATTTTCTAAACCCTTCACCAGCTTCACTGCCCTTATTTACCTGATTTGTCTCGTTCTCATTTTAGGAGATGAAGGGAGAACCCTTAACATTCAAGCCAGGGTTTTTAGAGAATACAGGAGGCTTCACTACCAGAATATTTGGTGGAGAGAATTCGGAACCAGTCAGGTAACTTTGTAGTTAAATACTACAGCAATCGAATAAAAAATAAGTACTAGAAATTCTAAATAAATAAGAAAAGAAGGAACAGTATTTTATGTGTATTAACATCTACTGAGTCAAAGTTCATAGAATACATTTATAATAACACATAAATACATAGAATATTTTTATAATAACATGTGAAGCTATATAATCCCTTTGGGGATACTTGTAGAAGTGCTTTTGGGCTTCAAGAATCAGATCCTTTCAATCTACCTGTGCAAAACCATTTTAAGTTACATGGGGAACTGTACTAATACACAGTAGAATGTGTAAATTTCTCCTAAATTGTGATATGAGCTCTAGATATGAGCCCATTTTCACAAATTTCAGGAAAAAAAATCTCCTGAGGAGTATCAAAGATTTCCTCTTCCTGGAGTTGAAATGAAGGAAAAGAGCTGAACCTGGGTATTGATTCATTCAGACAGGACAACTGGCCTCATTACTTCAAACAAACTCAGAAGCAAGAAGGGAGCAAGGCAGAATGGCCTCTCTCTGGAGCCTCCTACTGTCTACAAGCCAGCACATGGAGCTCTGGGAGGCAAGAACTTGCATTTCACAGGGACAATGTTTGCTGTGACGACTTTTTAATTCTGTTCCCTTGATCAGCAGATATATATATATATACATATGCACTGAGGATCTGAAATCCAATAACATATATATTTTTAAATATAGCTTGTAAATACAACTAGAATACCAGCGGTTCTTTCAATTGGATTCCTGGTGAATACTTCTCTCAAGCTGCACTGACCTCAAGGTCTTTTGTGGGCCTTTCTTGAAAAAGAAAATAAATTAAATTATTCTCCCAGATGGTGAGCCCAGCAACTCAGACGCTAATCCCCCAAGCTCACATCAGCCCATTCACAACACATCAAAGCACAGATCTTTTTTCACTCCCTAGAAAACATTCAAGCAAGTGGAAGAGCTAATACATGCTTTAAGAAAAAGAAAATTGTCAATCAAAATGTAAAACATTAAAAGAGATATTTGAAGAGTGGCAGAAAACAGCCTGTTTCTTTCATAGCTAACAACAGGAAACAGAAAACACCCCAAATTCTGAAGCTGCTGCAAACTACTTCTGTTGTTAAAATAATACTGTAATATATAGTACAAGCAGTGTGAATCATATGGAATTTCTGTACACACATTGCTATAAAATTCCAAATCACAAATATTTTGCAAGCTGTTTTTCTAGTAACTTTCCTGAACATCTGCTGCACAGCAACCAGAGGTTAACCAGGCCTTCAAGGAGGCTCAGGGCAGAAAGCACATTCTGCAGATGACATCAGGACTAATAGTGAACCCATCAACAAGATTGTTACAGCTAACTGGTTTTCATTTAGAAGTGTGGTTTTGCTTCCTTTCCTCTCAGCACCCTTCAGCAAGTGGGAAGTCAGGCTGTTCATTTTATTGCTATGTGCTACAAAGAACACTTATGGTTAAGGTGAACACACACACAGAGTGTGGCTCGTTACTGAATATTTATTGTTATTGAGAAGGGAGATTTTATCATACTACAGATCTTTAAACAGCCTTCCTAGAAAAAGAGATTTGAAGAGTTTTTTAGGTAAGCAAACATAGCTCCTCTGAACTTATGCCACTGCAAAATAGTAATGGATTTGACAAACTCCAGTTCTCAGCAGCTTCAACCCAATATTTACATTTCACTGTTGTTCTAATACAGAAGAAGGCTCACTCAAAGAATTAAACACCGGCTTACAAGATATCTTATTAGGCTAGAGTAAGATGCCTTCATTTCCTAAAATATGCATTGAGCGCTAAAATCAGAATCATGACGAAGGTATCCATCTTGTTTTCTAAATACAGCTAAGAAACAATGGCAATGAGAGTTAAAACCACTTTGTTGGATTCTTTTTACCTACACAGAAAAATTATGGCTATCAGACATTACTAATGCAGGAACAAAGCAATTTAAGCAGCTATAATCATCAAGGGTGGTGAGGTTTTGATACTTAGTAAGTTCTATCTTATTAATGGAGATAAGGCCTAACCAGAAGGACAACTTGTCATTTTGGGTACCAGTTAGAGTGTAGTGGAGCAGATCAAGCCATAGGAACTGGTACCAGTGATGCTGGTTTGTACAATCTGATGCAGACCTCTTGATGTGAAGGGAGACATTAAGGACAAAACGCGTTGAGAGGGAATTTTCTTCTCATCCTTTAAAGAGAATTCTTGCTGGGTCTTCCAGTGGGAGCAGTGGGTTAGCACTGCTGGGATACTTGGAGGAAGATTACTAGTGGGAGAAGAGCTGTAAGAAAAGGGAACAATGAGATTAAAGGGCCTAAAATGACAGGTAAGAGCTGAAGGTGCACCTGCACAGGAAATGTTCTACCTTTTCACTAAAAAGTCATCACAGTACTGAGATCTTTCTGCAGTTATTCCCCCAGAAAAGAAGTATTTTCTCACTACCTTATTTTTTGATTCAATATTGATTTCTTCAGTGTTGCCAAAATCTGAGGCGAGCCAGACGTAGAGACTGAACACAGTGGCTTGAAGACAGAACTTCCATTTGTTCTTTTACATAGTGGGGGGTAAAAAGAAAAGGAAAAAAAAAAAAAAGATCATCCAGTGCACCCCAGATCGCAGAAGTAAAACAGAGAGCCAGGGCTGCTGGGGATTCCAGCTTCACGGGATCATCCAGACAACGAATCAAAAGCACATGGGTTAGAAACAAAAACAAATCCATATGCTGCCTAAGGGAGGAGTGCTAAGCAAACACACAGCAATACATTAACTTCTTTTTCTCTCCTCTCAGCCAAGATGCACTTCACTAGAAAATGTCACTATGTTAGACAATGATAAGATTATTTTTAAAAGCCCTTAAAAATTAACTTTCTAAAAATTAAAAATCTGTTGCTTCAAAATTATTTCCTAACTCTTTTGATGATTTTATTGTTGACAAAAGAGGACAACATTTTTGCATCTCAGGACTCCTCAGTGAGCACACAGTCTCAAGAGTGGCAGGAAGAGCAGCAGCTTTCCTCTCAGTTTCTGGAGGTTGGATTCTCATACAGGTTCCAATGCCTATATAAACACTGCTGCCCAAGCAGGGTGCACATCAGCATTAGCTCATAGCAAAGCAAGGTGACAGACTCTGCCCTTCACTGACAGCAACAGGGAACAAGGAACCTGCCCTCCAACATTCAGGGAAAACAAATATCCCTGGCTTCCATACTATTTCTCACCTTGAATTCTTTGGGTCAGCACCTCCTGATGCCATTTCACTGCTGAGTTCCCTAATCTGCTTTAAACCTTCACTGACCCTTCATCCCACCTCAGTAAAACCATTCCAAAGGAAATCCCTTACAGGCATGCCTACCATCAGCGCAATATGCCAGCTATATCACCTGTAAAATGCTTTGTTCCACCACACCTTGATTTATATTGAAATTTGAACGGCTTTGATGTGCAACTGTGAACCCACTACAAGGATCAAGCAAAAGAGTATTCATAGAGGTGACTATTTGCAGCTTCTTTGCTTTTCTTTGTTCCACAGAGTACCAACAACCAGAAGTATATCCCTTATATAACTGAAGAGTAGTTGGTAACCTACTGTGTAACACTAAAACAGGTGTTAAATTCAAAGACTATCAACTGTTTGGGCTTTCATTTAGGAATAGGCAACTTAAATTAATATTAGGCAGTAAAAAAGTACTAAATGTACTGCAAGAGGCAAGACTATGCCACAACAAGACTGAAGCAACAGAATGAAGTCTCTTCACTCAGGCAGTGCAGCTCCCTGGGTCTGCATTGATGGAATTACAGCTCCATCTCAAGACTCAATAAACCCTCCTCCAAGGCATTATACTACATATACATTGAAATGTGATGCTTATTAAAGCATAATTCAAGAAGTTCACTGCTATTACTCGAGACCCACACCTATCACCCCCAAATCAGTCAGCATGTTAACTGCCCTTAGGGGTCATAAGAAATCAAATAAATGGCTTGGTGAGACAATTTCTGTACATATTCACATTTAATGGATGTTCTTGCTGAGTGCAACTGGAACCTCTTCCACTAGGTCAGGGACACAGGAGGGAACAGAAATGGATGTGGGGAGCCACATATCTGAGCATCGTGTGCAAACACACTTTCCAACAACATACCATTACCTTGGTACTAACCAAAAACCCTAAAAAGCACAAAGGGAATTCCACCTTAAGCAGCAAGTCTACTATTCCGTCATTTGTTCTTCTCACTGCCAAGCAGCTGACTAAAATGCTGGTTTGAAGTTTTTTGGGTTTTTTTTGGCTATTTGGATTTGAAGAAAATTATGTTTCTTCAGGTTGTAGTAACCAGGAAACATGCAGCTGAACCCTCAGGTCAGAACTGACCAGTACAATCAATTTCTATGCTACACGTATTTTACAGAGATTTCTAGTTCCCTCATTTTATTCGTATTTTATCACTCAATGATTAGTTTTTTATCACTCATTTGATGTACAATGGATTATACTTTCATAATGCAAAAAGGCAGATTAGGAGTCTTGCTATTCTGTAAGCTCCAATGTCCAGAAAAAGCAACCACCATATCTCACTGTCACAAAATTTAATTAGGTTCCATGACAAGATTTTGGTCCTGGCCTTGCTAGAGGGGCAGCTGCTATGAAAAGCTGCCAGAAGCTTCCCCCATGTCCTATGGAGCCAATTCCAGCCAGCTCCAAGTTGGAGCCGCTGCTGACCAAGGCCAAGCCCACGAGTGATGGTGGTAGTGCCTCTGGGACAACATATTTAGGAAGGCAGGAAAGTCATTGTATAACTGAAACAACAGCCAGAGAGAGAGTAGAGAGAATATGTGAGACCCCAGGGTCAGTAGAGCAGGAGGGGGAGGGGGTGGTTCCCCTGCAGCCCATGGTGGTCCATGGGGACAGAGATCCACCTGAAGTCGTGGAGGAGCCTCATGCTGGAGCAAGGGGATGCCTGAGGGAGGCTGTGACTCGATGGAGAGCCCACGCTGCGGCAGGACCGTGGCTGGACTTGAGGCCCATGGAGGGAGAGCCCAGGCTGGAGCAGGGCAAGAGTGGAGGAATCCTCCCTGAGGAGGAAGGAGCAGCGGAGAATGTGTGATGCACTGACTGCAGCCCCCACTCCCTGTCCCCCTGCACTGCTGGAGAGGAGGCAGTAGAGGAAACATGGAGTAAAACTGAGCCGAAGAAGAAGGGAAGGGTGGGAAGGAAGGTGCTTTTAAGATTTGGCTTAATTTCTCGTTATCTAACTCTGATTTGATTGGCAATAAATTAAACTAATTTCCCCAAGTCATTTCTGTTTTCCTCAGTAATCAGTGAGTGATGTCTCCCTGTCCTCATATCAACCCACGAGCCTCTAACTATGTTTTCTCTCCCCTGTCCAGTTAAGGAGGCAAGTGTTACAACAGCTTTCATGGACACCTGACATCCAGCCAGGGTCAATTCACCACAAAAATGGATTCTCTAATTTCCATCTCCAAAGTTCTCTTAAGAAATGCAAAGTTTATTACATTTACTATGCTGGTTTCCCACATACATAACAAAATCCTGTATCATATTTTACTTCATCTTCAGCAGTGTTGGAACAAAATTTCTTTTTCCATTTAGAGAACAAGTCTACTCAAGAGGGAAATCATATTACAACAGCATCTTCTTCAAGTGTAACTCTATGTGCAGAAAAGCTTACTTAATGGACAAGAGATTTCCACCATGCTTCCCAACCTCACATACTGCAAAATTAACACACCCAGGAACATGAGGTGAATTCCCTGATCAAATGCTTTGTTCTTTAAGTTTCAGCCATTTGCTAATGGCAGAGCCCAGAATGGAGCTGGCTGGCATAGGCTCCATAGAACATGGGAGAAGCTTCTGGCATGGATCTAAGTTCCCATGGATGTTACTGGAATCACAAAGATGAACTATTTTTGTACTCCCAGCTCCCTAACTGGTAGTGACACAGAGAGGATTCAGAAGGACTCAGCATAATTTTCAGATTTACATTAGCATCAGGTTTTTCAAAAATCTATTTGTTAAGCTTTTAGGGGATAGAAGTGGGAAAAAAGCCATCACATTGTGCCCTTTCTCCTACATTAAGACTGTCAATTGGCTTCAGACAGGGGAAGCTTTATTTTCTGATGGTGTCTTGCCCCATTTGGCTATTGGTCTTCAGGCACTGGACAGAGGACATGAGGTCATGTCACACAAGAATATTTCATGACCCTCCTGCAGCATTGCTGTTCCCTGTTCTTAGACAGTCCAAGAGCTCAGGGGGCCAGAATGTCCTCTGCACTGGGGACACCCCAACCACGATAAAGGTGTTACTGTCTGCAGGTAGCACTTCTGCCATTTGCAAATTAAATCATGAGATCCTGAGAAGTTACAAATGCTTGCTTCTACCTTAGAGTTTTTCCTCCCAATTCTGAGCTCTTATAATCTGATTAGTCATTTAAGGCATTTTCATTAGCTCAGTGTCTGTTCAGGGCAGAACACCCCCACACAGCTCACCAGAATTTCTCTGTCTTCTCTAGGGCACTATTCCTAAGTAAGAACCTTTTAACTGCGATCATTTAGTTATCATATTTTCTCAGCGCTGGTTTTGACATTTGACATATATAAGGAGAACACAGCATAGAAAACACAAATAGAAAACAATTGTCAATAGCTTGTCAAAAGCATACACTTCTAAAAGCCAGAAAGATCACTAGGATCCATTCCCAAATGGAAAAAACAGGAGTCTAGGTGAAAGGCAAGTAGGCAAGACAGTACTAGATATGAAATGTAATCTCTGAGCTGACTTGATAATTCTCCTGTTCAGTATGTACAATATTAATTGGTCCCAAAAACATTAACCCAGAGGAAGGAAAAAAATCCTGTGTTCGCTCATCATTTCTGCTGTCTTGGTTTTCCATTTACTGCTGTTGCTGTTACACTTTCCTCTTCCTTTACTTGTCATCTCCCAACTGACTTACAAGAGTAAGTCAATTGTATTGCTCTGATTAAACATTCACTCCCTCTCCCTCCCCATATTTATTTAACATAAATATTTATTTTCTTCATTGTGCTTTTTCTTGTTATTTTCTTTTTCAGTAGTCCATCTTAATTGAAATTATAGTGAATTCTCCAAAGTGCAGTCTCTGAGATCACAATAGCAATCTCTGCATGAAGAACATGACATAAAATTGTCCATTATCACCACTTACCTTTCAGTCAAACCACCTCATGCTTGTCCAGAGTCACCACACCAGTCATCTTTTTCTAGCTGATTCAGTAACAGTCCTACAGAATCTCAGACAAAGCAGAAGCCTGCGTGACTAATACCCTCGACCACTTTCATCTTCTTGTCTTTGCTGTTCCATCTCTGTTGGAGCCTGCTAGCATTACAGTTTCTTTACAGAGGAATCTGCCACCAATGTTTCTTCACTGATACTTGTAAGAGTAAGCTGGAATATATTTCAGCTATACCAGATTTCTTAAAGGTTACAGCCCTCCTTTCCACAGCAAACGGCAGCAAAAAACCAAGTCATCAAAGCCATATTTGTTTGAGACTAGATATATACATATAACCAGAATTTAAAGGAAACCACTTCTTTGTTTAACTATATATTCTTTCTTTTTAACTAAGACAGTCATACTATTTACAGGGAATATGGCAGCTTCCATCTCACCATGGTTCAGTTTATAATGTCTACTGAGTATACGCAAGTCCAATATTTTCCCCTTTTCAGTATGCTTCCTTAAGCAGATTCTCCAAATATTTCCTGGAAAGAAGAAAAAAAAAAACTGGAGGAGGAGGGAGGGGTGGAACAGGACCAGGCTAGCAAGCCAAAGTTATTTTCCAGCAGATGGTGCAACAGGGAACTGAAAACACTTGGCAGTAACAAATGGCTTTCTGAAAGTTCTACCAACTAGTTCAGATACATTCTTCAGAATCACCCTGGCAGCAGCCTAAGAGTTCAGATTTTTTGGTGAAGTCACTTAAGTTATGAAAAAAGGCTTGAGTTACTGCAAGAAGTTCAGGCCATCTGCCCCTCATATGTTTACACATAATCATTCAGGTGCAAACAAGAGCCATTAACACAGGAAGAATTACATCCCTTGCAAACACATTCAAACTGTCAGAGTCAAAATAATGCAACAAGAGCTATAAACGTTAATGTGAAAGGTCAAGGGCAAGAAAGCAATTTCCTTTTTCAGAAGTTGAGGACTACAATCATACAGTCAAATCTTAGCCAAACATCTTGACTGTTTTTTTCCAGATGGGATCATTAGTCTCTTTTTAAGATCTGAAAGCAGTGACCAGCCCAAGGATCAGCCAACAAATAAGTCAGCAGCTAACAACAATTTGAAATAAGTCAAGAGGTGTGATGAACTTCAAGACTGACCATTTCTAGCTCAAGCAGTTTTACATCAAGATGCGCAAGGAAACCTTCTGAAAGAGCAATAGGATAGTTTCAGTCTCTTAATGTTACACTGTTGAACAGCATTTTTCCAAGTGGCTGGAAAATTGTTGTTGGGCAGAGAGGCTGCATCTCACACAGCAAAGATTCCACCTCGTTCTTAGCTGGTTTTGCAGATATCCCAACAAACTAATCTCTTCATTGAAAAGCTAGGACAATTTTATAGTTAGCTGAAGATAAGGAGAAGCAGTCTCAAAACTGCTAATAGAAGCAGAGCTGTCAATTGGCAACTATAGCACCAGGAAACAGCAGTGACAAAAGCACTGCAGAGAAAGAAGCAGCAATGTGTTTAGGGAGCCAGCACAGCATGTGAAAGGCTAAATGAAAGAGCAGATAGAAGGTATAAGTGGATGAGAACGAATCTCTTTGAAAAAGCATTTTTCCAATAAATTGTTTGCAACCTGCAAACTGGGAATAGTGAGAATGTCTGTGTCTCTCCTCTTTAGCACAATCTCTGCTCTCAGGACTGGGAAATTTCTTTCTGTGAAGGACTGTGCCATCTTGCTTTCTTTGGGTCATTTCAAACTGGGACAGGTCTCTGCAAGGCCCCCTTTATTACAGCATGTATGCTGATGCCACAAAAGTGAAAATATTTAAAACACAGAATTTCTTCTCTCTCTGCATTGAGCATCAATCAGGGCTGATTAACAAGGGCTGCATTCCTTGATTTGTACTCTGAAAGCACTCAGGAGAAATGGAACACTTAGATGATATTCAGGCAAATGAAGTTACAGATGCAAGAGCTGACATTTTTGCTGTCATGGAATGTTTCATGGAAGGAGAGTTGTTATTTTGCAGGCTGTTTTTAAACCACCAACAACAAGTTATAACTTTCAATATTTAGTTTCCAGAAGTAAGATGATATTTGCACTAAAGGATAGACAAGGAGACAGGAAAACACAATTCTAACTAATCCCAGACAAGGGCCCCGCTGTCTGTGGAAACCTCCTTTGCCACAGTTTCTCTGTAAAACTTAAACAATGGTACTGATATTGGTAAATCACAGCCTACTGAACAAGAGGGAACTAGAATTAGATGCTACTACATTATAGCATCTAAAATGAAGCAAACAATTGATCTGTAAAGACTGGGGGTGGGGGAATCAAAGTTCCAAGTCTTGATTTTAGTGATATCAAAAGATATCTTTTTTTATCATTTAATAAATGCCCTTGGATTTAGATGCAGATCTAGGGAACTATCACTGCATAAGAAGTGAAAATAAATAATAGCGGTTTTTCTAGTATTGTTACAGTTCACTAAAGTACAAAAAATAAACTACCTTCAAAATAAGTAAGACATCATTGAAAATTATGGAAAGCACAAATATTTTTTAAAATGCTGTCATTTTAGACAATTTACCATCTTATAATTAAAATATCATATCCCATATATTAATCATTATATGAACCATGCTTATTTATGGATATACTAACTGCCCAGACAACCAAGAGGATTTTTTCCTGTTCTCCCAGTAAGTGAACTATGTTAAATTTGTTTGGCAAGCATTTAACTTGAAAGATAGCTAAAAGTAGAGTATTAATTGTGAATACTATTTATATGATATTATTTATATTAGCAAAAGTGGGGGCTATCTGGTCCAAATTTGATTTGCATTTGGATATGGGCCAAAGGAATCAGAGCCAATAGCTGCTATGTGAGGCTAAGACCACTCAGTTTGCCTTCTGTTTCCAGAAAAGTGCAAATAAACAAAAAATGAAACACTATTTATAAGTTATGTGAACACAAACTCACAGATTAGTAAGAAAAAACAAGCCAATCTTAATTCTTTTTACAATAGGGAAAGAGACCTAAAAACTGGGAACAATATGGTAATTACTGCATCCCATCTTTACAATACTTTCATCACTGCTTCTTGAAAAAGATTTTGGGAAACAAGGACTAAATGAAATGGTGAAAAGACATGTGCAAAGCTGACTGGATCCTGCATCAATTAAGAGTAGTTTATAACAAAATCTATTAGCTGGGGCTGTTCATACATGTGTCCTGGAGCTGGTACAACTTAATTATTATCACAAGATATAAAAGTAATAGTTAGAGAATATATATGTTCCTTTTTGCCTGACTGACTACACAGAAAGCAGAAAGAGCAAAGACAAACCTCTTTGGCTGTCAGTTTGTTGCACTGGGGAGAGTGAAAAATGAGGTGAATCAGTGCTCCAGGCTTTCATCTGGACACTTCTTCCCACTTCAGGCCACAGGGTTGTAAAGCTTACCACAAATTGAACTGCCTTAAAGGAAGGTTTGAGGGCTCCTTTTCCTTCTTCAGCCTTTATAATCATAAAAGTTATGACAAAACTGCAACACAGTGACCTCAGAGACAAACACTTAAGCAGCCCTGCCCAGCCAAAGGACAGATCTATTAAACAATGCTGAGTACACTTGCAAGCCTACAGTCTTCAGTCATCTTTTATTGTAAGACTAACATGACTTTTGACCAAATAATACCTTGTTCTCCAAACCCAAGATACACTGCAAAATCTGTGTTCAGTTTATTTAATAGTATTTGTATAGTAAATTTCATTATTTTGTATATTTCATATATTATTTTCAGGAAGGTGTTTTCAAACAAAGAGGTAAGGATCAGTTCCTTCATCATTCAATTCAAGTCTTATTGTCATTTATCTCTACACTAATTTAAACTTTTTATTCAGTAGAGAAATGTCACTTCAAAACCTCTGTCCTGGAAATAAGAGCAGCCTGTACCTCCTCACAACATTTTACAGGAATCCCCACTGTACTTCCTCCCACTCTAGGCTGTGACATCTCTCTAAAGCTTTCAACTCACTTTGTTCAAGTGTTCAAAATTTAAAAATGTACTGATACATAAAGAAAAAAGTTAAGCTATACTATGAACATATATATGTGTGTGTGAGGGCATATATATATAAAAATTTTAAAACATTACTGGTGACTTTGAGCTTTTACACAAATTCTGAACTTTCTGAGCTGTCCTGCAATGCCTGCTCCTAGCAGAACTTTAGTTCACAGGAATCCCTCCCTAACAGCTTCTCTGTGATCCCAGATTGCACTGTGACAGCCTAGAATACAAGGACGGATCACATTAAGCTTCCACCAAAGCTGCTGCAAGTAAGCAAGTTCCTCACTAATACTATCTCTGCAACAACAAAGTAGTTTCAGTCTGCTTAGTAGTTGCTGTGCAAGAATTAAAAAGGAATGAAAAATGGATATGCTTCATTTTAGACTGGCTTTCAATAGAGAAAAAGCGTTCAGAATGACCAAGTGTAAATTAAAAGACATTATCTTAAGGTATAAGCAAAACAATTATGACATTAAATTGACAAATACTAAACCACTATCACCTCTTGAAGGAGTTCAATCATTTACCATTCAATTTTCCTATATGCTGGAAAATCCCAAGTGACAAGAGACATTAACAGCAATTTAGACATACCTACAATTACAAACTAAGAGGAAATTTCATTTAAGTTATCTAAGCTGTATTCTTCATAACCACACCGAAGGTCAAATCCTGCATTGATTTTCAATGTTAGAAGTTCTGGAAGAATAAAACCACAATTCAGAACAGAATTTCAAAGCTACTAGTGCTTCAAAAGAAATAATAAAAATTGATTGTCACAAATCAAGTAATTTTATGAGTATAATATTAATTTAGAATAAGTCCCACTCTTCTCCACAGTAAACCACTACTGTATACAAATTTCCAAACACATGGAGACAATTGACATCATCTTGTTTTCCTGACAGCATCGTGACTTTATATTCGTGGCTGTGCATTCTCCTTCACTAGCTGCATCCTAAAAGCAATGACTGATCAGTCAGATGTAGGCTGTGCAATACAGAGACAAAAAATTATATTTTGTAGGTCTAATATGTTTCGTTTTTTATCTGGAACATCATCAGCAACAGTCTTTTTGACTCTAACAGGACTATGTAAGTAAAGAAAATCACAGACCTGTTGGTGAGCAGGGGTCACAGGTGGCCTTATTTCAGTTCTCCAAAGTCCTACTGACTAAAACGGGCAGACAACAACTCTGCTTCTAATACAATATTGTTATTCTTACAGTTGATTCTACCAACACAGTGATGGTGGAGGTTTTGAAGAAACAGACACTTTCCACTCATGAAAAATAGATATCCAAGAGCTAACCACAGGAATCATCACTGAAGGCTAAAGTTCTTAATTCTGCAGCTTTCCCCAGGTTTCCTACACAGGTTCCTTTTCCATGCTGTGTATTTAAGACATTCCAATAGCTACGCAGAACATAAAAAAGTTCATCACTATGTGAAACACAGCAGGTAAACAGCTGCCAGTGTCAAGGGCTTCTTTAAAACAGCAATATGTTATGAGATTTTGATACTTCTGTTTCAGTGTGTTTTTTAAGACTAAGAAAAATTTCAGACATGATCTGTTTTAAGACTAGAGGTACAAAAGAACTGAGCATTGTAACACCTGTTCTCCTGTTAATGCACTACATTTTTACATATAAAAATTGACAAGACAGGTGCAGACAATGCAGGCTGATACAGACTGCAGAGACACAGATAATTTCTATAATTTTAGTCATCTCACTGTGGTCTAGTGTTTACAGAGCCAAGTTTTTCCCTTCTGCTGACTGCCTAGTGACTGCTGGCGTGCCACTCCAGCTTGCCATGCTTTCATCCCTCAGCTACAAAGAAAGATACTGAAAGTTTGTTTCTTTGCATTTTAAATGTGTAAGAGTTGGACAGTGTCACTGACACAAAATCAACCATCAAAAAACTCTTCAAAGGCCCAGTGCAAAACTCCTAGAAGTCAATATTTATTCCTAATGATTTCAATTGTCTTCGAAACAGGTGATAAATTATCTTGGAGTTTAATACGGAGCTGGGATAACACTTAAAAATACAAGCCAAATGTTTTTTAAAAACAAAAAACCTTTAGAATAACTGTATGCAAAAAGAATAACGTGTCACTAAAAGCATGCACTTCTTCACTTAGAACATAATTTAGAACCTATTTCCATTTAATTAAAAAAGTGCTATATTGTTTTTATGCAAAAAAATTTAACATTAGTGTTTGCCTTATATTTTGTTCAAAATATTTGCATTGCAAAGTTTTCCGAGTTTTACATTTGGAATCCCACAAATTATGGCACTATTTTTCTCCCATAGATCAACATATCTACAGTACAGATTTACATGGATCTAAAAGAAATCAGGGAAGCAATCATTCTAAGCATTTTGAAATGCACCAAAATTTTGCAGATTCAAGATAGGGCATAAATTAGTAATCTCATTTTTTCTGTTTTCTTGGTCTTTTATTCTACCTTCTGGCCTTTTCTGACTTCCCTTGAGACAAGCATGATTATGTGCTACCACTGCAAGAATACTGCTGAACATTAAAAAGATTGTAAGCATGATAACACAGGTGATGGGAGAGTATAAATGGAAGAACTTTCTTATACAGTTAGAAAAAAAAATATCAAAGAGGTATTTACCCATGAAATTTTGTTCCTCCTATTTTCCTTTTTTCCATTCAAGCCCGTAGGGTTGATTGGCACAGGGATTCATTATTACTCCCTTTCTGATAAAAGGCATCATACTACTTGAAGGCAACACAGTATAGTTGGTTTATACCAGGCATAAAGCTGATCTTTTAATTTGACATTTGCAGTGCTGTCCTTATTATCATGTGTGAACAGCCTAAAGAAATCAAATACACCATGTGGGTAATTTTGTGCTTTTGCTTGAAACTCTTTTAAAAGCTTATATGGAAACTGGAGATGGAAATGGATGACAGACCTTACTTTGGAGACAGACTCAACTCAGTAATTAAAAACATACATTAAGTAAAAACTTCACTGTAAAGGTATTAAGGGAAAAGGAATACTTTACTGAGTAACAAAAAAATTTGCCTTAAAGATGCAAATATTGTGTTGGATAGATCTCCTTTTGGTATAAATCAAGCAAAGTTATTTTGATTGCAATGCAGGTAAAATAAGCTCTCTGGTCAAAAGGAAAAGCCCAAAGATCCCTGAAGTCCATGACTTTGCAGTGAATGCTCATATAGAGTCCCAAAAGCAGAACTTGATCTCTCCTGTGGATCTTAGTGCCTTCTGAAAGGTCAAGAACTCGGGGGTTTTGTAACCTAGGTAAAACATCCAGATTTTTGTATTTAACAGCTTGCTATGAACCTTTCTGTAAAATTCTTTAGGTGTTGACAGCATCATGTGAGTTGGGTTACAAAACATAACACTTACACACTGCATGGGAAAAAGCCCCAAATTATTTCAGTCATATAATCATTCTCTAATCATTTCCCCAAGGTTGGATTAAGCTCTCATGTAGTCTGTATTCTACCACTTGAAGGAAAACAATTTTTCTACCTCACCTTTTTTAACCCTTCTCTGTGAAATGTATTGTTTCTTCAGATGCTTTATTCCTTCTTCCTTGGGAAAATTAAAACCGAAAGACAATTCAGAAAATGTGTGCACCTTTTAATGATATAATATGGGTGTGGGGTTTTTCTGGAGTATTTAATGCAATAAAATTAACTTTGGTATCAGGTTATTGGACATTTGACAGAGTGATGAGCTGATGTTGTCAGAAAACTGTTCATAAGAGCCTTGTCTAAGCTGTGGGACCAAAAGAAGGATTTTCTTAGGGGTTGGTGAGAATCCTCACCAGCTACACACAAAACCAAGATCTAGGTTCCCACCTTTGCCTGTCAAAACAGATGTGTGTAAGCAGGTCAAGTAGAGAAATGTGCTCCAGTAATACAGTTTATACTCCTAAAGAATCACAGCCTTTGGCACAATATAAAGAGCTACCCCATAATTAATATGGAAGAAAAAATCTCTACCATCACTTCCCTCAGTATGAATTGGTTTATATGCATATGCATAGAGACACAGAGAAGATTGTATTTTTACCTGAATATGTTTGTTTACTCTCAGCAGAGTTAACTTCATCACTCATTTTTTGATTCAGTCACTGTATTAGGATCTTTCAGATCGGGCCCCAATACACATTTTTATCCTAATAAGAAATATTATTTGAGGGGTGAATTCCATAATTTTGAATACAGGTTATAATCCTCTCAGAAACATGGAGGAAAACCAAGACAATCACCCAGCTAACAGATCCATTGAATCAAAGGCAATGAATTCTGTATGTACACAGAAATATGCCTAAGCTGATCTAACTGCAGGATCTAGTATTAAAAACCACTGCTTCAATAGCACAGTTCTTCAATATTAGCTACTGTTCATTTGATACACTTGCCTATTTTTATCCAGATAAAATAATCAATCTACACTTTCAGATCATTTTACTTGAGAGTATTGATATTAGGGAAAATTAAAATAACTGTCAGTTAGGGAAGCTGAAACAATCAGCCAAGGAAGTAGGAGTTAGGGAATCTCTTCCCAAAAGGCTCATCTCATGGGATGACAGTATCCACATGCCACAGTTTCTACTCTAGTCAACTCTGCATCAAGCTCTCTGTTAAGCATATCTACGAGAAACACATCCAGGGTTGACTGGAAGATTGCAAGAGGCAGACACCCACTACAGCATTAGGTACACTGTTCTACTGATTAATTGCTCTCGCTTTTAAAAGTTCACATCTATTCTTAAGCTTATTTATCTTGCCTCAGCTTCTAGCCTTTTTGTACTGGATTTAATAACAAGTTAGGAGAATACACGGATAGACTACAGGAGAGTAGACAGGAAAAAGCAAATAAATAGGAACACTATTTACTTCACTTTGCAGCTCATAGTTCCAGGCTTTCCTCCAAATTATCATAATTTAAAAAAAGCCCTTCACACTCAGCTACCTTCCACAAGTCCCCAAGCCTGCTGACAAAACTTCTATGTTTATTTTCCTGCTGTATTTCTGCTGATGTTTAGTACACCTCTTCCCAGCTTTTAAAAGAGGAATTGCAAGAAGTACCTAAATTATGCCAGTGGGATGACCTAACACAGATCAGCACCTGGGGCTGTCTTTTGCACATTTCCCAGAGTAGTCTTTCCTTGAGGAAAAAGTGCCTCCTTAGATCGAGTATGTTTAGGGGCCCAGCTGGGTCTGCACTGCTGTGCTCTGAAAACCTCCCACACCCAACTTGCTGCTCCCAACCCATTGCAACCCAATCAATAATGCCAGAGTTACAGTCCAAGAGAGATCGAAATTCTGAGGAAGAAAACAACCACAAATTTGCTAGCTTGTCAAAATAAAGTGTCACAGTGATAGTGTAACACAGCCTATGCCCATCTACAAATATGTCTTTTGCTATCTTTGATGCTTCAGAGGTTCATGAATTACTGAGATCTTGCTTGCATTACTGAGTTTGATTTGTTTGCTGCCTGACAGGTTAGGAATGGCACTTCACTGTTATGAAGCGAGCCCTTTAGATCTGCAGTAGGAAGTGAAGTGTCAAAGCACTAGCTGTAGTCATGCAAGGAGGTGACTGGAGGAGACTACCCCAGTGACAAATCAAAGCAGCAGTTGTGAAAGAAGCATGGGGAGGCTGCAGGAGGGAACAGTTCACTTGTCACTTCTGTACTAAATAACACGACCTTTACAACCCCATGTGTGTTCTCTTGAGAACACAGAAAAAGGAGAAACAGCAGAGGGACTCTGCCAGCAGATTTCTGCCAGTTTTGCATGCCAGAATAAACGTGCAACCAGAAGGAATTTGGTAAATGATGCATAACTTAAATCTATATGATACAATGTGATAGTCCAAGGTGCCAATAAATGAGAGAATTCAGGTGTCAGGATTGTGCTTGCTGTGGCTCAGCCAAATTAACTACACTTAACAGTGATGGAGTACTGCACCAAAAAAGCCACACTAGTACTCCAGAGGTAATTCATGTATATTGACACTACATTATTTTGTAGATTAGCAATATAATCATAGAGCTTGTAATAAAAAAAAACAAAACACAAAACCAAACAAAAACTACAAAACAAAACCACAAAAAAACCCTATGATACTGAAATATTAAAATATAAGAAAATACCTTAGTGTGTTTTACCAAGGACCAGAAAAATAATTTTGCATGCACTGAACAGCAGTGAACTCAGAACTAGAGCTTCCATATGTTTTGTGACAAGAATGAATCAAAATACAACATTCCAGTCTGCAGAAATCAAGTGCACATTGTTTTCAAAATTCATTAAGAGGCATCTGAGGTATTAACAGTCTCCATGGCAGCTTCTGAACAGGCTGCAAATTAACACTCTCTGACAACTGAGCCCCTTACCTATTTGAATTCTTCATTGACTGGTTGAATTGTTAGGAGCTAGAGTTCTATCTATTCTATCTTCATTTTCCACTTATTCTAATATCTCTTTCTGATCTGTTACTCCTTGACACAAATGGATTAGCACTGCTATACCTGTCATTCTCCAGACAATCAGTGGAATCTATTTCAGTGTATAAATATATGCATTATGTTTGTATGCACACACACACTTAAGAAATACATGCATGTTTTAATAGCACATAGCCAAGATCTACCAGAAGCACTCAAAAGTCAGGAATTGACTGGGATAATAAGAGATTGTAGATCCTCAAAAACGAGTAAAATTTCAGGATGGGGGGAGGTGAGGTAATGAAAAGAACCCACAGCAAAAGGCACATGCTACACTAGGTTTTTCCCCAGAAGGAATATACAATCCTTCAAAACAGAACCAATGACCAATTAAACTAGGGGAAAAAAGGAAAACAAACAAAACCATTCTCAGAAATGTCTGCACAGCTATGAGATATTCCAAAAGAACGCTGCACAAGGCAGAGACTTAGAACAGAAAATAAGAGCCTAAACAGTTAATATTTGGTAAAGCTGTAAGCAGCTGAAGACAAAAGTCTACAGAGGGAAGTGTCAGGCATCTTAATAGCCAGCAATATAAGCACCACCTATAATAAATGAGGGAGGGACAGAACAATAGTACAAATAAATTAACTAGAGCCTAGAAACCTCAAACAAGTGTCTCACTTTGCTGAAAATAAGATTTTTTTTTTTACTAACAAGTACAAGATTTTTATATGACATATTGAGAAGTATATTTCTTTGTGATGCTGGTCTATCTCAGAGGTATCATAAGTATAGAACCATGTAATGTGGCTGTTACTATGGAAACAACTCCTTTTCTAAGGAAAATCAGAAGGTATAAGTCAAGTAAAATCTCAATTTCTTGTGACACTGGTCAGACACCTTGTTAAACTGCACCCTTAACTTATTGCATTCCCATTTCTGTCAATTCTTTCCTATTGCTACATGTTTCACATAGAAACAAGCAATACTAATTTTTCCCCATATTAATTGAAATAATATATCCTGAGTATGCAGCACAGATTTCTTCACCTCAGCAGTAAATGCAGAACAGTCAGAGATAGGCTCTGAGGACACCCTTGCTAAAAGATGAGCTTTGTTCACACAGGAATCTATCTCATCAAGGCATAATTTTCCACCTTCCATTCTAATAAAAGAAAAAACAGGGACAAAATAAAACGTCATGTCAATCACACAGTGATTTATTTTTCTTACACAAAAAAAAAAATATATAGAGTCAGACAAGTCACTAATATAAACGCAACACTCAGTCAGGAAAACAGAAAAAAAATGTAGAGAATGAATTGCTGAGGGTCACCACTACAAATTCATCTCTCCTAAATGTTTAAGGATGCTATTTGCTCATAAATCCATGACTCTTACTTGTCCCCTCCAAGTACTAAGTCTCAAATGTCTGCAAAGTCTCACCCTGATAATTAACTGTGAATAAAAGCTACAATGTTTAACCTCTGTTTCTGAAGTATTATCCAAGCCTGGTCTACAGACTACCAAATATTCTTCTGTCATTCAATCTACCAACTATTTTATCAACTCCCATTTCCAAATCCCTGTTTTCTTCAGTAAGGTCAGTACCAGTGTAGATCTGCTCCTTATTGCCTGTATTCAAGTAAGAACAGGCTCATCACACTTCCTGCAAAAAATAAATGGGGTTACAAATCATAATAAGTTGTCTCTTTCTCACTATCACTTAAGCACATAAAGGCTTGTGCCACAAAAGGTGACAATTTAGGGTCATGACAATGCTTGACACAGAAAAGCAAAACAAATTTCAGGGAAATAAAAGTAAACTGTACTTTTTACGTGGTTCTGACACTAAAGATAGTAAAATCAATAGAGAGGGGCCTGACTGTCCCCTGCCCTACTACATCTGTAAACACCCAGCCCTTACTTTGCATGAATGTAACGGGAGAAATTTAAGCCTGATCTCTACCCACAGCCAATATATTTTACATTAGCCTTTTATCTGAATGAATGACACCTCACTCAATGCCTCTGTGATCCAGAAAGGGAAAAGATTAAGTAATTACAAGGAATTTCAAATTCATTGCTGTCTCTTTGTTTTGGAAAACGAAGCATAAGCACTGCCTCTTTTCTGAATACTTTTCTTCAGTATAAAGGTTATGCTCAGCCAGCTGGGAGACACACACTCTCCCCACATGTTTTTGGGGACCAGCTGCAGCAACCAGAGTCTGTTACTGCTCAGTACCTGGAAAACTCCTACCTTATGTAAGCATGCTAAAAAAGAAAAAAAAGAACATGGTTGAGAAAATTTGAATAATACATAAGTTGAAAGACATTGTCATCTGCTGGAAACTGCACAAACAGAAAAAGGGGCTTCAGTAATTCATCAAATAAGCTGCTTGCCATGAATTATTCACTTAGTTTTACTACTAAGGCTTCCATGTGCTTCAAGTCACACAAGTGTGATAGGGAGATAGCAACCTGGGAATCAGGGTTGTGAAGGTCTTGCCTGCTCTTATATTTTCCAAGAGAGGAAATGAAGTTAGAATAATTATATTTTTCTATTTTTATCTTTGCTATTAATCTCTTGGCTGGATTACTGAGGGATGCAGTATCTCTGCTTTGCCCTTTAAATGCCCATTTCCTTTATAAGTCGCTAAGGGGAATTCTTCCTTTCAGTTGTACTTTTCCCCTTTGTGAATAGTCTCTAATGATCAGAGAAGTCTAGAAGTGAGCTAAAGAGCCTGTGGATCAGAAGACTTGTCTTCAGGATGGTACCCATATTCATGAAAGCAAGCAATCCAAAGAGAAAAAGCTTCAAGAGAAGTTTGATGATAATATTATAAAGAAGGGAGAAAAGAAGAGAGGAAATGAGAGCCACCTAAGGAACAGCATGAAATAACCATTAAGATGCAAACAGCTTAAATGTAGAATCCCTTCTCCTTGAGTTCTTTTTAAATCGACCTGAAGTTCCAAAATATATCAAGATCATAGAGAAAAACTCAATCATGTTATTCTGATAAAACACACTACTGTGTTTTCTAGATCTCCAGACAGTCAAAAAACCCACCCCATGTCTGAGAAAATAAAGGTCCTTCCTTAGTCCCTGTAGGGCTGCAGAGGGCAGTCTGCATTCTTGAACAGATCTGCAGGTAAATACGGTCCCTTCAATGACTGACAACAGCCCAGGAACAAACAGACTATTCCATTAGTGAAACATTAAATCCATTTGCTGGAGCTCTAGAAAACAAGCTCAGTGAAACACACAGTGAATGTCAATTCACCCTCATGGTTTGAGGACAAACTCACTAATATCCAATTGGATTATCCCAACCTGTGTCTTACAGTTGTACATGTGTAAGAACTTTTCAAAGAAGTCCAAAAACTGAATGGAAATGGTTTCTGCCCTAAGCCGTTCACCATACATGAAGAATTTTGGCATATACTTTAGCGAAGCTGTTTGATATCTTTTTCCAAATGGTGTTATATTTCCCTATTTTCCTTTTTTCAATCCTACCTGTTGCAGTATAATTTAGAACTAGACACAGTTGCTGGCCACCAGACGGTAGGAACAGCCATGTTCTCCTGTATCCACCCTGGGTTGCCCAGGTCTGCTGCTCTGTCCTGCCCTGACAGACGTAGTGCCCATGACAGAGGATGCTGTCACTGCTGCAACAATCAGATTTTGGGCCACAGTTTGCATCAATCAATAACATCAGTAAAGTGGCAGGTTATCGATATGATATGAGTACAAGGTTAATGTTGCTATTAGTCTTCTCATAAGGACAATAAAAGTTTATTTATACATATATATACACAAATATAAATTTCTATATCCACCGGCTTTTAAAAAACAAATGCTAAGAAGCAGTTAGCAAGCTGCCAGTCAACTCAAACTGTCCTGCCATGCAGCCACGTCTGGTGTGTGGGGTTTAGGGATGTTTGGCAGTCAATGCGCTTACAGTCCATGTGCTCACAACAATATCAACAATGTGCCAGGTTTCTAACTGTATTCTTCAGCTACACTGTTTATTGTTCAAGTAGATTGTTTTCCTACTACTCAATACTGATTTGTAAACTGTGTCTCTTTTTAGCATTGTTTTCATGAAAATGAAAGGAAACACAAATTAATAACTACCTTGCCTTCCCGGTACTGCAGTTTAGGGGAGGGCAGGGGGGAGCCCATTATTGTTGGTTACAGCTAATTTACTGAATAAGAGAAGGTTCTCCATCTAAATTTGAATATGTAAATAATCCAGTCAGAAACACATATCTCTCTGCTGCGTATTTAATTTCTACTTGCCATGCTATTCCCCATGCTGCTTTGCATCTCTGTAAGTCTTCAGTTATTATCATTGAATCAGTCACACAGCGTACATCCTGACTGTCACATGGATCTGCATCAAAGACACACAAATATTCTCATGCCTATAGTTCAACTTGATTGTTTCTATGGTTATGACAGATATATTAGTGCTTTTCCTTAATTATATACCTTGCTATTGACCACTCTGTGATCCAGCCCCTACATTTCACTCTTTACAACAGAGCCTGCTGACATAAAGAACTAACACAGAAATCTATTTTTTCCCCTGAGCTGAGAAAAACTGAAGGCTTAAAGAAACTGTACAATAAAAGTCAATGCAGCCTCAGATAGATATGGACACTGATTTAAAGGACACAACAATATGAGACCTATACTACTGTATGCAAAATTTTGTGAGATAAGTTGTTTTGATGAGCATGGTTCTGGTTTTAAGCCATTTAATCACCATATCAAACTTCCTGTGGATTTTGCTACATGTCACACGACACTGTACCCTAATCCTATACTTGGCACAACAGTAGCTGTTTTCTCTCAGACAACTTGCATTTTACGCAAACTGCAGTTCTTAAGCAAAAAACATGTGTCTGTTTGGAGAGCTAAAAACAATTTTCTGCTAATGTCACAGAGGTTTATGCTGCTCCAAACCTAGCTAGCACCATTATCTCATTGTTTGCCTAGCATGACTCACAGAGTTACATCAAGTAATCAGCCTAACTCTTGCACAATGGCCAAGCCCTTAAGATTTCTTGCTATGATCATCGCAGTGCACAACATCGGCATCCGATTCATTCAGCATGTCAACTCAACACAATTATTTTCCACCAGGTGCCATAAGCATCTATTCATTGTGACACAGTACATTTTAGAAGAAAACCTCTATTTAAGAAAAAGAATGGAAGCTCTGAGAAAGAGGGGTTTCCACACTATTTCATCTGCCACAGCTCACTAGGCAGTGTGGCACAGTCACCTTCCTTTCTGAGAGGCCAATGCACTAACAAAACAGAGGACTGTGCTTCTGATCTTCATCCATGCACTTCTACCCCCAAGTCTCCAGCATCTTTTGGGAGCAGGTGGTGAGTACCAACTGCTGGTTCTTACAGCTCATTACAGCACCCATTTCTGCACCAAGACATGTCATTCAGAACAGCATTGCAAAGAACAGGACCGTAAGTGAAATACCATCCACTCCTCTTTATTGTGCAAACTGAATGCTGTGGAGACTTTTCCACAGACATTTCCATGTCTTCATCCCCCAGCAGTGATACTACCTTAGACTATACAGACAAACCAAAAAAACAGATGGATCTAACTTTATACCTACTGAAGTCTGCACAGAGCCCTGAGACAGCTTGGTCTGCCTGTGGAGGCACAGGCAGCAGGGCAAGGTATTATGAATGTAAAATTGTGAAGTGAACAGGATGCACATGCACACCATTTACTTGTGAGCAGATTGAGTCCAGAACAGAAAACATCACTAGAAAAAAGTATTTTAAAGCACAAAGTCTGGGGATAACATTGAGGGTGGGGGAGATGTGTGAGAAAAGGAGAGAAATATGTTGGACAAAACGCTTGAAGTACTGTAGAAGAGCACTGCAGAGCAAATAAGGCACTACACCTATTGGAATGGCACAGAGAAGCACTAAAGAAGAACAACTTCAGTAAAAGCAAAACATAAGGGAGCGATAGTATACATGTTAAAATAATGATTAATAGCATCTTAGACTTCCCCCTTTCCCCAAAGAACGTCAGACAGGACAATCCAGCAGGAAGCTGTGGGCTGAAGCATGGGGACTGCTTAGTAATGCACACAATAGCGAGGGGCAAGAACACAGGGATCATCACATTCAATTCAAAAGGATAAGAAGAACTCAGAAAGACAGAACTAATTACTTAAACTGGAGTCTGGCCTGCTATAAAACCTTCAAGAGGTAGAACATCAGGTACAAAAGAAGGGAAGGTGACATATTGAAATTCTGAGAGCACAAAAATGAAATGCACCACAGAGGAAGAAAGCAAAGCCACACAAGGGGCTAACCTGAATAACAAGAAGTTTCAAGTGAATTAAGAACATGAGGTCAGCAAAGGAGACAGTATGACAGTCCTCTAAGAGGTAGGAACTATAATTTATTCACCAGAAGGGGAGAAAGGCAGTAATTCAAAGTGTGCTAGAGCCACGATTCTAAGTGTGAAGTTCAAAAACTACACATTCTGTCAAAGGAACTTGAAAGAGACATTGCACAGCAGGTTAAAACATTAGAATGGGGCAAACCACTTGGAAAAGAGCAACTAAAATGTCACTGGTTTTAACCAAAACCTCAGTTGTAATACAAAGATGCAAAGCAAGTCATAATGGTGATGAGATTTAAATCAAAGTTGTAAATAAAGTTGTTAGTTCCTAATGGAAAAAAAAAAGAGAGAAAAATAAAAAATAAATAATACAGAAGTTAAGTAGTGCAAGGAAGGCCACTGGTCAGCAGGAAGCATTTTGCACTATTAAAAGGATTAACAAAAAAAAAAAAAAAAAAAAAAAAAGGAGAAGACAGCAAAATGCCAAATTTCTGGTGTAAAGAATATATGGTAAAACTAAATTTTCCACTTACTGTTTTCTCTCAGACATCTTGCATTTTATGCAAACTGCAGTTCTTAAGCAAAAAACGTGTCTGTTTGGAGAGTTAAAAACAAATGCAGTGTTATACGAGTAGTGAAGAGATATGTGCAATGGCACGACATAAAATAAAGACCAGTCAAAGTCAAGACGGTGAAATGGCCTGAAAATCCAGTCATGGTATCTCTCTGGTATGCAGAAATTTAACACAGTTGGATCCCTCCAGTAATCCTAAACTGTGACCAGATACTCTGCAGAAGAAGATCTGGATCCCGGTACGGAATTACGGACTCAGGTCCCCAATAATGTATTTATTAATGTCCCATCTGCCAAAAGAATCCTTTTCCCAGCTTTCCTTTATTTTTAACCAAAAAAGCATATAACACTCCCCATACTTTCATGCCTACAAATAGGAAAAAAATCTGGAAAGGTTTCTTATAGACAAACTAAGTGGCATAATAATTCTATGAGCACTTTCTCATTAAAAAAACCCTTTTGCTTAGCTCCTCAGGAAAACTGAAGTGTCTTTCAAGCAACAGAAATCCAAATAATAATGAATACCTTTTTTCCTCACAAATCTATATTCTCAACTAAAACAAGATAATATTATTGAAGACCTCACAGTATATATTCACAGAGTCACACCTACAAAGAAACCTATCACCTTCCTGATTAAGAAGCCAACTGATTTTGTGTAGGATAAAATAAACAAAGACTTAGGAATAAAATGGTGAATCATTCAATTAGTTTTAGCTTTCCAATTCAGCAGCTAAGAGAAATTCTGATCAATACAGCGAACATCCAGCTTCCTAAACAAAAAGCACATTTCATACAAAGCTGAACATTTTTCTCCTTGTCACACAGAATTATCTTAATTATTGTTTCAAGGAACAGCTTTACATAGAATCATCTAGGAGTCCAAAATGCTGCTCAGAAACTCATCACTGGAATAATTTATGATTTTTTTTCTTCCTAGCATCTTGGGCTTGTTTGATATGCTTGCCATTTCTCTCTGACAGGGAGGTCGATTAAATCACATTTATATTGTAAACGTATGCATTGCTTTTTACCCTAGGCGGTGGATGAAGAGATACAGAGCCCCATGGGAAAAGCAAGCCAATCCACTTTCATATTGCAAACTTCTGCTGTTCGGAAGAAATGAATGGTTGCCAGGGAGAGCTGGGAATTACTCGAGGATGCAAAATGTTATTTTAGAATCCTTTTGAGAGAGGTTTTTCTCTCCCCCACCTCACCATTTTCACATCTCCTGCTAATGCAGCTCACATCAGTTTCTATGAAAACACTGAAGGAATGCACTTCACCAGCATTCTTCAGAGGATCTGTATAAATCAGGCTTTAACTCTGCCTGCATAAAGCAGGCCATTTCTTTACTTTCAAAGGGAGAAGGGAGAAAGGATTTGTAACATTTTCCAAAGCATTATGTCTGCCAAAGATCATTTGAGATGAGGAAGGTCACCACACGTTTTTGAACTAAAAGAAAGTGCTAAAAACAGGGAGGGTAAAGGTTATTGCTTAGGGCCATGGAAAAATGAAGCTGCAGTATCATTAACCTAACAGAACTAATTAGGAAACATTCAGCTTTTATAAATTATGCAAAGCACTCCATTTACACTTTTTCAGATTTTTACCATAACAGAGATAATTAGGAAACATTTACAGCAACAGTGTAACCTAATAAAGCAATCCTTTCATATCAGGATACCTTCCCTCTAATACTTGCATACCTACAATGGTGAGAAATAGGTATTATTACCCAAAAAGGCTTTATGGAAATCATTTCGTCTGTCACCGAAGACCAACATGATCATGTTGGTATTCCCCCTTCACTTGAGGCAATAGCAAAAGTCAATCAACTCAACTAAGTAAATAACTGACTCTTTGTAGTTCTATGGGCTTCTTGCTAGTTTAATTATAAGAGAAAATTAGTTTGTGTGATTTAACCTTAAGAATATAAACCTTGCCATTCAGGGATTATGTAAACTCAGGGTCAAATCCTACAGTGGAGTCCATTCCCACTTAGTACTCTGGAAAAACCAGAGAGATTTGACATTTCAGTATTAAACTTAACAGCATGAAGTATTCTGAAATATCAGCTTGGTTCTCTGATTAATTTTTACAGGACTTACATTGGCTAAGTATTTTAAAGAGGATGCTCTAATGAAAAATCCTGAAATTAGGAAGGCTCAGCAAAAAATTTCTTTTTCTGCAGATACAAAAATATTAAAGTTATTTATCTACATACATCCTGTGCTTATTTTGGAAACACAGTTTGTAAAGTTAATCAGATAATTTTCCTCCTCCCATTACAGAGAAAGAGACAGAGAAAAAATATAAAACATGGTGAAAAAGAATGGGGACTGAAATCCAACTTGGGAGGGATGGGTTAGGGGTAGAATTGAATAAGAGGAAAGGGGAGGTAAGGAAAAAAGTCTCATGAAAGTCTAAAATTATAAGAATTCAACCACCTCTAGTATTTCAAGAGGTTAAGGAGATAAGCAAATGCACTCCTACCTTCAGACCTTCTACTTGTAATGCTCTAAAGAGTGACTTACAGCGAGACTCAAAGAAGTCAGTGGAAAGATTCCCTGCACTCATCTTTCATGTTCTGTATGAAATACAACTGATTTGGCTATAAGATTTTGATGATAATACAAAAGACTTCACATACAATCAGAGAAATTCAGCTTGTGAGCTGGAGGAGATAAAGACTAAGAATGAATTTTGGCACACTACAGCTCTCAGAAAAAGTGCAGTGAGTTTTCTTGTATATCATTCACCATTGTTCCTCCCATGAACTGCACAGTCAAAGCATACACCACATGACTAAAACACCCACGTACATTTCTGATATTTTTCTTCTTTGCCAAAAATTAAGTTTTCACACAAATATTTGGAAAACTCCGATGTTTCTACTACTGACATAACTCCAATACTGACCAGCTCTACAGAAAAATAACTCCTGAAACCTTTTTAAAATATCACTGCATAAATCTTCTGCCATGAATCAGATTTAAATAAACATAGCTTTTCTCCAACACCCATGTTTATCCAGTTATAGCCAAGGCCTCACATTCCAGTGCTCCGGTCTCAAGGCAGCAGATCAGCCCCTCAGCCAGGTACACTGCACTCCCTGATGCTCAGGGGATGCTCAAGTGGTGTGTACAAAAACCAGCCAACACTGAATGATATCTACAGAGTTTTAGCCCAAACATTTTCCTTAATAGAACTATCAGCTTCTAATATTTATATTGGTTTGTGTTTATTGTCTTAACTCTATCGATACAAAGTACTCCTGGTGTATGAATCTCTTGCTGTTCATACATTAGAGTTTTGTTCATGATTTTACATGGTTTAGCACTACTTGTACCATAAATGACAGGACAGCAAGAATTTACACTATATCATGAAAAACTTTTAAAAATACACCACGAACAAAATCTACAACAGTGTAATTGAGTGTAGTCTGATACTTTTAGTGACACTAGCCCAAAGCAGAAAGGAAGAAAACATGAGATTATATCTTTGGTTGTGCCACTCACCTGCTATGTAACCATGGCAAAATAATGATTGCTGCCTACTTCCATTTCTCCTTTTCTTCACTTCTTAGGAGTATTAGGCAGTAATTATTAATTTTGTTGGACAGTAATAGGTACAAGCATAATCCTATAATACTACCAAAAGACAACATGGGCCTTGAAAGATTAGTTAAGTTTCATATTTCTATGCTTTTGATTACCTGACTAGAAGATTACCTGGTGAATCATGAGAACATTGCACAGCCTGACAGCTGTACTGGACTTCAGGATGTGCAGTAATAGATCTCTGGTATAATTTATCCAAACTTACTGCAACTATGGTTTAAAAGACAGCCAAGATATTGAAACAAAACAGAATAAAAAAAGAAGCTGCGACAAGTGCTTTATTACTTCCACTTACACTAAAGAAAAGACACCTTCCACCATTGGTATTGAATGCCAGACAGAAGTGTTGCTCCATTTCATAAACAGAGAATGCCAGTAGAACTGCCAGAGTTGCTGAGTGAACTTAGAGAGCTTCATTATCTTGGGGCTATCATAAAGACTGAATGTAAAAATTTATTCATACCTTTCTATAAACTGCATAGAGGTGGAAAAACAAAATAATGTTGCAGCTTTGCAGATGGCACACCTTGAAAGCTTAGCTCTAACAGCCACATCTGTGGCTGCAGCCACTCAGCAGAGCCATACCTACAGATTTGTCAGCTGTTCTCAGATCAGCCAAGGGCACTGCTGTGGCTACAGCAGAACTGCTTTGTGTGATCTCTGATTACGTGGCTGAGCAAGTTCTCCTTAAATAGCTAACTTTTTTAACTTTAACAACCTACTGCTGTCCCAAGCCTACAGAGATATATAATCCAACCCTGCCCTCCCACAGCTATTCAGTAATAGAGAAATTGCCTCAGCAACTGCTTCATAATATTTAGAAGAACTCTGAAGTTGAACAGAAATTTTCTCAAATCTCCCAACACTATCAGTGGACTTTGAATAATCTTCTCTAAATTATATAAGAGTTCTGTAGCCAGGACCCTAGTCTCATGAACCAAAGCACATTATCCTAAACATCGCCATCTTGAGCAAATGTCTTTTTTTAATAATGCAAATTGATCAAATTTTTTTTCAACCTCAAAAAGCTGAAGACTCAAAACAGTCTTTAAGTCACTCTCCGTTTATTCAAGAGTTCACCTAGTAATTCTTTTTCTCTTGAATTCCAAATACAAGTATATGAATGAGAAACATTTGGCCACATAAATAAAAGCTGCCTTGCCAGGTCCCTCATTAGTACAACCTGTCCTTTGTTTTCAGCTCCTGGGTGAGAGGAACAGATACACACTGGATTCATTAGAGTCCTCATTACGACTCTCGCTACAAGAACAAGATACCCTAATTGTAAGACAGATGAGAAAGACAGCGGCATCCTGTAGTACTGTGACCTTTCCAACACTTCATATTTTGACTTGCTGACCATTCCATCTGCTTGTTGCACACTGCAGGGAAGAACAGGATAGTCATGCATGACGGCAACTGGGAGGGAAGTTAACCCTTTACTGTAAACCAATGTAATCTCACTACAAGTTTCAGTCTGATCCTGCTAAACTGCCAGGGCTTACCCTGCATTTCTGTCAACTGTGGCAATACACATTTTTATTGCATCTCTGAGATCACACTCACAGATCAAGCTTCTTTTGTGAAAAAGCAATGATGGATTACTATTCTGGGCAACCCTTTACAAAAAGTGACAAATCACTTTTAATTCCTTGGATATTCATTATCATAACACTAATCCATCTCGCATTAAGGAAGGAATAACATTCAGGCCTGTATTCTTTCCTTTGCAGTTTAGTACAAGTCTTGAATAGCTTTTGAGATTGTATTATCAGAGATACCCAGGTACTTTCATGTTACATAAAATACTCCAAAATACTACAGTGCCACTAATGTCTCAGAATTTTTGTATCTTGACTATTACAGCATGAAGTTCTTCAGATAAGACCTGGCCTTTCCAACAGCAGTGGCCCTTGATAACATCATTACTCCCCATCAACTCTAGAAACCGTCAAAATTCCTTGCTGAGCATAAATGTTAGCAAAACTAAAGAAAATAAAAGCCTGAAGCAATTGATAGTTCATACTAGGGAAAATCGGACAGATTGAATCTCTCTCTGCAAGTAGACCTGCAGACCTCAATAGAACCTTGCAGCACCTAAAGATGGCCTAGAAAAAAAGCCAGTGAGGGACTTCGGAAAAGGGCACATTAAATAAAAGGTAATGACCTTAAAGTGAAAGAGGGAAAGTTTAGATCAAGCACACGAAAGAAATGCTTCACCATGTGGGTTGTGGGACACTGGGAGAGATTGCTCCAAAAAAGTTGTGAATGTCCTACTCCTGAAAGTATTCAAGGGCAGCCTGGAGGAACACCTTCCTGGTCTGGTGGCATATATACATACAAACATTTACATATCTTTAAATAAAACTTCAATTTCTTTTAAGATTATGAATGAAGAACTATGGTAAAATATTACAGATCCAGGATCTATATTCATGTCTCCTTCCTCTAAAGACTGACTGAGCCATGGAAGCAAGCTGAGAAGGTTAAACCTCCACTGGATGTGGCCAAGGGCCAAGAACAGGAAGGAGGTGAGTTACAGAATTGTAGGAACAGTTTCAAGGCAACAGTCTAGAGTAGAAGAAGAAAAAAGAAATGCAGCAGAGAAGGAAGGTGTCAGATATTTAAAAGAGCAACAAAATTAATAAAAGAGCAACAAATGGAATCAAATTTTACACAAAGTCAAATAGGTAGTCAGTGGAGGGCTGAAAGAATGAGCAGGAATTGGTTACAGCAGCACAGAAGTTACTCTAAGAAACAGAAAGGAAACAGAGCTACAGGAAAGCAATTGAATTTGAGATGCTGAATTTAAGACACCAGTGATCCAACAGAATATATTAAATATATAGTCAAAACACAAAACTACTAAAGTGTTACTGGGAGGTCTAGAGGAATATATAAAGCAGGAAATATCAGAATTAAAATGCTACCTTTCCAAGAGCACATCTAAGAGTATACAGATTCATGTGGGAAGTCTGATGGAAATTTCATTGTCAAAATTAACCAACAAAACCCCAAAGCAAAATCGAACAATAGCAAAAATACAACCTCACAAAGGAGCAAAAGACTGGTATTTTGGCATCTTAAAGTTTTATCAAACTACACCCTTCTAATTGCTCTTTGCCTAACGACTATTCAGTATGTAAATAATCCCAGTCATGAGGAATTAATAATTCATAAATCATGAAGTTAAAATTAATTTTCCCATGTCTGATTTTCTTTAAAAAAATACATTATACACAGTGGAAATGAAAATGGCTCAAGCTGTTTTACACTGACTAAATGTATTCATGATTTCTATAGAGGACTCTTTCTCTTTGTATGAGAACTGTTAAGTCTTATTAATATTATTATTTAATAAGATTAGTAAAAATTAAACTCCATCATTTAAAAACCCAAGAAACATGCTTCCTTTTGTTTACAGGTAATTAGGTAATTTTAAACCAGCACACAGAGAAAGAAATTAATTAATGGGGGAGGAGGGGATATGATGACTAGAGAGAAGCTGATTGGTACCGTATGAGAACTAAGGCACACTGCTATTTCGTATATTCCAGTTACATAGCAGTATCTAAAGTACAGAGAATTTGAAATGCACAGAATTTTGCAATGCATTAACTACCTTTCCTGTGAAATAAAACATTTAAAGCCTGTACTACAAATGAGGAAATGGACAGACTGTAAGATTTTCAGCGACTTTTCAGGTACACTTATAAAACACGACATTGTGAGTCAGCAATGTATACAGCGCTGGAGTGCAGAAACTCCTGGAACCGAAATAAGATGCAGAGTAGTATCTGCAATTATCTAAGGGATTATTTCTCATGTTGCACATTTTGTTTCTCTAAAAAGCCTTTGATATGTGACCAGTGTTGGATCATGAGACTTACTGATGCTTAACATGCAGCAAGTTAAATGTATACATAACTGCTGAGGGCCTCATTCTGGTTTCTCCTAAATCACAGAATGGATTCAACATAAGATTTTGTGCTTAACCACAGTTTGCAAAAAGAGCCTCCAAATTACCCAAATCAGCTACTCCAACACATGCTAAGAAATACACATACTGAGGGCTGCAGGACAAATTGACAGAACCAATCAGAAGCTGAACGTACTTCTGCAGTAAGGATTTGACATATACGTTGAATACATGGAAAATTCACTGAGCTGAAAAAACTGAGTGCACAGGAAACAATTTAATACCATTCTGAGATAAAGGACTGCAATCACTCTTTAGTAACAGACCAGCCATTTACATACTCATAACTCAGACTAGGTGAAGACCAGATCCCTTCAATTCCTTAAACTCCGATTCAGAGAGGCATTTAACCATGTACTTAACACTAAGTGCACACACATGCCAATTCTTATTCATCAAAAGGTCACATGTACACTTAAAGGTGACAGAGGATTGAATACTTTGGCATTTGAAGAGGGTGACCAGGCTGGTCCAGCTCTTTCTATTACAGCTCATTGCAGCTTTGCAGCCAAGGAGGGCAGGGCCTGCCCTGCACTGGGAGCCTCGGCAGTTGAGTCCAGACCCCTCCCATTCCTCACCTCTAATTTTGCTATACTGTGCTGGAAGAGCCCTTTCATTAATATGTTTTGTGGGTCAAAGTACAAACAAATATTCTCAACTTGTCCATCACCTCAGTCCTTAAAGGGAAATCCCTTTAATTCACTGCAAGAGGCTCTGAGGTAGAGGGAGACACATTCCTCACCTGTCAGCAGTGTGGGGCACACTTGATTTACACACTGAGTAATGGCCTTGATTATGGTGTATATGACCAGCAACTGCTGATCACTTAAAGTGGCTCCTGAAACTTCAATCTTCACACTGGTTTGTGGGTTGCAGGTTTTGGCTTGGGTTTTTGATTTTGATTCTTGGTGTTTTGGGGGTTTGTTTTGGTTTGCATTTTGGGGGGGTTTTGCTTTTTTTTAAATCCTTTTGGTTTGGTGTGGGGGAGGTAACCAAAAGGAAGCAGAAAAATACCCCGGGACTTCAGCCTTCAGACATTATTCTCTCATTATATAAACACAAGCAGGCATTGATTAAATTGTTCCTGAAAACTGAACTTCTGCAGTTAACCAACGTTAAAATCTGGTACTAACATGTTTGAACAAGATACCAATATTTCCACTAAAAATTCTATTTCAAGTACAGTGTGAGAGGGTGATAAGTTATGTGAAAGTACACCCCTACAGAACACCAAGATGTGGTCAAATTGAACATAAAACTAATGATTATAACTCATTAGATTGTCATTCAAAGTCTGTGATAGCAATAGATTAGAGTACAAAGCCCAAATTATGTGACAGACACCAGGGTGCAGAACATAAGCTGCATAACTTGATAATAGCCAAAAATACATTTTCGTTTCAGTCTTAGCTAGGTGAAGCAAAAAAATCTTAAGAAAAAAATGGATGTGCATCATATCTTGATGCTGTGTGTCATACAGTGCCTTTCATGTAACGCGTCCCTATTTACCACTATTAATGTGCCATTTGTGCTAGATCATCCTCAGTCAAGAAAATAAATGTTAGGCTTTTCCTGAAAGACCTCTATATTCTTGTTTTGAAATACCAATCAATTGGTGATACTGATTTAAAGAAATACCTGTATAGTCACATTATCTTGAAAATTCATTTTCAGTCTTTCTACTTCTACTACCTTAATTCAACTCTATTAATTATAGTGTTTTTTCTCAGTAAGAACTTTGCTGTGTACAAAATCAAAAATGTAATTTTCAAAATTAGTCAAGTAGTACAGGGTTACAAATCAAATTTCAGCTATGATAGAAACATAAACACAGCAGATTTTTTTTAAAAAAGGATTTTGCTGTATCAGTACTATAAACATAACAGTGTCTGTAAAAAAACAAACAAACCAGAAGCATCGACATTACGTATAATTTTTAAGATAGTATTTGCTAGCTCCCTAATCCAGAAGGCATTTTTAGAATTTTGATAAAATACTACAGCTTAGGCATGGCCACCTTCTTTTCTAAGGGAACCAAGAGAGTGCTCTCTCTACTTAACACCTTCAGTGCTGATAGACCGCTCACCAATCTCCTGGCACCATAGCTCCCAAGAGGGACTACGTTCAAATGAAGCAGTATCCGAGGATGCTCACCACAGCTATTATTTCCTAGGTGTACCTGGTGGAAGTCTATCAACATTAGAAAAGTTAATTAGTCAACTGAGAGCTGGAATCTCACCAGGCTAATTTTTGCTGTCAGGGATAATGATAGATTTTTCAAGCCTTAAACCAACAATTGGTGCAAAAGATCAACTCACTAATGATTGTCAATTAGTCGTGTGACTGTTGACTTCATTTTTCTGCCTTTGAAAAACATGTCATACTCATTCAACAACAGCCCACACCACCTGTATTTTGCAGCTGTGAAAATACAGATATTCCAAATGAATCCCCAGAGACACCAGAGCCAAATGTTTTTCAGTAAACAGTAAAAGCATTATCATTGTAGTGTTATTAACTATGTTAATTTGTCTAGCAAAGCACAGTGCAGCATTCATAACTGCAGACTAACACAAACATTTCTGACAATAAACTAAGTCATTCATTGTATTTGCTTATAGCTATCTTCACACAAGGACTGAAAACAAGATTTCAGTTAGAAAACTGAAGGTTCCCTCTCAGAGCACTGCCATCTTCAACAGAAATGACTGCATCAAGGTAGAGAGTTTGTATGTTCAGATACATAATCAATAACTGTCACAGTAGCAGAAGGGGTGGAGAGTCTTTATAAAGGAGAGTAACACTTCAGAGAAAGCAATTCGGGTAAGAAATTTACCTTCACCCCAACTGAACATAGCCTGTACTTTAGCAAGTATTTCCTTTCACATGAAAGAGCACATTTCAGTGAAAGATTTCAAAGCATCACCTCACTGTATCATCTCAGCAACTACAGCCCCGGAAGTAATGGGAACTTCTTGAAGTCTCCCTAATAAATAAGTATATGCTTATCCAAAGTAAATAGAAGGCTCTACTCCCACAGCAAACTCTCAAATTGGTGTGAAGATTTCCTCCCCATTCTAATTTAAGGTGGGTCTCAAACTGAGTTGTTTGATGGAGAAAGTAGCTCTGCCTCCACTCTATCCCTGCCACTCCCACATGATTAGCAGAGCCATCAAGCAGTCCTAATAAAAGCAATACTTTTAGCAAAATCTCTGCTACTAGAAATCCAGTCAGAATCAAACTGGACTTTTACCCTTGTTTCACATTTATTGGTGTAGGTTATTAGCAATATAGACACAGAAATAACACCCCAGCATTTAACTGACAATGTTGAACACTGAAAACTTGGTTTTATGTGCAAAAAAGCACACTATGGTTCCAGGTTCATGCAGGGAACTGTACAAAGTCTCCTTGATTCCTAATCCTTTTAGCCCTTTTTATCATCCCACCAAGCCCCCAATAAAAATCTCAACTACAAGTAGTTTAGCACCCTTTACCAAGATTTTTTGCCTTGCATGGCAAGGTCAGTCATTTCACATAAAAGGAACATGTTCTATTCCGTCTCTCTCCAGCTGTTAGTGATGGATACAGAAGGTCTGGCTGTGTCCTAAAAGCCTTCTACACTGGCTTTCATGGTCACAACCTTGTTACTTGAAAAAGGAACAGAAAATGCAAGGATCAGCCCCTGAAGACATAGTATGAGGCTGACAGATCTATTTCCCAGATCTTACAGATAGGAGTAACAAGTTCCCAAGGGACTGCAGGAGGACCAGTCAGACAAAGCACCACACTTAGAACATGAAGCTCTGAAGGTTATTATAATATATTGCAATATGCCTTTCAGAAGATTTACAGAGACTGCTATCCAGGCTCTACAGAAAGGCAAATATCAATGTATGTACAGATCTAACATGCCTTCCTCAACTATCTGGAGAAAATTGCTTTCCCAGAGAACCTGTTCATCATTTTGGAAAGAAGATGATTTTAAGAAATCTGTTAAAAAAAGATCCTTGTGATTTCATTCAGAGAAAGAAAATTGATAAAACTTGTCATTGTGTTTTAAATGGGAAAAAAAAGGCCTTGGGAAGCTGAGCAACCAGTTAAGTTCCCCTCATATATCAGTGGTGCTGAAAGGAACTAAGTTGTAATACTAATTTATTTATCATTAAAATCTAAGTAATTTATATACATAGAAAAGTGGTTTAGGGCTTTAATAGTTCAATAAGAAATTCCACTATCACTCAAGTGTTAGGAACTTGTTGAAAAAAGATTTTAAAAATTATCCCAGCCAATAATAAAAATAAAGTGTTACTCAGATGTTGAAAAAGGGTGTACTTTTAGCTAATTTAACAATTTTAAATATGACAGATTTCTAATAAAACTCCATCTGAGTTTTAAGGTCACAACCTAAGCATATCACACCATAAAAAGCCTTGCTTGTAGAACTGCACCAGTCTCAGGCTGTGCTCCTTCTCCCAAAGGGTTTCTTGAGTGCCTGCTACTTCCCACTGTCCTTCCCACATCTCATAATTGTTTTTCATCAACACTTCTCTCTTCTCCTCTCCTTATGTGCTCATCTGTTCTTTCTACCAGTGTCTTCCACTTTTTCCATGTATTTTAAGCCCCTGCTTCAGAGCAAGCAAAAACTAAAGATTTTGTGAGTCAGAATTAAGGACTGCATGATATTCTGAGTAAAAGCTAAAATTTCTAAGAGGAGAAAAAGGTATTCATCTCAATACATAAAAAATGGCATGAGAAAACTCCCTCTGAGAAGCTGTGGATGCTCTATGCAATGCATAACAACATCCAGGAAAAACAAGAGGTAATCTTAAAGCATAATGCTTGATTCTACCTTTACTGGTAACTACTGAGATTCATTCCAAATGAAAACCTAGGTAGACAAAATTCATTGGGATATAACATCTCCAGATTTTAAGATTTTGAGCTTGGTTTTTGAGCCTCACCAAACTGCAAGTTTCCCATCAGAAAGGGTTAGTCCTATTTACTTATTTAGTAACAGCAGCTGAATAGATGGTGCAATTTCCTGATTCTGACAGCTGGTACACATAAAAAAACAACAAAACCCATGACAGATCTAATAAAAATCTCAAGAAGTGATACTGCCCCCTCTTACAAAAAGGCTATGAAGGCCAAATCTCCAAAGATGTTGAAAAGACACTGTTTAATCAGACTGGGAGCTGTGAGTATTTAGCAATTCCAAAAGAAAAGAAAACAAAATACAAAGTACCCAGATCCCACTACATATCATGGTCTAGTAATTAATGTACTTCTGTATGAATGATCACAAGGAAAGCTGATGCTAAAGCAGCTTTTTAATTATAATTTCCCAATTTCCCACATGGAAAAACAACTTTTAGTGATCTTAAAATTAGTATTCAGAATTCACAGGCTGGAACGTAAGTTCTAATTCAGGTCCTGACTTGAGAGCAATGAATGACAAGGAGAAACTTCTACCTGGTACTGAATTCTCTTCACCAGAATTCCCCTGTTGATTTTTTCCACCAATTTTCTTTTTATTATTTATTTTTCAGAAAGCACACTCCTGGGAGTATAGACTGCATTCTGATTTATGCCCACACGAAAAAACATAATTCCATCTTAACTGAGGATTTCCATCCTGCTTGGGGACTGAAATTAAGGAATCTCATTTGTATTTTTAAAAGCAGGCAAACACAGTAAGCTGACCAGTAAATGTACCAGTGCCAGTTCAGTTTCTAACTTCCATATGTATATTTCAGGAACAAGACATGCTGTAATTAAGGTTTTGGGTTTGTTTCTTGTCTGTTTTGTTTTTTTTCTTCTTTATTTTACATTACATCTGGAGCTAGGCTAGACAACACATCATATGGGAAGGGGGGAAAAAAAACTTGATGCCACTGGAATTCTGTCCCAGTGGGGGCCGAGAGCTTGACTGTTCTTTGGTTATTGCTATGCTGAGTGCTAAGATGGCTGTTAAATATTTTATCAGCCAAGACTAAAACCAAGAAATGTGCTGAAAACAAGAACTGAATGATCTCTATTTTGAGTCTCACATTGTGTAGACCCACAAGCAGGTTTTCTTTCCTTTTTTTTCCCCCCTGCTTTTTCTGTTTTCATTTCTCTCAAATACCTCCCCCCAAAGCAGCTACTCTGAGGGTTTTCTTTTCCACAGCAGCAGCTGTGGTACAGTGCACGTTATCAGGGCTGACAGTTAACCGAAGTAAACATAAGGACACAGCAGCATTAGGGTTGTCAGTCTGAAAATAGAATTTCGTTGTAATTCTCTGCGTGAGGTCTCGGAACAGCCGATGGCTGAATTAAGAACAGTGCTTTTGCAGATTTTATGGGACCGATGCATGTGACTATCCTCCCTCCCTCTGTCACACTAGAGGCTTGGATGATAGAAAATCATGCAATTATCTGTGTATGTATGCATGCACAGCAAAATATTTCTATTCTCAGGCTCTAGTTTTTCCTTTCTTCTGTCAGCTCTTTTCAGTGACTCCTTGACACCGAATACTCTCTTTCAGTTGTAGTAGATGGGCACAACAACTCAACAATGCTCCTTTACCACTTCGCAGCCCACTTCCCCTTTCCCTCCCCTGCACACACCAGAAAGCCACTCTTAAAATCCGTTCTGCAGCAAACACTAACTTCCAGCTATGAATTTGTCTTTGCTTTCCCCTGTCACCTGCTAATAACAGAGTTTTTACCACCATCTGCAACACTGAGCTCTTCCTGTGGTTTCTCTCTGCCATTTCTAAGAATTTGACAAATAAATCACATTTTTTCGGCAGACCGAAAGAGAAAAAGACGGGCCCCGCATTCCGGCTCAGTCTTTGTTTCAGGGAGTTTAAATGGCAGATGTGTGTCTCCTAACACTCATCAGGGGATTCGGCGAGAGCGCCGGTGCAGGTCTGAGCACAGCGCAGCGCGGGGGGCGCAGCTGGGACTGCGCTGCAAGCGGAGCGCTCCGACTCTGACAGAGCCCGGGCTGCGCCTGGAAAGGGTCCATCTTTGTTTCATAAGGTGGAGCCATTTCCTTAAAAGTAGATGGATTTCGATAAGCGCAAGAGGAGAGCGCAGTGAGCGCCGCGCTTGGCTGGGTGGTCTGAGCATTTATCAGGAGCCCCGGGCTGGGAAAATGTCTGCGGCGGGGCCATGTTGTGGTTCCCGGGAAATCAGAAGGGATCGATGGTCCCCGGCGAGCCGCTCCCCGCGGTGGCCGCGCCCCGCGCGGCGCTGGCGCAGCTGCCGCCGCCGGAGCGCTGGGAACGGCCCCCGCATCTGAGCCCATTAGTCACCAGATGTCACCTTCTGCTGCCAGCGCCTCCAACAGCCCGGCACACAATGTCCCGAGCACGCCGAACACGCGAGCGAGGCGCGCAGCCCGGCCGGCCCTGAGCCATGTTCACAGTGACACCTACAGCCGCAGGGCACCGCCGCCGCCGCGGGGCTGGCTTTTCTTCTCCCTCCGCCCCGCTCGTTTGGGGGGTTAATTTATTTTAAAGATACACCTCTTCTGAAGATGTAATTGATTTTATTCACCGGAGGAAATACCAGCTTCTCCATCGATTTCTACATTTGCTGAATTTATTTTGTTTTCTCCGCTGTGTGATACCATAAAATGTTATTAAAAAGGTGGTGTACATCAGACAGAAAATTATTTGTTTTCCCCTAGAAAGACTAATTTTTAAAAACCACCATATTTTAAACATGTCCGCTCAATGGCAGGGAAAGAGATTATTTAGCATCCACAGCCATTACCTGATGCTCGTTAGCAAGTTGTTTATGGGGCTGCAGAGCGCAGGGCAGAGGCTTCTCTGCACCTTCCCTGCATTCACCATTTCTTTTACAGCCTCACCAGCATTTCACTGGGAAGGACCAGGCATGTATTAGAATAAGATTTTCAGATGGATTTTAAACAGTAAACAAAATCCCATAGAGAAACATCTGTGAAAACTAACAGTGCTATAAAAAATAACATTAATAAGACTCTGCTGAATTAAGTAGGGGAATGCGTACCTGGGATTGTGTTAAGAGTGTTATACTCCACAATCAAAAACTGATTAGAAATTTGCTCACAGTACAACACTAGTGTCAGGATACTTGAGTAATTGTTCAAGTATTTCTAAGATTAATCCAACAACGAAAAAGCCCAAATAAAATAGATGTCAATTGAAATCTTTAGGTGCTTCTGATTAAACCAAGCAGAAACAAATCATGCTATCAACTAACATGCATACTGAAGATGAAATTTAGAGGACATTTAAGGTAAAATGTACCAGAGATGCGTGAGACCTACAGAATTTTCAAGCCAGTTAAAAATTTAAGTTGAGCACATGTTTTAACATAACGCTGCATAAAGCTTAATTTTTTCAAAACTGTAAGAAAAACATTTTTAATTTCTTAGATTGTATACCTTGATGCTGAAATAGACAAATGCATTTTTTGCAGATTTTCTGTAAGGTAATTTCCTCTCCTTTCTTTACACTTTGAGCTTGTGGTGGTCATGTTTTTTAATCTGATAAAAATTATCACATGTAATTATGATCGCACAGAAGATAAAGGATATTTGGCCACTGTGTAGAGTGGGCTAATACTCCACTCCTACACTTTGAAAAAAATGTAGGGAATTAAGCAAAAATGTATTCTGCAGTAAAATAAAGTAGTATTTCGTATCAAACACAAAAATCTCTTATGATACCTTGTAGTAATGCCATTTTTGCAAAATATTAATTTTTGAAAATGCTTTTCTTATATTTCAACTATATGTATACATAAAAACAAATACACTTTATCTGTGGGGTATTTCACAATGAGGTCTAAATAGTAGGTTTTAGATTTCGACATCCTGTGAGATTCCTGCAGCTTCTGCATCTATTGCTGCAGCTAAGGTCAGATATCTTGTGGCACTGAGACACAGAACCCTATTTCCCATGTTTCACTTTAAACATTGGACTCTTCTTATTAATTTCCTTTAACTCTCCTACTTCATAATCTGATCTGCATGTAGCAGGGGGTTTAGTTATAGAATATTTCTTTTCTTTTTTGGGGCATGGCTTAGCATCCGCACCATGACAGAAATGAACTGATAAATTGAAATTTATACATGACATATTCTAACACAGGTGCAGGAGTATTCAGGTTACACGGTTCAGGAGGTTCTTGATGTTTGTTTCCTGTGCATGTTTATCCCACACCAGAGCAATACTGGGGCATCCTTTTTCTCTGCTCAGCCTGCGGCTGGATACTATTAAATGTAGTCTGCAGTGAAACACCTGAAGTTAATGGAATCTTTCTGAAATATACCTTAGTATTTTCAGAATTCCCAGAAGTTCAAGATTGTTTCTAAAACCAGCTATTAGTACAAGTGTCTATGAACACAGATCCTTAACCACCACCTACTGGTGCAGGGCACGCACTCAACCAACATATTTAATACTATGTTGAACTCTGAAGTTATTAATTCAAACAGACCAAAGTGTTTAGAAAATACTTTCAAACCATTAAGAACTGCCATTTGTAAGACTTTGGAATCTGCAAGTGCTTCATGTAAAAAGCTGTTATGCTTCTATTATCAACACGCCTCAGGACTTAATAAAGCAGGCATTTCAAAACACAGCATGCTGAAATTTGGCATTTTCGTTTAAGTGCTTACATGTTATTGAACAGAGGGCAATGTAAGGAAGAAAGAGAGAAAAATCTAGCAGGAAGGTCATTTTCAAAATTAAGAATCTGTATTGTTGATGTTGCTGGTCAAAAGGTGCCCCAAACCATGTAAAATTGATTTTGTTTTTTTAGCACTAATGATCAAAATCTAGGGCACAGGCTCTGAATTAATGATCAGTTGGGTGGAGCTGATTGTATTAACCTCAGGTGCTCATTAATCCCTACAACTACTTCCATCAAGGTCATTAATGTTATTAAAAGCTAAATATTTACCATACAATAATGGGGTTTTGACTTATGAAAGGCTTTCAGCAGAATCTCATTGATTTTAGTTGTGTAGGTGCACTTTTTGGGGTCCCAGTAATGCATCTACAAATTGAAAGACCTCACAGAAATTGTTGCCACGTTTTCTTACCTTGTTGTGATACAAATTAATTTTAGGGATTGGGTCCTGGTATACCTAAATATAGACAAAATGTGCACTTCTAGTCAGTACTTGCTATTTACACTGACGTGCACAGTTAGCAGAGCTGGCAAGGACTCACTCAAAGCCATTCTCAGCTGGGAGGCAGGACTTAAATCCCTTTCCAGCTGAGACAGCCCAGTGCACAAATTTTCTTTCTTTGACTTTTATCTCAAGGAGGTGGCAGGCTGTGGTTTCAGCTTGTAATGAGCACCTTTTGCTCCCACCTCCTAAGAACAGAGGTGAGCGCTCATGCAGCGGGGACAGCAGTCTCACGTGAAAAGCAGTAACTAGGTGGTGGTCAGAAGGGGTTTTTGGAGTTCCTCAGCTGTGCTTTGTGACACATTGCCTGTCATGCTCTGTGCTGACAGAACAGCCTGATGGCAGTGTCTGTAGCCTCACTGGGTCACCTGAGGTCAAAGCTTGAGCTCACACCAGGCCAAGCTGACAGTGAGGCCTGGGGAACACAGCAAGTGTTTATTAATTTACAAATCCATCCTTCCCTGAACACTTATGCACTTATTACTAGACTGAGTGTCAGTCTTTATATCAGAAAACATAATAAATGCAATATTTAAAGTAAAAACAATAGCTAGTTTTTATTTGTGCCATAATATATATTCACTAATGTTTCTTTTTTTGCAGCTTTCTTGCTTATTGTCATAAACTGAAGTACAACCAAATTATCCATTTGGGACAGCACAGCATGGTTTTAGCAGCAAAAGGGCACAGGATGGCAATGATTTAATTAACTGTTACTTTCATCCCTAAGACCAGTCAGCTCTCCATGGTAGGTCTCTAACCCATAAGGTTTTCCTACATAACGGTTTTTACTTTTGTCTTTTGAAAGAGAAACAAGCTTATATTTACCTTCCCAGAAAAGAAAACAAAGCTTGTAGGAAGTGAGCCTGAAATTGACCTCATTATCAATTCCAGTTCCCTCTCAGCAGCACCATATAATGTAAACTCCTTGGTAATTTCTTGCCCTTGCTACTTTAATTAAAAGGCTACTTCAAAGCCTGACTCCTTCCATGGCAAGGATCCTTCTTCCATTTCCAACCTAAAATTTATTCATGACTGACTGCTTGATAACCATTTGTTCCTGTGCCTGTCCTTTACATTAAGGAGCTCTTCTCTTTTCCCTCTCTGTTTAAACTACCTCCGCTTTGTTTGAAGTCCAGTCAGCCTCATTGTCCAAAGTTAAATGAGCAATTTCTTTTCAGTCACTTCTCACAAAGGCTTTTCTTCAAGCTCATAGTCATTCTGTGTACCTGTTACAGTTTGAGTTCATCTTTCTGGAACACTATGAACAAACTTGAAGACCCCATGAAGTCTGCCATTGCTGCACTACTGAACTAACATTATTCAGTGTCAAGTGGATATATTTTATTTCCCAAACTCTAGGACTGTGTTCCTGCCCTCCTCCAGCTGTCTTTCTCATGGACTGACTGACCAACATGCAAGTCTTGCTCTAACCCTGTCATTTCCAGCTCATGGTCTCAGCAATAGTAAAAGCTCTATAAACAGAAAATAAAGAGGAGAAATTTGCTACAAAATCTCTTTGTGATTAGTCCTCCACTGTGTTGAAACCAGTAATTGGCAAAAACCCTCTAATCCAAATAAAAAAAACCCCAAGCAAATGCCATCTTAACAGTCAAATTCTTGATACATCAATTACCCAAAACTCATTGTTCCTTGTATACATAATAGCAAATTAATCTGTATAGCTGTATTTCTAGTAATAATAGAATGCCAATAGTCTAAGGCTTAGGAGGGGTTATTTTCTAACCAACCTGGTTAGTGTTGGGTTCAGTGTCTTAGGGAAAAAAAAAAAAACCACACAAAAAACCCCAAACAAAAACACCCCACCACAAACAACAAAACACCAAACTGATCTCCTGATTCTGTAAGCCACAATTTTTTTTTTATACTGAAGTAATGAAAAAGACTTGGCCGTTTCACTGCATACAATGATATTAAGTGTTCTTAATTAGGAGAACCTAATTTTATCAAAGTTTGTTCCTGGCAAAATTACAGCTCTGAAAGAGAAGTTTTGTGTGTATCTATTTGCATCATTTTGGTTACTCACTTGCTTAAGTTAGTTTACCTGCACTGTCAGAGACATTTGATCCAGCAAGTTAGCCTACTAGGGTCAGTGCTTGCCCAAAAGTAGATTTACAGTTTTATTTACAGTCTTGAGTTTGGCTACATTGAACCTTCAATCAATTCAAGTTTGTTTTCTGTACACAAACTATTTGTATCACTAAAACTACTGATGGGAAAAGAAACCTCAACTAAATTTTCACATGCCACCCTTTGGAGGCATGTGGAGTATGGGAAGTTTTTTGGGGTAAAAGCAGGTGTTTTTGGTCCTTTGTAAGCTAAATGAAGCCTCAGAAGTGGCACACAGAAACAATTTTATATTAGCAGAAAAACTGTCACAGGTTTCTCTGACCTTACAGCAATGAATGAGAAAAGCAGCAATTTGTACCCACAAATCTGTCAGTTGCCATTGATTGCCTGTAGTCCTCAGGGAGCACCACTGAAGCCAGCATGAGACTGCATGGTAACAATCTGACCCCCTTTATGTCAAATACAAAATTTACCTGGTGAATGGCTCTCAAGTTCTCAGCTAAATGAAACTCCTCAGTGTCTCTTTGTACTCATCCTCTTCACTTCTGGCTAACTCCTCAAATATGAGGAAATGCAGCTGAGATTTTCAAGGGATAAAGGAATGGTTAAAAACTAAAGTTAAGAATATTAAACCTGCATGTGCGAGCATTTCATCAAAAATAAAATCTGAGAAAAAACAACCCTACTTTTCCTTTCTTCAGAGGTTCACAAACATCTCAGCAATGAAATCAGTGTTCTACTTAGTAGTGATGTAATTGGGAAGTAATTGTTAATATTTCACACATGCTGCAGAACATTCAGTCCTTCTTCATAAACAAATTAAGGATAAGCAAAGTGACTAAACAGAAAAATATAAACATTCATTCTCATTAGGAACTGTAAACAAGTTTGAACATGAATGCGATGTCTGCTATGAGAACTCCTCCTGTCTAGAGACAAGATTGCAAAAGAATACCTCTCTGACAACTATTCAAGAATATAATGTGCAGAGTACTGTCTTGTTAAAAAACCTTCTAATATCAATTTGGTATTGCGGTAACATCAAAACAATTCTGTCATTTTTCCACAACTAAACACTTGAAAATGAGGGGAAAATCAAACTGAATAACAACATTTTTTTCTGACCAAACACATTCAGCAATGCACAGATTTATAGTGATCACCCTTACAGGTACAGAAAAAAACCCCGCAACCTTGTACAAAATTCTAGTAGCAAAACCAATTCTGTCTCACTGATTTTTACTTCCCTGAAAAAGCTTTCCTTCATCCCCAGTACCCTTTTTGTCAGAGATAGCACAGACTATTTAGTGTATGAGGTAAGATATAGGCGAGGATGAAGAAGTACACAGTGATGAGCTTATGGAACTGTAGTTTGACTAACAGAGTAATTGTCTGCAACACACTAGACTGGTTGGCTGCGGTTTCCCAGCACTTCACCCAGTCACATCTTATGGAAGCATCATATGCTAACAGGTATCATTTAACTCTTCATGCTCGCTCTTTATTCTTCCATCAGGATGTAGACATTGCCACTGGTTTGTAGGAACCCTCATACATAAAGAAGTAAGCAAACCTTATCATTGAACGAAGCTAGACAAGCAGAAGGTCAGAAAGAAACATTGAGCACAATAAGGCTATACGGATTTCTTGAGTATCTCTACCAGAACAAGTGAAATTGGAAAGAAAACAGCTACTTAGATATTGTGAACACAGAATAACATGAGCAGAATATCTGGCAGATAATACAAGGTATCCCTATGTAATTGAGGCACTGCAAAAAAAAAAAAAAGAATGTAGGAATTTGAATCATTCTCTCTCATGACAGCATCTCTTATCTGTAGGCATTCCACTGCAATTTCAGCAGCTGCCCCCCAAGGATCAGCCAAGTCTAGCAGCTTTCAGGAGGAGCTACAACACAGAGAACAAGCAGGAAACAGATTTTCACTTTAAATACCCTGTTCCCTGTGGCACTCCTGAGAGGACAACTACATTTATGATATTGTAGCCCTCCCTACGCTCCCCAGGTACATCCTATTCCCAGTGGAAATTTAATCACTATTTTATGAAGTACAGGATAAGCCACAGAGCATCTCATATCTGTGTCATCTAAGAAGCAGCCCTGTAGACAAGTTTTCAAACAAACTGCTTTATGTCCTTGTCAGCAAGAGCCTTATCATTCCAGTAACACCTTACTTCATACATTCCTCCAACAGTGAGACTTCAGGTGTTGGTGTAGTATAAACAGTTTCATTCACCTTCAGTAAAGGCTCAATATAATCAAATCATAGACTGGCTGAGGTTGGAGAGAAACCTTGGAGTGTTATGTAGTCCAAGCATGTCACAACCTCAGCCAAGAACTGTTTCACAATGACAGCAGCCAGCTTCCTCACTCACTGGGGCTGTTTCCCATCAAGTCCCATGGATTTTTGAACAGCCAGTTAATTTACAAGTTTCGTAGCATGCTCCTCTTCCATTCTAGGGAAAGTCTGCCTTCCTCCAGACTTCTACAGGATTGAAAGACCTGTGTCCTGAACATGAGCCTCACCAGCACACACTGAAGCAAAGAGAACACTGAGTACCACTTCTTTTGCACACCCTTTAGTGTAACAGACATGCTCTGATCCAAGCCCTTTCTCTTGAAACATTTGCTTCACAAGGACAGCTCAATCTATGAAAAGCAGTCAAGCCATTCAGTAAGGCCTGGAGGAATTTGTGTAGAACACAAACTTGTGTCTCTACTTTTACACGAAGCTCGCTACAGAGTACTTTTCTGTTACATCACTTTCCTTTGCAGCATCTTTTCATAGTCTCTGCTTAGGTCTTTTCAGCTGCTTTATCCTGACTTCTCAGTGGAGTATCTGCTGCCCATATCCTTGACCTGGCCTTCCAGTGATTCCCCCAAGCCTGCAGGATATTTTCAGTGAATAATGACTAGCAGTGCAAAAAGAAAACTACAGGGAAAGCAAACGTGCTCAAATCACCAGCCAGTCCTGACCAGACAAAAAGGGCCTGTGTTTGAAATTGAGCAGTTTCTCTGATGCTTCTCCCTACCTAAAAGCCACACCTCTTCAACATAAGGGGCCCTAAAATTTCCATTGTTCTGAATCTTCCCAGCCACTTGCCTGTCACATTTTGTCCATGTGGATTTTCTCTTTTGTGAATACAAAGCTAGTGATCTGAGCCTGCCAGCTTGCCTAAGAGACTATAATCCCTTCTCTTTGGGCTTCTGATTTTTATGTATCTATGACAAAAACGTACAGACACATATGTACAAAAATGTACAGACACATATGTATTCTAAATATCAGAATCACATTTCCTGCATCCCAGCTGATCAGTTTACTCATCAGGAGCACTTGGGATGGCATGGGGGGCCATCTAAGTGTAGAAGTTTTTGCATAGAATAGTGTACTATGGCAGTTTTCACACTGTCTCCTATCTTAATGCAATCTCTTATCCTTTTCTGTCATAATCTATGAGCTGAATGTGCTCTACAGGAAAGAAATTTTTTTCACTATATATCTTCGTAGAACCTTTAGTAAGTCCAGCTCCCAAAGTTGGTATTCCCTAAAGCACCTTTTCCAGAAATAATAAAATGCTATGTTTCTCACAAAACAGGATGTCAAAGACACAGAAAAAATAATCAGTCTTACGTCCCAAAATTTTGATTTTTTTTCAAATTCTGCCAAAATTCTCTACCTGTTCTTCATGTGAAATCTTTTGACATCCTGATACTTGAGCCTCCAATAAATTTTTGCTTTTGTTGGTTGCCTTTTGCAAGATTTTTCATAGATAAGTTCAGAATATGGAAAACTATCCATTTTAGCCCCTTTTATTACCAGAATTAGTCTTAACAAGGCCTCCCCTTGGCATATAATTCTCCTTGATTAGGGTATCACAGATACAGAGATAGTTGTATATTACATGTCACAGAACCCACCAGTACTTTCAGTGTTCATCTTTGTGTATATATTCATGTGGCTTTATTACAACAGAGTTTTAAATCACACTTTTCAAACTAAGTCCTTATTTTCACTCCAAGTAAAGACCACTAAACCTATAAACCATTTTACAGAACAGAGTCCCTTTACAGAATAGTCCCTTATCCTCAAAATTTTGAGCTTATTTCCCATTTGAAACTTAACATGTGAACAATTTTACTAGTTTAAAAAATGTTTCACACACGCATTTACTCATCTGAGCCCACACAAGTCAGTCTCAATACGTAACTTTCCCTTCTGGCTTTGAAATTTACCAAATTTTATAAATTTCACAAATCAGATTGTTACACTGAATTGATCCTTTTCACTTATTTTATATGTCATCCTCCCATACTTTTCTTCTGCCCTTTCTTGTCATCTCATCCTAAATCAAGCCAAAAATATATTTCCCTTATACAAAATAGGTTCTATTTTATCTCTGCATTTAAAATGATTTCTAAGGAAAGGTGAAGCAAATCTTGAATAAAGCACATATTGATGGTGCAGTGCAGCTAAATCATATATTGCATGCTGCTAGTTTTCTATAAGGCATCAGACATTAAAAATGAACTGCTTAGACTCTGTCATTTGAGATAATCTATTTCTGCAACGAAACATATTGGCAGTGTCAGGTAAGGGTCTTTATGACTAAGTGAAATAACAATCAAGGCTTTACAGACAAGTCAAGTATTGACCACAAGGAAAAGGAGAGAAATAACAGCTTGTAGGGGCTATCAGGAAGCCTAGCTTCCCTTACCACTTAGTTCTGTGTATGAAAAGGTCAGAACTGCACTGCAGAATTGTTCCAAGCCTTTCAGACAAAATAAATTAAATAAACTAGTCTGGTTTTCCTATCTTCAAACATCTCAGCTCATTGTTGCTGGTAGATGAAAAATTTACTTGCATTTCTACTAAGAGACTCTGTTATACCTAAATGGTCCCTGACAGGGCCACCCGTTATGGTGTTTTCTGTGGTCAACAACAAAAGGGGGCACAAACAAAGTAACTGGACTAAATCCTAATGTAACTTCTTTCCAAACAGATTCTTTGTTCTGGCTCATTTAAGCATCACCCAGGATAACATGGCATGGAGTGCCCTACCTATTTTAAGTGACTCTCAGGTCATGTTTGTCTGTAGCTAAAAAACTGCATCTTGTCATTGGTTCATAACTATTAACATAATCTCATCTATTAACCAGGGAGCCTTCTCTGCAGAAAAACAATTTCCCCTTTTCCCACCAAGTTATGTTATCCAGCTCAAGTATAGTCAATGAAAACAAGTCTATTCATATAAATGGGATTATTGCTCAAATATTACTCAACAGTGCGCAGTCTCTGTAAGCAAGGGAAGCATACACGTGTCTTCAAGAGTTATGGAAAAGAGTAAAAAATTAATACAAAATTGTCTTCTACAACTCAGAAAAAAAATTAATTTAATAGAGGTCTCCGCTCTTTTTGGTTTTGGTTTGTTTGAGGCAAGGGTTTTACTTTAAATGCAGTCCATCTCTGTTCAGATTCTCTATATCCAATTATCTCTTGTTTAAATGTGTCCCAATCTGCTAAGAAATAAATTAGAAATGTATACATAAATTAGTTACAGCAGACATCTATTATACAATTTGCTTTTTTGTGTGGCAAAATTGCAGCTATTCCATTTGATGCATGATTTCTTTGTTTCACAATCCAGAGGCAGCAAACATTAGCCAGATTCAGAATACACATTGCAGTGCAAGTCCATTAGCCATCATTCCGTTACAGAGGGGGACTGTGTTTACCAGAGCCTTCGTAGTCCCCCTAACATTTCTCCAGATTTTTTATAACCCTTATTTAAAAAGTTACCTACTAGAAAAGTCAGCTTTATAGTTTACTGTTGCAGCTCTTTCAGAGATAAACAGTTCTCTGACAGACCTGGTTACTCCTCCCACTAGTTACAAATACCTGTGCAAAAGAGAGTCTTCTAAAACTGGGCTGAGCATCTTTGGAGAAACCAACCATCTAATTACACAGGTGCAGAAAGGAATCGTTATCATCAGGAAGAACCTCAGTTCACCATAAAATGCACACTACCTTTCTGTGGCTATCACAAGTTTTCACATACAATGTCTTGGTTTTTAAAGGTCAGGTAGCGCATTGAGGAAAAAATTGTCCCCTGTAAGTACTGTTAAGTGGAGGATCTTTTGTGGAGGGAAAAGCATTTGACTGAAGGTTGGACTGCTGTTCTGAGTCATGCTCTATGTTCTAAAGAAAGTATTAAATAAAGCCTAAAGACCTTTATATCTTTCAAAGACCTCTAATTTATATTAAAAAAAACCAAAACAAACTTATGTATTTTAGACACAATTTTTTTTTCAGATTTTGTTTTCATATTTGAATTCAATTCAAATAATTTCAAGAAATATGTCCTGAAATTACATTCTACCTAAAAGTACATTTATATGACTTTATCTATAAGATACTACAACTTTTTAGCTACTTGAAATTCATAGAACTTCACTAATTGAATCAAAGTGCTGAAACTGGTGGACTAAGATCAAAATTTCAAAATCAATTTCTACTTCTCATCTGTTAAATTTCACACATGAGGCAGGTTTTCCACTTTGGGCATTGGGAATATAATTCAAGTAATTTACATCATTCATATGCAACAAGGGATGGTCTTGTGAAAACACATGCAGTGAAGGAATTAAGTTTAAGGTCAGAGATATTAGATTTTTACGTTTGGATCTTTCTAACTTTCTCATAGCAGCGGTTTATATTTTCCTCGGCACATCAAACCACAAAGAAATATACACAGTTTAATTACTATCCCGCCCAGAGATTCTCTGCTGCTGCTACACAGTAGTGCTCAAGGTACTCAAATGCACAGCACAACAAGCACAACCCATACTTAGATCAGTTTTATATAGCTTCTTTTCAAAAATTTTCCCTGCAGAACTCCTGATCACAGCAGCTTGTTTCCACACCACGTGCAAGTGCACGCTCCAGTGCCATCCTCGGCCTGGGCAGTCAGCCACAGCTAAAGGACAGGACTCTGCTCCATCATATGGCAAAGGCTTTTAACAAGTAGAAGAGGAAATGCTGTTAAACTGCCATTTTTGCTTTTGTCAACCTTCCAAAACACAATTTGTCAATATAAAAATTATGTACCTTGCTGACTAACGTGTTTCCTTCAAAACCCTTCCCCTACCAGCTTGCTCCAAAACCATCTGTGATCACACTACCCAAACATTGATACCATTTTTTGCTTCATCCAGTATCTTTTTTTGACCTACTTAGATGTAAAATAATCAACTAGAAGTTTCTTTCTTTACTCATTTTAGTGTTTATGCTATACATTGTCCAAAACTGAGTAAGCAAGCATTAATTCCTCTTTTCCTTGCTCTTTGTAGAGAATGAAAATGACATTAATTTCCACTGGAATCTCTCAATCACAAGCTACTCGGGAGCCCTTCCTCTTTTCACCCAATTTTGCACAAGTGTGGATGCCATTATAAAGTTAGTTAAAAATAAATATTTGACTATTGAAAGTAGTGCCCATTTTGCAGGCTTCCTGCACGCACTGACATGGAGTGTTTGAAACTGTATCCCAGGGCTGTATTAATTATGCATTACAACAGCTGCCATGGATCCAGCAGTGCCAGCTCTTTAGGATAGGTAGGCTTTGCTATTTGAGTCATGAATTCAGGAGTGACACACTGACAGCACTCTGCCTCCCATCCAAGCTGAGTGCAGTCATTAGCTGTGATTCTAGTGCTGCTGCAGAATGCTCTTAAATCTGGATTTAGTCATGTTAGCCCTTCCCCAATGTCAAGAGCTTTGCATTATGTTTCATCTTAAATTTTATCAGAAAATTGTAATGCTCCTACTTCTACACCTGGGAATTTTCAGGGATGCTACTCAGAAAAACACTATCAGAGATGACAAAATCCCTGTCCTTGAAGCACCTTGGATACTGTGAAATGTAGCAGTAGTAGCTGCACAGAGGAGCTTGGTGATAAAGCTGCTTGTGCAGAGCATAAAGATGAAAGAAAAGACAGGAAAAAAACCTGGCAGACCAATAGAACTGTGTAACAGAATCTTATGCAAGTGGAAAATGCTTCTGGTTTTAACCAAAGAGATAAAAATATTTTGAATAAGATAGAGGGAAGAGGACATGAATGCTAAATGCATTGTCCTGCAGGCAAAGCAGCTACTTTTAATGAACTGAATGCAAAATGCTTGAGGTGAAGTACATCTTGGAGACCATCAACTACATTTATTATATTTGTCTTTCCTTATGCTTTAATATTTCTACAAGGTCCTGTGATCTGCAGTGACAGCAATCTAGTTAGAGGCTTTTGTACACACCAACTAGAATATAAAGGCCTAAAAGTAAATTTCTGGAGTTCCAAAGCACATTTTGTAATTCACATTAAATTTGTATGTCATACACATAAAAAGGGAGAGGTTTAAGAGGTGAAAGAGAAACATATCAAGAATAAGCCTGTAAAAACACAAAAGACATCTCATTTGTCCACTGTCTAATCCCTGTAATCCACAGGGATATCATATTCTGTTCTCAGCTACTATTCTTTGCAGTGCTTTCCTTATTCAGGAACCCCTTGCCAGAGCAGGACACACACCTAATTGTGATTGCATCATACCCACAGCATTACTTTCAAGAGAGAAGGGAGGTGTTTAATTCTCCATTTTTCATTTCCATTTCATTTTCTGGAATAGCTACTCATATCCAAGTTGAAAGCATTTTCCTGAAGGAAATGTAAGCATTTCAAAGAAAGATTTACTGACCTTAACTGCAACAAGGTATCATGCAAAAAAGGAAGGTAAAATACAAGTTACTCTAAAATTACATGTATTTACCTAAAACTTGTGTGCACACAGTTGATCTGTACTTCTCTTTCTGTCAAGGAAAGCAGCCTGTTCTCCCACCAGCACCTCTCTCATGGAGTCATCTTCTCCCCAAACTCTCAGCTCTATCATCTTGTGTTTCTTGACCCAAGACATATGTGCTTAAGCAAGTCCCAGCTTGACAAATAGCTGGGAGTAGTGACCTTCTCATTTTATTTACTAATTTAGTTTTCAACTTTTATTTTTATGAGCAAGAATATCTAAGAACAGGAAGTAGGCAGCATTTTCTTTCATAATAAAAAATATTTAGGCCCTAATCCAAAAAAGCACTTAATGATGTATGTAACTTCAATTACATTGACTTGAATAGGATTACATGAAACTGTTGTGCTGGATTTGAGTATCCATGGACTAAATTTATATATAGCCAACACTGTTGAACTGATCTAATTACTATGTGTTAATTACTACAATAAACATTTTAGCATTTAAATATTCAGGCTAGGACCTGCCAGTACAATAGTTTTTGCTGAACTGTTCAAGAAAAACAAAAAGCCTGCCACAGATTTTCTGATAGCAGATCAGCAGAACTAAGTTGACAATTGTTTACCATGCATTTGAAGTCTGAAATACACAGAGATCTCTACACAGATTTTCTCCTGAGATGCTTGAAAAGAAAGTGAGACTGATTTTGAAAGAAAATACTTCCCTATACCAAGCATACCCCTCCCCAAAGAGTTTAGAAACAGTCTCTTTTGGTAATTTTACACTTAGAAATTCTCAATGAGCTAACAACATTTCTATAGGAAAGCAGACATATATATAAGGAAAATTTTAGAAAACAAAGGCTGTACCTAGCAAAAAAGAATCTTGTAAATATTTATAAGTTTTGCTTTTCAAAAGAGTATTTTTGGTGAAAAAAGGGAGGTTAATTAAAACTATGAATCAATTCATACAGACAAAGGAATGGAAGAGAACAAAAAAGCCAGTCTTGCTCTTTGGTTTTATTAGGTGCCTGGATATTTACAGCAGATATGATTTTACACAGGACCACACAACAAGCAAATTTCTCCCTAAAATCCTCAGCTGAAACCACTCCAGACCTGGAGGCACTGTTGAGTGAAAATGCAGTGCTGTTACCAGCCTCCTGTTTCAGATGACCCAAAAGTACAGCAACTGAAAACCCACAGATTTTTCTCAAAATGCAGTACCATTAATTATTAATGCATACTCTGGGAATTGCTTCCATTCATATTATTTGATTGTTTTTCATGCTTCACTCACTACCCCTCCCAGACTTATGTTCAGAAATAAGCTTATATTCTGCTCATTAATTTAAGATCTGAATGAAATTTCAGAAAAGATAATAGAATATTTTTTCTTCTCCTTAGAATGAGATAAATTAGTTTGAACAGTCCCCGAAAAGGTGGCTGTAGAGCAATCTGTTCCAGTCACTACCATAATTTTTGCACCAGTAATACCATGTAGTGTTCATCAGTGACTATATACTGTGTTTTGATCCAGGAAAATACAGGATATCAAGCATTTTAAATGTAGAAGTAGTTGAACACATATTAACAATACTTTTTAGATTTGTTACTGATATATTATGACAGTTTTTATAACAACAGGCATCTTCAAATGCTTCCAACCATAAATATTGTTGGAAATAGTGCAGGCACTGCTTTTGCTGCAGGTTAGCACAGATGTGCTTCATACAGGTTAGTCCCAGGACTAGCTTTACAAGATTCTCAACATGATGACACCACTGTGGATATGTCAAGCGATTTAAGTTTCCGTATCTGCTTTCAGAAAGGACACTTGCACTACAAAGCAAGTGCAAGTCATGTCCTGCAGGTACAAACTTACACTTCTGAAAGCTGTTCAGATACTGTAAGTACCTTAAAACCCCCTGGGCTTTAGCACCTCATTGAAACTTTCTCAGCATTTTTAAAGAGAAGCTGATGATAACAAAGTAAAGGATAACTCCATCTCAACCTAAAGCAATAACCAAGAGTCTCAGTTTTAGATATTACTGAAACATATCCTACAGATCACATTGTATTTAACATGAAATCCCATTTTACATGTAACATCATCCACACTACTGGACACCTTTAATTTTCTGAAATGTGCAAACACTGCCATGTCCCTCTTACCACATTTGCTTTATTTTAACCACACAGATTTCTTGATGGCACCATGATAATTCCTTAAAACAGCCCTGAAACCCTCAGGGCCACTTATTAAGCCACAATTACCCACTCACTGAACTTCCACTTTAGATGTCCATCTCTCACACAAGTAAAAGGAATGAGGAAATCTATGTACAAGGACAAAACCACACACACCACATTCCCTTCTCTTACACTAGGAGACGCCCAGACTGAAACCCTGGATGAGGGATTTTATAACTGCAGACATTTTTTACATTTATAACATCCATTTTTTATGGATGAGACCATTGGAAACTTATGCTAACAAAAGGAATATCACATTTGTTTGCTTTGCATTGCAAAGAAGGAATATTATCTCACTTAAATAGTATAGATTTTCTTTATTTCTCATTATTTTTATTTTAATAATGTCACATTGAACGAACACAGCACAAATAGCTAAATACTCATGGCAAACAGCACTGCTGAAATCAAATGTTAGCAGGAATGACCACCTAATACAAAGAGAATTCTCATATAGAGCTATAATTGCATTATAGCTCCTTCAAGAAAAATATTTTTAAGATGTGGACTGTGGTGACCAAAGAGGGGGTTCCAATCCCCTTATCCAGCCAAAGCCTCTAGAATCACTTAAGTCTTGACACTACTGGTAAGATTTTCCTTCCTTAGAAACATCATCTAGTGGCTACCATTGGATTGAAAATCAGCAATCAGGTGTAACAGTTTCTATTTGAGTATCACTCAGATAGCATATTTTATATAAATAGCAAATATTGTTGTATTAAATTCACAACACTACAATTCCTCAAGTACTTAAAATTCATGAAACAAGCAATGTTCTGGCACCATCAGCTCAGTCGACTTAGTTATCCACGGTGATTTATATTGTGTATTTTTTGATATAAATTACTTCATACTAACCCACATAAAAAAATTAATATAGAAAACACAAAAAATTTTCTGAAAACCTGACCCTGATTTTATTTCTCCTGAGTCTATATGAAGTGCTTACTTAAAACTTGGTACTAACAAGTGATTAACTGGTTTCTTGCTTGCATGAACTTTCCTCAGATTTTCAGAGACAATAGGCATAACAGCCCTTTAAAAGAAAATAAATGATCCACAACTTTTCCTGCCTGGCCTAGAGTTTTGATATGAGGACTTCATTCCTGTGGAGCAAATATCCCTCCACTGACTCACCCACACAGCCTGATCTCCAGAAGGAGGGCACAAACTGACAATGCAGAACACCTCAAACCCCAATCCTGAAAACACAGGTAGTTAGTTCACTATTAGCACTCTCTGCTGATAACACAGTGCTTGCTACGTGTCATAATATTTACACTCTATCTGGCTTTACATAATAAGGTCATGTAAGGCCAGCAGCAGTGAAAACAGGGTAAAGCTGGGATATGAAATGGGACAAGTTCATTTCTACTTGGAAGACACAAGAATACAAGCCCTTCTGGCAGCGGTAAAGAAACACCATTACTAAATCGTCTCAATCAATTTAAATAAGAAAATAGGGGCAAAATATTTAATTCCCAGTTAAGAGCTTTCTAAACCATCAGTGATGCACACACATCTTCCTATAGTGTATCTTGTAGACTTGAACCTGAACCATGATCAGCATGGTCTTGATCTCAGTAAATGCATTCTTAAAGTACTTATAATGTACTGCTTCATCACTGATATTTTTACAAGGTTGTCAAAGAGAAATAAAATTTTTCATCCTCCTTTATTTCACTTTACTTCAAGATGTAGTAATTAACAAGAGGCTTTAGATGCTGGCAAAACTATCCCTTTTGAAGTTTTTACATAGCTGTCACCCTGGAGATAAAGGCAGATTATTCAATCTTGACATTATAATGGTGAATTCAAGATAAAAGACTGGATTAGCAACTTCATAACTTCATGCTTAGAAAAAAAATGAGATCACCATGAGGTAATTTTACTTCTAGTTTTGAGGGTTTATGAAATTTCTTAAGGATGAAGAGAAGAAGAATATCATGTCTTGAAAGGGTATGAAATGAATTATATATCCTTTTAAGCATTCCAGTAAAAATATTAAAGTTACCTTTTATTTATAAAATCATACAAGAATACTAGGATTACCACCTGGCAGGCAACTTATTCCTACTTCAATGATGAGTACTTTTATGTGTTGCAACTACATGTCTTCTTATGTAATATTTTTTTCCTTCCTCTGTACAGGAATAACAGGAAATGTGGAACTGAGCACACTGATTGTCCCAAACCTTTTCACCTAAGACACTGCAAAAAGAAACAGCCTGAACACCAAAGAACTCTGTTCCTACAGGCTATCCTATAACTCTTAGGAGGTATGTACAGTGGAGTTCATCTCCAACTGAATGTATCATGTCTTTCTCATAAAACTGGAAACTCTGAGGCTGAGAATCTTAATTCTAAATCAGGTGGGAAAATTCATTGCTAACTGCCTCCTACATATCTTTCCAGTATTTTGGTGCATTCTAAAAGAGCTGCATAGAATCAAATTCCTTCGCCCTTGGAATACTACTGATCCATTCTGTGGTAAACAGGAAAACACAACAGGAAAATGACCCATCAGGATAGAATTCAGAGATAAAATTTAAGCCTTAAACAGAAATATTTCATGGGCCTGCTACTTAGATGTCTCCCAAAAAAATCTGAATTGAAAACCACATGTTGTAGAAAACTCAAAAGTCTTAGTGTGGTTCAAAATCTTACCAATGAAGAGTCTCACTATCAGCAAATTCAAATGACAGAATGAAGCCAGCACAGCTCACAAGAAGAGTTAGGAAACCTCTTTGGAGTAAGATATCATTCAGAAAGCTGGGGCTATCATCAATTTAAAAAACTCTTACAGGATTAAAAGAAGTTAAATAAAACTCCCCAAAGTATACCAAAAAAAAATTCAAAGAAAGATTATCATAACTGCAAATGAATGATTCTCCACATAAGGAACATAAATGTTATAAGAGAAACTGTAGGAACACAAATAAGAACAGGTAATCTGAAGGTCAGGTGATGATCACAATGCATATGAAGGTTCCAAAGGTGCAGCAAAAAAAAAAAAAAAAATCGAAGTCATTTGAATCACTGCTTATCATGGAATAGACAATAGAGATTCCCAAGCTGTGGTCCTTAATTTTGGGGGAATTCTAAGGGTCTCTCTAAAATTCAAATGGTCTAAAGAAAATAAGGAAAAGCTAGACAGACTGTAAAATTCCCAGGACTAGGTTATACTCAGCTAAGGATTCAAAGGGAACTCGGAGTGGAAGTTTAATCAGTAGCAGTAGCAACTAACAGTTTTGCTTAGAACAGTTATAACACTTGAAGACTAATCAGTAGCAAATGTGACTCCTAGACAAAAAGGAACCAGGGAGATACAACTCAGGGGAAAACTACACAACCTCAAAGAGGAAGAAGTACCAAAGTACCAATATAAAATGAACATCCAAACATCTGAACAAGTTGAAAGATCCAAAGTCCCTGTAACATATGACATCCGCTTGCCACGTTCTTACTCATCCCAGGGCATGCATTTTTGGCCATTGACAGAAATGAGACAGACTGGCTACATAAGCACCCCACTAGTCAGAAACAGTACAAGGTTCTAAAGTCATGTTAATGCATCTAATTCAAATTCCATCCCCTTATCCATGAATTTTACAAATTAAGTCAAACACAGAGACCAGACCCCAAAGAATAGTGGCAATCCTGACATGTAACTGACTGGATTGAGTGAAAAAAAAAAAACTTAATAATATGCTATGCATATGTTTAATAAGCTCCTCAACCCTATGCAATATTTATGGTGAAGGAGTGAGACTGGCAGTAAAAGTGATCATCTCCTTCTCTGTTTGCACAAAACACTCACGCAGCTTCAGCATCTGATAAAATCCCACAAATTTACCATCTGGTCAGAACAGGTGCTATTTCATTCTTAGCTTATTTCACTAAATGCCTCAGAAATGAAAACCCAGCTAAGTGAACACGTGTGGAACCTTCTCTTCTCTTAGGACTCTTTAACTATTTGTGTCAGAGGAAGCATTTTACAGCTCTTCCTCATGCTCAGCTGGGGTACCCACAGGGTTTTCCAAGGGGGTAAGCGAGAATCCCAGCACACTGCTACCACTTACATTTAAAGAATTTTGAGGGGACTAAAAGTCAGGGTAAAAAGAGAAGGGCCTGAGTGGTATCACTTGTTAAACTGATGTAATAACTCACTACAAATCTCTAAAAGATCTTCATTTGTAACCTTATAAAATAATTCAAAAGTCTTCATGTTCAAAGAATGTTTATTTCTATTACAACTACCTGTTTTAAGAGTATTTCTCAAATATGACTGTTCAGCCCAGAAGTAAGGAATTTTCCCTCAAGAAGTCATTTACATCTCCATTAAACACCATCTTCCAGGTTATTTACAATCAAAACACCGGTCTGAACTCAGAACTCGCTCCTTTTAAATGGATGAATTAGATGTGATCACTGCTCAGCTAAATCCAGAAGCCTTTTTTTTTTAACTAGAAAATATACCAGTAATCTTCAAGGATATGGAAACCTGGGGAGCAGTGCACCACTTAAAGAAAATCCTTTTAGATGAAGTGTTTCAAGAGCAAAGCCAGAAAAATCTGCAGTTCTGCTGGAATAGATGGGTATTTGCTAAGCTATGATTGTTAGGGATATTTTTATCACAGTAAAACAGAATAAACACATGATAAAATTCATTTTGAAGACAATTTGCCATGAAATTTGACTGCACCTGTGTTTTTTTCTTTTCCTCCCTACACAGCCCAACAGTTCATTTATATTTGGTAAATAAGGTCTTACGATACTGCACACTTTGACCTCCATTTCTTATAAAAAGGTATTTTTAAACCAAGCCTTTTTGCAATTAATTGATAGAACAACTGCATTACACTAAACTGTGCTTTTTTTCTACTGGGCTTTTCTTACCTGCTAATTGCAGTGACACATCAATAAAGCAGATGTATTGTTCTGTCACGATTATGTTTAGTGCATATTTCAGGTGACTTTTTTCCCTTAAGTATCCCAAAGTAATTTGTAACCCTGAAATATAAAGTCTGAGAAAAACAGGTGTAGAATTCATATTTTGTTTTGCAAGTTTTTAGTAAAAAATATATATATATAGTAAAGACAGCATAAAATGCAGGGCCTATGAAAAGGAATGCTCAGAATCTGAATTTGATGAACTTAGCTCATTTTAAAGTTAAAAAAAACTAACTTGAACCAGCTCTCAGTTGATTCAAACCAGATTCATACATTTTAAACTCTCATATTTGTATCACTATGTGAAAACTCACAGAGCACTGAAGTTGCCAGCAGGTCTCAGCTGAGTACAGAACAGAATTTTGAGGAGCAGGTACTTGAGTATACCCACTCAGTCTGTTTAAAGAAATTTTGACTGTTCAATGTTTTTTTTCCAAGTTCAGTATCACATATCTGTTAATTCTTAAGCTCAATGAACTGGCGTCTGTTCAGTAATGTAGTATTACTCTGACAGTGCTTAGCTGCAAGGAAACAGCTCTGAGATTTATGACTACTTCAGATTATAAAGATTGAAGACCTCTGGAGGCTGCTGGTGAAGGACTTGGAGTGAATTGAGCACAAGTGACACAAAACACTCTGTCAAATTTGCTGTGACCATTCCTGTACTATCAGCTTCAACAAACAGTCAAGAGTCTGAACCAAGGGGAGGCTTAGCTACCTCCTTTTGCCCATCAAATCAGACCAAGGCAGATTTGGCCAGGGATAAAAGAAAATTCTGTACTTCTGATGCCTCTGGTTTGCCTGTTCTGTCATCCAATGCCACTGTTTTGTTTACATTTCTGCAAATCTTGCACATTTCATCAGTAGCAATTTCCTTAAGTCCTGAAAAGGAAGTTCACCCCATATCAGGAAGATTAGCAACATCATAAATTACAAATTACTTTTAGAACACCCTTAAAAGGGAAAGGAAAAAAAAAATACCAGAAAAAATGTCCTGTTATAAAGTGTGTGTCCTTATATTCTTTAATTTGAAATGTTAATGAAATTACTGGCAGGCAGTAATTTGTTACTGTCACACGATGGCAGAAATTAGAGATGGCTTAGTACTGTCTTTAAATGTTTTTTAAAAAGTCACAAGAAGCAGGTGTCAAATTATAAAATCAATCAGAAAAATTATGTGGTTTTCTGAAGATTTATTAATATAAAAGCAAACACTTAAGAAAACCTAATATTATTTCTGTGGCATTTTTAAAAGATTAAGTTATTGTAGAAAATAAAAGATAAGTACTTCCAAATATGGAAGTACTTAGCATTTTAAAGTACTATACAGCATGTGAAGAACCTCTCATCTCCAAATGAATCATTCTTATCCACTAGGTTAACTTGAGCTGCTGCTATGTTGTCAGTGAGTCTACAAAGACAAGGGCAAGTACTTCTGCTTCAGTTAAGGATTCATGCCTGAGTTGTTGCTGATAGTTCTGATGAAGGGGATTGGGTTTTCTTCAGTTTTTTGTTTGTGTTTGTACTTAATATGTGGGAAGCATACTTTGCAACCTTGGACAATCCTCCAGAGATAACTGAGTACCAAACACATTATTTAAGACAAAACTCTTTCTGGGAAAGCCTGCCCATAAAGACAAAGTTTCCAATTATTTCCATAAGATCAGGTGTTCATTCCTACTATTAACTTTAGACTTGAAATACATCTCAACAAAATATAAAAAGAAAGAAAATACAATATTCTAGAAAGCACCCAAGTTTCTCTAAGATGCAAAACATGAGAGCCAAACAACAGTCCAAGAGACTCAGCAATATAAAATGGCATGGAGAAATAAAGTTCCTTTCCATAATACATTTCTAAAACAGTCTGACAGCCAGGTTTAACAGCCAATGAAACCAATTCAGTCCTTGAATTTTTATGCCCAAAGAAAAGGCTCCTGCCAAGGGATCCTTATCAAAATGACCAGCGTGCAGTTTGTAGCAAATGTGAAACTCCTGACAGCTGAAGTTCTCTACAAGACATATGAGGTAACCCATAAGGAGATGAAAGAGAGGATAAGAACAGAAGGTAAGTCCACAGCCCCTACTCCCAGCAAGGAAATCACCTGTCACTCCTGTACCTGACCCAAGTGGCAGCTGCATGCCTGGAGACAAGGGGCTGGGGATTCACGTGGCACAAATGAGGACAGACACCTATTTCTCCTCTCCGCTGGTAAATCCTATTATCCTTTCGCTCCTCTGTCCCAACTTACTTCCCAGAAGAGCCAGTTTCAGAAATTTAAACAGCCTCTGTGATTTCCCATAAAAACTGAAATAATTGGCAAAATCAATTTCCTTCAGTCAGAAGAGGCTTTTTTGGAACAAATTGCAGAGAGGGGAGAAGGGGATTTTCCCATGCTGTCTAAATATTTTGACATATTCCAGATTGAAATAGGTCAAATTTTTAGTTAGCAATAACCTTTTATTTTCAGTTTGCTTTGTAATGCTTCTTTAAACAGAAATGCTCTCTACTGTCCAGCTTTACCCTTCTGCAGCTTACAGGATGGCACTGGACTCCTCTTGTGATCTCCAGCAGCCCTTATGCAAGCCAAGAAACAGCAGCAAGCTGTCACTTCTACATGGCCATACACTGCAGAGACTTAGCTAGGAAGAGATTAGGCTGATTGCAAGTTGGGGCAGAGGAGGAAACTGGAATCACCTGTTGTTAGTAGTAGAGGCACAGTCACCAAAATGTTAATTCCCTTTTTTCAATTACTTTTTTGTTAATGGGTGCATTCAGTCCCAAGCTCAGCTCTCATTATTTTGATTTTTTTAAATTGGTAGTTTAAATTATAACTAGGTAGCTGGGTATATGAATACTGCCTCTACCCAGAGAGAATGTCACTATTCATCTAGGAGCTGTACCTAGCTGCAGTACATTTATATTATATGGAGCTGAAATACTTCAATAGAACTGTAGGCAGCTTCTAATTAAACAAAACTGTACAAGGGAAAACTCAACCATGTCCAGTTCTGGGCCCTCAGTTTGAGAAGGACATTGAGATGCTTGAGAGCATCCAGAGAAGGGCAGTGAGGCTGGTGAGGGGCTTGGAACACAAGCCTGTGAGGAACAACTGTGGGACCTGGGGCTGTTTGGCCTGGAGAAAAGGAGACTCGGGGTTCATCTTATCACCTTCCGCAACTCCCTGAAAGGTGGTTGTAACCAGGTGAGGGTTGGTTTCCTTCTCCAGGCAGCAACAGAAGAACCAGAGGATGCAGTCTTAAGCAGCACCAAGGGAAATATCTGTTGGATATTAGGAAAAAGTTCTTTACAGAAAGGGTGATAAAGTACTGGACTGGTCTGCCCAGGGAGGTGGTGGAGTCACCATCCCTGGATGTGTTTAAAAAAAGATTGGACGTGGCATTCGGTGCCATGATCTAATTGAGGTGTTAGGGCTAGGTTGAACTTAATCATGTCTTCCAACCTAGTGATTCTATGATTACATGCATACCAGCAGTGAGGACATGCAACAGCATATGTTAGGAACATGTTTCAAGTTTAAATCCAATGTAGCCAGATAGACCTGGAAGTCCATCAGTAAAAGGCTTGAGCACTGACCCAGTAATGTAATGTAGTACATTAAATGGTGCCATTAGAGAGACCTCATAAGAGCAAAACATTAATCTTGACATCAGCCCAGTAGTGGGCAACTTGTCCTACACAGCTGCTCAAGGGGAGAATGGAGCAGGAAGGCTTCCTCTTTCATCTGTCCCCAGCAGAGAAACTAATGAAAACTCTTGTCCTCACACACCACAGGCTAACTTGCACAAGAACTTGTACAAAAAAGTATGACAGTAACACACACCAAAAAAATCTCTGAGCTCCTGGAATTAATACTGGGATTTATTAACAAAGCAGGCTCTGGAAACAGACACAAAACATTCCACTACCTATGGGAAGTAAGGACTAGATTAAGGAAGGGGAGAAAATGGTTCTGCTTCACATAACAAAAATAATTAATTAGGGAAATCAGCCTACACCTTTCTAATGGATTACAGCATGTGTGCCCAGCCTGCCATGACCTGAACAACTCATGAAGAGGCAATTCTGTTCCCCCATACCCTTATGAGACACCATGTTGTCCATATACTGAGGCTTAATGAAAACTCTTGTTCAAAGGCTGCTTGAGGCTAAAGCTCGCACTGATGCAGCTTCACCCTGCACAAACAGCACAGGCCCTGTGACTCTTCCTGCCACAGGCACAGCTACAGCCCAGAAGAAGGCTCTGAACCCCTCCTGGAGCACCTACTCAAGTAGTGGGGCTCTCCTGTGTCCCTTGCCCCAGGGATATTAGCTCAAGTCTAGCCCACCAGAGATATGCTAATACCGCTAAAACTGAGTGCTCCCAAATGCAACTTTTCTATTCACAAGCATATTGTGTGCTTAAATGCCATGAAAAAATAGAAATTGTTCTCCTCAAACCCCAGCAGGCTCCTTAATGACTAAGCTTCACTAATTAGTAACAGCTGTTAATGAAGTGAGCAGGTACAAACCTAACCTCTTCAATTAATGCATCAGATTCTTAGACTAAACTAAAATTCAAAGGAAAGCTGTTAAGAAAGAAAAAAAACAACATTCAATGGTCGATATTTTTGTTGCTGAGACCATATTATTTCTTCCAAAGCCACATATATCAGTGTTTATCAAATGTAGAATCTACTTGTACTAAAATTACCATTTCCATACAGCTTAGGCAAACACAGCCATTGCTTTTAAAAAACTAGTGCATCCTGTCTGGACAAATAAGACACAAATACTTATACAACAATCTAAAACGGAACACTGTTAGTGGCCAGTTAACTCTATAATTGCATCTTACAAAAAGTTATGCTTTTTGGAAAGCTTGATTTGTCAGAGAAAGAGTCCTTAAAGGACCTGAGAAATTGAAGAGCTCTCCATTTTCCCAAATATGATGTGACAGTACTCCAAATACTAGTCATCTCAATACACCTGTCTTCCTTTTGGATAGCATTGGTGGAAACCTCAGGTATCATTATTATTTACAGAGAATCACTGCACAAGGAGATTTATAGCTCTTGAAATGTCCTTCTCAAGGCTGAAATTAAATTATTTTTCCTGTTATTCCACTAGTGAGGAACCACTATGAGTCTCCTGTTTATCAAGTCCCCAGTGGCAAGAAAAAATTAGATCAGAGACTTCCACTGTCATCCAATGCAGTAGATTTTCCATCCAAAACATTTAATTGCCAATTAAAATAAAAATATTCAAATGAACACTCAATGTAAAGTTTGCCTTTAACTGTATTCTAAATCTGCTACTCAGAAAGACCAAGCAAAATTTTCTTAAATATAAAATGCTATGGAAATCTCCTGTTATTAAAGAAGCCATAGAAGAAGGAGCAAAGTGTCTAAGTTACTTGCAATCTATTTGCCTAACTTGGATTACCACCCTTGGTACTGTAGGTAGATCTGTGCAGATGCCTTGTTAGAGCTGTTTAGAAATCCTTTGGGGACTTCTCTGTGATGAAGTGGCAGGTAGGGAGATATGACTGGGGACTAAGGGTTATGTATTTACATATTGGCCTTAAGGATCCCCACTTTCAATATCTTCATCCCAAGTGGTATTAGTTTTAAGCTAATAATCACTTATTATCTTAGGTAATTAGAACTAGAGAAATATCATGAGTTATTTAGCTAACTGGATTAGAACAAAAGTATGGGATTACCCAGTAGAGTGATTTTTGCTCATATAGAGTGTGCCCTATATATGAGGCATATATATATGCCCTACATCTTGACATATAAAAGAAGAATAGAATCATCTGTGTAATGATTTTCAGTACTGAGGCAGCTTTAAAGAAAATGTGCAAGTCCAAAGAGCATCATCATAAAAAAGAAATCAAATAAACCCTCAAGCAGATGGTCATCTTTATCATCCTTTAAAAATAAACATTTGTTTGGTCTTTGCAATTTTTTGGTGCATGTTTGTACGCCTGGAGCTTCACACAAGTTCTCAAGCCCAAATCTGCACAAGCCAGTGGAAAAACCCCATATGACTGCACTTACATCATGGCATTGAGATCTGGATCCATAACTTTTGTCTGGACACAGTTCCTGCACCAATGTCTCTGAATTAGTTCACTCTTCAGCCCTTGTCCCCTGTGTATCTGAAGTTATGTCAGTGCCATCTTGCTTTATATCAGGATATCTTATTCCCACTTCCATCAGAAAATACATTGCCATCCCCCTGAGTATTCTCTTTATTAAAGGATCTGAACAGGGATCTGTAGGTTGAACAGGGATCTCATACTCTTTCATGTGCAAATAAACCTCAAACCAAATACTGAACGTTGCAGGCACAAGCCCACGCAGTCACGTAAGATGGGAAAAAACTCTTCAGAGGGCACATTGAACATGAACTGTGTGGTTGTGGCAGAGTAAGAATTGCTGAGACTTCTGAATGGCAGCCATGCAATTCAACAAGTTGACAAGCACCTGCTGAATAGGAAAGAGGGGGGAAGCTGCTCTCACAGCTTGACTGTGAGAGCCAAACAGTGAACTACCAAGCAGTAATTATTAAAAAAGTGGTGGCTTATTTCTACAGTGGCATGAGTATAATGGTGAACTCAATTTTTGTTGTTTTAAACAAGAGATAGCAACAAGATATTTCTTAAATAAATGCTTTCATGGTTTTTGCTTTATATTTAGTCTTTCCTTATGCCATACAAATTTCCTTCCAGTTGATATACTCAGAGTTAAAAGACAGTTCTGATGGCATGCATTCCACATATGAAAAGATTATTGAAATACATTTAGAAATAGTATAAGGAATAAAAACCAACTTATTTCCCTTCATTGTCTTGTTCAGCAAGAAGAGCTGTCGAGAATACTTCCCCCCCCCGCCTCCAAATCTCAAAACTACAGCAGGGAAAAAAACCAACCCACTTTGTGCAATTTACCAATAGCTGAGTTTGTGCTCATCAGAAGCATTTCTGAATGTTTTATCAACATTCTTAGACTCTAGCAAAGACCTAAAGTCTTATTCTGACCTTTAAGAGAAATCACAAAAATTTGAGGCTCTGCCAGACATCTCCCAGCACATCTACCTCAAGCTGGTTTAACAGTGTCACCCTCTACTGTCTACCTTGTCCCTCTGCAAAAAGTTACTGATCATAGAGAGTTTCCCCATACCAAAAGCCAAAATAGCCACCCTGACCACATTCAAAGATGGTACAACATGGTTGTCTTTACTAAAAAAATAGAGTATTTTAAGTTAAGGATGGGAAATTTAGTCAAAAGCTAAACATAAGGCAAAAGTTCCACGTGTTTTTTAGTAAAACAAAAATTGACACAGCTTCAGTATTGCACAGCTGTAAAACCTACAGGTGCTATCACACATCAGATTTTCCCAGTATAACACACAGTAGCAAGAGGACATTATTACATATCTAGGAACTAAAGTTTAGATATTAACTTGAATAAAAATGATACTGTTGATCTTTCAAATGAGGCATAGAATACACCTGTCTAGGCCATAATTTTTAGTCTGCATGCTCCCCCTACCCTTATTTGGGTTTTTTTTAACTTCCATATTAACTGTCTTGCCAGGAACTTTTGAGATTATCAGCAAATAGTAAAATTTGCAGAAGCACTCGTTCTTTGCTGGTCAGATTGTAATGTACACAATAATAAATATTAAATAGTTTCCCTAAAACCACTACAGCACCACAAATACTCATGTAATGAATATTTCTGTTTGATATCAATGGCCTGAGTGATTCAGTGTCAAGTGGGTCCTCGTGGTTACACAGTTAATAAAATTTAGCTCCAACGCATATCAACCACAAGAAAGATTAGTAAGGCAAGATTTCTTTCCTTTTTGTCAGTCCTTCTTGCACACAAATATTAATACAATCCATTTATATATATATATGCCTGTGTGCACATATGATCCATAAATCATTGAACTTATGCATTTGAAATGAAATATTGACAACTTGTTTACTTTTTAAATTTCATCTGTGTGGAATTTGAAGATATAACAAGACTCAGTCACATTCAGAACTTTAGCATAAAAGAACCCCAAAAGAGTAATTTAAGTCTGTCTTGAGTGAGAACATTTAATGAATCTTCTAGATGTTAAGAGGTTTTATACATTTAAAAAAAAAATTCATTTCCCAAGTGCAGTGCCATGATATTGCCTCTGAGAGCTGAGATAAAGTGATACACATATGCTCAACACATGGATGTGAACGAAGTGGTTACCTTGGCAACAACAACCTTGTAAAAGCTTCCTTCTACTAAATTACAATAGTGACTATTGGAGAAAATGTTTTTTTTTCCTCCATCAGATCTGAAAATAAGTTATTATATTTCATGTATAGATTTTTCAGAGCCTTAGACTTTTTGCAGCTAAACTACACCTGCTTTATCCCATGTACTTTCTAAGTTCTAATACAAAGAACTTCTGTAGTATTTGGCTTATATTGATTTCCAAATTCAACACATTTCTTATTCAAATAAAGCTGCAGATGTATTGAAATGGACTGGATTTGCCACCATCACCTGCAGCTGCAGATAGTCTGCGTGCAGCAAGCATACATAAAATAAATATTTTTGCAAGGTTTAGCAAATAACTTTTAAAAATAAACTACACATAAGAACCTGTTAATAAGAAAACTATATTTCCATTACACACAGCATTCCCAAATAATTGCTGTGTTTCAAGAAACATAGCTTCAACTAAAAGATTTCCATGTTCCTAAATTACTTTTCTGCTTATGAAAGTCCTGTGTCACACAGAGCTGAAGAATGTATGCCTGGGAGCATTTGCCCAGGCCATCCTTTGCTAAAAGCAAACGTCTTCCTTTTTCTGCTAGAAAAAGTCCAAAGAACAGTTTTATCACATGTGCTACAAGGTGCGACACAAAATACTTCCGAAAAGTTAACAAATATTTGATTGGTGACAAAAGACCAAAAGTCACAGCTCAGTGTGCCAGAGAAGGAAAGCAAGAAACCTCAAGAACACAGTGAATATTTGATCAAGACTCACTGAGGAATACTCAAATTTTGCACAATGCATACAGGCAAAGCCAATAGAATCTTGTTCTTAAGTCATATCTTCCTGGGATCCCACAGGTTTCCCAGTTCCTACAGGAGATTGGAAGTTTACAATTAATCTCTCAGACACAAAGTACACCTACCAATTTGTATTATATTCAGCCTTATAATGGTGTAAATTACTCATGATGTTGTTGCTTTTATTCAGTGTAGCCAGCCACTATGATAATCTTACATTATTTAGTTACCACTTATTCAGAAATATATTAAAACAGTATATTAGTATGAACATCCAGCTCAGCCCAACTCCTTCTTGGACAAAAGCATAGGAGGGTTACCTTTTTATTATAATTTGTGTTCATTACATTCTAAAGCTTTCTACGTGCCTCAGGAAAAATCTACTTTCTGAATACTAGCTTAATATGCTAATTACTACCAACTATTAATCACTTAGACTCAAATTATGGTTAATAAGTCATGAACCAGACAAGTCTTGGGTACATGAATTTGCCAGTATCCTACCAGAACTCAAAGAAAAGTCTGTCATGTCCAGTATGTCCAGTTACAACTTGATCCCAGTCACATCAGACAAAGTAATGAGCTAGTGAAGACAACAGGAAATTACAAATCTCTACCTCTTCCACCTTCAGTTTCAAATACAGCTGCAACCCAGCAGCAGCAGTACCCAGAAGCAGAAATCTTTCTTTAATTTACAGAGGAACATGGAAATTTCTTGGATGAAAAAGTACAGCATCCATGAACATCCACACAAGAAAAAATGCTCCAGTTGTGTCCCATGCCCTTCCATGGGAGAGAATCTCACCGTGGACTGCACCAATGGATATAAAGCACACATATATGGGACGATGAGACACATAGCCAACACTGTAATATACCTTGTTATACCAACATTAAGAGGCACTGGGGACCTGGATGAAGAATGCTGGAAAAAGCCATCAGAGGAACAGTTTAATGTCAGTGTAATCAGTGACACCCACCCTTCGTTGCCTGTAACAGGACCAATCTACTTAAAGGACACTCTGCACACCCAGAAGTCCTCTCTTCTGTATATACTTTCAGCCTACACATTTAGAGAAGCCCCTGAATTCAACTTCTGCCTCATGTGTCCCTTTTCAATAACCTTGAAACTTGCATCCCTCCTAAATCCAGCCATACACTTTGCTCACTGATGAAGCCCTACTAGCAGCACATGACACAGCTTTTTCATTGCTGAGAGAATGTACGTTTTAGTTTATGACTTACTTGCATTTCCTGGTCATTTGGAAACTACTTCTAAACCTGGCTATGCTGGTATCATTTATTTGAGCAGAAATGCCATTAAAGCATCATTTAGCATTAACATCTCTCCCACAGAGTTAACTGTTTGTGACCTCACAAGTCAATTACTGTAATTCCTTTCCAGCAGTGATCTGCTGCTTCTGCTTAGAGCCTGGCACACACAGGCCCAAGGAAGGATACACTAAACAGGATACAAAGACCATATGTTGATAAATCAAAGATGTACTGGGTACCAAACTGGGGAGAGACAGCTCAAATTAAAACTGCAAGGGCTTCAATAACTTTTAAAAATTCTTTATGGCATTACAGATGTTTCTTAAAATAATCAATGCAACCAGATTAGAACAGTTTCACATCACAGTGCCGTAATTAGCTTCAGCATCCTGGTAGAATTACATAAGCAACAGCTGCTGAACTAACCCCTCAGCCTTCCAAGGAGCTTCTTGCCTTCTAACTGCCTAGAAAGTGGATGACTTAAGGCTTCTCTACCTCTATTATGCTGCAAAACTTATGTTTTGCAAACTATAAACATTCCAGTCTCATGGCAAACATTCATAGGGCTGATGGCTTGTATCCATCTTACTCTTTTAGGAAAATAGTCACAAAATAATGGAGGTAAATAAAGAGACACTATGTACCTCTATTTTTATCCAGAGTTAGCTAAAAAGAATATGGCAACACCAGATTCCAGACTCTAAATGTTTATGTGCTAATGTGCTTATGTGTTCCAGACTCTAAATATTAAGTGCTAATTACTGGAGTAGAATCTATTCCCTTCTGTATGACTGAAAAGTGAATGGAAAGATACATCCATGAGCATTGTTCAAATCAGGGATTAAGAAAAGTGTAAGCTTGAAATCAAAGTTGTGCAGTTCAGCAATTAGCATTTATTACATGTATTTGTATATTTCATGCCCCAGATAGTTCACTTCAACACAACCTTACAGGAAAATAACTTCTTGTGATGGATTTTGCTGAATCTGGGTAGGCATGACACTCAACATGTAAACTTTTGACTAAATTTCTGATGTAAATCAGTTCCAATAAACTTTGGTGGAAGTGTTTTCTTCTAGAAAATTCAATTAACCTAAGTTACAGTTTGTCTATAATATATTCATTTTAGTAAGACTTCAATTCCTAGCACATCCAGTTCTCTTAACTGTTGCTGTATCTTGGTTCATCTGTTGATTCAACATATGTGTGCATATCAGTTCAACATATCAGAACATACGGAATGTGTTGTTTTTCACATCTAGTCAGCATATACCAAATGATTTTACACTCTAGCATTTCATTTCAGGTATCTGATGAAGTACAGCATTTCCAACTACTGGTACAGCAAAGCACATGATGTTTCAGGGCACTACTACAGCTGTCCATTACAGAAATCTTGATGGTATGGATTTGTGGAGCATGATTTTTGAGCAGCAACCTCATGCCCACGAGTCAGCAAGTAGAAGGACCTATAGCTGTTAATATAAGATTATGAGAACTGTCATACTAGAATGAAATAAAGCTCTATCTTATCCAGTGCAGACACAAGAGCATTCACTGTTAAAATTAAATAATAATAATAAAAAGATAACAGCATATTTCACATTTAGATTCAAATATAACATTAATTCATAAATAAACCCTTTTAGTAGACAACTGAATTCTCAATTACAACAGTTTATGCTCAGAGGTCCATCTAGTGAACATCTAAGTGGAGCTATTCCTTTCTTATTCTTACCCTGCTTTAAAGAGTCTAAATTGACCAGCTAGGCCACAGTGAGACAGGAAACCAAGGTGCAGTGAGGTGAACTGATTTGCTCCCTGTCACTTCCCAAATCCATGTCAGAAGTTGTGGACAGAATCAATGCCCTCAGAAATCCAAACCAGATTGCTTGGATGTGTTTTGTACCACAGAACTTGAAATACATCTCTGTGAAACTGTACAGCGCATTTGAACATTACTAGGTGTTATTTTTACATAGAGGACCTACAAAACAAAGAAACACGTGAAGCAAGTTAGTTTAGGAAAAATCTGGATGTTGCATTTTGTACCAAACAAAACAGATGTTGAAATTAATAAGCTGCAGGAAGCAGAAATAGAAGGAAAGAGGTATGAGATAAAGTCATTTATATCACACTTCAGCAACCGTACGTAGCTCCTTGCTACCACAGATCTGCTTTCCAACAGCAAATAATAAAATTATACTTTCCGTGCTGTTAATTATATGCAAATGAAAATTGGGTTCACATTAATGCAAAGAGTTGAATATCCATTTAATCAGATCCTCCCTGCAGGGTCCAATGATAAAAATGACAGAAGACTTGCATTACTAATTCTGAACTTCTCACATTCTGTACCTACTTACCTTGCAAACGAACAGCTACTGTGACACCTGCCTGCTGGGCTGAAGGTTTATGCTGATTAGGTCCTATAGACCTAATGGTAATCCTCCTGAAGGGAAAGTTCACCTCCCTGAGCTAGGAAATCTAAAGAGCAAATCCCTGCAGTAGCTGCAATAATTTAGCTGCTGAAATCAACAAGTCCCTAATATTCAAGATCATTTGATAAGGATTTAGGCTGTAGTCTATTCTAACATGCTGCATGGTGAGGCCACTGATCTGTTGTTTACATCTCACTTCCCTCTCTTAAATCAGCAGCAAAGAGAAGTCTCTCTAAACTATCTGATGACATATATCATCTCCATTGAGTTTTCTTTCCTGAAAAAGAGCTGCTGAGTATCTATCCTTTTCTCAATGTCTATTTTTTTTCTGCTTTCATCTTCACTTCTAATTCTAGCATTGAGAGAAACTTTCCAAGGAATAGAAGGGCAAAAAATCTCCTTGATGTAGATTCTCTGCATTAATAACAGTGACAAGAGGACCCTTAACCCTGTTTAATAGCTAAAAAGACAAGTGGCAGGGGGAAGAAAACAGAAATTTTTACGAATGAGACCATATTATATTATGCTGCCTCACACTGTGACAGCATAGCCTCATGAATTTTCATTTGACATGACAGTTAAGATTGTGCCCTGGGTCTTAGCGCAGGGAATGCAGATTTGCCTTCCTCCCCACTTCATAGAACTGTTCAAATCAGCACCAGGTGGTATGGCTTCTCATGAAGTCATAATTGTAGGGAAGAAGGATGAAAATACTCCCACTCCACCACCTTCAAGTATATTCCTTCATGAAAAAGGTTCAATTCCTTTGGGATAGTAAATACCACTAACCTGAAGAAAGGCTCTCTCACCGTGAAGATGCACAGCTTTGCCCAAAACCCCCAGGCAGTCCTATTTAGCAGGTAACAATGATAAAACTGGGCTGGGGAGAGGGCATTTAGTAGCAGGAGTGATACTTGAAGGGTTAGGTACGTGTCATGGATCTGCTTCCATTCCACCCAAGGCTGCAGAGCTGATAAGGTGAAAGATGCAGACATGATAGTGACAGCAGTGAGCCCTGATGCAAACCCTTCCTCCTGGCTACAGGTAGGAAGGACTTCTCTTGGAGCCAATTGCTGCAGAGGTAGTACACACCTACTGGAAAATCAGGGCCATCTCAGTGCAGCCTTCTCTAGGGTCTGGAGCATCTGTGTGTCTAGAAGGAACTCAGTTACTGTTCTCTTAACAAGATCAATGCAATAAGAAAATATTTCTTTTGATGTGGTCTAAGAAGATCAAAAAAGCATTTGATAACACCATTCAGCCTACCTCATACAGCATCTCTCTCTGTAACAGACTTTCCCATTACTTTTCTTCAAAGCTGTGATCTACAGCAAAACTGGGGTTTAAAAACTGTTTCATTTCCTTGCTTTAGTGGTGGCTAATCTAACACTGGCTATAAAATAAGCACAGAATATTTTGTTTAAAACTTTCTACAGTATATTATACATATTTTGAAAATTCCTTAATTACACATCCAATAAATGCACAAATGTAGAATTCAGAGAGAGTGTATTCTTTCCTCATTAAGGTACAATCACAGTATATATCTGTCAAGTATATAATTAAACCTGTCTATCCATGACAGTGTTTGAGGTGCCACTCTCTCACTTGCAAACAGGAATCTTTATTTCATAAATTGTTGCTCTAACATGGTATAAGCTCCCCTTAGAAGCTTTTTTACTAGATCCATTTGGCTGCTGCCATGAGAAACACAGCTGTAGAAGAGCTGTTTTCTTGAACAAATGTTTGAGGTTTTTTATTTGTTTTTTTTCCAAACACATGCTGTTTTCTTGGTGTTCCTGATTTTATTTTTTTAATAAGCAGGGTTGAATCATTTCAGCCTTCTTCATTAGTCATATTAAAGCCACATTTTTACTTAAATTCATATTTATTCTTAACATCTACTAAAAATTGGAAGAATGCTTTCTTCACTGGATTAAACTCATTGAAGAAGTCAATTTTACTTTCTAAAGAGATGGTGTTCTCTTCCATCTGTAATTTTAAAAAGATACAAAAGACTACAAGACTGGAAGTTTTAAAATTCTGCAATACATGGGGAAAGATACTGAAAATTGTTTAGACACCTAGAGATAGGCTGATGGTTTTTTGGTATCTGCACCTTTGAAAATACAATGTGCTGAGCATAGATATTCACTACATCTAATGTGCTGCAGTTACTGAACAAGGGAACTAACTTACATTTCTTTAGTATGTATTTTTAAAAATCATGTATCCATCTCCTTTTATGTTTTTTTTCTTAAATACTCTAACCAATCACTTAAATTACATTTCATGAAATAAGGTATGCTTCTTGAAAAAACCCTACATAAGAAAGTATCCTCAAAGCAGACACAATTCATCATTCTCTAATGAAATACCAGAAAATGCAAAAATTAACAATATGATTAAACACATATTAAGTGATGTAATTACTCATGCGTATTTTAATATATTCTACTAAAAATATATATAGTATTAATTATTAACATAAGATTGCATCTTTTTGCAAATCAGCATGTTTTAATTGTTTATACCTACCAACAAGACTGAAATTTCTTTAAGAAAATAATTAAGTACAGATTAAAATTAATTATCTAAATACAGGTCTCCTGCCTGCTGACTTAAATCATTATTAAAATTGGTGATTTAAATCAAGTCACCCTACTGTGACCTACCAAAAAAAGTTTTCTGAATTGTAATCAAATAATATGCCGTATTCAGTATTAATTGGAGTGTTTTATGTTAGTCCTGGTTTCTGGAATAACACATGCAAGTGCTTTCCTAGGACTGAATGCTTAATTTCTCATTTCCCCTTTCATTACAGATGTCAGTAACAAGACTTTATTGCATAACATGTACAGTTTCATTCGTAAAGCCGCAAAAGATGGAGGGCATGAAACTACATTCCAAGAGACAGCCTTTCCAAAAATCACTGAAATGTATCAAATGAGTAACAGGCTGACAGAAAGGCAGGCATGGTGTATCTGTATCATCCAAATACCTTAAGTACCCTATAAAAACTCATTGGTCAAATTTGTTCATATCCTGAGATCATTTGTGACCTATTATTCTAACTCAGATTCCATTGATTTGTAATTACCAACAAAATAAACCCTTCGGAGAGTACCTGTACGTCCAACACATACAGTACTTCTAAAGGCTTCTGTGTTCACCATCCCAGCAAGCACACTACATGTGCAGTTGTATGGAACTGTAAATATATGTTTTCCCTTATTGTCTTCATATATTTCACATTACAAAGAACCTTTAAATCTAATGATGCTCACTAGCAAGTCTGCTTTGAATCTCAGAAAAACAAACCTTTCTCCCAGCTTGTGCATTTTGACTTTCAATCTAGTCATGTTTAAATGAGTTTGCATTTGGGTATCTTTCATTTGCATACAGAAATTAATGACAGAAAAAGGGATTTCTTAGGCAAAATCAGATGCAGCCATATAATCTCAAAACAGCATACTGAGATAGCTGTGAATTTTTAAGGAATGGAGACATTTTCTTGATAGAGACTATCTTTGTCAACATTTCAGGAAAATTTTTCACCTCCCACAGATTACCACAACTATTTCATCATTAGGACAAAACTATTACCAGGGCCAGATTATATCTTGAGATCTTTAATTACAAAAATAAGGTAGGGAAACTAGTTCAGCAAGAAATGCAATTGCATCATATAGCTGCCATTAGGAGGATGCAGTTTATAAAAATTATTTTATGCAACTGATGATTTACAGTTTTGTCAGAATGAGATACATTGCATTGACCTTTGGAGCTTTAGTATTGCACAGAAAACAGGGACATAGTGTTTCCTCATTGAGGTATAATCATAGTATATAACTGCCAAGTATATAATTAAACCAGTCTACCCATGAAAATGTTTTGATGTCAATCAAAAATTAGTTTACAAAAAAATAATTAAAAATGAAAAAAATAAATCTACATCTCATGCTATTTCAAACCCCAAAGTCCTGGGAAAGGGACTTCATTACAATTCTGCCAAATCTCCACATTTCTCTGGGTTCTTCTTGGGGTAGCAGAAGAGCAAACAAAAAGATTTTGGCATTATATACCTCTCTACATTTAAAGTTGCAGCAGATGCTATTAGCCAACATATGAACATAGACTTGAGTGACATTGTTGAACCTTCATATTTAATTATTTTCCCATTGCTCTGAAAGAAAAAAAAATACAGCTCCAGTAAAGCCACTCAACTGCATTCACAATTGCAGTGTCTGCTGGAGGCCAAGTGACAAGCTAATATGATAGTCAGCGGTGTGTCGCTTTGAAGTTAATCAAGCCAATACCTACACTTCAGAAATCCTGGGCTGGACTTCAAAAGATTGCAGCAAAGCAGAAAAAAAAATATTAAGGAATCCTGAGGGGGAAAGTATGATGAAGGACAAAGAGTTGCCCATTTCGATAATTATGCAAATGGTCACAAAACTATGTCTGTGAAACTCCAAGACACTAAAGGGAGAAGCATTGATAGGAATGAATTAACTTGATTTGAAATGCAACAAATAATACAATTTGCACAGAGATCATGTCTTTCATAATTTAATCAAAAAGCTTCCCTGCTTAACACAATAGTTTTTAAAACTTAATCCAAGTTAGAGTTACCATTAGTTCCTATTAATTCACCTCTGCTTGTGTGCTACCTTAATAAAATTACTTTTATCAGCCAAAAGTTTGCTGCTTAAGATGGTGTTGGGCATCCACCAAAAAGCTCACAAGATAAAAATCATAATTCCTCAATGAAAAACAAAACATGAGTGACAAAGGAAGAATGCTGTAGTGTGTGCAATTTCTTCCCTTAGTTCTTCAAAGTAAGAAATATCCCAAAATCCTCCAGGGAGGTTTTCAAGGTCACAGAGGAACCTGAATAACTTAGGACACAGACCCATATGTATTTGATCTGGCTGTTTGCCAAGAAAGACTTGATGTCAAAAGATAACATTATGTTCCTCTGAATCATCTGTACTTTCCACGAGAGACAGCAACACAGCTGTTGCTTCAGATTTCATTTTGCAGTTTCCAGGGAGGGTCTTGAGGCTCTGTTTTTGCTCTTACTGCTTGCTACCTTTCAGGCAACAAGATGCACTCTTCCTTTCTGTTACAACAGTTTTTATCACCTCTGGTTTATGTTGCATTTCTCTTCTAGCACTTTGCACTCCCCTACTATAGCCTCAATGTATCATCAGATGTTGGAGTTACTGTTTTATTAGATATGTGTAGTTTACAAAAGAGCTCCCATACTTGAAAAAAAATTCTAAATTGTTATCAATGCAAATAAAAACAGATGCTGAATATTAGTCTTCTCAGGACTAAATGCTTCCAACACACAACTTACTGTGCAGTGTGAAACCATATAAGAGGACTGCTTGTTTTACCAGAATGTCATGCTGCACCTTGCTAGCATCCTTCCCAAAAAGCTTCATACACAAAATAAAAGCCTTGAAACAAAGCTAAGTTGCCAGAGCAGGGTCAGGCAGAGGAACTATCACAACCCAGCGACTTATCTGTCCTCATTCTGTGAACTATAAATCAGGAAAAAAAAAGAGGAGGTACTCAGGTGGGCCATGACAGAAATGGTAAATCCCACAGCTAATAGAACAGAAAATATTAAAACACAAATATGTTATTTTAATACAATATTAATTTAGGTGCACAATAATGAATATTTATGAAATTATCTTAAAATTTATATTAGCCTATAAGCTTTCTTTTTGCAAATAAAGACACTCACTGGGAAGAACAACAGTTGACTCTTCAGACACTTGGCCTCTGTTCACTGCTGTACAGTTTGGAAAATTTTAGCGATTGTTGAAGCTAAGAAAATTAGAGAAGGTGCAGGGCAGTAGCCTGTCATCAGCCCAGCCCAACACTGCTCTTGCAGGTTTCTTCCTTTTCTCCATCCTCTTCCCTTACTTGGTTTTACCAGCATGCTCAAAGATCAGGGCACAGATTGCCTGACACCCTGACTTTATGAGGGGATCTTCCTTCCCTGAGATTCTTGCTCTGTAACATCAGTGCTTAGGAAGAGAGAGCGGCTGAGCACACAGATCACAGTGAAGCAGCTACTCAGGCCCATATAGTCTTTCACTATTTTTCTTTTCAACTCAGGCAAGACTAATATGTAGGTTTTGGTAGCTGGGTAATCTTTTGGATCTTGTTCAATGGTTTAGAAAGCAAGCAGAGGGCGAGCTGTTGTATTTCAGACAGATAAAAAGAACTCAGTAAGAAGGATTTTTTGCACCATTTTGCCTAGTTTGCTGATAAACACAGACCGTTGCACTCAGAGGGATGGGGAATTTATAAGGCTTGGCACATTTGTTGTACTACTAAGGCGTTCACATACCCACACACACAAAAAAAAAAAAAAATCCAAGTTTTAATCAGGCCATGAGCAGTAGCACAGCCTGCTTCCAATGCACATTTGTCAAATGCACAGAAATTAGGATTGGGTCCTAGCATTACACATCTACTGCACACAAAATGTGCTTGACATTGTGCTGGCTCACAAAATTAAAACTAATTGTCACCACTGCCAGCCAAGTCAGGACATAAGATGCGACATCCCTCATCAGCTTTCTCAGATATCAAACACTAAATACCAGGGGAAAATATCCCTTTGGAAAGCTATGTCAACATGCAAATTTACCTTAAGAAGATGTTCAGAAACGTGTTACAGGAAAATTTGAATTTACAACCAGCATCAATAAAACTTCCAAAGGACTACAAAGTCTCACCGAAATTCAATGGCAAATTAATACCAAAATTCCATAGGCTTCCTAAATAAATTTCAACCTAAATAAATTTTAACCAAATTATAATTATTAAAATCTGATTTGGATGTTGGGATCAGCATGACACCATAATATTTCCAAGTGAAATATCTATTCTATAGACATCCTTCAAGTAGCACTGTTGGCTCTCTGACTTAGTCTTCCTACTCCCTCTGTGGGCAATTGGAGCTTGAACTCATTTGGATTTTCTTGCTTCATTTTATTATTTTGATGGGGCAATAAATTAAAACTCAGTATAGCAATACAATTGATAATAAACTTAAGTTTCTCCTAATCATTTTGTTAGGAAAAAAAAGTCACATGTTGCCCTTATTCCTAAATATTTTCACTTCAGCATGATCCTTTCAACACTTAACGATCATTTTCTTTGATAGCTCACATTCAATAGGAATAAGAACAACATGCCTCTGAATTCATAGTCAAGCAAAATTTGAATTGAACCCAGATTCAAACTGTAGAGACATTCATAAGCATTGAAACATAGAAGATGGATGGTTGTTGAGTTTCAAAAGCATCTGAAGACAGTCAATTCTGAAAATCCCTCATGGCATCTACTTGTACTTGTGTTGTCAAATATCTTGAAGTCTGGCTTGAATTAACTTTGCTGAAAATATAACAATATTTACGGGTAGCTAGAATTTTTATCTGATTTTTAAAACTACTGAAAACCCCATTGTTCTCACCTAATTTGGGCTGGAGGTTTATTCAGATGATGAAATAGAGCTTTAGCAGCTATGAGCAAGATTCTTACTCCTGAAATACTTGACTAGATTTTGGAAGGAGAGGGAAAACAAACAGCTTCATTGTCCTGTAAAATGCTGAACCAGCCACCTTGCTGATCATGTCAAAACAGCTCCCATTTTGAGTACCTAGTCTGGCTAAAATGACTCTTCTATTGCCAGGTAGGTTAAAGATGCTGAATGACTCAAGAAAATGAGAGGCCCTCACTGGCCTCTGAATGGAAAAGAATCAGAACAAGGCAGCATGGCTTTGTGTTTAGACCCCCCAAGCTACCACTTAAAACTGTGTGTACCCACAAGGACAAAAGTTAGCAGGGAAAGGTTCAGTTCAGAACATTTTATATCATCACCCTGGTGATGTTTTTCAGCACACTTAATTCCTTACTCAGATACTTTGCTTACATTTGGAATGCTCAGCAACACAGAGTTACAGCTAACAGAGCAGTGAGAGCCTCTCTGCACACCGGAGTAAATGCTCTGCCACACAGAACCATGGTGATTTCCAGACAACACTATGACATCTGCTCCATCGTGTAAAAATGAGACTTGACAAAGCCCAACTTCAATTCATTTTAAACCCTCATTTCAAGACCCCATTTTAGATCCTCTTGCTGTATATTTCACTTCCCCAGCTACTTAACATGCACATTGGACCCTCCAACACTGAGCCATATAGATTTGTCTTTGTCTTTTGTGTTAATTATTAGCTGCTGCAGAGCTGTCTCTGTGGGTGAACGCACACAGAAACAAAGGCGGTAAGGTTGTAAAACCTTTTATCTCTATCAGGGCACATTATTTGATAAGGTGCTAAGCTAATAGCAATGCATGTCAAATTGTGTTTAGACAGATCAGTGTGCTGGGAATTGGAGGTTATATTTGTCTCTGCAAACCAGCACCTGCAGAAGCAAAGAGAAATTCATACTAATATTCACAACACTATGTAAACCATAAAGCATCTAAAGTGGTTATTTTACAAATGGCTCTAAGATAACAAACCTCTGTCAGTTTATTCTTTTGAGCTTTAATCATTCATGTTCTCATAAAAGCTGTGAAAATAGGAAACTGAACAACAGACAATAAGCAACACTATATGGCCTATGAATTTGGAAGCATGTCTGAGCACCCAACTGGAGACACTAATTTTGCAGTAAGATCTAAACATCTCTCCTTGAGAAATGACAAGGGTGGGTATTAAGGTATCCAAAGCTGACAAAACAGAACACTTAAAAAAAACATTCTGCATGTTAAAAGTAGTAACATGGTGTGAATTTAAATCCAAAAAATAATTTGTATCTTCTGAGTTTTGGAATTTATTTTTTGTTTTACCTGTATTTGCCTATTTCCCTCACAGATACCTCTATTCTGATTTTAGCTAACTACACTAAATGTAATGCAGCATCTGGAGAACACAACTTCAAGGAAAGGCAACAAAAACATCACTTGTCCCAAATGTGAACAGATGGTAACAGGACCCAGTCAGCCTGAAAAACACACTGTGGCTCTTCCTCTACAGACCTTTACCTTTTCAGATAGCTTTGTCAACTTGCACATTTGAAACCCGAGTCTTGTTAATCAAGGCTGTATAAGTTGATTGCCAGAATCTCTTTCAAAACCCTAAAGAGTTTTTTTTCATGTGAAGATCTCGAAATATCACAAGGAGTTACCCCAAATGCTAGGTGTCTAACTTAATCAAGATTGTAACCTTTATGTATCTCAGTCACTGGAACCAATACACACATTTAGGGAATAGATTTCAGATACTCAAGGATGGCTTCAGCACAGTTAAAAATTGGACAAAGCTTGAAATAATTAAGGTTCAGATAATCTGAATTATTCTACACAAAGTTGAAATTATTTCTCCTTCTGTGCATACCCCATGTTCCTCCTGAAATTAACATCTTACACTTTTAACAGTTCAGTACTAAAAACTGCACTTGCAGAGCTATACTAGATACTAGAGCTTACATGATTGTGCGAGAGTTTATATCTAACAGGATATTTACACATTTTTGTTCTGGCACGAGCTAACAGGCAAATTTGGGTGAAAAATGCCACACTAAAAAGCAAATAAAGCAGATGAGTTTTTTCTTCAATCCCCTTTTCAGGAGAACTGTTTATTAAACATCTTTAATATGAGTAGCAGTAATATAACTTCATTCTTCTTCTTAGTTCTGAAAATTAGGCTTCTAGGAAAAAAAAAACCAAAACAAAAAACAGAACAAAAAAACCAACAACAACAACAAAACCAAACAAAATAAAAAACAAAAAACCCACACCAGTCCTAATGTTGTCTATAATTACTATTAATTTAAGATTTTCTCTGCTGGAACACCTTTAGTACTAGTTCACTAATACTGCATATTGTCTACATCAGCACTGATACTAGCCTGCTTTGCTTTTAGTGGAAGCCAAGAAGAAAAATACTGATGGTATCTTGCTCAAACTAGGAATCCAGTTTCTACCTGGTAAGAATAACCATAAGAATAAGCTGGAAGACATGTAAATTAATTGTATGAGAATCAGTAAATGAGGGAAGCAGCTTCTGCTTCTAGGACACAAATTCTCCCTTTCTGACCAGAAGACCATAGGAGCTGCAGATGCCATACACAGAAAAATCTTCCCTCTCAACTTGCTTTTAACTGTGTGTCTGGAGAATTAGAAACCTTCTGTGTGCTCCCCAGTCTTCTGAGCACTATAAATACTCAATCCTCAGAGAAATTGATTTTTCCCACTTAAGTTACCCAATCACAAGTTCATCAGCATCATCCAAGCTCTTGATTTTGGACACAGTGAGGAGAAGATGAAAAAAATTCAGGGTGCAGCCCAGGTCCTTCCATTTGAATAAGCAGGCCAGCAAATAGGCAAATGGCAGCAGCAAAACATATGAGAATTAATAAACCATTACACAATGCTTTTCATCCAAACATGTGCAAGTGGGTAAACAGAAAGTTCATAATTGCTATTCCCATTTTAAAGGTTAAGGCATGCAACTCATACAGAAATGAAAACACTTATCCCAGGAGGCCAGCAGCAAGGAAATACACATCTCCAGTCCTCCTTTCCCTGTTCTGTTCCAAATTATTCTGTTCATCCTTGGAAATAAACATGAACCACCTACTTTTTTCCCACTCCTACTAAATAGAAAGTTATATTAATACCTTGTAAAATCCATCCTTCTCTAACTCTGCTATTATGTAAGGTTGATAAACAAAATATAACTATTGAGTCAAAACATGAGGAATCATTTCTTACAATATTGATTTTAACAACATCACTAGCTTGTATGTTATACCATTTAAATACACTTTCCAGTCATATCAATATGCTTGCATAGGGCTTCTAAGCCACAAATATATGTAATTCATAAGAGCGTGACACTTCAGTGAGAGGATGTAAATGAGAGCAAACAGCACAATCCAGACAGAGAAACCTCATCCACCCACTAAGATGGGTTGTGCAATGTCACATTTTCCAGCCTATTTCTCTTAAACATGTTTTGCACTTTCTAGGGCTAAAAATAACTATTACATTAGAAAAAGGGCAGTGTCAGAAACTAGTGCTTGCTGGCAAACTGCTTTCTCTCCCCCAGACACATCATTCTTTATTTTTGATAGAAACAATTTATCTGTAGCTTTTCAGACACATTTAACACAGCTGTTAAATGGCCATACTCAATATGAAATAAGCCGAAAACTATTTATTTTTTCTTGTGCAGATCTAATCAGATCAATTCTGCTTTTACTGACATCTTTGTTTGTCAAGTGGCTGAAAGAAATTTTCCAGCTGCAAAACTAGTGAGGATAGAGTGACTTTCAAAGTGAATACATATCTGCAGACACCTAAACACATTTTTTCCATCTGTGTATTTAATAAGAATATGCATTTATTGACTAAGTTACCACAGTGGAAAAACAATGCAACAACAAATCTCTCCTCCATCATAAACAGAGATATCATCTTCACAAGCCCACGTTTTGTCTTACTCTCATGACATGACGACAAAATGAAACTGACTATGAAAAAAAGCTATGTGTTAAAAACCGATTTTTTTTGTAGAGACCTCTAAGCCCTTTAAAAACAATTAACCCTTGATACATAGAACCTAAACATGATTACTCCTCCAGAATTTTTCACAAGAGTCCAGTACACTTAGTCTAAGCATCAGTTCAGAAATTAGTTCCTAGGTCTTTTTCTTTATTAACAATATAACACAGAACAGTCTTCGACACACTTCACCGACACTGAAATATACAGGAGTTGTTATTTTTCCTTAGGAAAAAGGACATATGTACCTGCTTCTTTAGACTGGGTACCTTATTTAGTGTTTCCATAAAAATCCAATTGAAAAAATAATCATATATCAACATATACCTGAGCACTGAAATAATTAACAGTGTTAAGCAAAAGTCACCAAATAGTGCCACCTGCTGTAACGTGTCCAACAGTGCCAGCCAACAGGCTTGTTCTCCACCTCCCGAAATCTAGCCAAACACCTTCATTCAAAGGAAAGACTAAACAGCTACAGAGAGAAAGGAACAAAGAAACAAACAAACATCATTTAACAGCCCTGCTGGATTCGGAGTGTTATAAATAGTCTGTTGTTCCAGCGTCTATCTGCTTTTGTAGTGCCGCCCAGATCAGTAAATAGGCAGCAATCTGCATTAAGAAATCCTCATACAAACCCTGATCCTCATAGGCTGATGCTGATGAGCTCACATGTGAATGCCTTTAGGAGCTTAATTTATGAACAGCTCATTAATAAGTGTGATATGTTACTACTGAGATTCTAACAAGAACCTCCTACAGGTTCCAGATTAATGGTTTCGCAGTTGAAGAAACAGAACAAATTGCACTGCCACAACCTGTGCGTCACAGAAATCAACAGCAAAATTCCCAAGATATTTCTACAGTATTTAAAAACAACTAAGATAAAATTTCATTATAAACTATAAGACAATCAGGGCAGTAGGAAACCCTAACCTGGGTATTTACATTTTGTGTTCATGAGAATGAGAAGTAATTAGTGAAAACATGAAAATATGTTCAGGAGATAAGTGAACCTGAGTGTGTCCAAAAGACAATATTATTAATTCCTAAAATAGCTACAGCTCAGATGAGAGAGACAGGATATTTTTAAGGTGGTCTTCCTACAATTTTCACAGGACCCTGAGAAACAGGTGTAACAGTTCACACAGCAGAAGATGAACTGAACTCACACGGAGTCAAAAACAAAGCTAGGTTTCTTCATGCCCATGATGATAAAATCCACCCTAACACAAGTAAAGTGAGCTAAATATATTGAAACAACATATTCACCCCTCATGTGGGTAGAACAAGCTTTCTATACTGGCATAAATGTCTTAGACTTGAAGCTGACCAAATGAATGAGGTTGACATCCCATCTAATCACAGCAAAGTAGCTCTCAGCGCTTGGTTTTTGGATCCTTTACCTGGGGCCAAGAGTTCCACCTCCGCCGAGCTTTACAATTGCTACAAGCCATTTTATCACCACCACCTCAGAAGTGAATCAAGTTACTCATTACAAGCATATCAACCTAGCAGTTAACCAAACACAACATGAGTTAAATGAATCAAAATGGATAGAAAATACTGCATTAATGTAAATTTTTATTAACAGAACCAAGGATATTTCTGTGCTACTTCTATCACTAATTTTTGATTAATATCTCTACATGACTTGTAATTTTGCAAAAATTAAGTGCCGATTGATTTGTATTTTCTAAACCATGATGAAATTGCAGTTCAAAGTGTTATGTCACAGGTAAAACTATAAAAAGCCACATCACTAATGACAGTAATGGAAAAACATCCATTAATTACTTGTACACTTATAATGTAATTTTTTTTCCTTTTTTTAAGGCACTGCTTTTCTGTCTTGTGAACTGACTTCACTCAATATAGATGGATCAGGTGAAAATACTGGAAAGCCAGATTTTTCATATATCCCTAAGGAGCCCTTCTCCTTGGCTCTCTGCAAAGGAACTCTAAATCAGGTAGATACCGAACTGAAGGCTGCTACAATATCCCCTGCACAGTTATTCATATTCTGAATAACTAAGCTCTAAGCTCTCATATCTTTTCACTAGGTGAGATCTAAGCCTTCAGGCTTCCCATGTCTCTGTGCTCTTTCAAGCTCTATTGCTGTGACCGAGTAAAAAACTTCATGCTGTTATGATACAAAAGTTAGTGTTTGCACAGAAATTAGCCTTTCCACTAACATCAAAAAATCCCAACATACTGCAATTCCAAGTAAACTATTTCCTTGAAAACTCATGTGATAAAAAGGATGTGCATATTGTTCATACTTGGAGTTCAGTACTAGACAGTTTCAGAGCACCTGGGCTTGTTAACACTTGCCACTGATTAGCACCTTCATATAAGGTTATGGAAGTATTTTTTAAGGCATTAAAGGAATTAAAATGGAAAACATCCTTACAATATAAAGTTCTAATTTCTTAATACAGATGAATGAACTTATCAGGCACTGAAACATTAAGGGCAACATCCTTAACTTTAGGTATGGTAAAGCATACAACTCCTAATTCATGCATTTGAGGAAACAGCTGCCTTTAAAGAGGGACTGAACACATGGCCTTAGAGATCAAAATGTGACAAAAATTTTCAAAATCAATTGCTGTTACAAACCCCCAGTTAAAAAACAACATTTGGACATTCTTTCTGAAGCATCAACTAAATGAAAGAAATAAAAAAAATAGTCTAAAATTATAGTTCCATAATTCTAGCTTTCAGGTTATCTTGAAATGACAAACATCAAGTTTTTGCTTGATTTTCAACTGCACTAGTGACCCAGAAATCACAAAATGGTGTAGTGAAAGAGGACTCACCTGGCAATTACCACAGCCTCCCATATTCAGGAATACTAAAGTGTAATCTAAAGCAATTATTAGAACTGTCCAAGGTAGAGCACTAGTTTCATATTAGCATATATAATTTCTGAATATTATCACTAAGCCACTACCCATAGGAGCATAAACCACATGCTTAACTCCTTTATCACAGAGAGCAGAGACCTAAAAGCTACATAACTGCATATAATCCACACTGCCACCATTTCTACATCACTTCTAAAAATATCCATTTGTATTCAACAATTAAAAACAGCAGATTCTTGGATGCTACATAGGATCAATCTTGAAGTAGTGTGTATTCATCTGCAGCCTAGGAATAAAGGTGGCTCTGAGAGATGCAGGTTGATACTCTGACTTTAGGACTATCCAATGAACACTGTTCTAAACATCTTCAGTAAGATGTCACTTAATATAGTACATAGTTTTTGTCACATTTATGCACAGAAAAGCAATTTCAATTGGAACAAATTCAAAAAGGACCTATTACAGTGATTAGGAAAAAGGGAGTATCAGCAAAGTGTAGTTAAGAGTGGATAGCTTTATTTTGCTAAAAAAATTAATTCTGACAAAGAATATCTGACCTCATAATATCAAGGAGGGATAAAAACCACTTAAGACAGATTACAGATCAAACATCTTCACTTTAGTCACACATACTATCCCAACTAGTCCTGCAAGAGTACACCTTCAGAGTAGCTAGTACAAGAAATATGTTTGGGTTCTTTTAAGCTGAAGACAGAAACCATCTTTGTATTTGAATCCCCATGTATCTGATGTGGCCTCTCAAAGAGAGCACCTAAAATGCAACTAGATTATTGTTTGTTTTCATTATCACTGCACCCATGAATCCCCTACCTCCAGACCGTAACGGCTACCTACAGAAATCTGGAGAGGATACACTTGTCCCACAGTCAGCACAGAGTCCATTCTGCATAAAAGAATCAAAGAGGAAGAAAACCACTTCCTCTGAACTAGTGGAAACTGCATGCAGCTCATTAAAGAATTTGGGTACTGATGCTTTTAATGACAGTAACATATTCCTCTTGCAGCTAAAATTTAATTTATCTAGACCATTCTATCTATAACATTCTTTGTCAAGATTATATTTAGAGATGATCTGCACTTTGTTTTGGTGTTGAGGATTTTTGATGTTTGTTTGTGGTTTTTATTTTGCTCTTACTTTTATAGTGCTGCAATCCAAAGAATCACCTTGTAACTAAATTAATAAACCTATTGAACACCATTGTCACAACAGGATCACTGATGTATGATATTGCCCTTCTATGTCTTACATACACAGACATATTTTAAGTCTTGATAAAATATTTCTTACTGTTGTATCACAGGGAGACCATGTATTATATACATACATTTATATGTATGCATGCAAAAGATATTCTGTGGATCCCTCTCAACTAGATGCCCAATATAAAATTATATGCAATAACTAGGCAGCTACTTGGTCAGCCAGTCTGAAAGTCCTTCCCAAAACTTGCTTATTCATTCAATAGTCGGCTTACAAAAAGAGAGTGGTTATGGAGCATGGTCCTTTTTGTGCACTCACTTCTACAAGATATCCATGGTCTAGCAGGGAAATTACCTGGCAGGTAACTTCAAAGACAACTAGCAGGTTGAAATAATTCCTGCCTTCAGTAGGAAAACTTGCTCCAGATTTCTCACAGCAAAAAAAACGTACAGTGTTTGTCCAAGGCCCATTTGATTTGTTTGTGGCTAAGCTTCTTTCTCTCACTGCTGAGGCATTATGTGGAAAATAAATTGAAAATCCTGAGAGTTTGCAGTTGGGTAATTGGCAGCAAAGGGGCATCACAAACTGCCGTAAAGCACCATTTAAGGCATGACTCACTTTTCTGATTTGTATTATAATTGTTAAAAATGTTCATCTTGACTGTAAATAGAGTTCAAAAAAACAGTTTATTAACAAATATATGTTTCCAGATACAAATATAGTGTTAGAGTAGTTGATTTTAATTGCAAACTCATATTCAGTTGCTAAAAATCAATATTTGAGATTATGGTTTTAAAACCACAAAGGAGTTGTTAATTTTTACTTCTCTGTTACAACAGTGACAATTGCTGCACTCATGAATACTTTTATGCATGTCAAAAGGAGCTCCTTCAACTCCTGACTGTTCACCAAGCAGCTTGAGAACACATACTCCAACAGCTGCTTTCTTGAAAGGACAAGTAAAAATAAAAAGAATTAAGCAGAAATTGTGCTTTAAAAAAAGACCATGAGGGTTTGTGTATCCTTTGCAAGGCTTTATGCTTCTTCAAACTACTTGGAAACCAACTTGCAAGATAATGAACAGAAGCAACATCACTCCATAGCGAGTTCTAAAAAGCACATTCTGACCACTTACTGTGTTGTAAGACTATAGATATGAAAATTTTAAGAAACAGCATATGGGGCAGTCATTGTCTTTACCAAGGAAGTATAATGCTTAATTTACATCACCACACTGCTGCCTTGCTCTCTGCCTGGGGCAGAGACTGATGGTGCTGGGCACAAACACATCTTTCTTGTCAATCCTCCTTGTCTCTTTGGTACTCTTATCTTAATTCTTCTCTTTTTCCCCCTCTTCCCATTTCTATTTTTGGTCACCCTTCACCTTTCCCTTTACCAAACTTTCACACTTAACACCTCTATCTCAATTCATTCAGCCATTCTCTTCCTTCCAACCCTGCCAAGTCCTTTTTCTTCATATTTTCCATGCAATGAGCTTTGTGTATCCTCTGAAGGTAGCAATCTACATAAAGATCACATTCCTCTGTTCAGCTGAGTGACCCAAAATTAAATGGGGACATCATAAGTCTCAAGTCCAAATCATTAGCAAACAGGGAAAGCTCTTGACCATTTTACTGTCTATGGACACAGACCAAAAAAACCCAAAAAAAACCCACCAAAAACCATTCCACGAGAAAAACATTTGCACATCTTCAAGCCAGAGATGCACAGATACTCAGATTACAAGTTGTGACTGTAATACATCTACATTAGCTATGAATGCCTAACACCAACTCTGGTATTCTCCCTCTCTGCTCAATAGATAGCAACAAGGAAATTTATGTTAACCTTATGTACACTATAGAATATAGAATAGGAGGCAAAAATTAGCATTACATTATGTTTCCTATGTTGGTATAAGATGTTTACACCAACGGGTCAATAAATCCAGGGACTCACTGGTTTGCATTAGTAAGTAGCTAGAGTAAACTACCAGAAGTGAAAACTCACTTATCAGCAACTAGTGTTAGGAACAGCCAAAAGTGATAGTAAGCTGTAATTTGCTTCCAATAGTAATATTAGTCACAATTTTTACAGTTTTACCTTGCTGCTCCTGAAAACAGTGAAAACTGGCAACTGAGGCCATACAAACGCATCTAAAATAGCAAAGAAAAAAAAAAACTGGGGGACTGGGAGATAGGGGGAGGGTGTTTTTCCATTTTTTTTTTTGTTTTGGGGAAGGGGAGTGTGTTTGTGGTTTTGTTTCCAAAATGCAATGGTATCAAATCAGGCCCAACGACCTTTTATAAGCACATGCCTTCCAATAAACACTAGGAAGTTTTTAATCTTTTTTTCTTAGAAAAGGGCATAATTCTTCAGAAAGCACACATACAACTTTTGATGCCATGAAAGTTCAAGGCAGATGTAAAAAGATGCAGGCAGTGGATTCAGGATATTGCCAATTTGGCTACCACTTCCTGGCTTTATTCTGTCTGCCTATTTTGTGACTAAGCCAGCCAAGTGGAAAATGCTGATAGCAAATAAAATATACAGAAGAATGAGTAGTTTCAGCCATTAATTGTACTTGAGAAGAAAATCCAGTACCTGGTAAAAAATTATATTTTGTATAAGTCATATTTAAAAATCATAACTGTCAGAGAAATGCTAGAAACCACAAGACATAACATGGACACATCCATAGTTTTGCAGCCAGACAGAGCAGGTATTCCAAGCCTTTGGCAAGAACATAGCATCTGCTACACCTCCTCTAGAGCATTAAGGTTTCTCTGGCACTAGTGGCAATGTGCCACTTTTGGAAGGAAAGCCATCCATCAGCTAGACTGTTTCAGACCCACTTACAGCTTATGTTAATGTGCACATGAAATGAAATCCAATTAGACTACAGCGTCCAAATTCACAGCCAAACTTCCTATGAAGTTTAACCCCTTCTTTGCAAGGGAAAAACATCTGCAACCTTGAGATGAATAATTCTTTTCAAGCCACATCTTGATTTTGAAGTCTTTACTTCCAATTCCATGAATTCTGGGAAAACATTTGTACCAAACTCCAAGTGTCGTGGGCAGGGGGCTGTGAGGTGTAGACACAACAGACCAAACACTGTACTACTTTGTCAGAAACTGGTTTTGCTTTTATCTCCCAGAGCAGCATTTCAGATTCCATATTTGCCCACAGCATTTTGCCTTACAGAAATGAAAATCAAAACCAAAACATTCTCTCCCCAGAGGGCAATTTTTAAGCTGATGCTTTATATATTACAGGACTCTTCTCATTCCAAAAGGATATTCAAACTGCTAGCTAGGTCTGATCTATAAAACTTAGGCATATTTTAGCACAAGCTTAATTTTAATATTCTTCAGGGTCCCCTTTACTACAGTAATCCTAATTACTGTCAGTTTGAGGCATAGAAGGTTGACTAGAGAAGCAGCACCTTTTGGCAAGAGCGTTGTACACAGTAAATATATAAAGTATATCTTTGTTCATCTTGTACTTTCTTTGGTTTATAACATCTCCTAAGACTAAATGAAATCTATCATCCTTCAGCAAAAAATGGCATCCTCCCTCTAACCTCTAACGTTTGGGGTCCTTTTATTTTATAAAATGTTGTTGTGGTTTACCCCAGCAGGACACTAAACACAACCCAATCACTTATCTACTCCCTTACACAATGGGACGGGGAGAAAAATCAAAAGAGTAAAAGTGAGAAAACTTGTGGGTAGACGTAAAGCCAGTCCAATAAAATGTAAAGCAACAGCCACATGTGTGAGCAAAGCAGAACAAGGAATTGATTCACCACTTCCCATGGGCAGGCAGGTGTTCAGCCATCCCTGTGAAAGCAGGTCTCCCTCACACACAATGAGGACTTGGGAAAACCAACTCCATCACTTGAATGTCTCTCCTTCATCCTCTCCCCTTGGTTTCATATGTTGAGCATGACACTATACAGTAGTGAATATTCCTGTGATCAAGTGGGGTCAGCTGTTGTAGCCTCACAATTTCTTATGCACCTCCAGCCTCCTTTCTGGTGGGCTGGGATGAGAAACTGGAAAGAACTCAGAGGAATTTCTCAGAGAAATTGCTGCTCAGCAGTAACAAAAAACCTTCTTATATTATCAAATCACAGGCCATACTAATTGCTATGAAGAAAATTAATTCTAACCCAGACAAAACCAGCCCAAATATTAATAAGATGAAAACTAGAGTCCAGAAGAATTAAATTCCTTTTCAGAACTGCATGTTTATTTAAACCAGCACATAATCAACTTATGGACACACCACGAGGGTTCAAGTACATCAGACACTAGATGGTGGCAACTGGGAAAGACATGACCCCCTCTTCCATGAGTGTTTGGCATCATGCCCCCATTTCCTCTACCATTTATATGGTTTTCATAAGCACATCCAAAACATGTCTTGCAACAAGATCATTTACATTTTAGTGTTCTCTGCAACATTCTACCTTAACTGGCCCCTAGCATTCCTGTACTTGTCCCTAGATAGCATTCACCTCACACAGCAAGTACAGGAAGTATTGGTGCCACCCAACAAGGAGATAGGGGCCACCTGAGTCTTTTACTTGAAAAATGAGTTGTGGATTTTTTCAGCTGTTGCACCAATTTTCTTGTAATATAGGCATGTCCAGAGCCTAGCAAAGAGAGGCTCCAGCTACATATCGACTAGCATGCAAACAATAATATAAATTTTCCTGGGATAAGCTCAATCGGTACACGTATGGATAAATAAGCCTTAAAACAAAGATGACACAAATAGAAATACACTTCTAATCCACAGTAACTGTAGCTATTTGAAGACAAATTCTAACTATATAAATGTGTTAAGAAGGTGACAGAGTAGTCTGCTTTGTCTCTTTCGGCATTCTTTATCTAAGGTAGGGTTCACATAAACATATTATGTAGAAAGCAGTAATGAGAAGGACAGGATTTTTAGAATATCCTGCATTGGCAATAGGTGTGAGTGAAATGTCTTACAAATGATACTCCATCAAACTATGGGACTGCTTTCAATTCATATTTACATAAGGAAAAATTAGTGAGAACTTACAGAGAAGACTATTTACCATAGCCCCGGTACATCAGTTGGCAACCTGTATACATAGCTACCCCAAAGTCACTCTGAAATTCAAATGTACAAGCTCAGGCATGTATAAATCATGTTAGCTTTCTGATGAAAGCATAAAACACCTGTAGCAACAGTGGGATGATTAGACAAGGACGTCTGCATATTAAAATTACACTACAGATCTAAAATCCCTTGAAACTGGAGCAAAATACCCTGTAACTTTATAGGCTGGGCATTTACCAAGAAATAATTTCCCAATTCTGCTAAAAAAACCCAAACAAACCCAAATGTATTACTCATCTCTATAGTTTTAAAAGATTAGAAAGAGATTACTAATTCCGTCTATAGACTGACTTTTTCCTTTCCTATGAAAGAACTGATCCATTTTTTTCTAGTTCTCTGGCTTGGAGCAGGAGAGTCAAAGTATTTATCCAAGTAATAGGAAAGGATTACACATGTAGATGGATTTACGAAACATCAATCCCAGCAGGCTTCTGAAATTAAAAGAGCCTAATGTATGAGGAGTGATATATTTTACAATAAGGGAAATGTCAAGCTGTGGAAAAACTATTCCAGAAGGTAGCTGTGAGTTAAGTACAGAGTTCACTTCTGTTGTCACTTGATCCTCTCCTTAGAATTAAGAACTGAACTTACCATTTTGAAACATGTAGAGTAGCAGCTATAAAAATCCACCAAGAGAACATTCGTATTTGGGAATTTTTTCTTCTTTTGCACAAGTTTAAGGGATTGTCAGAGGTCAAAGAATTGAACATCCCTGCTGAGTCACTTCCATGAAAGGCATGCTGTGGAACAGTATAGGTGTACTTACTCTTCACTGCTATTCAGACAGGACCAAAAGAAAAAAAAAAAAAAAGACAGACTTCCTCATTATGGAGTCCTCAGGCCTCAGTAGACACTGATATTTTAAACAGAGACATGAGGATTTTCTGCTCAAGAAAAAAAAAACATATACAAAGATATTTCCAGTAACCAGTCACACAGTTAATTATGGCTTTTAGGAAGAAGTAGGTGTGGTCAATGGGTCTCTGTCCGGTTAAACCTGTAAAACAAGAATTTGTCTTTTTTGCAGAACAACACAAGCCACTTGCATGTCCTGAAATAGCTTTTAATGCAAAACAGAACCACTTCTTGGCGCAGAATGACACACACACACCTTCTGCCCGTCCCCAGCTATCTATGTTGCTTCTTTCTCCCCATAGGTGGCAGGTGCCTTTCCCAGGCAGCAGCCAATACACCGTGTTTGTCTGGCAGGGGGCAGGCTAATGAAGCAGAGTAGGAGCGTAGCTCCCATTCAAATGCAAGACTGGACTGAACACTTTTCCAAACTCTCGGAGACGCAGTGGTTTTATTTAAGAGACTAACAGAACTTACTCTTAACAGCTCTTAAATTCTAACTGCTGATGAATGCAAAATTTTCTTCCATTTGGAACACATTAAAGGAAAGACGTACCAGTGTATAACATCATCACAACCCTAACATAAGACAATATTTTAATAAATGCCTTCTTAAAAAAACTAACCTCCTACATCCCAGCAGTGCCTTTATAACAGGAGTTGGTGCTAGAATTAAAAGAACTATTGAATTACATTCAGATACATTACCTTACTGCAGAATCTCCTGCATTTGAAAGAAAGCTGTCCCCTGCTCCTTCCTGAACAAATAGCTTTACATAGCACCATTTAAACTACATTCATTGTGACATACCTGTCCCTTTGGATGTTTAGCACAAGTGCATGAATAAGTTGATCTCTCTGTTCAGGAAACATGTTAAACATATAAGTACTTAATTTGTGAGTTATATAATCATCACTGCTCCGCTCCATGGTAGGTACAGTGAGCTCTTGCTTGCACATGAATTTTCTGCTGATTTTAACTTTGAGCATTTATCAGTCATAAAACTTCGGCCTGTATAGCTCACTTTTTAAAAGAGTTCAGAATTAACTATAATCACAGCTGTACATCAGATTGAATGCAAACAGTCTGTGTGAAAACTCACACAGTTTTTTGTTCTAAGAATATCTGTAGAAAAACACCCTGTAAGCACAAACTAAAGGCCTAATCAGGAGTAAATCAGATAAATAAATACTTCCCATTCTACTGTTACTTAAAAAAATAACTCAGTGTTGCTTCACAACATGGTTTTGTAAAGACCATAGAAGCTGAACAGATATTTGCATTTCCCTGAGTGCAAGCAAAGGAGGCTCACAAACAGTAAGGTCAAAAGGCAGGCAGAGCCATCCCAAATCTCTATACCCTCAAACTTGAGGATTCCATGCTGTCTCATGGCAAACATCCAGCTGAACTGCCAAGAACTGATAAAAGCAAATTCATAGCCTCTCCAGCATTACGGCTTACACAGAGAAGTTCCTAAGAAACCTGTCCCTAGTGGAAAGTGGACAACTGCCTCCCTTTTGATTGAGGCTACCCAAATTTCTCTACATAACTAAGGCCACTGCTGGTGGCAAACATGCTTGGTTGCACATCTGATCATTTAAGAATATCCAAAGAAATATTTACTGCTGCATCCTAACTCCTTCACACCTTAGAATCTGCAGAGAACACAAAGGCTTGATCACTGGATGGGGAAAATGGATTATGTCACTAGTCAAACCGGAGTCTGGTACAGAAACAAGATGCACAAAAGTCTACCCAAAACAAAGTTAATGGCAAAAATTTTATAGTATCTATCTGTACCAAAATGGCGTAGAGGGACATACATAGGACTGGCATGCAGCACAAATAGGATGGGTGAGTTCTGATAGTGGAAATGCAGCATTAGCAGCAATATCTAATGTGCTGGTAGGCTCCAAGAATGACTGTTCTCAGACAGCAGTGATCATAATTGCCTTTAATAGCAAATTATACTTCAGTGTTTTTTTAAAAAATAGCATAATAATAACCTTGAAAGCCTAGAGGCACCCATTGAGAAAATTAATCTGTAGTAAACTGCATTTCCAATATAAGATAAGAACCAGTGTCCGTGCCTTCAGGAGGAAATCAGCCTATTCTGATGTTGTGTTTCATCTAAGTGACTGCTGGAGCATGGCATTTCTCTACTCTTAGAGGAGAGGTCCAGGGCTAGAGTTCACTCTGAGGTTACAGATTTTTTTCAGCCTGGCTAGAGATAGGCAATTACATAGGCTGCAAGCCCATGCCTGCTATGACAATGAGTTACATTTCATTTTTCTACTACTGCCCTATACATCCATTGTATGGGTAGAATTTAGACTCCATACTAAAGAGATATAAGTGCACAGGACTACATATTTTTTAAAAATTAGGGTTTTTTTAACCCAAAACTCTGACAGAGGAAAATTACAAACCACTGAAATAATTCATGTGCTTTCTGCTCTAAGTGATTCCACACTAGTAACACAATCTGTATTCAGGTTGTTATACATTTAAAGCCAGAGCTCTAATTGAATAACTGGTGCCTGGTGAGTCTGTAGGTTTAAAAAAAAAAAAAATCCAGACCCAAGATCCACACTAGACCTCAAGTGCTTCTAGTAATTCTACCTTTGAGCAAGCTTTTAAAATTAAAATTAAATGAATTTACAACACGTCATTATTCCTAGACCTTATGGAGAATATACTTTACTGCCAACAGAGACAGCTTCAATCATACTCAGCATTAAGCTGAATTAGTATCCCAAAGTGCCTACTCCCCCCCTCCTTTAGATGATCTCTGTTTAGGCACAAGGTCAAAAATGGAGATGGACTACATGCTGTTTCTGAGTCCCTCATCTGCCTATTTAAGGGGGAATCTTGAGTTTTAAAGGCTTATGTCAACCAAATAATATTAACTTATTAGGGGATATAGTGAATTATATGTTTGAAATATAATCAAGCTATTCTGACAATGCCCTATTGACTTACAGGCAAACCTGTCCTACTCGGTGCCTCTATACTACAAGTCCATCCTTGCCTCTGGGCTGACTTAAGATGCTATCTTTTGTATTCATCATCCTTGTGATCAGAATTTGCCATTCTTTTCCAGTAACAAAACTCCCTCTGCACCCTACTCCAAGGTGGCTCCCCTCAACCATTCCTCTTTTTTTCCTCTCTGCATCCTTGGGGAATATTGTCATCCTCCAATCTTTAGAAGCCTGATTCATTTACCTGCATGAGATCCAGGAGACTAAGAACTTGAAAAAGAGAACAAAGGTAATACTAGTGGAAGAGGTGAAGGTAGACTTGGTATTTTTCCCAACACTGGGAGCAGCTGCCTTTCTATGTAGATCACATATCTGCTTCTAGGATCTGTTATCAGTTAAGTCAGCTCCATAAAAATACGATTTCAAGGGATTCCCCCAATGGTTCCTCAAGCTGGATGAAACACTGTTTGCAGTATCCACATCTTATTTTATTAACACTGTCAATGAAGATGCCAGTTAAGTTTGTGCATTAAAATAATGACTAAGTCTTGAAAATCATTATTGTGCAGCTACATATTTACTTTTTAAGCAAACCAGAAAAGACCCTTCAAAATGATGCATAGGAACACACACAATAATTAGCCTAAATTTCACTACCTGTCCACCTATCCTTACCAATTACACACTTGAACTTTTTTTTTCCCTTGAGCATCCTTTATTTGGGGCTCTGGATTTATAGACAGAAGTTTTGATAGCCACATTTACTTAACATTTAGGAACAGGAATAAAAGCACTAAACAAATTTACAAACACATATGAACCATTCTCACTATCACTTAAATATGCTGCATTTCAGTATATACGGCAAGATGAGGTTGTTTTTAAGTCATCATGCTCTGCTATTTCAAACAGTTCAGCATTTTGAAAACTGTTCAGTGATCTAGAATGAGACTGCTCAGCCATTACTTTCTGATGCGGATCCTGCTTTGACATCTGAAATAATTTATCAGCACACTAAAACTAGCCCCAAGAACAGTTTTCCAACAGAATAATAAACCCTGCACAAAGATACCAAAAATATTCTCATTATTTTGACTGTTTTCCAGAGCACAGGGGTCATCCCATCAGAAATATGGTTGTCAAGTTCGACCTCAGTCATCTCAAACAACCCCAACATAGCTTTATTATTATAAGAGATATTTAGAAATAGCCTATGTTTATATACTATGCTAGGATAGCCTTATTTAACATTTCATATACAAAGCCCTAATAATTTGGGATAAACTTCCATCATCCTTATGAGAACCTGGTAAACAGAAGTACATTTCTCCAGTTAACAGTATTACATCTAGGCACTTAGGGCAAAGGGCTAATAAAACATTGGGAGTTCTTCCTGTTTGCACAACCTTTGAAAACCTTCAAATTAACTGTTTGAATAGGCATCAAAGTGCATGAAGATATTTTAATCTTCTCTAGGTGTTTATCTCTGTCAAGTATTAAGAGTTTCCTCTATATTAATTAGATAATCTTTAATTATACTAACAACAGTGAACTCCCCTGTGGGCAGAGCTTGCAAAAAGCATCCCTTACTGTGGCTCACATGGAATGACAAACTCTCCATCCCTGACATTTGCAGAAAAAGTTCCTGAGGCTGTACTTGCCTTATTGGTACAACTTCAGAGTCCATTCTGCTTTCCAAATCTGGAGAGCCTTATTATAAGTTAAGAGATAAAAGGAAAAAGACCTCTTTTTGTCACATTATTAGTTTGTCAAGACTGTCATCAAGAGGTTTGATTGAATCATCTCCACAAAACATGTGCCATGTTCACCCTCTTGTCAGTATCTCCCAAGAGCTGTGGAACTAGGATGTCAAAGAGTACAGATGTGGTTAAGATCAGGCAGACTTAAACCCTGGCTTCACGTCTCCCAGGTATCCTCTGCTAGCTTGTCTCCAGGGATTCATTTTGAAGCACCGACAGTACTATTATTGAATTTGAGTGAATGGAATATTCATATTCAAATAGAACCTGCTAAGTTTTTATGTCAAGACTGACATGCTAGTAAGTTTCCCAATGGTTCAGTAGCAATTGGATTGAGTGTACACAGGAAATTGAACAAAACATTAGCTACATCCTTCGCACTATTAAGACATTAGAATTGAGAAACAGCCGTAACACTGTAATCTTATTTTAAGAACTGAATTTCTACATTAACAACTTCCAATATCCAATTATGAAAATTGAGCCTTCAGTAAGTAATGAACACCCGTGGATATTTAACAGTGATTTGCAGCTTTGAAATAGCACAATATCATACTTCTGCTGCTTAAAACAGCAAAGAATTTTCTTTCATACACCCTACCTGTGGGCTTCCCACTCCATAACACTAACTCACATGAGAATTCCTTATGATGTTGAAATGCAGAGTCCTGACATTCTCATAAAAACACTGAAGAAATGAGCAGCTGGGATGTTAAAATACAGAGCAGAAAAACTTGACTAGAAATTTTTTTCAGATAAGCATCCATTCCAAAGACTCATGTTAACAGAAAGGCTGCAGCTGATGCAAGCAGGTTTACTAAGATACTAGCACCTCATGAGCAAAGGCTGGCCAATCTCTGTTCAAATATCTCGACTGTGTGGGGATTGGCCTCTTGTTCACTGGGTGAAAGAACCTGTTCTCTAACAAGTCTTCCAGATGGAAGTTTATAGACAGAAGCAGAGAAGCTCCTACCCAGTACAAAACAGGGAAATGGACATACAAGTCTGAGGGTACCCACATAACAAACTCTGCAGCTAAGTGAGCAGCAGACCTTTGGGCAGTTGCAGCCACAGACCAGCTGACCACACCACAGAAAGCAATACTGTGCACATCCTGACCATACACACATTGCATTTACTTCAAACATTTGAACAACTTGAAAGGCTATTATCACGTTCACAGTGGCCTTTGTTGTGTATACTCAAGTGAGTTAGGATCAAATTAAAGGGCAAGAAACAACAGGGTAAATAAATTCCTGTCTAACACATTCTCGTTTTTCTCTAAGTCAGATTTCACAGCTCAATCCAGCTTCAGTTTTGAAGAGGCTCTCCAGTATGCAGTAGAATGTCATGCTGAGCAAAAGCTTCTGAAAACCATCTCCAGAATAATCTGTATCAGGTGTAAAATACTATATATCAGGTGTAAAGTGCAGATCATGTTAACCAGCAACATATGGAATAAAAAAAAAAAATTCCAAAAAAGTTTCTATTTTGCCCAGGACAGTCTTGTAGGGAAACTTAGCAAAAAGCTGAGGAAGAGAAGCAAAAGCTAAAACTCACCATATCAAGAGTGAGGCATATGAATAAAGCAGTCTACTTTTACTTCACTTCAATCAGCACAAGCCAGGAATTATTTCACAACAATAAGCACAAATACAACCCAATGAATTTAGGTCTAAGGGAAGAAACTGATGTAAATAATGCCAAAGTCAGCTTGTGCATTACCAAGTGGGTACTAGAAAGCAAGACCAAATTTCAGTAGTCTGTTTACACAGGCACATCCCTGCCTGCCATTCTGTAAATAGATATTTTCCCACTCTACCTGCCACATCTAGAAAAACATTGCTAAAAAAAAAAAGCCTCTGCCATACTGATATGCCATCTATCTTCTAAATGCTGTCTGGAAACCCATTGTCCCCTCTTTCCTTAGAAGTTTTAATTCCTCTCTCCTTGCTACCATTTAACTTTATATCTGCATTATCTAACCACACAAAGACTCTGAGATATCATTTTCAACAAAGATGCTATAAAATAAAGTGTTAATACACTATATCATACTATATCACTGTCAGGGCTCTTATCTGAAGTTCATTCTCCTCTGCAGTGAATTATTTGTTCCCCAAGATAAACAATAAAACAACTCTGAAGTATTTTTTATTTCCAGTTCAGTCTGGTGTGCATGTGTCCAAAAAAGCCCAGCTTATTGCTTCACTGTTTTATCTACAGCATGCAAGATGAATTTTTGTGGTCTTGTGGTGAAGGACTGACACTCAACAATTTAATGCTTTATGTCCTCTATTTAGGGTTATTTACTTCTGCTTCAAGGCAAGCCTACAATCTACTGTAAGGTGCCATAGCCTCAGAAAAAAAGTTCTTCCACCATGAAGACATTTCTCTGTGAAAATAAAAACACTAAAAATAATCTCTATTCAACTCAGGAAAGCCTCAGCAAGATATTTATTGGAAAGATTTGGTGGCAGTTTCTTCAAATGTGTTCACACAGTTCACAGTGGACTCTCTCCCTTTATTTGGATATAGTCTCCTTTATGGACATTGGCTTTTCGTAGTCTGTTTTTCCATACAACTGCTGTGCTAGGAGCACCGTGAAGACACTGGAGAACTACCCATGATTTAGTAAAGCTACAGCTGTTGAAAGAGTATCTGCAGTGTGATAGACAAATCTATTCTAATCTCTGCAAGAAGCCAGTACTACTGGTCTTTCTTTCTTGTGCTGCAACTTGGCTTGCCCTTCCAAACATCCCAACTAACACCCAGATTTGAAATAGTACTACTGAGAGACTGCTTTTTCCTAGTTTTTGCTTTCCCAATGCAAACCGACCACATCAGTTTAGTTGTAATTCTTGAAGCGTACAACTTGTTACTAACTCTCAAGTAAAAGGATTCATTTTTAGCAGGTACAAACAAAACTACATGACCGACTTGATTTGCCTCCCATTTCACCCTTGGTCTCTTCTTTCTGCATGCACTTCATTTCCATTGCAAAAGAACTGGTTTTGTTTGGCAAGCTTCTCGTGTCAGCCAGCATTAGGAACACAAAGATCCTTTTGTGTATTGTACTTGCTATTTTTCCTTCCTCATTCCTCTTCCTAGCAGACAAAACGTACCTCATTAAAAATTACTTTGCAACTGAAAAATGTTTCAGTTACTTGGTGAATTTTTGCTTTCTGCCTGTCAGTTAAAGTAGTGAGTTACAGAAAGGTACTTATCATGCTAGTTAAATAAATAGGAACTTATCTAACTGTACTAATCACTAACTTTTTTAAAACATAGGAATGGTAATGATCATTGCAGCAAAGGTAATGTACTCTCAAAACACACTGCAAATAACTGACAATGTAACATTAGGAATGCCAAGCTCAAAAGTATCTGACACTGGTCAAGCCTAGTATTGAATTTCTGAAATATCAGATATTTACTCTTACTACAGATAGAAATTCCCTTTGCATGTAATTTAAGAACAGAGGGTGTTAAATCTATATTGACAACGCAAAACAATCAATTGCACCTGGTTTCTCATCAGCTATCAGCATGATATATATACTGATTATCAGATTAATTCAGATCTAAGGCTAAATCTCTGCCTAGGCTTGGGACCACCTACTTTTAAAACTTCACTAGACCTGGCTGTATTTTCATCCCATTTGAAGACATTTATTAGCTTATTTTTAAACACTGTCTCATCAGCATAGACAGAAGCATTAAGAACCAACACAAATAATTTACTAGGTAAAAACTGAGAAAGAACAAACACTAGGAAGAATGTCTGAATGCCTCATCCTACTTTTGAATAAGACATTCTGGTGAAACAGAACAGATCTTCACAAACTAGATAGTTTTTACAAATTAATTAGGGCTCTGTCCAACACAGAGAAATTTAAAATTTCCTCTATTGAATGTGGTTTTCTCCTTCATATCCCTAAAACTTTTATATTCTCTATTACTAGAATGTAAACTCACATTTTACTATGAAAGCTTCACTTGGTTTTATCTTGCACTTTGTAACTGTGAATGTGACTATAGAAGTCCTGGAGTTTGCAGTGCCTTGTCCAAGGGGCATGCTGAAATCAAGATATAAATAATTCAGCAAAGAACCAGAGAGCAGCTCACAAAGGACTGTTCAGATAATGGATGATCCAGGGAACACACTATGATGCAGTATAGTTCTACAAATAGAAAAGGTGTGCTAGTTCTGCACCTGTTCAAAGGAACATAACTTTGAGTTTTCTACAAGCAACTCAAAATACAGTAGAATCTGAAGAGTTAAAAAATGTAGGCACTGTAGTCTTACAGAACCTGCACTTGAAAACAGACTTGAAAATTGAGTCCTCCAAAATTAAGTGAAGTTTTGTTCGGACTCAAATCTACAGCCCATGGAATTCTGGGGGAAAAAAACAACACCAAAAAAATTAAAAAGCCACCAAAAAAACACCCCACACACCCCAAAAAACAAACAAACAAAAAACCCAAACAAAACAAAAAAAAAAAACCAAAACAAAAAAAACCACCAGAACACAACAATGCTAAGTCTTAGAGAAAAACCTCTTTCCTAAAGCCTATGGGTAGGCTCTCTTCTCCTCCACTTGTAAAAGTGAAAATTCCAGTTTTATCAGAGAAAAAGAAAACCAAATCAATGTTAAATACATCCTATCAAATGGACCTGCAAACTTTATATTGCAGACTAAACCAGTGACTCAGTTATCAGACAGAAACATCTATACATGACTGCTTTCTCCTTTTCCGTCCGTAACACAGGCCAAACACTGTCAATGTTCATCAAGCAGCAACTAGGAAGACTTTATGAAAATGATAGAATTGGAAACACCAGAGGGCAAATGAGTCAGAGGAAAAAAATCTTGCTTAAAATAGCAGTAATAAATTGCTTATAAGCCCAACAAGGAACACTTGTAGTGTGACTGCTATAACTTCACAGTCCCATTCCAACGTTTTTATCTCAGTAGAAGGGCTGTGATTAAGTCTTGTTCATTAGCACCTGTCATCTCCAACACTTACTGTCTTTGACCATGTCCTAACTCATGATCCATGCCATTTGTTGCATATACTCCTTATAAGTAATTCTGTTTCTCCTTGACATTTTTAGGCTAGGAGATAAGACACTGCTCTTAGGTACACAGGCCCAGACAGCACTTGAACATAATGTAAGAAAAAGGTTTAACAAGGTAAAGAGGATGAAAACTTGTCACCTATTCTACTGTACTCAAACAGCAATAAAACTGTCTTAAAGCATGTCATTACAAAAGATGCACTTTAATAATTTACAGAAGTCTGAGACAGTAGAACAAAACATTAAAAAGTTTATTTTCTCCTACCAGATGACTGTTCCACACTCTGAATAGCTAATATAATTTCTTCCATCATAATTTCTTCTCAGACAAGATCTACAAGTGGATTTGCAATGCAAATTTAGCAGCTCAGAGAAATTTTTCAAGTGGTTTGCAACTGCAAGGGCAGAGGGGGGGAGTGTTGTCCCACCTCTGCTTAGTGAGTAATTTCTGATTTCAGTAGGTGTTTGAGGGACCAATTTATAAGCCAGCAATATCCTTCACTGACTGCTGCCCCCAGGCCAATAGAGTACATGCAGCACTCCACTATAGTGAGGACTTCTATACATCCGAGTTTGAGGCATTGCTCTGCTGCTGTACATTTCAGAAAAGCTTCTTCTGCTCTGAATATAAAGGCCGTGATATATTTCCTTCTCTTTTTGTTAGTTTTCTGTACTTATCCAGTTGTCTTAATTTCCAAAAGGAATTTGAAGGCAAAGACCTTATGTCAGTATTTTTCTTCTACTAACCCCTAAGAAGTGTTCAAAAAATGAGTTTTGGCAATTACATTCCGTTGAGAAAAGTATTTTTCTGAATACCACACTGCACAGTTTGCAACCACCAGGTGCCAGGAATTACTCCACTGAAAACACTAAGACCACAGATTTGTGATCAATAAACAGAAGATCAAAATCCTATGTCTGAACAATTTACCACAGCATGTTAAAAGTCAAAAATGTTGTCACTTTTATTGACACAGTTATGCAAGAAATTCTAAAATTTTGGAAAATAAAAATCATTAAATACCACATTGGAATCCAACACTTGGACTGGTTCAGCCTTGGAATCCCAAAATTTGTCTCAAATTATATATTAAGTCTTTGTGAGAAGAAAATTTAGTTCAATTTCAGAATTAAAGCCCTCTACCTTCTTGTTCTGCACAGCCTAAACATGTTTGTCAAAACACCTGGACAAGCTGGCAGTACATCAGAGTTCAAAATCCCAATAACAATTAAAATTTTACAAAACAGTTTCACCATGTCCTTATAAAACTTTTCTGCAGTGCTCAGGAGCCTGGGTCCTCATCACAGATTACTAGCACACAGCAGCAGCAGCACACACATTGTTATGCTCCTCACGTCCCAGCCTCCATCCATCCAGAGACTGCAATCAGGTATCTGATAATAATGCAAGTCACATCAGCTGGACTGCTGCCGCAGTGAACTGATCCATGCTGGTGCCTGGATGCAAATACAAGGACACCAGGGCCACAAGACATAGGATCCTGTCTTTGTATTACAAATACTGTTCTCCAGATGGAGCATTGCAGGCCTCTTGCAGGTATGCAGTCTACCTACATTCCCCCTTTTAGCCTCTAGCTGAGCAATGGCATTGTGTGACACATGAAATAAATGAATGAAAGAGTGCTGCAAAGAGGAGTGAGAACAAACACTATTGAATCACTGCTTTGCTACTGTGCTTTCAGTACTGTGGCTCTACCTCTTACTCTATGTGTTTTCTCATCATCTTTGCCACCATGTGAAAATTTGCCTAATAGCCTCGAAGCACTGAATTAAAAAAAAAAAAAAGGTTGGTCAAACACACTTAAACTGATTACTGATCAAAAAATAACTTCTTGACCTTGAGTATTGTCACAAATCACCATCTCCACATGGCCTTGGCAACTTCTGTTTGGAGCTTTTCTGTACACAAATTGGAATAGCAGGTACATATAGAGAACGTAATCTGACTCTCATTGCTCCATGTCTGTACTGCCTAATACAAGCCTTTTTAAGGTCCCAGAAACAATGTTTTCCATATTCCAATGGTAAAAGTTGCATCATCCAGTTTTCTCCTCTGTCAGAGGTTAGAGTGTGGTAAAGTGGTTTACACCTGCAAGGAAGCATCAGGGCCTGGCTAAGCCAGCAAACCTGGGGCTGATGCACTGCTTCCTTCCAAGTGAACCTTTGTAAAATTATATGCCTCCATTCAGTATTGCAGGCCTGCAAAAAAGTCCTGAAGGTCATGCTCAACCAGTAGTTTAGATACACCACCTTAACACAGTCCTGAAATTCTTTAGTTGCACAAAACCAAGGTCCTAGGTGAATAAATTCAAATGAACTAAGATACAGGGAAGCCTAAGGCCACTGATAGTGTTACTGCACTCAACATTTCTTGTGAAAGGTCTCTGACAAACTTTTTAACGACCCTGCAGTCACATCTCATTCTGTCCTGAATGACACTGAATGCTTAATGGTCTACTTTTTTTTTTAATGGGATAAAGATAATAACAAATTACTATGGTTTTGCCCCAGAGCTTCTGCAGAGCTTGAGAGTTTGGACATCTCATTTAAGTTGCTGCTAATGTGTTATCACAAAAGAAATGGAACTAAAAACTCGGATACCAATGCAATAAATAGCCACTTCATGAAGTGCAAAACCTCAGGAAGCGCCAGTACTGTTCATGGTCCCTAGCTGGGACTCATGGCACTAAATGCAACATACATTCACATAGACAACTGCAGGATGAAGCTTCACACAACCATTGCTGCAAGACAGAATCCCACCAAGCCTTTGTAAAAAACCCTCACAGAAATGATCAGAAGTTAATTAAAAGCACTACACACTGTACAATGCAGTTAATACCCATTTGCCTTGTTTTTCTGACAAAAACTAGCTTTACATCTGCAGTGGTTGCAACCTGATTCATGAACCATGTCTGTGCTAACAACATCAAGCAAATATTTTCATTAAACATGTACAAAGGACTTGAGCACATGGCCTTTACGCTCCTCCTTTCCCAGATGACTGGAAAACTCTAGTCGAACATAGGACATCCTAACAGAGGATTATTCATTAACAAGCAGCATAAAGAGTATGATAAAACTTATTTGCACAACCAAAGTCTGCTTGGTGCTCCTGTTTACAGCACAACAGTCAGCGGAAGCCCAGGGACAGCTCCAGCCCCTGTCCGCAGGGCACAGCTGAGGCCAGGCGGGACTCTGCCACAGCACAAGGTGGCACCAGGCAGCCCCAGCCCACCCAGCTCACAGGGTCACCATGGTTTGGCCCCCATTTCATCTCTTCAGAGCAGCTCAGCCAACTTTTATCAGCACATCCCATGTACATGGGAGAGCCTGGCGCAGCCCTGAGACCACCAGCGCGCTGTGGGCGCCCACAGGCCCAGTCTGCCCCAAACAGCCCGGCACGTGCTCCAGGCCCTCAGCTGCCCAGGCACTGTGTGGAGGAGGGACCCTCACCTTCCCTGCACTGCTCCTGCCAGGGATGGACCCTCACCTGTCCTCCATTGCTCATCTCTGCATCCTTCTATCCTGGTGTGGCCCAGCATGCCCTGCCCAGGCCAGGCGTGGGCTCTGCCGGACACCGGAGCGCAGTGACCGCTGCCCTGAGGCCGGAGCAGGACACGGGAGCTGCCCAGTCCAGCCATGGGCCGCAGGTGATCAGCGTGGAGCGACAGACTGTGCCCAACAGACACATGTGAGGAGCCAGCTGGGGGTTCTGTGCTGCTGGGGGTTCTTTGTTCACTTTGGGGCTTATTTTACATCATTTGCTTGTTTGGTTGGGACCTTTTGGTTTCTTAAAAAACATAGCCCTCTCCTGACTTAACATATCAAAAACTAAAATTGCACTCCTCTGGGTTTCTATCTTCCCCTTCTCACAGCACTTGGATCAGTTTCAGTATTCCTACTCTAGATGAAGGCTTCCACAATTTTTTGCTTGTTTGTTTGGGGGGGTTGTTGCAGGCTTTTTGTTTGGTCCTTGTGGCTTTTTGTTTTGCCTTTTTTTATACCTTCAATGCAGAAAATACTCAGCAAGTTACAAACCAGCACTGATTAACAATATGGGTAAATTGAATTTATCATTTGCCTAAGAAAACACTACATGAGAACTATGACACCTACTTCCACTTTATTTAGAATGAAGGAAGCAGATGCTGTGTTGTCACCTTTCAGTAATAAAGGTTATACTAAAGCAGACAATCCATGTCTAAAACTGAATTTAGAAGTTCAGAGACAACTGAACGTTTTTAATTGAGTAATTTATAATTTTCAAACAGAAATTTACTAACAAAATCAAATTCAAATTAAATGCGAGATAAAGCCTATATGTAACTAAGTCCAGAGTTGAAAAATGATCTCCAGACTTATTTTTAAATTCAAATGCCCATAATTAATGCTATTTCAATCAGGCAGGAGGCACCATTAAAAAGCTGGCACCACACAAGTTATCAGATCATTGTTTGATATTTTATTTTCTTTTTAAGAAATAGCTTTTTCATTTCCAATGAGAAACTCCATTGTTGATCTTCAAAACAGGGACTTTCCTGAAGCAGCAACAGAAAAGCTCATGAAAGTAGAACTAACAAGGAAAGAATCACATGTAAGCAAAACCAGTTTACTCATTGTGTGCTTCAATAAAAACCTCTAACATTAGCAAGATGAAAAATGTCACAAAAAGACCTCTGCACAAAACTGAGGACCTAAGGAAAGACCCTCTAGCAATAAACAGATCTAGGGTTGCATGTGAAAGCACTGCAAGCAGCTTCCAGTACTCCAGCAAGACAGCACACAGTTTCCCAGCATGAGAAGATTTTTTCCAGGCCCAATTTTTCTCCTAAAAGAATACTTGGGCTGCCAGGTTCCCAGCTGTCTGCATTGCTGCAGATTTCAGATTATTTTTATGTTACAAGAGGGATAGGAAAACACAGAGGAAATGTAACTTATTCACCAGAACACAGAGAAGAGGCTGAGTGGCTGACAGGCTCCTGGCTTATTTTGTAAACATCCCTTGAGAATATTCTGCTCACAGATGCGTTTCAAAAGAACAGCAGTAGGTGGTAAACAAACACCATACACCTTTCACCAAGGAGCTTCAGTCATATCTTCCTGATCTTAAGCTATCAGATATGCAACAATCCACTATACAACATAATTTCTTGAAATGCATTTTCAAAATATACAGTATGCATGCGCACACAAGATATTTATACTTGGGCATTAGCTTTTGATGATATAGGACTGACTTGGCAGAAATACAGAAATTCTGGTTTTCTTCAGCAGCAAAATGCTACATGAAAAGCTACAAAAATTATTTTATTCTCTAGATCAAATTCTAATGAATTTTAATTTTTCAGTGACAGAGAAAAATGCTCTGTTCTTTTCTCCACCAACTGATCAGACATATTAAAAGCAAAGAATGCCATTACAGAGTAATATAATTTTCTGCTTGAGATAGCACTTAAAATGTTAACCAATTGCCTGTGTGTTTAAGCCAGAAACTTGTTTGATCAAATTATACTTTCTAGTCCCTACCTGAGGGAATTAAGGCAAACAGACTCCACAGTTCTCTTGACACTTCGATTCAACAGTTAACCAACTTCAGCTAGCAAAAATTTCCCATTTAATTTGAATTTTTCTGGGTTCAGCTTTCAGACATCTATGCTTATTTAGACAAAATAGGTACTTTTCTATAATAATTTCCTTCAAGTGAAGGTACCACAACATAGCCACCAAGGTACTGCTTCATCCTTCTGACCACCCAAACATATCCTTAAATCAATCACTGAAGAACAGACTTCAACTAAATCATGGTTCCTTTTTCCTCCTTCCTCCCCTCAGTATATCGTAAATTTGGATTGAGTGCAAAGTATTCCAGTACTGGCAAACTGTGCTTAAAGACACAGGGATGTTCTCCCCTATTTGAGGGGAGATTGGACATCTTGCACTGCAGCACACTTGGAGCTCATACTAAGTCACTAATCTATTGCCAAAACCACTGAACCACTGCTGTACAGGCACATCTCCCAGTTCAGTGTCCTCAGAACCACTGCTGTACAGGACACAGCTCCCAATTCAGTGTCCACAAAATCACTGCTGTACATGAGAGAGCTCCTTATTCACTAATCATGGGTTAGCTCACCCTCAATATCTGACTTTGCCAGGAACATAATAAAACAGTTACTTGAACGGACGTCACATGATGTCAACTACTCCAGAATGCTTTCCTTTCTTCTTGACTGTTCTTTATGCTGCTGTCCCTTATGCAGATAGATAATTAAGTATGTGTCTGAGTATTAGCCTAAACTACAGAACGTCCTTGAGTGGGGAAACACACAAACTTGCATTTAAGAAGCTGTATTTCAGTTGAGTACCAGAAACAAGGTTGTTCTCCAAAGGTCTGATGCTCTGTGCTTCTGTGGCTCGATTCCTTCCAGTACCTGAGCTCACTCATCCAAAACTAGCAGGTTAGTTCTGCTCTCCCCAGCAGCAATTGAACACAGTAAGATTTAAAGTTCTTTCTCACATAAGAGACACTACTCTGATCCTGGCTGTAGAGTTGCGCTGAGGATTGCAGCTGAATAGTATAACCCTCCTCTTCAGTCCTCCCCCATTTCCCATCTACCTCTGAGGAAACCCTGTTCTCTTTTCCACTTCTGTATCTCATAAGTTCTTAGAGCCATTTCACGTGCTGCCTTGACTCTCTTATGCTTATTGCCATAAACTTCCCTCCAAGTTCTGTAATATAAGGAAAAACATGAGACTGTCTACTGTAAAATGCTCCCTATTATCAAAAAAATTCACCTGAAAAACAAACCACCCATACAATCAAAGAGCAACTCTGCAAGCCAAAGATCCTGTTAAACAGATGGCTGAATGCCACCCTGGATAACTCAAATTAATCTCCTCACTTGTTTACTAAAAAAGAGAGATACAACCTCAAAGTTGGGTATACAGAGCCAGCTAAAAACACAGGAACAAAAAACAATTGAGGGAAATTTGAGCATTTGTGTTAATCCATCAAAGTAATTGTGGAAACCTATATACTTATAGATAAAACACTGCCATTAGCAGTGCAAAAGGCAGATAACAGCCTGTCACTATTGGCAAAGAAAGAACACCGCTCCCCTCTTCTCAAGTGCTGAAGTATCAAGATATTTCCATAACTTGATTAACTTTTGGTAAAGCCTAAGAATCGGTCAAGACAATATTATCTCAGTACTATGGTGACAAGCACCTTGAGCTACTTCTCTGAACCTCCTTCCATCAATTTTAACTATCATTTGAGCTTACTGTGCAAACTAGCAATGCACCGTGCCAACACCATCTAAAGAAACAGCCTGTACTTTTATAATACAGTTAAATGAACGTGCTCCTTGCAAAGGCCCTCTGTGAAGTGCAAGACAGTACAAACAAGATCCTATGTTCTGCTATGTTTAAGTCCACGGCCAATAAAGCACAGGAATTAAAGCCATGACTTTGAACACAAACACTGCTCTCCTCCGTGATACGAAATGATGGCAGTGAGTTGCATCGAAGAGAAAAACAACAGTGTACTTCTAATTGGTGTTCAGCACTTGGAAGAAGCACCTGATAGACCTTCGGAGTTCCTGTATGACATTTTCAACTGTGGGATCTACTGTACTTTTCCCAAGCTGGAACCCAGTAAGTTTAAACTGCCAACTGCTTCAAAAGAACTGTGAGATTATTCTGCATTCAGACTCCTGGGTTCTCATACTAATTGGCCCAAATTTACTGCAAAATGTGAACACTACAGAAAAAGGTAGGTGGAAATCTGAGCTCATATTCAATACCAACAAAAACTCCTGGGGAAACAATTTTTCACACTCAAAAGAACTTCTCCTTACAAGAATTCATAATCTGAGTAACATGCATTAGGAAGTACTGGTCTGTGAGATGTTGATTTGAATAGGCATTTTCACTTTTTTCATTCTCAACTATAAACTAGACTAGCTCCCATGATCTCTCATAGAGTCTACAATAGATGAGAACAGGGTAGCTTTAATCTCCTATAAATCTCTTTCCTGCTTCCATGCACACCTTATTGCATTCCTATGGCCAAACTGTGACAAGGACAGCAGCAGAATTATTGTGCCAAATAATAAATCCCCTTACAAGAGAAATCAAGTGAAATGTACAGTACAAGGGACTGAATTATTCAGCAATGCACTTGGCACTAGAGATGTGGAACTGCCACTTTTCATTAACATCATCAACCTTACATGTCTACATAGTCTCTATATTCAGGTCATGCCGCACAGAGGTACCAGTCACTTGAACCAGATGGGTCACATAGGTCCATCTTTATTTCCTCCACATTGCTAACTCCCATCCTTTTGAGCCATGGCAGCAATCTGAACCACCCAACAAACTCGGGCCCAGAAGCGGATAGCTGCATTAAATCCTAGCCTAGGTAACTCTGCCCATTCCAGAACACCCTAAAAATCCAACAAGGCTTCAGACTAACCCAAGGACCTTATGTATCTCAACAACAACCACAAAACTCTATAAGACTTCACATCCCTAGACCCGGGTGTGAGGAGCCATAGCTCAATTTGAGCAATACATTATTTTTCCTGCAAGATGTCTTTGCTGGTTTCAGCTGGGGTACAGTTAATTTTCTTCAGAGTCTGGTGTGAGGTTGTATTTTGGCTTTGAGCAGAGCACAGGGTTAATAACACAGAGATGGTCTTGTTGTTGCTGAGCAGGGCTTGCACAGAGCCAAGGCCATTCTGCTTCTCATACTGACACACCAGTGACAAAGTTGAGGGTGCATGGGAGGTCGGGAGCAGACACAGCCAGGATAGGTGACCCAAAGTGACATTCCAGACCATGTGACATCATGCTATGTAGAAAAGTGGATGGAAGAGGTATGAAGGGGGGACTTTTGGAATGATGGTGTTTGTCCTCACAGCTTTATTGCAATGGGGCTCTATTCTCCCAGAGATGGCTGAACACCTGCTGGCCCACAGGAAGTGAGAATTGATTATTTTGCTTGTGATTTTGCTTTCCTTGTTAAACTGTCTTTACCGCAACCCATGAGCTCTCTGGCTTTTACCTTTCCAATTCTCTCCCACTCCCACTGGTGGGGGAGTGGGAGGTTTCTAGTCAAAGGGGATACATCTTTGGGGTATCACACACAGGAGATAATTACACAAGTGTTTTGCAGACAAAGCTGTTGCACGTCCTGTTCTTGGGTTTACCTGCTGCTGTTTTTCTTCCTCTTTCAGCAGTGACAATTTATTCTTTCCTATTTTCTAAATCCCCAAAATTCAATAAAGGTCCATTAGTTGGTAAACAAACAGGACCACTTTCATACAGGTGATTTAACATAATTGGTTAAAAGAGCAAGAAAGCTAAGTCAAGTAATTGATTTGGTCCCAATATGGCAGACTGAGGCTAAGAACAATATTTATTGGCTGAATCAGAAGACAAACTGTGCCTCTTCATTACCATTGTCCACTTCAAAACATGCTCTCTTACATATCAGATGATTCAGAGAATTTTGAAGACAATATACCTTGTAATCTAAACAAATACAAATACACCAGACATTCTAGAAACCAGGCAGACAGTACAGCTTTATCTATGCCAGATATTTGTTTCTAAATCAGCTTGATAGACTAGCCCATCTTATAACTCTCTAATGACTTAAATTTTCATACTGTCTGAGAAAAGCTGCTATATCTACAAAATTCTTTTCAACAACTGCTGTTACATGGGTGGGAAAGAGTGCAAAATCAATTTTATTTGTCTCCAGAAAATAACCTCTGAATAGAAAGAGGGCTGAAAACTTGCCTGTCTGGAAGGAGGGGATGGGAAGATCCTGAACAGTTAAGGATTTGGCAGAGCTATTTCATTTAGTGCCTTTGACCAACTTTGGTAGCATCAAAATCACCCAAGCTGCACTGACCAAATTATTCTGTTTAACTCTCCCTGGCAGCCCAGCTAGAGCTGAGCAACTTTGGAAGAGAAATTTGCACCATCTGCAGCCCACCCCAGTAAGGTGAGTCATTGGTGCTTTAGGACACAATCTCAGTACTGTCCCAGCTGCTCACAGAGTACATTAAAACAACCACAGGCAATATTGTTATACAAAACTTCATTTAAACCATAAGGACTTCAATCCAGAGACGACCAAGCAATTAATTCATAGACACCAGTTTTCACAAGCAAGGAGAAAGAACTTCACAGTATGTGTCAGCAGTGGTGTACCAATGAAATATAGATGTAAAAAACCTCATATTATAGAACAACACAGGCAGTAGCACACATCAGGCAGCCTTACTGAGCCAGAAACTCCACCATCACTTTTCCAGACCCCAGCCTCTCCTAACTTCTCCCCTGCTGTTTCATATCCCCAGTTGCCAATGAACCTGATTAGCTTTCCTGCATGAGGCACCTGCTAATCTGCCCACCCTTGTTAGCACATTGGAAATCATCTGGTGGTCTAGAGAGAGGAACTTAAAGCCTTTAACTACTTCTGCCAGACCCTTTCACCACCATGCATTCAGGTAATAAACACTACAAACTCAACTTCTTGAAATATACTGAATCAAATGACATCCCCAAATAACAGATCAATGAATGCTGTTCACTGGTACTTGAACCCAGAGCAGTCTGTCACCAGTACACAAACACCTCCTGTAAGGCCTCTCAAAAGCCAGAAACTGTAGAGCTGGCAGATGAACACACATGAAGAATAAAGAGTTTTCCTACCCCCAAACACTTTCTGCCTGATTTGAATTCTGTGAACAGATCAGCCTGTTGGGTTGGAATTTTGTTATGTTTGGGGTTGGATTTTTCCACATAGGATAAGAAAAAACTTAAATAGTAAACAAGCATTCATCTCTAACCACAGCATAAGTGGCCAAGTTACTCCAAACTTCACTTAGAATCCTCTTATCTCAGGGTCTCTAAATACTCTACAAGCATTTAAATACTAAGACAGCCAACACTTCTTTGATAAGGACAATGAAATGCATGAAGAATCATCTGTGTGCAGATGGCCTTAGTATCTCTTCCAATTGGAGAGTTATAAAAAACCCCCCTCTTTTACAGGCAAAAAAAATATGAAACCCCAGACATTTCCTTGAAATGTGTCTACACACACACAAAAAAAAAAAAGCAAATTTGCCTTATTTGAAGGGAGACATGAAATTCAGATGTCTGAATTCTAAACTGCACCCATGTTCTTGTCTGCTGTGGAGTATTTTGTCTTCATATTTGGATCAAATGAGTACTGACACTAAGGTTATTTGAATTTGTCTGGGATTCAGGATGTTCGTAATTTTTTTTTCATCAGCATAACAGTTTGCAAAGCTTCTAAGTAGTCATCTAAAAATCAATGCTTGCATTTTGCCAGAAAATATTTGTTGAAATATTAAACTTTTTAACTGCTACAAAGCATCAGTCTGATTATTAATCATATTTTCTGTTTGACCATCACTGTGCGAGCCAGAAACAGGATTCCAAGAAGTATCACTGAGAAAACTCTGTATATCAGCATTGTTATGAAGAGTATGTAATTTCATCACTGGGCAAACAAGCCTTCAACTTTGCTATTTTATGTTGTCTCCTAATTTGTCTGTTTGCAGATTTCAAAAAGCTTGACTAACAAAACAAACATTTCACCAGTTGGCCATGCTTCCGCAAATTTAAAATTAAAACCCAGACCTTTGTTGATAGATTATCTTGGCCATCATCATGACAGATGGTTCTGTGGTGGCTTTCTCCTTCTGACATTAAAAGGTCTATAGAGTTCAAAAGTACCATAATAACTTTAATTTACCAAACATCTATACACAGAGTACACATCTCATAGTCTAGTACAACTTGATTACACAGTTCATCTAGCAAAATTCACTTGAGAATCAGCCAACCATCCTAAAAAATCCAAGCCAAATTATATGCATTTTCAGTCATGCTTCAATAGCCACTACATTAACATAAAATTTACTCCTAAAATGAAACAAGCCAACTAACACCTAGTTATCTATGCATCTAGCTCCTCTTCTGCCATGCACAAAGTAAGTGGGGTGACCAGTTGAGAGAAGAAAACCCTATCCCAAAAGCCAGCAGTATGCTATATCCTGGACTTGCTCATACAACTCTCTTTGTGCATGTTTCCCAGACCCAAGAGACTGCAAAAGCAGACAAAGAGTCAGGACCCACAGAATCCAAACAGGCTACCAAACCTTATTGCTGGTGTTTGGTAACAACAAATTGACATTTTTAGTAAAAGGTTTTAACCAAGCCTTGAACAGAGTTCAAGGAGTGTTTCAACAACACCCCCAGGCACGTGGTGTCACCCTTGTGCATGGTCCTGCGCAAGGCCATGAGTTGAACTCAGCCCTTGTAGGTCCCTTCCAACCCAGCATATTCTGTGATTACCAACACAGTGTTCTTTAGGCATTAAGTGAGACATAGTGCTGCCTTGGCAGACATCACCTCAGTTTGAGACATGTCCTGCACACAACCACCACACCCACCAGAGTGGGGGTACCAAACATGAACTGCCAGCGTGGTATGCACAAGTACATGTACACATAGATGCTATTTGAGACTCAGACAATCTTTCTGGAACCAAGCAATAGACTGGGTCTAGATCTGGCCTTGACTTCTCATCAGTGCTCCTGCAATTCATCAACTTAATACTTGGTCAATATTAACACACTGCACATTCATATGTGCACTCTAACTATGATAGGTTTTTAAACCTGTCTGAATACCAAATAAGTCACTTAATTGGAAGCAATAATGTCGAAAAAACTTAGGGCAAAAAGGCTAAAGGTCATGTTCCTTGGCCATACACAGTATTTGAAGGTATCTTTTTGAGGAGTTTAATGTTTAGTTTTACATAACAGAACTTCTCTATAAAGGCAGTAAATTTCAAGAAAAAAATAATCCAAATTTAAAGAGATAAAAGTAAGATATTTCAGAATTTAATTATCCTGTTCTGTTCTACTTACCTTATACAGAAACAGACATTTATTTTGCCTATACAGTATTTAGTTTGCTGGAGACAAAAATGTGATCAGTAGTTTTCCAAAATGAACCATGTTTATTTGGGTTGGCAGCAGGGAGAGCTTTTTTCCTGAGTCACATCCATGCCCTGCCACCTGTGGCAAGAAGCTTGTTTTGCAACAGAACAGTGCTAAATTGTGGATGAGTGCTGGAAAATTTAATTAAAACTCACTTCAAAACCAACACATCGTGTAAGCATCTCAGGAAATCTATAGGTTCATCATTAAATTCATTAGCAAGTTTATAAAATCCAAAAACAAAAAATCTGTTCAAATATGCATGAACACACACAGAGAAAGCAGCCACCCCCAGTAATTCAAATTCTCTTGGACCTCGTGTATTGTGGCGAGGCCCCCGGAGTAAGGCAAACACGAACGACCATCTGTTATTTTTGTCTGCAAAGCAGCAACTTCCCCCTGATGAATCTTTGATAGCAGCCAAGCAATGGCAGCAACTGCTGTGGCAGGAACTGACAGCCAGCAGCCCCAGCCTCCATTTCTCTTTTCACTCAACCTGCATGTTAAATGGCTGCTTCAAACCCAGGAGTAGCTCTTTACATATTAAAACCAAATATGCCTTTTCTGCGCTTTCATTTAAATTACAGCAAATGAAGGGAAATGTCAGGGAGCAAGTGAAGGGAAAAAAGAAAGGGGAAAGAATTGGAGAATGAAGAACCCCTCAGGGAGCATTCATGGTGCCAAAGAGATACTCATTTTCAAGCACCATCTGTCAAGAGCTACTTGGAAGCTTTTTCTCTCTTTATCTTAATACCCTCCCCCAGGTTTTACCTTCTCACTTGCTATATACCAAGTGGCAAAAACCTCTACATTTCACAGAAAAACTGACTGGCCTTCTACTGTTTGAGGGGCAAAAATTGTTCGCCAGGACAGATTGAACTATGATGAAACTCAACATAAAGCTCCACTTAGGTGCATCTTGGATGCAGGAGACATGGACTGCAACTGACTTGTAGGGTTTTAGCACTGCTGAAGTACAACTTCAAGACAGCAAAAGAGTCTGAGATTGGCCCTGAAAGCATAGATTAGTCTGACAGCTCAACTACAGCCCCCATCCCACACAGCTTCTGGGCAGCAGCACTGAACCAACCTTTGTGGCAGAGCAGTTGGAGAACAGAGGAAATCAAGTTAACTTGTTTGCACTATTGTAACATACAGCTTTCCCCATTTTATTTAAATCCATCCATCATCTCAGTTCTCACTCACAGCAGTATAGCAGCAGAGACAAGAGAATGATTCTTAAGTCACAGGTAAACAAATACCTGGACAACTGCACAAGTAGATGTTTGTGTAGAAAATTTACAGTGGAATGCAAGTACATAGATTAATTACTAATCAGAATTGGTATGCATACTGAAATAATCTCTGAAAACTCAATGGAGAGCATAACAGTCGTGAGATTGCAAGCTGTTGGCACTCAGGAGCAATGCATTTATCAGCAGTGATGGGAACATCAAGTCCAGCATGGTCTTAAACCAGGAGATCCAGTACTGCCAGAAGGGCTAACTGTGATAACAGGGTGCATTTTGCCAAAAATTCACTTGCACTTGATTTCTTCAGACTTTGATCAGCTCCAGGACCTTTTGAAGTGTTTTTACAGACAGAAACAGGGACAGACAATCATCTGTGGATAACAAACAGATCAGCAACTTGTTTTGTACGAATATAGTATATATACCAGTTCTGGAGTTGAATTCATGGTCTTCCTATATGCCAGGCAAGGTCTTAACCACCAGAACACAGTCTTTCAGCTTTTCTTTGAGTAGGATTATCGAATTATTTAACACAATTGGGGCTGACAAAAAGGTACGTTCCTCAGGCTTCCACTAGTTTGACTCAAACACAGAGCAGAGCTTGAACTTCCAACCCAGAGCAGTGGCCTAAGCAGGTACAGATATGGAGAGGGGAACAAGAGGGCCATTCTCAGTTACATTGTCATTCCAAGTCTATTGAGAATATGCATCAGAAATAGCACATTTCACTGAAAATGTTCTTATTTGCTAACTGAGCCACAGGTGCATACAAATAGTTCCCCGTCAGGTTTGATTGGAAGATTCCACATTTCAAAACCATCAACCCAGATCAAAAGCAAAGATTCCCAAGAATGATTTTGATAACATATGGTTCAATTTGTCAGCTTACATTTCAGCTTTTAAGACGCACAATTTTTTGTACTTTTATTACAAAATTTTAGAATCATAAAGCTTACATTTACCTAGAAAATTCAGGCTCCCAGCTTTTTTTAATCACAAAATAAAGCCAGAACAGTTGGTAGCTGTAAGCATCAAACCCGACATTTCAGAGGCAAGAGTGAGCTTGAACTACCAACTTTGTCCAATTTTGACCAATTTTGTCATTTCCTTTTTAACCAATTCATTTTCTCAGACATAACAAATTTCTGGCCCTTTGAAATTACTAATATCTTTTTCATAAAGGATTTATTCCTCCTGCGGCTTTGTTGTACACAATAACAACACCAAGATGTGAGACAACTATTTACTAGGCTCTACTATTCAGCTTTTAATTTTCTTTGACTAGAGAATCAGAACAACCTGTGGGAATGAACCAGAATGCCAGGTCAGCAAGATGCTGAACAAAATACTAAAATACACTGAGTTTTAAGCATCAGTATTCTTTTGCTGTCTTGCAGAACTGTCTGTGAGATCATGAAGTCCATGGTGATGTGCATGCTCTACTCTGGGACCTACACAATTCCCAAAGCACTGTTGGATTCATAAACTTCATAAACAACTTTCCTCCAGAGAAGGAGCCAATCCTGAGAAGTGGAGACTTATTTCTAAAGCAAGTGCTTCTAAGCAATTCTGAACTTAAAAAGGGTTACCTCTTATACCTAGTGGGAAATAGAAGATATCTTCAACTATTTTATCAGCAGTGAAATGACCTAGGCAAGAGCTTGATGAATGTGGGAAACAGGACAAATAATACCAACTGGAAATCAGACAACACTTGTTATTTCTATTTTTCTACCATCCTACACACAACACACCAGGTAATTAATTTACTTGCAATTTAATAACTGAAAATAAATCCAATAATTATTAAGTATTTTTTATTCTAACACCCCACCCATCCTAAATCCTTATTTATAACTAATTTTCTTTTATTTTTTTTCTGCCTCAGCAGCTTTCTTATCCTTCCACTGATAAATTTTTCCTGCAGTTCCTATAATCTTTATCTATAATCTTCATTGGGCTGTGTTTGTTGTTGATGATGGCTCACACTCCATTCTGTTGCCCAGTTTTAACATGCTAACTCCACCTCACTTTACAAAACATGACCCAACCTTCATCTCCCATTTGCTTTAACTTGAGAGTGGATTATTTTCCTACAAGGCTTGTGACTGAAGATAAAGGATTGTCAGTCTCTCAACTACTTCTTTAAATAAAAATACATACTTAGTGCTATTCGACAGAGGTGGGGGGGAAGAAAAAAACAGATCAGTGGAATTAGCATTCAAGTAGAAAGAAATGAGCAAACACACACTAGCAACCTTGCTGTTCTGCCACCCAACCACTGCTTTCACTAAAGGGTGTTGCATTTGAAAGTCTTCAGAGTTGCTCCTGATGCACTCTAGTTAAAAAAGTATCATTAATCTAACATATTGCTTCCGCCAAAAGGCACAACCAAGGAATCCAATTACAGTTCATGTTTGAGAGAATGTCTGGAGAGGATATATGATATGGAAATTCAAATAAAAATTTACATCTTCATGCATGTTTCACCTCAAATATTTCTCAATCCTGACATCATCTTGTGGAAAGTCTTAGCAAAAACCACTAATTATACAGACTGTGTTTAATTTAATTAAAAATATAGCCACTATCACTAACAGCTCAGATGAGTGCAGATAAACATCTATTCAGACATGTGCCTATGTATATCTGAGTATGTAATACACATTATCCACAGAAACATTTCTCACACAGAACAGCAAGCTAGACAATAAAAACACCATTCAATCACACACCACCTCTAAAGCACTTGGAGTCGCTACATTTCAGAGGATGTTAGTGATTTTTTTCCTTACATTCTGTCTTTCCTGGGTTACATAACTGAGTTTCTCTTTCCTCCTATAAGAACATGGATAAGGCACAGATTTCATCAATATAACAATGAGATATGGGACCCTCAGCTTCTGGGGTTTAATAAAGACTGTACACAATCTGTCCCTGCTTTTGAACCTGTACAAGAAAAACAAGTCTGAAAGAAGATTTGCAAACTATTCCTTTAAGAACTGAGTTGCAGATCAGAATCAGACTGATACTATCTCCAATCACTCTAACAGGAGTTTTTATTGCTCCCCAGTGTATTTATTTTGCCTCAAAGCACAAAGAGTCCTAATTTCCAGAAGATTTTAATTTTGTTTTCATTGTGCCATAATAAAATACATTTTACACAAGTGCTATTTACAGTAAGCATTCAAATTAGGTTGAACTCCCTGGACATCTCACCTCACTGCTAGGGTCTGAAATTAAAAGCAAGATATGCTGTGTGTCCACAGCATCCATTTTCTTGGCTGCTGCACCTTTTTCCAACTTGTCTTGTTTCACCTTAACAAGTTTGCTATTTTTTTGTAGCTTGAGCATCCCACATCTGGTAGAAAAACCAAGTATTCAAGTTTCACATGAGTGGAAAAACATTTTACCAGAAGTTCAGTTGGCAGCAAATTTCTCAGGTGCTAAAAATAGTAGCCATAAATAAAGTGATCATAAATAATCCTAATTCAATTACCTAACCTGATAACTGGCCAAATCCTTGCAAGAAGTTCCACAATCATCTATAAAATCATCATACTGGAAGGATTGCTTGATATCATTCATTCAACAAGTGACAGAACAAGAGGCCTCAAGTTACACCAGGGCAGGTTTAGACTGCATATTAGGGAACATTTCTTCACCAGAAGAATCATTAAGCAATGGAAGGGAAATGATAGAACCACCATCCCTGGAGGGGAAAAGGTGTAGCTGCAGCACTTAAGAACATGGGTTTGTGCTGAGTTAACAGTCGGGTTTGATATTAAAGGTCTTCTCCAACCTAAATTATTCTATCATTTACAAGACATTATTTACCATGGCAAATAATTCATAGGGATTATGGACACATTTTTATACATATCAAGTTTCACAAGCATTTTCAGGTTAAAAAGATCTCAAGAAGTACATATTGCTTTTTCTCACAATACATCACAAGGACCAGGAAGCATCACACCTTGTGAGCTTTTGAAAATTCAAATGTTTGTATTGCAAACTCCACAAATGACAGTATGTGTCAAAAAACAGGAGCACAGTGTGCTGTGCTTTACCTCCACTATTCCATCATTTTTCCAAAAGTACACATCATGCAGCATAAATGGCAATTAGAACAACTACAGAAGAGAGAGAAAAAAACCAAAAATTACCAAAGACCTTGTATTTAAATGATACTGAAGGCAATGAGGGATATACCTTGAAAAACTGACATATTCACTCAGAAGACATATTGTTGGATTCAGTTATTTCCCAAAGGGAAGGTCAGAGAGAAATTACAGAAAAGACTAACGATAGTATGAAGGAGGGAGGAAGCTTCAGGATGTCAAATGGAAGGTAATGGAGCAGGAAGGCCAGCTGACAGTGGCAACAAAGAATGGGAGACAAAAGGCTTTAGTCAAGTCCAGAAAAACTGAACAACAGAATACCTGAATGCCTGTCAGTATCTGAAATTCTTATGGCTCCCTTTTGATGGGAAAAATGTGTATATAGGAAGTGTAACATTTGATGAACAAAGTGGCATTGCTAACACTGGGGAGAAAAAGGAAAAAACCCAAGAAATACAAGTTTAATTTTTAGGACTGGAAGATGACTGTTCTGCTCAAGACAGCATTTCCACATCCCTCACATATCAAAACCAAACATTTCAGCTGTGTTTAATACACACTGCAATAGGATGTCATGTTCAGGTTTCATGCAGTAGTGAACCATGACCTTCATAGTAGGTTCTTCTCATTCACCATTGTGCTAGAGCTGCCAAGTCTTATTAACTTCATGAAGCTAACAAGGTAATAAAAATTGTCTGACAGGCCAAGTACTTTCAGGGTGAGAGGAGTCTGGTACCCCATTTAAGACTTGTGTTTGCTAACAATACTGGACAATTCAAAGGTTAATCACCAGACAAGATATTTCTAAATGGTCCCTAATGGGTGGAGTTTCAATTTTGAGCACTTTACAAGGAACAATTTAGCTAAATGACCTGCCTGAATCTTATCTAGGATTAAATCAGAGTTTCTCCTGTGGAAAAAGAGAGGAACCTCATCTACCTATATTCAAAGCCAAAAACATTTCTTTCAAGTTTTAGTACATATGAGAGAGCATAGTTAACTAAGCAGTTTAGCATAGTTATTTTTCCAGCAAGGGAACTGATTTTAACAGCACACCACTAAAAAATAATGGTAACAAGATAAGAGCGCCTCACTTCACATTATTTCTGTAGACAGCAGCACTTCAGGAAAGCTGGGGGGAAAAAAACGTAGACATTTTAAGTGTACAAATGACTTGAAAATTGTGGCCCTTATCATCCACAAATAACTGACCTATCAACCCCAGTCATCATAGAATTGGCTTTGACTAATTGTTTCATTAAAGCACTTGAATAAAGGGAGTTGAAGATTTCTTTACTATCTTCAACAGTGCAGTCCACACATGAAAAGAAAGTTTCTGTGAACTTGTTACTGCAAGGATACCAGCAAACATGAACTGAGATATTTCTGCCAAAAGCTAAGAGCTACAAACATCTTTGAACTATAAGCATGTGAATCACTCATAGCTTGGAATCTAAACAATTCAGCACTAATTTGCTGTTTGATTTTGATACAGATATATGTAAAATACAAGTCCTGTAATTCAAACAACAGTTTCTCTTTTTCAAAGTTAAGTTTCTCCATGTGGGTGACACATCTAACATTCTTGAGTCTAGATGTGTTTTAACTCTCTTCTCCATACATGAATAATAAACCTCAAAAGGACCCCTTAAAGCCTAGCAAGGGATTCCAGTAATAGTAAATTAGTACCCTAGTCCTAAATGCTTGCAGTCCCATCCTATCTCTCCATGCTTACCAACACCAAGGTTTTATTAGCAAAACCTGGAAGTGATACAGGACTAAATATTATCTCTATTAATATGAATCTGTGTCAGTTAAGCAGAGAAATCACTTAAATAGTACAGTTACATTAGACCTAAATCACATCTCCTCCTGACACCAGCTGGTTGGCCTCTGTCATCATCCCTCAGAGGGACAGGTTAAGACGTTTTTACCTGGGTAATAAATGTGATCTTGTCCCTCACAACTTAATTGATTTCAGGCCTGACTTTATGTATTTTTTTTAATTAATATCATGTCATTATTTTTTTTAGGTATTTCACTTGAGTATTTAACTTTCATTTTAAGTTTCCATGGCTCATCAAAGGTGATGCAAAAGTAAAACTATTGAACATGGAAAACAAAAATAGAATCAAATAAAAGATCTGAAATAAAAGACTCTGAGGCAGAATTGTTCTTTTGACCAATATTCATCCAGAGTAGCACACATTGAAATGCAATATGGGCAGGTGCCACATTTAACATACAGTATGTTTTATCTGTGATGCTTCAGCAAACAAAGCATCACAGGCAATTTTCTCTTTCCATTCTAGGTTTCTTCACAATGATACTATCAAGAGAAAATATTTCAAACTATCATAAGACAAGATAGTCTGTACACTTTGTGGTGATCTTAATGACTCAAATCTGTTTCAAGACCCAAAAGAATTACTAAAACATATCTTTCTAACATGAATAATAAAGTATATTTCAGAAATCCCAAATTCATAATTTAAAGTTGCAGAAGTAATTTCTATTGTGACTTGCCTAAACATTAGACAGTCTTTGGGCAAAGCTAGAAAATACTGTGTAATAGCTGATTTGCCTGCTGCTGATCTTCAAGCTCTTTCACAAATGCACCTGTCTGCATTTGTGCCATGCTCACCCTGCACTTGACTTCAAAGTTTGAGTTCCATTTTCACAATGCAGTTTGGATATCACAATCAGCAGTGTCTAGATATTGGTTGATATAAACTCTTCTCCATAAGTGGGAAAAAGAAGATTTTCATTGTCAAGTGGGTTCATTCTTTGTTTACAAGTGCTTTCTTGTTAGGGGAACAGGCACAACAGCAGCCAGGACGCTATCAGTGGGCATTACTGATGACTGTGGCAGCAAGAAATTAATGCAGATAAACAGAGATGTGCAAAAATTGAGAAAATAAGGTAGTCCTGCAACCACCATATGAGCTCCTACAGCTCTCCATATTAATTGTCATTCAATTCCCCACAGTATTCTAAAACCTAGATGATCAGATAATAAGAGGTTGAGTGGTATGCATAACATCAGGCTGATTAAATTTGTTTACTGATAATTCTTTCAGGTTCCTATGAATATCATGTAATTTTCAAGGTTTATTTCAAACAAATTTTATGTAATGCATTATTGACAACATCTTCATGGACCATTTCTACAATGTCATTCAGGATAATTATTTCACAACAGATTTTCAGAGTCCCTGATTCCTGTTGGGATTCACTTTTGCATAAATTACAGAGCAGCATATTTAATCAGTGTCTCTATTAGAGCCCTATGGCCTATTTTTAGGAATAAAGAATGAGAGAATAGAGAGGTTTCAGGAGAGGCAAGGAAAAGGAAAGGAATATTTGTAAGCATGAATATTTTCCTTGGTAATATTTTCTGAAGTAGCAAAGTTAAAGGCTGTCCTGCAGCATCTCTGCCTTTTTGGAAATAAACACTGGCATTAATCTTTTGACTCAAATATTGACGTTACCAAATCATGTAATGGGGAGTTGAAAACAATTAACATTTACATCACAGTCTCCTTAGGGTTGCTCCAAAAAGTGAATTAGCCCCTCCATAATGACGCCAAAACAGCAATAAATCCAAGAAGTACGACTATAAGAATTCTCCATATTTCTTAACATATACCCAGAGATATAAACACTGGACAATCATTTGACACAAACATGCTGAATCCTTATAATTACAACACATTTATATTATTTTCTCATGTAACATGCTGTAATGGTTGAGGATCAGAACAGCATACCATATTACTGCTTTTTTTAAAAGTGAATCAATAAGGTAGACAAATATGGTCCTGTAATTTGCCACTATATCAAGAATGAAAACCTAGCAATTCCTTTTTCTAGTAGATTGAAACTTATCCACTTATGTCTGCTCACAACAGAGGGTTTAAAAAGGTTAAAAACCTAAATCTTTCTGACTGGCTATCAATCTGGATTTCCCTGAACACAGACAAAACAAAGTATTTACCATGATCTACATGTGAGCATACATTTATTTTGTCTGAGCAAGGTAGTGTTTCAGGCCACCAGGATACAGAGAATGCAGTCAGGAGAAAGAGCAATGCCACCATGGCCTGGTGTGAACCAGTAGCATCATTCTCATGTTTTAAGTCTCTGTCACAAAGGCAAAGCGTGTTCCTGCTGCAGGGGAAGGGGCCCAAGTGCAGCATGAACCCAAAAATAAACAAACAGCTGGAAGAGCAGCTTCCAGGTAGCGATTCTTTCCACAGAGGATTTAGTTAAGAAATCATGGCTAGCACTGGGACACACAACAGGCGGCACAGGAAAGAACACATCTTACTTCTCAAGCTCAAATTGCACCCAAGAATCACCAGAAATGCAATGCACAGGGAATTCTAGTTTTGGTGGGTAGAGCTTCAGCTTGCAGTGTTTAAAGAGTCATTGAAAGCTGGATGCCAGAGTATCTCTGCGACCTTTGCTCAGCAGAGGTCATTTGCAAGGACTCAGAGGGGTACAGCTCTCCTGTGTTGCATGTGTGACTGACTCCTTGAAGGTCCCATGGAGCAATCAATGAACAAGACAGTTTAACAGCTTATCCAAATGTATCTTATTTGTGAAGGATGTGTCAAGAGCACAAGCATGACCTGTGTGAAGCTCTGCATCCTTCATGCCTTCCCCAACCCCTATCACTCATGCATATCCATAATTCTTGATCAAGTGCAAGGATGTCAGTTTATATACATAAATAGTTACTCAAATATAGAAGCTACTTACTGATAATGCTTAAATCCTACTAAAAACCACCAGCTTGAACTGCTCCTAAGACTTGACTGTGTTGTGGTCTCTCTATAACTCACACACACATTTTTCTTACTCAAGATATGATTTCTCCAGAGCCAACTGGACCACAGAGCTAAGACTTGCTGGAGCATGCAACCTACAGCACAGCTGTGCCTGCATCCCACTGGCCAATTAGAGTTCCTAGCTGGTGACAATCAGGGTCATCAGGGTTTGGCCTTCACATGGAGCCTGGAAAGGCCTACACCCATGCCTTGCTTTCCATGGAAAAAGTCTTTAACTATTTTGGCATTGGGCCTCTTCAGCATCTTAATTAAAATGTCAAAAGTAAATGAGTTCTCTTTTACACTTACATATGCCTGTACCAAAATAAATAAATCTATAAACTGTTACAAAAATTGCAAGACATTTGAGCCTGAGGCTACAGGCAGCCTCAGGCTCAAATGTAGTGAATTCTGCATTTACCCAGGTGCCAGACCTTTATTGTATCACTTTCTGATATAAGCTGACAGTACCTAAATACCCAAGTCCCTGCAGAAGACAAAGTAGCCTACCATTCTACAGTAGTCATATTTGTATTTTCACTTCACATGCAGGACAGGAATTGAACTAAAAATTAAGCATCTAGGTCAAGCTAGCAATGGTTTTGAAAGGCCTTACATGGCCTTGTGGTAGAAGTTATCATACACTCATTGGTGCATACTAGTTGGGTTTTGTTAAAGCAAAACTTTTGAAGTAATCCCACTGTAATATATTCATTTCATCCCTGCATGCAGACTTAAAGAAGCAAATCCTAGTAATTTGTTCACATTAAATATGCAATTCAATTATCATTCATCAAGAACAAAAGCTTTAGCAGTTCATTGTTTCTTTTTCCCAAAGCAGTTTTAGGCTGGGGCTTATTTTGTTAGGGTTTTTTTGGGTTTTGGAGTTTGTTGTTATTGGATTTTCTTCTTCCCAAAATTCACCTAGACAGCTATAAGAAGTGTAAAGTTGACTAGCTGTTTATGATACAAAAATTAGGACCTGGAAAATATCACCAATAGAAGCAGCTCATGGCCCAGCCTGTAAAATAAGCCTCCTTTAAACTCTGTGGTGGCTATAAATAGAAGCAGCTCTAGCTTGAAAACCAAGTGCTAAAAGCAAAGCTGGCCTTCCCTCCCCTTCACTACAAGTCTGGTACCAAAGTATATTGTTGTATGAACTCTTTGCAAAAGATGAAGAACACTGTACTTGAATACCTTGAAAATATTTTAAACACCTCATTTAAAAGGCTTTAAAAAGACATCTTTATTAAGGTAATTCTATGGACCTGCCTGAAAAGCTCCAATATAATACATTTTCCCATGTGCACACACTTAAATTTCCTTGGTAGATGTTAAATACCGGAAGACATTTGTTATTACAGCACAGAGTACTGTATGATAGTCTTCATTTGTGTCCTACAGCAGATGGCAGAGGAGCCAGACCGCAGGAACACAGAACCACACAGAGCCTGACAGTGCTCCAAGGGGTTTCTCTCACGCCTCACAGCAAACCTGTGAGCAGCAGCTGAGTGAGGCAGAGCCCAGGGACAGCAGAGGAGCCCCAAACAGCTGCTTAATACACCATCTTCTCCGTCCCAGGAGAGCAAAGGACACAGCAGCAAAAGCATCATGATGATAATTGACTGCCAGAGCTTCAGGCATTGGTGTGCTCTGCTCCCATACTTCAACACCAGCCTGCAGCTGAGAGGCACGAGCCAGCTGGAATGGGGCCTAGGGCAAGGTGAGGGGGCCCCACATCATCCACAGCATCTCCCTCATCAACAAAAAAGCATATATGAAATTTCCAAGTTAGGACCTTTGTTCGGCAACCCCGGCAGGGTCGTGGAAGGAAGCCTGGGATATCAGCTCCCACTGACCAATGGCTATAGGCAAACCCCCCATCTCAGAGCCTCACACTGTGGGCACCAGCTGTGCCAGCTTCTCCAACACACAGACCAACGCCTGCAACAAATGCCTCCTTACACAAACCTAAGCACTGGCTTCCTGCTGGGGCACAAACAGGAATTACAAGTTAAAAAAATGAAGAAATACTGCCCAACAACCCAGTTCTCTGACATGGAAAAGACCACATGGAGGTCTGCTAACATGTAATGAAGTTCACTGGGAACAAAGGTCAAAACAAAATAAATGGGAATCAAACAGCAGTGGACAAAAAGCACCAATCAATCTTCAACACTTCCTTACAAAAGGTAAGGCTTGATTAACCAGGCTTTTCTAACAAGCAAGGCTGGCTGACCTGCATCTTTCATTTGTGTTATTAACAAGGAATAAAGCTCATTATTCCATGTGTTCTCCATCCTGGCAACTAGAGTATTGTTTGCCAAGAGCGATATCAGCCAGCTCATCCTGCATCTTAATCCACAGCAAATACCTTTAAGGCCAGCTAAGGCTTTCAGAGTCATGGTCCCTTACCCTGCTACATCTGAGTGAAAATCTAAACCAAATAAAAAGGAAGTTATTCAGCAATGAAGAATAGAACCAACCTCCCAGGCCCAATATTAGAAGTGCAAGAATCTTCATTTCATAGTAAAAGTCGGGAAGTCCTTGGTAAGAGAATATTTCAGTTCAGGTCATCAGGAAAAAAGCATGATTCATTCAAATACAAAGTGACTATAGTAAATAATTGCAAGGGTAAATTAAGTCCACAGTATTCACAATTGCATTTGCATACTTGCAATTTCCTTCCATTTTTATTTCCAGGAAGTGAGGATCCTTTTTGGATACTCAAGATAAAAATCTATATAAGTGTCTTAATTTGAATAACAAAAAAAAAAAAGAAAACCAACAACAATTACAAAGAAATTGCCTGCCAAGAAATATGAGAACAAGCAGCATCAGTGTTCATGATGGGGATCTTTGGAGAAGACAACTCTTACCAGACTCTCTCCCATGAAAGTAATGCCATGGAACAGAACCATACTAATCAAATCCCCCTCCTCCTGAATGCTACTATTTGAATGGAGGTAGATATCTAAAAGCAAAAAGAAAAATAAATCCACTGTTCTCCCCATATTCATTAGAGGGTTTTTAAATGCATTTTATGAGTCTCTACCAACTTCTATTATTCTCTGTAGGAATATAATAGTAATACCTCATAGCAGATAATTAGAAAGCAGTGCAGACAAAAATATGTTATGTGCAAGCTTCAGTAGCTGGAGACAAAGAAGGTGGGAGAAAAGAATTACTATTAACAATTTAGAAATAGCATGGCATGAAACAAGGTAGCTTTCTCCCCCAAATTACTTGAAAATGTTCCACAATGTTGTGTTTGTGTGGCAAGGCTTTGGACACACGGGCGCTTCAGAGGTGGTTTCTGTGAGAAGCTTCCTGTGTCTGACAGAGCCAAAGCCAGGCAGCTCCAAGGCAGCACCTGGTAGCACCTCTGAGTTAGCACAAGCAAAAATGGGGGAAGGAGAGGGGAAATGGACAGTGCAGCTGGAAAGAGGAGTGAGTACATGAGGAAAAACAATTCACTTTAGAGGCAGTGAAAATCAGGAGTTATGCTGGGCCCAGGAAGATGCCACAGGTGAGGGAAGGCATTTGAATATTTAAGTTTTATTTTCTCATTACCCTACTCTGACTCGACTGGCAATAAATCAGTTTTCCCCAAGCAGGATCTGTTTTCTCCATGACAGTAATCAGTGAGTGATTATCTCAACCCAAGAACTTTTATTTTCTCTCCTGTCCAGCTGAGTAGGGGAGAGAGAGCAGCTTTGGAGGGCACTTGGCATTCAGCCAGGGTCAACTCACCACAGTACAAAAAGTACTGTTAAAAACCAGAAGCAGTTTTACCAATTTGCTTTACCAATATATATATGAAACCCAAGAGGTAATTTCCACTCATAACAACAGATTCTGTAGTACACCTTTCCAAGCTGCTGGTTTTTTTCCTCCCCAAAAGTACCTCTGTTGTATATGACCCTATTTTCATCATTCTTAAATTTTTTTGAGTTGGATAGCATTATCAAGGGTCTTTCCAGTGAGTGTGCAGTGCCATGATTTTCAGTCAAAGAAACCCCTTTAAATCCTACACCTTTATTCTGGGCTCTGTTTCAGTGTGGGTCCTGAAAAGACTTCAAACCAACAAGTTGTTGCCCGCTTGGATATGCATCATTAACAAGGATTTTTCATCTGACAGTGAGGGACTGGTAAGCCCAGACTGTGATTTTTGCCTCCTTTGGGATTCAAGTTGTTGGAGAGTTCCCCAAGGACCTGACAAAGAGGGTTTGGAAGGAGGCACATCTTAGCAAACAGAGCAGGGCTCAGCAAGATCTTGTGCCCCAGTTGACATGGAGTTAGCTGCAAAAGGCATTTGACCTTTTCTTACACCTGTATTTCTGCTCCTCATGAACTGACACACACCAGAATTAGAACTATGGGATTGGACAGGGATAATTCACACATCATCCAGATAAAGGCAATTCAGTGAGTTTTGGTCTTTTAGCATCATCCCTCTCAGAGGGAATATGGCAGGTAAACTCAATAAAGTGAGACAACAGGGATGCTGGCTTTCAAACCACAGCCAGCAACAGCAATGAAAGCAGGGCTGAACACCAGACTCACCCTTTTTTATGAGGGGAACTTCTACCTCAAGTCAATCCTGAAACCTCCGTGCTTCCAAAATATGAGTTCCTATTTATTTCCTTTCTCTGGCTGGGTCTTTACAGAAGAAAAAAAGTTATCTTTCTGGACTTCCTTGTCACATTTTTTCCCCAGCTTACATTTTTTTAAACACACATGAGTTCCAGTGGGTTTACCACCGCAAGCTCACAGTTAACAACTCAGGAAGAAGGCAGAAGTTGATGAAAGGAAGCACATCTTGAAGCAGAAAGGACAGGATCTAAATTAAAGTATTGGATCAGGCACTAGCTTTTCCTGTGGGCTGTCATAAGCCACAATCTCTTTCTGCCCCTGCTCCCTATCAGCAAGATCATTAGCTGAATAAATGATAGTTAAAAACCCATTAACAAAAGTCAGATTTGCTAGGCTTCATCAATTAGGTTTTCCAAGAGTAAGAGGATCCTAATTCACAAGCCTTATGGAGGAACTTGCTTCTGCCAAACGTATTATGCAATTTTTGATCACTACTGCCCTTTTCCAATCCCTTCTCCATTGCTCCTTTAAAAACAGAGATTTTGGGCAGGTAAAGCTAATAGGTTGTACTTCCTGATATCCACAAAGATTCCCTTTATCTTTAAAGTTTAATTAATTTTATTCCTTTGATTTTTTTTCCTTTCCTGATCTCCAAGTCTGAGCAGGGAATGGAAAGCAAGATGGATGCTGCTATGTAAACACAACTTGGTTCTTGTTCCCAGGGTTCATACCAAGGCTGCAGTGGTACTGCTGGCTGTAACCATCCAAGCTCAACAGCCCAGTGGGACCAATTACTGCATTTACAGTAAAACATGCAAGGAAATCTATCCCCCCATCTCCATATAACCAGGTTTACTGAAGGATAACCTACTACATTACACAGATTAATACTTCAGTGAGTAAATTAATCCTCAGAATTTCACTCACTATTTGTGGCTTATAAATTTTAATTGGTTCTAAACTGCAACACGAATTTATGTGAGTGTATATTGATGAAGTAGAAGGAATCAGAAATTACTCTATTAACACAGAGAGACAACAGAAAATGTTGGGGCAAACTCAAACATCTATAACTGTTTACAAAGCAGGAGTCAAACTTGGTTTAGATGTGTATCATCATAGCTGACACAGGAGTAAAGCAGAAGCAGCATTAGCTGAGAATAAAAGGCACTCAAAGTGAAAATTTCAGAAAGGGAAATGCTCCCACTTTGCCAAAGCCAGATGCAAAGCTGAAGGGTAAGCAGTGCTTGTACTACATTTGATTGTACCATCGTTGATCCCAGTCACTCAATACTACCAGTGCAGCAATCAGAACAGCTTTCCAACACATTGACATGCTGGCACACCATAAAAATGAATACTTGTACTAGAATGAAACACAGCATCAGAAGTACCTAACAATACAGACTGTCCACTTTAGGACATCATACAACTTCACCAAGTTTCATCATCAGGATAACACTTTCCCTCCTATCTGTTTACAGGGGTTCAGTTCACTGGTTGAACTTTCCAACCGTGTATCATTATAGAATTAGTTCCCTGAAATATTACAAGAAAACTTTAAACAGTGGTTTGTCTTTTTTTAACCACTTACTATGACATGTTAATCCTGAAACACAGCACTGATTATTTGAACACAAGTGTCATATCCCTACCCGTAACAGCACAGGCATTAACTACATATTATCCATTTTTGTGAAATACAGCAGCAGCTAACTGTATTTCACAGTTTAGTCAATCAGAGACCTCCCTTACAATTAATGTCAAGATTTCTCAGACCAGGTCATATGAAAGACCAGGTTTCTCTCTGGTCTCCTACCCAAACATAAACAGCTTCCCAAAAGCCAGGAAGCAACACTGTAACCCAAGGTCTATCCCCCTTCTTTGCATTTCAGTTATGCATTTCTTCATTTTAATGAATGTGGCACAAACAAGTAATTATGACACCATAGAAATTAATTTCATGAGGCTGCTTTTTCTCTCATATCAATTTGCACATCTACCCAAGGTTTCCACAAAAATTTCTGAGAAGTTTCACCGCTTGCTTTAGCTTTCAGTAGCTAGTTATTTGGGATGGCCCATTCAGCATCATTAGCAGTGATACACAGCCTCCAAGTTGTGAGATATGTTACTTTTTCTTACTAAAGAGACTTAACCAGCTCAAATCTTAGTTTTCCATACAGATTGAACCAAAGAAGACCTTTATATAAAGCCATCTTTTGGGTCAAAAACTAAGGGGTGAAGAACTAAAAATAACAAAAAGCAGCCTTACTTACAAATATTTTTTCCTACAGCATTCACTTCACCCATTTAACATCACGTCCTTTTTACTTTACTAGCTACTGATTTGTTCATTTTTGACATTGCAAAGGACAACTTCAAGGTTAGAAGCAAAGCAAACCACCTCTTTTAACTGAAAAGGAGACACTACTGCACTCACACATGTAACTTTGTGCTCTTTGTTTTCAGCATTTCCAACTTCTGAATAAAAGCCATTAAGCTTCTTCAGCCTTAAGCAGAAATCCCAGAGTTTTCTTACCTTTATCTGCACTCAGGACTTCTTAGGGCTGCTCCCCTCGAATTTCAGGATAAGTGATTAATGCCCAGAGCATTCAGAATATCGTAGTTAAGCAGTCACTCTTCCACCTTCATATCCAGAAGAAGTGACCTGGAGAATGTTCAGCCTCCCACTCCTCCTTTCTTTGGGCTTGCAGGGTCTGAGCAGCAGTGGGGGTAGGAAGGCCAGGCCCCGCAGCTGGCAGCAAGAAAAGCTCCCTGCCTCACCTGGCTCTGATGAAAAGCAGCTGTGCTGCATCACCACCCTGCTGACCCTGGGGCACAGGGAATGGGCATCAGCTGGGCCTGGCACAGAACCTGCAGCTGCAGCTGTGAGGAGTTACCACCCTTCTCCTTAGGGCTGGTACTGGCCAACCTGCAAGGCTCTTCACCCTGGTGAGAGGAAGAGGCTTTTACTGATACTTATATTTTTTTCATTGATCAAATAGGGAGGGAAAAAAAAGGTGTGATTGAATTTGTTGTTCTACTTTTTAAGAGACATTATGAGGTACTCTAATTTCATATCACACTTTTTCTAATTGTTTCCATAGTGCATGTGTCTTGATATGAGCTCCTCTTGGTAAGATGTCAGCACTTTCAAGTAAATAATAAGCAATACAACTAACATCTATCAAACATTAATCATTTTATTCCATTTGGAGAAAGAGAAGCATACAGTATGATACATATTTTATGATCCTTGGTATATATTCAATGGTGTTGTCCTCCACTTCTGTTGGTGGATGCTATGTGGAAATCCAAAGATGGCTCTATTTTAGTTTCTCTCAGGTGTAAGCCAACACAAGCAGATTGCCCTGCATAGAAGGGATTCAGAGTTGTCTGGTTGGCAGTTTGGAAGGGTAAGAGTATCATATTTTCTACGGGAATTTATTGCTTGGACATCCTTTAGGAAAAGGGATGCAGAATGTAGTCCATTCTTTATTTTCCAAACACAGCTGAGCCAAAATACAAAAGTTCATCAGAAGAGACTTGGCCTAGACACATTGCACAGACAGACCTAGCATGTTACATCTAGGCCAATAAACTAATTAGATAGTAAATATCAGAAGACCTACTCACTCATTAAATTAATTGAGCTAATACTGTCCAGACATGAAAATACAAGGAATGAAAGCTATATGCAAACAAAACAGCTGTAATGACTTTCTGATAAATACTGCCTGGCTGCATAAGGCTGGGGGATATTACTCAAGGGGAGTAAAAAGATTTCCTTTGCACAGCAGCAATAATCTGTATATTCAGAAAGAATTTAAACACATGATTGAGATCTTCAGCACACCATGTCCACTACAGAGGTGGAGATGTTGCAGCTAAGCTTGTACTAGAAACCAGCATCTCTGAATTTACATCTCATCTTCAGGAAAGTATTTTATATTAAATTTTTTGAGAAATAGACAAAGGATGTTTGAACTAAAGGGTTGACAAGAAGAAGAGAAAGAATGAGTCATTGGAATTGTCTAATTTAACTGTTATTGCCTCAACAAAATAATCAAAAGAGAAAATTGAGCTTCTCTCTCTTATATACTTAGAAAATGAATGTAACACTTCTTTTTAAAGTTCAGATTTTAGAATCATCATAGAATAGTTTGGGTTGCAAGGAACCTTAAACATCATCTTGTTCCAACACCCCTGCCATGGGAGGGACACCTTCCACTAGACCAAGTTGCTTAAATCCCCCCCCAACCTGACCTCAAACACTTCCAGTGATGGGGAATCCACAGCTTCCCTAAGCAACTTGTTCCAATAAGATTGTGTGACTGACACAAAAGTTTGGTTCAGCTGTCTCAAATTAATATTAAGAATTCACATTCTGCCTGGAATAACTCAAATGGAATGCATATATCACAGTGCTTCTTCCTTTTGAACAGTTAAAGAAAACAAGAGTTATAGCAATGCCTTCCAACCTTTCAATGGCAATTAGCTGTTTTGGGCTGAAAGGAAACAAGAAACTATTCCAAGGATCACTTGCAAATGCACTGTCCTGAAGCTGAGGGCTGCTTATGGTGCTGGCTGTTTATACTCCTCCACCTGTATCCAAGTGATAGAAATTCAATCACTCATTTATGAGATAGCCTCTAATTTGATATGAAACTGTAAAAATGTTTTTAGAAATACATCTCAGCAGAACTTACTGCAAATGCCCTACAAGTCTCTTACAGCAAAAGCATTTATCAAATATGTGAGAACCTGTCAGGAGTGAGGATTTCTGAACCTTGTCCTAGATTGCTTTTTATATATGGATTAATGAATGAAGTAATAAATCAAGAAAGACTGCTGTGCTGTGATTATTCTCACTTCCTTGTATACAGCTTCTTTTAATGGCCTACCTGCAAGGCAATGGGGAGAAACAGCACAGAAAAAGATAGGACTGGAGAGAATCAACTTTTTTTCTGTAGTGATTCTACCTAGTGCTGCTTACCCGTTTTTGATTGTATTTGCCCTGTGATACCAAAAAACTAGGTGGGAAACAGAATTCCTCCTTCCCTAAAAACACCCATATAATCTGAGGGAATGAGTTTCTTCATACATAGCATAATCACTGACAGCATTTCAGAAAACAGTATAGGTCTTACAGCATATTTGTTCGTGTCTACAGTAAAGCACAAAAACCCTTGAAACAAATTTAGGATTATTACATCTTTCAGTCTCCCAAAGTAGTCTAGTGCAGCCTTACTACTGCTGTCATTTATAAGCCTAAAGGTCACAGTTATTACAGAACACAGTGCTGCTTTAACTGTCTAATCTCGCTAAGACAACTTGTTAGAAATTGATCTGAAAGCAAGTGAGAGCACCAACTTGAAGGTGCTACACCTCTTTACCAATTTATTGTTGCCATCTTATTGCAAAGTTTTCTTACCTTCTTGGTGATTTCTCATGTGCAGCTCCCCACACCACTGACTCCTCCTCAGCACAGCCAACAAACTCCATCTTCCTTCTCCACCAGCCAACCTGCTCTTTTACAATACCCACCCTAACTGGATCCAGCTGTGGCCTATTAAGCGCAGGCCTGTTCCTAATGCTTGATCATTAGCACAGCTGTAACTCCTTAGGGGTGAGATTACCTTCATCACGAGCTCTATTTTCCTACATTCCACCCATCCACAATTTATTATATTTTTCAATTATGTATCAATTTACTTATTTTTAATAATGTGAATTTGTCATATATAGAAACCCAAACGTCTTTGAAATTCATAAACTTTCATAGTCTACACCAGGGAGTTCCTGGCAGGTAGTACACAACAGGTTCCAAGAGCCTTTTCTAAGACTTTTAAAAGCAAATCCTCCTCTTCTGTAGCTTGTGGAATCTGTCTAGATTTATTTTCTTTCAGGCATTACCAAGTCTTTGGGAAGAAGTGTAAATGAGGAGGAGACATTTCAGGCGCCCAACTGTGGAGGCTATATGACTTGTAATCACAAGTGCTGTGACAGTGTTTGCTATTCTGTTGCTGGAAAATCCCCCTTGCCTATCCTGAAGCTTTTATTTTCTCCTTATCCCTCATTTGCATTCTCTCTTCCATCCAAACAACAACACAAGTTCAGCATTTTGACAGGTTGTCATCAGTACCATTCCTATCCTGAGGGCTAGATCCATGATGTACAATTGTTCTCCACGGCCTCTTTCATCTTTCCTATACAGCAAAGGAGGATGCAGAAATATTTCAATGTTTTAACATGCAGACTACTGTAGGAAGGGGGGGATGAGGCATTTTAGCATTCAAAGGGGTGGGTGCCAGATTAATCTGACAAACCTGGAAGAAGCTGGATAGATAGCCAGGAAGGGATGACATAAGGTGCAGTAGAATGAGTTTTAAATTGGTGCTGAAACAAGCCATGTTAGCACTGATGTCATGGAGTCATGGAGTGTTTGCATACCACAGCAAGTGTTTGTTTTCTCCTTGGGGACAGTTTGTGTTTACTATAGCTGACAAGAAGAAAGGTGAGGAAGAAAGAGCCAGTCTGTTTTAAAGCATGATAAGAGAAGAAAAAAAAAAAGGCAAGTCTTTCATATTTTCCCAGTGTTTGGAGAATATTTTGCTGTGCAATTTAAACAGATTGTAGCTGGTGAAGAGTGGGAGTCCTTCAAAAGAAGGAACACGGGAAAACAAAATGGGAATTGTCAGTTAAATCCTGAATGCACCAGGATGGTGTAGGGTAGAGGGGTCTAGAAACTTGAAGTCAAACAGACACTGGCACCATGGCAAGCCATTTGCTAGTGACTTCAGGCCATGTGTACTTCGTGATCCTATCAATAGAATATAAAATGGCCCAGACTGTATTTATCTTACAGCTAAAAGGAGCAGATTACCTGAAATTTCAGCATGCACACCTATACTCACCTGCAGTGCAGTTGGGGTCAAAATATCCCAGCATTCTGGGGATTTTGTGGATAGCCCTGTGCACACAGAGGGTTTAGAAGAGAGCAGCTGATGGGAAATACTGAACAATCACACTGATAACAAACTTGGGACAGCTCATTTCCCTTTGTGGTCTTGGATTGACTCCAAAGACAACAACTGTTAAAATCAAAAAAACTCTTTCACTCCAGTGACTCAATATACTGAATATACATAGAAAGACTGTATAAAAAATATTTAACATACAGATACATTTTAAAAGTACGTACTTAGCCTACTAAGGCTTTCCCTACCATATCAAGTTTTTAAATTAAAGATATACTCTTCTATGTACTTCAAGAGTTGAGAATTGAGATGCTAAATAGAATCAGTATTTCAAGGTAGAACTGTGTCTCACTGCTTATTGTGCAGTAGCCTGAACAGAGTAATTTTCTGTTGAAATTAGAAATTAAATAGAAATTAAAATATGGTTCCTCTCAGAAACTCACACTGCAGACAAGGGATGGTATTGTTAACTCCAGTTTTTTGTAACCTATGTAGAGATTTGTTTTTCTAATTGGACATCCCTAACAAACACACTAGAAGAGTCATGTATGTGATGAATTTTTGTGTACAGAAATTCCCAGAACAGGTTAACTATCTTTAGGTGTCACCTCCTTGGACAGGCCATTTCTTGTTTTCTTTTGCACTAATGGTTAACCTTGGAATTCCTTAGGCTGGGGAAGATGTAGGAAATAACATAACCTTAAAGAATTTGAGAGTTTGTGTATTTGTTTTTCTCATGTAATAGTCTCGGCCTTCATTTAGATTTACAGCATTAGGGAATGTTTTAAAGTATTTTATCCATGTATCAATTATTCTCTGAAGAGGCTTCACTGTATATCTGCAATATTGCACTTGTGCAGTAAAAACAAGCATCTGAAGAACCCTCATGAAAATACATAAAAGCCAATTATTGTGATTTGTGTTTACATTCCAGCTGTCTTCTAATGAGATTTTTTCCATGCCATTAAAAAAAGAGGATAGCGCCGTCAATTTCTGGACTCAGAGATAAAGTTCATGAAAACATTTAAGCATCTATTTCACATTTTGTCTTACTGAGAAATTTTCCTGAAAAGATATTAATTTAAACATTTCCAGGAGTGCCTTCATGAATGAAGAAATCGATTAAATAGAAGCAAGTATCTGCACAATGAGAGTGAACTCAGCCACCAGTTTATAGCCATTGTTCCTTCCCAACTCACAGGAACTGCTCACCTTTGATGATAAATGCCCAGTGTATTTTGGGGCAGTCAAAAGGACAGGTATGGCTTCCAGAGGAATTCTTCCAGACTACTAATATTGCTCCTTTTCTTTGAGCAGGAGATAGATGATCTAAGGTGAGACCTCGTTACTGCCAGTATGGGAACTCCAGGTTTATGGAATGCACCCCAGGCAACGTGCCCAGGCTAGAGCCCTAAAGCCCCAGGCAAACACAAATGTCCCTGCCCAAAAGCAGTTTGCTGAGAGATCCCAGCACAGCTCAGGCACCTGCCCACACATACAGAAGAAGCTGAATGAAGTCCTGTAGGAAGTGGGAGGGAGTGAATATGCCACAATAACATATCCAAAATGCAGCTGCTGTAACAGCACAGTCAATGCCATTCTCAGTCTTAATTACAAAACAAAAAATAATATGATACTCTTACTATATGTCTTTCTTCACCCTCTCATCTGCTCTGGTGTGTTAAATACCCAAGTTTTAGTTAGAAACAGATGCCTCAGCTTTAGCACCCTCTTGTAATGGCTTAATATTCTAGGTAAGACCAAAGACAGAGGAAAAATATGCTACGCTCTGCACAACTTCTGAGCAAATGGACTTGAATATTCATTAAACAACATTTAATTTAAACACCCAAACCCTAAAAGCAGCAACATATGGGCCTGTTTTATTTTACATAAGCTGAATAGGAGGTTGTGCCATTAGTTTCTGCAGACATAATGTTCATTACAAATGAAGTATGTTTTCCTTTAGGGAATGCACCACCATTTCTGTACTGTTGTCATTCCCCCAAAAGGTTCAGTATACTTACCATATGAAGTACTATTCTTGGCAATGTGCTTCAAAATGTAAACAAAATTCCCATAGATTTTTATTGACAAGGGGAACCTGAGGCAAATTAAATTCCTTAATAAGAAACAAACAATGAAAAGAGCCCTCCCTTTTCAGTATTTTACCATATTTAAAAGACTATCTCCACTTCATAGTTTGGTACATGGGTTTTTTCTCCTACTCTTTCTGATGGAACATTTTTGCATAACTGTGTGATATGTGGTTCTACAGTCCTCTGCTGGCTAAAGGATTACTTTGCACCACCCCTTTCAGAATCTAGGTTGTTTTCTTCTATGTGCCTTCACTGAAAAGCAAGGTATTTGCTCTTGAAATTTGTGTAGATTAAAAATGGCTAGATAAAAACATTTTGGATACTCAGAAAGCTCCATGAAAAAAATTTAGCACATGCTCCTGCATTTCATATCTGAAGATAGCCACTTAAGTGGTAAAATAATTGAAAAAGAAAAGAAAAAAAGTCTGGGAGAACTAAACTGAACTTAGCAAAAGAAGATTCACTACAAAAAAAAATTATTTTGTATCTTTGCTAAATAATACAGTTAATGTAGGACTGAAGACGTGTAGAACCTTGATACACCTGGGAAGTCTATCCCCATTCATCCACATAACAGCAACAGAAAATGCTTTACAAACTTCCCTTGACCCTGCAGACAGCACCCTCAGGTTTCTGCCGGGTTTTTTGGCACTTGTGCTCACAGGGGTTCCAGTGGAGCACAGATGAACCACGAGGAAAAACAGTGATAAATAAATTGCTTTGTATCAGCTTTGTGATTATTATCATTCTTACAGTCTGTGGGAACAAAAAAAGCACAGAAGAATAAAGAAGGAGGTTATTTTTTTAAGTACCTCACTGTTTTAAGGTGTAAGTGCAAATACACTTCTGTACAAACACATGGAATATGGAATAAACTATTTCAGTTGGAGGGGAATTACAATTATCATTTTGTCCAATGGTCTGAGTCAGGGCTGACCTTAAAGCAGATACAAAGGGCATTGGCCAGGGAATTGTAAGGCTGTCCAGTGACATCCTGCCAGGTCTGTAGGAGTGCCTCACTTCTCTTCAGCAGGCCAGGTATTTCTAAGGAGGCTCCCCTGGGTCTGTCTGTGCAGCACACCATGTTAAAGCTTCTGTAGAAGTATTTTTTAGTCCTACACTGAGACTTTCATCCAGGTCATCAGACACTTCATACCAACAAAGTATTGCCAGGAGCCAAAACACTATTGAATCAAAATGAAGTATTGTAAAGTAATCATTCACCATGCTGAGGGGAGATTAATTTTTTTCAAAAGCACAAGTCAGAGTCACAAAAGGCAACTAACAGACATTTACACAAATGAAGATTTTCATGTTTAATAAAAATGAAAAAAAACTCCTGATGCATATTGCACTTAGTGTTTAATGACAGATGTTTATTTTTTAGCATTTCTTTGACTCTGGACAATTCAATTTCACCGTTTTCTGTGGTTTATGCACGAGCACAGTCCTTCAGTGCTTGTTTTTACAAGCACCATGCAGTTCAATGCTAGGAATAATATGTTCTCGGTTTAATTAACTCCTCAAACACATACAAGTTTAGTATTAATATGTGAATAGGAAGAAGTTCTCCTAGTCCTAGGTCCTTACATTATTCTTTCCTTTTCTATAGCCCTGCAGTAGGGCCTAAATTAACCTCTGTACAATAACCAGAATTGATCAATTAAAATAAATACTTAAAACATAAAATCTCAGTTCTCATATTTTCTGATACCCTTCTACTTCCCTTAAAAATAAAAAAGGCGCTTAATTTCACCTCTTGTTTGTGGCAGGATCCATCACAGTATGAAGAGAACAGGGAAAGAAGCTATGCAAGAACTATTGACCAACATTTTAAGAATTCAACTGTTTCCACTCTTTTAATTTAAAAATATTAAGCTGTTTTGATTATTATTTTTACATTGGCTGTTAAACCAAACAGAAAACATTGAAAAAGCAAAATGTCAGTCCCAATTTTCTACTTACAGCCAACACTGTGCAGGAGATATGGATCTGAGGTCATCTGTCACAGAAAAGTTTTATTATCAGTGATTGAAACCTGTTATCAAATCAACACAAATGATGCCTGGCTTAACAAACAGGCTAGCAAAAATTGACAGAAAATGATAGCAGGGTAGCAGCTCCAGTACAATCAAATCAGATCATCATGAAAGGCAGCGAAGCATGTTTCTCCTAATGGGGGTCAGTGTGCAGCCTGGCCAGCTTCATTAAATAACAGCTGTATTTTAACCCAGTGAGCACAAGTACAAACTGTTATCATCCACCCCAGTGAAGCACTGCACTCATAGCTTTTTGCTGGCTGTGCAACATCTCCTATGTTAAGAGAAGGCACAGGTGCTCTGAATCCTCTGCCCCAGCACATTACTGGACTTCACCCAAGATCTGGGCGTATGAACAGCAGCCACACAAAGAAAATGTGTCAGAATCACTGGCTGCCCATGCCCAGCTCTTGGAAATCACAGTTACCTTCTACCACACAGGATGTCTTTTAGCACTTCTGCAGTTATTTAATTAGCCACAGCCTTTACAGAGAAGAATAAATTAAGAGGACATATACAGAATTCCAGATGTGGACAAAACTTCCCAGGGAATATTTTTAAGATGTAACTAGAATTCAAAAACGTTAGCAACAAACTCAAGTTTTCGTTTAATCCCTTTATAATGAAGGTGTCCAAAGACATGAATGCACTCAGATGTGTCTACTCCTGACACTGATTTGTTAAAGTTTACTCCAACCTTATTTCCCTATTTTACATCTTAGATGCATTACAACAAATATGTTCATAGAAATAATTTAATCTTATTGCTATTCTGTTAGGGACATTGATGAACCCAAGAAATTTTTGCCACCTATACTGGAAAATTTACCTGCTTGATGAAATTTTGTCAGCATTTATAGAAAAAATAACTAACTACTCTTATCTCATTTCTTAGCAGTATCAAAATACCCATCCAAAAAAAGGTTCACTAGATCTTGTTTTGCTCAAATAGAAGCACATGAGCAAGAAGCATTCACAACAGGTATTTCAAACTCATTATATGAATCTAGTATCATCAACAGATGTTACTGGATATCATTCTATTTCATCTGTGTAACCAAGGACACGAAAACTTTTTCTATATATGAATAATATGAACAAGTTAATTTCTTCTGACTGTTGCAAACAGATTTGATAGTGACCTACATACTTCAGTCCTTAAATGACACATTTACTATCAATAGAACTCACACTGCCCATTCAGCTGACTGTTGGTACTGCAGTCTTCTCAAAGCATACTATGCCTCATTTACTTCAAGTCACTGTTGGTATCAGCTTCATTTCTTCCCTTCAATATTTGTTCTCAAACTTGTTACAAGCTGGTCCCTAGACAAAACCTCACTGCACCCAGGAGGTGCAAAATTCTGCCATCTTTCATCTTTATCAAAGCTCTATTTTTCTGTGCAGCCAGGACAGTAATCTCTGCTCTTACTAGGCCTGCTATACAATTTTGAGTCCTTCCTACAGGAAAACACCAACATTTTGTGTGTGCAACTTGAACAAGTCCCAGCCATTGTAAATAGTGACTAATACAAGTCTTTCGACATATATAAATTTGCAATTGCTCGCCACCAGTGTAATTTAGTTGTTCTCCAAAACTCCTTCATCTTCTAATCCAGATTCCAGACTGCTGTTAAAGAGATAAAATTATTGAGATCCTGAAATATGAGGGCCAGGCCAAGCAGGCAACAGTGACAAAGCTACTATCTCTAAGTGATGGGATGTGCCAAGATCAGCAGGAAATGAAAGGGTTCCTTCAGCACAGAGTAGGGAAAAAAGTGAAGATTCCGGTTCCACTTAATTGTTTTACCTCCCACAGGAAAGGGGATTAACCTAGTGTTCACAGCATGACATGTGCATTAAACCTCTGAATTACAGAAACCCTGCTACACCTCGCTTAGACTGGAGTGCAGAGGCAAACACTGGCAGAGCAAACCTCACACGAAGACATGTGTACAACCCCCAACTGCTGAAGCACGAAGATTACAATAATACGGCACCAAGCTGTAACTATTTCACTCCATCTGCTTTGCAGTGTTCCTGTACTACCCACATAAACAAATTTGTATTAAATAAAATGTAAGACATTACAAAGCTGAAGAAGGAAATCTTCAGTACTCAAATTCCAGAAATCATTTCTTCTGGAGGCAGACCTCCGCTGGAACAGTACTCAAAACATCAATCCTACACAAGGCACTAAGCCACATACCTTGAAGCACTTATAGATCCTTTCTTGACTGCACAGAACTAAGGTAAGGAGGCTTCTGAAAAGAGCAACTAGAATTTGTGCCAGGAGTCTAGAGCTTTCACTTAGTAAACATTTGGAAAACACTAACTCTATGGTCTTCACTGGAACAGATGGTTTCCATTGAATTCAAACCAAGAGTGAAACAAGCATATCACTTCACATCTCAGCTCCTCCACACAACTATTTTTAATGCATGTCTTCAAAGAAATTGACCTCTTTGACAGGGGACAATTTGGCCTCCTTTCAGCCTATTCTGCGAAAAATTGCTGCATGTCTTCCTTGTATTTGTATTGCTGTGTTCACACCACCCCCTAGTGATTGTTCAATTATACTAAATAGTGTCACTCCTCTCTCCTTTCATGCTGAGCATTATATATGGGAAGGGTTGAGTGCAATACCACAGCTATATCAGCTGTACAGCTAACTGTGATGCTGCTGAACACAGACAGCAGCAACCCCACTAGCCCAAGACTCCAACTAAAGGTACTACAAGAGGCATTAAATGTTTCATCTATACTTAGCAGATCTTGTACATCCCCTTTCACATCATTTAACAACACAGCCATGGTAGAGCTGGTTTTCCCCCTCAAACACTGAAAGGACTTCAGCTATCTTACAATATGCTGCCCAGTGCAAAGGTAGTGCAACTCAGTAACACTGCATTTAGGTAAAAAAGTCAGAGCCTTATTCAACAGTTGCTAGAGCTGCCCACTGTTTCAGCCATATTTAAAGTACACTCTCCACACTCCTCAAAACACCTGCACCAGATGCTCACACTGCTATCTTAAATGGCTCCTGTAACACTATCAGATGAAAAATTAGGGGTGTGCCACACAGCTTGCAGGCCAGAGACAGACCCAGAGCCTGTCCTGACAACCCAAGAACAAAATCCTTCCTAATGCCTTTATTAGCCAAAATCTTAACTGTGAAAGTAGGTAGCTCTGAGCGTCTGTCTCCATGTTTCCTTCTCCCTTCTGTTATGTTCTACAGGTCTATATAAAAGAGGCAGCAAAGCAAAAGGACTTTCCAAACACAACTTGAACAAGAGCATGCCTACCTCCAACACCGCCTGCTTGGAATTAGCTTTTACTACCACCTGTAGGAAGCTGTGGTTCACTTCAAATTGATACTCAAAACAAGACTTATTTAATTATGAAAAGATTTTAATCCAGTGCAAATAGTACACCTATACTGAATTTCTCAAACTTTACAAAATGGTAGCTTTTCAATCAAAATTAAAAGGCAAACCAGTATTTTATTGACAGAGTTTATTTGATGTTTAAGTCAGATGAGCAGCCTCTGCTTTCCAGAATAACTCATTCTATACTTCTTCATAGAATGATGCTGCCTGTAAAGGAAAAAACAGATCACTGACACACAATTAAAACAATATTTACACTTGTACTTTTATAAAGCCTGAAAAACTGTTTCCCAAACAAGAAAGGTGAACCACACTGCTCTTCTTGTAAGAGTGTAAAGCTTAACATTTCCCAGCACTGCCATAGCAATAAATGAGCCTAGATTATAGTAATTCTGCAGAAGAGATCAACAAGCTACAACTGCTTTGACAGCTTTCTGTTTAAGACATTACACTCACTATCAGCTCCCAGACAGACTGTTTAAGTTCCTTGCAACTGAATCTCTCAGACCATTTGTAATAAAACCAGTTTTTTCTGGAGCAGTTATTGACCACAACACTTAGGTTCCTGCAGCAAAGATATAAAAATGTAGTCTGACTTGTCTATAAGAGTATCCTGTTTGTTGTAAGTATTTTACTTGAAATGAGTACCTGTAAGAAAACAAATATATCCATTCCAAAAACAGGTCTCGTACTACTTCAATCTATTCTAGACAATAAAACTCAAATGACTATCCTCTTTAGCATACCTACAAATGAAAAATATAAGCTTTGTTTACAGTAAGACTAAACAATCAGCAACTTTGGTAACAGTAAATCTGAAGTACCTAATGTATTACTATACTGCTCAGGTATTTAATGGAAGTCAAAGTCACATAAGATACCCACTCAGTAGCAATAAGTGCAAAAGTGATTTGTAAATATTCTTAGCCTTAAACTCTTGCACTGGGTTCTATGTCTGCACAAGTACCACAGCCTTTGCATAAATGAACCTCAGACTCGTTATCATAATGACTGCACTGCTGAATGCCTGCCCTTACAAAGCATTCTGAAGGCATACCTGTTATCCGTTTTCCACCTGAAGAATGTTCATTTACTGAAAAAGAGAAAGCATCAATTAGTAAGAATCTTATCTAAATTCTACTACCATAGAAAATTGAGCTTTGAGGGTTTTTACCAACACTCATGTGCTTTTCTCAATTAACCACACAGAAATGTGGTAGGAAACACTTAAAGTTTTGACTACTGCAGAGACTGAAAACTAGATTTCACTTACTCCCTTAAACTCAACAGATCTTTAGAGTTTAACTAGTGCTCAGAAGGTAATTGCCTGTTCAATTACACCTACAGGCTACAATGGCTTCCAAGTGCTTATCCATCCACACTTCTGTCTGACAGCCCCACCTGTCAAAGGCTGTCACAGCTACAGCTGTGACATTAAAAGGGAGGGTGGGGATTTTTCTGCATTTCAGTATCACTATTTCGAATGCAAAGACCGAGTGAGGCACATACATATATCCTTGTTCCAAATTTTAGCAAGCTCTCGAGCCACAGAATATATTAAATAACACAAAATACTTGCAAATACTTCTCTTGAAACTGCAGGGAAAACAGAATGGGAATGCTAAAGGAGTGAGAAGTGAAAGGAAGTATCAAAGAAAATAAGACATCAGCAATAGTTATGTCTGAGTTTTTCATAACTACATCATACTTAACTTTTAGAATATACACTTGCCTAAACATTTCTCAGAATCAAGTACTGACACATTTAAGAGGTAAAATAATTCTCACAGATTCTGCAGGTGGACTCAAAAATGTATTCCAGGGCTCCTATTAAAAATTCCTCCACAGAGCTGTGATAAGGATGACGAACCATACCACATCATGATCTTTGAACATGCATTTCTGAAGACAAAGCTTAGAGTATTTCACAAGTGTTTTCTACAATGCAGCACAGAATTCTTCTCAAGTAAATTGTTCAGCAAGTGCACAAAATAATTTAAGTGACAACGCAAAGATTAACAAATCTGGCAAACAAGTCACATCTAACCCATGCATACTTATCAACTGAAAGATCACTTTAAAAAACATCAAAATATCTCTAATCAAAAGCACAGTTTACCTTCCACTAAGACTGCATGTTAGTTTGACAAGCACTTGATACAGAAATCACATCTCCTACATAATCACCACAGGGCATGATCCTTGCCTTCAATTTCTGAACTGTTGATACGCTTTAAGAGCTTCTATGAACTGGACATCATTAATAATTCAAGTGAGTAATTTAATCACTGTTCCTTGACATTCAACAACAGCTACCTTCAGGTGCAAAAGTCTTAGAAGAAGTTCCTCTATACTACTGGGATTGGTGCAACACTAAATGACTCCTTTGCATCGACAGAAGTGTGTGTACACTAGGTGTTACTACTACAGCAAATGCTGATTTTGTGGCATAAACCATTGTAGGACTTCATGATTAAAACAGCATTAAAGCACAAAGGAAGAAGGCTCCTAATGCAGTAGTAGTTCCCAGATCTGGTAACTGTCAGTAACACTGGTTCCTTTCCATCCAGAGATAACAAGAACTTCAACTCCACACCAACTACAAAATGTAATTTCACTGAGTGTGGAGGATTTTGGCCGATTACCACAACTGAGATTTCAAATTCCACTGTAATTTGTGTCTTAACTTGGAATACTGCAGGGCAACAGTTAAATACAGTTTAATGCTGACAACTGTGCCATTTCCAAGCTCCATCTCAAATGCACCAAGTGTGATGTGACTTAGCTTTCATGTACACCACTCCTTTCACACAATGGTCCAGTCACACATGCAATTGCACTGTACTACTTTGAATCAGATCCTGTGGTGACTGAACCAATGTCTCAAGTCAACAAGATTGGGTTTCTTGGATTTCTTCTCACTGGGAATCATTTTAAAGGTGATTCACTAGTTTCAAAGTCTGGTTTACTACTAGCCAAATTTTACTTCCAAGTCACATGAATAAAATTCATTATGTAATTAAGTGAACCCTCACAGGACAGATATAAGTTTGAATGAAACATGCATACAAGGCAGTACAGTGCTTCAATTAAAAGGATAGACACATTTCAGTGATGTATAATTCAGGCACCAAATCCATGCTCATTTCCAGTACCTGCAGATACTTCATTTCTGATGAAGAGTTCCAAGAAAGTAGGAAAAAAGCAAAAGTGAAGATTACTAAAGTTCAAGATATCAAGGTATTTTTACAGCTACAGAACTAAGCATCAAAACCCATTACCCTCTTTCCCCTTGCTAAAACACCTGGAAAAAAAACCCACTTGCCTGCACAGCTTATTCAATTTCCATCAGAAGATGTGAAGGAAAGTGACTGGCTTCCCACCCAACCTATTCCTGAGCTTTGGTTTTGTTTCAGGACAGGAGAAATCTGCCTCCCTCTAACCTGCCTATACCAGGTTGTAGTCACAGCCCAGGAGGGCTCCATCAGTCTAGTACCACCAGAGGAAGACTCCACTACCTTGGGCATCAGCCCCTCAAACCCCAAGGCATTCTACCTTATTTTTATTTACACATTGTCCTCACTGCCTACACCACACATCCTTACAAACTTACCTTGGTGAGGAACACCATACCAACAGTAACAGGTGGAGTAAGCATTAGGGGTTTAGGCAGCCTGAGTAACAAGTGTTAAGATTATCTAGTGTGTGTACTGCGAGATTGAGTTATGTGATTAGAGCAACACTGTTAGATTTACGAAGTTTAACAGTGACACACAGGAAACAGTAATTTAGGAAGCATAGTTTCATGTCAAATCAGCTAGGCTGGCAGCAGTGAGGAGCAAAACTAAGCTACTGAGCTGATGACAAGCTATACAACACACAGTTTACCTTCTGTTATCCAGCAGAACAGGTGAAAAAATGGAAGAAAAACAATGTTATTCTGTTGAAGAATTCATAATCAACATTTCAAAGGTATATGCTCACTCTAGCTTAAAAGAAATTCTCATCCTACCTTCTTGCCAGCACCAACATTTGCCTTGGCTGTGCCCCTGACTTTCTTCATTCTGTTCTTACGCTCTTTTCGCTGCTTCCTGGAAGTCTTTTTCTTTTCATACAAGCCGTGCTATCAAAAACAGTTAAAAGTTCTTTTAACATTGTTTCTCTACTAACAACTCCTGAATTTAAGTTCTGAGTGTTCAAATACAGTTTACATTTGAAATATTAACTAAATAGCAAGATCATTAACAAATGAATGATTCAACACAGAACATAAACATTGAAGAGGCACATGGATGAGCCCCATTTCTTATGCTTACTTTAGACCTCCATTACTGTTTTGTTAAAAGTTACTGCTAAACACCTCTGGTATTATCAGTTTTGCCTTCCCAATTCCCTAGTAATATAAAATAAAAGCACACAGCCTATTTTGTCAATGCAGAAGTTAACATGTGCTATTTTAGGAGCTCTCATACAACTGTACTTTCACAAAATGTGAGTTTTTGCAAATGCAAATCCTGCTTTCAAGACACCAGAAAACAACATACCCTGGCAAGCCTGTGCTTTGGTTCGTTTTTCTTTGCATAGTCCAGGGAATCATAGATCATGCCAAAACCAGTTGTCTTGCCACCACCAAAATGAGTTCTGAAGCCAAAGACGAAAATTACATCAGGGGTTGTCTTGTACATTTTTGCCAGCTTTTCCCTGATTTCTGTTTTGGGGACTGTGGCCTTCCCAGGATGAAGAACATCAATCACCTAAGAAAGAATTTTAACAAGTTGATAAAAGGTCAATATCCAGTACACAGCCCCACCAGGTGCTACAGTCCCATCATGAGCTCAACACTTAAACTAACCCACCTTAGAAACAAACAATTATTTATTTGACACAAAAGCATTCAGAAGTTTCTTGCTTCACTAAGTCATTTAGACTGAAAAATACCTTTAAAATTATTAAATCCAATAGCAGACCCAATCCCATCACGTGTCTCAATGGTACTAAGCCATGTTCTGAAGTGCTACACCAACATGTCTTTTAAATACCTCCAGGGAGGATGACTTAACCAGCTCCTAGGGCAGCCTACTCCAATGCTTAATAATCCTTTTGGTGCAGAAATTTTCCTCAACATCCAGTCTCAAGCTGGTACAACTTCACCGTCAAGATTTACCTTGAGCATACATCAACACATTTAAACCCATATGCTCTTACAATTCCTTATTTAAGAACCCTGGACATTTTAAGGGCCCCATATTTATAGCAGCTAAACCTTCTTCCAGCTCAGAAACACCAAACAAATAAAGGCAGTTTTCTGTAGTCTTTTACCATCTGCTTGCGCTGCAGAAGTCTGTTGGTCATGAACTTCCTGGTTCTGATGGTCACTGTGTCATTCTGCAAAAGAAAACATTAAATAAAACAAAACAATAGCTACAAATGCAACAGAAACTGAATATGAGCATAAACAATGCATGGTACCACAACAGTCAGGAGCCTCAGATACTGACAGTGAGCTCACAACCTAAGGGGGCTGGTCTAAAGAAAACACCTTTAAGTGATACAGTGAGAAACTGACAAACTCATCCCAAGTTCCCAAACACCACAGCAGCATATACACCTTCATGACCACGAAAAGCTGAAGCAGCTTTTTGTAAAAGACATGGATCTCAATCCCAAGTACTCTAACAACACAACAGAAGCTTCCGCCTAAGCCCAAAAGTTACCACCTCTACAGCTTCCCACCTCTAAGGACAAAGGAGCACAAAGATTCCTGGATGCTCCTGGCTGAAAGGAAAACCAGGTCAGTTGGTCCAGAAGAGCTTACCAAATCTTTTCAGTAAAATTACACACTTTGCATGGTGGTACATGACCCCAGAGTAAGGACATGGCATTGGGTGGGAGGTAAAGGGCAGAGTGAAAGGGAAGTGAGGATATAGAAAAGTGACTGAGCATGCACTGGAACAGTAGAAAAGCTCTTCCTGATGTTCAGGTGAAATTTCCTGGGCATCAGTTTCTGCCCCTGCCTCGAGTACTCTCGCCTGGCACCACTAAGCAGAGCCTGGCTGCATCCTCTGCTAGCCCCCTTCAAACACTGGTAAGGTCGCCTTTCTGTCACCTCTTCTGGAGCTCAAGACGTTCAGCTCTCTCAGCCTTTCCTCATAAGAGAAACGCTCCAGTCCCCCAGCCATCCTCACTGCCCTCCACTGGAACCGCTCCAGGAGCCCCGTGTCTGTCCCGGGCTGAGGAGCCCAAAAGTGGACACTACCCCCCAGACACAGCCTCACCAGGGCTGAGAAAACAGATCAGCTCCATCGAGCTGCTGGCCATGCTCCTCCTAAAGCAAAGTGGAAGCTTCTCTGAAAAAAGAGCCTACTACGCTACTTCCACAGGGTTTTCCCACAGGAGCAGCCGCGATAAAGGCGGGTGTGACCCGCGGCAGCCGCGCGGAGCAGCAGCGCACCGGAGCCGCGCTATCAGAGCAGGGGCCGCTCCGGCCGAGCACGGACACGGCGCGGCCTCACCCCGCAGCTCGCTGCTGCCGGCGGGCACGGACGCGGGGCGGCCCGCCCGCAGGAGCCCGGGCCCGGTGTCCGCCATACCCCCGCGGGCGGGTGCGGGGGGGCCGGGCCGGCGGGACGCGGCGGTGCGGGGGCGCGGCGGGGCGCGGATGGCGGCGGCGCGGGGCGGATGGCGGGGCCCGGCCCGGGCACTCACCATGGCTGCGACCGCGGCTCCAGCGACCGGAAGAGAAAAGGATCGGCGCCGGTCCGCGACCAATCATAAAGCGGCGCGGGGCCCTTCCGGCAGGGGTGGAGCTGCGCTTTCCAGAGGCGGTCCTGGCTGGAAAGAGCGGTGGGCGTGCCGGCTGTGTGTTTAGCGAGACCCGGCGCGGGGCCGGCTCCGTCCCGCCCGGGCTGAGCTCGGCCCCGCTGTGTGCTGGCGCTGCCGCGGCGCGGAGCGGCGGCGGGGCTCCCTCCGCGGCGGTGCCGGCAGGGGGCGCTGCGGGCGGAGGCCGCGCTGGGCGCCCCGGCCCAGGCCCCGCGTGCCGCCGAGCGGGCCCCGCCGCCGCGATGGTGAAGGAGCAGTTCAGGGAGACCGATGTGGCCAAGAAAATGTGAGTGCCCGCGGGCGGAGGCGGGGAGCAGCGGAATTGCGGGGGACAGAACTGCTGTAGCCGGAGCTGGGAGTGTTGCGTGCAGGGCCGCGGTGGGCACTCGTGGCGCGGCTCCGCTTCTGGGAGCTGCTCCCGCACGGGCGGCTGTGCTTGTGTCCAGCTGTGGGGATAATTCCCTCAGATAAAAACCATCAACTCTCTATAAAGCAGCTTTGTTTTTTATAGTTATTTGAAAAGAACCTGTTTCAGTAATGTTGCGAATAAACCTAGCCGCTTTTGCATTGCTTTTGGATACTTTGGGGTCCTGAGAAGGGCAGCGAAGCTGGTGAAGGAACACCAGCCCTAGGGGCGAGCGTCTGAGGGAGCTGCGGTGTTCAGCTTGGAGAAGAGGAGGCTCAGGGGAGACCTTATCACTCTTCTGAAACTACCTGAAAGGAGGCTGTAGCCAGCTCGGAATTGGTTTTCTCATCTAGTGACTGGATGAGAGGGCACAGCCCTAAGTTGCACTTGGGAAGGTTTAGCTTGGACATCAGGGAGAACTTCTTCACCGAAGGGGTGGTTAGGCATTGAATGGGCTGCCTGGTGAGGCGGTGGAGTCATCCTCCCTCGAGGTGCTTAAGGAAAGCTCGGATGTGGCACTCAACGCCATGGTCTAATTGACAGGGTGATGTTTGGTCATAGGTTGAGTTCAGTAGTCTACGAGGTCTTTTTCAACCCAGTTGGTTCTGTGCTACTTGCATGTAGATGTGCTTGCCATTAGAAGTGTTTTTGAGTCTATACATATATGTGTGCCCATACATCCATTTGGAATTTCCTGTCCTAGAAGCCACATATGTTTTGGCATGAAATCTCCAGAAGAGATGCGTCAGCAAGCTCACATCCAAGTGGTCAGCAAGAACTTGTATAGTCAGGACAACCATCACTCTCCACTGCAGTATGGAGTGCTGGACCATCGCATGGTGAGAATCTTGCTTTTGTTTTCCAAACTTTCTGGGGAATTGCTGGAGTGGTTAAAAAAAGGTTGGGGTCACTGAAACATACTGTTTGTCCAAAGGGAATTCAGATGAGTCTTTACTTGAATTTCATAGACTACTAGCTGCAGTGCCAGCTACTTTTTTCACACTTTTGGAGGGCAGGAATGCATTCTCTTGAGGCAAGAAGTTAGTTACTTTTCTGCTAAACTGCTAGGACACCAAAATGCCACGGTGTAGATTAATGGACTGTAAATCATTTGCAAGAGCTGCCTGAGTCCAGACCATTGGTGTCAGCAGGGGCTGTGTGTAAAAACCATTTTTTTTAAGAGTTAGAATGACTGTAATACTATTGAGGTGATTCTGATGATGGGGAAAAGGAGTGGCTCTGCTGCTAGAATTCCTGACTAGCTTATAAACTGTTGTATTTTGTATCTATCCCATCAGTTACAGCTAACTTTTTTTCTCTATGTGTGTTCCCTTTCTCCCAAAGGGAACCAGTGAAAAAGACCGTCCCTGTGAAACCTGTGGGAAAAGTCTAGCTGACTGTTTAGGACATTATGGGTACATTGACTTAGAGCTACCATGCTTTCACGTTGGGTACTTCAAAGCTGTGATAGGCATCTTACAGGTAAACATGATCATGATTTGTTGTCAGTTTCTAGTCTAAAAAAGGCAATTTTCACAAAAAAATATGTTTGAAATTAACTGAGAAGGCCAAAATAAGGTTGCATTATTAATCTATCTTTGTGTATGTTTTCTTTTGTAAATTACATGTTTTTAAAGACCAGTCTTGGTGATATTCTGTGTAATCTCAGACCAAAAAAAATCAATCTACTATTTTTCTGCAGTTTGAATTAAATATGTGTAGAATAATTTGCCTTTCAGAACATCCAAGTAAATCCAAGCTCTATTTACTTTATAATGATTTTTAATGCTCTGCAGAGCTTTGCTAAAGATTTGCCTCATTGACTGTGTTTTTCTCATGTCCTTTTTAATGTGTGTTACAATATGTGATTTGGTCTTCCAATCAAGAGAGTGGTATCTCATTCAAAAAAAATGCACTGTGCTGAAGAACTTAAGCTGTAGTTCAAGAGGTTACATCTCTGAAAGTGTCTCTGAAACAATTGTGTTTATACATATTTACCTTTAAGATGATCTGCAAAACCTGTTGCCGCATCATGCTGTCAGTGGAAGAAAAAAAGCAGTTTTTAGATTACCTAAAACGACCCGGCCTTACCTATCTTCAGAAGAGAGGGCTAAAAAAGAAAGTGTCTGAGAAGTGCCGAAAGAAAAACACGTGTCCTTACTGTGGGGCCTTTAATGGTGAGTATTGACATGAGCAATTTGTCAAGTTGTCTGCTCTGATGGTTTTCACCTTGATGGCTGTGATGGGATCAAAATCTTGAGTATGCTCGTTCGTTGCACAGCTCATGGGTGTTCTCTAGCCTTCACTTAGAAACAGGTAATTGCATTTTTAAAGGCCAGACACATGCGTATTCGCTTCTCATATGTGTGGATACAGAAATTTTCCTAGTTGGTTGTATTGTATCGTGTTAGTAACCAATATTTGATACTTGAATAATGACCAAAAAAACCTTTTAAATGTGTTTTTAAAATATTAGGAGCTATTGGCAGTCATCAGTAAGTTCACGTAGAAGCATTGATAGCATTTGTAATTTTGAGTGAGCATCATTTTTCATCACTGAATTAAATTATATACCTTAAGATTATTCCTTCTTCAAGGCAGAATATTTTTGTAAGAGTTTGTATGTGGTTTTCAAAATCTGGTCTTGTTTTTTTTTCACTTACACTGATCACACATTACTGCTGTTTAAGGACTTGGTGTATGAAGATTCATAGTAGATGGTTAATCCATAACTTAAAACTTCTAGTTCATGGAAATTGTGAGTTTTTTGTTGAAATGTTCAACAGCTAAATAAAAGGAGAGCTGCGTTATCATACGTGTTCTGTCTGCACATAGGGGGCATAAGGAGTTGGCATTTAGAAAAGTTACATGATGGGTCAGAATACTTCAGTGAAATAAGTTGAGCATTTGGACTTGTCTGTGGAAGTTTTCATCAATGACATGAAAATATTTATCAGGTTTTTTCTGATAATTCACTTCCAAAGTTACTTCAGAAGGTACTGGTAAGATATGTAAATGGCACTTGTTAGTCTTGTTTTTAGTGTGGAAACTTCTCTTCAGAAATATCTGCTGTGAATGAGGTGAAGCTGAATTAAAGGTGTGGGCTAAAGCACCTACTTTCAGCCTCAGAGGCTGCACCATCATATAGATACACCAAGCCATCCATCTAAAAAGGTGTAACTTAATTGTCTTGTTGTTGTTCTGTGAGTTTAGGAAGCTGGCTAATAGAGCTGATAAATTTTAATTTGTTCTTGCGTTCACTCAGTTTAGCTTGCTTTGGAACTGTAACTTAAGTTTTTTGGTGGTGTTTTGTGTTTTTGTTATTTGAAATAAAATCCCAAGGCAATCTATACGTAATTCCTTGCAGGAACTGTGAAGAAGTGTGGTTTGTTGAAGATAATACATGAAAAGTACAAGACAAATAAGAAAGTCGTAGATCCAATAGTATCTACTTTTCTCCAGTCCTTTGAAACTGCCATTGAATATAACAAAGAAGTAGAACCCTTACTGGGAAGAGCTCAGGTGAATTTTATTATAATCTACATTTTTTGCTAGTTTTTGTGCATGAAATAAAACTCCTTCAAGGGTTGCAATGTATCAGCTAAAGTCTTGTGATTATCCAAGAATTTTGTATATCAAAAGATACATGAAGAATGTTTATATCTGGTGCAATCATGTTAACTTTGTTAAAATGAGAAATTTCATATATTAGCATGTTCTGGTACACCATTACATGCCTGTAAAGAAAGGGATGTTCTTGCTGTGTTGTGCTTCTGTAAACTAGACCAGGAAAAAACAACACAGGTCCATATAAAGTTTCTATGTATATATAGGTTCACTGTAACACTGGTATTAATTCCAATTCACACCTTTTTTTCTTCAGAAGTTCTTAATATTGAGAGAGAGAGAGGAGGCCTAATTTGCTAACTTTTTGTTTCATTAGCTTTTCATTGTATGCAGTTTTGTTTCTTTCTGCTCTTAGCAAGCTGGAAAGATTTCCAGGTACATACTTGGATAGAAAAAGTAGTGAACGCAGCAGTAGCTATACTAAGACAAGAGAAATACCTAGGTAGTACTGTAATCATGTGATTTTTTTGCTAACAAAATGAATACAATGTACTGTAAGTTTGTTGTAGAATATGGAGTTGCTTTCTCTATTGACAATGAAATACTCTCCATTAACTTTTGAGACAAGCAAGCAACATGCTAGGAAGTGAACATGCATACATATGGAAAAACTGGAAGGAAAGAATATATAGCAAGTTAACATTCGAGGTGCTGAAGGCTTTGGTTCAGAATACATAAAGCATAGTTTTGTTTGCATGAATAGTTCTCTATTTGCTTTTGAAAAAGGCTATTTCTGAACAGCAGTAAAATAAGGGGAGGAGGGAAGCATTGAAACTTGATGTGATGGCTTCTTCTCCCCATTCTCCCAATGGATTTTGTAGGAAAACTTGAATCCTTTGGTGGTATTGAACCTCTTTAAAAGAATCCCAGTGGAAGACATCCCTCTACTTCTAATGAACCCCCAAGCAGGTAAACCTTCAGATCTGATCCTCACACGACTCCTGGTGCCCCCGCTGTGTATCAGACCCTCTGTTGTGAGTGATTTGAAATCTGGCACCAATGAGGATGATTTGACAATGAAACTGACAGAGATCATTTTCCTCAATGATGTGATAAAAAAGGTGAGTCAGCCTTTGCCCTCTGGGACTATTGCCTTCAGAAAGATTTGTGTGGGATTGAATATAGCCAGTGGGTTTAGTGCTTACAGTCTGGTGCTGTATTTCTGTTTCTGGCCATTTTACTGAAAGATAGGGGAAGCTTACTTCAGATGGAACTGGCTGACTGGCTGCTTGTGGTGTAGCACCTGCTGAAGGTGTGCTTGGATTCTTACAGGAGTAAATGTTTTTTCATTTCAGCTCTGGTCTGTTAACTCTTTTTAATTTTTTTCCCCTCTCCCATGACTGCCACACTTTTTGCATAGTTACTTACTATGAAAATATTACACCTGTCAATTTCTGTTGGTTTTTTTCCTTGTAGACCTTCCTCTTTTTTTATGTCTTTGTCCTTTATTTATTCCACCATCTGTTCTTGAGAAATCAGGTTTCATTTAGCATAGCCATCAAATTGAGACTAAAAGATGATTTGACATTTTATCATTTGCTTAGGAGAGCACTTCTACCAGAATAATACTTTTCACACTTCTAAAAACTGTTCCTTTGTCAGGCAGACAAAATGAATTGAGAACCAGCTCTTCCATGGTTGAGAAACTATTAACTACTGATTTTCCTGTCAGTTAAGTTATATTAGCTTAAGTGGTTTGGGAAAAAGGTAATTTAAAGAAATACCTGATTTTGTGGGCATGTGTTCAAAGCCCATATTAGTGAAAAGATTTTTTTTTGCTGGCTTCCCTTGTGTTGTGCCTTATGCTATAGTAATATGCATCATCTTACAAAGTTATTTTGCCTTTTTCATTGATTGAAGTTGATTGAAGTTCATGATACTTGCAAAGCAAGAGTTATACTCATAACAGAAAAATTCTAGTTTAATACATGTTGTTATATTTATTTTCTGAATTGGATTGCTATTTTGTTTAGCATAGGATATCAGGAGCCAAAACACAGATGATAATGGAAGACTGGGATTTTCTTCAACTGCAGTGTGCCCTGTACATTAATAGTGAGCTCTCTGGCATACCCCTCAACATGGCACCTAAAAAATGGACCAGAGGTTTTGTTCAGAGACTTAAGGGAAAGCAAGGTTTGTCTAAAAAATTGCTTTTAATTAATTTTTTAACTTGAACCACAAATCTTTGCTATTGCCAAGTCTCCTTCTGCTACTGCTGTGTTGCACCTCAGTGCTGTACCTTAAAAGATGTTCTAATGTACTGTCTTAGTACATAACATTTTGAAAACTGTTTATTTAAAGAGTTTTAACTGTTTTGTTTTGTTAGGTCGGTTTAGAGGCAATCTGTCTGGAAAGAGAGTGGATTTTTCTGGCAGAACAGTCATTTCACCTGATCCTAACTTAAGAATAGATGAAGTAGCAGTGCCTATTCATGTTGCTAAAATATTGACCTTTCCTGAAAAGGTAAGTAGTGTAGGACTCAAACTTTTTCTATTCCTTTTTTTCCCCAAGTCAGACCTCAGTGTTGTTTCTTTACTCACTCTAAAAGGGAGTGGATATACTGCATTCTGTTTGAAATGCCATTCATTGATGCTTTGCCAGTTCTCTTGCTGCTGGCAAGTAAAGATCTGTAGTATTGTATACATGCAAGTTCTGACAAGATGTGGTGTAAGGAGTGACATCTCTAGAACTAAGAGATCTGCTTCATATTTTTTCAATTCATTCATAGGTTTTTATAAAGGAGTGGTTGGGTACTTTGGTTTCTAAGTTTCCCCCCCAGATTTTTAATTTAATTTCCCTCTGATATTCTGCTCTAAGATAGGCTGATGTTTTTCTCCTTTGTTCCTTCCTGCAAATTCCCCTCAGCAGCTGGAGGCTGTGTAAGGGGATTGTCAGTCGAGCCTAAAATTTGAGAACACAAGCCACCAGTAAAAACAAGATCCTGAATCATCTTCTGCTTTTTTCTGATTGAAGTCTTTATGTAACAGGTGAACAAAGCAAATATTAATTTTATGAGGAAACTTGTCTGTAATGGTCCTGATGTTCATCCTGGAGCAAACTTCATACAGCAGAGGCACACCCAAATGAAAAGGTATTATGATTATCTGTAATGGTTCACTTTTTATTTCTCCCATCAACTTGTTCCTGATGCTATGTGAAGGAATTTTATCTGCGGGGATTAAAATACATTTTTAGAATCTTACATAAAGAGCAGTAGAAAAAGAATTGTCTTTATGTTTTCAGGTTTATTGTATGATTTTTTGAAATAGTCTCTTGCATTTAAACTAAAGGGCATATACTAATGGTGATGAACTGCAGTTGGATTTACATTCTTTTGTGACCGAGTCCATCTTGGTTGAAATGGCGGATGTAGTACAGACACAAGTGAAAACAGGTGGTTTTGGGCAAGTTGTACTGGCTGTTTTCACGTGAGAGCTAAAGTCAGTTTATATGTAAGAAGGAAGGGTAATACATGAGTGAAACTTCCTATACCTTGATACAATTTAAATAAATTCTGTGTATTTACAAATGGACTTTTTTTTTACTTGATGTTTAATCACTGTAGCTTTGTTGACTAATGTCAAAATACATTAATTGCTTAAAATGGCAGTGGCTGATGTTCAGTCCGTGCCAGTTTCATCTTGTAGTTATTGTAATACAAATACTCCAGCATTTAATGGAAAAGTTAGCATTATAAAGACAGAATGAATTTTTAGTTGTCTTTCTGTTTAGTGTCTGTCTATCTTCTGACTGCATTATTATCTCTCCTATGAAGATTTTTGAAATACGGGAACCGAGAGAAGATGGCCCAGGAGCTGAAGTTTGGTGACATTGTGGAGCGACATCTGATAGATGGTGACATCGTCCTGTTCAACCGGCAGCCCTCTCTGCACAAGCTGAGCATCATGGCTCACATTGTGAGTGCACACAGACAGTGCAGCCTGCAATATCACGCGCTTGGCCTTTATGGTGTTTGTCTTACACAAGCAAAAAAATACCTGCTCCTGCTGAAACTGTGTGGAGCAAGAAGGAATGCAGTGCGCTTGTGCCTGTGCGTGGGAATTATTGATGTGTGCCCAGGCAGGTGCTGTGTGCACACTTCTTCCAAGAGCCATAATTGACCTCGCTATCTCTTCTTGTGTGAGCATTTCATTTTTGTGGCATTAATGTGATCTCTTATAAAGCATGTTGTCTTATGTGCTTTTTATAAATACTTCATAATGAAAGTTATTAGCTACATTTCTATAATATAATGTGACTACAACTCCTGTCAGTTCCTGTTGAGTTGAATCCTGTAATCAGGAATTTTTATTCATGTTTGTAATATAAAAAGGAAGCACTTGAGCATGGCTTTTTTTTCAGCCATGCTTGACTGTGTGTGAATAATTTTTTTTTTCTTTTCCAGGCTAGAGTAAAACCTCATAGGACATTCAGGTTCAATGAATGTGTCTGTACACCATACAATGCAGACTTTGATGGAGATGAGATGAACCTTCACCTTCCTCAGACAGAAGAGGCAAAAGCAGAAGCACTTGTTTTAATGGGGGTGGGTAGATAAAATACACATGTTGGGATTTTGCTGGTGACAGATGGGCTGAGCCCTTTAGTTCTTAACTTGCACGTGAAATCTGCAATACAATTGAGATGATTTGGTGTGTCAGGTAGCTTTAAAGCTACCTGAAAACTCTGCAAAAAGGACTTCAGAATAAATTAGGACTGTTACAACCTGTTAATCTAATAGCTTTAGGTTTTACATCTGGGGAAAATGCAGTGTAGGTAGATGTCATCAGTATGCTTCTGCCTGACTGTCCTTAGAGATTGCTACTGGGCTAGGGTCTCTCTCTTACCAGCAGCTCCATCATTTGCTTCTGGTCTGACAGCCTGGGAATTGCACATGGATGGACCAGCTGGAAAAGAGATGGTGATACTGGAGAATGCAGCTTCCCAGAGAAGGCAGGAGGGAGTGGGCTCATAGAGCAGGGTCAAAAAGGGAGAAGGGAGGGTAGATAAATAGGGATCTGATGGTTGCAGGTTTTGATCTGTGGTGCGAGTTGATAGCACCAAGCTGAGGGTTTACCAATCCATTGACCCTTTAGGGTTACCCAATGCTCCTCCTACTTTAGGTGTACCCATGCAATTGTTGGCCCAGCCTGTTGGAGCTCTGACTGACATGTGAGCTTGAAAATAACACCTGCAGTTTGTGATTCAGGGCTATATGGGAATGGGTTCAGGCAAAACTGCTCCATGGGGTGATCAACTGGAGCAGTAGTTTGAGCAAAAGATTGGGGGCTAGAGGTGGCTTGATTGTTACCCATCAGGAGGGATTACACAACTTGCAGTATCCCAGTTGATCCCTCTTGTCCTTTCCCCTGTTCTCAAAGCTAGCTTGCCTTCCCTTCCCTGTCCTAACAAAACACATCAAGTTGTTAGCCACTTGTGCTTTGGAAACAGAATATGTAATTTCCAGGAACTTTCCTCAGGCCATTCCTTAAGTGTCAGTAGATGTGCATGGATGGAAGTGAACTGAAATTTGACTTCTTTTTTCCATCATTCTGAAGAAAGCTATACTTTGATTTAGAATAAGCTTTGACCATTTCACCATAAAATGAATGTCTTAAATGGTAGGTTCCATTTTGAATAGCCAAGAGAATATCAGTGTCTTCAAATGCATAATATCTTTTTGTGTCATGCAGACTAAAGCAAACTTGGTAACACCTAGAAATGGAGAGCCTCTTATTGCTGCTATTCAAGATTTCCTCACAGGTGTGTATGAGCTTATTTCAGAGCTGTGTGATCTGACAGTTGTTCCTTCAGAATCACTTCCTTTTTCAGAATTTTTCTGTATTAATTAATAACTCCTTTCACAAGTCCAAGTGACATTATTAGATAAGGCCCTTGTTTTCCTGTAATGTAATGATGCCCTTAGAATAATTCCTGATGCTGTCTACCTTTGTAGCTACAGTTATTGCTGTCTCTGAGTGTACTTTGCTGTGTTTTTCTGCAAATGAGTGTTTGAGATCTTTCTCTGCATTCAGTGGATAGTGCAAACTGCTTGTGATTATGATAGAGGAGTTGATTTCACTCAATAACTATTAGCTTTAACCTACAGTGTGTACCTTCAGTGTCTTTAATTCTTTGGGAAATGTTCAATGAACATAAGGATGAAAGTAAAAATAAATGCCAAGGCCTTATTTCACTAAAGAAATAGAGTCTGAGATCAAGAAAGCAGGTTCTAGAAATGGACTGCTCCAAATTTTCAGGCATTTAGTGTGGGCAACTTAATTAAAACAAAATTCTGGAGAGGATTTACAACTGAAGCTGTCTAAAGTATTGTTGTTTTGCATAATAAGTAGCTGATTAGTATTGGAATGCAATAATTGATGCTGAGTAAGCAATGGCTTTTAAATTGAATCTAAATTTAGGCTATCATAATCCTTTTTTAATTCCAGGTGCTTATCTTCTTACATTGAAAGATACCTTTTTTGATCGAGCCAAAGCCTGTCAAATTATTGCATCTATCCTGGTTGGCAAGGATGAAAAGATCAAAGTTCGTCTTCCACCCCCAGCAATTCTGAAGGTGTGTCAAACTATTTTTTTTATTTTAATAAGACTTTTTCTATTGTGTGTTCTTGACCCATAGTGATGTTACATGAATCCTTAAACTCCTAAAGTTTTAAATCAAAGGTACTTTATAAAGAAGTAATTATAGATGTTGGAACCTCTTTCAGAAGTAAAATGACAGCAGCATCTTTGAGGTTTTTGCCTTTTCTAGTCAGAAAGGGGAACATGACAGTAAGAGGGAGCAGTTATGCACGTTTCTCTGGGTGTGTGCACATACCCTGTTGTAAAGGATAACCATTCAGCACCCAGGGGGTTCAAATCTATGAAAGAGCATGTTTTTCAAAGGAATTCTACTATGCATTTCTACAAGTAGGATTCTCTCTAGACATGCTCTATCAAGCAATTTTACAATTAAATGCTTGCTTACTCTTTCTGTAGTTGTAGCATAATCTTGTAATTGTTGTTTTTCTCCTTCTGTTTCTCTCAGCCTGTAACACTCTGGACAGGAAAACAGGTTTTCAGCCTCATTCTCAAACCCAGTGATGATTGTCCTGTAAAAGCCAACCTACGAACAAAGGGCAAACAGTATTGTGGCAAAGGGGAGGACCTGTGTTACAATGATTCTTGTGAGTGACACTTGTAAAGCCATGTTTTGGAAGTCTTCAAAGAAAACATAGAAATTACTGAGCTTACTAGGTGTAGGTATTGAAGCAGTACTTTACATAAGTGTTCTTGAAATGAAAAATAAAATATTGCAGTTTTTCTTGAGAGCTGAAGTCTGTTTTCTTAAACTAAAATGTCTTTTGTATGATGCTTAGTTTGTCGTGATGCTAACTTATTGTTTGAAGGCAAGAGAGAGGAAAACAAAGCTTAGGAGGTGGTTGTCCAGAGGGCAAGTGAAAAAGCTCAGTCTCTTGACAGGGGGTACTAATGCAGGGGATTATAAATCAAACACTGTAAAGAGTTAGAATATGCAGGGAAGATAAATCCCTAGGATATCCAACCATCCATGTCCTTCCAGTTAGGGATGTCAGTTGTCAGATGGAATGCAAAGCACCATGGTTGAAAAGGCTGTAGGAGATGAGCAAGACTTACCTTAGAATTAATTTAACATTTGTGTGGTGACTGTTGGAAAGGAACTTGAGCAGGCAGGCTTAGGCTGGTTCCTTGCTGCTCAGAACTGTAAGTTGGGGAACCATTGATTTACACTAATTCTGTCATGCAATGTTGCCTCAAGAAAGAATTTTCCAGTTAGCGCTCAAGTCCTCTCCACAGATGACTGAGTGATTTCTGTAGTTGAAAGGAACACTCTGTGCTATGAAGTCAGTTGTGAACATGGTGGAACAATTTTTTTAAGCCTCTAAATATTGTAGAACAAAAGGCCACAAAGCAATCCTGCTCACACTCCTGTGAACATAACTTGCTGTCTTTATTTCACAGTCTATTAATTGTAGAAAATATGGGAAGAGTCCATTTTCTGAGTTTAACAGGAGCACATGATATTGAAAACTTGTAGATTTTGTTATTGGCTGTGTTCAGTTCTCTGAAAAAAATGCATTTCTGAAGACATTGTAATGCTCTTCAGAAAGTTCTCTGAAAATTCTCAAAAGTCTCAAGAAAACCTGGATCATGTTTTGTTTTGGCGTAATAAGTGATAGAGAAGTGACTTATGCTTCAAGAAGATGATACCTGAATTCACGTTGAAAATATTGAGCATAGATAGAGCTTTTATTTAAAAATTCTTTCTGTAAGTGATTACTAGTGGGTAGTGAATGTTTTAGAAAACTGGTGAATTTTCTTTTGCCTTTTCATTTCTAGATGTCACAATTCAAAACAGCGAGTTAATGAGTGGCAGTATGGACAAAGGAACACTGGGGTCAGGATCCAAGAACAATATCTTCTACATCTTGCTGAGAGACTGGGGCCAGGTGGAAGCTGCAGATGCCATGTCACGTCTGGCCAGACTTGCTCCAGTCTATCTTTGTAAGTACATTTCCTTGTAAAATATACTTTAATGCAGAAATAGTGAGCAAGCAAGATTTTTGCTTTAAATATGACATGCTGTGCTTTTTTAAAAAAATAAGCCTGTTTTGAAGGTGGGAGCCAGTGAAGCTATTATTATTGTGGTTATGAAGTGCTTGTGATGATCACATGATGGGAGGCAAAATTTAAAGTTCCCAATAATGTTTAATTTGTTTTCTCTATATGAGATTGAACTGTCAAAATTTATTTTCTTTTTAATAATAGCTAATCGTGGCTTTTCAATTGGAATTGGTGATGTAACCCCTGGGCAGGGCCTGCTAAAAGCTAAGTATGAGCTCCTGAATGCTGGCTATAAGAAATGTGATGAGTATATTGAAGCTCTGAACACTGGCAAGCTACAGCAGCAGCCTGGTTGTACTGCAGAAGAGACACTAGAGGTAAAATTTATAATTAAATTCACTTGATTTGGAGTAGAGGCTTGACAAATAGATTCTTGTACATTGAAAGTCTATGGTTGTCTTCTGAAACCTAAAAATACAGGCAAATACAGACCCTAGGCATGTAACTTGAGCTGAGTCTGTACAGGCTTAAGATGTTTGTATGCATCTAAAAAATGTTAGCTTAACACAGAACAACTGAAATCCTCCAGGGTGTATTGGGGTGATACAAGAGAATGAAATTACACAGGTAATTGGAATGGAGTTGATTATGTTGATCAAGATTTTCATGTTTATCTTCCATGCAGCACAGCGTGACTTAGAGCTTAGTGCAAAGCTCAATTTAGCTGATGTGTTGGATGCTGATAAGAGATTGTCATGTTCTTGGATACCTCTGTCTTATCCCAACAAAAACATTTTCTTCAGCAAACTGGAAGTTAGGCAAGCTGAAATTTAAAATTGTTTTGCCTGAAGCAACAACTGGGTTTCTTTGTCTTCAGTATGTTTTGAATTCCCTTTTACTACTGAAGGTGTTGCTGGGAGTGATAGAGTTCTGTTTGTATAAGTGTTTTTTAGCAAATTCTGAACCTCTGAAATACTGTATTTCAGGCCTTAATCCTTAAAGAACTGTCTGTTATCAGAGATCATGCTGGCAGTGCCTGTCTCAGAGAACTGGACAAGAGCAACAGTCCCCTGATCATGGCTCTCTGTGGTTCTAAAGGTAGGGACAGCTGAACTTGACATGTAGGTTGCTCACCGCTTCACTTATGTGAAACTTACTTATTCCATCTTTATAGCTTTTTTATACTGCCAGTTGTGCAAGTTCATGTCATAGCTGTTTCAAGTTGCTCAGTAAGTTGGGTTTTTAGCCAAAATCAAGCTGATGTTCTGCTATTCATGTGTCTGGATTTTTAGTACAAGTTGCGAAACATCTTGTTGGAACTGCAGATGTTCTTAGGACTTAATTACTCAGTGAAAAGTTTTCAGTTGTGTTTCTACTTCAATATTTATATCACATAGAAAAATCAGCAGTAAATGATACATTCAGAATTGGCACTAACATTTTGTAGAACTGTGGAATTATTTGGAAGGGACTTTAAAGATCATCTTTCCAACCCTGCTGTCATGGGTTGGGACACCTTCACCAGACAAGGATGGGGCATCCACAGCTTCTCTGAGCAACCTGCAACAGTGCCTCACCACCCTTGTAATAGAGCTTCTTCCTGATATCTAATATAAACCTGCCCTCTGACAGTTTAAAGTCATTCCCCCTGTTCTATCTACCTGCCCTTGTGTCAAGTCCCTCTCTGCCTTTCTTGTAGCCCCTCTTTAGGTACTGAAAGGTGCTGTAAGGTCTTGAATTCTTGTGAGTTTTCATTTGTTTCCATTAAGAATTTGAAGAAGTCACTTTTGCCTTTATCTGTCTAATAATTTGTGGAAAGCCTCACAGTGACATGTTGTGTTCTAAAGAAATACTGAAATCTAAGACACTATATTGTCTAATTTTTGTGGGGGTGATGGGGAGGCATTGTTTGCAAACATATTCCGCAAATAAAACTTCTGAGTTAGTGACTTAATTCTCTGGGACTGAATTTGTTCTGGGAGTCCTGGTAGACACTGAGCCCTTTATGAAAAATATTGTTGAACTATGTTTATTGAAGAAATTGTGAAGCCAAATATGTGGGTTAGGATCATGGGCTGTGTACAACACAATCTGTAATACAACCCTAGATAATATAAGGACGGGAGCTGAATAATGGCATGAATGTCTATGACCCAAAGGAATTAAAAATGAAAAATTGTTGGCTGTATCATAGACTTAAGTGCATAAATACACTTAAGACTTGGCATAAATTCTGAAATTAATAGGACAAGTAACAGAAAAGCTTCTCTAATTCTTGGAGTTCTGTTTTGCTGAGCAGTTATGAGGCTAAGTAATTCGCCTTCTCGGAAATGAAGATAAGTTCATCAGGGAAGCAGGATATTCCTCATTTGTGAGTGGAGGACTTTCTTTGTCTCTTCAGGCTCCTTCATTAACATATCCCAGATGATTGCTTGTGTGGGGCAGCAGGCTATCAGTGGGTCCCGTGTTCCTGATGGTTTTGAGAACAGGTCCTTGCCTCACTTTGAGAAGCATTCTAAGGTAATTCTGGGTGTTTACAACAGACTGTGAAGGAAAGTGAAAGAAGTTTCCTTAAGCTGTTTTGAGGAGAATGCATGATGAAACGTTTTGTCATGATATGCTGAAGGAAAAGGATCATATATGGTCAGTGTAAAATAAAATGTTTTGTGTGATTTGGGAGTTAACAACAGTGTTCTGAATTGCTGTAGGATGTCTAGTTAGCTTGACTTCTAACAGCTAAGCCTTGCTTTGACCTTTCTAATTTAATGAAGTGAAGTGATGATACATTTTTCGTTCTCTTGAGAATCCTAAAAATAATTTGTTAAAGTTTCTCACTGGCATTACGTTTGACTGCACTAATACTTTCCAAGAAAACTACTGAATGTGTGTTGGTGTCTTTATAAGCAGGTGAGAAGATGCCAGATAAATCATTCTGGTTTTTCTTTTTTTCCTCCAGGATAGGTGCCATGGGTTACTCTGTGTTTCATGTTTCAGTCCTACATGAAGCAATAATGACTCTTAAGCACTTGTTAATATATAATTCAGTGAGATTAATTTCTTTTTAAGTGCTGTTTGAAATCTAATAAACACTAGCAAAGGTTCTGGGTATGAACCCATAGTCTAGTTTGTGTTAGCCAAGTGTCAGGTGGTAGCTATGACACTTACATATGTGACTAAATGGCCAAATTTCCACTTCTGAGTTCTGTAGCATACTGAATAAGTAGATAAAGAAACAATACTTAATGGTTTAGATGAGAAGATAAAATGTAGCTCTAGCTTTTTTTCTGATTTAGAAATCATTTACCTGTTGTTAAATAACAACAAAAAGTGATTTTTTTACTTGAAAGGATGCCTGTATAAATGTCATTGACAAGAACTTTCCTCCGGGGTGAGGGCAATTCATTAAAAAAAATTAATTATATACATATCTCCAGTTGTGTTTTTCCTAGCTTCCTAAGTCTTCAGCAAATACCTTTGCACTACTATAGCAAAATGAACGTTCTTAATTGCAGTTTCAATTTCTGCAAGTTTAATGGAAGTGTTGGTAGTGTTGGGAAGGAATAGCTGGAAATGTGACCAGGAGGAAGGAGCAACTCTGGTAAATTAGTTTGGAAGAACTAGGCAAGGATTTCTGAAAAATTTATTCAGATCTAAAATAGAAATATGGAACTTGAGAGCCAAGCAACGCTGAGGTCATTGTCCTGTGTTGGTGGGGGGTATTGGCTAACTTCCAGAAAGCATTTTGATGACATGGACCATGTCTTTCTGTAATCTACAGAACATGTATTGCATTTTAACTGTGTTTTTCACGCTCTTCCTGCAGCTCCCTGCAGCAAAAGGCTTTGTTGCGAACAGCTTCTATTCTGGGTTGACTCCCACTGAATTTTTTTTCCACACAATGGCTGGTCGAGAAGGTCTGGTTGATACAGCTGTAAAAACAGCTGAAACTGGGTATATGCAGGTAACTGTCAGCACAGTGAGGGTTTTATCAGTCTGCTAAGATGTGCATATTTGTTATGTTCATGTTGAGGGGATGGATCAGGGACAAGTGCAAATATTGTATGTTTTCAACGTTACAGGGTAATTTACACTGGGAAATAAATGTCCCTCCAAAAAGCTTTTTGCTGTTATGTGCAGTCTTAAGATTCCCATTCCAACATTTAAGAAGTATTTAAATTATAACCCTCTTCCCAGTGTAACAGACAGTAGAAAAGCCAAGATAATTTGGGGCTGGGAACACATCCCAAGACACACAAGTAACTGTACAAAACAGAAAAAAACCACCGTTTGGTATGTGTGACTAATTAGACCATTTGTCTCCAAAACTAATGGAATAATCTTGGCATTTATTTTGTCTTACCTTTTTTCTCACCAGTGAGGAAAAAATACCAATTTATAGTCTAGTCTGGGTGATCTAATTGGCTTTCGTGAAACAATGAATTCCATCTTTCAAGTAAAAATGGTTTTAACCTAAAATGTTTCATAGCATGCTTTCGTTTTGGAAATGCAAAGGAATATGGTAATTAAGAGATTTCCCAATATGAAGAGTTCATGTAGGAGAAGCAGATAACCCAGATAGAAAAATGGCTTTAGCAGGTGACCTCATTGGTTTTTCTCACAGAAAACAATCATTGAGTGGTTCTGCTTTCATATACAAAAAGTATTGTATCCCTTGAGAAATAAATCTGCTTGGAAGAATGAGTGTTAAGTAAAAAATACCCACTCAAATAAATCCCTTGAACACAATAGGTTTTTGCAGCTTAGCCTTAAGTCATTAGCTTTTCTATACAATGGAATTCTAAATGTGGAGTATTGTGTTGTTGCATGAAATTTTATTGGCTTCATGTTCTGTGGAATGTACAGTAAAGCCTGAGGAGAAATGTATGATTTTAAGAGGGTTTTCATGCCTGCTCATCACGGTGTCAGATTTATTTCCTGAGTCTGGTTTCTGTACTTCTTGTATTGCAAATCAACAGCTGTTTTTAAAGAGATCCATTTTACTTTCATTGTACCTCTTTTTTTTTTTGCCTTCAGAGACGTCTGGTAAAATCCCTTGAAGATCTTTGCTCACAGTATGATTTAACAGTCAGAAGTTCTACTGGTGACATTATACAGTTTATTTATGGAGGAGATGGCTTGGATCCTGCAGCTATGGAAGGAAAGGATGAACCACTGGAATTCAAGAGAGTTCTAGACAATATCAGGGTAAGGATTGCTGAAATCCTTATTGAAAGTGTGAAAATACTGTTAAGCAGGGAGAAGACAGTAGTAAATAATAAGGAAAATTGTTTCACTGGAAGTATTTACTTTCAAACTGCCTTCTTTGAGTGCTCCTGGTCAGTCTTTCAGGGTATGTATTCTAAGAGTAATAGGTATTTTTTCCAGTGGAACAGAGCGATTTGTGTACAGAGACCAAACCATGTATAAGCTGTGAAAAGTAACATTTCTTTCTCTGCTTGAACATAGGTTTATGGCCTAATATCCAACTCACTAGATAAGTTACTACTGGCTTATTTGCGTACTCATTTGGTCCATTGCACAGATTAATTCTCTATTAAATCAAGACATGGATGTTTCTTGAGTTCAGCTGGCTGGTGGTTGTTCAATAATATAGTCATGTTTGAAGACTTGTGTTGTTCATTTTTGGTTTTGTGGTTGGTTGGGGTGTCATGACCCCCTTCCCCCTGAAAAAAGCTTTTTGCTGAAGTGACTGGTTAGATTTCTGTCATATGAGTGTAAAAAAATGGGTAGAACTAGAAATGTCTGTGTGTATACTTAAAGATTTGCAGAAATAAGTAGGAGTGGATGTGGCCCTTCTTTCCACAGTAGTCTAATATATAGTATAGTAAACCAAAACCAACCAAAAAAACCGCATTAAGCAAACTACAAAAAGACACAACCAGAAATAAAGAATGCTGTTACTCAGTTCTACATATCTGTGTTCTGTGTCTTTGCAATGGAGTTTTTGTGCCTGTGCTGTCTGTGGCTAAGTTGTGTTTTTTCCTGTGAAGGCTGTCTATCCGTGCCGAAGTGAACCAGCCCTTAGCAAAAATGAGTTGGTGTTAACATCCGAGTCCATCATGAAAAAGAATGAATTTCTTTGCTGCCAAGACAGTTTTCTACAGGTAATTATCTCATTTCCTTATCATGCTGTGATTAACTTTTCCTTGTGATTTAAGGACAGGACTTTAGCCTGTTTGGAGACTACTTACATGGCTTTTAAGGGTGAGTGAAGGTTTACATGACTGCACTTTGAATTGTAAAATTCAATTTGTTTGAAAGAGCATTGGGAAATTTTAATATTTATGAGAGCAACCATTCTCAAGACTTCCTTGAGAATCACTGATCAAAACTGTAGCATTAACCTGCCTATAGAATTAACCTTACATCCGTATAAAGTGATGAGAGCAAGATTTATTTAATGATCTGTGTTTGAAGGGTTTCTTTTTAATAGATCAGTGTTTCAGAGCACAAGATAAACATGAATTGCACTTCCATGGATAGAGTCAAGTGGAAAAATAGTTACTGCAAGTCTGAAGGGAAAGAAATCAAATAATTTAATATCAGAGTGGGGGGATAAAGCTGTTATTTGAACTATACGTATTTTAAATTATATCATGAAAGTTTAATTGTTATTCATTTCAGAAGCACAGATATGGCTACATCATCTTAGTGATAATTAGCTTAAGGTTTTTAAGTTTTAGATAGTTACATTTTCTTCTTTCCTTTTTTTTCTGTTCATCCTTGAAGACTTTAACTGAGACAGGTTATGAGAAATATAATGAGGTAACTGTAGCATGTGTGTGCACTGTGTGAGCATTAATGTTAGTGCTTTTTAGCTGAAGATGTGTGTATAGTGCTCAAGTAATTGATTAGCATATATACTTTATTGCTTGTTAAATTATGACATAGGTGTTCATCACAATTATTTAACTTAATGTGAAAACTGTGATGTGTTAATCAATAACCATTGCTATATTCAAGGATTTTGAGGAAGCTTTCTTTCAGTACTTGACACTTTTTCCTAAAAGGTGTTCTTTCCATCTCTAGGGATATGAGCATGTTTTTCTGGTGTTTTCATTTCCCTTCCTCTACTTTTCCATTCCAGAACAGAGATGCTTCTTACTGCTGTTATTTTAGTCAGAGGGTCCTCTAATGGGCTTATTCACTCCAGTCCAGAACACAGTGTGTCTAAATAGCCAAAAAAAAAGTAATTTTTCTGTGTTGTGGTTTGTTTTTTTTTTTGAGATGATGGAATAGCAGTCTGGCAATGTGGTGCAAACATGGAAAAAGCTCAGCACACAGCAAGGCAGTGCTGTCATATGCAGAGTTGGCCTACTGGGTCTGCCTGAAATGGAGCAGATTTTGTCTGAATCTCATGGCATTGTCTGTGAATTCCAGTGGCTCCTTGACTGCAAGGAGTGCCATGCAAGCAGTGCTTTTGGTGTGTAGGTGACCCCACTAACCTGGCTGCTGGGACACCTGACCAAACCCTGAACTGCCCTTTTGCCTAAACAGCAAGGAGGAGCTGGCAAGGCCTGTGTTGAGCCACATCTTACTGAGCCCGTTTGGTGCCTTTTTCTTAATCTGGTCCAGACTAAGACTTCATGGATTTAGAAGTTGTGGAAAAAAAATCAGTGTTTTTTTGAGTCCACTCTGGAAGTTAGAGCTGTGCTCAGAGTCCGGTGTTGCACTAAAGATCACAAATCCAGAGAGAGAGCTAGGCTCAGCAAAGCGCTACATTTTCATTACTTGTAGCAAAAATTAATCCATAGTTTGGATAAACAGCCAACAGATACCTGAAAGCTGAGAAGAATAAGTAATTTCCTCTTTTAGTCTTGTGCATTAATAAAAGTTTGACAAAGAAAAATAAGTTTTCAGAGATTTATCTTCCACCTTTTCTAACTCTGGTGTATGGAAATAACATAAATTTGAGTACCTTATTGAGAATGATATATAATAATTGATTTATTGTGTTGACATTGTTTGGATTTTTTTCAAGTGCTGTGTAACTCAGGCACTATCAAAGAGGAAGAGTCTTCAGCAAGTCCTGCAACATTGCTTTTTTTTAGGCACTTGTAAAAAGATTAACTACTCTCTATATTATTGCCTAAACACTTACTTTAGGAAATAAATCACATTATCATTTTTTTGCAAATATATTGAGGTCAGAAGCTTTTAAAATGTTCAAATATATTATTTGTGAATAATGCTACTTACTGCAGGGGAAAAACATAGGAATGCATCCTGTCATCCAAGTGGGGAAGCAACTTTGAAAGCATCCATTCCAGTAGCACTTCTGTTGTCTGTTCTTCCTTTTGAGTTTGGTTCTGGTACTCACAGAAAATCATGTACTCTCTGGAAATACCTTGAATGCCAGCAAGAATGTTGTTATTTTGAGAGAGAATTCTGTTACAATGTGATATAAGTGTTTTCATAATGATTCTATGAACTCATCTGTGGAAAAAAAAGCCAGTCCCTCAGATACTTACTCATTTTTGCAAGTAATTGTCAGTGCTCAGCTGACTGTGCTGGTTGCAGGGAGTCCAGTACCTAGTGCAGAAGAGGTGATGCTGTGTAACCATCACTCTGCTAGGTAGGAGTAATGGGGTAGAAAAGGTTTAAAAGGACTCTAAAAATTAATCTAAGTGTTTGTTTCTCTATGGAGGCTTTTCTAAATCATGGTTGAAATAGGTGGGAAGGGTTTCCTCGTGCTTTTTGTTTATATTTTGGTTTTGATAACCTTGTGTTATGGTAATAACTTGCACCAAGTCCATGTTTGTGGAAGAGTTCAATCATGGATCTCATTTCATGACTTTTAGTGTACATGTATATATCCAACATGTAATGACCAAATGACCTTTATAGATTAAAGGTTGGATATTGTTCTAACAGTATTCTTTCAGTTTATGTTCCAGTAAAGACAATTAGAGCTTCTTTTGGGTAAGCCTGTTAAGAGAGTGAAAGGCCTATGTAGTGGGACATGTTAAATGCAATTATCTTCAAGACCTCTCCACAGCTTAGACAAGTTATTTGAGTTATATTTTAGGTAAAGACTGACATGCATATAATAGTTTTGAGGGTTTTTTTTTCTCAAAATCAAGTGCACCTCAATCTCTGAAATCTGTCCAGCAGATATACTTCATGTACTTGCTCCCTTGCCAGAGTCTTTCCATTTTGACTATTTTGAATACTGAGGAAGGAATGAGAATGTATTTGTGTCAGTATCACCAAAAAATAAGGGTTTTGAGTTGGCATTTATGGTAAAGCAAGGTGACCCCTGACAAAGGGAAGAATGACGAGGAGGACTTTATTGATATTAGAAGGTTAATTAATTATTTTATTATATTATATTATTCTATACTATATTACACTACATCTAAACTGAATCTACACAAGCATTCAACTCCACTCAACTGAACAGAGTTTTGTGACTGTCAGCTGAAAGTCTTGACACACACACACAGGGATTCAATTGGTCAATGACTCAAAACACTTACACTATCTAATTACCAATTCTCTTCGGGTAAACAGTCTTCTACAATTAATTCCACTTGTGAACAACAGAGGAGCAGCAATTGAGATAAAAATTGTTTTTTCTTTCTCTGAGGTCCCTTGCTGTGATTCCCAGAAATATGCTTGGGACGTTGTGCCTTTTTTTCCTCTGTGAAGAGAAATGTGGCTATAGGGGTCTTTTTAGTTTTTAAATCACTTTCAGTAAGTGGTGGGTAGAAAGGAAGGATCAACCCAAGTCAGGTGTCTTCATCTGTCAGTGTGTGCTCAGGAAGGATGCTTTTATTCAGCATGGACCATAGTCCTCATGTATTGCTACTAAATTGTGGCTACACCCAAGTGGATCTGGATTGCTAAACTCTATGTGTTTGTCTAAATTTTCATGTTCCTCTCTTCATACTGTGCATTATTAATTTATTGTAAATACTTGGAGCTTAAAGTAAATAACTTGCTGTTCAAGGCTTCAATATGGAGACCATGTCTTTGCTTACTCTGGTTTTAATGTGATTTCAGGAAATTAAAAAATTCATCAAAGGTGTTTCTGAGAAGATAAAAAAAACTAGGGACAAGTATGGAATTAATGACAATGGCACAACAGAGGTAAATAATTTTAATGGGGTAATGATATAGTTCTTTTCAATCTTCATAAGTGGTTGCTTTTCCAACTATTCCATTCTCTTTTCAGCCAAGAGTTTTATATCAGTTGGATAGGATTACTCCAACACAACTAGAGAAGTTTCTAGAGACTTGCAGAGACAAATACATGAGGTGAGTGTTTACTCTCCTGTGTTCGCAGTGCTGCTGTTTTGTTGGTAATGTTGGGGTATATTTTGCTGTTTTTACTGTATGAATGTTAGTTCTGTTGTGAATGCAGTAAAAAAAAATTAGAAACAATTGGCTACAATGGCATAAAAAAAAAAAGTGTCACTGTCCAAGGTGGACTTGTTAAGGCAGTCTTGCACAAAAGTTGTAGAGACCTAACAGGTGGGATTTTTACGTTTGTCTTGAGTCAAAATCAGATCCTTTCATTAACAAACTGTCATATCCTTTTACATTGTAAAAAAAGGCTTTGTTTCATTTTATATTTCTTGAACATGCAAAGCTACCTGCTTGTGTTTAAGCACCTTCTTTCTGAAGTAATAGTCATCATACCAACAAGCACAGTTTAGGCATTTAGCTACTTACGACCTTTATCCACAGACTGTGTTTTGACAGCACATTCTGGTAAAAGCCAAAAGTGGTAGGATTCAGAGCGAGGGAGGATATTGTTTAAACACTTGACATTCTTACACCCACTGCCAGACATGTTTCCTTCCTCCCTCTCTTGCAGGAGGATTTTGAAAACCTTCCATGAGTCCATGCAGAACAAAGTCTATATAGAGGAGTTCCAATTTCATATGAATCTTGATAGCTATTCTTGATCTACAGTCTGAGAAGTTACATCACACTTTGTTCTAAAATGTTCTTTGATCTTTTATGCATTCATAGGATCCTTTTGTTTGTTATCCTTGGCTTCTACCAAGTTAATACTAGTGTGGATGTTCTAATCTCTTTATTCATTGAGATTTATTTCATCTACTTAGACTTCTCAGATTTGGACATTCAGGTGCAGCCATGGGTGATCTCTCCTTTGTGGCCTACCTGCATCAATTGTTTCCTAATGTTTTATTCTTCTAGAAAATTCATGTATATATTAAGTTCTAAACTCTTTTAAAGCAATTGCCAGTTTTTTGCTTTCCCTTATTAGGACTACTTGTTTACATTTTTCTTAAGTGTTTTTTGATGTGAATTATCACTTTTACTGTAATAAGTAAATGCTAGCATACAGGATTTCCCTGAAGGGAGAATGCTGTATCTAGTGCCTGATGTTTAGGAGGAAGAAGACAAGCATTTTGTAATCTGTAATGGAAGTTATACTGCATCTGTGGAATGCTTATATGACAGGGCATCTTCTTGCTTTGTATGAGATCAGTCTTACAGTATTGGTGACCTTTCAACCTCTCTTGTTTTTTTACTAAAATAATATATTAACAAACTTCTCATATATCTACCAGAATAGTTTCTGTTGTTGTTTGCTTAGGATCTTATACCTCATCCAGTTCCATGTCTCTTTCTCTATTTTTTTTTAATCAGGGCACAGATGGAGCCTGGTTCTGCAGTAGGAGCCCTTTGTGCACAGAGCATTGGTGAGCCTGGCACACAGATGACTCTGAAGACTTTCCATTTTGCTGGTGTTGCTTCAATGAATATTACTTTGGGTGTGCCAAGAATCAAAGAAATCATTAATGCTTCAAAGGCTATTAGGTACAAATGTTGTTTTGATCTGTTGTTTTTTTTTTTTCCTTTGCCCAGTGAAACCTGATGCATAAATTTGCATCAATCACGATAGCATTTTCCTGTCCTCAGCAATATACTAGACACCATTCATTGCAAGTAGTTAAACAACAAAAATCTGATGTCTGCCCAACTGTGATACTTAAGCCCACAGAGAAAATCAAATAAAGGAAAGTGATTATTTGTTAAGTATAATATTTCCTTAGACTGGTCTCCTATTGTGAAGTGCTTCACTATTGTGAAGTATACCTATGTCTAGGTATGCATGAAGCCATACTTAAATAGTACTAGAATAACATGTGACATGAAAACAGGCACTAGTACTTGTGTGTTTGCTTGTTTTACCACCCTGAAGTACCTGAACGGTAATTTTTCTTAAATACACCTGAGGAAGCTGAAGATCTCTTATTCTTACTAAATACTGCTCTAGATAAGAGAGGAATTCCATAAGGGAGGCTGTAATTCAAATTGCTATCTGTACTCCAGCTGAGCAATTTCCTACCTGGGTTTTCCTGTGTGTGTGTGTGTTTATTCTTGTAGCACCCCTATTATAACAGCACAGTTGGACAAAGATGATGATCCTGATTTTGCCCGTCTGGTTAAAGGAAGGATTGAGAAGACTCTGTTAGGAGAGGTAAGAAAATTGTATTATTGCTAATGTTTTAAATGTATTCACTAGCCAATTGCAATGGGGCATTTTAGCCATTTATGCATGCTAATTGTTTTGTCCTTCTCTCTTAAAGATTTCTGAATATATTGAGGAAGTGTTTCTTCCAGATGACTGTTTCATCCTAGTGAAGCTGTCTTTAGAGCGCATTCGACTGCTGAGGTTAGAGGTGAGTTGTTCAGTTCTTACACAGGTTATACCTTGGATACATTACAAAGGGTTTCTTAATCCTGTGTCACTCATCACACCAGGGGAAGCTAAAAAAACGAAGTGAATGATAGATTCACTTTGTGGCTACATAACATCTAGAAGGGTCACTTTTTTTTATTCCTTGCAAAATGGATAATTTCCCCTTTATTTGGAAGTGAGAGAACATATATTTGTGTTTTCCTAAACACAGGGATGCCGTTTCTGTCCATTGGTTAATGCACGGGCTGGTACCCTCAGCATAGGATGCTATTTCATGCAGTTTACAAGACTAATTTAGAAGAGAATATTTGGGGGGGGGTTCTTACATTTTTCCTTTTTATTGTCTGTGCAAAATTGCTGCATTTATTTGAGCACATTGGTATCTGCTGTGATAACCCTGATGTTTGCTGGTTGCCTTTTGGCACAGGTGAATGCTGAGACTGTGCGCTACTCAATTTGCATCTCTAAACTCAGAGTGAAGCCTGGGGATGTTGCTGTCCATGGAGAAGCAGTTGTGTGTGTGACCCCTCGTGAAAATAGCAAGAGTTCCATGTATTATGTATTGCAGTCCCTCAAGGAAGAGCTACCAAAGGTAAAAGGCAAGGCTGTCTTGTGCTTTTGTGGGAGGTAATCAGTAGTAATAATTTGTTCCATGGTGGCAAGATGAAATAATTCTTGTCAGTATTGACAGTGATAATAGGCTGGGTCAGTAACTTTTAGATTGTGATGGTACTGCCTTGCTGTTGAAACGAAGCCATCCTTTACTAATATTTGTAAATAAAATGGAAGCTGTGATCCTTTCCTTATAACATTTTTTGAAGCATTCCAAGTGCAGCAGTATGAAGTAGTTACATTTGCTTTCAGCTGTATCTAAAATTGTACCACATGACAGTATCTGGCATTTTTTCAGCTTTCTGTGAGGGAACTGTCTACTCTAGATTTTAAAACAGAGATAAATGAACCTTTATTGTTAGCAGCTTGCCCTTTTATTTGTATGGGTCTGCCACCATTCAGCCACCCAAACCAGAGTGTGGGAATATATGACATAAAATATAGAATGTAGCTAGTGAGTAAGGTTTATAGTGCAGTGTCAGTTTTACACTAGTGTATTTAAGAGCAAGAAATCTTACTGATATGTGTTTTGAGTGAGCCTTTACTCCATATAGTAGACCTTGTCAATAGGTTTGAATGCTGGTGTTGCCCTTTTATACTGTGTTACTGTATCCATCAAAGTTACTAGGGCTTTTTTGTTTTGTGAAGGTTGTAGTGCAAGGCATACCAGAGGTTTCCCGAGCTGTCATTCATGTTGATGAACAAAGTGGAAAGGAAAAATACAAACTTCTGGTTGAAGGTGATAATCTACGAGCTGTTATGGCTACTCATGGAGTGAAAGGAACAAAAACATCCTCTAACAACACTTATGAGGTAATGTCTAAATGGATGCTGTGGGATTTTCCCCATAGCATCTTTATTACAAGTGCTTGTTTGTGCTCAGATGCAGCAGTTGACATGAAATGAAGCCCAATTCCACTAATACGTTTCAGAATGCATTAACACAAGAGAATAATTCACTGACAGCACTGTTCACCACAAAGCAGCTGTTCCTATAAATATTTTTCAAATGGAGAAGTTTAAAAGGGTAGTCATAGAAATGGAATATCAATATGCCATCAGATGGTATTTATTCCAGGAATATACTTGCTCCAAGCACTTGGTTCTTCATTCATGTAACATGCAACAATCATGTAACCATCTCTTGTGTAGGTAGAGAAAACTCTGGGAATTGAAGCTGCTCGGACGACCATTATCAATGAGATTCAATACACGATGGTGAACCATGGCATGAGCATTGACAGGAGACATGTCATGTTATTGTCTGATCTAATGACTTACAAGGTTTGTACTATGGTTTTTCTAAATGTTACATTGGCCTGTTTAAACACATTAATCTTACCATGTTTGACAAGGGTGGGTGAGCTCAGGAGATGGAAATTCATTCTGGACTTAGATTTCCAAGTTGTGCTGACCTAATACTGTTATTTGTGTTTTACACAAAATACTTAATTACTTCAGTTCTTTAGGGGAGTGTGGATCTATTTTGACTGAGAAAAAATTGATATAATGAGTGGGGAATGATAATTTCATAATTGAAAATAGGAATCTTAAAAGTGATGGTGTGAAAAACAGCTGGGTAGCCATGCATGCAGTTGAAGGCTTGATGTGCAGAAAACCCCACGGGGAGTGGTTTGTAACAGCTGCACCATATGTGAGAGGCAAAGAATCAGCTGACATGAACAGTCTTACACAATGTGCTAGTATAAAATCATCTGCTCTTTACTGATTGATTTTCTTTCTTTCACATCCAACATGGTTTTTAGAGTTGAGTACACTTAGTTGAGGTTAAGATTTTGCAGTTTGCCTCCCGGAGTGCAAGGGTTTAATTTAGGTGAAATGGATGGAATTCTGATTTGTTCCCAGACTGCAGAGCTTTGTTGTACTGAGCAGCAGCAGTCCCCAAGGCTGTGACCCTGTGAAGCTGCAGCACAGCAGTAGAAAAGGGCATCAGAGTGCCATGTTTTCAACTTGGTGGGTTTCTACCATGCATTCTTTTGCCTCTACTGCTGACTGTGTGGAATCTGATATCATCAGGATGTTTCTAAGAAATATTTGCATGAACAAGTCAAGTTAGTTTAAAAAGCTAATTACCTTTTTTTTTCCTGGAGAGTCAAAAAATGAAGATTTAGCATCTTCTCTAGTCTCCTGGCAGCTGAGGTCAGATTTATGTGTAGATAATAGGCAGTAGATTCAGCATAGTGCTCTCAGACCCCACTGAAGTTTGTAGCTCAGCACCCAGTTTATAATTGTGGTTTTTTTTTTTTTTTCTCATGGCCATGTTTCAATTTTTTCAATACTCAAGAGCTATTAACCATTTATAGCAGCTTATGTTGTATATTAAGTATGACTTTTGTTTTATGTAAATATTCATTACTACCAAACTATTAACCTTCAGGATGTTCAACTGTGAATCAGGGTATTATGACAATATTGTAGATAGTATATTTATTTATTTATTCAGGCTTACTCTTTGGGTTTTTCCATCAATCAAGGGTGAAGTTCTGGGCATTACCAGGTTTGGACTGGCAAAAATGAAGGAAAGTGTGTTGATGCTGGCTTCTTTTGAGAAGACTGCAGACCATCTCTTTGATGCTGCCTACTTTGGACAGAAGGATTCTGTTTGTGGTAGGTATTGCAAAGTTTGTTACAGTTTGTGGTCCTTAGCCAGCATCTGTAAAACCTCTTCAAAGCATTGGAGTTTTGTCTTTGTTAAGCTTCCTGTTCAGCTGGTATGTCAAAAACTTCAGGCTAAGTTCAGGCTAATTTGTTCTACAAGTCCTGGAAGTTTGTTGTGTTTCTCTAGTTCTCATCTCAGACTGAGATCTTGAAGTCAGTTGCATATTTGTTGGATGTTTCTTAAAGTAGACTGAGTAATTTGGTTTTATTTCTCACCCTAGTTCTCAGTGAAATACTAGGAAATTTGTCCCACTATCAGTAGTTCTAGTTTTTCAATTGTCGAAGTTTATCTTCAACACCTAGAGCTGTTGAATAAATCTAATACCTTACTCGGTATTTAGGTTTCCTTTTCATTCCATCTAAGAATAGGAAGACAGGTACATCTCAGTCTAGCTGAAGATTATACTCTTACCTGATTGCTTAGGTCATTTAGCACTTACACCTAGAAATTAACAGGCCAAGTTCTTCATATCTTCATTTAATTCTAATCTAAACAGATGAAAATTGTGGGCCTTTGTATTTTAATCAGAAGTCTTGTTTATCAGTGTTCACTTCATTACAGCAGACAAGATACCTGTCAGAAATTTCTTTTTACATGTATCTGTTTCTGAGTTTTGAATTTTAAGTACATCAGCAGACACTGAATCATCTTAGAGAGTTCATGAAAGAATCTGTTAAATTGTGAAAATACATGGCTACATATGCACAAGTGTATGCATGCCCACACACACACAGCAAACAGAAAACCCAGTCAATGAATTCTGGCATTCTGTTTGTCTCTTTGTTTTGTATTTTTGCTATGTGCTCTAATATTTGGAATTGAAATAATTTTGGGGTTTTTGTAATGCCCCCAAAATTATTTTGTAATTCGTCTCAGATATTCTTCTCCTTTAAGCTACGTGTATTTTGGGACTGAATTGTTAAAAAGTCTGTCTAATAGGCTAAATGGAGAAAAGAAGTAAAGCAGGTTTCACTCTTATCAAGATGTGTTTATGCAATGCCTACCCTCCTGGAGTTGGAATTGGGAGTTTCTGGGTACTAATGAAATACAGAAATATGCATGTGTTATGCAAAAGTTAGCTAGTTAAGTAGATATACTTGTGTGTATATCTAGGTAGTCTTAGTGTAGCCAGTTTCAAACAGTGCTTTGTGCACAGTGTTTTCTGAATCTTCATTTGTATACATTCAAAATGTCAATCAAATCAGAATTTTAAGCAAATTTATTTCATCCTTTCTGCATTCAAATGTACAGCTATTTATTGTTACCTTCTTAAACATTTATGTGAAGGACAAGCTAGTTACACTCCTGAGAACGTGCAAAAATGTCATTTAGGCCATAACAGCATGCTGACAGGGAAACACTGGCATCTAAGAGCTTGCTTTGAATGTAGAACCTTCTTTGGAAAAGTTGTGCACATTGGTAGATCTGGAATAGAAATGTGTCAGCACATTGCAGTGAAAATGTTATAACCATCAAAAATCATTGGGACAGACTCAATCTTTCACTTCAAAACAAGCACTTTTTCACTGGTGAGAATGCCAGGAGCATTACAGCTCGAGTAGTTCTGTGCCTTTCTCACTGGGAACTTGGGAGGTTTCAAGGGAACCCTGCCAGGTTTGACTGAAACCTTAGCACTGAGTCACAGAATGAACATGAAGTAAGTTGGCATTGCATCTTCTGCTGTGAGCACTGCATGGGACATGTCTTCTCTAAAAACCAACCTTCTGAAGGGTTTTCATTACTGGAGATGATGGTTAGGTTAGGTTGAGTTTTCCCTGTAGCATTTAACTGTTTAAGTAACATACTGGTCTGATGACCATAACATTTAACTTTGTCTAATGAAGAGGCCTTGGTCCTTACATGTGAAGTTCAATGTTTTCTGGGCAACACAAAACAGAATGGGCAAATGAAAGTCGTTTTGTAAATCCTTACTGTTCAAATGTTCACTGTGTTTGTTTGTTTTTTTCCTAGGTGTTTCTGAGTGCATCATCATGGGAATTCCAATGAATATTGGAACAGGTCTCTTTAAACTGTTACACAAAGCGGACAAAGAGTCAACCCCTCCCAGGAGGCCTCTGATATTTGATCATAATGAATTTCATATTCCCATTGTTACATAGCACTTGGACAGAAAACAAGATAGCAAACCAAGAAATAGTAAGCAAACATTATTTAAATTAAGCAAAGTGTATTATTGCTTCTATGTGTCTCAGTAGAAGTGAATTGGTAAGTGAAATTGTATCAAAAGAATTGCCCAGTTGTTCACCACCTGTGGTTAGTCCAGATCCTCAAAGGAGAGAGTGCATCAGAGAGTGGAAACAATTTGAAAGTGATATTTTTTCATGTGATAGTGTCAGCTTTTTCTGTTAACCTTAGTGGGTGCAAGCGGTATGTATGCAGTACTGTTAACTCAGTATTTATTTAACGTGTATTCAGATTTTATTAAAAACCAAAAAGAAAATTGCAAGAGAGTTCTGTGAGCTTGCCCAGAGTGCTTTTGGAAGAGTCCTGTCAGCAGGAGCCGCAGAGGTCAGTGTACAGCCTTTAAGAACAGGGACTTCAGAAAGCTGGAACTGAGTCTGTGATTAATTCTTTGTGAGTTCAGGAACACTGTTCGAAGTGTTTGAAATATTTGCTCTTTGCTTTTGGTAGTTTTAATGGGGTTTCTTTTATCGCAAATTATTATCCAGTAAATTATTTTCCTCCCCAGGATTCTGTTTTGGGACCATATCTACAAGAAGCTGTACATTGTGGATGCTACTAAATTCTGAGAAGACTGTTGTAAGACTATTGCAAATGACAGATAGCTTTTCATATGACAGCAACTGTCTTAACTGCTGGAACCAGTAACTTACAGAAGTCCTAGTTTGGGGAAAGTTTCCTAATTGAGAAGGATCTGAGCAACCTACTTTGATTTTGTTATATAAAGTAGAAATTGAAGGGGATACTGGTTTTATGCATTGCTGGGAAATAATTTGGAAGTATTTTTAGCTTTAGTCCACTAAAGCAGTTATCAGAATGAATATAGATTTCAAATCATTTCAGTGTAGTATGTTTAAATGTATTGTGGTGCTATGGAGGGAAAGTATCTGAGTGTTTCCTCAGCAGTGTTTGGATACTCAGTGTGCTCGTGACATGGGTCAGGGTTGGAGAGAAATGAAATAGACAAAGAAGCTGAAGTTGTGCCCTCATGAAGAAAAAGCAGGCTGCTGAGTATTCTGGCATTGAAAATGAACATGTTTGTGCTGCAGTTTGTCTCGATGTCCACCAAAGTGTAAGGCTACATTCAGAGACTGTAAATCTATTTAAGTGTTCAGGTGCCACTTCAGGTGTCTGTTTTTTAATTAATGCTCCATGCAGGCAAGATGTCATATGAAATCCAACATAGCTATTCTCAAATTATGTTATATTTTCAGTGTGATGCTAAGATCCACATTTGCCTACATTTTGGCAGGGTGAAAATAGAGAATGTAGTGCATTTATTTTCTGCTCTAAAAGTTACATATATTTCGCTATCTCTGTTTTAACAATAGAAATTTTACAATAAATTAAAGTTTTCTTTGTGATCTCAGTGAGATTGCCACTTACTCATTTGTTTATTTCTTTGTCAAGATGTCAATTTAACGTGGGTAGGGGCTTCATGGAGAGGAAGCCCATAAACCTTTCCTCTGATTAAGTACTTTGTTTTATCATAGGAAATTCTACTGATAGTGCTTGACATTTTTGTGAATAAAGATTCTTTTCAAGGTCTAAATGGGTGGAGTTTGTAGTGGAACAAATAACCACATCTTTGTCAGTTTTTTGGTTGGTTGGGTTTTTTACTTGGTTGGTTTTGGGGGTTGGTTGGTGGGGGGGGGTTTGCTTGGTTTGGTTTTGTGTTTTTGTAAATATAGAAAAATGCGTTATTTAAACGCTGGGTTCACTCTCTTGTATGTTTTAAAATTAAGACTAAAATTACATCTTTTTTCCTTGTCTTAAACATGACAATAAAAAGAGGCAGAGGTAAAGAACGTGTGAACCTTGTGTTTATTTATGGATGTATTATTTTTCTACATAATTTATTTATGGATAAGCTGACCTCCATTTCTTTGTGTAGTTTGTAAGACAGTAGAGAATTATTAAGCTTAAATCTCAGGTATTTACAACATAAATGAGTAAGTAATATAAAACCTATGTTGCTTAAAGCCATTATGTCTTGTCCTTCGAGCATGCTCTGAGCCTCATGAGCGTTTCAACCAAAAATAGATTGTTTACAAGAGCACTCTGAATTAGTAATTATTGTTTGAGCTCTCTGTACCGTCAGTAAACAAATTAGCTGTTGGATTTTACTCGTAAGCAACTTTTTTAAGCATCAGTTGTAACAGTCAGGAAATGGAACTTTAGAATATTAAAATTTGCATTTTGATTAAAATTTTTTGCTTTAGTTTTGGTTTGATTTTTTAAAAATAAATAATATTTTTCACATTTTCCTCTATTTTCCAATTAATGTGCTAATTGAAATTAGTTAAGTGTAAATTTTGAAGAAAAAAATGTTTTTGAATAACCATATCCTGCTTTCTCATAATCTTCATTTTTTCCATCTGTTTTAAAACAAATTTAAACTTGTTAATAAATGAAGTACTTTCTTGGTGTGTTTATCAGGAAACTACTTCACACACGTCTCTTATCTGCAGAGAGGAAAGAAAACAGCTGTATGAGCTAAATAGGTTTTCTGTTATGACTATGGAAAGCTGGAAGTAAAGCCAGAACTGTGCTGCTTTGGTCCATAACTTGAAGAAATTTAGTGTAGAGGGCTATTCCCTTTTTTGCTTATCTATGCTTAAAGAAAAAAAGCATAAGAATGCTGTGTTTTATAAAAGAACTACAAGTAGGAAAAAATTTGGCTGTTTCAGGACAAATACTCCTTGATGTCTGAGCATTTGTCACTGTTTCAGTACAAGTTGAAAGAATCACTGCAACAGGAATTCCTCAATTTTGTATCACTGTGCTTGTAGACAGGAATGGTTTTAGAAGCCCATAGCAAACAGGATACAGATTTTCGTAGTGTTTGCCTAAATTATTCTGTGTAGGTAACTAATCTAGCTTCAAAGTGGTTGACTAAGCTTTGCATTCGGACCTAGGAAAGTCTGTTGGTAATTCAATATGTTAAAAAAGGAACAATTGGCTTATTATATTGTCTAAGAACAGAAAAACTAAAAGGGACCAGATTAAAAGATATGTTAATATTTTAATGCACCAATACTTGGCAGGTTATTTGGATGTGATTATAGTACTGATATAAATGCATAGCAAGTTTATCTTGAAGAATGAATACCAAAATCTCACAGGCCAATCCAAAAGACTGATAGAAAATAAACAAGCCCTGCTACTTTTCTGTTTCAGTGCTTGTGGAAATGAATTGAAGTTTCTTGTGACTGATTAAATGAAAATTGTATAACATTCCTTCTAATGGAATTACATCATGCTGTCATCTTCCACTAGAGAGCAGCACTTTCTTTTGAGAAAAGAGGTATTGGGTAGCTTCGTTATTTTTTCTATTAAAAATGGGTTTTTTGCAATATCAGGACTGAAATGTAACTATGAGAGGGAAAATTATCCGTTAAAATGATGTACATAAGGAAGGGGATGAAGGGACTCTTATTTTCTGAAGAGGGAGAGAGCAGAGTCCACATATGCTTTTTGATTAATTAGTAAAGTTTTCACTTGTATATCATTTGTCTATCTGGCTTAAAACAACCAAAAAGCAGTATTTCAGTAAAGGCTATAGTCATTCCCAAAAGAATGTGAGTTGCTCCTGCAAAGTGATAGAACAGGAGTCTGCAGTGAGTCTGTCTTTTGCAGCAGCATTTTCCATGCAGCCGAGATTGTTCCAATCTGCGTTCAGTCTCCAGCAGGCTCTGAAATGCAGCTCCTCTGAAATGCAGCTGCTCTGAAGCATGAAGCTCTGGCAGCTGCCTGGGGAGTGTCTCACATCCTTCAGCTGCTGCAGAACTCCAAGGCAAGGCTGCATTTAAAACAATTGAAGGTGATGCTATCCATGTAAGTGACCAATGCTTAGGACTGGAAATAAAATGAAACACGTGCTCCTCTCTGTGCATAGATAGCTGCAACCAGCAACATTTATGGAAGATGACTGCTATGGAAGAAAGCTACGAGGGTGCCTGTAGTTTGTTAGTTTCTGTTGGATTTGTGAGAGCCTGGCATTGGTTGGCTGTGCTTAGGGGTTCTGTGGGCCTTGAGCTTCTCTGCTTTCATCACCACTGTTAATTCTGTGTGCCTCCTATGGCAGAAGATGTTTTTTCATCCAAAAGGTCTGTCCTGTGAGTCCAAGCCTTCAGGATCAGGAATAATTGCATGCTCCTTTTGGAAGCAAGGACAGTAGATAGGGCTGATGTTGTGCAGGAATATGGTGGTTTCTGCAGGTGTTGAGGGTAGAGGGAAGAAAGCTGACAAGACAGAAAATGCAGAGGTAACCAAGTGTGTATGGAAGCAGAGTAGAAATTCAGGACTGCTTGGGGAAAAAACAGATATGGCAGCTGGGTAAAGTGCCACATAGATATTGATAATCTCTTTAAGGAGTCCTAGTCAATGGCAATAGCTGGGAAAGGGACATGTATTTATTAATTCCTGAGAACTAAGATTTTGTCATTTGTCCTGGGGGTGGCTCTTAGTGGCTGTGACAAATGATAGTTAAATTATGATTTATTTTGTAGATGACTGTTAATAATGAGCACTAACCCTGAATTAATTCCTTCAGGTATTGTATCTGTTTAGTTAGAAAGCTCTTTCAACCAACTGTGCATAATTACAGCTGCTGAACTACAGGATTGCTACTGTGAAGTGTAAAAACTGCTGTTCCTGATGGGTTCTGGTACAGCTCATGTGGAAGATTGTGACTATAATTAGCAGGCAAATAGGAATCTTGTAAAATGTGATGGTACATGCAGTTAGATCAGAAATATTCTTAGAAAATCCCTAGCTGAGGTGTTTTTAATGATATGTAAGTTATGCTACTGGGACAAGAAACAGAAGTTACATCAATTACTTTCAATTACAAATTACATCAGTTCCTTTCGTGTGTCTCTTGCTAGAAGAGAGGTGACATCATCTATGAGGAGCACACTGGTAGTTCAAGGAAGTCTGTGAACAAAAGCTATTCTGTGTATGCTGTTGATTGTAGCCTTGCAGTGGCAGACACTCATTGCAAATTGTCTTAATTTTTGTGTTGGTTTCAGAACCAGATAGTGCAGAGGAATCTTAGTCCATGGGTAAAAGAGGACATGCAGGTGCCTTTCTCACTGTGGTTTTCAGGGTCCACAGAAAGCTGGGGTACCCCTCAAGATATCCTACAGAGTTCTGTCTCCTCCATGTAGAGGTGTTTTGTCAGGTGGAGACAGAGTTGGCCTGAAATGAAGCTGTTGCAAAAGCAGCAGGTACCTGGGTTATTAACATCAGGCATGTTTTTCTCCTTTTTGTGAAAGTGTAGGTTGCTTGCCTAATCTTTTGATACACATGATAATAACATCCCTTTTATATGTTAAATCATATAGATTTTTAGAAGAAAAATAAAGAAAATTAATTGCCAAGAAATGCAAAAACAATAGTGAAATTGTGCTGGTAAACGTCATGAGTCCCAGAAAATGCCAGAATTAGTTTTGAGACTTTGAAATTACTTTTCTTGATTTATGATTCCAGGGTTTGTTGGTTTCTGGGAATTGGGGTGGTATGATTCATCCTGATGTGTCACAGGGAGGGGATTCCTTGGTTCAGGCTGATTGACAGCATCCCCATGTTCAACTGCTGATGGTGTTGGGAGCGATGAGGATGGCTCTGGCCATGTCGTGGTGCAGGCTTGAAGCAGGGACAGTGTGTGACTGATTTCTGTAGGGCACAGTGGGTAGGGGATCTCTTTTATGGGAAGGAAGGACACACTTCACCCCTTACTCTTCCCTGATCTCTGCACTTTTCCAGTTCAATAATGCTAAAATGTCTGCTGTATGCACAGGTACCTTGACAAGCCCACACAGCAACTTGCTGCCTTTCCCATATGCCATTCTTCCAGATTTTCCACTCATGCAAATATTTTCCAGTTACATTGGAGACTTACTTTAAATTTTTATTTTTCAGAAGATACATAGTTCTTCTGACTTATGCTCCTGCTGTGCATTTTCTAGTTCCCTTTGCATTTATTCCTGTCTCCTTGTCCTTGTTTCTCCCACAGATTCCTCCCTTCTGGACCTGCAGTGACTGTCACTGCTGGTGACACTGCTTCCCTGCAGCAGTGCTATGTCAACCATACTGTGCCACTGGCTGGATTCAGCTCAGCCATGCAAGGTTACTGGGAACACTTGCCTGCAGGATAATTTAACCACTCAAGGAAGAAACATCTCCTCAGCACATCTGGATGTGGAAATCTACTGCCATCAAAATTACAACTATGGTCAAATAACTTTTGAAAAAAAATGACCTTATTATATAAGGTAATATATTTGTACTGTAAACTGAAATGAAAAGCATCCCTGCTTCATGTGGCTCTTTGTAAGCACTAAAAACTGTATTCAGGCTTTTAGATCTTCACTTACTTTTGTCTTTAGCCTGTTTCTGCTTTCTTCTTCAGCCTTCCTACTTAGCTGGCACAAGTATCTTCTGCCTTGCTTGTGTTTATATGTGTTCTGTTGAAAATAAGTGTGGGCAAGGATGAGCAGCACAGCAGCTTGGGAAGTAGCTGGAAAATGTAGAATCAGTGAACAGTTGCTGCCACAGACTTATAAGACCTGGGGAAATCTTTAGACTCTGTACTTTAGATTCAAACTGTTAAAGACTCTTAAATTACAATAGTCTCTCCTGAGCAATATGGTTGTGAGAGGAGATGATGGAATTATCAAGGTGAGTGAAGGGACTATGCTTGTGAAAACATGCATGTTATAAGGAGTACTTAGTAAATAACATGGCCAGGATGTGGGGATTAAAGAATGTGATTAGCATCTGCTGTGTACAGTTCTTTTCATTCGTTCATCTTCCAAAGAAAGTCAAAAAGACTAATAGTGGGTGCTGTTGAAGTCAGCTGCAAGGCAGACACTGACTTCAGCTGGAAAGAGAGAGGGAAAAGCAGTGAAGCTCTAGGCTGCCATTAATGATCTTGGGGAGGGTGGCAGCTCTGAAGGTGAGTTAAGGGAAAAAAATTCTAGAAGTACAAATAGCCCACGGTAAAAAGGATAATATTTGGCTTGCCTTGCTGATGAAGTGTATTTATCCTTCATGGAATATCCCTAGCAGATTTGGAGACTTCTTATTTTGGTTATTCTTTTGCATAGTCTTTTTATTACCAAAGTGGGGCTTAATCCAAGTCCCCTGGAAACCAATTAGAGGACTCAGCAGAACTGGATGAGCTTTGATATATGCATTATATTAAATATTTCTATCCATCAAACTCCCACCAGTTAATGCATCTTTTTAAGTTTCTAAGAGTTGAACAACACTTCTCTAAATATCATTGCTGCAGACTTGATTCAAAAAGAATAATTTTAACCTAAATCCTTTTGAAGGATTCTCTGATGGCTTTTCCATCCCTCCAAGTACTGTAGTACTTCTGCCTTCCAAATGACAGTGTAATTTAGGAGTTGCTTCATTTCATGTTTGTTACTGTTTTCAGAACTGATTTTAGTTCAGTCCAGTATTTTTGTCATTTTAACCACCCTTCATTCTTAAGTTTCATCTTGGTGCATAGTCTGCTTTGTCTGAGCAAATTGACTACAGCAAGTTGTACAAGGGTTTCTCTCTTAACTTTATTCTCACTGTCTTCCCAATGTTATGTTTTCCTCCTACAAAAATCATTTCCCTCTCCTGCTCAAGGAATATCCTGCAATATTAAAAGTAAAAATTTCTTTTCAAATTAGAAGCATATTGAATTTATGCAGTATTTCAGTAAACAGAAATCCATGTATCCCTGTCAAGTAGGAGTTCAAGTCTTAGCTATGAGTATGACACACAATTTGCTGCAAATTTTTCAATGTTCTGATCATCTACCTTTGTCTGGTTTTCACAGGCATTTGTAAAACTCTGCAAAATTCATGGAAGTACACTAGAAGTGCTTCTCCTCTATCATAAACCAGATGAATTCAGAATGCTAGAGCATTTATTATGAATCAATAATAATCCTCTCCAGCTCCCTACAATCCTGTTTATCTTTTTCCACGCATGAGGAGCTTTTTCAGTTCAACCACATCTGGGTATTGGTCTGTTCTCAAATGTGGATCTGCTGGGTTCTGGGTTTTTTTAGGAAAGGGGCTGCCACCTCTGTTATCCCCTTGGCTTAAGCACTGCAAAATAGATGAGCTCTTCAGGCATGTGTGGAAAGACAAGTGTTGCACAGTTTCTAGAGAAACAGAGAGAACCACACTTGCATGCACACCTGTCTCCATTTCATCAGGGAGTTCTTTGGGCTTGGACTAGAGACACTTGGACTACCCTGGAATTTTTGAGGAGTATTGACTTTTGTGGAGCCATTTTGTTGGAGTTCAGTTGTGCCATGATCAAAGCACTGCCCCTGGAGTCCCTGGAAAACTTACCTTGTAATTGACATGGATCCAATTCTTCAACCCTTGTAGATCAGTGAGCAGGGCAACTACCTGCTGTGAGGAGTACATATGTCATTCTTAGCAGAGCTAAGAGATGGAACATAAGGAAATGTCTTTGCTTCTTCAAGAGCCTTTAGATTCAAATTGCGTTTGAAAATACGCATTGCTGACAAAACCAATGAAAGTGGTGAAAATGTGCTGAGGCATTCTCTGGAATCATTACTATTGTATTTGACTATCTTCTTCAACTGCAGTTTTGGTTTTCTTCCTACAAGCTCCCAGTTTTTGCATGGCTTGTTTATAGAAGTTGCCCATGGATGTTTAGGGCACCCATTTGCTTTTATCTCCCTGTTAGTGCTAAAAGTAAAAGCAAATGATTGGTATAAATAATCTTTTGCCTTGACTTGAAAAGTGACCTAGAAACTGAACCAATAACAAGCTGCAAGCAACAGCTTTCAAAGGAACTGTTTAACATCTGCTTGCTTATGGAAGTTAACCACATCACAAGCCAGCCCAGTCTCCCAAAGAAAATTAAATCATGCCCCTGGTCTGCTCTAAGCAGATGGGTACTGGGGATTTGTTTGCAGAGTGTCTTCCCTTCAAAAGCTGAAATTCTTACGCCCCTGCAGGATTGCCACCAATGTGCCTCCATAAGGTTTCTGGTTTTTTTTTGCTGCCTGTTTTTGGAAGCAGTTGTCTGAGAAACAGAAGTGATTGTGTGTATTCACAGCTCCAGGAGGAGACGATTTACCTACCCTTTTCTTCTCCCCCTTCTCACCCCAAACAAACACCCTTCCTACCAGCTATTCCACCCTTGAGAAAGGCCTTTTCTTTCTCTTTTAACAGGTGATTAAGTAAAATAAGTTTTTATTTGCTTTTTGAACTGCCATGGGCGGAATCTAAAAACTTCAACATAGTGTTTTCTTTCTGTTGAAGCTTGTTCAAATGACTGAAATAACTGTCTGATCTTCATTTTAATTTTCCCAGAGTGGGAAAACACCATAATAATTTTTATCTGCTTAGTGCAGTACAAGATGAAGTGACTGGTAGGTTTTATGGCTACAGAAAAAAAAAGAAAAAAAAAGGGCAAAAAGTGGCAATATAATCCTCTGGTCTGCTTTCCCTCATATGGTATGTCACAGAAGTTCTGTGAAGAAAGAGCTAAACCATTTCCTGAAGTTCACGGTTACACATTTTTTGGGAAGATAAATGATCCTTGTGCTTCTGGGAGTGTCCAACAGCAGCTCCCTCAGTCTGCAGCTGCAGCAGGAGCTCTGAGGATCTCAGAATTTATGGGCACAGCCCATTCATGGATATGATACTGCCAGGTGAAATGTTTTCCCTGGGCACTGCCCAGACTGCTCACATTATGGTTTTGGGTTTTTTTAATGGCTAAATGAGATCCTTTGATCTGCTTGCACATTAAACCAACACCTTCCTATCCTGCAAATGCTAATTAATAGTCTATGAATTACATTAATATGAAAAAATAAGCTGTTAAGAGCTGCTTAGCTGCTAGAGCTTTGTGTTACACCCATGACAAAGTCTCTGTGGTGTTCACGTTGTACCTAAAGAGCTCTAATCTTAACTGGGTGATTTCTTCTACTTTTCATATGCCTGTCTTGGAGATTGCATAACCTCCCTTCCATTAACTTATGGTAAATCTCTCAATATTTTTCTCTAAACCACAGTTGTTTGAATCGTGTGATTACATGAGAAACATAGCTTTCATTACAAAGCCATTTCTAGGATACATGACTGCCACTGGAGCCTGAAGACCTGTGTCCTAAGGGCTCCAATACCAAAAAGCAAATAAAATGTCTCCCACGTATTTAAAAATAATTTTAAAATCCCCTAATCTTAAAGAAAACCCTCTATTTTTAGCCATTAGAAGCTGTCATTGATTCAAACTGAGGATTTTGAGGAGGGGATTTGCCAGGAAATCTATAGCAGCAGAGCTGCTGCTGCTGCAAATTGGGCAGCAGTAAACAGGCAGGTGTAGAGGAGAAAATGTTTGAGGACTGGCAACTAATTTTGCACAGAAGAGTGTTGTGCAATGACAAGTTCCATTAGACTGAGTATAATAAGCTAGATATATCTAAAGGGTGTCCTATCAGAAAATATCAGCATTCTGGGATTCTGTAGTGATCTGAATTTGGGTCACTGTATAAACTTTTGGCATAATAAATTTGCATCCATTTCATAATTTGAGTCTTCAAAGTGTACCCATGTCTTAAGAAGACTTTCCCTGCACTTGCTAGAGAAGGTCTACACTGAGTTAGGTAATAGAGGTAACAGCAAGGTCCCTCTCTTAGACAGGCAAGGGTCTGACAGCTGGACCCATGGAAGAGACATTTGTGCAATGAGAAATTTATCTGAATTTTTCTGAGAGCAGACTTGCCATTTGCACAACAAATGGAGTGTTAGAGACTCGGATATGACAGAAAGGTAGAAACTGCATTTCCAGAAAGCAAGAAAGAAACCTGGTACAAGAGAGATTTACCTGCTACCTGGCACTGCCTGAGAAGGGCAGCGGGCGATGTGGAACTGCAGGCACAAGGTGGGGCAGGCAAGGCATGATGAGAAGATGAGTATTTTATTTTGAAGAGAAGGCAAAGGACTAAGAAACACTTTTGGGAAAGGCAGGAGTAGCAGTACCCAGAGCCACCACTTCCCTCTAGGTTTTGAAATGAGACTAAAGATAGCCAAGTTATGCCTGAATGCTGCCATTCCTGTGCTACTGCAACCCCTGGTGAAAGGTGCACTTCAGTGCCCAGGCAAGAAGAGGATGGAACTCAAGATTGTCTTTATTATTTCAAGTAGCAGAGAACTGCTGCACTGACCTAAGGGAGGGCTCTTAACATAATGCCTCATAATGAAATTTGATGGCATGTTTCCTTTCCTTTACAGGAAACTAAGCACATACACAATGAAATAATATTGTTAAAGGAGATTAGCTGAGATTAGAAAGTCCTTAAAAAAAGGACATATTTGAATAACTTGTCTTTCTTCAGCCTTCCTGTGCATGTGCCTTCCAAAAGCTCTCCATGGCACCGTGTCCTGTGGCAGGCACAGAGGGCCCTGCTGTGGCACTGGCCAAGGGACATCTGCTCGAGTGGGTGACAGCAGGCACCTTTCACTTCTCACCCGTGCTGTGAGGCCAGCTGTTCATGCACACTGCTTAGCTAGCACTTGTGGAATCTGCAGTTACTTGACCAGCTAAACTGCCCAACCTCAACTACAGAGAAATAGGCAATTTTTTAATAAATTCAAATGGACTAGAACTAACACAGTTTGCAGGAATTTGTAGCATTAGTCATTAGACAACAAAGGTAATCTCTCTGTATTCTGTATAGCAAAGAAAGTTGTTGAAAAAAACATGGATGTAAAATTAGAAAAAATTAGTCTACGAGAGTATTAAATGAAAATTAATGGACCAAGCATGAAAATACTTATTTCAAAATCGCCCTCTAGTTTCAAGTATTGTAAGTAATAACTTAAGGTTGAGAATAATCCTTAACTCCTCTGCCTGCCTTTGCCAGAAGTAGAGTGCATAGTACAATTGCATGTAACCCAAGATGTTTTCACATGAGAGAAATCATCTACCGAGCTACATCAAGTGGCTTGAAACTCAGTTCAGGACCTGAATTCTCCCAATGGGTATGTTAACAGGAAATTTTAGGGAACAAAGGCTTTCCCTTGCACCTCACTGAGTCCAGGTCTTTGGACAATAAACGAACCACGGGGTTGGTTGGACCGGAAACTGTCAGATAATTGCAGTTCCTTCTTGGTATAATTAGGTTTCCACCACTACCAGTAAAGCCCTTTCAGTGCAACTGAAACGTATGAAATGTGAATTTAAGATGCGAACTGCTTGTGGTCATTCTGCAGTCTGTTTGCAAATTGGTGCGAGTGATGTTGGCAGCCCGTTTACTTTCAGAGAAGTTGTTACTCTCCTCTTTCTTTGTTAAACAATTGCGTCCTCCTGCTACGTCTGACTGGGGCAACATCTGTACTCTGCTTGTAAATTACCTGGTCTCTGGTCATTCACGAAACGCTGAAGAAATTTACAAGGAAGATGGGCCAGTAGCTCTTACTAGTGTTTGGATCTCGTTTGCAAACTTTCGTTTTGCAAATTCTAATGGACAAAGCCCGTAAGCAGCCTGCTATTATTTTGACGTTTAGCGTTTCCCGGTTAGATGAAATGAATCTTGACGCCTGAAGCTGCCGCCCGGTGCCGAGTCCGGCAGCCTCAACAGGCGGCCGCTCCCGCCTTCGGCAGAGGGCAGCGGCGCGGCCCGCCCGGCCCGGCCCGGCCGTCACCAGCGCGGCAGCGCCGCCTTTGTCTCGCCGCCGAGACACCCGGGCTGGGCACCCCGTCCTGGCCCGGCGGAGCCCCGGAGGGAGGAGCGGCGGAACCTCCGGCAGGCCGCGCCGCCGGCCCTGCCCCGGCCCGCCCCGCTCGGCGCCGCACGGGGGCCGGGGGCGCCGCTGACTGACGGCCGGGGGGCGGGCGGCGGCCGGGCCGGCGCGGGCCGGGGAGCGGCGGCCGCTGCGGCGGGCGGGCGGCGCGGGGCGGGCGATGCGATGCCGCAGCCCCGTCTCGGCGCAGGCGGCAGCTTTGTGTAGCCAATATGGCTGCGTGCGCCCGCCGATGAAAGGAGGCGCCTGGAGCTGAGCCCGTCTCCCCGCACCCCCTCCCGGCCGTGTGGCTGCGGCGAGCGGCGGAGAGAAGTTATCCGACTGCCCCGCGGGGGTGCGGGGTGCCGGGAAGCGGCGGCGCTCCCCGCGGCTCCTGCTCCCGGCGGTCTCCTCCCGCGGGCAGGCGAGAGGAGGAGGAGGAGGAGGAGAAGTTGTTTCGCCGCCCGGGGGGGCGGAAAGGAGGCGAGCGGGGCGCCAGACGGAGAAGGAAGAGGAGCAGCAGCCCCTGACGGCGGCTCGCCCCCCGTCTGCTGGAGGAGGAGGAGGAAGAGGAGAAGGCAAAGCCGCCTTCGGCCCAGGTCCTGTCCCGGCTCCGCTCCTCCTCTCCGGACGAAGTTTCGCCGGGGGCCGCGGCGGGGGCGCCGGGTGCCGGAGGAGGGCGGCCGGCGGCGCCCGCCCCGCCTCGGCCCGCGCCTCCCCGGGGGCGGCGGTGGCGGAGCGGCGGGGCCGGGCGAAGTTTGGCCGGCGGCGGCGGCGGCCCTGCAGCGGCCATGGAGCCCAAGCACAAGGAGCTGCTCGCCCAGTGCCGGCAGAGCCTGGCGCAGGCCATGACCGAGGTGGACAAGGTGGTGGAGCTGCTGGAGGCCGCCGGCGCCCTCGGCCCCCGCGACCTGCGCGACCTGGAGGCGGCGGGCAGCGGGAAGGCCGAGCTGCTCATCGCCCTGCTGCTGGGCAAGGAACGGGACCACTTCCAGGACCTGCGGGTGGCCCTGGAGAAGACGCAGCCCCACCTGCTCTCCATCCTGTACCTGAACGGCGTGGCGGGGACGCCGGCCGCGGCCGAGACGGCCGGTGAGTGGGGCCGGGGGCGCGGGGCGGGAGCAGGAGGAGGGCAGCGGCTGCCCCCGCCCACCCCGCCGGGCAGCGCGGGCCCCTCGGGCCCCCCGCCCGAAGGTGGGGAGGGAGCGGGCGGGGGTCCTCCTTTTCCGGTGGAGAATTAAACTCTCCCGTGTTTGTTCTTGGGCTCTCGATGCTTGTTTGCTGCTTCCGACCCTTTCGCTTTCTGTCCTGGCGGGAGCGCTGGTACTGGTCCCCGAGAGGTGCCGCGGATGCTGCGCCTTGCCCTTTGGAGAGGCCAGCCTAGCCTGGTTCTTGCGGCTGCTGCCGTTCCCCGAAGTCGGCTGTCGTCTGGGGACTCGGGAAAACCGAGCCCGAAGGGGCTGTTCTCCCTTGAGCAGCGGTGCCGGTGTTACACAGCCGCCTCTGGACCGGGCAGAGCCGAAATTCCCCCGTGCAGCCACTCTGCCGGAGCTGGCCGGCGGGCAGGACCAGCAGATGTGCCTTCGAGTAAATAGTGTAACTCTTTTTCTCTGGACAGCCATGTGCTGGTTTGAGGCTGTATTGTTGTAATGCTTCTTGGTGGTTAGAACAGGGAAGAACATTGATTACAACAGGTTAGAACATTGATTTAACTGCAAACCCAGACGAGAAGATCTTGGGTGTAAAACACCTACTTAAGTAAGTTGGGCTTTGATCCACAGGTCTTTCCCTATTCTCCTCCCTCCAAAACAAGTCACACTCTGCTTTCATGTGTACAAACCAAAGCTTTAAAATTACAGTTGGTGACAGTACATAAGGCCTTGCAAGTGCAGCTTTGTTTCTAAAAGAAAAATTGGAGTAAATAGTAATTCTGTATTGTAGAGATGTGTAGGTATTCTTATCCAGCATGACCAAGTTGACTGATTCAGAAATGTGGGGTCTCTCTCTGCTGTTGTTACTGAATTCAGGATTTACAGTGTCACTACCTATTTGCACAAGGAAATGCTTTTTGGAAGGGCTTCCTGACTCTTAAAAATGATACAATTTCTTTAAGAAAATAAAGCCATTTAAGAGCTGCTTCTGTCTGGAAAATAGTCCCTGCATGTGTGGTTGCACTGTGTACTCTGCCCTTACTTGAATGATGCTGTGAATGGTAAGAGTTCTGTAAATGCGAATACTTGGGGGTCTTAGGTTTTGTTTTATTTCAGTGTAGTGTAGTGTATTTTCTCATGAATATATGGCAGGACCTCACAAGATGGGGAAGAAATGGACTGAACAATAGACCTCAATACTTGAAACATTATGTGGTCTGACATCAATGGGAGATGAGGGCACTCACTGCCTTCCAGAATGGCACCCAGGTTGTCTTTGTATGGTTAGAGTAAAGCTCATTCTTGTCTTGTTGAGAAGATGGATTGATGGTACTGTATTACCAGCACTTCCCAGGCTTAAAATCAAAGGTGTAAAATATGAAAAGTAGAAAAAAACTAAAGTATATGTTGGACGAGTAATAGTCTTCATTTTAAAAATGCAAGTTGGAATTGAAGAATGTCTCACAACACTGAGTTCTCAAGGGAAAAGTAGTTTGATTGTCAAAGTGAGCTATAGCCTGTTTGACTGACTGTGTTCAGGAGGCTTAATCTGAGGTGTTTCTCTGATGTGATGAGTTTTGAAATGTTATGGCTTTCGTTTATCAGTGGTAAGAAAAGCTGACTTTGAGAGTTATGGATTTGTTTTCCTTGTGATAAACATGTTTAAAAATTAGTTCACAGGAGGTTGCTGACAGCAATCTTAATTAATAGTAAACTGTAGAAAGGTAGTGGGCCTGAGCCTTAAAATACTGGTGTATATATTCCAGCACCCTCCTGAAGAGGTGTTATGGTAATTAGTCATGAGACTGCTTGGGTGTCCACTGAAAGCCTCTGGTCATTCCTGGTCTTTTTGCGGGTTTGTCCTGGATGTGTTTCACAAAGAGTTAATGTTTGAAGGTAGCTGTGATAGAAAGGTTCGTGTTGAACACGTAATCAGTTTTATTCCAATATCTCCCTGTAGGAAGTTTGACCAACCCTCTGCTCTTCTTGTGCCATTTGGGAGTTTTGCTCCTTTTCACTGGAGATATTGTAGGTGGATGAGTCAAGTCACTTTTTGTTTTTTGGCAAGAAGTAAAATGTACATGTGGCAGTGAGAAGTGTTTGATTATGTATTTAAAATGCCAAACTGAAACAGTCCATGTCACGTAAAATGCCTTTATTCTTAAAAGTAAAAAATATATATATCAAACATCCCTTTGATTACATCTTTGGAGTTGAATAAGTTTTTTACATACATTAGTGTATGTAAAAATGATAGCTTACAGTGCTACACATAATTTTATTATTGTTTAGAAGAGGAGGCTAATAAAATGCACATCACCTGAATGCTTATTGGAGATGAAAACTATTTGTAATCAATAATGTCCTGGTGTTTGCTAATTTCTTTTTTCCAGTGTGCTGCTATTGTGAGGGAAGTGAGAAGGTAATTTAGCAACATAATTTTGTTCAAAGTTTCAGAAATCAGCATACACATCACTCACTACAGTAGGATGAGTGTTTCTTCATCCATTTGATGTGTACAACATGTGCCATTACTTTGTGTTTTCTTCCTTCTCAGTTTAAATATTGCCTCCTTTTGTACTTTAAAGGCGGTGTGTGAACTCTGATGGGAACTCTGGTTGTTATTTATACCAGCAGTTCTTGTGACTGGCTGGACAATGTAGAGCTGACACTTTTATAAGTATTTATCTGTGCCACACAGAGGGAGGTAAACAGCTGGGCAGACTGCTCAAGGGAAATAACTGGGGTCCTGGTAGCTGCTGAAAGATTTTTTCACTCTGTCCCTACTTTACAAAGAGCCCTTTTATCTTTATAGAGTTTCCCCCTGTTCAGTCACCATTTAAGGACTTTTGTCTTCTATGGGGACTTCTAGCTGCTGATTTTAAACCTTAAACTGTATAGTTTCTCCAATAAAATGTATGTTTTTTAAGTTTTCTCAAATTTGAAATAAAGCAGAGTATACCCAACAGTGTTAGTTAAGAGTGCAAAATCAAACAGGAAATTACCTTCTCTAAAGCAGAAGCTAAAATCAAGTGGGATTTTCTGTTTCATTTAATCATGTTTGGAGACTTTAGGTCTTCCTTGAGTAAAACCTTTGATTACGACATTGCACTTCTTTGTAAACATTTGAGAGAAACTGGCTCTGCCCATGTGAGAGTCGTTGCTTGGCTGATTTAAAATCTAGTATTTTACACGTGGATGAATTCTTTAAGTAGTCTGCTAAGTTTTTTGTTTATTTACTTGGGGGTAAACTTATAGATCACCGTTAAATACTTGATTTGGCAAATGACCTCCATCATGCATCTGGGAAATCCTTATCCTGATGGAAGTACATATCCTTTCTAATATGAAAATAAATTATTTCTGAGCATTCAGTTGTCTCTTAGATATCTTGCTTACCAGAAAATATTTCATTCTTAGTATTGCTCTGTGTGAATTTTGTGTCATGTAGAATGTCGGTGACAATAATGCAGCAGAAGGTACTTCATTGGGAGAAGTGCTATGAAGATGTATTTTCTTTACATGTAATTAAAAGACCGGAAGGGAAATCTGAGGAACCTATGTGGTCTTCAAATTTCTTCAAATAACGTACAGCTTTGTACTTACATTTTTGTGATACTACAAAGATGGGAGAAGGCAGGTTTTGTTCTTGAGCTTGGAATTTGTTTTCAGATGAATACATGGGGCTACAGAGGTGCACTTTTATCTTGAAACTGAGTTGATTGCTGAACTCAAAAGCTTCATTACTGCTCACACAGTTAATAAAATTTTGGGGTCATTGTTTTCTTTTGTATTAGCAGTATTCCTGTGTTCCTCCAGCTGCAGTCACTGAGCATATGTTAGGCTTTAAAGGTGTTTTCTTTAACAGTTTCAAGATGAGAATTTAAGTTTTAGAACTCAAAATTGATTGCATATTGAATAAGATCTTTAAAGGGGCAGAAAAGAAAGAAGATAATTGTAGATTGACCTTGAAAATTTTTCTTCTATTATTTATTAAGACTTATTTTTTCTAATTGTGTTTGATCAGACATAAAGTGTTAATTCCCAGTCAGAAAGTAAATGTAGACATGTTTAAGAGTAGAGAAAAAAGGAGGGCTTATCTCAACTTCCTCTGTCTGCTTCGTATATAAAAAAATGAACCAAGTTGTTTTGGACAATATGGTATTTGAAATCACAAAATTGTAAATATTTCAGTTTTTCAGCATATTTAAAACCAAACACAAAAAGTAAGCTCTGTAAGTATAAATTTAGGAGATAGGCAGCTGGGACCCACTTCTCTGACGGCATCACAGGAGATCCACAGGAAATGCAGTAATTCCTGGGTTGACCTTGAAGAGCTGCAATCATGACTGCTTGGACCTGGTGCTGGGACATCCACATTTTGTTTCTTCATCCTCATCTCTCACAAAGTCTTGACCCATCCCCACAAAGCATTGGCTGGTGACTGGCTAAAGGAGCAGGATTGAGAATTTGTGCTAGTGAGGAGCTGAGAGACTCCGGAGTTAGGGTGTGAGGTGGGGAGGCAGGCTGTGCTCTCCGTGTAGGCACACAGTTTGTGGTGATTGGGGTGGGGCTGAGCCTCACCCCGAGTGGGCACAGCTGTGAGCAGCAGGTGAGCAGCACTGACAGCAATGAGCCAGGGAGTGCCCAGGGGCACTGACCAACCACCAAAGGGAGCAGAGGGCACTCAGGTGCAAAGCATAAGATGAAGAATGTAAAAGGTTCAGCTAAAGAACAAGAAGGGCAGAAGCTTCAAGTCGTCTGAAGTGGTATGGTGTTACTCTGCATGGTGATGCTTAAAGCTTTCTGATACTGCTTGGTAATACTCTGTGTATTGTGGTGTCTGGACTGTGGCATGTGCTGTAATACTCCTGTAGGAGCAAGGTGAGAGAAAGGGGAGAAGACACCCTTCTCCAGGAGATGAAAATTAGTTCTGTAAGTGTGCATTCCCAGGGAGAGGGGAGAATTAGGAGAAATTGTAAAAACATGATTTACTGACTCAAGGACTGAACTGACAATTTTGTAATTAAGTACAATTTATACTCCCTTCTGTCACTGAAAATTGAAGAGTGGGAGAAGTAGAGCAGTATGTTTGGGTTTTCCAGACCTGTTATTAGTTCCCAGGGTAGCTATGCAAGCCTTGTTGCAGGATTTCTTAAATCGTGTTGATGAAAAAGCAGGCAGCATTCAGAAGTCACCTTTGGAGGAGTACAGCTCCTCAGCAGCACTGAGTAGTAATTAACCTCGATAAAATACCTGGCAGTTGTTTAGCAGTACCTGTTTTCTGATGATCTCAGATTTTTGGTATCTCGTGGAATTGCCAGGCTGAAGAAATGCAGGGAGATTCTGGCAAGATTCCGACTGGGTATTCCCAATGAAATGTCTAATAGTAGTAAGTTCATGAAAGTAAGCTCTGAATTCCAAAGAAGGAAATGCATGTTTTAGTAGTTCATAAATCCCAAGGGTGGTAGTTCTCAATTACGTTTTTACTGTACTCTGGGAGGGAGTGGAAGGAAAGCTGCCCACAGTAAAGTCCTGGGGACATTGTTTTTATCAGAGTAAAGGGAATAATAACAATTTTTGTGGTGCATCCAGCTATGAAGTTGATTGGGACACACACAGGACTTGGTGTCTTACAAAATTAGACATGATCACTAAGGAAAGCCAACAGCTTTCTGTAACTTGCTCCTTATTTACTTGTTAAAGCTTAAAAATTGCTTGTTTCAGAGGTTTCAGATCTTTAGCATGTTTTAACTACCATTCTCAGTCTCAGTGTTCTCTTGCAGCTGTAGCCAGTCCTGGTTTGTCAGATTTTTCGGAACCTTTGGCTGGCTGGTGAGAACCAAGCCACCACTTGACTTTGGGCTTTCCAGTTCTCTCAGTGTTCTCCAATATGAGCTAAGTCCTTTTTTTTCCCCCACTTATTGCTCGCTTTTGCCAGTTTTTGGTTTTTTTTACCTTCATTTCTTTTTCCTTTTTTTTTTCTTAGTTTTCCTAGCTCCTATTAATTGTTACTTTCATTTTTTTTTTCTAGCATTAAAATTCTTTATTCAAAACTCCAGTTGTTGGATATCAGTAGGTGTTGATAAATTGCTTGTAAGGATTCCTTACTCTGTAAAATACCAGGACAGAGGTGTCTTTCAGAGCTGTTCAGTGCGGTCCTGGTTTTGGCTGGGGTTAAACCGTGATAAACCACCAGCACATAGTGGGTGGTAGTGTGAAGCAATTAGTTCCTGTTGTGGGTTCTTTTCTTAAGAAGAATTGTAAAATGCTGTACATATATTAATGCTAAAACATTTCTTCATGTAAACTGTTCATAGTGTTGATGGAGACAGAAAAACATGTTGTTAGTGGATCTAACTTTTTGTGAGAAGAGCTGTAGTCATGTAGGTGAGACATCTAGGCTGTTGAGCTATATTGAGTAGTTCATGGTGAAACATTATTTGTCACCTTCAAGATGCAAGTCGTTGGCTTTTTTGTGAACAGTGGCAATTTAGAGCTGAATCATTCTGATGGAGGAGCTGGCAAGTTTGCAGTGGCTGAGCTTTGGCTTGAGGCTAACAGTGCTTTTCTAATGGAAGCAGACAAGAAGGATGCTGTTCTCTGAAGAGACTGGTGTTGTTAGTCTGTCTCAAATGTTGGAGCCTGGCTCTTCCAAATGGGATGTTTTTTAGGAGTTCTCAGTGATACTCTGTATATTAATTCCTGTCAATGGGAGACAGAATTCCTAAAATATTGAAGGAGGTCCGTAGTGCTATTACTTAGAAACCAGTTCAAAATAGGCAGTGCACAGTATGATGTGCAACATGTGCCTGTCACAGGTTGTGGTGCTGATGGGGCAACATCCACTCCTGTTGTAGCTCACAAATAAGGTTAACTCTGGGAGCTCCTGTTGCCAGCTGTTGTGCAAGAGTCTGATCTCCATGGGACACCCTTTCCAGGCTTCAGAAGCTGGTGATAGCAAGAATTAATGGCCCTTGAAGTTGATGGAAGTACTTGGCTTCTTGGGGTCAACACTGAACATATTTCTAGACAGCCTATGATTACTGGGAATACAGAATAACTACTACAACTGGAAAGCTTTTCTTACCCAAACTGGTGTCAGAGGAAGTTAAAGGCAGCCTATTTCATGTATATAACACCACCTTCTTCTTCCTCACAGCTTCCAAAACCTCTGATTTCACAGTTCATGGGCTGAACTGCTCAGCAGTTTGCTTGTTCACAGCATTAATATGTTTGTTCTGGAGAGCTGTTCTTTATATTTTTGAAAATCATAACTTTTTTTCTAGTTGTCTCATGGAGGCATTGTATTTTAAATAGCCTGTAGCCTTTTAAATACCCTGATTAAGATTTGCTGACCTGCAGCTGGAGACAAGAAGCAAGTGAAAATATAAAGCCATTAAGTGGAGAGTTGAGGGGTTGTTTTTTTGCAAACTTTTTATGTAGTTCATAATTTATTATGTATTGGATGATAAACCAAAAAACTTCTTCCCCACCTCCAAACCCTCAAAGCCAGTATTGTTTAAGCTTATTTCAAAATTAGGTTTCCTAAAAATGTCCTTTCACTCTAGCTTTTTATTCTACCTGCACAAAATTGCTGATTCACAAACATGTTTATTATTCATGTACTTACCTTCCAGCATGTGAGTAATCCTCATTTATATGTATCAGGTTGGGCATGTGCAAATGTTGGCAGAATCCAGGCCTTGCATACTAAGCTCTCTGGGTTGAACAATGTCATCAGTAAAGTACCTCTTGTACCTCAGAAAGTGAGGCTGATGGTTGTTTGCTGCTCAGTGGTGCTCAAAATGGAGTTTGTGTGGGAAGAGATAGCTGTGGTGTAGGTAGGAAGGTATTTTCCTTGGGGATGGATGTAAAATGTAATGGGAATTGTGAACTCAATTTTGGTGTAAGTGAACTGTGTTCTTTTGATGTTGGCGCACAAAAATCCCTTTTCAACTCTGCTCTCTTTTTCTGAGACTGGCCAGCTGACAAGTATGGTTTTCTGTAGAAGCATCAGAACTTTTGGGTTGGGGAAATAAAGCTGGTGTAGACAATTACCAATCTGTCTGAATTGTTATATAGATGTTCATGTTTTTTTTTAAAATAAGCACAAAAGTATATTTATCATCTTTATTGTTTGTTTTTCTTGATTGTGTTTGGTTTTCTTGTGGCTAGCTTTCCTCTGTTGCATGCTTTTGTGGAAAAATCACCATAGGGGGAATTTTGAGATTGGGTAACCATGTGATCTAGCTCTTTTTGGAGCACTTATATAATCTGAATTTGCCTTCCACAGTTATGATCCTCTTGCAGAAGGAGGGGTTGATTGAGTTGTTGGGAGTTCTTCAACTAGAAAGTGACAGAAGATTGACAGATGTTGTTTTAGTAACCTCTTTCAGGGAATCTTGATATTTAGTTTTAAAGTTCTTAAACACTTCATGCATAATCTTGTGAACACTTGCAGTGATTTTTAAGAAGGTCTAATTCAAATTTAGGTCGTGATGGTGTTTTTCAGGTGGTGAGCAAGTGTGTGTGTTTAATGGTGGTGAAATCAGGTTATCTAAAGGTTTTATTTGAGGCTAAATGCATCAGCACAACAAAAATACCCAGTTATTAACTTCAATTCTCAATATTTAAAGTAGTCATGAATTTCCAGTCTGGTTTTTCTTTTCTGAACACTTTGAGAGTGAGCGATGTTATTTGAGAGCTTGCTTAAGCTTTAATTGAATGTAGGATGTGTTTTTACTCTTTTAGCTTAAAGGCCATTTGACTTAAGTAGGTGTGGTTAAAAAGAACGTAAAATGCTAAGGTCTTAAAGAAAAACAAAACGGAAAACTCCCCAACAAACAAAAAGTCTTAACAGTAGGTTTTCCTTTGTAATTGTTTAACTGGTTTGTTTTTGTCATCAGTTGTTCCATCATGTGCTTCTGATGTAGGGCTGGACTCTGAACAAACTCTGTATGTATGCTGAATTTTATTGTACTGAAAGCACAAAAAGCAGCACTAAATCCTCTCAAGAAAACAAAATAGGTATTCTCAAGAGGGCCTTCACTTTCAATTCTATTATTTTCACCTTGAGGTATTGGTATTGTTCCCCTTCTTTTAATGAAAGGCATACTGAAAATCTGACTTGTTCAATCCCTTTTCTGCTTTCTGTGGCAATCAACCTTAGGGTGCTCAGGCTGCCTATTTTCCCCTCTGTATTTAGATATGCTGCCACAGCTTTCCTTTGCTGCTTTGACAGTGCACGAGCAATCCTTGCTTTTTTGATGGGGAAATTCAAAGTTTTGAGGCTTCTAGTTACCTTTAGGGCATATTGGGAAAGGACACTTTCTGTAAGATGCGTTGACTACTTTGGTTAAGGGTCTGATTAGTTTGCCTCAAGGGGTTAACCTTGCCTCCCTCCCTGCTGAATAACCCAAGGCTGACTTAGGTATAGACTGCAGACATGAACTTTGAGAGACGTACAGTGAGATATTTTTTCTAAACTGTTGGCCTTGAAAATGTGTGGACCAGCACTTGAAGGTATGTTATATTTCAGATATATTCATTTGTTATCCTGGTTCATGAACCTTTCCTATTTTGCTGGCACCTTTGAGCTCCTGAAATACTTTCAGGAGTATTTCAGGGTCTGCACTGCTGCAAGTGTTAGAGCAGTGTTTTGGCTGAGCAGAATGTTCCTTGATAACATGGAGCAGTAGTTTCAGATCTTAAGGTCGGAGATAGTTTCTGCCTCAGAATTTTAGGACTTGGTAGGATGTCAAGAGCATGGGTATTAATATGAAAATCAGTAAAAACATACAAGAAAAACTTGTCTGTCAAGGCTGGTGGCAGTCCTGTTCTGTACAACCATGTTTGGCTGAAACCTGTGTGTAGTGTGTGCTGGACTGGAAGAAAAGAGAGTAAATGCTGAGCTGTTTTTCTATCCCTGGCTGAGTTGATCTTCAGTGATATGCTGTGCATACATGACTTGCATAAAATTTCATTTGTCAGGGAGTACCTCATTATATTGTCTAGAATGTCAAATCTCAATTTAATTTTACAGCCAACTATAGCAAATTTATTCAGTGCTGCAAAGTGCCAGGTTGTTAGTGTGGTTTTGATACTGAGCTTGTTTTTTGGGGCTCGTGATTTCCTCTATCCCAGTGATAAGCAGAAGGTAAAGGCAGTCTGGTGGAACTGGAAGGATTGCAGTGGCTCTTGCCTGGCTGCAGTAATGAGCGCTTTGTTGTACTGTGCTCTCTTGTAAGGAATTTCAGGGTGCTACACTGCGCGTTGCTCAGCATCTCTCGGAAGTTCTTTTTCTCCTTCTGCAACTCTGCATTGCAACAATACAGTGTGGAGTTCATTTGTTTTGCCCTGTATCTGTTTAGCTTTCTCATGGGCACATGAGCCAAATCCTTTCCGAGTGCTGTAGTAGCTGATGGAGGAAATCCACATAAAAAGTTCTGTGACTTCATCTCGTCAATTGCATTGTATATATACATTTGTGCATGGAAATTAATACCTGCTTCTTTATAAATGAGAAGTACTTTAAAGAAATATATGTATTGAAAGTAGATCAGATTTTTAAAGACTAGCTTTCCCCTATCAAAATATTTTGACTTGTTCCTACAGTGTACCCCTAAATTAAGGCTTTGCTGAAGTATGGTTGCATATATTTTTGTTACAGGGTAAGATGCAAATGCACAGCAATAGCTAAAACCATTTTATTTCACGTTGTGGTGAAATAATAGCTTTTGAGACATAATAAATGTTCAGAATAATTCCCTGGTCATATGACAGTAAGAGGAGGTGAATTTGGATCACTGAGGCTGTAGGATTTCTGACCTTATGGATTAGATCATGAGACCTTGGCCTTGATTTAATTCTAAGTAGTGCCTGATGTAGATAGTATCTGCATTTTATGTGATCTGTTTCAGAAAATAACCAAAAGTGTGCTTCATTTGCTTGATTTCAACAGAACATTGTTAGTTTATGGAGTGGAATCTCATTTGGCTAGCTGATCTCTGTTCTCCATTTTCTGCTGTCCTCATGTGTTTTTCTGTTCACATGTGGTGTGCTGTGAAGACAGGCTTCTCAGCTTTCCCACTGGGTACCCACTGTTCATGATGGTTGTGGTAGAGGACCTGTTATCTCTGTCACCTGTATGCTTTGTGGAAGATAAACATATAAGAAAGAGCCTAATAGAACAAATTACTCTGTATGGCCTTAAGAGGGATCCTTATGTCAAGCACAGCTTCTTCAGTGAGACTCAAAAGTTATAATTATGTAAAACACAAATTTCTGATGTTCATGTTACAAACTTATTTTGGTTAGCAAAGTTGTTCTGAACATTGATAAATAAAGCTAATACATGGTGTGGCATGTTGGAAAGGGGAAAAAAATTGTCTGGGTCTGATGATTGGATTGCAGGGTACACCAGGGGCTAGGCATTTCCTGAAAGGTTTTTTCAAAGTCCTTGAAGAAATAAAATTTCTCTTGAGTTCTCTTTTTTTAAAGTACAGAAGTGAATTGTGGAAGTTAGTCTTTCTGCTCCAACAGTTTTTTTGTGTTGTGTGGGTGTTTTAATAAGTGCATCTTAAATATATAAATCTGCAGCATGCTGAATGTAAAATTTGGGTTTGCCAAAGTGTTTATTCCTATCACGGATCTTGCTGAACTTAAAGGGGTTTTTTCCTTCTTTTTTTAAAACACTTCAAAGAAAGTGCTTTGTGGTGCTTTTTTTCTCTTAATTTTATATCAGCCTCGAGAAATTGACAGACTTCTTTCTAAACAGGAATTACCTGAAGGCTAGTTTTCAGTAAGCATAGACTAGTTATCATAATGAAAGCAATGAAATATATATAATTCTTCCTGTAATTTTTTTCAGATCAAGATTAGGATTTAAATAAAGTAACATGGAGTCTTAGTTTCATTCTTGTAGTGTGTACAGATATAGTGTGTATCTGCATTTTTGTCTGTAAGTGGCATCATGGGGAAATTATGCCATTGAGTCTTCCAAACAGGTCTAGGTCTGTGTTCATTTAAGAGTGAACCTGCTAATGCTTAAGCTAAAAATGCTTATTTCCTCTCAATATAAAAACCAATTTCATCTTCAAGTAATGTTCTTTAAAAATGGCACTTCAGAGAGCAGCTTTCTTTGCCAGCTGCCTTCTGATAGTTTTTTTCTTAGCTATTTTCTGGATATCTAAGGTCAACATCCAGCATTTCTGATGGTAATTGCTCTGTGTTCGTTTTCCAGTGCAAAAGTAGACAGTGAACATCATGGAAACAAGTGTAAGAATGTTGTTCATGGAATGATCATCTCTGGAGGATTTCTCTGCTGTGGAGAAGAGGGAAGGGATGTGTATTGAGATCAGGATGTGAATAATGCATTGTTAATGAAGTATGAGGCAACTGATAGAAAGAACTGCTATCATGATGAAAGTCAGGTGGAGTTCTCTAAGAGCAAAAAAATACATAGTGGGAAATTATATGTGCTTGCTTAAGCCCTGAATTTGTTGGCAGACGTAAGTGACCTTTGATGGGCTCAGGCTGGGGTGGGATTTAAGTGTTTTCAACTTGCCTTGCACATCAGGTGTTCTGTGAGCTCAGGGTCAGAAGGGAGTGCACCAGCCAGCCTGGGCTCAGGGTCTGTCAGCTTGGTGGCATGGGTGGAGTGATGATGATCTTTCTAGGGATTCAGGGCTGAGATGTGGAGAAGGTGGCTGAGAGAAGTGAGAGCAAACTTCTGAACTTCCTCTGCCATGGTGGCTGTGAGCTTTTCCTGGGTGCTTTGTTACAAAGTCAGTTAAAGAGCTGAGATTGTCCTCACTAAAGGTTGGAGTTTGCACAAAGAATTCCTTGCCACACATAATAAATTTTTAAAACAGCTTTTTACTTACTGCTACTGTTGTAGTTGCCTCTAGTGAAGTACATCTGGTTTTGGCATATCATTTTGAACATGAAGGTCAGGATATTTGTTGTCTAGGTCTTCGGCATGGTCAGGTACTCAGTGATCCATAATTAAAAATGTGCATGAATACGCTTAATTCTTCTGTTCTTAAATTTGTCACTTTGTGACCCTAGAGTTAAGAGTTTGAGTCTGAATGTTTTACCATTACATCAGTCTGTTTTGTGCTTCCTTTCTCAATTCCTGTGTAAAACTCATAAAGAAAGCCCTTTGCAGTGCATGGGAGGTCTAGCTGATTTGCCCTGCTTGGATGGGATAATTGTGGTAAAATGGTTAATGCAAATTTCATCTTTGCTGCTGCTTTCAGATAAGCAAATGGTTGATCTATTATGGTGGGATGTGAATTCTCTGCATTATGTGAAGATACTTTTTTTTTTGCTTTGCTTTAATGCTACTTGCACATCTTAAATGCAAACTTAACATTTAAAATGTGCAATCTTAGTACTGTGTTCAGACACTAAGCAGAAACTGTTTGTAGGTTTGTGGTTAGTGGAAAATGCCAAACTACATGTTTTACCTACCTTGCTATTGGATCTTCCTCTTCAATACTCTTGCTATAAGAAACTATAGAAGGATAGTTGAGTTCTCTTTGCTGTACCATGTTTAGAGGTAGGGTTACAAAATTCACGTGTAGTTGATTCTTAGATGATTGTTAGATGGATCATGATATTATTCTCTCTTATTTCAAAATTGACAAAAATTGTGACTTTATGTGAATGTGTGGGTTTAGTGACATTAATGAGTTGAAGACTTGTGGAGAGGTTTCTGTTATTTGGAGGAAACTAAGATGTGCATGCAGACCCCATGGCAGAGCAGAACATGTATTACAAAATGAGAAATGATGTGCCAAGGTACAACTTCAACTTGTTTTTGGTTTTTTGGGATTTTTTTAGAATTTAGGTTCAAAATCATGTTTTTTCTACAATTAATCTTACTTTACAGATTCTGAATGGTGGAAAAATAGTTTTACAGTTGGAGAGGTTTGAAGCAGAGAAGAGAGGAGTTGATTCTGAAGGATAGAAATGAAGCTGGGAATGCAATACCTACTCCAGTGCTCTGTGAGACAGTGCAGCAATGAGAGTGCAGTTGTAATTTTTTTCAAAATTAGTGCCTTAAAGTATGCGATGCAAACCCAAGCTAATATAAAAGTGCTGGGAGTGTATCACAGTAGCTGTGTCTTCCTGGCATATTTTGATAAAAATAGCCTACCAAATACAAAGTAGAAATACAGGAAAGCCTGCAACCTCTCCCAGTGGCTTACTGCTGATGGACTTTGTAATTACATCTGTCTATCTCCATCTGTACCCTGCTTGGCTAGAGGCTGGATTTAAGGTTAATTGTGTGATGGAGGATCCTGGCTTACAGCTACATCTTAATTAGAATTCACAATCATCTTTACATAAAAATATCTGAAAACTCTTTTAGAAAAAAATGCTGATTATAGGTTAAATGAAAAGATTTGGATATTTCTTTTTTCATAATTTGTGAATAACTTAAGTATATAAAAATATATTTCCATGCCATCTGGCTTATTTCTCTTTTCATCTTACTCTTGGCTTCTGTCATCTTGCTTATTGCTCTTTGGCTTTTTAATTAAAGGAAAAAGCAGTAGAAATTACTTTTGTGATCACAGTAACATTTCAAAGGTTATTGAATGCTTTGAAAAATAGTGCTGTTCTATGTTTTGAGATTTACTGCTGTTGAACATAGCTCTGACATGAACATACTAAATCCCTTTGACTTGGGTGTATAATATTCTAATTAGTGTAATTAATCAAATTTTATTCTGTAAAATCAAATGTTTTTTAGAAATATATAGTTCATTTCTTGAACTACCATGCGGAGATTGAACTATCCTTGGTAAGGTTGTTACATTTAACTCTTATGAATAGATCTGTTCCTAAAAGTTGTGGTTTGGAAGTATTTAATTAAATGTGCTGGAATTAACAATTACAACATTCTGAGAGCTCTCAGGATGCAATTCGATGAAAACCAGAAATCCTGTCTGTTTCATGGGTTGTGTAAGAAAAGAAAAAGGAGGAAAATAAAGTCTTATGTTTCATTTTGATTAATTTCATGTCAAGTGCTACTGTAACTTTGGTGTTGGCTATTTTTGTTTGTTTTGTTTGCTTCTTTTTTTTCAACTTGTAAAAACAGTGGTTTGGTCCCTAGAGATTTTTTTCAGCTGAAGTGAGTTTCAATAAGCTGACCTCTTTAAAAAAAAATAAAGAGGAGAAGAAAAAGGAGCAAGTCCTAAAGACCTTCCTTAAACAGCATCACTTGAAAAATTCAGTTCAGTTTAGCAAGGTGCATAAGCATATGCTCCTCTTTAGCAAGAGAACGCTTTGTCTCTTGGGTTGTATTCAGATATTGCTGCTTGCATGAGTTAAGATGATTAAGTATGACCCTAATGTTGTTAAACCAGTGCCTGAGTTCCTGATACGATAATTTGCAAACAAAATTTGCTTTCTCATAGTGTCAGTTGCATTCCAGTTTGGCAGCATTTGGAAGGTAAATGCCCTAGCTTGGTGATTCCTTGTTGCTGTTGGATATCCTACAGGGGCATCATCTTAAATGGGAAAGGAGATGCTGGACTGAAGCGAAAGCATGAATATATATTTTTTCAAACCTCAGGATTTCAGTATTTTTATTTAAAACTTTTGTTAAGCACCTTTAAGATCCTTTAAAAATTGGGAAAATGAAGTTGCTTTTTACCCCAGACATAAGGTATTTTGAAAACACAAAAATATGCAGATTTGTGTACTGATTGTTGTCACTGTGAATCTCCAAGTACAGGATTGCATGAAAGTCTGCCACAAGGCTGTGTAACTGTTCAGACTACCTGATTTAAACTCATCTCTGATTAGCAAGTGATGTTTTTTAGCTGTACTGCTTGAGCCATACTAAGAGTGAAGAAGGAAAAAAATCTGTTCTGATATTTTTATTACTGCATCATCTGGGAGCTTTTCATCTTTGTGATTAAATGACCATGGCATGGTATAGAGGTGTTGTGATCTTTGCCCAATACTTTTTGCTTCAGATCTGTCTTTATTAGTTTGGCATGCACATTTGGAACTGGTGGTTAGATGAGGAGAGTTGTGTCTTGGGGAGCAGCAGAACTGAGAGGAGAAATAGTCCTGTGACAGCACCTTGGGATTGAGGTGGTGAGAAGGGCAGTGCCGTGTGGTGGGATAGATGGTGTTAATGCTGGTGGTGTCTTCAGCAGAGGACAAAGCACACTGGGTTTCTTTGTAAGGAGCTATCTCTTGAGTTTATGTTTGTACCATGTGTACAGAACTGACAAGCCTTAGTTTGTGCTGGCGTGTGTTACCTTATTGCTGTGGCCTGAGTGTCTGGCAATAGGGTGTGATTGTTGTCCTTGCTAATGACTCTGCAGCTGTTCCCTCCTTCCCTCCTCAGTGTCTTGGTTAACTCGGCTCTTTAAGTGGAGGTAACACAGTATCTTTGCAAACTAAAATTGTTACACATATGTTTAAGTTACTTAGCTCATCTCAGGATTTGCACTTTAATTTTGCAGTAAACTTTATGCAGAAAAAAAAATAAATAAAGCAGTGTTGCAGTCGCTTGCCTAGATCCGGGGTCAGCCCGAAGGCTGGTTGCGCAAAGCCAGTAATACTGCTCTGTAAAGGGCTTGTACTGCAGCGCTAAAATTCATCCGTGAGTGACCTCTTGGAACTCTGTAACTCTACACCCACACATCCTAATTGTCTGCTTAGGTCACAGCCAGCCTTTGATGTGCCACAGACCACGGTAGGGTACTGGGCCAACTGGTTCAGCTGCCGCCTGCTGCTGCCGCGAACAACAGCCCTTTGTTGTGCCCGGGCTGTGGCGCTGCCCGGGGTTTTTTGGTTGTTTCTTTGGAAGGTTTTTGGGGTTTTTTTTTGTTTTGGTTTGTTTTTTCCCTACTGCTTCTCTTCAGCCACTCTTGGACGAAGGCTTCTACACATTTATAGTTAAAACTAATGCTGGAATGTCGTCTCCAGACCTGTGTTGATAAATGTTCTATTATCAAGAAAAAAATTTTGAACAGAAAAATGTTGATATATGCACACTGTCTCATGATTCCAAGTATTTGGAAAACCAGAAATCTAGGTGGTTACAGAGATGTTGCTTTAAAAAAATATTGCCATGCCAGGATGCGCATGAAGTATTTCGAACCTGTATCTAAACTGATTGGCATGCAAGACATGAATTTGTGTTTCATTTATTCAGATACTGCTCTTAGGATTGTTAGTGCTGATTTTATAATTTCTTGCCACTTTAATATAAATTTATTCTGCAGCTTGACTAGCAGTGTTTCAGTAATTCTTGGTTGTTGAGCATACAGAACTATAATTTCTTTAACCCCCGACCACAGTATTAACTTATATTCTTAAATCACAGGGACTGAGCTCAATTGTTTGATCATACTGATAGAATATATGTTGGTACATACACGGTGCTTGGCAAAAGTAATATGCTTGCTTGTAATAATGCTTCCTGTGTGCTTTTTTTTCATGGTTTCTTATTCCAACCTTTTGTTTTCCAGCTTGCATTAACTTAAGCTTAAGGCTTATTTCATGTTATGAGCTTGCTTGCTGATCTCATCTATCCCAAAAGCAATGCTGAAGAGGACAACAAATACAATTATAGCTATAACATAGTAGAAATAAGGAAAATGAAGTGTTATGCGGGCAGCACCTGAAACTAGGTGATAATGACTATGATTATTAAGCAAACTTGTCTGTCTTTAATCAGAGACCTGTTTGTGGAACACGGACTTGATGAGGAAGACAATAACAACGTGATAATGACAAAGCTTAGCAGGGTTGGGAGGATTTGGGAGCAGCATATATGAGATACTGTCTGTACAATCAACCTGTAATCTTTGGAGTTGAGAAGGAAGATGAGTTGGAAGAGAGCAGAAGCAGAAATGCATTACTGTCAAGCTTCACTGAGAGGTATGGGAAAATTGAGTGGTTGCATTGGTGTTGAGTATCTTTATGGGCTCTTTGTTAGTATTCCTCTGGCTTTCTGTTTGGTTTTGGAAAGGAAATGGTTAATGGCTGTGAAAAATTTCGAGTAATGTTTCTTTTTCCCTTTTGTAGTTGCTTTATGTTACTCTTCTCGTTTTCTGAAGGGTTCTATTTTTCATAGCATTGATCTGTGGTTAGATGAACAGTGAATACATTTATTTCAGCCATTCCTTTGAGTAAGTTGGCTGTGAAATACAGCAAATTGCAGTTTACTAATGGAAGCAGAAACTAATGGAAATAAGTTGCCAAAATTCCTTTAAAGAAGGAAAAACATTTTGACTGGGAAATCAAAGTTGAATAATCAATACAGCTTTTAATTTATAAGGTTCATGCTAAGAATTGTGCAGCATGAAGAAGTGAAACATTCTGTGGCCAAAATCAGAGTTTTTTAGTGGTTTGATTGTGGTAGTTCAAAACCTACTTCCCTCTTTCAGTTTTCAGCAGCATGGGAAGCTCTTCAGCTGAAGTCCCAACAACCTGGGCTTCCTGTGTTTGTGGGGAGACTGATTAAAAGCAAAATGTGGGGGAAGAGAATTATTTTTTCCCTTCCAAGACAAGTATTTGTGTCTTTGTTATGTCCATCCCAGCCCAGGATGTTCTATAGCTGTATATGTGCTGTGAAGTAATTTCTCCTTGAACCACATTACCTTCTTAGTTTTGTATAGAACCTGGAGCAGTTGGGTAGCTTTTCAGGTCTTATGTGGGTTCCCCGGCAGTCAGCTTTTCTAGAGACAAATTAAGTGGTTTCTGGTAACAGGTTGCCAGTACCTAAAATGGTATGCCAAAAACATTTCAAGCATGTCATTGGTCTGCATGTGTCATATAGAATTTGATAGAAGGGAAGGGTCCTTCTAAGTGTGGCACTGAAGTCATGAGTGTGCAAGTGTGATGTATCAATTTATACCTTCCTCCATTTATAATCATGTATAGAGGGTATAGTCTTACCAGCAGGTGAGGCTGGAAAATGAAAGCGTTGCAAACCTGGCTTTGACATGAGGGTTTTCTGCAAGTGACTTGTATGTGAACAGAGGTTTTGGGAGTCATTGTATTCAGACATAGTGTTTTCCTTTCTGTATCATCATTCCCACACACTCCATTATTTTGTTCCTTGACTTAAAATCTTGTGGGACTTTTCCTGGGAATCCCATGGGGGACTTTGTATTGGCAGTGTATGTAAGGAAGTCTTCAGCTTGCAGCTGCAGAATCACGTGGACATTGGTGTGTTTTGGGCATTCTGCAGCCTATATTTTAGATGAAGCGAGTGCCATAGTTTTTGTTGTAGAAGTTTTTTGGCACAATGTTGGTTCTACACAGTTTGTGCCAAGTGGGGCATGGCTGAAATAATCGATTCTGAAGCTTTCCAGGCTCTTCTAGACAACCTGTACTGAAGGCATAAGTGGGGCTGCAGTTCAGAGCTATTTTTTTTAATGAAACTGTCATTCATAATTGAACTTTTCATGCTAAATATATTTTTAAAAAAATGCCATCTGTAGTTGATGTTGAAACATTTTCCAGAGGATTTTGTACCTGTGTGTATACACACACGTTCCCAGACACATCTGTAGTGTACACCACTGTGAGACATTCTGACAAAGGACATGATGCTTTTAGTGGATGTATGAAGCTGACATATTACCCGTTCTCAGTTTTTTAACTGGTGCAATAATTACTGTAGTATTTCAGTAGCGAGAACAGATTTCAAAATAAGCAAATTGCGATAAAGTATCAAGGCTCAAAGTTTTGGGAACATGAGTAGCATTTCATCCTGCATATTATTCCACACCAAAAAACAAGTCACTTAAGGATGAAAAGAAGCATTAGATGGTGCACAGCAGTTGTCATCTGCTGGTGCTGTGCCGAGGCTCAGCTTCTGAGGAGCCTGTGTCTCCTGCAAGTTATAAAGAAATCTGTTTTGATGAAGACTAAACAGAATGGGGATCTCTGTAACCTTGGTGCGAACACTAAGATTTGAGGTCGGCAGTTTTTGCAGTCTGCAGGGAAATGCAGGAACAGGGATAATGTGCCTTTACTGTTTGCTTCACTGATATAGAACTTACTTGTGTGAGACATACAATTTCTGTGGGATGTAAATTTTCTTCTGCTGTGTTTTGCATTAGAGCATTTGTTGTTTGAGCAGAAACAAGAATATCGAGACAAATGAGCATTGGCTCCAGTTGTAGATCAGGTTTCTCCAGGTTCTCAATTTCTTCCCTTTGTCCAGCAATCTAAAAGCATTCTTAAACATCCTTCGCAGAATTTTTTTTGCAACATTCCTCTGTAGTATTTCTATTCAGACAATAAGAAGAATTTTATTGGCCTGCCTTTTTAACAACCACAATACTGCCATACTGGAGCTTCTGTCTTGGTAACAAGAGTGGGTTTTATCATTCTAGTTTTCTTTGTGTGTAAAAGCCATGCTGACAGATATTCTGCTGTTCACAACTAAACACAGAAGCAACAGGACTTCTTAAAACAAAAGCTGTGGTTTGTTGTTTAGGGCTTCTGGGTCATGAATCTTACTCCTCTTAAAAGACACTGTTAGAGCTTTAATGTTGCTTGACTAGACCCCTAGAGAACTTATGCATGCTACATTGCAACTCTAGGCAGTTCTATCCAGGATATTCTTTTGCTTTGAGTTTGCTGCAAATTTTTTAGTAGAAAAAAGTTGATGTGCTAGCATTAATTTTTGCTTTTCAAATTGGTGTTTTGTTGTCTAGGTGTTAACATAATTTAGCTTAATACCAGACCACATAAAAAAAAAGTTTAAAGATTTATGTGTTACATGACTGTGTTTTGGTTTCTGGATTTTTCTTATGCTATACCTGCTTTTTGTATGAAGTTGGGAGCTGTGTTTCAGGCTGAGCTGTCGCAATGAGATCACAGTGGCAGGAGAGCTTGTGTGCCAGAGCACAGTTCCGAGTGCCGTCGAGAAAACTTCCCTACTTATCCCTCCTGCCCTTGTTCTTTGCATTATTTTGACTTGATGCCATCTGTGCTTAGACCTTCTATTCACAGGGACACAGGAGGTGTCAAGTGCCCTGGAAGTTTGGCATAGGAAGCAAAACACTAAAGAATGTGTTAACGTTGGTATTACTGCTTGATAGGTGTACATTTCCTTTCACACCACAACAATTTGTCCAGACCTATTCCTGCTGTTAATTAGCATGTAGTATTGCGAATATCCTACTCCCTATTCTTTTTATCCTCTTTTCCTATGCCTGTGCCACTCACTAAAATGCAGTGATTTATGGATAGCCACAAGAGAACAGACTGAGCTACTGTGAGTGGTTCTGTTTCTCAGAAAGGTTTCTGCTTCCTATTAATTTTGGGGAAAATAAACAGTCATTTAACAGTTGTTAAGGTTGGTTTCTGTTCTTTTCGTATTGAATATTGCTGGCTAAAATTTCTGGCTGTTAAAACCCCATCTGTTATCTTTCTTGATTTTCATTGTTTGTGGGAAGAACAATACATATATAGTCTATGGACATACTATGTTTTAACGAATTTTAATCTGAAATTTTAAAACCAGTAATAATGCTTTCAGTCATCACTAGATCTGTATTCATGCTGTTATAAATGTAGGTACTTAACATAAGATACTGTTGATCTTGACCTCAGGTGTAGAGGTTGGAATTTTTTTTGAAAATATCATAGTTTTGGGAAGGCAAGCTTAAACATGATCTTGCTTCTGTGTATCAACAGTGACATTCTTTTTTAAATTTAGTTTTAAAGAAATTAATCAAGCCACCTTATTGTTCTGCGCCAAGGCTTGCAACAGAAAATTGTTGTCATTTGTTCCAAGTGACATCTGTTTGTTTAACTCATAACACAGAAAAACCACCTTGGTCAATTGAATTAAATATGCAATCCACCTGTCTTTGTGCTACCTCTTGTTGCCAATTAAGACTTCAGGTTTTTTTCTGCTTAATGAATATACATCCTTCAGATACAGCATTCTATATTAAAAAAAACCAAAACAAACCAAACCAAAAGTATGCAAGTGTTTTTCTTACCTCATTTCTTGAAAAGTAGAAGATACAGGCATGATTTCTGGTTTTGAAAATAGAATACTAAATTTTTTGAGTAGGAAACAGGGATATTGATGAGGTGATGGGTGTTCTGTAAGATTATCATATGTAAGTTGCTCTCTTTGCTTTCAGTATACAGCTTTTCATTCTCTTCTCCAAAAATACAAATCATAAGAGCTCCCTCTCCCCACAATAATGGAACTTCTTACCTCTTTCATGCGAAGACAAAGAAAAAATTCCAAGTAGGAAAATTTTAGAGGTTGGCTTCAGTAAGAAGCTCAAGAGTGTATCAGAAAGCTGTGAAAGATGATGATGAAAAGCTAGGAGAGATCTGTTAAGTACAGGGGTCAGCAGGTTCCTTATGGCTCTGATTTCTACTAGCAGGGGGAACATCTTGTGTGGGTGTTTCTTTCCATTGCCCTAATGGACGAAGAGTAACTTTGCTGGTGTCATGTGGATTTCCTTATCCTGTTCCTTCTGGTTCTAGTAGTTGGGGTTTTCTCCATCCAGTAGAAGGGGAACACTTTGGAAGATCCACTGTAGTTTTGAAAACACAACGCAAATTCCAATGCCTCACTAGATGTGCCAGTGAAACATAATGGTTGTTTTGTGTATAGTATTTCAGTTTGAATATATATCTCCACAATTTCTTTGAATCATTTTGTGTCTTCTGTTCTCTTCAGCTGTCCATTATCACTGCTGTTTATTTGCTGGATATTGCTTTTATTTGTATCTATTCTTACTTTGTGTATGTGATAAATGTGCAGTTGGGTTTCTGTGTGTGACAAAGCATCCCAATTCCCAATCTGCCAACGCTTTGTTTCTGATGAGTTCTGCCCAGAGAGCACTACTTGCCATGCAGGTATGAATCAGTGAATGATCATTTAGTCTGTGCAAATACTTGTCCTTTTTCGCTTGAGCTGAGGAACCGGGGAGGTGACATTTTAAAAACACTTAAGTTGTGACTAGAATCATCCTGCCTTGAAAGCCAGAAGATGCTGGTCTACTGTGCTTAAATGTCAAGTGATTAATAACTGTGGTTAGTATTTGCACTTCTAGGGATGATTACAGGGGTTCAGCCTAAAAGTAGCAGGAAGGGAGGTAAGTTCTGTAACCAGGCAGGGCTTGTTCTGGCTTGTGCAAAACAACATACTTCCCTGATACAGATTTTTAGTAATGGGGTGTTGCTCATCTCTTCCAAGGGCCACGGTGGCTCAGATATTCAGGGTTTCGTTTTTCAAAGCTTTCCTGATGGCTTCTCTTTATGTGTGATAATTGCTGTGTGATCACCAAAGAGTATTGTGCTTTTTGATGGACAAACTTGTTAATTTAGAATGAGCAGGTTCCAGATGTTCTTATATACAAACTGAGCTCAGTTTTGAATTGCAAAGCTCCTTGTGTTCCTGGGAGGGTGTTTCTGTGTAGTGTGTCTTGGATAGTTGCAAATATTAATCAGCTCCTTGGTTTTATGTATGGCTTTCTTTTTTTCCCTGTTAGTCTACCTGAAGCTACCAATTGTGTTGTATTGCTTATTATATTATACGACTCTGATGCTTGGACTTGTTAATAGTGCAGGGGACTGAGACAGGCGCCCTATTTGGGTGGGTGAAGAGGGCTTGTGTGGGGTTTTCTTTGTTTTCTCAAATGTTCATGTGCATTTGTGTATTGAGACTCTTCCCTCTGATAATCTGTCTAGAGAATGGAGAGAAGTATACTTTATGAAGCTGAAAGATAAATAAATATGACCAACCTCAAACTCTCACCTGTCAGGACACGTGACTGGATACATACAGAGAACACACCAAAAAATAAGTGTTCATGGGATTAAATATTTTTGGTTCATCCTATTGTCCACATTCTGAAGATAGTAGCATGTAGGTAATCTGACTGTGCTTTTGATCAAAAAAGTCTGGGCCTCTGAGAAATTGTAAATGCTTCCTCTGGCTGGAAACAAGTTGTTGGGTGTTTGGCTTTTTTTGTTTGTTTGGTTGGTTTTTCTTACTTTCAGGATCTTTCCAGTGGCTTGGATTTCTTCTCTGTCACTTATTTCAATTATCTTCTGTGCATTTATTTTATTTTGAAGTACTGATTTATTAAGTATTTTTATGCAGGAAGGATCTCTGCATTTTAAATAAAACAGAATCAAAACAAGCATCTTTAATTAAAAAGCAAATTTAGCCCTTAAGTGAGAAGTTTCAGGATTTATTTTCTCATTGGGATAAAGGGTAGCATGGGAAGGGAAAGCAACGATTTAAAGAGCTACAAGCTATCAATCCTCTTTTCAGTTGAAGAATTTAAATTTTCTTTGAAGTCTTCCTGTGATGCTATTTGTGAAAGAAAAGAGATAGTTATATGCTTTTGTACAAATTAAAACTCTTTTGGGGTTTGTTACATTGTGGATTTTGAAATGTGAACTGCTTTCTAATGGATCCAAAGTAATATTCACAGTTGTTTTTGACATATTTTCTAATGTTCTCAAAATGTCGATTTTTGGAAGATGCTATCCAAGCAGAGGGAAGATGTAGTGCTGAAGTTTCCCATGAGGAATTTGTGGTTTATAGCACTCTTAGGCAAGATGAAACTATTGAGCTGAGTACCAGTCATCTGTTTGCTTTTACATATTTCTGTTTATATAGTTAGACTTCCTTTTTTTTTTTCTCCTTTGTATTCTTAACATTAAAATCATGCTGCAACATGAGAATAGGTGGATTTGGGAAAATTGTGATTGAATGTAACCCACGTTACACTTGTTTGTAATTTAAATATCTTGAATATTCTTGACTTATCTAATGGCAATGTAGAATATGACTATCTCTGTAACAGCAGCAGTACTATGAGAGAATAAAGGAAAAAGTGGGGAAGATGTCTTGTAGAAGAGTTGCAGTATAAAAGATGGCTGTAGTTCACAATGGAAGACTTTAATCCTGTGATAAATGGTGATCCTTCTCAACCTGTGTCATCTTTGTAATTTCCTAAGCAGTTTTTTATGTTACATGTTAGTTGAATTTGGTCTTTGTTGTCATGTCTTTCAAATATTTGGTGTTTGTGGGTGCAGTAGCACTGTAATTCATCACACTTCAGGCTTTAGGAAGGTTTTGTTAGGGGGAAGCCTTTTCTTAGTTTATAGGACTTGATTTTGACTATAGTTTAGTTAGTGTTTAACTGTATGTTAGTTTCATGCTGGAAACTGCATGTGAGGAAAACATTGGATGCAATGAATGTTTATCTTAATCCTACTACCATTCTCCTCATGATTTTTCTGTCCTCTGAACACTGTTAGCATCACTTTTCTCATAGATGTTGATGAAATGGGAAGCACAATGGAACACTTGATCCTGATGGCAGCTGGTTTTATTGACACCATCTCCTTTAGGAAAACCCCCAATATCTGCAGAACCTATTCAAGGAGGAAAATCTAACGAAAGCCAGTATTCTCAAGAGTCAAAGCAAGCTGTGAAGCCTGCACAGCAAAGCCTCCTCAAGGCTACCTTTGGAGGCACAATATTCACTGCCTCTCCTGTTGCTGATGTGGAATCAATGAAATGTGAGTGTTTATTTGGTTAAATGAAGAGGTTGCCAAGTTCTGCAGTCTGCTCAGTCTGCTGTGCCCAACCACCTGGCATGTTTATTGAGGGCATGTTTGTGCTGCCATCAGTAGGTGAACCTGAATGTTAAAACTGTCCCCACTCCATCTTCATGCCTGGCAAGTGGTACTGATGGGGAGGCAGCATCTGCTCCAAAATGAAGATGAGATATGGTTAAGGAGAAACCAGACCTTTCTCACAGGCAGGTGACTTCCCAGTCATGACAAGCCTTGACTTCTTTATTTTTTTAGTTGCTTGTCTTGGCTGAGAGGCCAGTCTTTCTCCCCTCAACAGCTCTGACTTCTGCTGTCTGATATGCCATGCGGTTCTTCTTCTGTGTTGTAGTCTTGTTTTCTTTCTTCTTGTCTCCTGTCACTGTCTTAGTGGACTAGGGCATTATATTTGCATTTGGAGTAGTATGCTGGACATCAAGTGCATTTGCTGAATTTTTAGCCTGTGTCTCCTCCACAGACTCCAAGGAAGTCTGCTGCACTCCATAGAGCTTAGTGTGTGTTGTCTTGTAATGCTACTGCTTCCTGTCAGAGTGTGATTTCAGGCTTTTATCAGTACACTGTTAGTGCATTAAGCTTTAGAACTTTTTCCAGAATTGATAGAGCCAATAGCATTTGGCTGCCTGTATTGCAGGTGTTGCCACCCCTTTCCCTTTCCCTGTGCCCTTACAGTTGCTCTTACAGTGAAAATTTGGGTTCTAAAAATCCTCCCCTTAGTATGATCTGCCTGCCTCTTACTAGGACCTCAAGTTCCCACCTATTGCTTGTACATACACAGCAACTGATTGCTTGGTAATCCAGACCTTGCTACACTTCCAGCAGTTACATTTCTCCCAAAATAACTACAAAAAAGCTAAAAGGCCAATTTAGCATGTTGATACCCTTGCTATGTAGGAAAAGTCCTCTCTAGACACTCAAATGGATTTAGTCTCCAAGCAGGGTCTTGTCGTTGAGAAGCCACTAGGAATATCTATGTCTGAGCAAGGAAGCTCCTTTGACGTTGCAAAGCACCGTGTGGCTGCCTCCCCACTCTATCGAGTCACAGCAGAGGTTGAGGACGTTGTCTCCTCCTTGTCCTGCCATGACTGAGAGAGAAGGAAAAGTAGCAGCACTTGTGTCCTCTAGAGAAGAGGCAAAATGCAGGAGTTTGAGCTATAATTGCTTCCAGATGAGTTCCTTTTTTTCCCAGCAGTCTTGGCTCTTAGCTGCTAGGTAGAGTGAACATTTGTATGCATGAGCACTCTGGTACTTGGGGGAAGAAGATGGGTTTTTGTTCTATTTAGTTACATGTGTTACTTTTGCCTTTAATAAGCTTAAGCACAGTTTTTCTGTGTATTCCCTGTGTGTGTCAGGGAGAGATCTGCTCACACACAACGTGGCAGTGCCAGTGGATGAGGTTGTTGGGCTGTGACTGCCCCATCACAGCCGAAGGTTACCTCTGGTGAGGGATGGGAGGTTCTTGTGGATGGTGCAGCTGTAACCAGAGGAGGCATGAAGTTCATGCCTGGGGATTTCTGCAACAAACTATTTTTGTAAATAGTTCATAGGTAATAGACTCCTGTAATAATTACTCAGTCCAGCAGAGCAATTAAGGACATACTTCGTTGTGTTGTTTGAATGAGAGCGTAGGTGTGGTTACTTTTTTATATCTGTGTGTTTGTCTTTGGAAAAAATACAGTCTGTGGATCAAATATATTATTCTTAATTGATATTGTTACTTTCTCTGTCCCTTCTTATGAGGTCATAGCAGTGCTTGGAACTTGCAAGAGTTGTCTGGTTAAGATATTAGCTGTGTGAAAACTGATAGATTTCTGGAAAGATCTTGTGTAGATGCACACAGAATGATTGCTCCAATCTGTCTGGGTTTAGAGAAGGGTCTTGGTCACTTGGCCATGGATTTGACGTTTCCTTTGTCTGTGGTACTTTGTGTGTGCAAGTAGCATTCACACAGTTCTGATGACCTTCCTGTAATTCCAGATGTCCTGAAAAGGACTTGGACCTGAAGTACGTAGGTGGCAAGGATTGACGTCTCTTTTACTGAGCAGAGTCATGTACTCTGTGCATACAGAATAAATATATAGGTATTTAATATGGAATTACTGCTGGCAGTAGGATTTCCTGATCTACAGCACTAGGAGGGGAAAAAGCTGGCATTTTTGTTCTTCCTTACTTTGGCTATCTTAAATGAAGTTGAGTGTCAATGAATAAAATTAACGTGCCAAGGCAACAAGAAGATTTAAATTAAATTGTTTAGCTTAGATATATCTTTTCTCTTAGCATTTTAAATAACAACTGCTGTAAACAGAGACAGAAGAAGCTTGGATGTAAGTGCTCTTCTGTATGAAAGTGTGTATAGCTTTTTCCGTTGTAACAACACAACAAAATTGAATTTAAAATCCTTCTGTAACATAGCTTAATGAAACCATCTTGGGACATTTTTTCCCCTTGTATTTTTCTGAGTAACGGTTGAGTATTGCAGCATGCTATGAAGAGCTATGTAGGGAGAGTTTGTTTTTTCAGGGCTTAGTTGGGGGGGGGGGGTATGTATCTGCTTTCAAGGTTGCAAGGAAGTTTCTTGAGCATTATGCCAGATTTCACCCCAAGTAACATGAACCACTCTTTTGAGAGATGCCTGAGTTGGAAAAGTCAAATCTTCCAAAGATTTAATTTCAAAGGAGGCACATTTAGTAGTGACTCCAAATTTGGCTGGTTGTGTTGATACATCTCTTGCAGTCCTGAGAGCAGTAGATGCGAACTGGTTTGTAACTAGTAGCAAAATGAGGATTCCCGACTAGAAATGCTCCTGTGAGGAGGTGTTGTGTAAGTAACTTCTTCAGTCAGTTGCTGGTCTGGTGCTTCAATAGTAATGGGCTGCTTTCTGAGAAGAGCATTCCAACTACTTTGTTCTGGTTCTCGTTAGAAAAATAAGTTTGGCCTATGTCAGTGTGTTAGGGTTATAGAAGTCAGCATATTCAGAGAAGATAGATAGCTTTAGAAGATTAAATTGTACTCAAGTGAGTTTAGAAAAAAGAGATAGTGTCAGGAGAGGGTAAAAAAGTCTTTTTAAATTGTGTTTTATCTTTTTTTCTTTAGTTTTTTTGTCTTTGGCTTATCATACATAATCCAGCAAACAACTGAAATCTTCCTGATGGCTAGAAGGAAGAAAAAATGTATACCTTTGCCTTTTTACCAGTGAAGTGGAACGGATTCCTTGGAATAGGTTAATGGGAATTGTTAAAGCATCTGTGTTAAAAATAAAAATTAAAATAATTATAAAAGAATTTGTAATTATTTGATAAGATAGTCAGCTGTAATGCCACATCATGTTTTAAAACAGAAGACAGCGCTGCTGCATTGATAATAATCAGATCCTTTGCAATCCACATGAGCTGAAATACAGGATAATTTACTTCGCCTACCTGCATTGCATTTTTACTAAAACTCGATTTTAAATGCAAATTTTTCCCATCTGTACTAAATACTGAGGTTGAAGAATTCATAATCAGTTACTTTTCTCTACCTTTTGTGCATAAGCCTATAAAAGTAAATATTTCTCTTGTTCAGATGTTGCTAAGAAAATAGGAGTTTTATGGGTATTTGTCTAGTGTTGTTTTTAATAGTTGAAGATCTGATGCTGTACTGACTGACAATTGGGAACTGAATTCAGGGCACCTTTACAGATGTCTCTGGCTTCTGGCAGGTTACTTAAGTTTTTGAATCCAGGCCTTAACATAAATTGTCATATTAAGTCACGATTATCACTTCAATCTGACTTTAGGTTCATTTTTACTAAATGTTTCAGAGAAAGGTGCCTCAGTCCTTTTTCATGTGTGAAGTGTTCTGTCCTTAACAGGAGTGTATTTATAATCATTTGGAATTCAAGTTTGACTTAAACAGTAAAGTGTTTTTCCAGACAGCTCTTTTAATATTAATATCAATATCTAAATATCTCATTAATATCTTGTTATAAAAAGTTTTTTTCTATTGAAAAGGAAAATAAGCTTTTTGACCCTCACCATTTCTGTAAAACTGGTCCAGACAAAGCTATTTGGGAAATAAAAAAATTTGGGTTTTTAGCTGCTTAATTATTTAAAAATCCATTTCATGTTCATTTAGTTTTCATGGTGTCCTAAAAATAGATATATAGAATAAATAACAAAGCTGTGCCTGAAAGCAGATGGGGAAGAAATAGCAAACTTTTGGTGGATGGCATCTACTTCTGTTTGACCTTTACTGCTAAGTTTGTACATTCGTTCTTGGAGTTGTTCATATCCTTCAGGGTAAATGACTGTGAAACATCAGAAATAAGTGTGACACAGATGGAAGCAAATACTCAATTGAAGGTTTTGTATGAGACGAGAATTTAGTGTCTGAATTTGACACAGCTTGCAAGCAGTGACCGTGCCGTGTGGTTTGTGACAAACCTGGCTGCGCGGGCTGCCATGGAGAGAATAGCTTCAGACACAGAGCATGGCAGATCCATGTGGTCTTGAGCTCCTTGGGCAGTTTTGGTTTTGTAAAGGCAAAGGGAACATTGAATTCTGGGTCGTTTCCAGTTGTAATCAAACAACTGCTCCCTCCAGCACGTAGGAGTCCTGCCAGTGTCAGTTTGGTTTGGTGCATGGAGATGCGGATAAAGCAATGTTTGTTGTGCTGCCCTCTCATCCAGTGCATTGGATTTCCGTCAGAAAAATCATTTGATGATGAGTTGAATCAGCTGGCAGCCACTGCACTGCAAAGGGAGGGTGGGAGGAGGAGCAGAATTCAATTAACAGTGGAAATTTGCAGCTGAGGAGCATGGAAGGTTGTTTAACTTTATCCTTAAACACAGAGAAGTAGCAAAAGAAATTTGTACAGGCAAAGGCTCCTTCCAGTCTCGGTCCTACAATAAGTTAAGTGTTTCTAGGCAGAAATCGTGCCTATTTAGGAGTCAGCCTAAATACTGCACATCTAAATGCTGTCCCTAAAGATGGATGACCTACCAAGAGCTGTACAGCCTAGATCTGAGCACTCCCCATCATGTGGGGTAAAACAGCTCATGCTCCTTGAATGAATCCCCTTGTTCTTCACGCACTGAAGCAGGTTTAGTGTATTTGTCTCTTTGCCCTGTGCTGAGGGTGTTTATCAGAGAGAGAGGAACTATTGTGACACAGTTTACTTCATATAATGAAGCTTGGAAGATGAAATAGCTTTCTTTTAGTCGAATTGTAGATAAGGGCTGGGAGGGGGGATAATTAGAGGATTGAAAGCATATGTGCAATGAGTTTGGGAAAGGTAAATCCATGTCCCTTCTTTGGCCACTCCAGTCCCCTTGGATACACTAAGCTTTAGAGCTATGAACAAAGATTGTGTATTTGTATGGAGGAGGATGAGAAGTTTCTATGTAGTACTGGCAGTTGACAGTTTAGTTCCCTTAAACTGAACACTGTATTTTTCCTCACAAGTCATTCAGAAATATCCCAGAAGGTATCATACTTGATCCTTTTTACTACTTTTTTACATAAGTTTCCAAGTGCAAGCTTATTTTGGAGACATTATTTGGAGATTAGCTGACTTGGCTTTTTTTATTTTCTCCTTTAAGAACAGGTCATGTCCAGTGTTACATGGTGTTTCACAATTCAGAAGTGAAAAAGACAGAAGAGAGAAATACTATGTTTCCATTTTGTATGACTAGTTTAATTCTACCCGTCTTCATTTGATACTGCTGATGAGGATATTGCTGGTTTAGACAGTTGCTATCTTCTCAGGATGTGTAACTCTTCTCTGGTTGTTTTTTTTTTTTCCTATTTCCTCCATCATTGTCTTTCGTAGCAAGGAAAATACATGTCACTCTTTCTGTGTGGCTGTTGTGTGAAAGATGAAGGCAAATTGGAGCACAGTTCTTTGTTGTCCCTGGAGGTGGCTTCCATACTTAAGCAACAAGTTCCTTTCCTGAATTTGCAGGTTCTTAAGTGGCCTTCCTGTAATCTGATTAATAAAGGCAGTAATAACTTAAAGAAATTTGACTTGCTCTAGTTGTTGAAAATAGAAGGAAATGAGATTCTTAAGATTCTCAAGTATATACTGTAGCAGTTTCTAAATCCCTGTGCTCTGCCAAAGCTGTTTAATACAGCCAGGAACTGATCCAAAGCTTATGTCTGGATAAGTAAAAGAGAAAGCAAGTCTGCCATGTCAAGACAGGATGGTTATGTATTTTCCCTCAGCAGATGAATGTGTATCTTTAGTAGATATGTTTAGTTTTTGGTGAGCTTGTGCTTTTTGGGGTTTTCTTGTTGATGTAGTTATTGAGTTTGGGGTTTTTTCTTATTTCTGTTTTCAAGTAGGTATAGGTTCTACTGTGTTTCTCAGAATCCCGTCATTGCAAGGTGTAGTTTTGAACTTTAGGAACCTGTCAGCAATTATTATAAATCAGTGAATTGAAATTGAATGTAGCAAGTTTTACCACTGGGGCATTTCAGTATGCAAAGTGAATACTGAAGTGAACTATTTGGAAAAGTGTGGTGAAAGGCATGTGGACTAGGTGTGAAGCACTTTGAACGTTTATCTAAGAAAGTATTTATGCTTTCTTATTGGGTTTAGTGTTCAGATCTTACTTTCTTTTGGTGCAATTTGACAAGATGGACAGTCAGAAAACATTAAGAATAGGAAATAAAGTGGAAAATTCTTTTGGGGGAAGGTGAGTTTTCAACAAATTAATTAGAATACTGTGGTTGTGCAGCTTTCAAATAAACAGGATGTTCTAGTGCATTTGGTTGTAGAAACTGACCTCTGCCTTTCTTTTCTTTTTTTTTTTAACCTGTATCTAAATTGCTGTTGTGTTGATTTTGTGCGTTTTCATTTATGCGAGGAGGCATCATAATGAATGGGGAAATGTTTCTTGCAGCATTTGCAGGTACTAATGTTATATTGCTAGTTATCAAGCAAAATATGCCAAGCACACTGCCACTTTAGCCTGGTTTTAATACAAGGATGTGTGTCAGTACAGTACCTTAAGATGAATTTTAATATTGTGACAGCTGTGTAGAGACCTCTGGTTGTTGTTTCTGATGCTTACTAATACCACTTCTAATGACAAAGGTGGCACTTGCTACAAATAATGAACTTGTACCTGTGCAATTTAAAAACAAAACAAAACCAGTCAATGTGACTAGATTGTTGTTGTTATTGCAACTGAGGAATTAGGAATGGGTCAGATGATTCCTCCCCTCTTCAGAATTTTAGGTTTTTTTGATGGCATGCCATGCATACCAGAGTTATATTTCTCCATTGATGAAGTCAGCTTCACAAAACTTTTCTGTCCATTCGAGAGAGCAGAATTTAACTTAAGTCCTGCCTCTGGCTTGTAATACAGGACAGGAATACAAAGAGGATCAGTGTCTTCAAGATACATAAAATGAAGATCAGTTAAGATGATGAGGTTTTGAGTTATATTTCTTCACTCTTAAAAGCAAAAGCAGCTAACAATTACGACAAGATTCTTTAGGTGTGGAACTCCTATGTAATCTTTTAGAGGAACTGGGCAATTTTGCCTTCAATTGCTGAGCATAATTAAGTGTCACTTCCTGGCACAAGATTTTGTTGTGACTGAGTCCCACGCAGTTTTGATACAATCTCAATACGTGTGGTCTGTCATAAAGATGTCCTCCACTGTTTAATATATTGATTTGTTTTTTTCAACTTGTGATGCTAATCAGTCTAGGTCCAGACTGCAAGAAATACTGCAAGTCATATGAGTTTAGAATATGCAAGGAGTTTAAGTATAACTAATGTGGAAATTATTTAGCTTTTAATAAGCTTTCATTAAATAGGAATACAGCTTAAATTATTATTTGAAAATGTCTGAAATAGAAGCAAATATGCAGCAGATTTTTTTCTGAAGCCAGACAGTTTGTTAGTGATGTACTCGTTGTATTTTGTTTAAAAATTTGGACAAAACAAAAAAAATTATATTCCCTACAATGAAGAGAATTATTTGTAACTGATATATTTAAAATAATTTTTCATAGAGATTTGTGAGATTAAACAGTCTACATCAAGATGCAATTATTCTTGCTTCAATTTTTTTTTAAATTGAGTTTTCTGTTGTTACTTGTGTTAGTAGAATTATTTTATCACATCTTGTCTTTGATTCCTCTAACACCACAGTAGTTAATATGTCATGCTTTTCTCTAGTACGAAGCAGAGGAGATGAACAAAACCTTATTTCATAATTATTTTCTAGCCTAGCCTTCCTTCAGTCTATTCCATGCATTTATTTCTGCTGCTTCTCAGCTTTTATTTCTTAATTTCCAAGAAACTTGAAGAAAGAAATATTGGAATATAAGAAGGGGAGACTCTAGGAAAGCAAGCTGCTGGAAGTATTGAAATGACCTTAGGGCTTGGATGTTGTGAGCACAGCTCTTGCATCCTGGCGAGTGCTGAAAATAGCCTGGATTTAATGGCTTTTGTACATAATCATTGCCTGTCTTTACTATGGTGTGTTTATCCTGTCTGTGAGAGATGGTGGAGCTGTTTAGTTAATGTTTTGAACTAGGACCTGTCCTTCTAGTTCTTCTGGTAAATAAAATCTAGCATACTTGTAAAATAGCTAAAATGAAAAGCTTCACTGTCTAGTGGTCTATTAATACGTGAGAACTTGCTTTATGGGTCCTTGCTTTTAAGACCAGATACTGAAAGTTGTAAGTGGATGTAAGCAAATTTTATTTAAAAATTTACAAATGAAATATTTAATTTAGAGTGAGGTTTGAGAAGAAGAATACGAATTAGTTACACAATGAATTAGGAGTTGGTATATGTAAAGACATGAGAAACCAAAATAGATTGCCACTGTTGTCACAAGTATCACTCCTAATCTTCTATAATAGACTTGAAACTCTGTTTTCAGTCTGTCTGAAATAACTGATTTATTTAATATTTTGCTGAACTCCTTCTTACCATATTATCATAGAAAAAATGGTTTCCTACCACAAGAAGTGCACAGTGAAGTGTTCATTTAGCAGTTATACTTTGCCTGTTAGATTTTTGTTTCAGTCATGTGTGTTCTCTCTAATTTAGTAATTTGAATAATTTTAGTCATTTTAGTTAATTTATTTGGCATCTGCAATATCAAGGAAATGAATCATAGCTTTGTTTGGAGAGAGGAAAAGGGGGAGAAGTAGTAATATTATTTTTATTTTCCTGATTCTAGGGTCTACTTACAGTGTGCTGTCCATAATGCCTTCTGACTCTGAAAGCAGCAGTTCTCTGAGCAGCATTGGTGAGTAAAGTATTAACCTAAGAACTTGATGGGTGTGTCTTTGGAAACTGAGAGAACAACTTTTTAAGGTTGCCTCTGGGAAGGGAAGAGAGATTGTGGTCATAAAATCAAAGTTGAACTATAGGATGTAACCATCCATCTTCACCAGGAACAAGTGTACTTTTGTGCAGTGCAAGCTGAGCCTTTTCATTGCTGCCTGCAGTTGCTGCATGTAAAATGTGTTACATTTGGATATATCAAATGATCTAAGTATGCTTTGTGTTACCTTGGAAAATGATGTAGAAATGGCAACATTTTGTTTACATAAGTCTGGGCTTTTGAGAATATGTTTAAGCATGTCTATGTATGTATTTATGTAGATGTGAAAATTGTGGTCAGAGTCAAAAGCAACATAGAAGTTATGAATTATGTTAGCCAAGGTCATAGCCTTATAAACCTTTGACAGTGGCTAAAAGCTGTAGCATTTTTTTCCCTGTGTTCAACTAATTGCTTCATTTTCTCTGTTTTTAAAATCATTGGGAAAGACTAAATACTCAGGAAAAAAAATGGAGGTATGAGAAACATTATTAGAGGTGTTTTGTCCACAAGATGCTCTTGGAGCAGCTCTGTTAACTGTCAATTTTCCTCATCTTTACTTTTAGAAATACCTTCAATTGTGAAATCCGTGTAGAAGTCATTTGCCCTGGATAGGGAATGCAGTCTCTTGCATATTTAAAGTTCCAGTGTTGTGTCAGACATCTGTAGAGTTCCCTGACAGCACCAGTCAAGTCAGTTGTCTTTTTAAGGATGTGGGTAGACATCTGTTGCAGTCATTGAGTTGAACTTTTAACTCCAGCAAGCAGGAACAAGATTTTAGGCCTGAATGAAGTATTTACTGAAAATACCGGAAGCTGTGACACGTTAGTTTGATTTTAATCAAGACCACACTTGTGTGCTAGTGCCTGAAGGAAGGGTAGGTTTCATTTGCTGAAAGTAAACTGGGGACTGGTAATAGAAAACAGTTCCTAAATTTTTAGGACGATCAGAAAGGCATCTTGCAAAGAAGGTTATTCTAAAATGAAATCTAGTAAGTTTGTAGGATAATTGGATGAAGTGATGGCTGAGATAGGAGAAATGCAGGTGGTACTGTCTAATTCCATGTTCTTAATTTTAAAAAGGAGTGGCACATTTAAATCATAATTTTTTTTAATTTTATGTTACTTCCCACAAACTGTTTTGTTCATATTTTAAGATCCTGAAGTTGATGCTGAATTTGGATCTGTGCATTTGACATAAGAGGCTGTCCTCAGAATTAATGTGTCTTTGGAGTTTGCAGTGATAGAAGTTTTGTGACCTGAAAATTAAGTGCCCTGCTATTAAACAAAAATGGTGATCTGCTGTTATCCATAATTTTATTTTATTCAATTTATTGAGTGTTTGGTATTTAATATTTAAGAGATTAACAGCGAGGAGAGTTCTTTGTTTGAAACTGGCATATTTATTTTACGGTGTGATTATAGACTTGTTATTAATGAGTTGGATTTTTGCTCCAACTGTTTTCTCACCCTCACGTCTTGTTCTGCAAGAGACAGTATTTTTTGTGATCCATTATCAATAGCAAAATTGCTTAATAACTGACATATACTAATAGACATCTTTGCAAGTCACTTCAAGGATTATTTTAATACTGACGGATTTATTGAATGACAAACCATCATATCTAAATCTGCCTGCATGCCAGCTCCCCTAAGGCTTCATATGACTAGTTTGAATGGAATCCTAGCAAATACTGAGGTGCTGTAGCATTTGAAGAATTTGGCATGCATCTTCCTCCCTACTCTGTCCCATCTCACTGAAATAATTTTCACAAAGGTAATTCTCTGCAGTAGAAATAGTAGGTTTAACCTATGAAATGAATGCATCAGAGAGAGAGGTAAATAGGTCATGCTCTGGAGACAGTGCAAGCTTTTGAATATGTTCAGTTTGACATCGGTAGTTATATGTGCATACACACATATATAAAGGTGTATTTTTAGTTCCTCACTCACACAGACCTTCCTCACAGCAAAGATAAGGGATCTATTTTATTATAGCTGTGTTCAAAACACTGGTTTAAAATTAATACTTTGGTTCTGTTTGTTGAACAGCTCAGAAACAGATGGGCACTTTGACTTTTGAGGGGAAATGACAAAGGTTTTGGGGCTACGAAGTACACTCACATAAATCTTCAGATAATTAAGCTTAGTACAGTCTAATTAGAAGAGGTAATACCATCTTTCATATGTAATCTTTAGACTCCTTGGTTCCTAAATGTAGCTAGAGACTCATATGTCCATGTGCTTTGTTTTTTCTTCCCAAACCTTAATTACCCTAGCCATTGTTAGAGATGGTTCTGCTGCCAGCATTTTTAATTAAATTATCTTTTTCTGAAATACTTCCAAATAAGTCAGGAAGTTGTGAAATGGAGATGCTGCTATACATTTTACAGCTATCCTTAGTTTGAGCTAATTTATGAAGCTATGGTATATAACAATGGACTTATTTTCCAGAAAAAGACTCTGATCTAAGAAGAAATCTTAAATAGAACTAATGTTGTTAGAAGATAGTTCTGAGAACATGGTGTCAATCCAATAAATAAAGAATAGTGTTAGTATTTTGAAAGGAGGAAAGATAAGACTACATCTTTTGATCACTATATAAAGCCATGATGCACTCAAGTCTTGGATGTGTTTGTAGTTCTGATTCTCTCACTAAAAGCCAAGAGTGCAACCAGCATGGAGAGCAGCAGCACAGATGAACTAACAGTTATCCAGCAGCTTCTGTATGGGGAACAAATGCATATTCTGGAGTTCTCTTAGTCTTCAGTAAGGTCAATATAAAAGCAGAGCAAGGAATGATGCAATTTCATAATGTGACTCAGAGATAAGCTTAGGGCCAGTCTATTCCGAGTACTGTTGTCATCAGAGCATTTTTTCTCTTTCCCTGTCTCTGTGGGGCTTGCAGAGCATGAGGGATGCAAGAATGAACTTCCATCCTCGTGTGCATGTGATAGCATAAGCAATTGAGTGGAAGCCAGTTCTTGTATCAGTATGTAAATAAAAATGCGGAGTGACAGCAGGTTTTTCTTGTGTGTTTTCTTTATTGTTCAGAATTAATTTAGATGGCAATATTTTTTTTTTCTCTTTTGCTTGCTTCCATTTCTTTCTGATGTGTTAATAAAATTCATGCTGTGTGTGTAAAACAGGTTGTTTTGATGGTATGGTGAGCACATACTCATGGTTTATTTCCAAAAGAGGTACAATATAAACTGCTGTGATGGTATAGTACCACCACCGTCTGTCAGCCCCAGCTTTCCTCCCTCAAAGGAACAAATCCTCATTAAATTGTCATGGTCTTTCTCTGTATATCCTTTCTTTTTGCTCTTGGTCGATGACAAAGTTTTTTGTGTGTAAATAAAAGCGTCCTTCATCTGCCCACTCCCTGTGATCAGCAAACTCTCTGAAGAGAACTATAGTCCTGTGTCTCTGATATCAGAACAATTATTTATGGAGATTTGGTGCCTGTCGCGCCAAGCACGGAACAACAGTGTCACTGAGGAATTGGATAGGGCTGTGTTACTGGTTTCTATGTGACAGTCCCTGGCAAGTCTCCACTTGACCAGTCATGATAGCAGAGAGGAGTAGAACACAGAATCAAGACCCCTTTTAAAAAATTTTTTTAAAATTTCAGTTTGTATAGTGCACTTAATAATTTGACATTTGATGCCATCATAGGATTGTGGTTTCTAGTATCAAGCCATTTTTAACCTATCCTGGTACCATAATGAAGCTTCAGAGTTTTTCTTTAGTGCTTTTCCTCCCATCCCCAATGCACAGATGTTTAGGTTTTGTTCTGGTTTGGTTTTAGGAAATGGTTTTTAATGGAACACAGCAGCTTGTGTGCAGGCAACAGGTTGACTCTGAGAGGATTCTCTGTAATAGTTTTTGTAATGAGTTTTTAACAGAAAGGCACTGCATACTCTTCCATTCTTTTCAAGTGTACTGAGTTCCTAATCAAATGAATTTTGGAGTAGAAAAGTCCTTCCATCTTTTCACATGTATAAATTTCTTCTTTCCACAGCCAGACCTCTTTGCATTGTTTTGATTATAGCTGTCAATCTTGTAGCCTCTTCATTCCACATTGCATATTAGCACCTTTCTCTTCTAACAAACTATTACTTTTCCAGCTGTTCATTTCTTTGCAAATGGTATATCATCTTTTTCTTCCCAAGTGTTTCTTCTTACTCTGTTCATATCACTGTGCTACATTTTGCTATGGGAGCTTACATAGAATTGTAGAATGGTTTGGGTTGGAGGGACATTGAAGATTATCTGGTTTGAAGCCCCATGCTATGGACGGCAATCTGTCATGAGCACCACCACTGGCTCTACAGTTTTATGCCTTTCCTTGCAGCCATCCGGTGGTCATACATCTGTCTCCACCAAGTTGTCCAACTTTAACTACAACTGGCAGTACTTCCTGCTTAACACTTGTTTAGCTTATCAGCCTGACAGGCTATTTACAGATAGTTTTTCACTAATTGCATTTCAAGTTGCTTAATCTGAGAGTCTTAATTGTTAGTCCAAAGCAAACATTCCTACCCTCCCATCAGATTCCTTCCCAACAATGTTAGTCTTTCACTCTGCATTTTCATGTTGGCCATTTTGACAAGTGTCCTTTCATGTTGTTGTGATTTCAGTTTATTGCTTCATACTTTCTACAGCTGGATGTAACAAAGTAATTGTTTTCACTATTCACAGAAACTGTTCAGTTGCAGGTGTGGCTTATGATGCTCTTTTAGTCTAAAATAAACACTCTATCCTTGTCTGAAGTAATTGTTTATTTTCCCTGTCAGCCTATAGTAGTCTCTCATTGTACTTCTTGCCTTTTTTTTTTTTTTTTTTACTGACACCAAGTTTGTATTTGCTGAAGACACCTTAACAGTTAACACCAAGGAAAAAGTGACAATATTACACTTATTGAAAGGCCATGAATGAGTAAGGAGAGGTACTAGGAACACTATCAGGATACCACATCATACTTCTTTTCTGTACAGCAGTAATTGCCTTTCATGTCCTGCCTCCTCACCCATCACTCTTTCTGTTCAGAAGTTGTTTTCCTGTGAAGTTTGGTAGCAGTGATTGGATTAAAACTCTTAATCTAGATTTATTTCCTTCATAGTAAACTACCTGTTTAGTTTGCTGGAAACAAGACTTTCAACTTGGAAATAAACACTTTGATGCACTTAAGTAAACTTCACTCTGTGGTTTTACTGTTTTGCAAATCATGTAACTGTCTCTAGGATTGATCCTTAATTTCTAGGTGATTTTTAGTGTGCTTATTAATAAACATCTCGTCTTAAGTAATAAACGTTCTGAATTGCTTTAGTGTGTTACTGCTGTGTTCTTTGGTGTCCATTTTCAGGCAGCTGCAGTCTGATATTAGTTATGCACAGGGTTCTCTCAACTTCTTTCTCATCAAAGGTATTTGAGTGTACTCCATGGACATCATGCCCTGTTTTCAAAACAAACAAAAACAAAAAAAAAATTGTCTTTGCTCATTTATACTGATGCAGTCTTGAAGAAGGGACAGTGGGGATTTTGTGGTGAGAGAACAACTATTAATAGAGCTGATCACTTCATGGTTTTTTGCTTGTTATAGGATCTTCTTAACATTTGGCAGCTCTATATGGTAGTTTTTGAAGATTTGGTTGGCCTCCATGATGTGAATGGAAGTAGTGCATGTGAATGCTCATCCCCTGCACTCTAGACAGCACCTCTGGAGCATGGTGTCTTTCACTGCTCCTTGAGACCCTTTATCAGTCTGTACATTTAGGAAATCCTTTTGGTGACAGTGGTTTTCTTTTGGAGCTGTGAAGTTGATGTGGTGAGTCAGTGCTCACAATTCCTACAGGAGATGATGTAAAGGATGGAGTGCTGGAGGAGTCTCATCCCTTTGGTTGGTGTGCAGCTGCTGGCCATTGTCACTGTCCCCTTTGGGTTCAGTGTGGACCCTTCAGTGTGGGTTATATTTTCAGTACACACTTTTAAGCCTGACAGAGGTGGGATTTGAGCCAGGGAACTGCTGTAAATTCAAACCCAGAAACTTCAGCTGTATATGCCTTGGTCACAGTAACAGATTTTACTCCAAGTTGTATTTCAGCTCAGCAAAATTCTGTAAGGACTTCTCAAACTGATGTGTCTGCCTTTCCCCCACTGCCCCCCATCTCCTCTGCTGTTTTTATTAGTTTGTAGGTTTTTTTTTCATGCTGACCTTTCTAGAACCACTGTTCAGTTCTTTCTATAGTCTTAAATTTATTGAAGCTGAAAGTTTGTTTTAGATGCTGCTGGCTTTGTTTAGGTTTTTGCATTCTGAATTAAAACAATATACTGAAATGCTACCCATCCTTTTGTCGTTGCATGTTACATGATTGTCACTGCTTTCATAATCTGTTAGGTTTTCTGTCCATGAGATGAAACTATTTCTACAGTTCATTATTCTACCTTTCATTTTGCTTTCCTCTCTGTACTGCTGCTTGTTTTTTCTGAAGTTTTATTTCACCTGCATGCATTTCTGTTCTGTGCTCTCTGCTGTTCCATGATCACTTCAAAAGGTACATCTGAAGAAATGTGTCTAAATGATAACTAGAATGTAATTTAGATTGTAACCCTCTTCTAGTGCTCATAAATTAGTGAAAGAAAGTAAATATTTTAGAATGCAGTTTTCCTGCATCAGGCATAAGTCTTTACTCTTGACATCTTCCCTAGCTTTGGGGAGAAACTCCATTGATCATGTCTTGCAATACATCTTGCAAGTATTTTTTAGCGTTTTCTGTCATGATTTATGAGACCATGAAGAAATAATGTCCTGACTATCACTTGTCATTTTCTTTTTTATGAAAGAAAACAATGGAAAAGACTTGACTGTACAATGAGTAGTCTCCTGTTGGTTTTCATGCAGGAAGGAGCACAAATTTATGAAGAAAAAACATTGTAAAATTAAGGTATTCTGTTAGCGTGTGACAAATTACTTGAATTTGTCATATAAGTTTATTTCTCAAAGACCAAGTTTATTATAACTCAAAGTATGTTAATGATATTTCTTAAAATTGGCTGTTTATGCATTTGTACCCATTTTCTTATCTCAACATACTCATTTGCCATTATGGTACACTTTTGTCAGGTTAAGTTTTTCAGCCCTGTTTCTGTTAAAATGTTCTGTTATTCTTCCAAAAATATGCTACCCATTCCCCACATATGAAGTTAACTTCTTAAGCAGTAGTTTCTGTGTGGATATATTATCTCTTCAGTCATTGTTGATTAGAGTAATCATCAAGAGTTATATTCAGTATGTGCTACAATAATGGATCTTTGTGGTTTCTGTGGAGTCCAGCATTTGGGCTATAATAGGGAAGATACAATTGCTCCAGCTTCTGTTTTTAAGGCTTTTCTTTTATACAACCTGTGATGGAAATCCTGCAAAATCTCACTTTGGATGAAGTCGGTGCACGCTCAGGACTTAGCGACTGTGTGGCGTTGTGGGTGTTCTCCCCACACCACACACCCCTGCTGTGGGCTGCTCCAGGACTCGGTGAGTGCTGCTCACCTGGAGACTGGCCAGGCAGCTGAGTCCTCAGGACCCAAGTGCAGCTCATGTCAGGAGTGAGTTGTGAGGCTCATCGAAACAGATGAATGGGTTACACTTGGCAGGACATGCAGCAAATGCCTTCTCAGAAATCCAGGCTGTGTGAGAAAGGAGGTGAGTTACTGAAAGGTGGCATAATTTGGATAATGGAGATTTAGCCTTCAGGCTTGTGCATTTTAAGATCCATGTGACTGGTTGAAGTACAAAAAGGAAGTACTTTTGTGTAAAATATGTAGTCAGGTAGAAAAAGAATATGAAGCTGGAAGCATAGGTCACTTTCCTGCTGCTGCATCAAGATGTCACATGCAATAAAAGGATTTTAACATCCAGCTCTAAAAGCTCCTTTAAAAGAAACTAAGACTGGAATTTTTCTGGTGAAAAATGATTTTATTGAATGTGCGTGCTTATTTTTTAAGCATTCAGAAATCTGATTTAAGCTTTATAAGAACTTTTGTACAACTATTGAAAATGGAAGCCTGTTAGGAAATGAAGCAGAGGTAAATTTTGAGTCTTCTTCGAAGCATAGGAGTGGGAAGAACTGCATTATATTGATCTGTGTTTCTACAGCGCTTAAGAGGTGTACATCTTGTGGCTGATATTTTGTGTCAAAAGTATCATTGCATTAGAGATGAAAGGATCTGTTGATGTACTTGTAAAAATTGACAAGTTAATGAAAAATAACCCTTTTTGGTACTAAGACAAATGGTTTCACAATTGTGAAAAAAGCTTCTTTCCTAAGGCTAATTAGCCTGTCTTTATTTAAAGCAGACTTTTCTTTCTTGGCACAGTTTTGGGACTGTGCACAAATGTTCTTGCCTGAAGAAGATTGTCACTTGAATGCTGTTAAAACTGTCAGAGGGGGCTGAAGAGCAGAGGTAGATCTCTGGCCAGTTTTTATTGTGCTTAAAGATCCCCAGGGCAGCCATTGGGTGTCTGTCTGGGTCTTGTGTAGCAGACATTGTCCGTGGGAATGCTGCTGGGTTTGCAGTGATGGACATTGTTCCTCCAGTGCCCTTTCCTCCCTGGAAAGCACAGCAGCCTTCCTGATTCATTCTCTCCTTCCTCTTGACCTCTTGCATCCTGTTCATCTGTTTTGCTTGCAAACAGCCCCAGGATGACATAAGCTTTTGAACCTCACTGGAAGGATGAGAAGGGGATTTTTCCATGTTACACATCCTCTGATGTGTCAGCTCAAGTGAGATGATGTGCAGGTTGCTGCTGAATTTATCAAAGACCATGCAACTTTTCAGTACCTGAATTTGATTTGTCTGCCTTTATATTTAGTTTATGAAATTTCTTTTTCATTGATGTGTCTAGACTCTTTCAAATGAATACATGTTCTGACTTTGTGTATCTACTTAGTTATTTCCTTCTTTTATTGTCTGTATCCCCTGTATCATGTGTATTATTACTGGTATCTTGACATAAAAGCATGTAGAATATTTCTCATCTAAAAGAAAGGATCACTCCATTATAGAAGTGTGAAATCAGTCCTCATGGATGCAGGGGCTTTATCTGGATGCAGGAGTGAAACAAAGTAGTAAGAAAAGCAGCCTGCATTGAGAATTCTTCAGAGTGTTATGAGTTTGTCTTTTCCAGAATACATGTTCTTTCTGCTATTTTTTATTTCTTCAGCTTGCTATTAGAGCATTTGCATACATTATTAGGCAATAGTTAGATTAAAAAGAACAGTCTGTGCTCATAAATTCATTACAGTAGCAGCTGGAAGGTATAAAAGCAGGGATCCTCTTATTGTAGATTCTGTACATAGGATAGTCCTGATGCTGCAGTTATTTTGGTGTGGGAACTTCAAAGCACAGGTAGTTTTGCTGAAAATTTGGAGGGGATTTTTACATTCTGCAATACCTTCATGAACTGGGTTTAGGGATAAAAAAACAGTCCTTGTAATTCATTAGCATTTGATCCAGTGAAATAATTATGAGTTTCTTTCTTTGAAAAGACAATGAGTGGAGAGCATTGTTTTTCTATTTTGTTGTTGCTTAATTAACTTTAAAAAAGTCCTAATAAAAGTACATCCTAACAAGTTAATACATATGTCAGCAACCTGTTTCAGTTGTATAATTTTACAAAGCATTTCTAAAATTTCTCTTTCAGGTAGAAAATTACCGCGTGAATATGTTTAAGCCTTTAACTTTCACATCTGTGACCTGTATCTTTGAGTCTGCTCTCATGTGTCTGAGAGGCACGTGAGCAAAACTACGTTAGCAGCTTAATTTTAAATGAAGAGAACTAAAATTAGAGTTGAATTACTTGTCGGCAGTTGTTAGGAAGTGATATACCAGACTCTCTTCTCTTGGGAAGGAGACAGCCTTGTGCTCTCACAGTTGTCTGAGAAGACAGTAGACATCATTGTTCAGCTCTGATATTAGGAAAGCTGAGAATTAAAAAGTCCCACAAAGCACTTTAAAGTATGACTGCCCCTTAGAGGAAATTTGATGTGTAGTGCAGTTGCAGTGATTGTTATGTGCTTGTGTTAGCCCGTGTTGTTAAAAATGAAGCCCAGTTTTCATGATTCGTTTTAAGTGAAATCCTTGACTTCACGTACAAGACTGAGAAATTGTGAACTATGAAAGCATAGAATTTCATTAAAAGTAAATGTTTTCTGTAGAAATACCATTCTGGCAGAATGGTATTTCTGTGCTGCTATAAAGAGAAGAGCCCCTGTGTTGTAGCAGTTTCTTTGCTATCTCTGGAATAAGTTGATATGGGTGCATTTTACTGGTTGGTTTTTTTTTTTTTTGAAAGGCGCGGGCGGTTAAGCATGGGCATTGTTCTTCATTTCAAATAACTTGACTTCTATCAGTATGTGAGTTTCTGAGGGCTTTGCAATTTTTACTGCTAACTTGCCTTGCCTTTCAAGCTGCTTGTAAGTTCCTGAATAAGCAAGGAACCCACCCATGCAAACTGAACTTGCAACACAGGGCTTTTCTACTAGCATGGGATCTGACTGGAGTTATTATTCTTTCAACTCACTGATGAAAACTTATATGAATTGCTTCATTTTTGAACAGGATTCTGCAAACAGAAATACAGGATTTTTTAACATCAGTGTTCACTTCCTTGGTGAAGTTGTATTGTTCTTTAGAGGCATTTGCTCACTGCCAAGTATTTCTCTTCATCAGGTACGACTGGTAAAGCATCATCTCCACCACCTGTGGTAGACACGAGACAAATGAGTGAGAAGCTGGAGACTATTTTATATCAGCTCCGTCAGGTGACTCGAGAGAGGGATGAGCTGCGCAAGCAACTTGCACTTTCATCTCCTGGGTCAACCTTCGATGACTGCAGGTAAACAGGAAGGAAATGTAGCATTTTCATTTAGTCTTTAGTAGTGTTTTCAAGTGCCTTGACACCTGCTTGCCTGGAAAGCATTAAGGAGCTCGCAGTGTGTACATGTTGCCTATAACCTACTTGCAGCCTTGTGTGATGGCTACATCCATGTTTCAGAGCTTCCTGTTTAGTGCCTATCCCACTTGGTCCAGCAATTTTTCTGTGGGACTGAAGGGAGAAGGTTTCATCTCTATGTTGAGAAAAGAAAGCAAAGAATTTGCTTAGGCTTCCTGGGCTTTGTTGTAGGAAGAGAAGGGAGGACAGTGGATGAAGTATTTGGTGTTTTGAAAACAAGAGAGAAGAAAGGGAAATAGCTCAGAATACTTGGCTGGAGAACAGAAATGAGGAAAGGAAAAAAATCTCAGCTATTCCTATGCTTCTGCAAAGAGAGAGTTTTGGATTTCTGCTGAGTGGAGTAAGTGTTTTTTTATAAGATCAGCTTTCTGGTATACATACATTGGGGAACTTGTAGCAGAAATATGTTGAGAATAAAGAATTCTCCTCCAATGAACATGCTTTTTAAGTCATTTAACAGCCAGCAGACTTCTCAAGCTCATTCTAGTTTGGGGGCTGACATGTTATGAGGAAGACAGTAGTCCAAGTATAAGTTAGGCAATAGAATTAGTTCATTTTGAAGGGTTGAAGATCTGCTGATATTCAAATGTGTCTGGATACACTGAGCACTTTTTGCCTCTACATGTATAGAACCTTGGAAAATTGTATGTCGCTGAATCTGAAATAAGAGCAAAGAACAGTTTTTCTGGGAGGTGTTGCCATCATGTGTACCTTTTCTGAACTTTAATGTTATTGTTGTTTGTTACTTAATCATCTGTGTCTGTATGAGGTCAGGTGGTTAAGGAAATTTTTTGTCTGTGTGAGAAGGTTAAGATTTGAACCAGTGAACTGGCATTGAGAGAATCTGGAGGTTTTATAAATTCAGTAGCTTCTCATCTTAATGCCCCCTTCTTCCCTCCTTGAGTTCTGAGGGCTCCTTTAAGAGCATCAGGTTCTCTGTAACCATTTCAAAGCATTGTGGGGATGGGAAAGGAAAAGATTGTCAAATTTCAACATCTTCTGCTCAGCTTCCAGTTAGTTAAATAGAAGGATTTTTCCTTTGAAGTTATTAGAGCTTAGGCATAGAGGATTTCATAGTTTGCAATAATCTTCTGCATAATCCTGGATGCTATTAATAAAGTTCTGATGAGCAGTCCTTTAGCCTGCCCTAGTTTTTTCTTTCTCAAATCAATCCTTTGCTTTCAGTGTAGGATTTGTATGTTGTATAAAACATGAATGTTGACAGCTTCCAGAACAACCCATCAAAGTAAACCTTGTGTTTGGGCAGTCCCTGGACAGTAGGTATTAGATGGAGAATGCTGGCTTCCAAACAATCAAATATTTGAAGAGTGTGAAATGAATGAAGATTATTATTGACGTTCTCTTCCTTCAGTGTAAAAGCAGCTACTGCTCCCATCTGCATACATGTGTTTTGAAATCTTGCTGGTATTTGTTTTACTTCTTGAATTCTTTCCTCCTGTAAAACTAATCTTCATCCCTCTAGGAGTCAAAGCCCCAGACTTGGTAAACCGTTAATACTAAAGTGTGAAAGCTGAGAGATGATGATGTGGGTGGCGACTTTCACTACCCTGGCTTTATTTTCCTGGCTGTGTGTGCTGCTGTAACTATGGCTGTACCAAACACAGGTGGTGCAGAGGCAGACCTTGGCACGTCACCTTGGATGCTTCACAATACCTCACAGCACATTTGCAGTCTGGACTGTGCTGGATGAGGAGGTTGCAAAACAGAGAGCTGTTTTCCAAAGCAAATGTTGACTAAGTCTAGAGCAGTGGCAGAGGAGGCACAGCAGTGGATTGTGATGTGCTGAATCAGATCAGCATGTGCCATCCTGCTGGACAGGAGTAGGATTGCTCATGCTGTGCCTGTGGATTGACAGTGACTGTATGTGTGCTGCAGATTAGGTGAAGATTTGACCAAGTAATTTAGCATGCTCAAGTTGCACTTTATAGACTTAAACCTGCTTTTATTACTCGTGCAATAGTAACAGTAGAAGAGATCCACAACACAAATAAACTCCCTGAAAATTGTCTTTCATAAGAGACTGTTTTGTGTGTAATCTATAATTGTTGCAATTACAATAGAAGGTGTTAGGTAGGATTGCCCACAAAATTGGACCTGTGGTTGGAATTAGCTTTTATGTGAGCATCAGGTATATGTAAATGTCAGTCTTGTTGTGACCTTATTTTATGGCCAGGGTAATTCCACTATAGCATGAAGGATTTTTGAAGTTCTTGTACAAATATCAGTAAAAACAGTTGGGCCTTTGACACTATCATTTTAAATTTTGTTAATGTTTGAACAAGTGCTTCCGAAGTTATACTTTACAAAGCAATACGTCTCCTTTATTGAAATAGTAACTTTTAGTATTTTCTGGGGCATTTTGTCATAAAATTCTGGTGTTCTTGCTTAAACAACAGTCAGCCACTACATGCAGTGGAATGGACTGTTGTCTTGTAACAGTTTTGATTTTTGACTTTTGACCAATATTCCTTCTTCGTTTCTGTTTTCCTTGCTGAAACATAAAGCCTTGGAGCAGCAGTGTGGAACATATGGCCGCAGATATCCATGTGGTTTTTATTTCATGTATATGAGGTAGAATGCAGAATGTTGTTGGTGGCACTGCTGGTCCTTCCTCCCTGTGTAGGTTGGCTAACTTGTGTAGTTACCTACATGGTCTCCATATGTTTATAGGTGGTTAGTTGGGTTTTTTAATCTTGGTTTGGGTGTTGGTTGATTGATTTTAGTTGTGGGTGGTTGGTTGGTTGGTTGGGTTTTTTTAAAATAATGTCAGTGTTACTTCAGCAACATATGAAACACACGATGGATTTTATACTTCTAGAAAAAGTTTCACCATAGCTTTCAGACTGGCCTAATAGTTTCATACGAACATCTGTTAATAGGGTCTCAGTAAGCTTAATGTCACAGCTGAGAGTTAAACTGTACTCCAATTAATCCTGTCATTTAAGACTGTGGTGGACAGATGGTATCTACTTTCAGTAATTTTGCCTGAGGTCTAATTTAAATCAATAACTTGGGTTTTAGTGATTGATGTCAAGTGTGTAAACATTTCAAATCAAGTTTAACTTGTGCTAACTACATTTTTGCTTTAAAAGAATAACCCTTCACTAGTTGCAGTGATATCTGTAATGCTGTGTGAGTAACATACTGCTTTTGATACCCCTCAAGAATGAATTTAAAAATACCATAAAAGACACCCCTGTAGACAAGACTTGACATTTGACATTTGGTTGCTTTATGTGATTTTGGATTTTGATTGTTGGTAGAGTTTATTAATCGAGGAAGGAGTTTTTGTTTTTCCCCAGAAGCACCTCTCTAGAGAAAGGAGAAAAGGAGGAAGTACATTTGAAGGCCTCACTATTCAGCAACCCATGTACAACTGAGTTGCCAAAAAGTACCTTATATCATACACACACCCACAGAAAATCTGTGAACCAGATGTGACTGGCATTTCTTTTTTTAAGTTTTGGTATTTTATTATTATTATTTTTCTAACAACTGTTACCACTTCAGTAGTGCAAAACCATTTTCAGTTTGATTCATTTGCCAGCTGCATTTCAGTTCCAGAATCCATGTTGCTGTTTTTTGCATGAGGCAAAGAAAATTATGATGGCTTTTCAGGTTGTGCTTATAGAGAAGCCATTTGGAAAAGGTTTGAGGGAAGAAGGGTGATCTGTGCAGCAATGGAGCAAATCTGATACGAGAACAAGCAGAGTTGAATTAGAAAGTATTAGTTTTCTTTTGGAGGCATTAGTTTCCTCTCTTGATAGTTTGCTTGTTTTTTTTCTTCATTGCCTGTGGGGTTATAAGAGACTCAGGAGATGATACAGGGACAGATGTCTGAAGCTTCATTTTGAAACTGGAAAATTCAATGGTGCAAAAAATCCTGTGACTGTACAGAGGAGGAACAATTAAATTCAGAAATTCAGAGTCTCTTAGAAGCTTAGTACTACAAAGCAAGAAGATATAATCCTGCTAATTTACTTTCTAGCATGATATACAAATCTAATTAATTCTAATCTACCAAAAAAGGTATAATGTGCAAGTACCGTACATTCTAGACATAATCTATGCTGTCAATTGCTTGACCATATATCTTATTTTAGAAAATTGCTCTTCCAATCATCCAAAAGAAATTTGAGTAAAAAAATTTATTTTGATGCGTTTTGGCTTTTATTTTATTCTGTTTACTGAAAAAATTCTTGTTGGCGATTATGTTGTGTTGGAGATTAATTAAAACCCAAATTTTGTTCAAATAATTATCTTATAGAAGTAGAGGTAGACTCTGACATGTTTTTCCATTATTTATAGTAGCTTAAATTAATACGATAGCACACAAACAGGTCTGTAGTTCAGCACAATGACTTGGTCAAACAGGTCAAACTCTGCCAGTACAGATGTGTGTGTTTGATATTCCATTGGAAGTCTTTCTCTTCCAGTGGAATATTCCTTTATCTTCCAATGGAGTATTCCAACTTTAGAAGGAAGTCTAACTGTCCTTCCTAGGGAGTTAAAGGCAAGGTCCTCTTGATGCTGCCTTTGAGAAGCCTTGTTAAGCCCAGGTCTCCATTCACACCCAGTGACTTGGGCAGCTTCTTCCAGCCCTGCCCTCCCTGCAGGTCTGGGCTTTGGCACTGCCAGCTGAATGTGGTGGCCCAGGAAAGCCAAGTGTGCTGTGATGGACTTGTTCTTTTATCAATGGAAGTTCTGTTCTGTGCTAGTGTTGTTGCTCAGAAGAGAGGGACATGCAGGTTCAGTATATTTTGGCCATGTCAGTGATAATTAGACAGAATCATTCCATTATGAGATGTATATACATCACAATATAAAATTAATATAAATTCAAGTCAGTGACTTTTTGTTAGTGGCTGCATCTTAAAGGGAACTGGTCAGTATTTAATGCATATTATAACCTAAGTATCAACAGTTGTGTGATAGCATTTTTGAATTGGATAATAATTTCCCAGGCTTTCCGTTCACTTTAGTACCTGATGTTTGACCCCATATTCTTTTCCTATGCTAGGCCTAGTCCAAAACCAAATCATGATTATGAAAGACTGAAGATTCAGTGTATGAAGGCTATGTCAGACCTACAGTCTCTGCAGAACCAGCACACCAAGACATTGAAAAGGTGTGAAGAAGCAGCAAAAGAGGCAGATTTTTATCAGTAAGTATTAGTAAAGCTGTGCAAGGTAAGAGTTTACCACTCTGTGCTCTATCAAATAGCATTAGAACGTGGTAATCAATTAATTTTTGTAATGCTGTTTTTCCACTTCAATTTCAAGATGGATAAAATCCATCAGATAAACCATTTCTGGCCCATTTGAAATGATTATGTATGGACTGCCTGTTTTACTTCTAGACGTTTGAGAAAGAAATCCCCAATGTGTTCATAGGCTCAGAAAAGAAAGCCTGATTACTGATTTGAAGTTGCAGTCTAACAGTTTTACTGTCAGGCTAGAGAGCAGAATATAATCCAAGAGAGTGGGATTTCTTACTCTCTTTTAATAGATTGAAATAGCTGTTGTAATGATCTAAATTATAACAGGTTTAATTCAGCTGTTATTTTCTCCTGCAGCAGTTGCTAAAACCCTGTGTTCTTTTTAAAAGAAAGTTCGCTTTCTAAAGACTTTACCATTTGCACTGAAATCTGAATGACAGCATTGTAGTAATCTGCATGTAAAGATTACATATGCTTAATTGTGGGGATATAATTTGTGAAAATGCATTTTGTTTTTTAACAGGTTGTTCTAATTTTAGTGAAAATTTTTTAATGCTTTGGTCACTCTGTGCAGGAACGTTGGTATTTAACCTGATAAGGAAGAAATGCAACATATCTTAGAACACAAATTTTTATATATAAATACATATTTGCATATTTATATATAAATACATATTCACTAGCAAGTATGAGAGTTTAAGTAGAACCATTCTGTTTCAATGATAGAAATCCTTGTCAGTATCTAAAACTTAATTTTTGATCTGTAGCAGTAAAATACATTCAGTTGACTTATCTGCTCTTTTTCAGCATTGGTTTAGTATAATTTTAGGCTTGTAGCTTGAATTTTAATCTGAATAATAGCCTTCTCATGTACCTCTCAGTTGTTTAAGTGAGAGTGTATTTCTTCCATAATTATAGCTGGCATAATGAACTTTGGAGGAAATTTTTATCTTGAGTGTAGTTGAAACATACATAGTGTGGTTTTCTTGGTTGTGGAGTTTTTTTTATAGTTTGATAGGTTTTTTGTTTTTAAAACAGTAGCACACAAGGAGATATTTGTCATTTTCCTGTGTGTTTTGTTTAGCTTCTGCTCAGATGAGGAGCTCAAGACAAAGTGGAAATGATCGGTGGGATAATGGCTATTATCTCAGGAATCATAATATTATGCTATTTGTGTTTGTCTGCCTGCTTTTAATGGCTGTGAAGTGACATTGACAGGTGGCATAAATTCATCATCTCTTCTGATGAGGTTTAAGGGTGCTGTGTATGTCTGTGTATTTTCACACTTAAGCCCCTGTTTGTTTCAGGTTTTGTTTTTTTTCCTGGTGCTTGGAATACACTGATATGCAGACTTGAGTTAGTTTGACCTGCTTTCTTGGTAGGAAACTCATGCTTGAAATGAATTACTCCAGGACTTTGTCCTTCCAAGTTTGCCTCTAAGAGCGTTTTTTGTGTGCCGTGGCAGCACGTTGCACAGTCGGCTGCTGAGCGACCAGTCCCAGCTGAAGGAGGACATGGATACCCTGAAGAGGAAGAACACACAGCTGGTGAGGGAGCACAACCACCTGCAGCAGTCCTGTGAGGAGATGAAGAGGCTCCACGATGAGGATCAGAAGGAGATAACAGACCTGCGCAGCCAGCAGCAGCAGGTGAGCCACGGCCTGGAGTGTGTGTGCTGGAAGAGATCGTGGCTGCTTCCCTTTCATAGAGAAATGGGAATGTGCAGCGTTGGTGCCTTGAGTGTCTCGCTGGGTCCCAAATAGCCTCCTTGCCTTGTACAGTATTAGGGGAGACAATGACATCTTGATTACTAATTGATTTTCTTTGTCTAGTTGGAAAAAAAAGGAAAAGAATAAGTAGTATTTAAATGCAGAGATGAAAAAGTGTACATGAAGATGGTATTTGTACAATATATTTTTTAAATGGGTAGAAAGTCATCACAAATCTCACTTAAAGTTGTAAAGTGATTAAAAAGATGACTGTGTTCCTAAGGTATTTTTATGGGACAGGGTTTACTTTAAACTTGCATGCAATATTTATTGTATTTTTTGGGAAGAATCACAAAAGGTTGATTCATGTTTTTGAACTTGAAACAAAAAGAGACAATTTTCAGGACTGGAAGAGTTGGTCATTTCAGAACGGGCTGTCTCCAGGTCAGCGTTGTTCACATATTCTGAAAATTTAAAAAAGAGTAATGCTAAGGAGCAACTGGTTGTATCAGGTTCACTGTTCAGCTACGGAAAAAGTCTGTTCATTTAGTTAGAATTGTTACAGTAGCATGTGGAATGGTTAAACAGAGTGTCTGGGTTCACTGTATGTAGGCTGATTCACAGGGCAAACTTGCAAGTCAAACATTAGGCTTCAGAAGCAAAATCTATGCAAGCCAAAATAATTATTTGCTAGGGCAGGAGGGGCAAAGGTCAAAGCAAGCTGAATGGTACTTTAGGAGGTGCTTGAAGATTGGTTCTTCCTTGTTATCCATTTTTCTAACACTGTCTTGTGAGTTCTGGTGTGAAACTGTTTAGTGGCTCGGTTCAGAAGATAGCAGAAATGATTTCCTGTGTCAGCCTGGGCAAATAGCTAAATTGGTCTGTGCCTCAGTTTCCCAGTCTGCAAGGTAGGGATGCAAAACCTCTGAGAGAAGGCTATTCTATTTTGCCATTCTGTCCTGAAGCTTGGAATTATCTGGAAGCACAGAAGGAGGCTGATGTATCATTGTCAGGATTGATTTAAAGAAATCCAGTCTTATGTCAACATCATGATTAAACCTTTAAAGAAAATGATGTATGTGACTCTTAGTGGGAAAATCGTCTAACTCCATTTCTCAGCTTGTCAGAGTGATTCATGGTGTCTTGAAGGGGTGCCAAAAGTCTTATCTTGTCCCTGTAATTTCACATATGAATTAGTCTAACTTTCTGTTGATCCCTCTGACGTGTTGTTTCGTTCTCAGGCCATAACAAAATACATCTTGGTGGCCTCAGGGAGCAAAAGCTTTTGATCAAATTACTCTTTGTGTGGGATTGTCATGGATTTGCTGTGTAGCAGCTGACCGGCTTAAGTTTCTGCTTCTCACATATGGAGTTTCATGTTGCCATGGCTGTGTTCCTTGGGCCAGCTGGGACTATTTACTTTCTTTCATTGGGATTTTGAATGGGAGATGTTTATTGCACTGGTGCATCCATTTTCCTTTGGCAGGTCTGTGTTAGCAAGTTTGTCCTGAATCCCATCAAATTTCTTGTGTATTAATTCTTCTTTAATTATTTAGTGTGTTTTCAACATAAATGCTTTCCATATATGCTCTAGATAGTGAGAAGTGGTTTGTTTGAGTTCTTAAATAATTTGTTCTCCAAGTTGTTCTTAAACTCATTCGGAAAGTAGTTTTCAGGAAAATGGCTTTCTTGAGTGGGTTAAAATCTATGTATTTGCATTTTACATATGCCTACAGTTTACCACGTGTTCAGTTTATCTGAAATGGTTCATTGAAGCATGCTGGCTAATCATGTGTCCAGCTCTGTGCATGTTGTGCTGCTGAATCCATTGAGGATTTGGATGTGTGTGGAAATAGCCTAAGTACAGTCTTGTTCCAGGGCCACTTTTATATAAAGGAGACCAGTGCCAGGCTGCAGAACTTTTGTCTCTGTTGTGTTATCTTGCCTGTGTAGCAAAGTGGTTTATTAATAGTGACAGTTGTTAGCCTTTACCTCTGGGCAGTGAAGAGTGGGCAGCCTCTTGCTCTCCCCTTCCCTTCTGCTCTGCAGGCATCCAGGTTCCTCCATGTTCAGGAACTGGTCCTTACTCGAATGTAAGACACAAAAGATCAGGAGCCAATTTGTGCAGGATAGCTGCTGCATGTTGGGTTTCAAATTTTTACAGCGCTCGTATTTTCTTCTGTCTTCCTTCTAGTTCTTTAATACTTTTTTTAAATTTTCAGATAGTTAGGGACATACCTCTGCAGGCTAATGTTAGTATTATATAATTCCTGGCACCTCTGTATATAGAGCATTCCTGTTTCTTCCCACTGCTCCATCAAGGCCAGATTTCAATATAAAAGACAAAACCAGAAAAAAGGAATATGGAACAAAAATAAAAAAAGCTTAGTGCTTTATTTCAGGCATGTGTTTTGCCTTTTGAGAATGAGCAAGGACTAGATTTGCTGACTCTCATTAGGAGTTTGTTATGTTGTTGCTGGTCGTGTATCATCAGTGTTGCAATTTACAGCAAGATTCCTATGTTGATGTAAATTAATCAGGTCAAGATTTATTCATGTTTAAATGGATTTTTCTCTTCCTGTTCATCTTTTATGTATGCTGTTTGAAACACAAACCTCTGTGGGAAGTTCTCAGATGAAATATTGTATGAATATTAATATAATATGCCCGAATGTATAACACATTTTGGGTAGATTTTATTTTTATTATGCTTTTAATTATTTAATTCATTCAGAGGGTACAGGCAACCTACCATGAATGCCACCTCGTGGGCATCTCCTAAATTACCACTATCATTTTGGTGATCAAGTGATTACCACTTGTTAAAAGTACAAGTACTTCAAAAACAACATGGGTTTAATAGGTGTTCATAAGAATTGCCATAAGAGAGAGATTTTCATACACTTGTACTTGTGATAAAGCAGACTTTTAACTCAACAGAAAGCAGATGTGACAATCCTTAGTGTAACAGTGGCACTTTAAGGAAAGACTGAACTTCTTTTGTCATTAAAAAGAATGATTACTAAAATCAGTCTATATATTTTAGTTCTAATTTTGTTTCTTATGTTTGTATCTTAAATCAAATTTCTTGAACTGATTAACAGTAAAGGTTATTGATAGAGTTTCTGGCATTTTTTTCAGGTTATGAAGCAAAATGGATCATCAGAGATACTAAATAAACTTTATGACACAGCCATGGACAAGCTGGAGGGAGTGAAGAAGGACTACGATGCGCTGCGGAAAAGGTACAACGAGAAGATCGCGAGCCACAACACAGATCTGAGCCGCCTGGAGCAGGCTGAGGAGGAGAACAGGCGTCTGCAGAAACAGATTGACATGCTCATGAAGCAAAGGGACACAGCAATTCATTTCCAGCAGCAATATTCATCCTCTCTGAGGAGGTATAACTGAGTTTTCATGCCTTTGACTTATCAATGCTAATGTAGTTCCATTGTGTTTGAATCACAAATACCTTTCTAATCTTTTTTCTGAAATGTTCCTCTAGTGTATGTAATCTTCTGTGATGACTAAGCATGTGTATTTATGTAAAATTTTCTGGAAGGTTCTAGAATGTGTGATGGGGATGCTAAATAGGAGAAATGGTGCATTTTCTTCAGAGAAGGGTTTCCCATTTGTGGTTTTGGAATTATATGAGGAATTTTAACCATTGTTTACCTTGTGTGAGAATGGGATACTCTACTTTTCAACATATGTTTATTTTTAGTTGTAGATACAGGAGTCAAATATAACCAGAATTTTGTTAAACCTCAGACTTTTTTCCAAACAAATTCTTCAACTCATGGCAAGCCTGTAGATATATCTCCTTACTTAAATAATAAAAGCAAATCAGTAAGGGAATATAATTTCTAAAGGTGTTTTGCAGATGAAGATCATCTCAAGCCTAAGTTAACTTTTCATGGTATTAGAGTTGCAGACTGTGGAGGACTGTGAGACAGGGCTTTGGGGAGGCAGCAGAGTTCTCTGGCTGCAGGTGTTTGGGAGTCTTGCTTCACTGAGAAGGTGCTGCTATGAACAGCATGTGTGTTAAAATGGAAGGACACAGACACTCCTAGAACACTTAGCCCCTCTCTGCTCCTTGATACCAAGCCTAGTCAACCGTATGGGGTAGGAAGGACCAGCACACATGAGGACTGCAGAGATCGTCCATGGGTGTGTTAAGAATGTTTTCATTGACTGTTAGGGGTCATGCAGAACTCCCACAGACCAAAGTCAAAAATGGTTTCAAAGCAGTGGTTATTTTTCAGCAGAGAGAATACATTTTCTAACAAGTCCTCTGTGGTTATGTTTTACCCGTGGATACATAAGCCAAATCCTTAATGTATGAAATGAATAACAAGTGTCTTAGTAGTGTTTCCGCTTGTTTTCAGGTTTGAATCAGTACAGCAGGAACTAAGCAACGCCACAGCACAGAACAAAGAGTTGCAGAGGGAGATGGAGCGATTACAGTCAGAGGTGACAAGGTTCAAAACAATGCAGCTGAAAGCAACCAAGGATGCAGAAAAATACAAGGAAGAAAGGGATTCAGTTTTCAATGAGTACCGCCTCATAATGAGTGAGAGAGATCAAGTAATCAAAGAGGTGGATAAGCTTCAAACAGAACTGGAGCTTGCCGAGTCCAAGTTGAAGAACACTTCTTCTGAGAAGCGAGTGGCCAGTGAAGAGATGGAAGCTTTAAGACAGGTACTAAGCTATTGTTTTAGTGGGGAAGGGAAATGAGTGTATGTTGTTGATGCTGGAATCAGGAATGTAGAATTGATTAAGGGAAAATAGGAATCTGCTCCAAAGAGGTAATTGTGTTCTGAAGTTTTCCTATGCCAGTCGTTTTTAACCGTCAATTTCCATGTTTGAACAGAGTACCTACCAGTTGAAATTTGCTATACACTTAATTGACTTGCATATTATAAATCCTTTCGTTTGCTGTATTAGTCTTTCATATCTTCTTAAGTAATGCTTTCTATAATAGCATAGCTCTAAATATTCATTATTTTAAACTTTTAACCTCTACAGGAACCACTGGATACTATCTGCTGTGACTTAAGACGGTACATGATCAAGTCATCTCAAATACTTATGCAAAGCCTGTGCTGACATGCACGTTCTTACTCGTTTGCCCTTCTATTGCCTATAAGTTCAAGGGGCTATTTTGAGGATTTTTTTCTTTAGAATTTAGGCATGCCTGAAACTGTGTAAAAAACCAGAACTTTCCAATATGTTCTTGAAATGCTTATATGACAGCCTTGTCAGAATGAACCTGTTATGATTTGCAGAACACAGTTTGCTGCTCAGTTTCATTTCTGCTGACATGCATTCACTTTACTATTTGGTTCATAAATAATTCAGCTTGAAATAGATACAAGCAAATATATTCCATTGCCTATAAATCTTATTTTACTCTTTTCACAGCATTACATCTGAACAAAACATTCTTACAAAAAATTAAAGGTGGAGCTTTCTTTTAAATAAATAACACGATCTTTTGAGGAACATAAGTGAACTGTGACATGTGGCATCAGAGCTTCTAAGTATGACTAAATTCTGGTTTTAATAAGTCATATTTTCCAGCCCTGCATATTTGTCAGCTCAGTAATTCAGCTATACAGTGAGTGAGGTTTCATACCTCCTCTACTTTCATCAAAGCATTTAAGCCAATCAAAATACCTATTGATTTCAGTGGGATCAGGGTAGGTTAGGAATACTCATGGAAATAGCCACAATTAGTCATTCTGTTCCAATTTGTTATATCTGTCATTGTGGCACTATGAGTAATTTGCCAAAGTGCCTTAAGGGGTAGGGAATTAAAATTTTAAATGCATGGATATTGACTTACAGAGGTGTTTGAACAAGAATCAGCAGGAGCCTAGATCTGGGAAGTGTGGTACTGGCAAGGCAGAGACATGTGCTTTTCTTCAGTCCCAGAACTGGCTCTTCAGAAATCAGAAATGACTGCTGCTGTAATATTCTGCAAGGTGTAAAATAGCCATACTTCAGTTGTCTTTTTGTTCCCATTTTTCTTTCCTGTAGCTGTGACTCTTTTAAAGAAGTATGTTCTTGTGTCACATAGCACTGGATTGCTGCAGCTGTGTTCAGTGCATAAGGGATTTTGTAGATCTGTTAAGGAAAATGTTGGAAATATTTAAAAAATGTATCAAATGCATTGATTAACTTGAAATAGTGTCCTGGAATATGTCCCCTGTAAGTGGGATTGCCCTCTCAGTGCAAAGTTGTTCTGGTGCTCTCTGAAAAGACATCTTAGTGGTTTTCATTTTTCTTGAGATACATGGCACCTCTAAGTGCTCTATAGTGCTGCGCTCATTGATTGTTTAAAACAGCTCAGAACTCATTTAGGTAATTGTAAATGTAGTTTTTTCTCTGAAGCTTATGTTTTGTAGTGCACCATTGGTGTCCTAGAGAAATTGTAAAGCAACTGGAATGGAGAAGAGTTTGATTTTTTTTTTTTAAAGCATTATATCTGAAGAGCTACTGCTGAGGTCACACAGTTAATTTCCAAGTTAGACATGTAAGCTTTCTTTAGTCACACATGTCCAAACTTATTGGTTTAATAGACATATAAAATGTACTAATTTAGTATTTATAAATGATAGAAGAAATCTCATTATTTTTGCACTAATGGACAATTTTGGATTAGCGTCTTAGGAACTCACCCAATCAAAGTCAGGGATTGGATGTTAGAGATTTCTCCCTCTCCTTTCTCCAATGCTTTTCTTTCTGTTTGACATAATCTTTTACTCTGGCAAATACTTAGAATGTTATGTTTCATTTCAGTGATAGTCAGTTTTCCCCTCAGTTTAAGAGATCCATTATGTTTTGTCCTTATGTTACATTCAGATGTGAGAACTTCCTTAAAACATAAAAATAATTCATAAATTCAGAATCATCCAACTCAAGCTGCTCTACTGTTATCAAACAGAATCTGTTTTAGTCAGTGCCAAATGGTGCATTCCCCTGTGCTGTGTAGTTGTAATTTTGTGCAAATGTCCTAGGAAAAAGACAGAGGTGAAATTTTATCACTGACCACCAGAGGCAATGGCTGCTCCTATTCAGAGGGTTTATATTGAGCATGCTGAATTAAACTTCATGGTCATATGTATTTTTTTCCAAACACTTTAAAGGACAGTAAATTCCTCTTTAGTGATGGTCTTGCTGAGAGTTTTCCCTCTGCCTTGGTGACTTTCGTCTCAGCTGCTTGTGTGAAAAGACTTAATATTATTCTTTAAGTTTTATACACACATTTGAATGCACATTTTATACAATCTGTATAGTTAAACTGTGCAAAATGCTGATTTCAGTACTAAAACTAGCCTGCAACAACAGACAGTTCAGGGATTTTTCTCTCTTCAGAGTTACTGAGCAAGGGAAGTCTTACTGGTGTTGAATGCACTTGGGTGTTAATGGTAATTGAGATTTCACCTACAGAGTGTGTCATTAATCAGTGCTCATCTCCTACTCTACAGCAGAAATGGCACTCTTAATGTCATTGTTAAACAGTCTGATTAGCCTTACTTTGATGCACGTCTCAAAAACAATTCTGTTAGTACAGCAAAATGCAATTTTCAACTGGGATTCAAATATTCAGTTTTATTCTTTGCAAACTGTAGAAGTAAATAAAATGAAAATCAGTTTATGACGTGATGTCTTTCTGTCCTTAAGCACTTCAGCTGTTTCTTTATTTTGCTTTCGAGATGCCAACTGTCTCTGGTGAGCTTTTAGCAGTCAAAACATCAGTAGCTTCCAGCTAGGATTTCTTTTAGCCATTGACTGACTGCTTCTAGAGACCTGAGCCATCTGAAAATGCCGTGGCATGAAATTGGATTGTTTCAATGACCCATTCTTCTAATGGGGAGTCTAATTTAAATAATTTTAGAAGGGCAGATATTATTTTAGAGCACTTCTCCATTTGCCTTATCTTTTTTATTACAATGCTGTTGAATTCCATGCTTAAGATGTACTGTCATTCCGCTTTATCGAATCTTGCGGTTTTATCTTCAACCTTCTGTAGCATATTGCTATCTTAATGTTCCTTTAAAGCTCATGGAGAAGCTGTAAGATGCTTATGTAGCTAAGTTGTCTAAATTATTTCAGTCCTGTAAAACTGAAGCAGTTGTTGAAAAATATTTGTCATATATGCTTACTATTTGACATATTTAACAACATCTTTTTTTAAACACCAAGTCTGTTTGGTTAATCACTTTTCATTTAGGTTCCTGAAAGTTATCAGTGCTCCTAGAATCTTGCTTACTTTTGGCAGAGCCCTGTGCTCATGTGATGGTGTGATATTTTTAATACCACATTTAATATTCTTTGCTAGTACTTACTTGTATGTAATGTGATCTGCCCCCATTTTTCAGAACACTAGTGGTAAACTCTCTAGGCTTTTAAGGTGTCATGATATGTATTCAGTTGGAAAGATGAACTATTTCCTTCTGAACTTAACCTTCTACAAACAATGGATCTTGTTTTAGGAGCTAAACTCTGCTCTAGTGGAAAGAGATCGAGCAATTTGTGAGAGGAATGAGTTACTGGAAAAATACTGTCATGAAGTGAAGGACAAAGCTGAGGCCCAGAAGGAACTTGATCAAGCTTGCAAGGATATAGAGACAGTGAAGGAAGAAAGAGATGTTGCCAGGAAAGAGAGAACAGAAGCGATCATCCAGAGAGACCATCTGCTAAGGGAATATTATCAAGCCCGTCAGGTATTGCAAGTCTTTACTAATGCCTTTTTCTTTTTTATCTTAATTAGGTCAGTAACTTGCAAGACAAAGGTCTGGGCACATTGGGAGTCTTCCCTCTTCTCCTGAAGTCACTCTAAAACACAAACACGTGCATGTGTGTTCTTCAAGACATACTGACAGAAATTCTTGTTCGGAAGTAATGTGGTTGTGCTTCGTATTAAGATTCTGATTGTAAATATAAATAGAAAAAGTTTACATTTTAACCGAGTTGGAAGTCAATAAGTCTAGATTCATTAGTTTGTTTTACATTCTTGAAATTAACCACGCACAGTTGTTTGCAAGCCCACAGCTTCTGGTGGGCTGTACTGTTTGTAGTTGGCTTGTGTTATTGTGCTGCAAGCTTGGAGTTCTCTTTGTGTATTTGTCTCACTGTTGTCACCATCTCTCTTCAATGTAGGGAGTTTTGGAGGGGCAAGTTAACTTAAGAATCAAGTAATTCTTATCTAAAACAAGAAACATTAAATAAAAACTTTATTTCAATTCCATTGCTCTTCAGTTTCATTGCTTTGGAATTAAGGGACCTGTATGAGTCCCAAGTCTTGGGATTGCTGTCTCAGGGTAAATAATAGATGTTAATGCAGGAAATATGTGCTGTTCATCTGTACTATATATATACTATATGCAGTTGCATATGCTGGTATCTTGATTTCTAAGTGTACTTGAAGGTTTTTCCTGTCTGCTAAGCAGATCAAGATTGTAGCACAGAATGTCATCTCTGAAATATGACACATTCACTGATGTTATTTTCAAGTGAGATTCTTATTCACATAGTTGTACAAATTTGTGTGCTACTGGATGAAATGCATTACAGCAGGCTTTATCTTTCCTCCCAACCCTCCCAAAGTTGCTGCTGAAATAAATGAATATTTTTCGTGAAATCGTAAGAATTGAATACATCAGGCAACATACAAATAACAAAAGCTGTTTGTGCATATTTACCTAAAAATTGTGCCTAAAATACTTATCTGTGTTTCTTAATTCCTAGATACAAGATTCTGCTACTCTAGACATAGAAAGAGCAAACAAAGAAATTGAAATGCTTCGGAAGCAATATGAGGCAATGTCACAAGAACTAAAGGAAGCTGTCCAGGAAGCAGAAGTAGCCAAGTGTAGGAGGGATTGGGCCTTTCAAGAGCGGGATAAGATTGTTGCAGAAAGGGAAAGCATACGGTAAACAACTGCTAGATGATACCTGAGTGATCTCTGTAACACCTGGTGCACACTTGGTTCAGTTCTAGGGTGGCTGGATTTTGCCAGCACTTCCTCTGCATTAGCTATCACATGGTGATTTTTTTAAAAAATGTTGAGGCCACCTTACAAGATCTTTGTCGTTTTCTGTGCTATCATAACCAAAATGTCTCTAGTAAATACCCTTAAGTCTAACAGCATTGCTGTGTAGGAACAGCCAATTGTGCAATATATTAGGCATGCTATACTAATAATCCTGCTGTAGCTCTAGTCCTGCACATAATTCTTTGCCTGTGGGGACATGCACAAAAAGTATCCAATGTGTCTGCTACTAAATATATCTAAGGAACTAAGAAAAATACTTATTTAAGTTTTTTTTTTCTGCTAGTTTAAAGACGATAAGTAGAAATAAGGTTCTGAAAGGGACGAAGGGATGAAAAACTAAGACCTAGCATATGTAATTTTTTTCTTCCTTAGCCTTTTTTATTTTGCAGATAGAAACGTTATGAAACTTCTCTTTGAAATTTTACGCTAACTATGCAATGTGGTAAAACCAGTTTACTTTAATGGGGTTTTAAGTAACTAGACTGAAACCTTTTTCTTTTGAAGAACTTTGTGTGACAACTTAAGGAGGGAGAGAGACCGAGCTGTGAGTGACTTGGCTGAAGCTCTTCGCAACCTGGATGACATGAGAAAGCAGAAAAATGATGCTGTTCGTGAGCTGAAGGAACTGAAGTATGTTAGAGAAATGACCAAACTGCATTACAGTTTGTGATGAAAACTTTGTTTTGTTAGCTGTGTTCTTAAGAGAGCCATGTGTTGTTGCAGCTGTAGGCAGCAGGCATTCATGTTATTGTGTGTAGAAGCATTGCCTAAATTTTTAGTTATCATGGAAATTATTATACTGGACAGTATCTGTTTGATCTTATTAATGAGACTCATAGTGTGAGCTTTGTGCTGTGGAGATAAACTTCAGCAATATTTGGATCCTTTCACGGAAATCATATTAACTGCAGCTTAGTTCCTCTCAACTGTTTACTCACTGGTTTATATGAGAGGTTTTGCCATTGGTATTTCTCATGCCCTACATACTGATGAAGCTCTTTTGAGGGTAAATGCATTTTGGAAGATGTGAGAAACCTAGTTGTGCACTTACTTGTGTAAAAATATTGCAAAAAATGTAAGACTATGTTAAGACAGTATATAGAAATGGAAAGATAATTTGGTAGCAAACCAAGCATATTGGAAAGACAGAAGCCAGAGGAAATTTTTGACAGCTTGCATTTTGTATTTAGCAAACCAATACAATATCCATGACAATCTAACATTATTTTTCAGTTGATTTAAAAGGGGGTTGTCTGTGTCTATGAGTAATAATTTTCTTTGCCCAGGGAAAAGATGGAAAATCAATTGGAAAAAGAGGCCAGATTTCGTCAACTGATGGCCCATAGTTCCCATGATTCAGCCATAGATACAGATTCTCTGGAATGGGAAACAGAAGTGGTAGAATTTGAAAAAGACAGAGTAAGTAAAATGATACACTGCATTGTCTTGTGTATTGGATAGCTCTGAAGCCAGTTATAGTCTTTAAATACTAGTTAAGATTAAAAATATGATTTTGGTCTTTTTAGTTCTTTGTTTGACAAAAAAACCATGTAGGTGCACATGGAGGCAGCAAGTGCAGTTACAGCTACATTAAAGTAATTGATAAAACCAAGCTGTTATATACAAGCTTTATAATTTTCTTCATATGCAGTATAAATAAAAACAGTTCCTACATGTAATGTTGCAGGGTACCCAGGTCCGTATGGTATAATGTTCTTAAGTTTGTGATTCATTGCAGACATGGCAGTGCTAAGGCAGCCAAAACTTGAAATATGAAGGAAACCGTTATATTAGAGGCCAGTCTTTTGCTGGGAATAACCCTTAAAATCTATGCGTAAAATAGTTCATGTTTTACACTAAGCTGTTTCTCCCACTTTTGCTCAGATCTGCTGGTTAGAAATTTTAAAGTATTAAAAGTACTTACTCATGGTGAGGGTGCATTTTAGGGTAATATTACTGATCTTTTTGAAAATCTGGGATCAAAGGAGATGTTAATCTCTTCCTTGTCTGTAGATGAAATTAAATCTCTTTTCTATTTTGGCCTACGTATTAAGTAAGGTTCTTAAGTTTAGCAATCCAGATAACCTCTGCTTCTTATTCTCCTAGTAGTATTTTTCTCCATATAATTTCCCATTTTTTCATTGTAGTCTAAAATTTTTGATTTGCTGCAATGTATGTAATTTCTGAATGCTCTTCTATGTGAAATGTTTGGTTGGTACATCCCATTGTTATTAGTAACTTTTTTGAACACATAAAATACACAGGTAGTCTTCCAGATTGTGATTAATTTACAGTAACTTCTGTATATACCAGAATTTCTTGGTCGTTCCTGAATGACAAGCTTTAGTGATTAAATTCTGTCAAATTAAATTCCTTTTATTTTCAGTATTCAGGGGTCATCTTTTTTATGCTCTTCCAATCTGTCTGAGTTCTGACAGTCCATCCCTGCAAATCATTAATAAGTTCCTTTTTTGACACAAAAATAGATTTTAGTGTTATTATATTTTGAAATTCATATTGAAAAGATAAGGTGAACTCAGTACCAATGTTGATCCATCAGAATCGCCATATGTGAATTCTTCCCTTTGACCAAGCTGTTTCAGCACTTCTGATCAGCTCCATCAGTTTTGTTCCTTGCCATCTCCTCTGTTTTAACTCATAACTAATAATTTTGCTTTTCTGTTGTCTAGTGAATTAATTAGTAAGTCTAGCAAAAGATGTGCTTGTGCTAAACAACTTTGCAGCATGATGAATTTTCTATTCATGTGTAGTTATTCAGTTTTTCTTTACTTCAAAGAATGCTCTACATATTTGCTTCACTGAGATCAAATATGTGCACTTTGTCATTTGAATATGTTTCCCTTTTTTAAACATAGGTATTTCACTTGCAGCTCTCAAATTATAGTAATAATACTGTGCAACCTTGTTCAAATACAGAGAAAAATCTTTGCTGACCTACCAGCATTTGAATTCCAGGGTCAAGATTATAGAGTTTAATACATTTCAGTCGTTTTATTTTTGCTTAAACTTCACCTCTGTGATTAAACTTGTGTTATACATAATCACTCAGCTCAAAACGAAGAGAAATAATACTCACTTGTCAACTCTGATGCTGTGTAATGATAGTCTGATCTCTACGTGATCCTTATTTTGTGGCAGCCTCATGCTCTTCCCTATTAAATTTTTGTCTTACATAGGACATGTGGAAGAATCATAAGGATTTTAATTTTCTTTTTCAGTTTTAGCTCAAGTTATTTTCTGGTAAATCTTGACCTTTTTGCATGCTTTATCTTCAGCTTTTATCAGGCACCGTTTGTACTCCCTGAAGACATTATGCTCTTCTGATTTTGAAGGGTTAACTTGAACTGTACTTACCCATCTACTTTAGACTCTATTTTTTTCGTGTTAGATTTTAAACTTAAAGTACCATCACCCTTCATTTTGCTGAGAGGGTTGATCCAATAGACAGCTTCAAGTAGAGTTCTCTAATTTTTACAAGTGTATTATTTAACAGTGAAAATAGCAATAATAATTCAGTTTGTGGTCAGTTGATACCAGTTTACTCTTTTTTGGATCAGTTTTTTTCTTTCAGTGGCCTTATTATTTATCAAAGCAAGCACTACATTAAAATTTCCCTGTTTTGTTCAATGACCGATCTCTTAAAGATGTTTGTAATTTTTCACATCAAGAATGATGTAGTTTGGGTCAGGCTTGGTAGAATATCACCTCTAAATCTGTATTTAGAAATGGTCCCCCATAATGTCTGAGCTGTCTTCCCTGTTTACTTCTGGTCTCTAGTCATACCACAGCAGAGGTCTGCCTGAGTTCACCACTAACACACAATGCTGGTTCCTTACCTTGGTGGTTGTTTTTTCCCCTGTTCTTGGCAAACATGTCCTTATTTCTTACTACACAACCGATATTGTACCTTACAACAGGTTATATGAGTCTGAATGGGCTTTTTCACATGCTTAGCTGCTTTTCTGTTCCTCTTTGGTGAAGTTCCCCATTTGTATTGTTTAAGCCTTAGTCTGAGAGAGAAGGATCATTCTAATGCCAGAAGACTAGTGGAAATGGGAGTTTATATATTTACATACAAAAAAAAAACTTTACCTGATGCAAGAACACTGTAAATAGAAGTATGTGGTGCAAACATGCAGTAATGCCTCTTGGTAACAGACTGTGTTTGCCAGTGCAGTGGAATCACTTGTTATTAATATTCTCTAGGATGATATGGACTTGAAAGCACTTGGTTTTGATGTGGCAGAAGGTGTGAATGAGCCGTACCTCCCTGGAGACTGCGGGATCTTCGTTACCAAAGTAGACAAAGGAAGTATTGCTGATGGTCGGTTAAGGTAGGCTCTGACTTCAGAAGATACCTGTTGGTTTTTGATCATAATAAACTAAATCTGTGCATATTGGAAATTGTCACCGTTATTTTCATTTTTTGAAGTTCTGTTTTCTTTATCATTTTCCATGTGTATGTTATTCATGTTGGCTGGGAAATCACACTGAGAAGACTGATGCCTAAAAGCATTACAGAAATTAAACACTGTTTGACTCAGCACTCAAAACCCAAAAGAATTTGAAATGTTCTTTTGTTGCACTGTGCCCTGTTTACTCCATTATTATACTCTCCTCAAACCTGTATCTATTCATTTAAATTTTGGGAAAGACATGAGGGTAAGTTATTGAGGGAGGGCAAGAGAAAAGGAGAGTAGAGCAAGGGATCATATGGAACCCTCTGCAATTCTTGGTGTTGATAGAAGGTTTTTAGTAATTCCTCTCAGTACAAAGCATTGCTTTTAAACAAGAAGTAGTAATTATTGATTTCAGGATGTACTTTTCCTGGTGAAGTTCAGACTAGCAGTCCTGGTTTTCATTTAGCTGCTATTTAATGCTTTTTCAGGAATGGATAACTCCAGATAATGAAGGATGATTTTATTGAGATCAGCTCTGTTGCATGCCTTTTCATGGAACGTTATTCATGTGGTGTGTCCAGCAAAGTGTGCTTATAACTGACCTACCTAATTCTGTGTATCTACCAGAGTGAATGATTGGCTACTGAAGATAAATGATGTGGATCTTACCAATAAGGATAAAAAGCAAGTTATAAAAGCTGTTCTGAATGGAGGAGGTGTTATTAATATGGTGGTTCGAAGGAGGAAGTCTTTAGGTGGGCGAGTGATAACACCTCTTCACATCAATGTTTCTGGACATAAAGGTAATGACTAACAAGGACAGATGTAAATGGCAAATGTCTGTTCAACCAAATAAGGCTTGGCATAATGGTACATGTTTTCTGAGCCTTTGCTTAAATCACATTTACATGTTAATGGCGTCCTAGAGGGGAGTTTTCATACTTTTTTAAGCAAACCAAGAATGCTGTTATTGATAATAGCTTCATCTTGTAACTACAGGTTTTCTTTTTGTCCTTGGTGCGTTTTAGTTGATTGTTTTTTTAAATACTTGTCTCTAGTTGGCTGCCTGTTTAGAATGTTCGTGGGAGTGTAAACAAGTCTGTTAAACCCAGTTACCCCGTATTTGTGTATTTTTGGGATATTGAAAGTCCTTGTTTTCCCTGTCTTGTTATTTCTTTGAAAGGGCTTTCAGAAACTGAGATTCAGCTAGATTGGTAGTCATATTTCTTTTTTGTGCAGGCAGGTCAGACATGCCATTTAAGCAATATATTTGAATTGCTGAATCAATTTCTTCTTTATCTATTTCAGATAGTGGGGTCAGTCTGGAAAATGGAGTATTTGTTGCTGCTGTTGTGCCCGGAAGCCCCGCTGCCAAAGAGGGTTCCCTTACTGTGGGAGATAGAATAATTGCTGTAAGTCCTAAAACTACATTTGTCTTTCTGAATTTTTATTTATTTTGAAGTGTTACTATTGATGCTACTTTTTAAGATGCCAAACATTCCAATTTTTACTTTTGCAACCTTAAGTCCTTTTTGTAAATTCACTGGATATTTATTCTAAAAGCTTTTGTATGCTGAGCGATGAATATGATGTGCAGCTTATTTCCTGAGTTCATATGAGAGTTTTTGTCAGAAGCATTAGCTTATTCTTCACACTTGGCTTTTATATATATATGTATATATATATATATGTATGTAGTGATACCTGTCATTCTTACACTGACTAGGAAAGATCAGTTTCAAAAAGGCATCCCTTCATTGGATGAGGTGTTCCTTGTCTTGTAAATGTTGGTACCACAGCTGTCATCTGTTCTGGGGAGGGATTCTGTCCCTGCTGCCTTTGCAGCCTTACAGGAGGGGTGTGGTTTGTGCACTTGTCAAGGGGGAGGTGGTTGCTGTTGGTACAACTGCACAGAGGGTGTTGTGAACTGGTGGTGTCCCCCTGTGTCCTTGCAGCAGTAGCAGATTGGACTTAGGAGTTGTCCATTCTCCACTCTTGAAAATTCACAAACATCAACCAGACTTTAGTCACATATACATGTGCAGCCCAGTGTTTTCCCTGTCTCAGAGATCATCTACCTTAAATCCTCCTTACCTATTACCTTTGATTTACAGATGTGTGTTGTGGTTTCTTTTGTCTGCAGATCAATGGCATTGCACTAGATAATAAGTCACTTACTGAATGCGAAGCTCTACTACGAAACTGTAGGGATTCCCTTACTCTGTCACTCATGAAGGTGAGTAGCAGAAGCTAAATTTGCAGAATTCTCTTAATTTTTGCAGAATTACTGTAGTTGTTCAAGGAAGAGTATATGCAAGAAAATGGGTATATCAAAATGGGAAGGAGACAACCATCTGGATGCATTTCTCTGGTGGTACGCTTCCTCGACAGTTTTTTCCAAAGTAAGGCTCTTGTGCCATCTAGTAGGAAATGAGACTAACTTACTGTCTTCTTTCCCATTTGTTTGGTGGTTACAATGAGTGCTACCACAGTTGCTTGCTGCTTCTTGGGTTTTGCTTCAGAGCTGCAGCACTTTTGTACCTGAAAGATAAACTGCCTGCTGACTAAAGAAAGTTAGCTTTTAGTCAGGAGGGAGCTGTGCAGAAAACTGAACTCTTGCTATCATGAAGATTAAGGCTTTGATTTTCACGCTTATTTCTATAAAATAGTTATTCTGTTTTGCTTTTTGAGTTTAGAATCCCATTATTCTGGGCCTGTTACATGGATTTTGAGTCATAATTTCAGCACTAGGGAGCTTGAGGTTTTAAGAACGTAACAAGATTATGTTAGAGGGAAATGGGCAGTGAAAGTTATCTTATTGGCATCACTTATCAGAGGCCGAAGTAGAACAAAGGGCCCTTCACTTTTAATTGAGTACTTTTGCCACCATGTGGAGTTGCCCTTTTGGAATTGTTCTGAAAATGTTACAAAAGTTTTGGTAGCTTCATGTCATCTCATGTTCTGTGCTTTGAATTGTAAGGTATTACTAAGTGTATATACAGGTATAGATAAATCAAGAAGGCTAGGATATGAGTCATACTAAACAGAAATCAGCCACAATAATGTGATCACGTGTGGTTTTTGTTTTAGGTTTTTCCTCAGAGTTCATCTTGGAGTGGTCAAAATATATTTGAAAATTTGAAGGATCCAGAAAAAATATCAAACTGTAGAGTTCATGCATCAGAGATACAAGCACAAAATAAAAGAAACCTGAAACTCAACAGTTCAACCCAGACCGACATTTTCAATCCAGACATCATGGATGGCAAGAAGGAGCAGAGCGATCAGGGCAGCACTTCATTTTGCGATCACAAACCTTTCCCTAGTAACACATTACGAGTTGACTCTCGTAGGAACACAGTGCACAGTTGCCATAGTAATTCAGAGCACAGTCTCAGCTCCTTCAGCCCAGAGACATATGGGGACCAAGGCTATGGAGCTGTTGACTTGGACAGCAGGAGGCTGCCTTATGAACCAACAGGAACTGACTGTGTGATGGTTGAGACAGCGTTTGACAAAGGACATGGAACTAAGCATAGCGGTGGTACCTGGCCAAAAGTCATGGTTAATATTTCAGCAACAGAAACGGAAAAGTTCTCTGTGTATAAAAAGCCAAAACAAAGGAAATCTATCTTTGACCCTGATACTTTCAAAAGGCCACCAACTCCTCCCAAACTGGACTACCTTTCTCCTAATCAGGTGACAGGCCATTCACCTCAGCCATCAAAAGTTGAAGTGGCTTCCACTCCTCCAACTCCTCCTAAGAGAAGCGACTCCATCAAATTTAAACATAAACAGCAGGCAAGCTCTGCATCAGAGTCTACAGTAACAACGGGATCCCCACCCACCAGCCCAGCCACTGCCCAAGCTCCAGTTTCCTTGGCACTTAAACAGGACTCTGCTACTCTCAAGGGGCGCAGCAGGAATGCTGGGCATTATTATCGGGAGGAGGGAATTGACTGCACTCACCTGTCTTCAAGGAAATCCTGTGAAGATGACATTGGTTTTCAAAGAGTTGAAGAGCCAGAGATCAAAAGACCGCGGCCAAAATCGGCTCCTGCTCTGAGGCATAAAATGACCCCTGTGCCCATTCCTAATCCTGCACTTCAGGTAGAACCTTGGTATATAGCTCAAAACTAGAGACCTTGAAGGATATTAACAGTGTGGTTTTGGGTGCCTAGTTATGGACCAGAGCAGGAGCAGCGTAGCCCATCCTCTGAATTCAGGTTCACTTGGCACTTAGCAGTATCACAAAATACAAAACCAGTATGTGGAGTTCCAGTATTTAACAGGCAGTGGTGGCCTCCGAACAGAAAGATGGTATTCTGCTTTCTGCCATACCTGAGGTTTTAATGCTGCTTGTTGGAACATCTGGGCTTTTGTATGTTTTTGACAACATGAAAATACATAAATAAAAAACACTAAGTATCAGCTTTAGAAGTGAAAAGTAAAAGTAGGGTTTCTGAAGTTTTACTAAGTCAGATTGGTTGTCCAGATCAGCGTACAATTCAATGGACAAAGGTGTGCCACCCATAGTGTTGGTTTTTTTAAAGTCTTTTGATGTGTCAAAATAATTTTGTACATCTTACCTGAAACTCAAAGGCCCATTGCACTATGAGGCCCATTGCACTATAAAGGTGAACTGTTTATTAGAATATGATGCATGTTCAAAATCAGCATATAATTTGTTAGAATAAACAACCCTGCCAAGAAAATGGTGGGCCATGTCTTGACAGAGTGGATGGAAGGAAAATGTTTTGTGCTCTGGAAAGGACCTGTTTATATGAGTGCATTATATAAAAGTGACGTATAATCAATAATGTTATTTCACGTCCACTGCCTCAGATTTGCTCAACTGGCAGATAGAGATTTTTTTAAAAAATTTTCCAACTGAAAACAGAAGTTTATAGAAGTGTTTTTGGGTTTTTTAATATAATTACATCATAATGACTTAGAATTTAATATTCTTTTCCCTTACTTGTTTATACCTGGGTAATTCCACCCTGTTCAAAGAGTTTTAGAAGCAATACAGATGGCAGAACTGAATTGGAAGCAGTGCAGGATTAGAGCCGTATCCTGCAAAGTACTGGATTCTCAATACAAGAGAATACCTGGCAGGTTTTTATGCCTTTTTTTTTTTTTTTTTTTTGGTTTGCTTCAATTTTGTTTTGTCTACTTCCATTCCTTATGCATTCCCAAACATTTTTAGGGAAAAATAGTTATGGAGAGCTTTAGGCCTCTGTGTAAGCACTGCTCAGCAAAAAATTAAAACATACCTCTATTACCGGCACAATCAAGAAAACCATTGTCCATAGTAGCTACTATGAAGAACATGAACTCTGTCCCAGCCAAAACCAGCACAACAAATGACTGAAAAGCATGAGTTTAATTTTGTAGCTGTAATCAGCAGATTTGTTCTGAAGAGCATTATGGCTAAGAGGAAGGCCACAGGAACTGCACTGCATGAAGTGAAGGAGGGGATATTGTCATATATTTTAGCATGTGTGTAAACAACCAAACAAGATGAAGATACTGAACACGTTTGAATATGGGGTGTTTGCTTTATATAGAATATCAAGTTGATCCATTAGCACTGAGAGTCCCATCTTCATTGTCGTGCATCGTCATGGGCATATGCAAATATTCCTACAATTATAAACGCCCTGGTTATAATTGTAGGAATATTTGTGTACTGAGTAGAGTTGCCAGTTGTGACAAGGACACATGTAGGTGGGGACTTATGCCCAGGAGATTTGTTAGCTGGAACAGAGTGGGTGGTTTTGGCACTCACTGTTGAAGAGACCAGAGGGAATTTGGGGACTTACTGTGGTTGCTTCGATGTGGTGCCCAAGCTGTGTTACAGGTGGCAAGTAGGTGTTGGTTTGAGGTAAAGAAGAAAATTATATAATAGAATTACAATGACTTTTTTTTAATTTTCTTTTTTTTAAGGTTACTTTGTTGTTGCTACTTTTTGTCTCTAGGATTAAATTAAAATTAGGTTCTATGATTCTTTTTTATTTTTCTTCTCTTTCCCCTGTCCACCCAGAAAATAGGCAAAGCTTTGTAGCTCTAAGTTGTTGGCCAGAGAGCACAAGTGGTACTGTGCCTCAAAATGTGGGCATTAGTCACTCTGAAAATTATTTTCTGGTGGAATTGCCCTTGTCTGTTGCAACTACATCAGGGTGTTTGTGGCAGTAGTGCCCAGTCTGCATGCATTCACTCCTGAAGTAGTACTTGTAATGGCAAAATATAGCGTAGTTTAAATTTGTAGCCATATTGGGTGTTGTCATTTTACTTAGATGTGTGTGTACACAGTTAATTTTGTGTACTTTGGTAAGTTGATAAATTTAGGCATGCTCTAATTCCTGAATAGTAGGTGGAACAATTACTAGTGCAGACATGAATATGATCAAGTACTGGTTCTAAGAATGCACCTCTGCCTTTTAGAGTCTTTGTGCTCTCAGTAATTCTTCATCTAATTAAAATACTGCTATCATAAAAAACTGTAAGCACATTTTCAATAATTATTTTTTCACTTCTTACACGCATCAGTCACATATTTTGTGTTGTAGATTTCAAATGTGTGAATGCAATGTGCTGAGCCCTGCACTTGCAGCTCTCCTGCATCACTGTCAATGTCTGAGCTATTCTTATATGTTCTCAATTCACCAGTGTCTACTTGTTATATATAAAACAGAAGTTGTGAGGTTCTAAAACCTGAATTGCTTGTTGAAGAGAGGTTACTCTACATGTGTCTGGAAATGCAGGCTTAGAGGAAAATGCTTTCTGGCTTTTTAGCCAGGTTTTCTATAGTAAACACTTGCGACAATAGCAGCTGAAATATCCTGTGAAAGTGTTTTTTTAAAGGAGAAATGTGACTGTATGCTGGGTGTTTCATTGATGTGAAAGGTATCAGTTAAATTGCAAATATTGGCCTAAGAAGATTACAAAGTAATAATAAATAGTAACAAAGTTTGATGGAGAAAAAATAGAAGGAAATTGAAAGGCAAATGTCTTAAGAAGTTCTGTGGTGGCACATTCTGTAACAGGTACTGGAAAGTTTGATGTTGCTTTTTGTTCCACAGTTTGTCTGTTTTACTCTTTTGAATCTCCAGCCTCCTGTAATTCAGTTTTTGTGTTCTTGTAGGTGCAGAAATATGCTCCAGCTAGTGAGGAGCACCTGTCTCCAGAGCTGCAGGAATGGGCACCATATTCCCCCAAACGTTCTGCTAGGCACAGCGATGGCTTTGTGCCTGCTGCCTTATACCCTGGCAGCATGCCAGCAGGTGAGTGACAGAACTCCAGACTGCTTTCTAGGAAAGCCCCAAGGCACTTGTCCACATTGGACAAGACTGGGCATTAGTCGTGTTAAGTAGGGAAGAAACACGACTCACAAAACCTGTTTCCATGGTCTGTTGTAGTCTGAACATGGTGTGCTCAGCTTTTGGACTGTAAAGAAGTGAAGCCTCATTAAGAATTGCTAAGGAAGCTGAGCAACTTGTGGCTGAAGGATTTGTGTTTCATCAGTTTCTGTGCAGAGGAGTTCTCAATACATTAGTGCAGAACAAGGTGTAGCCTGTCCTTTAGGAGGAAAAGTAAGATTTTCAGTATTTTTGAAGTAAATGAAGGTACCCCAGGCTTTAGCTGCTTTATTTCTGAAATTCTTCCGAGGAAAAAAATCTGATATTCAGGAAGTGAAACATTAAGTTCTACCGGTTGGAAGCTTTTGGGGTATCTGATGTTGAGTGCCCAAACTGGCTGTGATCTTAATCCAAGTGAAAGGTTAAATGTGAGTGTGTTTGAGATATTAAGATACTAGAGAGGAGATTCACAAGAAGTTCATTGTATATCAGTATAATCAGGTGGAGCAGAAAACAGCATTTTGTCTCAGTTGACAGAACAGTTTTTGATATTGAAGTTCATGTTAGCAGGTTTTGAATTGGCACTGACTAAATAGAGTGCTTAAGGACGTAACTAGGATATTGTATGCTAGTTAATTTGTGAGAGTTAATTTGTAAGAAACATTTGGTAAATAAGTCGTTAGATAGCTCAGTCTTTAGTGTCTGATTTTAGGTTTCAGTTTTCAGCAGCTGTATATTAAATTTTTAATCAGGTGATACTGATTTTTATGAGTTTATCCTCTCTTCTTGTGAAGCCCCCAAACTCCTGTAAGTTTTAGAACTTATGGAAGATTTTATTCTTACTGGAGAACATGAAGGTAATAATCTGTATCTGGAAGAGTGGACAGCTTCAAGCAATGGTGCCCCAATCAGCTGAAAAGACATGCTCAAGAGTAGCTCAGACCAAGAAGCTTCTGTTCTTGGATTTCTTTTACTCTCCTCTCACTTTCTCTCTTAATTGGAGTAGAAATAGTATTAAAAGTATTATTTCTAACCTTGTAGTTAATTTTTATCTTAGCATGATACTTTTGCACAATAACTAAGTCAAACCTACGTTACAGAATATTAGACTATATGAGTTTGTCTTGAAATTTTTGCTGCTGTGTTCTATACTACCAAGTCATTTAAGAGGAAATATTAAGTTTTACTTCAGTTTAGTACTGAAGGATGAATATACTTTAAAAAGCAGCTTGAGTAATGAATTTCAGATATAAATGTTAGAATTTGAAGTCACAATACAACTGGGACTCATTGAGGCAACAAAAGAGAGGAACCAGAATGATTATAGCTGCAGTCAGTTCAAGTGTCAAATAAAATCTTGCATGCTGGTTGGATGACTAAATTCGGGATTTCTGTTCCTGGTTAAAAAATTTCTGTACTTGAAAACAGTCTTTTATTTACTAGCACTTATTAAAATCATATGCTGTGATTGGCTTCATTTTTGGTAATATAATCCACTTTATTATGACTCATGACACAATTATAGAGATGATTTTAAACATGGATGTATTATCAAAAAGGCGTCGTATGGTGCTTAATAATGTATTTATATACTAATATTTTTATTTATCATACATGTAAATGTTAAACTATATAATTATGAATTATTAAGGTATATTTTAAATCTGGACTTTGTATGCTAATAATGTTGATAAGAATATGCTTATATCATTGAAGCAGGGACAGTACCAAGAAGCTTGGCACCGTGTCCTGCAGTCACTGCTGTCATGAGAAATCCAATCTATACTGCCTGGAGCCACAGAGTTCACACCAGCAATTGCCCATCAGTTGCCAGCCAAATATGTCATCAGCACCTGCATCCCAGGTGGTTTAAAATTTATGTCTCCCTAAACTTTTGTTTTCATTAGGGTAAAATTGCTTCTAGTAGTCTGGTAGAGTGCAGAGTGAAACATGCACTTTGCTGTGTGTTATTTTGATCCAGTGGTCTCAAAACCATTATGGCATGTAAATGATGTGCCAGTTGCTTTCATGTCTTTTAGTAACTAATGGATTAGGTTTTCCTCTGCCCCGCTGGCTGATACTGACAAAGAAATTAATTTCTTTAATTAACTAATTTCTATTTTTTTTTCTTGTCACTGCCAAACCAAACAAAGCTTTTTTCTGTTTTATAGTACTTCAGGGCTATTTCTCTTCTGGCTTCTAATAATTCACAAAATGATGGGACAACGTGGAAGGAAAAATGAGAGAAGCATTCACTTTATTCAGTACATGGGCTAACCAACATTTTTTATTGGCCAGTTTCTGTTTGCTGAGGTTCTTTGCCCAGCTCTAACTGTTGCTCTATTCTGCTTTTCTTTTTATGTAGTTCCCAGCATCAAGGTCGCCTGAGTTTGGACCTAAGTCATAAACACTCCAGTGACTACTCTGAAAATTCACGTACAAGAGCATCTCACGGCTCAAATTCATTGCCATCTAGTGCCAGACTTGGTAACCAGCTTTTCTGAGTTATTTTCTGTGGGACTCCTGTATATTGGAGAAAGTTATAAATTGAAAACTCCTTAAGTACCCTTGTTATGGGATTTTCATAGTTGGCATTCCTCCAGTGTTCCTTTGCTTCATTTCTCGTGTGTTTGTGACTAAAAGTGCTCCCTGGAAGTTGCTGTATTTTAATTTGTTCTTTAGAGTCTCTTTGAAATGACACTTTGAAATCCCCTGTGTGTGCGGGATTCTCCTTTCCATGCCTGTTACTCTTTAAAAGTATCCTTAGAGAGATGGGACACAGGGCCAAAGGTTGAGGTTCAATGTGCTGATGAGAAGAAAGGAAAGGAGAGAGCCCCTTGAACATCAAGTCAGTGATGAGTAATGGCCAAATGTAAATTGCATTCTTGGAAAATAAAGTATACTTATCTTTAGTTGATTGACATGTAATTTTTTTATGCCTTTTTTTATGTATGCTTTGTAGCAGTGGCATTTTAATATTTTAGATTTATTTAAATCTTAAATTATATAATAACTTGCAGTTTTATATGTGTTTGTGTTCCTGTGTTCCCTCAAAGATTGAGTAGAGGATGGTAGCTTTATAAGCAAAAAGGGGCATAACCATTTCCACCAGTATCAGTAATATTCATCCAAGCAGAATGTAGTCAGAATATTTTAAATGCCCTTTGCAAAGTCCCATGAATTCTTAGTAAATAGAGGTGTTAGATTCTTGCTTGGACTTGGACTAAAGTTTAATTTCGTTGGAAAATACTAAAAATATTTTTTCACACAAGAATGTACAGTGCATATATACTGTGTAGCTGCATTGTGTTCTATTTATACTGACTGTGTAATCAAGATAATTTGCTCTAATTGTCATATTCACATTTATGAGGATAATCATCCAAGATTTTGCCTTGATCATTTAGAGGCCACTTTAATGCTCATTGAAGAAGTACAATCTAAATGCACCTTTTTTTCTTAATATTAGTGCTTTTACCTTTGTCTTTTTAATTTTTCCTTGTTCTAAAAATAGGTTCTTCGAGTAACTTGCAGTATAGAACAGAACGAATTAAGATCCCTTTAACACCAAGATATCCAAGGTCCATGATGGGCTCTGACAGAGGTGAATTATTTAATAACTAATTTTAGTCATACTGTTTTCAGCATAACCAAAACAAAGCCCTTGCAGTTGTTAAATCAGGTTGTACCACCGTCTAAGTAAGACAATTTTATTAAGGCTACAAAATCTGCATTTTGCCAGAGAAATGTTAAAAAAAGAGAAGAAACTTTCTAGTGAAAGTTGGTTTTTTTTGATGGTTGGCTTGAATACTGGCACACTGAGTAAAGGTGCAGATAGAAGTAAGAATAAGCATTGCTGTATGTTTTGTAGTTGTTGTTTCTTCTAGAATGATGCCCTGAAAATTTTAACAGTGAGCTGACATGCGGGTATTTTTTTGTTGTTTCTTTAAGTGTATTATTTGCTTACTGATCACTGATTGTAAATTATAGTTTGAAATGCAGTGAAAATATTTCAGTACTTCACTCAAAATTGTTTCGTGGAAGATGTTTAAAGACAAGCAGTAGTTGGAGTGCTGTAGAATCAGGAGTTTGCTGACAGCAATCAGCAACTCTTTGCTGCCATCATGGCTCAGATGTTCTGCAGCCTTAATGTATTGTGTGCAGTGCTTTTCCTAACTGGGCCAAGACAGTTCTGAAAAACAGCTTTCATTTGTGATTAATAATTTGAGGTTTATTTTCTGTAGCTTTTCAAAGGGAGCAAACTGTCAGGGCACTTGTTCTGTAGATTACTTAAGAAGAGTACAAGCAGGGTAAAGATGCAATCTAAGTAATATCAAGCTTGTTTGAAATTTCAGAGCTTTCCTGTCTCTTTGTAGGGTGCATGCTTGACTTGTATTATCTTTTTCAGGTGTCACATAATATACATCTTATGTAAAGAGAAGGGCTGAACATAAATATTTTATTTGAAAACAAACCTACATATTAGATTATCTTACTTCTTTCCTGTCTTTTATTTTTCTTTAACGTGCTTTTCAGACATGCTCATGGTGTAGCTTGTCTGTAACCTTGTCTCCTGTTGAAAATGGCAGTAGTTGTTGGCACTTGGAGAGGACAGGTTTAACACAGTCATTAAGGACAGTAAGTTTGCACTGTCTGAAATGAGTTACTTGGTCTTCCTAAGCGCCTTAAATGACTAATAGGTAGTGATCAGTCAGTCCTCTTTCTTGTCTCAGATGTGTGTGGTGCTTCACTGTGTCTGGGTAGATCTGCCAGCTGTGACAGATGCAGGACACTAAAACTCAACTGTTGCCTCTTCCTAGGCTCCTTGTCACATTCAGAATGTAGCAGTCCCAGCCTGATAACTCCTCCCCAGTCACCTCTTAACTTGGAAACATCCTCCTTCACCAGCAGCCAGTCTCAGAACTCCCTTTCTACATTACCTAGGATTTCCATTAGCCCCGTAGCTGTCGGAGAACGTAGAAAAGATAGGTAAGGTCCCCATGTTTTTTGTTTTTAATACCAATGTGACTGAGAAAATTTTGTGTTTGTTTATTAGTCTGAAGGAATGTGAGCATTTAATTTAAATGAAAAATAATGAGATGCAGAGGTGCATCTTAAGTCATGTTATTGAATGTTTTTTTCTTTAGCAAGTATGTAAGAGATCTCTGTGGATTTTAAGAATAGGTGATTTCATAAAGGTTTTGTTTTTTCCATGTTAGACTAATGGCAACACCAAGTAAGAGCAGTTTAATTGGAATATACCCTTTCAGTTTAACTACCTCACATGCTTATTTATGATAGCCTTGTTCTGTACTCTAGAAATCTAAACAAAATTAAGACCTAGTAACATCTGATAGCTAAATATCAGGTGCCTTAGCCTTGCAGACTGTGTGCTCCAACCACTGTGCCTTGATTCCATATAACCAGATAACATGAAAAATTGAGCACATAACTGTGGAAGAACAGTACAGGTGCAGTTTTACTGCCAACAGTACAGAAGATGTACAGATGTAATTTCACTGCTCTGACTGATCCCTTTGGCTGTACCTGGACCACTGCTAGTAATAGCATTCAGTATATGTGTAGGTGTTTGAAGAATTGGAATCTAATATGATAACTTTCTTAAAAACATGTGCATTGTGTTTAATGACCTTATATCTCACAATGAATATTTCAAGGATACGTTGCTTATAGTATCAGTCTTGGACATCTGTTTTCATTTTATCATGGTCTGACTAGACTGAATATATGAAAAGCTTTACACAAATTCAAATCATAGAACAGTAAGACATAAATGTGAAGCAGACTTTTATTTCCAATAAGGCAGCTAAATGCCATTCTGGCAGTGTAAAGGAGCTCTGATGTGTTGAAATAGATTAGATTTATGTCAACTTCAAGACCCCTTTGTATGCTTAATTTATGTGAAAACACTGACCATAAAAATGTGAATTATAAAATTATGAGGATATTCTGTATTTTAACTTTTCTGATATTAATAAAATGTTGTTCATAAAATAATACATGAAACTTTTGTCTTGTTTGAAGAATTTGTGACTAAGTTATTGTAGCAATTATAGAATGTCTTGTATACAAAGAACAGTGTTATTTGAAAGGAAACGTAAAGACGTTTTTTGTGAATTTACATTCTTTCTTCAGTGTGACACTTGTACTGCATGTACTCAACTTCTGTTCTCGTATAAATGTTTCTCTGATTGTCACTTGCAAATTCCAAGTGTCTTTTCTCTTTCACATGACTAATAATGTGAGTGTTCAGCTGAACAAGCTGAGTTTTGGCAGTCTGTATCTCTGTGTCTTTGAACACAAGATACACGTTCTGATCTCTGGGAAATAACAATTTTTTGTTAATGTTGATCATATTATTGAAGTACATCCAGGTTCCAGCTCCATCGCTCTTGATGTGTGCTTATGTGTAAGCCATATTGACTTTCTAAAAAGAGAATAATGCTAAGGTTTGGTGGTGGGTTTTTAAAAGAAAACTAACTATTAAGCAGTTCTCAGTTTAAGGAAGTAGCTACTTAAATCTATCCTAAGAAATGTTTAAATTTTGGGGGGGTTTTATAAGCTTTCTGTTTCCCACAAAATACAAATAATTCACTTGGCCTTTCCCCAGATGAAATTAATAATTAAATAGATTGAAAAAATGCAATATTTCTATTTGTTCTGTTGATGTTAATTAAAATGAAAAGATCTGATCAATAAGGACTTTTCTTCTCTACTCCATGTCTAGTGATTCTGGCAGGCAGTCTGAATATTATAAAGAAGTGCTTCATTTGATTTTGATAAAACTGCTTATCAAATAAAACACCTTTTTAATGTTATCCTTCTTTTTTACTTTATTAGTGCTTTGCTATACAGGCATAGTTATATGTCATTATGTTCTTTCTAGAATTCTCAGATATGTTTGTATAGGTTTGATTCCATCTTACTCCAATCTGAAACAAATTAAAAGGGGTGTGGTAGATGAAAAAGCAGAAAGGTACAATAAACAAAGCTTTGAAAGATGCAGTTTTAGTTTTTAAATTGGAAATAGACCTTGGTAAATTTTGTGACAAGAAGAAACTTCATGAAATATTGCTTACACTCTCATAAGCGAGTGAAAAAATAATCAGTTTTCTGCAAGTTATCAGAATTTAGTTAATTTCGGTTACATGCAAAAAATGTGAGCATTATAATAAGTTCACTATGTGGGTAACAATTGCTGAGGGCTTTCCCTCTAATGGTGATGTAAGATGTCTGAGTTCCAGACTTGCATTCATATCAGTAGACAACAGTTTTTCCTCTCATAGGCATTAATAAGCTGGCAAACTATTATGCCTCTGCTGCAGAAGGCTACCAAAAAGATCCCTTCAAAGACTGGCAATATGCATGGTTATGAGCCAATGTCCTCTTCCCTCTGTTCCCAGCCCCAAATCCTACTTTTCCCAAAAATATCCTTCTTCAGTCTCACTCACTTGAGTGGTAGTGAGTGAAGTCCAATTAACTTTTCTGGTCTCTGAAAAGTACAATAAAATAGTTTAAGCAGTTAGCACAATTTAGAGAACATCTATATGGCATAATGAATTTCTAGGAAGGAAAACATTCAAATTAATGCATGTCAAATGCAGTATAGTGGTATTAAAATAAAAAATACACCACACCTGGTGCCCAAGCTGTTTCATTCACACTGAGCTCAACTGTTAGTGCCTGGTGATGCTTCTTCTGTGTAGACATTTTTAAGTTTATAATAGTGAAAACCAGGACTTTTTAGAAGGCTACTGTCAGTTTATGCACATCATGGATGGACCAGCCTCATTTTTACAGGTGGATACATCCCAAATATGGGGGTAGGAAAGGGGAATGTTTCAGGGTATTCTTTTGTATAAGCCTTTTTCTTGTTATACTTACTAGTGTCTTACTACTGTTTGTCTTGTTCTAAGTGTTCTTGTCTTCTCAAATCTTCTGCATCTTTCAGATATCTGTTCCGTAATAGGTCTTTTCTGAGAATCCCTGTGGCTCCTAGGCCTAGGTTCTCATCACTAAGGAGTTTGAGGTTGGCCTGATCTAAGGTTGTCCTTCTCGAGCAGTATTGCGCACTTTGTGCTTTTTTTACGTTTGGATAATTGCCCTGAGGAGAATTTGCATGGTAATTGTAATGCTACCATGCAAACTGCTGTCTTAATGGCTTGAGTTTGCAACTGCTTAATTTTCATTGCTAATTTGTTTTTCCCAGCATACAAATATGAAATATTTTATTTGTGCTTTGTTGTCTTTTGGTTTACCACCTTACTATTCATTATGTTTATTTTCACTGGCAGTGAAGACTCCCAGCATTTGTATTTGTAACATACCCTTCTGGAATATGGTTTGACAAAGACATATTATATACAGCGGTTCAATTACTTTCATATAATATGCATCTGGAAGCTTCTTTCCTATCAACTTCATGACCATTCTATTTATAATTCATATTTACCATCATTTTTGGAGCAGTCATGTATCTGGTATACATTTACTTCTGCCACTGTACATTGCATGGTGTTAAAGGAATGCATTTAAGACCCTTGACAATTAGTGGGGCTTTTTAAGTAACTGTTCAAAGCTGTTTTATTATTACAGTTCAGACAGACATAAATATTGCATGTAACTATGGTATTGTGGTGGTTCAAGTGCAATTTTTTCCAACTCAGTTTTAAATTTCTCTTTAAAAGGCCCTACATGGAAGAGCCACGCCATGTTAAAGTGCAGAAGGGTTCTGAGCCGCTCGGGATTTCCATTGTGAGCGGAGAAAATGGTGGAATATTTGTTTCTAAAGTAACAGGTGGGAGCATTGCCCATCAAGCTGGCCTTGAATATGGTGATCAGTTACTGGAGGTAATTGCTTGCTTCCTATTGCTAAGGTTTAATAAATCAGTTTGTATGACTGCAGCCATAACTGCCTTCTCTAAAACAACTAAGTTGTGAAACCTTGTGCACTTGTGAGATGTAGCAAAGGATACACTCTATTGTAATAATCCATAATTGTGATTGTTGTGGCATTTTGAGGCTTTGTCATAAAAATAGCTTTTGATGGTATTTCTGCATCTTATATAGATGTAATTCAATTTAAAGCTAGTTAGTTTCAGTACTTAAAACAAAATAGTCCCAATCCCATACTCTGCCTATTAAGGGGAGTACATTTTCAAGCAGCTGGCTTTTGCCAAGTTTCATGCTGTTGTTGCTATGCCATATTCTTAGCTAAGATACCTGGTTAAAAAATTACTTATGTAGGCTCAATGATGTTTCTGCCTACTGTGTTAGATAAACACATGGAGTAGCATTTTGTAAAGTACAGGACTGCTTTGTAAGTGTAACATCATGTTAAAGCACCTTCTGTTGCACAGTGTGTTTCTTATTCTAAAATAGACCTGAATAGATCTGAATTTATCTTTAAATTCTGAATTTACTCATATTGGTGATCTGAAACAACTTGTATTTAATCAGTGATATCAAATCATAGCACAGCTCAGAATATGTATGTCTTTTAATAGTGAAAGTATTGTTAAACTCATTGTCAGGTTACAAAATACTTGAAAATTATGATGATTCCTTCCAAGGAGTAAACCTTAGAAATCACTGTATAGCAACATTTTTATTCTCTTGTTTTCTCCAGTGGGAATAAGTGAGCATTTAGACATTACACTAATTAGGACACTGAAAGAATGAGCTTGCTGGTTTCCATTCAGAAATTGACATTCTGATTTGTGCAATTTTTCCATAGTTTAATGGAATAAATTTGAGAAATGCAACAGAGCAACAGGCTCGACTAATCATTGGGCAACAATGTGACACCATCACTATTCTGGCTCAGTATAACCCACACATGTATCAGCTTGGCAATCACTCACGGTCAAGGTAAGGCTGGCTAGAACTGGAAAAAGACAGCTCTGCTGTCCACACAGTTATTTAGCTAGTAGCTTACTTCTGTACATTTAACATGTTTGCAAACGTGAGCACACGAGTGCTGATAAGTGTGATTGCTTTGAAAAATAATGTGTGAATACATGTTTGTCAAAAGATTGATGCTTGATGCATCTAAATATATTTTCTCTTCTATTTCTATTTTTTCTTCTATAATCCCTAAATATACTAAAATAAAATCCAAGATTACTTCTTCGTAGGATTATGAAATTTTAATACTTCAAGTATTTGTTACTTTTTTTCCCTAGAATTGGAATTTCCAGTTAGAGAAGGTATATGACCCGTTGAAATTACCCATCCTATTTTGGTGCATGATCACACTTCAAAACAGAGCTTTGTCTTTCTCATAGACTTACGGTGAACATATGTTTTTTGGCATGCCCATTTGAGTTATTGGGTTTGGCTTTTGTCTCCCTTACTCTAAAATTGACTTAAAACCAAATTAAAAATTTTGAGTGGAAAATATTTGGCATTAACCCTCCAATCTTTTCTACTGTTTTTTGCCTGTCCCAGTTCTCGCTTAGAACCTGTGAGTAACCATTCCACCCCTCAAGGCAGCGGAGCTGCAACGCCTGACAATCATTCCGTAATCGACACTGTGAGTGAGCAGGACGAAGGGACAATGACACCCCCATCCAAACAAACCACTCCAACTACAAGTCCCCGGAATTCCTTAAGGTAGACAGTGAAACTTCTGTCTTAAAGGAAAATAAATGGTCAGGGTGGATATGAAGGGTATTAAATCAGGAAGTGAATGCTTCTGTGAATGCTGTGTCTGGTTGCAATAAGTCAGCAGACAAGTTAAGTGGACCCCAGGATAGAAATGTACATGTTTTCAGACTGTTTCTGAAAAATCTGCAAGGAGTGAAGAAAGCTTTCTGCAAGATTGGTTTAGTTTAAAAGGTGATGTTTTGTTTAAGACTCTGTAGGTGACCTATTCTGAGTAATTTATATAAATATATATTCTTTAGATGGCAAGTTTTTAAATTTTAGTGTGTGTGTTGTTTCTTTTTGTCAAAAGGGGCCCTGTCGACACAAACAAAAGGACCCCTGAACCTAGAATTGTTGTTGTTAAAAAATCCCAAGTTGATCTTGGGATCCAGATATGTGGTGGAAACCTGTATGGAATATTTGTCTCAGATGTAGATGACGACAGCCCAGCAAAAGGACCTGATGGACTAGTCTTGGGTGACATGATACTTGAGGTAAGCACTTCAGAAATGTCGGCAGCGTACTGGCTAATGGCTGGGATGGCATAAAGAGAGTGGTGCCAAGTGCTGTGCTGTCCCACAGTGTGGAATGTTCTGTGAGCATTGAGTTCCTGCCACAAAACCCAGGTAAGAACGGTTAGAAAGCAAACTTGAATTTTGGCTGCAGCACACGAGGAGCTGGATGATGTGAATCTGGAGCTATCACTGTTGATAGCGCAAGATGCCCCGAAGTTGGAAGAACTCACCTATGTCTACCTGTAATTACTAACACCTGCTCCCTTCAGCTAAATGGGAAGCTTTGAACCCAATTGCTGTATGTAGGAGAAAGGCAAGGATATGAATAATACTGTGAAGCAGAGAATAATATTGATCTTACCACTGTGAAATTCTCAAGAGAATTTAGGGAAAACCATATATTGTGTCTTTGACTCTGCTTTCTGTGTCTGAAATGAGAATATTTATCTACTTGTCAAGACTGTTAAGGTGATAAACACACATTTTTGTGAGCTTTTCAGATACAAGTGAGCACTGAGACTTTCCCATTGAACTTGTAAGTGAGAAACTAATTTTGCTTGTTTTGCAAGCTCACCTACTTCTATGGCTTGTTAAAATACAATTTCACATCTAAAGGTTTGTTTTTGTGTTTTGCAGTATGGGTCCATTGACATGCGAAATAAAACAGCTGAGGAAGCTTACCTTGAAATGTTGAAGCCTGGAGAAAACATCAAAATAAAGACTCAATACAGAATAGAAGAGTTTAATAAAATAAAAGAACTTCCTGGAGATGGATTCTACATCAGGTATTTGAGCATGTCTGGTGATGACAGCATAAGGCTGTTAGGATAATATGCTGACCATCATATGAGAGAGAGGGGGAACATACGTTTTGCCATGTTTTTTTTAAATTTGAAATTTACTGATTTATCCAGCTATTCCCTCACAGCAAGTGCACAGTCTAGTATAGCAGGTCTTCCCTTTTCACTCATGTGTTCCTGAGTGAAGAGGATGCCACAAATCTGTTAACTTTTTTCAGAAAAGTTGTGTTCTTCCCTTGAGTTGATGGAGACCAGTTGCAGAGCCTGTTTGTCTTCCTTTCCAGAGCACTTTATGACCGTGTGGCAGAGATGGAGCAGGATTTAAGCTTTAAGAAAGATGACATTTTGTATGTGGATGACACTCTACCGCAGGGAAATTTTGGTTGTTGGATGGCTTGGCAGCTAGATGAGAATGCTCAGAAGCTGGAAAGAGGGCAGATTCCCAGTAAATATATGTAAGTGACTCAGTGACAGGATTAATTTTTAAAAAGTGTATGTCTTTACAAGTCTGACTAGTGAGATGTGATATAAAAGACTTGTTTGCTTCTGTTTTTCTGGGAGATGGTAATTCTTAGATATGTCATTTTAAGGATGGCATTTTAAATTCCATTTTAATATACATTGAATTAAATATATTGCTGTATCAAGTTGGTTTTAATGCTGCTAAATAGTAAACTAGAAATGACAATGTCCTGGGGCTCATCAGGCACAGCATCACCAGCTGTGATACTGTCAAAAGTATTAAAAATATAACTTTAAATACCAGCCATTTTGTCTGTTTTATTCTAGGATGGATCAGGAATTCTACAGGAGACACAGCATGTCCGAGGCTAAAGATGAAAACAGTTCATCTAAGACATTGTCAGCAGCAGCAAGGAGGTCATTCTTCAGAAGAAAGCATAAACATAAGCGAAGTGGTTCCAAAGATGGAAAAGATTTATTGGCTCTAGATACAATCAGTACAGACTCGATTCCTTTCTTGGATGGCAAGTACCTTTGTTGTACTTGGGAGGGCTTTGCCTTTATTTCCCTTTCATTTTTAATCAGGTGCAGCACAGCACAACAAATAATGTTACTTTCTAATTGCTGTGAATACAAATAGTGATCATTATCTCCAACAAGAATTTTTTTGTATTAAATTACAATCCAGTGTGTTTCAAAATATTTTCGTAATTTCTTCCTGGACCTATTAGCGTTACTATTTCATTTGGAGAGGGAGATTGTTTTTGATGCATGGTTTTGATCTTCCTTTCAACAATTTAATTTCGGTCCAGGTTGCTTAGTGTCGACAGAAATCCTGTGCATCACTCAAAATCTTCACTTTCTTCACTCCTTTAGAAAAATCATGTTGGTTAGAATACTTGCTTCTTGTAAGAGCTTAACTAATCAAGCCAGAGATATCAAATATTGTGTATTGTTTACACTTTTAGGGATGATTGGGAATGGTGAGGAGTTCAATTTTTTTAATTGAACAATAGGTTCAATTAGAAAAATGCCTAGTTTCAGCTGTCAAGTGGAAAAATTTCAATGATGACTGACCATATGTTGTATTTTGTCAAGGGCCCTTTGCCCTCCTTTGCAGAGGAGGTCTTCTCATAATTCCTATAAGGATGTTTGTGCCTGCTTGAGGAATGCCTGGAAATCTGTGCTTTTACAAATAAATATCTTCTGTGTGTGTAGATTCTGCAAGTTTGGCTTATCAGCGTGTCCAGAAAGTGGACTGTACCTCCCCTAGGCCTGTACTTATTCTAGGACCTTTACTTGATGCTGTGAAAGACATGCTGGTCAAAGAATCCCCTGGGAAATTTTGCAGATGTCCTCTTGGTAAGTATGCAAATATAGCAAATTTACTCATGTTTGGGATACACAGTAGTAACATCTATATAAATCAACAAAATGACAACACGAGGATGGATAACACCCCAAGAATCTGAATTTGCAGACATTGTGTTCTTAGCCTTGTTCTGTGCCTAAGGAACAGTAATGAAAGGGGATCTCTTCTGTGCAACAGAGGTGATGAAGGCTTCCCAGCAAGCCATTGAGCGAGGTGTGAAGGATTGTCTGTTTATTGACTACAAACGGAGGAGTGGACATTTTGATGTGACAACTGTAGCTTCAATAAAAGAGATAACAGAAAAGGTGAGTCAATTTTAATGCTGTAGTTCTTTGCACAATTTACATACTTATGTTGGGGGGTGGAAATTATGGTAGCAGCATCATCCTTTAAGACATTCAGAGAACTGTTACACAGGCTGTTAAATAAAATAAAACTTACCTTACTTTTGCATGTGACTATTTAAAATGAGCTCACCTTTGTAGAAACTTTTACAGTATTACTAAATAAAGTTAGAAATAATTTTCTTTAATTCATCCTCTATCACCTCCAAAAAAGGATTTAATTTTTTTAACTATTCCATTAATGCAGTCCTATAGAATATAAGCATCATCATAATCCTGGAGACAAATGTTACCTGAAGGCTGTTCACTGCTTACAGTTTTCAATCAAACCACATGGAAAGTCCCATTAATGCTTGTGTTTGCTTATAATTTCTGAATGAGAAAATTAATAGGAATATTTAAACTTGGGAAAAATGTAATGCATATATTTCAGTCTGAGTTTTCATTTCATAAGTTCTTCAAGTACTTTTTTTCCTGTCAGTGCATGGTTTTGGTACTATGAATGCAATTTCTTGCGGTTTTTCATCTTTTTCTTTTGTTATAAATCCTTTGGGTGCAAATTGCTCAGTAGTCCCAAAATGCTGTATGTATGGCAAAACTCTGTTGGGTTGCTATGATTTTTAAGTAGGGGAAGAAATGGGGGATTTGCATGTGTGCTTGTGCTCTTTAACTGAATGAGTGTTTTGCATTTACATTTGATCTTAGGATTGTCATTGTCTGCTTGACATCGCTCCTCATGCCATCGAACGGCTCCACAGTGTTCATATCTACCCTATTGTAATTTTTATTCGCTACAAAAATGCTAAACAAATCAAGTAAGTCTGTGAGGGGTATAGTTCAGGAATGTTTATTCTACCTTAAAATAAGTCTAAGTTTATTGTTTGTTTCATCCTAGTAATCTTAAATCTCTTAGGAAGGCCACTGAGGTTGGCTCAGTTGGTCAGAGCCTGGTGCTAATAACACCAGGATTGTGGGTTCTGTCCACTTGCTGAAGAGCTGGACTCAATGATCCTTCCGGGTCCCTTCCAACTCTGAACGTACTGTGATTCTGTAAAATGGGGAAAATGGTCCTTATAAAGCCCACTGTGAGGTATATGGTCTTAACTTCATTTGGGTTGCATGACAGTTAAGTGACTCTATCAAAGAAATCCATCAAGACCAAACTGAATGTCCGCTAGGAGGATCTTTGCTGACCTTTGTGGTACATTGTAAGACTGATACAGATGAGATCCATTGATGCATTGACCATGACAAAGAAGTGTTCTTCACGTTCTTGGAAGGGCCAAGAGTATGGATGCAGTTCCAATTGTTTCATAGCCTCAGCTTTCCCACCTTCATTCTCCAGTAAACAAAGCAAGGGAAGTCCCCTTTTGCCACAAAGTGCACATGCTGTGGTCTTCTCAGGCTGTGTTCTTTCAGTAATGGTGAAATTCCTGTTTGAATATAGCCAGGAACAGAGCACAGGATGTGCAAATGCCAGTCCCTCCCCTGATGTTTGAAAAAGCTTTCACACAGTGTGATAGATTGATTTGGCAAGAAGGGAAATAATCTCCCAACATGAATATTGAGAAACACTTTGCTAAGAGTTCTTATACTTGTGCTGTCTTCGTATCTAAAGTTGAAGACTTCTTATATTCTTGATCTGTAGGTAAATTTGTTTACTATCTCTTTAATAAAAAAGATAATTATTACTACTGTAAAGTGGAAACAGGACATAGAGCAATGAGGTGTATTTCATTACCACCATAGGATTGCGTGCTTAAATAATAAATAGTACTGTCATGTCTTGACCCACTTTGGAAGTGAAATTGTGACCATTACAGCTGTTTCCTTTTTTTGGAAAGGTACAGTGGTCAAACTAATCAAGTAAGAATTTCTGGCAGTCATCAGTATAAGTTGCAGTGGCACATTTTGGCTACTTGTTGTGTGCACCAAAAGTTTGTCCAAACACCCTTTTACATACAGCACAAGTTCTATTGGCATTCTCTGAAATGCACACAGCAGTGATAGGTTAGTTTAGTAATTATGTTTTTAAATAATTATTTTGGCATTTGCATTTCTCTGGAGTTTTTTTTCATATTTTATTTTCAAGAGCTTGCATAATAGAAAAAGAGACATCTCAAAAATGTGTCATAGATATGATAACATGGAAATACTGTATTTAGTTGATGCTCGATAGTTCCCCAGCCCTTAGGGTGGTACTTGTGCCCAGCTTTGTGTAAGAATTACTAGCATGTATATGAGATGATGGTCCAATTCATATGAACTGGAAAAAAAAATATTCTTTCTTAATCTGCTGCCTCCTAGTCTCTGAAACTTTAAAGAACTGAAATGATCATGATGACTGCTGATACTGCTGAAACACAGTAGATGGCACTCTGGGCCTGGGAGTCTGCTTGCATGTGAATTAGCCTTTCCTATTCACCCAACTAGAGGCACTCTTTTCAAGTCCATTAAAAATTACTTATAGAAGGTGTTTTGTGGTTTTTTTTTTTTTTTTTTTCTCTTTTGTTTGTGGTTTTTTTTTTTTCAGAGAGCAAAAAGACCCAATCTTCCTGAGGGACAAAGTTACACAAAAGCATTCCAAAGAACAATTTGAGACAGCTCAAAAAATAGAACAGGAGTATAGCAAGTACTTTACAGGTTCGTATTCAATCAAATTTTCAGTAGGAACGCAGTGGTAATTTAATCCATTTGCATTTTAATTCAGATGATCAATGTCCTTTCAATGAGCATCTTGATTTTTTCATTCTGCCTTCTCTTTTGATGAACTCATGTTCTGTTATTTTATTTTACCAGAAGAGGAAATGTCAAGATAGAAATCTCCTTTGTTCTGAATGTTATAATCTTATGGTCTAAAGAGGTTCTGAAAAGGTTTTTATTACTAGCCAGTAGCATAGAAAGTATGGTCAAGATTTGATGATTTGACATTGTATTGTCAGTGTTATACCATGTAAGGAGTAGAAGGGTTTTCTCAATTGTGAAAATCAAACAAAACAACGGAAACCCTTGGTAGTTTAAACTAACAAATGATGATTGCCAAAGGTCCGTTCCAGCCTCAACCCTTCTGTAATTGTGTGATTTTGATTCGTGAGCCATACTTTAAATGTTTCAACAATGGAAAAAAATTGTCCAAGGTTTCTTGAGCATGTATTGTAATTTGGAATAATTAAATTCAACTTTAGAAGCCTCTTTAACTTCATAAAATCATGAAATCAGTCTTGGATTGTAGTATTTTTACTAGAGGAAAAAAAACAACAGTGTTTGGAGATTGTTCATTTCAGAGTATATTTCCATGGGGTTCCACATATCTAGAATTTTATCACCACTCTTCTGAATGTATCTTGATGTTCATGGCAGCAAAATTTAAATAGAAAAACAAACACCCTAGCTAGCCAAAACCTAACTTTTCATCTCCTGAACAATGGTATTCTTACAGAAATATATTGAGGCATAACTGCCAAGTGCAGACAGACAAAAGGGTGTGTTTAGTTTAGAGCTCTCTCAGTGCATCGTGAGAGAAGCCATGTGTTCTCAACAAAGTGTTATGTAATAGCCATACAAATGTTTTTTACATGATGCGTACTAAACCTACAGAGAACTTGACGTGCACATGGCCAAATTGCTTCACCACATGTTATCTTCTGCTTCTTGCTTAGTCATTTGTGGCATTTTAGTTTGACCCTGACAGTGGAAGGGGCACTCAGTCCAAGAGAGTCTTACATGTGTCTTCTCACGTGCCCTGTGGGAAGGGCCTCCTTCTGTTGGTGCCACTGTGCAGTGGACTCCAGCTGTCTGAAGCACTTCCAGATGCTGGTAGTCAGAGAGGGTTGCTGTTCAAATTGCACTGACATTGAAGCTTGTTGAAGTTACAATACTGTGCATGAAATAAGCCTGTAGATAGCATGTAGCTAGATATAAGCATGTTGTCCCTGTTAGATTAGTCATGGAGCTATAAGTCACGCTCTCTTTAACTACTAAGAGCTCTTTAACTGCTTCATGGACATCAGTTTTTGACTAATGACTTCACAGTTGGCTTTGTTTCCTCTACCAAGTTGTAAACACAGTGTGTAATCTTAATAACTTCTTGCTTGCCATTTGTCACTGTTCATAGACCTTTTCAGAATACAGTTACTGTATTCTGTATCCAAAGTCACCAGACATCATTAACTGTGGTGTATATTGCAGAGCCAAATATTATATATTTTATGTGACATCATATTTTTTCTTTTCAAAAAGAAAAATTATACCTTAAGCTGTGTAAGACTTTCCATACTTTTTCAACATTAGTGATAGCTGTAGCCAGAGGCTTTGCTGGCTGACATATTTCTCAAGTCATGAAGTTCCTCTGTTTTTAAGTATTGAAGACAGTATGTTCTCCTTTCATGTGTCAGTGGTGGCATTTTACTTCTTGTGTTTAACAAGGGTAGAATAAAAGGTGTTCATTTATCTTGTGAATTGATTTTCAGGGAGTTGCTTGCTGTTGGCATTTTGTTCCTTGCATCTGGTTGATGATAAGAATTGGAGTAGCAACCACTGCTGTTTTATTTAGCTCAGCGATCTGTGAGCTGCTCATAATTTACTTCTAATATTTGTAAATAGTGTCTAGTTGCTACAGCTATAGTCTCTATGTATATTACCCCGTAAATATAAAACTCTTAGCACCACATGTTGAACAGAGAAAGTTTATTATAGCAGGTTCTGACCATCTTTAGACTTAAACTTTGCCACCTGATGCCTCTGAAAATAGTACATGGAGGCCACTTACAAAACAGTTGTCTTAGCTGATTATAGCCATCAGTTCCTTGACTTCCCTGGATTGTTTTAGGAGCTAGTAGAAGAAACTGTGTGTTGAATGCTTGACCTCTTAGCTCTGTTTAATTTTTTTTTTTAAACAGAGACATGCATCTGTCAGATACTGAGTTGAGTTGCTTAATTCTCATCTGTTGATAAACACTTTGCAGATAAATGCAGAAGACTGTTCTTGGTAATTACTCAAACCTGTTTGTTCCAGTCTTATTTGAATGTGGGGTTTCTTCTTCTCCAGGCATTGTCCAGGGAGGAGCCCTTTCAAGCATTTGCACTCAGATTATGACGACTGTCGACCAAGAACAAAACAAGGTCCTGTGGATCCCAGCTGGCCCACTGTAGATTTATTTTGCTGTGAAACTACTTTCCAGGTGTAAATAACCAACTAACTTTCTACCCAACGGACTCAGTTGATTTCTGTCTTTTTAAAGATATCCATAAGTGATTTCTGTTTCGTGAAGGGGAATGATAACACTGAACACACGAGGACCTGACGAGGCATGTGGGAAGGGGCAGATCACTTCACCGAGCTTGTCTCTCACATCGTACGTGTACACATGACAGCTTGTCACAAGGGTTGTGACCTGTGTGTACTTGTCCAAGAGTAATGAATTTAACAATGCTGCAAAACCCTGTAGAATGACACGTTTACAAAAACCTTTTCAAAGTATTTGGTTCTTGCTGTTTACTTGAATGTCTTTTTGTTTTGTTTTGTTCTTTTTTTAACTCTGTGTCCTTTCACTTAATGAGGTAACTCTCCAAAGTGGAGTGAAATTTCTGAGTATGAGCGGGCAGTTTATGCACAATGTGACTCTTAGTTACAATTTTGACCATTTCTAAGCACATTGTTGACTTGACAACCAGGTAATAACGTGGGATTGAATCGGTACGTCTTGGGAGTAAGCTCAAAAGGAAGTACACTCCTACACAGGGCAGACCACTGTTTGTATCCTGTCAATGCTTGTCTGTCAAAGATATCGTTTCTTGTTTTATGCATGAAGCTAATATTTAAACATCATAATGTATCTAAGCAATCCAAGTTTAACATGTGTTGACAAATAATAATTTTTGGTTGTTGGGCCTGGATTAAGTACAGGTGGGGTAGAATCATAAACTAGGCCTAGCATGCTGTGTTCTATCACTTTTAGATACTGTAAATATGGAAAGCTTATGTTGGTGCAATTTTGCAGGGTAATTCTTAAGCTTTGTACTTCAGTGTGTAGCATTCACATAGACTGTTTTTATTTAAGAGCAGACACAGTTTTAGGGCTTTGATTAAAAGCCTTTAGAAAGGTACTAAATTGTTAGTGTTTTCACTGTCAAAAAATAAGTGATCGTTTAGTTTTGGTTGCAATACTTATTTACCTGTTGTACCAAACTCTATTATATCGGTTCCCTTTTTGTTTTTTTGCACTTCTGACTCTGTGTTCCTGACACAGGTTTTGTACCTGTTTCTTCTGTCTCATGTGCCATGTCTCCAGGGTACTGTATTTTAATTGTTTTTAAAATATTATTTGAATAGACCTGCTTCTCAGTCACTGTTTCTAACATTTCATTATGTAGGGTTTCTAATTTTACACTACAGGCTGTAATTTTGCTTCTGGTTGCAGCTTTTATAATTAAAAAAAGGGATTCTTCTTGCACAGTTCTTCAAGAAAGATCTGGTCCTAAATTTAAATACTGTTTTACAGTTGCTATTTTATAGTTCAAAATACTTTTTATAGTATTTATATAGTTACACACTATATAGAGTATTCTGAACTATAAAAACATCTAAAATATATATAGTATTTTATATAGTATTACACCATACTATTATAATACTGTATATATAAATAAATACGAAATTGAATGGATGAAGTACTTCTCATGGTGAGGGACAGAAGTTGTTTTTTGTTTATCTCAATTTTTTGTTTGTTTTGTTTCTTTTTTAAAGTTCGTGATCAGAGTAGACTCCAGTGGTACAACTGAAACAGACAGGTACTGTTCTGACATGGATTTTTCTGTACTAAATGAAAATGTCACTTTGTATCAAAAAAAAGTTAAAGAAACTGATTACTAAATAAAGGTCAATTTCTGTAACTTCACTTGTGTGTAATGGTTGCATAGAGCTCATGCTCTTCTTAACTCTGTTTAGCTGAGTCCTCATACAAGGTTTGAATTTCTGACTAAAATTGGCACATCCACCTGATAGTTTCAAATACCCACCATGAGAAGAACAAGTTTGTTTTGTGCTCTTGCCTATCCTTGGATGCATAAATACCAGAGATGTTTGCAAACTGTAGGAGACAAGAAGGTAGGCGTTGGTTTGTGTTAACATTTTTAATGTTCTGGCCCATTGGTGTCAAGGATTTCAGATGGAAGTGCCAGTTGATTGGATGGAGGCTTTAACTGAAGAATGAGTCTATCACTGATATTTCCAAGGGAGTGTCATTAGGGAAAAATGAGAATATTAGCTCACAGGCACATTGTAGAATGCTCTCAGTTTTTACACTTCTGAATTTCCAGTCTCTTTTGTTCACTGAGTTACCTGAAAGCCTAGGAAGGATAATTATTATGTACTAACTTTTCTGCTTTATCAGTTTCTTTATTCTTAGATGCCAGATAGTCAGCTTCAGCATGAACCCAGTTTGTGGATGGACAAGTCTTGTAATCTGCATAACTAGTAATAGCCTTTAGTCATAAGGACTTGCACCTTACCTGCTCTTGAAAAAACCACACCTTGGTAACATCATCTAATAGGGGATGAAGAAAAGGAGAATAGGCAGGTTCTGGCAGGTAGGTAACAGCCATACATTGCATATCTTCTGTCACAACCAAGTAGAACTGAAGTCGTGACTGAACACTAGGAAGAGATGCCTTTAGCTCAGATCAGGAGTTTCCTGATATACCATTTTCTTTTACAATATTATATGCCAGACATAAATTTAGCCCTTGTTCTGGAAAGAGTAATTCTGTCCAGATATTTAAATAAAGAATATAGTTAATGTGGGTATTTTAAAAAGAGTTTCAAAATAGTAACGTTAGAAACAAAAAGTGTGAAAAGTTCACCTTATGCTTAGAAGCCACAGTTGAGCATGTGTGACTGCAGGTAGAGTTACCTAGAAATAAAAATCTTCGGACTTCATTTTTCTACAGCTGAACTGACATAAAATGGCTGAAGATACTGCAGCCCATCTATGTGTGATTTGTTGCTAATATGTTGACAAACATCTTCTTGCTTTCAAACCTTTACATTCTGTTTGCATTGACCTGAATTGCAGGGCAAGTGTTTACCTGATCCAAAATTACCCTGTGACAGCTGCCAATCTCTCTGCCTCAGACAAGGGTTCTTTTTCAGTGCCTGATAAAGTTGGAGGCCATATCCTAATCCTTTGTTGTGAATGCAAGCATTGCTTTAAGCAGTCTTGAACAGTTCTCCTAGGTCTGTCTCTGATGGATGTATTCGTGGCTAAAATACCATCTTGTAATATTTTCTAGACTTTTGTTTAAGGCTCCATGTAATTTCTACAATTCTGTGCCTACAATTCACATGGACAGCTTCTGTTGCAATAGACTCACACTGGAGAAATACGCGCTGGCTTGGAAACTAAAGAGAATACTCTGAAAAATACAGATACCCAATAGGCTTTGGTCTTGTGCAACAGCTAGTGAAGGCTCCAGAACTGCAACAGAAGTTTCTGAAGAGCAGAAAAAAGGTGCTTGGCCTCTTGTAAATTTTCTTAGGCTGCTGTGCCCATGAGTGTGAGTTTCTTACTCGTTTGATTGGGTTTTTTTCCAATGTGAACTTGTTTATCATTTTGTTTATAAAACGGCTGAAAAAGTACATTTTTGATAACATCTGGTAAGTAACTTTTGAGCTATTCAGTTTGTCATTTCTCTTTGATCACAAAGAGATGCTTTTTCTGACACGACACAAATGATGTGAGCATGAATCCAAAAACCAGGTGAACAGGGGATCCTCTTACTTAAGTGTGAAAATACCAGCTTCGTCTGGGATTGTTCATATCTGTTTTAACAAACAATTCCTTACAAGCTTTTGTAAGAGTAGTTGTTTTTTACAGTACCTATAATTTTAGATGAGGACTGGAACTTTATATTTAGACAAGTTCATCAGTTGTCTGTCTATGTGGATCCTTTTCTTGAGGCAAACTGTGGATAAACTGTGGTTAACTGTGGAAGCATACTGTGACTAAAGAAATTTAAAACATTTTCAGTTCTGCAGTTATCTTGTAGACTTTGAGTGTGGAAGACGATTATTTAATTTTTAAAAAAATATTTATTTAAGTTTATTACTTAACTCACATGAAAAAACAGTAAGAAGAGGTGCATTGGAGTTTTTTTTAACGTTTCCTTAGATCTCATTCAATTAAGCAATTTTAATTAATTTTTCTCTACAAAATGCACCTCTTAAAGATGAAGAGGTTTTATCCTCCTGTGTGAAGTGTGAATTTCTAGGTGATTTTTTTAACAAGATGTACACACAGGTTTTTAAAATATGAGTCTTTATTCTAAAAATGTAGGAGGGTAAATTGAAGAGACATAACTGTTTCAAGAATCGAATCATTAAAATCTCAGTACTATATAGCCTAGTCACTTCATATTATGGTGAATTATCTGCCATTGATATGTTTTATTTTAATTAACAGTACATTATATGCTGAATGTGTGTGTTCACAGAGATATTTTCTTTGTCTAGCATTATGAAGAAAATAGTCTATCTTTGAAAACTTCCTCAGCCCTTGATGCTATCTTCATTTTTGACCCTTTTCCTTCCCTGGCTCACAATATAAAGTGTCCAACAGTGCTGCTGCTGCTAGTTAAGAAAAGCAAACCACCCAAGCCTGAAACAACAACGCCCCCCCCAGCCCTGCCAAACCCAATGCACAAAACAAAACAACTCCTTTCCCATCAAACTCCACTTCCAAAGTGTCCAACTTGGCTCTTTTATGACTTCATGTCCTTCCTGTCTTCCTGAAGATACATGAAACTTGCATGAAAAAGGAAAGAGAGCAGTTTACTCTGAATTCACAAACATACTTCATATTTCTTCAGAATTAGAAACAAGTCTGTCAAAATGTTAAATTCTTTCAACAGCTTGAAAAAAAAAGTTTCTTGATAATATCACACTTATATTTGCAATAGCTTTTTTTTAATTTTAAATTTTCTTTTTCAGTGCAAATGTTAATGACATACCTTATGTAATATTCCCAATGCCCTTTCTCTGAAGGTAGGGAATGATCAGCTTTCTGAAGATGATGACTTTGATCTTCAGAGTAAGTGTCCTTTTTTTTGGCAACTTTTGCACCTCATTTTCCTGCAGGTTAATCTTTGCTTGTTAGCAATAACAGCAATCAGTTAAAATTATCTTTATTCCTTCATTTGACAAATCTGTTTGGTCCGCAAATGCTTACCATTTGAGGTCAGCAGTTAGCTCAATCATCAGATTTTTTTTAACCAGGTTGAGACGATATTTGTAGCCCACTGTGATAAACTTAAGGTATTAGGTTTCCAGCTTGTCTTTTTGGCTGTAAGAAATAAAAGGCTGAAAATGCTTTGTTTTTTTTATCTAAATCCGTGCAAGGAGTTTAAATGTGATTGTAAGTTTTATAGTTTTGTGATGAAAATAACTGTTAGTTATAACATTTTGAGAGGATAATTCCAACAAAGTCAGCCAAGAGATCCTAAGGTAAGAGAGAGAAAATTGTCCTCTGCTGTGAAAATAGGATTTAAGAGTGCCAGCAATTGCTCGTATCATTATAGTAACAAGTAGGTTTGTGATGCAAAGATGAGTAAGTGCAATTGCTGAAGAAACCAAACACATGGAGCTGAATTCTAGAAAGGTGATGAAAACTGCATGTTCTCAGCAACTGCCAAGGTTGGTCCCGTGGTGGCAAATGTGTATCACTTTTATCTGGGGTTGGTTGAACTGTATGGCCTTGAAGAGCTTCTGGCTGAAAATATATTTCTAGCATTCAGATGAATTCTCATACTTTTATACTCTGACTTGTGCTGCATTAAAAAATGTGTTGTTAATAGCTGCAATTATAATGTGATCTGTTGAAACCTGCTCTGACTGATTTTCAGTTCAATTATTTAGAACTCATTTGTCAGGGTGGTACCACATATTTCGTGCTTGAGTGACTGTTTTACAGCTGCAAAATAATTCAAATGAAGTTGTAAAAATCAGTTGGACTCCTCCCCTCCTCCTGGTCTTTACATGGCAGTTTCCCTCAGAGCTGCAAGAGTTGATCTGCCATGAGTTCACTTGAATTCCTGTCTGATGTTGACACTGCTCTACTGTCCTGCACAGTGATCAGAGCTGTTCCCTGGCAGTGTGGGGTGAGGAGGCATTGAGTGAAATCTAGCAAACTGCTTCCAGTTCTGGCTCCATAGGGCAGTTCTTTCTTTGCCTTCCAGAGCCAAAATGGGGTTTCTGATGGGCAATTTCTGCTGTCTTTTTCCTTTCAGTAGTCCCTTTTCTGCTGTGTAACCATACACAGACACCGAGTTTTGTCAAGTGCTCTGTGAAGATTAGGAGGGAGGTTGTAGTTTGTGAGAGCTGTATTATGGGTACCATCACAAACTTTCCCCTTCTTTTACTGTTACATGTGCCTTTAGTTTTCCTTTGCTTTATAGTATTTCTATCACTAGTAGATAAACCTTCTTTCAAGGTATGTCCCTTATGCAGTGCAGCTTTTCCTGTTTGCCCCATTCCTTGCATTATGCTTCGCTTACACATCTAAACTCTCAAAGATATTTTTTCCATTGCTGATGCAACCTAATTCGTCCCTTCCTTGCCGTGTTATCTAATGCTGAAGTATTTTGGGACATTATGTAAAGTCTGTTTGTTTCACAAAGCATACTATGTGGTTATGTATTAATCACTGGTTTGATTTTAAATGCTTCTTGTCCTCATTGCTGATGATCTCGTGAGCAGCAGTGGCTAATCCACTCCAGCATTCAGCAGCCAGCAGTTTCAGGTGATGTTTTAGCAAGGTCTGCGTGTCTGCAGTTTCTGAAAGTGGTGCCTTGCTATGTTTCCAGCAGTGTCAGCAGTCCATTTGTAGCAGGACATACTCGGTAAGCAACAGAAGACAACTTGAGAAAGTCCACAAACCTGCCTTAAGATTTTTGTGACCTCTGCTGGCTTACAGAGGCTTCAGTCTTTGGATTGATTTGGGTTTCCCTCTGCACTATTCACATTCTGTGATAAGCCAGCACTGACTGATAAGGTATGCAGAGGTACAGCTGAATTGATTTGCTGCAAATTACTGAGATCCACAAATGGTGCCCGACCTTCACTAGAAATGAGCTAATACTAGTCTAATTTTGACCTGTTTTGCTATCACATAGAATATTACTGGAGTTACAAGAGGACAGTTTATAAAGATTTCTGAAATACTAAAATTTGCCAGAAGTAACCATTTTTATCTTTTTTTCCCCACCCTATTCTTGCCCTAAAGCCCAATTTTTAGTTAGCACCCTCTGTAATGTCAGCCATTTCAAGATGCAGGTAGTCTATAATACACAATATGGTGGAAAGAACAAGAGCTGCAGCAAACCACTGTTGAATGTTGCAAGTCATGGGCCTTTAAAATCCTTTTTCAATTCTCTTAGTTTTATAAGGAGCCAATCAGAAAGAGAAATCCTTTCTTGAAAAAATTAAGATGGGGTTTTGAAAGTTATTTTCTTTTTTGTTTTTAGTGCTGTGGTAATAAGACTTTCGATATCTGGCTCCCTTATTTTTAAAAATCTGTTGTCCAAACCAAAAGCATCTGTGGCACCTTAATACTTGTTCCTGTGAAAATACTATTTTAACTTCCCTGCCTCAGGGTATGTACTTCATTATGTAGACTACTTTCAGCTTCTGTTTTATTAGATGTAAGCCTCATCTATTTCAATGATTCTGGATTTATGACTTTTTCTTACCCCCTGCTATTTATGGGATGTGGTTTTTTGTTTAAATCAAGGTTTTTTCCTATCATAACCCATCAACCAGATTGATGGTGTGAATTCATGGTTGTACAGTCACTCTAAACTGAAGCGTCATGTTTCTCAGTGGGGAAACAAGTTAGACCAGCTAAGTTATCCAGTGTGGGACTGCCCATTTAATGTATTTATGTCCCTGTGTTTTGTGAGTGGAGCATTTTTCTCTCTTTTTTTTTTTCTGTAAGTTTTAAAATTCTAATTCTGCAGACACCACACACACCAAGAAAGTGTCTTGAAAATCAGTGGCTCTACGGATAAGTAATTGACGAATACATGATTTGTTAATCAGTGTGAAAGAGAAAATGGCAAAATAGTTTAAAGTGAAGCTGATGGGTTACATAAAATCGAGAAACCCTGGTACTCTGTTTTCAATATAGCCTTGTATCTAATTTTAATATACCTGCCTTAAAAGGGTATTAGCCGGAAAGTTACATTTGGAAAATAAAAGCTCTAGAATGGGATACTTAATTTAATAAGCATTGAAATGACACATTCCTCAAAAGGAAAGGTGTTCTATTTCATCTAGGTCTTTACTGTTTTCCTGAAAGATGATCAGTAATTTCTGAAAAATAAAGTACCTTTTAAAAGATGCCTCAAGCCAGCTACTGAAAACAGGAGTTATGCTACATAATTGCTCATCATTCAAAGCTGATGCTTGTGGATTTTTTCTGTGTGTGGTACACAATGTAAAGTGATTAGAGAAAAAAATTATTTCTGGTATGTGAGAGAGAATAAATGTTTCTTTTCACAGTTTTCTAATACAGCAGTACAGAAACAGGAAAAAAAAACAGAAAAGGCACTAAAAAGCATTTCTTCAGCAACATGTGGAATATGACTTGCATTTATCAAATTATTCTTTTAAAATCTGAGAACCTGTCCCTTGATGCAAACTCACACATCAAACACCTCTGACACTATTTATTTTTAGAGTTACAACATCTCATTTACAGTCATTTTATGCTGTATATAGCACTGATTGTTTTTCTTGCAAGATTAAGAGCAGAGTTTTCAACTATCTTCCTCAAGGTCACAAGCCTGGCAGTAAATTCTTTTTTTTTTGTAAATCATGAAGTACTTCACTAACAAACAAGAAAAACCTTCAAACCAAAATAAAAAAGTAGCGCACAAACATGCTTAGGTTTATGAAAATCAAATTGTATGTGTTCTAAGACAATTTCTTCCATAAGACAGAAAGTATCAGCAAGATTGATGGTGAGAACTTGCAGCCCTAGTGATGACTCTAAATCAGCAGCTGTCAGGCAAGGCATGGAAAAACAAAGTAACTGAATCTTAAAATAATGTGTGTGGCAGTCTATAATGCAAAATCAGTGGGATTTCAAATATTGTTTTTTCTGAAGGGATTGAAAAGTATTGCATATTGCTTATCTGTAGATCCAAGATTTCTAGTGTGTCAAAATCAGACACCTATTATGGGCTATTTTATAACAATCACTCTAAATCGATGAAGGCATACTAAGCCTTGTATGGCCAGAGACTTTTAGTTGAGACCAGACAATAATAATCTAGTCTCTCAAGTATGCAAAAAGCATGAGAGAGCATCAGGCTCACTGGCTTAGTGTCAAGTCCTTCTTATAAAAGGTATGACTTAAAATGGAAAGCCTTTGTGACGGTTTATGCAGACTAACTTAATGTGTATAGCCTGTGCAGACAGTTATTTTCCACCTATTCGTGAATACACTAGTTAGAATATTTGGCTTTAAACATAGAGGGGCGCAGAGAGTTCTTTTACTTAGTCAAATAAATACTTTCCAATATTTAACCAGTTTTAATTTATGGGGAACAGATGGCTTGTTTTTTTTCTTTAGTAATTGTTTTTCCAGAAGATAAGCCTGTATTAAAATTTGTGAGGATTCATGAGCTCTTTTACCACTCAATTAAAAAAAAAAATAGAACCAAGAGATTTTTTTCAAGCTTCCAAGCCTGTTCGTTTATTATATTCTGCTAGTTTGTTATGTTCTATTTTTTTTCTTAGAGGCATAGGCTTTCAAACATGTTGTTGCACTCTTCCCTGGAAGGAAATTCTGTAAGTATTCCTAGGATGCAGGCACAACAGAAGCTCACTAAAGCTGCCTCTGCTTTTACTCAGGTAAGATGCAATGGCATCTAATCAAGATGCCATATATTGGAAACTCTTTTGACTCCACCTGTGACTAAAATTAAGTGTTCACAATTCCAGGAAAATGTTTTGGTTCTGTTTTGGCACTAGTGAATGGTTGGATTTTTATATTTGCATCTTTGTCCCACTAAAACAGACACCTTACTTTTAGGAGCAAGAACAGGAGCTGAAGCCCATCACATTTCAGAAGCATGTTGCTAAGTTCTATTTCAAGTATATTTAGTATTTTGAGCAATGGGAGCAACAGCAGGCAATTTTAACCCTCATAACTGATGTGCTGGTTTGACAAGGTTTTCACAGCAGAAGTCACTGTTGTATAAGCCTTCATGGATACAGTGCTTTTTCTCATTATGGAAACATGTACAGCTTGAGTAGCATTTTCCTTTTATGACATATTCAGAGCTCTCTGCAGTCCTTTACAGTATATTCATACAAATTTGTAGAGGAAGCCCTCTAAGGCACAAGTTTCTGACATACCAGTGTCTAATTATTTGGACCTTGAGCTTTTCCTTTTCATGGTCCAGAATTCAGTGATAACAGCATATTTCCTACTGACAAGATGCACACTTTTAGGTACCAGCTTCCTAAGTTAGACTTACAGAATTTCCTTGATAAAACTGCAGAGTTGCATCTTCTTTTGTTTAGCCACCAGAGTAAGTAACACAGTCATTAAGTTGTCAGCAAGCTCCTCTGCCATGTGTTGCTGTCTTGTACAGCAGCGTGTGCAGATCGTCCCAGTGCCCCACGAGAAGCGCTACGTGTCTCTCCTTCTGTGAGCCATGCCTTGGGCCGTGACCTTTCACTTCTGAGTTTCTTTATTCAGGTTACACACAGGTTTTGAAGCTCTGTGTGCCTGTTGCCAGTGCTAACCTCTGCCATCAAAGGGCACGAGGAACAGGCTCGCTCTGGCGCGAGGAGGAGTGTGGCCGCGCTCCAGCTCTGCCTGCTGTGCTTGCTCTGTACGTTTTGGGCTGCTGTTTTTGAAGGGACTGAGACACTGCCTGTGTTTCTTGCTTCTCTCATCACCCTGCTGGAGGCTCCAGAGGCCTTGTTTGCTATACTTTTTAATTTGCTTTAATCCAATGGATGTGCTGTGAAATTACCTGGGTTTACACCTGTGTTAGTGCAAAATCTCGCGGTAGAGAGAGGGAATGTGGCAGGGAAGTCAATGAGTGGTTAGCTGTTCCTTCCAATAGGAAAATAATTAAAACAAGCTCTTTAAGAGTGAAATTCTCTGTGAAAGTCAGAGCACCACATTTCCAGATGTGATAGCAGGGGCAAGGGTGGGAGGCTTTTTTGAGTGCCTCTTGTTCTTGAAAGAGCTTGTGTTTTATCCCAGAAGATTATAGAATCCTTTTTATGCACCTTAATGGTTTTTTTACAGATATCATACAGATAGGAAGTTGTATCCTATTTCACAGACAGAAAGTTGTAAGGCAAATAAAGACCAGGTTTGAAGAAAGCATGTGGGATTTTTAAAATATGGCTAATAAAATGTCCTAAATGATGCCATAAAGAGGAGAGGCAGGTTAGAGCTCATGTAAGTATGTAGCTTGTCCAGGGAGCTGTGTTACACAAAGCTGGGTTAGGTGTCAAACTACCTTAAGTGTAGCTGATTTCTGGGCACTCACTGAGGCAAATAATTACTTCAGGAAATAACATTTCAGTATCTCACAATCAGCATTTCTCTGAGTTTACTCCTTGCATCATTCTGATCCTCTTTCTTCTGGTCTTTCAGCACAGAGTTTGAGCTCTTGCCCAAGTGCCAATTTCTTTTGCAGCTCAAAGGCAAAACTTGTTGTTGCCTTTTGTTGTTTTTCAGCAGCCCAATAATTCTGACATGTGAGGGTAGGGGACACAACCATTAATTTCTAATTTTTTTTTTAATGCAGAGAGACTGATGAAATACAAATTTGTTGCTCTTTTGTTTGTGGGGTTTGGTTTCTTCCTTTTTTCTTTCTCTTTTTGGATGTGTGGGACTTTTTTTTTTAAAGTAAAATTGAGTTTCTTCCAAGTATAAAGCTGGACAGTCCCGCAAAATTGATGTTGCCATGGCCTCCAGCCAGAGTTGGAGGAAGTCATCAGTTAGTTTTAGCCTGGAGAAGAGCAGAGAGGGACACAACTCCCAACAACGTGTGAATATTTGGTGTTTAGTTTTTGTGAAAAAACAAAACAGAACAAAGGGAGCAATTTGAAGGAGAAAGGTCTGGACCATGTTGGTTCTTAGCTTGTTAATGCATTTTGTTCTGCTCTACTACCACTTGGTGCTAGAAGATCAGTATTTGTTATGCGGCTGCTTGGTAGCTCCAGTTTCACGTGCAGCACATCTGAAAGGCAGTTGAATTACAGCCTTGATTTCCAGCAGGTTCTGTGCACCATCATCCCATCCCTTTCTTTGCTGCAGAAGGGAGTCCGTGACCAGGAGCTGCATGAAGCTGAGCAGGTCACCTCTCCAGTGCCCTCCCCACTGCGCTTGCAAATGGGGTGAGCACCTCCCTGGCCGTCTGTGCTCTGTCCTTTCTGCCCAGAATGACAAGTGCTGCCTGTGCAGCTGCAGCTTCAAACACAGACTCACCCTGTGGCACTTGTGACAATACAAAGGACATTAGATTGCCTGTATTTATTGACTTTCCCAACAAAGTCATTTCACCCTAATACAAAGGTATTAATTACAGATAGGGAGAAACATGGTGACTCCAAGGTCAAGAGATGAGAGCGTGCAATCTGGAATTTCCATCATAACTGATTATGATTATGCTCCAGCTATTAAAAGTTACAAGGTTGCATTTGTTATGTGGATGCTTGCTTCTAATTAAAGAAAATGCCAATCCTTTAAGAGCTCAAGAAAAAATAGATTCCATTTTTTATCTTCAACTTAGTTTTTCAATAGCCTTTTCATATGAATGCTAGGTTATTAATTTTTTGTGCTAATATGGTTTGTGCATTTGTTGGATGAATTAAGGACTGCATTTGCACTCACCTGATACCTTTAGAGACAAGCTTTGCCTGCAGCACGAGATAAAATGAGATTTGTAGCCCTGTCTTTTTATTTTCTTTGTCTATGGTGCATCTCTTTTCCTTATTTACTGTCTGTCTGTGTGGAGGTGCTTCAGACAGTTAATCTAGTCAGGTGAATTTAACACTGATTGCACAAACCAAAATGGACTGTGTGGATATACTCAAGAACAGAGGCTTTTTGAAGTAAGTTACACTGCAGAAATAAAAGCTCTTTGAATTCTGATTCACATTGCAATATGAGGTGTGCAAGTGCTTCACTTAAAAATAAATTCCAATTACTTTTTCCCAAGTGACTCTTTGCAAACACAAAGGGCTTGGTTCCCTGTACTCCAGCATCTTGATAAAAGAATGAATCCATGTGTTTTACTCCTCACCCCAGTACTGACGTCTATTGCAGTAGAAAGATATGCACAATTTCCTATATGGAAAATATCCTGTTTTCACCAGTCACCTTGCTGCTTTGTGTTTCAGTGGTCACATTTGTACTCTCTGCCTGCCTTCCTTATTGCTCTCCTATTTATGTTTTCACTATTTATTATGGTTTGCTTATAGTGTAGATGGAGTACTATTTCTTGATGCAAGTCTTTTATGATGTTTATTGATGAGACATTTGTGAGAACAGCCTCATTGTACCCTGTTAGCATTTGTGTTTCACGTTCATGTGTGGCTTTCAGAGCCTTTCTGTAAACTGCATAAATCAGACTCCCAGCTGAGAGCAGTTCACAACATCTCCTTTTGGCATACTAGCTCTTTGCTAGTAATGCCTTTCTATTTTAACTGAGAGTCAGTGAATATTCTGAGTCTTGGAGGAATATGTGCATCTGAAGCTACAATAGTTTAGATGAAGATTGCAAGGGATTTGTCAGGTGTGTGCTTCCAAAGAGATACTCTCTTATAGCTGTACATATGTATCATATTTATATTATGGGGCAGTTTTCTGTCAGCCACAGAGCTTCGAAACAGTTACTTCAGTTACTTTTCTTCCATCCTTGTCAAAGCCCTTGATGTGTATCTTGACTGGGAAAAGGTAGGATAGGAGCTTAGAGACTCGTGTATAGACCTGTTCTGTCTCTAAATAGAAGACTATTTTTTTTCAGAGCCAAGGTTGCATTCGATATACTGGAAGTGGTGTTGCAAGATGCAGAAATAAGGAAGGAAGGTATGATAAGGTACTAGGTGGGGATTCAGAAAATTGTCTCCCATTTCTGGGAAATGATGCCTTTTATTATCCTAGGCAAGTCGGTCTGGTTTGACACTAGGTATTCTGTGAAAATCTCAGAGCTGAAAGGAAAGGAAAAAAATATTATAGTCATACTAGCCTTGAACTGGAATAAATCTACCTCAAATTTAGAAACTTTGCCCCAGGCTGTCTATACCTTCTGTAGTGTGTTTTCTTCATGGGCCATCTAGACTAAGGAGATGCACCCCAAAGAAGTGTCATTCTCTGTCTCACTCAGGTGAAGAATAACACCACTTTTCTTTCCTTGACAGTTTATTTGACTTCAGGCTCTAGCTTCTGATCAGTAAATTTGTATAAAACCTTGTAGAAAGAGGTTAGGATCTCATTTGTGACCCCTGAGCAACCCAGATATGAAAATTTCCAGAACTGTTATATGTGGAAGAAAGCATTAATGTAACAGCTTTTAGACAGCCTGTCTGGTGAAAGGAGGGGGCTGGAGCTGCAACTGAGACACAAAACAGAGTGTTATTTGTTGGTCACAGAATGTTCAGTGCTTTACAGCCCCCAGCTGAGTCTCCACAGCCAAGTGACATGAGGGAAGTGCTGGTTCTCCCTGCCCTCCTTCTCCCATGCCTTTCTGCTTTGAGCTCTTTGGGAGTCCACAGAAATGGTCAAATGCATTTTCATTGCACTACCAGTCTGCATCTGTCGTGAAAATTCAGCAAACAAAACCACAGCATTTGGCAAACAGACTTTAAAAGTAGAGAAAAAACAAAGGGCAGAAGTGCCACAATGGAGTTCTTGATTTATAGAGAATAAAGCTTTTGCAGGAACACATAACAATTAATACATAGATGGACAAACTGCAGAAAATTGGCTAATGGAACATATATATAAAAATTAATTTAATGCAAATTTTCAAGCACTTTGGGCAATTAATTATGTACCTGTCTACCCAAAGTTTTGACTGCACAGATAAATGTATTGATTGCAGAGCAAATGTGTCCCCCTTCATTCTTTCCCAGTAATGAAAATAGCATTTAGTGACGTGGGAGGTGGATTTGCGAGTACCCAAGCAGTGAAGGATGAGGTCAGGCCTGCAGTGACAAGCTTTGCTGCCAACTGCTGTCGAGTGGCAATATTGACAGCTTGTAGCATCACTGGAATACCCATCTTGTGGCTGTTCCTGCCAGCATCATGAACTTCTCACAAAGATGTTTTCTATCTGCAGCAATTGTAGGCACAGACTGGGAAAGAACCCAGGGCTTTCAGCTGTTGCCATTGCTGTGCTGGCTGAAATCTAAGGGCTGGGGTGTTCAGGGAAGAAATCCAAGTTTTAGAAAAGGGAGTGCTGGTGCTTGAATGAGGGAAGACCTATGCTGAAAGAAGAGCATCCATGTTCCAAGAACTTTGTAAGACAAATGGGTGCAACTACACTATGTGCCTTGGGCATCGTGTGGGTAATTTGGACAGTAGGTGTTTATTTCAAGGCATGCTTCCTCACCAGGAAACCTAGGGCACTGCAGGAAGGAGCACTGAAATTGCTGTACACAGGTCATGCCTGAGCTCGGCCTCCAGGCTGGCCATGGGTGCAGATGTCTCTCTCTTTGGAGGGCTCCTATTGCTTATTTACTTTTATTACTGACAGCTGCTCTCTTTTGCAAGTATGATATCCTGGTCTGATATTCTGGCCAAATTCTAACTATACTCCTTACCGCCTGCTTGACTCAAAATAGCCCATACATTAAAATGTGTCATTTCTCTTCTAACTGAATGTGATGTTTTTAAACAATTTCCATTTTTCACCCCAAATATGGCTCTTTCAGCTTTGGATGTTTCTCTATTTCTAGCTTGTTAAAGTACTTGGAAGGCATTATGCATTGCATGCATAAAGACGAGCTATTATAAATATTTAGCTAGCTAAAGCATTTGTGATTTTTTAACTTCAAAGTTAGAAGTAAATCGGATACTTGTAATGATTCTTGCATTTTTTTTACAGAAAGTTATCTAAGTAAATCTTTCACAATAGCTTGGGACTTTTTGTGGTGTGCCAAAATATATCCTATCTCAATACCACTGGGATTCAGGAATTAGACAAAGTGTTAGAGAGGCTAAAACAAAGCCTGGAATATTCCTCAAAGAATCCGACAAGCATCAGGGCTCTGTGACTGAGTGGTGCTGTTTGGAGAGGGTCATTTGGTAATTTAGTTCTCCTTTTTATTCAGGAAAAGAAAACATAAACAGGAGTGCCTGTTCATGTTTTCCTTTTTCTCGAAGGCTCTGGGCGATCTCTACAAGGTTGTTCAGCCTCTCTAGGCCTTGCTTTTAGGCTATAAAATAGGATCTTTGCTACATCCTTTCCACATAGAAACATTTTCTGTATAAGACTGTGAGGTACTTAGTTCTGGCTTCTGCACAATAACTGGATAAATGTTTCTTAATAGTTTGATTAATATTCTGTTAGCACAGTACAACAAATAAATGAAAGTACATTTTGTCTCTGTTTAAAGAAAATGGAGAATTTTACCTATGAGCAGTATTCTCATCTTAGCAGTACTTTAGCAAGGAAGTTTGAAGAAATCATGGCAAGGAATGTTTGTGAAACAGCTAATCTTAGACAAATAAAAGTATTTTAAGAAGGCAAATGTTGAACTCTAGGACAACTACTTGCAAAAGAAGATTTCACTCTAATGCAAACAGCTCACGTGAGCTTTTTATCAAGTGGTTTGCATGACTAGGGTTTTAAAGAATTAAATTTTTTAGTCTTTAGCTTGAAAACCTAATGCAGAAATCACTTAGTATTAGTAAATGTGAGAATTGGGAAATGTTAAATAGCAATTCATAAACAAAATATCTTTTGCAGTGCATTAATCTCCTTGACCTTCTCCTTCTGTCCAGATGTGACTTTTAACTTGCAGTCAGGCACTAAGAATGGAACTCTGAAAAGGAAGGTGGTCAAGATTGTTTTGTTTTAAGATTATGGAGAAGTTCCACTATACAAGTCTTTTTGGCTTTTCAGACCAGGTTTAGGTCATAAGAAATGTACACAGGACAGCACATGCACTGCTCAGTCTCAAAGCCATCCTTGTCTGCCCCTTTGTGCTGAAGCCATCACAAGCCACTGCAGAAAGCATTACACATTTCCCATCATGTGTTTTTATTTTATTTGGACTGGACTTGCTATGTCCAGATGCTCTTTCAAGATGCTGTGGCTTTCATATTTTTCACTGAAACTGACCAGAAATGATAATTTATATCTTGTAGAGCTGATGACTTAGCGCTTTCCAAGTTAGAGCTGGAGCCAAGGGCTGCAGTAATTATTCTGCAGTTGATTTCCAACAGACCTTTGAAAGCTCAGTGTGGGGATGGGTGAGGCACAGAGGCAGTGCTGCAGAGCCTCTGACACAACAGCAAAGGGGGTCACTAGCAGTTCATGCAAACTCCAAATCTCACTGTTGCCCTTCTTTTTCAAAAGAAGCTTCCAGTCTGTGGTGGGAGTGACTGGTCTTCCTCTGTAGAAAGCAGATCACAAGTATAGCAATGTATAGTTCACTGAAAAGATGTGCTAAAGTCTTTGCAACTTAATGCATCACATTTTGCTGATCCTTCCAAAAAATGAAGATCCATAATCCCATTTTTCAACAGCCTGATGATCTCTAAATCTGCTTTTCACTTACAAGTTTCACTTCTCGAATATTCTTTTAAGCTTAAAAGACAAACTGAGTTGAAATGTACTTCAGAAGGAAACAAAGGGGGAAAGCACAAGGGAGTCAAGATACTGCTCAAAATCCAGGGGTATATGGACACTGCCTGCTAGGTGTGATGTTGGTATAGATTTTACCTAGCCCTTTTGTACTTGAGGGTAGATGAAAACAAGGGAGAAGCAGTTTCTAGCCATACTTGCATATAGGAAATAGTTGCCTGCCTTTCTGCCTGCTGTTTGCACCATATTTATCCCACAGTAATTGTGCCAGCTTAATTTTTCCCATAGATCTCTTTAGTAAGTTCTTGGGAATGTTATTTCTTTTTTAACCTGACAGCTTTTAAAGTAGGAGTTAAAATAAAAGTTGAACCAGGCAGAGTGCCTTCCCTCCTCTCCAAGCCCCTCAGAGTCAGCTCCCACAGGGGATCCATGCCCCGCTGACCCATGACCCTGCAAGTGCACAGTCACTTGTAGGAGCAACGCTTTCCAAGATCTGGGTATGCACTGCCCAGCACGACATCATGACTCAGGGAGTTCTTCAAATCTCCTTCAAAGTTCCACTCCTTCCAGGGCTGTTTGAACCTCACCAAGGTCACTTAGCACAGTGCCATGGTAGGCAACCGGGTGTAGACACGAGATCATAACTTGAGATAGACATTAATATAATAAATGATACTGAGAAGGCTTAGAGGAACATCTTCACATACACTCAAACCAGTAGATGCATATGCATTTTCTGTTTGCTGCAAGACTTGAGATATGCTTTGGCAGCCCCTTGGTGCTCCCATCTGTCCACTGGGAATTTACTTGCATGAAGTGCTTTGAGAAGCCAATAGTGCCTCTTACTTTTGAAACAGATCTTTCAGAATGTCAGATGCAATTTCATGCATTTTAGGATAATGCAGGGTCTGGAAATCAAACTGTGATTGAAAAGGTCTTGAACTGTCTCCATGGAAGTCTGTATTCAAGTAGTCCTACTCTAAAAATAAGGACAGGAAAAAAAAGAAAGCTGTGTAGTGTTGTCATTTCCAAGTCATCTCAGGTGAATATCCCTTTTCTGATGCAGAATTATCCCAGCCAGAATTGAGAAATGAAAGTTGCTGTCACAAAACCAGCTCTTTTTGGCATATCTAGCAGAATACTCTTCACTGCCCTCTCACCAATGCATTACCTCACTTCCCCTGCTCCCAGTGGCTGATCCCTGCCTATAAAGCCTGGCTTCTAGTGATATGTATAGATTGAGTGGCATGCCTGGGCCTTGGTGCAGAACTTCTGAAAGAATACAGTTTATCCAAAGTCTCTCTGTTGGATTTAACAGCTAATTTTCATTGCTGCGTTGTTTTCTTCCACTGGTATAAGCATCCTAGGATTTTTAAATTGTGTTTGTTTTCAAGTCCATCCTCCCACCTGGATTATTTACCTCTGTTTTTCCAATATCTGAGAAATGCACTGCCCCATTTGTCTGCTGTAGTTGGCCCTTATTTCCATTCCTCTATGCCAAACACTGACTTAAATTCCTCTTTTCTTGACTTTTCTTGTCTTTACCCCAGGAAGATCTGGTAACTTGTTAATTTTCACTGCTACTCATGTCTGAGCAGTCAAGTACAGGAGGGGGTAAATCTTGTATCCCTCTTCATAAGGGGTCTTGGTAGATATTGCATATACCCAAAAGCTGGGTAGAGAGGGTTTTAGTCCTATTCACTCCACAAGTGTCATATTTTGATCCCTCTTTTGGCAGATATTCCCTGCATACACTTTTACAGAAGAAGACATGCCTATTTGGCCACATGGCTAACCTAATCAAGTTTTCCTCTCATTTGGGTTTATTCAGTTCAAGCTACCACAAGCATCATTATGTCAGTCATCTTTGACTGCTCCAATGTAGGCAGACTAAAAGACATCAGAGTTCATTCATTCTGCAACTTGAGATGATGGTATACTCTGTCTCAGGTCTCTTTCTTACAAATTCTTGAGTAGCTCATTTCCAAAATAATCTCTCTTGCTGACAGGACAGGAAGAACAAATGTGTTTTCTTGGTTCAAGGCCCACCACACAATTTTTTTTCCTGACCCTCATGTTGCAGACCATTTCCTTGTTTCCTTTCTTGGCAGTCTCCTTCCTTGTGGTGTAGCTTCTGCTGGCCAGTAGCTCTGAAATCTCCTTGGCTCTGAGGCAGTGTCTGCCTGGCTACTGCCTCTGTCTCCCGCAGTGGAATGTGAGTGCAGACCACTCTTTAACTCCTAGGCCACTGCTTCCCATGGACACAGACACCAAATCCTACAATCTGCTGGTTAGCAAGGAGCCCCTGAGCTCTCTGCAGAGACAGAGAACTGCTGTGTTCAGTGCTCAGCTGGACTTCTACACCTGTTCTCTGACCAGCTCCGAAGTGTGCTTATATTTACTAGTGACCTACCTATCATAGCTCTTTACATCCTTTATTATGGTACTTTATTTTGATAGATGGAAGTCATTATAGTTGAGAATTCCTTCTCTTCCATATGTGCTTAGGCTTGACAGTAGGGGGAATATCACGCGCAGGCAATAAGCCTGCCTTGCTTAGTGAGCTGAATAATTAGTAATTTACAAATTCAGTAAACAGTAAATGTGCTCTTGACCTTCCACTTGCACCAGCTGCCTGATGAGGCACCCAGCTGACACGTCCAGCTGCCTAATGCCTTTTCCCTGTGCAGATCCCCCTCCGAAGCTCCTACTTGCTCTGTGCTGGTGTTTCAGAAGGCAGCATGGTACTGCCTACGCTGCATTGTGCTTTCTGATTCATACTAATCCCCTCATCTTCCTATGGAACATTAAACATAATCACGATATTGAAAATGAAGGCGTTGCAGATTTAAAAGTGGGATCTGCTTAACTAAAAATAGCATTAAAGCAAACCCTGTCCTTCTGTACTGAAGGACTGGCTGGTATTTACAGTGCTGTAGAGTCATCAGACTCGAGCATAGGAATAGGAAAGAATGCCAACCAAGAGGGACCAGGAATTATAGGCTTGTTCTGGTTTATTCCAAGATCTGCTCCTCCTTAACTCTGTGACCTTGAGCTTGTCATGTGGTGTGCCCCAACCACCATTTATTCTTCTGTAACATAGCTACAAGGCTGGTTTTGCAACGCCTGCGTGTGAATGAAAGAATTTGTATTTCCAGAGTGCTTCAGGAGCCTTAGAGCAGTCCCAGTGATCAGCAGGCAACCATGGATATAGTCACTTTTTATTTCTTTGAATTCTAAGAAAAAAAAAGTTTTTTATAATAGAACAAGTCATTCCTTGGGAAGAAGATATCTACAGTGCATCTTCCAATTTCCAGCTCCAGCTACCGTGATTTCAAGATTCACTTTGGACAGGACTATGCAGTTTGAAGCTAGCCTTTGTATTCTGCATACCAAGGCAGCTACAATGGAAGGAAAGCACTTTATTTTCTTATCTTATTCTCATTTAGCCCTCTGTTCTCCAAAACTTTGCTGATTCCTTTGATACTTCCATGTGATTCTGTCAAAGTAGTACTGACATTCAAAACAAGTAGTACTGACATTCAAAACAAAACAAGACTATTTATGTTAAGAACATTTCACTTCTCAATAGATAAGTTGTATCAATGATGCAGCTCCTGAATGTTTTTTTCCCCTTTCTAAAGGATTCACTGTTTTTTGTAATGTGTAATTTCAGAGAGGCTGTTACAAATTTAATGTTGGAATGACCTGGTCAAGAGTTAAAAGTATTCCAATATTAAACTAAATCAATCTCTCTCCTTAGCCCCTTAATTCTAAAAGCTGAAGCTCTGAGGAAAGCACCAAGTGTCACCAGTTTTGCCAATCTGCTTATGCATCTAGCATTATCAGTTTTCCTTCCCTTCACTCTCCCTATTCTCTGCAGTTGACTCAGGCTTTTTTTCTAGGTCTTAAAAACCTATTTAAAACTCTACAGCTTGCCTCCCACACTGTCCTCTCTATAGTAACAAGCAGCTACAGTCTGTGTTCACATGTGCTGCGGTCTGCTTAGGGCCAGGGTCTGCAAGCTCATGTGGTACCTGTGTTCAATATGGCAGGAGAATCTAAATACCCAACCTTTTTCATTAAATCCAGTGAAAAATTATTGAGCAAGATAATTACTGAGGGCCTCATTAGCATTGGTGAGCCAATTAAAGGCCTATTCCATTAAATCTTATTCCTCTTTTCATTCTGTGAAGTAACTAAAAGAGCTCATGAAGAAGTTGTCTTTCCCTTTTATCAGAGTAAGCAGTCTTTGGTAGACATCCCAGCTTCTAAGGCTTTCAGAATATTTGATACTGGCTCTGGGCTGAGCTTAGGTAAGTCTCCTGATTGATTGTGTTACCTTAAACCACCAAGGATACCTCTTGCACACTCACCTCTCAGCTTCCAGCCGAGACTTGAGCCAGGGGAGAGCTGAAACGTGAGGATATTTCTGCCTTTGGAAATGCAGTGAAAAGAATGCAACTGCAGGCAGTCAAAACAGTGTGAAAGATAAGGATTGTGGTAACTGTGTTGTCATGGACAACCCTGTGTTGTGAAGGAATAAAACTGCTATACTTAACTTTTACCTTATGTAGAGCCAAAAGGAGTTAAGGTCCAGGCAAGGCTTTTTGTTGTGACTTGCTGGCTATTATTTTTGGAATGGCTGCCTGAACCTCAAGAAGACAGTATTGTAAACAAGGCTGTGCTTTTCTCATTCTTCTTGTCCACATTTAGACATGGAGTGAACTATGGTGATAAGATGGGTTTGGTTTCTTTGTGTCTATGAAGTTGTCATTTGCAATAAGGTGCTATTGTATTTTTGCTGTCATAAAATTACAATTTTTGAGAGGTCACATTTCATTTTGGGTTTTCTACTGAGATTTATTATGGCTTAGGTATTTCTCAGACATCTATTACTGCTGTCATGGCTATAAAATAAGAGACAAGGATAAGCAGGCTACAGGAGATATTTTTTGAACTCAATGGAATTAATATTTTTTCTCCTATCAGGCTGGATCTGCTCTCTTGGTAACACACCCATAGTAATAAATCTGGTTCTATATATAGCCTCAGACAGCAGCAGCTAACTAAATTGCATATAGGCAGCACAGGCACCAGGATCCAGTGCTTGAAAAGCTGCAGGTCTCCACCACTGTTGCTCCAGAAGAGCAGATCATGCTCTTTCAGTGGCTTGCAGTCCATCCTCCGTGCAGGGGAGGCTGTGACAGCCACAGGGAGTGGCACACGTTCAGGCTGAGCTGATGCCACCGAGCAGATGCAGACACAAGCAGACATTTACATAACAGAAGGTGGCAGAACTTATGTAAACTTGATGTTTTATCTCCAGTGCACTCAAACGTACTCTTGGGTGCTGCTAGCCGAAATTCAGATTTTCTGCTTCTAATTAAAAGAGCATCTGTTTTGGATATTCTAGAAAAATTATTCCAGGCTATGAGACATATCCAAAAAATAACTGCTCCTCTAATTAGGACGCTGAATGCTTATCTCTTTTTCTTCTTCCTTGTATTAAATGCTTTCATTGAATTTGGTGCTCTCTTCCCTTGCAAGCTATTCAATAAATCAGAAAGGAGATGTTAAACATGTACCACATTTTAAAAAAATGGTTTATGTATTAAAAATAAAACAATGCACTGTTTCATGGCATATAATGACATTTACATAAATGGCATGATGAGCATAATGTGGGATATGGCATTCCATAGTGTGCTGTGACTTGCCATTTTAGTGTTCAAGATCTAGCAGATATATTCAATAAAGAAGAGCATTTCTTTCAAGGAGAAATGTTGAAAATAACCCACTGCAGTAGGATTTGATTTTATTTTATTTTATTGTAAGGACTTTCAAAGGTCAACATGATTCCACAGTCATGTAAAGGAAGTAATTTAAGAAATTTTTAAAAATTCCAACACTCAGTCTTTCCAAGCAGAGATTGTTTCCGTGCAAGCAACAATGAATGTTGCTCATTAAAGCTAAAACTGGAGTATTCTATTACAGATATGAAAACTTATATAAAAATCTGATTTTATAAAAATCTGGTTTTATCACATCAGAACTTAGGAAGGGTTTGAGAGAGTTGTTTGGAGCAGACTGTTGATCTGGGGAGTAGTTGGGGAAGATAAAAGGCATTGCTGAAAAGCTAAATATATTGGCTGCATCACTATTCAGGGAAAAGGTGATAAAAGAAATTCTTTCTGCTGTACTTTTTTTTTTTTAATTAGGCATTAATTGGAGAAACATTGAAGATACCATAAAAGAAGTGTTATTTACAGAAATCCTCTACACTCTGAGTAAAGAGTGCCAGGATTTAAGATTATTTACCTTCACATTCAAAAATATGTTAAATAGAAATGGTTCATGTAGCAACGTGGTATGTTACCTGTTCCTCAGAGGTAACATACCATAACAGTTACCAGAGGCAGAGCCTGGCATGTCTCTGTCTTGGGCCCAAGCTGCAGGTTGATTGCTAGTCTGATTTGCATGCTAGGCAAATTAGTAGAACTGTAATAAAGAATACAATTAGTAGACAGAGGTAGCTATAATATACTGGGCAAGAGGTGAGAGAACCTTTGTAAATGGGATGGCATAAACTCACACCTCTGAGTTTATTAACACAGTCGAAGGCTTTGTTCAGTTCTGAATCAAGAACAAAATAAAAGAAAGGGGACAACTAAGAGCTTAGTTTTCTATCAGAAGGAGATTGCCAGCCTATTCCTATGTTATCTGTGAAAGAGAGAAAAAGTGACTTGACCGAAGTTCCTTTGAGGTGATCAGCTCAAAAGCCAGCTGCAGGGAGCTGTAAGATGGCAAATGCAAAGCAATTTGCAAAAAGAAAATAAACGTGTGTGTAGCTGATGTGATCCATAGCTAACCACTGCATGTGTGTTCCCTACACATACGTGTTGGTGTCCACCACTGCTGTCCCTGCAGACCCAGGGAGCTCCACCAGTGGCCTTCCTGTATCTTGGATCCCCAAGGCTTCTTGCTCCTGTTTCAAGGAGGCAGCAGGTAACTGAGAACAGTTTTATAGGCCCTGAAGCAACACCTAATGGACAAAAGCAAGGCAGGTAAGCAGGAATTTGTACAGAATATATCCTGTGAGCCCAGCTCTTTGCATAGTGAATCCAACAAGCTTAGATGCTGCTCTGCGTAGTTAATAATGCCCATGAAAATCCAACATGGGAAGCAAAAGACAAGAGCAGCTATCATGCTTAAATACCCTGTGTGAGAAATATAGCCATCAATGTACAAAATTGCCTGCATGCTTTATGTCAGCAGCCTTGTCAGTTTGATAATGGCTTCAATTCTTTATCTGGTTACAACATAAATTAAATATTTTTTTGCATTGTCATTACGGACTGCAGTGATAATGCTGTGATTGTCTTTTTGATGATAGATTCTTTCCAAGGTAGCTCAAGTTTGGCCATAGCATTTGTTCTGGCTCGGCTCATTGAAAACATATCTTACTAAAAGAGAGTGAAAAATAATAACAGGAAATGTATCCTGCTGGTTGTTCTGCAGTTTTGTTGAATTTTCTCTATCTTTGGTTAATGGTGCCCTTGGCATCTCCAGTTGGCATCATTATAAATGATGCTCCATAGCTGCAAATGGCCTGGGCTGAAGAACTGTATATTTTATCACTTCATTGTAATAACAAACTTACTGTCATCTTCAGAGAAATAGACAAAGCTGAATTTCCAGGAAAGAAAAAAAAGGTAAAATATTTCACTCAGGATAACAAATGAAAAGTGTACAGAAACTTTAGCATAGAACTGGAGAATATAACTAGCATGAAGACAGGAGGAGTTTGCCACAATCAGTGCCTTTCTCTGACAGGGCTAACTAAGTGAGAAATAATTAATGGCCAAGAGTTTGTCAGAGCCGGGAAAATAATTCACATTACAGGCATTTTTTTCCTCGTTAGTTCCCATACATGTAGACAGCTCCTTGCATCTTGCTGGGTGCAGACCCCTGTCAGAAACAGGGTGTGTGTTTACATCTGCAGCCATCAGATGGGAGTTTGGATGAGATCTCAAATGACAGTTCCCCTATGAATTTGTGTAAATCTTTATTGCATGGTTTTTTAGAGGCTTCGCATTTCAGAACCCCTTGTGGGGACTGATTTTTATGACTATTTAAACATTTTTTTACTCCAGGATCTACTACAAATTTTAAAAATACATGCTATTTTGTGTATAGCTGCATTTGGTTACATGAACTGTAATATTTTGGGTGTTTTTCCAGAGTGAGTGACCATGAAAAGGGGGCAAATTGCACTTTTGGAAAGCAACTGATGCTGATAGCTAGGAAGTTTTGAAATTCAGTTATCTTCATGTGAACAAACTCAAAATCCCATTCTTCATGCTCACAGAAAGCAAAAATAATGGGCTAAGATTCAAGCATCTTTACTTAAACCATATGACAAATGGCTAACAACATGTATATTTTATATACATGTAGTAAAGAGTCATCTGCTTCCCTTCCATACATGATAACTAATCAAAATAAATTTAAATCAAATTAACAAAAAACATGTTTTAAAACATTGTCAAGGTCCAACTGGTGACTATGTTATTACTTAGCATTTCAGTAATTAATCTTGATTTAGCTAAAATAGGCTTGTCACTGACCTTTACTAAATTGATTTGCTATCCCAAAAATGAATGTATGCAGAGATTTACACTCAAATAACCATGTTCTGCCCATCTTTCATTTGATTGGTATAAACGCTTGCTGAGATTAGTTATTAGATGGGAGGAGAATGACGATTCAAGCAGCAGAATGTGTGCATTTCAGATGTGACCCGTGGAGCAGGCTGGCTGGGGACATCAGCAGAGGCTCAGGCACTTGAATAAAGGCTGAGCACTTGCTAGCAGCTGTTGACGTGGCAATGGAAAATACTGAGGGTTCCAGAGATGACAGAGGTATAATTTGGCCTGCAGTGAAAGTAAGCAGAAATGCTCTCTGAAAAGAACTCCTGTTGTAATCAATGAGGTTTTGCCATTAGCTATAATGAGAAAAGCTAATGGGTGTTTTTCTCTGTGTATATTTTTGCTCAATAAGTATTTTAACAAGAGATTTTTATGCATAATAGTGTATGAGTTTTTTATCAAGATAGAATCATATCTGGTAAGGAACACTTCCCATTATGAGCTGTAGTTATAACTTCATTGTATTTAAAATGCATCAGAATATAATATCTATTAGAAACACAAGGAATAAATGTTCCATAGATTACAGTATATTACAAATCTATTAGAATTTTGGAATTCTGCTAGGATTTTAAAATGTTGGTTTTAATTTTGTGTTCATTTCACATTCAAAGATGCCATTATTTTAGGGACCATTAACAAGCCCTCTAATTAATTTAATGCTATGTAATACATAGCATAATTAGCAGAAAAACATTGTTCCCAGAAGGTGTGATCCTGCATTCTTTTGAAATCAAGAGAGGACATTTTATTGTGGCATTACGTCCTAGTACTGAAGGATCCAGAACAATGGTAGATAAGGTTTATAAACTGTTCATAATAATTATGAAGCTCTCTGCCAGGGCTACTGTCCCTATGAGCACTAGCTCCATAAACTTCATGGAGCAAGACTAATTCTGATTGGGTTTGGGGGAAAGGAGAGAGGAGAGGGGTATTCTACCACCAAAGATAATTTCTGTGTTTTTTTTTCATGACTGTCTTTGCAGCCAAAATGACTTAGGGTAAAAAGTTAGATTCCTCCCATCCCTTGTTAATTAGCCACACACACAAAAATTAAATCTTTAATAGGTTTGGAGAGCTTAGTTTGATGTGGCTCAAACAGAACACTTCTTAAAATGCCCTCTCACAGAAATGGGTAGCAGACCTGTAACAGCATAGCCTATGCTAAAAAAATATTTGACAGGGAAACAAAAGTTTCATGTTAAATTTATCATGGTGTGTTCTTGCTTTACTCATTCTAGGTATTCCCCCAAGGAGTTCAGTCCTCCTTTGGCCCTTTTGAATAAAATTTCAGTGACTTCCCTATGCACAGAAGTTTCCTAATGGTGTGGGTTTTCAGCACAAAAAGCAGCATTAATTCTGGGCTCTTATTGTTTGTCTTGAGGCAGATCAGCCAACAGACCTGTTCAAAATCAGTTTATCATAGAAATTGCTTATTTCATGGTGACCTTTCCCAACTGACAAGCAATAATGAAAAATTATTTAGGGTATATTTTTTACTTATAAGATTTACTGCATCTTTAGTGATGGCAAAATAACAACATATCCTCTACCCTCATGATCTTTTCTCATCTTTAAAATATCTCAACTATGTGTAATATTAATTTTCATTACTGCTGTCACTATGAGATAAAATGAATGCTATCATTCCTAACTTACAGATGAAGAACTGAGAAAAGCAGTTATTTATTCTAAAGCTGTTCCCTGGTTCTGACAATCTGTTTTCATACTTACAGGAATAGGATTTTTTTCAGAGCACCTAATGTTGTGTAGCATTTCATGGGTTAACAGAATAAATAAGATCTGAAATTTACACCACAATATGTTGAATTCTAGACGAAAATAGCCCATATTTTTAAAGCAGTCACTTGGACAGGAGGTCAATCAGCAGATGTAAAGTATTAAAAAAGTCACTTAATATGTCTACATTTGGAAATGCTCTAAGTGGGGTTTACAGAATTCCTAACATCAAAGGGGGAAGAGTTTTATAGAGAAAAATCAGAAAAAGAAACAATGGAGGAATAATTTAATTGCCTATTTCCCCAGCTGCAGTGCAGCATCTTACTTTTACATTTTCAATCCAGGATTATAACTGCCACACCACATTATGCTTTGCAAATGCCTTCAAGAATAGTTACCACTTTGTAAAAGCACAAAACATTTAGAAAACACCACTTTAATCACAAAAAATACAAAAAATGTTGAAAATACTTTGATCACAAAACTAATTTTCTTCCACTAACCCCAAACGGTAACTGATTTAGTCTTTATTCTGTTTCTGACAGTAAGAAGCATTATGAAAACAGCCTTTCCAGTGACATTTTTCACTGTGGCATCCAAGTTGTTACATCCTGTATTATAGGTGTTTAAATGGGTTTTGAGCAAAATAAAAAAAAAGTATTCATGATGATAATTAAGGTTTCTGAGGGATAATCATTGGAGAGAGACCCCAGCCAGTCAAAGAGAGTGTTTCCTTGTTACACTAGCTGTTTTCTTCTTCTACCTCCTCTTACTAGATATTTTCCTGCTGGCTGATACTTAGCTCACAACCTTAATGCCACTACAGAATTTGGTCTCTGATGCCTGCAGCTGTTTTGATGCTCCAGAATGCATACAACATTCTGCCCACTGTTTTAACAGCTAAAGTTTGGAGTAAAGAAAGTTAAAATTCTTTTGGTAGTTACCATATCTCCCCATGCCTGGTAATTCCTCCAACAAGCTTGCACTGGATTCCATTAGTGAAGCAGAAGTATCTCTTGACAATCACAAAATATAGTGAACAGCACCACTTATTTTTTTCCTTAAAACTACCACCTCTGAGTCTCCAGCTAAAGGTTCTGCACCAGAAATATAATGATTTCACCTGCAGTGGCATCAGCAGCAAGCATCAAATGAAAAGAGATTGAAATAGAGAGCGAGTGCTTCTATTTCTCATTCTCTTCTGTGCTTGTCATCATGCTGCCATTTCAGATATTGAGATCACTCAATCTTGACATGAGCAAAGCCTGTCTCTGAGGACAAGATGGCAAGTGAAAGAGCAGCTTTTAGACTGGAGTCTCTTGAAAACACGTCCTTGCAGGCAATTGTGAAAATTCAACATTTGCCTTCCTCAGCTTAAACATTTTCCTTCTTACTTCCATCATGTAAGTATACATCCTTCCACCTTGGAAATGAGAAAGAAAACCAAATCTTGCAGCTTTTGGGAGAATATTTGAATGATCCAGCCATCACAGTAGCTGTGGTACTCGAGCTGGTAAAAACACCTGTTTCAAACACAGTCTTATTTGTTTTAACACAACCAAACTTGGCTGACACTGAAAACCATCCCCATACAAATAAGGAGCTATATTCTTGTGCATCAGTAATCTCTAAATGTATCTTAGGTTTTATTTCCCCTGCACTTATATTGTTTCTATCAAGAAATCACTCGCAGACTGTTAACTGGCATAGTAAAAAAAGAGAAAAGAGAGAAAAAGCATTAAATGGAGTGAGGTTTCATATGTCAGATGAAAATTTGGGAAAGTGGAGCTCTTTTCTTCATTCTGACAGTTTTCCTGGAATCCTAGGTACAATCTTAAATATCTCAGCTCTGTTACCCACCCATAAAATGGGGGAAATTGTACTTTATCTTTGTTTCACCGTGATGCATTGAAGACAAGTACATCTCAAATTTCAAGTTTCATAGATACTTCAGTAATGGGCAACAGGGAAGAATGGAAGATAGCAGCTTCCTCAAGAAAGATGAAATTTAACAAGTTTAGCCAAGGCAAACTCCTAAGCAGTGAGTAGACAACAGTCTGACCTGCGGTCTGGTGAATGATCTCAAAGTGTACCAGCTTCCTAAATAATACTTTCAAGCAATGCTTTCCTTCCTTAAAGAGCTTCAGTCGGTGCCCTTGTGTCCTTTGAATCTTTACTCTGTGGCTGTTGTGCCAAGCAGGTCATGCTCGGGAGCAGTTTTCTCTTTGCACATCAGGACTGTGTGATGTGCAGCACCAGCAAAACTCAAAACATTTCCTGTAGCTGCTGTTACTGTCCCTCCCTACGTCTGAGATGAAGACAAGAGCAAGTTTCAGGATCACAGGTGTGCATTGCATGTCTGCCCTACTGCATAGAGATGATTTATTACATCTTAGGTTAACAGGTGCTAAAGGACACAGATAATAAAGGAAAGTTCAGGGAGACACAGAGGTTTGTTGGTTTTTTTTTTACCTCTACAGAAATAAATTGAGACCTTCTGAAGATCAGAAGGTTTTGAACATTTCTTTGAGAAAGAATAGAAATGCCCTACTGAGACATTGAGTGATTTCTATCCAGACATGCTGCTTCTGTGTTAGGTTTCATCTACCAAGGTCCTTGACAGTGTTTTAAGAGCATTAGCTATAATGAGATGAGTTTATGAGATCAAGGAAGGACAAAAGTTCTGACAAAAAGTGCTACTGAAATTTTTGAAATTCTGAGTTAGTGTAACTTTAGCCATTGACTACCTCTTTTTATTCCTAATAGATCACAGTTGAGTTTTAAATGGAACAGCAGCAGTGGGATCACATAAATGGCATTTTTCCTATCAAATTGGTCTGATTTCTTTTTGGTGTCATGGGAGCTTTAGTTGATTGTTTCCTTTATCATTTTACTAGTGTTTGCTGACTGAAGAAGGAAGTGTATTTGTCCTTGTTAGGCTGGTGCCAAGCTAGAAATATACTGCTGCTGTCCAGAAAGTTGAACAAGAAATAAGTTCTTTGTAAGACATGGCAGGGGTCTTGGGAAAACACAGTCAAAATTTTCTTGACATGTGTATCCAGGCTGAAATCACTGGTTGGTGGATTTGTCTTTAATGTTTCAGTACCTTCTGTCTCCTGTTGAAATCAGGTTTGCATGCTGTGTAGACAGAAATGTTTCAGCTACCTCTTTGAAATTTCATAACATATTTTCTTTGTGGTATTGGACAAAAACTTCTGGTGGGAGTAGGGAGTTGGGGCAGCTCTTAAAGGCTCAGCTCCCTCAGGGTCACACATATCTCTGCTCTTCCTTTCAATTGCTGCTAGATGAAACTTGTAGTTAAAATATCAGGAGAAGAAAGGTTCCAAGACTTTGATTTCCAGTTTGAAGTTCATGACTCTCAATAAAGGGAAATATGAAGGCAATGACAGCCAGGCTGTGTGCTTGCTCAGGTGGAGCTGTGCCCCGTTTTTCTGTTACTCAGATGGCAGCACTGTAAACACCCTGCTTCGTGCCAGGCTCTCCTGGTGGACAAGAGGAAGGGATTGCTGGTTTTCCAGTAAAATATGTGATGGGATGGAATGTTTTACAACTCTGCAAACCTTGGGAGCAATTTGTGACTGCACAAGGACAAATAATCAAAATATCTTGTTTAGTGTCTACCTAAAAATTATTAATGATTAAGAGGTTTTCTAGATAACTTTTTAATATGTCTAAAGATGTTAATTAGCAAGATAAAATTGCACCCCATTTCAGCTGAATTTTTTTAGTCCTTCCCTGCATTGCTTCTCAAGGCTGGGATCCTGATGGCCATGTGGAACTGTTCTTTTTATAACTATTGTAACTGTTTTATAACTGTTCTTTTTATAACAACATTTAGGTTTTGAAAAATCACAACCATTAGTTCCTTCGGTCTCCTACATTGTACTCTGAATTCCTTCTGACTTTGTTAAGGGTCCTCTTCCTCTAAGCTTATTATCCTGTTAGCTGTTTTAATGTGTGCTCACTGCAGCTTGTTACAGCTTTCTCTGTGCATTGCTCCTGGCTCCTGTTCAAGACTTTACCTCAGTCGAGGCTTCATTAGCACAAAGCAAGGTGGAATAGTTTAACGTGTAATGGATCTGGTCATTTCATGCATTTAAGATCATAAAATTCTGCTCACCTAGTTGCCTTATTTTTCTTCTGTTTTATTTCAGAGTTTGAAAACGAACCTTTGTAAGCTCTGATTTATAGTTCTACAGAGCTCATGTTGCCAAGACAACTATTATAAATGTTCTCTTCTGGAAAAACCCTGTAGACATAAGAAGCTTTCCCAGAGATACCATTCAAGCTGAAATGTTGTAACATCAATAGTGAATTCACTAACATTTTTCCTTATACTGTCCATTTAATTGACATAGTGGGGTTATTCCCCATTCTGTATTTGCAGTTTGTTATTCTTCATCCTCATTTGAGCGGCATAAAGGAAAAAAATATATTTTTGTCTTGATGTTACTTGAGTTAAAAAGGAGCGGGAAGGGTTTCTGGTCAAATATTTTAGGTACTAGGAATGCATGTTCTCTGTGTTGCTCTGACATCAATTATCACTATCTTCATGGAGAAAAAGCGGGGGAGGCTTAATTTCTGGCAGAAATATGTTAGCTGCTAAAGCAACTAAAGAAATTAGCAAGATTGTTGTTGGGGTTTTTTATCGATTTCTGGATTTTTTTTCATGATTTCATATTTCTCTTTCTCAGTGCTGCATAATGCAAGGTGTCTAGGGGCAACAGTACTGACCCTGGACTGATTATTCAAACTTGGAAGCTGTAGAAAAGAGAGATATAAGCTACTACCTTGATTTTACCAATGGAATCAATTAGACCTGTGCTTCAGTTCATTAATCTTGTTATTGGCCTTTAGTGTTCATACTCGCCTACGAAAGAACCAAAATCACATCATATGAATACATGGTTACATATCACAGCATCCATACTGAATGATTTAACACTGCATCTCAACTGTTATATGAACAATCATCAGTTTACATTGTGGGTGTTAATGAAAACCATGGGAAATAATCCATATAATATTGTGAATGAAAACAGCTCTGTTTCCATCTTGAGATGGAGTAGTGTGGTTATTGTACAGCTGGTTTTGGATAAATTACATCTGTAGATGCACAGCACAGTCTCCTCTTGTGAGGAAGCCTTGGACATTGCATGGGCACATAGTGAGGAGTCACAGCTCATGGGGAAGGAAAGAAGTTGAAGAACACTGCATGCAGTGTGAAACACTAGAGCAAAAACTTTAGAAAGAAATTATAAGTAATTATAAAAGGTAATGCGTTTTCATACAAACTCAAACCAACCTGCAAAAACTCAACATTCTTGGAAAAAAATTGCATGTGACTGACTAGTTAGCATCTCCTGAGCAGAGGTGCTTGAGCTGAAATATTCTGGCTATTACTCTACTTTCAATCAAGGTAGGGAAGATTCCAAAGCATTCTGTTTTTGCAAATGGGTTAAGGTGCAACTGATAAATGCACAAAGGGCTTTAGTGTTCCATTTATTGTCTCTTTTTCACAACAGCTAATTTCAGAAAGCCATAAAAGAGCTTTCAGAAGTAGAATGAGGAGCTAGTGGGAGCAGCCATGAACACATGCAATCCCTTCCTCCCACCAGCTCTCCAGAGGATACAGAGTACTGAGAAGCTCATTTCAAAAAACTATCATTAGCCATGACTTTTCAAAAAGGCACAAGTTTTTACAGATATAGCTGTTCTTGTTCTAAACATGTTTCAGTCATCAGAATTTGGAAGATAAAGAGACATCTGAAAAGCTCTACAACATAATGGCTGATTAAAGATTTTGCATCCCCAAGAGCATGTGAACACAGCTAAGACGGAATTTTCTTTCTTTTGTAAAAATACACACCAGTTCTGCATTTATAAAAAGTAATACTTTAAGGTGGATAAAAAGAGGTTCTTGGCAACAGAGAGGTCTTTGTGGAGGAATATGTTCCTTTCTGTGGAGTTCCATCAACATATTCAAATTTACTTCCAAGAATCTTCCAAGAATTAGCATATTTTTTTATAACTCCTTCTCAGATACACTGTGTCACTTGCTCTCACAGTTCCCATTTATAACTGATATCACATGAGCGTCATTAAGACACGGAGCAGAGCCTGAGTTGTTATGACACAGAATCACATATATGGGCACAAACTTTCTTTGGCAAGTAGTTTAGAGATTTTTTTATTATTATTTTTAAGATAGTGTATCTATGCTAAATATAACTGCAGTCAAAACTGAAATAAATGAGGGTCCTGGGTCTCATCAAGGTTTAGCTCCATTCCAGATCATCTTGGCAGAGAGCAATTTCCCAGAAAATTGTCAAACACTTTCAGCCGCAGGATCTATGAAGCCAGACATCAAACTCAAATTTCTTTCACAGTAACCTGTACTCTCATTTGAAGGTAAGAACCCACTCTTTATTTCAAGCAATTTTCTTCAATCACGGTGGGGAGAGCCCAGATCAGGCTGTGAAGCTTTGTGGTAGGTTTCCACCTCCATCTCTGCACAATCACTAACTAGGGTTATTTACAAGTTTTATTTATTAAGCTCTAGGTGTGATTTCTCGTGACCCCTCCTGTTTCCTTCCTGAGGCACATTATGGTGAAGATATTCTTACTGCGCTGCTGTTCTGTGACCTGTGCCATAGCCAAGGAATAGATGTCGTGTGACTCTCCTGAAGCAGGTATCTCCTGCATGGTTACCTGAAACTGGGAGTGCTGGTGGGGTCACACACTGCCTGCCTTCCTCTCCTGTCCTTCCTGAGAACATTACCAGCACTGCCATCCCTGCATCTCACACACACAAGAAGCAGCCAGCTTTAAACTCCACAAATGAAATACAGCTATCAACAGAGCTGTGGCAGACTGGAGCTCAGTGTGGGCTCGCTGCCTGAATATTTATTTAGTTCCTGGGCAAGTTTTCCAGCTGAATCTGTCTGCAGCAGCTACATGGTTAGAACTTAGCTGGGTGAATGCGTGCATTAACCTGCAGTGCAAGATTAATGCTTGAAAATGAGCTGCAGGGAATGTAGAACAAGATGACTGGCATGAGCACAAGGGCATTGGGTGCTTTTAGCTAACCCCTCCCTTAAGGTGTTCTCCAGTGATTGTGTACTAGACTTACAAGTTAAAAGTTAAAGAATAACTTTCAACCACAGTAAAGAGACTAACGCAATAAGATAGATTGGGGAATGATGCAACTTTGGATTTTCTCTGATGATTCTATGGCTCAGCAAATCTGTATTTCTGTCATGTACAGGGTAAGATTCACAGTTTATATCCCCAACAAAATGTTGAGAACATGAATCATACTGAATCTTGCAACTTCAGGCAAAGAAAGAACTCCCAAAGCAGCCATATTCCAAGAAGAAATAAAGAAATATATAGCTACCTACTACTATCACAAGTATTAAAATATATAATCTCTAATGAAAAAAGCCCAGTACATCCAAATGAAAAGGGATAATCAACTTGTAGATGGTGGCAGACTCCACAAATCTTACAGTGTGGCAGCAGACAGTGCTGGGTGGCTATTAAATATACCATATTAAAATTACAGAATGCAAGACCTGATCCATGCAGCCATTTGAATACCAATGCCAAGGGGAGGGAACAAGCAGCCCTTAGAGCAATTAGGATCTCCCAATGAGCTGCTAATGCAGTTGGACTCTTCCTCTTTCCTCCTCTGTGCTCTTATTTCTTCTCATTTCTTCAAGCTCAGGTAAGTAAACAGTTCATGTAAGATGAGAGAGATTCCTTAGATCTACCACGCAATGTGTAACAGATTTAGGGATTACTACGTTCTGTGTGCCTCTGGGGTATTACTGGCTTGCTGGAGATTTTTCTTCCAGATATTCCAACAGCAAATGTTTGCACAGTGCAAAAGATCTGAATGACAAAATAAATAAACCTTGTCCAACTAAATCTGGAAAATCTCAGCTGCTTTGCTAATGTGTGCATGTGTATATATATGAATATACACACATGTACATCAACAGGAAGAATATGAAATGGAAGCCAGGGAGGTCAGTGTGACACCAGCTGTACTGCTGGTTCTTCAGCTGACTTCAGAGTAAACTGCCTTTCTACAACCTTTGTAATTTACCATGGTCTCCTTCTTGCTCAGTTAGAATTTTGTGAGGTGCTTTTGGTCCATGTAAATCTGTACCTGTTTGCATGTATCACCATGTCTTTCCTGTAAGCAATTTGTGAATCCTTGGAGACTGAAGTAGGATGCAAAATACTACCCAGAAAAATGTAAACCAGCACTGTCTATACAGTGAGTATGGATTCCAAAGAGCTTCAGGGAGTACTAAGTTCTCTATTTGGACTGCAGGGCAAAGGGGGAGTTTTGGAACAGCAGGCACATCTAGATGTCTTCTTATCAGCTCTACAGAGACCCAAGAGCTCTATGTATTCACTGAGGGCATGGTTGAAAGCCTTGTTAGGAGATGACAGAGTATGAAGAGCTGTAGTGCGGTCTCCTTAGCTGGCATAGCTGCAGAATCTATCAGCAGGAACATTTGTCATACAGATTTTGTCCCAGTATAGAAAATGGAAACTTTTATTTTAGCCTGAATAAGTATTATTCTTACAGTAAAGAACAGGAGTTGAAGTGTGTGTCCTTTGGCAAAGAGTGATTCCCTAGTCTAAAGAAGCTAGAAAAAAAGATATCTAAAGAAAAATAAAAAAAGACATTTTGTTCACTAATAAATTTTGCATTTTCTTTTTTTCAATCTGCACAGAAGTTTATGAAGCACTAAAGCAGTTGTTACACAGAAGTGCAATCCAGATTTTGCAGGGCATTGCTGTCTTCCTGCCTGCCTTGGCCTCAGTATGAAAGGAAGAATAGGAACCTGCTAAGCTGTAACTCCTCCTCTCAAGGTGGAGGTTTTGAGTCTGGATACCCTTGAGTCCAGTCATGACTCCCACGCCTTCAGCAGCATTCAGAGCTGTGAAAGGGTAAGCTCAGAGCTCTACCCTTGTGTTTCTTCTCCTGTTTCACTATTATGTGAGTCTTGGCTTCACCTCCAACCTACCCTCAGCTGCAGTGGTTGTGTGAAAGGAAAAGATTTGCTAGACTTATGCCAGGCAGCAAAGAGCCCTCAAAGACAAAGAGAGAACTTCAACTCTGTGTTTGATCCGGATAAGCTGATGCAGCACAATCTGTGGGCAGGGCTCCAGAGCTTTTCCCAGCAGAGTTTGCAGAGTGGAGCTCAGGCCAGAGCCAGGCTGGTAGCCAGCAGTGCTGCTGCCTCCCTTGTATCTGCCTCAGAACCAGCTTTCAGCCTTGCTACACGTTCAGTTATATGTGGATGACTGGAACATACTGGTGGGACTGGGAAGGAAGTGGCAGAAAAAACATTATTGAAAGTTTGTCTGTTTTTCACACGTCAGAGACTTCCAGCAGTGCTGAGGACTCATTATCTATCAGTCTCCTACAAATTACATAGATTTGTACTACATGGGGTTAGAACTGCACCAGCAGACACTCATTTCACATGCTAACAGCCTTTAATATTCTTCTGTCATGTTTTGCAATCCAATTATTCATTTATTTAGCAAAGAAAGCTGAAAGGGAGAGGAAAAGTGTTATATTTTAGAGGATCTTAGCCACAGAAGTGGCCTTTATTTTAGAAACTTCCCCTTTCTTTTTTTCTTCATTAACAGCTGGTGACACAACTGGTATAAAGCTTAGGAGGGAAGGGTCTTACCCCAGCTTGGCATCCTGCCATGCATTCCTGTGACCTGGCTGTTCTACTCAACCAGGTCCTTCCATAGGCTCTATTTGTAGGCTCCCTCCTCTCTTTATTCCACCATGCTGGCAACATTTGTGCAGGCATTTAAGCACTTTATTTCCTTAAGTCAGATTTGATTAGAGTGACACATCAGAGACACTTCCTGCTGCAGTCCTGTCCTATATATGCACCTGTTTTAGGGCATTCTATCCTTTAGCTGGTCTTTTGTTATATGCATGAGGTCCCAAGAGTGAGTTTCTTATTACCAGTGGACTATCCCTCATTACCTTTCAGCTCATGTCTCTCTTTTAAAGTACACTATAGCTTTTTTTTATTCAGCTTCGCTGCACTGATGTGTAAGCTTGGTCCTCTTTGATAACTGTTCCAGAATAAATCAGCATCTTTTCCTCTCTCTGTGAGAAGGGAAGGGGAGAAAATTGAAGAAAATTTTCTAGACAGGAAAAAAGCATAGCAGATAAAATTTGAGGAACACCTTACAATGAAAACCTGAGGGAAAAGAACAAGGCAAATCTGTTATTTCCTTAAAGTGCAGCCTGCAAGCAAAAGGCCAGAGAAATATGTCCTGGCCCCAAAGTAAATAAAATCCCTTTTCTTCTCCCTATTTAGTCTTATTTTTTTGAAGAGGAAAAATACTAAATAAGAAAACCTATTTCTTTGCTATATAATGATGCATGTGAAAAACAAAGGAGTAGAATGCAGAGAATAGGAAATAAAATATGAATGTTAGCTTTATAGGACTGAAGGAGAAAAACCCTGCAGGCATTTCCAAAGCCTCTTGCTAATAACTGTTATTTCTAGTGGTTACTGAGTACATCCAGAGTATGACCATTGCTTGAATTCTGCTTTTGAATTATTCATCACTTTTACTTTCATGTAGAATAACTATTTGCAGTCTTTAAGCCTTTTAAATTTTTTTTTCATTTAAACATGGAAATTTAGGGAGGGCCTTGAGATTTACAGAGATGTGACTCTGTTAAAAACCTTACCTAATCAGAAGGGAGTATGAGAGACAGCAAATAGGAGTATGCAACTGTAGCATCATAATACTCCATAGCCAAAATGGTCAAGAAGGTTAAGGGGACACAGAGCCAAAACAGTCCTGTTTGCTGAAGATCTTGTACAGGACAATGTCAAGGTCAGGAAGAGAGCACAAGCCTATGGCCCTTGTAGCTCCACCCCTTACATGTGTGTCCTCCTTGCTTTGGACCACTGGACAGTTGTTAAACAATGAAATTACTTTTTTTCCCCCATGTATTCAATTTAAAGCTGCTGCTGGCAAGGTGGAATGTCAGAACAATGTGAACTCTGATAGAACTCTTTGTATGTATCTCAGAAAATGTTTCATTAGCCTTCAAACTTTTCTTTTTGCCTGTTAATTTTCAAGCTCCACATGGAAGTGGCTGTTGGTGTCTCACAGCCTTCTGCTTTGCAGAACATGGGCTGCCATTCTCTGTTCACCTAGCTTTTCACAGTCTCTTCTCCTAAAGAAAGGCAACTTGCTGTGCTGTCCTTGTCTGTTTCCTGCAATTGCTGTTTCTCTCAAACCACTTTTAAACAGTTGCCTGATTTCATCCTCATTTGGCAGAAATTAAAAAAACTCTGTAGGAAAATGAGATTTCTGCAACTCAAAGAAAATATACTGGGCTAGAAGGGAGAGGGGAGATTGTGCTAGTGCTCTGGCTGAAGGAGGGACTGCAGGATAAAGCTGTCCTGCTCTTGGTACCCAAGGAACCACTCTCCTACCTTCGCCCTCCTCCTGTTATTCCCATTGACTGCATTTGGATGGCTTAATAGGGAGAAAGAAAAAACAAATGGTGGCAGTGCTTTTCACATGAGCAGTCACTATAAGCACTAGAAAACATTGCTGGATTCCACATAAGTAGAAGTACAGAGGGTACACAATTTTTCCCAAACCTTGATTTTTTATTTCCATTGACTGTTTTTAGTTATTTAGAATTGAAATATTTTTGGCAGTTTTAAAGCTATTTTATTTCTTTTTATTCATGCTTCTTTTCTATGAGGGGAAAGATTTAAATAAATAAGGTGAAAAGAAACAGGAAAAACCCCAAAGTTAATGTTGTAGTTTCTGCCATTTCCATTGAAACCTTCCCCTCAAAAAGTGTTCCAGTCATTTACAGAAGAAACTGTAGTCACATTATGGTCTGTTTCCTCTCATAGTTCAACCTATTTAATTTCAGGAGACGCGTTTGGTCAACCAGCTTCTTTCTGAAAAATTACTATTATTAGGAAAGGCTAAAATTTTTACTTTTCTTCCGAGAAATGAATTGGCAAACTCTCAGATAATCTGTCTTGAGTTTATTGGTTTGTACTTCCAGTTTTTGGTTAAAATATCTGTCTTGCTTCAGTTGGGATACATGGTAAAAGCCATGATATTTTATTTTCTGCTCTGTAGCTAATGATGAAGCATCCTAACATCTGAATTTTTTTCTAGCAGAAATGAAATCTAAATCTGTCAGTTAATAATAGCTCTCTCAGGGATTTGAGGTTTTCAATCCTTTTACACAGTCTTCCCTCATATTATTTTGTTCCCTTCTCTTGGCAGGTGTTCTGAGGCTGGGATTTCACTTTTAAGGTACTGTGAATAATGTCTGTAGAATCTGAATGACTTCAGGTTGCTCATCTAAAAGGAAAGCTAAAGGCAGTGAGGCATCCTGTTTTGTTTACTATGAGAGATATGTTTTTAAGATGGATAAGATGTGACAGGGTGTCCATTAGGACTACCCCTTCTTAGCCTCCTTTATGGAATGAACATGTCTAATGATGTTAACTGCTGTTTCTGACAGGGGCCCAGAAATCAAATATTACATCTTGGACTACTCGCAGAACTCTTTTCAAACACATAAAATGAATAATCAAATGTGCTCTGAAAAGAGAGAATAATTTACTTTTATTTTCTAGAGGAGGAATGCACTCATACATCCTTGTAAAGATAAAAGGAGAAACTTGTGGTTTTAAATTAGATCCATTACTTGAGGAACAGATATCTCTGAGTTTGAAATTGCATTGTGCAAAGAGTCCAAACACACCACACAGAATACAACCCAAATGTAGAAAATGACTGAGGATGATATTTGCAGCTCTGTTTTTTATGTGACAAGAAACCCCATGAGAGAAAGGTTTTGTTTTGCCTTAGGGAGAGTAGGTAGGCTCAGGGGAGGAGGAGATTGCTAATCACAGCTAACACTGTAATGTTTCTTGCCAGAAAGCTCCACAGGGTAGTAAGATTAGAGTCTTTCCTTGTGGAAGAGCAGGCAGTGCACCAGAGCTGGACTGCCCTCTGCAAGGATGCAGTAACAGCTCAAGCCTGGGCACAGCCGTGGCACTCAGCTCCTGCTGCTGCAGCTGGACAGGAAGCTTCACTGTCTCATCACCTGCTAGGTGGAAATGAGGTTTTGTAGCTTTTCCAGAAAAGTGCAGTGCTGGCTGTTAAGACCCATCATCAGTTTTTTCCTTTCCTTTTGGACAGGAGAAAGAGTGAGGCCTGTAAGTGAGCAGGCTTTTTTTCTGGCAGCAGATGGTTCAGGATGTAAGCTCACATCCCTGACCTGAAGGGATTTGGTGATGGGATGTAGAAATTGTCACCCTCAGTCATTGCCTCAACTCAGATCTAACTGTTATTTCTGATGATTTGGCATCACTGACTCAGTAGTTTAAAGTCTGAGTTCCTCTCAGGGAAGATGTAGTGTTTAAATTTTATTTCTTAATGAAAGGAAAAAACGAAAACCCAGCCAACCAACAAACAAATAACCAACTGACAAACCAACAACCATCCAACAAAAAACCACTAAACCAACACAAAAAAATGAAACACAAAAAAAAAAGACCTTTGTTGCCTATTTCAAATAAGACTGGGTGAAAGGATCTTAGAAGACTCTTGCTTTTGTGGGGAGTAGCCCACCAAGGCTATCAGTACTGCATATTACCAATAGTTACACAAAAGAGCTTAAGTACTACAGATATCAAAAAGTATGTTCAGATTTTTTTGCAAGAAACTTGCTTGAAAACCTCATTTCAGGTTTTTCCTATACTGCAGTAATATTTAAAATAATAAGGAAGGCAGAAATCAAGACATTTATACCAGTAATACTAGTACTTCCATATTTTTCTTAAAAAAATCTGTATGGATGGAAAACATTACAGCTATTGACATCAGTATGAGAATTTATGATAGATTACTTCAAGCTTGCAAGTTTGGGGTTTTGGCCAGTTAATAGAAAGTGTCCATCCGACTCCATGCACATTTTGCTTTGGTAACAACTGGTCCCTGATTGAAAACCTTATAATAGAATGGATTTAACTGAGTCAGCCAAAATGCTCCAGACTTCCTATAGCAGATGGATTCTCTGTTCAATTCAGTACTGTACTTCATCCTTTGCTGTTATATTTTGTGCTGTGGTATGTCAAGTAATGGGAACCACGTAGACCAGACGTCACCACATTACTGAGATGGTTCAAGTGTGAAACTGTTGACATGTCTTTTGAGGAGCAGGCCCCTTTGAAAAGCAGGACTTTCTATCTGCTATCTGGTCATATTGTGTCTTCTAGATACAGTAATGTTTTCCTTACATCACCAGCTGAGAACATATTTTCAGGACTATCAGTCTAGAAAATTAAGGAAACAAATATCATTTGTCTGCTTCAGATGCTATCATCGATTACAGGAGAAATGGAGGTAAGAGAGAACCAATTCACAAATTCCTTTGAAGAACGAGGGAAATGCTTTGTATTTCCAATGGGGAACCATTCTTCCTAGGCAGCAATTAAGATAAATACTCTAATATTGTTTATATAAGCTGTCAGATAAAGTCCTCAGGAGCATATATTGAGCAATTGCTCTAAGTGGAGCATTTGTCATTAACCTGAGATGTGCTCTCTAGTTGGTGTGGCTCGTGTTGCAAACTGAAGACTGAGCCTAAACTGGGGACATAAATTTTCTGATTCTCTCCTGTTTTGAAAGCAACGTGGTCGATAGCTGGGAGAAAGCCATGTGGCTGAAAGCTGTAATTGCCTGCCTGGCACAGAAATACCGTGTCTCCTTTGGTTAGGAAGGGGGAGGCAGACTGCAAAGAGTCACAGATAAAGTAGACAGGGACAAGATCTTTTCCTGAGAGCTTGGGGTGACTCTTGCCAGCTGGGACTGCCTTTTCTTTATCTCACATGGTTGTACATACACTGGTGCTACAGCTACATTTTTTCCCAAATGCGGCAGCTGAAGAGACATTAAAAATGCCAGGGTGAGGAGCTCTGCTGTCCTCACCCAGAGCCTTGCTCAAGAGGCAGAGTGATGCGAAAATGGAGGGGGAAAGTCTGAGATTATCTCTTTTGAACAGACCTGTCACAGCCACTTATGCCTTGTGTTAACAGCCCATCGACCACCTACTGCTTAACACATAAGGATTAGCAGGGGAATCCTGAAACCTGCATGGATTAAGGTTATACACCAGCAATAATTCATAAAAAGCTGGTTGTCTCTTGACTGTGAAACTGCATGTGCTGGGTCAACAGAGAAGCCCACCTTGTAGCAAGAAGTGGGGGGGTTAGGCTTGCAAAATTTGAAAGTCAGAAGAAGAATTCAGGATGGGATTTCCACCGCTATTAACCAATGAAACTAATCAATGTTTAAAGAACATTAAATCAATGGATCAAGCTCTGTCTAAAATAAGCAAAATCATTTTTACATGTAGGCTGTTAAGACTGTCTTTATGCTTATTTTTACAAATTATGATTCAGTATGGCTGGAGCAGAGAGAAGATCTTGCCTGGAGGGAATGTACTGACGGCCTAGTGCCTCAGCTGGATATTCTTCCTTGACCGTTCTTTACTTGAATAGAAACGGTAAAGAAAAAAGTCCAGAAATTTAGCAACGAACAATCAATTGGGCTCCTTCTGATTTTGGGCATCTAGTATGAGACCCCTTGAACTGATTTCAGAGGAGTTTGCAGGAGTTGTCTTTGATAGTGTCACAGGATTTGCATCCTGAAGTGAAGGCACTCTGGGAAAACTTATGCTAATCATTGATAAACCTGTAGAGTTTCTGTCTCCATTTCAGAGGGTACTCAAACACCGCATGTTGTTTACCTTCAGAAACCACAATTTTTAGTGGCACATCTTACCTTCCCTATAAACATGGATTGTGTAGGCTTTACTTCCAAGCAGCCACTTTCCCCAAGGAGCTGAGCTAGTGTGCACTGTGTGCCAAGTGCAGACCTGGAGATATCATAGGAGCCCCACCCCTGCAGCCATGCTGTAATGCAAACCTCTTGGCATTTCTAAAAGAGCAGTTCCACATATCAAAGCATGCTTGTCTCAATTTGTGTTCAGATTTTCTCATCTGCTGTAACAGCTGTCCCTTAAGTAGCACAGAATAGGCTCTGCAGACAAATCCCACCATGGGAATTCTCCTCCAAGGGAAAGCTTGCACTCTGGTAATTAACAGCTCACATGCTCAGAGTGATGCATGCCAGGCATATCAAGCTGGGGAGATGTTAAAGGAGCCCTGATAGGGAAAGCTGACTGGCTTCATATTGGGGTGTAGGACAGCACACGTGTAACTCCTCTATATAACCCTTCTACATGTGCCAGTGCACAGGAGTTACACAGGAAGATGCACAAATGGGGTGTCTGAACAGAACTGAGAACTGGTATTCTTAACTGCTTGGCTTCGATTGGTTCTGTTCCTTTGTGTAGCTTACCTGGCTGTCTCATTATTTTCCAACTGTGAGTGAGAGAATATTTTTCATACTTTTACTTTTCTACAGATGTTGGGGGTCACAGCGAGGCTTGGATTCATGAAATCTCTCTTAGAGCTTTACTGAAAGCTGTAGGGCAGGGGGTCTAATTTCAGGATTTCAGGATGACCTCAGCTCCTGTGTCATACTTTTCTTCTGATAAGCAAGTGGTGAAGATTTTTTTTTTCTATTTTTTACTCTGTTCAGAAGACATTGTCATAGCAACTTCCCCTTGAGTCGTATTTAGGTGGTTACTATTCAACCTCAGGGCTATCTATGTAACTGCTCTGATTTTACCTGAAAAATTAAATGATTCTTAGCTTTAGGGAATAAACAAACATAATCTAAAAAAACGTATTTTTATGCTCACACACTGCAAAAGACACTACTGCTTTTTATTGTGATATGATAAATAGCCAAGTAGAACAGTCTCATTTAGAAAGACTTAGTAATACAGAGATAATAATTTTCATTTTTGAATTTTAGCTTTTCAAAAAAGGGACTATAATTGAAACGTAGTGTAACTCAATATAATAAAATGCATAATACAAAAATCTAATAAATGCCAAAAATCTGAGCAGCTCTTAAAATGGAACAAGCACGTTCACCCTAAAACAGTGCAAAGCCTCAGACAACTTAAAACAGCTTGTAAAATTTAAGAGCTCTCCTCCGGTCTCCCCATCTATTGCTACTGCAGCTGTTCCTGCAAAAGTTTCCTTCTGCAGAAGTTAGTTTTAATATCAGTTGGAAAAGGAGACTAAAATATTTTTGCTATGATCAGTCCAGATGAATTTCACACCTCTCTGACAGAACCAGCTAGGCCAACAGCAGTGAAGTCACACTTAATCCTTGTTTTGAGGGTTTAAAGGAAACATAAACCCTGTGCTGGTTCTCAGCTGAAGAATAAACACAGGGCAAAATCTGCCCTTTCCTTTAGCTGCTGGGAAGCCTTGCAGTGGAGAGGAGGTAGCAGAGGGGATGCAGAGGCTTGAGGCTGACCCAGCAGGGGCTCCCCGTGTTACCAGCAGCTGTCGGTGCTGTGCTCAGCCCCAGGACTCAAGGGCTGTCCTGTCACTGTCACCGCTGTGCCCAGGAGGTGACAGCCACCAGCAGCACCCACAGCTCCCCATGCCTCAGTCCTGGCCTCACCCACCTGGGCTGGGCTTACAGCAAGGACTTCAGCATGCCTGTTTAGGCTAATTGGCTTGACAGCTAATTAGAGCTGACGAGCCCCAAGCACAAAGTAAACATGACATCTATGCTCTGCCTTTTATAACTCCGGCATTTCGCTCATTTTGGTGAAGCCTATTCATGTCACATAGATTGAAATACCTCGTTGATCTTGTTACCCATATGACTGCCCTGAGCACATGGTAATGCCTCTCCTAATGCCAGGAAGCATATGAATTACACAATTTAAGTCACTGCAGTGTTAACAGGGTCATCCCAATGGGAGCTCTCCCATTTATTCAGAGATGTGGTTGAAGGATTGAACTAAAACTATTATTATTATTAAGTGGAAGGACACACATATGGAAGATTCTTTGCTGAGCAACTGTTCCAGTGAAGTTTTGAATCGGATGCAATAACTACTGAAAAGGGAATAGCTGCTAAAAATGATGACTGAAATGATGATATTTTAATTCACAGGAAAATGAAAACATGAGTGGCTGATTCATGAGTTGTGGAAAGAATAACCTTAATACAACTGAGCTGATTCTGCTGCATATTATGAAAAGAACTGCCAATTTTTACTCCATACTGCTGAAACATAACGCTTGTCTTCACTGTTATTAGAAAATAAATTTACCAACATTAAAATAAACAAAATAAAACAATAACAAAACAAACAAAAATCCCAAACCCCTCAAAATATCATAAATTTATGTTAATAAATTTAATATAAATAATTGAGCTGTATTTTCCAGGTCTAAAGAGGATACCTGAAAAGGAAAAGGCTGACCTGAGCTGTCCACATCCAGTTTTTATGTCAAAACACAGAAAATGCACTGCAGTGCTACAATACATATTTGTTAGTTTGAATTGAGTGCCAGAATGTTTTTTGGGCAAGTGTGGCAGTCTGTTTCTTCTGTGGGTGATTTCCAGACCCTGCACAGAATCACACAGGCATTGCAGTTGTATGTAGGCTATTTTTTCTGTTTCTGGGTTCAGTGTTGCCATACAGGGAGGCTTCAGACATGCAATATCATCTCTTGGGCTGTCTGTGCAGTAAGTATGGTTATTCTTTCTTATTCAATTCGTTGTTTAGAAGAATAGATGAAGTAAAACTACCTTTTTAGGTGTAATTTTATTTCCACAAGTGAAAATGCCACCATATCAGGTTCATTGTAAACTTACAGTTGGTATATAAATCATTAGAAACACTGCAGCCTGTACCTTAGCTGTTTATGAAAGATTCAGACACCACAATGACAAACATCACAGAAATCATTATATAGAACTTTTCTCAATCTATGGGTAGAGAAAAAAAATACCATAAAGTATTGTTTTTAAAGTATCCAATTTCTTTAGTAAGCTTGTGGAAAAAAAAAGGGGATGCAAAATAGAAATTTTGCATGAATGGTAGTTGCAAAGCACTTCAGTATCTGGTCCAATGAGATAAATCCTGATTAGGACATTCAAGTCCCATTATAGCACAAAGAGATAACACATCTAGATATACTTTATATGTAGGTATGTTTAATGCAGCATTCCAGTCAGGATTTTAGGAAGGAATACTTGCCAAAATCCTTATTTATCAGGGATGTAAAAACTCAGGCAATAAGGGAAGAATCCAAGACTTTTTATGGAAAAAGAAAACCCTGAACTTCGTGTTTCAAAGGCAGTTACTGCAATTAAGTATGAAACAGCACCTTTCATGCCAGCAATTCACTCTGCATGAGTTCACTTGGCCAGAAAAGTGCAGTTTGTTCGTAAAACTAGAGCTAGAAGAATTCAGTGTTCAATCTGGGAAGATTTCAGCTATGTGTTGATAGGGTAAAGAGTTGCTAAGGTTAATAGGAAGGGAAGGCTCCTATTGGAACCTATTCCTAAGGTTGAGAGAAAGGGAAAAGTGCCTTTTTCTTGGGTAATTGTTTCATTCACAAAAAAAGAGATAAAAGCAGGTGCAAGAATCCATGTGTAAGAGCATGGCGAAGAAGGATGGGTTAGTTGTGATCCAGAAAGCATTTTAAGTCTTTTCTAGGGGAAAAATTACCCTAACTTTCCTTGAATTAGTAGTCAGGGTTTCCCATAAGCCTGGTTCATTCTGCCATTGCAAGAAGTAGGGTAGGTGATATTCAAAGCCACTTCTTTTATATTGCATGACTCTTCCTCTTGGGGTGTTTCAACAGGATTTTCACAGTCATAGAATCATCACAGAGACTATTTATCCCACATCCTTTAATACAGGATTCCATTGTTTCTAATGACATACCAGCTGTTATGCATTGAACAAGTTCCTAAGGAAATGAAGCATGTTTAGTGTGTCCCTTTCTCATGTTATACAGTATGTAATTGATTTTTACCTACAAAACCAAAACCACAATGTAAAGAATGAGCTGGCCTGAAATTAAATAAGATTTTTAGTGAACATCCCTCACTAAAAGTAGTAGATGCATTTCTGTTTCACATGGCATTCTTTAATTATACTAGTTTTTAGACTACTTTTCACATCTGTATGATTTCCCCATTACAATTTCATTCTCATGGAAAATGGTAAAATGTTTATGATACAGACTCTTTTGAGCCTTTTATTAAGTGGCTTTGGCTCCAATTGAGGGAAAAGAAAAATACAATTCATATATACAGGAGGATTCTGGGGATCCATTTCAGGACCTGTCACGAACCCCTGGAAGAAGTAATAATGACAACAGCAATAATAATAATAATAATACTTTTAAAAATTCCTCTAATGATTCTGCAGTGCTCAATTCATAAGCAAAATCCTCAAAAGTTCATGGCAGAGATATTAAAGGAAGCAATCTCTACGCCTACCTCATTAGAAGGAGTTGCTCAGGAACATGTTGTCCCTCTATACAGATTGCCCCTGTAAGGCTGCCAATGTCAGCAAGACCTTGGGTGCATCTGTCATGCTTGTGACTTTAGACTTGATACATGTTCTTCTGTGCATTTGCTCACGAGTACAAAAAAATTCTTGGTTTTTTTTGTGAGTTTGCTCCCTTTGCTTCTTGTATTATATGAAAACAAGCAGCTGGAATCAGAACATAAAATCTCTTTTCTCTACAGAATTTTTTTCTGATAATTAAGTTAATATTGAAAACCATTTTTTTTTGTCTGAGACTTCAGGTCTTGAAAGTATTGGATAAATCAACAATAAAATTCCTTTAAATATATTAGCTAAACAAAAAAAAGGATTTTGCAACAGTACTTGTATGGATTTTCAGGACCTGTTATTTTACTATGTCAGTGTACAAATGCCTTTCAGATACTTTTCTTGAAGGTTTCTTCAGCATAAGAGTGCCTGTGGTACTGGTGGCTGCTTGCACTGAATTGTTTCCTAGTTCACAAGGTGGTCAGTGACAGATTTCTTCTCACTGCTGCTCTGAATTTCACTGCAGCAGGTTCAAATGCTCAATTTTGTGCAAGAATGATTCCCTATGAAGAGTATTGACTCTGTCCAACAGATCTTGTGATCCTTCCTTTAATGGCTGCTATTGTCTTTCACCACCTCCTATTTGTTTTTAATCTGCTTAATGTATGCCTTATCCTGCAGTGCTCCCAAAGCTAATAGTTTATAAGACATCTCAGTGTAGTAGGGCTACATGACTTGCATAAATCTACTAAAATGGTGACCTATTGCATATTGCCTTCAAAATCTAATAAGCGTTCAACTTTGTTTCTCAGCCAGCTGGCAGACCTTTGTGATATCATTCTGATTTTATGATGAAACACTGATGCAAAGCAATGATAACTAAAGCCAGCTAAACTGAGATAACAAAACTGAACTTAAAATCAAAGGTGAAGCAAAGGTTTATATAGGGCAGCCCAAAAAACATAAAGAGTGTGGTGGCAGCCCTGGCAATGCCACCCTGGGGTCCCAGCCTATTCTGCTGCCTTTGTGGTCATATTTGTTCTGATCACACACCAGAAAAGGACTGAGCATTGACACTGTTTAATGTCAACGTCCATGGGGGTATCTGGAGTTTGCATGGAAGTGTTTCTGTGGTCAAGACATGGAAGTTGAAATTAAGAACCCTGACTCCAAGGCCTCTGTTGGAGCTCTAGAAGGAATCCTCCAAATGGAACCCCTTCCTCCCACAGAAGAGGGAACCAATGGAAATATGGATCTACAAAGCTTACATTGTAAAATGTATGAAAGAGGGAACCACTAGTTGACCTAACAGATATTTTCCCTTCTGGCTTTTGGATTTAATAAGAAAATGGTAAATAATCTTTCCTAGCAGTCCTATTTTTCAAATAGACATGCTAGTCATACAGGAAGGAACCAGAGATTCTCTCCAAAAATAGAGCACATGAGAGCTTTGTGACCGATGATATCCAGTAGGCAATGCCTTTTTTTTTTAAAGGTAATGAAGAAAGCATAGTGATAATTGTAAAGAAAAAAAAAAAAAAAAAAAGCCAGGGCTTGCTTACATGTTAATTTGTCCAAAGAGGGTATTTCAAAGGTGAGCCCCCAGGAGAGCAGGCACTCGTGCATTCTCATCAGAGTTGAGTGGTTAATCACAGAACTGGTTCTCAGACGTGAAAGGGCTCAGCCCTGTGCCCATCTCCTGCTGGGAGGCTGCCTCCCTAGCTAAGCCTGGGATGGAGGCTATGGTTTCTGAATCTGTCACTCCCAAGACTGCCAGCCAATCTGCTTCCCAGCCCCAGACTGCTCCAGCCAGGACCTCTGTTAGGCTCAACCTTGCAGGTTTCACAGAGCAAATTCTGCTACAGAATGCTGTCATTCACAGTGACATTTCCCTGATTTGGTAAAGGCAGGGAGGAAACGCACTGTAATTTTGGATTTAGGTTTTCTGAGTTGTCTAAGTCATCAAACAACTATTACTGGGATAAATAACAGCCACAGTATGTCTTTTTGCCATGAAAGTGAAATTGATGTAATTAATGTCAGACAGTGAGACTGTGCTTTGCTGTGTAATGAGAAGGTGGTGTTGGATTTGAGATTTGGTGAATGCAGCTTAAGTTTAACAGATGGTTTACCAAATTGAATACCTCTACAGGCACCATCTTTTTGGACAGCAATAATATCTGCTTTGGGATTGAGCCAGATTTGCCATTGTTTTTAATATTGTTCTGTAAGCTAATGTGGCCTAGAGTTGGGAAAAAGGAACTGCAATGATATTAAGGCGATAACGACTCTTAATAAGATTTGGTTCAGCCCTGTCACAAGATAACTTTCTTAAAAACTCCTGGCAGTCAGATGTATTCAAGGACAAGTCAATTTGTTTTAATGCACATGGAGTAGAGAAGAAACTAGTGTCTCTTGTGGGAAGGAGTGAACTATCTGAGAAAAAAGAGATGTAATTAATTTCCAAATTCCCCTACAAGACTGAACTGTTATACACCTGCTGAATTTTATGCACCTCTCAGACTTAGCACTTTTCCTTTCCTTTTTCCCCCTCACTCCATCTGTTCGTATAGCACCTGTACTTCTATGCCTCACTGACTCTCCATCTGTTTCTAGAATTTGTATGTTTCTCCTCTGCTCATGACCCTTGAAATTTATAATAGAAGTAAGGAGACATCAGGAATGAATGCCTCAACATGCTCATCTGACAAAGTCTTTATACTAATACTTTGAGTTCCTGCCTGCTGCAGGAACTCAAGCCTGTTCCTGCCACTCCAGGGCAGCTTTAGACGATTTCTAATAGCCCACCATCTGGTTCCTATAAGAAGTTAAGCCTCATTTTCACCCAGCTGCTGATGCAGTTTGTACCTTTGTCCATGTTCATTCTTCATTAGAGAGTACGATCCAGCAGCAGGATCGCTGTAGACCACTGTGACCTGGTTTCTTTCTGCCAATGACTGAATGGCTTAGCTCATGCTATACTGACAAAGTAGGTTTCACTCCCAGCTGGATGTTACTAGCCTGGAGAAAAAAAGTATTTCTCTTTCTGTGTTGGTATTGGCCATTTACCAAGTTTACTCTCACCCCTCACTTTCTTTCACAACAGACAAATTAAAAAATAATTTAAAAACTGCCATTCAGTGTGAAATATAAGCCTAGAAATTGATCCTACAACACATTAAGTGAAGATATATTTGCATTAATGTCTTTAGTTACAAAACTTAAAAAATACACACACATAGGCATATTACTGCCAATGCTATTAAAGCAACCCACACACTCCTGTTCTACATTACAATACTTCAGAAGGAAAGAGAAGCTGTATAAATGGATGCTATTAAACCCTTCAGAACCTCAGAACTCCAACGGTATTTTAATACATATGATCTTAAACAAAGTCCAGCAATGGTTAATTATAGGATGGCACTGTTAGTTCACCAGCCACATGAGAGTTAGTTTATGCTCCTGTGTCATGTATGGTCTGGTATGATGAAGGTTTGGTCCCAGCTGTTGAGCTACTGCTGGAAAATTGAGGGTTTGGCACTTTTAAAAAGAATGATCCAGGACTCATGAAAACTAGGAGAGGTGCAGATTGTAACACCGTTTGGGGTGTTGGGGTGAAACCAAGTTGGATCACAAAACAGCTGTTTTCCAAACTAAAAGTCATAGCCATTTCTCATTGTACCCTCTGTCAATCAACTGATTATCAAAATGGAAAATCTTCAAGAGTTATTATTCCAAAGGTCTGAGCCTCTCTGCCATTTTTAGTTTATCATAATGCAATTCAATCTGTCAGTGAATGTCACTTTGCTCATGTACACTTTGCTTGTAATGCTTTCAGTGTAACAAAATATAGTCACTCCCACCATTTCTTAATCTTCTGCTGGTATTCAGGCCATTTTAAGAAGGTGACCTAGTATCATTCTCTCAGGCATTTAGTTAATCTGGTGCAAAAGAACTTTAAATAAGTAGCTGCTCTAGTCTGTTTTATTGGAGAAGACATGCAGCTTTGCACAAATCCCCATGCTGGATGCCTGAGACATAACCTGGAAAGAAATGTGCTTATATATTATTAATGTCATACTTTAAGCTTTTAAAGGACCTTTCACCTAATGCTCTAAAAGTGCTGTAGACATATTTACCCCCACAATACCCTTTGTACAGAAGTAAACACAGGACCCATGGAGTACAAGTAACTCGCTCAAGGTCACAGAGCAAAGGCTGCATGTGCATCTTGGCCTAGTGATTCTCCTGTAATAAATAAGCTACAATCCCAAACTCTCAGAAAACAAGCAAAAAACCCCCCAAAACATAGTAATTTTCTGTGGTCTGGTGGGACTGTCTGGAAGAGAGGTATACTTCGGATGATTGCAAAATAACCTCACTCAGGTGGGTTAGTTTAAAACTCAATTTAATTTTATATGGAATTATAACAGTAATGAAATGAGATTGAACTCAAATGAATAATGAGTTCTAAATTGAGGAATGGTGTGATAATGCTTTCCATGGTTCAATTAGTCAGCCATCTGTAGTACTTTCTACTAATAGTTACATTGCCTGGTTTAGAAGAGATTTAAACGCCTCTGTCTAGTTTTCAAGAACATGTACCCATTATACAAGAGATATTAGGCATCATGGGGAAAATATAACAGGAAATGGTGTGTGCATTGACCCACATCCAGTGGATCTAAGTTTAATATGAAGACAGTCTGAATATTCAAAATACTGGAAAATAACTGGAAAAAAAATCTGACTGCAGCTGAAATGACCAAGCATTTCCTCTGCAACCAGCTACTTCAAAACCCTATCTCAGACTTGAATATCGTTTTGCCATTTTCATCATGAAGCCCCTGTCCCCACCAGGATCTGGCCTGGTGTGTTCCCACTCAGGGCTAAGGGTAGGAGTGTCCTCTGTCACACTGCAGAAGCATTTGAAAGCACTGATTCCTCACATACAGCTTTATCCTCAGTAAGGGGTATCTTTTCCTTCTTGAGTCCGTAAGGATCTCATTCTTCCATCAAGGAGAGTTTAAAAAGCTACAGAATTAGGATATTTTTATTATTCTTAGACTGGGATGACAAGATAAGATGTTTCTGTGCTGCAGAACTATTGGTCCAAGGTGAGAACTGGTTAACATGGTAGTTTTGAAAAAGCTAGAGTAAGCTGAAGAAGGTAAAGCAAATCTGTTCTGATTGTCCAAAGAAGAATATCTTTTCCTCTAGTATTTCCTGGAACCTGATATTATTCCAGAGAACCCTGAGGAGATTACACTCCATGTTTAAAAATGGTTAATACTGAATTTATTAGTCTGGAAGGCAGGATTTTTTCTCAAAAGAGAAGGTAAACCATTGAGGAAGGTTGGCTGTATGTTTTAGTTTGTGTTAGAAAGCACTTACTGTACCATCCAGGAGAACAGGCAGTAGAAGCCCTCTTTCTTAAGAAGAAAAGTTGACATAATCTATGTCTTTACTGATAGTGCTAAAGCCTGGGTAAATCTTTTACTTTGTGATTCATGCAATGCATACAGAAGTGTGTTGCGTTGACACATCAATCAGGATTTAGACACATCTTAATTAGTTGCCAGTGCCTGTCACTGAAAGGGCACTAACCTGATGTACAATGAATGAAGTATATTGCCTAAATATTGTCTATGAAAATAGTATTTATTTACATTAATGTTAACCTGCCCTTGACAAACTTTTGTTGTCCTATGGATCTGTAGCACTTAGTTAATAATTTACTCATAATTGCTTGACTATAAGAAGCTGAATCTTTCATGAAACAAAAGATAAAGTGTTTTATGAATGCTTTGTTATATAAGCAGGGAGCATTTCCTTCTAGGAAAGCAATTTAGAAGTAAGCTGGTTTTGTCCATGGGACAAAAGTACCCCTGAATTCTAATTTAATTTTTCTTGTATCAATATGTCATGAATACTGTATGCCTAGAGCTTCTCCAGAAACACACTTATATCACTGAAGTACTGGTCATTCTATGTAATATAATGTTAATATGGCTGTAGGATTCTCTAACACTTAAAACAATGGGTTTTTTTTAATTGTGGGAGATAAACACATTACATGCAGGTTTGCATTTCACCTGCCTTAATCCTGAGACACAGAATGATTATAGAGCTTCATCTCTTCACATACCTTAAAAAGTTCTAGGCTACCCATTTCTTGACACAAAAAGAAAACATTAGAAATTTGACATTGTGGAAATTCAGAAAAAAAATGTCTTGCTGATAAATTTAGTAAAGTTGATAATTCCAAGTAATGCTTTATAATACACATTTATACATATAATACACATTATATATACATTTAATAATAGGTATACTTTATGGAAAACAGATCAAGTTCAAGTTCCATAAACCTGTGTAAACATTAGAAATGTTCTAACCATTGCAGCTGTCAATAGACTGCATAGATCAGTTTCTAACATGCTGAGGGTAGGTCAGCAATAGTGTATTCTCACATGTACAGCAGTGAACTTCCTTTTAGTAGAGGAGACGCTGGGAAAACCTGTTGTGTGAGATAAAGTCATAAAATACACAGGAGTGTGTTATCAGAGACTTTGAATGGGCTTGACTGAGATGGTGAATAGGTGGAAGGTGTGTGATCAATGTGTCTCACAGTTAAATACAATTCAGTACTCCATTGCCTAAACCTGCACGTTAATTAATAATTAAAAATTATCTGCAGAATATCTGCCTGTAACATTTATGAAAATACTTTATTATGCTTTTCTCCAAAGATATTGCTCCACTGATTACAAATTACCCTGTGTCTAACTATTATTAGATATGCACATGTGAATTATTATTAGATATCCACATGTGTCCTTCATTGATGCAGCCACAGACTTGTATTCAAAGGCAAAGCTGCACCCACTGCATAAGACACAAACAACCCATGCCTCTTCCCAAATAACTTATCTTAGTTTTCACCATAGGGTGAATTACAATTAGCTTATGAGTGCAAACAGAAATTAACATCTGCCCATAGATCAGATTAAATTAAAGCCACGAACATGAGTTCAGCATATGAAACTATTCAGTTAATAAAGCTTTATTCTACCATTATTATATTGCCCAGAGGCTGCAACTGAAGGTCAAAACTGCACTTCCTTTATGTCAGTTGCCATTAGGTATCCCAACATTACACTGAATTTAGCACAGGAAAAAAAAATTGCTGCTGGAAAATACATTTTTAAGGCAGCTTTCATTTTGGCCTTGAACTCAACTATTTTGAATTTAGCCTGAGGGTATTTTGTTTGATAGCTTGCTGCAGGCTTAGTACTGCATGTAAGACTGCTGCATTAGCAGAGCTCTGACATTCGACACTTATCTGTGACTAATGATACATATTTGATCCTTAGCAGCACCATTGATTTGTGAGGGGACATATTTGAATCTATCCATGAGAAAACTGAAAATTATGTCTTTAGAATACTATTTCAGAGATTCATCTTTTATTAGGAGTACAAAAAATAATATCAGTTAATCACTGTTTCTTCAAAAATTTTGACTAAGTTGGGTATTATTTTTCATTATTTTGTTAGTTGAAGAACATATAGTTCCAAACAGAAAAGCAAATGCAAAAGCTATATTAATTCTGGAATTAAAGGTCACCTTTTGCATGCTAGCAAATACAGCCCCAGTAAGATATACATGCTGATGAAGTCAGCAAGCAATTAAGGACATGACTCCTACACAACCTCTTCAGCTTACTAGTCACTTAATCATACAAGGTGTCGAGCCTTGTCACCCTGGACCTAAAACACATGCTTAATTTTAAACATGTGACTCGGTTACAGGATTCTGTGAGATTACTTGTGCATAACATTAGACACCTGTTTAAATGCTTTGCTGGATCAAAGCAGGAATGCTGAGCATTTTGCAGGATTGTGTATTAAATGTGTTTTATCTCATTCTCCTATTGGAAAAACTCTTTGATACACGCTTACGTAGTGGGAAGAGAAAAAGTGTCTTAGCGTCTTCTGCTTATGGTGAGATTCAGCTTTTCAAACCTTACTGTATGGGCTGATGTTTGATAATAAAAGATTTATTTTGTTCCAATTTATTTTCACTTGCAAACTGCCAGTTTTCAGCTATTTACCTCCAGACAAGCGTGAGAGACAAGAAAGCAAAGCAGGTCATTGCAAACACTTCTCTTCCTGAATTATGTTGAGGCTATTGTCAAAAATAAACACCACATTCCTAAATGTGAATATATCCTGGGGAGAGCAAAGTGTAAGTGTCATAATGAGTTGCAAAAAAGTGGCGTGGCTGCTTGTAAACATATGGTCTCCCCTTTACGGTTTTAGTATGATGTCTGATGTCTGATTTTTCAGTGTTAAGCAGATTTACACCCTGTGGACTTGAAATTAGATAGTGCTCAGAGCTGTTCTTCTCAAGAACTGGTTTGAGAACACACATCTTCACATTTTTCGTGTTTTTTACATTTAGCTGACTTTTATGAAAATTTCCCTTGGCCTAATTGGAGCAGAGCAGCAGTACTGTCCTGCTATTGCTTTGCTCCCAAACCACTCAGATTGTACAGAGCAGATTTTGGAGCCCTGCAGTAGGCTGAGGCTGGCGGCTGCTTTCAGGAATGACTGGCAGAGCTTCCATTGTAGGGGCTCTGACTCTGACAGCAATGACTCACTGCGAGTGCCACGTGGCAGAGTTGGCTGATGGACTTAAAAAAGAACCATCCAATGCAAACAGGCATCTGCGGGTTTATATTTTACAATGATACTTTTTTTCCCTCCATAGCCTTTTAGTTGTGCCTTAGAAGGATCTAGAGTCAAAGCCACATGGGTCCTAGAAGCAAGCAAATAAAGCTACCTGGCCTTCACAATTCCAGTTTGCAAGATACAAAGTAAAAATGAATGGAAAATACTAAAAAATGAGGCAATAAATATTTTGTTCTCCAAATTAGAAAAAAATAGAAAAAAAATTGTGTTTGCAATCATTATGGCAATACCTGAGCAGTTCTGGAACGCTGTGCTTGTAGATAGTAGCTATGGCCACAGCATGAACACTGTGGTTGGAAACTGGGGGACACTGATTTGTGTTTGTATAGCTACATCACACACAGGAAATAGATATAGATACACACACACACACATATATATATTTGCTGCACTGCTATAACAGTTGCTGTATTGCTCCATGAGAAATTTCTGGGCCTATCTGGAATGATCAATGGGTGTCAATATTTATACAAAGAACTGGAGAGCTTCCACAAAACCAAAATTGTACAGAAAGAAATCCTGGCATTCCCCTGATATGTTTACAGAGTGAGGTAGCTGTTCTGATTTGATACAACTAAAAAAACCCAACACAAACCATGGAGACGTTTTACCCTGCTTCTTCTTACTGCTCCCCTGCAATGGTTCTTTGCACACTACTGCACTTCTCTGCTGTTCTGTCATCATCGTTCAGTAGAGGGTAAAGGGTTTGCTTCTTCTCTCTGGTTTGGTCATCAGGGCCCACTCAGAAGAAGGGGAACTAATGGTTTAAGAGAGATATTTTAAAAGTCTTTTTATGTATGTGATTTATTTTCCATTTTGCTAACTGCTATTTCTGTAGCTCCTTTGCTAGTCTGTGTTTTAACAGTGACTGCTACTATTCTGTCTTCAGAATACCCTGATATCTTCCTACTTTCTTCTCTTCTGGCTGGAAGGAAATGTCATTAGTACAAACAGTAATAAACAAGTTCTGGTTTGCAGGAGTCAAGAGTGCTTGTGTGTGGATTCATATTTCTTAAATGTGCTTAGAGACATCAGGCCGTCCAACATGGCTTAATTAATATCGCTTCTGAGGTCATCATTTTGCTGTCACATTTTTTCAGATTCTATCCATGTGTTAATACTCTGCTAATGCATAAACCATGCTAGTTTTCCAGTAAGAAGTGATCCTCTTGGCAAGAAATATCACATCTAATCAAAAGCTATGTGATTTGGGAAACTTGGTAAGAGTGAGGAAGTATGTATGGGTCTAACTCTTAAGCAAAATACAAGGATGTGAAGAATTGTTTTATTAAAATTATTTTTAAAAGTCCAAAGAAAATACTCTATGTTTGCAATATTCATTTGTATTAAATTTCTATTCATACCATACAGATTAGCATGAACAAGGGATTTTCTTTAATATTTTATTTGGCTGGATTGAGTGCAAGGGTTCCAGTACTCTGGAGATGATCACTCTGAATGACTGGGTGACCCATTAAAGCATTCTGCTGAGGTATGTCTTTGTCCTGCCAGCTGGAGGATTTTGCCAGGGTTAAGTGCCAAAATAGATCTCAATACAAAAGTTTTAACTAATTCAAGGAAATCGTTACATAACCTCACTGCCAAGAATAGTGTTCACATATACAGTTACAGAGAGATGTGATGAGGTTGAATATATTCCTATTTGCAAAGTACTTTGATAAGAAGCTGTTACAGTGTGCAATATATTATCATGCTAAATATGTCCTTCAGTCTTTGAACAGGGATTGGGCAGATAGAAAGTAAACTAAACAGAATTTTCAATTAACATACACTGAAATAGGTTGTCTAAATTCTATGAAAAAGCAAATGCTGAAGATAACAATTTGCCATGTGCAAATATATAGTTATGTGCATATTAATATAATCTCCTGCTAAAATTTCCTCTTTTGAGTTTTTAATACAAGGACAGTAGATCCAACCTTATTTGTTTTACGTCAGCATCTCAGACAGCAAGCATTTTGCATTGCATCAAAAATCCCAGAATTACTTCATGATATGATTTTGTTCCAGTATCCATCTAATCACTACAAATGTACTATTTTTCACTCTTTTTCTCAAGAAAAAGTAGGAATAGTAAGGAATAGTATTAAAGTGAGGCTCAGAATTAATTATGCAAGATATTTGTGCTTATATCTGAAGTCTGGTTGATACTGGGTCTCCAGCATTTGAAGTCAGGACCAAGTGCCCCACTGACCTCAGAAACACAAGCCTAGCCTCTTGACTAGAAACACTTTTTATTATTATTTTATGCTATTTCTGTGTGTAGAGTGCCACAGCTAGTGATGTTACATAAAACCCAACGGTGTGTTCTACAGGGACAACAAATATGTGAAGGAAGCTGTTGGACACAAACCGTTGGAACTCTGGGGTTTTTTTAACCTTGGAAAATATTTACATTACTGACCCTTAAGCTGCTTCTTTAACATTTACTCTGTACTTTTAATCAAAGTTTAGGAAGGTTTCATATATAACCATTTAACAAACATGTTGTGGTAAACAGGTTTAGTATATATAAACAAGTTTAGTATATATAAAGGTTTTTGGCCTTTTTTCATATAATTTTCCTCAAGATAATAACATGCATTATCATTTCCCTGGATTAAGTTAGACCTTTAGGTCTTTCCTATATGCCTTTAGGAAAAACTGGGGAGTACACATTTATTCTCTTACATTACTCTTAAGAAAAAAAATTATTCTTTGTATAATGTAGTCATGATTTAGAGAACACATAAAACTTCACACTGTTACTCCATTCATGTGTTGTTTTTGTTTTTTTTTTTTTTCCCTAACTGCCGTGCCAAATTAATCCCTGGTGCAATATTGTGTCACCAGTGAAGCTGTACCACTTGTCTGGACTTTAGTTTTAATTGAAAGATTTATCATTCCACAGTTTCTTTGTCTTCTGTACTTAGTACATGGATCCTTGGAAACCCTGACTACTTTGCCATTACTGTCTCTTTTCTTTATATAGTGTATCTTTTTCTTTGTTTTTTTGTGTTTTTTTTTTTTTTTTTTAAATCATGGTTTCTCTTAATGGAATGTGTGGAAAGCTTTCTCATATAAGCAAAATAAAAAGCCCCACTGTGATTTGCACTTGACTCATATAGGTACAGTTATGCAACTTTATTTAGCTTGTTATGTTTATTGCACTTTATTAAATAATTTGTTATTGATAATGTGGAATTAGGCGAGTTGCATTATGATTAAATGCAATAGCTTGTTCTTCCTCACATATTTAATTGCTAAAACCAAGAATGCTAAGGGGTTTGGAGAATTGATGATCAGAGTTGGGGGTTTTAATTGCAAAGATCCAGGATTGATTAATATTTTAAATATTTCTGTGATACTCTACACAGAATATCCACAAGAGGGAACTGTTTTACATAAAGAGGAGTCATTTCCTTGCTGCTAAAACACTGCTTTCTGGAACCAAATCCTCCAGAATTACATTGAGTTGGCATGATTGTGTCCTGGACTATGCTACATGGTACGAACGGGAAAAACACAGGTCAGCACAGTGTTTGTTATGTTCTGTAAATAGTATTGTTAACCAAGTAAATTTTGAGCTCTTGTGTTGAAATATTAAATAGACAACTAATCTGAAAACTAATTCATTGAAGTTTTCTGTTTGTTTGGAATAGATCTGTCCAGGATGCAGAGCTTGAAAATCTTGTTTAGTCTGATGGCAGCATGAAATGGAGTTGTTGCCTCAGTAAATGAAGCATACAGCCCCAGGGGGCTTTCTCAAACTCTGCTTTATAGAGCCTGCACTGGAAAGCTGGTCTTTCTTTATTCATAAAGGAGTAAGCTCAAATGGGACTTAATGGAAGGGATATTCATTTAAGGATCACTTTTACCTCTGTTTATGAATAGGTGAACAAAATACAGTTACCTACTTTGCTTTGTCTTTTGCAGATATTTCCTAGTAAGGAAACTTTCAAGTGCTAAGGTAAGTCTCAATTCATATCAATATTTACTTTTCAGTGTGAGTTTCTTGGTAAATATTTGTAGAACTGAGCCATATTTATGTAAATAAAAGTTTTGTTTATACGGATAAAACAAAAGGTTTTCCCCTGGACATATAGTGTGAAATTTATATATTAGGACTCCTACTGTATGTGTTGGTTGGTTTATTAACAGTTTTTGAGCATTGGAACTTAAAAGAAGCCTTTAACAAGTGATCACAATAAATCTCCTATCCAACTCTACATGTAAACTCTGTGTGAACATGTTTGAATCAAATTATTTGAACATACAGACTACATTTTGTGGTGCACTTGCTTTGCTTTAGTCTGAGTTCTTCTTTAGGACCATCTTTGGTATGTGTGGGTACAGTATTATGGGGATGATATGTGAGAAGTGCCTAACGATCCTGTTTGCATCTGGAGCGCTCGTGAAAACAGTCTGCACTGCTCAGCTGCAGCAGTATTGAGTCCAATAAATACTTTTAAATTCATACCTTCTGAATTTATAAAGCAAGAAAATGTATTTCCAGTCTGCAGCCTCTCTGTCAAATCTGGACCCTCTCAAAGAGCAGCAAGAGAGGACGTATGTCACAGCCACGGCTTCAGAGACTCAGTTCTTGTTATCTGCCAGACCAGAATATGGAAGAAATTCCACCATGCAAAAGCCTTCCCTGGGATACGCTGTGCAGCTGCTCTTCACTGTCCTCATCTTTCAAGGTGCACAGGGTTTGTAGTTTCTATTAGCTGAAAGAGTGCCTGTAAGTACCTGGCACTTCTGAAGATCAGACATCAAGTGCCTGTGTTACGATGCTCCTGCCCTTGTTCCACTCCTGGTGTTTGCTGATGGATAAAAAGATCCCTATGTGTGTGTGCAGCTGTGAAAAGGGTGTTCCTCACAGAAGGCAGAGCAAATGACCATGGGGACCAGGTTCTGAGCCCAGGACCCAAGGCTGTGTGATCCTTTGCAGACCAGGTGGCTCTCAGCTGGGGAGGGCTGATAATGAAAAGTCATGGGAGGGGGCAGCAGCTGTGGCAGCGCAGTCTGGGCTTGCATGTGGCAGCTGTGACAGGCAGTTTCTTTTCAATCTGACTAGTTTTCTGCATCTAGAAATCCTCAACCAAATTCCATTACAACAGTCCCCTGGGAATGGCCTGCTCCAGGTCTGCTATGTAACTGATCGCTTTTCTTGGGGAAAAAGTAATGTAGCATTTTTCTCATCTGTATACACTTCCATATCATTATGTAATTGACGCCTTCTCTATTCAGAGGCCCCTATCAAACCCTTCTGGAAAAAGGAAGCCTTCTCTTGAAGACAGACTGGAAAGAGACATCATGATGAACTCACAGAGCCAGACAAACAGTGGTGTTATTGCATGAAAAAAGTGGGGGTGAGAGGGTTAGAGAGCCCCATAAAAAGCTTTGGGAACTCATAAAATCTCATTACCTTCACTTAAGTAGAAAACAAAAACAAACAAGCTCCTGGCAGATGCAGAAACAGAAACTACTACTACTAAAGGTTAAGAGATTACTATTTCATAATGGTGGTTCTCTGCTGGTATAGCAACTAGATAAGATGGGGGAATGTCACGCACACAAAGGCTGCTGTATTTTACCCTTGGAAAGATGTCAAGAGGATCTGCATAATACTTTGTACAGACAACCCAGTGAGCAGACCATGTGCCAAACGGAGAGTTTATGTATAAATGAATACCCATATAGACATATAAATGTCTCTGCTTTTCAACGTGAATCCGAAAAAAAAGTAGGAGATGACAATCCAGATTTTCTTGCTGGCTTCCCCTTTCACCCCCATCCTCCCCAAAGGTGTCATTTAAAATTGTTATTTATATTCCTAAGGGTTAAATTCAGGAATGTTCTTGGGATGTGCGGCAATTTACGGCGTGCTTGCGGAGCGTTTGCAGTACTTGCCCGTGTCAATTAAAGACAAGCCACGAATGTCTTCAGCGGAAAAACCCACGCCGCGGTCCCCGATGTTTATTTCACGCTCCCTCAGCGCGTTTCCATGCCAGCTCCCCCCTCCCGCGCCGTGCGCATCCCCGGGCACCTGCTGCTGCAGCTCAACCGCCTCCCGCGAGCCCCGAGCGCGCCCCGCTCCCTCCCTCCCTCCCCCGCTGCCCCCGGCTGCAGCCCCGGGCCCGCCGCCCCCGAGGGCGCCCTTGCGGCCGCGCTGCGGAGGGGTCGCGCTCGCCGCGGTGCCGCGCTGCGCGGCGGGCGAGGGATGCGGGCGATGGGCGCGGGGGCCCGGCGGGGCTGCGGGGGCCGGGGCCGTGACTGCGCCGTGCGTTGGCCGCTGCGTCATGACATCCTTCGAACCGGCCCCGCGCACGGCCGGCGCGGGGGGGCCGCTGCCGCCTGCCCCCGCCCCACCGCGGCTGCGGAGAGCGCGGCGCGGCGGCGATGGACGCGCCAGGGCCGGCGGGACTTGTTGGACCGGCAGCTCCCCGGCGCGGCCGGGCACCGCCTCGCCGCCACCTGTGAAGCGCCCGCCTCGGCACACAGTCCCCGCTCCCGCCTCGCCGTCCTCCGGAGCGGGCGCTCGGCGCTTCGGCGGCGCCGCGAGCTGGACCGAGCGGCCGCGGAGCGGGGAGCGCTGCCCATGGGGCGCCGGGAGCCCGCCTGAGCCGGCGCCCTCACCCCCGGCGGCAGCGGCAGCGCGGCACCCCCGGCCCGCCCGGCTCCCCCGGCCCGCGGGGCCTTTGATGCGCCCCCGGAGCGGCCGCGGCTGCGGGCGCGGGGCCGTCGCGTCCCCCGGCGGCACAGAGGGAGGGGCGGGAGCCGGCGGCGCCGCTGCGCGTGTGGGAGCAACAGCCTGAGCGACAGCCGGGCCCTGGAGGGAGCTCCCGAAGGATGGGCGAGGAGGCGGCGGCAGCGGCAGCGCACGCACAGATGGGCCAGCGGAGGATGAATTAGGAGCCACAGGAGGCTGCTGCTGGCACCGAGGGGGGAAGAAGAGAGGAAGGGGCTGGACTTGAAAGAGGAGGAGGAGGAGGGTGCGCGGGGTGGGGGTGACTGAGTATCGCTGATAACAAGTTAAAGACTAATAACAATAATAACAGACCACCTCCGGGAGGATCCGCGGCCGAGGCTGAGTGAGGGATCCCCGCTGAGGCCAGCGGGGTCGCAGCGCTGGGTATCTCGGAGAGACGCTCAGAGGCATCAGTTTGTGGTGGTGGTGGATGATTTTTTTTTGGGGGTGGGCGGGGTAGGGGCTGTGTATGCGGGAGAAGGAAGGGGTGGGAATCTGAGGAGGAGACTATATTTTTATTATTATTTTTAATTTTTTTCTAATATTATTTTCGCCGTACAAAGAGGACGCTCGGAATTCACCGGCCTGTCGGCTCCCGAGAGGGACCCGGGAATTGTGCGGCCGCTTTTCTTCACCTGCTTTTTTTTTTTTTTTGGTTGTTTGTTTGTTTGATTGGTTTGGTTTTTTTGTTTGTTTTGACTGGGGGCTTTTTATTTTTATTACTCTCCTTATCCTTCCCCGCTGAGCAGCGGCGGCAGCAGCAATATGGCTGGTGATGGGCTTTTTGGGGGGCGCTGGCGGCGGGAGGAGCTCTCGGAAGCCCCTGCGCGCCCGGCTCGCTGTTAGCTATGGCAAATGGCAGCGGCGGCGGCTCCTACCCGGGCGGCAGCGGCAGCGGCATTAGAATGAGTAACAATATCAACGCCAACAATCTCAACACAGACTCGTCCTCCTCCCCCGTCAATGTGCCCAAGATGGATGCGCTCATCATCCCGGTGACCATGGAGGTGCCCTGCGATAGCCGCGGACAGCGCATGTGGTGGGCTTTCCTCGCCTCATCCATGGTTACTTTCTTTGGGGGACTGTTTATCATCCTGCTGTGGAGGACCCTCAAGTACCTGTGGACTGTCTGCTGCCACTGCGGGGTCAAAAACAAGGTAACTCCCCCTTCCCTTCCCTTCCCCTGCTGCTGCCGGTGATGGTTCGGTGCGGTGGTGCTGAGGAGGAGCAGGAGCCCAGCCTTGGGCACCAGGACACCTGGGCGAGGTGGCGGCGGGCGCCGATGGCACTGTGCTGATGGCACTGTGCTGATGGCAGTGTGCTGGCTGCTCTGGGCTTCGGGCTGCCGGGAGCTGCAGCGTGGGCAGCGGAGCCGGGCTGAGGTGGAGGGTGCAGTCCCGAGGCGCCTCCCCGGTCCCCTGCTCTGTCCCACGGCACGCAGGCGAAAACTCACTCGTTTCGTGTGGTGGCATGAAAGTTACACCTGGTGTGCGACGCTCTGTCCGAGAGAGGCACACGCTGGTGTGGTGGGACGGAGCAGATCAGAAGTTTATATGCACCCTTGGGGCCTCGTGTGATGGGGTGGGAGCTTGCATATCCTGATCTAAACTCTTGGTTGCCTTGTGGAATGAGAAACTTGGGCAAAATTTAATAGGTCAATTTCTCACTCAGCTGGGTCTTTACAAAGCTAGTTCCATTCCCTGAAAATGTTTGACGTTTCTGCTTGTTAAATTAAGTGTATCTATCCAGAAGTATTCTGTACATTTGTAAGTATTCTCTTAACCTAAGTGTGAAGTCTTTGAGGCAGCCTTTTCTGCCTCTTTGATTTTTGCATATTTCCAGCTGGAAGAAAGCATAGTATGTGAAATAAGTTCAGTTTCTGCTTTGAAGGGTCTATTTTCAAACCAAAGCTAAGAACTTGCTCAAGTCCAGACTTTTCGTTTTTGATTACGAAAAATGAGATTGAAAGTGTTACCACTCTGTATTGTGAAAGTGTATTTTGACAGACCCCAAAATAGACCAGCAACTGGAGTTTCTCCCCTTCCCTTTTCACATTTTTTGAATTACAAATGGAATAATATCTGCTTCAGTTATTCCTGGCACACAGACACCCACAAAAACACACACACCTTTTAATATATGGTTGCTAGGTTGCTGGTTTGCTTTGACGTACAGTGAACTGTCTTCCCCTTTCTGCTGTCCCCTCCCCCCTGAACACACAGCACATACACCAGCTCTGTGGAGGGCCCGGCAATTAGGGGAAGCCAGGAACATAGTTAGAGCATGAGAAGTTATGGTACTTGTCTGTTGTGTAGTTTGGGTTGCCTAAATGAACCTCCACATTCCAGTTGGAAGTTAAACTCATACAGTGAACTTGCCTATCTGTGGAAGGAGTGATTGCTAAAGTTAAGGAATAAAAGCTTTTAAGTCAGCCTTAAGCGTCAGGAATCCTATCAGGCAGCACCACTTTTCTGTAGGCTTTTTTTTTCATTCAAAATCAAACCTGAACTGTCTTAGAGAGGTGTTAGCCAGGTATGATGACACAGCTCTAATGAATTTGTGATAATAAGACACTATTTCCTACAGAAGTAAAAGGCAATTTTCAAGGAAGGGTGAGTAGTGAAGACTTAAGCTTTGGTTTTGTTGTGTGTTTAGCATTTCTGCCTCCACAGAATGAAACGAATCTACAAGTGCTTTCAGGGATCTTGACAAAAAAGAAAAATCTGCGTGTTATTACCTCATGCTTCTTCCCTTGAGAGAGTAAAAAGTTAGAGGCTTGTATGCAGACTTCCTATGCATGGTTTCTTGATGGGTACTGTTGGTCAGATAGTCCATTGTTGGGACACAGTCAGTTAAAGCAGATTAGTCATTTCTTAACCAGTATAGAAAGATATGTGCAAATTGTTTTTAAAACCTCTTGGGCTAAATGTGGCTGTTTAGTAGCAGGCTTTGGTGAGGGGTTAAAACACTTCCAGTCCCTACAGTTTCATGTACTATGACTATGGCAGGTTGTAAGATTTCAGTTTATTTCATCTTTGAAACTGAAGTAGTTCCATGAATGTCATTCCCTGGGGCAGGAGGATAAAGGGCTCTGCAGGTAGGGGGAGATATATGTCTCCTTTTGGATCCTATTTGTTCCTCTTATAAGGATTTTCAAGACTCTGGCAAAGAAGAACTTTCAAGGGCTGATCCTGAATTCCTTATAAGATAAAATGGGGAATTGGAGGGAATTCTGTGTGTGTAAGAACATTAGTTATAACTAGCAATTGCAAAACACTTTTCTAGTATTTAAGGTATAAAGGCTGACTGAAGTAACAACTGGAATTATCTGAAACTTTGCTGTTATCAAGCACATACTTTGCTGCTTGGTGAGTTGGGAAAAGCTGCCGAGGCTGCTGGAGAGAACTGTGCATGCATATATACACTGTGTCGACTCTATTGGGCCTGGTGCAAAAGCAGTTTTAGAAGAAGTAGCTCCTCCTACTGCAGGATTGAAGAAGTTTTCTGCATGTTAGGAGCTTTCCTTTCCTCTGCTGCCTCCTCTGTTGCTCCACAGGTTGCAGGGGAGTTGGGCTGTCCAGCATCATCTCACTATCTACACAAAGAGCAGTCCCAGTGAGCGAGCTGAGAGAAATCTTCCTCATGTCTACTTTCCGTGGCCTCTTATTGAATAATTCACATATATATGTGAATAATTCAGAGTTACTGTGCTAACACTCATGTCTGTTTCTGTTATTGCAAAGAACTGCAAAAAGTTTCCTTTTTTTTCTCCCTGCTACATTCTAAGCATGACATTGTATCCCATGGATTTGTCGATGATTGTTTGGGATGTAAAACTTTTTAATGACTTTGTAGGAGGATTTAGAGTGTGGTTTGTTTGGAGTGTCCCACTCTTCAACTCATTTAATTTAAAGCCAGAATTTAAAACCATTGTAGAAACAGTTTATTACTTTGTGGTATGAAATGTCATTAATTTTTTTTCCCTTGGAGATAGGAAAGTCAAGATACTGTAAGTCAAGAATATGAAAACTGCTAACAGAATTATCAACACTGTCCCTTAAAATTCCATATTTAATTTATGTAATTGTATATGACTAGAACATCACTCTTAATCATGTACTAAAAATGATTGTTGAAGTTTTAGGATTTTCATGCTCCATACTTGCTTTGTGAATTGGCATTAAAAAAGTAACTGCCAAAAAAAATGGAAATCTTTACCTTTGTTGTCAGTGTTTCATGTAGTGTGACAGCCGTTACTATCAGAGCCCTTGTATTTCTTTCTTTAATATGGTATATAATTTTAGATGCAATTTTTCAAAATTAGCTACAGTCTATTTGCAACCAGCCTTGAAAAATGCTGGTTTTATTCTCAGTGTTTACATTTAGTAGTGCTTAGATACTGCTAAAGAACTTGTCTGGTCATTGCTTGTGTTTTCTCCCTTGACCGACTAATTTCTGTTTGTGTATGAAAAGTAGAATGTGAGATTAAACTTCATTGGGTTGGACTCTGACATTAATTGTTCTTGTTTATGGTAACAGCAGGAAAATAAAATAAATATGCATGGTAATGTACACATAGGGGATAAATGCATATTATACAATCTATAGTTATTTTGGTTATATGGATTTGCCTCTGTCTATGCCCCTGGAGGGCATTTTCTGCTCACATTATCTGTTATGGCTTTGAACAAACTCTAAAACCATGAAGAAGTGGAATGAGAAAGCACAGGTTTGCGGCACAGGCAGCTCCTGGAGCTGGTCAGTGCAGAATCAAATGGAATTTGTTTCCTTTTGAAGAATATGATACCAGACCCTTTATTGCTGCTCCTTGGCTCCCCAGTGAAGGGTACCTCTTATGGACCTTATGTCATCAGGCTCTAGCAGGTAGAATACATCCTTATTGTGATGCTTTCAGTGTTTTGGAAGAGCTTTTCCTCCCCACAACCCAAGGCTTGTACACATAACAAATGAAATTATGATTATAGGTAGCAGTTGTTAGCCTGAACTTACAAGCCTTAATGGTCTTCTTTGACTTTGGTCTATGTATTTTTCAAATGTGGTGTTACGCAGTGCTTTTTACTCAGTAGAAACCAAGCAACATTTCCATTTGTTTTGAACAGAAAAAAACTTGGTTTTGCTGGAAATACAATATTTGCAGAAGTCGTCTTTGAAAAGTTAAGAATTTCAACCCAGAATTCTAAAGCCTGAGAAAATTTGTAAGGGGAAAAATTTAAGTGGTCCATAAAACAAGCAGTATTCATTCCAAGCTGGCTCGAGTGTGGGCAAGGCTTGTTGGTTTCTGAGCAATACCTGTGTAAACGTCCTCTCCAAATAAAGAAGAGGAGTTGAAGTGTGATCTGTTGAGAAAAGTTTGAGCGTCCATTGGAAGACACGTGTGGACACCTAATGCAGGAGATCCCTTCATTTAAATCCGTGCGTGGAATCATCACCTCGACTCTGGGAGACGAGCTGGGCAGCAGCGTATGATGGACAACTGGGAGGCTCAGGGGATTAGCGGGAACTGTAATGCATTTTGCTGCTGGGTCACATGCACAGCCTGGCTCAGTCCTTCCTGTCTCATGGCTGTCAGGTGGTCTGCACGCACTTACTCCGTGAGAGCCTCACCAGACAGGTTGCCAGTGAGAGGTGTCCATGGTGGAGAGGTCAAGGTCTGAGGGAAAAGGCACTCGCAGCCCTTTGCAGGTGCTGTTTCTCCAAGCAGAGATGGGCGCTGGTGTGGAGGGGTGTATGCTGCTGTTTTCCATGCTCTGAAAAGGAAGATACTTCTGGCTCTCTGGAGCTTAGAAAGGGTTTCACATTTTATAAATGCATGCTAAATAAAATAGGTTTCTGCATGCAGAAAAGAGAATGCACAGACAAGGATTTAACTCGTAAACCAAACAGTCTCAACCAAAATGTTATTTTGGTATAGTATCATACTTACTTTGAAGGCTTTGCAGCACATAGATTTAAGGAGAACATCTGCATGCAAAAAGAACTTGAAAATCTCACATCTGCAAATCTGTAAGTGCTGGTTGAAAACCATTAGATTTCACTTTTTTCCCAGTTTAGCTCAATAGAAGAAATGCCTGTAATAGCAAACAAAAAGCTTTTAAATAACACTGATCTGTGCACTCAGTTTGGATGCACTGGGATTTCTGAATGCAGAATGAGGGCAGTTTACAGCCCCAGAGGCAGAAACACTGAATATTTAGAGAGTACTTGCCCTAAGTATAATCTCTGCAGGAATGGGATCTAATGATTATAATTAAAACCAGCAATGATGGTACTTGTATGTCCTGTATTATTGCAAGAAAGTGGATTGTGAATTTTAGTCATTGAGTGTCCTTCCTGGGACAAATCCTAAAAAGAAGCTGTAATCTCTAGTCAGGTGCAGCACAGAGCAGCAGTCAAGTGTTCCTTCTGAGACTGGCTCTTCTGTGGAATCCAACTCAGAGTGGCAAAAGTTTATATGAATTTCAGGGCTGGCTGGTGATAATTCCTCAGCAGGATCAGGCTGTAGTTCAGCAGCAGCAAGGCATCCTGTAGCATGAAGTTGGTAGGGCAGCAGTCGCTGGGGAGGTATAAACATGAAAATAACACTAGATGAAATTGGGGGACAGGGTGTGCCTTTGGTTCTACTAAACATACCTTGTCACATTGCATAAAATTGTATTTTACATGTATGAAAATCAATGAATTATCAGAGGGATAATTCACTGAGGAGGGCACAGTGAATGCAGCTTGTGGAGATTTTCTGAGGGAAAGATAGCTGAACCATTATGTGTGGGTGTTAATGGTTAAAAAATATTTTTCTTCTGCACATATGATTTTAGTGGCAAAAGGAAAGGAGCTACACTTTAAAAAGCTGTGTTTCTGTAATGGGTTTATTGCTGCTACATGGCTGAAGGTTTAGAATCATAGAATAGCTTGAGCTGGGAAGGAGCTGTAAGAATCATTGAGTCCAGTTCCCTGTTCCTTGCAGGAATACAATGCCCGACTGGGAAATAAGCGCAAAACTCTGTTAGATCACAAGACTACACTGGCATTTATGCAAAATTGCACAGGGCTAAATACATCAGATCCAAATTAGACCTCCTGGTTTGTCAGTGTGGGACACTCAGGTCACCCTGGGTGACAGTGGAGGGTGGAAAAGCAGCAGAGTCTGAGTAAATGAGAAGGAATGATACCTCTCTTCCACGCCTGTCAGAGACATACTGGTCAGGAAGGGCCCATTTTGAATCCTCATGGTATTTATAGCCTGAGAATACATCGGGTTTGCATCTTTGAGAGGAACACTTCATTTCCATATATAGTATACATGGTTCTGTTTAAATGAATGTGCTGCCACTGAAATGTGTTGAGTTCCTTTGCTTTGCGATGATCTATTGCATGAATTTGTCTGTTTGAGAGGTACAGAAACAAGAGAGGTCTGTTGAAATAGAGGGAAGCAGTCCTAATAATTTCAATGGCTTTGGACTCAGGCCTAGATGTTCAGTGTCCTAGATGAATCAGATTAAAAAAAAATATTCTAATGTTAACATTTTAAGCTTTTAAAAGCTTTTTTCTTTTATTGTAGCAAGTTGTATTTACTTGGTTTGTGGCCATTATGTCTGAGATTTCAACATTAGAAGCATAATATTTAAAAGTCACACATGGTATGTTTCCATTCCAGTCAAGAATTATACCTTCTGCCAGGCTCCCCTGGGGAATCAAAAGTTGAGTGCTTGAATGGCTGATAATATCCTATAAGGGCGTCTCTCCTGCAAGCTGATGTGCAATGGTAAATATTGGCTCTTTTTTTAGAACTGCAGTAAGTGCACATTTAGTGGAACTGGCAGAGGTCCCTTGCCCCATGGATCACCTGCAGAACAGACACATGTGCAGCTGCAGCCCTGAGTCCTGGAAACCTTTTTGCATGTCTTGAGCTTCATTACCTAAGTTACGTATCAGAACAGGTGACGTAGAGTGGAGAAAATACCCTAAACTCATCATCCCTAGGACGCAAAAATGGGGAGGAGTACTGTAACCTTGTCAACAACTGCAGCATCACACAACAACTGAACAGGTGATTGCTGTAACAGTTAAATACAGGTCTACCCTCTTGTTTTTTATTGCTATTTATGTAATAAATTGTTAATACAGTTTTGCTTCCTCTTTGTCCAAGCAAATGATTACTAAATGTTTTGGCATACTTGGTTATATTTAATTCTTTTTCACTGTATCTTTTACATTTTTGTCAAATGGCCTAGCCCTTCTTTTTTTTAGCTAAAAAGGTGACTCATTTTAATATACTGTTACTATTATAATTATTAGTAGTGATATTAACTTTAGCATTGCTGGTGTTGGATTAATTTTCTATCTTAAATATAGGGAAAACATTGACACAGATATGTCTAAAAAACTGAAAATTGTGACATTAATATTGCAAAAATAAAGAGAAATGTATTAGAATGATTCTTTGTTTAAGCATCTTGTAAGTTGTCTAGTATAAACTCTGTTCAACTAATTTTAGTTGTGATTATGCACAGATATTTTGCAGGACAGAAGTTGGAATGGGGTACTGGCCTCTGTGACCTATAGTGGTCCTAGTTGGTGTAGACCACTTCAGGTGCTTCAGATCAGGTGACTTTGGCTAGAAGTGATTTGACATCACTTTTTTTTAAAAGTGAGTTTGCAGATCAACAGGCAGAAGGTTTGTGTTGTTCTTACATTTTCTAGGTTATCATACTAAAAGTTTTTTTTCATAAAGAACCTGACAAACTCCACTTAGGTTTTGAAGACTGAAGGAAAAAAATCTCCTTTTTCCTTTTCCTTTATTCCAAGAACAGCTTAGGTAGGAGAAAATATTGCAGAGTCTGTCTATATGTGGTGCAAACCTTTTTGCCCGTGAGGGATTTTTTTAATGCTTTGATTATGCACTTTTGATAGATTGGGAAGTTTTTTCCAGCATTTGGTGTAGTTTCGTCATATTGTAGATATACAATACACTTACACCTAAAGGCTTTTGATTCCCTCAGGATCAGAAACAGGGGACTACTGGCTTTATGTTTGCATTATTTTCATATTACTTAAGACTCTCAGCTATAAGCTTTCTTCTTTTCTTTCACCCTTTATGGGTCTGGCTTTTGGTTTAAAGCCATAGAAAATTTTACCTGACTAAATGCTGGTTTTCCTCCTTTGACACTGCTTTAGATGTATAACTTCTGGTGTCTTCTTGTTAGAAGAGCTGAATTTGTATTAGAGAGCTCTTGTTCATGAAAGAAAACAAAAAACTTCACGGTTTTGATATTTGCAAAAATAAGTTTGGTTGCTTTGCTGGAATGTATCCCTAGGATATAATAAAATTTTAATTTATAAAAGTGGAAAATGCTGTCCAACATGTGAAGCTTCAGTTCTGCCTGTATGATGTAAGTGATCAAGTTTTAATGTTAACTTGGATGATATGTACAATAGGAAAACTGTGGTATCTTTGTGTTGCCAACTGAATGATTCTGGGAATGACAGAAAAAAAGTGTTTGCTTTTTCTTATTTCCAATTTGTGGTATTCTGTTTGTTATTAAGTTATGCATAATTTTTAAAGAAAACTTACACAGCAGTTATTTAGGTTAATGTATGAAACTTACATCACTTCCACAAAATACCTGTTTAGACATCAACATTTCTATTTCAGATCTTAATAAAGTCTTAATCTGAATTGATTTCAGTCAGTTTCAGTTCATTTCAGAAAGAGATATTGTTCTTAAAAACTTTTTTTCTCTATCAAGATGTTTGTTCATGAACATTTTTTTAAATTTAATGTTGACCTTACACATCATATTCTGGACTTGAGTTGGGTTTACTTAATCCCTTGGCTTCTCAGTATGTATATAGGGGAAGGTAGGCAAGTGTTTGTAAAGTTATGCACTGTTTTAAAGCTCCATAAAGCAATACTGTCTCTTGCATTAACATCTAATATTCTTAATTTTAATTTTCTTTTAGCTAAGAGGTTGATACATACCTAGTAATAAAAAAAAAAAAATATTTTGAGCTGATTGCTCTTGGAAATAATTATAACAAAAATTAGGTTAAAAATAATTTTTCATGCTCTCATTTAAAAAATGTTATAATTTTTGTGGCTTCAGTTTTTTTAATAAAACTGTATACAAACTTTTGTCTTTATTGACTGTCCATGTGATTTTTTTGTCTTTGGGTTTTGTATTTTTTAAACTTTTTTTTCACTTTTTAAACAAAAAAAGCAGACACAGAATGTCATAGGCTTGTCTGTTTGCTTTTTATGCACAAATAAATAGAATAATCAGTTTTGAAGATTTCTGCTTGCAGCAGCTGAAGGCTGCTGCAGAAGGGACTCCAGACTTGCATCAGGTGCTGGAGAAAGTAAACCTGCTGAGCCACTAATTGTTAAAATCCCTCATTAATGATCCTCCAGGGTGTCGCTGTGTCTTGTTGGGAGGAGGGTCACATTGCAGTGAGTTGATTTAAGGAGTGTGGGCGGGTGTGTTGGAGGTGACTGGGTGATTGACAGAGCCCCAGACTGTCATCCAGCATTTAGCTGTGCTGCTCCTGAGTGCTCTGGAACATAGGGGCATACCAGTTTGTTTTAGAGCATAGCTGATTGCATGATTATTTGTGTGAAGGTGTCCAAGCTGCAATTTTGCAATGTTTGCATCTATTTTATGATTTGGTATGAAGGTAATGTAAACCATACCTCATTTGATCTAATGCCTCTTGAAAGTTACATCACTTACAACTTTTTTAAACACAAATTTAACCCATCAGAACAAGTGAAATGTTTTCTTGCAGCAGAATTTTTTTATTTAGTCTTCTGATACTGGGCTTACTTGAGGTGCTGGTTTGACAGTGCAATAAATCCAGACTTTAATACTGTGAGACTTGCTGCAAGGTACCTGAGCTGTGTTGACTGCTACGTAGTGGTAGCTCCAGATCCTAAACCTTTTTATGTGTTTTAAGGCCTTTTCACTGAGTAGAAATGGTTTAATAGGTAAAAATGGAATGGTGAAAGGTTTAAAAAGAGAGGTTGTTCCATTATTGCCATGCTAAATATTGATTTTATGGTGTCCTTTGGAGTATGGGGTTTTGTTGTCTGGAACACGTAGCTAGACAACTTCTGAAAGTAAGCTCCAGCTTTCCCGGCGTGGTTAGGTGAATTCCCTCCAGGTGAGGCTATGTAGGGAGATGAGCTCCATCAGCACACCTGATCTGCTCCTCCTGTTCATGGGCCTGAAGTCCTGCAGCTGGGTTGAATTAGTCTTGAGGGTATAAATGCTGACGTGCATTTATTGGTTCTTCACCCCTTTAATTATGTTGATGTTGGATGCCTGGTTTTACATTGTGAGCTTATTTGGGTTAATTGGGCTGCTAGCTAATAATTTGAAAGACCATAAATTCAAAGTATTAGGTTATTAAAGCCACTGAGATTGGCTCAGTTGGTCAGAGTACAGTGTTTTCACCAAGATTGTGGGTTCAATCCCTGTGTGGGCCATTTGCTGAAGAGTTGGACTCCATGATCCGTGTGGGTCCCTCCCAACTCAGAACATCTGTGATTCATTCTTTTTTTAGACAAGCCCAAACCCTTACAAATCAATTAATTTAAATTAAAAAAAAAACTTTAATTCAATGTAGATCTTGTAGCAAATGCTACATTTACAGAAGATATTTAAAAAGTAATCATTGTACTGTGCAGAATTTAATTATAGGCTGTTTCTGTTTGTCCCCTGGCTTCAGGCATTTGATTACAGCATATAGTCGAGTTAATGCTCTTCATCTCGCCAGATTTCTGAAAGTGAAAACATTAGATTCTTGTTTAGTTGTGTGACTTTTGTTGCTAAAACTTTGATGCAGCGTATCTGTTATGGAGACAGACCTCGGAGAATTGGCATCAGGTAGGAGTGGTGCAAGCTTGTTTGTGTTTTGTATTGATACATTTTAAGTAAAACTAATTCCTGTGCTGTGTTTCAATGCTTCTGTATCATTTAAGCTCTGTTTAGAGAGCTAAAAAGCTTAAGTTTTTTGTATCATTTTATGCAAGTGAGAAAATTCATTACTGGAGCTTAGGATATAGTTGTGAAATGTTCCCCCCTATACAAGGAGCATTGTGCCTTCAAAAATTTGACTTAGCAATTTAGAAGATCTGAGCTATTTTTCTGTTGCAGTATTCTGAGGCCAGCTGGTTTTGCTGGCTTAGTTATGCCAGATCCTCTTACCAGCTTTGACCAAGGGGCAATGCTCTGCCCCATGCATCTTATGCTGAAGAAGCAGATAATAAGGAGAAAGCCAGGAGGAGAGGAGGACTGTCAAAGAAGTGATTTGTCCCAGCCCATGTAAAGCAACCTAGTGATTCAGATAATCTGATGTTATAATTAACATGCATCCACTCACCCCTTTTGTTAAATTTGTGAAGGGAATGTAGTTTATGAGTTCTTTAGGGCAGTTACTATTTTAAAGAGCTACAGGTAGTTACCAGTTGCTGTGCTGTTCCAAGTTCCTGTGAAGATGTATGTTTTACATGAGCAGGTGTTAAAAGGAATTTAAAAAAAAAAAGCTTTAATTTGGACAGGATGAAATTTTACCTGTGGTGTATTGGGGAATTTTTAAGAAGAGAAAAATAACATGATGGAGGGAATGAAGGCTGATGGCAAGAAGGAGGGATTCTGTCTAGTTAAATAAGCAGTGCATGATATTCACTTTATATGCAGACACTTGGAATATGCTTGCTTCACTGCCATAAAAAAAAATCAAACACAATTTTTGAGTTCCCATACCTACATTGGACTTAAACAATAATGTTACTTTTAGGCTCTAGGAAGGTTCCCAGTTAAACATATGCTTGTTGGTTTTACTATTTTTAGCTTCTTTGAGCAGCACGTGTTCTCCTGAGATATTTATTTGTGAATGTGGTATTCTGTTCTTAAAAGGAAAATCTCTCTCTGTCTAGATTCTTTTTCTGTATCCAAGAAAGGAAAGGACCAGGGTTCTTGTCCGTGCTTTACTTCTTGGAAATCCTAGGAGACAGGGTAAATTAATTAAATCTAAAATGGATCCATCTGGTAGTGCTAGCAATGCCAGGGGAGAACAGGTGAAAGAATCGGAGCCAAAGAAAACATATAGTGCATTATATAACATGTCAGGTTCTTTGGGACATATTGCTATCAGAAGGCTAATCTTGGTGTTAGGCTTTTTACTTTTTGTTTAATCTTGTTTTTAAATCAGAAGGTTAAGGGGGTAGTTTGAAATGCTTGTTTCTGTTCCATTGCTAAAAAAATAATTTTTTAAAAAGTTATTAACAAAAGGCAAATGTATTTAGTGCAACATGTGAGAAACACGCCATTCCCTTTATGGGTTTGTTTGAAAATAAATGGGTTGACAGCATTTGAAACAAAAATGAAATTAAGTGAGTTTTGGAAAAATAATTTATCTTTTAAATTTAGAAAGCTGTTAGATGAAACAAAAATCAAGGAAGGTGTGGTGCCAACTCAGTTTTGCCCCCAAATTAAGAAGAAGAATACAAAAATATAAGAAGAATGCAAAATCTCTATGCAGACTTCTGTGTTGCCAAAATTACCTTGTTTAAATTCTCAGCAATATTTTCAAGGTAGTGATTGCATCACTGGGAATAGGAATATAAAAATGACTGTAAAAATTGAATTGTATTACCTGTTTTGGGAGGCATGAAAAGGTAAACAGTATAAATGCTGGGAAGAAGTGAATTAGATTAGAAAAGAAATGGCAGTGAAGAGATTAAGGGAGGGTGTCTGCTCGCAGCGCAGGGTTTGAGTTTGGCAGGGCTCCTCAGCACACATTCCCATTTCATTATGGCACCACTTTGACATGATTTCTGTGTCATTGCCTGTGCTGTGGGGCGTGTAGCTGAGAGAAGGCTGCTAATGTGCAGTCTCTGGGGAAATCTGTTTCATCAGGGCAGGTGCCTGGCCCTTTTTGGCGTGACTTTGAAACAAGTAGAGAAAGTAGGCCATAGAGCTTTTTGGAACTTAGGAGCTTAGTAGCTAGATCTTTATCCAGCTTAAAAAAAATCCATCTCATTAGGTACCTTTAAGTCAAATTCCATCCTTGTCTATAATTTTTTTAAGCATCCTCTGTTCTTTTATTTCATGCTGCTTAAGGTTCACTTTTTTTTGGTAGTTTAAAAATCCCAACAAACCTCTGTGAGAACATTTCACATGAAGGTTGGAAGGAACATTCTTGTTTGTCTCACTTAAATTTGCATCTCTGAAGGGGAAGATTGTAGGTGGTTTGTAAGATTAACATAAATGTTGGTTGTCTTTTTATAGGGGAGAGAATTAAATAATTTTTGATAAATAAATTTTAGGAAAATATACTTTTCCCCAAATTAGAGTACTTTCAAAACATTAATTCAGTTTCAATAACTAGGGGAAGGGCAAAGATGATACAGGAACAATTTTTTTGTTGTTATTTTTGGTCAAGTAAGAAATATTTTAGCTTTTAGTCTTATATTTTATTTCATCTTGTAATGTCAAAACCAAAGGCAGTTAATAGCTGCTTTGTCAGGAATCTTATTTTGACAAGTGTTTATAGTTTTCAGGAGTTGTTTCCATATTAGAAGTTAATTTGTTGATCTTAAAATTCTATGCAGTACATCAGTTCTACTCTCTGCTGAGCTGTAGTGTCTGAATGTTTCCATTTCCAGGGTATGGCTATATAAATATTCGTGTAAAAGATACATTTTTATATCTAAAAAATATGAACAAATCTGTTATGAAAAGTTACACCAAAGTTTAGCTCTTTTTACAATGTCCTCTTCTATTAGAGTGTATTGTGTTCATTTTAATCTCTAATACATTGTGGAAGGCATGCAAGAATAGGGGATTAAATATGTTTCTCATTTATATGACAAATTCTGCAAACCCCCTAAATCAAAAAGTTGGTTGCATGACAAGTGATGTAGCTGCTAAATTACTGTAGAAACTGTGGTCAGATATTTAATACGTTTCATTGTTTTTAATAATTCTTCTGTTTTCTTCTGTAATCGTAGATGAGTTAGGAATTTTGTGCGGTTTATTTGTGGCAGTAGCTATTTCAGCAGACACACTAGCACATTGAAACAGGCTTGCTTACTGAGTGATGAGCCCTTGGGAAATTTAGCACAGCTTTTGAGCATTGGAATGAAAGAAAGAAGTGGCAAGCTGAGAGCAATACAGATCACAACTGGTCTGTAAGAAGACAGTGAAAAGAAAATGTGGAATATTATGTAATAATTTTTAAGTGCCTGGTGCATTCATGCCTTTCTAGGCCATTGCTGCGCTGTTCGTTTTTATCCGTGTGCCTGTTGTGTTGTGGAGTTCCCTTAACTCTTCAGTGCAGGGGTTTTGGACTTTGCATTTTAATGCTGTTTTCTTTTATCTCATCTGAAATCTATCTTCTCAATACAGACTGGGGTATACATGGCCACAAGTTACATAGAGACTATAATTCGCTGTTTGAATGTTTTTCTTTCTTCTGAAGTGAACATTTTGATTCAGAGGCCTGTTGCTATATTGTCTGTAATTCATAGCTCCTGGTTAGTGGCCAAATTTTGGCAAAACTGATTAGCGGAAAGCAGAGAAGGTTTGATACAGGTTCTGTATGTTTACATGAGAAATACATTGGTGATATCTCAGGCTATTCTACTTTAAAGAGAGAGGTCTGAAATAGTTATTTACAATAGAGCAGGCTGATGTTCGATGTTACTGCACCTCTAGTGTTGGTCAATTGAGTTGTAAAACATTAAATCACAATATAAATTAGCAGTCTTGTATTGAAGATCCGTGCCCTCAGGTATTTTTCTCCACAAGAGGATTAGGTATCTCACTTTCTTCCTGTACTGTCCTCCTTACAAGCCGAATGAGTACTTCGAATAAGTCCAGACTTCCAGCTAAGTCTGAATGAGACCAGGATTAGACTTAGTCCAGGAAGGGGGTTTCTAGGTAGGAGATGGTTGATCAGTGTAGCAGAAATAACCTGTGGCTTAGAGGAGCTCTGAAGTCCTGGGCTTCTGTGAGTGCTGAGCTGTCTGAAGTCTGGCTTCAGCTGGGGCTGCCAGTGTGCAGCCTTGGTGAGAAATTACACCGTAACTGTTGGTTAATTTATCCACATGACTTTCTGATTACCTGGGTTCTGTAGCAATGTAGCTCTTTTAACCTGTTTGGAAGAAGCTTTTTTACTGCAGAACTTCAGCAGTAAACATTAATGGTATATGTACTTAAAATATAGCTCACGGATGGGATAATGTCTAAAGCAGAAGTTTTCTACTTTATACTTTCCTAGTAAGAAATCAAGGTTGAGCAAATTCCTTTAGGCAGTGCTGCTTAAAAATTTCTGGTAGGAATACCTGGAGTGACTTTCATTTTTCAATAACTTTTTAGATATTAATCCACAAATCCAGCATTCTCATAGCTGGGATCTTTGTGCATGGCATTTATACAATTGTACAGCCAAAACCATTCAGCGGACTTTATTTAGCACAAATTTAGTATTTCTTTTTTTTTTTTTTTAATTATTAATCTAAATTACAGTACTATGATACATTGCTTTAAGAGATACCATATAAAAAGTTTTGCTGTATTGCTTTTGCTTATGACTTCATAGCAGTTTTATTTTTTCTGTCTTAGTGGCTAAATGCGTCTAGGAGTCATTCTCCAATGAAATACTTTTATCATTATAGATTTAAAATACTTATTTTGTGCAGCCAAATATTGGTTTCTTTACCCACACTTTTACTCTCTTCACCCATGGCTGCTCTTTGCTCTGTTCCTTTTGCAAAGAGCAGCCATATCACAACTTTTTATAAATACAATACACTTGTAGTGTATTGTCTCTGTGTAATTTTGGGTTCATGTCATGTAGGGCTGGTGCATTCTTCAGTAATTCATTATGATATGCAACTTAGTGTTTGTGTACAGATCTCTCTGGTGTTCTAATGGTGCACGGATGCTGGGGGTAAATGATAAATTCCAGGTAATGTATGAATCATATGGGAAAAAAAGTAAGGTATGCTTGCAGGACTGTAGCATGGTTGTGGATATCCATCTGGTCTTGGGCTGCATCTTCCTTGGCAGCCTGAGTATTGCTTTGTCTGAGGGATTGTAGGGCTTCTTATTTTTTTGTTCCTTTAATTATTACTCAGTAGGGAACCTTCCTGACACTTTGGTATGAAGTTTTATTATAATGCAGACTTATTTTAAGTCTCAGTATTACAACAATATCCCAACAGCCCTCAAGTGGAACTTCAGCTCTGTGTAGGTTTTGCTAGAGGAATCCTGTGGAGGCTCTCGATGTTGGGCTCACCAGCCCAGGTCTTTCCTGGGAATTGGAAGTGAAGGAGTGTAATAGAGGTGTTTTCTCATTCCTGAAAAGAAATAACATTACCTAGATTTACAAGGATTTTCACTTTTTTTTTTTTAAATGCATCTAGCAAGTATTCTCAGTCAAATCAAATCTGAACTGGTACTTAAGTAATTTTATCTGATCAGGACTGAAGCACTTGTTCCGTGATGTTCTGAGAACTCTCGGTTCATATTGAAGGCACTGTCAGCTGAGGTTCTTAAAACAGTATGAAATTCTCAACTGCATAATTTATTACTGCTAGGGATACAAATGGGCCAGTGCCAAAGCCTGAATTTAGAATCCAGTCCAAGAATTAAACGTAAATGTAGCAAATGCTTGGCCAGAGCTGGTGGCTTTCCAGCACTCCAGGTCCGAGGCCATTCGTTGTCCTTGGTGACATCTCAGCATTTGAGTGTTGGCTGTTTAGTTCTGTACGTACTGAAAGCTTCCCAGTATCAGTCTAAGGAGGTTAATGGCTTTAAAAACATAAGATTGCCAGGGGTTTGTGATCCCCTGAGTAGACTTTTTCCAGAGATTAAATTTTAAAGAAAATCTTGGACTAACAGAAGTTTTCCACAGGGATTAAGAATTAATGAAAGGAAAAAAACAATCCCCAAACAATTCGCAGCCAAAGTACTTTTATGCCTTGCAGGCCTGTTATTCTCTAGTACCAGAAATACTATTTTGTTTTTATCTACATACAGATCCTGGGAGGCAATGGAAGATTACATGATGCTTATATGATTATATATTTTTTAAATTGTATATTGAGCTCTGATAATTTCCTAGGTTTGTATATTTTCCTTTAAAGGATCTTTTTATTGGAACAAAGAAAAACGACAAAAAAACCCCCAAAAACCAAAAAAAAAGTGTCTCACAAATTTAGGATAGATTTTTATTAACCATAATTATCATAATTAATTATGGTTACTCAGATATTAATTCCCTTTTTTTGTTTTTTTGGTTTTTTTAAGTTTTAGAGAGTCCTAAGAAATGTCAAACAGTATCAGTTTAATTAGTTGTTCTGTGATCACTGTAAAATAGAGATCTAAAGCAGCCACATGTAATGCAACAGCAGTTGCTAAAATTTCAGTATATTACATAGTAATAGGAAGTTAGAGCTGGGCACAGTACGTCTCAGAAAAAAATGTGTATGGATGTGAAAAACATCAGTCATCAGTTAAGTGGAGCGTAGCAGTTGTGTATGAGCACATGGAAGCACTCCAGGAAAGAAAGAGGAACAAGAAATATTATACTTAACACAAATTTGGCTTTAGGTACTTAAAGGTGTTTACCCACAATGAAATTTCTGGCAAGAAGCTCAGAATTTAAAATAATCTCAAGCATAAATGCACACGTGTAATTACTGAGAGCTGTGAATGAACCTAGAAAATTAACAAATGCTGCATTTCATTGGATAGTTGAGTTTTGGGGATTGTGAGGGTGAAAAATGTCAGACCACATAAGGGCCTACCAAGCATCATTCACTTCTCCACCCACATATTTTCTTCCTTCTCTTTGTGTCCCATAAACTCTGCCTTTTCAACTTCAGTGAAGGCCTTCTTTGGCTGTATTACTGTAGTAAGATCACTTTCTTCTTTACTCTTGTGTGCTCTTCTGAGTATGTGTATTGTGCAACTTTGTTCAGGAGGAGAGGGAGTGACAAAAACCTGCCTGCAAAAAAGTCAAATCCAGGGGTTGCACTTTAGCATCAGCTTATGGAAGTCACACAGGCAAAGATGTGCCTATGCCACATCCCAGAAAATGGAGGGGTGCAGAAGTTGTGGGGAAGGCTGGAGAATGCTCTAGCCTTGGAAAGGGAAAGTAGGATCCTCAACGGGCACAAGGAATGGCCTGAAAATGTTCTTCAGGCTTCAGTAAACCAAACAATATCAGAAATGGTGTTAATCACAGGCCTGATTTATGGAAGGATAAATTGCCATATATGGAGAAATCCGGCAGCTTTTGTTTTTGCTGCTTGCACAAGGAAAAGATTGAAACTTCAGCAGAAAAGGAGTAAAGAGTAGCAGCTATGAACCTCCATGGGGTTGAATGTTTTAATTCAAAATTCCTCATTTAAAAGATGAGGAGCAGAGAGGGCAAAAAACTCCAACAGGTACCACATTGTTCAGGATTATTAATTTTTGTAAAGAGGGTGGGAGACGTGGATGGAAGTTGAAAGTTGGAATTGAAAAGTTGCTAGAAAAAAATAACTCTTTTTACATTTGCTTGGTCAGTGTCCAGTACCCTCTTTTTATCCAGTGTAAATAGGAAAAATTTGTGGCACATTGCTATTGGTTTTGGTTTGTTGTCCAAACACTTATTTTGCTGACTTGAGTGGCAATTTAGTGTTTTGTCCAAAGTCAAAATATTTCTCTGGTTTTACAAAAACAGTTCCTTAAATAGATTGCCACTTATGTTTCTCTGGAGCATTTGAAGGCTAGTGGACTCCTGTGAAAGTTCCCCTTTTTTAAGATGAGCCTCAGATAGTAAAGGAAACAAATATTTGTCATAAAATGAGCATAATCAAGTCCACAACAGGAACGAGACGTTTACTTGATAAAAATGGAAGCTGAAATTATGTAATTGTTGTATGTCTCTTGGAAACACAGCTTATTAAATGACACAACTTTGGAAGGGCAGCAGTACAAGGAGGATATTTTTTTTGTTTGAGTTTGATGTAAATAAAACTGACATATGTAAATTCCAAGGTAAAAGCATGAACAGAATTTCTTCGGTTTATTCTAGCTTTATGAAAGAAGGTAAGAATCCAGTTTGTCACAGAAAGCAGAGAAACCTGTATGATGCCAGAGTGTGCTGCTGGCCCTACTTGCAGCTCTTGGCTTTACTAGATGGTTGGAGTTTTAATAGAAGCAGGTAAGCTTGGCTCAGCTGTGATCCCATACTGTAATGCAAGCATCACAGTATCTTCTTTCCTGTTAATCATAAATGTCAATGCCTTACTTACTTACTTTACTTCAAAGTAAGGTAATTGAGAAGTCTGGTATGCCTTTTGATTCAAATATCACATTTTCTGGCTACTGCTGAATTGGAAAGCTACATGACTTAAAGACTTTTCCATGTGAGATTTTAATCTGTTTCTGTGATCTACCACCCATATCACTTACAAAAAATAAGCACAGAGTGAACAAAAATTAAGAGGTGACCCTTATTTAGGCACAGGCATTAAGTCTTTAAAAACCGTGGTCTAAGTGAAAGGTAGATTGTATAGTTAAAAAGAAAAATTATGGGAAAAGAAGTAAAAAGGAGTAGAAGTTATGAAAACTGCCTTGTAGCCTTACTGTACAGAAATTCACGGGTCACAGTTTGGAGGCAGACACTGAGGCTGTTGAGGGATGAGATTTACACCTTAATGCTCTTGAGCATATTTCTGAATGAATCCCAGATGGCAGAAGCGCTCCTGGCCCCATATCCTTACATGGATATAAGCATGAGGTAAGTTTTCCCTCCTTACTTACCCCCTCTGAACATGGGGTAAATTTTACCTGCAGATCTGCAAGTGTCCTGAGCCTCCAGAAACCAGTCTGTTCAGCATGCCTGCGCACCCACAACAGCTGACTAATATCAATATTCCCCCATTTCTCTTTATAATAATTCTGGTGTGGTGGCAGCTGCTCTTCTTTGGAGACCAAAAGATAACCTACTGGCACCTCTAACATCTGTAGCCCATGGAACAGAGTCTTTGCACGTATTGGAGAACATGAAAATGGGTGCTTCTCTTGAGATCCTTCACAGCACGTTTTGCCTTCATGGATGAGTAGTTCCAGCTTTTAGCTAGATACTTGGTTGAAGTGGGATTGTAGAATGTCTTATTTAATTTTTTATTAATGTGTGAGATACTAGCAGCTACTAAATTTATAGTTATATCTAATTATTGGCTTACTTGTTGAGACATGCAAAAACCATATCCTGTCTGAGGCAGAACTGAGTTGTGGCACTGTGTGTAACTTCAGCTCTCTCCTCAGAAATTTCAAATGGGCTTTTTTGCGTTCAGTCAGGCTGATAGTGCAGTGGGAAGCTGAAGCTGCTAAAGTGAATAAGGAGAAACTACAGTCTTAGAAGAGGTGGTAGTACTAAGTAGCTGAGATCTCGAGACATTTGGACAATACCTTTCCCTCTTCCTTGATAAGAGGATATTGGGTTAATCTAAATTAGAGTGAAGCCCTGAGACCACACACAGTTATATTGAGAAAATAAGAAGTCTGAGTGCCTGGACTGGTATTGAATTTTTTTAAAACACAACTACCTCAAATATGGATCAGATCCAAGACTGTGTAAGCATGTTTTAACCACAGTCTACTGGTGAGCGACGTTCATTGTTGCAGGGAACTTCCACTTTATATTAACTATAAAAAGCCTAAAGGTAGAGGTGGGGTGTTTATTGTTTTTCACCCCCTCTGGGAATGCAGTGCATTGGGCAGTGGGGTCTGCTGCAGCTGTATGTAGCTCAGGGATTTCTCCTTTATCACTGCCCGTGTGACAGCTGGCACTGCCTGGAGGAAGTGTGCTGTCCTCTGCTGTCATGGTGCAGTATGGACCACAGAAAAACAGGTTGGGCCTGTACCTGGACAAGTGCAGTCTCACAATGTAGGTGCAGCTGCAATGCAGAAACTCCTGGATTATGTGGTTTAGTGCTCAGAAGGCTATTTGGTAATATAAGACCTAGCCAAGAAATTTAATCTCTTTGAGCCCATGCCTGATGATCACATCTTGAATTCTTTGTTTTTGGAATGGCATCCAAACAATTCTGACAATGTCATTGCCATCATGTTTATTTGGTCTCCTCTCAGTTTTTAATTTAACTATTTTTCTAACTTCCTTTGAGTTTTTACTTTAGAATTTCTGACAAATTTTCTACAAAATGGGTTGAATGTTGTCATTGTACTCTGATAAACTTTTCTGTGAAGGATAGCTTCTTTTCTGGCTTTCAAGGAACCAGGATCTGTGGAGTCTGCTCTCTTATTGGCATTGTTCAGTATTTATTTCTGTATTTTTTAATGGCATCTTAATTGGACTCTTTGCCACCTTTATGTAGGAAGGTAACAATTTAGGGCAGACTTATGGCATTCTACTAAATGAATTGTAATGTTAGTCCTATTACTTACCTTTTTGTGATATTGGAGACTCATACTGCAAAAACACGAAGGATTTTTCTTGGTTCTGAACCATGTGCACCTTCTGTATTCATAATTAACAACAGGGATAAAGTGCAAGTGGTGAACATTGAGAGGACACATGGAAGGCTGGTTTCTTTATGATTTGCCATTTTGATACATTTACTTAGATTGCATTTTAAGTTCATGCCAATTCCATCGTGAAACACTTGCAGCCTGAAGGCTCAAAAATCTCTCTCTGCATGCAAGTCTTCTAAATGTCTAAATTCTATATGAATATTCAACTTGTCTACCAACTTTTGCTTCTTGAGTATGATTTATGTAGGAGAAAGTGAAAACTTTCCAAGTCTGCTTTACAGATTTTGTTGGCTATAATTTTCAAGTCTTAAAGCTGCCTCCGTTAGCATGTAGTGAATTAACTGTACTGGGAAATCTATCCAGCAATGGAAGATGCCTTACAAAGTGCAGGTAAATAGGAAAGAAGAGTGGAAAGCATAAAATTTTAGACAAATCTTCAAGTAGACATAATTCTGTATGTTTTTCTTGAGGTTGATGAAATTCTTGCAGGCAAAAGCATTGAGTGTGAATCTTTGTGTTTTGGAAGAGAATTCTTCATCTGTTCTTGCACGTGTAATGCTGTTGTATATACCTGCATCTATGTGAAGATCTTAATATTGTAGGCACCAAAGCATATTAGACCATCTTTGAAAACTCTTAGGATGAAGCCCTGGTTTTGTTGGAGGTAGATTTTCTTAACTGCAGGGAGGGAAATGTAATGATTTTTACCTTTGGTTTGGCTCCTCCTTGCCCTGTTCCTGAGGCAGCTGTTGAAACTGCCAAAAAGCACTGAGTCAGAGGTTTGCACTGACTAGTCTGCTGTCGATACAATATCACATTTGCTTTGCAGAAGTGCCAACTTACAGAGTGGCATTTCCTGTTGGAGTGATCAAAAGAATGGCAGGAGACAGAATTTACACAGCTGTCTAATGAATATGCTAAAACGTTTTGAGTTATTTTAAAATGTGGCTCTGAAATTCCCCATTTAGCTTATGCAGTTGTGAGGAAATAAATGGAACTGCCTACAACGTGGTGAAACACTTCTGAAAGTTGCTTTTCCCAGCTGTACTACTACAAGGTCACTCCCTGAGCCTCTGCCTGAGGGGAGGGAGTAATTGGTGGCTATGCAAAGGTTCATCTCACCCCATTCTCTCTGTTAGTTACTCTGTGTTTTCTACTCTAAAATCCTTCCCATGTTATCCTTCCACCTTTATGAGATAATTACTCTTGTTGCAAAATCCCTGATTTGGAAAAGATGGCATCGTTGGTTCTACTTTGTCTTCACAGGGTATATTGGGTGCTTTTACCAGTTTTTTGGTCACTCTTAATGAGTGGAACTCCCCAGCAGCCAGAGGCAAATGCAGGGCAGAAGACCTGTATGGAGACAATATGTAGATGTATAAATAAAGGGAGTGTGGTCAGCCTTGGGGCTCTGCTAGTGCAAAAGAAGACAGGTTTTAGTGACATGGGCCAGATATGATGATGAAAGGCAGCTAAGGGGAAAGTGCAGTACCTGAAACAAATAATACTGAGGATGCAAACTCCAGCGCTGGTATTACTGAAGAGGAAAGTGCTGTAAGCCTGATTGTGAGGGAACAAAAAAGTGAATGCTAGTGCCCAGCTAATAAGGATCTTCAGATTTTGCCAGCGTAGCAGAGCATGTGTGAATGGATGTGGGCAAAAGGCAAACAGGGATGCAATGCTGAGCAGGGAGGAGAGGGCTGAGTAATGGGGTGATTTTGCAGCTGTCATAACAAAAGATACACTGCATAAAGCTATGAAAACAAAGTTATTGGGTGATACAGTGCTGCTTTTTGCACTGTCTGCATAGCCTAATTGTACATGTACTGAATAATAAATGCTTCATGGAGGTTCTTGTGGAATTCAGCTGAGGAATTCTGACCCAGAAGTTTCTCTAGATGCAGAATATGAAATAACTAGAAAGAAATGGAATAAAGCCAATTTAAATATATTGTTTGTTTTCTTTAGTGCAAGGGGCAGTTACAAAGTATATGAATGCATTTTATGCTTTAGAATTAATTGTACAAGCTTTTGATATTATGTGTTCCAGAAAAAGTCAAAACTGTGTAGACCTTTAATTTATAGACAATAAAACACTAGTGAGACTATTTATGTGCATTTGATTATTAACGCATGAAAATGGCACTAGTTTATATTTTCTTGCATTTGTCCTTATTTGTCTCTCACTTTTGCTTTCAGAATCTAATTTCACAAAAGTTGCAGAAGCAATAATCAAAAATTTTATTTTAAAATGGTTAAAATTTCTCAGGTTTCATGCATGAGTGTGGAAGTTGATTAATTGGATAGCAGGGGAAGAAGGTGCTGTGTGGTCGTGGACTTGTTGCTTTGTGGGATATGCACAATATAAACTTATCTACTGTAAGTTGGGGTTTTTTTCTGTAATATATACAGGTATTGCAGGCTGAGGTTTTTTCCTTTGTTTTTTGTATATATCTGGCACTAGAATATATGCAGATGAAGCAAACCTTTCATAGTGCCAGCTAGGGAGAGCCTTGCAGTGTTCTGAGGATTCCGTTTTTCTGTTATGGTTTTGCATTTGATCACATGCCATGTTGCACATACTGAGGCCTCTCTCTGTAAAATGGTTTGATGGGTCTGTGGTTGCATTCTGGGAAGGACAACCTGCGGCAGCTGAAGTGGCAGTGGCAGCCAGGATTGAGGTGAGCTGTCAGTTTTCCATGGGTTGTGAGTACCCTGTTGTGTCAGAAGGCTCCTCTCACTTTCTCTGTTACTGTGCCTGCTGTGATAGCAGGAGGGGGAAAGGAGGCATCTCAACAGGCTTGGAGGGAAAGCCATGCTGCCTCCACCTCCATCTGCATTCAGTTATCATAAATATTTCCTGTATGAATGCAGCCTCTTTGGTCCTATTCCTTGAATCTGAATGTAAACAAAATGTATTTTTATGGGATGGCCTAACAGTGTTGAGGATTTCCTTGTCTACACAGCTGGAACACCACATCCATTCTGGCACGAGCTGGAGGAAGCTATGGGCTCACATCCTGATGAGGTTTGAGTAATTGGTTGGGAATTTATAGCCTCCTTCCTTATTACGCTTGAGGTGGATACTTGTTTTATTCATCCTCTTCCATTAGATCTCAGCCTGAGTCAGAGGCTGTGCACACAAATGCTGGCTGTGATTTGTTTTTTGGAGACAGTGGGCTGTTGCAAGCTCTTGCTCAGTTTCTATGGATTTTTTTTTTTTGCTTATTTTTCCATTTGCCACCTATTATAGCTAGAGGGGTGTGCGAGGTGTGGGTTTTGATTTAATTGACTGTGGTCATCCTTCTGATGACTCTTCCACTGTCTGCAGTCACTGACACATTGACTCTCCAAGGCAGAAGTGTTGCTTCTAGACAGCCATAAAAGTGCTCCTTTCATATATGCCTATGCAGTCTCCTTTTTCAAAGGGATAATGCAATGTGCAGCATACAGCATAATCATGTTGCTATTCCTGTGCCTCTTTTTAATTTGTAGATCAGTAATTTTGAGTATATAGGTGCAAACATAATGAGAAAATAAATTAACAGTAATAGGGAAGATGTGAGTTACTTGTAAATAAATTATCTTTTCAAATGTCATGCAAGTAACAGATAGGGGAAATTTTGCACACAGCATGAATTTCTATCTGCTTTTGCAGGGTGGCCTACTTCTTGGAAAAAAAAAGTTTTTAAGAGTGTTTTAGCATTTAAGAGCAGTAGGGATATTTTTATATATGTGTGTAGAAGTAATTGCTAATCTAAACTGTGAATGATTGGCAGATGATGGAAAAGAAACAGTGTTCTTAAGTTTAAATAGCATCAATTTCTCACTACAGCGCATAAGGAGGACCACAACCAAAGTAATATGACATAAGTTTTTTTTTTTTGGTTTTTTTTTTTTTGTTTGTTTTTTTTTTTTCTATTTTTATTAAGTCCATGCCTAGGCTGTAACTCTTCACCACTGACAGCAGCATAGAATGTGCTACCTGTTTAAATTTCTTGTCATGGCATAGATGAGCAAGGAAAAGGAGAACACTGATGGCAGTAGCCTCAAGTAGAACAGAGATTTGATCCATAGTCTCATTTCTAGCTGAGAAGAAAAGAAACAGCATGTCATAGATAAGATGATATAAAAGTAAGTTAAAAATATTTTTAAATGTGCTTAAATAGCGAATACCTGTACTTGAAATTACTTGTTTTATATGAAGGCCGTTTGGAAACACAGAACAAATGCAAAGCTTGTGACAGGATATCAAGGAGAAAAGTAATCTCTAATAATAATTTAGAGTCCTAAAAGTCATCTGAAAAATCTTCCCGGTACATACTACTGACTGTGACTACAGCTCTATTTTTTTTTCCTTTCTGGAGCTTTCAGCACCTTTTATATATTCAACTGAGTAGCTAAGATAGGAACAACCACAAGAATTGGATCTTGGGGGTGGAGAGAGCAGTAGTGAGGAACACCTCTCATTGACAGCATCAATATTAGTTACCAACACTGTAATTCTTGTTATATGGAAATAAGTATGAGAAGCAGTTTTGGATTTGAATGTTTTCAAGTCTTCTGTCTGTGTGCTCTATGCTTTGGTGTCTTCAGAGTTATTTCTGGTTTTCTTCCAGGACAGAACTTTTTAGGAGTTTGCTGTCTGTGGGGTATGTGTTTGGGGGTTTTTGGTACTTTTCTTTGGTTGGTTGCTTGCTTTTGTTTTTGTGGTTTCATTTCTTTATTTATTTTTAAATTCCTAACTTCTGCCTCAAGATTCCTTTCTGGTGTTTTAATAATAAAAGTTATTCCCTAATAGACAGCTCTGTTAGGGATAAGTCTGTAGCTGGTGAGCACAAAGTGTGTGCTACTGGACTTTTGGTTAGCATCATTAACTTTGTAGTGTTACAGCTAAGAGATTTTGATTCAGCCTGATGGGCTGTCTGGAAGTGGCTTCACAGTGCTGTTAGTTTTCTGAAGTGTTCATTTTGTATTCCGTAGTTACCTCACCTTAGTGTTCCAGTGAAACAGCAGGACAAGGCAAAGTGAGAACAGTAGTGGAACAGCTCTGTTTTCAGAGCTCACATCCTATACTGTGGTGAGTACTATACACTCATACAGACTGGCGTGGAAGAACACTTTTAATTCCCTCAGGAAGCAGAAGTCACTGTGTAGTCATCTGGCAAACTGCTCGATTTCAGATGACGGGGCTGTTGGTGAATAAATCACCAACACCCCACCAAGGGACCATGAGGATGGGGAAGAAAGTGCTGTGGAGGTGAGTCACAAGGGCCCCACCAACAAACATTTCTTAGGTGGAAAGAATGTATGTGGTGGTGAATCACCAGCTCCACCAAAAGTCTGTGTGTGCCTGTCCTAATGTTTGTGGGATGACGAGTACTGGTAATGAAAACCTCAGTAAGTAAAAATCAACACCTCTATAGAACACATTGTAAGGTTCTGGGCCAGTATTTTAAACCTGAGTTTGTTCTGTCCAACTACAAGAAAATGTTTTTTAAGAGACTCAGTTTCTTTCTCTTTAATACTTAAGAATTTTTTTTTTTGAGGTATCATTTTTTATCTGCCCAGGTTCTCGCCTGTATTTTTGGTGTCTAAGGTTCTCTGGTTGATTTAGTGGCAATTTGAAGAGAGGACGATAAAAACCTTCAAGTTCTATGTTTTATCTCTTCATTCAGTGGAGTAAATAAAAAACGTTACCTGATTTTTTGCTCTATGAAATTTTAGCCTAAGACTGACAGAAACATTATACATGTGGTGATAAGTATAAAGGCTGATGTAATTCTCACATTAGTCTGTATCAAAGTAAAAGAGACTTGGTGCAAGAATTTCCTAGGTGACATTAGCATTGGCCAGATAACTGTGTGCCTCCAACTTCCTCATTTCTCCTCTGTGCTTCATAGGGCACCTGTGTTCCTTCCACAGTACTGCTGCTTCTCACCTGTCCCATTCAGTGGCCATCTTCTAGTCCTAATAAGGCGTGATCCATAAGAGGACTCCTTTGTCTCTGCAATCTTTCTTCATGGTGGTTTCCACATTTTTAATTTGCAAACATACTGGACTTTTGAGTGGCAATATTAATGCTTATTTCAGTTTCCAAGAGGACTTGCCTATAATTAAATGGAGTACTAATGGAAGTTAGGTAAAAGAAACTAGGACTTAATCTTATGGTAAGGTAGAAGATCTTGGGTATGTGAAACATTAAACATTGTGATTAATTATTGTTAAAATTGAATAGGGCTTATTAAATGAAAATATTATACAATTAGAAATTACTAGCAAATGTGCAATCTAGACATAATTTGTCTTGGAGAGAGTGCTTGGAGAGTCTTGGAGCCTTGTCTTGGAGCATTTGTATGAGGAGAAAGTGGAATTGCCCTTAAAATAAGGGATTTGGTTACCTAACTGAGCTTTTCCAGTAAGAAATGAGTTCAAAGAAAGTGATGTTTACATGTCTATATACTGTTTCTTAATGAAAAAGAAAACCCAAACAAAGAAGAAAAAAGGAACAGCTGTAACCTGACCAGAATGAATCTTCTTTCAAGAGCAATGTGCTCATAAGGAAGGGTGGTTTTGTGGGGACTGTTCTTGGAGTACAGTGGAGAATGCAAGTTGAGGAGTATCCAGAAATGTGTGATGGAAGGATGATGAAGGCTTTGCAAAATGCTTTCTAACACCAGTGACTCTGGTAGTGAGGAGTCCTTGTTGTTATAGAGAAGGGTTTCTGATAATCTTAGGGACACTGTAACGTGGTGCTAGGGCTGTTGATGCCCTGCCCTGTTCCAGGGGGAGTTCAGAGTGATGACCTTTGGACTGGAGCTGCTCAGTGGGGGCTGTCATGTATGCAGGCTGTGGAGCTGTGAAGATGCTCTCATGGAGCGTGCTGTGCTTTGGCCAGACACGTGGCATATGTTCCAGTCAGTGTGAACTTAATACCTACATGCCACTGCTGGTGACTCTCCCGTGCGTGTGCAATGTGCCAGGAATGGCTTGGCATCCCTTGGATGGAAACCTCTTTCATCTTGAGAGTCACCTGTCGGAGAGGCAGCTGGGGAGTGATTCCAGCTCTCTGAGCGCCGGTGGGCTCGTGTAAGCTGATTCCTGTGGGCAGCACTGCCAACAGCAGAGAGCTCCTGCCTTCTCCCTGCCTGGCACTTTAGAACAAGCAAATGTTTGTGGCAAAATGAGCATGTTGGACAGGAACAGAATTCCTCTAAAAGAGGAACCTTAAAGAGGTGCTGCAAGTGCAGAACTTTGTTTCAGTTGCCCTTAATACTTGAGTGGTGACCTTTTAGAAGGTGCTGCTTTCAGGGAGGTGATATGAGCATAGCTCACACACATAGATATGTTTGCTTTATCTATGCTCATGTTTACATGCTGGCTTTATAACTTGCTCATATACATCATAAAAAGTAGTGTGTAGGGTATTCTTTCTTGTAATGGCAAGAGCTAATCCTATTAAGTGTACTTAGCTTCTTTTGAAATGGGGTTTTGTGATACCATGCTTGCACATCTTTTGAATGTATTTGAGGAGAGAAAGCTGAAGAAAAAACATTATTTCTATTTGCTTTTTAAAGCATAGCTGTACAGAATAAAGACAACTTGTGTTTATTCTTTAAAAAAATATCCCCAAATTCACAGTGGTGTCTTTCCCTCACATCCTACTTTTCCATGATCACAACTCAACCTTTTTTTTAAATTTTAACAAACTTGCTTAAAATGTCTGCTACCTTTTTAAATGACTGTGTAATAGATCTATATATCAGAAGAAAATTATTTATTTTCTTGAAATAGAAAAGAAAAAAAACAGGTGTGTGTAAGATTTATGACTTTATATATAGATATATATCTATATACCTATTTATATATACATGACTTTATATATAGATATATATACCTATTATATATACACAGTTTGAAAAGAAGATTTCTAATCTCCTATGAAGCTGATTTTTTCTTTTATTCTTTACCTTTTCAATAACGTAGAAAATTAACTTTCATTTAGTGGTTTTCCCCCACCCAGCCACTTCACAGTGAATTGGGATTGCAGCATAAAAGCTTTCAGCTGTGTTTCAGTGCACAGGTTAGCTGATAGGAATACTCTTTTCAAAGTTGGTGTAAGTGAAGACTCATCATGAATAACTGGTGAGTTAATGTTTGCATTCTTTTTGCATAAACTCTGGTTTAAAAAAACCCAAACAAACTATGACACATATTTTTATATGTAGAGACATATACATGTAGGTCAAGGGAAAAATGGGCTTTTTAATAGCTTGATGTGTTGACATTTTAATAACACTTGTAACTCTGAAATTAGCATCTGTTTATTTTTAAGAGAAAGTCTGGGAGTTGTTTGTTGCAGGAAAGGGGATTTTGTAATTCCATGTTCTCGTATGGGCTTTAACACAGGTAAAATTACTGGAAGACAAGAAGTATTGCCATTTATGTGAAGCTTTTTTTAGCATATTTCAATCAAGGATAATAGTAAAACTACCAGTGTATATCACAGGCTACTAACTGGCAGATGCCAGATAATGATTCTCAGTTATTGCTGTTGATTTGAACTGATAATTTAATTCTGATCATATTTAAAAAGGGCCAGATCATGTTTTTCTAGAGCATGTAGTGCATCTAGTGCTTTTTCATTAGTGTAGATCTAAGAGAATGAGTGATGCAAGAGATGTTAAGGATTTTATGAATTCAAAAGAAAGAACAATATTATCTAGCAGTTTCAGGTGAAATGTGGGATCCAAGGTTCATTTGAAGCTCATCTCAATTAGCAGTGTTCAGTTTTGTGCTTTTAACTCTAATTATTTAATTTAGTTTTATTCCAAATGTAATTCCCCAATATCCTAATTCAGGATGCTATAAATAGGATAGCTGCCAGTGCCAATGCCATACCTGACGTCTCACTCTTATTTCACTGGGGATGCTGTTTCTCTCAGTACATCTTGGTACTGGAGTTCATCGTTCATTTACTGGTGCTGCCATGAAATCTCTTTTCATTCTTGGCTTTAATGTAACCATAGTTTTTAAAACTACCTTCAGAATGCTTTTGGAGATTGCTTACAGGTCATTAGTGTTAGTCTAGCTAGCATTTAATCCTGAATATAACGAAAACAGTAAAACAATAATGAAATCATGATTCAGGATGAGTAAACCCCTCACTGACCCAACAAAGAAAACACTATATGAAGTTTATGGCCACACTGGCACGTGACTGTAGTTAAGGAGATGAAAATTACAGTGTAACTGTGTCTCATGCATATAATATGCCCTTTTAACATTTAAAAATTAGTAGAGCTAAGAAGATGGTTGGATTCAATGCACTTAAAGCAGTATAAGCAGTTTGATGCCACGGTCTGTATCCCAGTTGCTAAGAACACACTTTGTAATAGGCTCACAACACACTGAAGTACAGACTGCATGGTAGATCTATACTTGTGAGAGGTTTATTAAAAAAACATGTGTAAATGTAAGTAACCTATGAAATGTTAGAAAAGAAAATGCATGCTTGTAAACAAAGACTTTACCAGGATTTCCTCACATCAAAATGGGTTACCTGGACATGAATCAGAGAAAAGCAGGTTGCTACTTTATGAAGTGCTGTTCATTTAATGGCTGTGCTGCCAAAGACCTGGTTGTGGATGAGGATTTTGCTGTATGCTTGCAGCACTGGGCACTGTCAGCCTTGGAAGAGTGATCTATAACATGCTGGTTAATTTATTTAAAGCTTTGGAACATATTCTGTTAATACTGCTTGGCTGACTTTCTGCAAGCTGCCTTGTGAAACAGAGTGGGGAAATGCTGACAGCTCCTCCAAAATGCATTTTAGTTTTTTGGCTAATATTTCATGTGTTTAAATGCAGGGTTTTTTTTGTTTTTCCCCTGGAACTAATAAAGGTGGGGTTTTTTTGTTATTGTTCTTCATTTAACCAGAGACTTCCATGTTATCATGACTTTAAGGATACTGAAGTCAATTATCCAGATATCACCAGTGCCGAAGGTGACATGGTCAGACTGGATGGTCTAGATCATCAAGCTCCTTTAGATTATAATATGCAATTACAGAATACAATTCAGGTGACAGTCTTTTCATTTATAGCTTTCTTCTATTATTGCAAAGGTGTGTCAGGTCCACTGTCACTGGTGGAGTGGCTATGGAAGTGAAATTTCTGTGTAGCATGGCTGAAGATAAACATTTGTGCTGCCCTGGTTGCCTTCAGTTTGTTCTTAAGAATCCTTCATTTGATTATGTGACCGATTGCCTTGGAGGTGGATTATCTCTGGTCAGCCGAAGACTGTACCTGAGCAGCTAACATGAGACATGCAGTGAGCCTCTGAATTGTCACTGTGGGGTATTTGCAAAATGTTTTGTTTCATTGAGAATAGGACAGATTATCTGTCTGAAGCTGGTCTCTTCCCTATAACTGTTGATAGCAAGCATATTTTGATGATGGATTTGGCCTAGTTCTTGCACTGAGTGGAAGATCAGGGTTCATTAAAGAGCAGGATTCCTAATTGCCTGTCAAGCGCATCCCGTCTCGTTGTGTTTTGAGAGTTAAAGTCTCCATTGCAGTAATTGGTGCTGCTTGGAGCTCAGTTCCCTTGCATAGTTGTCTGCCAGTCAAAAACTGCCCTGACAGCTTTTGCTCTCTCCTGATCAGGCATCCTGGAGGGATTCAGCTGGTATTATCAGTCCCATATGTAATGCATGGCAGGACACAAATTACAGATAGTTGAAATTACACTTCTACAAAAACCTACTTAATAACGTATATTTGTGTTAGAATGCTCTTCTGGACTTAGTTTTAGTTAATATATTGCAATGGGAGTGCTTGAAATAATAGGAAGTTCTCAAAAAATGCATCCACCTTTAGCATAACTCGGTCATAGCAGCAGTGTCAACCTTCCCAGGAGCTGACAACCACCAACAGCCTGTAGCATTAGGCAAGTTACAGAAATGCTAATGCCTCAATATCAGGAGACTATTATTGAAGTCAGAGATGCCATTCTTCAAGATCACTTCCAGGGCTTCTTTGTGCTTCTTACAAATCATTACCACTTAAAGTTAAGATCATCTTAAGGGGGAAAAAGGAAAGGGCTGATCTGAATCAAAAAGGGAGGTAATCTAGAAAAGCAAGACTGCTGCTATTAAGAACATAGATTTAAAAATATCTCTACTTATACTGTCATTCCATTTAAGCTAAAATAAATATAAATATACATTTACATATATATATATGTACTTACATGTAATCTAATAGCGGCAGCATTTTTGTTTGAATTGTGAAGTCACAGTCTAGTACACAAAAGCTTAATATTAAATGTCTTCTCTAAGTGGTTTGCCGACCAGCAGGAATAAGCACATACCACAAAGGAAAAGATCAGCAGGAAGGACAGTGGGATGGCAAATAACTGGTGTGTTGTGGCCACTTTGAGTTTTGGAGTGGACATCTTTGGTAAAGAATAAGGTAAGGGTCAAGAAAAAAAAAAAAAAGAGGATAAAGAGAAAATCTTTGAGCGACCAGGCTGGGGAGAAGAGACAGTATCTGAATACTGTCACTGGTGCTGTGATTTGGGGCTTTTATTTGATGACCTGGGATGAAACCCCAGGGATGGACCGGGACTTGGTGGTTTGTGCTGGGGGTGAGGATAGAAGAGGTAGAAAGGACAAGTAAGGGTGGGCTAGCAGTGCTGGCAAAAGAACAGGATGAAGCAGTGACTTCATGGCTCTCAGAGGTCGCTGCTGCCCTCTGTACTTGAGCCTCTTGGTCACAGCATTGGTGGGCAGGGCAGCCTGGCTTTGCAGGGTCGAGCAGTCAGTCATGACTGTTCTCCTGCTCCCATGTGCTTGCTGTCCAGTGCAATTTGTCTGCTTTATCCCTGTCTAGAATTGACTCTGCTGGAGGAGGTTGCTGTCCAAATTAACTTAGATGCTACCAGAGACCTACTGATAATAAAAGATTGAGGTGTTTACTGAAAGAGTGCCAAGTCTGCTTTGTTAGATTGCAGAAGCAATACAAATTCTGTTTGCAAAAAATGACTGGATCATGCAGTGTGGCAAATGTGTGGCTTCTGCTGTTGGAATTTGTGCATAGAGTGCTGATGATAGTGTGACTAAAAAGACATGAATATTTTAAAAGTATCGAAAAGAGTTAGGAATGAGATTTGTAAGTGCAAATGTCTTGAAGTCAAAGTAGGAAAGCTTTTAAAAGGCAGAAATGGGATTGCTTAGATATCAAACTGGTTTTGATTGTATGCCACTTTGATACTTACAACAAGCTGGAAAATTCTCTTGGGGCAAAGCTGGAACATCCAGGCTTAGTGAGTGAAAAGGAGTGATTTGGTTCTTGCCCTGTTCAGACCTGCCTTGTGATATTGAGTGTGACATAGTGAACCTCAGCTGAGAACACGGTGATTGTACCTGCTTTCACTTCAGTTTCTGGATAAGAGGTTGTATTATGTTTTGTGTGCCCAGTTTCTTGGCTGCATCATGTTCACCTGTTGAGGAGAGATGTCCTTGACTAGCTAGGTAAGTATCCACATAGTACCAGCTAATCACTGCAGTAGTTTGCTGCACATTCTAGTGCAGATCCATCCCTAAATCTTTGGTGCCTTTTGCACAGGTCACCTGAAACAGGAATATTACCAGTCTGGCAGGAGCCCAGCTGAGGCAATAACATGCATCATGAAATACTTACATAATGCTGTCACTGGAATAGCTAATGTTTTTTTTCTTGTTATCTGGCCTAGCTCCTTGCATGACATATAGATTAGTTTTATCTGCACTGTGTGAAATTAGAAGTAACAAAACCTGAAATAAAAAGTAGCTTATCAGCTCCTGTTCTGCAGACGCAGAAATGAAAACTGTGTAAATATTGGCTATGTTTCAGCATCCTGTATTAGGAAACATGGCATGCAAATGGGTATGGGGAGAATGAGTAGGGGATTGTACTTTTAAATACAAAAGGGCTGAGGGAGGAGACATGGCTCTGCATAAGTATAGCTGAAAGGTGCATCCAACCCTGCTAGTGCAGCATGGGTCCCACTTTTTAACCTGTACTGTTTGTGCTGCACAGATTTTTGGGGTTGGAGGTTCTCAACTCAATGATCAGCAGATCCAGCTCTGTGTTTTCAGACAGAATTCCCCCTCACTTACTTTTTTTAAATATTAGCATCCTTCAGTGGTAGAGAGTATGGTTGTTTGCCATAATGGAGCTTGCTGGGGGGATTTCCATAATCCAGTTTATGTACTGCTGTTGGATCAAAGACAAAATTACCAGTCAGTGAAATGGGAAGTCAGTTTTTTGGTGTCCTAGCTACTTATTTGGTTCTCCTAATAGATTTTGGGGTTTTTTTTAGTGTTGGGAATAGTGTTTATGAGCAGTACTAGTCACTGTCTGGGTCTCTCTGGTTTATGCATTGTAATGATGTGGAAAGTCATGCCTTTGATCACATGGTTCTAATAGACTCTATTTGTGTCACTATGTAATTATCTATTAAGTGTATGCTAGTAAACTTTATCCTTAAGATTTTGTGTAAATATAGGGTGTTTCAAAATAAGGAAAACCCTTTAAATCCTTTAATATTATGAACACCTCCAGAAAAGTGCCTTTTTTTCCCCTTTAAGAATTTAAATAAAGTTTTTGAAGATGAGTGGAATTAATCAATAACATTAAAAGGGACCTAGATCTATGGACCAGATAATAACCTGAAATGGATGTTACAGGTTACAAAAATAACACTGGGCCTGATCAAATAGTTTTCCTTAATAGAAGACAGGTAGCTAACATCTTCTGACCCTTCGGAATGAGCTGCCTTGCTCAGCTTTTGCAGAAAATATCTCACAATTTCTAATTATTTTGTTGGATACTCAAGAACGAGTATGTCCTCCATTGCTGGGAAGCAATTTTGAACTCAGATCTCTAACCTAAAGTTAGACTGCTGCTCTTCAGTGTTGCAAATTGAAGTGAGGCAGTTTTGCTCCCTGCGATCTCATCATGCCAAACCACTTCTATTTATACATGCACACCATCTTTAGAAATTCAGTAGGGCGTTTGTAAGGAAATGCCTGCTGCTTTGGCAGCTGGGTGGGGAGGAAAGGAGGCACTGAACTGTGTTTTTCTGTAGACCCTGTGAAAATTACTCCTCGTGGGAGACCTGTGTGTTCTGAATAAGCAGACTGCCTGCCTTTGCAGCAGTTACAGGTGGGCCTGGAGCTGGTGGGGACAACGTTGCTAACTTTAAACTAGACAGCCTGAGTAGTCACAGCGATGTAGCCATGGCAACACAGAGCTCTGCCTGGTCTAGGCACTTCTTCTGGGCAAGTTTTGGAGCCCATGTGGAACTCCAGGCTGTCATAGTTATGCTCCTGGAAGTACTTGGCATAGATGATTTTAAGTTAAGGAGATGGAGTTAAGTCCCACCTCCTGAGGGGGGTGTGGGACTTCCCCAGTATTTGGGATGGATCAGTCAGGCTTGCTGAAGGAGAGCTGTGCATGCTGGTGTCTTCAGTCAAGCCCTCAGGGTGTAGGGCTATTGATAGGTATGTTTACTGTGTGTATGTTACGAGTTGTTGGGATGGGTGTGTCTGGCAAGAGGTCAGACAATCTTTTTGTGCAGTGCAGCCTTTGGTAGTCTGGGTCGGATCAAACAGCCCCTTTGAGAGGAGGGAAGACTTCTCTTCCCTGAGAGGAATGAACTTGTTCAGGTAGAACACGCTTCAGGAGTACAAGGGGGAAGCAGGGATGCAGCTGGAGAGATAGGAATTAGGGATGCTCACAGCAGGAAGACCAATCAAGATAAATTGTGGTGAAGAGGGACCTTGCCTTCCCCTAAGAAGCAGACTTAGAGAGCCAATTATAACACTTCAGTCAGAATGTAGAGCCTTGTTTCAACTTGAGAAACAACCAGGAGTGGATCAATTAGAAAACGAGGCTGGCAAATGGGTCATGTCCTTTCCTTTTCCCCATCTGCTGCAGCAGATGTCTATCTTTTGCCTGTTTGTTTTAGTTATATTGAAGCATTGCTATAGTAGTTTTCATCCTTTTAGCAACTTCCAGCAAGTTCACTTTTGTAAATATAGCCCTGAAGTAGAATCCATGGAAGCAGCCAAATCTCAGTTCAGTTATATTTGCCTCAGCTGTCAAGTACTGTTGAAAGAAAGGAAGAGTGCTTAGATCCATGTTGGGAGAGCTACTTGAAATTATTGGGAGCAGTGATGGGAGGTGCAACTGCCTTTGGTGCTGGTGGGGAAGGAACATGGCCCTTGGTTGATCTTGCCCTGTTTGGCTTTCAAGAAAGGGTGATTGAGTTCTGTCTCAGAGGCTGGACTGATCCTGGATCTTGTCCTAATGATCTTCACCTAAATGTTTTCTTGTAGCAGTAATATCATCTGCAGATTTGTTCTGCTATCACAAGAGACATACAAAGTGCAGTAGTTTTTGAAAAATTACTTTCCGCTATATACACAAAAATAAGTCCCTGGTTTATAACTATTTTCATTTTATTGCATCTTCTCAAGGGAAACATGCATATTTTGTTTTAGTTTTTCTACCCGACTGGGAAAAGAAACTCATTACTTATTCAATTAAATTAGTTTCTATAAATTAATCAGGAATAATTGTGTTTATATGGGCCAAGACTTCCTCAAGGGGGCATTAAATAGGGAGTGATTTAAAATATATTCATTTAGAAATCAATGGCAGTGATTTGAAGCTACCAGTTGAGAAGAGTGTGGATGGCAGTAGTTTGTCAGATTTATTACAAGAGTTGCAATAAATCAAAGAAATGTTGTTAATTTGCTTAACAAAGAATAAGCAAATAACAAGCAGAGTAGGTTTGCTAAACCACAATATTGAGTATTGGTGAAACTATTTAATGAAATACAGATCTGATACTAGAACTAAGGAATATAGGTGGGGTTTCATGCTTGCAGAACAGCAAGCCTGCAATCCTAATTGAGACCACAGTGTGCATCCCAGGAGTGCAATTCCATGCTTGTAACTGATTTCTGTGGCAGCTTCTGGCAGTGTAGCTGTCCTGTTAGGTGAGTGTGTGTGCAGATATAAAATATCTGAAGCATGCTTATTGAAGTCAAGCTGTGATGCAGCAGCCTTATGAGAAATTCGGACTCATGTCCTTTGTTCAGAGAGTCGAGTTACATCTGCTACCTGCTATTTTGCCTCTCCCTTGCACTGGACATGTAGCTCTTTTTCCATGTGATCCTCATTCTTCTTTTCTCTTCTCCCTGCTATTTTTACTATCTGTCAATCCCTCTCACTGTTCTGCCCTGATTCTTTTGGCCGATGGGATACTCCTCTAACATTTACTTTTTTGCTGTGTAGTAAGTAAAACTAAACCCAAATGAAGCATTTTGAATTGGTTTGTATTAACTTATATGCAATAAATATGCAGTTTAAATTATATCCAGTTTAAATTATAACCAGAAAATATAAAAGAAAAAAATCAATAACCTGATTTCTGGGGTGTTTTTTTATCCACAATTTGTCCAGTCCTTTGACTTTACCAGAGATACGGAATATCAGGGAGTAGCTTTTTTTGGTTTGTTTTGCATTTCTTTTACCTAATCTTGTTGTTAATATGTCTTATTAAATATACAAGACAAAAATGGAGCAAATAATTTGATTATTACCAGTTCATTAGGCTTAAAACATGAATTAGAGCCAACTTCAGCTTAGAGATTCATTCACGTGGCTCACACTGAGGTTGGTGAGAGGCACATGCATATTCACAAATCCACAATTTGGCTTTATGCCTGAGTTTTTAGTAGATCAGTGTTCAGTGAAAGCTCTGAGGTAGTAGATCATTTGTTATTTACAGCAGATAATGAGACATTACTTTGATTTTATTCAAAGATCTGTTACATAAAGTCCGTAAGTTGGTAGACAAAAATATACTCTTCCAATACATTAATATATAAATTAGGAGAGGAGGTATCTCTTCTGTCAATAAGCTGAGATCACCTCTAAAGGTGTTTTAAGTGACAAAATGCTTGCTTGGACTCCGTGTTTCCTTGGTGTGGCATTGGATCTGCTGTGTCTGAGTCACAGATGTAGTCGCTTTGCTCCCAGCAGCTGGCTGCTCCAGAAATGCCACTTGGAGCTGGAAACATTCAGAAATATCTCACAGCGTTCTCGTGGCGAGAAATGCTTCTCAGCACGTGCACTTTTGGGCTGCCTGGGCTGGAGGGATTGCCAGGAGCATTCCCGGGGGGTGAAGCCGCCCTTGCGGCTCGCGCGGTTCCGGAGCCCAGTGCCATTCCCTGCCCGGGAAGGGAAATCTGCTGCCCTTGGCCCAGGCAGGGCACTGGCTGCCCGGGGCAGCAGGCACTTCTCTGCACGGATAAGGCATCCTTTGGGGGCAGGCTGCACACTTGTTTTCCCATCACAGGGTGTCATTTAACAACTGGTTTGGTTTTGATTTTTTTGTTTTCCTCCTTTGCACTGGATTTCAGCATCTCTTCTAAAGCATCCCTGTGGTAATGGGTATGAAATTAATGGCTGAGCTGTCCCAGCATAGTCTTTTTAATGATTACTTTTGAAATAAGCTGTTGATCAGTGAATAAAATCTTCTCAATTGCTGTTCCTGGGTTAGCTCCAGGGGCATTGGACTCCCTCCAGCCAGGTGTGTTTTGAGTAACCTGAACAGGTGGTACAATGCTGCATCCTCCAGTACTGGGGCTGTGTTACTGTCACAGGTGCTGCATCATGTATGATTACAGTCCAGATATCATTACACGCCGTGCAACCAGAGCAGCAAAATTGCATCCTGATTTCACTATGTAAAATAGAGCAAATTGAGTGGGGTGTGATGGGAAGGTTTGTAAAAGCAGCTGATTACCTTCAGCTCTTATGCAGGCAACTGATTTATGTCTCAAAAAAATGCATTGTCTCCTTCTTGCTACAGCCAGAGATCACTTCAATGCTGAATGGCTTTAGTCTTCTGTAGGGCTTCATTTAAGGAATTTCCCCCTCCTTGTCTGCACACTGGATAGAACAATGCCCTAGAAATCAAAAATAGAAGTTAGTGTCCCAAAGGCAATGTCTGTCTGCCAGCAGTATGTATGACTTGTTTGGTGGCAAGTGTTTTAGAATTATGAGCATGAACTCATTTGGAAAAATGTAAAACCTGATCTCTTCTCCTAGATTTAATGCTGTCCCTCTTCCTTTATTTTTATGCTTGTATTGTGCCCTATGAATTTTAATTCTTTTAATTTACATCCTGTGGCAAGTGCATCTGTGGAGCTTCTTACCCACAGTCAGGTTCTCTGCAGCAGATGTTGACAGGCTTAGCTGTTTGCCTCATGGAGATGTGCATCCTGCTATGCATTTATATTACAATCCAAATCATCCCTTTAGGATACTATTCTCAGTGCAGCTTTAAGTATCTTCAGAGTGTCTTGAGATCTGAGAAGATTGGGAGAACCCTAATTCCCATGACCCCACCAGTATTTCCATTTAAAATGGAAACATTCTGTCACAGCTTGAGCTTGCGGGAGACTGGAGGTGACAGGGAACTTGTGATTTTTCCTCTAAGATAATTCTCTTTGGGAAAATAATAAAATAATTGTATGGATTATTCCTTGAAGCCATTTTAATTCAAAGTTTTCCCCATTTTATTTGTGTAAACACTCATTTATTTTTTTTTCACCACTAGATCAGATATTGGCCTCTTAAAAAAAAAAACAAAAACCAAAACACAGACCACCACTTTTATACATTTAATACAATCTGACACAAGCTGATGGAGGGGCTGTAATGCTGCCTTCTAAATGTATGACGTGTTCTGTGTCCCTCAGATTAATGGCTCAGTCCATGCCTTTGTAGAAAGTGGCAGTTGCTGAGAAACAGTGCCAAGAACTGGGAACGCTGGACCTTCAGTCTTCTTGCAGAGTGCCACGTTTCAGGTCTTAGCTGGAGGTGTGGGGAGGGAGTGGGAACTAAAACCTAAGGAGCACCCATGGCAGGACTTCCACAGAAACAGGTGGTGATAATCTGCACTTATTTATATTTCCAAAGTTACAAATTGAGTAATGACAGATAAGCTAGAATTATTGTTGAGGTAGGAGTGCTAGACCAGGCGGCAGATTAGTTACATGCAAAGGTTAGTTTTGTAAATCCAGTAGGTATCTCACAGGCCATAAATCTCAAGAAAACTTGTGCTCTGCCCTTTCATATTCTTTCTGTATTTTCTTTTAAAATTAAATTTGATCTTAGTACTATGATACATTAAAAACTTGAAATTATATCATGTTGCTACTCTGCTTGTTACTTGAAGTGTATTAAAATAGATAAAAACATCTGCAAGCCAACTTTGTTTTCTTACCTGGGGTGCATGGCTAAACATGAAAGGAAGAATCTTTCCAAAAAACTGCTCTTCAATGGAAATACAATTCACTGAAATTCTCTGAGTGAATTTAAAACCCTGAAATTAACCTGTTTTTCAGATATTTAATTTACCATAGCACAGGATCTAACAAATAATTTAAATTCATAGGTTGATTTAATTTTGTCACTACAGCTGAAACCTGTTTTTTCTTTAATTAAAAATTTAAAACCATGACTTGTAAGACTGCTTCCCACCCCGTCTCCTTTTCTTATCTCAAGGTAAACTGGAGAGATCAAGTATCCATTACAATTCAAGCTATTACTATGTAATGCCTTGTGTGTACACATACACACTTCCATCTCCCAGTGAAATCTTGTGTTGAAGAGATTTATTGGTATGGGAGCTGTAGGTGTGCATCTTTGTTGTCTTTATGCTTTTAACAGTATACTTGTTTTGGTTCTTTCTTTATTTTTATCATCAATAGAATACTGTTCTACTCCTTTTTATGTTTTTCCACTGACTGTTATAAAATAAAGTAGAGCTTCCACATACCTGTCTGTAAATTGTGAGGTAACTGGAAAAGGTTTCACTAGCCTGAATAGTTAATTAAAGCCAAGTATAATAGCTTCAGGGATGCCAGAGTTTAAAAACCAAGTATGCTGAAGTGATGTTTTAAAAGGAAACTTTCCGAATTTGCCCATGCAGTGGTAAATTAAATTTTAATGTAAATTTGAAGGGACAGGAATCTTTTGTGTGCATTGTGTTTTTAATGAATATCTGTCAAGTTGAAAGGTTGCAAATACTTAAACCTCCAGAGATTTAATAGTTTTGAAAACAAAACCTAAACTTTCACACAAGGTGCTGTGTGCAGTTCTACATTTGATGGTGAACCTGCACATTTCTAATGGAAGCCTGGACAAAATCTTCACGCTGAATTTTTTCCAGGATTCATTGAAATCTGGGTTCACTACCTGTGAAAAATGTTGGTTTGCATGGGAATAAATGATAAACTAGAGTACTGAAAGTCTTGGAGTTTTGTTTTATTCATCTGAAATGTGTCCTTTGGGCAGAGCTGATTGAAAGGAAAGGAGAGGCTTAGACAAGAGCTCTCAGCTCCAGCTGACTGGCAAACAGCCTGCACATTCAACCCCAGTTTATGGATTATTGATTGGAGAGGAGATGAAGTGCAGCTCCTATTCTCAAAGCAAGCAGGCTGCCTTACACAGAGTGCAGCTTAACTTTCTTTCTTAATTAGTGTGGAATACATAATGGGTGTGGAAAAAAGGAGGTCTTGTTAACAGGTCAGAAGAAGTTACGTTAGCCTGTGTATTGCCTGTCGTGATGAAAGCAAAGTCAGGAAAATCAACCTGGATTTTTTTTTCACTTAGTTTATTAAGGTAAATTTCTCTTAGTATGTATATATGTTGTGTATATACATATTTTTCAGTTGAGTACCTCATCATGTTTAAAAAATAAGGGGTTTATCACAGAAGTCTAAATTCACTTCAAGAGAGAATTTCAAAGAGCTGGAACATTATAAACAGAGATGGCTCTGCAAGGAGTAGACAGTGAAGCTTGATTAAACATACCCCCTTCCCCCAAGAACTACCAACAAAATTAAATTGAAACAGCTCTCACCTGACCCCAGCAACAACTAACCATCATCTAAAAATGATGCTTTTGAATTTGATGGAAAACAGATGATGAAAATGGCATCTTGGCAACATTTTGAAATAATAAACATTTAGGCAGTCTGTGAACATAAATAGTTTTTACTAATAGAGGGAAATAGTATGGTATCCCCTCAACCCTCCAAAATTAGTCTACTATGAAGCAAGTGCTTGTCTGCAGTTATGACCTGAATATGTAATACTCTACGTGCATTTTTCTTTTCTCCAGAGCAGCCCATGGGATTTTGAGTTAAACTCAATTTTCATATCTAGTTGGCAGAGAATTTGTGCAGAAATTAAATTAGAGGGCTCTGCTGGCTTCTGCTCTGTCTGCTGTAGAACAAGGGAGATGAATGTAAGATTGGTGATATGAAGAAGCAGAGTTCCCCTGATCTGGTAAAGCCATTGTAGTGGGGTGATTTTAAAGGAAGTATTGGGTGTTTTTCTTTTGTCATCTTGGGCAAGGACTTTGCAATCCTGTGTTTTTGAAATGATTTAGGTGTGCTAAAAAGGCTGATTTATTTACATATTTACATTATGATTTCAGAACCCAGCAGGTATTAGCTTGTACAAATTAGTGAAATGTTATTTGTGTTGCTGTAAGGAAAATTCTTGAACATGAGAAATAACATAGATAGATGGCTGAAGTGCCATGTGCAAAGCATGGACATAGAACATAATACTTTGCAGTTCAGGTGTGAAAAATATAAGAGCTTATTTAGGAAAGGTGGGTATAAAAAAAAGAAAAACCAGAAACCAATGCAAAACCTTATTTTTTCCTCATAAATGTTCATCAGGAGGAGAAGGATGAAATCAACATAGTGCTACAATGTAATCAGGATGGGAGGTGCTGCATAATAAATATGTTCCAAGTTGTCTGTCCTAGGATAAAACCTTAGCTGACAAAGAAAAAACTAAATTGGTTGGAAATGTAAGAAAAGGTCAGGGAGTCATCTGAAATTTATAGAAATCTTTAGAAAAGAGAGCTGCATTATTTTGCAACATCACATTTTTAATTTGATTAGTGATAATTATTTGACTTTGGTGGGCTACTGCTGTGGGGGAGAAAGCCTGTCAGGGAGTTTTATTTGGTGTCTGAGAGACTTGACAAGGACAGATATTCTGTTCTGGTATAAATCTAATTTTAGGGTTAAGTCAGGAAAAATTTACTGACCTATAGGAACGTGGAAATGTGATAAATTATTTGTTATGTATACCCTCAACAGAAACAGTGATTTTTGTGATTGCAAGCATTCTGCCTGACAGCCTGAGTCACCACAGTGCCAGGGTGGCTGTCCCCCAGCCATGGGCTGATGAGCAGCACCTGGAACTCATGGACTCCTTCACAGGGCAGTGAAGCCCCTGCTCACGTCACAAGGGTGTGGGGTGATTCCAGCAGGATAATCATGTTCCTCCTGTGATCCAGTGCTTCTGGCAAGAGATTGGCAAGCATGGGCCATTTTAGACCTTATACTGCTTGCTAAGAGTGAATTGTGTTGAAGAGTTGATATTTTAGTTTGAATATTTTCCTTTCAGGAACAATTAAAACAAATAGTGGCATAATGTGACAGTCACCACAAGGGAGTGCAGACATGGAAAGGAAATACTACATAGGAATACTACATCAGGGCAGTTCTTCCCGCTGGTTTAGGGCAGAGGCCTTTCATTGGGAAGTTCTGTGTAGGTAATTGGGGTGGGGCTGGGCAGAGCCTCATCCCAATGGGCCACAGCTGTGCAGGACAGGTGAATCACATTGGAGCTAACGAGCCATGGGGTGCCCAGGGGCACTGACCAACCACCAAAGGGAGCCGAGGGCACACAGGTGCCGTGCATTAACATGAGGGGATAAAAGGCTGGGCTGAAGAACGAGAAGGATAAATGCTTGCAGCCTGCTGGAGTGACATGGTGCTACTCTGTGTGGGCAGATGCCTCAAGCCTTCTGGTGGGGTATGGTGTTACTGTGTATGGGTGAGTGCTTAAAGCCTTCTGATATTGTGTAGTGATATTCCATGTGATGTGGCCATGTCTTGATTGTGCACATAAGCTGACTTGGTTGTGGCATGTGCTGTGACTTATGCTGTGGTAGTTATGTGTATGACTATTTACTCAATTGCCCTTTTTTTTTTGAACTTGATCCGTGCATTTTCAGAGGTTTTCTTTTCTGGCACAACCTTCTGATGTTTCTGTATTGCATTGATTGTATGTACAGAAATAAGAATGAAAAAACCCCAAATTCTTCTGTGAACACCTTGTAGCATAATGGTATTGAATTAAAATTCATGGATGTAATTCACAATAAGAAATCCTACAATACAGTAATGGAATAAAAAAATTTACTGTTTTCCACACAGAGATTGTTTTTTGTGTTTAGTACACTGGCACATTAAGTGATTTATTAAGTCATCATGGATTCAGAGGTCAGTTTTGCCTGTCCATTCCATGAACCACTGTCTTATTTTGGGTTTACCACTCTGATCACAGTATGTGTATCTAGAGCTGTACTACCTTTGCTTGGTGATTGCTGTGATAGTCAGCAGAATACATTGTTTTGAAGTCTCTTTTTTGAGGTAAAACTTTATCACTGACAAAGATTGACAGCTGTTGAAACTACTATAATGAGGATTTTACTCCCATTGTCTGTGCAAATTTATCACTGAAGTTTACTTTTCTCATTTACCTGTGGAAGTGTTTACCTTTGATGTTGTTCCCCTTGTTATCTATAGCTGTTCCTTTCCTTATCAAAGCAATGCTGGCTTGTGTACTTTGTATTAAAATAAAAAAATCAAACTGGTGCAACAAAGAATGGTAGAAAGGCAAAGGATGTACCCGTTTAAAAAAATCAGGGTCTTGTTGTTTGTTCTGCAGTGTTTTCCATGGTTACACATGGCCTGTGGAATACAATTTGAAAAGAACTGGTGAGCTTTTTTGCCAGCTGTTTCTCATTATGTCCTCAGCAGCCTTTTTTCTTCTCTCTGACACACATGTGTCGGGAGGCATCAATAACCAGTACTGATGGATGGGACAGTTGTTCAGGTCTGCATCATTTGGTTGCTGTGTGAACAGACCAGCTTGCAGCACTTTGCTAGGAAGCGTTCCAGGTGCACTTGTCTGTGCTTCCAGCAGAATGAACATGAATTCACTCATTTGGGAATAGTTTAGGATTATAAACTCCATGGAGCCTTTCTTACAGTACTGCCCAGGTGCAGTTAACCACTTGAAGCATCTCGAAGGTCACTGGTGGTTTTCTTGAGGTGGGAGGCTGTCATCCTGCATTTTGTCAATTCCTGTTTGTTTCTGCTACTGTCCCCCTGACTACACAACAATATGCAAAACTGAGCTTCTTTTTCTCTTCATAGGGTTTGGGCTGTTTATTTTAATAAAGCAGTGACTACAACTGTTTTTTTTTTCCGTGTATACTGCATATAAATGTAACTTTATAGGGCACAGAGCAGAAACCATAACAGTGTTTGCAGAATTCTGGAAAGGAGGAGATGAACACATTCACACAGTAGCAAAGCCTTATTTGGCACACAGGCTCATCCAGGTAAATGAGTCATAAGCAGGAAAGAAAAATAAGACTCATAATCAAAGGAAATTAGTTGTGGAAAGGGACATCCTAACTCACTTGCTGATTGAACTTGTCTTTGTTTGTCTTTTTAGCCTTGGCAACTTCTTAATTTTGTTTTATGTTGTCCTTATGTCGTGAAGGAAGTCTTATTTTTAGTTCCAATCTCGAACCTCAGATAAAAAGGAGGAATACAAGCAACTCACCTCTGCCCTGCAAATAGTTAAGTGTAAAAGCTTGTGAAGGGAAACCTGTGTAAGAAATGTAACATATCAAGAAAAGAGAGCATAATTTTTTTGAATCTCCTAGCTCAGTTCAAAACCCCAGAGAGTTTTTCCTTTATTATCATGAAGTATTCTAGTACACATGCTGTTAATATGTATTTCCATTCTTTAGTCTTTCTGGCCTACTGATAGAAAATTCCCTCACATTGCTTATCATGCTTTCCTGTTTTGTTTCCAGTAGTGTGAGAGCATAGCTTTACTTCTGTCAATTTAACCTAGTTTACATTAATATATTTGCTATAAAGTATTCAAATACCTATTGAAAATCCTTTAAGCTCTACCAAAATGGAGATGGCCTGATCTGGAACATCTTTGATAAACCAGTGTGACTCATCCCTGCTGTGACAGCTTCTCTCAGAAAAGCAGTGAGTGGAGAGATTCTGTTTTTTTTTTCCTCTTAGATTAAATGATGTGCTTTAGAGATCTGTCTGTAGTGATATTTGGTGATTCTTTCAAGGCTTTTGGTTTTAGACTCATGTTTGAATGGCAGACAGGTAGGAATGGAGGGGCTGCAAGAAAAATTAATTATGGCCTTTGAGGATAAGATATTTTGTCTTATATGAGAATACTAAAACTTGAGTGTGATCTTGAATGTGAATTAAGTTTTTTACTGATAGTATGCATAATATTTAGGAAATCAAGAGCACTAAACCATGTTTGTTTTGGCACTAACATATCCCATTTATGTAAGAATTAGCTCACAGTTATATTCCTGGAAGCAAAAGAAAGGTGTCTTTAAATGGGGTTAATAACAAAAGTGATGCCTATAAACTAGCTGAAATAAAAATATAAACTGTACCAATAAAAAGACAAATTGCAACTAAATGTACAGAATTGTATTTGTTTAGGGATTCACAAGAAATACTTCAAGGTTTTGAATGGATGGTTTCGTGGATGTGCCATTTTTCACTTTGTGTATTTACTGTATAAACACCTGTGAGTTGTCCATTTGTGAGCACTGAGGCTTTTCTCTGGCTATTCCAGTTAAATCCATGATTGGATTTTGCAGCCTGTGTGTAACTCTACCTTGTCTGTGTTTCTTACCAGTTTGCAGAGTACCAGCAAATAACTTGTCAGGTGTGCAGTGAGTAACAGGAATGGGTTGTGGAGTGGTGGAAGTTTCTAGTGCACCCTCTATTTCACTCTCACAGTGGTCCTTACTTTTTCCCTCTTGAAGTTCCCTCTCAAACTGGTTATTAGACACTTCCTAATAACCAGTTTTACTGGAGGACTTGCTTCCTTGTGGAGAATAGAGCAGCTTTATTTAAGCAACTTGGAGCAGATTTGCAAATGCCACACAAAAATGCCTAAACTAAGAATCAGAAGGCTTTTTTCATACTCTTCTTGTCATTGAATGATGCTTTAACTCTCGTTTAAGCACTCATTAACTAAATTACATTAAATGACACTGTTCAGGGATGAGATATTACTTAGCATGGCCAAAGGTGATATAATCTAGCCCAAATGCCAGTTTCCAGTTTGTATCAGCTGAACAATAGTAAAAATGAAACAGCTTAATTGGTACTTTTGGGATTTGCTGAAAATATGCTACAGAGGCATGCACTGAAATGTATTCAAAATAGCAACAGAAATATGTGCTGTCATATTTAAAATTTGCTTTGGCTGAGGGACTTACTTTTTTCTTCTTCCCCCCCTTCCTCTTGGCTTCTCCCTCTGAAGCAGTATTTGGGTTTCACTGGGAAGCATGCACTTTATAATGGTAAATACTGTTCAGTGTGACATTTTTTCAGGGAGATAATGTGCTTGGGAGTGTCTCCTTCCAGGCCCAATGACTCAGAATGCTCTGAAAATATACCGTGGTATGGAAAACTTCAGAAGCATTGCAGGAGGAATTGCTGGTGACTAATTTAGTGACAAAACAATGGGCATTGGAAGCATTTTGTGCTTGTGGCATACTGGGAGGGCAGTGTGCCCTGATCTGTGCTTTACTGTCCATCAGATATGCTGAGATGTAATAAGTTAGTGTGATTTGGAATAACTGCTACCCTTCTTACTATTTGTTACTTCAAAGTGTATATCTGATATGCACACAATATTAATCACCAATCTTTAATAATCTCTTTTAATATCCTGTCTGCTCTATGTTTGCACACATTACACTGAATCTTTTGTCTTCTGTAAAATCTCTTTATATCTCAAGATTAGAGATTATTTATGTTAATTTAAAAGTCAATAAAGAACCTGCTGATAAAAGTTCAAGATCTGATCCTTAAAACAGAAGGAGAGCAATATATCTGTCTTGAGTGGCTTTCAGGAAAGCCAAGTCTTGGCCTGAAGCAATATCTCTTAACCTGTGAAGGTGGTAGATGGAAGGTTACTAGAAAGGCTGGAATTTGGCAGAATCAAAGAAGTTAAGAGTTCTGAAAAAAATATCCAATTAGATGGTTAACTATCATCTACAAATATAGTGAAACATTACTTTAGATGCATAAAAGCAAAGTGGAATTAGCTTCACTCTTCCTGAGCTGTTTTGTTTCGACAAAAGCAATCTGTGTAAGAACTGAACAACAGGACATATATTTTGTAATGAGAACATCTGTCTTGGATAAATAAAGTTGTCTGGATATATAAACATGTCTGGAACAGGGACTGATTTCTAAAATTTGATTGCGAGGTTTACGTATGTTGAGGTTTTAAAATCTGCTAGAACAATCTCTTGACCTTGGATAATAATTTTTCTGTTAGCTCCTTTAATAGCAGCAATTATTAGTCATTTCTGCAAGAAGCCTGTGAGCCTGGAGAAATTTCCATTTATTTTGTTAGACCAAGTTAGTTGTAAATTAAAAAGAAAAAAACTGTTAGTCTAGTAGGTCCTTTTTAAAGGACAGAACTCCAAGTGTCACTGAGAGAAACAACACTAGAACCTGTACAGTGAGTTAGCTCAGATTTAGAGCTGCTGTTTGACTCTTGAGTTGAAAATTAGTATGGGCTCCTTGTAGCTGCTACAGTGTTGTGTGTTGGACTTAGTATGAGAATAATGTTGATACCACACTGCTGTTTTAGTTGTTGCTCCGTGGTACTTTCTTTAAGTCAAGGACTTTTCAATTTCACCTGCTCTGCCACCAAGGAGGTGGACAAGAGTTTGGGAGGGAGCAGAGGCAGGACAGCTGACCCGAAGTGGCCAAAGGAATATTCTCTAACATGGAGCATGGTGCTCTGTGTGTGAACTGGGGGTGCCAGGTGCTGCTGGGGGCCAGGCTGGACATTGGTCAGCATGTGCTGAGCAATGGTCACTTTCATCACTCATTATTTTCTCTCTCATATCTCCCTTCTCTTTGTTACTGCTCCTCTCACTGCTGTTATTATCATAATCATCATTATCTTTGTTTTTCCAATTCTCCTCCCCATCCCACCATAGGGGAGAGGTGTGTGACTAAGTGTCTGCATGGTACTTAATTGCTGACTGGGGTTAAGCCACACCATAAGAAAATAAAATGGAACTTGAGGTTTAGAAAAAGCAAGGACTGTTGTTACTACTTTCCTTTTTTTTCAACTGCCCATCAGCAGTGGTGCCAGACAGACCAAACATTTAAATATCTAATTAAAAACGAGTAAATGTCATTGAGGAAAAACTTGCAAGAGGCAAATAATGTCAACTGAAATAAAAATTTCTCATTCAGTTATAAATAAGCTATTAGAACTGAAAATATGTACATGCTGGGAGCTGAAGAACAGAATGTGCAGAAGAAGATGATACCTTGGAGGTGCCCTGATATTAGTGTGGTTCTCACTGCTGCTGCAGTTAGAGACCAATCCCTGTAAATGTCCCTGGCCAGTCCTTGGGGGCACCCCTAGTAGCTGTAGGTCTCAGTTCAGAGAGACTTTAACATAACCCACTGCAAAATGGTGAGGGTGCATGGCATATTCTTTTATTTTCACTTCTAAGCTGCTTAGAAGATACTGGTATATTGGGAAATGAGAAAGCCAGCATAATAGAGGAGACTTGAAGTTACTTCCTTTCACAGTGTTCCCGGAACTGAAGCCAAGGGTTTTGGTAACTGCATTTCAGTACTTTTGGTGAAAAGGGTCTGGCCTGCCTTAGTATTTGCTCACGTTAGATTCTCATCTGAAAATGTGTGTTGCAATTTCCAAACAGCTTGCTCTGTTATTATTAGAATTGCAGTAATCCACTGAAGGAAGTAGCAGCAACATGTTGGGAGTTTAGAGAACTTTATAAATGCAAGACTAATTAGAAAAGAAAGTAAATTCAGTAAAGGAAATTGCCATGTTGACAATTCTATGGAGTTGACCTACTTTGGATTTTCTTGAAGGCAGTGGTAAAAGGTATCAGAATGGGCCAAAGCTGAGTCCCTTAGGAGTCCCACTTGTGCAGAAATTTAATTTCAAGTTGTTTCTAATTATGACTCTTCTCCATTTTTTGTGCTCAATCCTGATTTTTGTAGTCCCTGTTTAGCAGAAGGCACAGTGTCTGTGTAGTTGGGATCCCAAATGTGCCAATTCTAGAAAATAAAGCAAGAAGAAATCTGGGCAACCATGACATAATATATTTTTCCCTCTTGCAGTCCTCCTTCTCTTTCCCCTGATATAGGGGACAATAAGGAACTTGGGGATAAAACTAGAGGATAAAAACTTCCCTGGTTGGCATGGTGGACCCATTCCTGAAGTGGCAGTAAACACACTGTAGCTCTGTGGTACATGATAAGGGGATAAGGGTTCATAGCATTATAATTGTTTTCTTTATTATGAAAGAGCTTTTAAACATGGCCAAGATTTCTATGGTGCTATCACAGAACAGCTACATACACATTACAGTGCACCCTTTATCAAGGAATTAGTGTTGACCTTTCAGCTGAAGATGACTTTTTCCTAAGAGGCAGCCTTATTTTCCTCAAGGTAATAGAATACTGGTGATAAATACATACTGCTCTAGTAATACAGAGTGGTCATTAAGGTGCACCCCACCTGTTAGATATACCATACCTTTATACTGGCGGGGTTTTTACCCCTGTTTGGAACTGTGATGTAGTTTACTTCTCTCTGTGAAGGGAATAACTTTCTGTAATTAAGCAGGTTGGTTGTTTCCAGGAGTTGGTGAAGATGATATTTTGATTCAGCAGGAGCATTATGCATATTTATTGGCTTCAAAACATTTGACTGGTGGTTTAAATGCCATTTAAGGGCTTAGGAAAGGCTCCTAGGATGTATTAAAAAACCTCAAAAAAACATCCTAAACTTGATAGTGATGACAGCTGTTTTTCAGGCCCATTGGATGTCGTAGTTGACTTTTGGCTAGTGCACATAAACCACATTCCTGTATTCCTATGTGTGCAGATGTGTAAATGAGCCATAGGTTGCCTGGATAACAGGACAGAATTGAACTCCTAAATAGATAGAATTATTACCATAAAGCCGTATATGTTTGAGAACGTGATTTTATTTTCTGCACTAAAAGCTACAAGAAAAGTTGTTACATTTATTTTTACATTTAATGATAGTCCCTTTCTGTTGATGCTGCTCATGAGCTATTTTATCTTTGGTGCAGTATAACTACAGTAGTAACTTGTCGTAGTTCAAGTTATATTAAATGCTGATAGACTTAGTTTATTTAAACCTTTTTAAGGTGATTTTATTACTTTGGTGGTGGATTAGTGCTGGCAGTCTTGGAGGCCTGACTCTCCATATCTGTTCAGATGTCACCTCCCCTCACACCCATACATGTCTTTATTTTTTTTCAGACTTCATATTCTAACGTTCTGGATAATTCCTGTGGTTTTTCAGAGTTTCTCTGAACGTGGCATTAATAAAAGTTTCCATCTGTGATTGCAGTTTGAATACTCTTTTCCTTATTTATTTAGGAAAAAAGTAAAATTCTAATTTTGGACTGCCCTTGCAGCCTGGTCTAGATTGTGCTGATCAGTTTCATGGAGCGGATGCCGAACTGTTTCTAAATCCCTGAGGTAGATTCCCTCCTTAGTGGTCAACCCTACCAGATATTTCTCCTTGATGTTTTGTTTTCTGCATGTCAGTTGCTGTGCTGTAGTATGACAATTCTCACTTTTGATCTTGTTTTCAACTGTTGTCCTTCAGCCATTACTAAAACAAGTGAGAAGTAGCTAGCTAGAAAGTTTTTAAGAAAGGTTTTGTAGACTTGGCAGTCTAAGATAAGGGGCAAACAGAGAGAACACAACTGACCAGCGATGCCATCTGGGAAATAAAAAAGGTTTGGTCCTTTCAAATCTCCTGGTGACTTAGCACATCTCTTTATTAAATTGCAGGTTTGGCACAGAGAAATAAACTTTTTGCCAGTCTGTTTCAGAAGTCTCTGTATGGCAACGGACTTCATTAGAATAAATGTAGAGAGGTACAGAAAAGATCTTTATAATTTAGGTAAAAAAGGAATTGTTGAAATCTCAATAAACAGCACCTAAAGCGCCTGACAGATTAGGTGCCACAGAGACTTCTGAATTTTTCCCCTACTGTATCTATGTCATGTAACACATGCAAAAAATAACTAAACACTCTTGGACTGAGTTACACATTTTCTGGCTTGTTGGTTGACATATACAGGTGGTAGAGTCTGACCTAATTTTCTGTGCTGGATTAACACTGTTATAAAACTGGAAAAATTGTTTTGCACTGTAGGTCAATTCTGATGTTTTATGTAAAATTTGTGTGTCACAACTTGAATTGTGAAATGTGATTTGATTTGATTTTTTTTTAAACAGCATCTCATTGATTTTTGGGTGTGTAGATTACCAGAGAAATTCTTGCAGAATTAGTTTGTAAGTCTTTTGCCACAGTTTTTGTGTTGTGTACTTTGTTACCATGCAAATATACGCATGAAATAGAATTTTAGAGTCTTTCTTGTGCTCCCTCTTTTTCTCTGACCATACAGCTGATAAACCAGGTATGAGTGGTGAGTTATACAGCTCTAGAAGCAAGTTGTAAGTTTTAGGCTCAAATGTACTTCAGCTGTGAAATACAGTGAAATTATAGCTGTGATTCAATAAACTATGCCAGAACAGTGCAGACATTAAATTATAATAGTAAAATGTAGTCTTGCAGTCAAAAAGATGTGGGGAGGAGTGTAAAAAATGCAGCTGCTGCAGTGGCCCATCAAAAGGTAAATTCCTGGAAGGGATGGGGATGATAGAGAAAGGGGAAGAACAGGATGAGGTAACAAGTGGGATGGAAGAAAAATTCTCAGCAAGCCAGCACAGAGTGAATTGGGGGATTTTTTTTGAGGAAGAACATTTTTGGTGGAAAACCCCAGAAAATGTAGTTCTTTGGCTTCCTATGTGTATATAAAAGGCTGTGTTAAGCATAGGAGAGGAACATTTCAGTGCAATATAATAACTCAAGCCTTTGTTCCTTCAGACCTCTTTTCTTCACCTTGGGCAGTATGACCATTTGGAGAATTTTCTGCTCCTCTGATTTGTGAAGAGCACAGTAAAGAGAAATCTATTCATAGCAAAGTTATTATTCATAAACCTGTGTTTACAGAACTGCAGAATTGTTGGCTGAAAAAGGAAGTTTGGCTTTGTAAGTTAATATATTTATGATTGACCTGATCAGTGTTCAACTGTAGAAACAAACATTGCACACTGTATTTGTACAAGTTCAGGTTTTAATATTGAAAATAAAATTTATGAGAATAAGGACAAAATCCTCACTAGCTTTGATACTTGAAGAGTATTTATTTCTCTTTTAACCATGCTGTACAGTTTTATATGTATCATTACAACACCATGGACTTGCTTACATTCTGTTCTGTCTGTAGGCAGCAGCTCCATATTTTCTATTTACTGCTTTTTCTGAATTCCTCTTGCTTGGGATTTACAAGAGCTTTGTGCCTCACTTGTCAGTCTCTTGATGGAAGACAAGGCTTCTTAATGTAGTAGGCATCTGTTTTTTAATGGCTTTCAGTTTGTAAAGAAAAACCCAAACTGGATTTGTGGTGCATGTTCACAGCTTTAACTGGTGGTTGGTATTTTTTTTTCCCCCTCTCCTATTCCTCTGAAAACAGGAGATGGCCACGAAAGGTACTGCTGATAAGATGTGACGCATGTTTAACGTGTAACAAAAGTGCCCTGTGAAAAAAGAGGATTTAGGAAATCTTTAAAGATATTGAAATTGCCTGAGGGACAGCCCTCAGCATGGCAAGATACAGCATGTTGGTAGCTGGAAATCCAGCCAGGTTTGGTATAACCAGGCAGGCAGAGATTAGCTCAAAACGGAAAAGGGAACAAGCCATAATTTTTCCTCTCCAGACTGAGACCTCTACTGAGTGTTCAGAAGACTATGGAGAAATAGTTTATAGATTTATAAATATAATAGATTTATATATGAATCTATAGACCTCTATACAGATATTTATAGATTTCAGAAGTGAAAGTAAAGCCAGCATGGTCTGAGAGAGCTGCCCCTGTTCCCTGTGCAGAGGAGCTGCAGGACCTGTGGGCTGAGGGACCAAAGGAGAGCCAGTGCCTTGCTCTTTGGCTCTTCAATTCCTCTTTTCTTTCTCCCACCTCCTCCACTTAAATGGACCCTGAGAGGGCAGAGTGGAGTTAATCTGGGCATCAAATGCAGTTGTGGTGGTTTTAAGAACAGGAGTCTTTAGCAGTGCTTACAAACTATGTCCTGATTATAAGTCTGCTCTAATCTAGAGCTTTCCAAAGTGCTGATTTCACAGAAATCTTTGGTGGCTTAAAGGTTGGTTTTCAGTCAGCACCAGATTTCACCTTAAATCCGTGAAGTGACAGTGATTTCAGAGGGAGACTCTACATACCAAAAGCCAGATGTTGGCTGTTTGCTGGCTCTTCTATTTAGTGATAGAGTAGTTTGCTGAAATGTTCAGTTCCTTGCTAATGCTTATTCTTTTGTTATTGTTATCGTTATCAGCAGGAACTATTTGTCCAAACCTTAATAATTGACTAAGCCATCAGTCTTCACTTGGATAATTCCACTGAATTTAACTGGAACAGGAAACTTCATATCAAAATGTTATATCTACAGCAAAGGCCAATTATGTGTAAGTTTCCATTCACATAAGGGAAAACCCAGGCTATGGTCTCTAAAAGAAAAAATCTTAGGTTAGGTTCATATTAAATTTAGAATGCATTTCATTCCCTTAAGTGTAGGTGTAAGAATATTTTATTCTGCTTTGTTATATAGCATACTGAAATCCCTGTGGAAAAAGTTGTAATACCTTTCCCTTGGGGCAATTAAGAGTGCCAATTATATCAGTTTTTACTGTTGATCTTTCTCCTGTAAATACTATTCTGTTTTTCTCTTCTGTGTAGTTAATTCCCAGCTGTTGCAAAGAATCTTTCCCTGTCCCTTTGCATTAATACATGCCTTAAAGATTGTAAATAGGCTTTTCAGACTAGTTTCTTCTGGCTTAGAGACAAAGCATATCAGACATAACTATTTTTCTTTCACTGTTTCTTGAGAGGGCTGCTTATTTCCAGTTGGAATAGCTGTAAAAGGATTCCTGACAAGTCGGTTTATCATGCACTATTTCATCCATTACTTTGAGAGAACTACTTGAAGATTCAAACCTCTCCAGAGGGTATTTCACACGTCCAAATGAATGATGTGGACTGTTGGGCTGCATAACTGTCATCCTGCTCAGAGATGCAAATTGTACTCTGAATTTTTCCTTACTTGTTTAATCTTGTTCTCTCTTCATCAGTAACTTAAGTATTGAAGCTTCTATGAACCACTTATTTTTCTTAACACTCTATCAGTTACAAATTGAGTGGAAAGAGGCTGACAGGTTCTTTGATGGCATCTTCTGTTTTTCTCTATTGTGTTTGTATTCCTTTTTTGACACAACAAAACTCTTGTTAAGACATGGTTAAGAATGTGCAAGATCCAGGATAAAAGGCCTGATTTTGATTTAAGAGTGAAAAGTTCTTTTCCCGTTCTCTTGAAGAAGGGATTTTGCCCTGCCTTGTGCTGTGAACAGTCACTAGTGGATATTTCACTTTTCATCCCTTTTCTTATTTAAAATAAATAAAGTAAACCTCCAATGCAAAATATTTAGAAGCATTAGATCACTAGTAAATACCAGATTCCCTCCAAAACCATTTGGTAGAGATTTTTTGGAGCATTTGTGCTGCTCAGGGAAGATTATATGTAGACCTTCTGTACACACCAGTTCCCACAGTTGATGGAGTATTTCTGTCTCCAGCAGTGCTGTTGCTCTAAGGAGAACAGCATAATAAGTATTTTTCCCTCTAGGCCACAGTGCAGGAAAGAGCACAAGAATAGCCTGCATGTCTGGTGTTTTGGTAGGCGTAGACCTTGCCTAATGATTTATTAAAATATTTGGTAAAGGGAGAGAAATAAACAGGGAAGGAAAATGTAGAAATGGTTTTGTTTTCCCAGCTCATATAGGAAAACGTTAAATGGTCAAAGTGTTTTTCTTGTTGACTTTTTGTTTGGTTTTGAACTGTCTCAAAATAACTTGGTATTTGCTCTCTGTGGCTGAGAATAGATGCCAATTACAAGTTGTTTGTGAGTTCTGCAGACAGTGGTCATGGACAGTAGCTTATGTTGTGAGCACGCTTCAGCCATAAATATTAATGTCTGGTTTGTAAGGCACCATGGCAGAGATCTCTTGATGTTGAGTTGCTGTTTCCCTATTCTCTCTTCTTCCTCTCAGCCTTGTTTTTCCTGTATCTCTGAGTCCTGGAGACCCAGCTGCTCAGGAGATACAGGAGGTGGGATACTGTAGGCTGGTGACTTCACCTTATTCCGTGTAGGTTGTGGTTAAAGAGCCTGAAAATAAAACCACAAAAGGCATTTTTAGCTCACTTTTAAATTTGAGGCTTTATGATCTGCATGAGCTGTTTTAGATGATACACACTAGTTGGAAAAGAAGTGGACTTGCTCCAATTTTGATCCCACAATTGTGTGTGGGTAAACTGTCCCAAAGAGAAACTGTAGGACAAGGCAAAATAGACAAAAATACTTCTTTTGAACTTTAAAAGCAAAGTTTATTTTGTCTGTGTTTGCTGGCTTTCAAGAGAAAGCCAGGTATGGTACAATGTTATTCCCTTACTCTGTAGTAGCTGGTGTGCTGAGCTGCTATTTCTATGTAGGAGTCAATATATTCTTTTACAAAATTGCAGTTGCCTGTGGTGCTTAGGTGTGTGCACACACACCAATCTGAATTAGATTCAGGTAATTAATTTCTAATTTACATGCTGTAATAGTGCCAATTCTCACTTAATTACTATCTAATATTTGTCTGGTTTATAACATTTACCAAGTGGCAAATGTGAACGCCCCTAATAAAAACCTCTTTTCAAAGAGCCTTTTGTGCAATGTCCTTTTTGAATGTGCCTGTGTAGTTTTATGTTGCTATATTTTTTCAGCTAACAAAATAGTGCTTAGTAACAGTGTCCAGTATTTCAGTTTATACAGAAATAAAAAGCCATTGAAGTTAAAAGTCAGGAAGTCTAGGAATATCCTGTTTTACCTTACTACTCAGTGTCACACTTCTCAGAGAAGAGTAAATGAAAGAGAACTGTTAGGCTTTTTTTTAGCTGATCTATGAATATTTTCGTCTTTAATTTATGCAGTACATTTTTAGTTGTATTGTTCTCAGATCATAAACTTTCAATAGATAATAACTGCTAGTGTCATAGGGTTGGGTTTTTTCCACTCTTTCTGATGTTGCCAAGATAATAAAAACACTTCCTCCTTGATATGTCTGTTTGCATAGATGGTCCTTAAGCCATTTAATTCTTACACATGCAAAAATGTTAGCATGTTTCATGATAATGAGCTGTTAAGTAGGTAGTACAAGATGTTAGTTAAGACTAGCCTCAAATGTTACTGATTTTTTTTTTCTCTGAAGCTTAAAATATTTCATGATGAGGTAGAAGGAAGCTAAGGGTGAAGTAAGCATTGCAGGTCTTCGTATTTGTTAAAAACTCTGTCATTTCTGACAGTGCTAACACATTTCAGATAACCTTGGATTATTGTTTCCACTGATCAAGCAACTGTTCAGAGCAAATCCATATTTCTTCTGTACCATATTTGTGTGCATACATAGACATGCTGTATCGCTTGTGTATGTGCATGTATCTAGCTACTCTATGTGTGAAGTGAAATTCAAAATTCAGAGTCTCAGCTAATCATACTGAGTTCAGATACACAGGAAACCATTGCCCATTCCTGCTGGAGATCACAGCCATGTGACAGCATTGGCAGGCTAGAGAGGGAGACAGGTATGGGTGGAGCCTGATTTGTCCCACTTGAAAGGAAAGCAAGAGGAAACACATTTTCTCCTTGGAGGAACAGGTGTTATTTTTGTATTGTAGTGTAGCAGAACTGGCTTTACATTTTTACTAAACTTTTTCTGTGTGGATGTACCAGCCCCTTGACAGCTTTCAACATGGGTAAACATCGATTCTGCACAAGTGAAGGGAGGAGAAGGAAAATAGCCATAGCAAAGCTTGTCCTGAATTTTCTGAGAAGACAAGGAAATTTGGCTATGCTCTGAATAATGTATATTGGTATTGCAGACAAGACTTGCAAGATGAGATTTCTGTATGTAGGTCACATCTACAAGAGAAATGCTGTAGCCTTCTAGGGTATTGGTATGCTCTCCTGGCAAGGCAGCTGCAAGGCAGATGCAGTTGTACTGCACAGCTGTGTTCTGTACTCACCACTGCCCGTGCTGCCCAAGCTCCTCTGCTGCTTCCCTACAAGTTGTCCTAGGGACTCTGCTTTTTCATATTGCAATCAGTGTTGATTTTAGTTGCCATAGATCTGCCATACAGATATTGCTGTTGTCTGAGTGCTGTATTCCAGGCCTCTTTTAACACTAAGCTAATCAAGTACTTTGGAGGGTTTTTCCTTTTTTCTCCCCTGTTCAGCCATTGTGTTAACGCAGTGCTTTGCACTATACTGTGCTGTGGGAATATTTGTCTTGATTTCTGGTAAAGATACTTGATATTTCTAGCTGGCTAAGCTAGTGCTTCTGACTTCCTTTGGATGTGTAGGGAGTTAATTATGAAAAGGAAGGAAGAACAGGATGTTTCCTACAATGCTGCTGGCCAAGAGACCAATAAATTGTTTCTTCAGCATAATATAGAAGTAACTTCAGACTTCTGGGGGATTAAGTTTTACAACAGACGGAATCATGTCCTAATTGTATCAAATACTTTCTGCTTCCATATTGTCAAATGGCTACTTTAAAGTGTTGAATGTTAGGTATGCTGAAATATTTCATCCTGCCAGTTTTAGAAACTTCTGATTCTGTTTTTTATATAATTATTTCCATGATCCATAACAATACCACCTGCAGAAGTAGTTACAAGGGAGAAAACCTGAAGCATTACCGGGTGTGGCACATTATTAATTCACGCTGTGCCCTTGATGTGTGCACAGAGTTCACCTGTGAATGAGAGCTGCCTTGCAGACCGAGGCAGGGGATAAGTGGCTTAATCTGTAGGTTTTAAAAAGTGCTGCAGTGTCAGCAGTGCACGAGGGATTTAGTGTGCAGTGAGCACAGAACACGTCTCCAGGCTAAAGAGCCAGGCAGTGGCAGGTAAGCTGATTGTCTGTGGCAAAACAGAGTGGAGCTGCTGCTGGAGCTGCAGGAGGTGGGGGCTCTGCAGCCAGTGCATTTCCCTGCCTGCAGAATGACTAAAGATGAGAATGGAGAGATCTCTGCTGGCACCATCTGTGATTCACAGCCACTTCATGGCATGCTCATTGCACTGTGGGAGTAGACTCAAGCTGGCAATTCTGTGGAAAAGGGGCTGCAGTGTGAGGGCTAATGCAGAACTTTGAGTCAGTTCAGCTGCATAACAACAAATGGTATACATAATTACTTGTATCAGCAGAGAGGGGCTTCTGCCTTATTCTCTGACTACATTCTACTAGATTATGCATCTTAAATATTTTTAATTGTTTAGAACAGATTAAATTAATTGCAGAATTGTATCACTTTAGACTATTGGTAAGGGAATTTTAACTGAAAATATCCATCTGGATTTAACCCAGTTTCTTTCTCTTCCAATTTATGAACAGATCGTGCTTTTGGCATTATGACAGACTTTAAGTGAGAAGCTCTTTTATATCTTGTAGAACACTGTACTGGTGGTGGCCAGCCTGTGTCCGTGGTGTCATTTACCATCCTCAGTTTCCACTGGTTGCCAAAATACCTGATCAGCAGATAGATGATTGACTCTTAGTAAGTCCTCCTTTAGCCTTATAAGCAAATTCCTCTTTCCAGAGGATTGCTAATAATGTATCTTCATGTCACAAAAATGGACCAGCATAATTCAGAATAGGCACACATTTGCTTTTTCCATTTCACATGGACATGAAATGAATCATAAGATGCCATATAGATGGTGTGTTCCTACTGCCATTCTGCCAGTGTTTGTTAATTTTGTTTTTACATTTTAATTTTGAGGGGTTCTCCTTATCTCCTTTATGTTCACTACTGACTTCGCTCTCAACAAACATCCCCATTTGACTGTGGGATCATCTGGGAGATGTTGGGAACTATGAATGCTCTGCACTGCTGAGACCTTGTCAGTCTCGTCTCAGAAGCCATCGGCTAGTGACACAACCTCTGACTTGCTTGTGCAGTGAGGCAGGACATGTTTGCCTTCTGAGTTCTTGGCTGTTGATGCCCCCAGGTACTGCCCAACACCCTGCTTCACCATTTCATTGTCCTGGGAGGCACTGGTAGCATGTTTTGTATGCTTACTTCACTTAAACCACTACTTGATCTTAGACATGCTAAAAGTTAGAAACATGAGCCTGCTGTAATTAATTTGCAGGGTTCCATGCAAGGTATAGGAATTTGAAATTGGGATAGCAATGAAGTGCAGCCTCATGCTGTGTTTTATCTCAAGGTTATTTTCATAATTGCCTGTTAGAGTTCTTGGAAACTGGTAGAGTGACAGCAAAACGCTACTTTGGGAAGTAAATCTTAAAATCAGATCAGAAACATGTTTTCTTTTTCTTTTAATATTTTAAAAGATGGTTAAGGTGCTTGAAGTAATTTTTCTTTCATGTAGCTATAAATGGTACTTTCTTGCTATTCAGTATACAGATACTGCATTATCTTGAGTTATTAAAGAAGACTGCATTAATTCTAAAGTTATTACTTGGAGCATTTGATTGGAACTCCCAGGTTATTGACATATGGCTTCACAGAATCCCAGCTGGACAATAACTGTCCTGTTCAGCTCTCCAACAAACACTTAGCTTAAGCCATCAGTGGGAAATCAGCAAAGGACTTCTGTGTTCCTGAGGTGTGAGTAATGTACAAGTGGTACAACAGATAAAGGAGAATGGCTTCTAACTTCTGTGTTGAATAAGTTTAATGCCTGATAACAGCTATCAAAACCTACCAAGTAATAATTTTAAAACTACTATTTACAATTTCGGAGACTTCTACAGGGTATATGCTTAAAATGAATATGAAAGGATTGAACTGATAAGCTATGAAACATTTTGATCATTTTATGTTGAGTATTTAAGAATAATTTCCTTTTTACTCAATATGAGATATTCTAGTACAAAAAAGTGATGAAGCTATACAGCCCACACTGAAACTGGATGATTTTGAATAAAGTATCTAGCAGAGATAATGGTCTTAACTTTAGTGGAGGGCTGCTTCCCCTAGATAGTAATTCAGACAGTTATTTCTGTCACAGCTAGCTGAATGGCAACATAATTTTCAGTGAAACTATTGTAATTCAAACAAGTCTGTGTATATTGAAGGATTCAAGATGAAAAATGCATATCTGTTTTTGACTTAAGGTCAAATAAAAGTTGACAAAAGCATGAGGATAGAGGAATACTTCAGAAGATGTTAGATGTTATGGAAAATGTAATCAGCTGAGACAGATTTAGTTTTTCCACTTAACGTAAGCACTAACTGCTGCATTAAAGGAAGTATTTAGTGCATTTTCCTAAAAATTGTAACGTGTCTTTTCCAAGAATGTGTAGACCCATTTCTTTGAGATGAAAGTTGTATTCTAAAACTACTTTGAAAGTATTTTTCAGTCTTCTTTTATTAAGAAGCAGTTGGTAACAAACCGTGTCCCTCTTTGGTATGTTCTAGTCAATTGAAACGCACTGCCTTCCTTAAAATATCTAAGGAGAAGAAAATGGACTGAACTTAATGAAGGCATTGCTTGCTTTGCTGTTTTTTTCATTACATTTCACTTCCTCAACACAGCACCTTTGGCTTTTTTCTCTTATGTTACCTTGTTCAGGGGAAGTTCACTCTTGTGAAGTTAATTCTGATCCCTCTTCTCTTAGTGTGGACTCTGTTCCTTAGAGATTCAGGTCAGACTTTATTTCTATCCATCTTTCTGAACTAGTTGACTTATCTCTTCTTGATTTATGCTTAATGGCAGTGTTCTCCTCCCATCTACCCCAAATAGATTTGTGAGTACTTAATTGCCTTTTACCTAAGGTATAGCAGCCCTTTGAGAAATATGCTACATAAAGTTAAACATTATGAGCACGTAGTAAAATGAAAAAGAGTTGGGGTTTTTGTTACTCCCTGAGTAACTCTTAGGGCCATGAGGAGCTGTGCCTTCTGGCCAATATAAATACCAGAAAACAAAGTGTGTGCATGAAATAAGTCACCCAGTTCATCTGTAGGCATGGAAATGTGACTTGACATTTTAGAGCTTCACCTTCCTCAAAGCAATGAACATTGTGATGGCAAAGCAGAGTTACACCTGTAAGTGTTGTTCTGATTACCCCTAAAGGCCTTATAGGGCAGAAAAAAGGAGAAAAGAGACTAGGCTTAGTAGGAGATCAGCTTTTTAATTTAAATGGATGCACCCTCCATTCAGTTGGAGGAGCGGATGTCGTTGGCCTGACTAAAAAACCCTCAATGCCATAATGATATTGCTATTACACATGCAATTAGAAGGCCACTGACATCAAGCTTCCTCATGTTTTTCAGACCTCATAGAGGCCAGGTGGTAAGTCTGATTTTTGCTAAGTCTGATTTTTTGTTGCTGCAGTGATTGGTACCTGTATTAGACTGGCAAAATTACTTTTCCACATGGTTGAGTAACACAGAAAACTGTTAATATTTTCCCTCTTCCTTTATTTCTCTGGTGATGGTAATGTAGGCACATTCTGTGCATAGTGAATTTTAAGCAGTGCTTGAATGTGAATTTTGGAACTGAAGCAACTGGGGACAGAAGCACACATTACTGTTTCCTTGCAAGTGTTCTTGGAATAGCTGTCAAGGACGAAGCATAGCTCCTTCTGGTGTCTGGCTTCTGTGGGGAAGATTTAATTTCAAGCATTCAGGAGAATGCTGCTTTAGTGAACAGTTTGGATTTTTACTGATGGCATTATCATTTGGTATGCATAAGTAGGATGTTTTAAGTGGGATCACTGTTAAGTTTCCTTGCTGGCTCATGACCGGTTGTTGCTAAGAGATGTTCACACGTATTTGCTGTGTGAGGGAGTTCATCTCTGTTATGTAGATTTTGATAGCACGATCCAGAAAATATGAATATGCTAATGATTGAGCAGTACAGAGTGGGGGAAGAGCATGAAGCTAAAAGCTCTAGATTTTTTTTTTCCAAAATTAGATTCTGTAATAATTTTGTGTTGTTATTACAGCCATTTTCTAAAATATTTCCCTGGTCTTCTGAAGCAGAGCTTTCTGAAGGGTGATGAGGTCATGCTGCACACCAGAAATCATTACTGTGTGGGAAGGTGGCTTCCAGAGTGGTTGGTGGTGTGAGCCTTCAGCACTGGTGTGGACTAGCCCTTGCAGCTCATAATAATAGTTCCAGAAATGGTTGATATGTTTATGTTGTGGTTGAAATTCTTGACGAGGGGGGGATATAAGGCTAGGGTTTCTCTTACCTAGGGGACAATGTTTACTTTATGATGTAAAGTGCATCTGAACTCCCTCTACTTCAGTGAGCATTGCCTATTGATTTCCATGTCTCTGTGCTGCTTGTCAGTGGGTGGCATCAGATGGTGAAAAATGAAGCATTACTGGAAGCGTTTCTAAGTAGAGCTTAGAAACTGAGGCGTTTTAATGGCGTTTGAGATCGGAAGTGAGCAAATAAGATGATGTCCTTCTTCACAAGCTTTTTCACCTGAAAAAACAAAACCACAAAATTGTGATGTTGATGCTGTTTTTAGAGGGTAGAATTTGTTTACTTTTCTGCCTTTAGACCTGTAAGTCATGCTGCGGACGTGACTTTCAACAGGCCTTTCTGTGGCCTTAAAACCAGATATTTTTCCATGTTCCTCAATTTAAAGATGAGCTGACATGGTTTGTTTGAATTGGAACTGCCCTTTTAAAGAAAATTATGGGCATAATGATGATTCTTCTTAGTAGTAATTTGAATCATAATGGATAATGATTTCACTTTTGATTGTTCAAGTAGGTAAATATTGGTGTCCAGAGAAGTAAAGACCAAGTCTCTCAGCACTGACCTTATCTAATTGATATAAACCATTTTTTTAAAGTTTTTTTTTTTTTTCTGAGTCATCAGAATACCTTTTTACTTCTCCTTTTCATTTAAAAAATGCTTTCTTGCTGTTTTTATAGATATAAATATATTCAGTTCCAGCAGTCTAGCAGAGTAATAGATTTGGTATGTGAGTTTCAGGTAGAGGAAACAACTTTTTAATTGAAGAAGCAGATTTCAGTTTCAAGCTTGGAAGAAATCATCTCAGACTGTACTGATACTATTCTAATTAGGAAAAATTGCCGTGGCTTTTTGTCCTTAATTGTTCTCCAAATGTCAGATAGTAATGACCAACTCCATACAGGCATAAAAATAACTACATTTCACTGGTTTGACTTTGAAATAATCCTGAAGTACATTTACTCTGGAAATATTAAAAGTAAAAAAGGGCAATGAAGAGCTAGTCAATGAACAATATACAACTTCAGAAGTAACAGGCAGAAGATGATTTACTGAGCTAGGAAAACATTCCAGCATAATTTAGAAGTTGGGAAGTGTTTCTAAAAAGCAAATGAAAACTAGCTCCTTCTGGGCTAATTGTGCTAAAATTTCCCCAAGTTTTAAACAAATTGTCCTCTTGTGAAATTGTGTTAGAATAGATTTTAGGTGGTGAGTAAACCCATCAGCCCTGCATCCCTTTGAAGCTACCTTCTGATAGGGATTGTCCAGCAGCATTTTGACTGTTCAGATTAACAGTGATGCAGAAAAACACCTGAAGTGCTATTTTGGGAGACTTGAACATCTTTTCAAGTTCCATTCTGAAAGGTGAATGTCCCCTGCATCTGAGCTGTGTGTTGGGCAATATACAGTTGCCATGGTCTTATATCTACCCTGGTATAGGTCATTTGGCTTTTACGTGGTCATGGAACAATAAGTAAGCAAATCCTCATGAGCAGAGTTGGAACAGGGGAAGTGTGGATTTCAGTCCTGCAGTCCTTTGGAAAAATAACTGTGACATAATCTTTTAGTGACTGCAAGGTAAGAGTGCACTAAGAACAAGGGAGAGTTTCGTCCACTTCAGTCAACCTTATTGCTTCTAATCTTGTGGAGGGCCCTCAAAATGTCTTCTCTAGTCCTGAATGAACATGAATTTTAAAGTCTCAGCACAACCTGAAGAGTTGCCTTGAGTCCCCTGGTGTTTCAAGCTCCTGTTTTGTCCCCTGCTGGATAATAAGTGTTTGTAAGGGCTTACACAAGTGAATGTCCGTCAGTTATTCAATTACAAGCACCAGAAATACTGGTTGCTTCAGATTCCATACCTGAGACATCATGTGGCTTATTTGATGCTTCTGTATAGAGTATGGAGAACTGGGATGGTTGAGCTCTGAAATCTTGTCAGTAGTGCAGGATAGGTGATGAGTGGTAAACAGAAATCTGAGAGCAGTTAAAGGTACAATTTCAGAAGCTGTCAAAGGCCCTTCAATCTAAATTCCTAATAGAAAATTCCCAGCATTCTCTTGCTTATGTAGTAGGTTTTGAATGGTTGCTGGTGCGGAATACAGAGTAACATTCTTACTTAGTAATGAGGCTGTGCTCAGGTCTACCAATGCAACCGAAATCTGCCTGTAAAATAATTAAAAATAGTATTTAAAAAGAGTAGGGGCTGTTGTTTCTTTTTACAGAGACCAAGGAAAGACCTATTTTGTAAAACCTTAGCACTATTTGGGCAGTATTTTAATATCTTAATATTAATATCTTTTCAAGATAATAATATTGTCTGGCATTTTTTGGCAAGATTAACCGTGTATAGCTGGACATAAGATAAAGCCACAACAGAGTGTTAGTGGTGGCAGTTAAATGTAAATGTAATAATTCAAGGAAATGCCTTTGCAAGGACAGCTCTGCCTCTGCTTGATCCCAAATGTGGAAGCTCAGTAACATTATGGTACACGATCAGTTTTTGTCAGTGTGGAAAGGTCGTGCCCCGGAAGTTCCATGGCCAGACCTGTTCCTGTGTTTGTGCCTTGAGGGACCTTGCTGCGTGTGCTTGTGCCTGCAGCCATTCTGTTGTTGTGTTTGGTTGCCTGTTCTGCTTCCCCTCTCCTCTCCCTTTTCAGCTGCACTGTTACAAACATCTGTCCAAAGCTACTCCAGAGCCCTAACCACTCATCACCAAGAGTAAATTATGCACTTGGTAATGTCAGCTCCACCATGGCATTCTCCTGGAAGCTAATCTTGGGTTTTCATATCTTTGCCCCCAAATATTACAAATGTCTTCCTTAAAAGTTTGTATCATATTTATATATGCCTCCTGAACTGCTATTTCACCAAGGCTTCTTGTTTTCCTTTAGAAGTACTTTTTCTTTGTGTGTTTTTTTGGTCCCCCTCCTCCTTTAAACAGATTGAAGGCATTGAGAGCAGCTTATGGCATTAGATGCTTTTAAGCTGGTTTAACGCCTTAGATAATTTTGCATTTCCCTTACTTGCCTTGTCCCACAAATAAAATGCTCCCCTGACCCCAAAACCAAAAGCACAGTTCCAAAGCGAAAAACGAGGATGTGTGATAATGGATAGCTATACTAAGGCAGAACCCTTGCAGGGCTTTTTAAGTGTAGTATCCTTTCCCTGAAGTCTATTTACTGTGGTCCTGTGTTTAATTGGTCTGTATTTTGTTGCTAACTTCAGATCTCCTGGAAAAATATACTGAGTTCCCTCATACTAGCTAATAAGTACTTTATTTAATTTAAGAAAAAGCTTAAGGCATTTTAAGGCAGTCTTCTCTTGCACCAAGTTGGTTTTAACAATAAAACAATTATTGCAATGGTAGTTCTGTGAAGGAAATGAAAAAGTAAGCACACAGGAAAAATAATTTGTACTTGCTTGATATGTTATTAAATTTACTCTGTCTTGTTTCTAAGCTAAAAAGGATACCTTAAATTGAGGTAAATTTGGGCTTCAGGTCTTGGGGAATAATCATAGATTTGAATTTTGGCCAATAGTGAAAAATTTCACTTGTATAACAGAGAATTGAATTAAGTGGAAAGGACAGAAATAAGGAAGGGCCCGAGGTGCTGCTGAAATTACAGAAAAAGCTGAAATCAGTTGAGATTTTAGGGGTCAGGGGGAAGCTGTGCTAGAGAAGATTATTTAAAACTTCAGACTGTCCTAAGCTTTGCTATGTGACCAGTTATTGCTGTGAGGCTGAATTTCAGCAGGGTGAGAAATGGCTTTCCAGTGTGGGCTGTACAAAACCCTGAAAGTCTTTCATAGTTTTTGATGGCAGATAAGAAATAGCAGGAATTATTTATAGTGTTCTGAGATCTGGAAATAATATTTAGGTCCTGCTGAACTAAAGATAGAAATTCTAGTAGGTCAAAAGTGTGGCAGCAATTAATTTCATAGTCTGGTACAAGGAAGCAGAAAGAAAAGGTATGTGAGGGTGCAAAGTAGATACAGCTTTAATTTACTTGTCACATCCTTGAGGCTATGCCACAATAAAAAACTCATTGTGCATTGTGACTCTGTGAGTTCTACATCATGTGAATAGCCTTACCAAGTAAGCTATTTCCCTGTTGTGTCATCCTGAGGACACATTGTCTAGCCATTTCTGGCTTCAAAGCATTGTGTAAATGGGGAATTTTTGCTTGCTCACCAATGATTTATTGCCTTCTAGTACAACCAGGTTAATCTGTTTTTAAAAAAAATCTATACAATTAGCAAGTTAACAAACAATGTCTTGACTACAAAGATACAGAAGTTTACTAAAGGAAATCATGTCAGGCTGAAGTGAAATTCAAAACTTTTTGATGTGTAGTCAGGTACTTATTTCTCTCTTTCACTTCAAATGATAAAATTACTTTTAAAAAGTATTATTTATATTTTATTCTCCATGAATAAGAAGCTTTCTATATCTTCTTGTAAATATGCCTTTAACAGAGCCTAAACTGATCTGAACAGTCATTAGGATTTAAATTGTGTTCTTCCACCTGTGTCTGCCCATGTAATTACAGATTCTAAAACTGAAGTGAATTGTACATAGAATTCATACCTGAATTATCACTAGAAGTAATAGAAGTTGTATTTAAGTACTGAAAAAGTGATAGCATGCTTGAGATAAAAATATAATTTCATTTTCTTTTGAATGCTAATCAACATTTCCAAGCCTTCCATTTTACTGTTTTGTTATATCTTAGGGTTCATGCAAGATTGTTGTGTGTTGATGAAATATATATAGGCTGCCACCTTCAAGTTTTTTGTATGAATCCAGACAAAACTGCTTTTTTACAATACTATGCACAATTGCAAAAACTTAGTGCTCTTAATCCATGAGAAGTCACTAAACTCTCAATAAGGGCTTAAATTTCTAATAATTTCTAGTCTGTTTAGCAGGCTGATTAGCAAATCAAACTTGAAGGCTCAGTATGCTCCTCCTTTCAAAATTCTTGATATAGGCAGTGCTATGGTTTATGGTCCTTTAAGTTATAGATATATAAAAACCTCAGTTTTGCACTCTGTTTTACATCAGTCAACTAAATCAAAGTGGCCCACAGGAAAATGGCATTAAATTAGTTATGTCTGATCAAAATTGAAACCAGGACCAATTTCTAAGGAAGTACTTAAAAATTCACATTTCTGTTGATAGTAAATCTGTGATTTCTTGAGTGTATTTGGATCCAAGAGAATTTTGGAACTTTTATCCATCTTGTCTCTCCTCCAATGTGACTTGCTGTGCAATATCCATAGGAAAAGCAGCTGTAATAATACTTGTCTATTTCAAATGTTGGTCTAAAAATGAATACCATGCAGCTAAGCAGTGGTATTAGAAATCTTTGCCTTTTATTTCTAATTGGGACAAGAACAGAATTGCTACCATAAATTACTAGATTCCTTGGCTGGCAGTTTACTTCATCTTTTTCAGTAATTTTGGACCTGAGAGTGTCTGCAGCAACATTTTCCAGTTCTGTGTGTTTTGGCACCTCCAAGGAGTGCAGATGGATTTCTCTGGCACCTGTTGTTGTACATTCTGCCTCAGTAACATCCAGAAGGACTGATGTAACCTACTTGAAAAAAAGTAATGATGGACTGTGTTTTTCATCACATCTTAGCTATCCTTTCATTGTGACCCAAATGTGACTTAGGGAACAGTGCAGTGGTGTCAGTGCAGGGAGAAGGCTTTTCAGAGGAGGATGAACTTTCACATGGTTGTGCAAACATACTCCTTAGTATGTAATGGAAGATTTCAAGCTCAAGTTCATTCCAGGCCCAAATGTTGACTCAGAGAAAGGGATCTTCTGTCTCAACCCCACAAGGCTGCCTGTTACTTCTCTTTTAAGCATTTCAGTAAAGACTCTACTATTTTATCCAGAGTGGTCTGAAGTTTTTTTCAATTTTTTTGTGGATCAGAGATGGGCTGCATTGTTCCTGTCTGATCACATCTTTTCAATGCTGAATTTATCTGGTATCTTCAGGAATGTGTACATCTTGCAGCCCCAGTTTGATACTGTATTATCGAAGAATTTTTAATTCTTACAATGGCTCTGACTGTAATGAATAACTCATTTACTACTGTATTAAGAGCATCTTGTACTACAGAGACTTTTTTGTACCTATTTTTCTCTCTTCTCCCTTATCCTCTCTTTTTCTATAGCAATTACTTGGTGTCTGGTGATGTGCTCAGGAAACTGCTGATTTGAGAGCCTGTGTGGTGGTCCCTCTTGTCATTTTAATGGCACTAGAACCAAAAGCAATTACAGATTTCTCTGTAGGATACCCTTTAGCTTTATCATCATTTCCTTACTCCCTGTCTCAATTCTAAATCAGATCCCACTCCTAGTGCATTTCCAGCCTGGTCAGATGTGCTTCTTTCACTGAGGCTAAATGCCATTTAAATGTAGGCTTACTTTAGAAAGAAGAACAGTGGTCATAAAGAATTCTTTATACGTAAGTTGTCAATGTGACTTCTGAGTTTATTAGGGTCTTTTTAGGGTTGATCCTTACAGTAACACTGGACTTAAAACCCATCCTGGAGAAGGAGTTTGTTGTCCTTCAGCTGCCTTTTCTTCCAGAGACATCTGTCACATGCAGGGCATTAAAAATAACCTAGCGGTTAATAGCCATCCCAAAATAACAGCCCAGAAAGTATTTAGGAAAAAAAGGAAATGAGAACTAAAATTAAATTTCTGAAAAGTGTCACTTAATTACTGATTTATTTTAACTTCTGGGATGATTTCGACTTGGCTGCCTATAACTGGTTTTAGCCAAAACCAGTTTGTCTAAGCCTGTGGGTACATTTTTAGAGCTACATTGAGCTGTCATCACAGAACCACAGTCCTGCAATAACTTGGTCATGCTTTAGTTTGCCACCAGGCACATTTTTTTTTTTTGTGCATACCAAGATTTTAAAAGCTGTTTTAAATATTTCTTACATACTACTGTCATATTTTTGTGATTGTGTTTCTGTCAGTCATGGTGAACTTGAGTATTTAATATGAGGCAATATTGTTTGGTGTAATAACAGAGCTGTGACACCAAAGTCTGGTTAAAAAATCCAATATCCAGAATTTTAATGATGTTTAGTTATAGCATGCTTTTCTATTCAATGCAATTTTGCTTAAAAATACCAATAGAAAACACTCATCTTTAGAAATAATAAAGAAAGGTAATTTGTCTGCATTTGAACAACCTTCCATAGGAAAAAAACCCCACAACCTGGTAAGGTTCAGCACCAATTTATTGCAGGACCTACACAAGCTGCTGTTCCTGGGGTAGCTAAAGGTCTAACCATAGCTGTATTTTCATTTGTGGCTTTCTTGGAGTGTTTCCTCTGCCTAGGGTGAGAGAGGTTAGTGTGTTTTGACACAGTACAGTGATGTGTTTATTCAGTCTGTGGCTAATTCTCTAGGGCTGAGGCAGCTTATGCCTCGGTATTATCTGTATATAAATTTGAAATGTCTTGAGAAAACATATTGTATGAATTTCATTGAGAAGCAGAGGTAGAAAATGTATTTTAAATATGCATTCTTTTTTGGGGTGGATTTAATGTAGGTGCTACTTGTACTGTGTGTGAGAATCTCCCATGTGCCAGTCACAGAGGACCAATGTGCTCAGGTGCTCACTGGAAAATATCATCTTCCTGTACTTCTTCTTGTAGGTGATGGTTTTCCAGTGTACTAAAGCTCAGGTGATGGTTATTTTTAAATACTTTATTGGAATCTGAAATTTATTTTGGAGTATTTAATTTTTTGTAGTACACCCACTGAGGGGGACCATTAATCTAATGAGGCAAATGCAAAAGGATGGAAATTCAGTCCTTTACCAGTCAAAAAAGTCATGTGGTGGTCACTGTTGATGCACTTGGTACTCTGGCAACAGATCCTTTTGTTATTGGTGTGGGGGGTGAGGACAAGTTTTTTTCTGAAAATAAAAGCTGAAGTTTTCAGCAGTTTGATACTGTGATCCCTCTTCCACCTCTCTAACTGTTTCACTTTGTGACATTTCTGACATCTCAGCTCCTTGGGGTGATTAAAAGAAAGGATGTAGCCACTGTTGATTGATGGTATTCATTTCTTGCTAAGTGCAAAGTACACAGCTTGCCTTGCTCCGTGTCCTACCTTGTCTCTAGAAAATTAAACAGTGTTAGCAAAGGACGCCTATATCTAATGGATTAGTCTGCTTGTTATCACTTCCAAAGAAACAGATGTTAAATAGCGCTCCAAATGATAGAAAAATTTCACTTTCATTTGGAAGTATTTGAGAGTAAGATTTATTGTGATGATATCTTATGAATACTCTCTACCAGTCCTTTACTGTGTAGACTAATGGAACATGAATATGAGACTAAGAAAATTGCTTTCTGATATCATGAGGTGTAATTAGCTGGCAGAACGGGCAAGGTAAGACCATCAAGCCTCCTTAACAGGAAACCAAAGTTATACACCATGCCCTGCACTTCAGTCTTCAAATGTGCAGTTCTCATTTAAATGACCTATTTTGCTGTAAAATGTGCCTGACTTGGCATTAGCAGGAGTCTTCTGGTAGACTACAAACTGTATATTGCACAGGAAAATGCAACTTCACTTGTCCTTTGTGAGAACAAGTTGTATTGTAAGGATGCCGCCCGAGGCTCTGTGAAGATCCTTACATTTCCTCATTCCTCTGTTTCTTGGCCTTTCCACAGAGGTTTGCAGCTCAAGTGTCTATTGTTCTCTGTGGCTTGGAGTGATTAGCTGTAGAGATTTATTAACTATCTCAAGCTACTAAATAGCTCAAGCTACTCATTAACACTGATGACTGAAAGGTTAAAGTTGTCTTCAGTTTGTAGCATGTCCCCTTCAAATAACACTTGTGTTCAGGAGGATACAGAAAAACCATGTTCTAAGCCTAAAACCATTTAAATACAGAAGTTTCCCTATCCGCCTTCCCTTCATTGGTAATTCTAACTATTCTCTAAATCCTCAGTCTTTTTTATGAGGTTTTTTGTGTATGATCAGTGCTCCTTTATTTTCAATTCATATGTGTAGTTTATAAATAAATATGTCTATATCAGGGATGCACATTCAGAACTTTAGTCATTTCACCTGTTGGTTTTGTCAACTTCATCTTTTGCACTGTACAGGGAGTTTGGTCAGAGGAGAGGTTCAAGTTCTTAACTTGTAAAACTAGAGCTATTGTCCAGAAAGGAGCAGTAGGTGACATCAGCTGAGATCTCTTCAAAATGTGTATTTACTTCAGGTGGATTTCCTGGGTTTTAATGCACTGTATTTCAGTATGCTCTAATTTTAAGATCTGAGGTTAGTGTTGAGGTTCTGGAGCTTTGCCATATAGTAAGGTTTCTGCTTTCTGAATTTACTTTATCTCAAGAAGTAAAATTAATCTGTTTGTATCTGTATAAACTAAAGGTTTAGGTTTAAAACTAGTTAGGAGGTTTAGTCAATATCCCTAATGCTGCTTTGATGTTTCTGTCAGTGGATTAAATACAGGTAACTTATGGAAAATTTCTTACACTTGTGCTGTCTGTTCAAAGCCATGTGTTTTGTTTTAGTATTGTTTCAATGTTCTTCAAAGGAATTTATGTTCTTGACTTTTAAACTGGATAATCTGCATGGGGAAAATAATAGGTAACTTCTCTCTGCCTTGAAAATAAATCTCTGCAAAAGTGCAGCATAGTACAGACATAATGGTATCAGTGACCTTTAATATGTGCTCTGGTTTAAATAATTCTAATCCCAAACAGAGTTGTAGTAGGCTAACAAAGGCTGCTGCTACTTTCTCTGCAAGTAACACAATACAGTAATCACAGAAATATTTCATCTGTTTATGATGTGGCTTTGGTTTTATCATTCTAAACCCCTTTTCCTGTAGTTCAATTGATATAAAATGCTGTACAAAACATCAACAATTGTACTGTGGAGTGTGATAGAGGTTTTCAAAAAGTAAGACTTTGTTTCACATAGTTTCCCTTATGTAAGCAAAGGAATAGAGCAGGAACTCTAGCACAATGTCACAGATCAGTAATTTTTTGTGTTGTTACACACAGGCTAAACCAGGCTTCCCTCATATCCCACTGGGCTACAGGCCATGGACTTCTATGAACCCATTGCTTCTGGAGAAACTGAATTGGAATTTTTTATTGATTGTGTGTGCTGAGAACAGGACGATGTATGGCTTGGATGTTGTTCTTTCCCAGTAACCTGTCTGTTACTTGTTTGCTGGTCACAGTGCACTGGCACTGCTCAGGCTTTCAGAAAAGGGATAGCATGGTGTGGCCCAGATTCGCCCAGCCTAAATGCCATCTAATTCCACCTAAGTCCTTTTGTCTAATGTTCCCTACTGGCTACATGCCTTTGGAAGCCTGTAGCCAACCAATAAGAACCAACAGGCTTGGAGCCTATTGTGGAATTATATGGGATTAAAACTGAGTAAATCTGAGCCATTGCTATGCTCTTCTGTTTTTTTTCCCGGATGTACCAAACAACATCAGCCCTATCTGAGGGTGGTTTGCAAACCACAGACTGTACTGTCTCAGTGAAAATGCTGCTGAGTCTTAGACTGTCATTACAGCCACTGTTCCAAGCCTTAACTTCTCCATCAGCACCTGAGGATGTTCTTTTAGTTCCTGATTTGGGAATGTGGAGGAAGATTTGCTGGACACTTCTAATGGATGCAGGCAGTGTTAGAAAGGACATTGTTTACACATACAGCTAACTGTTGAAGTGGAAAATACTCTGTGTATAACAAATTGTGAGATTCTTTTGCAGGATGTATTTTGAAAAAAATTAATAAAATCTATTTTACTTTATTCTGTGGTTCTGTTCTTGAGCCTCAAAAAAAACCAGGTCTTTCATATTTTATGAGGTGCAAGATGTTTGCAGGAGTAGCTGAATTGTGGATGCAGTCTTTTGTTTTCTTTACCTTTTGTTGTTGTTTTTGGTGTGGAAGTTGCCATCTTGTAGGTTTTGGGTTTTTTAGGGACCTAGGGTTTGTTGTTTTTTGAGAAGACTATGCAGAGACTACATTTTGAATCCTATTAACAGCATAATCTAGTGAAATACTATTTCTCTTACTAGTTATTTTTAAGATGGGTGCAGAAGTGCACAAACTAGAGATATAAGTGGATCCCCTTATTAGGTCTGTGATAAACTGAGTCAGCCTGACCAAAAAAAAAATATTATCTTAGCTTCCTACTTCATAAAGCAGTCAAAACCTACTGTATATACCCCTGTCTATTCTGACAAGAACATCTGGAGTGGCAGAGAGGGAGCACCATTCAGGGCAGAGAGTAGTGTTTGAAGATCTGCTTGGTCAGACTACAAAGCATTTGAAAGAATTTGAAATTTTGACTTCAGTATTTTCTTTATTTTGAGCAGGAGTTTGGACAAGTTGATATTTTGAAGCTCCTGCCAGCCTGGATGATTCTGTGAAAGATTTTGTGAGAGCTGGGATTTAAAAGTTGTTTTTGGTATATCATTAATACAATGGAAAATATAACAGTGAGTAAGATGTAAATCTCTGCTGGCTATGTGAATTAAAACAAAAAACCCCAAAGAGCTTTTGAGCACTGGGCAAATTAATTAGATAAAAGCTGAGTGGAGACTAGTTCTGGAAGCTCACCAGAAAAAATCAGATACTTACCTCTGCCGCGTCTTCCTCATGCCAAATAAAACACGTATTTTTGGGAGTAGCTGCAACAAATACCCCATGCGAGAAAAAGTAATCTGAGTTGGGAGACTGTTTGCTTTTTATTTACTTTTGGTTGCCATCTTTCAATTGACTTGAGTTTTTTCATGTCATATTAACTTAGCTGTAAGAAAGTGAAGCCGAGCTGCCTTTGCAGTAGATATGTGGTTGATGGGGCTACCAGGAGGAAGGAGCTGTGTGTTTGAGTGCAGTTGATGTGATCATGGGTGTCTCAGGAATAAAAATAGGATTTTTCATAAAATGTACTGCTGAAACAGTAGAAGACAAAGAGTAGAAGCTTGTTTTGTGAAGAAAGTTCAGATAAACCAAGACAGTTTTCCTAAATGCTTGGTCTTGATGGAATAAGCATTTCCTACAAACATGTGTGTAGAAATGGATTCTCATGATCTTCTGGTACTATCTTTGGTGGGATTCTAGGTAAGAGAATAATTTTTTTTTTATCTGGAGTTTTTTATCTGGAGGGATAGACTTGCAGAATTACATCTGGATATACACTCACAAAAGTTTGTTTCCTGGTTACAATATTTTGGCTCTAAGAAGAATATAACATGCGCTGGCTTACTGCTTTGTGAGTGTTCGTGCTTAATATCTCTGAAGCTTTGTGACTGTTCTGATATTCTGCATTTTAAAGAAGCTCATGCTTGTCTTCTCCTAGGCCCTTCACTGTGCCTCACAGCAGGGAAATTGGGAAGACAAAGGAGAAGCAAGTGAAAGGCCTATTAAAGTTCAGATCCTTATGTTATGAAAAATTTAACAATGGCTTATCAAAAATTTAATTCAGTCTGATGAATGAACTGCACAAATCTAGAATGAATTCTTTGCTTTGATTAAATAAAATGGAGGGACTTAAGAATTCATTCCAGTGCTGTAGAATAAAGTGCTTTTGGACTGTCATAATAAATGCAGAGCTCTGTCTTTCTGATGTAAGCTATTGAGGACATGCATGTTCTTCCTCTCTTTCTTCGAATCAGATCAATTTAAATTAGAGCTGAAATCTGTCACTGGGGGGGGGTCATTGTTACTATTCCTGTTTTCAGTTGTAGTATTTGAAAACAATATGAAAAATTATGTTATTTGGGGTGGGGCTGTTACATGCAATTTAAAAGTGTTTTCATGTTAGAATATGTGCTATAAAATTATTGAATACCTTCAAATTCAAGAATTGGTGTAATTATTTTGTACATTGTATTATAAAACTGTATTTTGTACAGCTGTGTATGTATTTAATATTAAGTTAGCAGACTGCTAATTGAGGTGGAGATAATTTCATGACAGTGGTGCACTAATAGCTGTATGAAGAGCATAGTGAATCCTTTGAAGTGGAATGATAAAGCTGAGGATATGTATCCACCTTAAAAGGATTGTTGCTTTATAATGTATTTAAACAGTTAAATATAGACATTTAGAAAGTTTTATCTAATTATTTCATCATTAGTTTAGACCTAGCATATGCCTTCAGAGCATATATGAACAAGCATAGCTCTTTGAATGACCTGTGTAGAATGGCTTGCTGCTGTTACTTGAGTTCCATGTTAAAGCTGTCAGAACCATAACTGTTGCTAGTAGAAATTACTTTCTCAATTCTTCTATATTTGTTTTTCATAGGCTGAGGTACATTTGAAAAGTGCTGAGAGCTAAATCTAGTTCACTCATGGGCTTATTAGATAACAGTTCTGCAGATAATGTTATAAAAGTAGACTAAAAGTTAGTGTTTTTGGTATTGGCTTACATGGGGCAGGACTGTTATCATCCTGACATGTTTCATCACTGTGGAAATCACTGACATCATAGAAGGGGAAAGCAGTGACAGCCTGAAAGGCCAAACTAAGGTAACATGCCCAATTGCTTTACAAGGACATAATTGATGGTAATGTTTTCAGAACAGGTACAAGGAGCCAAAGTTTGGCTTCTTGAAGCAGCTTGGCTGCATGTTTTACTACTGCCTGATCCGGTGATGAATTTGTCAGATATGTCCAGTTACCAGTTCTATCCACTTAGTAGTTAACTGAAATAGTGATGTGGGGTGTTTTCTTTGGTTTTGCTTCATTTTTCATGAAGATAATGAAAAAAGATAGAACCTGTTCAGCCCTATGGGTATTGTCATCTCTGTCCAGTTTGTTCTTCTGTAATAAAAATTAAGAGTTTCTGAATACTCACTGCTTCTAGTGAATAGAAAAGGAAGGAAGAGGTTCTTGTAGCACCATGTGGCCTTTCCATTCTGAATTGCAAAGCAAACTTGTGGATTTTTAGTGGCTTATGGCACTGGTCTCCTTTGGAGGATGATGTTTATTAATTAGTAATTAATTAAGCAGTATATTGCACTCCAGGTGATTCCAACAAGTTCAGGATTCTAGATTCTCTCAGTCTTGCTATCACCAGATAGCAAGACTAAATGAGAGAACCTAGATATTTTGTTTTCTGTGACAGCAAATGAGTTTCCCTCATTGTTAAAGGGAGCCTTGACATACTAAAGTAATCACTGGATTATTGGTGTGCCAAATAAAAATTAGGTTCATCAATAAATCACTGTAGATAACAATGGGGTAGAAGAAAAATGTATGTCAGTACTTGGAGTGGGATGATGATCAGGGCTTAGAGAGGAAAAGATTGCTCCTTGGAAATAGCAGCATCTGTGGAATGAAATGGGATCAAAAAGGTGAATTAAGTGGCCTTCAGTATCTGGAGGCAAGGGTTTAGGATTAGGAAGCAGACAAGCATTGGAAATCTAATGAGAAAAAGTTCTTGCTGGATAAGAAATACTGATGACAACAGCTGAGTTTAAAAATGCCAGCGAAATAACTTCTCCTTGAGTTCATAGTAGATGTTACTTTTTAGCATATTGCTGTACCTCTTGTAGTGTGATTAAAGTAATTAATAAAAAAATAATGTCTACTTACATGAGTTGTGGTAATTGCAGTGTGTCTATAGGCTGCCAGCTCTGAGTGACATAAACAAGCTTTTCTGCTGAGTGTTGTTGGCAATAAGCTCTTAGTGTACCTTCAGTGCCTCTGATCTAGTTCCAAGAGATTTTTCTGTACAATACAAAGGATATTTTTTCTTCAGGACTAACTTGATGAGCAATCTGCATGGCAGGAGAAGCATTTTGTGTTTCCAACAGAAAACTTGCATTTAGAAAAAAAAAGTCCAAAGTATTGATTTCACAGTCTGGCTTTGGGATATCCATTGTTTGATCTTGATCTGCCACTCTAAACAGCAGTTCTGCTACATTTAGTGATGAAAATCAGAAATAAAGATTTTTGGGATTTTTGACTATTTTTTCCTTCCTCAGTCATCTCTAAAATTCTGTGCCTTTTAGATAGATTGGTGTGGAGGTTTCAGTCTTAATATGCTGGTTCTGGATATTTTGACAGCTCATAGGATTTACATAGGGAGATCAGAGGTGAGAGGCTCCTAATGTCTTCAGCAATACTTAAATATAGGAAAAGTGCAACCATGAGAACCTTGTAGATTTCAGTATATAATGGAAAGAAACTGACAGAAAAAAAGACAAAAACAATAAGAATTTTGCAAGTGCCATTTATATAAGAAAACTTATGACAGAATTCCTACAAATCAAATGTCATTTGACAACTATTTCAGAAGTTTTTTGACTGTAGCAATCACAATTTGCAATCTACACGTGTCCATAGTTATTTGAATTCTCATCTTAGCAGAATAATTCCAGTTTTGTCCCTTGCCAGAGACAAATTGCTCTCTGAGATGAGTTATTTTTCTTGACATCAGCTCACTTCCATCCCATACCTAAAGACATAATTTGAGACCTCTGATCTAAATTGAATCCTTAATAGCTTGTCACACTTACTATAAATAAATCTCCTTAAAGGCCAGCTAATGTAATTATTTTAATTAGGAAATAGTTTTAGTATGATTGCTCTCCTTTGTTCTATTAATTGCTCATCACTGGTAGAACTGACTCAATTTTTCTATAGTCCTTAATACTGTAACTTTTCCCCTATTCTCTTATTGTTCTGTCTATATCAGCCACCTTCTCAAAGTTACAGACAAGTGGGAGTTCTGAACTTGTTGCTGGGTTGTCTGCATAGATTTATTTATTTTTATTTTTTAGGCCTCAGGTCTTAGCAGTGGATTTTCAGCAGCTGGTTTCTTTCTTACCATCTTCTTACTCCTCTATCATTCTCTCATGTTCACAATTTTGATTAGAAAAATGGGCAAAAAAAACCCCTTTCTCTCTGTGCCTCAAACACTTGTTACTGCTCCTCAGATGGGCCTGGCTCATGTGCTTCACCTTTGTGATTCTTGGTCATCTCAGGGGTGGTCATAGGATGGGCTGCTGTTCACCCTCTACTTCAGCAACTGTGCCTAAACTCTAATGGATTATTTTTACAGCATCTTTTGTTCACAGTGTACTACTGCCTTGTGTACTGCCAAACTTTGTCAAAGTTTATTAGTAAGCAGTTGGCAATGAAGCAGTGAGTACAGATAGTAGTCAGCATTGTAGTTTCTGTCCTGGAAGTCCATTTGGGTTTCTGTTTGATATTTAAGAAGAAGGGGTTTTTTTGTTTTCTGCTTGCTTCTGATCCCCTTGATTTTTCCAGAGGCAGTCCTTGTATTGCTGGAATACTTTTCCTCAAGCTCTGCTGATTTGAATTTATTTTAAATTAAGGTAATTAATGCTAGTAAATTATGTATTGGGGAGGAGGGGATGGGGGGCAGGGCATGAAGGTGACCCAGTTCTGGGAAGGCAGAATCTGAAAATAACCTTAAGGCTTTAAGAAGGAAAAATTTAATCAGTTTTTATAATTAATGAATGTTCATGCTCAAGCAATATTTCCCATAGGGTACTTGGAATTCAGATTTTTGAGCTCTGTTTGCATCTTGTATAAGAGTGATATGCTTGCTGTGTTTTTTGTTTCATGCCTATGAAAAGGAAATTTCAGCATCTGAGAAGATATGAAAATCTTTCGGATGCATATAAAATATGAGCACACACTGAAGGATGAAGGATAGAAAGCAATTGGGTCCTGGTGTGTATTTGTGTATTGTTATCATTCCTCTTGTGCCTTGTAGTCTCTGCTGAGAAATGCTGAAAGAGCTCAGTGCCTGACCTCTGTGCTCCTGAGCTTTTCCCTCTAAGTGGAACATTGAATGAAATTAGTACAGGAGGCTGAAAGCTTGTTTTCATGTTCTGTTACTGGGAAAAACCCAAACTGCTAAAGATGTGTGCATAGGGATCTTGAAGGGTGAAGATGGAAGATTTACCTGTTTTACTAGAAGAAAACTAAATTTTCAGAACAGCTAACTGTTGGTTTAACTCAAAGGGGTGTTAGAAGTAAAGCAGACCATAAAGTCTGTAGTTATTGACTTTTAGTTCTACAAGACTCATCCTGAGAGCTGACTCATTTGAAAATCTTGGAGGCTGCGGACCCAAGAGGTGAAACTGACTGGAACTCCGGAGGGAGGAAGATGGGTCACACTGAGCAGCATCTACTCACTGGGTCATACTCACCAGGACTTTTTCTGTGACCTTCCACGTCCAAATTTTCTTCAACTCTGCAACCCAAATATGATTTGACTGAAATTTGAGTACAGTGTTTCCTGCTTGTTTGATTTTCCAACTTGCTAGAGTCTGGGAGAGAATTATGTTTGAAATAGTTGTTTTATGTCTCTGAATAAAGTATTTTTCCCTAATCATGCATCTCAGTTACTTACACAGTTTAAGTGGTTTTTCAGCTTTTAGTATTATTTTTTTTCTTTAGAAAGCAAAACATGAGAGATAAGAAAATCTAGTTGGTACAGCATGGTATTGGACATGAGAGACCTCAGTTAAACCTCTGTGGTGTCACAGGCTTCGTGGTTGGCACTGGGACAGTCTTGCTGGGTTGGTGGCTCCTTTGCAATTGAGGGAGGATTCTGTGGTCTTGCAGTTCTGTACAGGAAAAGTGGTGAAGAACTCTAGAGTCACACTGTAGCAGAGGCCTTACTAATGGTCTCCAGAAATAGAGTTTATCTGATAGTTGGACAAGTAATTGATAATGGAAGCACTGCTTCCAATTTACTCCTGCAAATAGTTATCTGATAACAACTCCTTCGAACAAGTTAATTTGCATCTACAGTAGTCTTCATGATTGGCATTTGTACAGGAGACTTTTTATATCCCTGATGTGAAATATAAACTTCAATAAAGCTCTTAATCTCCTTTTAACAGTAGCCTGTCCTTTGGAAGTCTTTACAAAATGATTTTGGTAAGTTTGAAAAATGATGTCACTTACTACCAAGAGTCCTCTTGAGGAAGTTTTATCTCCCTGGGTGGTTTTTAAAAAAATTTTTGGTGTAATTTAAATCACTGATAAGTTTTATCTGGGTTACTACATCATGATGCTTTATATTGCCATTCTCTCCTTGACTGGCAGCTAGAGATAAGATTGATGACAAAGATACTGAATGTCTGGCAGTAAGGATGCTGTGATTACTGTGTTGTCAGAAGCCAGAACTGAGGAAGGATCCCAATTCCCTCACTGCTTCACTGTGGTCAATCTAGACACAGCGAAACTCGCTTAAAAGAAGCGTGAGGAAGTGAATTTTCTTATTATAAGCCTGAAAATAATGAAAACATTGTTAATAATGCATAGATTAGGGTTTATTTATTTTTCTTGCATTTTTAAATTAATATGCTGTAATCAAGTACTAGTATGAGTGGTTCACAAATCCTCAAATGTAGACAAGTTTCTGAAAGCTTGATCTGTGCCAGAAGGGGATAAATATTGATCAGGCAATATATGTTATTTTATGGTTATTTGAATTTCATATACTACAGAAAGGAAAAATAAAGGCTTGGCCTAATTCTTGTTTTATTGCCAGTAACCATCTCTCACCTTTACTAAAATATGCAGTCTGTGCTTTTGGCTTTTTATATTTCATGATATGATTTTTGTGGTTTAGTTTTTTTTCTTTTTACTATTAGTGAATTATTTTAATCAAGTGTTCAGCAAAAGGACAAATCCCATTTAAAAAGTGACCCAATACCTGAATAGTTTCATAACAAACCACTTTTTCTTTCTATCTCCCCTGTGTGTTTTGGGCAACACTGCATCCCTGAATGTGATGTGAGGATGGGAAGGAGCTGGGCTGGCTGCCAGGGGCCATTCCTGGGCAGGGGTTCCCAGGTGTCAGCAGGATGCAGCCGCTCTCCACCAGCCCTTCTGGGGACACTGCCAATATATTTTGATTGCTCTGCTCTTTTTTCCTTATTTCATTTCCTTTTCGGATGTTCTTTTTTTTTCCTCCTGCCTCTGTACTGTAATGATGACAGTTTGATAACTTTTGTGAAGAATGATTTTAGGGAAGTCTCAGTGCAGGAGAATGATTTTAGGGAAGTCTCAGTGCAGGACCGAGTCAGTGGCCATTCATGCTGGGCCAGATTTGCAAACGGAAATATGGGCAAATAATCAGTATTTTCTTCTTCAGCAAGTCTCTGTCTTACCACAGACTCATTTACAAAGCAATTGCTTTTCTTTGGTGTTACTAACCTTTTAAAGTACTCAGTAAACTCCCCTTTTGCTAAAGAGAATGTGAAACCTTCAGGTATGAAAAATAAGCTATTTTATAACTTCCAAATTATTTTTGAGGCCCTTTTGGGATCAGGATGCTAGAGGATATGATGCCAATTACACCTTTTCAGGATTTATCCTGATTTTCATGATTTTGTTTCTTGAAATGCTTAAATGTTGTAAAAATACTCAAGTTATGTCTATGGTTTTAAATACTCCATATGAAGTAAAATAAAGCTTTGAAGTGCTTGGATTTTTTTTTCTAGTGGAAAATTAAAGAAACTTCAGGAAAATGAGTCTAAAACAGCTTTACTAAAAATCTCCTAGAAAGTAACTATGAAGAATTGTTATGTTACCTAAAGAACTGATGTACTAAACTGAGTTGTGGTTTGTGGTAATATAAGGAGACTAGAACTGATAATGAGAGGAAAGAAAGGCTGGGAAAATAAAGCGGTTTCTTAAGGAGGGTACCATCTCATTTTTATCAAAAGTCAAATTAAACCTATCAATAGCTCCCTATTTAGCACCATGTTTAGCAAAGCATGCTTCCTCTGTGCTATCCCTTAGAATGTGGTTTCTAATACAGTCACTCCATGGAGAGCAGGAGAAGAAAGCAAGAGACACAAAATCTATGGACATTGTACTTTCATTTACTGACCTACACTGTCATGTCTTCTGTGAGGAGCAGCTTCTGTTCCCCTCCAGGTTGGTCAGGATCCTTTCTGCCAGCTAGTTTCTTTCACAACCTCCTTCACTGTAGCAAGGGTTGGGTGGTTGGGCAAAAAAAGTAGATTATATTGTCTTTATTCAAGCTTAATTTAAAACTCCAAGTGAGTTTTGTCTTTGAGCTCAGTCTCCAGACGACGTTTTTGCATACAAACTGTGTCTAATGGAACATCGGTGAGTAGGCAAGATAAGCTGAACTTGATGGTTTTAAGGGTGCCACGGTAAGGAATTCTCAATACTTATCTTTCATCATCTTGGCTGCTGTGATATACTAAGCTTTTGAAACATTATTTTCATAGGGTTTTCACTTTGGCGTACTGAAAGTGGTTTCTTAACACTAAAACTAGCCTTGTTTCTGTTTACTTGGTGTAACTGATCCCCTGCAAGTCAAAATTAGTGTTTAAGTTTACTTGGAGATGTTAAGCATCAGCAATCTTTAGATGTTACTGCCTGAAGATGTTGACTGTTGCTGGAGAACTCTTTAACCTTCTGCTGGCCATAAATGGCTCAGCATTAAGAAAATATCTGAACATAGACATCAGTAGTTACATAGCATTTCAATTCCTGCATGGAGATGTAATAAAATAATGTTTTATATGCCAAGTGACAGTACTGTAGCAATGCAAATGACTATTTTGATTATAACAGTATTTATTTACAGCAGAATTAATTTCAAGTATTGTTTCATTTAGACTCTGAAGGGAGCTCATCCCATTTCTCTAGATAGTTTATTTTGTCATTCTACTTCATAACTTCCATTGCTTCCTTTAATCCTCATTAAATCTAGATTGTTGTGTAATTCCTCTGTGCTCAGTGACTTGAAAAGTAATTTTCAAAATCAATTATTATTATTTTTTAAATTAGATACAGCTAATCTGGGTAAGTAAATGATGCATTTCATGCTAACACTGATAGGACATGACATAAAAACTTGTTAAGTCTACCAATGGTGAGAAATTAATGCCTGAATTTGCCCCTTGCTGTAGTAATAAATTACCTCTACTATTAGTTGACTTGAGATTTAGTGAATTGTTCTCAGTTCCATTTGAATTCTAATGGGAGTTAAGAAATCCAAATACCTCTTTCTTTGAACACAATCAATGCCATTATTCCTATGTAAAGAAACCCCTATAAATGTAACAGTAAAAAGATGAGGCTTTTATGATTCTGCAGGCAGCCATGGCATAGGGGAGTAGGTTTGACATATCTGTAGGATTATTTCACTCATCATAAAGTAAGGAGTGTTTCCCAGCATACTGTATTGACCTATTGTGTGCTGATAACAGACACAAAAAAAGCAAGGAATAGTTCAAATACCTGTGATCCTGACCACCTTTCTAAGGCAACAGAAAGGTTTGGTCCTCATAACTAGTTTGACTATCTGTTTTTCTATGGCTGGAGGCAAACTCTTTTTTCTCTTTTTTTTCTTCTTAAAAAAATAAATTTCATATAATCTTATTATTTTCTATGATTTTGGCTCAACTAAACCCAACTTGTCCTTGCTGTTGAGCTGGGAACTTGCTGTTTTAACTGAAGTTGGATGAATAAAATGGATTAAATTAGCAAGTCTGTGTTGTAAATCCAGTTGTATTATTGCTTCTCAATTTTCTGAAAAACATCTTGTATTAGAGCTCTGATTAGCAAGTGAAGCTACTTCTGTCTAGCAGACAGGTAACGTGTCACAGAAGCAATCAATCCATCTGTGACTAAGTATTACATAGAAATAGAATACAGGAGTTTCTGATGAACTGAGGAATAGAGATATAGTAATGGATGTGTCTACATGGGGTGCTCAGTGGAAAGGCAATATTCCACATCTGTTCTTGTTCCTGTGCAAGAATAGCCTTGCAGGGATCTGTTTTCCTGAAATTCCTTGATGAATTTAGGCTGAGGGGATAGGGAGGGAGAGAGCACTGAAGTATTGAGTACTTGCCATTTGAGGTCTTACTTCAACATCTGAGTCTCTAAAAATTCCCATTTCTCTGTTGTGAATCCTAATTTGTCTCTGCTGGGTGTTTGCCGCTTTGGATGGCACTCTGGAGAGTGCCAGTCGTATCACCAGGTGCCTCTAATTGGATTAGACAGTCCCACTCCTAGCCCTTTCCTGAGCAAGATTTATCCTGGCTGCCATTTCAGAATATAATTTCTAACTCTTTTTATATTTGGATTGGATGAAAGCTGTGAGATACCTGCAAAATGGAAGGGGCTTTGATCCTGCCTTCCTTGAAATATTTGTATAGAAGAAAAAAATGTTTTTTTAGAGCTTCTGAATCACAGGAGCCAAGAGCTCAGTTGGATGCCAATTAAATCTCTCCTGACTTGCTTTCCTGTTTGCCATTTGCCCTTGTTTATGTGGACAATGCAGATCCACATGCTGCTTGGTGAATAAGCACTGTTATTTTATTTATTGTGACACGTACTTAAATTATTCTGTAGTTAGAAGTATTAGAGCAAGGTGACCCGAAATTAACTTCCACGAAATTTGTGATTGCATTTTTTAACGTGCATATGTTTTCACTGCTGCTAATAATATTTTTTCTCTGTCTTTTAATATGTGAAATTAACCTATAATTCTGGGTTAATGCCTGTGCTTAGAAATTTAGCAGTGTTTCATTTATTACTTCAGAAGCTTGTGTACTACTTCAAGATTTCAGAGATCTCAATTACATTTCTAACTATTTAGCTGCTATGGTGCACATTTATTCTGCATAAGTGTTGTAGAATTTTTCCTTTGGGCATAGCCTAGAATAAATTTTTTCATCTATATCATCCTTCAAAATGGTAAGAAGGGTTATTTCTGTATTCTGTTTTGTAACAGAATTGCTAGACTAGTCTTGAAAGACTAATTCTCCCTCAGTCACTATGAGAACTGTTCCTCTTATGTCCCCAAATCACTATGTCAGAACGTCGTCCATGATAGATGTTTTACTTTTTCCTTGTGATTTGATGAAAATTTTAGATACTTGAGGCAAATCAGCTGCAAACATAAATTAGTGATCTTTTCCTCTTACTTCCTAAGTAATTTTCAGCCAATGAATGGTCTTCAACATTTTTTTCTGAAGGTCTTTTTCACCCAAGAGAAGTGAAATAAATATTTGTAATTAAAAAAAAACCAAAAAAGCAAAAGTGAAACAACCTAACATCCCCACCCACCAAACAAGTTCATAATTGATTAACAATTTCCTAAAGTCCTTGATCTCTTTTCCTCCCCCAGAAAGTATGTTTAGCTATTTCCATTTCTGGAAAAAAATCTAGACTACTTAAAGCATTACCAATTGAAACCCCCTTAACTTTAATATGTACAAGGTTACATGTATATATGTTACAATGGTAATTGTTTCTACAACTTCAGCTAATATTGATTCTGTGGCAATAAAATAGTAGAACTCTCTGACCAAGTCTATAACCTTGGAAATTTTCTGAAGTTTAGTTTTGTTATCTTCAAATTTTATCTGATAACAAAGTAATCTTAGCTAAGAAAACCCAGAGTTTTTCCTTCCTTTGAACAGACAAAGCTGTAATGATGCTGTCAAAGACTTGAGTGTACTTCATCTAGCATTAGTTCTGAGCTGCTTTTGGGTTAGATGCAGTCTCTGTGCAGTCTCAGTTTTACCTGGCAATAAAATAACTCTGCCTCTGAAGAAAGGTTTTCAGGCCATTCTGCTAGAAACAGCTGGGAGATGCCCTAGAGCTTGGAAACAAGGTCCTTCTGGTACATTGATAAGTAGTGACAATTTTGAAACTGGAAAACTCCTTAAACATGGTTCTGTTGTGAGGAAGACAGTCATGGCTTGTGTAAGCTGACATGTTAGCACACAGGGAATAAAATCTAGTGAAGCTAGTGCAGTTGATAGCATTTATATGTGTTAAAGGGAAAGATTGTTGCACCTTTTCCTAGTAATTATTTCTAAAATTAAAAAAGGCTTCATTTGAGGGTCTTATGTTGATTACTAGAAATCCTGAAATAAGAGTTATTTTTCCTTCAGTGGAGAGCAAGCTTATGTTAGAAAAATAAGCAGGGGAAAAATCCCCATCAGCCCCCTAGAGTGATGAATCTCATGAAAAGATTTTTGTAATACTCCACTTCTATGATATTCTCCATTTTGCTCAAGACTTCTCATGCGAAATGTAAAGCTTTTTGTTAATTTGTTTGTGAAACAATAAGAAGAAATGCATGCCATCTTGCTCCTTTTGGGGAGGGCAGTTGCCAGAAGCAAACTGTCTTCTAAATCAAATATTAGTCTGTGAGAACACATGGTGGAAGCTGGGTGTGTGAAGTTGGGTGTGAGTGGGTTTTTTGGTAAGTTTTTATTTTTGGCCTGTCTGACACCAGCTCTCAACCATCCTTCAGAGAGCTTTGTTTAGAAATAATGGTAAAAAGTGTTTCATAAGCTACCAAATTTAAAAAGCCAGTAAGTGTAAATGGAGTTATTGTTTTGTGATGGATGACCCATATAACATTGTGTGGTTTGTCTTTAGATGTGTCATTTATTTAAGTGTGTTACATGTTCCTTAATGAAGCCTCATCCAGAACAGTTTTATGTGTTGCATTTCTGAATTGAATGGTAATTTACATGTTTTACGTATGAAAAACAATAATGAAAGTTTTCTTTCCTGCTGTGCTCTGTAAATTAAGTTGCATTTACAATGGATGGGGCATAATAGTTGACATTTTTTTCATACTCAGGCATGTTTTTTAGCTACTTGACATAAATGAGGAAAATGGCAAGAACATGGACAAAGTTAACTGTTGAAGGTGATGCCATCTCTAACTTTTCATAATAGCAAAGTGGCTTTGAATTCTAATTTCTTTTTTTTTTTTTTTTTTTGTTTCCTTTAAATGCTTAGGAAACAAATCCTAAACCACCAATTGACAGGTATTACTCATTACCTGGGGAAAGCTGTGACTGAAGATGTGGCAATTTGTCCCTGTTGCTGCAATGCAGCTGCATGGTTCTGAGAAAAATACTCTAATTTTTCTTAGCATCCGTTCTTATTTTATTTTATATTAGGATGTTTCTAGCAAGTAGAACTGTATATTTTTATTCTTGTTCAGAAATCTGTCTATACCATGAACTTCCTATTGCATCTCTTGGGCTTAAGTTGGCTTTTTCTTAAGCCAGTCATACAGAATGAAAAAAAAAAATCAAACTGCAGTTCCTATTTGTTCCTTTAAATAATGTTTCCTTGGGTTGAAGCCACAGAAGAATGAAAACTGAATGGATAGACAAAACCAGAATTACATGAATGAGATTACATGCCTGACCTAGTTTTCATAGACTGCACAGGCATGAATGACTGCAGTAGCAGCATTAGAAAAATATATTAAAATGTGTGCATATTATTTTTTAATTTTTAAATTATGGTGGTTTTTTAAGATTTTTAATGTAATAATCATATAATGTTTTGATTAATTTTTTATGTTTAAGCTAATAATTTTTAATATAAATTTATCAAGTTGTCCTCTTGCTTCATTAAAGCACATTTGATAACCAGATTTAAGAATGAAACATGGCTGCATCTATTGGTAAATTCTGCAAGCAAGGATTTACGCTCCTTAATGTTACCTGTGAACAATGAATTATCATTTCATTGCTCAGCTAGACTGGGATGGATAGTACTTCAAAGGGGAACATATGAGGAGTAGTAAAAAACCCCCCAAACATCAAACAAATAATGCAGTTATTCCTTGTTACTGGTGTTATTGGTGTTTTTTTTTTTAAATTAAGAAAATTGAGGCCAGGTTTATAGACTTGTTCAAACTTATTTTACCCACTTCTCTTGCCAAGACTGCTGTGTTTGAAAAAACAGGGCTACTGCTGTATGTGCCTGTTTTTTATTGGCATTACTCCTCATTTATACCGCTATTACCGCACACAATTATGTTCTAGAAAATATATGTTATGCCAGAAATCTAAACTTGAATAAACTGAAAACTGGGACATATCTTTGGCAAATAATGATGTGGTTTGAGGACATTTTATCTTTTTTTGATGACTGTTAGAAGAAGAGAGCTAATATAGGAGATAATAATTTGCAATTATAATTCCCAGAGCTGCTAAAGGGAGCCTTTGTTAGGAGATATCCCATAACCATATAGCATCTGAGTCAGGAAAAGAACTTTGTTATGTAGACTTCTATGCCTCCATGTGGAAAAAGAAATTTCAAATGTTTTCAATATACATGTATATGCATGGTGTAAGTGGCACCTTTTAAATATCTGAATTCTTTTACATAAAAAAAAGAGCTAGCGTAATAGTGGACTAATTAATAAAAAGTTCCAGCTTTCTATGATAATTTTGCTAATAAAGATTATAAAAAAGCAAAAGCTGGAGGAAGTAACATGCTAGTGAATCGAGAGTGTTTGGATTAGAATTACTTGTCAGTTCTGATAATTTTCTTCCTTGAAGGGATTTACACTTTCTGAGGCTGTTGGTTCTTTGTGTGTTTTGGGTTTTTAAAACTTCTAAGTTTGTGAAGGACAGGTATTATGTACAATTAGAACTTTAAACTGTGTCAGTTTTCAAAGCCCTGATTGTGCTTGGAGATCCCAAACACAGGTGGTTGACATTACACTTGGTAGTTTACCAGTTTAGGCAAGAAAATCAAATACTGCCTGCTGTGTAGCATAGGACATCTGTCTTGCCTATGCCAACTGAAATCCTACTTGGAATTTATTTTGTCTATGTGTTCTTTGGCTGCTTGTTGTAGTCTTTGAATTGTATTTTTCTGCTGTTTTTTTTTAATGGGTGGTTTTTATAAGCATCAGGAATACATTATTTTAAACCATCTATTAATTTTAGAGAATGCTGCATTCATATTTAGTTAAAAGCTTTGAGGCTACCACCAACCCACCCTACTGGATGACAGAAAGGACTTTCTAAAGGATCATACTATACTCTTTTTTGCTTTTATATAAATCCATAGACTTTTTCTAAGCAATTATAATTTATTTTCCAAAACGTGACCGAAGGTGGTTCTTAGCCTTCAGCTGTGTTTTCCATCAAACAACGCTTTCCTGGAAATGCCTTAGAAAGAAATAGAATTCCAAAGACAACAGCTGAGAAAAGCCAGCTTACCTAAACCTATTTCTGGGAAAACCTCTACAGAGAAAAGCAGCTTTATGGACTTCCATAGCATTTAAATAAGCCAAGATTTGGAGTTGGTTTCTTTGTAGAGGTTACTTGGTGCCCTGCACAGCTTAGAAACCACTGGAGTTGCCTTTTGATTTATCTCCAAGCATACTGAAAACAAAGGAATTAAGTCAAATTCTCTTAATTCTATTCTGTGCAGTCTTCTAACCACTCCCATTTTTTGAGAAAGCACATCTTATTGCAATTTAGGTAGTTTCCCCTCTTGGAACCCGGCACTGGACTTCATAGTTGCCCTAAAGTCAGTATCTTTGGGAAATGTCTGAACTCTCTTGTGTTACTGTTTTCTTGTTTCTAAAACAGGAATAATGCATATCTGAGAGGAAAGTCTGACTTTTAAATTAGTTAGTTTTCTTATCCTTACCTGAGGACAGTATGGAAGGCAGTTGTACACTGTGATTAAAGCATATTATTTGGTGGGAAGTAGTAAACTTGCCAGGAGAATGTTTGGATGCAAGTTTCTGTAGGTTTCTTGATTCCATGTATTATTTGTGCAAAATTTTAGGTGAAGGCTGTGTTTCGGTTCATCTTTCTCTGAGGTTTCAATCTTGTACATTTTTCAATTACATAATGTTAAGAGGTTCTGTTATTTTTCATCAGAGAATCACCATAGAGACATTGTTTTACCTTCTGGTGCTGTGTGGATGCATCAGAAATTTGTCTTTCAGTTAAAATTGATTCTGATTTTTCTGAAGGTAAACCCTATAAAAGTCTGATGTGCAAGAAAGGGGAGTATTACCTTCATGAGAGCACAGCCAATTGGAATAGGCAAGACCAAGCCTTTTAATATCTCATCTTTCTTTATCTTTCTTATGTATATGCAAGGATGATATTTTTGCACAGTATTTAGCTTTTATTTATTTGTAGACAGAAAAAGGTTTTTAATTTGGGAAAGCATTATACCAGTTTTCTGCTTTAAACTCACATTTTCTCTATGTTTGTGTTACAAGGCTTTCAGTTTTATTTTTGGTTAACTTCATGTACAGAATCCCAGGACAATAGCTTTCAATCATTTCTTCTGGTTAATTTTGTAATTAAAATGCAATACAGTAGTTTATAGTGTGCAGTAAAATGCTTTTTTATGTCCAAGACTATACTGTTATGACTTAGCCCTTAAAATAAGCAGTTGTGCTATGCATTATTAGGCAGTGTTAGCTGCATAGACCTTTTGTGAGTGCATCAGAACCTATAGAGATTTGTGAAAGTAAGAAATAAAAATTGCAGTAAACCACAGTGATCTATGGAATGAAAATGTTAGCTGAAGTGTCCTTTTCTGTCACTCAGAATTTTCCTCCAGCTTGTGCTTCATATGGTGAAATTGTCCTAACTTGACTTATGAGATGGAGTGATTTTTGGGTTTGGAAAGTTCAAATGTCAGAGTACTGGAGGCACAAATGGGAAGAGATGGGATTTAAGTGATCTCCCCAGCCCCAAATCGCCATAAAGACAGCTGAAATGTTGAATTATTACAGTTTGACATAAAAATAGCTCTGGTTGCTAGGCAATGATGATCTGTTCTATAGGAAACCAGATTTGTGTTGCCCAGGATCTAAAATTGTATGCCTGTTGTGTGTGTGTTTGTTTCTATATGTATGAGTGCATGTGTGTATATGTGTATATACATATATATATGCTTGCTAAATTCATAGATTAGTATGAACTTGTAAGTTTGCATACGCTGGTGGGTGGTTTTTTTTCTTTCATTTCTTAGATTTCATATGTGAGTATAGCAAAGACTTAATTGTTCGATGTCCTCTCATTCTTGACATGACTGACGTGTCATGGAAATGCAAAAAAAACCCCATAACTTCTGCATTTCAGTATTTTTAAAATGGAAATTTTTAAATTCCAATTTAAAAATACTGGAATGCAGAAGTTATGGATTCTTTGACAGTGAAAATATTATAGGCAGTTCCTTGTATATCTGTGATGTAAGGACGTAGAATCATATTACCATATGGAAATAAAAATATTGTGGAGGTATTTCAGTGAGGATAAAAATGTGTTTGAATTAAAATAGTAGGTTTTATTTCCTTAAACTTGCTTTTTGGCTTCATTCTGTTTGTTTGGTTTCACAACCATTAATTTTTTAATTATTATTTTTGTCTGAGCCACTATTGTATGATGATCATAAATTTGATAGATTTCAATATATTTTGTGTCCTTTGACTTCTCTTAAAGGTAAAATAAGAAATTTTGCCTTGACTTCCCTGTGTTCTAATAATACTGGGACCAGCCAAAGCTTTACTTTCCTAAGCCACCTCTTAGGCTGTCCTATAGAGCTGTAATTTCAAGTCAGGCAGTTCTTAGAGCAGCTAGGTTTAAATTAACTACAGCAGCAATACTTGCTGCCCCTAGAAGGAGTCTGAATCTCAGCCTTAATTGGCAACTTCAGTCATTCACACGCAGCAGTATGATTTCTTCAGTGCTTACTTCTCCATCTGCAGAGAAATGTGCTGCTGTTCTTCTCTTGCATTTTTTTTAGAATTGCACAGCAGTGTGAGCCCCCACCTCAAACCTAAATACTCCACAGACACAACAAATTATAAGATGATCTCTGTAAACAGGAAAATTAAAATTGCTTTTGGCATACTGATTAAGCCAAAAGCATGTATAAATTGGGTTTGACAGTGGCAAGAATAAGAGCTAAAATAGGGGCCTGTTCTGCACTTCATAAAAGGGAAGCATAACAATGGGTGAGGAGTGTGTCAAACATTGCAAAGGGGCGGAATACATATTTATCAGCCTCTTTGAACAGAGTACTTGAGCTTCAGTTTCATCTGCCGCCATAAAGAAGCAGTATCAGAGCGTGAAATTGGCAATCAAGTAATACATATGCCATAGCCAAAAGCGAAACAATTAGCTCCACGGATCCACAGTTTAGCTACTGATTCTATTGCATTTTCAACTCCAAACTTGATGGTTTTTAACTCACTGAGCAGCAAAGGCAGTAAACACAACTCATTTGCAGAAAAAGTATTATTCTAGCCTGCAGCAGCAACATAGCCTTGTAACTTTGGTGGGCAATATGGTGCATGTAGCATCTGCAGTGAATGGCAGACATGTGGTTCTGTATTGTAGACTAAAATGGACTAACTCCTGTTAAAATCAGTTGGAACTTTTGTACTCCAATATAGATCTTCATTTGTGGATGTGTTAGAGAGAACCAATCCAAAATCTGTGTTTAAGAGTGAAGCTCATGAGCAGTGCATGTTGGCCGGGTTTGAATTTTAGTGCCTTTAAGAAGTGGGAGCATAGTTTATAATTACTTTACACTGTGAACTACAAATATGCTCTTCTTATGTTGGATTTTATAAAGTATCAACATATGTTAAAAACCCCAGTCTGTGTCCATTATTTTTTCTGTGCCTCCTGATAAAGTTAAATCAACAGAAAATTGCAATGATGGGTAAAGAAAATATCTTTTTTTAAATTGCAGAACCGTTTTTAGGTGTGGCATCTATAAATTATGGTCTGTGGCATAAAAATTGCCGAAGAAATCATTGAATTGTTCAAACGTTATTTATTAAGTAAGGAAATCTTAATGCTTTAGGCATTTTTCCAGCACAGTCATTTTGCTAGACTGTAATAAGGTGCACAGCATGCACTGGATCTCAGTTAATAACATTTATTTATAGTTTAAAGATGTTCCCTGTAGCCATGTTTTTGTGCTGTTTGTTTGCTCTTGTGGGCAGTTACAAAGCAGCATCCACTGTTCTGTGAGAACAGGCACATATGGAAGGCAAGTCTTAAGCTCTGCCTTTCTAATCCTTATGAATGGGGCTTTAATTCTGGGAGTTTAACCTATAATCAGTGGTAGCCACAAATTCCAGTGGAAAGGATCTTCATTTGGCATATCATGGTAACAGCCAGCTGTCCTTCAATTACAGAATTACACTTTCTATATCAGCCTTTTAAAAAGAGAGTGAGAGAATGTTTCCCCTGATGTTTGTCTAAAGGCAATTTAGACAGGAACATGTGAAGCAAATGAAAAACAAGGAGCACCAGGTTTAATGCACTTGTCATTTGACTTTTTTAAAGCAATCAGGTATAGGTATTTCTATTCTGTATCTTTTTTCCCAAGATGTTACAGCAAAGTAAATGTCACAACAATCAAAACAAAAATGTGTACAGGCTAGATTGTGTTCATAGGCTTCGTGTCATCAGCTTTCTTCTGTTCTTTTTCTTTTTTCTTTTAATTTTTCTTCTTTCTTTAGCTCTTTTTCTTCTACCTGTGAACTTGATCATACAAGGAGTATATTCCTTGCCGTAGCCATGTGTGTAACTTGCAATTTCTGACACAAAACATGTATTTGTATGTTAAGTGACTGTAATCTTTTTAGCTGTACTGATTCCAAGTGTTTCCTTTCTTTATGAGGGCTTGTTTGCTCTGCTTTTTCCTTTTGAGTAGTTAAACCAAGGCCAGACATTATTGTCAGTAATCTAAGTAAATGATTCTCTTTTACATAAAGGGAACATAATTTACAGCTTTGTATCAAAGACAAATATAGCCAAAGATTCTTTTGCAAATGGTAGCCAAGAATGGGTGCCTATAGAAGAATATTTAAGCAAAGCTGGAGTATGTAGTTGTCCCTCCTTTTCCTTTCCAGCCCTTCAGCTGTTTGCAATGTGAATGACTTTTGAGACCTGTATAGTTGCTCTGTAGTAAACACAATGGGTTTTTTACCACAACAATTGTTGCAGTACACAATTAGTAAATGGCGAATTTCTCTTCCATAAGCTTGTTCAGTGTCTTACCAAACCCAAAAAGATCCAGAGCAGTTAACTGCAGTTTTTCCAACTGAATCTAGTGTGGTGGCCAAAACCATTTAATTTTTATGACTAATGTTGTAGTTGTAAAAGTTGATATAAGCCCAGAAATTATCTAAGATGAGTTTCAGGTCAAAGATAAGTGATATTAACATTTTTCAAAACAAAATTTAAACTTTCTGAATTTAAGGGGCTTTTCAGAAAATTGTATTTTATGGATGATTCAGAGACACTTGCATTTCCATGTGTGAGAGGTGAAATATTTGGTTTTCCATTGTTCAGACTAAAGGAATGGAGAAACTTTATCAGTGATATACAACCGCCTGAGACTTTCAGATCAAAATTTTCTTTATTACACAAAGCAAATCCTCAAGGGTTGCAATCAGACTGAGTCAGAAATTACTTTTTTCCTGCCCTTTTCTACATGTCTGCATTCAGTTATCATAGGAAATCTGTTATCTAAGGAAAATGGAAGTGGATGGAAGACATGATATTGCTTAATCAATAAAATCCGTCTGTTCTAATCTTGGGGTTTTTGCTTATCCTACATAAAGGACTTTCATAATTTCATTATGTAAGACTAAGAATTTTCTGGTAGATGAGTATTTATAAATTCATTTTCACATCACTTTACTGTACTTTCACTTCACTATACTAGACTAATTTCACTATTTTTCAGGTGAAGCTTCCTGTAACCTTTAGCTTATGTCCTGATTGATATAATTCTGATCATAGTTCGTTAAGGGAAATTAGAATTGTTCTGGTAGGTGTTTAAGCACTTAGTCAAGTGTTAGTTTAACAACTATAACTACCTTGTATGATACAGTAATTTGTCACAGTTGTTGGGACAATTTAAAATGGTAACAAAAATTGTTATGTACATATTTTACTACAGAAATGTTCCTTGATGTGGAAATATATTCAGAAGGAATTCAAGGTACAGCTAATTATAGGAGAGGGAACTTTGAGGAATAGGTGCACTTGTCTGGTTTGTTTGTTTGTTTGTTTCACAGCAGGTCACTGAATTGCTCATCAGAGGGAAAATTAAGTAGTACCTATATCACTGTTCTATTTGTTTAATAGGTTCCAAAATAGTATTAATTTCTCTTTCCAGTGTATATATATAGAAAAAATGAATAAAAAAGGCTGAATAATTAATACTCCTTGATTTTTATGATCTCTGAGCTAGATGTTATTGACTTAATGGTTAACAGATACAGATACAAAGTATAATTCAGAAGTGTGTTTTTAAAATGCCAGAAGACTATAAAAACTAATCTGGGTGAGAATTCTGTATGTTGTGGAAATTTCTCATGTAATTTTAAAGAATGAAATTCAAACAAGTTTAGTGTCTAAAAAAACTGTATTGAAGTGGCTCCTCAGTGTTTTTATATATTATTTGTCCTACAACAGGACATTAGCTTTCATTAAGTGGAACAGGAATGCTAAATGCAAAGCAAAAGGAAATAAAAACAACAATAACAAAAAAAAAAAAAAAAAAAAAACCACAAACCAAAAAACCAAAACCAAAAAGCCAACAAAAAACCCTTAAAGCCCAAAAAGTTAGGAAAAATAAAAGTAATATTGGAATACAGTTAAAGAAATTGTAGTGGGTCCTAACTGGCACAATAAGAATTTAAAGATGTGTAGTTTGGTATTGACAGAGCTGTTTCCCATGGTACATTGATTAAGAAATAGGAAAGTATTCAGTAGTAGAGCTGCCAGGAATGGCCTTCTCTGTTTTAGAAACACACATTTGATAAGTGTTGCTCCTAAATATTAAATGATTTGCTATCAAAAGACTGTTGGAAAAGTTCAGTGTCACTTTTTATTTGTTGCTTTAAACTGTTTCATAGCTGTTGAATAACTTTTTGCTGCTGCTTGGACTCTAGAGTAATGCTTCAAAAATGCTCCAGGAGATTTTTGTATTTTGTGGTGAAATGTTTCCTTGGCATTGTGTTAAGGACTGGGCCTATCACCTTTGATCTTGGAATCCAGTGATTTTTGTGCTAACTGTGTGCAGTACTGGTTAATAGTGATAGTTTATCTTGCGGAATGTTGAATTTTTAGGAAAGCTGAGGCCAAAGTTGAGATCTGACTGTTCAGGAATCATAGCAGCCTCTTTCTGATTATCTTGAGTCTAATGTTCACTTCTTACTTTCTCAGCTACCAAAAAGAATAAAAGAGAAACTACTTTTGTATAGTTCTCAGCCAATGGGTTAATCTTCAATTAAGAGATGTTGCTTTTGTATATACCATGAGTCTCTGAAATATTGAAGTATGCTGTATTTAATTCTGAATTATTAGCTTCTGCTTCCTAAACCTCTGTATGCAAAATAACATTATGTTTGGAATGTAAAGTTCTCTTTCTATTGTCCTTAAGTCTGAGTTTATTTTCTTTACAGGCTGTAATATTAGTTCTTGGGTTAGAAAAATAATGAAGTGTAGTCCTTAGTATGGCAGGCAGGAATCCAGGCTGATTTCAACTGCTGTATGCAGGAGTTTCTTAAGCATCAGCTGAAGTAGCAGTTCCTTTTTTGACTGAGAATATGTCAGATACAGTTGTCCTAAAAAGCGTTATTCAGGTGAAAATGGATCTTTTCATAACAAGAACCATGTTTTCTAGGATATGTGGATAAAGCTGCCTTCCTGGATTATGCACTTCTGCTGTATTTGGGAGCTGTCCATTTGCTGTTATTTTATTACATTCCAACATTGAGTTGCTGGTGACGGACACCAGCAGGAGTTAATCAAAGAATTGAATTGACAATGTGCCTTCTAAATGGCAACTTCGTTGCAAGAGATCTTATGATGAGACTCGGGCTTAAAAAAGCACTGCCAAAACTTGGTTAGGAGCTAGCTTAGATTTTATGATGACCCTTTTGTTTTAGCAAAAGGGAGGAAAATGAGGACATGGGCTAAATTAACATCCTGAGCAGTACTATGTCTTCTAGCCCAATGGAAGCTAACTAGAATAGGAAATTGTCAAAGGATCCAGACTATAAGTAAGGCATTTTGTGTATGCACCAAGTAATATGAGGTAATTTTGAAAAATTACCTAAAGGACATGCAAAAGATGTCTCGGAATTAAGTTCAAGTGTGTGGTTTATTTAGCAAGGCAAAGGATTCTGCTTGCATATACCACGTGAGAGAGGAAGGCTATTCCTTTTATTAGTGCTATAGCTTAAATAATATAATCTGATTTCAAATAATGATCACGGTATGAAAACTTTTCACTTTCAGGCCTTGTAACTAATCGATCTCAAGTGTGCAAATGAGTTAAGTTTGTCAGGTTGTCATCTTAAGTTCTAAAATTGTACTTCACTTTTATGGAAGTCACTTTGTCCCTTAGCTTTTTATCTTTCCGGTCTCCAAATGTGTCTTGGTGGTAGAGTGGAGTAGAATTCCCATATTGTATTAGTAATTACTAGTACAATTAATATTGTGTGCAAAATAGGTTCCAATTTTACAGAATCGGTGTTTTGAGAGAAGCAGCTGAAAGAAAATGAGGGATTTTTGGTATTCAGTTAATAGTAATGAGGTTAATGTAGGTTGTGTTTATTCACAACAGGGATTAGTACAGTAATTTCAGTTTGGGAGGGAAAGCTATAATATGCAGACACTTCAGTGTTTATTACTTGTCTAACAGCATCCAGATCTGGTTCTCTGAATGAATTCTTGTTAGTTTCAAGGTGTTTGCTACAGAGTAGCAAAAGTAAAGAATTTCTTTTTCAAAATATAAGTCTATTCTTATATATTATTATATTTTTGCTTTTTCTCTGCTCAGCGTATATGAGAAAATAATTTTATTTCTGTTTACATTTTCAGTAATATGTTTTTCTTTACTGTGTGATGTTATAATTTGGATTTTTGTGCATGTAGTATTTTTTTATTCCTAGATAAGCATGAGCATGTATACGTACATCTTCATTGGCACAGAAAATAAAATCAGGCTTCAGTGTATTTATCATTTATATTTTGTTTTGTTGTACTTTTATTTATAAAGAAAATTCTAAACTGTATTGTTATTTATCTTCTATAATTATGTGACCTAAGATGAATTAGCAATTGACTACGTTTATTTGGTCTGAATGCAGCATCCCACATACAGAAAACTAAACTTTAATTGAAACAAGATAGTATGCCTTTAAACTTGTTTTGCCTACAGATCACTCTGTTTTCTGTTTTTAGAAAAGCTAAATGAAATTAGCACATACAAAATTAGGCAGCTCAGATGAGAACAACATGTCCTAAGAGGTTAGAGAAAGTAATCTGCATTGATTAATACATATGTTTCTGGATCCCAAGGCTACTGTTCCCATTCCTGTTAATAATGTTACAGAATCCTGGTTTTTCTCATCCCTCTTGCACAAAAGATTGCATTACTTGCTTAGGCAGATTTTAGTTTGCTATTCTGCTTCCCAGGTGTCCTTTTTGTGGTAGCTGCTTACCCTGACAATCGAGTCCTCGTGCCCCAAGTGATGCTGCCTGGGCTGGATGGTGTGAAGGGTGGCCTGGGCTGGTGCTGACCCTGAGGCAGTGATTCCCTGTGCCCATTGATGCTGCCAGGACCATCTTTGTCCTAGTGAAGGCATGTCCTGAAAGACTGAGTGCTTTCACATACTCCCAAAATCAAACAAACCATCAGATTTATCACAAAAATGCGTCCAGTTGTTCTGATTACCTGTTTCTAGCTGGGGAAGGGATTTCTGTGAAGTAAAGGGCTAAGTCAAAGACTAAGAACTATGAAAAGTCTTGATATTATGTAGTAAAATAGTTTTTAAGTAGGAAAGAAAATTTTTCTCATTGCATCGATTGTACTAAAGTCATCTTTATTTTAATATAAATTCTTAGATGTTTTCCTTTTCATTTTAAACAAGTAAATCCAAACCCCACTCAACTGACCTAACCAAAGTAATGCAACAGATTCTGTTGATGCTAGATCACAATTACTTGTTTTTTTTTTTTTTTAAATTGGTTTTAATTAAGAAAGAAAAGAAGCATAACTAATTTAAAAGTAAAAATGTTTTCTGAACCATGTTTATTTCTCTACATGTTAATTGGCTGTTGTATGTGTTTTGGGTTTGTGCATGTGAATTGCTGTGTGTGCTGGTATAGTATGTGTTATCAATTTTAAGAGAATATTCAGCAAGGAGGCAATAAATGCTTCTAATTACAAATTTATCAACTTCTACTTGTGAGATAACCTTATTTGCTCCCTTTGACTCAGACATGAAAGTGTTAAGAATATGATAATTTTTTTCTTTGGTCATGACTAATTCAATATAGCAGCAGTCTTAAATTGTTACCTATTTTGACTGTAGTACTACTCCTCTTCTGAAATAATTTTTTCATGGAATCATAGAGTGATTTGGGTTGTAAGGGACCTTGACCCAAACTAGATGTATATTCATGCTAGAAACAGATATAACTAGGCAAACCTATTGCAGTTTTTGTAGTATTGCCAAAAAAAAGGAGAAAGTGATGTTAAAAATAATTTTCCTATTTGCAGCTTTGATATAGTGAGCAGAAACGTCAGTGAAACAAGTAAATCTTGTTTATAATAGATAATTACAAATTAGAAGCCTATGGAATATGTTTTTGTGGTTTTTTTTTTTAATTTGGAGGTTAATATAAATGTGTATTTGTGGAAAAATCAGGTTTAAAACTTCATATATGAAAAAATAAAGGCTGTTATGTGTAAAATTGTTATTACTTAATTGAGCATTTAACATTAATATTACATGTTAAAAATGTCTATAAGGTCCTAGAGTGTGAATCAATACAGGTGATGCAATACATGAACCATAGCTTGTAATTTTAGATTACTGGAAAGTGGAGGAGGAGTCATGTCACAGTAGCCAAGATAAGGGAAATTATAGGGACTTGAGTTGAGAGGGAAACAAGTTTACCCAAGTGAAGAAGAAAAAAGTTTACTTCTGCTAGAGAAACAGGAGAGAGGTATCAATCCTTAAGTCATTCCTTTAACCCCTTGTCATGCAGATATTCATTTGTCGGTTCATTTGTACCCAGAAGACAGACTGTACATCTTCTTTTACTGTACATTGCTGACTAAATAAACCCAAAGCAATTAAAAATAATAATAGAAAAAAATCAAAACGAAACACCAAAAACCCCCCCTCCAAGCCAACACCCAGCAACCCCCCCCACCATATGGAGTAATTTATAGAGCCATATGTTTTGTCCTGTCCCAGTGGGAATGTGTGTTTCTAGTTTCTGGCCCAGATCTTGATTGATTCTTATAAATCAATACACCTTTATTGTTTGGGTCACTGACTTGGCATTTTGTTAAGTAAAAAAACAAAAAAAAACAAACAAAAAACAAAACCCAACAACAACAAAACCCCCCCCGTCCAAGGTAACCAGCGAAAATCCTCCTGATTTTGTTCTGCCAATACCTAGGTTACTACCCTGTCTATTGTAGTAATCAGGACTATAACTTTGATTAGACCATCTGGACCATTTGTTGATAAAGCTTTCCTGGTTGCAAAGACACATAGGAAGAGGAAGAAGGATTGGCTCTATGCTCTAGAGATAAGTCTGCATGCATTCATAAAAGTGAAAGCCTTCATTTTTTCATCTTCAGGGACCTCTGCAGAATTTATAGATTCAGAGGAGTTTGTGAAAGATTGAGAGTTATCAGATGTGAAATTTTTTGGATGTCTGAGTATGTTTGGGTAAAAATACTGATAGCATGAATAAATTTGTTTTCTGGGGTGGTTTTGTCACAACGTGAATATTAATGTAGGCTGGTAAGTGGAGAGGCCCTCAAACAGCTCTCTGTCTCTCCAGCAGCTCAGCCTAGAGAGTATCCTGGAGGGAAAGTATGTGTACATAAGAGTGAGTTAATTGTAAAACAAACAAACAAGGACCAATAAACCCCCAACAAAACAAAACCCCAAACTCACACTGAGGGAAGGAGGGAAGAATTTTATTACAGCGAGTTGGGATTTGTGTTCAAGTATATAATTCTGTCATTACTTTTTCTCTCTTAAGTATTAAATTTATTTTTATACTTTTCTACTGTTTTGCACCAGCCATCTCATAAACAGCCTACCTAACAACAGTTTGAATCTGGCATCCAGCAGGGCTGACATTCTCATAATTGATATGCCTGTGTTGATGAAAAATTTCCCCTGCTTAGATTCCAGCAGAACATTCTGATTACAGGGAGTGCAGAGCACAGCAGAAAACCATACATTTTTAAAAATGTATTTTTTTAGATGATTGATGATCACTTTATTAAATATCACTGTTGCTAGGTCTCTGAGTAATGAAATGTTGCTAGGTCTCTGAGTAATGAAATTAAAACACTCTTGAGCTCCAGGGTCTGCAGCACACCAAGGCGGCAATGCCACCATCACTAGGATGCTGGGTGTCTTATGACAGGAAGAAGCAAATCTCACAGCTCTATTCTAATAAACTAGAATTAATTGTCAACAGCTTTGTATAATCTTTGCAAGAAATTGACCCTTTTTTTGATATGAGTTACTTGTCAGTGTAGCCTTTGCACTAATTTTGTTGCCAGGAACAAGATTGGTATTCATACCTGTTTTCATACAAGATGAAGTAACTCATGTAACATAGTTACGAATCTCATTTATCATGGGAAACTTGCCCTACTTCAAGCATAAAAAAATTGTGGGGCTTCATTAATTCTGTTTTTCTCCATTCTTCCTGCCATATTTGAGACTGTTGTTTCAGCAATTCCCATGTGCTTGGTTTTACAGTTAAATACTCAAAACAATGAACTTCCATTCTCCTTCTGGAGCTTGATGACTCTATCTGGTAGCTTTCAATTGTTCCAGTTACAGTATAGCCACACACTACTGGGTTTACACCCAGTCTGATGGTATTTTTTTCATTAGAATAATGCTTTTATTTTGTTATAGCAAGAAAATCTTTTTGGCATAGTGAAAGGCTGTGCAACCATTTTGGTAATTTGGTGTGTTCACTGCTGTGATGCCATCATTATTTGGTTAAATGGTGACCTCAGTGGACTATAGTATTATTCCAGCTGTCATTGTTATTCAGTTTTTGACTCTTTCCCTGGGTTAGTATTGCTCCTATGAGATATGAGAACTAACAAAAACATCTGTTGTCATCCTAGGAGGTTGGCAGGGTTTCATCCAGAGTGTGTGTGCTGATGTCCATCATATTATCGCTACTCAGCGCCACCACAATTGATGATAACAGTAGAAAGTGGTCTGAAAGAATTGGAGACTTCAAGCCAAACTTGAAGGCATGAAATGACAAAGTGTTGTTTGAAGGGAGGGGAATGGAAGGAAACCTCAAAACACCCATTCCTGAATAAAGCAAATGGAAAGTTAAAAAAAAAAATTAAGAAGGATGATACCTCCTTCTCTCTGAAAAATTTGCTTAAATGATAAATCTTTTCTCTCAACATATTCTTCTTTGTCACCAGACCCCTTCTACCGAACTAATTTGAAGTTCAGAGGCTCTTTCCTCAATCCCTACCCTACATAAACATCCCTTTGGCTGCCAGGACACACTGTTGTTCATATTCAACTTGCCTTGTACTCAGACCCTGGCAGAGGGACTGCTAGCTTGATTCTGCTCTTCCATAGTTGTGGACAGAGTGCTGTCATTGTGAACTTAGTTTTACATGATGCTCCACAATCTTTCCAACTCCCTTTTCTAGGTTATAATCCCTGTGAGATGGTACTACTCAGAGAGGTGGATAGTAGAATCATAGAATCATATCATACATGGTTTGGGTCAGAAGGGGCCTTAAAGAGCATCTCATCCCAATCTCCCTGCAATGGACAGGGACACTTTCCAATAGACCAGATTGTTCAAAGCTCCATCCAATCTGATCTTAAACACTTCCAGAGGTCAGACAACCAAAATATTTCTGGGCAACCTGTGCCTGACTGCCCTTGTAGAAAAATCCAGGCTCCTTTTATTTCCTTTTCTAACTGGTACAATGCTTAAACAAAATGCATTAGGGAATTTCACAGGGTTTGCTTTCATATGCTGATGGCTGCTGAGGCTGGTTGTAATGGGAACCATACACAGGACCTTTCTGGTGAAAATAGACTATGAGGGCCCAGTGTTTCTCTGTTTCAGATGTATCTGTTTTTGTCAGTTGGTTGTGAGATAAGGAGACTGCATTTACCATGATACCTGCAAAGATGTTGCTGGAGATGACAGAGCAGGAGAATTAGTGAGGTGATGTATTTAAATACTAATTGACAAATACCACTTTCTGACCTGTAGAAGCAGTAGGGTTGTGTAGATTTGTTGGTGCGTGTGATGGATGAAGCAAATACCTGTAGGGGAAAAAAGGCTGATAGAAAAGCTGTTTTGCTGTGTGGAGGAGGGCTTTTCCCCCTGCTGGCCTTTGTTGTGTGTAATTGCTTAGAACTTTGTGTAAAACATGCTTTGCTTTATGAAATATTAGTACAGATTGGAGTTTGCATAGTTTATAGTTTTCTGTTACTCCTGTGGTTATCTGCATGAAAAGAAATCGGTATAAGAAAAGATTTCTGTGGATCTGAGGGATTCCAACTTAATTTTATAGGTAATAATAGTGGGTTTTTAGAGGAAATGGAATTGTTTCATCATTTTTGAATTCCATAAAAAGTGAAAAGTGAATTAAGTTTTCAAAGTTTTCCATATGAATTTTCACAACTCTTTCTGTTGACCCAATCAATAAGGAGACTTTGTTTCCATGGAGAGCCTTTTAAAATGTATTTGAAGTTAAGTTTTCTTTAAACATCACAGTAGAAAAATCTGATATATGACTTAGTCTTAAGGAAGAAGCTTACTTCACAGAAAGTTCATTTTATTCAGCAGAAATCTTTTGCAACCTGGGGTGAGGACCACTAGAGGCTTCTAGGCCATGGTGGCTGCTGGTGCGGACATGAGGTCAAAACTACACATCACTTTTAGTTTATTGGGCACTTTAGAGGTGTTAATCAGTTGAAGCATGTGAATTATGTATGGTGGGTCCCGTGGTACCAGTGAGGACTTAGAAAGTGACCAGGAAGAAAACCATCCTTGAATCCTTTTCTTAGAGTTTTAGATCTGCAGACAAAATGGGATTTCTTATACATAAGACTTTGGCTTTTGTAACCTGCAGATCCCATTTTCCTTATTGAACTACTTTGTGAGGATAAAAGCCATACTTTCAAACTCAAAAAAAAAAAAAAGAGCTGATCTTGCAGTTCATGCCTTCCCTCCCCAACCCCTCAATTTCCTTCAGCTGAATCTGAAATGCAGAGATATTATTTATTTCTCAAATGTATTCCCTCGTTACATGTATTACTTCAATGTTTGTTGCTGAATAAACTAGAATCAGATATTTGGAAGATGTGAATTACAGATGTATGAATCATTATTTTTTTTTAATAGGGCTTAATTAAGCCCTTTCTTCTTTTAAGAAGTAGTTAAGGTGAATTTTTTTAATGTCATGTGACACTTGCATAGGCTTGTCAATGAATCTCAATCACAGATAAATTATGGGAGGGGGCACCTGCATCTTGAAAAGCTGTGTGAGGTAATTATGCAGCATGGTACATGGATAAAGTCTGAAGTTTCAAGTTGATGAGTAGGTTCAGTAAAACACATCTTGTGAATAGTGTGCAGTGTGACAGCCTGCTTTGATGAACTTTTCAATCTTTATGCTGCTGCAAACTCTTTATCACAATAATTAATATAAAATTTCAAAGAAAAAATTGGAGTTGCAGGCCCTGTAATAACATCACAGAATTGCAAGGTATAGACAAACAGCATTCAAGATTGAAATTTCCATTGAAGCCTTAACTTTATTATATGTCATTGTCAGCTTCTGCTCCGACAAAGGTCGAGCAAATTAAAGCTCAATACTTTTTGATGATTTAACAATAGTTATACTTTAATTTCTTCTTATTCTTATTTAATCTTACAAAAAAAGCTAGAAATTTAAATTAACCTGTCCTCTCACCTCTGTTCATTACCTTTTCTGCTCAGGTGACAATAACTGCCTGCTGTGTCATGCATAATTTATAGGCAGAGGGAGTGTTCAGAGGTAACATATTTTTGTAACATATGCCGTATCTGCTGGTTTGATAAATTTTGAAACCAAAAACTGCAGACTCATGAGACAGAACAATGCCTGCCTCACTGGCCCTCTGTTACTAATGCAACCCTGCCAGGGCTGCTTCTGAGCACTCAGGCCTCTGAGGAGCTTCAAAGAATTGCTGTTTTCATTTAGAAAATGACCTATCAGAGAAGGAGCTTCACATAGAAATTTTGGTGCAGGCAGATTCAGTCCTGCCTTGGAACATTATGAGAGCCAAGAATGGACACCATGTATTTTTATTTTCCACTAGTCCAACTTCTGATTGCTTAAAAAGGCAATGTTCAATGTCAAAGTCATGCATCAATTCCTAGCATTGCATCACTGCACACAAGAGCAGGGGATGATCTCTGTGCTACTTTAAGTTATTCCTGTTATTTAAGGTGATGAAGTTAAGAAAGTCAAAGAGAATTCACTGAGCTTGTTCTATATAGCGTAAGTAACAATTTAAGGAGATGTACTATGCAAGTCAGAAATTTCAGTCTTTTTCTCTCTGCTGCAGATTTCAGTCAGTATCTGTAAATTTGGAACAACTATATGTATTTCCTTGTACCATAAACATATCAAGTGCTGTATTTGTAGTCTACAGGTCAACACCTGTTGATATTGGATAATTTGAATGCTGCTAGATAGTGTCTAGGGAGTGAACCTAAGTAATACAAGCTACCTAAAAGAAATTCAACCTGAAAGAAGAAAAAAATTCCTTGTAGATTAAAAACTTTTGTATGCCTTTTATGCAAGGGAGTAATGAGATTAACATTACACAAAATTGTTTCCATAGTAGTGGGTAATAAATCAAGTCACATCTACTTGATTAAATGATAGCACACATTTTTTACAACGTGATGTAACTGGTCTTTTAGAGGGAAATGCTGAGTCTAATATAATTATTTTAAAGTAATCATTAAAACAGTTGGCAAGTAAATCTGCATTTTCAATATTTTGAGAAGTAGAGCTGTATATTTTTCCTCTGGATTCCTACACATTTGTGTGCTCTCTGACTCCCCCCTGCACCAAGTTCTTGCAGTCTGAAAGCTGCATGACACTCTGTAATCTCAGAGGGAGAACTGTTGTGTGCTAGTAAATAGTTTTAATTACTTAATTGGCTGACCTGCTGCTCTTCAAATATTTATGTGCTGCATACTGGAACTTATTTTCCTGCATCAGGATAGGCTTAGATATGGCTTTATATCCTACAGAGAGCTGCCTTTAATTCATTGTGCTTTCCTTTATGATTGTAATACAATGACATTAAGTGTTATGCACTACCCTTGAATCAAAAATGCCTTAGAGATGACTCTTTTATCGAATTTGGAAGATGATAGAATGCTTCTCTGGCATTCTTCAAATTATTGTTATACATGTGTTTTATGATATTACCAACCTGTTATATTTGTGAGTCTCTCAGGTTGTTTTTGTCCCACTGCCTTTCTCCTTCATCTTTTATGCTGTAATCTTTAAAACCTTCTGAAAAATAATAAATCTATTTATAAAAATGTATATGCAAATAAATACTATTTGAGGCTCCCCAGTGAGGATTGCCAATGTTCCCATAAAATATTGATAAGTTGCTCTTTTACGTATAAAGAAAACTCAAATGCTTAAGTCCATACCTCTTATGTGAAAATGGATGATTTGAGTCAAACGAAGTACTCAAATTCCTGCCAGCAAGTTTTTGAGGTGAAAACCTGTTCTTTCAGCTAAGGAAATGAATGGTTAATTCCTTTTATGTAAGGACCAAAATTCCTGTTTTGGAGTAGCTATAGTACTTTGTGCTTTGTCCTTTAAGCTGGGCATTGTCTTTCCTAATCCATGGATTCTTTGTGATTTTTGGGCAATAGAAATGTGATTTTGAACATGAATTTCAGTCAGAGGTAGTAGCTGCATTGCTACTCTGTATTTCACAGAAGAGGGGAAGAATTTCCTTCTGCAGTTCAGTCTAGACATCTCCTTCTCTTGGATACCTCTGATAGCACGAGTGAGGGAGGGTTGGGAAGTTAATGCAGGGAATGAAAACATCCTGTTTGCTGGTAGGTACAAACCTCCCTTCTGTGGTTGAGCAGGATGGAGAAAAACACAACTGAGAAGATACTGTGAATTATCACTGCACTGACAAAGCAGTTTGATCCTTATTTTGTGAATGATGCTTGAGTATATCTTTTGGTGAAATAAACTTTCTACTTCTGGAACTTTTTAATGACTTAATTGATTATTCCTGGCAGTGAGTAGTTATTTCATTATTTTTCTTACTGCTGGATCTATCACATAGTTATTTTGTGAAAACTATGCTTATCATCTAGCTACTGTAGATCAGAAAATATTTACTAGTCATACTTCTCTTAAAATTAGGAAAAATTAAATATATTTCTTTTTCTTTCATTCTTTCATGGCAGTAAAAAAAAGTGCCAAGAGGTAATGACTGAAAATCTTGGAATTGCATATTACTTAATGCTAACAACAACAACAAAATTACAAGCAATCAACTAGAGTACTTCCTGTAATCAAGATAAACAAGTTAGGCAATTTCCTCACTGTTTCTTACTTCTTTCTCATTTTTGAGACTGTTTTCTCCCATTTGTGAAGCTTTTTCAGACTTTTGGATAAATACTGAAAGCATTTTGTCATCTGTGACAGATATTTCTCGCTCAATAGGATATAGGTAATTCAGCAGTTTTCATTTCATGACAATGTCTTTATAATTTTTTTTTTTCATTTCTATGCTTACTTTGATTTCCCTTCTATTAGGTGGGAGGAAACAAAAGAGGAGGATAACAGAAAATGCATTCACCTTTTTGTCCTCTGTGCTTTTCTGTTAAGGAACCCTTGTCTGTATTTTTAATAACTCAGTCCCATCTGAAGTTGCTTTATATATTTTCCCAAGTTTAGTTTGTATCATATTTAAGGCTAAATTACACAAAAGAGCTTTTAAAAACATATTTTGAAAGAATGACCTCTATATAAGGCTTGAACCACAAAAAATACACTTAAAGACTAATGCCTTATGTGGTAATTGTCTAATTCACTCAATGGACATATTTCTGTGGTGTGCAGGGACCAAAGAATAATGAAAAGTGTCATTTCATTTAAATTCAGTGCCCCCATCAATAAAGTGTAATGCTTGTTTGCCCTCTTGCCTGCTACTTGGTAATTGAAAGGGCCTTCAGAGACTATTTTAATATGATAATAATTTGGTCTTAGTAGAGAAAATTAATAAGAAATGCTCTGTTAACTACAAAAAAAGGAAAATAAATTTAAATTTAGGCATTAGTTTGTCATTTTGTGAAATATTTTCAATGAATAATTTTAAGCTGTACATCATTGACTTATCCTATTTTTTTGTTTACTTATGTATTGCAGACAGTAAGTTCACTTGTTATAGTCTTAGGACAAGTTCAGAGGTAATTTATTTCTAACAATGTGGCCTGATACACAAGCAGAAGCTACAAAAGCAAACTTAGTTCTATTTTTATCAGTATATTTCCATGAAATTTTTCACCCAAACTTCTTAACTTACAGTGAAAGCTTACATAACTATTGATATAAACTCCTGCTAAATTGAACCAATCATGTTTTTGAAAAGCACTGTTGGTCTGTTTGAAAAAAAAAGTTGGAGTGACTTTGTCCTTCTTCATTTCCCTATGTTGTCCTGAGTTCTTAATTGCTTCTCTTTTACACATCTGTCTTAATGTTTAATTGTCTTATAGAACTAACCTAACACTTTTTACCAGTAGGTTTTTAGTGTGTCTTACTTTGTGATTTCACATCTTTATGCCTGCATTGTCTGTCTTTGTGAATTATCAAGATACTTAAAATCCTACATGTATTTATCTTTAAGATCCCTATGGAACAGAAACTGTTGCTCTTGTTTTATAGCTACAGGGTGAAGACATCAAGGGGTTAGACAATGTGGCTCAGGGCATTCGAAATTTGATAACAGAACAGGGACATCCAGCATGCCTCTGAATTCTTAGGCAGCTATGGAAATCTGCCAGACAATTTTTCAGTTATTTGGAATACTGTTTCACATCAATGAAAGTGTTACATTATAACATTTCCTTTAATGTGTAGAAATTTTTAATCTTTGAAGTGCATGTTTTTATACTTTCTTCAGATTTCAGATAATGTAGGTGTCTGCTGTTTCATATTCTGAAGTGAGAACCATACTCAGGAACCCTTCATTTGACAGACTGGTGTACTATTTGTGGAATCATGGGTGGAACACTATATTTTACTAGTCTAGTTTCTCTTGTCTCTCAGGTCAAGGTTTTAGAATTAATTCCTCTACTGCAGCAATTTTTGTCAGTCAAAGCAATGATGTGAGAAGGGAAATTTATACAAGCTACCTGTGTCAGAAATATGAAGGTCACAGAACATGAAATCTGTGAGGGTTACTGAAGGTTTGCACAAATGCAGAGAAGCTGGTCACTGCAAGAAGAGGATAAAAGGTTTTCTGGTGATCAGCAGAGAAAGAAAGGTTCTGGTTGTAAGGAAGGACTGGTAAGGCACTTCTCAGAAGTCCCTTGGGAATGCAGAAAACAGTGTATTACATCTCAGTCTTAAACTAATAAGAAATCCTTTGTATTCTATTTTTGACTTATTTTTCTTAATATTCCAAAGTTACAGACCACGATTTTATATGGCTTGTGAATATTTTATGAGAGCAAAATGCTGGGTTATCTCATCAGCCATGTTTTCCACAGATCATTTTGGTTCTTTTATTCAGTGAAAAGAATAATGTTTGTCTGGGTATCAATAATTAATCCTTTGAAACAAGTTGAACCATAGCTACAGTATGATAACTGACGTCAGTGTAAACTAATATGCAAAGAAATGCTGTGGACTGGCCAGTTTAGAAGTACCTCTTACCTCACACTTAGTTAGTTTAGCCTTTGCTTTCTCTTTTCTCCTACAAGTCTGAGTTACAAGAGGTTTGAAAGTCTCCATAAAACTGTTCATTTCTCACATTGCCATTTGTTTTCTTTATTAATGTTCCAGTGAAAACTTGTGTCTCCTAAACTGCACTAGAACAGGTGAACAGCTGCAGGGTGTTTGGTTTTGTTTTTGTTGGGTTTTTTTTTTTTTGTGTTTTGCTGGTTGGTTTTTTTTGTTGTTTTGTTTTTTGTTTTTTTTTTTTTAATTTTTGTGGGGGGAGGGGGTTTGTTTTTATTTTTTTCTTGTTTTTAGCACTGGATGAACTGGTACTTAGTAACTGTTAAGATGGAGACAATGGATGGTAACTTAATCTGACAGAAGGTGTCTGCCGTGGCAATATATTCAGTAGGTACCTGAAGTCTTAAGATTCACTGTACATTGCCCAGCTTCAGAGAATGCAGCATAATATTGTGGTTTTAGATAAATGTAAGACCCCTATTTGGAGATGTCAAAGTGCTGAGTGAATGTGTTGAAGCACTTGAAATTAAATTGTTGATAGAAGTCTAATAATTTTAAACAGTGTTTTAGACATTTGCCCAAGAGAAAGGAAAAATAGTCCCTTGCAAAATTATTTCTCTTCACATAGCACCTCTTGGTGGCTTTGGGGAAACAGGTGAATGAAAAGGAAAGAAACGTAAATACAGATTCCTAATTTGTATGAATGGCCATTATCATAGTGTTGTTGATGTGATAGAAAACATTTCATAAAATGCCAGGCTCTAGGAATGCAATGCTGTTAATTGGAGGGCAGTTAACAGAGATCAAGTTCCTATTTGCTGGCATTATTGTCTAAGCAGCCTGTTCCTAACTGGTCCAAATGATATTTTCTTACTGTATTATTACTGCATACTTTAAACTAGGAGCAGCTGCCATTCTGACAGGCCCTTTCTCATCTCATGTTATCTAAGGTGGAAGTCAAAGGCCAATACTGTGTTTGCCTCATTGGTGTTACTGTTTTCAAACATCTGCTTAGACTGTGCATACTACTTTCTCTTGAGTGATGTGGGCATGACTCAATGCTCTGTATCTCATTACAGGTGATACTTAATGATTTTTGTGTGATATTCAGCTAGTTAGATGTTAGATAAAAGAGATTACCAAATCCTTTTTTTTTTCTTTCATCACACTTCAACCCAGGTATTTTCCCTCACATTGACTCCCGGTTTCATATGTTTTAAAACATATTTTAGCAAGTTTTTTCAGTACCATACATCAGAGACTACTTTCCATGTTGTGTTCATGTTGTCCTGTGGTTTTTTAGGGCTTTAAAAAAAGACAGATTATTCTTAGATGATGTTTTAAGGCTTCATAATGATTTTCTGATTTTATTTTGTGCTGTCCTGAGTTGGATGAGGTGTCTATGCAGTGGTTCTACATTTGTATAGGTATTCTAGAGGTGAAATTGAACAGGCAGGACTATGTTTCTAAAACTGTTAACTGTTTTTGTGTGAATTTTGCCTTTTTGAGTTCTTCCTTAAGGTGACTGTCTTTAAGAATCCCAGAATTTATGTAATCTAAATCAATATTTATTGCTGAAAATAGAAGACAAACCATTGAATTTTCTGGTCCAGGTCTGTGTCAAACCATTGGTAGAACACTGAGTACTGATTCCTGTACACACCTCATCATGCTATTTTCCATTTAGTCATTAAGTTCAGGAAATATGTATTTCACAATATACTGCTTCTCACTTAATCTACCTGCATGTTTCTGCCATCAAGTAATTAAAATAATGAGAACTGGTAAGAAGAGTGGGTAAAGATCCCTTACTTGTAATATTGAACTTGTAAATAATTAAGCAACTATTGTCACTGTCAGGTTATTATTTTAAGCACCTTTTTCAGGTGTTGGTTACTCAATGCTTGAGATGAAGAAATAGCAATGAAACAAGACTATACACTTAATAACAGGACTGAATTTTGTGTTCAGTGTGAAAAAAAGCAGCCTTTAAACCTCCATTAGTGATCACTGCACAACTGCATAGTAACTCAGGGATAAACTTTTCCTAATACTCAACTGCCAATTAGGTAAGATAAAAAGCTAGCTGTGTAGATGAAAAATATAAAATATCCCAACTGAATACAAATATTATATAACAGCAACTAATCTGCATGTTAATTATAGCTACAATAATGGCAGGAGCTAGGCTGATCATGAGAGTCTGTTCCAAATCATACTTGGCAGGGGATGATTGTTTTACATAAACTTTAATTAAGAAATAATATGGGTGGGAGATTTTAATGGAGGTGAAATAAGTAGTATAAATACAGAAATGTAGCCATTCAAATGTAATAAAGACTTTAATACCTTTAGAAGAATCAAATACTGAATAGGTTTGTCATGTTTTACTGCTCTATTCTATTGGCAACCAAAAGTCAATACATCAAAAGAACTGTAGGTTATGAAAACCTTTTCAAAATGTAAAAGCTACCTTTCTCCTTCAATTAAGTAAATTGCCTACTATTTTATTGAGTGCTAGGAAATGTTAAGTTATTTTATATCTTATGAACAATCACATCTATTGACAAGAAGACTGGGGGTAAGGAACATATATACAATAAAGAATTTTCTAACCTTAATACAAGTTCAATAAAATTGACTTTTTTTATTCAGCTTTTTGTTTAGTGATCTGTAGTTCTGTAACTTTCTATGGCAAGGTCTGTAGTTGTGAGTGTTTTTAGCAAGGTGTGCATCTGTGCACTTTTAAACAAGGGCTGCTGTGTGAAAAGATGAAAAAAGAGTGTGGCTTCATCCTGACTCTGCCAGTGACTTCTCTAGTGACTGAGTTAGGCTCCTAATCATCACCTCAGTTTCTTATCTGAGAGGAAGAGATAATTATACTTCCTTTACTATGAAAACCACATTAATTAATTCAATATAAACTTGCGCGGAGTATGAAAGCTCACTGTGCAATACAGAGGAGGACCATGAAGCAGAATCTGGTGTGAAGCTTAGAGTTCTGAAAGACAAGCTGTAGCAGTTACAAAAGGCAGAGAAACTGGTGGCAAGAGGGAAAGAAAGGGCATGTGTAATGGTTTAAGCAGTCTGTAGCTGTCAGGGCTGTGGGGCTCCCGTGGGCCGGGGCCCTGCCCAGCGCCCTGGCTGGGTGGTGGGACAAGGCCCTGGCCTGGAGCCTCCTCAGGGCCAGCCTGGGACAGCAGCCTGGGGCTCGGGCAGGGAGAACTGGCTGTGGGCTCACCAAGGCTGGAAAGGACAGCGCTGTGGGAGCCCTGGATGGGGCTGACATGCTGTCCTGGGCCACGGAGTGCGTCTGAGTCAGGGGAGACTCTGGGGACAGCACCTAGGACCTCTGAGGCCTTGAAAATATGCCTAGGTTGCCTAAGCTTGAATATTCTTTGGAGTGTAGAGCCTAATTTTCTCTTTCCTGGTTTATAATCACAACCTTGAATGGTGGTGAAGGCATTTCTTCGGATCTGATCTCTATGGCTTTGGGTCAGCAGTTGGCTCCACGCTAACATTGCTCTGCTAGGACGCCTCATTCCATGTTGTACACTGCTGTCCTCTGCAGTGAGCTCATTCCTGTAGGTTGTGCTCCATGCGTGCGTGTGCGGCACAGGATACATCTTTCAACGCCGAGTGCAAAACATCTGATTCACTGTGTCCAAATTTGTCAGTGAATGAGGTCCAGTTATGCAAATACAAAGTAATTTTAAACTTCTGTTGCGTTATTTGCTTGGGAAGTGTTCTGAATTACTGTTGTAACTCTGAATAATTTGTTGTTATCAATATAGTAACATCACACTTTGCCATAATCACTAGTAAGAACACTGAGCCTGCTTTCTGGGAGGGAAACTAACAGAGAAAAAAGAATCTGATTAGCTAATTAAGTTGCAATGTTGAGCTTCTCTGAAAACAAATGTTGGTCTTCACGTTACCTTTTTAGCTTTGTTCTACTGTTCTTTGCTGGCAGATTCAATGAAATTGCTTTATCAGGTCAGTTTTACTCTTAGGAAGTGCCTGTACCCTTATGTCCAGCTGTGTAGTCGAGGCCATCTCACAGCTGTGGGTCTTGACCATCACTGGATAGTATTTCTACTGTAATAATTATCACATAACCAGCATCAAGCATCTTTGCTTGTATAAAAGATATTCCAAAGGGGATTAATGGCAATTCATTTCCTGCTTAATGGCCTACAGACAAGTAATCTATAAGCAAGATCTTTCAGATGTTGGTCTGTGCAGAGTGCTTGGAACACTAATGCAGACCTAGTGCTCAGGACTTCAGCACGGAATATTGCTGCCTCTCCTGTTTTTGTTTAGCATAGCTTGTCAAGTATTCAGGAAGTCATTAGTATTATGCTGTCACCAAAGGCATGCTCATGGCACAGTGATACTTTGCATGCAGTATGATTTAAACACTGTATAATCCTCGCTGGCTTTTCCTGTCGTTTCCCTTGATGTTTGTGCAGCACCCATGACTGTAGCACATTGCAGGCAGTTATGGAGCACAACATCCTTGCTGCAGCATCCATGGGAGACTGATATGAATTCCAGTGCGTGTTACTCATCAGTGAGCTTGGTGCAGCCGAGGATCCTCTAATTTCTAGCTCTTCTTTCTGTGAGAACCACTTAGTGACAGAGTAATTCCTGTGATATATTAAACACTTTCATTGAAACACAGGTTCACTGATAGCATGGCAGCTCCCTGCAGATTCTTTATGATGGATTTTGTTCCCTCTCACACTTGATAATTGCTGTCTTGTTACATCATGCTTCTCAGTGAAGGTTTACTCAGATAATTAATTCTAGTGATGGGAAATTAAAATTGTACATAAATTATGTTCACACCTAGTATGCATTATTTTGAACTGAAACATCAAGAGGTCTTTCAGTGTATGTCTGACAAATTCATTTGTATGTAACTCAGTAATTGCATACAGAGCTGTTGTCAATTATGTTGCTTGTAATGAAGAAACTTATTGTATATTAGTGCTAAGTATATGTTTTGAAGATGTAATGCCAAGGAGACTATTATTATCTAGTTGGTACCTTATAGAATATTTCTATTTCTCTTATTTCTAAAGATGTGGCCAAGTAGGTTCTTAGTTTCACCTAGCAGGGATCCAGGAAGACAGAGTTTCTGGGTTTTATTACTATTCTTTGCCTTAGTTATATACTGACTTTGACTGTCAAATTGCTAAACATTAACCAACCCAAATACTTACTTTGCAGGAGGCCCAGAAGATCAATGGTGGTGGAGATACACAGGCAGATGGAGCCTGCAAACCAACAGATGAAAAAGAGGAGAATGTGGCAGCAGAAGTGGGATGGATGACGTCTGTGAAGGATTGGGCAGGAGTCATGATATCTGCCCAGACATTAACTGGCAGAGTACTTGTAAGTTTTCTGTGATTTTCTATGTTTTTATTTTAAAGAACGTTTTTAGGAAGCACTGTGTCCCAGCATTAGTGGAGGATTGATTTGTTGCATCAGCACTGAGTCAGCCCCAATTTTCTCTGCAAAATAGCAGACTAATTCCCACTGCAAGAGACAAGCAGAGATAGCAAGTAACAAAAATGACTGCCAGTCCACTCTCCAGCCTATTTCACTACTTTGCCCTATGATTCTGAACTACCAGCAGTGAATATGTTAATCTCATATTAGGTGTTAAAACTATAGACCTGTTTTTTTCTGAAAGTAAAATTGTGTTTGGAAGAACAGAAGCAAACTTGGAAATTAAGCCCAGTGTTACAAATAGAGGAGTGGTTAGAATTGTAAAGCAAAGACAAGATTGAAATGCCTATGCAGTGAGATTTGTGATATATTTCATAGACTAATAATGATTTTATACTCTCTTCATATTTTTCTTTAATAGTGTAGAAATCCTTCAAACCTGTGAACAGTTACATACCAAATGGAGACAGATGATGATAATATGTGGTTTAAATGGAAAAAAACTTATTAGTTTTTCACTGTATTTAAACATAATTGCTTTAGACCATTGTCAAATACTAAAATGCAATGGTTTTCTGTGGAGTTTATTGCAGGAAAAAGTGTCTCCTATGTAATTTGGATTAGTTTTCTTTTTAGAATGCACATATAAACTAGAAGGTAAAGTGATTTAAATCCCATTTAAAACTTCAGAGAATCCCAATGAGACTTTAACTAGTTTGGGTTGAACTGAAAAAGGATTTGTGTCCTTGTTTGTTTACTTTGGTTAAGAAATATTTGATGGTGAATCAGTTTTGGGCTACAGAGCAATTATTTGGATGGAGGAGGAAATGGAGGGAAAGAGATTGCGCTTTTTAGTCAAGTCTTCTGCAGCAAAAAGTAGAGGGGATTTAATTGCCACTGTATTGTTTGATTCTGCAAGAAGAATATTTTGATTATTTTTCCTAAAAATACCATTCTTCACTCTTATTTATGTTAGTTGCTGACTCATATCAATAGCTGGAAAACGTGTTCCCTTGCTGCCATATTTACAGTTTTTAGTCATGGTCTTCTAAAAAATGGCATTTTGCATGTTTCCTGACATCTTCAGCACTAAAAATGAAAAAAAAAAATTGAAGTCATGCTTCTAGTTCCAATTTAATTATCAAGGCTAGAAATCCATCAAAGCCAGAGTCCTCTGCAGTCAGAAGTTGCCCTGTGTTGATTTTACTGGGCTTTATGTTAACACAGATACAAACCAAGAACTGGGACCAAAACCTAATATACATAATATAAAATACATTTTACTTCAGTGTAGTGGGAGAACTTACTCAACACTGTTTGAGGACTTCATTTATTTCTTTGGGGTATTTTTTAGTGTTTCCCTTTGCATTTTATAAGGGACCAGCTGGCCAATGTCATTGGGTTAGGTTATTTCTGAGTATATTAATGTTCTTGTCAAGGTATAGCAGCACATATTGTGCACATCTGGGTTTATCAATATGCCTAACCATCTGAGAAATAAGAAGCCATGCATGGAACCTCTTTGGTAATTTTGGTCAGTTTAGGAAACAAGGTGCATTTTTTTAATATAGCATTTACCAAATTCAGTGACATGTCTGATCTAGCTTTTATTTCTTCCCTAGTAACCTTACAAAACAGCTTTCTAATTTATCGTATTAGTTTGTCCAGGTGCTTTGTGAATATTGAAACAAATATTTAAATAGTGGGTGCTTCCATAATTACCTATTTAATTTTTAAACTTTATGGCTATCTACAGGTGAAGAAAATAAAGGCCAACAGTATGGAAAATACAAGACAACATACGTGTCTAAAGGTTATAGGTTTGTAGTGTAGTACAAGATTGGACCTGTACTTTGGTATTGGATCATTTGTACAATTCTCTAGTGAAATAAAATATTTCTATTTATACAACAGATGCAGACTTGAAGGCATAGTCAACATTATAGCCATATAGAACTACTTGAAAACTTTTAAGTCAGAAAATACTTTTTTCCAACTTAACTTACAAAATCATGTGTTTCATACCAGCTGCTGGAAAGTAAGGGATGTAACTTATTATTCATAATCTGGGTCATTGGAGACAATTAATGAAATTATTCAATCCAGTCAGTGACGAATACTGAAATCATTGATAGAGATGACTCTCCTCCACACTAGTTTTCTTAAAAATATTTAATTAATTGGTGGTTGTGAGGGAAAGAAGGGTTTTGTACCTGATATGAATGTTGAAAAAACCTAGCCGTATTTGTCATCTCCTCTTCTCCCATTCCATTCATTAGATGGAGAATTATGTTTAAAGAATAAACAAAGAGGAGAAATTAGAACCTTGTTGTTGTTGGGAGCATCGTGAGAAACAAGAATGGGAGACTTAAAATAGTTAAACTATTGAATTTTCAAAGCATTTCACTGTCACTTGCATATCAGTATGTCAAGTGAGTGTTTCCTAGCCTGTAATTCATGTCTGTAGAAGATGCAAAAGTGCCATGTGCATGAGATTGTACCAATACTGAATTGTTTCAGTAGTTTATGTGAATATTGTAATGATAAAGTACTGAAATAGAAATAGCCATATTACTGTTTTAGTAGCTAAATTTTATTCCTGACATTTCATAAGTGGTTTAGGCACAAAGAAATATTCACACTACCCAGTTTCATCTTAAGGGCAGGCTTTGGAGGAAGAGGCTTGTATAAGGCGATGCAGAATGTCCTTCAGTTATAAACTGTTTTTGTGTTTTGAAGTAGTGCAGCTGGCTAAGCATGGTGCCTGTAGTTCTATGGCCAGAAGATCCTTTTTTCCTCTTACTTTATCTTTGAGAAGCACGACTGGAATATAATGTTCTTGGTGCCACAACCTTTGAAAATGTGTCTTTTGCTCTTAAACAATGTAGACGGAAACTTGACGTATGATTTAAAAATGTGTCCACGTTAAATTGTATAAGCACATCATTTAAGAGCATGCTAATTGAACCCATGCACTTTTGTCTGCATTTGATGTTGAGTGGCATAAATGTAAATAACAGTAAAAGGTAAAAATTTACCTAAAATCTGTTCAGGGAAATAGTGATTTACTTTGAAGTGCTGTAAAATGCTGTAGATGCTGGAAGTATCAGATTTCTGAGGTGAGTTTCTCAAAGAAGAATCAGACACATTCATAATTAATCACAAGATGCAGGAAATTAAAAATGTTTATGAACTGATTTTGCTTCCTGAAATTATATCATTTAGGGAAGAAAAAAATATTCCCTTAATTAGACAGTGTGTTTGATATACAGAATAAAGTCATATGTATATTGTTGAATTTGACACACTTCAATCTGTGGAAAGCTTTTGACCCTTGACTGGGCTTCTGAGAAACTATTAAAAAATGGTGAAGGGCCTCACTACTCATTTGGGGAAAAGTGGTGGATCTTTAATTATATAAGTATTTATAGTAAATTTTCCTGGGAAATATATGTAGGTATTTTATATGCTTTTTGGTTTTTTGGTTTTGCTTGCTTATGAGTTTTGAGGGGTTTTTTTCAGTGTTTTTCACAACTAGATTTGTTCTTGCTGCCTTTTTTTTTGTTTTGGGTTTTTTTTGTTTTATTTTTGTTTTGTTTTTGGTTTTTTTGGGTTTTTTGGGGTTTTTTTTGGAGTGAGAGGAGTCATATTTTTTTTAGTGTTGAGGGGGAAAAATCCCCACAGTCTCTTGTGATAAGTAATAGTTTTCTAGCTGCTGAAGTGAAATTTACCAGTACAGAAATTGTGGGGTTTCTCCCTGTTTCCAAAGACAGTGGCCGTTGTCTCATTGCTTTAATGAGAATAGGAGCTCAAAGGATAATTTGGTAGATAAGAAATTGGAGAAGCATGTGTGGTTGGTATACATATACATTTTTTGACAGTGTTCTTGACAGTATCAGCTATTTCACTAGATTTTTCAAAGCAGGAACAGAAACCTTCAGCAAACACAAGTATACAACATCTCAGAATTCAAATATGAAGTTTAATACATTTTCTCCAGCATAAGCAAAGCTCTCATAAATTTCTTTTTTTCTTTCAATTTGGACCCCTCTCATCTTGGAAATGTCCTGTAACCAATCTTCTTGTGATTTTTTTTTTTTCCTAAGCATGTGTAATGTTCTTACGATGCAGTTTATCTGAATAAGACTTAATTTAGAATAAAATATATTAATTGGCTAAAAAATAGGAATTGAATGCATGCTTCAGTGATTTAATCTTTCAAATCCTTTTACAAGTCCACATATGACATTAGTTTTTGCAGCAGTGAAGCACATGCATTCTTTGATAAAATGATTTGTTTTGCTCTGATATTACACTTTTTATTAGGTAGTTATGCAAGGTTTGGTGGGACTTACAGAATACCCTATTCAGGCAAAAATAAATAGTGCCATATGTTCCCTTTAGCTGTGGTCTAGGTTTCTGGACTTAGAGGAGAAAAGGGAAAGTCGTTCTCAGCTTCTGGATCTGACTGTGCACAGGAATCACAAGATGTTCCATGCCCTGGGTGATATGGTGTGGTTTTGTTGGTGGCCCATCCCTCTTGTATTTTTTCCTCCATCCTCTTTTTTGTTTTGTTTTGTTATTTTAGCTCTTGGAGGTGGAAAGAATTACATATGTGTTTTAGAGTATATACTATTACATTTGTATAAAAGTTCCCTTTTCCTCATCTCATTGTGGCCAATAAGAGAAATGACATAAGGATAAAAGAGCTGGGGCATTTGTAAAAAGACAGTGCCCAAACTGCTGAGAATGTACCTTGTGTGTCAGTGTAACTGCACAGATCTGACCATTGCAGGTGTTCAGGGATTATAAACTGCTTGTCAGTGTTGGTACTTACCTACCTGTTTATAGGGAATGGTTTAGATTCTGCTCATCTCTATTGAGAGTAGAACTTCGTCTGTTCAGTTATTTTTAATCTTTCATAGGCCTTGGTGGCACATAAATAAATCCAAGAGATGAGTTCTAGATTGCCTTAATCTGTGACAATGATGGGGGCTATTTCCAGGGTTTCCATAGGAATAGGAACAATGTTCTCCATGTAAGTTCATGAGATAATGATAATGGAATAGAGTAGGAAGTGTTGAGTAAGTCTTGTTCGTTTCTATGGTAACAGCAGCTAGTTTAAGTTCCAGTTATGCATTTTCTGAATATTTATTTATTATTGACAACAGCAAGGGTTTTTTTTTGCAGGCTTTTTTGTTCTGGATTGAAGGGTGGGCTTCTGACCAGAGTCTTGGGAGAAAATTCTTCTATTGCACATATGTTTTTAAAACTGCGCTATTAAATTCTGCATGTAGGTGCTCCATGTAGATGTAGCAGTTCTGATTTTCACTGTACTTTGTATTTTTGGGAAACTGCTGTAATTGCAGTGGATCTTGTAATTAAAGGAATAATGCATACTTTGTGGTGATTCTTAGGGTGTGCTGTGCAGGACCAGGAGTTGGACGCAATGCATCCCTTCAATTCAGCATATTCTATGATTAACATATGCTAATATTAAACTTTCTGTTCTGAGAGGTTGTTCATGAGCTATGTGGCTAATCAAACATAAAGAGTATTTTTTCTACTCAATTTTACCACTTTTAAGTACTGCTATGTGAAGAATGGGTAAGATTAGCATGAAGTACTGATAAAATTATATGTACTGGTAAAATCAAATCAAGGAAAGAATAAACAGTACATTTCATAAAGAAATTACATGAAATACACTCAGATTTAAAACATTGCATTTGAATTTGTAGCTCAGAAGGTGGAAAAATAGAAAATCAGTGTATACATCACATGTGCAGTTTATCTTAATTAATATTCCTTATTTTTATATGCCTCCTCCCTCTAAGCCAGATCTCACTGTAGCCTATTCTTCCTTATTTTCAGTCAGGTTATAGCTGCTGATATGGAAGTTACCCACTTTAAAGTTATCTTCACACTGGGCTCTGTTGCAGTGACTTTTGCGACCTCTAGATAGTTTACCATTCTTGCAGAAACCATTCTAATAATATTTCAAAGCATGGGGCTTTTCTTGCAGTGGGAATAAATATCTTCTGCTAAGATTTTTTGCAAGTATTTTCTGCTAATATTTTTATTATATTTTTGCTAACATTTTTGCGCTTCCTTTCTTATCTAAATTAAGGGATGCATGGCATTCTGTCATTAAAATGAAGAAAAGCAAACACTTCAAAATGTGTTTTGAATGGTGTGATTATTTGGAGAAAGTCAAGAATGTGATTGCTATTCAGATGGCAAAGGTGGTTTAGATACACTTTTGTTATACAGCTCTTCATTGGTGAAAAATTGTTGTAAGACTGTCACTATTGATTTATTGCCATATATGCATGTCAAACATAACTAAGGGAAAGTCTTTGCTACTGTTTTCTTGCATGAATCTAGAATGAAAGTGTGTAAATACAGAAATGTGCCTTGTGGTAATGCTGTCTTCATCCTCATGATTAGTGTGTGGTACAGGGGAAATTTACCTTCCACCTGGCAATAGCCAGGTATTGAACAAAAGATACAAACACAATTTTGCATATTTACAAAGCTCACTGGAGGAGACAGATGGCTTTCCCTAAGGCACTTGTGCTGTTCCCCTGTGGAGGGCTGCTCTGATGATGCAGTTGATAATATTGGGGGTTTTATTTTTTTTCCTTTTTGCTAACTGTATTTGAAAAAATTGTGCTTGTAATCAATACACTGATGTGATAATGCATATTTTTGAAGAAAATTCTGTGTATGTTTTTGTACAGCTCTACCATCAATCATTTGTCTGGGGTAAATGGAAAGAATTACTAAGCTTATGGGTAAAATCTCAATTTTGATGATCAACAAAATTTTCACACAAAATATTGTACATCAAAATCGGTTTCCTTTTCCTTCTTACATACTTTTTTTTTTCTCTTTGAAACTGTTTTTAGGTATTTCTTGAATATTCACAGGTTTCTTGAGGTATGTTCTCAGCACATCCCTCCTGGTGTCAGTAGTTTTATGTGGCTCCTTAAATTTGCTTTGCTTTGGCACAGGAGATTGCTCTCTGCTTTAATTAATGCTTTGTTTTAGTTTCACATGCTGCAGCAGAGACAACTTCAAAGCTTACTACTAAAGCTGCAGGAAGCCCCACTCTTCCTGTCAAGTCTGATGTCTGTATTGGTAAGGTTTGGAAGGCTTGGTCCAATCTGAAGTATTATTTGCCTTTCTGAAAAAGGAGCAGGTAATTTAATGGTAGAAACTAGGATGGAGAAGTTGCCAATCAGAAGTAAAAATCAGGGAATATTGACTGCCTGTTCCGTATGTTTCACCTAGAAGCTGGAAGCTCTCAGAACCTTTCATAAATCCACAGCAAAATGCCATGAGTTTAAGGGAGAAACTCCCTTGTCTGCTTGAATGATCCTGCTCCTCCTTCCTAGTTAGAATCTACATCCTGCAGACACTTCCCTGCAGCTTGGGATAAAGCTAGGAGAAAATATTTTGAGCAGGGAAGATGGGCAAAAAAGATAAAGAGACAGAACTTTTCAGAAGTTTGAAACAGTCCTGGTGGCTCTTTGAGTCTCCTGAAGGCTGCTTCCATTCATCAGGGCTATCTAGGATAGGTGGGTGAAAAGGCAATTTCTGCCGTGTAATGCAGTGTCTTCTTATGAGCTATGGAATTGCTAACTGTGACTGTGAAGAAGGGGTCACAAAACTGACTTAATTGAGGCAGGGTAAATATAGAATGGGAAAGGAAACAATCTGATTCTTCCTCTGTTGCTGATCCAAACTTAAAAAATATTTCAAACACAGTGTACTTGTTACTGCTTAGAATGGGGATACCACTTGGGAACTAAAAGTGAAATGTGGAACCCAATCCTGCCTTTTGTAGACTGCATGCAAACCAAGCCATCCAGTTCTGTCAGATGCCCACAGTCCCCTCATTGAAAAACATGTAACTCCTACAGACTGTTAAAAAAATCAGTTTGTGCCTGTCAGGGGTAAAATCTTGCAAAACTTACTTCAGTAGAGATGAGTAGATTTTAGTGAGCCATCTGATTGTTGTGATATACAAAATTTGATCCTGTCATGAGCCTGCTGTAGAATACTAAGCTCTTGGTTCTTGTCAGCCATTATATTTAATCCTATAACATGTATTCTGAAGGTGTTGAATGTCCCTTGAGAAAGTATAGCGAAGTATCTTGGTAACAAGTACGAGTATATTGTCAGCAGTTTAGTAACAATGCAAAATGTTTGTAATATCCCTGTCAGCTGTTTAATTTTACATTTTTCCCCTATTTGTTCATCTGTTCAAGGGAGAAAGTCTTGTCTTGTGAGTTGGGATGCTTTGTTTTGGATTTTAAAACCAAGCCAGCTCAGATGCTCTAAGGTTGGGCTCAGCTTTAGAGTGTCATTGGGGCAGCTGGCGCTTGATCTGTGTGGGCTGTGAGTGTCATTGGACTGTCTGGACAGTGTTCCATGCTGCCATTTCTTTTCCATGCTACAGTTTAGCATCCATGCATATGTAAACAGAAGCTGCATCAGTCAGTTCTATTGCTGCAGCTGAATCAGAGAGTTCTACATTCTGCTCTAAGAAACTCAGCAGGATATTTTTTGAGAAGTATAGTAGTTTGTTCAGATTTATTTTTTCAAGGCTGCAGGTTTGTGGTTTTTGTTCTCAACCATGGCCAGAGCAATTTCTGTCATTGATGCTTGTGTCTGATTTGCTTCAATGTATGTGATCAAGCTGCACACTGTCAGACAAGGTTTGAAAGCTGTTTTGTGCTATACTTAGAGGATTTTATAAGAATATCACAAATAATGAAATAGATGTGAATTCGAAGTTTTTTCCCCTATTACAAAACAGCAGTATAAGTCATCATGTCATGCTAACAGAAAATTATTGGAGAAACCTGTAGGTATTTTTATATCAATCTAGAAAAATTGTTGTAATAATTTCCCTATAGATTACATTCTCTGATTTGCCTTGTTTTCTCTCATGATAAATATTACAAAGTTCTTTGGGGTAGGTTGGCAGTGAAAAGTAACTGAGAAAATCAAGTCATCGGATGATAGGTTTACAGTTGCTGTTTGGTATTTTTAAGTACAATAGATAATTTTAACTGTCTCTAGGCTGGAAAAGGTTGTCAGCCACTGGCTTAAAACTTTTGGAGGAGTTAGCTGGGCACAAAACTCTTCTCTTGTTGAAGTATCATCTACAGGATTCACAATAGATGTATAGTCCATAGGAGAAACTTTAAATTTCCTAAGCATTTTTGTCACTATTCAAAAATAATAGAAGCAGTGTGAATTCAGTAGCTGCAGCTACTGAATTCAGAATGTGACTGCTGAAGGTTGATGTTTTCTGTTCTCAGATATAACAGTAACTTGCATGACTTTTAACATGCAACTAAACTTTATATTACTCCTTTGTTTCAGTGCAGAATAGGATTCAGATTAATTACCTATGCTTGTAAAAAGCATTGAAATCAGTTTTAAAAAGTAGTGAAATCAGAAATTTATTATTGTTTTTCTCTCCCAGTGCACGTTTTTGGGTCCAAAATACATTTCTGTCCTACATACTTAAATCAGTCTAGTAATATAAAATGCATATGTCTGCTTTATGTAAAGTTTGTATACCTATGCATGAACAATTCTTACTTCCATATCATGCATTTGTAGATTTTATACTCACGTATCAATTTTTTTTTCTCTATACAAGCTCTTTTCCTTAATGTTTTTGTTCTGCACTTCTGCTTTTTTAACAATCTCTTTTGGGTCTGATAGGTGCAGACAGATAAACAATCTGAATTTTTCCTTGCTATTCAGTCCATTAGACTTATTATGTATCCTCTTTTGGAAAAAGCCTTGGGCATCAGCACTAGTTGCTTTTGGTCTCTTTATAGCTGATGACTCTTGATGTGAAAGACCAATTTTTTAATGATGCAGTTCCATTGCATATCCAAATCCACTGTTTTATTTCTACAAATGAAAAGCTTGTCTGTGTGAGATGTTTTATTTTATTTAGAGAATGCATCTTGTAGTGTAAAAAAAAAGTTACATCTGATTTTATAGAAATGAAATTCTAAAACTAGTTGAGTTATTATGAGTTAATTCAATTATATGGAATTACAAGAATAAGTATATGATGAAGCCTGAAAACTTTGTTTGCCACAAAGTAAGCATTGGATTGAGAGAGGCTTGAGCCTTGTCTTACCTGCTGTAGCTAAGGATACTGACATCAGATCCTTGCACATATAATGAAATCTCTACTTGTCTTGTTGATTATTCAAGGAATAGGAATATATGAAAAAGATTAGAAAAATCTTAATTTTTGTTACGCTTTCACAATTAGCATGCTAATTGAAAATAGCTTTATTATCTGCTACTAAGTCTCATTTACAGGTACAGTGATGAGTATATGTGAATCCTGGTTCCCATTTTGTTTAAAGTAAGTTAATATTGCAAAAACTTCTGACTTGAGTATTGGGTTTTAGTGTTATTTAGGTCTTTTATAAGAAGGGCCATTGTTTTTGTCAGGACTACAGAAAGCATAGAAGAAACAGGTTTAAGCTGGGTTTGGTGCAGTTGGGTTTGTTTTTTTGTTTTGGGTTTGTTTCGGTTTTTTGTTATTAAGTGATCTCTTTGCATTAAATTAGGCATCACCATTTGTGATATGGTTGGATTCAAATTTCAAGACTCACAACCTTTAGTCAGCAAATCATGGCAGCATGAGCTGTTTAGGGATATAATACATAGTTGCCAGTATAATACAGAGAATTTTGCTAGGCATTCACAATGCCCTGTGTTTACCTGATGGAAATGCAGGAGAGTGGAACTAATGACACCATAGTTCTCTAGATTTTTTATGTTATTCTTCTTAATTAGTATTTCACCCAATTCACTTGATTCTGAGCTAAGGCATGCTCTTTTTTTCTTTTTGATATGATAGCACCTGATACAACTTGAATACTGTAAGATGAACTACTAATGACCTACTGGTTCATCATATTATTTATTGCAAATGAGGGAATTAATGGTTTTTGTGATCAGTTCAGCAGGTTTATTCTTAAACAGTCAAAATGTTTGGTCCTTCTTTAATCTTTTCTTTTTGTATTGAATGAGTCAGACTGTACCATATTGGGCGGTTGCTATGGTTGTTTCAAGGATTCTGCTTCAGATCATGGATTGTTAGTCTGAAATGCAGTATAGTCTCTCATGCTTTACCCTTAAGTTGAAACAAACAATAAAAAGTGTGTTTTCAGAAATTGTGCCTTGCTCTCATGTCTCAGGTTAAGAGACACCAGTGTGCCTTTGTTTCTCACACTTCCAGAGAGCTGTGTACATGCCTATTATTTCCTAACAATACATTTTCTACAGTTTTATTCTTGTGCATGATAAAAAGTCCTTTGATTTCTCTAACAGAATTTATCATTATGTCCAAGAAGTCTGGTTTAGACATTAAAGGAATAGAGTAAGTGCTTCCTGCACCTGTTTTCTGGTCTTTTATGCTGGATTAGTTTTGGTATGAGAGACATGAAAAGGTGACTTTTTGTTATAAAAATGAATAACTGACTATAAAGAATTTAGCTTCACCTGGGCAACATACATTAAATATTAATGCATATAATTAGTACTTCTACCTCTTGTACTAGTTGCAAATATTATTGACTATTTATTTGGTCTGTGTTTGGATATTTTCTACTTTTTAGACCAGAGAAAAGGTAAACCAGTTGAGTTTTAAAGTCTCCATGTAGAAAAAATTGACAGCAGTATGTCTGCTGTGATAAGCAGTTACACTTTCAAGAACTGTAAAAACAAAATACATGCCTTTATTTGCTAGCAATGCCAAAAATATCGAAAAAGCATAAATTAACTGACAGAAGTGTCGACAAGTGTGTTATTTAAGTTACCTTCCCCTGCTACTGATTTGCTTCAAAAATACATGATGTGATTCTTAGTGAAAATGCTAAAAAATAGTTCAGAGGAAAATCTAAGGAACTGTACGAATGAAAGCATATTGGAAGACAAAGTTAAATTCATTTCTAGCTTCTGGGTCAAGTTTTGATCTCGTACTTAACTGTGTAATTTAATTGAAGTTAGCTCAGTCAGTCCATATTTACACTGGTTTAATTGAGGATAGATGTAGATGGCTATATTTGAGGATGAAAATAACATATATGGAAGAGCATGTTCCTGTCAGAGTGCCCAATGAAACTTTATCAGAACTGCAGACACCTGTCTTCCTACAAGAAATTTAAAGAGAATACATGTGCAGGCCTATTGGTAATGTAAAGCTAATTATGGATTTTATTTTCCAAAGGAAGATGAATAGGCTTTAGAATTAAAACAAAGCAGAAAAACTCTCCTGCCACAATCCTCTAGGGAATTTCTAGGCTCAAGGTCAGATGCTGTTGAGTAGAAATGAAATTCTGTCCAAAATGCCTCTGTCAAGCCCTTCCCTTGGCAGGATAGAAACATAATATTTAATGGTAGTGACAGTTAAAGTTTGAGGAAAAATTTGGCTGAAGCAGGTTCTTATGAATCTGGGGACATTCTGATTTTTATATGATTCTCTAGAGCACTTGCAGTTTTCTAGACATCTTTTCACTGATGGGATACTGTGCCTTACTTGCAGTCAGAGTTTGTGAGCTTCAAGATGGAAAACCGATGCTGGAAATTTTAGTAAAACTTTTAGACTTGTCAGTGAGGCCTTTTCTCATGTGTTTGTCTAGAGAATTACAATTTTTCCTCCTCGCCTTGCCAGTTTTTCCTTGGTAAAATTCTATTAAATTAGCGAACCATTTTTTCCCCGTTTTTGTGGGAAGAGAATGTGAAGCAGTAAGATTCATCAAAATATAATTTCTGATACAGTCATCCAGCAGTGCACTTCCTGCTGAACTGAAGGTCTGTTAAGTTTACACACCTCTTACATGGAAATGCATCCATGTGATGGTTATTCCCAAGGACACAACTATCTCTACATATTCTACTTCAGTAATTGTATTTTCAAAAGACAGCAAAGGAAACACAAACTCCTGAGTGTATGTATCTTCTCCTGATTCCAGTGGGAGCAGGGATTAGCCATAGTATTAACTTACTTAAACTCTATACGTAGGTTTTAAAGTACAGGGATTAGATGTGGTTAGTGGTTTTGTTAGTCTTTGAAACAGCACTTGCTCATTTGCACTACAGTGGGCCAAAGATACCTGCTCTAAGTGCAGAATTTAGTAACTTGATTTCTTTTTTGAGTTTCTCTTAAGGACACTTCTCTTTACTGCCATGCTGATTTCCCTGAATGTGGCATAGATAAATCAATGTTTGATAATAAATAAACAAAGGTGAGTTTTATTCTTGCAATTTGAATGACAAAAATCACTAGATTTGTTGACAGATTCAGTGTTCTTTGACAACTGCTAAAAAACCACAACTTCTGTATTAACTCATGTGTACTTTCCTGCATGACATTATCTATTGGTCTATAGAAAATATTTTTCCATAAAATATTTTAATGCAGCCATGTAGAGACTTTCATGTATAATAAAGCAAGGTTAAGGGAAGTTATAATGCAAAGCTTAATGCTTGGGGTTTTTTACTTCCATCTAAATATTTTATTTTAACAGTTGCAGAAAACCATTTTTTTCAATGTGACCATGGCAGCAGTGAAGTCTCATAGTATTTTACTGAATAGAGACATCAGAAGTTAAAAAGTTTATTGCATGGGAATCACATTTCAGCTTAGTTTATGGTAGTTGGAAGGAAAATTATAGGGGTTTTTCTTGCCTAGTGTGCTAGAGCCCCCTATATTTAGCCAGGTTAAGCCAGTCTTGTGGAAAAGGCAATACATTTTAGAAGGAAAGCATTATATTAGTGTCAACATTTTCCTTTAAAATCAATAGCTCTGGTAATGTTTTAATTAACATAGTAAATTGCAAAGCATTTCTTTGAGAAGTACTTTGAAATAGTTAGATGAAAAGACTATCAATCCAATGTTAATATTATGAAATATCTTGACAACATAATGATTTCAATTAACTCTGGTTGGAAATTTAACTTGTACTCATGTAAAAAGCCAAAAAAGAGAAGTTGCTTAACATGAATTCTGGCAGATGAGTAGTAATGCTCATCTGAGTTATGTGGATATAAGACATAACCTAGGAACTGCTTCTAGGTCAAGCCAGCAACCTTTGGCTTTCCCCAGTAACATTTTATGTAATTATGTGCTACCATCTTTGGAACACCAGTAGTCCATTATATTTTGTTCAGTTGGATGGTGAGCACAGGCCACTGTGCCTCCAGTTGAGAATTACTGAATTTTCCTTTTTTTTTTTTTTTTTTTTTTTTTTTTTAAATCATTATTTTCTTCTTGGAGTTCCTCTGTCCCCTGGTACACTGCTCAAGATTATGGTGGGTAAAATGTTTGTACTTACAGATGTCCTGGTACAGGTACAATTATTTTTACAAAAGTTGTCTTTCCAGGAGAGTCTGTAAGAGCAAATCTGTTATCTAGTACCAATTTTTTAACCCATAAGATATTCTGAGGTATGACTCATTCATTATAAGAATGTTTCATTACTTAACTTTTGGATTACTAGCATGGAAAGTGATCCATTTCTCTTGCTTCTTTCAGTTTTCACACAAACACTTGGGCTGGGTTTTCATATGAAGGATGTTCAACACTAGCAATAATGTCCTTTTTCTTTTTCCTGGAAGACAGAGTTAATGTCAGAACCATGATATGCAGGCTGAAATTTCATATAAGTGGCAGAAATATATATCACCTGAAGAAAGAAAGAAAAAGCCCAAGAAGAAAGGCTTTCAATAAATTCATTTCTTCCCCCATAAATCTTTCTTCCCATTTGTGCTTGGAATGTAAATGTTACACTTATTCTTTATGTTGTTATATGTATTTATTTATTCTATAACTGCTCATTTGTCATATCAGTCTTACCTAAAAAATGTTGAGTGAGTTTGCTGTACTAATATAACAGGAAGCTATATTTGTAGCTCTTTTACTAAGGCCCTGTGGGCAAAAAAAGGTCAATAAAAGAAACCTCATCTAGGTGTAGGAAACAAATGTATAAAAATGGTAACATTTTCACAATGTCTCGTAAATCAGAGCTAGGCTTTGCTAAGCACTGCAAAGACACAAGAACATGAGAAGTGCTTTTCTAGAGAGCTTTCAGTTTTATTATGATGGAAAAAAGGATATGAGAGCCAAACTCAAATTCTGTAATGAACGTTGACCCAGGGTGTTAATAGCCAAAATCAGAACTGAATATTGATTCACTCTGCCTATTGTTGAACAGTTAATGTTGTTATTTTTATGATATTACACTACATCAGTTTCAGAAACTCATGACTGCAGTTAGTTTTTTAATTGTTAAGGCTATTTAGCCAAGTTATCCTGTTTGAAAGAAATATCCCATTCTTTTGTGATTCTGGCTGTTTCTCTTGTAGTAATAACAAAAAACTATTTATTACTTCCTTTTATTTTGGAGAACTAGCACTGAGGAATAATATCTGTTATACCCCTTTTCAGCCTTTCAAGGTGGAAGGAAAACTAGGGTATATTTAGTATTGGCTCACTTTGCATCTCAGATGGCTTCTTTATGATTGTCTCTGCATGAAGGTCACTTGGATGAGGGGAAATCCCCTGGGATCTACTGCACAGACACATTACTATAGAGGGTTTTTCCTCTGCCCCTTTCAGATGAGGAAACCTGCTTTCAAATAGTATTACCTTTAAATAGCATGCCTGGCCAGTTCTGTCAGATTGTATTAGGAAACTCTTGTTTTACCTCTGTTTGGAAAAGAAGAGTAATATTATTACATAACAGTTCAAGTAGTTTCTGTTGTGTGAGTGTGGGGCGAAAAAAAGCCAACAATAAGATTAGCAAAAGATACTGCTAATCTTACTATGCTTAATTTCTTAAGCTTTGAAATACAAAAAAAGACATGTATCCTAAAATGTTATTAAAAAAAAAAGCCCACCAAAAAACCAAAACAAAAAGCAGCCCCAAAACCTTGAACACCAAACCAAAAAATTTTGGAACATGAACCAGTGCAGAAAGCAATATGAATGTAGAATCCTTAACTTTTTTATCATCCTGCTGAATACTTTAGGAAGAAACTTTAAGTGAACTTCATGCTGCTTGTAAATAATGTCGTAGTTAAGTAAGAGTTTTAAGCAGTAGTCATTATGACCATGAAGTGTAGAAATTCCAAGATTACCTGTCAGGTTTTCAGACCTACCATTGCACAATTAGTTTTGTGCTGTGTTGTGAAAAGCCTACCGTAGGATGGATAGAGGCTCTGTACAGTGAGTGTGTGATGATGGAAGAATTAGATTCTTATAGTGCTTGCCTTGCAGTTGTCCTGGGTGTGTTCCCCTACTTTTTTGTTCTTGTCATATAAAATTACCTTTTTTCATCCTTCTATACACTGTTTTTTTACCAGAATATATTTTAATGCTAAATTAAATATGGTGGAAGTAGCTGTCACCTTCTGTATTATATTTGTGTGGGTATGGAGACTGTGCATTTGACTCTGCACCTGCCTGGAATTCCAGAACACAAAACTTCAGTTTCTGGACTGGATACTGCAATTTAGTTTTAATATGAAAAAAATGTTCTTGTCTAGCATTCTTCATCACCTGCAAAATGTTTTACTCAATTGCAATGCCACTTTACTAGAAAGGCTTGCTGCAAGGTGTGTTTTGAAGGAGATTGAAAACAATGTCATTTGACTTCTGCTGAGTACTTAAAAGGAAATCTGAATCAAGGGTAATGTAGGGATTGTTCTTCTCCTGACCTGGTAAAGAAAGAGACTTAATGCCTACTGTTTCTGCTGTTGTTTAGCTGAGATACTGGGATTAAAGATAACAACAGAAATATTAATGGTCTTGCCCACCTATTGAATCATGTACCAACTTTAGTAAGAACTTGTAAATATTCTCTGAAAACAAGTTTTAACTATGAACTCTACATCTTAACTGCATTACTAAGTAGCTTCTTATATTTTTCAATACATGAATTTGCATATGTATTTGTTTAGTCATGTGTAAATAAGAGTAATGGTGAAGCACTGGCACAGGTTGCTCAGAGAAGCTGTGCATGTCCCATCCCTGGAGGTGTTCAAGGCCAGGCTGGATGGATCTAGCAAAACATCCCTGCCTATGACAGGGAAATGAGAACTTGATGATCTTGAGGGATCATCTTTAAGGATCCTTCCAACACAAGCCATTCCATGGAATATTTATCACAATAACACATAATACCTGAAAGCTGTATTCATAACGTAATCATTCTCGTGGAAAAAATTCTGTCCTTCTTGAAAAAAGTTTTATGGTAATTAAATTTCTTTGATCATTTTCTTGTTTCTACAGAATCATTTTTACTGATATCATCATTAAACACAGCTATCTTCTTCCGCAGACTAACAGCATTGTGGCAGAACTTTGGTATTCAGTTGTTAAATGCTTCATTTGTCCCTTGACAGGGTTTTGTCCTCATTCATGTTTCCAATTTGCTGACATTTTTTACAAGAGAATTCTGTGAGGGTTTTTTTTTTCCTTCACAGGTAAAGACTCAAGATGAGCAATGCTAAGTGATGGTTTTCATCATAAAAAGGCATTGTAACGTCTCTTCTACTTTTGACATCCTGTGTTCAGATGGTACACCAGATTAAATATTAATATTGGACACAGTTAAAATAGTACCACATGTAAAACAAGACAAAAAACCAATTCTCACAAAGTAGCGATTGTTTGGGGAACTTAATTCACTCATTTGCCTCTTTGATTTAGACATATGGATAGCAATAACAGCATCACTCTGTGCTGCCATACCTGCCTGTATGCTCTAGACTGATTAGACACTGTCTGATCATCTGCATGACTTGAATTGGAGTAGATAAAACATCTGCACTTCTTTAGTGAGATAATTCTGTAATTTAATAGCTTGGAGCAGAGACTGTAATCCTCAGACTCTGAATTTTATCTGTTGGCTAAGGAATTTATATATCACCTATACCTTGTTGCTAAGCAGATTCAGGGTTTTTACATCTTTTTTTCTTTAAATTTTTCTGTCATGTTTAATACTGACATTGTGATTACATCATAAATGGTACATGTGCCAAAAATATCCTAGAAATCTTAAAGATTTTGCAACTTCTTGAAATGCAGGTCACTTTCCATTTGTTCAAACATAAGCAGATCTTAAAGGGAGTTTTTCTGTGGAGAACTTCTGTGGTGTTCATTACCCAACTTTAAAGTTTTAATAACAGATGAAGCATGAATGCAGTCTTTAGAATGGTTTTCATTCTGCAGTCTTTGTGCACTAAGTCTGTCTCCTCTACTCAGAGGTAATTTGGAAAAGATAATATGTGATTTTAATCAAGTGGAACCTTTTAGTGCATGAGTGCAAAAGAAAAGTTAAGGATGCTAAAGTAGTAATAGAATAGTAAATTTATGGAATGCTAGATTTTTCTGTTTTGTTTCAGTTTTCACTATGTGTAACGTTGAACAGTAATTCTATTCTCATTCTGTGTGGCAGAATGATAATTTGAGCAATTGCAGAAATCTGTGACAGAACAAGTAAGAGAAATTAAAAAACCAAAAATTTGGCGACTTGTCAGTTTTTCAGAAGCCTACTAAAATATCTAAAGGATATCCTATGTGCTTAGTCTGAAACATTTTACAAGGAGGGGCCAGGACAGGGAGTTTTTTCAATTTCCACGACTGAAAATGGCAATGAGATATATTTCAAACTTTTCCTTTCCTTACAAATAGTAAATGTTTTTAATAACAAGGCATTTGAAAGAATAAATCTTAGCTATATAATTTAGATTCCAGTGAAATAATTTTAGCGGTACACTTCGTACACAGTGCATAGTTAGAAAACCTGTCTGCCTACACTAAGGTTTAGTTTATTTGTGTTCTGTTATTTTCAATTGTACAGAATTAATTTGGATTGGCAAAGTGTGGAAATTTTAAAATTATTTTTCTAATAGAACTTAGACATTTAAAAACTCCTGATGTCCTTGGATATCTTCCTCAGCATTTGACTTGGTTGTCAGTCTGTTCACCTGACGAAAAGTGGAAGGATACCTTTTTTATAAATGCTGTACTTTAAGTAAGTGAAGGATCGCACCTGGTATTATGGCAGTTTTACTTGCTTATCTAACCACATATTCAGTTACTTTATTGGATCCAGAGAGGAATGTTAGAATCTCTAAAAGCAAAATAATCTGAAATTCCAACATTTCATTCTTTTGCTTTTATTGAGTCATGCCTTTTTTCTTTTCTTTTCCTTTTTTTTTTTTTGTTTTTTTTTTTTTTTTTTTTTTTTTGTTTTGTTCTTTTTTCCTAACTGTCAAATGAGTCCTCATCTTCCTCTATCTGCTTTGGTCTTTAAGCTGCATTATACAATATTGATACTATTTCTCTTTTGTTCTTTATCCCTATTAAAACAATCCCAAACCCCCCAACACTTTCTCTTGTTTAATTGCATACAGAAACCTCTGGAATTAAATACCCTAAAAAAGTGCTAAGTGTGAATCTGGATAACTTTTCTAGGCTGAAAAGCAAATTTTAACTCCTTTAGACATTTGAAAAACTGTTCTTTGTTTCCACTGGATTTGGACATGGGAGGATGAAATGAGCAAAGGTGATTGTTTGAACTTGATAGAGTGATATTTGATGGCTTAGTAAACACCACGAAGTGATGGTTATGGGAGGAAAGTCTAAGTTTATTTCTCTGGGCTTGTTCGTGTGCCCATTCATAGTGCTCTGTTGACAGGGCCACCACCCAGATCACCAAGCCCCACTGAGCCTGAGACCTTTGCAAGACACCTGGCATTGCACAAGACAATTTGTGACTTTGGCCCCTTTTGCTTTTTAATCCAGTCACCTTCTTGGGTAAAGGAAAAGGGAAATGGTCCTTCCAACTGAAAAGAGTCTTTTAAAAACTACAAATGTAATCTCTTTCCTAATTCTATGGTGATTTTCGTGGGCTGAATGCAGGTGATACTGCAAGCATGTAAAACACTCATGCATTTCTTCCTGTTTGAACTAATTTACAGAATCCTGTGCAATTTCTATAATGTGCTGCTTTACATCCTTTCCAGTCTGATTTCACATCTTCAGTGAAATTCTTTAAATATTACAGATTTATTTTCCATTTTGGGAACAACTTGAGCATCATATTTGTTCCAGCTCCTATATTCCATCTTTTTCTAGCTTGAAAAATGAGTAAATAGTATCAGCCTGTTTACTGGCATTCTTCATATTAGGGGAGGAAGGCAGAATTAGAAGAAAGCCCATATGAAGATTTTTTAATTTAAAGGTTATACTGTCATATTGTGTTTTTAATTCCTGATTAGCATTAAAATTCTATTATATTTCTGAGTTGGTAGAAAGTGTTCCCCTTATGCCGAGTTCATCTGGGTCTTGCTATTTGCTACGATGAAACTGAATTGGGCTGGATTCTTTAGATTCCCAAAGCCGAGGTAATTGTTTTAAGGTGCAAATGCAAGTAATCGGTACTGTACTGTGTATACATATGTACCTTTTTCTATACATAAACATATTATTAGGATATCGGTATATACTGCATTTATAAAGAATATATCTGTGGCTTCAGACTGCAAACTGGGATGAACTCTGCCACTGATGTGCTGTCCAACATCAAACACTGATCTTGCTTGTCCTTAGTTTTCCATTGGTAAGTGGAAATAATGGCTGATATACATGGTATTAGGCAGAAGTCAATATGTCATCATAGCCCCTTCATTGGCTGGCAGAACTTTCTTGGACAGGAATAAAAACAAAGTATCTCCCATGTGAAAGAAGATATTTAATGGCTGAAAGTGTATCTTGCTTCAAAACTCCTTGTTTCCTTGTTTGCACATGGCAACCAGATATGTTCTCACTCCTTCTTAAATAAGTTCAAATGAGAAGAATTTATTCTTGTCATCATAAACTTAAAAATATAAGGGGAAAAAAAGCTTCTAAAAGCTTTGAAGATATTGTCCTCTGAAGTATAGACTCATGTCAAAACCCATTTGCACCTTACTTTGTAGTCATGTCTGAATATATCCAAATATTATGAAGAACCTCAAATTGTCAAAATTCTAAGTTATTTTAGATTTTTTTTCCTGTAAATCAGAAGGAACATTGCCTAATTTCACTCCAAGCAGAATGGGAGATGCAATGATAGAGAATAGAATTTAATATGTTATGTATGTGCCAGTAGTCCTCATCTTCAGTCTTCAATACATTATGTTCATGTTAAGCAGGTTGAAGTGACTCCGACTAAGCTTTAGTTTAGTTCTAAACTATTTCAGAGGTGGTTGGCAAGCAAAAAAAGTTTTCCTGAGCAATAAAATTCCTATTTTTGCCCAGTGTTTTTGAAGCAAATGTTATAAGGAAACACCTACCCTTCCACAACTTTGTGAGAGAAAACAAAGATGCATGGAAAAGTATAACCAGCCATACAATTTCTGTGAGATTTGTACAAGAGTCCTACTAAATGCATTTTGACTGTAGTCTGATTAGCTTTGTTTATATCACTAATGCTCATATCCACTCCTTTCCTTTCCACAAAATATTATAAATTATAGTAAATGGAAATAATTCTTAATTGTGTATATCCCAAAATCCAAGGAACTGATGTTGATTTAACTTAGTTGACATTTAGTTTAATTTAATTATGTGAAGTCTCTGTTGGTAACTAGCAGAGAGTGTACATGGTTGCCTCATTATTTTGCTGTGATAGTGTGTGGCTGTTGTGTTTGCTCATTGTCTTGATGCTTGTTTACTCAGGGCCCTCAGGGAAAACCATATTAAATAATTTTGTGAACATTTTTCCAGAAACAACAACAACAAAAAAATCTCAGTGTTTTCCTGTTTTCGAAACTGATAAAAGCCAGTGAAATTTAGTTACTTTATACCATGGCTTCAACACAAGTGGAATATATTGGTTTGCATTTGGGAACCCCACCCTAAGTTCTTATGAAACAAGGATTTCTAGAAATAACATTTAGCTAAAGGTTGATATTTTCATATAGTACCTAAACCAGCATTAGAAGTTTTTATGGCACTCACTGAATCACAGTGCTTTAGTGTTCTATGGGGAAGCTGCAGCAGTGTGCAGCAGCCACGTGTGGGTGGCGTGATGTGGGAACAGAGAGCTGTGGCTAATGAAGTTAATGCTGCATTAGTTCCTGCATGAGAAATCTGGGCCAGTGTACCTGGCTAAGATGCTGTTAGCCCACTGTAGCCACTGCCAGTCTCGTAATTTCTGTTAGGTTGCAACACAAGACAGAAACTTTCAACAATTGCAGTGTGGTTACCTGGTATTCCAAGGTGACTCCTGAACTGATTAAACAGAGACATGGAGAGGGCTGTTCTATTCATACAATACTTTGTGTTCCCAGTTATTGAAGTTAAAATTCATACCAGTCTGTCATGAAGTGAATGACAGGAGTTATTGAAAAGTCTTCTAGTTTTCAAGTGAGTAATATGACATAATTCTACAACAATTAGAGGCACTCAATCAGCATTTGCTGCTCACACATCTATAACAAATGGAGTATGTTAATTAAGACTGAGTTTTTAATTTCAAGAGCCATAAGGAGCCTTATATATATACATATATATGTATATAGCAAAGCTCAATCTATGCAACATATCTCTACAATCAGCTTGTGGCTTGAATTTGGTTATGAAATTTAGAAAGCTAAGCATGTTAAACAATTTGCTTTTGAGGAACTAGAACTTCTTACTGTCCTGACCAGAATGTCACCTGTAGCTTATTTGCTTTTAGCCATTTCTTGGATATATTCAAGTAGTGTTGATCTACAGCAGGTATCTTGTATTAGAATGTGACTTAGGGGCAAACCAAAAAAATTCTATCGGCAATTGATTATTTTTTTTTAGTTCTAAGATATGTAATCCTAATTACACTTGCTCACTAAAGGAAGGACTAGGTAGTGGAAGATAAAACAAACAAACAGAAAATATTAACATTGCAAGTAAGTTCAACAGATGAGACCAGCCTTTCAAGCAAATCATGATGTGCCTGTGGACTGTAACACCAAATTAGCATCACTCCCAAAGATTTTTTCAGTGGTTTTCGGGGATTTTTTTTTTTTTTTTTTTTTTTGTTTTTGTTTTTGAGCAGGAAAAGCAAGTATGCATTTGGCCTGCTGTGATTGACTGTGATCTTTCTAAGGAAACAGTGCAGAATTTTTCGTGTACAGTCCCCGAGTATGAATTTTCATTTAGTATGGCACTGTTCTGCACATCCCCCAAAAAATGCCCCAAAACCCACGCCCAAATTTCAAATCCAGACAAGTTCTCATTTTACATTAGTGTTGGCATTAAAGTTTGAAATGACATGAAATCCTCGACCTTGCCTGGTTTCCTTCATGATAGCTTAAAACATACGCATAGCCTGCATTCTAGATAAATACAGATGATCATGATGGTCACAGGATGCAGCTCTGTGGCTTTTTGTGGTCATTTAAGGCAACATATCCTGTCTGTTTCTGGCAGCTATGAGGTCAGAAAAAGTTTCGTAGTTCTTGTGCTTTCAGCACCCTTGAAGGATGTTTTCTCACATATCACTGTACTATCACTTCCTATGGCAGGCTGCAAAAATGGTTTTTGAGAAGAGCTTTTCCTGATTTTTTTTTGCAATTAAACTTTATCACTGGCATAATGCATCATCCCAGTAAATGCTGTTTATTCCTAGACTGAGGAGTCATTGGACCCCCCCCCCCCCCCCCCCCCCCCTTGGCCATCACTTAAGGACAGTAAAGTTCAGGGCAAGTAATGCTCTGTCTCACTTGGGCATGTTTTTTGTAGACCTTTCTCCTCATTTTATAACTTTTATCTTGATGTGCCCAAGACCAGAATAACAAGAGAGAGCCTCAAACTGAAAGGGGTATTTTGATAGATGTCTTACCTAAAACTGTGCTTTTTAAAAATATGAGTGTAAAAAGTAAAGATACTGTTAGGCTAAGAGGGAATTCATCCCATATTGTTTAAACTATGACAACTTGACTAGATTTCATCAGGTGTCTCAGTAACTATAAAAAAAAGAAATCCCACCAATTAAACTTTTAAAGGAACTGAAACCAGCAATGAGCAATGTAAATCACTCCTGTTGTAGTGCCTCATGTTTTTGTTGGTAGAAGATTAAGTCTGTGTAAAACCTGTTTAGAGTGAGATAAAGCAGGAATAAAAGGGCATATGAAAGAAATCAGCAGAAAAAACATAGGCTGGCAGGACTAATCCAGATTACTTCTTGCCTACCAAGTATATGAATAATAGGTATGATCATTTCTTACTGGTTTGTATGGGAGTAATTTTGTGATTAGTTGGCAGCTGAAATTCCTACTGAAAAGAAGGATCTCCAAGGAAGGGCAGGTTTAAAGAGATCTTGTCCTTTTCAAAACTAGTGAAAAACATGTTTTGGAAACTGGCCAACAGTATTTCAAGTTCTGTATTTTACCACATTTTGTAGTTTTGTATTTTAAACCAGGAAGTGTTTTGCTCTAATAGTTGACAGTATCTAAATCCTAGGGCTCAGTATTGGGAATTACTTGTTTGCAGCTGGTGCAAGTGTTCCTAATGGCACAGTAGCCATTCTCTAACTTTCTGATTGCTTATAAAAGAAAAAATTCCCTATTTCTATGATTTCAGCATTTTGGTTTAGGTTATACAATGGACTGTTGGCCACTCAGTTTGGTTTTATGATTTAAACCACCAGCTAATTGCAGATCACTCAAATCTATTGCTCCTATATGACCTTGAAATGTCCCTCATTACTTGTTTGTGTGATACTGTCTTTTAACATCACCCTAGCAGGATCATGTTAGAGATCCTGTATTAGACAGAGTACAATATGCAACTAGTGCATTAAAATGACAGCATAAGTGGTAGTTGGGAGCAGCATTCACTATTTCAGAGCAAGTTCAGTTTGGTATTGCTATTTGTCATTGAGTGAGTGCCACAATTTAATCCCTTGGTTTTTTTGTCCCTCATCATTGGCACTGTTGACAATGGTTTGGCACAATGCAAAGAGGTTCATCAGAACATTAGGGCACATGGAAGTTCAGGAAATACAATTCTCGGAAATGTACATGCAGTCTCTCTGAAAGTTAGCTCCTTTTTCAGTACTTAACTCAATGTTTGTCATCTTATGGTGATATTAAAAAGTAACTTTATTTAATCTAGCACTATGACTATATTAGGTCTGAGGGAGGAGTGTTCCACTCTTGACATGCTGGTATACATGTGCAAATCATCAGATGTCATAGTGCACTTGGTGAAGGTTTGACAATGCTTATACTGCTGTTCTTTCTGAAGATCTCAGGCAGGGAATGAAAACTTTAACTGCTGGAAAGTCTTGTGAGGAGAGCATGCTTTAGGATGATGCTGAACAGCACTGAACATACTGGTAAAACAAGATATATCAACAACTATATAAAAATAAAGCAAGCTTCCTCAAATATTCAATCTTCCACCTTTATTTTATCATTAGTTTGAATAGTGTTGTTGCTTGCAGACAGCCAAAGTGAAATATCTTTGTTAAACTACATGCTGACAAGCATCTTAGTACATGGAACATAATAATGAATTATTATCTGCCTGCAGAACAGCATTTCCTTACCTCAGTATCAATTTTGGAGTCAGTCAGGGCAATGTTCTAAGAGCTGGGATTTTTAGATAATACCTCTTATGAAGTGCAAAAAAAGGTCAAAACCAGAAAATGAATAGTGACACATTTTAGAACCACCCTTGATAAGAAGGCTTTTGTGTATAAAAGTTCTCAGAAACTGGGCTGGGTTTTGAACTCCTATCTCTAATCACATAAAGATTAGGGCCCATGGAGTGAGCAAACCTGTTTTGATTAATGTAACCTCTTCTGTATTGATTTCAATGTTGAAGGTATGAAACAAGTTTAAAATACCACCCAGAAATTCCACCAAGATGCCTTCAAACAAGCTTTTCTGTGTATAACATAAGGACTTCTTCCAAAACTTGATTAAACTGCCAGACTGGATACTATAAATATTGGTGGTGTGCTCTCAGTGTACTATGAATAGTACTGATCACATCACCTATAAAAAAGACTTAGCAGTAATGTTAAGCATGTGGAAACAAACAAAAAAAACCAAAAAAAACCCCATAGAAAACAATTGCCAGCTGCCTGAGGTAAAAAAGAATTATCCTAAATTTTTCAGTATTCTGTTATTTTTAAAATTTCTCCTGAAGACATTGATGTTCTCAGGCATACAATAACTGGAGGAGATACGGAAGTGACCACTAAGCCAGTATAATTATTGACATGGTCCTTTCCTTATTTAATAGATCTGATTTTACCTGCTGGTTATACTGACGTTACTGTGCATGTGGATTGGATAATGCAGATGTAAAGTTATTGTAATTAAATAATAGTGAAACTGTCTGCAAAGAGTTAACTATGGCAGTTCTCTATCATAAATTGAAGCGAACAAGATATTTCACTGAGTAGGAGGACAGACATTTTGATCAGAAGGTCATTGTCCTATTAATAAGGAACTAATAGGTTTTCCAAATGAATGACTTGTATTTTCAATTTGAGGAGAGGTGAGAGTATGAGGTGATAGAACTGAGGTTCAATTGAGAGTTTAATCCATGTATCAAGAACCTTTGTCACTGAAACGGTGGTGAATAGATGAATTCATTTACAAAGTGTAATGAGTTCCTATTGAGAATTAATTATCTTGGAACTTAGCTCTGAAACTGGAAACATATTTGACCCTTGAAATTAATCTTTCTTTTTCTCCCTTCATACCACCAGAAACTGGATTAAACTTCATGAGTTCAACATGATGAAAGTTAGGATTTATTTTTTAAAATCTTTTTAAACACATTGTAGTGCAAGTATGGACAATAGTCTTATTATCTTTCTTAGTTCTAGTACATGTCTGAATTCTGACTGTAGTTCTTCCTGAATATTGTTGAATTCAGTTAATACATGTGGTGGCTTGTACTTTTGAGGGAAGGAAGGCACTGTTATATCCTAATGTGGTTGAGCACCTGGAGACGTAAAGAGAGAAGCCAAGGATTATCTTGCAATTTAAGGCAGAGAACAAGAGTGAGAGGATAAAAGTCTGAGATATTGGTAGGAAAAAAGAGGAAAATCAAGAGAGGAACAGTGTCTGTCATGGAGAGAGACATTCAGAATAACAGACAAAGTGGCAATGGAGATTATATGACTGGATTTTATTACGTGAATTGTGAGGCAAACAGCCTCAGCTGTTGCATCAAATTAACATATTCCTAGAAAGTAGGTAGTATTCTTAAGGTAGGAATTTTTGGGCTTGAGTGTTAATTTATTTTCTGTCAGTTTATATCTTTGCTTCCTCTTTTTTCTCTTGTGGCAGTACTGTATTGAAGGGGAGTTACCGCGGCAGTTGCTGAGAATTCTTTATACTCTGTTACATGCTTTAAAATACAACCTTCTAAAATCTAGTTTTTTTCATTATTTGAGTAGTTTTTAAAATTAATCTTGTGCATAGACTTTTTAATATCTTCAGTTTTCCCTGTAAATTGTGGGTTGTGCTCACAGAAATTCAATCTAGACGACAGGTGAGACTGATTTTCAGTATTGATTGCAAGCATTCTTTCTACTTGTAGGATAGAATATTCTTCAGTTCTTCTGTTTTTCCAAGATTGTGTAAAAAGTTGAATGAAATTTTTATATTTATTCACATGTGGCTGTTTATGCAGTTGGTTCTTCCTGATTTTTAAAACTTCGATATTGCGCAAACGATGAATTTCACTTTGTGTATAAGCATCCAAACTTCAGAGCTCTTCCAGAATATTCTCTGAAGGGATACCTTAGACTTCATAACTGGTAAAAATGTTATTAATCCTATCTTTGCCAAATGCATGAGATGCATTTCTAGATGTGCAGTAGGTTTAGGAATTACAGGTGTTTGATTTTTCAAAGCAGGTTAAATGGTTTCAATGAATAGTCAGCCTCTGTCACTGGTCAGTTCTTCAGGTCCTGTTCTTCACTTGTCTCCTGAGTTCACCACCTCAGTACTACATCCTCTGTCCTGCTAGTTCTGAAGTCCATCTAGAATAAATCCAGTAGTGTCAATGCTTTCAGAGTTTGCATGTACATGTGAGCAGCTTTCTAACTGGGAAGGAATAGGAAACTATGTGGTTGCTTGACCATGCTTTGTGGTGAGGCTGGTGATAATCTGCCCTACTAAATCTGTCCCAGTTAAAAATCTATGTAAACACTACAGCAACTTTCAAAGCAGAAGAAAAACAAAGCAAACAACCAATGTACAAAAACCTCTCCGAAAACCCCCAACCCATAAATCAAAAACCACAACAAAAAAGGCCCTGATTACAGCTGGTAGTTCAAGAAAAGAATAAAGATATCCTCTCATCCATTGTCACTGAAATTATTCACTAATTTCAATTGAATTTGTTTATGAAAAGTGTTCTAAAATAGGTCTGCTTTTCATTGGTGATTGACATGACAGCTAAGCAACTGGTTGGTGTTTGAAGCAGCACATTCCAGCTGCCCTGGGGGTCATGGCCATTTTGATGACCATGCCTTTCACTACTTCATCCTTATAGCTACTCCCTCAGTGGTCTGCCAAACCCTGCTGCACCATGTTTTGAAATCTGCCTTGGTCAGCCTAATATGAAGTTTCCATTGAAGGAGCAGAACCTGAAATCTAAGAGGATGAGCATTGGAGCAGTAAATCCTGTTCTGTTGTGTGCAGTTTTATAAGCATCTCTGGCACAGATCACTTTATTAAAGCAACATCTGCTACAAGCACAGTACTTGGATTAGGGATGACAGCCATTTGCAGCCAAATGAACTCTTAAAAATAGAAGATATTTAAGTTCGACAAGGATTAATGTTTTATTAGCTTGCTGAATTCTGAAGGTTTACAGTTGCACTTTCTGTGGTTGTTTTCTATGGATGCTCTTTATATTTAGTCTAATGTAAGTGTGATCTGCATCACCAGTTTTCTCAGCTTGCCTTATAAGATTGATTGGTTTTGTATCTGTCTGTTCTCTGTCACGAAAAGTCATGAGGTTAGGGATATGACAGCAGTGTTTTTCCTATTAGGGAAGCACTTAAAAAAATATTGTCTAGGAGGGTCTGTCTCTCAGACTCTTCTACCAGATCTACTGCCACTGAAACATCTATATTCAAACACAACAAGCTTCTATTCAAGCCTTATTAGTGTCATTGCTATTTTTTCCCGCCACAAGATCCTTACTGTACTAACTTGAAATACGGGTGGTTTGATCATTTCCATACTTCAATTAGCTTCTCATTCACACCATTTCAAGCTGTTAAGACATAGCAGCTGATTCCAGTGGCAACATCTACCCATTGACTAGGGCAAGCAAATTATTTTGTGGTTTTGTCTGGTCCAGCATCTATTCTTGCAGTTTTTTTTTAAATTTCCTTTGCCAAGTCAGAAAAAGTTCAGGTCTGTTTCTCAAAGCTTCACTCATATAGGAAGACTTTGTAAGTACTGGGAAAAACTTTTATGTATTAAGTGTATTGTTAACTGTGTTATTAAGTGTATGGTGCTTTGGGCACGTTTTTTTTGTAATTCACTGCTTTCATATCCTCATCTATTAAATGGCTGAACTTGAACCAACTCCTCAATTTTCGGAGAGATTTTCCCCTTTTAATAATTTTTTCACACAGATTGTGATACCTGGAGTCAAAACTCTGTATTTTAGTTTTATTGTAGGACAGCACTTTATGAAAAGATGGAGCAAAAGCTGTTTCTCTCTTCAATATTTGTTTACTGATCTTCCTTTCCACTCAAAATATTTACAATAGTATGAAAATTTTGATACACAGCTATTTTCTTCCTTTGGAGTGGTTTTTGTAAGTGATATTGGTCAATACATTTAACCTCTCTGTGTGTCTTCCCCCCCTCCCAAATATATGTTATGGCATTTCTACCTTGTGGAACCTGCTCTTTCACCTAACTAGTGGTTAGATACTACGGTAACAGGGGCTATATAAAGTAAGTAGGATACTTAACTTTAATATGGAATGGCGCGTGCTAAGACAAAGCTGTAGGACTGAAAGGAACATGTCAGGACTGTAGATGATTCCTGGGATGCCCTGTCACTCTGTTGCCCAGAACCTGTTTTTGCTATGACAAACTTCTTGTGTTGATTACTTAGAATTTTCTCAGAGACTTAATAATTATTTCCCTATTAATCCTAGTCTAGAGTGCAATTTACTATCTGTTCAGAAGTACTTCTCTGTGGTTTTCATGCTATTTAACCTTTGTTCTCTATTTTTCCTTTGTACTTCCAGGTTATTCAAATGCTGTCTGTAAAATGATAATCTTAACAGTAGTGGAATCCTGAAAAACTAAAAATGCTAATTCATTTAAATACGTACTTGAATATGGACACACCCTAGTTCCACGCCCCATTATCACTGTGATAGAATGTTGTGTAAATGATGGTTTTCTCTGATTTAGGTTTATAATATTAACAACATGGAACTAAAGTAGTTAATATCCAGGCTATAAAAAATGCTTCCTTAAGAGCTTTTGTCCACCTTAGACTCATGAGGAGTGATTTCTTCATAGCACGTATGTTTTTGTATGATCACCTGATGCAATTTTGTTAATTGTTCTTACACAGTAGAAGTACTGCAGATGTTGTGGAGTCAGTAATATATTAGACCTCAGAATGTTTGAAACCAAGAAACACAAATGTTATTTTAGCTTAATTTTACTTAAGTGTTTAAGAAATTAACTGTAGGTGTATCTTGATGCTGTACAGTCTATCATCGCTCTATATCTCTGCTAATCTGTTCTTGAACACTATACTGGAAGGTGTAATATGTGAAGTTTGCATGGATTATCCTGATACATTTGGACTCTGAGCATACATACTTGCATAAAAACTTCTGAATTAGGTACAAAAACTGTGCTTTAAATCTTTGGAAAAAATTGTTCTGCTGGCAAAGTATAGACAAGCGTAAAAAGTAATGAGAATCATGTATTTTCACTTTGAAGGAGATTTATTTTTTTCAGTGGTTGAGAGCTAACCATTGGTTCAAATTCTGTGGAAATTTCTGTGTCAGGAATGTCTCAATTACCAAGATAATTTGATTAAATGCTTCCTGTGTGACTATTGAAGAAAAATATTTGCCTCTCCTCATTTCACAAAGAGGGAGTTTATTTAAATGCAATCTACAGAATTTTAATCCATCACGTCTACTTCTGCATCAATTTATTTTGGGGAAATTGTAATATGACATTTATCATATCTCCCCCTCTCCCTGCCAGGTACACTATGCTAATGTATTGATTGATATTTGATATATTAGTTAGTGGCTCATATATGAAATTACTACATCAGTCATTATGTAAAGCAAGGCATTAATACCAAAACATTCCTGTAAATTTATCAGTTAAAAATGTCAAAGTTGACAACCTACAGAATTTTTTCAAACAAATTTAGTTGTGTCAATAGAGCTACCCTTATCTGGTGCCTCAAACTATCAAAATATATTTACATATATCTTATAGTAATATTTTATATTTATAAAATGTTACAGAATTCCCTTGATTCCTTGTTTATTAAGAACAGTGGTTTCTCAGGGTGAGTGTTATGCTTCATGCTTATGTAAGGCACAGGAATTGGCTGTGAAAAGCTGATTAATAATGTATAGTTTTATGAGCATTATAAATAAATATTAATTCTGTAAAATGTCATAGGAACAGTTGTCATACCTGAGGGAAGGATCCTACTTACTGGATTTCTTCTTTTGCCTTCACAAAATTTAGACGCAAGACTGGGCTTACCTTAGCTTATAAAGCATAGCAGAGTTCTTTATAGATGTCAAATGGCAATACATTATTTTGATGGGAAGAAAACAATGATAGATTTCTCTGACTTGTAGGATTTTGCTTCATTATGTACTTCAGTGATTGCTGTTATTGAAAGCCCTTGGGCAAATACCTACTCGTGAAGAAATAGCAATGTGAAGTATTCCACTGTTAGGCAAATTTCAGTCCGTTTAGTCTTCTCTGTTAAATTCATAGCTCCTTTTTAAAATGAGTAGCTATTTCTAGAACATACACTAGCATAATTTTATTAAAAAATAGCATAGCCCTTATTATCTGAAAACAAATTAGTTCACAAATAATAACATTTTTCATGTGGCAAATAGAAGCATGAAAAGCATGAAAACTACAAAAAAGCATTTTTAATACAGGTTATTCTGGTGATTAGCCATAACAGGGAAAATTAATGAATGCCTTGTTATGGTGTGTTATTGATACAGATATAAGCATTACACTGTATTTCATTATTATTCATTTTAATCTGTATTAAGCCTTTATTTTATAAATTCTTCTCTGTTTTAAAGAGAAATAAGTCAGAGTCCTGAGATAACTTAGAGAAATAGAATGAAGCCTCAGTAAGTGTTGGATGTTCTGTTGAAGAATTAAGTTAGCTGGCCTGTGAGCTACTGAGCCTCAGCCCTGTAATCCATGGAAGCTCAAGTTAAGAGCTTCATGGCATCAGGACAAACTCTTGGTTGTCTAGTCAGACACTGAAGTCTTAATGTGGATTAACATTAGAAGTTTCTATAGGATTCTGTTTTCTGAACCAGCTTCTTTCTTGAAGTACACTACTCAAAATTACAAATGTCATCCGATCTTAATGACATTGGTCAAATGAACATTTAGTAGTTAAATATATATAAATAAAAATATATATACTATCCTCTAATGTTTTTGTAATCTTTACTCTCTAGATTATGAAAACCTGTTCAATAAGGCTGTTTTTTAGAATTTAGTAATAGACAAGTTTATATCTTTTTATGGTTTTTGAATTGTTTCTGTTATAATTTTAGAATACTTTTTTCTTCTGGTTAATGTTTACTTCAGCTGCGCAGGAGTACAAGATTGTCTATGAAGTCAACATCATTATAGCTGACTAGAATTAGATAACATGTAAGCATTTGCTTGCTGTGAATTATTTTGTTCTTTGGCTCTGAGATAACTTCTCTCAGCAATTTCTGGTAGTTTCATATTGCATTAACATCTGGTTTGGAGCCTGCAGAGTGTGACTGAGCTGTGTGATTACTTCAGCACACTGTTAGAACTGGAGAGGGCAAGCAGCATTCTAAGAACCTGTGTTTTGAACTGGTGCCAGGAGACATAGGGATACTGGAGTTCTGACCTTCAGCTGAATTTTTTAAAAAATCACACAACTTAATGGAAATTTAATAAACAAGCATGTGAGGTTCAAAGTTCTAACAAGAACTGATTGAAATTGTGTAAATCTCAGTTCTATCACCAGAGATTAGACTACTGTATCTCTGAATGAGGAAAAAAAAAAGGACTGAAACCTAAAAAGCAGTGTGGACAAAGCCTGATACAGAGGGCAGTATGACATCTCACTTGAATTTTTTAGCCTTGTAACTAGCCTTGCTCTCAAACTCGGAGGACCTTTCTGAAGATAGGCAGGCAGAAGCTGTGACTTGCAGTGTTGGTTGCAGTTGTAGAAGGATGACTGGCTGAAATTGGGTGGTTCAGGAAACAGTGATCATTGGGCCCTTTTGCAGATGAAATGTTCTCCCTGATGGTTTAGACACATTCCCTTGGTGTCTTATGCTTGCTAATAGCAAAATAATGGCTTGAATAATGAGTTGATCTAAATTATATAGAAGGGAAGCCCCAGAAGAGAATTTGGCTTAGCACCTTCCAAAATTGACAAGGGAACAGTATGGAATAAATAGCTTATGTAACAATAAGCCTTGTAATTATACACTTGTTTCAGCAGATGGATGCGCTATTTTGGGATTCAATAACAACTGAACATTAACTCTAGTAACTTGCTTTTTCAGTGATGGCAATCTGGACAAATGTGCTGCAACTCCAAGAAGCTAATGCAGCTGGTGGAGGCAGATCTCTGCGGGCTGGCAGCCTGCTGTGCTCCAAGCCCACACCTTTAGGGATGACTCACTTTTTGTTCCTGCTCATGCTCAAGGCACAGCATTGATCTGATAGTGTAGTAGGAGTGGACAGAGTAGCTTCTTTCTGTTTTATCTGTACCTCTAAAATACCAGACAAATGATCAAATATTAGAAAATCCACCCATGTGTAATTGCTGTGTGGAAAACCTACACACACTTAAGAATATTTTGTTGAATGATAAACCTAGCAGGAATGACTTTATCCAGTTCCACTCACATCATCATCCTATATATCTCTTAGTATTCTCTGTAGGAGATCAAATTTTCCAGCCTTGAAGAGTTCAATATGGGGAAATGACTGCAGATAACTAACTCCCCACAATTTACCTTTCCTCAATTTTATACTGTAGTTTCTTTCATTGTATGGACCCTGCATGGTATGACTATTTTCTCTGGTTGGTTTTTTTTATGTTCTGTAGTTATTAAAAGATAGTATCTCTTTGTGTAAGTTAGGAAATTTAGAATAGTACTGCTTTATCTAGGTAACACAGTTAAATAAAAACCTGATTAAATTTGTTTTCCTTTCAGTTTAGGTTTTCAAAGATGGAATTTAAACACATTAAGAAAGCAGTCCTAAACGATTTTCTGTTATAATCAACATGATCCTCCTCCTCCTCATCATCTTAATGTCTGAATTTTAATTTGGAGATATATTTCAGATTTATTAAAATACCTTAGGGTCAGTTTTTTATATTTCAATTTTTTCATTATATGCAGCTCTTAGAAATGAGAATCCATTTATCATTATCAAATATTTTGCAAGTGTTACACATTCAGACGCTTGAAATGTAGGACTGTCTTCTGTACAGTTACTTTCATTCCTCCTTGGCTTTTTTTTTAATTCATACACATATGACTTTTGTTTCTTGGTTTGTTTGCATTCAAAAGTAGATTTAATCTACAGAAACAACAAAAGATTACATAAAAAGAAAACACATTTTATCCTTCTGTTTATTGAATACTGTATGAGAAGAGCATTCAATATTTAATGTGTTAAATTGCTTTGACAGTATCTGCTTCTAGGGTCTCCTTGCAGGTGTGTTTTGCTTGTGTGCTTAACTGGCTCTGTAATTAGAGCAGTTTGAAGCTTGTTCCATACTTGGAGCTGCTTTTATTTGGGTAGGGAAGCCAAAACTGTCATAACATGTGGTTCATAATTACTTTCCACATACTGTCAGAGATGCGCTTTGAAAAAAACCTCTCAGAATTCCTCTTTAGACCCTATCCTGTTCTTGTTATTCTGTTGGGAGAATAATAGCATAGCTTGAGATGTGGAAGAAGTGTGCAGGTGATTTTAGTTATTGAAGTTGATTTTTTGGATTTTAGCAAAACTTTTTGTATGTTCTCTCACAGTATTCTTCTCGGAAAAACGTCCAGCATACAGCTATGCAAGTCTGTAACACATTGGGTGGACAATTGGCTGATGGGTTGGGTTCAGTGTTACAAAATGGGGTTGTGTAGGGCTGGTGGCCAGTCACCAGTGGGGCTCCACAGACTCGGTTGTTTATAGATCACCTCGACTATTGGCAAGCTCAATGCATATTCAATTCTTGTGTCCAGGTGTTCTATAAACAGGGTCATGCTCTTAGTCATACGATTCTGTTTTAAATATTCCCTTGAGGAGCAGGCAGTTGGACTTGATGATCCTTATGGGTCCCTTCCAACTTGAGATATTCTATGATTCTGTGGTATCCTGGTAATTCCATATTTCCTATATTACAATATTAAATGTACTGAAGATTTTTTCAAATAGTGTATTTTGACAATTTCCATTTACAAAATGCAATTGTCAGAATCAAGCTGTATTCTTTGTCTTCGGTTTGTGGTTTTGGCATGAGAAGAATAGTCTTACAGTCTTTCCAGAGAAATAAAGCATCTTTTCTGTAATAAGCTATCGGGTGATTTTCCACTACTTAGGATGGTTTGGGACTTCAGATGCTTTTATACTCCCTTTTCTTTCCCCAAACCTTTTAGCTCTTTAGTGGGCTTTAGTGAATCCTAGTATCAGCTTACCCTTTTCTTAATCTCAAAGTATGTAATTGTGCCTGTAATTGGAAATAGACTTGGGTACATAAGCAAGCTCTGTCCATGGGTATTGATTAATATGAAGTCCAATCTTTGAACTAATGTTGCTTATGAAATTAAGCATAAATAAACTGTCTGTAATGGAGATTTCTAGCATTCTCAATACCTCTAACTGAGCTGCAGGATGAATATGCTTGTCTTTACTTTTCAGCTTCAGGGTTTGATATTGACAGTCATTGCAATAAAAATGACTAGCTATGACTTTTATATTGCCTGGAATAGGTGTTTTCCCATATACATACATTGTGTATGTATATATTATGAAGCTTGATTAAATAATTCTTTTAATTTAAAAAAGCAGGTGGACAATGGACAATTAGGTATTTTATGTTGTTTTTATAAAGAAAATTATCTATTGGGTAATGATGCAAGACAGCTCCATGAAAAGTTGTTTACAAGCCTTAAGCATGCCAATGACAAGATGACAGGACTGGTTCTGCCAGAAACTTTCCCCAAAGACCTTCATTTTTACTGCTTGGGAAGAGCTTGCAATACCTAACTGGAAACTCTTAATCCCTCATATGAGTTAGGTGCAATGCAATTAGCTATAGGTCTATTTTTCTGGTATGCAAATCATGCCAAAGACTAAAAGCACCTGATAATGCCATGTACCACAGTTTAAAGGGATCCAGGACTTCCAAAACAACAAACTTTACTTTTTTTCTTGAATTCACAGTATCAATATAAGTTACAATTTTTCTCTGTATATGTTGAAGTACTCCCCCAGCACTTCAAACCTGGTTTCTTCAGACAAGAATAAGTTGTTTGAATGTCAATTTCTAAATTCACTTATGGGTGCTGGGATTGTCTTACATTTACAACAGGAAATATGCATCTGTTTCCATGTTTTCACTACAGTACAGCTAATATCTAAGAAAAACTGAAACATGAAATAGAGATCTGACTGTAAGAGATCAATTACTACAGAATAGTAATTGTCCTTCTTAATGGGTCTAGGCCTGAAATTATTTTTCGTAAAACAGCTCCCTTAATTTGATTTAATTAGTTTCTTGGTCTGTACAAACTAATAAGGCCTGGGATTCTAATACATGCAACAAAGAAAATCTCCACAAATAGCTATGATTAAAATATCAGTTAATCAAAAAATCTCAAAACATGTTTTAGGACAGCAAACTACTAAAATTTGCACAGCATTCTTTGTTATAAATTAATAACATGATATTCAGTGAGATTAAGGATACAATTGAAGTTACTAATTCTGCTGGCTCATTTTTTTTGGTATTTATTTTTTCATGTGGCTCTGGAGTGGAGCCTTCATTTCTTTCCATTTCTCCTGTTTTTAGTGAAGGCAGCTTAAGGAATGGTTGTAAAATCATCTGTGTCAATACCAGCCTCACAAAAATCTTGATTTCCATACTGATTTCCCTTCCCTCTCAGATTACTTGAGCCAAAGTAAGTTGGCAAGTGAATTTTGAGAAGTCTAGACATATGCCACAAGCAACTTTTTGTGGTCAGAATGGGTTTGTTTCCTGTACTAAAGATATACCATCTCTTAGTGCATTTTAGTCTGTCTGGCATGAGATCACCAAGCTTTTGATAAGCAGAAGTGTATGATATGTATAAATGTGCAGCTGCATATGAGGAGGACTAGTCAGTAGCTTGCTGATGCTGGGGTGGCAGAGACTTAGCCTTCTGGGTTTTTGTTTGTTTGTTTTTGCAGTAATAGGAATTAGTTGGTCTCAGTGCTGATTGTAACCAGGAAACATACCACTGAGGCAATTGCAATACTATTTAGCTTCACTTTGATGAGATGGAAAGGAATTGTAGAGGAAATTTGTTTCACATGACTGACAACTTAAATATTTGGTTTTGAAGCTGAAGTAAGCACATGGATTCTCCAAATAGGAACAACATGGATAAAAATTTTCTGTGGAAGATGGGAATGAATTTGACAGGGCTCCCTTCACAGGGCAATTTTGCTGCTGGGTTTGACAGCAATGTCCCCCAAAAGTCCCCAGGCTCCCACTGAGACAGCAAAAACTCCCAATATAGTAAGCTATGTCAATTTAAATACAGCATCAGGATGTTTTGCATCCTTTCACAGCATCCAGACACAGCAGCTGACATCATGCATTTCCATTATATAGGTCTGATGTTCATTGCATGATGTGCAAAGAGACACTTGGCATTCAAAACTCATGAATAAGTCTAGGCTGCCTGTTCTCTTCTGTGCATGGTTAGTATGGACATTTTGTATCAATTTGTGACAAAGAGGAAATTTTTGCAGATTGTTTGACTTGGTGCTGTATTGACAAAGATCTTTAGTGATATATATAACTATGTACATACCTAATGTCAGGTTCAATCCTGAAGTGATTGAACAGGAAGCTAGATGGAGGCATCATCTATTTTGCATTCATATTCTTCCTTGTTCAGTTAATGTAATTTTAGAAAAATGAAAGGGACGGCAAAGAAGACTGAAGGCCTTATATCACAATACAGTATCATGAGGACTCTGGTGCTCAGTAACTGCTTCCAGCCACCTCTGGCTAACTTGCATGATATGTGAGGATGCTTGTGAAAAGGTTGAGCACACATACCTAATCCAAGATTAGCTGCAGATGGGGCACTATGCTACATCAGAAAAGCTTCCTTTGACATCACTCATTTGCTTCATTCCTAAAAACCAAGTTAAAATTTTGCAGGTGAAATACTAGGTGGTAATTTTCCAAATTCTAGGTTTTTTATGGAAGTATTGGATTAGTGGGAGAGGCCAAACACCTGTAACAGTATCTAGTGAATAAAATTACCAATTTAAACTTGTTCTTTATGTCACCTAACTTCCACAACTGGTCATTTGAAATAGTCATTAAAAGTGACTAGTCTCTTTAAACATTGGATGAATCCACTTTTCACATTGATTGGAAGTTTCATAGCCTTGAATGCCTATTTTTTTATTGTTTGCTCTGTCTTCCTCTCCATCAGCTAACTACTCTGTTTCCATGTTTCCTGTATTTTATTACACTTCAGGATTGAACCTGTTATGTTCTAGGACTCTTTTAATTGCATCCCATTCATTGATGCTGGAAAAAACAAATCACTTTAACAGGAAACCTAAAACACCCAATGAACTCTATGCCAAAATGGCAGGCAGATGAAAGTAACAAGCTATGACATTAATTTTGCTGTCTGGAATGAAGAGGTACAAACTTGGTGAAAATAAACTTTGTAATTGGATATGTGGACTAATAACAAATTAGAAAATTAAGGAGATATTTAAGGGGCTAGACAGCGTCTTAATGCAAGTAATTAGAACTAGACATGGATAGCTCTTAAAGCCCCCACTAAGCCATTATTTGCATGTTATAGTTCATGATGCATGGAATCACGAGATGAACCAGCACCATAAAGTAAATTCCTCATGATGCTTTAAAATAATGAAAGTGAAGGAACATTTCTCTTTGTGATTCTTCCATTCTCCCTCCTTCATTCCACTCATGCGAGAAACTGACAATAGATTTCTGGGATTTTTGTATCCTAATTATAGAATAAAGACATGTCCAATGTAATAGTAATATTTGTACTCTGTTCCAAGGAGTAACACATTTCTTCAAATGGGAAGAAAAGGGAAGGCAGTAAATACGAGTTAAGTGAGTGAGATTTAATGGAATTCACGTTCTCCATACACTGACCATGCAATTTAAAAATCAAAGATTGCTTTCATCTATGAATAATGATTAGTGAATAAGGTAGGGCTTATACTACATTTTTAGCTACTGCATATGAGTAGAACAGGTGGTTGCTAGAGGCAATGAAATGTTTACTGGACATTTTATTGTGTGAATGATTTTTAGGCTGTGCTAGACAGGCAGATTTTAGCTTGCCCTGAGCTTTAAAAATCCTTGAGCTGGCAACAGTGGTGTTACTGCTCTTGGCAAGCCAAGCCTCATAAATATTAGAGGAACCCATAAAACTTTCAAGTCTTTAAACATGAAAATACTAATTAGGGTGGCATTGCTTCTAAATTAGTTATTTCTGTTTCAAACTTATGTAACTTATTTAGATACTGAAATTGTTTCTTATCCAGTTATGTATGTGATTAGCATTTGCAGCTGTAACTCAATTTCTCTTTGGATGCTGCTAATGCTGTTTTCAGGAAGAGATCACTGAGCACTTTCTGTAGAACATCTCTGGAAGTCAGTCTTGTTCCTTGTTTTTCCTATGGAATTTTTGTGATGCACAGTATATGGTGGGAACAATATTATTATAAAACTAATTTTCCTTGGCCTTTGAAAAAGTCTATCAGCACACTGAATAGCAAAGTTCTATGTAATTTTTGGCACATCTATTTGGGGAAATTTGTTATATTTAAATCTTTATAAATTTTTGAGTGGCAATAGTTGTTTATGAGCCAGCAGATGAAAATCTTCTTTGTTTATTTTTCAAGGTATGTCTAACAGGTGTTAAATGCTTCTGAAAAATGTAGTACTTTTTCTACTGAAGTAAAATTTCGTGTGTATACTTTTTGTGTGTATAATTTTTTTAACATCAGATAACAGTTAGACTTTATAATTTCTACTCTTTACACTTTTATAAATCTGTGCATTATCTAGTCTTCTTGAAATGAAGGGATGCTGCAATCCTTTATATAGCCTTAAAATTCAGGACAGCCTTAAAGAAGTTTCATTTTTAAACACTCCTGGTTTTCATTCAGAAACTTTGCTGTTGGGGTTCAGAAAATGACTATTTGTTTTGGATTAATTTTTCTCTATAAAATGATGTGAAACCAGGAAGTAATGGTGTGAAGCATTCTCTCTTGCCAGTATGCTCCCACCTCACCTCATCGTGTTATCATTCAAATCAGATGCTTCAGGAGAACAGTGGAGATAATTTTTAGCACTAAACCCACAAATTGTTAACCTAACCTGTTGAGTGGAACATAACACTAGCACTGAGGCAGATACAGCATGTATCATTCAAGGTACCCCATTTTCATTACTGTAAAGAGGAGGGGTTTAAGTAGGAACTTCTGCCAACTTGTTAAGCATAAGAAGGCTAGCATTGGATTTATTAATTAATTTATTTTTAATTGTTTAGGCTGAATTTTCTAACTGCACATTCAGTGTAGTAATTAGTAATGGAAAGGTTTTATTTAAAAGTGATTTTCCTGCCTTGGTCACTATAGCAGCATTGTCCCACTACATGGAGTCTGAAAGACGAAATTGAGTTGGAACTTGCTAGTGCTAAATATAAAATGGAATCTAGCCAAAATTATTTGTTTGCTTAGTTTAGAGAGGCCACTAGTCTGTGATTAGAATTCTTAGTAACTATATATGTGCTTTCTAAAGATGCACATTCTTTATTATAATAGCTTCCCAAAAATAAAACTCATTATTACTGTGCTTACAAGATAAGCCTCAGGCCAGTGTCATACGTGCAGGCACATGGGGTAATCTCTTCATTGTTTTATGACTAAATTGTTTGCTGACTGATTTACTTTGCAGTGAAGCTCATAATGTATTCCTAAAGAAATTAAATATGTTTTTTTCTTTTTGTTTTTAAGTAGCTTTCCTACTTCATTAACATAATAAATGCCCAGTGTAATTACCATACTCAAAATAAGTATACAACAGGTTTTTGCTGTCTCTACTTCATGGAGAAATCACCAACTGCTCTTGTGTGGAGTCACATACTTAGTTCTAGGAAATGCTGAAAGTATCATAATAAGCAATAACTATCTTGACTACTTGTCACCCCTAAGGGAAATAGAAACAAAATCTAAGCTGCTCAGTATTATAGGGTATTTTTGAAAGAATCAGGGAGCCCCACCCCCTTACTCTTTTTTTAGCTGGTAATATTTGCCACTCAGCACTAGCTTAGATAAGTGGATATAATGAACTTCCTAACACACTTCATAGTATATAGTGAACCAGACAGATGCACTGAGGGCAGAAATGGAAAGTTAGTTGAAGAGCATCTGCAGGAGACCAGATTTATTAGTTTTTAAAAGCCTGAAGCTATTCTGTGCATTGCTTTCCCACAAAGCAGTGTTTCTCTGTCTGAGAGTTCATGTTTCACTCTAACCTATATAGCAGGATTTATTTCTGGATCATGTAAAGAGCCTGGAATGGCACAGTGCTGAGCTTACAGGGTTTGAAATGGAGACAGATCCATTGTCTGTCTCACATGCTATTTTAATTGCTTGTGATTTATTCAAACTTCAGGATCACCAAGTTACTTTTTTGTGGAATAGATTTTAGAAACTTTTTCAATGTTATCACTGCTGTCATTTAAAGCATTATATAATTTCTGTTGCCAGATAAAACATGTTTTAAAGGTACCTTTTTTCCCTGAGGGTCAGAGAGAGTGCAGTTTGCATTCAATGTTCCCAAATCCTATGAAGTAGTTTTTTGCTATTCCTTTGTTCTTGAGCACCCAGATAAATGGGGTGTGATAGGCAAAAAGAAAACATAAAGATAAGAATATAAAGCATAAAAGAAGGAAATCCTTCACAGGAAAGTAAATAAAATTCAATAAAATACACGCTTTTCTCTGCCACAGTTTTCATATGAATATAACTGTGCATTATAAAATTTGACAGTTATAAACCAGGATTTAAGAATTTGAAATGGATAAGGGATGTTTCCAACAGACTTGTTCTATATTTGAAATTCTTAGTGGAGTTCAAAACTGTTAATTTCCAAACACTTAAGTTGCAAATAAGGAGCCAAAAATTATGTCATTGGTGCTGGCTGACTGAACTGAGATGTGGCACTAACTGGAATGTACTGAACAGTGAATTTCTATACGCTTGCATGTTGTTGTTGGCTATCAGGTCTTGTTAATGTGACTATATAAAAAGTCAGTCCATTTTCCATGAACCCTTGAATGACATCATAGTGAAATTGAAGTGACTGACACAGAAAAAGCAAGGAGCAAAAGAATAATTTAATGACCTTGGTTGATTTAGGACCTGATCCAAAGCAAAATGACATCAGTAGAAAGATTTCTGTTGAGCTCTTTGGACTCTTAATTCAGATCTTGAAATCTTGAATGTAAACAGTGTGTTAGCCAGTTCAGGTGTTGCAGAATGCAAGGAAAAGCTTATGCGAAGTGTACTTTATGCTGTGATTTAAGGCTTTTAAAAGATTTTGCTGTCTTTTGAACACATTGCCTGACTGTACCTCAGAACTTCCAAGGCAGATCAGGAAGATATAAAAGAAGGTGGCACACAGACTGCATCAGTGAAAGAATTTTTAGTGCAAATAAGAATTTCATGGAACTAAGATTGCTTTGGAAAACATGGTAAGACAGATGAGAACTATAAAAAAAGGAAAGTATGATTCTGGCAAGCACATCATTTTCAGTAGTGTGAATAAACGTGGACAGAAGGATTGTATGTGACTAGGGATTTTACCTTACTCTTCCCTTCTGAAGATGAATAGACATGCATAGGGGTTGGTTGTAAAAATGAATGATAATTGCTTCTAGACCACTAAGGAAAAATACTCCAAGCAATGTATTTTAAATGGTATGTTAAAATAGTATGTTTATCATGAAGGGACCTCTTTTAAAATTTATTTTGTTGGAGACTGTACTCTTAGTTCTTTGTGGTTCTATATTGTCAGTGTATATGCAAAGTTACTCTATAATGGGGAACAGCTATATGACTGAAGTAACTGTGACCCAGGAGTGTTGCATTTTTAATAAATCCAGGCACATGTACCTGTTTATTGGAGCTTCCATGTAATGGATGTTCAGATTACTGCAATAAATAGGGTATTTGAATTTTCTGCTGCCATCTAATTTATAAGAATTACCTTCTGAGGGAACTGTTTAAACCTTCCCCATTATGTTTTACTCTAATATTTTTCTTCCATTGTTTTTTCTCAAATAAGAAAATATACCCATGTATGTGTATATCTCCATATGTATGGAACAGTGTAACTTTTAAAAAATATTTTGATTTATTTTTTTGCAATAGAGGGTTGTAGTTTGAAAGCAGCAATGGTTTTTACTTCCAGAAGCACAAAAAAAATAACAGGATAATGCTTTCCAAGCCAATTTATGATAGCAGGTATGATTCAAAAGATGCCTGAGTCATAGTAGGCAACCTGTTCTTGTTTGCCTTGAGAAATCTCATTGAAATGTGATGGTGGGCACAGTATCAAGACAGATTTCTGCAGCTATCCAAATTTATTTTTTAAGATGACAAGCTAAGAAGTCCACATCTGTGTTATTCAATAAGAATAAAGCTAAAAAAAATTACAGCTGACTGATGGCATAGTTATTATTGAGCTTTCCATCATAGTTTAAAAGCTCAGGCATGATTTCCAGGTTACTTGTGCCACTCAGGATCAGCTGCTTGTTTTTTGGCCACTGACATGATGACCCCATCTAATTTTGTTTGCTTTGTCCATCTTTAAGGAGAAGTCATCTGAAATAATGTTAATGTATCTCTATACTTACAGTTTGCAAGTAGTAAAGTTACATTTTCCTCTTCTTAGGTTCCCTCTTAAAAATGTAGTCATTAGCACTAACTTTTCTTTAGAAAGGACTCTTAATTCCATTCATCCATCTAACTGACCAACAGCTGAGAGACCTCAGTGTGTTTCAGGATTATCAGCTTTTCAGAGTTGAGATGGCTCACAACATGATGTGTGTATGTACACAACTATTGTTCTATTGGGTGTATAATATCCTTGGCCAACATTTTCAAAGGAAAGAGGTAATGCAGCACCTTCCTCTTATTCTAAGAGAAACATCTGCTGGACAGGTAAACTGCTCTTTGTAATATACCATGACACTGGGGAGAGGATGAGAAAACCAGGAATAAAGCAATAGTAACTAGCTCGCTTCAGTGGCCACTTAAAAGCAAGAGCCTGATTTATATGTTCTGATTTGTTATCTGAGACATCTTAAGAGTATGAGCCCTAAAGAAATGAAAAGTTTTTTAAAACATAAATATATTATTAGTTTTAACAAATGAGATTCCTGAGGTCCACGTTTTGATAATTTTAGTTAAAAGCGAGAACAGGATCAAACACCTTTTGGCCACAATCACCTTTTGGCTAACCACCTTAGCAAAAGATAGAAATGTTTATTTTTGGTCTGTATATGATTTTTGTAATTTATTTTTTTTTTTTTTTGGTTCTCCCCTCAGTTCAGAGCATTGAACTAGGCCAGTAACTTGAATGTGGATTTTAGCCATTAAGTCAGGTGATAAAAGAAAAGAATATTTGAGTGAAATTAGTGCATGTTACAGATCTTTCCTCTTTTCATCAAAGTAGTGAGTGAGCCAGATGCTACACTTTTCAGGAAAATTATATCCTTTTCTGTAGAAGCAGAAGCTGTTGAATGACTTGCCTTTTTACTCTAATTTTTACTTCTGCTTTTCTCCTGCATTAATTCTGTGACTATGTATGCAAAGTGCAAATTTCCAAAAATAGTTGGTTTTCAGAGTTTAGTTAACTCTAGTAGATGTAAGACTGTAGGACAGGAATACTCTCATTTCACCACTGTGATCCGCAAGGAGGTAATTACTGGTAATCTGACAGAAGGGGAAATAACCGAAGAGGGAAGCAGTGAATTGGTTTTTGCTTCTGAATGTCTTATTTCATGGCAAAGTTTGAGCATGCTTCATTCCCTCTTGTATCCTACATTTCCTTACAGCAGAAAATATCCAGTTAGCTTTCCTCATTCAGCTGTGTCCACTGCTTCGTGGACACAGTCTTTTTTTGGCTTGTGGGTTGTTTTTTTGTTGTGTATATTTTTTTTTTTTGTTTTTTTTTTGTTTTTTTTAGTATGACCTTCTTTCCACTGAGAGGGAAAACCCAAATTTTGCAAATAAAACCCCCTGAGCATCTGCATAAATTCTGGGTGGACAGTTAAAAATGTTTGGCACTCTTGTAGGCCAATTCCAAGTATAGGCTTGCTTGCTTTGTTTTGATTTTGCTAACGTTTGACATGGTTTAGAGCTGTTTTTCTGTTACTAATTCACAGATTAGGACAAATAGTATCATATTTCACACAGTTCTAATGTGGTGTAGTCTGTACCAGAAGAGTCCTCAGTGGTTTTTTTTTTGTTCTTCCTTGCTGTGACATTAGCCACTAGAAATTCTCATTACACTTTGTTCTCATTAATCAGGTTTGTGTCAGGGACCTTGCGTCTGTTTTTTATATAGACATGTCACCATGTTGACAAATCACCTTATAAATGTTACAGCAGAAGTGCTGAATGGATTTTAATGAGAAGAGATTCACTGGGGGGAAGGAAGTGTTAGCAACAGGAAAAAATAAGTAGGATTCCATCACAAGTGTGCAGTGCAGTGGAAGATACTTTGCCAGAAGCCCGAACACCTTTTGAGGCTGGGGAGTTACTCACATCACTGTGGAGTCTCTGATTGTCATTGGTTTTTATTATGTGAAACACAGTATAATAGTTTAGGCTTTGCACGTTTTGCAAATGCCACTGTATAAACATACCATAAAAAATTGGTCCTTTATCTGCAGAGCTCATGATCTCTGATTGCAGCTGTCAGAACAGATGAGATGAATGAATCCATTTTTTCAGTCTAGATACAGAAATTTTTATAAGTCTTCTGGATACTTGTGAAATAACTGCATAGCTTTCAAGTACTTAGAATGGTGTACTAAAAAAAAATAGATTTTGTCCACAATCCATTTGTTGTTCTATATACAAAATGAATTATCTGTTCACAATGTTTGTGTTGAAATTTTTTTTACAATCTTGTGATTTGTAATGTTGGAAGCATGACACTTTGGCTAACTGGTTGCATTTAAAAAAATATATATTTTATTTTATAAGCCATGTCCTTAACCTCCATGTTTCTATTAATAGTTATAGTGAAATAAAAAGCATATTAAAAATTAAGCTTGTCTAATGAATTTGTATGTTTTGTCTTGAAATAAAATAAGGTTATCCTATGTACCCTATAAAAAGGAAGGGCATATCACATCTTTTAAATAGTTTACTGTGGAAAAAAATTAGAAAAATGTTGTCCTAAGGGTTATGCTGACTATTCATACAAAAATTAATGACTCTTCATTTTTTCTTATTAATCAGTATTACAATAGCTGTGTTGTTTCCGTCTCCTTTGTTGTCCCCAAAAATTCAAAGTGTCAAGTTCGTCCATCCTTTTCGGCCTTTAATAATCTCCATATATTTTAGAGCTTTCTGTGTCAACTTAAATTATTTTTCATCAATGTAAAGAATTATATTTGCCTTTCAAACCTGCTATCTTATGATATATGAATGATAGATTGTTTTCATCACAGAATGCTACATTAATGAAGGCTTTATTTAAATACATATTTGTGGGAAAGGTTGCCCACAAATGTTACAAATATGACAGTTTTATTATATGTCTAAGAGTATTGGCTTGTTTTTTCTTCTTAAAACTTAAAGATAATTAAAGATATATTAAAGAACCTCAGGTTATATAAAGATATATTAAAGAACCAAGCTTAAAAGCATGGTCTCCAGCTAATTCACACCAGGAGATGACTAAAAAGAACACTGAATTTGGGTCCAAAACCAAGTCTTTTAATAATTGATGCCTGACTTGTAAGCCTTGTACATTTGGGAAGGGTAATCTGAAAATACTCAGTTTTGACATATAGTACATTTGTAATATTAATACCTTTTTTAATTGTCTTCCTGTCATGTGATCATGTAATAAATTCATAGGCTAACCTGTGACATTTTTAAAATCAAATACACCTTCAGTAGCTCAAAGGTAAGAAGAAATAGAACAGGAACAAAGAAAAGGATATCTATGCTCTAAGGAACATATTCTGAAGAAAATGAATAATAGCTTTGTACTGTGTAAAATGTAGGTATTTTTTGTTGAAGTTTTTAAAGAATTTTTTTTTTCTCTGTTATGGGCTTACTATGGTTAGTCTTGCTAAATTTCCAGTCTGTGACTGCAGAGTAGCTGTTGTTTCTCTACCCTCTTGTAGAAGAGAGCAAAATAGATTGAGGAGGCAAACTGAAATCTTCACTGTGTTCTGTGTAAATGCCAGTGCTTACCTGGACAACATCCAGGAGGCCACCAATGGTGGAAAGGCTTCCCATATAGTGCTTAGTGTATGCACAAGTTTGACCTGGCTTCCCGACTTGTTAATTTCCTGGAAGTCCAGCAGAAATCAGTCAAGTTTCTCAGCAGCTCAGAATACTTGTTCTCTTTGGTTTGGTATTCCTGCTTTGTCTGTTCAGTTGGTATTCTCTTTTATTCAGTCAAGCTTATTCTTGGAGTTGGGAACGTGCAAAGTTTATTTTCAAAAAATCTGCTTAAACCCCAATAATTTAAAGGCCCATGCATCATAACACTTTCTGCAGGTTAAACTTGCTCCTATTAATAAAAAAAAAAAAATCTTCAGTGAGAGGCCTTAGTGATGGAAAGTAACAGATATCTTCATACCCACAGTTTACCTGATCAGTGAAGTTGGGAGTTGTAGATATGACTTTCTACATATGTGTTTTGAGTCATCTGTTCCATTTGGACCCTTTGCTCTCAGATCTGGGCACTGTGGATTATTAGAGGCATATCTGAATGATTTTTTCCGCTGTAAGTGCCCATTAAGCAGGGAACCTCTACCTGCTGTTTCAGCTATTGCACCTCAATAGCTTGTGCCAGGGAGCAACAGAGCTGGCTGCATTGTAGGGAAAGGGAGAGTGGCAGGCAGGGCCATGCCCTTGGCAATCAGGGCATCATTCATCCCTACCACCCCTAATTAATTCTATTATTTTAATGGAATCAAATTGTAGAACTTGGCATTGCTTTCATTTTTTTTTTTTCTTTCAGGCCTATTGTAGTGATGGGTGCTTTTTACTTAATTAATAATTTGCAAAGCCACCATCCTGCTGAGATTAATTTTATGAGTTTTCTGTTTCTCTGAAGGCTGAGATTGTCTGAGTCTGCAAAAAAATGCAGAGATAAAGGAGGTGTTTGCTGCTCAGATGATATGGTCATGTTGCTTTAAGTCCCATTCCTGAATGCACTCTGCATTCTCATAACTGGGAATCAGTTACCATTTGTGATAACTGCTTGAGAAAGCTCTCACACCAAGCTGCTTTTCAAACATTTTGCAAGTCTGTATGCAGTTTTTAACTTGTACCTGTTACAGTAATAAGCAAAATATTAGTTTTAGATCATAATATTATTACAAAAATATACGCATTGTACTAATGATATATATTACCAAAAATAATAAAAAAAAATTTATAGTAATCTGCTGAAGTCTTGTTGGAAAGTCCACCTGACAAGGCCAGAAACAAATGTGCCATTGGTGTTGATGCACATGTGTAATATATGGAGCACAGTCTCGCTTAGAACACATTCACTGTGGTGTCCCTGGAGCTGCAAGAAGATAAATGGGTACTTGAATCACTGCTTGCTATTTAATGGTAGAATATGCTGGTAACTTATCAAAATGTTGCTACAGCACTTAATTATACAAGATTCCTAAAGCTTTGGACTCTCAATCCCCAAGTACTGTCGTGCAAGTAGGCACAGTAGAACTGATGTTAGTGAAAATGCTTCTGCTTATGCCAGCTTTGGGGGTTTTGCATATGGACACCCATTATTTGGCTGATTTACTGTGGCATTGGTAGCTTTAACAAGCCTATCAAGTGTCTCCTATAAAGGTGTTTGCAGTTGGACAGGACACAAGTGAGGAAAAGGTTATTGAATGATTATATGTTTTCCTTTTTAGCTTTATGAAATTGTTGACATGCCAAGTATGTTCTATGATGTTACAATGTACAAATAGCAACTCTGCTATTGTACAAGGTGAATTTGCTCCGTGTCCCCTAATGTGTCTATTTCAGCGTATTTTGCTGTGATAGAGTGTCCTCCATAGTGTATGTAATAAGTATAATAGATAGTTTCAGACTAGACTTTCACTGACTCTCAGCTCTGCCCATCATTCTGCTGTTCCTCAGGTCTGGCAGTGCTGTTCTTGATCTCCACTTAGAACATGGAGGATGAGGTGGGAATTGACAGTCACAATCTCTTATTCCACTTTCTGTCTTTGTGCTTGAGTGACCACATAATTTCATAAATACATGAATTTATTATTTTAGCTAGATGATTATTTCAGCTCCTATTGTCATTTCTCTGTCTCCTTGATAACCTCCTGCTCACCTGTAAGGGCTAATACCAGAAGTATGAATTAGGGTATAATTATTGCCAAGTTTGAGTAGGCTGTAACAGAGAGAAGAAACAGCAAAGAAAATGTTGGTAAACTTGGCTTCAGGATAATATGCATTACTGACTTCTCATTAAAAAAAACCCCACATACAGAATCCTATATTTATGGAATAAAAGTATTTAGAAGCTCCAAGACAGTTCCAACAGCTTGTATTTATCTAAGCTGTCCTTTCATTTTGTCTGCAGTGTAAGGCAGATGATACTGCACTAATTCATCTTTCCAGAGTAAATACAATGATAGTTAAACAAATCAAAGTTCAGATATTGGATCCTTGTTCAGAAAGAAATGATGGTGCTAGAAAACCATGGAATGCTCAGGCCCTAATTGTGGATGACATATTTTAAAGTATTTTCAATGCTATAGCCTCATTAATATAGAGCAGAAGAGCCTACAAAAGAAAAAATGTTTTAGTCTCTATTTAAATTTACAAGTTCAACAACTTTATTAAAAAAATTAAATTAGTTTTCAAAGTGACTTCATAGTGGTAGTAGCTTTTCTTTCTGTAATACAGTTGGGGATCTGTAGCCTGGCTGAAATCTGGTAATTTCACATAATTTTTGTCTATTCTTCCACGTCTTCCTAGTACTTAGCATTGTAATTTATTTTTCTGTTTTCCCTATTTAACTTCCTAGCCATCAAAGGGTTTATTTTTCTGCACCTTTTCACGATAAATTAACTTGTTTAGAAACAAGATGATTATGCAGCTTCTCTGTTGTGTCTGTTTCCAGCAGAAGACTGACACTCTAAATTCATGCAGTTAATCTATGGCAAAATGTCTTTTTGTCCCAATTCCATTTCCCAGGATACAATAGGCAACAAAGAGGTGGCAAAACTATTAAATTTAGATTAACATTATTACATTTAAATCTGTTTTATGATTTCTTTAGATCCCATTCTCCAACCTCTTAATAAAAAGCAAAACTAGATGAACAAAAAATATAATAGTGTGGAGAGAAGGTGATTGTTTTCTTTGGTGTGGGATTCATTTCATGCTGCACTAAAGCATGAGGCCTATTGCAACTAATAATTTGAAAAGGAAGTGTTGAATAGGACTAACAAGTGTAATTAGGCTCCATTAGTCATGTCAGAAGTTGCATAGGCATTAAAGGGAAAGTACAGTCCTGAGTGTTAGTCTCTTTCCGTTCAGTGGAACGGAGCATTGTGAAGTTTCATAATATAGGTCCCTACTGTATGTGGCTCTTACTGAAGGAAATCAAATGTGCCAATCCATATGCTTTAGAAAAAAACTGGTTGAGAGAGAGCCGTTCTCCTTGTACAGACACCTTTCCTAAATGAATGTGACTTTTGTGTAAGACAAAGGTCATAGTTTGGCAAGAAATGTGACTGATTGTCTACTGTAATCCTCTGCAGGTAATGCTTTAACTGTAACTCTATAAGATCCTGCTTAATCTCAGCTTGTTTTGGTCCAGGTCTGTTTATAAGAAATTTAACCATGACCATATGGCCTCCAGCTGAAAAGGCTTTTAAAATTAAAACAGACTTAGGTTTGGGATCATTTTTAACTACCAAACCCATTGATTTTAAGGGAACATTTCTATGAGAAGCAACATCAGGCACTTCGCACATAGCAAACTGCCCACATTACTGTAATGACCTTGAAAGGGTTGTTATAAAATACTTCAGAAAAACTTGCAAAATCTTAATTTTCAGCTATTATATCCTTGTTTCATTTCGTAGTTTATCTGAACTCGTTCTTTTTTTTGTGTTCTAGTCATATCAGTTTCTACTTCATCCAACTGATCATTTTCTTGGTCTTGAATTTCAAATTATGTTAAATAGATGCTTGGTTTATTTTTTCAAAGTAGTTACTTTATTTTTGTTTTTTAACTTTTTTTCTCATAATCATATTGGACTTCGTGATCCTGATGGGGCCCTTACAACTCAGCATATTCTATGTGACTATGGGCTACTCATTTCCCTCCAGTTAGGGACTTCACAACAGATTATTTTAACATATAGCTGAGAGAACTTTCTAAAACTTTTGCAGAATGAATCCTTGCAGGGGTAAACTACCAAAGAGATGAGATGAGCTCTGGTTTTGACTGAGTCTTGAAAGCCTTCAAGGACAGGGATTCCGTGTCTCCAGGAGAGCTGTTCCAGTGTTGCACTGACCTCTTATGGAAGTCTTCTACCTGATGACTGGCATTGGACATGTTAGAATGATACTCAGTTTTTTGGTGAAATTCTGCATTTCAAACAGTTATTGTAGAGTCTGAAAAGTAAGCACAATGCAGTTAGTGCAGATCACTCCTGGGTCCTCCCTGTATGCATTCTGATTCTATTAATGCAAATGTCTAAAGAGCTACCAAAAAAAAAAATTAAAAAAAGTGATTAGATGATAATTTCAATCCTGATTAATGCATGTTTATCCCTTCAGTATACTTATGTACTAAGCAAAATTATCAAACTCTAGAAAGCTAGCACTCTCCATTATTCTCAAGTAGTTCTATTTTTTTCCTTCGTTTATTTTTTTGTAATATGGATGAATGAGTTGTTGAATTTGGTTAAATGTTGTGAGTATGGAAATCTGACAGCGATTAATGGCTTAAAATTCCCTTGGCAGGAGTTGAAGTGTGGGTTGGAAGCAGAGCAAAAAAAAATCGGTCAAAAACATAGCAGGGTGAGTGGAAAAAAACACAGGAGATTTTGTAGAATGAACAAAGAAGGCAAGAGATGCCAATTAATGTGAACACAGAATCAGCATCATATAGTCCATAGGGGCACACTTTTAAAACTTCTAGAAGGATTCTACCACTCCTCTAAAAAAGGAATAAAAACATAAGCTTCACCTCATTTAAAGCAAGCAAGTTTTTAATTAGCTGAATTTCAACAAAAATAAAGCAATAAAGGGGAGGAACAAAGGCTTAGAAATTCAAATTGGTTTCACTGTTCTGTAATAGCCTGCAGGAATTCATTTTTTCTGGACATGCAGGTACAAATAAATTTTAAGTTTTTTTTAGAATATATTTGAAATGTGTAGTATTTTTAGTGTATTGGAAGTTTTTTTCTTGCTTTTTCTTCTGTGGCCCATAAATTAAAATTCACTGAAGCATCTGGAAACTTAGCAACCTAACTTAGGATATGTGGTTGTGCACTTCTCTAGATATACAAGAGAAAGGCTTCTCAAGAGAAACAATCCTCATCCTCATATTTACCTTCTCAAAAGCTTTAGCAAAGGAAAAAGTAATATTTCTGGTATAAGCAGAGAAGATAAAGAATGTGTACTCATTAAAATACTGTCTTGAACAAGTCATGTCCTGTAACTTTGTGTACATGTCTTTTTCATGTAAGTGAAAGCCTCTAAATCCCTTTGTTAATCTCATTAGCTAGATAATTTCTTAGTTAATCACAATTTGGTCTGCTTCTAAGTATGTCCTTCTTTGCACTATATGAAAATATGAAATATTTTTACAATTCAATTTTTTTGAAATATCTTAAACTCAATATAAATATCAAATAATAAATTTTTATGGCGTTATATTGATATGAGTATTTTAATGAACAGAAAATTATTTTAAACAGGTGAGATTAAAAATGGGGGAATAATAAAGGAAGGTGGGACTCACACAAATGAATACCACCAAATGTATTGTCATTTCTACAATGAAAATTGTTGTCTTGCTGCTCTGCAAGTCATTGCACCTCGCTGAACGAGAATGTCCACACATCCTTCTAAAAGCAGTTAAATGAATTACCAAACCAGATTTAAATTGGAGTCAAAGTAATGTCAGTCAAGGAGCCCTGCAAATAAACTTGTGAGTTTCCATTCATAGATGAAAAAAGCCCTTCAATACAGAACAATGCTAAAGAAAAGTGTGCAACTAGAACTGGGATCTGGGAGACATATTCATGATACAATGCTTAGAAGTATGGATTATCTGTCAGGGCATGATAATCTTAAATACTACAGCATCTTAATTTTTCTAAAATAACTTTATTTCTCTGTATCACAACTATATTCATAATTCTTCCTTTGTTTAATATGCTTTGGGTGCCTAAACTGTACAACTTTGCAGTGAACCTCCACGTAGGATATTCATGTTGGCTGAGTAGAGTTTTGTGTGAGCTTACTGCATGTTTGCATTGAAAAAAGCAATATGCATACCTATCCCCATTCAAACTTCATACACAAACTCCCAAATAATTCTGTTTCAATGAGAAATTTTATATGCAAAAGTAGTATTTCATAAGAAGGGTGACAGACCTCAGCAGCTGAGTAATGCTTGTTGCCTTTAGTTTACCCAGTAAACACCCACACTGCCATTACTCAGTTTGGAAAACACCAAGTGAGTGCTACTTGTACATCTCTGACACACGTTCATTAACACAGCACAGATGTTATTTTCAAGGCAGAATGAATCAGCTTTGTTCTTTAAAGTAGGATTGGTAGTATTGGGGTATCAAACCAAATGAGGTACTTCTGGCACTAAAGAAAGGGCAGATGGAGCTTACTATACATTTGATGTCTGACTATTTATCTGGTTTCTTGGGTAGTTTGTGTGTTGTGTACGATGTTGCCATGGAGCTGCTGATCTTCATATAGCTTCATTATATGAAGTTGGCTTGGATGTAGCCTTGGATATGGTCTTGTTTATTGATACATCCTGAAAATGAGGTCTCCTACTTAGGTTATTTGCACAAGACTGGATTCTGTACCTATCACCACATTTATTTGCCAGTGGTATATTTAAAAATGCAAGTGGCACTTTGCTGTTGGTCTAGAGAGAGTAGAGATCAAAATCTTTCAGAGCAGGATGCTTACTGAAACTGGAGGAAAAAGTGTGGTTGATACCTAGCTGAGTATTTTCTAGGAATAAAATTATTTTGAGGGAAATTTTTTTCAGAGCTATTCTTCTGGGTACAGCTGAATATTAGCATATACCAAGTGCCAGGCTTTATTAGTGATAATCTTCCCCCAGGGTTTTGTGAGAACTGAGAGCTTGTATGAATGTATACATCCGTCTTAGAAGCAGTAGAGAACCATGACTATCAGATTGGTTAAATATCAAAATACAGTTTTATCTTTTAAGTCTTAAATGAGTCTGGATTTTAATACCTTGCAAAGCAAGTTATCTGTCAAAGCCCACAGTCTGTTTTACCTTTTTTAGTTAATGGAAACATACTCTCCCTTTTTTCATGTAAAGTTTGCTTTTCTGTCATGAGTATGTTCAATAAAATTATCCTTATCCTCCATTATTTTGAATAATTGTGTAATGCCAAGTATTATGCAATATATAAGCTATGTGTTCAGCCAGACCTGCACGGAAATTCAAGGCAGGACAAGCAGGTTTGCCAAGGAGCAGTTATGGCCAGTTAACAGCCTGGAGAGGCAGGGGCAGCCAGCTGGCAATCTCCACACTGCAGTCACATCCTTTGTCAGGCCAAAGACAAACCTGTTCAGGGTGATCTATGTACATGGAGCACAAAACCTCATTACCTAAAAATCTAAAGAACATCTTTTAAGAAGAAGAAAACAAGTTGTCTACAACTGTAAGGCAATGAAAGAAAGAACAGGAGCTGATTAAAAAAAAGGTAGGGAGGAGACAAAAGAGAATGGCTGTCCCTTCTCTTTAGTTTGTGGAATGTAATTTAACAGAACAAAATGGGTTGCCAGAAGTTGATTATGTTGGTATGAGGTAAGTTTCTGTACATGTCTTTGCTTTTTGAAGTTTCATAAAGGTTTGGAAGATATTTCACAGAATATACTGAAGTTAGTTACTCTGCCTGACAGAGACATTACAGTAGAATAAGGATACAGTTGGCTGTTGTATAAATTCGAGTTGGATCTATGAGAGGATTTGTAACTTCAGTGTCACTCCAAAAATCACAAAGTCAAACAAAATTAGTTTCTTTTTGCTCCTGTAGCAGCTATGCAGAGTAGATGAAAGGCATACGCTGAGGCAGAAGAGGTACGGTTTTGTTCACATAATGCAAAGTGATCCTTTTGCTACTGATGCTACTAATTATACATTAATTACCTTGTTATGCTGTGACATCATATTGCAGCTAAGCACAATGAGTCAAACCTGATAATGTACTTTCTGTTTTGTTACTTATTCATAAGATACTTTGGAAGGTTTATTTATTTTTCTTCTCCCAACAGAACTTTCCGGTGTTTGTTAGGAGAACAAAACACTAAACACTTAAACCTGTGAATTTTAATGAGTGTCTTTGCAAAGTGGAAACTCACCAAGGAAATGAGTTGTTGTCAGTTAGTAAATCAGCAAGGCCCTTGAGAAGGTGATGTATTTCCAGACGGGTAATACTTTAGCAGTAATAATGAGTTTCACGTAGTTTTTACATTTGAATGTCAAATATAATGGCAATCAGTGTCAACATAAGACACTTGCTCAGATATCTTAACAGATTAAGTTCTGGTACACTGGGTTGAACTGGTATACACAGAGCAAAAAATTACATATAACAACACTTGAAAAATGAATGAAATATATTTCAAGTAGAGTCGGTAAAAGAATAACAAGACTGGTGGAAATAGATGTCAGGCAGGTTATTTTTGTCATGTCTGATAGGTTGGTACAATTAAATTTGCATCTGATACTATTTTATTTTGCACAAAGCTGTAAATAATTTTCTTACTCATCAAGTAACATTCACCTATTAAAGTAGAAAAAATTTCTGAAATGACAGAAAACTGCAGGTCTATTTTTAAAATGGCTGGAATAACACTGACTTTCTTTTTTATTCTAAATAATACAGAAAAATTCATACAGGTTTACGTAACTTTGGTTGTGTCAAATGTAGGTTTGAAAAAAAAAACTTACTGGATTGAACAGTTTATCAAGTTGATGAATGTAAAGGGAAATACTTTCCTCCTGTAAAATTAACTGAAAAAAATTAATTGAACTGAGGTTCAAATAAGCTTTCAGAACTGAATTATGCCTATAAGTTGTCTTTATTCCTAAATGGAAAAAAATAGCATACAAATAGAAATATATTTCATTCATTTTTCAAGTGTTGTTATATGTAATTTTTTGCTCTGTGTATACCAGTTCAACCCAGTGTACCAGAACTTAATCTGTTAAGATATCTGAGCAAGTGTCTTATGTTGACACTGATTGCCATTATATTTGACATTCAAATGTAAAAAACATTGCCTGTATCTGTTTTATATTTATTACTGTCATATTATTCAGCTCTATAGGCCTCACCAAATTATAAATCCAAAAAATCATACAAAACTAAATAAACCCATACAATAATCAATGAAAACATAATTTAGCTGGAAAAAAAGGAAGGAATTTGATTAAGAAATATTGTTTTGACTGATTGGTTGTAAGTGGCAAGTTGCTTCCATATGGTGAAAAAAACTAAAACGTGGATGTATTATAAACTACAGGCCATGAAATTGCAAATAAAGGAGCTCTTAAGTTCATGGCTTATGCAACTTTATTGCAGTGACGTTAAAAGCTGACTAATACATATTAGCTGTGATAGATCATTAAAGAGCTTGAATTCGTCATCACAGTGAAAAATAGGATAATGTGGATGGCTGAGTGTCAGTTGTTGGTTCAAATTGAGTTTGATTTGGTGCAGGAAAAAAAGACAATCCAGGTTCTCTTAAGTTCATAACTCAAAGTAGGACTTGAAGTGAATTTTAGTCACACATACATTGAGCAAAAGAACTCAAAACAAGCATGAATTTAGTATTTTTTAAAAATGCTTGTATGTTTTCTGAACAGGTTCAGTTTTCACACAATCAAGCTTAATTGTGGTCTTCCAATAAGAAGTTCCAACACAGGTCTCAGATTCAAAACTTATTTTCCTGCACAAGACTAGCAGGGAGAAAAACTGCCTCTTTAAACAACTTCCAGAACACTTTTTGAAGTACACTATTCATGTGAAACTTGCATGGCTGACTTTTCAACGGTCTCAGTCCACATGGTGTGAAAGAAATCGTGTGAAGATAATGTGCATACTATAAACAGGTGAATTTAACATGTGTGATTTTAGAGTTAAATAGAAGTTAATGTCTATGCTGGGCATATTATTTTCCTTCTTGTTTAGGTCTGTCTGTGCTTTGCTTCCCGCCTTTTCTCTGACACAGCCTCCACAGAGCCCCCACCATCACTGATGGGCTCAGCCTTAGCAGCAGCAGTGCTGAGCATAGGGAAACTTCCAGCAGCTTCTTACAGAATTCACCCCTGCAGCCCCACTGCCCCAACCTGGTCATGCAAACCCTAGGAGTTTTATAGCAGTTGAGATCCTAAACTCCCCTGGACAGTCTGAGCTTGGAAATATGCAAAATCCCCTTAATTCTTGTGGTTTCCACTACTCTACCAGTGTTCTTGAAAGTAGTATTTCAGAGTCTCCTTTGAGTTCTGCATCACAGTGAAGCAGCTTCAGGAGCTTGAATTGAAGGCAGGAGCTTTTGTCCATTAAAATGTTTTCTATTGTAAAGAAGATGAAAGTATGGGCTTTTCATCAGTCTGCTGGAGACAGTATTTTGTGCATGTGAACAAATACAGAATAAATGAAACTACGATGGTAAAATAGTCATATTCCCACTCTAATGTCAACATGAGCAAATGCTGTTCAAGTACTTAAAACACACTTTGCCCTGAAATCAGACTAGTAACAGTTTCTCTTTTTTTTTTTTTCTGTGAAAAAGGGATAGCAATGCACTTAGTAATGTACATTTTTCATTTTAGTTTGTGTATACACCAGGAGACTACAGAGTGAACATCAAATATATGAACATTGATCTAGCCACAGAGTTTAAAAGCTTCTGGACAAAATGAGAACTATTTAATAACTGGCATATTGCTGTTAAATACTTGTTATTATCTCATTCCACTTTTTAAAATCTTCACCAAACTTTTTTTTAGTGTCAAGATTATGGAAGTGGAAGATGATTCATATTAAAATCTTGCTCCATTTTTAGAAAGCCTAAATTGCATTTTTTACTAGCCATAAACGTCTGGCTTTGTAGCACTAGAAAGTGAGTTTTATTGTTCTAGTTTGCCTTTCTATTACTGCAGGAGCACTAGCTGTAGCATATTACTTTAAGGTACTTTGTTGAAACAGTTTTAATTGTTCATGCATATTTTAAAATACAGGTTATACTATACTATACCCAGATAAAATGATTCATAATATTTTCATGAAATAAGTTAAAACCCAACCCAAATATAATAAAAACCTGAATTCTATGTAAAATCTAGTACTACTGGAGGACACATAAATTAGCTGCCAATACTTTGGTAAACCTTTAATTTTTATGGTCATTTAAAGAAAACTGTTAGGTAAATACTTTGTTAATTTATAATGTCAGTACTGGATTTTATTACAATTTGTTGCATACTACAAAAATCCTTTAATGTAAGTAATGCAGTATCATGAGCCTGAGAAATCTAGATTAGAGTTATAGGATCCCAACTTGGACCCCCAAGGATGATAGAGCCCATTTCCTGGCCTTCCACAGGACATCCCCAGGAGTCACACCATGTGCCCGAGAGCATTGTCCAAACACTGCTCGAGCTCTGTCAGGCTGCTGCTGTGACCTCTGCTCTGGGGAGCTGTTCCAGTGCCCTCTGGTGAAGAATAATTTCCCGATGTCCAACCTAAACCTCCCTGCTCAGCCTCAGGCCATTCCCTCGGGCCCTGTCGGTGTCAGCACGGAGCAGAGATCAGTGCCTGCCCCTCCTCTTCCCCTCAGGGGAAGCTGTGACTGCAGGGAGGTCTGCCTCAGTCTCTCCTGTCCAGGCTGAGCAGACCAAGGGACCTCAGCTGCTCCTCGTTTGGCTTCCTCCAAGCCCTTCACTGTCCTTGTGTCCTACTTTGGACTCTCTCTAACAGCTCAATGTATTTTTTTTTATGTTTTGGTGCCCAAAGCTGCCCTCAGCACTGGAGGTGAGGCTGCCTCAGTGCAGAGCAGAGCAGGACAATCCCCTCCCGTGCCCAGCTGGCCGTGCTGTCCCTGGTGCCCTCCAGGACAGGGTTGTCCCTCCTGGCTGCCAGGGCACTGCTGACTCACATTCAACTGGCCATTGACCAGGACCCCAGGTCTCTTTCCATGGCACTGCTCTCCAGCCTCTAATTCCCCAGTCTATTTGTACATCCAGATTCTACAGAGGCTGACAGAAACCCAGGGTGTTCAGTAGCTAACTGGATACAGATAGAGAATAATGGAGTAAATTGTGGCATGTATTCCCACTTCTCCATAACAATATACTCTTTGCCTTCAAAGAGGAATTTAAAAAACCTCCACAAACCAATGAAAATGATTTAAACTTATGATGATAATTGCTATTTAAAATTACTATAATAAACCCTTGGTTTTATACCTTTGGTTGCAGTGCTTTTGTTTTGCCTCTTGGACAAGTTTAGTAGCTAACTGATTCCATTTAAGCTTTTTTCCAGTAAAGGTGTTTTGGTTTTCTTTACTACTATGATTTTATAACCAATGGGACATAATGAATATGTTTTTATAATTATTATATAATCAAGAATGGTTTGAGTATGCTAGATCCTTTGAAGATCATCTAGTTCTGTCCCCACTACCATGGACAGGGACATCTTGCGTTAGACCAAGTTTTCAAAGAGTCAAATCTTGAATGCTTTCAGAGATGAGGCATCCACAATTTCTCTGTGCAACCTTTTCCTTCATCTCACCACTATCAAAGCAGAGATTTTTTTCCTTGTATCTTATCTAAATCTGCTGCCTATCAGTTTAAAGCCATTATCCCTTGTACTGCAGGCCCCATTCTCCCTCCCCCCCCCCCCCCTTTATTTTTTCTTTCTTCCTTGCAGAAACTTTGGGATTGTCAGGAAAAGAGAGTTATTTAGTAGTGAATGTATTATACTAGTATATGAATTACACAGTTTGCCACCTTTAAACAGTGAACTTTGAGAATGTTTTTTTTTCTGGAGCAATTGGATTTACTTAATAAATCTTCAATTCAAAAAATATAAAGTAAAACTGTGAAGTAGCCACAAAAAAGTCAAACCCAGTAACCAGATAAATAATATGGTTTTCATGAATCTGCTTAGAATGGACAACTACTTATCAAAGCTTTACACTGAAGGCGTTAAGACTCTTCAATTTGTTGCATAATGGATCTGGGCTTAAGCTGACTCTTTTTTCATGTGTAATGGATTACTGTTCGGTTTTTGGCAGTTTTGTTGCAATTTGCTTTGTTGAAATGAAGTCCTACATAGTTTGCTAGCCTCAGCACAATGTCAGTGCTTATATTTTCTTTGGCGAATATTAATAGTATTCATTTCCAAGAATAGTTAAATGAGCCGAGCTGGTAACTCTAAAAAGACCCACCAAAACCAAAAATCCCCTCAAAAACCAACAAAAACTCCCAAACCTTCCTCCCTCCCCCCAAAAACAAAAGACTCCACTAAACTGTTAAGACAGTGCTATGTAAGAAAAACTCTAAAAACTTAAGAGGTAAGAAACTAAAATCTCAGTAGTAAGGAGCTGACCAGTTCTGCAAAGCTTCGAGATAAACCATATTACTTGAAAACAATTACTCGAAAGGAGACAAGAGCCGAGTATATAGCTTAACTTGATTGTGGGAAATGCATCATGTTTCCCTTCCCAAGGATGTTCAGTTACTTACATAAAATACAGTACCTCAAATTAAAGAAATTAGGGTCGTAACTGTGAAGGTTCTCATGTTCAAAGGTTGAGATTTAACACCTGAATCTGATTTTAAACAGATAAAAGTTAAAAAAAATTAGTGTGTCTGCAGACCATTGGCTGTGCTGAAAAGAATGGAATTCCCATCTTTGATGAAACTGTTATCTATGTAAATTGCCACTGATACATTGTTGAATTAGATGACTTTTTTTTCTTAAAGTACAGGGGTAACAAACATTAACACCACTGTTTTGCCTGAAAATTTTCCTAAGGTTAACGTAATTTAGTCATCATATACAATGTATATGATGAATGTATTATAGTGATGCTCATTTCTTGGTATTTTTCTGGAAAATTATGTAAAGCGGTCAGAGTTAACACAACGCAAAGAGGTGTTGAAGTACACAGGAACCCGGGCTAGCTCTGAACGCTCTGGTAGCAATGACAGAGTGGGGAACAGCTGGGGGCTGGGTTTGCCCACAGCTGAACCTGAAGAGCTGCAGGCTCTACAGCTCACACTGCTACAGCCATAGCAGCGACCAGGCAAAGGAGGAAGCTCTTAGTCTTGAGGTTCCACAGGGAAAGTTAATTCCAGATGAACTAACTAAGGTAGATGAGCCCCAAGCACCTCATTGCAAGGGGTTAAATACTGTTATAAACCACGGGTGGATACAGAAAATCAACCAACAGGGAAACTCCAAGGGTGGAGCAAGGGGATTGCATCATTAATGTGGGACCAGTCAGGATAGGGTGAGGAGAACAAAAGGTTGCATGGGCCAATGGGGAGTTGTGGATTAGGGGATTTCCAAGTGGGTATTGCAATCGGGGCATGAGTGGCAGGGAGCATTCAGGAGAAAGGGGCAGGGTTGCCTTGACATGCAGGGAAAGAGGGGCAGGATCGCTTTCAAAGGCAAGGAAGGGACTAGAACAAACTAACTAACAATACTTAATAAAATAAACATGAACCGCAACAAACAGGTGCTCTATTTATTCAGTACAGTGGTCATTTGCTTCTAATTCACTCAAGAAGTGGTACAAAAATAAGACTGGTTACAAACAGTACAGCTTATACTGTATACTGTCTGTGGCGGAGTGTCTGTGCAAACTCTGTGTCACCTGTTCTGACAAAGTCTCTGCTGATCAACAGCAGCCGTTCCTCATGCCCATGTTGTGGAATAGCCCTGCAGCATGGTCTTGTCACTAGTGATACTCTAGTTCTTATAGTTAACAGAGAACTGCAGCTTTAATTTCAGTTCTGTAAGCACATATGAACCTGTGCTTGGTCTTCCTGGTGTCTAATATACCTGTAACCATGATAAGAAACCAAACTATGGATTGAGAAACTGCTTCAGCAAGATATCTCCAAAGAATGTGTCAGTGCTGCTGGCAATCACGTTAATTAATCAGTACATGGACTTCCTTTCAGAGTCAGCAGTCTGTATTGGCACTTTTACATGGGTCTTTGTCGTAAGATTGATCAGAGAGGCATTCTGGGGTTTTAGGCAATCAGCAAATGGAATTTTAACTTGGTGTTTGAAATTATGAATGCTGATAGCTCTGTCTTCCAACTCTGCCTGAGAGTCAGAAAGGAAGCATGTCAGCCAAGCTGTTTAGAAAACAAATTATTTGTTAGTATTAGACCTTGATCATCTTCTTTCTTGTGCAGTGTCATCATGTACTTGTGCAGTATAAATATTTCTTGTTTTCAGATCTGGTATAAACACTTTTCAAGTGTTATTGCCGTTTTTTAAGTGTCATTGGACTACTTTTAATAATTTTTCTTGGTTTTTTTCATTTTTTTGGTCCTGCGTGTGGGGCTGTAAGTGCAGTGAACTTGTTCAAAGGAGTAAGGAGGTCATTGACAAAACCCAGGGGTTGATGAGATTTTGGTTTGATAGAAAACCAAAATAGACCCCTCACTCACCCTGATGGTCTTTCTGTTTTACCTGCCAACTTTTCCTTTACTAGACAAGAACAGTGTCTTTAGGTGAGCCTGAGGATCAGAGAAGTGGGTGTAGCACAGTGGAGGAAAGCAGCTGGGCCTACAGGTGGGAGAGAGAAACTTCTCGTCCCAGGCTATAGACTTAAACTCTTGTTACAGGTAGAGATGTGTTAAAAAAGGTAATTTCATTGACATCTGCTTTTTAAACTTTCTGTTTAAGAATAGATTCTACAAAGCTGACCTATTTTAAAATAAAATGGTTTTTGAATAAAGCAGCATTGGACAGAATCTCTGTAGGAGCTCAATAGTAAGTAGAGTTTCAGGAGGCAAGCAAGGAAAGTACATTAAAAGAAAAAAGAAAAAGGTTTACATTTCAATGGCATAATTTACCTTACAGGAATCTCAGCCAGGTTCTGCACTACTTATTCAGAGAAAACCACTTTGTGTTTCACAGGGTTTGCTCCTGGATGTTTTTTATAGTTCATGAAAAATATAATTTTTTTTTGCAATACTTAAAAAAACCTTCAAATCCATTATGTACTTTCAACTTCTACGCATTCTGCAATGTTGTTAAAATGTTAACTAAAACTGCATATTAACATAGACATAGAAGTCGTAGGAATATCTCTTGTAAATCTTTCACCATGACAGATGTCTAATTGCCTGGTAGTTTTTCCAATTTTGTTTTTTTGGTGGTTTTCAGAAGTGCCTTGGAAAGAGACTATAGCTGCGCTGATGCAAGCATGCAGAAAAGGGGAAAAATTATGTACCAGCTGACATTTATGAGACAGAACATAAGCTGAAGGTGGATGTTCCTCGTTCTCCACCCACTTTTTATGCCTGTGCATAAGACCACACCATAATGAAACTTGATGGCTTTGATTCTTAGACCTATATAGAGGACCCTATAAAGCAGGTGGAAAGGCAGGCAATTTGCTAGGTCTCTACCCTCAAGATGGTGTCTGCATGAAAAATAAAGATACTGATGAGAAATACTACAGGCTAGCAAAGCCAGATAAACATGCAAAGACTGTGGACTCAGAGGAAAGGAGGACTTTGAGAACGTTGGTGGTTTTTTTTGTTTGTATTTTTTTTTAATTAAACTCTTCATGTTATATAAAAAGAATAACAAAAGCCATGACACCAGAGGGTGAAATTTAAAGGACCTGATGATACCGTTACTAGCAATAGAAGAAGTCTGCTGAGGTAACAGTTGGTTTCAAGGCCTTATTTAGTGGTCACTGCTGTATATTTATTCAAGGGTATTATACAAGGCTGTTAGGGAGTTATATTTGAAGTTGATTCTGCAAGTCTTTGGCCATCTTCAAGCCACATAGAAAAAGCCTCACCATAAAGCTTTCATTTTAAAAATTATAACTATATAGCAAAACAGAAAAACTCCTCTGCAGGGAGCAGGTTGGCTGAATAAATCACTCTTTGCTCCTAACAGATAAACTAGTCTTTCCATCCTACCACTGAGAAAAAAACATTCACTGCAAGAAAAGGTTTGTTGTGTAAAATAGCTTTCACATTTGCTTGCTGCATCATTTGTTTAGTGATAGTTGCCAATTACTGATTTAATTTCATACCTCATGCAAATTTCCTATCATTTGGTAGATAATGTTGAATCTTAATTCCAGATTAACAATATTCACAACTTGCCATCACCTTGACAATTACAGTATGGAAATCAACAGTGCCTGTAATTGATGGCATCAAAGGCCTCCTTGCCTTTCTCTGAAATATCAAGGTTTGCATATCAGTGCAGTCTTGTGAATCAAGATTTGACCTATAGTAGCATATAATTATGCTTGTGCAGATTTTACTTAAAATAAAAGGAAAATATGCATTTATGTTGTTTGAAGTTGCAGAAACACTGTATGAACATTTGCTCCATGTTATTCCACAGCCCACTGAAAATGTTTTTTTTTTTTTTTTTTTACTGTGAGTGAATGCTTACATAAATCAAGATCATCACAACCCTGAACAGTTTACTTTAGGTTTAGCTGCTCCCTTAAAATTTCAAATTTTGTTTTCTAATTATGTGGAGAACTCGCATGTCATGATCAATGACTGTATCAAATAATTAATTGGCAGGCTTTTCAGTTCAAATTAGTCTAAAAATCCAGAAGAGCTCACATTGTCTCTTTTTTTGTTGCTTTCGGAAATTGAGAGGTCTGATAAGAATTATGTTCTGATATAGCCTCTGTAAAACTGTTGAGTTTTATGCTTTTGTTTAGAACTATCAGACTTAAGACTAAATTACAAAAATGACCAAAATTTAGTGAGTGCTACAATTTACAATGCTCAGACTTGCTCTCCATCGTTTTCTTTTGTACACTAATTAACGGCAGCTTTTTGTATTCACAAATTCTCATGTATAACTGGATGCTTAAGTAGGCTTAGATTTATTCTTAGTGATACAAAAGTCAATTTTTTCATCTTCAAAGCAGATTGGTGTGAGAGAGATTTTCCTGTGGCTATCAGTCAAAGCTATCAAATTTGGCAAAATGTCTGAAGGACAAACAATGGCAGAGAAAAAGGAGGAAAAAGGTGCTTAAAAAGGTGACTTTCAATAATACCGTGCTCTTTAGCTCTATCACCAAGTTTCCCCCCTTTCTATGTAACATAGTTTCCTTTTGTTCATTTTGCTCATTGATGGTCCTGTGTTTGATATCCCTGTTAATTGTCACAAAAAACTTCTGATATAGTTGACATAAGCTGTGCCAAATTACTGAGCAGAGAACATGACTTGAGGGGCAGTGAGTTCCTGAAAATCCTTGTGTGAATGGCCGAAGGTTTAGTGGTCCCTTTTAAAAAAGTCATGTTGATGGCTACCTGTCTTTAGAAGTCAATGAAACAGTTATGGATTTTTCTAGTCTTACAGTAGAAGTTGACCAACGTGTTTGCAAGTACCAGGAATTGTTATACTTTATGTTTGGTCTGGAAATAGAAGTGCTAAATTATATATATTATATTACAAAAGGTTTAGGAGAAAGCCCATATTGGGTAATGGTACATGGAAGATGAGAGCTGTGATATTAGTACTGCAGCAGCAAACTCTTATTGCAGCCTGTCAGATGCGTTTACCAGTGAGTCTTTTCCCTTCTGTGTCTTGTTTTCATAACATTTTAAAGTACATTCTTTGACAAGCATTCAAATGCTCTGTTGCGTGCTGAATGATTTCAGCATTCTTGATTCAGTCTTTTTCTTGAATGAAAATTTACTAGGCTTTGCTGAAGCCAAGAGCTTCCAGTTTGTCAAATATGTCCACAGCTGCATCTACCTTTGCTGTATGTGTGAGTTCTTGTGACTAAGAACCTAAAGAGTTCAAATGGGAGGGTACTTGTTTCTGTGTTTGTGTAGTTCTGCTATTTGAAAATTTAGGAATAGTAGCAGAAAATCCGAGGAACACAGAATCTGAAAATTTACTGATTTTATTCAATTATAAAACCTTAGCAAGGAGGAGTAACCTCTTTCTCTAATTCTTCTTTGAACATTTATTGGCATGACTGTCTGTTGTGTAGGTTGCATGTCAGACTAATGTCAAAATAACTGAGGAATGTGAGGATTCCTTTTGTCTGCCATACAATCTAGTATTAATTTTGAATGTATAAGGTAAATAATTTCATTAAATGTCATCTTAAAGTGATTCATTCACAAAGAAATTTACTTCCTTTCAGTAGTTTCTTATGACATGGTAGTACAGCTTGAGCTCCCTTTAACAGTACTGTTAATATAGATAATAGTGTGCAAATGCACTGTGAATTGGAGGAAGTGGCCTAAATTCTCAGAAGGTCCACATTTTGGATTGCATTTTTTCTTGAGAAGTCATTTGAGTGGTTTCCCTGCTTCAAACCCTTTACTTTAGAGATATCTTTCTGATTTTATCATTTTAAAGACACAGCATTTTGTTTACCCTACTCTATTATTATTTTCTGGTATTTTTACCACTATTCTTTGTTTTCTGTCTTGTATTTTCTTTGTCAGTTCCTTGGATGTTCTCCTTTTTTGTTGTCAGTTACAAAACTGTGAATAGTAACTGATGAGGAGTATGGTATATTGGAAGTAAAGACAAGAACTGTGAATTAGTTTTTGTAGTTTTGTTTGGTTTTGTGGATTTAAAATAAATATTTAATGTTTTTTTCATTTTTAAACAAGTACTAATTAAGAAATAGATAATTGCTTAATTCAAAAAGACAATGTTTTCTAGTATTTTCTTTTTTTTTTTAATAGTTTATTGATTTTTTAGTTCTGTGTTGCAGTATTCCAGATAGAGGGGTGGATTGGCAAATGACTACATTACATTTTACTGGTAAATATATTTATTTGATTTAAGTTAATTAATTTCCTGGATGTTGAACCATCATGTAGTTAGATTAGTTTTTTTAATTAGTTATAAAGAACTTGATTGCGATTTTGGGGTAATATCTTGTCTTTTATTCTGTCCAGGAATTGGTGCACTTCTGTTTTCTCCACGATGTTCCATGCACAAGTGGAGATTTTTTTTTTTGTTTAGGCACTATACCAAAAAGTGCAGCTTGCTTCTTTATCTCCCCTTGGTCACTTTATTTAGCCAGAGGTTGGCCAAAGTATTGTTAGGACAAAGTGTTCCAGCTGAAGTTACCTGGTTCCAATTCTTCATGTGGAGATAAACCCCCTTTTGTCACAACTGAAGCATAGTAACATAGAAACAGAGAAAAAAATTATGATAGAAACAGAGAAAAAAATAATGACCACATTTCAAGGTCTGACACAATACCCAGAGGCTTTCTTGGGCTGAGCAATGGGCATGGGGCTGTGAATTATCAGCCACCAGTACGAGTGCTGCTCTGGTGCGGTGCAGTGTGTGACACGGGACCCTGCCCTGGGTTCTTGGGCTTTTGCACAGATCTGCAGTTGAGCTGACTGGTTTTCATTTTCTCAGGGTCTGATTGACAGTTCATCACTGGTTTCTCTAAAACAACATGCCAGTAGGCTTATTAGCAGTCCTTATCTGCAGTGGGACAGTGAGGAGCTTGGGAAGGAGAGCGTTGACATCCGCAGTAGTTGGTGGGTGATGGTCACCTACAAAGCGCTTCTGCTCAGCATGATTGCAGAGCCAGTTAGGCATCCACTGGAAATCTGTGAGAGCTCTTCTTCTACCAATGTACAAAGAGTGGATTTGTCTTTATTGTGGGTGACTGCTAGGTAATCAGGAGGAAGAACCTTTTAGGCTAGGGAGCAGAAAAGTCCCACAAATGTGCATGCACAGATATTTACAGACATATAATGGCAGCCACTTAGCTCCAGAAAGTGGCACATTTTGATAGAAAGTACTGCTATTTTTTTGACTAATGATACTGAATTGGAAAAGTTGCATGTATTTTAATTGGTTATATTGCCAGGCACTGTCCCAGCAAATCTAATTAACTTCAAGCTACAGAGCACCGTTAACAGATGGGACTTTTTGTCTTGTATTTTTTCACTAATTAGAAAATCTCAGTCTTTTCACATTTATAGATTTAACAGAAATTTTCATTTTATTGACAATATGTCAGTAGAAAGTTGAGAAAAAAAAACCCAATCTGTATCAAGACAGCAAAATGAAGCTGATATATTAACATAAATTGAAGCATGTACCAAACAGATCACAGCAAAAATACTTTTTAAAATCTTTCCTCAAATCAGATTGGAACTGTGTATGGAAAAGTACATAAGGGTACTTTTTTTTGTTTGTTTAATTTCTGGTTTGATTTTTTTGTATTTTTGTGTTGATGTCTAATATTTCCTTAATTTTGATTTCACAGCATTCCTTATAATAAGCAGTCTGCTCAAATGAGATGTAGTCTGTTCAAGTCTGTGCAAGAAAGCTGAATCTTTTATTGGAGAGAGAAGAAAACAGAGCTTGTGGCAGGGAGACTGAATTTGCTAATTCTCCTTAGTGTGCTTTCATTCAGAGATGTTTCATAGTCTATTCCTAGTGACCTATTACATCAGTTACTACAGTCATGAGTAGTTAGGCAAGCTCACAGTGATTCAGGCCTTTACCATGGCTTTTACTTGTCCCTTTCAGATATTCCCAAATTACTGCTCTGATGCATAAATTCAATATTTGGGAACTAAATATGCACCAATTTTGGATTTTTTAACTCTTCTCTGTTTGCTCTTATCTGTTTTCTGTCCAAGAAATGTTTCTATATTTCTTATCAATGTTATTCAAGTCTGTAAAAAGAGATGCATTACATATGAATGGTATTTTAAAACTATATTTACCATAAGTACAGAATTTTAGTTTTAGTAATAAATTAAAACATTACACTGGGTAGTAGCTTAATGGTACCAAAAATATAGTAAAAATATAGTTCCAGAAAAATTGGCAAAAAGTTTGTCTTAGAGTTATTGATACCTTTCTGCTTAAATAAAACCCTTTAATGCACAAAACCCCTTTGCTGTCATAGGCAGAGCTGCTGCCACCGATGCCATGTCTTGTTTGGGGTCTTGGTAATTGGAGAGCTTTCAGCTGTGCAAGATCCACTGCAAACACCTGTAGTGAAGAGAGTGGTTGCCCTAATGAGTTGACATGGAGTATTCCTGCCAAATGAAAGCCAGAGGGAGAATTGGGAGCCTGAAGAGATCACTAATATGCTCAAATCACACATCACAGAATGGTAGGACTAGGGACAATAACCAAGTCTTCTGATTACTCATGGTCATCAATCAGAGCTCATGCTGGACTACTTTGATGCCTTTTGGTTTTAAAATTAATTCCTTGCTATGGATTTTCTGACAGAAGTTCATTGAGAATTTACTGCCCACTGATTTATCAGGTAGTCATTTCTCACTTCCTTTTACCTCCTCTTTTGGATAAACTCAAACTTGTCTTGGAAAATGTAAGTCTATATGAGCTTTGCCGAAGGGGAAAATTTATACAGCAAAAAATCTTGTAAAGCTGCCAAAATTTACAGTACTGTTTTTACTGTGTGCTGATGACTAAATTAATTACCGTAAAACTTAATAGCTGATTAACTTTTTAGTTAACTCCTTTTTGTGTAATAGCAGTAAACAAAAACCAAAATCATAAAATGTAACTGAATGGAAATTACTTGCATGTAAAATCTTGTAGAAGATTTTCAAGTCTGAGTTTCTGAAAAGTTTTTAATGTGGCTATAAAAATTGTAAAGTTTGGATTTAGTGTTTTAATAGCTTCAAGCTCAAAACTAAGAGTTGGTAACTAGGGGTTAGCAATTGAGTAACTATGTTAGCAATTAACTAAGTAACTAAGAGTTGGCAATTTTTGCTAAGTTATTCTGGATCTTCTATGGTCAAGAAGGTCTTACTTTTATTAAATTGCAATAATTGCAGAGATGTGGATACATCTCCTAGAGTCTGCAAAGTAATGCTGGAATTGCCAAGCTAGAAGTAATTGCGAACTTCTGAAATGTAATTTGAAGCAGGTGTATCCTTAGATTTTTATGGTTTTCATTCCTAACAAATCTGGACAAGCAAATTCTGTCTGTCTATAAAAGAACTACAATTGATTTCTTATTTGATGGTTAAACGACATTTGGGGTTTATATTTAAGATATGAGAATTTTCATCCAAGTTAGATCAAAACATCAGGCTATTCACATCTTAGTAGTGCAAATGTTTGTGGTTTTAGCTTTATGTATATAGGAAATAATTAGTGTTCTCCATAACTAATTATAAATATAAAAACTAATAGAATTTTATTTTAAAATCATAGTTGATAAAACTCAATATCTTATTAACAGAATCCACTGTGTGAATGTAGAAATGAAAATGAAATGAATTTCAGAAAATATTAATAACTAAAAATCTAGTATATTCTAAGGATCACAGTAGCCTTATGGCTTGAATAAGTAACCCTAGTATACGAGTTTGAAAGAAGCATTTTTGAAGGACAGAACAGATTGTTGTCAGAAAAAATAAGAACTCTGTTGCCCTGAGGTGTTAGGGGTTGCAGATTTCTGAAAGGTTTTTTTTGGTTTTTTTTTACTGAATACTTCCTAATTTAATACTTAATTTGGAGGAAAATAAAAAGGGATTATTATTCCTTTTTGATTTTCTGCTTTGCCTCTTGAGTTCTATGCTATTTTGTATTAATTATGTTTGGATAATTTAATCTTGTATAAGCAAGAATTTGCCTTTGAAACTTCAAAGAGTTCTGTTTCGTCTTTCACAGAATGTTCAAGTGTTACAGGGTATGAGACTGAAGTTCCTGCTCTAGAGTCCCTTCATTATTAACGGTAGCCCTCTTGTCTCATGGACCAGCCTTTTTGTTTTCCCTTTTTTGTCCAATAACGCAGTTTTGGAGTTGCAGGGGGAACAGTGCCACCCCTTGGATTATTATTCCTTTGTTGTGTATGCTGGGGCCTGGAAGATGAGCTTGTTTGGGAAAGTGTTTCTCAGAGTTGGTGCTTGCCTGCACTAGTATTATGCTGTTACACCCTTATCAAAACTCTCATTTTTTAGTTTTTCTTTTTTTTCTTTTTTATTTATTATGGATGCCTGAATTTTGACTGCAGTCAAAGCTCTTCTAGAGCATCTTGGAATCAATCAAAACATTTTTACTTTTCCTTAGATGGATTTTATCTGCAATTTCCCTGACTTTTGCCTCACAAAGGCATTCTACACTTTTGTTTAAATCTGGGGCTGGATTTTCTCTGTTCCTTTTTTTAATGAAAGATTTAGGGGTATGCAGCAACTATTCCATGTATTTCCCCCTCTTTCCTTTAATCAGATTGGTGTTTATTTTTAATTTGTTAGTAAGTGCTTAGTCAGTATAGCTGTTAGCATATGAGTTTACATTTCTCAATCTTCTACAAACAGCAAGCTATTATAAATTAAAGGATTCTTTCCTTCTGTACAGAAGGGTTATAATAGATGTGTAGCAATTGCTATGTTTTGGCAAATACATTCAAGTAATAAACAAAGGAAGCAAACTTCTTGCCATGGCCTAGTTAAGAAAGGCAGTAATTCACATACGTGCTTTTCCCTCCTTCTGGTTTTTGTTGCTGTGAATTTGGGGTATGGGTCTATGTTTGTGACACCCCTCTTAGCCTATAAGGTCTCTAAAACAGACATTACCTCCCCTGGCAATCTGGGTAACACTAGAGCAAACTCAGTAATTGTCATCCAGAATCTGAATAACCAGGTTACACTCCACATTGTTTAGATGGGAATACAGCAAAAATCTTGCATCTGAGAATTACCATATAGCATACAGGAGTTTGGGGTTTGTTAAATTCTATTTCTTTGGTTTTTCTTCAACATGATTGGTTCAGGGTCTGCTTTTTCCACACACTTGATAGTTTCAATTTCAGCTCAACTCCTCTGCCACTTAGCAAAGGAAAAATGTGTTTCTCTGCTAGCAGGAAAAAGAAATGGACTTCAGTGTTCCATTCTCTTCTGATACCCTTTCTGTGATTCTTTGAGACATTATGTATCATGTTAGGTATGTGTTTCAAGGCAATAGAAGAGAAAATAAAAGTTTTATATATATATATAAACATCTGATTTAAAATCAGATGTTTATATATATATATATAACAGAAGGGTAATGTTGTAGTCTTGCATACATACATATCTCACTGTTTGGCATTGCCTGGGAATCTGGAGCTGCTTGCAAAATACAGATATTTGCATTTTAGTGGCAGTTACGTGAACTGTCACAGAACATTTAAAAGCCTTAAGTGTTTTGAAAGGTCTCACCCAGAATCTCTGTAACATTTAGGCAGCACAGTGATGATTAAGAAAGGGTTGGCTATACCTGAAATGCAAGGCTGATACAGTGTTCTGCTGGGTTTGCTCCACAGGACTCCTTTGGGTAGGAGGCAGTGACTGAAAGTCGTAACTCAAGACTTGCTATATGAAAAGGAAGATGAAAATCCTTTAAGTTTTACAAAGTCCTTGTGTGCTTTGTGAAACTTGAAGGAATGAGAAGAGTGTTTATAGAGTCCCAAATGGATTACGAGTTTAGTTTTTAAAAATTCATTTCCAGCATTAAGTGGCCATCTCAGCATTCTGCGACCCAAAACTCCTGCTATAGGATAAATCTCTTTAGTCCTGTGGCTTTTTTGAGGATGTTTTTTTCTTCTTTTCTTTCTGCTGTTATTTATAGATTGTTTGCTTTTTATTGATTTTTATTGCTGTTTTCTTTCTTTTTTTTTTTTTTAAGAGATACCTGTATTTAATAGTGGCTTTGAGGATGCTGTTACTATAGAAATGATTGCACAGAATGCAGTGTAAAACATTACCATGAATACTTGACTTTAAATTATTTAAAAGTGAATAGCGGTGTTTAAAACTGGTTTGGGAAAAAGCAAAATTTTTGGCCAAAATTATAAGCTCTGTGTTCTTAGAACACTCAGCACTCTTTAAAATTTTGGTTTTTTAAAAAATGAAGACTTTCCTTGAATGGATTCATAATAAATGATGGAGCAGATGTGATTTAGATTGAAACCATGATTGTGTGCAGCTGGGAATATTCCAGCAGGTAGGGCAGAATGTGCATAATAATTTGATTCCCACTATCTTAATTCAGAGAAAAATGGGCCTTGGGATCACTGCTAATCATAGTTTGGGGTATATTGTCAGATAACAATCCACAAGTTCTATTCACCACTATAATTTCTTGTGATGGTGAGATTCCTACCTCATTGATATGAATTTAATAGCTTATTTCACCTTGCAACACCTGTACACAATGAAAGAAGATTCAAACTCTAGATGTTTACAGTATATTAGACGTAGGTAGGCATGAATTTCATGCTTCCATTCTTGAATTTGGACAGATCTCACTGGTTCAGGTGATCATGCATCAGACAAGACAACAGATGCTTGTACTCAGGGAAAATACCCTTTTTCAGATATTCACAAAGTAAAAAAATATGGTCAGCAAGATATAAAAGTAAGGAAAAATTATTTAAGCTTTCAGTTGAATAGTTATTTTAACAATTAGTAGTAATTATATAATATTCATACATTAATGACTATTTTATTGAAAGGTATGTACATGTTTGATATTGGCCATGCAGAACTTCAGAGTTTGGTTATGTAATAATTATTATACCTTGCTTCAGATGATGCCTTTACAGGGTTGAGTGATAGCTGGGAGCAGAGGAATGTCTACATTGCTTCAGAAAATCTACTTAGAATGAAAAACTTGTGTGTCCCCTCCTTGCACTGTGATCCTCGGTCAGGCTTGTTCATAATACAGCAGCTTCAGAAAGAAGTCTGAAGCCTGTATTGAATCAAGATATTTTTATTCCAGTACTCATCTGTAGCTTTAAATGTTAAGACTGTCAACAAAAGTCATAACTGTCATGATGTGCTGCATCAAGTCTTGCTTTAAACTGTTTGAAAGTTCTCTATAGTCTCTGTGGACAGGAGTGCATTCTTACAGTTTTCCTGTGGGTTTCACAGCCACACATGTAAATAGAAGTTTGGTCACTCTTGGTTTATGACCAATGAACGATCCTGGAGGATAGCTCTGGTAAAGACAGATTTTTTTGGTCTCTTTTTAATGCAATAAATTCTATAATAATATATAATGTTTGAAGCTCAAGTAGGACTAATTTTCTAAAGAAAATCAGAGCTGAAATTAAACTAGATTATGATTTATTTTTGTTGTCTTTTTAAGAATAATTGGTTAATGTTGTTAAATAATTACTTTTTTCTTTTCTTTTGTAGGTTGTCTTAGTCTTCGCTCTTAGTATTGGTGCTCTTGTAATATACTTCATAGATTCATCAAAGTGAGTATTTGAGTACATTTTCCTTTCTTTCCTTTCCTGCAGCAATTATACATCACTGAATTTCTCCATTCATCTACTTCAAATCAGTGCTTGGTCTCATCGCCTGGGTGCAAAGAACTTTATAATAGCAAAGGTTCTAAAAAATAACTAAAGAATGGGAACAAATACATAAACTAAATTGAACACAGTCACATTGGATCTGTGGAATGGAGAGGAAAACTACTTTGTGTATTGAGATTATACATGCTGTTGCAAAATTACAGTTTTTATATTCATTATGCATGTGTAGAATCTTTCAAAATCAAGACTAGGATAAGAAATACAGGCTAAAAATATTTGTCAGAAAATTGCAGTTTGGAGGAGGAAAAAAGTGTCTGGGGAGACTGACAAGAACACTTCTGAAAACCTCTGCATGAATTAGACAGCACAAGCATTGTATCTTGCATCTCTCTATTTCCAGCTTGTGAGCATGATAGGCTTCTACCAAGATAAGGTGAACTTCTAATAGTCTCTAAAACATCTCAGTATTTTTAAGGTTTACTCTGATGTTATCATACAGTGTTGTGGTTTTGCCCAGGCATTACAAAGTTTCATCAGGCCTTGTGTTGGTTTGATACAATGAAATAACTCAGACCATATTCTGATACCCTTCATACTCCACCCTTGAGCTCACATCGAGCTGGGCACTGTCAGTGTTGTAACAGGCAGACTGGTAGCCTAAATCTGAAGAAATTAATAAAAAGGGACTTAAAAAAATATTCTTCCTGGAATACAGTTCTTTTGGTAGAGTGATATTCTGAAGAATCAATAGCAATTTAAAGTTCTATGATGACATGCTTACTGTTTTTCTCTGAGCTAGTTTAAGGCTTTCCATTACTGCAACTGTTAAGATTGTACACCAGAGTCAGTCCATGTGAGCTTGCCTACTGTCTGTAGTGGTAGTAGTAATGTTCTAAAACAGTCATTCTGTGACTCAGAAAATCAGACATTCCACTGCTGACATTTGTACATCCTGATATTTAGGAAGGTGGTGGCTCCAGCAAAAGACATTCTTGGATACATGCATACCAGCTCTGTATTGTGCAAGTTTGAACCTGTAGATGTGTCAAGTATAATGCAAATAACTAAAGCAGAGGTTTTCTTTGTGGGGAGGAGACAAGTGGTGGGAAAACTCAAGTTCTGTCTTGAGCTCCCTTGAAGTGAGGACAATTGCTTTTCCTTCATAACATTGCAATGAGTGTTTCTGTTAATTTTAGCAATTTTTCTGTAATATATCACCACTGATGTACATGAAGTGGTCCCTTTCTGAAGACCTTCGTAAAACTTTTTAAAGCAAAGTGGCAAAGCTTCAGGATACCTGATATTTCCAGGTTAAAAATGTGGAATAGATTAAAACCTGTTTTTACTTACATTTCAATGTCAGATCAACTACAGCTATGTGTCAGGGTAATTTTTTTTGGTGAAACTAATGGCATATATAATAAATTTTAGGTGCTGAATTTTTGAGTCTGACTGTTTCCCTCAAGGAGAGCAAAGCTGACAACATGGGAGAGTCTCTGAGACATTTAAGCTTTCTTTGGGCTACCTGGGCCACCCAATCCATGTACTACTATCAGCTTATTGACTGCTTGATCAACAGGTGTTTTAACTGTGCATTTCATTTGGTTTTCAGTCAATGTTTAATTTGTGCTGCAGTTTAAATTCAGGAACCTGAAGTTAGCATACTGTACTTACACACTTCTTCTTCAGTTTCTCTTCCTTTCTCCCCTCTTACTCTCCTTTAGTTCAACACACACATCTTGGTCTTTTCTGTGTGGGGTGTTTTTTTGGTTTTTTGTGTTTTTGTTTTTGGTGGTTTTTTTTGGAAATGCTTAGTGGATTAATTCCTGTTATAAACACCCCAGATATATATATTTTTCCCTTTCCAAAGGGAAAATTATTTATTTTATTCTGCTGACCTGACACCCATTTCAACAATGCAGAATCAAATACAGTGTTATATCAGTCTGTTTAAGATCTGCAAGAACATACTTGGAAAAAGTAATTCCTTTGAGAATTTGGTCAAACAGGAAATCATGAAGGTAGGGTGAGAGGAATGCTTGTGGTATCCTCAACAAAGCAGCTGGAACGATAAAGACTACAGCTTGCCCAGGATCAGTGGGACTGATAGGCTCTAGTGCTCCCACCGGAGAGATGGTGGCATGCACCAGGGTGTGCTTTCCCTTAACAATGCATTCCAGGGCTGGTGTGTTCTGCCTGGGCCATGGAATCTCACCTCTTACTGCCTCTTACGTGGAGAGTTAGAAAAATTGTGTCTCAATCCAAAGCTGAAGAGTGCTAGTGTGAGCAGCTGTCTAATAGATCTTGGCAGTGATCTATTCACCCATGACCCCTAATCTGCCTCTACATTTACAGATACAATGATGGTATGTCCACATATGACTCCTGATGACTGCATACCAAAGGGGCATCAAGAGACATGGGAAAAACAGCACTGTTTCATTAGCTACTGAAGGGAAGAGTGAAAAGGCCATAGAGCTTTTCAAGCAAGCATGTGTCATGATTAATTGTAGTATGAAGGCTGAATTGAAGTATGAAGGTTGTCACAGCTGTGAGAGGAGGGTAAACGAAGAGCATTTTTACGTTACCCAGTTCATCACTCTGACAGACACTCTGGCAGAGTAGTACCAGATGAAATGGCACATCCAGTGCAATGCTCTTTGGAGAGATCTGAGCTCAGAAGATGGTGCAGCTTCAACATCTTCCATGCCAGTTAGTCCTGTATCTCAGCAGAGCCAATTAAGTAGCTTTGTGTTGCTGTAAAATATTTCTGTACTGATTCTGTTTCTGGTACAAACTTCGCATTCTGCACCATCCTTCACAAAAAATGGGCTTTCCTTAAAGCTTTATATGTTTCTAAAACTATCAAAAAATACCCTACATATCCTCCATATCTCCATACCCCTTTCATCAGTGCTATGACAGGAGAGATAGCACAAAAAGATACTTTTAGCCACTACAAACTATTACTCAAATAATTTTATAACAAAGATGGAAGCATCTTTAAGTGTTGAGACACCTTGTCATGGTTGCAACTTCATTGCTGACATTCTGGCTACTGCATCATTATTCTGCCTTTGGTCCAACTTCTATTATATATATAAAGTACCCCCCTATATATCTGACTGCATAAAAGTTCATTCTTAAAGACAGATACTCAGTTTTGTTTCATATTTGCCATGCTGAACTTAATTGTATTTTTGTGTTTCATTCTGTATGCGGATGACTTTTTGAAAGGATTGCGATTCCCTCGAGGAAAACAGTTTTCTTGTGCTTCTTCTCTCTCCTGTGGTATTTTTAGGGTGTTGTCTCTATTATTTAGGGTGAAGCAAGTCTGTCTCACCTATGCTAACAGTTAGACTTTATTATCCCAACCTAGGTGATTTTGTCTACTTGTGTAGTAGCAATTTAGCTGGAAACATGTCAGAGATACTGTACTAGAACTTGCCTAACAAAACAATGCAACATGAGAAGTTTGGTTTCTTGTTTTGGAGGATTCATGTTGGTTTCTTGACATTGTATGGGAATAAATTAGGATGGAAGGATGCATTGGAAGTCTATGTATTGTGTTTGAGAAATTTCCTGTGCGACAGCACAAGGAGAAAAGTGTCATTAGCAAATTCTCTTGGAAAGTCTTACTAGAATTTTTTTCCTAAAAGCAGCACTTTGTTTCAAGTCCTTATGCATTCTCTTGTGTTGTGGGACCATTTGAGGCTGAGTTGTGATAGTGTACTGTGTTTGGCTTTCCTGCTTCTTTGCTTCTGTGTTTTGTCTTTTGAGAGACATTTGATTTTGCTAAACAAAATGTTCTACAAAAATACTGCAGGCTTGGTGAGGATGATTTATTTAAATTTATTACAGATACATTGTTACTATCCAGTAGAAGTCACATCGTTTTCATTTGTGTAGTCTTTGCTACCCCTTTTACAGACATGTATGAGGTACGAAGTTTATCTGACTGGTTCAGTAAGTCTCTGTAAACATAAACACTCAAGTGGTTTCAGATACCAATCTCATTATCATTACAAATCGTTAAGCTTTTCCATGTTAACTGGAATAATCTGCAGAACATTTTGGATGATTCTTTCTCGGTTTCATGGCCCTTCAAGGAAACAGCAATTTTAATTTAATTTGTAAATCAACAATGCTACATCTGAATTTTAAGTGGATCTCATTGACCTGATGTATAAAAAAATCAAGATGAGTCTAATAGGATCAGAAATCAGTTAATAGAAAAAGTTCAGTTTGAGCTTCCATTTTATTATAGTTTCCAGGTTACAGTTTGTTTTTCTGAATGTATTATTTCTTTTCAATTTGCAAGACATAGAAAAGTAAAAGATTTTTTTTTTCTCAAGTAACAAGTTTTAGGGCTATGCCGTATCATTTTTCTGAGTACATCCCGTGCAGTTCATGGTTCTGTACTCTCAAGTATGTATTTACTAGTGTTTTGGGTGTGCACAGATTTTGCATAGCCTTTCAATCTTCATATTTGAGGAGTTAAGTAAGTAGGACTTAAGCAGGAAGTTTAGTACAATTTATAGTGAAATCTACTCATGCAAAAGTATTTTAATTATGTTTATAAAGTTTGTCTTAGTACACTCATTAACCACACTAAGTGGCTACAGGAGGAGCATTCCTTCGTGCTAAGTACCCAGCAGAGTTAATAGATATATAGTTTTTGGTGATGCATGACTAAGAGATGTAGAAGTTGACTTAAAATTCTGGGATCTGGTTCAAGGAAATGCTGTTAGATTATGTTTACCATTGCTGAAATGGCTAAAATTACAATGGTCTGTGTCTTGGCATGTAGATTAAAACAGTATTGTTCCCTGCATTCTTGGGAGGGGAGTCTCCCACAGTACCATGCAGTCGGTGGCATTGTAAAATTTTAATATTTTGCCAATTTTAATTTTGCTAGCACTGCATCAGTTTCTGGCCATTTCTGTGAGCTGATAAATTTTGTTCCATGCTGAAGGAAATCCAGTTATATGTGTTCTTTTCACTTCTTTTTCACATAAAAAGGGAAAAATAAACTTTTAATTCCCTTTAGTTATATTAACTGCTCACCTGTTAAATGGAGTGATAGGTGTAATTTTCTTATTCAAAGAAAATTTAGCTTAAATATATAAGTGAATTTCTTGTATTTATTTTGAAGTAACTTGGTTTTTGGTTTTAGAACAGAATTTTAATATATTAAAAATTTAAAATATTTAATATATTTTAACAGAATTTTTCATACTGTACATACTCAACAAATCACAAAATCTGTAGTTCATAAAACCTCAGTCCATACCATTTAAACTGATACATCATTATATAGGATTTTTGGTCATAAGTATTTTAATTTTATCTTTACTGTGCTTGTAGTCAGTACTGAGCATACACCACTATTGCTTTAATTGAAAAGTGATTTCCAGAAGAAAGCCTTATTTGTGACAATGAACTTTAATTTTCTTCAGAGCTCTGCAGATTTTCCTGGGAAAGTGTCCATAGCTAAGATTCATTGCTTTCATTAGCATGCTACAGAGGAAGCCAGGTGGGTGTGCAGCTCAATGCATGGCCTCTGCAGGCAACTGAATGCCAGGATGATTGAAGGTCTTTGTTAGGCACAGATGGTGTTAATTATGAGTCAAATCCAGCAACAGCAGTGATATGATTATTATAAGGCAAAAACCAAAAGAAACAGGCCACAGTGGAGGCAAAAAAACACCTGGTAATGATTGTCCATGTGTTACTATGCACTTGCTTCTCTAGGACAAAGGGATTAGGTATGATTATATGTCTCCTAGTTTTGTTGTTAGACATTGTCCCTTAACCACCAATTGTGTGTTGTCTTGAATTATTAAAAAAAAATCTGGATGTAGTGAGGCATACTGAAAAATTAGATGCATGATTTATGTACTATCAGTCTCTTAGCTCAGTGTTTGCATTCATTCTCTGAGATGTTTAGAGAGCTTGAGCTTGGCAAATTATATGCAGATAGAATTTGTAAAACACTACCTGAACAATTCCTCCAATCTATTTAGGAGGTTATAATAATGAATAAAGGGAATTCGTCTATATGAGTTTATCATGTTAACGAAATAACATTGGATTACACTGATTTTTGCTAGTGGTACTGAATCTCTGGTTAGGCAGTATGGAAATATTCTGAGTTCTGTAGACAAACCACTGTAATTAAGTTTCTGTTAATCAATGCCAGTAGTTTGTGTTTGCTAAATAATGAAAATGAATTGCTGCAAATGAATTAAATAAGCAACATTGTGAATGATAAAATGGCAAACAAAAATAGAGTTCCTTTCATAATAATTGACAAATCAAGCTCTGGGGAAAGTTTTGGGTATTGTTTTTATTCCTTGGTGTTCTAAAGAAATTCTTAGTAATTGTGATCACAACCTTGATGATGAGATAAATTCCAGTGGGATTACTTTTCTGAAGTGTTGGGCCTTGTAAAAGATCTCAGTGACTGTCACGGAGTACCATTAAGTAGAGTTTGACTCTCTTTTCTTAATTTGTGAAGGAGGCTCCTTCAGGTATTCATAGGAGTTGGTAAGATTCTTTGAGCCTTTGTCAGACAAAAGAGTCTCTCAGCCCTTCTCATATGACAGGACTCCAGTTCTTTAAGATCTTTGTGCCTTTCACTGGTCTCACTCCCCTGTGCCTGTGTCTTCATGCTGGAGACACATTTCCTAAAGCAGCCTGGAAAATGCTGCTGAGCTTCTTTACTGCAAGAGCCCAAGGCTGGCTTAGAGTGAACTTCTCGACTCAGGTCATTTTCTGTGAAGCTGCTTGCCAGCTGCAGCCAGTTGCATGCAATGCTAAGGAATCACTGAAGTTCAAGTTTGTATAATTTTATTATCCCAAAAATAAGTCAGTAATTTAAAATAGCAAAACTTTGTACATGCAGTGATGTTTAGTGACTTTATTTGTATGAAAATGTTGCTAGATAGGCCTTTAAGTAAATATCTGTCACTTAAATTAATGTGTTTATACTGAACATAGCAGGCTTAAGAGTTTGATCATTAAATAGCGAAGTCCTCACTTTTTCATAAGCAAATTCTTATATGGTTTAAATTCTTGTCATCTCTCAGATGAGAGTACTGTATTTCAGGAATCAGATCCTTCTCTTTTAAGGGTTAGGTGGAATGTGCTAACGTTTTTTTTTTAAAAACATTTCACGATTAGTTTTTCCTTCTCCAGTTTCTAGTTAATTGGCAGAAATCTGATTTCAGTATAGGCAAAAATCTGTACCACTGGCACATTTTTAAGACAGCGCTTTTTAGGGGATTAAGACATGCTGCTCTCAAGTTTCTCTCTGAAGAATGAATGGAGGAAATTAATTGGAAATGGAGGTCTGACTTAGGTGTTGTCTAATTTGAATAGCTTGTTAGCTGTATTTACATTGCAAGGCTTTTTTAAAGAAGCAAGATTTTACGCTAAAATGTCACACCCTGTGTTGTAGGGAGGGCAGATGTGGGACTGTTCCAGTAGGGAAGTGGAATGGTACTCAGAGGTGTTTGGAGAAATAATAATTTGTAACTTTGCAGATTTAGTTTGGAACTTAAGGAAAGTTTCATAGCTGTGACAGTGGGAAAATAGTGGAAAAGAGAATCATAGGATGATGGTGGAATTTCCTGCATCACTGGTGTTTGGCTTGTACAAATTATACTTGGTGATGTTTGGTTGGTAATATGTTGGAATATCTGGTTATTATGTCTTCTGCAATGTAAAGCTGACTGTGTGGCCTGGGAGGCTGGAAGGAAATTAAGAGCACATTGTTGTTCTGAAGGTCTAAGCCTGCAAGAGTGTCAAGGGTCTATACAGTTTCAATCTTACAGGAAAATTTTTTCTGCCTAAAACTGCCATGGATAAAAAGTGAGCATTTAACACCTTCATCTTTTGTAAGGCAGTTTCTTACTGATATTGTTATAAACTCAGACTCTCAGAAGACAAATGGATCCAAGCCCAGGGAAGATGTGTGATCCTAGCTCAGGGCAGACTCTGTTTTCATCATACGTTGCTTTGCAGTTCAAAGCCACAATTACTTAGATAAGACTTTGGTCATTTAGTGTGGCTGATCTGTTTTTTGTTGGGGTGTTTTGTTGGTTTGTTTTTGTTTGTTGGTTGTTTTTGTTTTGGTTTGGTTTTTTTGTTTTGTTTGTTTGTTTTTACATCTGGAGGCTGTGTGTAGACATACAGCAATGTTTTGGAGAATTTCATATTTGATGCTAGCATTTTATTTCTTACCTGACAATGAATAACAAATACAACAAATATGAAGTACCACGAGGTAGAAAATTATTTTTTCCCCCCTACTGTGTTCCAAGTCCATTCTGACACTTTATGACAAGTGGCATTTATTTATGGCAAGTGAGTTTACTGCTTATTCTGGAGCTGTTAGCAAGAAATAAATTTAAACATGTATATTTGGACTTGGATGTTATAATATGCTTTTGAGTCAAATTATTTTCTCTTTGCTGAGGGGTGTTTGGTTTTGTCTGCTGTTATGCTTCATTTGGGATACCTGAACTCCTTAACGTAGTGGGAGCAAGGCTTGACAAAGGCTGTAGGAGATCTTTTCCCTCACTTGCCATTTTTTCTCGTAGCAAGTACCTGTTGTTAAAGGACATTTGAAAATCACAGGTATTCAACCCTCTTATGTGCCAAACTGCAGCTTTCTTTTCCAATGAATTGCTTCTGCTTTTGTGTACTGAGAAATCCAAAGGCATCAGGTTAAACATCAGGCTGAAAAAGAACTGCAAATTGACAGCTGCTTCTAGTTGATTCCTGGCAGTTTTCATTGATTTCTAGTTCTGTTTTGGGAAGATGATTCCCATCTGCTCTACATTCTATTAGCTTCTGTAGGGCAGGATCTCAGTTTGATTTGTGCAAGAGTGAGGTGTTTCACCTGAAGGTTCACCTGAAAGTAGATGTCAGGCATAATCAGGCATGTTTAGAAAACCTTACTTCTAAATGATGTTTTAAGTTCAGGAGTTTATCCTCTGCTGCCCTGCTTGCATAAATCTTGCATTAGTTTTGATACCATATGCAATTCATATCTTTGCCTGTACTCAAGTTTCTGAGTCAAGTGAAACCAGTGTTAAAAGTTTTGTCTGTTATCTAAAAACCCCAGAACCAATGTCCTTTTTAAATTTTACTCATGACTATGGATAAAAAAGTATTGTAATAGAACATCTCAGTTCTCATACCTGTGGTTTGCTAGTCTTTGAAATTTATATTTATTTTGAAAATTATATTTGTTTTGCAGCATTACATATAATGTAGCATCTGAAGCACAAGCTTGCTTGCTGGCATGAATTACAATTTACTAATTATGGTCTCTGAATAATAATTCACTGTTTCTAGAGCATCAATAAAATAAGCTTATTGAAACTGTTATGCTTACATACACATTTTTTTGAATAATGACTTAGATCTGACTTAAGAAATATGATAAAAAATATTTAGATTAGCATTTATTTGCTTAAATTTAATAGCTTAGGTTTCTGGTAACTCACTGGAAACAAGTTCTCAGGAAACCTGTCCTGTGTTGGTTTTCACCACCTACACAATAATTTTGAAGGTCAGTTTGTGTAAGGAAACTGTATAAATCACATTTATGGCCTGCTTAGTTTCACTTCTCTGTTTTCATAAACTCATACTGTGTTGCTTGATGTGTTTCCAGTATTGCTACGGGAACATATTCTTAAATTACAATTCAAATTCTTTCAAAAACCCCACCAGTGTATAAGTGATATACAGGGTAAAATCTTTTTTTTTCCTCTTTCCAAATGAATGTCTCCATTTTTTTGTTGCATCCCACAGCATCTGACAGTGCATCTGCAAATATTTTGTCCCGTGCTTTCTTTCCCTGTAGACAGATTAGTTGTGCACACTGACCTAGAAGCATTCTTCTTTAGCACTGGACAAATTCCCAAACTACATAATCTAAAAGAGGAGATAACTCAGACGAGATTTTAAAAATACCAGACCATATAGCCATTATCAAAACATGTCTTGCATAGAAAATTGCTTTTTAGAGTGGAGTTAAACATATAATGAGCCTTACCCCTCTGCTTTTTAAGCTACAGACACAAATAAAGACGTGACCTCTTCTGCTTTTTTTCCCTCCCTTTTCTCCTGACAGCTTGACAAATTGTAGCTTTTGGGACACCCCAGTAGTTGATGAGTCATTTCTGCTTAAAAATAGAATTCCTTGCAGCAAGGACACCCATTCCACTTTTGACGCATGTGTCATTTCTGACAGAGTCACAGGGCCAACTGTGCCATGTTAATTAAGCAACCAGGAGGAAAAGAGCTCTCTCTCTTCAGTAAATATCAGAGCTGGAATCCAACAATGTTGGAAAAAAGAAAAGGGAATTCCCATAGACATGAACATGAATACCTGCAGGCTTTCCTCCCTTCCCTGTCCTTTGTGAGCATTTTGAGTCCTTTATAGATTCCTGGTGCAATGTAGCAAATATCTCTGTCCCACCTTTCCAAACCCTGCCTTTTTTTTTTTTTTTTAATCCTCGAAGACCTGACAGAACGCTGGCTTCACAAAGAGAAATGTAAGGTCTAATTACTGTGTACAGAAGAAAATTTGTAATGGAGCATTACAATATTGTTATCTTTTATTGGTGAGGCACAGAAATGGTGCTGCACGAGAACAGTGATAAGCAATCAGCTCTGTTCAGCACCAGGTACATGTGATAGAGTACCCTATACAAGCCTCAATAGGAGAAAGTATTAAATACAAATGTGATTAATATTAAAATGGCAATTTGTGGCATTGTAGTAGATCTTGCTCACTTTAACATTCATAAAGTTTTTATTACTCCTATCAAATCTAGTGCAATTACAGGGAGTAGAGCAGGCTGTTCTTTAGCAAGGTTTTCAGCTTGTGGCATATTTGTTCGTCTACTACTGGTGGGAATTATTTGGCCTCAAAACTGGGGGCCAGCCCTTCGAGTGGAACAATTTTATGGTGCATAAAGCCATATTGCTACAATGCTTTTTCTTAGAGATTTGAAGATTTGTTTTTCTTACAGGTTTTGTACTTTGATAAGCATTAGAAATAGTGAATTTTATGCAAGCTCAACATCCATAAAGTAATCAATTTTCACAATTCAGGAAATGGCATGAGTTTGCTGGAGACTGCGATACTGTAAGATTCTTTAAGAAATGTGTGTCTGATGCTAATAGCCCTGAAAGATACTGCATTAGCCATATGTGTTCTTGCTACCATTCTGAGCCTTTACATTTGTCACCGTTTTGAGCCTAATATTTTCTCAAAACAAAGGGATTTTCTATTTTCGTATTATTATTTAATTTTTTCTTAATTGTACTCCATCTCTGCTGGAAAATACAATTTTTCAACCAAGGTGGCTCACTTTCTATCCATTTATGTGATAAAAAGGGAAATCTAAAAGTAACAGTATATGAATGATCTTTTGGTATTATTTATATTTATACTGTTAAACAGTATTAATTCCGAGTAAAAGGTGACATATGTATCTGAATTCAGATAACTGATGGCTGGTTTGCTATTCAGAGTCATATTAGTCACAACACTCATGAGTGACTTAGATTTTAAAAAACAGAAGTAGATAATTGTGTCAACAGTCAGTATACTATTATTTAAGGAATATCCATTCATCACTGCAAATAATCTTTCTGAATAAGACTATTACTTAAATTCTTGTAAAGCTCTTCGATAACTTAATTTTAAGCTCAAATTTTTCCCACCTTAAATTTGAAATTTGGTGTCAGTGACTGGCATTTTATTGATATTATGAAATTCAGGTGAGAAATAGGATTCATAGACTTGTATCAAAGTCAATAAATAAAAAAATTATATTCTTAGTATTAGCCAGATTATTAGTCTCTGTATAAAGTCAGATTACACTTTTACAGTATTACTCTTTTCCTGTAGATTGAAATGTTGCAAACAAACAAAAAAAAATTAATGGAGTAGAATAAAAACAAAAATAGAAAAGACTTAAAGTATGTTCAGAATTATCTTGGTTTGCCTTAATCAAAATTCAGTTGCAACGGAGTACCAGGGATATTCTTTGAACTGAGAATGCTAAATGAAGGAAACATGAGTTGAAATGGATTCTATTGTTTATTGAATTTGGAAATTTATAAACATGAAGTAAAGCTAAAAATTAAACTCCTCTTGAACCAATACCAGTAATTTTACTTATCTATTATAAAACTAGGACATATTTCACTTTATTCATTTAATTCTTAAATGCACATGAGGATATTATGGTATCTTAGGTTAAGGATTTCTTAAATAGTTTATTTTTTAAATCGTGGTTGTAGAATGGGGAAAAGGCTAAATGAGATTGCGAAATACCACTGGTTCTGGAATTTAAGCCAAAGGGCCTATTCTGGTCATTTTGTCACATTTCTTAATATATCTGTTTATACAGTATTTTGCTTTACACAAAAGTCTTCTGATCAGAAAGATATTTGGGCTTCATTTTAAAGATGTGATGTAATACAAAACTTTTTCATTTGCCTGGAGAACTCCTTGTAGTGGTCATCTTACCTTGCTTTTAAAAATGTGTCAGCTTTCAATCTAAATCGATGTTTTCATCTTCCATTTACTTTTTTTTTTTTCCCTGTTAGTTATCTTTCCACTAATGTTTTGTAGAGGTATTTCTAGGCATGTTAAAATCATATTTTAATGCCCCTTTTTTGGTATTAATTTAACAAGCTCATTTTCAGCTTTTTGAAATAGCACAAGGTTTTAGACAGAACCATTGTAGCAGGTTTTTGGGTCTTTTTTCCCCTGAACTCTTTGGTAATTTTATTTTATATGTGACATTTCAGTTTGAGTATATTGCACTCCATATTGTGTACTACTGGACATTAAATTTTCAATGATTTTTGAGTGCTTCATTTCAATGCATACCTGCATTTTCTTTTTCTCCTCTGGCTATTTATGAAAAACATGATATTTATGAAAGGCAAAATTAATGTAGTGCTCTTTGTTTTTACTGCTGCCCATTTAGTCAATACAGAAATAATATTGTGCTATTAGACATGAAGAAAACTTTTCCTTGAGTTGGCATTGCAGAAGCTGTGTGTAATTTGAACTCCTGCCCAGAATTTAATTTCTTTCCAACTGGTGAAACCTGTCTTCAGCGATAGCTGTATTCATGCTCACATATTACATGTGCTGGTTAGCATATATTACATAATGCTGTATTTTTTGTGTCTGTGTAGATATAACCATTCTGAAAATGGATTCTTAAAACTGGAATTGATCTGAATAGTCTGTGCACATAGATCAGCAAAGTAGTTTTCTGTAGTGGCTCAAATATTCTCTTTGTTCTCCCAGTTTGCCTCATAGCTCCTGTGATGTACAGAATATTAAGAAAAAGTCTTTGATGAATAGAACAAAAACTGTGTGTTTCTGTTTCTTCTGTATATTTTCACAGCAGTAGTATTAGTTTGTTACTGCTTGTAAAAGTCAGCAAATAGAAAGGATAAAAGGATAAAAATAAATCCAAGTTTTGGGGTTGAAGTCTACTACAGAAATGCACATGATATCAATTCTTCTAAATATTTAAATTTTCTAGTCTGTTTTGAGAAATATTAATTCCATCTCTATTTTATTATTGTTTCGGTGTGACTATACCTACCTAAAGGCTGTATCACTGCATTAAAAAAAACTTTAACTCTATTTCAAAGCCCACTGATCCTACACATCTTTGTTTAAAATATTAAGTAGACAAAAAGCAGATACAAGTACCTCCCTCCTGCTTAAGGCATTCAGTAGTTTAAATGGAATATAGACTCATTGCCATTTATGTCCTGGAAAATATATCCCGTCACTGTTCACAACCCTGTGTCTTAGCAACAGTGTTTGGAGGGGAAAAAAAACCCCCAGCAACCAAAAAACCCACCCCTCAAAAACCAACTCCCGTGGCAAAAGTTTTCCAAACAGTACTGTTTGTATTCACTGATCTACATCCCATATTATATTCAGATGACTTGTATGAAAGAGGAAAATCTGTTTTCTCTTAGTTTCTGTAATGCAATGAGAAATTACAGTAGACTTATTTCTGTAGTTTGATATTGCTGGATGAAATGCCCATAGTGGAAAAAGGCATGCAGTAATTAGGAAATGAATTCCTAGTGATACGGAAAGAATTGTGGTTTGGAGGTTTTTATGTTTGATTAAAATGAGAATAACAAAAAAAAAAATCACTGGAACATCTTGATATGAGTCAGTGAAGCCAACAAGTTCCCTTTCTCTGGTTACTCAGGCTGGGACTTCCCAAGGAACTGTAGGGAGTCTATTTTCTATTCCTCCTCGTGACAATGCATGCATATCAAGCATTGCCTTTTTTTGGGGTGGGGGAGAGGTGGTGGGGGGAGATGTTTTGGAACTTTCCCTGATTTTGTCACTAAGAAAACTAATTCAAAAGAAGGATAAAAGTATTTCAGATCTTGCTGTGAGCACTGTGCAGTTAGCCTCCTTAGGATTCTATCACTTAATATCTTTCTATATTGCAGTGTATGATATGTAGGAAGTGGGACAGAAATAAACCTTTTCTAATCTCTTGAAGAGAAATGGCTTGAGAGAAATGTCTGTGACAAACATGCATTTCCTGAAAAACTGCAATGTTTATTGGTTCTGCCACATGTTGCTCTGTGTCTCCCATCTTCCCCCTTTTTCAGCCATTTGGTTGGACTTTGCATTTCTTTTTCAAAATTAGTAATCCGGATGTGATTTTGATGGGATTTGTTTTCTCCTTCTGAGATTTCATTACTTTTAATCATCCTCTGCTCTCTGTCTCACACAATACTTTAGAATTAGTCACATAACTCTATGACCTTGATTATCTGAAGCTTCTTGTTTTTTGAAAAATTAGTAATGACTACTTTTCTATCAAATAACAAGACATTTAAGTTTTCCCGGGTCCAGCAATGCCGGGCATATCTCCTCTGCAAAATTAGATAAAATCAAAATTCACTAAGAACTTCCTTTTACCTATCCCAAATATGGCTATCACTTATGTATTTACTTATAGCTTTTAACTGTCTTCTGTGGCCACTGGCTCATACATTGGTTGTACAAAAGAGGGAAGATGCCATTTACTGAAGGTGAGCTTCCCAGGACAGCTCAGTGTCCTGAGGGGGGCCCCAGAAGAACAGCTCTTATTCAATTAGCCACTCAATGGCATTAAGTTAGGTCCTTATTCTAGGAAATATTTCTTCCATCATTTTAATTCTAAACTGTGGCAAATTGTAACTACACCAAGAAAAGTATTTTGAAGACATTAGAATTCTGATTTTGCTCCATGTCTTCATGGGGTACTGTAAATGTAAACAGATTTGCACTGTTATAAATGTGGGGGCAGGGCGTGTGATTTAAAAACAGAGTAAGCAACATTTCTAATTCTTCCTTTCTAATTTCTTTATCAAGGTTCAGATAATTTCCACTTTATAGAGGGGAATCCTGTTAGGTACAATTTCTTTTTGTGGCGATTCCTGCTTTTTCACTTGTTCTCAGTGTGGCTCATATTCATGTCACTCATGATCTCAATTTTCTAACAATTAAATAAATTGGCAGATTGTGATACAGATTTAGAAGGCATAGTAATAACTTGGTGGACAAAAAAATATATGCATCATGGTTTTATTATGAGATTGTAGCATTCAAAAAAAATTATTAGAAGAGGTGACATTATTGAAGCTTTATTTGTTATCATTAAACCAAGAGCTTTACAAGCATTTGGGGTGCTGGGATAATTTTTGTTGTTATAGATTCCTTACACAGAAGATGTAGGTTGATTTTGATTTTTTTTTCTTTTTTTTCCCAGTGGAAATTATTTGCTCCTAAAGCAAATAAAAAAAATTGCTTCTGAAATGAGCAACTCAGCTTAATTGACTAAAACCAATGAAAATTAACATGCCAAGCATGCCAGGAAATGTAAAGAAAGACAGAGAGTGATTCTTCCCACTATAAAAGATACACATTTGATTTAGGGTGGTATTACTGTATGAACTTCCTCCTCCTTTGGCAAAGGAAAAAATTACCTTGCCAAGTCTAAAAGGCCTGTTGAGATTTCAGAGCTAGCAAATGACTTAAAAAAGAAAAAAAATCTGTAGCAAAAGTAATTTTGGAATGTTGAAGATGGGAGAGAGAGGAGTAGTCTTAAGGCTGTGGGTTGTGTGTAGTTGATTTGGCTTGTTTTTGTGTTCGTGTCAGTGCTCATTAGGTTTATTGTGCTTATGTGGGAGTAAATCTGTTAGTATAGTTTATAAACCCTATAATTTTGGAGAGGTGTTTTTTTAAAAAACTGTATTATTATCTTTATACTGAATTTGTTTATGTGCTCTTAATAGCAATTAGTGTCCCTATAGGAAAGTAGATATGCCTGGGAGAGAATCAAAAGTAATAAACTGGAGCTAGTAATGAGGCAGAATATAAACTGAAGTGGTAGCCTGGTCTTTTTCTGTAGGCATATGATTTCTTGATCAAAAATCAGCAGTCAGAATATCTAGTAGAATTATTATGCTAGACAAAATATTAAAGTTTTAAAAGTAAATTTGAGGAAGTGTGTCTAGTGATCTGTTTGCATGTACAGATACTGTTTGACAAGTAGGTAACTACATTTAGTGTTTCACTGGAAAAATGAAATCAACATCATTTATTGTCAATGTATGACTGGTAATTTCTTACTGAAAAAGCCCACAGATTTAACTAAATACCTGTAAATATGTATATAAATGAAGCTTATATGCAAGATAAAATTAGCTACTTCCTGAAGTTGTAAAAATTTTAGATGTTAGATACAGGTACTAATATCTATCTTCATAGTTTAAAATTTTTCAGTCATTGGTGAGCATGTGAGATTTCCTTTATTTTTAAGCACCAGTTGGATTTTTAAGTCATATTTATGGTGACTGTCAAACCAGGTATATAGGATTTATGCTTCTAAGGTTTGCATTGGGTTTTATTTAGCACAGACAGTTTCATGAATCAAATGTTTGGTTTTCTCTCAGGGTTAGCATTCAGGTCTGTTTTCATTGGTACTTCCATATATAGTGTTAGAAGTACTGTCAATCATCTGGTAGAAGCAAAAAGCAGGTAGATGAGAGTTCACAGTGTTTCATTTTTCATGATGTGAGTCCGAACAGTTACAATTTCCTCTTAGTCCCCTTACGAACGTACAAACGTAACACAAAATCTGGAAAGGGTGTTGCTTTGGGGTTTCTTAATATTTTTTTCTGTATACATATTAAATGTTCTGTTTGTCTTCTTCAGTTTCTTCATATGATTGTGATTAGATCTTTGAAGAATGTAGTACTAATTGTTCCTATTCACCATTTGAAATTAGAGAACACAGGTGGCTAATATCGGAATATAAACATTTGAGTGTTCTTATCTTTTGAAATAATTTGCTTTATTAAAATAGAATTCCTACTAAAAACCAACACATACCTTACCATACTGGAACATTTGTGTAAACTGAATGACCCCCAGTGGCCATGTTGTAGATTACCCTCTGTCTTTTACCACTTTTCCTAACAGGACTAGAAATGGAATTATTTTAAGTGGGACATCTTTGATAAATTATTTTTATACGAAAGAATTACTTTCAATATGTAATTGCAGCAATCTGTTCTGAAATATGTATTTTAACATCTAAGGAGAACTGCTACATACAGACAATAATAAGAAGACAACTCTAGCTGGAAACTGTTCTGATCAGACCCATGTGTGCAAAAGCAGGATCTGCACTCAGTTATATTTAGGCTTCTGCCAAATATATTTGTTCATGTTTTTAAGAGACATTAACTAAAGGTCCTCTAAAGCAAAATGAAATGCCATCAAGAGGACCTTGTAGTGATAGGCAAGTAATTTTGATATCTGCTCATCATAATTGTTAATGTTTTGAATGTTTTGAATTGCAAGATATTATTTCCTTAATTAGTTATCTATATTAATCACAGAGCCAAAAATTTTATCTGCAAAAATCCTTCCAGAAATATAAAAGGAGCATTTTGTGGTTCTGATTCTGTTCTAATCAATAAGATTTGAGGATTATTGGCCTCAGTTGGGATTGGGGCCTCAGAGGCTTCAATAGTATATACTGCATAAACAGATCTTGGCTCAGCAGAGATAATAGAGCTATATATGTTATATATTTTTATATATGTTAATATCTATGTTGGTCTACTTAAAATATCATTCCTTGAAATACGATATATATATTGATAATTCTAGTATTTTGTGATTCTATTTTTTTTTCCATTGGGGGCTTATATTAGACTAAGTGTTTCAGCATATAATACATACTATTTTTTCTCTAGATTTGAGTGTGTGCATATGAATGTATGTGTTTAAAACCTTATGCATTCTGTAGGTAGTCACCGAACATGAGTAAAGCAAAGAAGGTTCACAGCTACTCAGCTGTAAATCAGATTCAGACTTCAGTCAAGAAGAGAGACTTGGGGTGATAACTTGCCCTCCTTTTTCAGTATTAATGAGCCCCATTTGTACTGAATTTCAATTCACAGCAGTGCTGAAAGTAGCAATAAGAAAGAATTGCAGGTGAGAAATACAATTTTAAGCAGCGGATGAGATTCTTTAGCAAACCCAGGCTCAGTTTCTGATAAAAATGGAGATGTCATTCATTGCTGCATTTTGCACACTGTCCTTAGGCTGCTTACTCCCACTCATGCCAGCTGCCAGATCTTTTCCAGCCCCCACTCAGTGTCTGATGTAGGTTTTTACATCAAATGCTAGTGGAATTAAATAAACTCTATCTGGACCTCAGTGTGATTCAGGCGACTGATATCTATTAACACAAACGGAGACCACTTGAATTTGCAGAGCCTGAAGCTGATCTCGAACAACATGGGCAAGGAATCACGATGTAAACATTACACGATCATTATGTAACTCGTAGGGGATTCTAAAACATAAATTCAGTCACTTCAAAGACAGTAATGTAGAAGCACATTATAGACAGAAATAAATTCCTTCAATCCATTTTTCTAAATATAGATGCTTGAATGGAAAGATCAACAGAAAGATGATAGATGCAGCAGAAACTAAGAAACTGAAAGCTAAGCCCTAACATGCTCTGTGTGAGAAATGCAGAGGCCCACATAAACAGAGAAAGGAAGAACAGACGTTTTAGGCCATTGTATTCAGACAAATACATAAATCCATAGTTTGGCCACAAAGAAGGAGAAGAAATGGTATTTAAAAGGGGATGCATATGTATAATATTAATCACAGTTTAAGAGGATTAAGTTGTATATTGCCTGTTAATTTATGTCTTGTCAGTATTTATGTCAGATAATTTATGTATTATCAGTGTGAGAAAGGAAACATTATACATCTTTGTACTACCCTAGAAAAGAATAGCAACCCCTCCTCACCAGTTCTTTGTTTACTACTTGAAACTTGTTATTATGACAGGTTAGGAAATCAATGTTAACTTGACATCCTGATACGTAAACTGAGTTCATTAGGTACATTTATTTGTACTCTTTCACGGAGAATATTTTCTGTCGTACAATTTTAGTGTTTATATTACAGTTGCCACAATTCTCTAGAAAGTCCTTTGACTTCAGGTCTTAGAATAACTATTGATATAGACAAGCTGTACCTGTTCTGTACATTAAAGTTATAGTGATTAAGTATGTAATGCAACATTTTTGGGTTTCTTCCTTGTCAATTGACCACTGTATAAATCAAAAATCAAAAATCTGTGCTGCATTTTCTCCTAAGTGAATTTAAAGAGAGCTGAAATTAATCAGTTTTTGATGTAAAAATTTGTTAATTATTCTCTTCAGTGCTATCTTTACCAAACTGAATTTACAGTATATCAAAACTACATAAATTTTATCTATGTTAATAGTAGCATCAGAAGAAAAAAAAACTTGCCAGACCTAAAATATTTATACAAGCTTTGATAAGTGAGTTGTGGTAATTTTCTTCTACTACCCAGAGTTGTTACCATGTCTCTTGGGGCTACTTAGTGCACCACAGTGTGCTGCTGCTCTTTTAGAAATGCTGAATACATATTTATAAAAGTGCAATAATGATTTGTCATCTTCATAGATCTCAATACATATGCTTGATGGATTTGGAGTATCCAGGTCCAAAACTGTGATCATGTCTCTTCTTTAGTTCTTGGAGTGCTCTCTGCTTTAGCCAAAATCATGGAAGGTGACATCAGGCAGGGTAGGGTTAATGCCAACCCAAAGGAAAGAGATTGTGCTAGGAAAACATCAAAAGGAGTGGAGAAAGTCTGATCTCCAGTCTTTATAAATTAGGAGGGCTCAGACACTAAGAATCAGTCGGTATTTTAGAGGAACATTTTGTTCCAGGTTTTAAAAATATTTTTATTTTTCCCACGCAAAACAAAAAGCTCCCAAAATGCAAGATATTGGGAAGTTTAACCTTTATAGGTATAACACAGAGTCTGGTTCTTATAGACTGTGTTTTTCTTAATTATTTAGCTAATTGACTTGTTTGTTTTTCACAAGGTCTTTGCACAGAATTTGCAGGAGTGCTTGATAGATAGTTTCCTTAGCTAGTAGTTTGCATTAAATATAAGGTTAGATGTGATTTAGAGAAAGAATTAACTGACAGCTTGTGAAGACAATGGATATCTATTTAAAAAAAGGTGATTTAGTTTTGATCTTACATGACATCGACAGTACTTAACCTTTGATTTCCTTTGAGGTTTTTGGTCAAAAACCAATTGAATTTCATGGTAGTTTTATAGCTGCGACAGCTACAAAAATTTGTAGGCGTTTACCAGTTCAGATTATTAAGTTGTGCTCTCACATATCAATCAACATAACATTTCTTATGTGGAGAAGATCCCCTTTTTAACTCTATTTCTTTTTCAAAGGCTTTGTCAACTTCATAAAAACATAGTAATGCATAATTTTCTCTTTTTTCCCATGGGTGCTACAAAAAATTGACCATTACAATGCAAGTAAAGGGGAAAAATGGCTCAAACTGAAATGCACTATTTTTCTGATGGGTTTTTCACTTTTCAGGTATATTCTGTTATCTTGGGCTACATCTTTTGTAACACAAAAAATGAAAGAGAAATGGCAAAAGGAGTTGAGGAATCAGATAAGTTCCTTGTCCTTAAGGATCCGCTTAATTTAGGGTATGTTACAGGAGAAGCAGGCTGTAGTGGCCAGGGCTGCGTTCAAATGGCCCAAAGTGGCCCAGCACCTCCAGTGTTGTCATTGTCACTATCTTTCCCAGACTGCCTCACTGATCTTATGTTCTGACATTTCTTTGGGTTTTCCCAGCTTCTCCTACTGTTCCCTAGCACTTCCCACATGAAGGAAAGTGATCCCACATCACATCACAGTGATCCATTTCTCCCAGTTGAGTTTAATTTGAAGCTGTCTGGAACTTTGTGAAGAAATGTTTGAAGCAGTCAAAAGATATTTAATTGGTCACTAGAAGCATCCATGCATGAGTAATCAAATCAGTTCTGTTAAGCTTTTGTAATACTGGAGAATATTTACCATTTCAGAATAAAAGAAAATTGGTTATAGACAAAAGCTTTGATGTGGTCACTTGCAAGAGAAATGGGAACGAACCTTAAGTGAACCCTGGCACATGTGTGAGACTCAGGCTTTAAAGCAATTCCGTAAAAACATGTAATCACTCTGGCAGATGCAATTTCAGTGCTGTCATGAGTAACAAGAATAGAAACTAAATTCTTCAGAGCTGTGAGACCAGAAAGTTCATGCTGATGCCTTTTATCTGTCCTCTCCTAATATAAGCAGTGTAACAATATAGTTGGGAATCAAATCTGCTGTATTTAGGTGCTTTTTACAAAAAATTTTATAGCAGTTGTCAGCATAGGAAATTGTGTATGTGTGTATATATATATATTTAACAAGCAGATTCATACTGAGAACATGCTACTGTAGATCTGCCTGCTGACTAATGTAATGGTCTGAGTTCTTTTTATTTTCTGATGTTATTTTACAGGCTGTGTATTTTTGAATGTTCTTCTACTTTTGATGCCTCATGCTCTTTCCAAAATGGTACTGGTCTAAATCTGAGCTGAATGGCCCTTTTTTCAAAAGCATTTGATAGCATTATTTTTATATATAAAAGGGATATGTTTTATCTCTTGAAGTAATTTATAGGTTAACTGAATTGTAAGTTTCTGAAATCTCATCCATTATGTTATCACACAAGAAAACCCCTATATTTTCTTTGAGTTTTTGTCTTGCTTTACTGCTTTAAGCAGCACTGATGGAAACATTAATCCCTCATACTGCACATTCCTGAATCATTGTTTAACATGGCAGTTTCCTTAAGTCCTTTTCTTTGTGTAGTGCCATGTAAAGTTTACATTTCTATGAAGGTGCATATAGTTTGAAATAAGATCAATATTATTTTTCAATAGTTGATAATAATATTGATCAATTGTTTTGAGACAGAAAAGTCTTTATTTAGATAAGTACTTGTGAAAAAGCCACCTCTTTAATATAAGTCCTCTTCTTCAGTTTCTCAGAACTGTTTGTTTGCTTTTGATTATATGAGAAAATTGGCAAGTAATTAACTGTGTAGCAAACTGTAAGCTAGAATTTATTTATTAATCGTTCCTTTTGGCTAATGTAGCCTCTAAACATTTTATCTTTTCATTGTATTTGAGAGTGGAATAATTCTGATGTGAGGAAATAGTGGATAATTTTGCTCTAGTGAGAATATATTTTTTATTATGTGACTATAATACTGCTACTTTTCTGAAAAGAGAGCTGACCATATCAACTGATCTGAATGCAGCTGACCAGACAGCTGTGTACATTTCTCTTCATGACAGGATTAGATAGCATATTTTTTAAAATGAAACACAATTTCCATGCATTTCATATCCATTTGGGCAGGGCCCACACAGTTTTCAATCTGCAGACACCCACTATCTTGAAGTTCGGTATTTGTGGTCTGGAAATAATACTGGAACATTTTCTTATACATGTTCAAGCGCTATAGAGAGGCACACAGGGGATTTCACATTTTGCATGAGCCTTGGTGCTTTAATGGTAACACTATAGTTAAGCTGCCAAGGAGTCTAGCCAGGGATGCAAGAGTTCATTTCTCCAGCTGCCAAATTCCATGCCCCTATTCATGGGCAGGTAGGAAGGAACAGTGGTCAGTTTTAGGAGTTTTTTTTCCTTTTTCAATCAAACCCCTTTCCACAAGCAAGTTGCATCACTTTGTTTTAAAAATGAACACTGAAGCAAACTTACAGAACAACCAGTGCACTTTAACAGTGTCTGAATGGCTATAATGGGCCCGCCTGCATAATATACATATTGCATATCTTTGGAAGAAAATCTGTGAACTGAACAACACATGCATTGGCTCTTCTTGACAATTACATGTGATGACATCTGTTGACAAAGTATTGTTAGCAGCAGAGATCAGAAAGACATGGCAGGTGAAGTCAATTGTAGCTGCCAGCAGCTCAGATTGTATTACATGGCAGGCTTGGAAATCTCTACTAGACTCTGCAGAGTGTCAAAATATAGGTAACTTGACAAGGTTGACTGAGAGGTTTGTGTGTAGAGTCAAAGGATTTTCAACTGCTGAATTAAGGGCAGATGTTTTAGAGTGAGAACTTCAAAGCTTTGGATTTGTAGCAAAGCTGTTTACTGCAATAACAGTGATGTGAGTCCTTTCATTCTTAAGGAAGATTTCAGGCTTCCCATTAACTCTCTGGCTGGCACTGAGAACGTGATTATCAAGAGAACTCAGTTATTCCTCTTACAGTAAGCTGTCATTGTGATGTAATATCACAGTCCAAGCTTCCAAGCAATCCCAGTACGTAAAATGGTAAAAAGGGAAAAAGTTGAAAGAAAAGATGCCCCAAACATTGGCTAATCTCTTTGCAGCTGATTTCTGCTAACAAATGTTGATAATAATGTGTTTGACTCTAAAAGTAGGTCTACACTAGTAAAAATGGGTAGTTGAAAGTCAGACATCTATTTGGGCTTAAAGTTGAAGCTGTTTCAGGAAACAGGCAAAAAGTTGATTTCCATAGGTTTCATTCAAATGCTTGCTATTTAGAGGTTATCCTACAAAAGATTCTATCAAGACTCACAAATTAAGATGCTAATAGAAAAAACCCCTAAACAAACATACAAATAAAAATCAGTATGCTTTTATGCAACTTTGTGTTAAATTTTAACTTCCTTCCTAAATTTGACATTAGTATTTAAATCTGTAGAACCAGCATTATTATGAAATAATTTTTATTTTCTGTGTAGCCAGCAAGCAGTAGAGCTATGATCTTTTGTCAGTGTTCTCCCAAGGAAACCATGACAATTTCTGCAGCCTAGTAGTAATTTCAGGACTTCCATAAACTGAGTTCAGAATGTTTTGTTCCTAAATGTATTCCTATTGTTTTTCTCTGTTATCAAAGTACCATTTAGAAACTTACCTTTTCTTTCTTTTGTATTATTGTTGTTCTTTTAATTTTGGGATAATATTTCCTAATATTTGTAGAACTACATTTTGCAAAAATGCAGTCATGTCTAAACTACAGGAGAATTATGTTGGTGTATTTGTGGACTACCTCTGGAATAGAGCAAGGTAACTTTTTATTACAGAATGGATCAGGAAGATGCAATCCCATTGTTCTGTTCATTGTTATGTGTGGTAATGGCAGGTGTATGTTTATCAGTGCCTTCAGAATGCATAAGAAGCGTTACAGGAATGACATTATCTTAATGCTACATATTTTTGTAATTACTTTTTTCTTTAAAATAACACTAGATAGTAATTAACAAATAAAATAACACAGATAAATGCTCATATTGAGTTTTTTCCACCTCATTTATGTCCTTAATGTAAAAGCCGTAATGTTGTGTTTTTGTTGTCCTTTTCTTCACTGCTTAAAGCCCTGTAAATTAATTTTTGTGTGGAAGTCAATTCAGAGAGCACTTACTGAGGAGGAGAGATTAAGAAATCAATTTCACAAATAATACTTTGCAGCATTTACTTAAAAGTAAAAGCAGCAATTTTTGATCTTGCAGCTCCTGGCCAACTTTCTATACATTCTATTTCCTGTGACAATATTTCCATCAAAAAAATCCCTTTGCCTCTCAGCCATTAACATTTTCTACAGGGTTAAATATTCACTTGGCACATTTAGGCCTGGAAGGAATTTTGCTCTGGCACCCACAGGCATTGCTGGGTTGACAGACTGCCCAGAACCTTGGCCGCTGCAGAGGTGCTGCCCCAGCCCCATCCTTCGGCTTCAGCTGTGACCTCCTGGGTCCAGCCAGCCCTCCCTCCTGCCTTACCCGTCCTGGGGACCAGGACACATTGCTGGCAGCACTTGCCACGGTGGCCAGGCTATTGTGGTGGCGGGTGGCCAGGCCATTGTGGTGGCAGGGGGCCCTGTCGGTGTTCCCAGGTCCTGCCGGTTCCCCGGTTCCTCGCCGTTCCCTGATGGACAGGCTGGAATGGCACTCCTGGGGCGCCCAGCACAGAGTTCTGCCAGGCCCTCGGTGTCCTGGCCTTGCACAAAGCAGTGCTAGAGGGAATGACTTTTGAAAGTCACTCCTCAGTGGTAGTAAAAAATAAATAAAATAAAAACGAGATTAAATTCCCCGAGAGCTTGGCAGCAATTTCCAGTTATGTTAGCTGAGAGAGGTGGGGAAAAATTGAGCTTCTGTTTCAAAATCTGGTGATCAGTTTAAAACTGAACTTGTGAAGAGGCACCAGAGCGCTCTGAGACTTGTTAGAGAATCTGTGGAGCCTTGGTTGCAGAAAGCAGTTAAAAATAAATTTTCGGGGTATTCACAAATCAAGGACATCTTAGGATAATTGCTTTGTTTGAAGCAGTTAATCCAAACTTCATATTAAATTGCATAATCTATCTTCCTCTTCAGTTTGCTCTTAATTCTTTCTTTAGCTATACCTTTAAGCTGTAGGTAGAACTTCTAAGTAAGGGCAGTGCTTTTATGTGGGCTACCAACCAGGCACAGAGTTGTGTTGTTTTTTTAATCCTTGAAAATCTCCCTAGTAATTTTTAGTGCATTATTACATGCATAATAATTATTACACATAATAATGTGGTTTTATGCAGGTAGAACGTCTGCTAATATATAATAATTCAGACTTTCATCAAGATGTCGTGTAGTTACATTAGGCTGACAAATAAACTGTGGTCTACTTTAGTTTTCTTCAGCACTAAGCATTCATATTGGAAAAGCTGAGGTTGTGAACTTGGTAAACTGAGGTCTGTACATCAAAAGATAGGTTTCCATGTTACTCCAAAGTTTTTAGGTAATGCAGGGAGAAGACTAATAATTTTTCTTCTGTGTTGTGTTTATGTTACTCTAAACACTGTAAATCTGAGGTTCTATTTGATTATCTTTTGGGTAAATAGAGCATAATATACAGAATATTATATGAGTTTAGAGTAAGGTGAATAACAAAGGGAAAGAAAACCCCCAGTGAACAACCCCAGACTAATAAACTCAATTTTAGAGCTTGAGGAAAGATGCACAGACAGAATGGTTTGGGGAAAGGAAAACTCAGTTTGCTTTTTAATAATTTGCCTTACCTACAGAATCAGTGCTGTATTTTAGGGTTTCATATCAGTGTATTCTTTCTTTGTTTGTTTAGTACTAGGCAAGCTCAAGTGCATTATCCCTGGTGATTTTGTCTGTCCTATAGCAAAACTGCAGTTTTGGTTGAATATTGTAGCTAAGATATTTCTTTGTAGTTCACATTTTGGTCATATGTGTGTAGAAAAGTCTTTGAATTACAAACATAGGAAATGCAGCCTTTATTAAGATAATAACAAAAACCAGCAGCCGTACTGTGAGGTAACTTTTCCTAGTGGTGTTTGGAAAAGCAATCTCAGATAGAAAAGACAGTAGATTTAGTATTCATACATCATCTTAATCATTCCAATAACAGTTGGTGTGATTACAGAATGTATTTAATAGAGTTTAACATCGTTCTTGTTACTGGTAAGCCTGAGGCCTGTGCATTTTCACCTTTAGAACCTTTCTGTAATTTGTGCTGCATAAAAAATGAGACAGGAATCTCTTCTCTACTAAACCTAGAAATACAGTAAAAGAATATACAGGTGTACAGTAACTTTGTATACATTTTTTGTAAGCAGTTATTGATAAAAACACCCCAGTTTCCATTTCAGTTTTTTAGGAGGTTAATGGATAATACTTTCTGCTAGTTGATCTGTGAGTAATGAGATCCTTTGGGTTCACATGAGTGAAATATGAAGATTGAATGTTTTAAGTGTCTGTTTTCTCTGTATACAGCACTACATTTCTCCTAGGTTTTGTCTTGGTAAATGAATAGTAGGCAGAACTGAAACCCAGTGAGTTTATAGTGTGACATTAGGAGACTTGATTTTTCAAGAATCTGTAGTTTTTAATCTACTTTTAGGAGGCAATGCGTTTTCTGTTGGTGTGAAGCATTAGTCCTTTAGTGTAGTAGTGCTTGTAGCAGCTTGAAGCACTTGGTTGCAATAGAAATGTGGGAATTTCTTCTCAAGTAGTTCAGATGTTGTATGTGTTATATGTGAGCAGATTTGCAAAGCCATAACTGATAAACATGATGTTCTGGGAGCTGGCACAAGAACCATGATTTTCTCTGTTAACAGAGCACTATCATGGTTGCTTACTACTCATTTGAAACAATAGTCTCACAATATTTTGGGAGGGGTAGGAGTCATGTTGTGAGGTGGAAATATGAACAAATTTGCCAGCAGATTGATCAAAAGTGTCTTTCTCCACATATATGTGTTAACCAACAAAATTTTTAATTGCTACCATAAATGACATTGAAACACATTTATACTGTTTGGAAAAATTATAATGTTTAACTTGGCTGAGCCCCTCTCAACACTTAAATGTTAGACCTGCCCTGTAGCTGTTATGAAGCCTTCAAGGGAAGAATACTTAAATTATAAAAATATTGTGTATGGTGCTTGTATTGAATGCCAGATATATGTAGTGATCTCACAGAGCATTATATATATTTACTTCCTTCCCAATTTATGAAGCTGATTTTCACAAGAACTTTTTAAGAATCAGTAAATTTACCTATCTGTAAAGTTGAGAGCATGACAAGGGTGCTTTCAGTGTATCTTCCTTTATTCTGCTTGCTCTTGAAAAATTCTTTCAGAAGTTATGAAGAAGGCAGAGAAATTAGTAAAACACTTTTTTTTTTTCTTTAAGACTTTATGTATTTAATGGACTGGTTTTCTTTGCAGATACATAGAGTTATGTAAGTATATTTTTATACTTCCAGTCACTGGAATTTCTTCATTATTATCTTGTTCAGAAAAAGGCTCCTCTACACCTCCAGCTCCCTCTCCTGCCCAAACCCCCTGGCCTTACCTGTGCAAATTTGCACACTGATTTGGTTAGTGGGATTAATTTGGTGGAGTGAATGCCTCCTGTCATCATGGAAGTCAGACAAAATTCCCTTCTATTTATTTTGTCAAGCTGGTTGACGACCATTACCATCTATCCTTAAAAATCTTATTTTTCTCAAATATTTGTTGAAAAGTTAGGGGACAATTTACAAAACACAAAGCAAAGTCTGCACCAACTGCTAGGGATTATTTTGTCTCATTGATGTTTGCTATTGAGAGGGACAAGCTCTAATAAAAGAATCGTTGAGATGATTATTCTTATTATTTGTTCTTAGTTGTCATAATCAATAGAGCTGTCAAGCACAAAACACTTCACATTGTAGGCCAAGTCTATATTCGTCAGCTAAATAATCAATCAGGAAATTGAAACCAAGGTGCTGGGCTAGCATGATGCCAGCCAGTGGTGCAACAGCAAACAGGATGCTGACAGCCTTTTGGAAGATTTGCATTAAAGCTCAGTAATGGCTGATACGTGGCTGAGTTTGATTAATACACTAGAAAGGAGTTTTCTGACTCTTGTTGCTACATATAAAAAACTTGGGTTTATGGAGAAAGAATTTTTGTGTGTGACTAACATTGAAACGTAAATTGGAATTATTCTGTATTGATTAGGAGTGTCACTAACAGTATTATTGGGTTTCGAGAGACAGGAATGAACCTGCCTGTGTAGATTAATCAGTGAAATCAACTCTCAGGCAGGAGGTAAATGAAAATAAATTACTTGCCTGCATGAGATCTAAGTCTGTGGAGACTGCTCTAATGTCACATGTGCCTCACTCAAAGGCTGATCCCTGATGAACATTTGGAGCCTTCCTCTTTTCTGTGCACAAACAAAAAACACCCCTCACCCCTAGAACTGAAAGCTTAGAGGAAGAACAGAACAGAAAATTAAGTCCAAAATTTTAGTAAACAAGCAGAAAGCTACAGGCTAGTGGTAAAATACAACAGAAATGGGAGGGAAGAAATTGGGTATATTTGGCAGAGTGACAGCATTTATTTAAAGGCAGATTTTTCATTCTCTGAGTTTCAGATCTAAAAATTGGCAGACATTACACTGAAGATTGCTTTTTCTCAACATCGTGAAAAGCAGCTTTGGGAGTTATATACTTTTTGGCATTCTCAGAGGATACCAAGTAGGTGATACAGTATGCAAAAGCAAAGTCTGTGAGGTACATACAAATGCATATGTAGAACTTAAAAAATCCCTTTCATGAAGGAACAGTTGCATGGAAATAAAATTTTCCAAGTGGACATTTCCATGCAATCAAATGTGGTAACACACAATGGAAATAGACCGTAGCATGACAGCAGGCCTGCTAAGCAAATTAATATTCTGAGGATTAACTTCATGGCATGTGGCTGTAAGATTTCATGCAGGTGCATAGCTGTTTATTTAAATCTTTTGCCTAATCATAATAAAGTCTTGAAAAGATATTTTAGTAGAGGAGGAGAGGTATTCAGTGGTAGTTTATTAAAATAAATAAAGCTCTGTTTCTCTTTCAAACTACTGATTTGGGTGAAGAAATAAACTCATAACCAAAAGAAAAACAGCAGATGGGAACCTGGAGTTTGGAAATGCTAACTGCTGGTACCACTGTCCTGGTATGTTCATCAGGGTATCAGTTTCACAAGACAAGTATTGAGAAGTTTATTCATGGCTCAGGCAGAACTATTAATAGAGACATGTCCCCTCTCTGTACCTCTGCACTTCCTAAATAGTTGTTGCTTTGCTGCAGGGAACAAAGGCAGTATTACCCCTGCAGCAGCACGCTGTCGCTGTGGAGAGCATGATGCAGGCTGAGTAGGGTCTTGTGTGACAAAACTGAGAAAGGAATTGGCTTCTCTTGCATTTAGAGAGAGTTATGAAACCAGTCTATCCTCTACTGTCATAATTCCTTTAAAATATTGTGGGAAGTAGGAGGGGGTCTGTGGTACTTCCCTTTTTTACTTGGGTTCATCTTCTGCCTCCTCTGACTCGATAACTCATGCACTCTCCAGAATTTTGGTTTGAACGATGGGCAAAGCAGCCCTCTGCTGAAGAGAGAGCAGAACTGGCTCATTTTCTCACTGTCTGTGCTGCCATCTGAATACAACTAGTAGTTCTGTGTGGCTCATACGCAGCTAGGTGCTTATTCAGAAGAGATGAAGCTAGTATTCCAGCTAGGAATTTGTCAGTTTGTTGGCTGAAGCATACGAGATGGAAAGGAACCAAAGCATGTGGGGATGTGTGATGAATGTTCAGTAGGATTTGGGTGTGTCCTCAGTGCCTTCATCGTAAGTTCTTCTCAACCTTCTTGTTCACTTTCATGTCTGTTCTTAGAAATGAGAGTCATGTTAAATTGAAGAGTCATCTAAGAATAAAGTATGCTTTATATTTGTTCCTCTGCAGGGCTTGGTCAGCCAGCCTTATCTATTTGTAACTGGCAGAGAAAATATCAGAGGAAGGAATTTAAACTTCATAGGAAGTGTTTAAACCATCTGCAAGGATACTTCAAGTACACTTCCTCATGCTATCACCAAAGGCAATTTATTTATTTTTTTTTAAAAATGGGCGTCTTAATGTTCAGTTATTACAAGACTTAATATTTGTTTCAGCAGTCTCTGGGGTTTTATTATATTTAAAAAGGCCTTAAAACTATCAGGACATTTTTTTACAGGCTAATTTTCCCTTCAGCTTCCTGTCACTCATTTTCCCTTCAAGGAGTCACCTAATATAGCTTAGAATGAAATAAATCTTAGAGTGATTTGCTGTATATGAATCATTGGAAAAATTGTGTCCCTTCAGTCCATAAAAGAATTCAAAGTGAAGAGAGACATCCTAGACACAAGTTCATTTTCAGCTAAAGTTGTTACATGTATAACAAATCTAGATGGTGGTAGGAGAATAAAGGAGGAGTATTAACCTGTAATGAGAGCTTTTTACCTTAACAGAAAAAGTGACAAAAAAGTCTCTTCATGATAAAAAAATACATAAAAGCATGTTTTATACATTTTACTCATATTTTTCCAAGGTTTTTAGTACTACACAATGAATGCAGGCTACCTCTTGATGAACTTTATCCTTACCTGTTCCTTTGCATCATTAAGATGCCTTAGAGGAACAAAAGAGTAAATGTGGGTAATGGTGTTTCCATATTAATTTCTATACTAGTGTCTTATTCAGAAACGTGAAATATCAAATGAATAGCAGATTTTGTTTTGGATGTTATGTTTCTGAGAAATTTGCAGCTGTGTAGAAGTTGGATTCAGCTTTCAGGTGCACATTTCATACTGAAGATTTCATATCTTACTGCCATTGTGTATGATAAATATAACCCGTCTTGAGGCCTTGGCAAGCTGCTGGAAGAGGTTGAATGAACTACAGAATATTTGGTCTAGCAGTCTGTGTTCTTCTGAACAGCAAGAATGGAGAGAAGCCTGCCAAGAATTTCTACGGCCAGTCTAGTTACTTTTGTTCAGTGTGCATCAAGATTTACAGTACTGATGGGTTGATGGTTCTGTGAGTAACAAAGTTTGACCTGCCAGTTTGACAGCTTTGTTAAAAAACATCTTTGTGCAGTCTCATAAAGAAGACAGATCTACCTACACAGGTTTCCACAAAGATGCTTGGTCTGCAAAGACCAAGCAAACATGCTTGTGGTCTTTACACACAGATCAGTATGTCTAGGACTTCAGTAGTGATTGTGGGGATGCAGACACACTCATCAATAGTACTGCGCATAAGTTTGTCCTACATGGTTTGTAACTTGGAATCTGTAATCTAATCTAACATTAGAAAGGATACTTAAGGATCCAACTATTCCATGAAGCACAACCCTGATGTATCTTCCATCATACCAGTTCATTTACTGGCTAATGGTCATTGCAGTGAGCTTCTGTAATAAGCAGTTATTGAATAGAAACATGTTCTTTACAGTCGTCATCAGACTAGATTAGTAAGTCTACATTTCAGTCCTTACTGCATTATCCACACTTACTTTTCCCAGAAGTCCTGGGACAGTACTCTTCCTAGTTCTCCAATGTATTTAGCATAGTTTCTTCTTGTTTCTGTGTAGACAAGCCCTCTGTAATTGAAGGTGTTTTGAGTATTTAGTAACATGCTTTATGGTATTTTCAGTGAGCAAAAGAATTCTACTAAACCATGTTCTAGCAGAAACTAAATGTGAATAAGTGAATAATGTGCTTGCAATTCTTACCTTTTTTCCTGAGCTTCCCTAAGCCCTTGGCTAGACCCAGGTTTGGATGTTCAGCCATTGGATTCTGATATCACTTGCTGTGTCCTTCTTTTCCCTTTAATATCTCAAAGCTCCCTGGTTATATCAGCACTCTACCCTCACCAAGTGTTTGTGTAGATATGGTTCTTCCAGAGGATGTGAAATGCTTTAACTTATTTTTAAAATTCCCCTTTGCAATGTTTACTTTGGGAAAACTTTTCATTTTCTGTTTTTTGTGGTTTTTATTGTGTTTTTTTTTTCTGTAACATTTAATAAAGTATAAAATCAACACATGTGCAGTGGTTGTGCATCCCAAACACACATTCTGCAGTGCCAGAGAATTGTGCCTGTGCTTTAACGTAGCAGCTAGTAATATTTGTTGTGCTAATTCACTTAAATGGAACTGCTGCAAGTACAGAATCACATTAGAGAAAAATTCCTGGGCAGACATGGGCAAACTGTTGTGTGGTCCTTAAATGGTGTTTATAGGAAGAATTAGAGCATTAGGGATATAGTAGGGTGTGTTTTTTTTTTTTTTTTTTTTTCATTATGTGAGAGAAACTGGCTGGGATGTGAGTGGATTTTGGAAAGGAAAAGTAATGGGCTTGCTTGAGGTGGAGACAGAAGTGAAATAAACAGCTACAGCAATCAGGATAGGCTGGTGTTGTTCTAGCCTGATGTGAAAGGATGACTAAGTACATGCATTGTGGACTCTTTTAGCATGATATCTCAAGGCTTGTCTCAAGGCACTCTTAGTTCATAGGAAAGAAAGCTTTTTCTCTAAACCAGCTTTCTGTCATAAACATGAATGTCTGATGGGAGTTGAATAAGCTTTGCTGCCTAGGGAAAATCTGAAACTTCAATGCATTTGGTTTTGTAGCTAAAATGCAGTGGCAGTGTACTTGTTCAAATCACCACCGGTTAATGGATGTGAATCCAGTCTCCCTGTTGTTCCAGGAATGTGCTAATGTCTGTCTTCAGTCAGATAGTTCATAAGTCTTATTAACTCACCTGGTTAAGTAAAACCAAGTCTTCAAAACAGAAAACTAGAACTAGGAATTGGATCCTCTGTTTTGTCAAACTAAACTTTCCCAGTAATTGGTTTATCAAAAGACGTTTTATGTTCAGGGGTTGGAAGGAATTGACTCCAGGGCTAAATATCCCAGAAATTTAGTTACATTTGATAATTCTGGTCATTTATTTTACATAGTACAGTACCCTTCATAATGATTGGGTTTTATAATTTACAACAGACTTGTATGAACTACGTAAAGTTTGTTATGGCTTTTGGCTACAACAAAAAGAGAGAAATTCCTGCTATTTTAGATTGTTAGGAAATAAATGAGTTTGATAGCTTCTCTCCAGCTGAAGCAGGGAAACCTTTCTAACATGAGGTTGGTTCCTAGCTACAATCAGAAAACAGATGACTCAATCTCTTCTTAAACCTAATAGCTGAATTTCCAAATGAGCTGGTTTTATAGCAAAAAAATCACTGCTTGTAGGACAATAAACTGTTGAGTAAATGTATGGTAAACTGTATTGTAACCTGATCATTGGAGTTCCTTACATTTGTAGCTTCTATCATGCTCTGCTGCATTAGTAGCAAGTACCAAGGATATGATGATTCTTCTTTTGTGTTTACTATGTTATGGTCATGTTCATAGAGATGATATTGTAGAACTCAGACCAGCTTTGTGTTCTCTGTGAATCTCAAGGAATTCTCTATCATAACTAAATGAAAGATTACTAGTGTATTGATTTTATTAAGAATAAATTTAAGGTCAGCTTTTAATCTTTTGCTGAGTCAATGCTTTTCAAGTAAGAGTAAGATTCATCTATTTCCACAACAATGGGAAAGTGTACATATATAGTATGTACCATTTGTGCAGTGATACATACATGTATGTTATAGTCCATACTGTGTATGCCAGAATTCTGATCACTGACTGTACAGTCACTGTTTGAATGGTACACTTTCGAAGTCCGTGAGTTCCAAAATTTTTGGGCTCCTCATCTGCTTGCCTTAAACAGTTTACTGGGTTTCTGGCTTTTCATTAAAGCAGTGCCTTAATTGCTCTTGACTAAGTAACCTTCTTCTCAGGCAATAACATTTGCATGCACTCTGCAGCCGTTTGTAAGTTCATATCTGTACACCCAAGAAAATATTCACATGTTTAATATGCAATTAATGAAAGATTCTGCTAGCCTTGTTAAATAGCACACAGTGGCCAAAAGTGGTACGAGTCTTGACTGCAAGTTCTGTTCCTTTGAAAAGGTTAGAAGTGTTTGTCTGGAAAAAGAATGTAACTTTCACTTTCTTATTATAAGAGTAGTACAGTTGGAGGTTTTATATCTGGAATGAACAATTTAGAAATTTTTTTTACCTGTCAAATTCCAAATATGTTGACCAATTTCTCTGCAAATACTCTAAGACATTACAAGAGGCCAGAAAATTACTTCTACTGTCAATTATTTATTTTATTTTGATCTAAGTTTCTGTGACAATTTACTAACTAAAAATTGATATTTCACAATGTTACTAGTATATAAAAACAAAGATACAAAAAGTAAAAATGGAACAATAGATTATATTAAAAACCTTGTACAATAAATGAAATTTAGTTTTCTTGTCAAAGCTATTTTTTGATGTTGTGTGAATTTCTACCCTGCATAAGTAGTTTATATATTTAGGAACTGTGCTAAAAATAGAATGATAATATACATTTAAGAGTAATTAAGAAAAATTGTTGAAAACAATATGCCTATTGATAAACATGGAAAAAATCCTTTTGTAATGGAACACACAATAATATGCTACAATGTTATAAAGTCCTACATTTATCATCACAGGGTAGCACCTCAAGTGAATGCTGCAATAAAATAAATTACCTGCTCAATTAGGTCTTTCTGAACTCTCTGGAATCAGGCCATGCAGTACTGTGCCCAATGGACATGATTTAGAACAGGCTAGGTGGTCACTCTGTAATTCCAGTCATGTTGTTATGTTCAGTGCAGCTGTGAAGGTGAGTAAGGTAAAGGCAATTCTACATAAGTTCTGAAAAAACACTGCTTTATTCACCAGGGATGTCTTTTACTAGAGAAGCAGCAAAAGGTGACCAAATAAATCACCCACATCAATGCATCCTTTATACTGTCCATATTCATTTAGTTTGGTTGATTATGCATTCAAATCAGTGAAGCTTGTGTTTTTTGGATCCTGTGCACTGCATTGAAAAATTCACCTCTGCATATCTATGTGTTTATGATCTTTAGTTATTCATCATTTACTGAACATGTTGGACATTTTGAAGTTACTCTGTATCTCATTATTTCATCTTTTTTTTCTTCAAAATACACTGAAAATTCAGGTTTGCTTTGAAAGCTCAATTGAAATTATTTTGAATGAAATAACAAAATGCTTATTTAAAAAAAAAAACAATTGGATTTCAGACTGGTTACTGTAATTTATAATTATTCCTCCCTCTTCTTCTTTCTCATCCTTTTTGTCCTCCTTTCCAAGCATCTTCTCCCCCATCCCCGAGTAATACTGGTGCTATGTACAGTATTTTGTTGACAGTAGTATAAACATTCTCAGCCTGTGACTTCATTGCTGAAATAACTCACCTCTTTCATATCAACTCTTACCTAGGAGCCGTACAGCAGACTCATTGATGTAGGTTTTTTTCTGCATGGCAGCCCAGGCCAAGCTGGTTTCATTGCATGATGCAACTTCACCTTTTTTGGTTGTCTATGGGATTAATTATAATCTATTCTTGTATTGCCTGTGCATGCCAATGTGCTTACATAATGATGTATACACTGAATGCAGTCTAGAGCATTAAGTGCATGAAATGGAATTAAAAACAAAGACAAAACCATAACATTAGAAAGTTTGGGCAAAAGTAAATTATGCTTATCACTAACTTTAGTTAAGCTATTATAGAATGAATAGGATATAATATCAGGTCTATGTATTTAAAATTTCCAGCATATTACAATAGTTTATTGACTAGAGGAACAATTTTGTGTGGTCAAGATGTGAGGAGGAAAGGATGTACTGACTACCCTGTTGTGAAGGACTGAGTGGTGCCAGTAGTATCAGAAAGACAAACCTTTCCCTGCTGTCAACTTAGCAGCAGGTGACAGTGAAAAGAGGTAAGACTGTAAATAATAATTTATTGGAATTCAGAATTTAGGAAGCGTTTTAACTCCAACGGGTTTTTGGGTTTTTAAATGATAAATAACCTGCAAAATAATGTAAAATTTATTGATTTACAAAACACATGGTGACATTCCATATGAAGAGTTGCTTGAAATTTCCTTTACAAATGACATTGTGACAATTCTAACCAACCTGTTATTCATGTGTTCTTAAATCTATTCAAATGAACCTTCATCAACACGGTATAAGATGTGATTGAATTCTAATCCTATTTTTTCCTGATAGAATGATGAAACGGAAGTCTGGAAGACTTGAAACATTGTGTCTGAACACAATTTTACTAGTGCTGTTGATCAGTGCAAATGTTTAGTGAATGCTTGGAAGTTACAATTTGTGCACTCTATGGTGTCAGAATTAATGCACAGATTTCAAATTAATATTCATCTTGATGACTATGTACTATTGGTTTATAAATTTAACTCTGAGGTCCTATAATATAGAATGTTATGATATTTGAGAAATGGTCATAGAAAACAGGTATATATAAAGTGAAAATGTGCTCTTAGTGTGTACGTTTAGGCAGGTAACTTAATGAAAACATACAATATATTCAATGTAGTACAAAAGGGAAGTAATTTCTACAACTGTTGTCATGCTGATGCTATGCTTCCCTAAGAATGTGTGTTATTCAGGATTATCTAGGATTTAATTTTATTATATTATTCTTAGAGTCCATATAATGGCAGTTACCTTTTTCCCCCCCTTTACAATGAAGAAAAATTCTGTTAGTACTCTAAACCAAGTCAGACATAGGTCTATACAGTATCATGAAATTATTTCTGCTCTCAGTACACATGAGATTATTATACCAGTCCTTTTGACTTTCCAGTAGCTCAGTAAGTTCAGGTACACACCCATTCTCTCATGCACAGCAGCCAGGATACAAAGGTGATGGCTGTTACAACCATTTTGAAGGGTGTTAGGAAAAAAAGGCCAGTATATATTAATTTTTAACTCTACTGTAATCCTCTTCTTATATTGATGTAAAGTACTTTTATATCAGGATTCGAATAATTGATTTGGCAACTGCTACAGCTGTAGGCAGTTTCTTATTCCATTTGGTAATGGAGATAAAGTTACTGCTGTAAAAGAAAGGCATAGTGTCATTAATCTGCCTAAAAGCAGCCTTGCCTTTCCCATTTAAAAATCCACTGGGTGAGACTGTCACTCAGGCTTCAGGCTAATTTTTTCTGCAAAGTTAAAGTATTTTCTTAATTTCTTCTTTGTCTAAACTTCTATTATTTTGTGAAGTAAATGTGGTTGTTCAGTGAGTCTTTCATAGAGTCAGCATTTTGCCTTAACAATATGGTGATTGTACTTAAGCCAGTGGTGGTAAATCAGGTCTCACAGCTGCAACAGCTGTGACACAAGCTTTTCCAAGGCAAATTTACTAGGTTGCAGTTATGTAGATGTGGAAATTAAACCACAGCAGCGGAGTTTATGGGTAGAGGAACTGTGTAATGTTCACTCATTAAAGGTACATGCAATTAAGACTCTTCAGGGGTCTGTTTAAAAAAAAAAAAAGGAAACTGGTGGAAGGGATTGTCATAACTGTTAATGTATGCTAGGAGTGAATGTGGCCTTGATTGTGCCCAGAGCTGGTTCAAGGCAGAGGAGTTTAAACAGCTCAACTGCGATGCTCAGGGTATAATCAAAGATTGTATATGGTTATTCTTGGTAGTTGAAAGGTTTTTTACTTCAAGTCACCTGTTCAGTATTGCTAGTAAAGTGTAACAAGTACACAGATACAGCCTTCCTGGTGGCAGGTTGCAAGGATATACTACACATCTCAGAGTTTGGAAGGGGAGCAGCTGAGCTGCATGACCTGAGGTACCCTAAATGGACCTTAGGTGTTAATTGAGCAAGGTGCCTTAAAGTACCTTTATACTGATGGGGTAGGTAAGGCTAAGAGGTCCTCAAGAGGAACAAGAGGGAGGTTCTGAAATTATGAAAATGTCTTTGGAACTAAAATATCTTCTAATTTTGTGTAGATTTTTGGAAGGAATATACATGATTCATGCTATGCCTTCATTTGACATAGGAAATAATATATCCTGCCTGGTGTAACTGTATATTAGAACTGCTTTAGAATTACTACTAACATGATGTGCATAGGTTTTGTAGGGTTGCTAATAGGTTTGGATCATGCTATTAGATAGCCTGACCAGAGAAGCTGATCCAGTAATGTAATGTCAATTTTCTACTACTTTGCTATACTTCTGACTTCCATTGCTCATTTACATTATTCACTGTTGTTAAAGCCAAATAAGATACCTTAGGCTGAAGTTTATTTCTACTCAGTAAAACTAGAGAGTAGCCACATAGTTTTCATCACAATATGATAGGAGGGAATTCTAGAAATGACAGATGAATGAACTGTATTTTACACTCCAATTTATCTGGTCATTTTCAGTTAGAATGTTTGAAATAAGACTAAATTTCATAGGATGACCTTACTTTTTTTTAAGTTACAGTATGTAAGCTAGCAAGAAATGTATGGAAAGTACATTCAAAATAATTTGTAGGAATCAGTTATGAATATCAAACAGAAAATTAGAGCTGTGTTCTCTGCTAATATACAAAAGGAAAAATATTAATTTCTAATCAAAGAGGATAGATGGAGAACATTCTAATTTTTTTCATTGTGTATATTTTTTCAAATAATTCAGTCAGATGAAGGAGAATTTTAAAAGTTTGATGACAGTATCAAGAGAATAATCTAAGGCACTGAGATGGAGGAGTAGTTGGAGCTGGAAATGCATGATGATGGTGGTCTGTTGGAGTTTTAAGAGATGGCAACTCCAAACAAATAGAGCAAGGAATCTCAGGAATAGAGCAAGGAATCTCAGGAATTCATTCTTGCTGTAAGGTAAGAGTAGCTATAGATATATTCAAACAGACACTTATCTAAGAGTTCAGTGGTTTGTAGGCCCTCTCATAAAAAAGGAGGAAATTTTAGAAATATCTGATATATAGATTATTCTATTGATTCATGCAAATGCAAGGACTGTAAGTAGTCCATATAAGCCAGGCTGAAAAGTATTTACTGTTTTAAAAATTCTGAATTTTAAAATTAAATTCTAAATCTCTCCAAAGAATCTACTCCAGTGTTTGTGTGTTATAAATGAAAAGGTTTTATGCTGCTGATACACTTCTCACTAACTTTATTAATTTCCATTTCTTAGTTCAGTGTCAACATGGAAAGAGGAGTAATATTCATATGACTTGCTAGCATTTTCATGTCACCAATTATTTTTTCTTTTCTGAGGTAAGCAGCTACAACTTACTGCTTCCAGATAGACGTTGATAAAAACTATTAGGTAACAATGTGACAAGAAGTGATAGAATGATATCATTATGAAGAAGAGAAATTATCAAGATTGTCAGTTTAGTAAATGAGATAGGATTTGGTTGAACTGCATTTCATAATGCAATCAGTATAAGAGATAAAAGTGCAGTGGCTTATTAAAATTTGTCCAAAAAAAGTAAAGTTAGTTGAAACTGTATACTCATATTTTTCTCTTTGGGATGTTAGTAGTCTCACACAAAATCCTTTTTATTAAAATGAAATCCTTTCTATTTAATTAAAAATGTGGTCCCAGTCATTGTTGTGCTGTCATTTTCCTAGAATTGATTTGTCATCAGGGAGATTGTTTTGTCAAGGTAATGTCATGCTATTTTTAGTTGCCAGTGTTCTTAGCTCATGATGAACAATTAAGGACTGTAATGCAAAATAAAACAATAAGCTCTTTGTACTTATCTATGAGGTTCTCAGCAAATGTTTTCAAATTAAGTTATTTTAGGATGAAAATCTTACTGGTGTATTTTGCAGGAAAGCACCTGCTCTGTATTTATATGCTACTGAAAGAAGTCAGAAGTTATGGAGAAGGATTTTAGGCCATTCACTGTTATAACACTGAGCTCCTGGATGTTTTGCTGTTCTTAGGGACATTCCTTTGACTTCTGTTTAAAAAATTAGGAAAGACACATGATGCAGAGAGTAGTGAATAGACATGCATCCTGAGGAATTTATGTTGTTTTCAGAGTGAGCAATTTTAACGCATTTTTTTCTGTATATCCCAATAATTCAATATAAAATTATAAGCAAAAGTTGTTTGTTATTGTACATAATTTTGTGTTTGGGCTGAGGAAATTAGTTCAGCCCAATGTGATTTTGCTTGAGTGCTGTAGAATATTGGCTTATAATTTACTAGGAGTCTGTGAAGAAGCATGATATGGTTCAAATTAATGGAAAACTTGAGAGAGAGAGATTGAAACTGACAGCATTATGCTAAATTTAACAAAATTTTATTAGATAATTTAGGTAAAATAATTATTGTCAATGTTACTTGACTGTCACTTGGTGTGTTGCCAAGTGCAATTAACACTGTAAATTTGGTAGCATTAGATGGGCATCAGGAATGCAGACCTTTGTTCTGCAGCTGTACCAACTGAATTTGCCTCCTAATTTTGTATGTGAATGTGATAGAAGTTAAAATTAGGAGCTTCTCTTTCTTTCACACTAGAAATCCATATCTGTCTTAGTTTCTAAAAGGATTTAATTTTGCATTAAAAACTGCCAAGTCACAGCATTTAAATGTATGTTTAAATTTTAAATAAATTTCAGTCAAAGGAGAAAATAAGAACAACATAAACTCTTAAGCCCCATTCTTTATGACATGATGCAGAGAAGGGAAAGGATAAAAAGAAAAAAAAAATCTCTGATTCTGAGAAAAATGTTTTCTAAAAGACACAGTTGTGCCAATTTAATACATATTGATCTGGTTTTGCTGTTTTTTAACTTCTGATATCGGAATTTTTTTGGAAGGAGAATAGGGAAACCTGTTTGTTTTGCCCCAAATTAGTCTGAGAGCTTGCCAAGGTTCCCTCCCAAGGTATTAGGGAGATTGCATAGAAGGACTTAGTTGTAGAAAGCATTTGCAGAACAGATGAGTCATGATGCATTTGTTTAATTAGGTTAGAAATAGAAGGGTGATATTCTAATGCCAGCTTGTGATGTATCAGGCTTTCAAGAATAGTAGAAAATGTTGTAATAGAAATTAGAAAAGGGAAGTAAGGACAGATGTTTAAAGTCGTCCTTGGTGGTTTTTTTGGTTTTTTTTTTCTTTTTTTTTCTTTTTCTGAAAAGCAGAGTACTTGCAAGTTATAAAGTATAGGTTAAACACAGTGCAAGAAATCTTAGAAGATAGCTTTATTTCACATTATTCGGCAGTTTTATTTTAATCAGATTTATATTTTACTTATTTTAAAATTGACCAAGGAAGATTCTGATTGTTGATGTAGTTCAAAGACAGCTTATTGTGTATGAGCCTAAGGTCATCAAAGTATTTTCAGAAGGAATGTGAGAGGTGCATATCAAAGTGAAGAAGGGAGGCCACTCCATGTGTAGACTGCTGAAATGGAGATGGAAACAAAGATAGTAAAACAGAGTAATCTAAAATAAATTCTTCACATGCTGAAGTTGAGGGGGTTTTGTGAGTGGAAAGACAAATATTGTTTAATCCATTAAGCAAAGGAGAGTAAGAATTGAGAATTAAAAGAAAAGTACTTGGCAAAGTACTCGGGGATTTGACAGTGAAACACCTGGGGAGCAGAAAGTTCACCCACTCTCTTTGTGTATAGGAGAAACAGCTAAGAATTTAGATGTAGGAGGTTGAGTGGTCAAAGAGGATTTAAATGTAAATAATATAAGACACAAGAAATAATTACATCATCCTCAGCTATCAGGCCATAACTGTCTACAAAATTTTGTGAGAAAGGGATTGCTCCTCCCTCAATCACTAGCTCCAGAAAAATATCTCTAAGCAGTGATGCCACGATCCCACTGAGTTTTATGGACCCAGGTCTTAGGGCTGTGGCAGCAGATTACGTGGCACTTCTCCTACAGGCCAAGTGAGTCTTCACTTTGCCTTCGCCAGTGCCTTGTCCTGGTGATCCAGCTGGCTGTCCTTCCTCCTTGGGAAGGAAACCAACTTAACTCTGCCGGCACTTCCTGCAGCGCTAACTGAAAGTGTGGCAGCAAAAGCTCCCCAGTGGTGCACCACGTCATGTCAAGGGAGAGGGAGGTAATTTAGAGGATACACGTGGCCAAAAGCTTTATTGGTGCTATGACTCAAAGAAGGGCTTTCTAAACTGAGATGCATTTAGCAAGCATCTTAAGTTTAGGAGAGGAATACAGATACTGTAAGAAAATAATGTTTTTCTTACGGTGGAATTCACAGGGTTAATAAGTGAGGAAGCCACTTGAAGAGAGAAAAAGTATGTTATGCTCTCTGTCCCTTTTAAGATTTTTGACATCTTTGATTCTAATTTAGTCTTGATGATTTGTTTTAATTATGATATTTGTTCCCCAAGGTATATATTTGATAGGCATCTGTGTTGTTTTGCTATTTGTTCATGCCTGTTTCAGTAAAGAAGGTTTTAACTGCTTATTCCCTTCTGGGCTGTGTGACTAAACCATAAAGGGAGTAAACTCTTCTCCCTTGAATGAAAGTTGCTTTTACTAAATGATACATGTGGCTTTTCTATAGTTTTACTTTAGTACTACATCACTGAAACAGAGTTTAAAAGCCTAACCATAAGCATCTTAATTTTCTTTTTTGCTGTACTGTTCAAAATATGCATTAAAGGAGTATAAACAGACAATCCTATATCAAATTTGTGCCAAATGTTTTTTTACTCTAGACTTGATAAAATTTGGTTTGCTCTAGAAGTAAATTTGAGGGAATTCAATATTAAAGAGGAGCTTCCAGAAAAACAAAAGAATTTTGAAAAACCTCACCACTTTAAGCAGTTTCATATAGAAAGAAAATTTACATGCCCAAATTGATAGACATTAATTGCATTGAAACACAATTGGAAAGTGCAGTAAGTGGAATGTCTTCAAATGATGTAATTAACTTCTAAATATTGAGTGGTTTCTCTTATTTATTTATTTCTGTTATTTATGTTTTAGCAGCATCAACTGGTATTTCTGTACATAGCTATAATTTCATTTTAAAATTTGCTCTCCTCAATGGACATTCCTCCTTTACTCTCCTCAATGGGCATTGGAAAGTGCACATTTTACTGGTTTTTCATATAATGTACTGTTGTGCAGTCTAAAAACTGTCCTGAATGCAGGAAATAAAAGCTTCCTGATTTTTCATATGATCACTACTTTAAATTTTATATTTTATTTTATTGATATTAAAAAAAAATAAAAAAAAATATTTAATCTTATTTCTGTAATGAAGTTGCCTTTTCCTCCACCATTCAGAAAGCAGATTTGTGAAACTTACAACTGTAAATAAGGAAAATTCTCTGACTTTGTAAAATTTTCAATATCTTCCTAAAGTTCTGAAGTTGTAGCAGCTGTAGTAAGATATTAACATCAGTACTTTCTTGAAGTTACAGTAGGAATAATTTCTTCTGTGGCGACTTATGAAATTTTGTATACGTATCTTCAAAACACTTGACAAAATGCAACTAGATTAATATGTCTTCAAATTAACATTTTCCCTTAAAAAAAATATACATAGGTAAGAATTGGCATCCATCTTAGTCTTTGCGTGCCTTGTCCTTAAAAGGAAGAGAAAAAAAAGGCAAAAAACATTAGGAGCAGACTGACATGATGTGCCAAAAATACAGGAGTCCACTTCCTTACCTAGGAAGAACTGTAAATTGCATACTATATTGTTATTTCAAGTGCTGAATTGGGTGTACAAAACCTTTCCCATTATTGTGGGAAACACTTAATGTAAAATTGTCCAGACAGCTGTCACTGTGATTGCAAAGCTGGTTGAAAGTCTGAATGAGTGTGGAACTCCTTCTCCTTATTGTCGTAATGGCAGTGAGTGCACTGGGACAGAGGTTGTTAGTTCATACTAAGGCTTTGATCTGAAGTTTGCAATGGGCTTTACAGCTCCTATCAAGAGGTGAAATGATACAGTAAACCCACTCAAGTTATTTTCAACTCTGTTGCAATTTCAAAAATCCTGGAAATATATGAAGGTTTCTGTGGGAACTTTCATATTAATATGCTCACAGAAACAATTTCAGAAAACATTAAAAAGCATTTTTTGCTCTCTCCCACTCATTTTATGACTATTCAAGGAATAATTCCAGTAGAAACATTTTGATGCATTAGAATCATTTTAAGTCAACCAGAAATAAGCAAGAATAATAAATACATGATGTAAACTGGTGACAAAAATAGTTCCTTAAACAGCAGTAAAGTCTTTTGATTTGAAATGACAGGTGGTACGTCATGTGGTAAAAGTGTCATGCACAGTGTTGGCTTCAGTGTTGATTGCAGCAAAGTTTTAAGGATGCTGGGAACACCTTGTCAACGTTTTGCCCCATATATGTAAAATTAAGTGGAATTATTTTGTTACCACTCTTGTTCATTGAAGTAGTTTATGTCTATTATAACTGTACAACTGGGCTTAATAACTACTAGTTTTGTTGTAAAAATTGTACAGATAATCAGACATTCTCTTTCAAAGCACTTATAAATATTAGGGAATCATAGAATCATTTATTTTAGAAATGACCTTTAAGTCATTCCCTCTCCATTAAACCATGTCTCTAAGTGCCACAACTATGCATCTTTTAAATACCTCCAAGGATAGTGACTCAACCACTTCCCTAGGCAGCCTCTTTCAATGCATGGCAATGTTTCAGTGAAAAATTGTTCCCTAATATCTAATCTAACCTTCCCCTGGCCCAACTTGAGGCCATTTCCTCTTGTTCTGTCACTTATATTTGTGAGAAGAGGTCAACCCACACCTTGCCACAGCCTGCCCTTAGGGAGTGGTAGAGAGTGATAAGGTCCTTGCTGAGCCTGCTTTTATCCAGGCTGAACAGCCCCAGCCCCCCTGTGCTCCAGAGCCTTCCCCTTCCTCTGGACCTTGGCCTCCTTGGCTGCTTTGGCACAGGCTAGCTCACGGTGAGCTGGCTGCTGATCAGCAGCTTCAGGTCCTTTTCCAGTGAGCACTTCACAGCTGCTCTTCTCCAAGCCTGTAGCACTGCATGGGGTTGTTGTGACCCAAGTGCAGGACAAGGCATTCGGCCTTGTTGAACCTCATACAATTGGCCTCAGCCCATGGAACCAGCCTGTTCAGATCCCTCTGCAGAGCCTTCCTATCCTCTAGCAGGTCAACACTCCTGCTCAACTTGGTGTCATCTGTGAGCTTACTGAGGACTCACTCAATTCCTTTGACCAGATTGATCAAGATATTTGCTCCTCTCCTTGGGCTCAGCCATCCAGCTTGTCTTTTACCCATCTAGTCCAAACTATAAACAGCCAGTTTCGCCAGTAGAGAGACTGTGGGATGCTATGGGAAATGGTGTAGAAAGCTTGACTAAAGTCTAGATAACCTCCACAGCCTTTTCCTCATCCACCAAGCAAGTCATCTTGTCATAAAAGAAGATCAGATTGGTCGAGCAGCACTGCCTTGCATAAAGCCAAACATGCTGGACCTGATCCTGTGGTGTCCTACATATGCTCTGTGCTGGCTCAAGATGTTGTGCCCCATGACCTTTCCCAGCACCAAGGTCAGGCTGACAGGCTTGTAGTTGCATAATCCCTCTTTCTCATCCTTCTTTTAAGTGGGTGTCATATTTCCTAGCTTCCTGTGAGACCTCTCCAGTTAACCAGATCTGCTGATAAATGATGGAAAGTAGCTTGGTGAGCACTTCTGCCACTTCCCTCAGTATCTTTGGGTGGATTCCATGCAGGCCTCTCAATTTGTGTCTAAATGGTGTAGTATTTTACTGACCATTTCCCCTTGGATTATGGGCCTTCATTCTGCTCCCCACCTGTCTTCCAGCTCAAGGCACTGGATACCCAGAGAACAACTGCTCTTACAATTAAAGACTGCAAAGCAGGTATTAAGTACCCCAGACTTCTCCTCATTCTTTGTCATTGTGTTCCCCCCATCCAATAAAATATGGAGATTCTACTTAGCCCTCCTTCTGTTGCTAATACATTTCTAGAAACATTTTTTATTGCCTTTTATGCCAGTAACCACATTTGGTTCTAGTTGGGCTTTGGCCCTTCTAGTTTTCTCCTTGCATAACCTCACAACATTCTTGAAGCCCTCCTGAGTTGCCTGGCCCTTCTTCCAAAGATGATGCACTTTTATTCCTGAATTCCAGCCAAAGTTCTCTATTCAGCCAGGCTGATGGTCTTCCCTGCCAGCTCATCTTTTGACACACAGGGATGGCCTGCTTCAGTGCGTTTATAATTTCCATCTTGAATCATGTCCAGCCTTCCTGGACTCCTTTGCCCTTCAGGACTGCATCCCAAGGGTCTTTCTCAACCAGCATCATAAACAGGCCAAAGCCTGCCCTCTGGGAGTCCTGCTGGTCCCCCTCATTATTTCTTCAGAATTCAAAATCTATTATTTTGTGATTGCTGTGCCCAAGACAGCCTCCTGCTGTCACATCAGTCACCAGTACTTCTCTGTTCAGAAAAACATCTCTAATGGGGTTCCTTCCCTAGCTGGCTCATTTACCAGATGTGCATGTCAGTTGTTGGAGTATTGATCCTGCCATTGTTTTAGGGGGAGGCACCCATTGCATCATTACTGTAATTTTTATCTAGCTATATGTAATCTTTCCTCTCATTGCTAGGGTGCTATTTCATTTATTTTATCATAGTTTCTCCTGTCTTTTTGCGGTATAAATGTATGAAACCATGCTTAGATGGAAGGGGAATAAAAACATTCTAATACTCTGTCATCTTTTTCAGAAGTGAAACCTTTGCTGCCCTTATGGGGTGAAATCCCACAGGATATGCCATGTAATTTTAATATAAACCAGGGAGTTTCATTAGTATTATTCCTGGTCCTGGAGATCCTAGTGCACTGCTAAGAAATACATACAGCACTTCTGGTTTTGGGAAACTTGGTGCAAAGATGAGTTCCAAACTGGCTTCCTTTCTCCAGCAGGCTGAATAGTGCAATGATTAACATTGGTGGCCATATTTTTCTGCCAGCTCAGATGTCAGCTGCTGGTGAGAAGAAAAATAAAAAATCCAAAGTGAAAGTTTAATTTAGTATGTTTAAAATCTTTTGTAATCCATCTGTGAAAAAAACTAATAATTTCTTCAGTGTCATGCCCTTCTGACAAAATCATCATTTGCAATAAAAATAAAGGATGCTGTGTTTGTCTTTGAAATGAACATTGAAAGAGCGGGATGCTTTCTAAAATGAAGGAAGTTTAAACGATATGACTAGCAAAAACAGCAGTCTTGGTATTAGGTGAACAAAAGTCACAAATCAGAATTGTCATCCATTGTGCTAAGTGTTTTGCAAAAAAAAAAAAGAAGATGTATTATGCATTAGGTAATTTATCAGATCTTGTAGGTTTTTGTGAAGGACAATGACACAAAAGTAGAGCTGTTAGCTGCAACCTTAGCTGACCTTAACTAAAAATTGCTCTCTATCCTAGTTATAAGCTTCTGCAATTCCATTAGCTTCAGTGAATTTCTCCAGCTTTTGCAGGAACCTAACCAGGAGTTAAGGGTTGGTGCAGGGATGTTGATTCTGTTCCTCTGTACTTCCTGTTGGTAGGGTGCCCTGGGACTCAGTGTGTGGCCTTCCTTATTTTGACAAAATCGTTTGTTCTCATTAGTGCCATACAGAAAATTATCCAGTTGGGTTCTCAAATTGCATCCACTGTTTTTGTAGCTAAAACTGTGTTTGTAAATATGAAGTATTGTCTGCTCTCCTGTATGTTAACATTTGGCTTCTCTTCCCTTCTGTCTGCTCTTGTAAATCAATTTTATTTGAACTTGACAGAAATGTCTTATAACTTCAATGCATTTTCAAATAGCCTTTGAAAAACAATTTTAATAAGATTTCCTATAGCACTGAAGCTTCTTAAAATATGAAGCAATTGTACATCAAGGAGAATTTTGCTGTATACATTCATGCATCTAGAGACAGGAGAGAGCATGCTGTAATTCACTTGTTTGACCTGAAATGTATACAAGGAATGGAAAATTTGGCTGCATGTGTAATGACCTGGTAGTCCAGGTAATTTCCTTTATGCCTTAAGTTAGGTACCTGACATTCATAACGCATAGAATCTTGCTTGTTGAGCAGTCTAGCATTATATTTGCAGAACTACTGCTATACTAACTGGTATTACATTCACGTTCAGTGATTTATTTGATCTAGAAAGCCAACAAATTTCTGCTTTTCTAAAAGGATGTTTTCTAGGGCTCCAAATGTTCAAATGATCTATGTTCTAGTTTCTCTCTATTACAGTTGTGATGAACACATGATCATTTGCAATATATGTGTGTATATATATGTATATATGGTGGGATTATATATATATAGTATATACATCAACATATATTGGGACATGATTTTCACTTTGGTCTATGACTACAACATTGGACTGTGGCTTCAACAACCTGTTTTAGAAACCTCACAAATAAATCACTGATGATACATACGGAAGTTACCACCTTCTTTAGATAAAAGTATATTTATAAAGTACCAGTTTGTATAGAGTAAGCTTTGGTTCTGTCCCACTGTCAAATAGAGCATAAAATAAGAAGCTAAAATTTGCAATGGCTGCCTGATACACACAAGGGTATTTTAATTAACCTGCATGCAGAAATTAACCCTTAGAGTACTGCTTCAAATTCTTCAATTTATTTTGTTATTTAATTTTACCAGTGGGCTATGCTGCATTTCTACTCAGTTCATAGTACCGTACATAAAGTACATTAAATGGCCATACAAAAAAAAAAATGTGAGAAAAAGAAAAAAAAAATCCAATCAACTTTTTATAAACAAGGGATTCTACAAGACTAAGTACTCCAGGTTGCTAATGGGTAATGTATTCCTAAGCAACTATTTTTTGTTAAAGGTTTTATGAATTAAAAGCATGTAATGTTTCACTGTACCTGTGTACTTGTTAGGTTTCTTCCTAAAGTATCATAGGTGTGTCTCCTTTAGAAAGAAGTCAGTTCTTTAAGGGTTAATGTGGGGTTAAGCAATCCTGAGGTATTCTCCTGCTTGTCCTCTCCTAAAGGTATCTGCATGTTAATTCTCAAATATTACCTGAACAGGCGAATATAAATACTGTATGAATGACTAACTGAATGAATGAATTAATTCCTTTGAAATGCTTGCATCTTCTAATCGACTGGAAAACAGAAACATGATTTCTGGATCAAGGTCTTTAATGAAATGCATACAATTCTCGGCAGAGTAGAAACTCACAGACTGACAGTTTTATTCTGATTTCTTTGTCTTTCAAATAGCCCAATAGAATCCTGCCAGAATTTCTACAAAGATTTCACATTACAGATCGACATGGCTTTCAATGTGTTCTTCCTACTCTACTTCGGCTTGCGTGTAAGTAATGTGTCTTTGGTAGGAAGAGGCAGGGAGGGAAGGCAGCTGCTGTATATGGTGATTGAAATAGAGGTTGTGTTTTCTTTGAAAGAAGGACAATTAATATCTTCTTTCATTGTTTTGAAATGTGTGAGTCAAAGTTTTAAGACTTAGATAGAACTGCTCTGTTAAATATCTTCATGGTACACTCGTTTTTTTTTCCTTTTATTGGTATATTTACATTTAATGTTTATATAAAGCAAATGTTTTAATTACTTTTTAATTATTAATAAAATGTGAATGGTATTTTCATCTTATTTAAGCACATAGGCAAGTTCTAACTATGATGCCCTTGGCATCTAAGCTTGCTGGTTTCCCTGGGCTGATTTTGTATTCAGGAGAGAGAAATGACCACATCCATGGTTCCATGCCTGAAGTACTGCTGCAGTCCCAAACTATGCCTTGTAGGAGTCACCCTGCTGATCTCCTTGGGACATGTAATAATGGGACTCTGTGAACCACTCCATATCGAGAAATTTGTGAACAGCAAATACATGATAAGATTACTACCAGCATATTTGGTGTGCTGGAACAAAAGTGATGTACTTCAAAATACTTTACAATTGCCTACACTTTTCTAATATTACTGATACATTTCAGTAAATGTGGGAAAAGTATCTTTAGCACAGATATTACAACATAGATGATCTATCTCTTTAGTTACACCTTTCATTTTAATCTTAGTGTTATTATCAAGAAATTCACAATACAGACTTCTTTCCAGTGAGACATGTTTTGTCTGGACTGACCTAAAACATCATAACTTTTGAGGTTAATATTTTAGAACAGATACCTGCAATCAGCATGAGAATAATCTGTTTCTTTTATCTCTTCCTCTCTTTTTTTTTTCTTTCCAGTTTATAGCAGCCAATGACAAGCTATGGTTTTGGCTAGAAGTTAACTCAGTGGTAGATTTCTTCACGGTCCCTCCAGTGTTTGTGTCAGTATATTTAAACAGAAGTTGGCTTGGTAAGTACAATAGTTTTACCTTTAAAATGCTTGTTATAAAATTACTTTGACTTTGCACATTTCGGTGGAGAATTTCTTCATCTTATGTCATTGTGTAAACAGAAGAATGTTATTGAAATTGTTTTTGAAGTGCATTTCAAGCAGAAAGGTGGATTTTGTCAGAAAAAGCACTTACTATAGCTGATTTGTTTTCAACTCATTAGTATAATCTCCTACTCTAAGTAGTGGAGAGCTCCATTTTGGAAGTACTGTGTAACCGTAGGCCTTTATCAAACCGTGAATTTCATTTGTCTCACCTTTTAACCTGAACAGAAGATCTAGATCATTCATTAACTGAACTGGATTGCTATGGATCATTGTCAACAATGAAATCAATATATTCTCATTACACTTTTTAAGCCAGTGTGGCTAAATTTTGAATCCACTGAAGTGACTGATTCGGAAGACACATTTAGACACTTAATATTTTTGTTGGACTGCTAGGAATGCATTAGAAAAGGTATGCCACATGTAAAAGGGAATGCAAATGAGATAGAGAGGACACTCAAAAAATATCCATAATTTGCCAAATGGAGTTTTTTGTACAAGTGTTATATGCTCTTTCATAAGGAAAAATGAACGTCAAATGTGATTTTTTTATATTCAGAGAAAACATTCTAAAAATGGCATACTTTGTGACTGGCATGTCTGTAGACAACATATGAAACCTCACAGTTTGGCAATTCATTCCTCCAGAAATACAGGCACTCATTTTCCCTGAAAAGTGAAGACAATAGTTATCTTAAATGTTTCATATGGAAAATAAAATAAACAAGAGGGTCTTTAATAGTCTTTTAACATTTTCATCTTAATATAGAAGTGCAAAGATACAAAAATTATTGATTTTTTTTTTTATGGACAGAGATTGGTAAATTTATAACCACAGTAAAGGTCATATCAGTGGTTATTTGTATGCCAGGGAAGAAAGCAGTAAAACAGCCAGAAAAGATCACTATACATCCTCCTCTGATTACTCTCTTTATCACATATCACTTCTGTCATATATGTAAAATTAAGTAAGGCATTTTGAAAGAAAAAATGTCATACAGTTCCACATTATGATAGGAAATAAAATTTAAAAAGAAGGTATGTAAGAAAAAAAGTGCTTATCCTTGAAAGAAAATTGCCAATTTCAGTAGTTATAACTTAATCTCAGATTCATTGCATTATGTGAATTAAAGGGATGGATTTGCACTCCTGTATGGGATGTATCAGTTTCCCAAAAACTTGGAGATTGAAATCCTTGGAGACTGAGGCTATCTGAGAGAATAAATAGAATCACAGAATCCATTGAAAAGGAATATGAAATGAGAAAGTACCAAGACCACAAACTCTGGGAAATGAGGCAGAGATAATTATTTGGAATGAATACCCTTCATGAAAGTGACTGCGTAATTGACTGACTCATGGTGACACAGCAATCCAGCTAACAGTACTGACAGGGATAATGAGAGCGTTTGCACATTTAGCAGTTTCTGCTGCATAGATTTCCTAAGTTTTATGTCAGTTGTCAGGAAGAGTTAAGCACTCATAGGGTTGAAAGGATTCCCATATCTCCTAATTAGAGACCAACATCACTTTACCTGGATTTCTTGTTTATAGCCTCACTTTGTCTGTTTCCTCATGGAATCCTCCTGAGATATTTATCACCTGTTGAGGCAAAAAAACTTAGGTGTTTTTTAATGTAGTCATCTTAGGAGTAACACATTTACAATGTTTTAGCTTTGCACCTGCTTCCAGAGGGGTTTTCATTTTAGATAAATCATCCTTAGTGAAATCATTCACTAATTCAAACATGTGAATTGTTTGGATTCCTAACATAGCTTTAATTTAGACCAGCAAGGTATTTTGAGAAGCTATGATGAAAGAATTGTATTAATGAAGCCTGTTTATTCCTTTTTAAACCTTTGAAAGGGATGGCCAAGTTTACTGCCTACGGAGCTCAAATACTTTGATCATACGTGTAGGTAATACAGTGGTAGGACTGAGTGTGCGAGTAGGGGGGAAGGAAGTGGGTTTAGACCATATTATTTAGTTTCAGGTTAGATGCCTACTTTGCCATTTTCTTTTTATATAAATATTGTAATTAAGAGAGATATCCTTCTGCTGAGGGGGATTCAGAACATCTAAGTTGTGGGTTTTGCACAAGCTGTCCCCATGTGTATGTAGGATTAGCAAGGAGTTTTGCCTTTCAGTGAGGCAAGTAAATAGAGAGGGCTTAAGGTTAGGCAATGTGAAAATCATTCAACATTGGCACATTTTAAGAATTTCTTAATGATTTAGCAGGTTTCCTTTGTACACTTTAGATTTCAAGATCATTTAGGTGCATAAAATGCACCATCTGGAATGTGTTGTGCATCAGGGTCTTTGCAGTTTATTTCATTATTGATTCACGTCAGTCAGCTGTAATGAGTTCATTGAAGCAGTTGGCAGAATCAAAGTTCCCCATGTGGTTCTCTGAATGCCCAATTCTACAAGAGCTTTCCTTGTTTAGCTAACTGGCTAGTATCAGTATAGACCCACGGTCTGAGCATTATTTTAAAGAAACCAAACTATCCTAAATAAATAATAAACTTTGCCTTTGGAGCAGTAAGTGCTTACAGAAAGATGTGAAGCATAGTGGAGGACATCTTCTGGATGTATCATCTGTTCATGTATGGTAGTGGAAAGCCAGTGGATTTTTTCTGTTCTTATGCTAGCTCAGAAATGCTGTCATTCACCTATTATGTAGCTCTTAGTATGTGCAGCCTTCTCCTTTCCCTGATACTCTTTTGTATTCAGCTGTTCTTTACTTATATTTTTGAATCTTGAAATGTTGTATATTAATTAAATTTCAATCAGTATTCATAAAGTATGTTTCAAATGTAGTCTTCTACCTGGATTCCAGTTTGCAGACAGCATTTGGTATTGAAAGAAAGATCAGATTATACTTTTTCAAAAGGTTTCTAGGAGTGTCAATATGATCAATGTCTAAAGTAAAGCTGAAGGCAAAACAGCACTTCAAACCTGAAAAATCCCAGATTTTTAGATTTGGTAAATCCTTCAGAAAGGGTTACTGTGGTGTCATTTTTGCATGCACAGGACAGCATAAGAAAAGGAAGCACATAAGAAAAGAATGCATTTGGCATGTGGAAAGAGCTACATATTTTTGAAAAACTGGGGGGAAAGAAAGATAGGAAAGAAATTTTTAATGAATCTGTGTAATTCAGTGATGTATAATGCTTTATCATGCTATATAAAATTTTCGTATGTTCTGACCTGAAAATTGTACAGATATGAACATCAGTGTGTTTTGGATGCTCATTTTAATCTAGATCCCCATCACATTTTTCCAACACTTATGCAAACAGTAGCATTTGTGTAGATACTTGCTCATAAGCTACAGATGTGCTTTATCAAATCATATGTATTGCTTGCACAACTCTATACAAGAAACTTTCTGGTAATGGTAGGACAGTTCTCCAGGTGCAGGATTCTACAGAGTGTGGAGAACATCTTCCCAAGGAAGGAATGAGTTTTTGTATTTTATTTATAGTCTAGAGTGAAAGTAGGCTGAAAGGGTTGTTGGACAGAAAATAATTTGCAATGGGAGACATAATGGTATGGTAATTTTTTAGGGCATTTTTTGTGGGGTTTGTTTGTGGGGGGTTTTTTTGTGCGTGGTTTGTTTGTTTTGTTTTGTTTTTTGGGTTTTTTTTTTTTTGTTTTTTCCAAAGTTGTAATAATTTGAGTATCCTAGCTAAATTTCCAATTCAGAACTTTTTTCCTTTGGATAGCTTGCAGTCTAAAACATTGGAGAGTCCTACAACAAGATATCTTCCAGTTTTATTTAGTAAAGACTCAGCAACACTTTACACACTTAAAACCATTTTTCTATCTTCTGTGATAGCAAAGCCAGTTCAAATAACTGAAATGCCTTTAATCATGTACTTGTATGCTTATGAAAAAAGAAATATTGATTTTATGATCTGACTGTATTGAACTAAATTGCCTTGACAGGATTGTATTGTTAGAGGGGGGTTTAACATAAGAAATATGATCTTGGCTTCACATTTGCAAGAATATGTGAATGAGGAACAATCAGCCTTAGATTGTGATATTATACGAAGTTGTAATGAAACATAATATATGAATTTGATAGTGTCTTATTATTGAATCACAGAAATTAAAGATAAAAAAGGTCTTTTAAACAATCTTACTTGCCTTTTCTGACTGTATGTTTCATCTATTCTGCTGTACAGAACATCAAGTGATAGAAACTGTTGATTCCTATAAATTCTATTATCAGGAAGATTTTTTCTTCATCCTTGTTCCCAGACATGCCATTTAGCCTAAGTTGCTGCTAATGCTGTACTTCTTTTTCAGAAAATAATTTGAGATATATAGTGGGGTAAAGAAGAGAGACAACAGATGCAAATACAGACACATGCAAAGTGTAGAAAACAAATCTCTTCAGGCGGCGATAAGGACAGTTTGGGAAAAGGATCCTTTTTCCCAGTATTTGCTCAAATTCTGTCCAGGTCCTGTTCCGGACATGTCAAATAATTTTGGATGAGACTTGTAGTTTCAGTATCAATGCCTGGTCAGAGAAGATTGTTTCCAACAACTCTGGTGGAAATTCAGCTTTTTTGTTGAATCAGAGAATGAAATTGGTTTTGAGATAGATGATTTCAGAGAAAAATCAGCTGTGTCTTATTAAGGTAGTTAAGGTGATGGTGTGGAGCCTTCTGCCCATCCAGTAAGCGTTCTTCGAGATGAAGCTTTAGTTAAAAATCTGTGCATGAAAACAGCATTTGTTTTAATGCCCTGTAGCCTTGCCATAATCTCAACAGAACAGCTCAGCCTGAAAGCATATTTGAATCTGTAGAACACTGTGTTCCTTTTGGAAAACCTAGATGGTTTAATGGAATTTAGTTACACTGACAAAAAGTCCTCTGATAATTTGGTTATAGGGATACCACTTTGACTTTGCATTAATTTACAGGATTTTGGTGCATCCTACAGGTCGCAAAGCTCCCTTGCTCAGCACCTTGAATTTGCAGTCATTTGCAATGACTTATATCAAGTGTTGTGCATTTCTGCCATCTATTGGTGGAATCTTTGAATGCACATCAAAATTCTACAATATTTCTTACAAAACTAGCATCTTTTATACAGATTTGATGTATTTTTTTGGTCATTTTACTTAAATTATGCATTATCTTGTATCTAATGGAAGCTAAATTCTCTAAAATTTTGTAGAATAATTTTATGTATGTGTGCATGTGTACTGCTTTTATATACAGTAACATTTCTTTCTACGCTTCAAATGCCTTCAAACAGGTACAAATGAATTTAATGAAAAGAGTTTTGAATGCTCAGTGTACTTGGTGGTTTGTCAGTAATCTGTCATTGAATGGACTGTATCAATTGGCATTGTATCAAAGACAATTTTTTTGCTTTTTTTTCTAGGCAGCTTTATCAGTTCAGGTTTCACAGAGCATGTATATTTTGATAGGGCCCCAGTTAAAGTAATACTTCCCAACAGGCATTTGAGTTGCTGCAATGTTAAGACCAGAAGGTAACTTTGTGACAAGTGCATATTTGCCTAATCCATGACAAATGTTTATGGATATTGTTGCATTCATTTGTGACAATACTCTTCTCCTCTCTCCTCCACTGATGAGAAGTCAAATAAGTAGCCAGAAGACAGTGGAGCAGAGCAGAAACACAGGGACTGCACTAGTTTCAAGTGTCATTCGCGTCTGTCATCTGCCATGCATAGAACCTGTGTTCTTGCTTCCCTACATCTGTGAACTCAAAGCAAACAGGATCATTTAAATCAACTGTTCCCAGTCTGTTCCTGTCTGTGAGTGGTACTTAACATTGCCCAGAAAAATGACCCTAATAACATTCTAATTTCAATTCTGCTCTGATGGGGCGTGGTGATAGGCAGGGGGGTATCTTGATTTTTTTTTTTTTTTTTCATTTGTGAATAAGTGGCAGGCTTAGCCCAAAAGTACTCCTAGTTTCTGAACTTTGAGAAGCTCTTGAAATATAATATCATAGCTGATAACCATTATATAGCTTTAAAAAGTGCTTTCTACTGTATCTGCCAGGCTGGATGGACTAACTTGACCTCTTTCATCTATAACCTGACTGAGCAAGAATGTACCTTCAGTGGAAGAAAATAAATAATCCAGTCCTAAATTTCAATTACTTATCTTGACTACTCAGTTACTTTGTAGTAGAATTCTTTGTTTTGTCTGAGATTAATTAATAAGTTCATGGTTGTTTCTTTTATGCTTATGGAAATAACATAAACTTTTTTCTGGAATTTCTATAAACTATATGTGACACATTTGCCTAGAACCAACACTAAGTAGCCCACAGAGTTTTAAAAACTATTGGATGCAAGCCACCCAGACATGATGACTTAGAAATGTCTGGCTTAATGTGTTTATTTGCATTCTCCTTAGTCACATTAGGAAGTCACATGGCTTTTTCTAAGTTGTGAAATAAAATATGCATGGGAAACTTCTGCTTTTTCTCCATCATTACTAAAACGTTCACCATGTTTCTAGTCATGCAATGCTACAATCAAAATGTCTTTGCAATGCAGTATGTCTGTGGCTGGTTAGTATATTTCATAAATGCTTTATTCTTTTTGAATTATGCTGGTTTTAAACTGAAAAAAGGTATTACTGTTATGGACTGGCTTATTTTATTTTTTTTAATGAACAGTTAACATTATTATTATTTTCATTTAAATGACCTAAATTTGAATTCCTAATAAGATTTCCTTGTCATATAACCAACTCTCCCTTCAGTGAAACATTCTGTATTCTTTCAGGATTGTAATATTTATAACTTCTACAGGTATATTAATGTTCTTCAGCATATGTTTTTCAGGTACTATGCTGTAAGCCAACCTGTTTTTATGTATATTTCATACAAAGGAACATAAGCAGCTAGGCTTTACATTAGCTGGTGTACCCAAATTATCTGTTGTCATCTTTGCTTGGTGTTCTTGGATGTCAGGTTTTTTCTGGACATCAGTCCATAAATGTTAAAGATGACAGTCTCCCAGATTTAGTGATTGAGACACACAGAATGCTGTTTTGTTGTAGATTGACTGCTAAATTTGAAGTTGTTCATGATAACGGATTTTAACTTTACTCGGATTTAATTCAGTCCTACTCCCCTCTAGGATAATAACAGGATAGTAATAGCAAGTATAAAGGATTTATGCTGAAAAGTAAATCACTGCAATTTCCTTTAATAGCCAAACATTTTGCATTTTTTAATAGATATTGCATAATTTTTTTCTCTCCATATCCTTTTTCTGTCCAGTTAAAATATGTTCTCAATAAGTGGATGTTATATGAAAGAAACAGACTATTTTCCTTTTATCCTGCTTTTTATCATCAGTTTAATTACTTTATGACTGTGCTTGGATTCTCTAATGGTTTCAGTGGTCTTTCTGACTCTGTAATTAAGTTCTTCTGCTTAAATGAAGGTTACCTGGACTGTTGAATTTTCTCTTTAATAGAATGTGGAATAATACTGTAAAAGGAGAGAACCCATTCCCTCGAACTGCTGAGGGATCCCGTAATTATTTATTCTGTCTTCTGGCATTTGTGTTTACTTGAATGAGGGCAGTTAAAAATGTTTCTTTCTCACATTATCATTAGTCAGATGATTTCCAAATTTTCTTGAGCTATCTACAGCATGTAACTGACTTGCACACTTTCCTTAATGGTAATATGAGAGATTAGATTTATTTTATTTATTTGACTGGTTTTTATGTCAGCTGAAAGACCAGTTCAAAATAAAATTTCATTTCTTGGCTCCCAGGTGGTATCTTAGTATGTATAGTTCCTCGCAGGCATTCAGTCTAGTCTTTATACATGATCCTGTAGTTATTCCTCTGAGAGCTTCTTCCATTGATTTTTTGACTGTGTTTTTAAATATTTTGAATCTGAGTTAGTGTGTTGCTGAGTGGGATCTTCCCAACTTTGAATTTTGAGTGCTTGCTGTTTACAAGCAACTTTATAAGTAATATAATTGATATCTGCCTAAGTCAAAAAATAAGACCTTACACCTAGAACATGACCGTTTATATTTTGGCATTTTTGACATGAGTTCCATGATTTCTGGTTACTGTTTTTCATCTTTAGCTCACTTTGTACTTCTAATTTCTGTAACACTGCCCAAAGGAACTATTTTATCTTCTAAACCCTGGACCAAATGTACTGCAATGTCCGTGTAGTTCTCATTAATTCAGCACCTAGTGTGCTCTAGTGTGCTCTGTGGTGCGTGCGTTCTGGGTTTACGTGGAATTAAGAAAAGATGCATTATTCAGTTTAAGTAATTAAAAACCCCAAACTGCATATCTGTGTTCCTCCTGACTTTTTTGCAAGACTGAATTAATCAAAAGCAAATCCTGTTGAGACTGGAATTGATATAAACTGATGCAAAGATAGTTGGGCTTTCACAAGAAAGATTAGAAGTTAAGAATTCCATACAAGACTTGAGAAAGTTCTTTTGCGTCTATTTTATCTGAATAACAAAGAGCTCTGATGGAACTGATGTACTCACCTGAGACTGGAGATTTATTTAAACTTGATCATTCATATCCTTCCAGCGATCTTTTGGCAATTCTTTCCCTCCACTTTATAGATATGAAACTAAGAAAAGTCAAGTGAGAATTTGATTATGATTTTTCGCTTCTGTTATAATTCTACATTCAAAATGGGAAACTTCATTAATATGGTTATTTACATGCACTGCTTGACCATCACCTGAGAGGTCCAAACCCCACTGGGATTGGGAAAGATGACTTCTTGTGCTTCAGTGCTCCATATCAATATGAGAAAAGTAGCTGGTCAGAGCCTGCTGCTGGCAACATCACAGTTGTGGGTTCAGTCCCTGTCTGGGCCATCTACCTGGGAGTTACTCTTGATCCTGGTGGTCCTTTCCATCTCAGAATATTCCATGAATCTGTTAAGTCTTGACCTTCCTGCTCATGTGGTATTTCAGAATTAATGGTTGCATGGCTGAAAATCTGTTCCTTTATCCACTGTTCTGTCTTTACAGTTGCAGTATTTTGCTATACAAAATCAGACAGCATATAGAGGAGGAAAATTTGGGAAGTGTTCTGAAATATTTAAGGATTTTTCTGAGGTTTTGAATTGCAGGATATTTATATCATATGGCAGTTTCATACAGTATTGACTTAAGTCAAGGGAACAGTATCCTTCATATCCTTCATCGTTTGTCACATTTTGCCACTTGTTTCACATCAATTTTTTGCATGCTTACCATTCTCTAGTACTTCTGTATTTATACTCTTACATTATACAGGGCTTACACTTGATTCACTGCTGACCTGCAGATATTTAGCCTTCATTAACCTTGTTATCACCTTCAGCAGTGTTTAGTATCATACTACCTCGAATTCTAAATTAAAATAGAAACGCGTCAGAGCAATCTGTAAAATGAAGGACATATTTCTGCACCACAAAAACATCTCTGAAATTATTGACTCCTCCATAGCTACTTGCACTGCAGTGCCTCAACTAATGGATTGCCAGAAAGTTTGCCAATAAAGCTAATGATGCTCGGAGGCAAGGATTTACATGTTCTTTAGATCTGCATCCTTTGGGAATTTTTTGTTGCTTTTCTTAGTTTCTTCTGTTCATGGAACTTTTTCATTTGTAACGGTGTTAAAGAAGATGCTGCTAAACTTGGGCGTGCATTATTGTTTCATTCAGGCATTTAGTTTTTAATTGTTTTTGTAAAAGTCAGTATATTTTGTTTATAAATTATATATAGTTATTAAAGATTTTTCTCTAAATCTGTCTGGTGATCTTCTCTGCTTTGATATGTATAAAGGGATATGAAGTGAAAAAATTATGTTCTCTTGATATTTTAGGTTTCAGATATCTAAGCTTAACTTTTCTTCAAAATTGCATTTACCAAAAGCAGGTTTTTATATATCTCCCCAGATGCAACTTTGATTCAACAGCTGAATGTTGGAAAAGCAGCATATTTAACTTCATAATTTCATTTGTTTGTTGCTAGTAAATACATAGCATGGGACAAATAAAAAAAGAGAATAATGCATCTTTTAATTTAAAAATAGTGTTAAAACTTAGAAAAATGCAGGCTTCTACTTAAGTCAAACTGCTATAAAACTTTCTTTCTAAAGCCAATTTCTTGTTGCAGTTATAGGTGACTTATACAGGGAAATTATTTTGCCATCTTTTAAAATCACCTTTTATAAAGCAAGGCAGATGGAGCTGTGCTACATGGACAGATTTAGTACACAACATTTTGTTACGCATTATCCTTCAAGGAGTGCTGGTTTTATTCAAAACAGTAATACTGAAGCATCGTTGTGGATGTTTAGGTGAAATGAATCAGCTGTGTATTATCTGAAGTATGAAGTTCAATTTGAAGAGGTTTTGCATTAAAGTTGGGATATCTAGCAACCAAAATCTTCATAATCAAAAGTAAATTGTTGTAGTCCCTTAGAAGCACAGATGACTGAGAGCAAAATGCTTTTTGAGATTTCTGAGGTACTCAAAACTCTCCAGTCATTAGTTCTCTATTACACAGTTACTCTGCTTCTCAGTAGAAATTATCTGTCAGCTTTATTGTCTTCCTAACTGCTGATTGTGTTTTTCTTTGATCAGCCCCACACCATGCGGGGCAGTTTTCCTCCAAAGCTGAAGGAGTTTTTGTGTATGGGTGAGCTCATGGTGCACGACAGAGCTCCACTGGTGCCTTTGCAAGCCCTGTGCAGCCAGCAGTTAATGCCAGTCTCATTCATCCACCTTGCAGCCCTTGGCCATCCAAAGTGTCACTTGCTTGAAGATAGGGGGTAATTGCAGCGGGCACTAGGCTTGGGGGTGTGGGTCATACCTGCAGAGCCCAGAAGAAGGTCTTGTTTTGCTGAGAGCTAGCTGCAATATTAGTAGCCAAATAGAGCACTGACATTGCATGCTGGAAATTAAGTGAGAATTATTTTCACATTTTAACAGTTTGCTCAGTTTTACCTAATTCTGTTCTGGGATGCTTTTCTCTGAAATTAGCCAAGAGAGCCAGTGAAGTTGAAGTATTGATTAAAGTGTTGTGAGAGCAGAAGAAAGAATCACAGCAAATATAAAATAAATATAAAATTCTAATATGGTTTGAATATCTTCCACAACCTTCACTTTTTTTTTTCTTTTTCAAAATGCACCCTTTGAAAATCCTTCCTGTTCAACATTCATCTTCTCTGATACCAAAACTCCTAACTCTTGAAGGGATTCTTACCAATGCATGTTAGGGCTGGTGTAGGTAATAGGTGCAGAAGTTAAATTTTTAATTTCGAACAGTAGTGATTTGTTAATTATGTAAGCAAATAAATTCAGATATTTTTATTAGTAAATATTAAAATTTGTGTTGTAAATATATAATTTATATATATTTTATGCAATTTCATTATTTGAAATTTAGATACTTATTAAACCATAGTTAATGAAGTGTTTCTTAATGGCTAATGTGCGACAATGCTAACTCTGAAGAAAAAGTTTTCAGAGTGGCTAGTGTGCAGGCAGTATATCTCATGATGGTGTGACACTCAATGAACATCTGAGTTTCTACATGTGTAATATTGTGAATATAAATTAAAAGGAGATGGGATCCTTTATAAAGCAAATGGTATGATTTGGGCTTTTATTTTCTGTTAAATTCCATATTTGTATTTTCTGTGTTGGTTCACTTTCCTTCCTATTGTGGACAAAGTGTAGCTATCAGCACTGTAAAATCAGAAACATCTGGAAATATCTGAATTCTTTCATGTTCACTCTCACCTGCGAAATTATCTAGAGAAAATTGTATATCGTTGTATCTGGGGCAGATCCTGTAAGAAATAGGCTGCATTCAGTGGAAAATAGCCAATGATACATAGATTTGAGGAACAGAGTCTTCTAGGAAAATTTCAGACACCTACTTTACTAGGCACTGGCTCTAATCTACTCTGATAGTGCACAGAATTTTCACTGTCTTCTCTTAATGATTGGGTAACATCAGCCTTTAAGGGAGAGCATTTCTGTGCACCTGAAAATGTGAGAATTTTCTTCTCGGTAGGCAGATCACAGATTTTCTGTCTAACGTTAATTTGAAGATAAGAATTTTAAATGCTCCTTCCTTTACTGGCTTTATTCTTGACTCAGTCTCAGTGATGAATTGACACTTGCAGTTCTCAGACCTCGTATTTAAACATGATGCACTGCTGAGGAGGTGAAGACTATTTTTTAGTACTTATTGGGGTGAAATAAAGGATGCTGGAACATGGTGCATGGATCTGTACAACAGTTGTGTTTGCAAAAAGCAGTTAAAACACCATAATCTTTAATTTCTGTGGAATTTTATTACTAAATTCTTAATCGTACAGTCAGTCTGAAATACTCTGTTTATTGTTGGTACAATATAAATTTACACAATGTGCAGGCAATCATTCTGTACACTGAGTAAAAGACTATTGCTTCACCAGGACAAGCATAATTTTTTTTTTGAATATTTGTCATCCATCTGGTCAGAAATTGGAATTTATCTTTTTTGCACCTGGATCATAATCACATACAGAATCTTGTGGTGGATCATTTCCATAACTGGTTTCTCATAATTAATTTATGAGTATGTATCTGCTCGTATCCATTCTTTAACTATTTTCTTTGTGCGACTCGAAGGCTGAGGAGGCTCACTGAATAGGTTACATTATATCATACCAGTTGATTAGAAGTGAAATACTTGACTCCTTGTCAAACCCTATTCCATAGTATGCTCATTGTTTCTTTGGCAGTTATGGCCCGTGCCTTGTGACTCACGGGAGCAAAGACAGGCAGAATTGCAAGTCTTTTTTTAAATCAACCTCCCGCAGCATGAGTCAGGCTTTAGATCTGGCCTTTGCCCTTCCTTTGCCTTTGTTCTTATCATTTGTTCTGCCCTATGGTTACAGCCTCTCAAAATAGCATATTCCCGATTTTAGTGCAATTTGTTCCTGATGAATGCCAGGGAAAATTATATAAGATGCTATCTTGTGATTTTTCAGGAAGGGAAGCCTCTTTATATTGAGCTGTAATGGTCACTTTAGAAAGCAACCCTCAAATTCCCAACCTTCTGTGCAACTTTCTTTGCAAGGTTAGCTTGCTGAGGTTTAGCCTCTTATTTCAAGGGTCATTTTGGTTTTTAGTAGCACCATCAGTAAAGCGTACTATTAATATTTTTCTCCCCAAATCAAAGAATTTAAAAAGGCATATTTTCCATCTATTTTGAATATGGACTCACAGCATCTGGAAAGGATTATACAAATGTAATATTAAAACAATAGAAAAATGAGAGCTGAATAAATTCTTTGCCTTCTTAACTGTCTTTTACCCCCTAGGTCAATATGAATGCTGGTTATTCTTCCCTTCGTGGTTTCAACCTTTTGTTAAAAATGTCACCAACATCACTTTGGTGGGACAGCACTTCTTTTGTAATATAAAATTTTTACAAGTTAATATTAAAAAGTTAAAACTTTTTAATATTAACTTCTTATATTAACATTAATATATATTAATATTAACAAGCTATTATTAATATTAACAAGTTAAAACCCCCTGGTTTTGTGTAAAGATCTGCTCTTCATTTACTACTGGCTATATCTGTGCTTGGTTTATGGAATATGACACAGTTGTTGCCTGAAGTGGTGTAAAGCAGGAAAGTGAATGTTTACATATCGAGTGACTGGTTTTATTCTTGCTAATGTCAAGCTTTCTGAAAATGGTTTAATAGCTTAAGACTTTGAGCCTAGGAAATAAAAAATAAATAATACAACTACATGCGTTTTCTCAGGAACTCAAGATTGGATGGTAATTTTTCCTTCTAAATAATTTAGTGAGATTAATAAGTGGTACATTCTTGGCAGAATGAGCATTGTTCTGGTTTTGCTTGTATCCATAGATGTTGCTACAAAGCTGTGCTAAAAAACAGTTGTTGACCAACCTGTAGAGCTTTTAAATTCAGACATAGCAGGTTATTTTTTCTTTTCTATGAATAATACTTTCACCATTTTTGAAATAGCAGCCATGAAAATTTTATAGGCCATTTTGTGTACAGCAAATGGCTTTTATATTGTCATTTCAGAAGTAGCAATTTAAAAGAGAGGAAAGGTAGCGTGTGAAAAATTCTGTGTTCACTTATTGTAAATTAAATTAAAAATGAATTTTCAAGGAGAGAATAGTCACAGGATATAACACAGTTATTTTTCTTTGCAGCAGGTTTCTCCTTGGCAGGTTTCCTTGTGTTTTGTGGTTTTTTGCAGATTGAGGTTTTAAGCACAACTGTAAGCAAACAGTATCCCACAAAAGCACAGCAAATCCATCACCCATGTCTAACCTGTGTTTGAAAAGACAATAATTTAAAGGACAATAACTTCTACCCACTGCGTGGGTTTTCCAAGGTAGGATCTAATCTTCCCTTGCTCTCCTTCAAGATGATACAGCAAGTACCTAGTCCCTGCATAGCCAAATGTAAAGTGGAGCTTAGCTGCTGAAAAGTCTTGCTCTCTTCTCCTGCATATTTAAGCTTAATAGCTTCACTTCTTCCATTTGGATGGACTTTGAAAGCAAGTCGTCATTTAATTATAGCAGAACTTCCATAAGTATGTAAATCTATTTTAATGACAAGTTCAAGGAGGGTCATGGAGTGATGCCCTTCAAGGGTGCTTCTGTAAAAAATATGAAAAACTTCACTTGTAAGTAGCTTGGATTCATTAAAGGCAAAATAGGTTGTTAAAAGTCATTCTAGAGCTCTTTGTAACAGAATGTTTGTTGATTAGTTTGGATTAAATACTTCAGAGCAGAGCAGACTGCAGACATTTCAGGTACTGCTGATAAGACAGGGTTTAGGAGTTTTAGGTCTACCTCAGACCAGGAGGTCGAAGACCATGTCCTTCACAGGGGTAGGAAATAGTAATATTGTACTGATGGCACCACCTTCATGTGCTTAATTGGACTCCAGAATTTCACTCAGATGCTCATCTGAGCTAGGATACCTTAAAGGTATTTTTCTGGATAACTGAATAAAAAATTAGTCTACAGAGAACAATTTTCTGCAATCTAATTTTATATCTATTACTTGGCCATTTTTTTATATTAGATTGATATTATAGATGGTAGCAAACTCTAAATGTCACTGGAAACAAGAAGCTGTCTTGGGTTATCATGTTGTAGAACAAAATACTAAAAAAATATTAATTTGGAAAGCAGAAATATCTGCACAGGAAAGTAATACCAGCAGCTTTGTGTGGCTGCCTGTGATGTTGAAGAATGCTTCTCAGCACAATATGCCATCATCCTGCTGCTGCTCAAATTTATGTACATTTTTCTTAAACTTGTCGAGCAGGTTTATTTTAGATTTAATCCTGGTTTGTGTAATTTAATTTATGTTTTCATATTTCGATATATGCAACAGATAAAGCAGTGCACTGGCCGAAAAGAAATTGATAAAAATCTGGCTATGCCAGGAAGCTGAGGAGTTAAAAGAATACTGTCAAATTGTTAAAACCAAAATAATAGGTTATGTAAACTAAACAGCTTGGCTCTTGCTTTTTATTACTTAAGTCCTGTTTTCCTTTAGAGACGTTCCAGGCTTTCAAGGTAAATGGATTCTACACCCAAACATTTGCTGTGCTAAGTACAAAGTACACTAATGATAAGTTTAAAATTGGATAATAACAAGATTATATTACTAGTAAAGAGGAAATACAGAAAGAAAGGAAAATAGTGTGCCTTATATGGTAAAAAGTTAAGTAGGACATGCATTCAGCTTGAGCTGTACAAGATGTGATTAGTAACACAGATAAGTACTACCCCATTCAAATCTTTTTATTGGAGAGGAATGATTCAAGTGCTCACAGATGAATCTTGGGTGTTTGTCAGCATGCAGACATAAACCCCATCCCTATAGACTCAGGGGAACCTGACTGTTGTGACCAGTGGGAACATAACCAGGTTGTTTGCAGACTTAGTGTTGAAGGTTACAATGCAAAGGACTCACAGAAGTAGTTTGCTTCACTATCTGCATGTTACTTATAATTTGAAATTTCTGTGTACTACAATCATCCCCTTTATATTTGGCAGTCTACCCCTTAATAACATTTCCAAAATGCTTTGAAATCCTGTGTATTTCATATAAGTACATGGTGCAACCTATTTTTGTGTCTGCTTTGCATTGTACTCCAGATGGCATTGCTATATTTGTGGGTCTTCTGAGGCCAAAAACAAGGGGAAAAAAAGGAAAAGAAAAAAAGAAATTATAATCATGTTCCTCAAAATGAAGATACCTTTACACAATGGAGTTTGTGTATTATGCTCAAAGCAGGAAAATTCATGAAGAAAATCTATCCTTTGTAATGGAAGGTGATGATTACTTTTAATTTGTAGAGCCTCATCCATTGAATGAGGTGATAGCTGACTGAACAAAACTCCACTTTTGTGAATATTCATAGAGCAAGTCTGCTTGAGACAGCTATGGACTCTATTCTTCGTACTTATGCTTGATGGCTAAATTGTTTTGTTTTGAATTGTTTTTCTTCAGTAAGTTAGCTGTCATTAATTGGTATTGGAGGAAGGGCTGTTGTGTTTATTTGTTGGAGGTTTTCTAATTTCATCTGGGATAAATTCTGTGAGAGTTGGCTGATTATATTACCTCTGCCTTCTGCATACTAACTTTAACTGGAAAACAGACATATGAACTTGCCAAAGAATTTAATACACAGTAAACAATTCCCTTTATGTACATATATTATAAGAACTATATTCTTTGCTAAAGTACTTGTTCATTCCAAGTGAACAGCACCCTGTTTGTGGGTTTTGAATCAATGGGTGTGGTTCTTTGATGTATCTGAAAGAAGCTTATGTGGTAATATCCGGATAGAAGATGGCTTTTAAGCTCTAATACATCTCGGATCAAGAGGAGCATCTGCGCTGCCTGCTTGCTTCTGTGATTTGTTTTGCCCATCCAGTTTGTGATAGCCTGTTTTGTCAGGCTGAGTTTTGTATTTGAATTCATTCTATTTCAAGCTAACGGAAATGAAATAGATTACACTGAATTATCTTTTGATAACAACCAGTATAGGGGAACTTTATCTTGTGTCCAGTTAAACAAATCTGCTCCCAAAGAGAAGTTCTGTTAAAGAAAGGACTCTGAGCTGTCTCTCTATGTTGATACTGAATTAGCAGAAGGAAGGGTAAATATATGACCATCTTTGCTGTTAGTGAATGCTGTGACTGAAGAGTGCATCACAGTACTTCCCTGCAGTGCTTCTGGAGCTGAAGATACAGTCATGATTCCCAGCAAGATTCTAGTCTACCACAACCCTTCTGGGGGCACGCGTACAGAAGCGTACAAAAGTACTAGAAGGCGTAAAAAATCTCATGGAGAATTGTTTAAAAATGGATATCGTGTCAAACCTGGACATAATATCCCCGAGAAGGAAGAGCAACGTACTTTGCGAAACTCCTTGGTGTCTTGTTATAGGGTCGGCTCTTACTGGGGTAAGGTCCAAGTGAACTTTTTCTTCAGAACCGTAGTTTCTTATACTGTCTCTGGTGAGAGTATTACTGTAGCTTCTAAAAAAGGAATTCTGGTTTGGGTTTTTTTCAACTTTAAAGCAAAGCTGCAACTTTGCAGTTGCTTTGTAGGAAGAATTCCTTCCCAAACTTACACACTGCAATGTACTCCTATCTTCCCAGCAAAGGGGTTCATTGTTCACCTAGAATCAAAAAATCCAGTCTTTATTGAAGGATAGAATGTAATATTCTGCAGTGTTGGTGTTATCAAGACATTTTGTTTGAAACTGCTGTCATTATTTCAAAGGTGTAATGGCAAGTTAAAGGAATGTGCAGCAGAGAGATTTATTCTAAACTTGATTGTAGTTTTACAGTCCTGGTCATAGAGCACTGATTTTTTTCATGTTGTAGGCTATTCTCCCCACTTGTACTGTTGCATAACAGAGGTAGGGAAATGTATAAAAAATATTTTGTCTGGGTTGGTTCAAAGGAATGACAGATCCTTTTCCTTCTGTTATATATCTTCTTGTCTTTTTTCTTTGAACTTACATTTTCAAGCCTAATGACAGGGAGTAAGATCTCAGAAAACTCTGCTGCACTCTTTGAAGATGTTCAAAATGGGATTATTTTGCATCCTAAAATTATCCCTCCATCCTGTGTCTCAAAGATATTCCTAAATATGGATTCTGGGGTTTTTTTCTGACTTCAATAAAATGTGTGGTCTTAATAAAATCTAGGGTGGAAGTAGCCATTGATAGGTTTGATGAAGATGCTGTTCTGATAAATGGGTAAATGGTTTGTCAGGAATAGAAGTGGTAAACAGAATCTCTGTGTATTGAATCCTTACACCAATATTTTGGACATAGTATTGTCTATTAGAAAAAAAAAAAAAATGAAAGCAGCCTAAGGCAGTAAGATGGGAATTACATATCTCATTGGTGAGAAACAGTGTAATACTTGGTGCTCTTCTTGTTGATTGACCTCTCATGTTGAATGAAGAAATATCCCAATTCCTGTTTCTATTTATTAGAATCTCATTTAAATCATATAAGTGTCGTTGTCATGATTTCCTTGCCTTTTCCGTTAAAGATTTAAAATGGGACATTTCCTTTTTTTTTTTTTGGGGGGGCGGGGTGGGGTGGGGGGAAACAGGTGGGTTGGAGTTTCCAACCTATAGCTAATCCTACCTGCTTCTGTATATTAGTCCAGTGGAATGCATCAGTTCAGCAAAGAGAGTGCAAAGCTGTCTGACAGACAGGAAAATACCCTATTGCCTTTAAAGTCAAATAAAGCTCTAAATAATCCTGTTTACTTTGCTGTAAACTTTATAGCTAAAATAATTTTCTACTGTAACTGCATTGCTACTGGCACATAGTTTATTTGCCATGGCAGGATCACTATTCTGTTCTGAAGAATCCATCCCTTTGCTGGGTCTTTAGTAAAGAGTCAGAAAAAAGTACTCTTGCTATATTCTAGATGTAGCCTGGTAGTTCAGCATGGTATAGTCTTCCTACTGAACAGATAACTGATTTCTCTAAAACTAATTTCAGGGTGTTTTGGCAATATGCAGCCTCTCCTAGTGACCATTGTTTACAGATTTTAGGTTGAACACTGTGGTATGGAATAATATTACACACATATTTTATATTTTTAATGTATTTTGAAAACTGCTGCACAGGCAACACAGTAGCTAAACAAATATTTTTGCAGTAAGAAAATAATCCTGTGGAAGAGTTGAATGTTTATTTGGCTCATCATACCTACAATCAGATTATTGTACTAGAGGCAAAAACTATTGACTAAAACACTTTGTCTCATTGTTTAATGAGTCTGTTCATATTGTTTACAATCTTAAAAGTTTTTTCTGGTGTTGATATCTGTGAAGATCTTAGCTTTGTTCTGGATATTGGGGCTGAAATGAACTGAAATCCTAAGCATATTTTAGTCATCCATTTAGAAGCAGGAGACTTAGAAACTCAAGAGAGCCTTCTTTTATTTTATCTGTGTATTTTTTCTCTTATTAGAGAGATTTTTGGGGCAAATAAATATTTTGGTACTTACTTTTTTTGTTTAATTTGTAGTATAGCAGATTATATCCTATTCTAGTCAGATCCCATAAGAAAATTCAAATGCAAAACTTTGCCAAGAAAAAGTTAAGTTGCATGAGGGAGAGAAAGTCGCGAGCACTTCCTGTGCATTCTATTTAGCAGTTTACAATTAACTTTAGCAGACAGGGTTCATGAAATGTGCAAAATTAGAATGGACTTCACTGTAATTCATAAGAAACTTATCATATGTCAACTCTTGGTTATATCACTTAAATGTAAAACAGTTTTGTAGGTATTTAATAAGAAAAGAAATTCTTCTTCACTTGTATAAAACACATTCCCAAATTTTGCTAAGGAAAGAGAGCTGTATACATTTGTATATGTAGCTGAAAGAGCTTTGGGAAAGGGGAAATTTTTGTTAGTGCTGCTATTAGTGAATTTTGCTTTCTATTTTTGATGCATAAACAAACAACAACTGTTTCTATTCTCAGTAAGAGGGTAGGCCTGAAAGGGGTATCAGTTGTGAGACAGTGGGTTTGAGTGTACCCTCAGCAAGAGTGCAGAGAACACCAAGCTGAGTGGTGTACTTGGCATGCCTGAGGGGACAGGATGCCATCCAGCAGGACCTGGACAATTTTGAGAAGAGGGTCTGTGGGAGCTTCCTCAGGCTCGACAAGGACAGGGTTCTGTGTCTGGCTTGGGGCCGCCCCCAGAGCCAACACAGGCTGGGCGAGGAAGGGGTTGAGAGCAGCCCCTGCTGAGGGTTGGGCGTGCTTGTGGATGAAAAGCTGGACATGAGCCAGCAATGGGAATTTGCAGCCCAGAAAGCCAGTTGTGTGCTGGGCTGCATGCAAAGCAGCATGGGCAGCAGGGCAAGGGAGGAAATTCTACCTTCTTCTGCATTCTTGTGATCCCCCCACCTGCAGCTCTGTGTCCAGCTCTGGGGCCCTCAACACACAAAAGGGGATGCAAGACCTCTCCGTGAGGAAAGGCTGAGAGCTGGAGTTGTTAAGCCTGGAGGAAAAAGGGATTTGGGGACACCTTATTGTGGCCTGTCAGTGCCTGAAGGGAGCAGACCTTTTAACAGAACCTGCTGCAATAGAAGAAAGGGTAATGGTTTCAATATAGCAGAGGGTTGTTTAGAATACAGATAAGGAATTTTTTTACAATGAGCATGGTGAAACACTGGAGCAGGTTGCCCAGAGAGGTGGTAGATGCCGCAGCCTTGGAAACATTCAAGGTCAAACCAGACAGGCCTCTGAGAAACCTGATCTAAGTGCTCATTGCAGGGATGGTTGGGCAAGATGACCTTGAAAATTCCTCTCTACTCAAACTATTGTATGGTTCTGTGAAAATCCCATAAAATGAAATACATATAGGAATATAATAGGAGATCTGTTCGTGCCTAGGAAATTTCAGGATACTGGAAAGAATTAACTTGCGGTGTAGTGATTCATTTGGCTTTTATAATTGAACGCCAGCCCTATTTTGTAGTTAAACTGTCAAAGCAAAAAAATGCAGAACTCCACCTATAATGATTTTCTTTCTCCACAAAAATCACATTGAACCCATAGTATTTTTCTTCTATCATTTGATGTCTCAGCTATTAAAATGTAACTTAACCCTTATAAGGTTTGGAGATAGAGGTTTTGTTGCTAACTTAGATGTTTCTCAGGTTTCTTTTTAAAACATAGCAATGGTTAACTTGGTCTTTTAGTTAGCTTCAGATGCAAAATATTTTAGAGGCAGAGTGTTTTTCACTCCAGCCATTTTTCATAAAAGTTTATAGGGAGCCAAGTGAGGAAAGCAGCTGGATGAAAAAGCTGGAAGGTTTATGATTGCTAGTAAGGATCCTCTCCTTCCCTGTCTAACCACATCTCTTTGGATAGGAGTAGCAGCTGTGGGAACTCCTGGAAGTGGAACAGAAGGATGTGTCTCTCACAGTTTCAGCAATATGATCCAAAGTTATCATTCTCTAATTGCAAATGTGTCTGACATTTAGCATTATTAAGCTTCATTTTATTGCTTTTCATTTAGGTCCCTGAATCCATTTAGCAAGTTGTGATTAATTTTCAGAGTTACCCACAGTCAGTAATTAAAAAGAAACTTTATATCTGTATAATTGACAGGAGTGTACTTTAACACTACTTAGGAGTCTTAAAAAGGAAAAATATAAGAGCAAATATTTTATTTAACAACTTTCCAATACTACTGCAGGAAAAATGTCTTGATTTAAACACATCTTGCCACATGCACCTTTGTGCTTGAGGGGAACCTCTTATTCCAGTGAGGTGATGAAAGTTGTGACCAGGTTTATATGTTTGCCAGGATCAGTATTTCCTTAAGTTTCTAGAAATAAAAAGTGGTTTCCTGCACTGGAGTTGGGTAAAATAGATGTCAATAAAGAGAATGTATGAGAAGAAGCTGCTCTGGACCTTCCTGTAACAGTTGCAGTATCACATTACACAACTTTTATGTAACTCCTGGCTGTACTCTCTAATAAAAATTATCCTTCATGCTTTACTTTAATTTTATAAGCTGTGCATATGTACAGTACAGAGTGTACTTTCATTCATATGCCAAAGGTCTGCAGCCAAATCATTTACTATCAGCCTAAGACTATTTTAATAATTTAAGCCCTTAATCTTCTTGATTGGTTTCTCTTACACACACACTCTTTGTCTTATTGACTTTTTAGTTGTCTGGGAACTGCTATGCACGCAATGTGATTTCAACATAAAAATGCTATTTCTTTGTGAAAATACTTTTAAAAATAGTGATATGTAATGTATTCCTATAGTTATAGACTGACGGAAAGAATTATAGTAAATTTGCCATTTTTAAGAGAAAAACTGTGATTTCTCCGTTTTCCTGCATGAGGTTTTTGAAATTAGAGTGGAGATAGGGAGCATTATTACTGTAAAAGATTTTACGTCATTAAGATTTACCAAATTTAATCAGGCATATACAGTCTACTTTATCCAGGTTATCAGATCTCTTGCCCATGATCTGTTATCTTTCACTAAGCAACGTGGGAGCTTGCAGGACTGAGATATTTCAGACCTGCCTGTGTCTTTGACAGCCTGAAAGAGAAGGACATGTGCACTGCAACTGCCAAGAGAAACCTCAGTGAGGTTTTTCCCCCTTAGCTTTCAGCCTGTTTGTCTCCTTCCATTACTTCCTACATAAATTAACACTTCCTGGTGGGATAAACCTGTTATTAGGGAAATAAATTTAAAACAATTTGAAAAATACCTGTTAAGGATCCTTGAACAATTAAATATGGAAGAGCATTTCAAAGGTATTTGACATTTTGTATATTACCTGTGTTGATTTAATTGATCACTGACATTGTGATATGCGGTTACAACTTCAATTATTCTTTACTATAACTTTGTTTTCTTTTACTGCAGGTTTAAGATTTTTAAGAGCCCTTAGACTGATACAGTTTTCAGAAATCTTGCAGTTTCTGAATATACTTAAAACAAGGTAAGACTTTTTCGTACATGCTGATTTAGTTGCATTGGTGACAGAATGTAAATGGCTTTGATTTGGGGTCCATATAACATATGATTTTCTTTTCTGGAAAAAAAACCCACTTGTTATCTGTTCTTTAAACCTTCTTCTGCTGATGAATGATTTGTCAGTGACAGCATCTTTTGCTATGTGATCATTTTAATTGATGCATTGTTATATTTGAAATACCAAGCAAGGTTATGTGTTGATAAATGAAAAGCAGAATGAATTACATAGCTTTGTACAGATTAAACATTGCTTCTTTTCATGTAGTCAGTTGTACTGTCTTGAAAAAACTGAAATCAAAATTCATTCAAAAGAATACAGTTAAAAATTATTTTGAGTAATTCTCGTTGTGGCTCTTCCAGTTTTTTTGAACTGAGAATCTCTTTTCACATCAAAAACATTAAATTTACACTGAGCTATCTTTATATTGCATTCATTATCCTTAGATTTTCTTCCATATTATAATTAAAATACTCCAATTAACCTTCTGGCTTACTGGTTCTTTGGCCTATTAATAGGCCAATACATCAATGTTGTGCAGGAAAAGCATGATTTTGGAGAAAAGATCATTTTGAAGGAAATAAAGAGAAACCATCCCATGCCTTGCAGTTGAAGTCACATTGTTTGTCACCATTGTCTAAAATGCTCTGGGGGAAGTATTGAACCCATCTTCCAATAATTACTGTAAAATCAATTCCATTTGGAAAACTTCCCCTCTCTGCACCAGTTGCTATAGATGTGTGAGGACTTTATATGTCCTCACATAAATCAATTTCTTGCTGTGATAATTTGTATCAATGGGAAAATAGGTACTGAAATTTGTAAACATTCACAGAAAACTGCTGTTTCTTCAACCCTTAACCTTGAAACTATTCTCTATACTGTAAAGCTCTCACACTATCTGAATTTAGTTGTGTTACTGGAAGGAAGCCAATTCTGGTCAAACAAAGACATCAAAGAATGTAAGGTGAACTCCCATAGCTCAGAATCCTCAGTATGGGAAAGGAGAATAAGACTTAACATGCAGAACAGCCCTGCCATGGCATTCAGAAATGGCATTTAGTGGAGAAGCCCCATAAACTCAAAGATTTTGGATAAAAGCTAATAACCCCTTCATTAGTGGGGGATTTGTGAAATTCCAGATCCATAAATGTGCATTAATCACATTCAAGGTACTCAGAGCTGGTTTATTTAAGACTGACCTGTCCACTGAAATAGCCTTTTTCTGCAGAATTTACTCTTATATTAGATATCGTAATCTCTGTGATTATTTATACGCCTGTCAAAATATCTATAAACCTCAAATGTTGATTAGTGAAAGCCTGTAAAGCAAAACTTTCTTTTATGACAGTTTCAGTTTAGTCAGTTAATTCATCCTTAGCAGGTCATCACTAACATAATTTATTTAACTAAAAAATTGTCACTGCCCCAAAACAGTTTTTTATGTCTCTCCCAGTTCCTGGTAAAGTAGCAGAAAGTCATGTCTGCTCTCTTTATTGTCTTACTTCATAACCTGAAATGACCTGAATAATTTGGAATGTCAGCAATGTTCACAAAACTTTTTTTTTTTAATGGATGTGTCAAATTAAAACAAATTAACAGAATGCAATTTGTTTTAAAAGTTTCTAGTTACACCTGACTTAAATTTGATTGTGGAAGTGCTTGGGGTTTCTTTTAATGTGTTGCATAAGTTTAGCTTTTAGAAAGCAACAAGCTAGAAAATTCATTTATTACTGCTACATTCAATGAGAAATTTTCATATTTTCAATGTGTTCTGAAGTACCATCAGGACTGCAGTTCATGTGCTGCACACACATTTTCCATTACAGTACCAGAATACTCTTTAATTGAGATCTTCTGGTTCTGAATTATTTTGTTTCCTAAAAAAATAAAGTGTGCTGATCCCTTGTGATAGATGGAGAATCTTTAAAAATTTTGTACAAGTTAGAGCAGTAAAACTAGTAGTCTCAACAAATCTAGTATTATTTAAATAAAATTTGCTTCCCTAAATTCAATCAATGATTTCAATTGCATACTGTGGCCTTAGAAATTTGTTATTACTTTAAAGTCTTATATGGTATTGTATGCTTTTGGCCCCCTACTGCAACGTTGTTTTGCTCAGGAATGGTTAAAAATCTTCTAGAATTAAGATATTTTAGCATTTTTTTGCAATCCACTTCTAAGGTTTTATTGAAATTTTAGGAATTTTGTGAGCATAAAGACCAAGAGTCAGTGACAGAACTTGAACTGTTGAATTGGGATAGAAAATTTAGTGTATCATTACTAGTTCTGAAATTATAGTAGGGGGAAAAAAGTACTTTTTATTGTTTAAAAATTCAGCAAAAGAAAAGAGTTCTCTGTGTGAGGTGATATGTATTTATATGAAAAAGGTGTGGAACTAATTTGACCTAGGCATTTCAGTGCATTTGGCATTAATAATACAAAACAACTGAGAAGATGAGAAACTGATAGGATATACTGGGCACTGCTGTGTTTTTAATATTTTTTGAAATTGCAGAGAAATTTTCTACTCCATTTCTCTTTTCTCCAGTAAAGAAAAACATTTACTGTAATCTGTAAATGAAAATTACTGCTGGAATTATTGACTGAGATATGAGGATCAAAGGAACATTACATTATTTACACAGTGAGCAGAAGGGCCATTCCAAAAACTGGAATCAGGTGAAAAAAGCTGCACAGTGCAAAACCAGAGGCAGTAAGGAGACTAGCAAAGTGTTAGGTGGTTATTAGAATATCTGAAAAGAAAACCTAAATGTATTTGAAAAGATCCTGTAAGACAAAACAAAATTTTAGAGTGACGTTTTAAAAGCCTGTACTCTGCCAAGGACCTGTTTGTTTCCCTAATTTGAAATTAAATGTATTTTATTGAAGATTTTTTGTTCCCATATTTTATGAAATTGAATTGTACAGTTTTCAGTTGAAAAATTTCTCTCCTTCATTGTTTTCTAATATTTTTCAAAAAATCTGCAGGGGCTTAGGCAGGGCTCACAGTAAGGGATTTTGCACAGATGTTGGAAAGAGCTTAAAGAGGGAGAAAATGTTTATGACTAATCCTTCATCTATATTTAGACTCTGGCAGAAACACAGGGAGTATTTCATAGAGGACAGACGAGGCACAGTGTTAATAAATCTTCAAAAATAAAATGTACCAAACAAGTCATGTACATAGTTACTGTTAATGGGTGTTCCAGTGATATGAAGAGACCAAGAGACACAGAATTTTTTATCAGGAACATCTCGTGTTCTAAGCTCAGGTGAAGGAAGATATTCAGCCTTTCTTAATGGAGCTTTGCATCAGCATCACTCCTAGGATTTTGTTTAATCTAGGAACCCATTGGTTAGGTTCCTGCACTATAAATGTTACCACTAAGAAAATAGGGACTTTAATCAACCATAGTTTAAGAAAGAGAGAAATAGGGAATATATGTTGATGTTGGTGAACAGTAATGACAAGACTGCTGATACACTATTTTATTTTTGAGTACAGTATTCATTTCATCATCTGTCATATTACCCAGTCATATTCTATTTTTTGTACTCTCATATGTCTATTATCTGTACCTTAAAAATTCTTTTAAGGAACTGTACTGGTTAATTTTACAGGTAATTTTGTTCATAGAAGAATGCATTTTTATTGTCCTTAAAGTGATTATAAACAGAAACATCAATTCTACCACAAAATTACTACTGCTAACACTGATAGTGAATTTTTCTCAGTTTTTATATTTTTTAATGTATTGCTTGAAGGGTAATTGTGGGATGTTTTCTGAGGTATTATACCTTCTTATAGATATTTTCAAAAGGAAGAATGGGTAAGATTGTTTAAACACAGTCGTACAGGGACAGCAGTTCCTTGTGTTTGTGTTGAATATCCTTCTTATGATAGTGACTTTTCTGAGAAGAAAGGGGAGCAGGTTTTATTTGAATTTCTTCCAGAAGAAGTATGGTGTTTTCCTGCTGAACTGAGGTCCTTGTTTCAAAATCCCTTCTGGCTAGAATAGGGCAAATACTACTTAGTGAGACTAAAAAGCATTTGCAGATTTTTTGGTGGGTTTAAAATATTTTTTTTTTCCTTTTTTTAGAGAAAAATGTGAGTGTGAAGTATGAAATACTCTAATTTCATGTGAATTTTCCCTAAAGAGATCTATAGGAGCTCATGCAAGCAGAATAATATGGAAAATACTTAGGACTTTACACAGGAACTGTAAAATACCTTAGATTTTTAGTTTTGGAATCATAATTTTCTCATGGATTTTTTATGTATTTATATGTGAATAATTTTGAGTGTATAGTAGTGATAAATGAAGAGCTGAGTGTACTGAGAGGCAACCACATCATCTGTGAAAAAGCATTATTTATTTCTATTAGTTTGTTTTTAACTGCTGATGTAGCTAAGGTTTCTGTTTGTCTTTATGCTCTCATGTATTGGGACTTTCTTTTCAAGCTATCTAAATTATGAAAATATGAACTCTCCAAAGGAAAAATAATAGATCTTATACATAAACTTTTGAATATGTTTTTTAGGAAGTCTTTCTTTTGGGAAGTAATCATCAGCTTCTTGAGTCTAAAGTTTGCAGTTGTATACAAGTACCTATAAAAAATATGTGACAAATTCTAGTCTAAGCTCCTATTTGCTTTGTTTATTTCCAGCAATTCCATCAAGCTAGTGAATCTGTGCTCTATATTTATCAGCACGTGGCTGACAGCAGCTGGGTTCATACATTTGGTGAGTGCATTTCCAAACACTTCAGTGACTGTTTCTGCCGCCTCCCTGCTGCTCTGGGTGGCGCTGGGCAGAGCGCAGTAAAAGGCGGTGCGGTCCGTCCGTGTCCCCGAGCTCGGGCGGCTCGGGGCGGGGAGCGGCAGAGGGCGCTGCTCGCCCGGCAGCGCCCCGAGCGTGCGGCCGGTGCGGAGCCTCCCGCCGCAGCCGCTGCAGAACTGCGCCCAGCCGTGCGGGAGTGCATCCCAACCCCTCCTTGTCTTGTGGTATCGGTCGTTTAATGCTCGCCCGTAAAAAGTTGCACGGAGATTTTGAGTGTTTTAATTTATTATGTATTTCTCATTCACGTAGAACCGTATTTTTACACTCTGGGCAAATGTAGCATTTCAATCTAGAAACAATACCCTTTTCTATTTTTGAGCCAACAGAGTACAACACCCCTTAAATGTTACATCAAGACCAAGGGAATGTTATTTTCTAGGGCTTGGAATTTTTTTCCTTTGTTTTTCAATAAAAGCTTTTCTATTCTACTGTAGGAATACTCAAACTTCAACTTTTTGCTATGGAACAAATTTTAGATGGCACACTCCTTTCCCACTGACAAATTTATAATTCTGTCTCAACAGTGGGTGGCTTTTTGAAAAAAGTATTAGCATTCCACTAAAGGTGCCAGTAATGCCTTCAATAGCTTCATAATATTTCAAAACAAAAACATTGAGGAGTATAATTGCATTAAAAGTGAAATTTATATTCTGAACACATTTTTTTTAAAAGAACTTAACACACTACATAAGTAAGTTACATTATTTAGTGGTGCCTGGAAAAGATGCTTCCCATAAATGATCTGAATAGCAAGGCTGTATATATTGGCAAAAGAACTGTAGGGCTCTATTTGGCACAGGGTCAAGTTCTGTATTTGATGAAAATAAATCACAGGAAAGGATTCAGTGTTCATGACGTGCCAAATTATATATCTATGTACACGCACAGGCACGTGCATATATGGGTAGAGTTAATTCGGGGTTAATTAGAGTCAGTTATAATTAATATAATTCATTATATGTTTTCTTGTACATTGTAGGTGGAGAACTCAGGGGATCCATGGGAAAATTTCCAAAATAATCAACCGCTGACATACTGGGAATGTGTTTATTTGCTGATGGTTACAATGTCCACTGTTGGCTATGGAGATGTTTATGCAAAAACAACCCTTGGTCGCCTTTTCATGGTCTTCTTCATCCTTGGGGGATTGGTAAAAATTCTTCTTTATATTCCTCTTAATATTCCAGTTACCTTAAAACTTAATCCTGTATATCTCAATGTTGTAATTAAAGAAACAATAATATCTGGATTAGTGAACTAAAATTAATTATAAAACGTTAAAGTATGTTTAATATGCATTCTTTCCTGTAGATAAATATTTCAGCAGAGCTTGTCAAATTAGTTCAGAATTAGAATTTTTCTAATCCATTGAAATGAGTAATGCATGTGAATACATGAAGTGCCTTAATATTTCAACATGCAATGTTATTTGTAGTCCTTTACTTCTTAGTGACTGATTGTAGAGCATTTTTGGGGGTTGCTATTGATATTTAAAGGCACTTTGCGGTTTCAGAAGTCCTACCCACCCTTCTGTGTTCCTTCCCAGAATTCCAACAAACACTGTGGCTTTGGACTGCCTTAAAGAGCAGCTTGCCTGATCCAGATGATGGCAAACCGCATTCTATTTAATTTCAAACATCCTTTCATGTCATGTAGTACAATTTTAGCTCACAGTTTATCACATGACCATAACCGCTATCCTTTTATATCAGCAATTTCTCATGTTCTTTGTCCTGTATGTAAATAGCACCCAAGTTAATATTTGTCTTGCCAACTTTTCCATTATTGTCAGTGCTAGTAATATTATTACACTTGTTGCAATGTTCTCTAAACTAGCCAAGTTTGTTTTAGTATGTACCCTGTGCAAGGTAAATGCTATGTGAATGTAATGTATATTGTGCCCCCACACACGTGCATAGTTACTTGACCCCATCCATTGGTTTCACATATACATACATCTCACAGAGGTGGTATGTATACATAAAATGCTATGAATGCCATATATTGGACTCACACAGATGTGTATGAGTGTTACATATATGCATTCTCATCTGTTTATTGACATGTGAAGACAAAGATCATGTCAAATGGCAGTAGCTCTTCGAAGTATCCAGCCACAAGGAAGCTGTTTGTTGGACAAAACATGGCAGAATAAGTTTTATTTTCTCCTCAAAACCTTTTTTCTATCACATGTTATTCCAATCCTTCTAAACCCAAGAACTTTTGGAAAAGTTTTTTTGGGGGGCGGGGGGTGATTTTTTTGTTTCTTGATGGGGAAATAACCCATGATTTAATCTTGTTTTTGTTGTCTTTTAAATTTTTACAATGCGGGGAAGAGTCTGTATTTTAAAACAGAAATGTAACAGTAATGATAATACTTGGCTTTGGTTTTTTTGCAGTGGGGCTTGGATAGGTTTTTTCCCCCTCCCCTCTTTAGGAATAAATAGACCTGTTTTTTGTGGTTAGATACCAGTTTGAAATAATTTTGTTCTTGTTTTGTTTTACATGTCCATTTTTCCTTTTTTGACCACTTTCTTTATTTATAAGGTGTGTACCTTCTCTAAAACCAACTTTTACATTGAGCCCTCTTGTTTTGTTTGATAAGAAATTTTTCATTTTTAAAAAAATTTTCTTTTTAAACAACTGCATAGATCTAATTCTTTTGCATTTTCAGATCTTAAAAATATATATCTTCTGAAAATATTCATCATCCCCCTTTCTTTGGCCTCTCTTTTTAGTCTTTTCTTCTGTCTCCTATCTTCTTCTTAGGCCATGTTTGCCAGCTACGTCCCTGAAATCATAGAGTTAATAGGAAACCGCAAGAAATATGGTGGTTCCTATAGTGCGGTTAGTGGAAGAAAGTAAGTATCCCAAGAGGCTCTGCTGCCTCTGCTGCAGTAGAACACTCTCTGCATGCCATTTTCTTTTTTTTTTTTTGTGTTTTTGTTTCATGCATGTAGGCAATGTTTGCTCGCTACGTGCCAGAAATTGCTGCTCTCATCCTTAATCGGAAGAAATACGGCGGAACTTTTAACTCAACCCGAGGCAGAAAGTAAGTCCAAAAAGACCAGGTGTGGTTGTGGGACTCTAAAGAGCCCCTGAAGGTGGTAACAGCTGACTCACAGCTTACAAGGCCGTGTTCTTTGACATCAGATGTTACCACTGGAGAGTTGTCACACTATAATTAGAGACCTGGGCTGTGCTATGGTACAAGTCACAACATTTTGTCCCTACGTCAAGAGAACCTGGATACTGCTCAGACTGCACTGATATATCTTGTAAAAACTGCTGCTATTACATATGCAGTTCACTTCTGCAGCGAGGGTGAAGTTTCACCATTTTGGGCATCAGAATATCATGTTTGTCTCTTAACTAAGTGACAACGATAATTTGCATGATTTTCAGACAACTTCAGAAAACTCTGTTTTACTGGATGTAAAAAAGGAGATATATATTTACCAGTTTGTTTGGTTGGACTGACTATGTAAGAAGTCTAGTAGCCCTGTTTCTCAATGTTCAACCAGCAGATTCAGATCTCATGCAGCTTTTTCTGATTTTCCATGGATATTGCAAACTCTCATGAGTTGAGAATCTGTGACCAGGAATTTTAAAGAATTTCTCTTCCCTGTATCACATTAAGTGTATCTGAAGAAGAGTAGGCAGTAGCCTTAACAAAGAGTATGGTAAAAAACCAAGCCTACTATTTTTGCCTGGTGGCAAAGTTTAAATTTTATTGGACCACATTGCATTTCTATTGAAAGCCTGCTTGTTTTTTTGACCAAGTTAAAACTAGCTCTCTCTGGCATTCCCAGCTCCTGGTTGTGCTGGGATAAAGCCTTGACTGAACTAGATATCATTGGCAATATAGAGAGATACAGCACAATATCACCTTTAGTGTTGCCATCCTTCATTTCATTACATGCCATTGTGACATCCACTGGTAGAGTATATTTGCCCTGAAAGTCCAGTCGTGTAGAGTCCTTTTCATACGATATAAATAAAGTACTGCAAGAAGTTTCTCTAATGAATTGTCCCTATTCTTACTTTAAGAAGATAATTTTTACTATGTTCCCTTCAAATCATTACCCATGCAACATTCTGTTGAAGTGGGTTATGGTTTTATCAAGTTATTTCTCCTCTCTGTGCAGCAGAAAGACTGTAAATGTCTCACAGAGCTAATTCTAGAGCACTGTTTTGTATCACTGTGTAGATAAATCAAAGTTTTAAAATTAGATATAACTTCTACTATTTTTCGTTCAATACTATTCAAGCAATTAGATAGTGAACTTCAATATGTGCATTTATTGAGATACCCTCAGATGTCTAAGGTAAACTGTAAACACTGATGTTGAAACTTACGTACCTAGACAAACTAAATGCCTTGATTTATTTCTGGGAATGAGTAGTATTGTTAATTTCCCAAAATATTTATTTGTCACAGACACCAGGACAGTTTCATATTTATATTCATACTTGTTTTCTCAAAGAGAAGTGTTCCAAACTCAGAACGTATCCCTCTGTTTTCAAAGCTCTAAAGAAGTTACAGCAGAGGGGAATATGGTTAAAACCTGTTTTGCACACAGAGTTTGTCCCTTCCCTTCTACATTGTCACTAGTACCCAGCATTGCTCAGATGTCTCTAAATTTGGACCTGATCTTCAGTCACAAACCCACACCTTGAAAAGCTCAACTTCAGATTACAGGCTTCTGCTAGCTTTGGGGCGTGCTTAATTTTTATTTTTTCACTTTTTGTTTTTGTCTTTCCTTATATGCATTGTCTATTTGTTTTTATCTCACTCTGTCGTCAGTGCTTTTTTTGCTGATCTTTACTGCTCATATAATTTGTTGCTTGAAACTCATCTCTGTCATCAGCATTCAAACTGTTCAATTTACTTTATGCATTGTTTTCTGGTTCAATTATTAATTACTAAGTAGTTTAAAGATGTCCTGCTTATGTGGGTCTTTCATCAGAGAATCTAAGCTTGGGAACTGCACAGTAAAAAGCCATTAGGACCCCTTGTTTGATGTTGCTTTTGCAGTCAGTAGAACAAGATTGATGAAATGTTATGTTTGGCCAAAATTGAAGTTTTCATTTGGAATTCAGTGTTGAGAGAATAGATTGTCAGAACCAATAAGTTTTCCTTTGCTTGGGATATGGGCATGTGGTAGTAATTAGCAGTATAAGGTCTTTAGTTGAGCAACCAAGCATAGATTCTGGCAGCAAAAATAATGAGAAACTGCAGTTGTTCTATTTCTTATGTCAGAAAGTTTCCAGATTAAATGCATTTCCAATATGAAAACAGCTGAATTTTGGTGAAAGATATAGTTTCAGCCCTTGAAACAGCAAATGTGTGTACTTTTTAACTCAGTACAAAATAGATAAATGCATGGAATCTGCTTTGCTACATCTATATATATGTTTATACATTGTCGTGGTTTAACCCCAGCTAGCAACCATGCCAGGAAACAGCACAACATGTTGCCTCCTAAACTCAGTGTGTGTAATAACATGATTATTAAACATTTAGTCAGAAATTAAAACCAGAGTATGATTAGGTATGTTTTGAGTTTTGCACTAAGTGACTTTAACACTATGGAGAGCCTTGCTACGGATTGGTAACTATAAAGGAGCTAGAATGTGTGCATAAGAATTATTGATACAAACTTCACTAACTAAAGAAGAGAAGTAACAAATGTGAGCTCACATTTCATTTTGCTTTTCAGCCAATAAAGTCCCCAAAGGATCATAAACTATACAGGATTCATTTTGCATAATAAAGAACCTTATTTTTGTTTTAGATGAGACCCATACATAGAAACTTTGGAAATAAAAGTAGTTTGTAGACAGTTATCACTGGTTAACTTACAAGATAATAGGTTCATTTAGTTGTGAAAGTCCACAGGGATTTTTTTAGATTTTAAATTGAGTTCTAATGTCTGCTTTGTAATATTACTGTAAGGAGACTTCTAAGAAACAGGAATGTCTTAATAGTTTTTGATTGAAGTTTCATCTTCAGCTATTAAATAAACAGCAGTGCTTACTGTTGCATTTATACCAAAACGTCTGTACCAATATATCTATACAAAATTTATTCTGTATTTACTTATTTACTTTTCAATCAAGATTGTTCCCATTCCATTTTTGTATTTGTGTGTGCATACAATCAGACTGGATTTTAATTCTGTGAAATATTTTCCAGTTGGAGATACTAATTTATTGTAAACCAGTGTGCACAAACCTCTAGAAAGCCTATGAAAAGAGCATTTGTAAACTGATGAACTCAGCCTGATTTTTTCAGTCTTTACACTGAATTAATGACTTCTAATTCCATGGAAGAAAATGATTTTGTCTTTTTTATGCCATACTACTATCAAATCCAATGCAAAGTCTTTATGAGGGCAGAAAGTAGAACACAGCTTTGCATGAGTAGAGAGAGAGAGAGCAATGACCTGGCTGGGCAGGGAGGTTGGGCCATGGAGCCACTGTGGTCCCCTCCAGCCTGACCCATTCTGTGGTTCTAGCTGTGTTTATATAAGCTGCTTGCTTTGTCAGCATAGTGGAGGTTTATGCTAGACTTCATTACAGATTCAAAAGATGTAAAAATAAATTATCCAAGGCATTATTGTAGTTAATATGTAAGATTAAAAAAGCATTTTAATGAAATCACAGTCCTTTACTGTATAAGGTATTATAACCTCCTCTTTCTCTTCTCTCATGATCTGCTCTGCTTCCCAGAGATTTCTACAGATTTCTTAAATTTACAAACCATAAATTACCAAATCATCAACATATCAACAGGAATAATCATCTGTTAGAAATTCCTTCCAGAAGGAAACATGGGATTCAATAACTAAACTTCACAGAGGAAAATAAAAACTGTAGACAGATAGATATGGTAAACAGAAAGACAAACAGATAATTTAAGTTGACAGGTCATATTGGACTCATTAGACATATGAATTTCATTACAAATTAGAAAAAAGAAAAGTTAAGGCTTAACCAAAGAAAAGGTCCATTTGCTGCAGTAATGAGAGGCATAGCTCCAAAGAAAGTGACATTAAATTCTTATATTAAATAATTTGATGCAATATGTAAGATATTATTTTTTCAGTGGGATGAGAATGTAATAAGAGAATGTGACATGGATTACATTATGGTCCCAGGGGTGTCTCTATTTCCCATCTGCTTACCATTCTTCTAATCCCACTTTTTCAAATGAAATTTCACTTAGTGATAAAGAAAATCTGATGAGTGTTAAATAGACTGACAGATAGAAGAAACAGGAGAAACTTCTTTCTTTTCCAATTTTGTGTATATATGAAACTATATCCATTCTTTTGAAAGTAAGAAGGGAAATGTGGGAAATGACATATAAGAAGATCATGACTTTAAAATGTGTATTTGAGGTCTCATACCATGTTCCATTCCTACAATAATAGCGCTTCTTTTATATTTTCAGTTGAAGTTTTAAAAGTTCCTTTTCTCTGCTTAAACTTTGAAAAAACCCTTTTGGATTTGGCATCAAATAGCAATAGTTGCTGTTCAAATTTTGACCCAAGAAAGACTGAATCTGGTTTATACATCTGCTGATCTACCATATTCTACAAACTGTACAGTACATGGCATTCCAGGCTGTGTAATGTGAGATGGCAGAAGTGATTAATTGTTCAGCAAGTTTTAGAGACTTCTTGCTTTCACTCAAGTTCTGTTGCAGAAAATTACTCATGACATTTTGGGATGATTTCTGTGGAGAGAAATGCACTGGCTCTGCTTATGGATGAAATGCTAAAAAATCTGAAGAACCTTTCTTAACTCCTGCATTGCTTACAATGGATTTAATTATTTTTTGACTCACTGAGCAGTTAAAAAACACATAAGGTGATTTGAAAATGATTAATAGTGGGAGAAAGCAATGTATTTAATATAAACTACTTTCAGTTGATTTCAGAAGTAAAAACAGGATGGCTTGTGTATGTGATATCTGTCACACAAAATGTTACAAAAATGAAGTCCAGGTTTTGGAGGGATTAGAACAGTCAGTTAAGGTCTGTTTGCAAGCAAGATGCTAATGCTGGAGGTGTAGATTACCCCTGCACTTCTCTGTAAGCTTTGTGGTGTGGGCTCCTTGTGCATGCTGTTCAGCAGGTTAGTTCTTCTATTTATAGTAAACTACTCACTGTTGTCTTCTGGTGATAGATGTGTTGTGCCTGAATGTTGTGGTATTTTTCATAAAAGCAGAAATACTCTAAATAATATTGCCATTCACACTGAATGAAAGGATGAATATTCATACTTTAAGCTACGGTGGAAGCCTCCACTAATCCCGACCCTAGAAGAAACAAATTGCTGTGCTTTTATTTTATTATGGCTGATTTGGAGGTGTGCATCAAACAAAGAATATTGACTTTTAAACTGGATTATAGAGAAACTTTGCAAAATTCTTTAGATCATGATCATAGAAATGCAAGATAAATTCATCAAGCTGTAGTTGAGCAAAGTTTAAACAAACAAAGCAGCCTAGAGTGAGTCAAGTAGGACAGCATGCCATTGCAAACAGACTTAGATGAAAGCTCCAATGTGTAGTTTAAACAAAGAAATGTGCTATTTATCCTGGATTTAAGAAGCTGAAATGCACTCTTTTATTGGTCACAAAGTGACTTAATATTTGCGTCAGAGAAAATTTCAAATTCATGACATTAACAATTTCCTGTTTGTGTTAATCTGATGTAGAATCTAGTAGGGTTCCACTGGTCTATACTGTCCACCACATACTGAATGGAGCTTTTTGAGTGCTTTCCTTTCTCTGTTTCATGAATTAAGAGAGAATTCAAAGGCATGGAACCTGTTGGAAAGAACAGATATTTTTTGTCAGAATTAAGCTCAGCAGCTGCACAAATATACTTTGGTTCCTAAATAGGTGACAGTTGAAGCTATCGGGTCCAATTTACAGAAATTAAAGGTACTGAGATATGTTTTCACATACTTCAGTTACGTCTCTGCTGACAGTATGGCCATATGCTTGTATACTTTTAAAGCTGACACATATTTTAGTGTCTGCAACACTTCTTAGTAACTGCAACGCTTTTGAGATTTTTAATCCTTCAAGAATAAATAATAAAAATCTACTTTTGGACAAACAGTTGTAGGAGAAGATGATCTTAAACTTGCTTGATGGTCCATTTGCTGTATCCTTTAATATATTCTGCTTGTCTCCTTTGTACTAGGAGATTTATAGAGCCTGATGGGAGAATCAGATTGAGAAATCAGCTTACAGTTTAGTTATTTTTTTACTGTACACGTTGGCTACATAAGAGATCCTTATAGGACCATCATCCTTGGGCTCAAGTCTTCTGTGAAAAAGAAGGAGAAACACTTCAGATTGTGGCTTCACAGCACTTACTACTCTGACAGAATTAATCTGAGAGGGGAGTTTATATTGAAATAAAGAGAAAGACACAGAAGCACACAAATGAATTTTGAGCTGAATTATCAGAATCCTGAGTAATGTTTTTAAATCATGAAAAGCACAACAGTCTAGAAATGTACTGTAAACTGATAAGTTTAAGAATGCATATCACCAATAGATAAACAAGCAGACTACATATAGATTCTCTGTTGACATTTATTGATTTTTTTACATAAGAAAACATGACTGACATCCATAATTTCTTTGAGCAAAACCTGTTAGACTTTCCAAGCTGCTGCATCAACCATAGCAGCCTGCTACTGGTATTAAGAGTTTCGATGGTCAGTGGATGAAGGAATGAGCAGAATGCTAAGCAGAAATACATGAAAAGGTCTGAGCATATGTATTTGATATAAATATCATAATTTTATAGAGGCATCTAGGTCAATATGCACCCCACTTCCTTTAGTTACTTTACAAGTGAATACCAAGTGTTCAACTGAATACTCAACAGAATTTTGTATTTATTATTGTTGAATTATTAGAACAGACTAGTTGGAGTGAGTTTTTTCAGGTTCTTTGTACTTATTCCAATAAAATGGATATTTCTTGCAAAATAAACAGGCAAAAGATTTGCCTTTTGTATTGTGTCCTCTGAAGGAAGAACCATACAAGATCCTTTTTAAAGAATCCCATTCAGAGTTGATCTGTTTTCATTTACAGTGCTATTTACATGGTTTAAGTGTATGTTCTCCATTATCTCATGTCAAAAATCTAGATGATTTAACTTTTGCTCATTTCATTGTTTTCCTTACTGAAACAGTTTGTCTCTGTAGTAGCTTTGGATTTTTTGTCTCCATTTTTGTTTACCTTATAAGAAGCTGGAGGATTTTTAGTAAATGGGTCATTATGTCAATACTAGGGTGGAAAAAAATCATTACTGTAGAGAATTCCAATTATGTGGAATCACAGTTGAAGTCAACTGTGTACATCTGTGCCAGTTCTTCATATTTGAAATATTTTCATATTTTTTCATATTTCTCAAATTCATTTTGAGAATGCTAAATATATGTGGGAGAGGATGGATTAGCCTCTCTTTGTTGATAGAATATGGCTCCTGGTAAGCTTTTGATTCTTTGTTAAAGGTTTATTTTGCAGCATCACAATCATATAGTATGGATCCCCACTGGTTCATTAAACCAGTTTTACATCTGATATGTGTACCAATGACAACTGCTACTTAACAAAAACTGTAGTCCTCCTAAATACCTATAATTAATAAAAATGTCTAATGTCTTTCAGTATGGCAAGGGACTTTATAGATTTTGTTTGTAAAGAATGAAAAAAAGAAATAATAGTAATGTACTAGTTCTGAGGTTTTTCAGAAAGAAAAGCTTAATGCTGAAGTTAGATATTTCGGTTGACCAAATGAACTGAATTCTGTGTCTTTCTACTAACCAACTCTTTTGCAGACAACAAAAGACATCCACTATGTGGATAGTGCATGAAAAAAAAGGGTGTTTTCAAAAAAAAATTAAAAAGTGAATACAATGGTTACTAAAACAAACAGAGGAAGTTATAAATCTTCAAATCATACACCGAACAGATTGGACCATTATAAGTTCCAATATAAACTCTTCAAGTTTTCTTAAATAATATACCTAATAACTCTCTGTGGGCAAGTAGGAAATCTGTTTTCAATTTCTTTTACTTCTAAGCAAAAATATGACTTACGTTAAAGGAAGGTTTTTTTGCTGGGAGTTTTCAACCAAAAATGAATGCAAGTATCTTATCAGAAAATGTTCTTTTAAAGCCAGGAGGTTTTGTTGCAGTCACTGTTCAGGACACTGACACGCACTGTATAAGAATAGCAAAGAGAAGAATAGATTCTGTCCTGCTCTGAATCAGAATACAAAAGGAAACCACAGTGCAGATGCCTTTTAAAACTCCAAAAACAATTAGTCCTGATACCCAAATGTGAAAGGTTTTGGTAGCCAAATTTTTTATTTTCACTGGAGCAGATTGCTGTGAGTCCCTACTCAGTGAGAATCATAACAGGATTGTACCAAATGCATCTGCTCTTAGCAGGAGCTTTTTGTAGCAAATAACCTCTACAGGTATCTGAGAGCATGAATTACCTTGTAATCTTTTGATAGTCTGGTAATTTCTTCAGCTATGCAATATTTTAGGTTGCAGAGCCATACTTTTAAAATGTGGACTCTAATTAATGACAGAAAAGAACCCATATTGAGTGAAATCAACCAGGGAGGTAATAAATTTTCTCCATTGGAATGCAGTGTATCAGAAGAGCATTCAGGAAGAGACCCAGCTAAAGCTAAGAGCACTGGATGTGTACAAAGGACTTCCCCTACAATCAGGAATTACTTCTGCTATCAAAAGCTATAAGCTATCCAGATGTAAAATTCAATTTCTTAATTAGGAATAGATGGAGACATTTGAAGAAAATAATACCCATAGTTTCAAATCAGTCCTCTTGGAAGACGTGCACAGACAGTATAAGGAATACAAATTATTATTTTTAGATGCTGTTTATAGTTGCCCTGGGGCTTGGTAGGTTTTTGATGCTCTATGGGTTTATAGCCAGGAAAAGTCTGGAATACCACCAGATAGAAAGAACTTCCCTATATGTTAGTGTAATGTAGTGTACCAAACAGTCTCTTCAGAATTCACAAGTAAACTACTAAAGTTTAAAATATCTCTTCAGAATCTGAAGCTTCCTGAGGTTTTCCATTGCTGCTTTATGTATAACAATGCACTAAGTACACCTGTACACCTCTGGCAACTCAGGCAAGTGGCCTTCAGGGAGGCAGGGGCAGAGTCCTTCTGGTGAGGGCAGTGTAGTCTTGGTTCTCCCCTGTACCCAGCATGCTGCAAACTCTGCCAGGCTGCAAACCTCCCAGAGGAACCTCCAGAGTATCCCTTGGCCCAAGGAGAAAGGCTGACCTGATATATATTTGGAATAGGATCTAGAGAAACATCAAGAAGAGACTAATGCTCTTTTTTCTCAATAGGTTGTCATTTCCATTTCTGCTTGCTTGCTTGTTTTACCTGCTTTGCAAGATTAACTCTGATTTTTCTATAACAGGCACATAGTTGTCTGTGGTCACATAACACTTGAAAGTGTGTCGAACTTCCTGAAGGACTTCCTGCACAAGGATAGGGATGATGTCAATGTAGAAATCGTCTTTCTGCATAAGTGAGTAATCTTTCAATTTTGGTCTTATCCTCTGTTACTAAAACTCATTAAGTTAAGCTGTATCTTCTGGGAAGACAGAGAATATTTAAAGCTCCAAATGACCTTAAGATTAATATTTGCATTTAAGTTTATTAAAAATATGTCTTGAGAAAAGTGTTTTTTTCCCTGCATTTTCCATAACCCCCTACTAAGTATATTTGTATGAAGCAGACAGACTTCAGACCCTGTTGTGTTGTCTGTGAGGTACATCGCTAAATGCATAGTTGAAGTGGGGATCAGGTTATGAAATAAAAAGTACTGAAATGCAAATAAATAACATCAGAGATTTTTTTTCAGTAGTAAATATTCCTAGGGAAACAACCAAAATTAGTAGCATCAGTAAAACTAATGAAAAACACTTTATGTTGTACAAACTTATGGTATCTGAAAACACCTTCCCACCCTGGATCTCTCTAGGAAAGTGCTTATTTTAAAATGCAGGCTATTTAGAAAATGAAAAATGTATGTGCAGATTCAGCTTTATTATAACAGATACTTTACAAATGTATTGACAATATACATTAAATTCTTGGCATGGTGATAATCAGTACTGCTCTTTATTCCATTATATACACATATATACACACACACACAGTATCTTGCCTTTTTCGTATGTGGAATTTGGAAAGGTGTGTTAATAAGGTTGATGTTTCTTTCAGGCTCTACATGATGTGTAAGTTAATAACAGTTTAATAACTAATACAATGCCAAATAACTAATACATTGCTGGCATTGTATTATTCCTCCCTTCTTCCTGGGGAGCAACTGCTACAGAAAGCCACGTGATAGGAGACAGTATCTTTTCTGTTCTGTAATGGCATCTGTTTGGAAGAGTTGCAAGTTATAAGTGTTATTTTTTTGCATTCAGCAATGCATTCTGCACTTGTTGTCAAAGAAAATTAGTAAAAAGTTAAGGATATTATTTGTGATGATCTGAGAGTGAAAGCTGATAACCAAGAATCAGTAGTACTTCCACAATTTTTTAATCTAGTCCTTTCAATTTGAACTAGAGATGACGTCCTCAAGTAAGTACATAGTTTTTTTTAAATTCCCTCTCTATGTAATAACAAGTGGCTGTGAGAGGAAATGGGGGATCAAGATATCCACAGTGAAAATGTGTGGTGATAGGAATCAGGAAACTGCACATTCACATGAAAGAAGTTTAGCACCTTGCTACTTGTTTGTGCCAGTAGCTATTAAATTCCTTCTATTTTAATGAGTGGCACCAGAAAACATATTTACAAGGTTGGTGCCACGTTATATAACTGGCACCAACCTTGTAAATATGTATATATTGACTGTAATCCATTTAATTTTTATTTTGTTTCTGGCAAAATGAAATGAGACAGAAAGCCATGGCATCATTGTATTTGTTTTAATTGTAGATCATAGAGGCCTCAGGGTCCCTGTCTGGTTTCATTTTCTGATTTTTAGAGATCTTGCATTGAGCTGTTTTATTCAACAGAGTCAGCTGTTCTGGGAATGAATAGTAGGGACATGCAGAGGATGATTGTGGTACTATATAATTTCTGGGTAAAATGTTGGGAGAGGATGTTTTCAAATGCTTGTACCCATACTTCTGGATTCACATCCCTTGGAAATGTACACAAAATAAATGTGGAGAGTAGCACAAGGTGGGCCAGAAGCACTGCAGCTACAAGTAAGGCAATGGTGTAGGCAATGTAGTGTTTATGTGTTAAGTAAAGCATGCTGCTTCCATGCCACAGAAAAAGCATCACCAGAAGTGTGACCATCTAAAATAAATAAATAGATGGGTTTGTAAATGCAGGAAATGGAGTAGTTATGGAAATTAACCTCTCATTTCCTCTTGTGTTTTCTTCCTCTTTCCAATGCAGTATCTCCCCTAACCTTGAGCTGGAAGCTCTTTTTAAACGACACTTCACTCAGGTGGAATTTTATCAGGGTTCAGTCCTTAATCCCCATGACCTGGCAAGAGTAAAGGTAACAGCTCTATTGTTCTGTTCTGCTAATTGACCTTTTTATACGTACTCCCTTCATTATTTGGAAAAACAACCAAACACTAAAGCCCTTCTTCATGTAACCCCAAAAGAATGTTTTTCCATCTCTATTATCTTAAGTAATAAATTATATCTATACTGGTGAACCTTTTTTTCCCCATATATGTAGATCTTCAAAGCTACAGCAACAGTGACTTAAGATACATTGTCTGCCATTCCATGGAGCACTTTATGAATTTTTCATTGACACTTCATTCAAAGGTGTATTTTACATTAATGTTTGATATAGCAAGATATTGTCTTACAGTAATTGCTTAAACTGTTGTTGTCTTAACTTATCAGAACAATTTAAAAATATTTTTTCACCCTCCAAACCCTTTTTGTATTGTCTAGAATCCAGAAAGAAAAATGCAAGTTAAGGTTTTTGGTAGATAAAGCTAGATAGTTTTGCTTGTTGAGATATTTATTTTCTAGAATTTCTAATTGGTAAATTATTTCATTCTCTTAAAGCATGAAGTTTGAAAAAAAAGAAAATTAAAGAAAAATCAAGTTGTCAGATACATCATTTTTTTTTTGCTTCTTTTTCTCCCCAATGGAATGTAAACTGGCTACTTAAGTCAATAATATTTTATTAGTATAGTGTAATTTGCACTTTCTGGAGTACTAATCATGTCTTTTGTCCATTTTGACTGCAGAAATTGCTTAAGATTTTTGTAAGCCAATGCACACTGTTTCAGTTCATCAGAGCATGTCCTAATTATGATCATAAAATCATGTGTTCTTATTTTGTGTTCTGTATTCCACCCTTCTTTATGTTGATATTTGGTTGTATACGCTGATAAATACATTTGTCATCTGCTTTGAGTTCTGTAAAGCTCAGGTTTGTGTGAATCTAGAGGTCCTGTGGAAGATGAGCTGTCCTCCTGTTGCTTTCTAAATCTGGTGCTCAGATTCTAAATCAGTTCAGCCACCTCTTCCTGTCTTGAATAGGAAGGTTCCAGGGCTTGTGGGAGCACTGCAACAGGAACTTCCGATGGATCTACGAGTCTAAATTCCAATATCTGGTTACAAAAGATTAACATTACCACTGATACAGAGTAAGAGTCATCAGTTGAACTGCTGGCCTACTCTGATCATCACAAGAAAATTTCAAGAAATTCTCTGCGTACACGAGAGTGGCCGTAATCCCTGGCGTGAACTTGTGTTAGCCTAGAAACATTTTGGATTACCACCATTGAGAAGTGACACTCACACTCATGCAGCCAGTGCTGGATTCCCTGATAGTTTATGAGGAAGGAAGAGCTGGAGAGAGACGTTGCTTTATATGTTTCCTTTTTCTTTGGTGTCTCAGATAGAGTCAGCAGATGCGTGCCTAATCCTTGCCAATAAATACTGCGCTGACCCAGATGCTGAAGATGCCTCCAATATTATGAGGTAAACTCTGTAGTTTTTAATAGCTTTTTGGTTCTTAACTCTGATTAGCTGATTTTATATCTGATCTGTTGCACTCAAAGAATACTGTAGGATAATTTTTTTTTTAGAGGAGAAATGAAAAGATCCTCACCAATATCCAGAGGTGAGAATACCTTAAATTCCTACCTCCATTGTTTCATCAGTCTGCTTTGCTATGTCAGAAGAGACACTTGGAGCACGGGCTTTGACACTGTTAGTCATTTTGTAGGAACTAGGGTTTGAGTATTCTGAGTTGAATGCAGAGAAGAAAGGGAATGCAGTCAGGTTGTTGCAACAGTACATGCATGAGTGCATGCACTGCACGGGCTGTGTCAATGATGGGACAGAAGCACCCTCAGTGCTTCATTCCTGCTGCTCCGTGGTGGACCTGCTCCTACAAATAAAGCACTGCTCAGGGCGTAGCAGAGTACACAAAGGAATTGTCTCCTGTCCCCATCTTGCTTTTTTTACACTGAAGACCAATCATTGCTTGTTTTGATTGACAAGGCATTTACAGCATTAGGGACCACCAGATCTCCTCCTGCTTTCCTCCTTGTAGTCTCTGAAGGGAGGAGATGAAACAGTCAGTCAGTAGATGGCAGCTAGAGTTACAACAAACCTAAGCCATTCCATTTTTTGTTTTGTTCATACAATCCTAGTTTTAGTGAGACCAGTCTCCTTTTAAAAATTAAAACTCAGAAATCTCAGTCAGTGATTGATTAAAAGTTCTCTAGAATTGGATTGGCCAGTGTTATAAACAGATTTTACTGTCGGATGTTTGCATGCTGTGTATTGAAGGAAGGGGAGAAATAAAAAAATGCTACTAAAGTTGCTCTTCTGTGAAACTACCACTGTGTGCAAGAGATGTAGATATCTGAGAAAGACACAAGGCTGACATCTAGTTTCATTTTATAAACGTAGTTTGAGTTGCAATGCAAGGAACTTTATTTTGACATTGATTGCATAAATACATTAAAAACATTCCAGTTGCAGATTGGTACATTCTTGGTAGATTTAATACATTTAATGTAATAAAATGCAAAAATTTTATTGTGAGTGAGGAATTCTCTTGTGTTTTGTCACAATTTAATTTTAAAAAATTGAATGTTTAATTCAACAATTCATGAAGAAATGGAAAATACGAAGAAAGACTTGTTTAAATAATGCAATTTCTTTACGTTTCCTGTTCTAGCTTTGATATGCTTAAAAGCACCAGCTAGACAGTCGTTTACAAGATACATTCTACAAAACATGAATGAAAACACTTATGGCATTCAGTCTTATGAAACTCATGATTCCATAATAAGTCAGATATTTTTTTCATTGTTTTATCTTCTTTTTCTACCTTTAGGTTTTAAATACAGGGCTTTTATTTTTTTTTTTTTTTTTGGTTGTTCATCTCTTTAATTTTGCTCAATGCTTTTTTTATAGTACAATATAAATTCATACATTTCTCAAACAATTTTCTTTCAAGCCACTTAAAATCTATACACAGTTGAGTAAATCTTGGATTCATTAAGTAATTTAGAATGCAGAAAATGTGCAGATTATGAAGGTAGCCCCATGTTTTATTAATTCAGTTATCAATTTTTATATTGATCTTTGGATTAATCCATCAAAATTAAGATGAATTTGCATGTGCAACACAAAATCATTATTCAGCGTACTTAGATATGATGAATATCTTGCAGCTATAAATAAGTAATATGTGATAGGGCAGAAGTTATTTTTTCAGGCATTTATCATTGGGAAACTTGATCAAGTATGTTGGTTCAAAGACTTGAAGATAATCACTGAGGATGAGAATGATGTAACAGTTTCAACTGCATTACTTTCCTAAAGGAAGGAGTATCTGAATAGTCTCTTTTTCTGCAAACTCCATAAGGGCAAACCATTCAACTGAATACTTCCTGAGGCTTACTGCTCTCTAGTACTAGCCACTAGTTCTTACCTCACTTTGACTATGTGTAAATATTTCAATGGTCTGGCATCAATCATTTTGCTTTACAGACAGATGAATAAGGAGGTACAGTTTTAATTGTGGGACTTGACAACACAGTAAAATAGAGGTATTTGGATGCATTATCCAAGTAACCTGTCAGTTAAAAGTTATTTTAATAGGTTTTTCTTTTTCATTTTAGAGTTATTTCCATAAAGAATTATCATCCGAAGATAAGAATTATCACTCAGATGTTGCAGTACCACAATAAGGTAATGTGATGGCCAGTGTTGCTTCTCCGAGTTTTTTGCTACACTGCATTCACTCATACATAATTTTTCTAGTTCCAGTAACCGCAAGCATTTTTCTTTCCAAACTAAAACATCTCAATAAACCTTGTCATGTAATCCAGTTAAAAATTAATTTAGTTTTATTTATATATGCAAGGGACTTTATCAAAATCTTGACATTTATGAGTTGCTTAGGATCTAATTCTCAAAGCTACAGTGTCCATAGTTGTTATTGATGACCTTTCACCACTTCAGTTCTGTAAGTTCTGCTCTTATTGTCTTGCTGGAGGTTATTGTGATTTTTTTTTTTATTCTGGTGAGACCATGTAGACCTGAAATTGCCAAGCAGGAGGTACAAAACAGATAAATTTGTGGTTTTTAATATAAAACATAGCCCAGTTGTGGGATTTGGTACTAAGAATATTGTGAAGTTCAAAATGATAAATCCACTTTGGAAAGAAATATGAAAAAATTTGTAATGGTAAATTTGTGACCCTTAAACACAATGAAGTCAGTTTATTCAATCCTGAGATGAGGAAGTCCATAAACTGCTGACAAACAAGGTTCGGAAGGATATATCAGATAACACAGTACTCTTATGTGGCCTGCTTCTTTTATTAGCTCTGAATGAATCAACTACTGCCCAGTGTTTGAGAAAAAGTTTGACTGGGTAAACTTTCATTTGATGAAATACGCAATAAAGCTGGTACTAGGAAGGTTTGATAACAACTCCTTATGCCTGTAACGTGTTGCTAGAACAAGAGCAACTACTGTAATGTCCTATTCCTGTATGTTATGAAAGAAACCTTTTTATAGAATAAAAGCAAGGTGTTTCTCTGCTTTAAACAGCCACAGAGGGGAAGTTTGTTTTTGTTTTTGTTTTTTTTTTTTTTTTTAAATACTCAGTTTGTTTGCTATTCCAATAGTTATGTCTTCAAGAATAGCTTTTATCAAAGTACTGAACTCTGGAATTAACTTAGGAAGGGAAACAAGGAGGAAAGACTCTGTGCTTCCTTGTATCTACAGAAACATAAAAGTTGCATGTCAGAGAAAATCCAAGTTATGCCAGTAACTGAGCAATATTTGTACTTATCTAAGTTATCAGTTTCAATACTGCAGGTATGTCTTGCTCAGTTATTTTCTTCATCCTGTCCTTATAAATAGTATTCTTAGAAAAAAAGGTTTGCTTTTTCACTGTCAGGTACTTTTCTTCAAGGTGGAAGAAATGAAATAGAAAAGATGTTGTTGTATAAGAAGATGTATACATTTTAAAATTCTAGTATCCTTTAAAGGTTGCAGCTTCACATAAGTTGCAATATAAGTTGTATTAGCTTCTTGTATATTATGTGTGTTCCTCATTAGTCAGGCAGTAGCTCAAAGTGCTGTAAAAGGAACATGCAGAAGGGAAGAAAAGCTTTACAATATTCTGCTTGGTCAGGTGTGAGGATGGACCTGACAGAGTGCCAGAGCCAGCATACCTTGAGAAGTGTAGCATTTAATCTCCAGTAGGTAAGAGTGGAACATTTCTCAGTCCTGAAATAGAATTAAGCTCTGAAATACTTGAAGTGCTTCTGCCTACTCAGAAAAAATCAAGGTATTAATAGAGAAAATAATTCAGAACTTCTGTTTCTGGTTCTTCACCTGTGGGATATTTTGTTTGTTTGTTTTCCAGGCCCATCTACTAAATATCCCAAGCTGGAACTGGAAAGAAGGGGATGATGCTATCTGTCTTGCTGAGCTGAAGCTGGGTTTTATAGCCCAGAGCTGCCTGGCACCAGGCCTTTCAACAATGTTAGCCAACCTCTTCTCTATGAGGTCATTCATAAAGGTAATGCCTTGTCTCATTAGAACATATTAGTCTGCAATTCAGGTTGTCAGAGACTGGAGTAGAGAACGTGACTCAAATGTGAAACAGATAGAAAGACAATAACAGATTTTGTAACACCAAAACAGCCAGCACACAGTTCCATGCAAAAGTTTTTTGCTGAATATCGGGCAATAAACCAGGTTCTATCAACTTGTGGGGTTTTTAAAAAATTTTTATTCAGCAAGTGTCTAGCCTTTAAAATATTTTCCAAATCGTCATCCATTTCCAGGGAGATATTTTTAGCATTTTGTGTTTCAGCTTGATTTTAGACAAACCACATGTTTGTCTATTAGAAAAGTTGCTGCTGCTAAAACAAAAATATGATTTATCTAAGTCCCACGTAGCAACAAAGTGCCAAAAAAAAGGGACTGGTCATTTTCGTTTTTTACATCAAAAGACCAGTGGACCTCTGACTGTGAGTGAATAAGGAACATGTGTTAAAGCTGAGGCCCAACTTCCCACAAGATCATTCATGTGTTTGCTTCTCCTTGGTCTAAGAGCTGTTTCAGACTTAGATTGCAAAACTGTAACCCAGTTAGACTTCTGTGGCAGCTGCACTGGTTCACTGGACCAAGGCCTCGATTGCAGCAATCATTGCATCCTTCCTGGTGAATCTCAGGGACACGGATTGCAGATGTAAAGGGTGGGCAGTTTCCAGTCTCACGAGTGTTCTTAATGGGATGGGAAACACTGGAGTGAAAGGTAGGGCATGGCCCACTTCAAGTCTATTGTGCAAGTAAGCTAAAAATAAAAATACCCTCATGTCCTCTGATGAGAAAGCCAGGACTGTTCTCTTAGAGGTGCATATGTTGGTGCAGGACAGCGAGTCTTTATTTGCTTCTTATAAATTCCTGACATTGTTATGAAGGTATCCTTAGAAGACAGCAGGCTTCCATGAAAAAATATTTCATACCATTCCATTTAATCAAAAAAGACCAGTTTTCAATAAGGAAACAGGTCTGGGCTCTGCTCTTTACTGCCTACAGTTACAATATCTTCATCTTTATTCATGTTCTAAAAAAACCCAACTGAAAGAAAGGAAAAAAAAAAAAAAAAAGGAAAGTTGTTTTACTTCAGCAAACCTGGAATCTGTCTGTGACTCTCAGCATATGTCCAATTGGATATTAATCCTTTCTATCTGTATCCCAGAAGAAAGCTGTATCTCTTGTGAACATCATTCTCCTTGCCAGTCAGTTTGGTCTCTCTCACTTCTGCCTGCTGTGGTAACCCAAGACTCTTGGGAGTATCAAACATTTGTGACAGTCACACTAATGTATGCAAGTTAGGGCAGCCTGTTGTATGAACTCGGGCTTGGTAACAGAGTACATGAGAAAAGTTTGTTCGCCTTCTGTCTTTCCAAAATCAGGAGGGGTCAGTTTTCTCCTATGGACATCCAAATATGTGGGTATCCTCAGAAGCCTCAGTCTTAATTCTAGCTATTTTAATACTGATTCTAAAAATCAGTGAAAAAGTTGAGAGATTCACAAAATGATGATATGTACAAATGTCTGACTGTGGAGGAACTGTACTAGAAATACACACGTACATGGCCTGGATTTTTATCTAAAAACCTTTAAATAAGTCAAAACCTGGATATGTACAGGTGTTTCCAAAAGTTATATCTCAAGACTTCTGCCATTATTTTAGCCAGCTATGTTTTCTTACTTTGTAATACATCTTTATAATAGTTCCTGTACAGTTACAGATTAAATCTCATTGATGAACAGTTTTAAGCTGAAGGCTCAGGAGTTACTCAAATTACATCTGAGTATTTCTCTGTACACAAAATAAGCATAAAAATAGAAATGAATTTGTCTTGGGGGAAGCTGTCATTGTCAGTTCTGCTCGTGTCTGATTATGTACAGTTATAAACAGAGTAGTGTGCAGTCATACCTTAACTTGTGTGACTTCAAGTGTCACCTCACATGGCCCAGGGAGGAAAAAAATGCCATAAGAGAGTGCATTAAGATTGCAATACTGGTTAATACTGGTTAAAAATATGTTTGCCACATAATTAAGAGTGAATTTTTTAGGCAAGTAAAATGCGTGTGTTCACTTCCAAAGATTTCTGACTAATTCAAAATCTGAATGTTCTGATTCAGATTTTTATTTTTCAAATAAAAGTACAAAAATTGAGTTTCAGTATGTTACTCTCACCCTGTTGGTGATAACAAAAGGTTTGTTTATTTAGCTGAAAGGATGATCTTTCCCATGTCTGTCTCACTCTAAAAACTTGAAAAGGAAAACTTACTGAATAGTGGCTGTGCATCATCAGTGCATTGTAGGAGACCAGCTACATTGATTAGAAATGCTGAAGAGGACTCTATTGAAGAGAAATATGTCCATTCCCCAAAATAACTTTCACCCCTTTTCATTAAGAGCATTCAATTTAAGTACTGTCAGACCTTCATAAATTCCTTAGGTAAACATTTTTAGTGGAGTCTCTCACCAGTCAGGAGATTGCCAGGAAAATGTATGGAAACTTCTGTATTTTCTAAGGAAAGCTTGAAATGTGGGTTTGTTCCGCCTCCATAGTGTGATTAGAAAGTGATTTAATGTGCCATAAATGTTTGGTCAGTCAGACACAAATGAACATGATTGATGGTGACATTGCACACATTTAACTCATTATGTGTTACTTTACAGTAAAATTATTTGTGTAAACAGTCTGCTCAGTGTTAGAAGTAAAACAAACTAAAAAACCTCAAAATTTTATATTTGTTCCTAATATTTTCCTTTTGGTTTTAGTAATGTAATATCATATGGAATCCTTTATATTCTTTTTGGCACCAAACTGAACAAAAAGGAAATCAGCTCAAAAAGATTAATGTTCTGTAAACACTTAAAGACAGATAGATTGCACCAAACTATATGCTAAGGAAAAAAAAAAAAAAAAAGAAAAACTTCACACCTCTAAACTGTATTTTAAAAATCCAGTCTTCTTATAATACAGACTGTTACTGTTGTATTCAAAAAGGAATTTGGACTCTTTATTTACTTGTGCAGTCTGAGAAAAAGATGGAAGTATTTTTCTGTACTGCAAATTCTGTATTGTTTGAATTAGCAAGTGCATACCAGAAGTCTGTCTATATGAAAAACATTGCAAAAACCAGATACATGGAGTAATAGGCAAAAGTGATTAAATTTTGTACAGGCCAATCCTACAGGCCAATCTACAACCTACAAGCCAAGTTAGTACTTTTGTGTAAATTAATAAAATGTGGAATGTGGTACTCGAGTGTAACACAAGTCCACAGCCAAATTAGTTTTGTCTTTGCTCCATAGGTAAGACAGCCAGTACTCCTCACTCCAGATATCAAAATTATCTAGAGCTGTCTCTATTATCCTCTAAGCTATTTTGAGAGCAGTAGTGTTTTGTGGGCTCTTTCAGCAGCTTTTGCTCACACCTACATGTATGCAATGTCCACTTAACATTCCTTTCTAGTCCAGGCTGAGAGAGAGACATAATAAAGCCACAGAGATTCCCATCATTTGGGTGCTTACCTACACTGATGGAACACATCAACTTGTTTGCTCTTTATTTTTGACCACCTAGGCAGCCTTGGAATATTCCAAAGTGTAGAACTGGAGAATGAACAGTGAATTCCTTGATGTGTAAGAGGGCTTTAAAAGGGGAGTTAGAAAGAAATGCAATGTTTCATTTTATTGTGAGGTTCTTCAGGAAGCTGCATAATAAACTGATTACCTGATCCTACTCACAGGACCTAGATCAAATATTAAATATAGCCTGTTACCAAATACAATTTTCTTCAGAGATCACGTAAAGATCTTCCTGACTGTAGTGTTTTTAAATCATTGATTATAGGAATTAAAACCTATTGTGGTTTAAAACTGTTTGCTGTGTATACATAGTATCAGTACACGTGATAAGAGTGTATTTGTCTTGGACTAAAGTCTACCATGGGACTGCATTTTCAGTCAATCATTTGAGCAGATCAACACCAGTCTATCCTTCACCTCATGATTAGATAGAAATCTTGCCCTGTATCTTTGAAACTAGTAGAAGTAGAGCCTGTATCCCTTTCAGTTCAAATCCAACAAGGCCAGAATCAAAAAAAGAATTGGATGTCATTATATTTCAAGGGTGCTTTCTGTGCTGTGACTCACTACAAAATTCTACATTGGTATTAATGGGGAAAAGTGCATAAATCTCATTTGAAATTAGAACTAATCTCAGTTAGCATATTTGATGTTTTATAAAATATAGTGTTTTTATACAAATTTTAAAAATCATCCTTGTGTACAGAAAGCTGTGGAAATAGTTGACTGAGATTGTAAAGTCTTCATAATACTAAGGATATTTGTTAGCTTTGATTTCAACAGACAATGGAATTTAGTAAAGAAGTAGTTCATAATTTATAATAATTAAGGAAATACAATTATAAGACTGTAAATCTAAGAAGCTTCACTCTATAATATGACAATAAGAACTGTTTTCACCCAGTTACTTTTCTGTCAGATTTAGATATCCATATTCAAAGACATAACAAAACTAGACATTCACTCAAATGCTTTGGGTGGACTGAAAGGGCATTATAGATGAATAGGGGGAGATATTTTAGCTACATTGCTTTCACTGTACACATCCTTTTCAACTACCAATCAAGAATATTCAAGGTCATATTGAGTTAGGAAAATGGCTTTAACTGGCAGAGGGCAGGATTGGATTAGGTATTAGGATGAAGCTGTTTACTGTGAGGGTGGTGAGGCGCTGGAACAGGTTGCCCAAAGAAGTTGTGGTTGTCTCATACTTGGGAGTATCCAAGTTGGAAGGGGCTGTGAAGAGGCTGGTGTAGTGGAAGGAATCCCTTCCTATAGCTGTGGGGGGTGGAGTGAGATGGTCTTTAAGGTCCCTTCCGACCCAAATCATTGTATGGTTTCATGGGTACTTTCTTTTCATTCTCATCTATATTGTTTGAGACAGAGAATTGTAACATTAAACATCCTCAAAGGCTTGTCCTGTTTTATGCTCTTTCCATGGTGGTGAAGAGCTGATCTTATTCAGTGCTGAGGAGCAGACTTGACATCTGCATTCACTGTGCTATAAAGGAATTGGATATCCACCATCCTTTGCCTTGCAAACTGCAATGAAAAATCCTAGGTCACAACGCAACTCTAGCATTTGTTCTCTGTCTTGGTAGTGGTACGTAGATCTTGACAGAAGAGATTATATAGCATGATCAGGTTCAGATACACTCAATCTCTGTCATGTAACCATCATTACACTGAAAAGCAAATGCTGTGAGCAAGAGAGTTCTTTTGGAGCTACAGAGCTCCTGATAATTATACTGCTGGGTGTAGGGCTGGGTGTATTAAAGGTTTCCATTTGCTTCTGCCAATACTGATGGCTGTGCTTGCAAGAGCTACATCACTTTTTCATATCTCTGTCACCGTGTCTCACTAGGAATTTATTGTATTATGTAAATATATTTGGTAACAGTATTGTATCTATGTATAAGATGGAGGAGAGCAGAGGAATATCATGACTTAAAAAAAGATTCAGATGAAAATTGCATTTCTTCTCTTGGATAGCACTATGGAATTTTCCAGCTATTCTTCATATAGGCTATTGAAGCAGTGGCTAATTTGTTTTATGACAGAATTGCAGTGTGACTTAGGGAGAGATAATAATGTTTTCAGTACTAGAGAGGAATCAGGAAGATACAGATTGAAGTTGTTTTGGTAGTATGGCCCATTCTGGATTGGTTCCATCAGTTACTTAAAATTAAAAGATCATCACAAAGGCTTAAAATAATGAAGGGCATGACTCCTAAAGTATTTTTCCTCACGAAAGGTACCAGGCAGGTGACCATCTTTCTCTTTGAAATAATTGGGAAAATGTCATGGTTCAGGTGGAGATAAAACAGAATGATCATCTTTAGTCAACTGTTGCAATAATCTTATAATAATATTTTATAACAAATATCAGCAATTCTTTAAATTCTATAATCAACATTTGTGGTATCCTAACAGGTCATATCTTGAACACTCCAATCACTTAATGAAGTTTCATGTAATGCTAACTGGTATCTGTAGAGGTTGATCATTGCTTTGGAAATGTTTGTTTTTTTCCAGTCCTTTCTTAGTCCTTGACTAAGGGTGAGTATTTAGCTATAGGCTGATCTGGAGTTCCTTCCTCCAAATCAAAACCATCTGCCTAAAGAAAAGAAAGCAAGGGAAGAAGGTGGAAAGGGAGATATGCAATGTATTTGTATATTTTTTTTCCAACCCCAGGTGGTGTCAATGTAAGAAAAAAACCACAAAATAGACCAAAAGTTATAAACATGCCCTTGCTATCATTACTCTTAGTTTTTTACCAAGCCTGGACTTTATCTCTCTTCTGTATATAGAGTTGCTGATCAGCAACATTTGCAAGTTTCCTATAAATAAAAGGGTCATAAAAAATGTGATATGGCTTCTCTGTGTGTGGTAGGGAATAACACAATGCAAATTCCTTTTACCATCCCACATGGCCTCTGAATGGTGAAACAGTTTCTGTGGAAGAAATTTCTCCTGATTGTTTGCAGCCCACTTGTCAGGCTATATATGATTTGGAACATCTCCATATTGCAATTTTTTCTCTCAGTCGTTTACATCTCCAGAACTAAAGTAGCTGATTACTTGGCAGCCTGTCAGCAATAAGAGGGGGGAATAAAACAGCAACAACAAAAAACTAACCAGAAAACCAAAACCAACCAACCAAACAAAAAAGGCAAAACCCAAGCAAATAAAAAAAAAACAAACCCTAAACCGCACAACAAAAACCCCAAAGAAAACAAACAAAAAAAAATAAAAGAGGAAAAAAGTAGTTGTAACTTACATTTCACCAGGCTTCTTAACAAGTTTCTATCCTCCTGTTCTTTAGAGCAATTTTTGAAAGAGTGCCTTTTGGCTAGTTCAACATGAGAAAAAGATTGATGAACCCCAAATTAATCATCAGCCCGTGGCATAAAAACACAGACTTATCTAAAATACCATATTGAGTCCTGTCAGAATATCTCTGGAATACTGAAATTTGAAAACTTGAAATTTTTTGGTCCAAGAGAATAATAGAATCACTGAATATTTTGAGTTTGAAGGGACTGACAAGGATCATTGAGTCTGACTCCTGATCCTGCTCAGGACACCCCCATGTGCCTGAAAGCATTGTCCAAACACTGCTTGAGCTCTGTCAGGCTGCTGCTGTGACCTCTGCCCTGGGGAGCTGTTTCAGTGCCCAGCCACCCTCTGGTGAAGAACTATTTCCTGATATCCTTACCTCCCCAGAGGTATAGGCTGTTCAGCCTGGAGGAGAGAAGGTTGTGTGGAAACCCTGTAGAAATCTTCCAGTATCTGAAGGGGGCTGCAGAGAAGCCAGAAGGGGATTCTTTGTTATGAAATGTAGTGACAGGACAAACAGTAGTAGGTTAAAACTTAAAGGAGAAATCTAGGCTAGATATTTGGAAGCAATTCTTTACTGTGAGAGTGGTTGAACACTGGACTAGGCTGCCCAGGGAGTTTGTGGATGTCCCAGTTTGGGCAGTGTTCAAGGCCAGGTTGGATAAGGCCTTAAGCAACCTGGTCTAGTGAGAGCTGTCCTTCCCATGGCAGGAAGGTGATCTTTAAGGTCCTTTCTAACCCTTAGCATTCTCTGATTCTATGATTTTTAAAAAGAGAATGTTGGGAAACTTTTTCCTCATGGTCTCTGCAACTTTATTTCACCCCATGCTCAGTGTGCTTGACAAGAATTCAGTGTATTATTTTTGCATATGATACTTGATTTACTGACTACAGGGACTCTGTTTTGGGGTTTTTTTCAGCATTCTAGCAAATCCTTTACAAATAAGCAATGTTAATTGCCATAACAGTGTACTAACTTATGTGTTAAAATCTGATTCGTGTTTAAGCAGTTGTTTGTAAGTTTCAAAGAAAGCTGTGATTTTTACACAGAACTCTGCATCTGTTTCTTTGCTTTTAGATTGAGGAGGATACGTGGCAGAAATACTACCTGGAAGGAGTTGCAAATGAAATGTATACAGAATATTTGTCTAGTGCCTTTGTGGGTTTGTCCTTCCCTGCAGTTTGTGAGTAAGTAGAAATACATTTAATATACAGGAGTATTTCCCTTCTTGCAAGAGAAATCTAATTTTTTGCATAAGACCTTTTCGCGCTGCTAAAGTCCTAACGTTGCCATGGTGTCTAATAAAATAAATATTAAAGCAATCACTGCATGGAAGTACCTGAAACATTTTAATGCCTGGATTCAGGAGAGATTTGTAATTAAGTGATTGTAAGTGAAAGCATAAATGGTTTTGGTTTTGAACAAACTCAAATGAATTTTTAAACTTGAATTTTTAAATTGAGTTATTTACTCACAAGCTATTTATTCCTGTTATTTTTCTAATCGTTCCCATTCTTTGAATAGTGGTGGTCAACATGACCACCTTGGCTTGTGTTCCATTCCAAGGAAACTATTCATTAATTTAAACAGATGTCATGGGGTCATATAAGCAGTGTGGCACCCAGAGCTCTGTGGAAGTGTTTGAAAACCACCTACAACAAGTAAAATATGTCAGAGAAGATATGTCTGTTCAATTATGAGAAAGAAGCACATAGTACCTAACCATAGTGTAAGCCATGTGACAGCTTCATTTCTGGACACTGAAAAATGCTTAGCCTAGAGTGAGTCTGTGAATGAGAGATTTGTATAATAAGTACTCTGTCCACATAATCAGGTTAGTTTAGCGCACTCTCATTTCCTCTTTGCTCTGTTCTTAGAGGAGGAAATAGATGGAGAAGTAAAATACAAGCTCTTATGTAAAGGAGGATGAGTATGCTTCTACTCCTCTAACTTCCCCAACTTTCCCAATTTTTGCAAGAGCAAAAAGATGGCATTAGAATGAGAGAGAAACAACTGTTAGACAAATATTATTCATTTAGAAATTGTCTGGGATGTAGCTGTGACAGAGCCCAGTCTTCAATTTGCTGGTAACGTTAAGGGGTTCTCAACCCACCCTTCTCCTGTGTCAGCCAAACTCTGTTGAGATTACTGAGGGGAAACATATTTCACTATAGGGACAAAAGTTTGTGTGGATTTCTTGAAACAGGATATCTCATAACAGAATGCAGGAAAGTGTATTATATTCAGAATGAATATAGTAGTTTGTGCTGTTAACACAAGCTACAATAATGAAAATTAAATCTCCATGCCAAACCATTTTCAAATGTGTCAAGTTTCTATATGAGTTTGTGGGAAGATGTGACTGAGACTGTATTTGACATAAAGCTGACATTCATTTATCTGTGCTGGTAGAATGGAGATAAAATAATCAATAAAGAAAGGGTGCTTATTGAGATTTAGAAACATGTCTAAACTTTGGAGCTCTCCTCAAGCACTTTAATGAGTTTAGTGCATAGGTATTCTCATTACTGTAAGAACTGACTGCTCAATTTCCAGAAGAACCAAAGACAAGGACAGCAAAATGTCCATTGCATTGGTTTTCGAAGGGGAAATTGAATCAGTGGATAGTCTTAGTGTATTCAGCTATCCGTGAAATATATAGACTTTGAGAGCAGGTTTTGTAGTGTGGCTTTGAAAATTCATGCAGTCAATGACATTTTAAAAGTCTGAAATTAAATGAAATGTTCTGTTTTCTCAAGTTCTTTGTCATAAGTGCAAGTCTAGGAATGTAATTCTTTTGTAAATAGGCTGCCATACAGTCTGGATAACAAAATGTGTGCAGAGACAGTGAGGATGGGACACTCAATATAGCTGAAAAATTTCAAGCTTTTGATGTCTACACTAGGGTGAAGAATTAGAACCAGAAGTTAATATCAGTCTGCAAGTTCTATTTATAACTCCACGTGTGCGTACTGTGTGAACATATTCCAACCAATATATTTTCAAAATGTGAATGTAGTTCCTAATATTCTGTGCCCTTGGATACTGCTGGACCAGGCGTGGATGATGTTGATTGAAGATAAACTAACCAATCTGTCTCCCACTAGTGTGGAGCCTTCTAATATTTAGTAACATAAGGCTAACCTTCAGCCAGGTTCTAGGCCTACCACTCTCTGCCCCAGAATTCTCACAATGAGGGCAGCATACCTCTTCACTGACACTCGACCTAGCAGCCACCTGTCCACATGTGATGTTGGTTGTGACAAGGGACTGACTGCTGGCCTCTTCTCTCCCTGCAGACTGGTGTTTGCGAAACTGAAGCTCTTAATGATAGCCATAGAATACAAGTCGGAGAAGCGCGAAAGCAGGTACGTCCTGCGCCGCCAGCTTCGGAAGTTCTCGAATGCACTGGCAAGAATTTTGCTTGCTTTTTTGTCATTCAGAATGAACATGTCTATTCTTTGAAACATTTCAGAATGTAATTAGCATGCCATCGCATTGCAGCATCTCACATAGGACTGAAAGGGACTTATTTCTGCCCTCTTCCTCCCTAAAACCAAACCAAGTCAGAATGTGTAGTAAAAAGTGCAGTAGTACCTGTGTCTCATCTCCAGGAGTGATTTTACTTACAGAAAAGCTTACAATTTTTGTGTTTATAGCATATCACTTCTAATCAGAGGTCCAGCATACACTACTGAAAATAGAAAAGTGGAAAACAGATGTGATATCAAAATTCATTATGGCTATGTGTATTTTCAAAATACAAATTTCATTTAAATTAGTTTAAGAGAACCAATTTAGATACAATCCAGGATAAACAAATATAGAGTAAACATAATATTTATATCTGTTCTGACAAAACTTACATGAATAACATCATGAAACTGGAAAAGATTAATTTATCCTTAAAATTACAAATTGGCTGGCTATTTTTGTTAACCAAAAAGAAAAAAAATATCATTATTTTTACTACAGATTCACAGATGGGAAGTGTTTCTTGCATTTTTGCTTTCGTGCAAAGGTTCATAGAAACATTACTGAACAATTGAGCCAGTCTTCCATCAACTTGTCCATTAATGCTTTAAACAATATTTATTTTTATGTAACAAAAATATTATAAATGTTCTCTGCAACATGTGGAGGTCATATAAAAAAGTACGATAATATGAATTTGAGAGGAATTTGACTTCCCTCTTTCACAATTACATTTTGTACTGCTGTAGTAAACCTGAAGTGATACATACTAGTTCATCTTCTTTTTGGCCAATAATTACTTTTTTGTGGCCAAAGGGCGTTTTTGACGAAAACTGCTTCTTCTCACAGGAGAACCCATTCTATCAATTGAACTTATTCTAAATTTCCTGGGGTTTTGAAAGTTTAATACTTAGTAGTAACTTTCATAATTTTTCTTTATTAAAAGAGTCTATAAAACCTGTGTTAGACATTTGACATGGAAAAGCGGTGTTACAGCTATTTATGAGTATTTCCATGCTCTATAGTTATTTTGCTGGAGTCTTCTGTATGTTATAAAATGAAATGTGAAGTGGTGATGTACTACTGGATATCATTTTTGTTCATGCTATGCTGATTAAGAAATTCTTTTTTTTTTTTAACAATCAGATTTTTTTTATGCTGTATTAAGGTCCTTCAGACTCTTAAATTACTTAAATTGAAAGATCTCTTTCTGCATCAGCTAATGTAAAGTAAACAATCTATTCTTCTGTCTATGACCAATTTAATCTCTTGCTAGAAAAAGGAAAAATACAATAGCAACAGCAGTGGAACAATTTACCAGATTTTGTGCCTTCAGTATTAAGAAATATTTGGTTTCTCTTTTTCTCGTAACAAATAGTGGCCAACTTTATATTGCCATTACTTCAGTTGTCATTTACTTACATAAGTGCTAATATTGCAGTCTTTTACAGTAATAACAGATTGTTCTTGGCTTCCATATCATTCTTTGCATTAAATTCAGTGGGAGTTGGATTGAGTTCTTAATCAAAAGGTGATGCAGAGGATCCCACAAAAAGTAAAACAGTGTGGTACAATCATATATTTCTTACTTAAAGCCACACAGGTAACAGTTTGAAATAATTATTATAGTAGGGGAAAAAAAGCCTAAAATTGCTGGAAGCAATGCTAACAAAGAGATATTAACAGCTGGATTTGTTAAATATGTATGTAGCAAGAGGAAGGCATGTAAGGTAGATAGTCACATTTTCTTATAACACTGATCCACAGCAATATCTGCTGATTTTATTAAGCAGTGATAATTTTCTAGTCACTGTTTGGTCAATCACAGAGGTACCTGCAGCATATCTTTACTGCTCTACTTGTTCCTGTGCTCTTCAACTCTAACATGTTAACTAGACATTTGTGGTTTACTGATCCTTTAGTCAAACCAGGAGGGTAATGCAACAAAACTTCAGTTTCTGACCTCCTAGGTATGCTTGCATTTCCATGCATCTTATTAAATTAAAAAGTGAAGAATTAAAATAAAAATTAGAGTAACATAGTTTTGAAGCACAAACTCTTTTTGAAAAATGTAAATTTGTCATTTGTCGCTTATGTTTGTTGATGCTGATATTGGAAATATTTTATTCCGCTCATATCCAAATTTCTTCCTGGTAATTCTTCATAAAGGTGAAGTGAGAATTGACTATGGATGTTCTTTTAAGCTTTCAGTCTTTATGAGAGTGACAAAAAGTAGATACATGCTAATTTATTTTATAATTATATTTTGCATTCACATTTTATAGAACTATTATGGAAGAAGTTTTATATAATTTAAAATTTAGAGAAACAATGTTAAATATAACTAAAAATTTAAAACATCATGTAGATGGCACCCTTTCATTAAGAGTTAATACTTACTGCCATAGCTGAGAGAGGTCTCAAAACAGTATTTTAAGAGGCAGAGGAAATTTTCAAAGCATTCTTTCTACTTAAAGGATGAAAAGCTCTTACTTCCAACTTACTGTTTAATTTTTGTTGCTAGTCATAATAAAATGTCTATACCATTAAATCATATGTCAGATTTGTTACTTACACAGGGAGTTTCTGTTAAGATTAGTTTCATTTGCCTTTGCACTCAGAGCTAAAGCAGTGAATAAGATTCAGGACTGTATGCAGCTCTAAACAGTAGTAATTTAAGGGTATTCTAAATTTCCTAACCCCTTCTCTAAATTTTCAAAATTTAAATTTTTAAAGGCAGTCTGAAGGATAAATACTAGTCCCATCCCATTGAATGGCAGACTTTTATTTGTCTGTTAATATCTTCATTGGATGTAGGATGGCATAAATATTAATTTACTTCTGCACGGTTTTTTTTTTGTCCAGGCAGCCACCTGGATTCTAGTTTTCTAAATCTTTCTGATTTACAGTCAAATTCTGTTAACTCTACTGTAGGGAATTTGAAATCAATAGTAATTAAAAATTATCAGAACTCTATCCAAGCTAATATTGCTGTAAATGTTAGTGACAGCTGAGCTTCCTGCCTACAGATGTTTTCTTCCTTTTTTCCTGACTACTAATAAAGCTACACAAAACAGAAAGCAGGCCTTGATAACAAGTTTTCTTAGTTTAGGTAGGTAATTAATAACAATTATCATTTTACAGAATCGCTTAAATACAATATTCAAGCCTACAAGTAATGTATAACTACATTACTACAAGTAATGTAGTTATAAATATGATAAATGCATATTAGTTTTCATATCATGGATAGAGTATCTAGAGTATGCTTACAGTGTTATACAACTGCTTCTCATCAAGGTATCTTAAAGATTCATTAAAAAAAAATTATTAGATTTCTTTTAACCTTTTCTTTTATATATTTGATAATATTTAAATTATTTGTCAGCTATCAAAGAAATCCCTGAATTTACAAAACTCAATTTAGAGTGTTTCTGACCAGCTATTAAAGTCTGCTCTCTAGTAACTCCAGCTCACGATATAAGTTAACCATTGCTTCATCTCTAATTGCTTTCTGGGAGTGTTATAACCTGTGATTAAGAACAGCAAGCATTTAAATTATTTTTTGTCTCCCTGATGCAAGCCAAATACCATCACTTAAAAGATGTTCTTAGCTTATTTGGAGAGGTTTTGCTTTTTCTGTAAAAAAATGCAAAGGAAACATGGAGAACATGAACCTGAAAATATCCCAGTGTTAAATATATAGCAAAAAATAACAGTTCAAAATTCAGACATTTAAACTCCTCATCTGAAATCCATTTTAGAGAGATTTTTGCCTTCCTTTTCCCCTTGTATTTTTATTCCACATAATTAAGCAAGAAGGAAAGCCTAACCAGGATTCTTCCCTCCTGCTCCCCATTTATACTCCGCTTGTAAAATTTTCTCTTTGTCTATCCATATATTTGTTCTCATTCTCAGCAGAAAAACCTTTAAACCTTGAAGACTTTTAAATAAAGGGTTTTTTTGCTTTTGCTTTGGTGTCAGTTTGATTTATTATCAAAGTGTTTGATTTGCAATTTTTTTCTTGTCGTTTGCAGAAGCCGAAAGCGGTATGCCCTCTTCGTTACCTTTCCTTCCAACCTCAATCCTACCTTCACTCCTTCTAACTTCAGGACTAATTCCTTGCCAAGAACACAGGAAGATAACATCTTTGTCTATCTTTCTCTGTATATACACACACATATATATCTATATATATATTCATCTATCTATGTGTGTGTGTATATATATCTCTGTGTATATATTTATATATGAGCCCCCAATCTCAAAGAGGAGAGAGAGAACAGCATTTTGTCTCTCCAGTGTTTCTTGTGACTCACGCACTAACTTCTTTGCAGGAAGTACAAAATAAAACAGGATTCATTTTTTAGGCTTTTTGTCCCCTTTGTGGAGTCATTGGTGTATCAGACTGTTGCATTTGAAAAGCAGATTTCATTGTTAATATCTCCTGTCCTCATTTTGGTTGTATCATGACGATGTATATTTCGTCTTTACCAGCTCTTGTGCTGCCATGTTGGTTTCATATTCACACGTTCATTGATGTCCTTCTTTCCCCAGAGTCTTCCTTTAAAACACGTCTTACAATACAGTAGTTCATGTTCTCTTGCAGTCTCATTTTCCATTAACAGCAACCAAATACCTGATTCTTTGCATTTCTGGTCCTGTTTTGAGTCCAGTTACTCATAAAGCAGTACTCATTAAAGTTTTTGTACTGTTCCAGTGAAAGTGCCATGGGTAGTTTGTATATGTCGCATTCATTTTAATGACATTTATTAACTCATTTATGAAGATGTTACTGAGTGTATTTTTTTCTCAACTTTGTAGTTTATTTTTGAGATGGCATGTTTTGCATTTTGTTTGGTATACCATGCTGTGAGTCCCTCTCTAGTCTACATTCTATCATGCTGCTGTTGGTTTGGATGAAGTAAATCAGGCATGCTCTTCCATATCTTCGTCTCTCCTCATCTCTCTTCTCCCGACAGCTTTTTTTTCCCCCTAATTGCTTATAGCAGTCTGTCTGTCAGTGATGGTCATTGGAGACCTGCTCTCATTGTCCAGACATTTCAATTTCCATCTTCATTGTACTCTTCAAACTCTATTTTCCATGTCTGTTCTGTTGTGTATGTTGTATGTGTTATGTGTATTTAAGTTTAGTCTTATCTTCCTATAGTTTCTGAGTAGATGTGTGATAAGAGAGGTGGCTTCCTGTCAGTTTGGCATTATTTATATGATCCAACTGCAGAGAAGTTACTGCAACACTTAGCATCTCCAAGGATCTGCAGCTGTTGCACCTCTACTTTGCTTCTTGCTTTTAAGTATATCTTATCTTGTGGTGAAGGCATGTTAATGCTGGCATGATGAGCACTATGAAGAAGTGTTGTACCAAGTGAAGTTGCTTGCTCCCAGAATAAAGTATATTGTTCTGCCTCATTGTACTGATAATGAATCACTTCTGGAACCAGAAGGAATAATTTAATTGTTTTCAAGTGTATTGAGTTCACCATCACTATTGAACTAGTTTGGAGTATGCCCAAATAAAATAACTTATGCACATCATGTAGACCATGACTTAGGTGCTGTTGTGAAAAAACTTAAGTCCTGGGAGCAACCTTTTATATGCTCGTAGTAATTAAGCTTTAATATACTGTAGCATGTAATGTGCACTGTGTCTTTTGCCTTGTATTCTTTTCAGTGTCTTACTAGATTTTGCTGTATAGAGCAATATGGAGCATTATGAATTAATGTCAGTGATAGAGCCCAGAAGAAAGAAGCAATACTTACGAGTTACAATTAGTGTGAAAACTGGTATGTGCACAACTCCCACTATGAGATTTGTGCATTTACACTCACACTCCACTTCAAAACATGCCCTGAAGCAAAAACTATTATTTCCAACTACTTCTGTAGTTGGATGAATGACATAGTGTATTTTAAAGGGCCATTATGCTAATAGTGGTACTTTTTGTCTGGGCATAGCATGAAACAATCAAGAATAATAGCTGTTTTTGCTTAAAAGTATGGTAGCTATAGTAAATAATCCCACATAATTTTGTTTTAGATAATGTATTCATAATACTTAATATTATATCTTCCTGATTACTAGATGATTTTGCTACTGTTTGAGTTGCATGGGGAATGGTACAGTACATCTGCCACAAGATTTAAAACAGAATTGTTACAGCTTTTGCCATTTGTTTAGTCAAAATTTTGGTGTTCGTGTTTCATTTATTTCAACAATTGGTCCTTTTTCTTTAGAACAGGGTGATGGCAGTCACACAGGTAGCCATACAGCCAAAAGCAAACAAACAAAAAAAGATGTAGGGTTACGAAATCAGACAGGTTTCTTTGATGCAGGGATGAGCTGTTCAGTTGGTCGCTGATAATGGGTTTCATCAGACCTGACTTTCTTGATCAAAATGTTAAATATCTAATCTCCTGTTAGTTATCCAGACTTAGTCCATAATTGCAAGGGAAGAGTTCTGAATGCATTAGAATTAGATCCTAAAATAGATGAGATGAATCCCACCTTTAGTGCTGTCTAAAATGTAAAGTTGAAAGACCAAACAGGAATAGTACATAATAGAGGCATGGAGAAGGAAAAAGACCTTAAAAGACCTCTCCTGGTCCGTGTTTCTATTGGTTAACCTCATCTGTGCTTTCCGTTTTTAGTCTCCATATAGTGCTGCTGAAATGCATTTACCCTTGCATTTTTGCTGTGTTGTACTTGCTGGGCATCTCCACATGCCCTTGTCAGCTGAGTTTAAAGACTTTCGCCACACTGTTCCACATTAATAAGATCCCTCTTTTGTTTTTCTCAGAGAAGGCTGACAGTTATGCACATCTGAGAGTCAGCTACCCTACTTCTATGTTCAAAATTCCATCCATTCACAACTTCAGCAGTAGTGGAAGCCTCCTCCGTTTGAAGCTATGCAAAGGAAATTGTGGAGCCATGCCACTTAGCAAGTGGCCTGCCAGTAAATACATACTGCATAATGATGGTTCAGATTCTAACACTGACTGGTTGTTTTTTCAACATAGTTCACCTAGAGGATGACTGAATATTATAGAAAGCTACAGGAAACATTTTTAATCTCCTATTGAAATATTTTGTATGCTGATAAATTATTAGAAGTAAAGTTTTAAATATTCTTGTAATATTGAAAGGCATCAGCTTTCTATAACTTCATAATAATATTTTAGACCAAGAAAAAACATAACTTGAGTGAAATATGTGTGATATTTCAAAACAGGAGACAAAAATCACCTAGCAGCAGAAATTAGTAAAAGAAAATAGCTGGAGGAATTAGTCCTACCCCAAAGTGTCACTTCACAAATTGTCTTACAGTTCAAGTTTCAAATTATTAGGCTCTCCATCAAGTATCTTTACATTCAAAAAAACATAGCAAATACATAATTAGTAAAGGAAACCTGAGCTTACTTTTAGTGCTTTAAAGGAAGATATAACGTGGTATGTTTAGCTAGGTCAGAATATTGGTGTCTTGTGCAGTCAGTCATCCATGCACTACCAAAAAAGGTATTGAGCAGCACTCATGTTCTGGAGTAGTTTCAGGTAAATAAGAATGGATGAACAGATGTTTTCATGTATGTGTATTTTACTGACGGTAGCATGTATACTTAAAACATCAGAAAGATACAATCCAATGAGTAAGCTGAGCACAATTAACACACAGTGAGAAACTTGAACAGATATCTATTCTCCCCTGTCATGTGAGAAAGTCATCATGTCCAATCTGAAATTTTCGTTGAATAATCTATGTAAAGAAAACCATAAACATTTGTCTAGAATTTCTGTGACCTTGTTTTTGGTTTTGTTTTTTTTTTGAAACTGTGTATCTCAAATGTGCACTGATTTCCATTTGTGTTTCACCTGCTAATATTTCTGTCAGTCTGGGAGCATGTTTTCAGCTGTGTAGATAATATTAATGATTCTGTCCTGTGCTTTAAATGTTCAGTGTCAGATTGGATGGGGCTTTGAACAATCTGTTCTAGTGAAAATTATCCCTGACCATGACATGAGAGTTGTAATTAGGTGATTTTTAAAGGTTTCTTTGAACATAAACCATTCTGTGATTCAGTCTGTGATTCTTAAGAGTCCAGCTGAATTCAAGGGTGATATCCACATTTTCAGTGTGGGGCATTTGCATTGCTCTTAGCTACATGATCCTGCATCTAGTCACCAAGTGAATCTTTAGCAAACGGGGTAACTTGCAGATAAGTGTAAAACACAGGTTTCCAGAGTGCATATTCTATTCCACAAGTGGTTTCCTAATTGTAATATTATTGTAATAGAACTGACTTCTAAGTTTATGGTGGTGAAGTATGTTAAATTCCCATTGAACACATTAAAACATATTTAATTTACATGGCTTTAATTGCCATGTGTCCTAAACATTCATGTGTGAAGGAGCAAGCAATCATGTGAGCCCTGTCACGAAAGGTTTTGTCCTGAGGGATGTATTTCTGCAGTCGTTAAAAGAAATTGTGACTACATGTTTTTAAGCTTGCTATTACTTGACTACAACCTAAACTAGAAATGTTATAAAATTACAAAGTTTGATCAAGATCTTAAAAGTTTTTAAAGTTCTTGGCATTTCTTGCTTGGTTTCATGAGCTTGAGGAGATTAAAAAAATCAAATTTTGCTTTATGTTAAAAACATGTACTTGGAAAAATCTGTGTCATTTTCAGTAATATCTTTTTTCTGATGTGTGGCACAGAATGCATATGTATTAGCTATATATATTGCTATTAAACCTCTTGAGTTTTCCTTTTTCCCCTTTTCTTTTGTAGCCTTGGATATTCATAAAAGGAGACATTAGCTGAAGATGTCTCTCCTAAAACTCCTATTTAGTTTACCATGTACTTGTATTCTTAACTATGGGGATATATATTAATATTTTAATACTGAAAAAACACATCTCTAAATGCATCTCTAAATAACTGATGGATGCATTTTTCTTGGAATACTCAGAGGACTGTTTTGTTTTTCTCTGTGCTGTTTGTTGCCTATATTCTGTTCTAATTCAAAACATTTCCCTTGCTGTATATATTAGAGTGCTTATCAAAGCATAACTTCAGTTAATGACACTACAGGTGTCATAAGAAATAATTCAGTTGCAGCTTTAAATAACACTATATTTAATATATCCATAGAGATCAGTACAAATTACTCCTGATTTTGCTCTGGTGTGTATATAAACCCAAAGCTTTATGAGCTTTTTCTGTAACTCTTAGCCAGTAGCAGTCATGGGGCAAATTAATTTTCATTTCCAACAGAAAAATTTTGCTGCTGGGGTCATACTGCATTATTTGTGATCACATCTATATTTTGTGGTTATAAATACATTGTATTTGTGAAAAGAGGTATATGTGAATGAAGATCTGACAAAATAAAGTCTGTACACTGACCATGTGAATTAATTTAATGTGTCTCAGAAAACCTTGAGATACAAAATCTTGCTCACAATGCATTGCATCCTAAATGAAGCCAGTTACTTCCAATTTAAGACTATGTTCCATGCATCTCGAAAGAACTGCTTCATTTGTTTGTTACTTGATCAAATTTTAAGCGTCATTATGAAAAGTGAAGATTTATAGATCTAGTGGCTACCTCAGTTTGTGGAGTTTGTGTTGTTGAGGTTTGGGTAGGTTTTTTTTTCCTCTTTGGTATGGTTTATCTCTATCCAAAAATTGTATTTGGGAAAAAAAACCAGCCTGGGTCTGTGTAAAGAAATGTGTTCATCTTTTTTTCACTGAAAAGCTGTAACACTTATGTGACTTAAGTAAGAATCAAGTAAGGAAATAAAAAGTATTTTTCAGATAGAGCAATACCTATTTGTACCTAAGAAAACCCTAACCCAAATGATACTACAAGACCCTACATATTTTATAAGGAACAGTATCATAAATACATGAGATTAGCCTGTATAGAAGATTCTTTGATTTTAGCAGCTAAATTTTCAGTGTAGTGGCAGGTTACTACATCCTAGCAGGCAGGGAGGAGGAAAGGTGGAGACTAAGATAGCCAGTACAGCACTCTGCAACTGCTAGTAAGTACTTTGTGGGTTCAAGTGACAAAAGCTTTTGCTGGAAAGCTGAATTTGCCAGCCTATTTTTGATCTGAGTAACTGGTTTCATATGAAGAAATTCTTACCTAGTTGTTTCTTTTTAGTTTTTCTTTTATCTGTTATATTCCATCTTAAACCTGTAAAAATGCATTTTAAAACTGCATTAGATAGAAGTTTTCATTGCAGCTGCAGCCATTAGGCCCAATTTACCAACAAAGAAATACTAGATATGACACTAGATGATACTAGTTGATGATGGATGATACTAGTTTAGCTGTGTAACTTTATTTTGTCCCTTTTATTTGTGTGTGTAATACTGGTGCTATTTATACCATCACATTTCATTTTTTGCAAATATTAGTAGAGTGTGCTGTGGAAATGAACCTGCTTTCTGTGGTGATACCTTCCAGTTCCTGTCGTTCTCCTCTCCTTTTTATTTGTTGCAAAGCTTGAAACTGTGAATGAAGGAAAGGGAAGGATATCTGGGTAGATGCTTTCTTTGAGATTTAATTTCTCTTCCAGCCTCTGATACAGGCTATCTGTGTGAGAAGGAGATAATAATTTAAACCAAACCTTCTACAGCTGTCCTCTGATTAAGTATATTCATTATTTTGGGAATCAGAGGCTGGGCTTTTGGAAATGCTAAGCATTCTCACAGCAAAAGTTCCTAGGAAGTCTGTATGGAGCTATGCAATGCTAAACACTTAGAAAAATTTGGCCTGTAGGAAACCCAAATTAATAAGTACTATATCTCGTAGTTACTTAATCTCTCCTTTGTAAAATGGGGTAATACTATATCTTCTTTCTTCCTGTCAAAGAAATTACATGCTTGTGAATCTTTTGCATGCTGTAGTGATGAACATTGCAGAAAAACACACAAGAAAAATATGATGCTGATTTTTAAGAGACATAAATTACAGGAAGCCATGCCTGAATTAATGGCAGTAAAACATCGCCGAATTAAGTTTTAGATTGTGAGAAGGAAGGAGTTTGTAGGTATTAAATTAAGAACTGTATCATAAGGTCACATAAAGGGGGCTGAATTAGGACTTCATGACCAACCTTTTACTTCTGAACTCATGAGCACTTTATTTTGTAGACTGCATATTCTTGTCATAGGGCATTGCAGGCATGTGGAATTACACAAAAAATGTGCACATTCTTAATCTTTCAGATATATTATGTTGTCATACTAATTTATTCCTAATGTGTAGAGAATATATAACATATTGAATAAGAGATGTACTGAGATCCATTTTCCCTCCTATCAATAGCATGAAAAACTTTGTACCTTCAAATTTTAGAAGTGTATGTGTGTTCAGCATTGTGCTTTATTTATTTTTGTGTCTATGTACTTCCCTAAAATCAATTTGTGCGAGATGGACAAGTGTTTCAATTCCTGGTAGTCTTTATTTACTCTAAATTGCATATACATACCATTATTACATTTTGAGTTAGAAAAGCTGAACTTTAATAAAAGACAAAAAAGAGAAAACTTTTGAAAAGCTATATTAAGTTTTAGAGAGTCAAATCTAAGATATATTACACATGAATGAAACTTACTGAAGAATATATTTATATCTGTCTGTATATTCATATTTAGCTTGGTGCTTTGCAAAACACCTTACCTAAAGTGTAGATTTAAATTATTACGAAAATAAAGAAGATATTTCATAGACATGGAGTACCTCACTTGTTGGTAGCAGTTCCTTTGTCAAAGTTAGCTGAGGCTCTTCTGTCATGGTGGTTGGGTTATTTTTGTTCTTTCATGGCTGCATAGCAGTGTTTTAAAAATTTTCTATTCATTTTATGTTTTTTCAGCTGTCGTGACTGGTTGTCTTGTACCATTCCCCTTGAGTGTATGTGTGTATTTATTTTTTTAAACAATAACATTATATGTCCAGATAGGGGTCCCATTAACTATTTCACTAGTAATTGGCAAAAATTTGCATCAATGGGTTTAGTTTCATAAGTGATATTTTTATTGTTATTGAGCAGTGGTTGAGGGTTTTTTTCTGTTCACCATATTGCGAATTTGTCACCACTTTGCATGACAGAGCAAGCAAACAGCAATGCTCAGCTTCACACTTCACATTTCTGAGAGGACTTTGTGTAGTCTATATAAAGCAAAAAGATAAGAAAACACATGTAAGCACTTAGGTGATGTGACTATAGGCAGAGGCATTTGACTGTCTCAAACTAAAGTTTTTGGTAAAAAGCATGTGAAACTCTTATTTGATTTGGAAATATCAAGGAAGAATGGCTTAAAATTTCCTTGCAGCCTTTCCTAACTAGTGGGTCCCCTATAACAGAATCAAATAAAGCTAATTTGGAAGATTCAGTTAAAATCTATATCAACTTACTCTTTTGTTGGTTTTTGTTGTTCTTGTTTCGTTGAGCAGTATATTAATCAATCCTGGAAACCACGTCAAGATTCAAGAAGGTACCTTAGGATTCTTCATTGCAAGTGATGCCAAAGAAGTAAAAAGGTAATTGAAATGTTTTTATCTTTGAATAGAAACTAATATATTTAATTTCAGGGGTTTTTTTTATTTACATGTAAATTCTTCACCTAATTTTCATTATTATCTTTTTAAAAATTCTGAGGGGAGAGTTGAGTTGATACTCCTGAACCACCTATGTACATGTTGTTTTCCTAACTATTGTCCTAAATATCAAGGAACTGAAATTTGCAGCAGATATGAAAAGAAATAAAGAGACTGGGTTTGTGAGTTCTCCTAGAAAATGTGAAATATTTTCATTTGTTTTCTCTATACATATTGTGTCTCAGAGGAATTTCTATGAGAGAGGAGGACAGGGATGACACTTCTGTTAGTTTCGAGGTTAGAGGAGTTCTTATCTACTCAGACTTCAGCAAATTCTTGGTGCGAGTTAGCTGCTGTGTTCATTCTGTAATTGCATTAGCAAAATAATATTTATGTTCTTCTCATTTTTCTTCAATGGAACTGCAAACTCCACAACCTCATAATAATAAATCAAACTACAAAAGTGCATTATATCCATGACAGACAACTTCACAGGCTCAATGTACCTGGCTGTGCTAGATTTGGGATGAATGAGAAGGTGTTGAGGACCAAATGTGTGTACTCTTATTTATTAGGATTATAGTATGCTTGGAAGGAACAAAAAAGCAATGTGATAAAATAGTTTTTCAAAGAAAAATATTGTGTCCCTATGATATAAAAAAAAGAAAAAAAGGAATATTTGCAGCTGAGTGCTTCCTCATAATTTGTGTCTTTGTTATGAGTCATGCAATCAGATTTTTACTGCTGTCCTCCATGAGTTTGGTATTTTAACTAAATTCTATCCTTAAAATGATAAAGTATTCAAATGATACCCTTCATTAAGTTCCAGTCTTTTAGGATTAAATATAGAGAAATGAAAATATAGAGAAATACCTAACCATGCATACTTGCCATGCATACTTAAACAGTCAAAACATCAAAACAGTGACATTGGAGAACTTGACTTCTATTTTTCTTTAAAGAACTGACACAGATTTTGGCTAGGTAAAAGATGCAGAGCAGGGCAGCAGTGCTCCTGTCCTGTCACATCTCCAGCACCATCTCTGGACCGTGTGCCTCCTGCGCTGCCTCAGGGACTCTGCCTTGCAGCATTCCATTCTGCTCCTCTCTGCTGCTTTTCTCCCCTTGAACATCCAGAACTGTCTGCACACTGCTTTACTGAGCTGCCAGTTTTCTTTCATTTATATTTTATATTCTTTAATCAACTTTTTCTCAGACTAAGTAAAATGGCATAGTATTTTTAGCTGCTAAAGTTAGAGAGGAGTTAACTGTTATTAAGGAGTTCAGTCAATTTTTTCACATCATTCATCTACCACATTTTATTTGATAGCAAATGTGAAGCAAGATTTCCAGTTCTGCCTGGCTTTTGGCAGAAGGCTTTGTTTAGAAATATTTAGCCTCCCTTGCCACATTTCTTAGCTGCTCTGTGCAAAGCAAATGGTATCAGATGTGTTTCTACTAACAAAGCCAATTATGAAAAGTGTTAATTTCACCCTTTGAGCTATGAATCAGAGTCAGAAATATGTTCTAAAATTGAGGTCTTTTGGAGGGGGAAAATTATTTTTAATAAAGCATCATTAAATATTTTTTATACCTGAGGATCATTAAATATGTTTTATACCTGAAATGGAAATTAAATTATTCTGGCTTTGTTAATGAAGAGATTTCAACTCCCTTAAGCTGAAGTAATTCATATTTATATATCCCACAATGAAATATAGCCTGCAATGTTCAATTACTCCTTCTGTTAGAATCAATTTTGCATTTTTAGAAGAATAGTTTTCTATAAGAAGCAATTATACCTACAAACAGTTATGCCTTGGTAAATAGCTTCATATAAAATGTTGACTGTTAAATATAATACAACTACCTGAATTGCATCTTCAGTATTCCTTGTTCATTTACATGTTAGCACTAGAGTCAGAAATCCACATTCTTCAAATCCACTTAATTTACCCAAATTATCTAGAATAATTTTGATTACAACAATCACTTCAGGTATTTATTCTTTACTTTGGACATAGGATTGAAGGTACCCTTCAGGATAATTGTCCTGCAGTGAACTTCAGAAACATGGTCTTTAGAAATCACCAATACCCAGTTCATGTAATTATGTTTTTGTGAGGAACTGTTTGTGGTAGTTGATTCTTGTATAATAAAGGGACTTTACAGCTGGGCTGAAGAGAAATTGTAAAAATTTGAGGCAGCTTTCTCCTCCTGGCTTACATCTTGACATCGACTCACAGTCTGAAAAACATTTCTTGTCTTCTCATTTCCTTGGAAGTAGTTTATTTTCTTTTGGTGGAATGTGAATATTTTGAAGACCAGAAACTTTCTGCAACAAAGTATATGTGCTCAGAGAAGACATTTTCCTTTTACATTTTGCATCTTGGAAATACTAAGGCAATTTCACAGCCTGAAAGAGTAATCTTCCTGTAAGTTTCTTAGAGAAATAAAGTGTCCTAGGTTTAGGACTTATATATTCCACTGGTAGCTTCGTGTTATATTGATTTTAGAAATGTTAATAGCATTCAGTGAGGTCTCCATGCAATTTTAATTTGTATTTGAACCAATATGAAGCACTGATATGGTTTGTCTCTTCTATGCTAGACCTGCTGTTTTTGTCGTGATGGGTCACTTAACTACCAGTACAGTTCCACCTGCAGTGGCCATGCTATAGTTAATCTAGAAGAAATAGTAGTAATCATCCTGGCTGCAGGGCCAAAGGCTGTGTTTAATCAGAGGCTGTATATAAATATTGGTTTGGTTTTGTTTTTTTTTTTATATTTTGGATTGTAGATAGTTTTGTTTCAGTGGTCTCCCAGCTGTTGTAGCAATCTAATGATCTCATACTGTCAGCAAAATATATTGGTGGTTGCAAAGTAGGGGCTTTGCCTCTTACTGCCAAATTGTATTGAGAAATGTGCAATAAGAGGGGCTAGAGAAGATAGGCAGGGAGCTGACCTATCCTGAGTGTGGACAAGCGCAAGGAAAATTCATAAGTTTAAATAGTATGTTTTATTTGCTGTGCCAGCAAGAATCCTGGTAAACTGTAACTGTCCTGCTAGAGTCCAGCTGGGTGATCCTCATGAAATGTGTCATGGCAGCCTTACATGACATGTTGACTTGGCAGTCATGATTGAACTGTCCTGTGGGCAGTCTGATGCATATTTATTAAATCAGAAATTTTACAAAATCTTATATAAAGTAAAAAGTTCATCCTTTCTCACTTCCGTGTTTCTCCTTGCAATGGCATGGGGCATCCACAACTTCCCTGTGCAACCTTTCCAGTGTCTCATAGACAAGATCTTTTTCCTAGTGTCTGATCTAAGTGTACTCTCTTTCAATGTAAACCCATTCCCCCCTGTCCTGTTTCTACATGCTCTTGTAGATACTCTTGCCTCCTATTACCTGTACGTTCCGTTCAGGTACTAAAAAGCACCAGTCAGCTGGGTGTCATCTGAGAATTTGCTGAGGGTGCACTTGATGCCTCTGTGTCATTAATGAAGGTATTAAATAACACTTATTAAATAACTAGTCCCAGTACAGATTCTTGAGGGACACCACTTGTTACTAGTGGACTCCGAGCCATTCATCACTACCCTCTGGATGTGACCATCCAACCAATTCCTAATCCACCCATGGAATCCATCACTCCAGTTTGGAGAGAAGGATGTTGCGGGGGATCATGTCAAAGGCTTTACAGAAGTCTGGATAAATGACATCTGTAGTACTTCCTTATCTGCTGGTGTAGTCATTCCATCATAGCTGGTTGGTCAGGCAGGATTTTCCCTTGGTGAAGCTGTGCTGGCTCTCTTGAATGACCTTTCTATCCTCCATGTGCCTCAGCACAGCTTCTGGGAGGATCTGTTACATGATCTCTGCAGGCACAGAGGTGAGGCTGACAGACCGATTGTTCTCCTTTCTATCCTTATTTAAGATAAATGTGCAATGTTGATCATACAGTAACAATCAAAATGTACAACCTGAAAAGTTGGCACAGGGTGCTAAACAGTCATTAAAAAAACCACCCTAATATAGCTGATAGGAACAAAAAAAAAAAAAAAGAAGCTCTTTTATTGTGATGAGGTTCATTGGATGCTCTTTTTTCTAAGATGAAAAACAAATAAAGTAATACACTGTGGCATAATTATCATACATTCTTCCAATTACTTTTCAAATAAAAGTGTTTTAAAGGATATACTAATTTGGAGTCTTATGTTTGAAATTAATGGTCTTGCATCAAATATTTCCTACCATAAATGTCCAAACCTTTGCAAAGATTAAAGTAAATTAGCACTAGCATGTTTCATTAATTGGTCACTGCAACAAGATGAAATACGGGACTAATATCAACTTTATGGATTAAGAAATGTGTCAGTTTTTCCATTCTGTCTCTCCAGGGCATATTTTTACTGCAAGGCCTGTCATGATGACATCACAGATCCCAAAAGGATAAAAAAATGTGGCTGCAAACGGCGTAAGTAATATTTCTATCCCTCCCTTCCTCTCCTTTTCATGAACTGTTCAGCCCTGAAGAATACCTGTACATGCATTTACATGTTTTACACAGTGGTGCAGAAAAGCTAAGAAACATAGTAAGTGCTGTTTGAGTTTCTGAAGTCCATACACACCACTCACACCTGTGTCTTCATTAAAAAGTAAATTAAAATTTTAACAAAAACTGAGGAATTAAGTGAAGCCAAATCTAACAGTGGAGGTTTCTGAGTTAAGAATTAGACAACAGTGAAGTTTTTTCTTTCATTCAAAACATGCAGATTCTGCAAAAGAAGAAACTAGGGAATTCTGTTTTATCATATAGCTATTGAAACATTCTTTTTTTGAAATAAATGAGCAGTTTTACTGGAGGAAAGGGTTGTCTGGAAGAAATTAATTATTAACACCTCTTACATATATCCTTTTAGCTTTAATGCTAATATTAGGTTTAGTTAAGTTCTTAAACTGTTTGGACAGTTTTTAATGAAGAAATAATTGAGTGTTTGAATGGAAATGAGACTTTTTATCTGAATTTCTATAAATATGTAGCAATCAGCATTTTACCCATATATACTTTGAAAAGACGTTTTCCAGGAGCCATCACAACCACACTTCAACCAAAGATGTGTTTGACCCATGCATATTTGTAATACCAATAGTAAAATTACTTAGGAATCAATTTCTCTTTGATTATCTAAATATTTATGTGCATTCCATGGTATTCTGCCATGACAAAGATAATTCAGTTTAAAAGTATTGATTAGGTAAATTGAACGATCTCAGAAGAGTTTGATCATGCCTATTTTACCATTACTTTTAAAAGGGAAAAAGCTCTCTTATTTATAGCTTGAGTCTGCGGTATTGGTGCACTGTTACAGAGGATGGAAGAATGCCTAAGCTGAAAATTCTCTGCCTTTTTGGAGTATCTGAAATGAATGAACTCTTGAAGATCATTTTAAAAAGAAAAAAATTTATTGCTGGAGATTTTAAAAAAACTCCTCTCCTCCAAAACACCAAGAGTGCGGAACAATAGTATGATAGGGAGAAAGCAGCTGGAACTGACAGAAAATGGTATTTATCTTCCCAGTAGCCACAAGGAGAGCAAAGCACATGGAAAGCATGCCTGATGTGGAAGGAATGTATGCATTGCCTAACATATTGGAAAAAAATTGTTCAAGAACAGTTTATCCATGTGAGAATGTGACCTTTGAACTGCTGCCAAAGCCAATGAGTCTGCTGAGTAAGTTCTGGTAAAGCCAGTTACAGATGCCTCAGGGTGCCTGTGACTCTCAAATGAAATCTTTTTTGAAATTACTCAACAGTTAAAGAGAAATATGTTACCTGCTTAATTTTATCTGGTTCTGTAAGGAAAAAACAAAACAAAACAAAAAAAACTAAAAAAACCCCTATTTTATTTCTATTTTCTTCTCTACTCCTCCTTCACATGGTGTATGCTTTTTAAACATGTCCTGCTTAAAAAAAAATAAATCCCAAAGATCTCTCAGTTTAACATGAGAAGTACACTTTTCCTTGTCATCTGCTAGAAGATAGGAATCAGGAACTCACATTATAATGGTAAAGAGCCCTTTCTTATTATGTGTTAATTATGAGAATCAAGGTAACCTTCTCAGTAGTTTGAAACCTGGGAGGAAACAGGGTATGACCCAGCCAAGACAATGGGTATTACCAGCAGTAAGGCCATGGAGAGGCAAGAGTAACAATTTCTGTGAGTAGCAGTTGGAAGGATTACAAATGGCATGGTCACACATATCAGTCCAATAAATGAAAGGGTGTTGGGCAGATGAACAAACAAAATGATTGAGTTAGTGAGGAAGAAGAAGGAGGTGGCTCTCAGAGCTGGTGCAGTGAGCACTGAACACTAAGGAGGGAATCCTCTGAGTCAGGTGAAGAATAATGGTCAGTGAGAATAACATCTTAAATTTCCCTTTAATCATCTCCCTTCTCCTCAGTCTGCCCTCCCTCCTCCTGTTTCTTAGACACACAAGGGGTCACAGATACCATGAGAACAGGCAGCCTGTAGTAGAGCTGAGAACAGCTTTCAATGAGGAGCATGTTCGCAAGTATTAGAAATAAGGCAATTACTTTTCTTTTTAAAGAAAAAATGAAGGGAAAAATTTCAATAGTAATTAGTAATTTTTGTTTCTTAAATTTTGTTGACAATTTTGAAATCCCTTTTATGGGACCTGCTTTTTGGATTTGGGTTTGTTTTTAAGGTAAGTCTTTAGTGCAGAATGTTAGTCACATAAAATGTTTTAGCTTTCAAATCTGTAATCACTTTTGAAAAAACTTAGATGAGTTATCCATCTGTAAATGATGCAAATCATTGGTCTTAAAAATGCGATTCTAACCAAAACAAAGCATGAATTGAGAAAACTTTCTCCCTATTGACTTAGACAACTGTCAACTGTGATGTCAACATTTAATACATCACTATGCCAATTTGATTTTTGACACTGCATACATATGCATATATAGTTCTATATGACAAATACATGCTTTAATGAGCAAGTAACATAGTAATTAGAGGCAACAAAATGTGGAAAATATGTAAGATGAAAGGAAAGGTTGTATATAAAAATATTGACACATTCAGGTGAATTAAATGTGAAAGAAATGGAAAACTTAATGGTGGCTCTAATTAATGCAGTTTCCCATAATGCTTAACTCACATTCTTTAATAATGCATCTGAGGTTGCACTTCAGTTTAGATACTTTCTGAATATTGTCTTGGGGTATTGTTGGGGTCTAAACGTGAGTCTGACCTACATAGCCATTTGTCCAAACTCGTTAGGCCTAATATTAATAATTCAGGGCAGATCAGTACATTTCTACAAGGCCAAGGATAATTCATGTAATCCTGCTTTCCTTTTGCAGTTTCTTTGCCATCCCTTTCTCCTTACCCATCCCACTCCCTGAATAACACATAAATGCTGATGGCATATTGTCCAAAGAATTACTTGTGTGGAAGTTTTATTCACAGATTGTTAATTTTTTTTTAATATCTTCAATCTCTTTCCTATTCCAGTTAACTGTAGTTTTTGCAGCAAGAGGCCAACTATATGTATATATTTATATAAAATGCTACCACGTTGGGATGAAATCTCTAAACTGGATGACCTGTTCCTCCTGTTCCTTTCATTTTGTGCAACAGCTATGGTCTAATTCTCTATATATTTTTTCCAGTGACAGTGCTTGCTGTGAACGGTGGGGGTTGAACCCCAGAGGGGACAAATCATGTGTACATTGATGTGTTTGAAGGAATTTCTTGTAATCTATGACAATTGACAAACTTTTGATTTATTTTTCCTCTTGCTGCCTTGGAACACGGCCCCTACTATATTTTAACTGCACACTGATAGTGATCTATTGTGAGTAAAAATGGGTTCCCTGTAGCCCAGAGTGCGGTCCAACCTGTCTTTCTCTAGCAGAGAGTATTTTTGTTCAGTATTTTGGTTCTTTTCTTTATTTATGTTGCATGTAGCAGTGACGTCATACCCACAAGTTTCTCATTGTTTACACCAATGGAGATTAGGGTGACGTTGAAGAAAATACAGCAGTTTTCCCTTCTTCCACCTATTTGCCCTTTTTTTCTCCACAAGCTTATTTTTATCCCTAAATGAAAATTAGATCTTGGCAATAGTATTTCCTTGAAATTATTCTAGGGATATCTCATTAATTTTTAGGGATATTGGTTAGGCTGGGGTAATTGCCACTACAGCACTCTTTGCCTGGTTAAATACAATTCAGTTGTCAGGTCCCTGTTTATTTTTTTGATACTTTGTCCTTTCCATTGCACAGTTGACACAAAGAGTAGCACAGCAGTTTTTTACTGTCCTTATCTAACTTCTTTCTCCCCAATGACAGAAAAAAGAGAGTTATGGGAGAAAGCCAGACAATGAATTAAAAGTGTGGTTTTAGAGATACCTTCAACAGGAAACAAGCTGCAGTGATTATTTTCCTGAGCTTGCTGGTTTTGACACTACTTACATAAGTAGACACACACTGACTTTTCAGGGCCTTAGCTGTAAAGTTTAACAGTAATATTATATATATAATATGAGCTTTATGGACCACTTCATATCAATCTAGGTCATACCACTTGAAAGTGTGCAGGGTCTATAAAGGCTCTCATCAGCCACTTTGTGTGTACACTCATGGTAAATACAGCATTTGGGACATGGAAAGAATTTGCTGCTTAGAAATACAAGTGCTGCAAAGAAATGTGCTGGTTATAGGGCAGTGTTGGGATTATGTGGGCTTGTTCTTTCAAAGAGCAAGGGGGATCGAGTATCTCATAGCTGCAGAGCAGCGTTGCTGTGCCAGATTGAGGCTGTAAATTTACTGTGCAGCTGCAGCTATTCTAAGTGAAGGAGGCCATGGAACTTCAACATTTTACCAGATATTCTGAATTTATTGTGTAAAAACACTTCAGGTCTTAATCAGGATTGAGATATTTTCCCCCTCTCAGCTCTACACACTGTAGGATCTTGCAAAGAATCAAGGAATAATTTATGCTCTTGATAAAGTTCTGGCCTTCTTGAAATTATGGTGGCATTATGATTAATGCCTGCATTATGATTATCATTATTTATTATTTATTTTATTGTGGTGCCTGCAAACTACACTAAAGGATTGAGATCCTGTTGTGGAAGAAAATATTCAAGGACAACAGAAATTTCTTCAAGCATCTATTTTTAGCTAATAAAATGACACAGCAGAAAGATGAAGCAGCAGGAAAAAGCAGATTGTGAAACAGGTCAGCGTGATAAGAATCAACAGTAAAACAAATTCCATGGATGGAATGGTGAATCCTATTGACTTTGAGGCAAAATACTGTAAGCAATTTTTATTTAAAATACGTTCTTATGTTGAGACCTTTCTGAACTAAAGAAATTCATTTAAATGGTAATAAATAAGTAATGGAGTTATTCATGCTGTGAAAGAATTAGAAAAGAAAAGGTCACGTAGTTTTGGTTTGTTTTTTTTCCATTTCCCCAATAGCTTAAGTTTGTTTAGAAATGTAGTTTGCTTTGAGAGTACACTGGCTGAGAGTCTTCTGTAAGGTAATGAAGGAATGGTCATGATCAGATTTGAAAATTAAAGTGAATTGGTCTATAAATGTGCTATTACATCAAAACCTGTGAGTCATTCTTATATTCTTATATCTGATAAAACAGGGCAAGATGTCCACTAGGATCTCCTGCTATTTCTATAGTTTTGACATAGAACAGCATCTTTTGAATTGGAGCAAACAAGTTACCAGTTGTCATTGATGGAAAAAATTAGAAGAGAGTGAACAAGCCCCCTTGCTAGTCTTGTAAAAATTAAATAATGGAGAGATAGATTTTCCTGTTGTGTTAAGGTGAATAAATTCTCAGAAGCAGTTTAAGGTAGGCTGCTGTATTTTTCAGTAAACTGAAACTGTGCTGGGGGAAGTCCTGTCTGTGTTTGAGTCTCATGATGCTAACCAGCATTGCTGGCTGGCGATCACCAGTCTGGTCGCCTTTAATGCTGATGATTTTTCACTCATACTTTGGATCATGAGAACTTGACGAATTGAAATAACACTGTGCATTTCAATTCTGAAGTGTCTTGGGACCTTTTTATACCTTTTTGTACCATTGGGTGGTCAGGAAGCCTCGGGTTCCTGCTCCTAAGCAGCTGCTGCCTGAGAGAGATCCACTAGGTGTCCTCGGAGCTCCACCCTGGCTGCGCTGAGCCCAGGGAAAAGCGCCGCAGTGACGGGAGCAGCACCAGGATGGGGCACAGCCTGTGGCTTACGAAAAATCAGGAAAGAAGAAGGAATACTTTGTTCTGCTTTCTTTAAAGAAAGAAAAGGAGAAAAAAAAAGATAAAGGATCTGTTCCTTGACATTTTAGGTAGAGAAAAATCTGCAGTTTCCTTTGCTTATTTTTGCAGCTGGAAATAGTTCCCATTACTGTTTGTGAACTCTAAGTAACACTTCAGATCCAGACAATCTACACATTTTAACTGTACTTTTTGACTTTTTGAGATCAGAAAGTAAGGTATTGTGGGAAGCTTAGACATCTGGGGAGCTATTCTTTCTTTTATAGAAAGGAAGGCTACTGCCTTCTGAGAAAAATTGCATCTGAAAGTTTCTAGAAGTATTTATTTACTTTATAAGTAATGGAAAGAAACTTTGCTCTCCTTTTGCTCTTAATGAGTAGTTCATATGTGCCTTGTTTTGTAAATTATTTAAGCAGTCTTAACTTAAGGTCCATTAAAACTTCCCCTGATATTTTTACTGATTAGTTTTACAAATGTTGTGTGATTGTCATCATATTAAGTACAAGGATCTGTCTTCTCTTTTTTTTCCTATTTATTATGCAATTGAAAATAGGAAAGTAGTTTCCTTTATGTCCCAACTTTTGTTTTCACCAGTATCAAATTACAATTCTATTCAACAGTTATAACACATCTAGGAATAGAAGTAAGTTGATTCTTATGCAGGTTCTACAGGTGTCAAATAAATTTAACACACACCCAGAGGCTGTTCTTAAGGTCCCCCTGTCTCTCTGATGATTCCCATTTTCTGTTAATGTTTATGGAAGTTTTATAGAAAATGGTATGTGTGTGGCTGAACCATTTAGAGTCATTTCTGTGCTGTCTTTGATCTCGTCACTAGTCATCCCTACTAATAATGCGTGTTTTGTTTTATTTGAAATGAGTATTGTATTTGGTGTGAATGTAACTGACTGTATAAAAGGAATGAAGAGTAACAGCATGCTTTCTTTCCAAAAGTTATTGCTCTGATACGCAGTTGCTTATATACTTGTTAAAACCCTTGTGGCAAGTCCTTTCTGCTACTTGTATTTCCAGGTCCAGGCCTGTTTCCTGCATGTTAATGATGTGAAATATTCAAATGATGCATGATCTCCAGAACAACTGACAATAATAGTTAAAAACAGTCCCTGAAAGTTATTGCTTTTGAGAAACGCCATTGTGTCCTTCCCCTGTTGAAGAGAAGGCCTTAAATTTCCAACTTTATTGTTTTAATTCTGATGAAAATGGTACAAAAAGTTTGCCTTCCCAGCCTTCTTTGCCCTTAAGGATGATTTCTTTTTAATTTCCATAAATGTGTCCTATCCTATTATTGACTGTTGACAAGATATGGCCAGAAATAAATGAAAACCAGGGACTGTTGCTAACCAATGATGGAGCAGTTGGGAATTTCTGAGCAGTGTGTTTTGCTACAGCATTTGATTAGAAAAAGTTCTTCAAAACAGCTATAATTACAGCAAAATGGGCCTGCTTTTTCAACCTCACCTACTGTCAGCGTGTCTCACAAATTCCCTTTATTTTTCTATAATTTCCTTAAAAAATAAGAAAGTAGGCATACTGGAAAGACTGTCACAGTTTTGGTAACTTATTTCACTTTTCTTTTGCTGTCCAACTTTTTAACTTTAAAGAATGTGTTGGGAAGAGTTAGAGGGAAAACATGGGAAAATGCTGTTTTGAATTTTCTCTGTAGTTTGAATGTGTATGCATCAAAAGCTGCAGTGGAAACCTTCTTACTAAAAGCCAAGCTCTGAGGAATGATGTACTATGCAATGAACAAGCCTGATGCTGCATGATGAATTTCTGAACAGCTGTAAGATAACTCTACTAGGATGCTGAAAGAACATGGCATTAGTCATGTGAGCAAAGTTTTAGAGGAATGGGGTCGCTGCTGAAGAGATCACTCATTCATCTCCCTCAATGCCTGTTTTCCACAATCATAATGTTACCCTTGCTTGACAAGTATACTGTATGGCAAGCCATCAAGGCCTTAGAACAGGACTTGACCCATCTGAGTGATTTCAATCCCTCTTTCCTGGTGACTGTGGGATTAAGAAACTGGAAAAAAAAATTATTTTAAATTTAATGTCATTACCATAACGCGAAAAAGACATCCTAAACTGAAGGTACAGGCCAGAGAAACATTACCTTTTCTCTGCATTTGATTTTAAGGTTTTGTTTTTGCCTGTCAGTGTTGTTTTGTTTTTTAGTATAATTGAGTCAGTTCAATCTAAACCATTACCAAAAGTTGGTTCAGTGCAACATGTGAAACAATCTAAATGGCCTTTGGATTCCTTGAGATGTAAACATACCTGATTTAGATGACATACAAAATTCCAGGATGGTAATTATACATTCATTTATAAAGTAGGATGCTCTGTATTTCTAGAAATACATAACAAGAACATTCAGATGACTGAAAGATAAAGATGTTCTAACCTGGCACTTGTTTTGGAGCTAACAGTTAATTCTAAGTTCAGTTATTTTGTTCTTGATTAACTTTTGAATCCAGAGCAGAAACCATGCCAATGATTGGCTCAGCATGTTTCAGTGGATCAATGCTCTGTGTGCTTTTGGTGATGCCTTATTTGTGAACTGAACTTAATGTCGAGCATATTTACCATTTTTAGTTTTGTCTCTTTTATGGGCAAATTTTGGTATTCTGTCAAGAGTTGATTTGAATTCCTGAAGATAAAATGTAAGCAAAATTAATTTTTTGGAAAATTTTATTAATATCTTGTAACTCTTTATTAATGTATAATTAATTGTAGTAAAGATGTTCCTTGGCACAGTTTAATACAGAAAAAATATTATAATACATTTCAAAATAAATATATTTATATATATGTGTGTGTATGTATAATGCATATGTGTGTATGAGCGTGTGTATGTAAGAATATATGTGTATGTGTGTTTCTGTGTGTGTGTACATACATATATATATATTTATATATGAAGAAATCTCTGATTTTTACAGGAAACAGGATAGGCCAAAGTATCTATATGGACTAGCAACTTCTGTTTTCATTTTAACCCAATGGTATTAATTGTGCCAAGGGAAAAGCATATTCTTATTATTCTGTGCTTTTACTGTGTTCTATTTTGATCCAAACACTTGACTGTAAACAGTAATTTTCCCCCATGACTGCGGTCACCCTCTAAGACTGAACAGAAATAAAGAGCAATTAATCTTTTGCCCTACTTTTAATGTACAGCCAAAGTGTTATCAATAATCTCATTGCATTTTTTTTTCCTGGGTCAAGACTGTTAACATTAACTAAGGCCTGTATTAAATCCCTTAAATTACCTTCCAGCTGCCTTGTTATATATATAACCTTGCCATTAACCTGCTGCTCTTCCTCTCCTCCCATCCAACACATGGTTATAGCCAAGATGTCCATCTACAAGAGAATGAGACTGGCATGTTGTTTTGATTGCGGACGCTCTGAGCGTGACTGCTCTTGCATGTCAGGCAGTGTACATAGTAACATGGACACCCTTGAGAGAGCCTTCCCACTTTCTTCTGTCTCTGTTAATGATTGCTCCACCAGTTTACGTGCCTGTAAGTTTTAACACCAACACATGCTGTTCCATGTTTGTGGTGTCTGTGGTATCATCCCTGTCTTGTGTCGTGCATTGTAGTTCTATGAGATTTTACTGGGCTGATGCTTTTTCAAAAAACCAACCCCAAATTTGATCACAGCTCTGTATTTATATTTCTGTTTTATTTTTAATGCAAAAAAATGTGAATCATTATTTTGCTTTATGTGCTCTTTATGAAGCATCCTCTTGCAATAGCCTTCAGGACCTTAGTAGTGCAATGTGGTGACATCTTTTTTATTTAATTCATACAATACAAATTGTCATTAATTAAGCAATAAGTGCTTTGGTGGAGGACCAGACCTGTGTCTAAATCTGTGGCTGGTGCCAAGTGGGTAACTTTAATAATGCTGGCACTAGCGTACCATACAACATAGTAGCTGGAATTCTACTCTGTGCTGCTACTTTTGCCTTCAGTTTTGTTTGTAATTCTTCATTCTCAGTAAAGCAAGGTCGTCCATCTAATACTGAAGCCACAGACCTGTTTGTACTTTTTGTAAAATCGGTTGTACTTTTTGTAGCAGTTTTTTAGAAAAACTAGGCTGGTGCAAGTCCCTGGTACAAAAGTTTTGAAATTAAATGGAGAATCTGTTCCATAGGACAGTAACATTCTGGAATGTGCCCTGAAAGCTATTTTGAAAGATCAGAGTTGAGAGGGAAAAGAGAGAACCTAGAACAATTGTGCGTGGCCATTAATTCTTCGGACAAGCTGTAGGGATTCCAAAGCTTGGATCATCAACTGAGGAAGATTGTTAAATGGCTTTTTGTTTGTTTGTTTGTTTCATTTTCTTGTCCTCTTTAGTCATTCTTAACAGGCAAAACTATGTCTTGGGACAGGAGCTGTTTTCCTTTCCCTACCCAAATGGCAAAGAAAAGCTGTAATATTATTTAGATACAGCTGTTAGAATAAATTGGAGTTTTGGTCAGGAAGCATGTCCGTTTTCCAACACAAGTCATTATGGATGAAAGTGCCTTCCTCTATGAAGGCTATAATGTAGTTTTCAGATTGTGCACCTGGTTGTCTTTTGGTACCATATTGCAGTATGTAGCCCAAGTGGTAAATGATTTTGCTTTAACTGTTTTGACTTACAAACTATTTTTCCAGTCACAAATATAACAATCCTATAGTTGTCACATTTCTTTTGTCTGAAGACCATAAAAATTAAAAGTATTCTAATAGCATTTCTTGGAGATTTTACCAAAAATCATATCTCTCTGTGTATAAGCACTCTGAACATCCTAGCTATCTACTTGCTTGCAACTCATGTATCACCATAAAGTGGATGGTTTCTAATTTTAAGTCTTGTTCTAAATCACAGGAGGTTTTATCCTTTAATGAGAATTTTATCAGGGTAAAATGTAGCAAAGCATACTTTGTTAAGAAAAGTGAGCAAGAAACCTTCCTTTACTGAGAGTTTTGCAGGCAGTTTTTTCTACAGTATAACAGCCTCAGTAACACCATGCCTGGTAGAGTTTGTAGAGTACAGACTGGTACAGAGAGTTTGTGGCTGGGTCCTGGCACTGGTGTTAACAGCAACCAGATTAGGATAAATTAATATGTCCTCTGCAAGTGGGTAAAATTTCTGCCATTAGCACTGTTTGGCAAGGAAAGAAAAACTAATTTGTAGGTTTACCATAGCTTTCAAGTCCACTTAAGACTCTACAGAGGCAGATAAAGTAAACATTTTTGATTGTGTTGCCTGCTGAGCCAAAACCCTCCACAATAATGGTATTATTTCCAACAAAATCCAGAGCTTTTTAGGAAACATGTTAGAGCTACGTTATATTTTGAAGGATAAGTGATATTGACAGCTTTGAGGATTTTTAGCATCCTATCTTTCATGGGCCTTTTCCCCCCTTCATCACTTCATCAAATCAAAAGAGATCTCAGTCTTCCCCTTGTGAGGCTAGTCACCTTTGACTGTTAATACTAAGTACAAAAATCAATACCAATTCACACTCTTTGCAAAGCAGCATAAGCCTTTCTTTTCCAATTAAAATATATATATGCACACACAACGCTGCACTGGCAGGGCTTCAATAGAAATCAGTGTGTTTTCTTTGCAGTGCACTGGGGTTGGACGATGCCCATCTTGACAGAGCTAGTTAGCTCAGAGAATGGTGGGGAGAGTCAGCTTTTCATTAAATATGAGCAGATGTGAAATGTAGAGTGTTTGACAATTAGAAATGGCAGCAGCAGGGCCCCAGAATCAAAGTGAGGTCAGATTGGTGGATCAGATTACCTCTCTTACATTCTTTAGTTGTTCTGAAAATCATTTTAAATTAGTGTCAGTGGAGCCATGATGGGTTTTGCCCTTTGTCTTTTATGCTACGACTGTATTGTTTCCCCAGACACTCATTAAAGGTCATTATACTATTACAGGGCTTGCTTTGGTCGTGGTGCCCCAGTTGAGTTGGTCTGCATTTACAATTGCTTAATGTACTTCTTTTTTTTCTTTTTTTTTAACTTTTGATTATAAAAGCGGGCTTTTTTTTCCAAGGTAAATAAAATCACAGACCATTGTATGAAGCTTCTTGAAACAATGAGCAGTTTTTGTTTGAATTAGTGCTATTTCTAAAAATTGGATGTCGAGTAGAAGATATCAATTTACATATTCATTGGTGTACACAGGATTTAATCTTCTAATAGTATAATCTGCAGAGAAAGTAACACTTGCAGTGTATTTTCCATGTGAATGAGTCTCTCTGTTATTATACTGTTGTTTTTAATTTCAGCAAATGAAAATTGGTATTTTGATTAGGTGTAATTGCATAAAAAGAGCTTTTGAGTTTATAGGCTGTTTTCTGGAAAAATATACTAATAGTTTTTCTAAATGTAAGGAAAGAGAATTTTAAGTGGTTTTTTTGTATCTACATTTTTACAGGTTTAGCTGTATTTTGCTGTAGATTGCTATATGAATAGCAAATGATCCAAATATTTTTTGCATTGGAGACTCAAGTCAGAGTGAAGAGAGGCACTTAGCCACTGAAAAACCTGGGTTGCTTTATGCAATGAAATTATGTTATTAGCAAGTGTGATGTTTCTGTTTAGGTCTGTGCCATGTCTTGGGGGGTGCCATTCAAGTGATTAATTGATACAGACAGAATCTTAACCTGAACCATTTAATTTCTGTGTTTCTCCATCACCATATGGCTATGTTTTTCAGGAACATGAAAAGTTCATGTTCCTAAATGAAACCTTTCCTGAAGCTGTCGCTGCACCCACTGACGTGGGAATCTAAATTTTCAAGGATATTCTCAATATTAGGCCCAGACATATCTAATTGAGCTAGTAAGAAAACATGCTTTGGCATGCTCTGGTAGTTCTGAGAAGCTTTATGGGAAGACTTTTGCTTTGGTGATTATCAAGGATCTCTGGAGAAAAAAGAAAACAGTTATTACTGTATTTTGAATTCAGGGTTCAGCCCAGACTCTTAGACATCTTACATGGAATGACCATGCTAAGAAAAGTTGGAAAAAGCGTAACTTTTGAAAGAAGCAAAGCATGTATCTACCTCTCTGCCAGACCAAGTTTAAAGCCATATATTCCATATAATCTTCTAGTGTCAGCACATGTTTTATTCTGTACAAACAAGTTAGCTGCTGAATCTTTCTCAAAGGACCTAAAATCACATTCTGCAAGGTTAAGTGAACGTTTTGGGTACCAAGGTTGGTCAACTATGCTGAAACTATAACTGGTGATGGGACCTTAGCGAGTTAGGCCAAGAAAAACTCCAGCTTCTTCACTGACCTGTTACCTCACACCCTTCCTGTGTGTCTTTGCAACTGGAAAAGCCAAATTCTATACCAAGAGTTCAAATGATGTGTAACTCACTCATCTATCCAGGGAGTTGATTATTTACATTGCTCAGTGTATCTAAAACTCATCAGTTGTATAAATATTCTTGGACTTTTCTAAATGAGTTGATAATTATTAAGTCCCAGGTTTTTGAAATACTGGCTGAAAAGCTAGCAGACTCTATTTCTCCTAGAATGCAAGACAGCATCCTTTGCTTTCTACAGAGGATGTATCCTCTGCTTTTCTAACCCACTACTTCTCTAGTCCTGCTGCAGTAGCCAAGACAAGGAGCTGTCATTCATGAGCTGAGGTGCAGGAAGGGCAGGTATGTGACCTCTCGGGAGACAACTTTCAGTGCCAGAATTTTCTGTTCACCCTTTACCACAATGGGTTTCCTTTCACAGGATGTCTATACCACCTTGTGGTAGCTAGAGACTGTGAGATGCTCATTCACCTATGAATATCATCACATTTACATTATATTTATAATGCTCTGATTATGACAAGGTGGGGTAGTACCACTGCTTTCTCCACCTTTTCTGAGCTGTGAGATTTCTGCAGTAGCTTTAGGAGGGAAGGGGACCTGTTTGCTTTGAAAATCTTACTTTTGCATATCCTGCATACATCCTTTCTCTTTTATACAACCTACTGACCTCTGTGTGGTCACACTTTCTCATCTTTGCCCTGCACAAAAAACCAATAATATGCTTTTAATGTTTTGAGGAAGAAGAAGAGATTGAGGGAATAAATAAGCAACTGGATCTTGGAAATGAAAAAAACTGGGAAAGGAAAGACAGATGCTCTCCTTTCTGAATGACATAAGGTCCTAAACTAGTGATTATAAACAGATTGTTTTGGTTTTTTACAGCTTACTTCTATGGAATGACCCCACCTCTGTGTACTGGACAATGAGAGAGCACCATGTTGTAAAGTCTAAATTTATTTTAATTTTTTTTTAAGTGAGATTAATGAGAATGGAATATTAGAATGGGACATAGTGCCAAATAAATTCTTGGTAATTCAAAGGCACAGAGAATGTAAATAATAATAAGCCCATGAACGGAACTGTAGGTGTGAAATACTGGTTTATGTAAAACCAGTTCCAGATACTTTTAGAGTGACAGATTTTTACTTCTGTTAGATTGGTTTCCATGCATTCAGTGTTGTATTCCTGAGAATTGACTGTGATGTTTCCATGACTATGATATTTCTTCTAAATACCTCTGCAAGACTATGTTTCCCCTTTCAAATACTGAAAGTAATGTAAAAATGGGTACCTGTGTTTATTTTAGTTGCCAGTTTTTAAGAAAGAACACTATTTAAGATAACTCAGTTAAGATACAACTGCATAAGAAATCAAGCATATATATCTTGACGGTTGCTACTGAGGAATGAAGGAAATCACCTTCCTTAGCCATCTTCTGAGAGTGATCCACTGTTGAAAAAGCTGGTATTGCTAAAACTGGACAGTGGGGTTTTAAAACCCATAAAACCAGATAACAGAACAATTGAAAAAAATACCACTGTGGGAGAACCCCCACAGTGCTATTTTATAGAGGGTCTTATGGTGTAGCCACTGCTATGAAGTCAAAGTTTGTACATGCTGGAGATTTCCATATCTGCAGCCAGCTTCATAGCCTAGTACTGGCAAATCAGAAGCCAGACACTATGAAATCTGCTTTCCTGGGACTGGAAAATACCTTTTTACTTTCAGACTTCATTTATATCTACAATTCTGCATAACCTACTTTCTTTCCATCATCTTCTCCTTGTTGCAATCATCCAAAGATGCGTTCAGGTGTCTCCACTAAAGAAGATGGGATGAATTGACTCAATAAGTGCAATCACAGTCTTAACAAGCACTCAAGAACTGCTTGCTGGAACAGTGGTTTCACTGAGCCAACCCTTTGTGTGCCTTTCTTGCCCTCCTGATGTCCAGCCCTCCTCAAGGAGGTGATCCCCTCCTTGATCCAGCTGTACTTTGCTCTGTATTGGTAACAGTGAGATAGAAGCAGTGATCAGAATGGGCTGGTGTATGGCCTCATGAGACTCCCAGTATCTATTCCATCATTTTCTTCACATATATGAGTGCATCATGACTTCTGTATTTCTTCTCTCTCTGAAGAGACAACATTAATTGCAAAAGGGGAAAAGTGACAGGAAACAATTGGTATTTTGCACTAGGTGACTCCAACTGTGCAGTTATGCTCTAAGACAAAAAAATTAATCCCTTTTATTGTTCTATACTTTAATAGAACTTGAACTGCTAAATTATTTAAGCTTCTTTTGGGCATAGTATGAGCATATAGGTGAATACCGAGTTGTAGAAGTACTGTAGTAGGAAAAAACCCAGAACAATCCCTCCAAACTAAGCTGTTTTCAGAAGGTAGAATGGTAAAAATGGGACAACCTGGCTCATTGCTAGATAATATAATTAATGAGGTATGCACTATTCCAGGTGAGTTTTGTGATGCAGTGTATACCTCTATGCTGATGAGAGTAAGCTCTGCCCAATTTGTGATGTCTGTAACAAGGAGATGAACTCTTACATCATCATGGGTTGGAGGTACTGCTAAGTTTAGCAGTGAAACCTTTGAAAAATTGGGATAGTGGGGGAAGGAAAGATCAAGAAGTCTGCTTTTAATTTCTTTAGGCCTTTATGTTGAGTAGTGATTCTTGCCAGGGTCACAGGAAGGGACTAGTGAGTGTCTTGCTTTTATGGGTACAAGCTAGGAGAGATGCTGTCTGCATCCTGTGGAGAGAATTTAGCAGAGGCCTTATGCAAGGTGACATGGAAATTATGTTTGCATTTTTAGTTCCTGAGTGTGGCTGGTTGTCACGAAACTCACCATGACAGTTTCTTACCACCAGGCAGCAGATTCTTCCTGTTACCTCCTTGGTGTGGGACAGATGCTGGCCAGTTAGGTCTCCTTCTCTACTGCTTTCGAGCTATTTCAAGCGACAGATGCCAGAGCTGGCTCGGTTTCAGCTTGAGCATTTCTGTCATAGCCCTGCCTTGAGCCCAAATTCTGACCTTTACTATATGAAGTAAAGTATTTATGAACAAGCAGTGGCTTGATCCAGAGCAGGCTTAGAGCAAATGTCAAGTGTCAAGTCAGTCTCCTGCCTCCTTATACCACCTGCATTAGGAACCTGGATTAGACCCTAGACTACAGCACTGACTGCCTTAGGCTTTATGGGTCTGGAGAGACATAACTTATTAACAAAGAGTTATTAAATTTTTATCAGTTTTATAACGCAATGTAAATGCCTTCTATGAATCTACATTGTATTCATTATCATTTAAAACGTTAATTAAGTCAAAGTTGCATTTAATTTACTTCTAAATGTGCCTTTGGGAGGAAGCTTTTTAAAACAGCTGTAGAATTGGGAAGCTCATTGATGCTGGGAAGTTGTTAGTACCATTTTTCAGGATAGGTCCCCCAAATTGATTGCCATTTTGACTCTTAGCTAGTTTGTGTGGATGTTATCGGACAAGGTCTCAAATTAATATTGAAACAACAGCAAAAAGCTATCAGCTTATGCTAATCACAGAGACGCTTTGATACGTAATTCATGTTCTTTTCTAATTACTTCAAAACTAAAATTTTGATATGTAAATCCTGTACATGTCATACTCTTGTTATAATTTATTTTCTTTTGTATCCTTATTCTTTGTCTCCTTTTTTAATTCAAGGAAAAAAGATGTTCACTACTCTGGAATATTTCCCCTCAGATTGAGAGAAAAAGAAACCTTCTGGCTTATATCTTACACATTTTATGTAATCTGAAGGCATTGTAGTAAATAGAAGAAGGTACTCATTCTAATATTGTTGGACCACAACAGACCACAATATTGTTTCAACATATAAAGTGGAATGAAGTTTAGTATAAAAATCCCTAAAATGAAAGCCCTTGCTTTACATATGGCAGTGTTTTTGGTTTTGATGCATTTTGATATAAAAACAGGAGAAATATGGAAAAAATAAAACACAGTGGATCCATCATCTGATTATTCCATGAGACCCCTAGCATATTTAATATGTGCTTACCTTTAATCAGGTTTGCAGTGACATTAGTAGTCACTAATATAAGTGACTAATATAATACTTCCATACTTCTAGAATTGGAAGCAGGGGCAGCCAATTTCTTACCTAGGCTAGGAAAATCTAGTGAATTAGAACAAGAGATCTTCAGATTTTATCAAGGTCAGTGTGGGTCCAGCAGAGTGGATGAGCCCCCAGTCTGAAAGTCCAAAGCAACTTACAAGACAATTTTTCCAGGTCTTTGTATTTTCTACTGAGTACCTAGAACCTTCTGAGGTATTTGTGTACTCCAGGAAACACAACCTCATGAATTATTTATGTTCTGCATGAAAAGAGGAGATTGTTGTCATATAACTCCATATGAGGTTCTTGAAGTGCCACAAGACAAGTGCCCATGCTGTACTGTTGCTTTGATTGGGGTTATGGTAGACAGGAGGGGGTGGGACAGAACACATGAAGAAAGTTTTAATTTATTTTTAAGAAATCATAAATACATTTATTTCAGTATGTAAATTCTTAACTATGTTGATAATATACTTCAGATTAAAGTTCAGTCATCCTTTCACTGTTTGAGACTATTCACCAACTTCTTTTGGCATTTTTTTATAATACTATGATATATCTTTCCTTATGATGCTTTACTTAATATTGTGATTCACTTGTTATCAAAGATTTTAGGAAGCATAGTGTGTGCTATCTCACACAGACATGCTTCACTGATACTGATCAGATCTTGTTAGCACAGTACAATTATTCTGGAAAGGAAGGGTGGAGAAGGCATTACTAGTGTGTAAGATGTGTCTGGTGTTATCTGGTCAAGCACTCCTGTGTGCATTTTAGTTTGACTGGAAATTTTACCTAGGCAAATGGGAAACAAAAGTGCTGCAAGGCAAAGATCCCAATCTTGGCTGTGCCACTGACTTACTACGTGACTATAATTCTTCTTCCCCTCAGAAAATAAAAATACTGTATTCTCAATCTATTATACTATATTACATTTTGTGCTGAGAAGTGCTTTGAGATCTTTACCTTTTGAAGTCCTAAATATAAGCCTGAATGTTGTTTTGACATAGTTATTCCCCTTCAGAGGCCGATTTTCTGATCATTGCTTAAGAATGTAGATGCATAGCAAGAACTAGAGAAGAGTGAAATGCGGTACAAGACAGAAAGAAGGTTGAGGAAATTACCGTTAGTGCCTTGCTGCTGTCTAATTTAGAGAGGTTTGGAAAGGGTATACTATATGAGAGGGAAGGAGTAACTTGAGTTTATCTGCATCAGCAGAGAACTATCTCTGCTGCCATATTTTTAAAATAATCTGAAGTTTTCAGCTGCTACTGAACTTTAATTGGAATGCAGACTTTGTTTACTATGAGGAACTGCTGAAGGAAAACCAAAAATTCATTATAGCATCTTTGATCTTTGTCATGCAATTTCCTTTGTTCGTTCTTGCATAAAAGATGCACTACGCATCTTTGCTTGCACTACGCATGTTCCTTTCTCCATTCCCATGTTCCTGACATTATCTTCGCTCTCACTCCATGGTGCTGTATGTTCCCTGACACAGCATGTCTGACAATATGGAGAGAGATTTTGCATCACCCTGTGCTGTGAAGGAAGACTGGCAGCAGGAAATGGAGGCTCTGTTTTTGAGCAAACTCTTGCCAGAAGGAGCCATCAGGTGTGCCATCTAATAATGGACATGGTTTAGTCTAAGATTAGCTCTGCTTCTGTCATACTTACCTGATCTCATGTGGTCACTGATCACATGGATCATTAAGTAAAAATAGCAGCTTAACACATGGACAGTAATTTATATTTGCTTGGCTGGTAAATATTTGCCTGGCTGGTAAAGTTTTATTGGCTGATAGAACAAAGATTCTTCTTGAAGAGAATAAAAAACAATTGCAAGTTTTGAGCCTAATGTAGAGATGATGCTTATTCCTATTCCATGAGCAATATGTGGTAAATCCATAGGTGCAAACTAATAGCATATTTCATTACCGGGCATTTGTCCAAAGATTATTTTTTTCCCTTGTATTCATGCTTTAGCTCTTTGAGAATTATTCCTGATCTACCAGAACATGCAAGGACTGCCGGGTTCTCTGTGATCAGTCAATCACAAGGTGGGCGGCTGCAAGGAAGTGATACAGTATTTATTTAGAATTGCAGGGTATGAAAATGACTATAATTCAGACCATGAGACAGCAGAAGGATGAGAAGAAGTGAGATGCACTGCTGAATAGAACAGGGTGTACTTTTCTGGCTTCTTCTACATACTGTCCTTTCCAACATATGGGACATGTTTCTCAAATATTCAGATGACATACTAATATTTCTCATCAATAATGGACTCCTAACAATTGTTATATCTTGTCTTGTTTTTGACAAGAAACACTGTTTTTTATTTGGTTCTGAACAAAGAAAAGAAGCTTTCCAATGAGTAAAACACAGTTTGCAAACTCTTGGATGCTAATAACTGCTTTAGGTGTTCCACAGAAAAAAGCATTTACCCTGTTGTGTGAGGTTGCACATTTTGAGTTCTACTGATGTAAAATTTTAATTTTTGACAAATTATGTTTTGTATAAATTGAGACATGAAAGTGTAATTTATGTTTCTTTTTATGAACAAAATTCTGCAGAGAATTAAATCAGTTTCCATTTCAACCAGTTTTCATTTTTTTAGAAAGATCTAAATTTTTCAATAGGTCTTAAAAGATGCATTTTTTTTTCCCACCAAAACTTGTGTTCTGTAGGAAAGTTATTCAAGGAAAAATAAATACATAAATATATAAATACATATATGAATAATTTAATTTAATATATTTTGATTATTTGTATTCAAGAGTCTCTCTGCCCTGAGTAACAAGATACACCTTATTGATTTCTTCATTCAGACATGGCAGAAAAGATGAGAAGACAGTAGGGCTGGGACAGATGTCAGTCTCAGCAGAGGTCCTGTAACGATAATCATGGTGCAAAGATTGCAGAGCCTGAAGTCAGTAATGTGACCCTCACTGTTTGACAGGATCCCTCCATACAAGGAGTCCAACGTGCAGGCATCTTACACTTCAGAGAGTTCCATGACTCAGCAGAAGCCCTTGGTTATGTTTGGAAGAGTAGATGAACAATTTGCAGCACCAGGGAAGACAAGCCAAGAATCCAATCACATAGTCTGGACTTGACTCATCTTACATCAGTGTGAAATTCTGTAAGAGCAGGGATTGATGTTCTTCTAACTTGCTGACACCAGACGCTCCTGAATGTTAATTTATGAAGTATGAATTCTGTGCTCTATCTGCACTTCACTATGTAATTATCATAAAGGTTATGGTGTTCTTAGAACTCCCTACACCTGAATTTGCCTCTTTCAAGAGGCAAATTTAAATAATCAATAGGATTATTTAAATTTTTGTTTCAGATCTCCCCTGTTACCACTACCACATGTAGTTTTTATTAGAGCATGATCTGTGGAGCACTTTCTGTCTTTCTGTTTTTTCTGATTAATCCCTGAAAATACTATCTCCTACTTCAATGAAAGTGCCTACTCTGTTTTTGGATTCAGGATTTCTACTGTTAGCATCTCTAGTGGCTGATCAAATGTAAAAGGTCTTTTTGATTGGCTCATTGAGTCTTTGAATGCTGCAGCTCATTCATCAACAGTTTTACTGGTACTTGTACTGCTGAAAAGCAAAATTCTTGGTTTGCATTTAAAATTGTAGCTTGAGGCCAGAATCATATCTTTAGGTTCATATATTCTGCCTCAATACCCAAGCCCCACATATTCCTCAGGAAACATCCTGAAACTGTCCCTAGGGTCTCACAGATTTCCCCAGCAGTATCCTTGAGTACTGCCCATGAGGAATATAAAATATGTCAAAATATGTGTTTGGTTTTAATCTGCCCTTAGCATATGAGTCTTTTGTGTGCCCTCTTCTTTCTTCTCAAACAGGACAAAATAAAACCCTCAGAGGTAGAGCTCCAAGCAATTTGATTTTGGAAGATGACTTTCTTGACAGCTGTCAGTGTCTCCTGAGCATAGGACTTCTGGATGCTTTCAGTATCTGACTCTCAAAACATCTGGCAGCAACAGTATTTCCAAATATATTGGCATCCTGTGGCATTTGTGTTTGATATAGTATCTTTTAGGGTAGTAACTGACTTGTAAATCTTAAGAAATTTTATACGTCAATTTTTTCTTTGTTGGAGAGTTCCTCAGCTCCAGGTGATTGTAGAGTTTCTTGTGAAGTTGCTGTGATAATACAATAGAAATCCTGGCAGTTCTGTGGCTTCCTGCAGAATTTTCTTTCCTTTTGTTTTAATTTTATCAGTCTTCTCTCTTCTTTATTGTGCTACCTACTTTGAAAAGGGACATCACCTGTATTTCATTTTATACTCGGAGTGTTTAAGTGATTTTTGTGCTGAGCACACCAAGTGCTCTATAGGACACAACTGAGTAATCTGCTAATTCAACACCTTGACAATCCTCTCCAAAATTCTCCATTGCCTTCTTTCCTCTCCTCTTGATTCACTGCTCTGTGTGAGAACAATGAGGGTACTTTGTTGAGCTCCCTTCTCTTTCTTTGGTAATGCCCATATTCTCATCAAGGTTTGGTTAATGAATCCAGAAGTACCAAGCACAATGCAGTTGGATTTGACAAAATTTTCTTTCTAAAGTGTTCTCATCATGGGTTGGCTCTGTCTGATCCTTTTCATGAACTAAGCAAGGATGGCATCTCTCTGTAGCTTTAGTATCAAAGTAAAGACTAAAAGGACAAAACATATGTAATTCTCTTTTTTTAACATGGATATCAGATTAGTTGGGTAGATTCAGTATTACTTGCATTTTTTCCTCTGTTGCTAGCCTATGTAATTTTATGCCATTATAGTTGGTCTTACATGAAGTGAATGTGAGATGGCATGCTTTCCCCTCTCACAATATTTCAAAAGAACTGAACCCTAGTTGCTTCAGAAGTTTCAATCTTACCAATAAAGTAGTTTTTTTTTTTTTAGTTTTAGTAATAGAGAAATTATCTGAGAGAATTCATTACAGTATTTTTTATTTATTTTATGTGGAGGTATTTTGAGCTATTCAAGTTGTGTTTGAAAAATATGATCCTTGCTATATATATCCATCATTTTGAGTATTCCTTCTATGAGAAATCAAAATGATGATGTTAGTAACATTGTTATTAGTTGGAACCACTAGATTCTATAGCTTATGCTTTATTTTCTACCCATGTGGGGTGGATTGCCAGCCCTTGCTTCCCATAGCAATCAATTTTGGCCAGTCTGCTCTGAGCTTTTTGCAGAGATATGAGTTTGGGAGTTTTTTATTATTATTGTGCTGCTTTACTTCCTCCTTTTTTTTTTTTTCTTGTCAGTATTTGCCTAGAAATTATTTACTATCCTTCCCTAAATTTCTATAGCAATTGGTTGTGTTTTGTCTCCATTTTTGCTATCACTACTTTTGCTATTGTTTTCTAGATTTAATCTTAGTTATTTATATCTTGGTTGTTTTTATATTAATAGATTTAACAGGTGTTATTGGTTTTTTAGATGCATTTGTTCAGAGCAAGAAAAAAGCCTCACAAGAATGAAGTACATTGTGGAATACACTAAAGTAGGGATCACTTAGGAAAAAAATACTCATTTCTTGGCATTATAAAGAGTATTTAACTGTGTATCTGTAAGTAATAAAGCCTGCATATGTGACAATAGCCTTTAATTACAACAGGTTCAATCTATTTGATTAATTTTAATGTCTACCCTGTGACTTACAGTACTTTGCATAAAACAATTTCTTTGTTAACATTGCCTGCTTTTATGAAAGCCATAATTCAGCTAATAGAGTATTGTTAAACTGCAACCAATCTGCTAAAAATATTTTCTGGTAGCAACAATTCTATGTATAAGAACAGCTGAGAAATACTGCACTATATTTATGCATGGATTTGAAGACAGGAAAACAGCTCTGGGTCTTGAAACTCCCTGTAACCAGCAGGTGGTGGTGCTGGCTTAGAAATCAGTAATGGCTCAGGAGCCTTCATTATGTATTGCTTTGCTAAGGAAACAATTTCATAAAAAAAATATTTCAGATGGCTCTTTTAATTTGTATGCAGGTCTTTCCCACAGAGGTGTGTACAGTGTAAGCACTTGTCTCTAGAACCAGGGTCTATGTAAATAGGCACAACATTTTATACTTTACATGTGAACTTACATGATGGCCACACAAATAACAGGAGTGTGAAGACCTCCATCCCAGAGGAATGTTACAGCTAAGTCTGAAAGAGTATTGGGGATCACTGAGCCTGATCCTATGAAAATTTAGTAATTGGAAGTTCTTCCACTGATGTGGGTGGAAACTATATAAGACTAATGATAAGAGATCCAGATTTGAATGTTAATATTTCAGTTCTTCTTGTTCAGAAACACAGACATTTCTATACCTTTTTTCAAAGACAAACACAAGCCAAACAAAGTTCAATGGTATCAGATTTTACAAAATAAAAACCCCCAATTTATCAGTCACATATTAACCACCTAGTTAAAAAGAAAAACAGCCTCAGCCACATCCTCTCAAGTGTGTTTTCAAAAGTAAGGCAACTCATAGAGAAGCAGGGGAAGAATTGAAAAGAAAAAAACAACATAGAATCTTAGAATTTAAGAATGCTCTCCCCTGGATTTATAAGAAGTGTAGGAAAATATATACTTCATTGTGGTATTGGCAGGAACCTAGTCCATCTTCCTGTAATGAGCAAGGTAAATGAAATTTTATTTCAATTTGAAACTTTAGGATATGCAGGTTGGAATTACACTGGAAATACATATTTTTGAGATGTAAAGATAAATTGTCACTTCTAAATGGAAAACCAGAGTAATAATTCTAATTAGATTTCTGCAGGAGGAAATCTACACTTCCGAGTGTTCACAGGAAGGAAGCAGTTGCAGCAAGACTGGGCTGAAATTTGTGGAGTCCTGTTCCAAAGGCATGGAAATATGGCTTTCCTGTGCACTGAAATACTCTGCCTGACAAACACAATCTATGCTGTAAATACAAGATTTCTAATCCCAAGGAGCAGAGCAATCACCAAGGACTCCTGTGCTTACTTTTACTCATAGTTACTTCAAGGCATTGTATATTTTTCTCTGAATTTAATGGAGCTGGGAGAGTGTAAACAGTAAAGAGATCATAGGCACAATGATGAGTGGCCTTTCAAATTTAGATTTTCTTTTTTAATAGTAGCTTATTTTTTGTCCACAAGTAGAACTTCACTGTTTTCTGCAGTGACGGATCAGATTGTGAGTGTTTTTAGTCACAAAGGGAAAACTTCCTTAACTTTTAAATACATGACAGATTCCTCCTACAGTTTAGCAGAACTGCACAACTACAGTGTGCCCTTGCTAGTGTTGCAACTTCTTCCTCTCTGTCTCTTATAGTTGGTGTCAAAGTCTTCTTTGAGGCAATAGGACAAAGGACAATACACTTTGGGTTGCTGTGCATTGAAACAAGGATAGTCTATGACAATAGAATGGAATATTATAATTTGCTCTGTGTTGCTACTGCTAAAGAATCTCCCAAAGATGTGTTTTGGCTTTACATGTCACACCTCAGGGAGCTGTCAAAGGGCCACTCATAAGGAAATCAGTGTCCTTTAATTGACACTTTTTTTATTTTTACGGAAGGGAAATAGAAACACAGAAATAAATAAAAAGAATGTTACAGTTATTCAATGTTAGAGGCACACTTTTGTGTCCAGTAAAAAAAACAGACCACCAAACACTGTAATTACAGTATCACATATGAATATAGTATATTTTTATGGAATGTATTCCAAATGTACTTTTCAAACAGCAGTAGCAACATTGCAGTCTTAGACCTGCTAGATCTGAGAAAATTAGAGATTAACAGCTACAATTTCACATAATTTGGTCACTTGAGTTCTAGCAAGATCTGTGAGTAATTAAATCCTTTAAAACAGAATTGACTGCAAGTAAACCACCCAATGCTGTGTGACCCAAGATCAGTGGTAAAACTAAATCCCAGTCAGGAGATTCCCAATCGTCTGCCTATAGCCATGGGGTCATCAGGTAGTCTGTTAAAATGTTAACATGTGGCTTTGAGCAATCCTTTTGTACTTCGCTGTGCTGGAGACAGCAGCTGGGGCTCCAAAATTGTAGCTCATAGCTGCTTGTGACTTGGTAAGAAACACGGGGTCTGAACAGCTCTTTTCTGACACACAGGGTAACATTTTCTGTAGTTCTTCCTTCATGTTCAGAGCAGAACTGCTTGTTATAATGAAGTAACATAATTTAAAATTTAACTCAGCATATTTGCACTTGCCATACCGATGAGACACTTTGACTTTCCTTATTCTCCAAAGTGCACTCTCAAAAGACAAAGTTAGTTCCCTTCACTTTGATGTTTGTCTGGAGAAAAGACCCCCCTGAAAACAGACCGTGTTCCATTTTAAGTTCTACAGTTTAGTCACATCTCCATTTCTCTGCCCTTTCCCAAAACAAACTTTACTTCATCCAAATAGTATTCTGTATGGATATGGCATAGTGGAGAAGTCAGTTGGACAATCAAATGGACAGGGAGGAAAAACCAGTCCACTGATGCTTGGCTTTTTTTTAACTTTTCATTTGACATTTTTCCAATAACAGTATAATGACTTGAATAAACAATTACAAAGTGAATCATAATTTGAAAAGGCAGTGGAGAATGAAGACTAAAAATCAAGAAAAATTTATGAGAGAATACTAAAATTTGATTTAGAAAATATGTTCAAGGTTCAATGGACCTATGACTTAGTCTAAATATAAATTAGCATTTGATTAGGAATTGAAGTAGCTTTTTTTCTACTGTGCAAACTTGGCAGAGAAAAGAGAAGATGTTTGTTATGTACAAATAGAATCTTATTGTCTATATACCTCTGTATTGGAACGAGAAACCAGATCCATGAAATCAGAAGCCTTTCTTCTGATTGCACATGCCAGTGTCTGTAAAATGCTGTATATGTGGGAAAGGCTTGCTTCTCATTTATGACAGCATATACATGAGGTATGAACAGCTCCTGGTAAAACCTCTGCTAAAGTCCATGTAAATGTTTTTTCTGACTTTAGTAGACTTTGGATCAACCACAATTTGGAGAGCTTTAAACCACTTCTTTGCTTGCTGAAGTCATAGTAACAGAGAAGTGATAATAATTAATAAAATAACATAACATAATTAATTCAATAATGTAACATGATATTAGTTATGTTATTGAATTAAACTGGAGGAGCAAAGAAAAAGTACCATATTTCTATGGTAACCTTAGGGAATTTCTCAACCCTTACAAACAAGTACAAATGGTGTAAATCCATAAGCCAGACCTTTTTCACCAAAAGATTCAAGTTATAAGTTTTCTGGGTTTCCAAAGTCTTTTGTTGTCTATTTCTCATTCTATGTACAAGTTACTCTAAAAGATCAGGAACTTAAAGTCTATATTGATTTCACTGAATATCAGAGCAGCCATCTTAAATTAATAACAGGATCCAGCACGGCAAGATTCCACATTTGCTGTTAAATGTCTTTTTTCCAGCATTCAAGCAAAAGCAAAGATGAGAAATATATCTATAGCTGAGTTTCAGTTCTTAATGTGGGAGAATAATTAAGACTGAAAGACCATCTATTATTAATATGAAATTTAAGTATTGGATACTAATAGAAAAAGAAAAAAAGAGAAAAAAGTAGCAGAAACAATACATTTGTTTTGAAATTTTATATGCCTTTAGCCAAAAGGTACAAGCCTGGGACAAAAAGAGGGCAAAAAAGAAAAGAAATGTTTCTTGATCTGCAATTTCAAAGAGAATGTCTCATGTAAGCACCATTCCGTATTTGCAAAATGTTCTGATGATGCATTCTTGACATTCTTGGATCTTGATGTTTTATTTGCTTCAAGTGGCACACACTGCAACTAAAAGCCAGCCTCACCTCTTTTCTAATGGTGCTAGTGTGTAGATATGCAGCATATCCTTTTTGTGTTAAAAAAACAGAATGAAATGCATTTCTCTGTTTGTAATGCACAAAAGTAGCAATCCTGTTTCATTTGAATTACCATTTCAGACACCAAGCGAATGCTGCTCCACAGTTTCTAAAATTAACATTCTTGTATCTCATCAAGCACCATTATATTGTAGTTTCTAGTCAATGATTTCATTACATCTGTTACCACCAAAAAAATCAAGTAAATTTGTTAAATAAATAGTTCATTGGCATAAAATTATTTTTAGAGGATGAATAGTATGGGGTGGGTTTTTTTCACCAACAAATAACAAATGTTTTGATTAAATCATATTTCAATACTATGCTAAATTCCAACCCCAACTGATTTGGCACATTTTCTTTTTTGAAAGTACCTTTGATAAGAAATGCATTACAAACTCATCAGTTTAGCTTCCTGTTAACAAAGAGACAGCAGCCGTCTGGATTATTCTAGATCCGCAGTGAAACTGCCACACTATGTATGCTCAAACTAAAGCTGTGCAAGTTTGACAAGGGGCAGATGAATCCAGGAGTTATTGTGCAGGGGTTTAAGTCTATGCGGCAGCTGACGGTTGAAATAATCATCTATACATCGCTCTGAGCTAGCTGAGGAAAGGTTGAAGCTGTATATTTTCAACATATCTAGCCTAATGGTTAATCTGTTGTCTTGTACAGGGGGTGCTGGGTGGAATCACAGCAATAGCTGACAGTTTGGAGGAATTGCTGTGGGTATTTTCAGTTGCCTGATTCACAAAGTGGTAGGTAGAAAAAAGTCTAAACAGCCTTGTCATTGAATGAGGCAAGTCATGCTCACTGTCACTCCCATCAGAAGAACTCTGGTAGCCAAAAGCTCAATCAACATATTGATTATTTGCATTTAGTAATACAGGGCTGAAGCTTGTCTTCACCCCCCCACCCCATGAAAGCTGAGCCAGATTGCAGAACAGTGACTGCTCCTTTGGAGGTCAGCTTGGAAGATGTTCAGGAGGAAAACATCGGTTAAGTTGGGGGAAAAAATAAAATACTTCTTCAAACCAAGATAGTTTAACTGTTAGAAACACTCTGTGTTTCGAATGCTGGATCTGACATATCTTCACAGTGACATGGCATTACTCACTACAGAGATTAAGGGGGTGCAGTATGAATTAGACTGAAACAAAAATGAAGTATCTGCAAGTGACAGCTCTGGCTGATGGCTGACTATGAAGGAAAACACTGTGCTAGTGTCTGGCGAAAAACAGTGCTGAAAGCCTAGCAGCTGATAGAGATGGGGGAGGAGAGGAGCACTGGGTATCGGTGGTGGTTGTTTAGAATGTCTGGTTTTGGTCAGGATATTTTTTCTCCTTTAAAACACATTTTCATCTTCCCTTCCAGGCAAATCATGCTGAAGCCAGTTTCAGCCATTTTGTTGAAAGCCGCTGTACTGGTATTCTGCCTTGTTACATTTAAATTAAAGCTCAGCCCAGTTTTAAGTTATGGCAAGTGTATGCTCACAAAGAATAAATAGAGATTGCCACAGGCATTAGTTTAACTACATTTGTTGTTTTAAAAATGTTCAGGGGGTTGCAGATTGCAATTCAAATTATCTTCATTATAATAAATAAAATGTATAGAAATAGAAACAGGCATGATTCCCTAACGCAGTCTGTAGGCAAGTGTATATTCATTGAGCTTGAAAGGGAGCTCCTGAGGGTGGGGGTAAGGAATAGGAATATATGCAACTTCAAAATACCTTTACGATTGCATTAATATATCACATTTTATACATATCATTTTTTATCTCTCTAATGGTGACAGGCTTCTTGGGCAAATTCTGTACAGCCTTTATTAAAAGTAGATAATGTTTAACCAGGGTTCAATTAGAAAATACTACAGAAAATGGAATTTCTTATCCTCACTCTACTTTTATCCTGTTCCTCACTGTTTGCCATTCTCAAAAAGTAGTTTAAAATTTGCTGCCAAAATGGCTCTCAAAATAGTCTTAGGTAAAAATAATGCCTTATGGATACATGACAATGTACTGAATGGTTCTAAGGAAATTAGGCAGCATAAACAATTCAGGCCTGTGACTGTTTGCATTGGAAATAAAGTCATATGTCATGACACATAAAAATAAATTAATCTTACTATGACTAGAAAAATAGTCCTGGTGGTGCTAAACTCATCCTGTACTTGGAAAAGAACCCTGGTGGATTTGGAGGTTGTGATTTGATGTTGCATAGTGGTACGACAAATTACCCCAATCCAGACAGTTTGATTGCCAAACCTAGTGAGGCAGTGACAATATGTAAGGATGTATTTAGTTCCATAGAATTAACAGCAATCTTTGTTTTCCAAATATGTTTTCTATGGAAATCAGCCCACATAATAGTGTAAGAACCCAATCAGATTTTAAAGAAATTATTAATAAAAATCAACTGTCTTTGCTGGCAAGGGGAATGCTCCATAAGTAGTTTAGGTTCTGCACACTGTAGTCTGTATCTCCTGAAGCTGACCTGTGTTTCTCACCCGGTTGTACAGAACTGCTTCATCCAAAAGCTCTGTGCTTGCTCATGTAGTTCAGGGTGTATCCTGACAGCCCTGTGTGTGTGGTACAACGTGCACCTACAGCTTGACGGGCTATTTACACTAAGAGTAACCAGTTTCACTCTTCTTCAGTAAAAAAAAAATATGTAATTCTAGGAGGATGGAGAAAGAGAACATTATCTCTCCCAAAGATAGATTATTCAGATATATTATTCTGTAATACTTGCTTTTGAGGATTAAGTAAAAAGACTTGGGCCATAAATTGTTGGAGTAAGACAGAAAATTGTCCTATGTACAAAGAATTTAATGATTTGTCCACTGTGGGGCTTCTTCCACTTTGATCTTAGCTCATAAGGCAGGAAGCTAGAAGTCATGGGATTAAACCAGTAGTTAGAATGTTTAAATCTGCAATAATTTGACCCAAAAAAATGGGCAACTTGTTATGGCCATGGTAGTGATAGTACCTGTCCACACTGTTGGAAATAAGGGGAAGTGACTTAGGTTTTAAGCAGCTCAGTCTGCCTTCCTGCTGAAAAAGATCATGCGGTGCTATTAAATATGATGCCAAGCTCCAGATATGAAGCCATACCAAAAGTATGAACTTTTGTTCTGACACATGCTGTGCCACCGCAAGCACAAAATCTTGGGAAAGCTTGAATTTGTCTGCATGGAATATGCCATAAGACATGCACTGCTGTGGAAGGTTATTGCTTAATAGTCAAGTCTGGTATCTGAAACCATCACTTATTGAACTCCAGAAGAGACTGTAAAAAGATTATGGTGTTTCTTACAACTTGATTAAAGGGTTGATAAGCTTAATAGATTCTGGTATTCTTCCATTTCATGTGAAGATACTTTGATATAGGATGTGGATTTTTAAAGATTATTTCCAGTATTATTATCTGCACTTTAAAAATAGAACTGAGTTGATGCATATCAAGGCCTTCAAATACATGCTTGACCAGTGACATCTGTAGGGAGATAGTTCTCTGCAGATATATTTTATCAGCTGAAAATTATTTCGCTTGGAGGAATATCAAAAGTAGAAGTACAAAACCTGATAAAAAACCCCAGTAACTGAGGTAAAATTGATCATTTTCAGGTAGTGTATTCAATATTTTATACAGTATATTTTATTTTTGTGGCATTATTGCTAATCAAAGATATATGCTCTTTTCTGATGATTTAAAATACATGTGAACTCTGGTGAGTATGCATTATTATTATTATTATTATACTTCAAATGTTACTTTATTAGTAAAAATCAGAATAGTATCATAAAGTAGACTTTAGTTCTTTTCTCACTAATTTTTCAATCTACCTCAGAATAGTAGCAAACCATCAAAAAGTCATTGAATTGGAATGGGTGCTTTGTCACCAACCAGTTCAACCTTGTTAAAAGGTACTTTCAAATGACTTACAATTCCTATACACTCACCTTTTCTGTGAGAGAGATTTTGTGCTTGAAGAAAAATGGCAAGCATGGGAATGCTATTTTCTTATCTTTCCTGTTACCAGATGGTGTTTCTAGCTGGTGGTAAACTAAACTAAGATCCCAAAAAACATACTGACCTCCTTAAATACTTTGCCTTTACTCTCTGCTCAATTTTCTCCATAGAATCTTAAAGGCAGTTGAAACATGGAAATAATGCTGCAAGTTTATCAGTCCACCAGGTACTCCCTACCTAAACTTCTTACTTCATTATATGTAACCAAATATAAGGTCTTAGCAGCTCAATTATATACATTTTTCTCTATACTATACTCATTCAGAATGAAACAAGCATTAGGAGAAGATCTTTATTGTGTGTATTTACCAGAAAAATGTTTTGTTGTTGGTTTTTACTGAGGTTGCCATTTGTCAGAGGCATTAGTAGACGAGGTTGTGTTTAAATAGCCTTGATATATTATCAGTGGAAAACAAAGAATCACAGTTTTAAGCTAAATCCATATTTAGGAAATTGAATTTCTTAACTTTCTTTTCAGAGGTACTATGTATGACCTCCTGAAATTTACAGTATGCAGCACTGTTGAATGCTCAACAATTTTTGTGTGAGTTCCTTAAAATCAGTTTAATTCCATAAGTAGGCTTGCACAATTTTGAAGTGGTGACCTTATGTTTTCTGTGATTCCTTATTTATTTTAATAGCAGCAGTGTGCTTTACCTCCCCTGTCATTTTCAGTAGTTTTAAAGAAATAAACATCTTCCACACATAATAAATCTCAAAGCCCTTATCAACATGGGGAAATAAGTATTACCTCAGACATACTTACCCTAGGATGAGATTATTGCTTAAAGGTGATAATATTGTTGAATAATCCTTCTATAAGTATTCTTTTATAAAGAGTCATTTTTAGAGGGGGAAAAAAACAACATAAGAAAGCTGCAGGTATAAACCTTTATTTCTTCTGTTAGAACTGATACATTAAGCTTTATACTGATACATTAAGACTGTATTTCCACGTAATATCAAAATTTATTCATGCCTGTGGTTTGAAATAACTTTTAATATAAAGAAATTAATTTAAATTTTTTCTTATTATTTAGAAGTAAAGAATGCAGCTAGATCAAGTTACCCAAAATGTTCATATCAGTTCAAGAATGCAACTACTAGTGCATTGATTGATGCCAAGTCCACTGAAGGAATCCCGGAACCTGTTCCACTTGTTAATAACCGTAAAGGGAGCCTCTTCCTACCCAACAACCCCTCGCTGCTGCACCTTAACTTACTGAGTTCTGTGGAACAAGGAAAATCTACCTACTGTAGATTGCAAAGGGCACTCAGCTTGCCTGTAAAATACCGCTACCATTCCCAAAAGCCTGGGTTGAACCAAGATCTCCGTAGGTAGCCCAGTAGCTGGATGCATAAGGCAATACAGAATGGTTTGTGCATGGTTTTGCAGTCTGTTTTCAATGTGACATTACTAATGCTCTGTTAAGTGCTTACAGATGTGGGTTTCTCCAGATGTGGTGATTAATAAGATAATCGAGATAGCTAGTCAACTAATGTTTCTGGGTGGTTTGTGCTTTACCTTTCAAAGGATTTAATTGCTTTGAAGCATTTACATGCTAGGCAGAATGAACTTACCAGGTATCCCAGTACATGTGATGTTCAGTAACATCGACGTTATTTCAAATTTCAGCTCTTTTTGGTGTCTAAAAAAGCATCTGTAAACTAGTTCAGCTAGTGACCTGGGAGAGGCAGTCAAGGAGACATTGTTGTTTTAAAGATGGTTAGAAAATAACAAAAAAGTTATGGACTTGTCCACTGTTTTGGAAGAATTTATCTTTGTTTTGCTTTAAAAGTGAAATGATGATAAAAGTCAAGTAATATGTTGTTACAGATGTTCAACTCCACATTAAGGCTGTTAAAATTACCAGCACATCTTAAACCAATTCATGGAACATTGTCTGGAGGTTATGTCATTGAAATAATGAACACTCTTTACTCAAGAATAAGCAAACATGTTAAAACATCAGTGTAACTTTAAATTAAACTCCAGCATAAAACTGAGTGTCTGAAGCCTCATTAGACTCGCCTGACATTTTTTTAGCATTGAGTCTTCCTGAACTGCAAAACTGTTATTAGACAAGTGAGCTCTGGGTTGTTACCGCAGTACAATAAGTGTTATACTTAGGGATGTGCAAACAAGCTCTTGAATGCTATTAGAACTCAGAGGCTGAATTCAGTTCCAAATCTATAAAACTCTGTGTCCAATTCTTGTACTTCCAATTTTTATGAAAGCAGTAAAAAAAAGTCTGCATAACATAATATGGCTGTAGTTAATACAAATCCTGTAGTATAAAGACATAAAAAATGGAGACTCATTAACAAAAGTAAACATACAATATCAGAATTTATTTGTCATATATCATAGCCCCATTATGTGAATATGTTTGTCTTTCATAAGAACAAGTGAATTTAAGACTCCCTTTTAAATTAATGCAGACACAGAAACCATGAAACTAAAATATTTAATAACCTTACTAAAAATTTTGCTAGATCCATTTATTTAAATAGGCAGGAAATTGATAGGAGTAATAGGAAAGAAGGGTAATAATTAAATATGTTTTATATCCTACTTACTACTAAGAAACCACTTGTGAGTTGTCACTGCAACATTTTTGGGAACCAAACCATAGGTAATAGTGTCCAGTAGATGCTGTTCACATATTTCATCTTCATGAGTTCCCTTCCCCCATTCGTATGGAGCTGTGTTGCTAAATTGCAGATGTCCTGTAAACTCTGTGCAGAGATTTCAATGAAAAATAAAACTTGATTTTCTGTCACATGATTAATATAGAGCTACTTCCATTGCTAGAATGAGAATAAATGGCTTTCTTGGTTAAGCAACAAATTGAGATCCCTCAGAAGGCTTTGCTAACAGGTATTAACTAGTGAGCCATGCCAACCTTGGGCTTTGCAGGCAACTGGTGACAGTAACATAATTTGAATATGACAAGCACATATGCAAAAAGGAAGCTTATTTATTGCAGATGCAGTACCTGTGCAGACTGCTAGAAATGTACTTCTAGTACTTGTTATTTTGGATGATTACAAAGTAAGACTTTGAATTTCATTGGGCAGCAGGTTAGCATCACCTGGCAGCACTGCAGGACACAAATGTTGGACCATATAGTACAAAAACATCCTTTTGTACTATAAAAGTATTAACTTTCAGAATTTGAAAGGATCAGACAGGAGTCTTATTAGCTAGCTGAAAACTTGGAAAATTTTATTTTTGAATATTATTTTCTCTTGTGCAGAGAAATATTTCTGGTTATAAGATTATCTACAGTTGACTTGTGTTACTGTAGGATTTTTGCCTGTGGTTCTGATGGATGTGTATCTTCCTTGAACTGCTAAAACTGTAGAACAACACACTTGTGGTGCCATACTGCATCTCTGGACAAACATTCTGTAACCCTATGGTAACAGATTATTTTGAGTGAAATTTAGAATTTTTACTCCCAAGAGAGCAAAATAGAAAATTTGTTGTTTTCTGGAAGGAACATTTTGCATGATTCTTGTTAATTTGATCTTTTAAGTGGTGGAACTGAATATTTTTATCCAATAAAGAGCAAAAGAGCACAGTGGATATCTTGAAAGCTATTGTCTGTGTGGAATAGCATGCAAATAACTTTCTGGTAGAGAAGTTTAAAACAAGACTAGGCCATTTTCAAGAGAATAATTTGAAGAGGGTGTTCTGAAAAATGCAAAGACATGCTTTTTTGCAATTAGAACTGCAAAGATATTACCAAAAAACAATTCTGTGCATGTTCACTTCATGGTACACATAGCTAAATGCTGAAGTGATCTTGTTTAATGTGTGCAAAGTGTCACAGAAAAAAAAATCAATTTGTGTATTTTTTGAGAATTTCTGTAGGCTTATTTATTTCTCAGCCAAATTTGACTGAGAGGCATTTGACTAACCATCAAGAAACATTTACACTATAGGACTTTGATTTGGAAAAAGAAAGAAAAGTCAAATGAGAAGAAAATTCCCTTGTCTTTAGGGATGCTGCCCAAGAAGAGGAGAAACTTAGTGAATAAATCATTATTAGACACTCATTGTTCTGATCTAAGTATTATCTTTTACATCACTCTTTCGGCACATTTATTTTAGTATTACCTTTGTTTGGTTGCTTTCTCTTTGCAGTGCTTTCTTTTAGTTGTGGCTCCCTTGTGCTAGGTGATGCCAGGTCATCTAAAAAGAGAGCAAAATCTGTCTTTTCAGGGCCCAGCCCTTTGGTCTTGACCAAGGCAAAATGTTCCATAGCAGGCTTGGGCAAAGAGATAGAGGTGGCAGGCTGGGATGCAGTCTGTAATAAAATAGTGTCAGAAGAGGGTTATAGCAAAAGGCTGTTGCTTCATTTATTCACAGATAAGTCTGGGGCAGGTGACGTATATCCCACTTTTGTTGGTTTTCTTATGTATCTTGTTGCAAGTAGTATTTTTTCTCAACTTCTGCTTGTGCACTGCTAATATATGCTAAGCTGTTTAAATATAGCAGCTGCTACTACTACTACCACTACTACTGTCTTTCCTTTTAGCTTTAAAGTAAAAGCTTCCTAGGCATCAGTTATATTATCTTCTAATTATTTTTCATTTAACAGTAGGATGGGAAAAAGTTTATTTTTTTCTTCTTTATATCAGAATAAATTAGTGTTAGTATGAACCTGAGAAAGAAGGCATGAGTTTATTCCCTTTGATAGTACAAGTGAAAATTACATACAGGTTATCAAATGCTGTTACAGTCTCAAAACAGTAAAGATGGTGGATAATTCTTTTAGATGAGTTCTTAGGAAGCTGCACTTGTTTAAACGATACATATTGTGACATAAGTTATCCAAGAGTAGCTTATGACTGACAAAACAATAAGTGATTTTCTATCTGGAAATCAATCTGTCCTTGAAAATGCACCTCATCCTCATTAAAAGATTGCATAACACATGCATTCTCTGTTATACAGGTATTGTCTCCCCACTTCCATTCAACCTCATTCTGTTCACTCCTGTTAAAACTCCGTTTTGGGAGGAGAGTAGAGCGATGAGGTCTGACTTGTGCTGGAGATCTGCGCACAATGGCAGGCTGCATTCACATTCCTGACTAACTGAATCATTGAACATCAAGGCATTGAATATTTTACATCTCTTCATGAAGACACTGTTGTTTGGCATGTGAGGAGCGAGAACCAACTGGTGTCTAGTTCATTAGCAAAAGCAGGCTGGCAGCTGTTATGTTGATATTAAAAATAGTACTTTATCTCTCTGGGAATACAGCAAAGCACTAATTCTATTTTTCTGTAGCGCAGATTAACTGATAATAACTCTAAGAATAACCCGAATGTGGTCCCCCCGCCTTTGTTTTTGAAGTATGAAACCAATTTGAACACCTGTGTTCAAAACCCTGGTATTCTTCTCTGCTTCTCCTTCAAACCAATCTCTTCGACTAACATGTATTTGATTTTTATTACTGTTGGCCTATGTTAGCAATGAAGTATCAGTGCGTGAATGGACATAGAGTGTGTGTTCTTTGCTACTTCACTTGTATTTCATATTGCACTCAGAGCAGTACTTAATCTCATGAGTTCCTTATATTTCCAGTTGAAGATGAGCAGCCGTCGACACTATCACCCAAAAAAAAGCAGCGAAATGGAGGCATGCGAAATTCACCCAACTCCTCACCCAAACTGATGAGGTAAGACTGTAAGAAACTCATATCTTCATCTCCTTTCTTTCTTCCTTCCTCCTCTCCTCCCCCCACATCAAAAATAAGGGGAGGGGGTGAAAAAAAAGATTGTTAGATGGTTTCTGAAAGGCTGAAGTATTTATTCTGTCAGCTTGTCAGCAGTTAATGATAGAGCTGAAAAAAAATTCTGTCATGAAAAACAGTTTGAAAAGCTGTTTGAAAAATACATAGGCTTTAAAGTCTTAGCTGTCACCCTGTCCTGTCCATGTGTAGTTCTTAAACAGCAGTGGCACTAATGATAGCACTAACCAATCAGGGGAACTCATGTGGTTAGTTTGCCTCAGGCAATTCTCTTTTTGTTGGATTCCCTCTGAGTACTGTTTTCTGTACTTAAGGCCATATGTGAGATGTATCATCACAATCAAAAATGAACCTGAATATTACCTTCCTTTTATCCTGTCGATTGAAATCAAATTTCTGTTAATTGATTTAGACTGATGAAAAAGTCTAATAATATATGTACTTGCCAAAGCAAAGTTCAAAACTAACGCTGTTTTAGTCAAGCTAAAAGCACATTAATTATGAAATACAGGGATTTTTAAGAGGGTAGTATATACTCTAAAAGTGGGTGATGAAAACAGCATCTTGTTAGTGATATTTTCCCCTGTTGCTACGTGTACATTATTTTACAATAGTACTCCTTTGTATAACTATGTAGTTTCCTTTTACAGGACAAATTACCTCTAAGAGATTTGTTAAAACTAGAACTGCAACAAGAAATTGTAATCTATTAAAGTATTCTGTGATTTGCATTCTATTTCACTGTGGTTTGCCTTTTACCTGCTCAACTCAGTCAAAATTGGATCCTGTAGTAGACACAGAGTTTCCAACAAGGCTGTTCCTGCTCTGTTTTTGCATATCCTCTGTACTCAGGCTAGATCCTCAGTCCATTATTGTATCCTTAAATACCATAGCAGAGATTTTCCACTCTATGTGTATATGTATGTACACATACACAGAAAAATGTAAACTTGTTTGCATATATAAACAGGCTGAAGTGAAATTTGTGGAATTTGAGATTTGTTTGTGTATAACTGGGGCTGCTCACAGACGCTAAGTGAAAAAAAATTGATACAAATATATAGTTCTTTCCATAAATAAAATCTCTTATGAATTTATTATTGATGATGATTTTGTTCCTGTAACAATTCTGGATACAGGTAGGTGATATTTCTCTTTGTATTTCAGTTGCTAGGCTGGAATTTTCTTTGGGCAGTTACAGAAGCATCCATATTTGTTTATTGTTTCTGCAATATAGGGCATATTCAAGGACGTAACTTCCACAAATCGTCTTCATCTCTGTTTAGACTACAGAACCAAAAGTGAGATTGATTCACAGAGGGAGAATGCACCCAGCTGTGGCTTTTTTTTTTCCTTATTGACCATCTATTTCTGTAGAATGTGTCATTAAAAGTTCTCTGCCTTCCTGTTAGCGCAGCCTTGCCCAAACGACACTGATTTACATGCTTGTTTACAGTTTATGAGGAAGAATAAAATGAGCATACTGGCAAACTTCTCATTTTTATAGTGCCAGTTGTCATGCTAGCATAGTTTTCAATTTACTTACCTTTGGACAGTCCTCTTATCTGGTGCTAATTGTTTTAACTGCTTAAAATGTAAACATGTGGAGATTCCCCCCCTCACCTTCTCCCATATTCTAATTTTGGGGAAGTAGAAGTAAAAAGAAAGAGAAGGGGAGAAAGAGAGAGAGAAAGAAGGAGCTGAACACACTGTCCCTGTTTGCTATGTAAAGTATGCCTCATTTCTTTGATCTTGAGTAATAATAATTCTGGGGAGTTATACTGTTTTCATATGCTTCAAAGCTGTGTCAAAGTTTTGCTGCTTAAGGGTACTTCTTTATTCTATTGGCTCTTGGGTACTGAGATGACAGGTCCTCTGTACTAGGTGCAGGCTTTTTCAAGTCATAGCCTTCAGCAAAACATCAAATTACCAAATACAGGGTAACATACTTCTACACAAATGCCTTTCCTGTAGATATATTATACCATATATATTAAATACTTTAGTGTTACACGGTACATTTTATGTGCAATAGAAAGTGATGGTTTGAGGTAGCCTTAGGGGTACTTTTTTCCACAAGCAGAAAAAGCTAGTGTATACCGTATCAAGTATGGTTTTTACAGGACTTTCTGCCCGAAGGCCTTTGTAAATAAGTAATGATCAACAGATTGGCTGTGGGTTTTTGAAAAGCATGCCTGTGTCAGTTTGCATGATGGGGGAAGATTTTCAAAGTACAGCCTGCTTTCATTGCCTGCTGAAGAGGGACTGAGGGAGAGTAGTCGTCCTGAGCCTGAGCTGTCTGCTCAGTAGCACATCAGAATTGCTAAACACAGGTTGAGCAGTGAGTGGAGAACTTGCCAGGCTTCCAAATCCAGACATTGTTTTCTTCCTCCTCTCTGTTGCTGCTAAATTTATTCTCCAGCCCAGTGTTCGCACCCTCAGCTGCTCCCCAGACCCAGCCGTCTCTTCATTTACTCTTTATCTACACTGACTTAACTTTGGTCCAAGGTGCTAGAAAAGACAAAGTGGATTGAATCAGGAGAGCCCTGTTAAGATTTGTTTGTAATGGTCAGACTCTTTTCTCCTCTCTGGAACAATGGTGGACTGTATAATCTGCTGTTTCATATCCTTGTAAATTACAGAAAGTGACAGGTACTTGCTTTCCTGCCCAGAAATCTTTAGTGCATGTCAGCTAGAAGTACCCAAGAGGTAAATCAGCTAAAGCACTGTCATGTCTGTAGCCGATATTTATCTTTAGAAGGTTTTTTGTAAATTTGCTTTAAAAACTCCTTTTTCAAGTCAGCTTTGCCCCTGTCCCACCTGCCCAGAAATAGCTGGCTACTTTGCAATATTTTTCTCAGCTGTGGTTTTACATCCAGAGGATCTAGAAGGAGCCTGGAAGACAAGAAGTCTGGAGTATGAAAGCAATAAATATGTGAAAAATTAATTAATAAATTGAAATACAAATTGGGACTTTAGAATTGTTCTGAGCAGCCTTACAGTTAAGATAATATTGAAAATGCTGCATAGGTTTTAGATTCCCAGAGTGGTGGAGGGTATTATGCTATGAGACAAAACTTTATGACTTCTTGTATTGCTGGATTAGAACAGCGGACAGAAATGGTATCACAGGGATTCCCTGGGACTCATGACAAGTGGTCTGACCTGGTCAGAGAGTGGGAATTTTTGAGATTTACTAACACATAAGTAGAAATCTGCATTACCGAATATGATCCAGATAGGTAGATTGGAGACATCTTTTTAAGGACACCTTTTTAATGACTCTAAATTACAATAAATTACTAACTGATATAAATAGGCAGCTGACATACAAATGCTCTTTGTGTGCATCACGGATGGTCTAGACTCACATTTAGGAAGTCACTGTTCTAACTGAATGCTGCATCACATCAAATGGCATGAGCAAGATCACACTGATGCAATACTAGAAGAGTGTAATCAATCAGAAACAAAATTTTCAAATTCCAACAGTACCTACAAATGCAAATAAACCAGAAAAATATTCAGCATTGTCATGACTCCAACAGGAAAAAAAACATATCCTTCTCCAGTTAAGATGTGAACACAAGGACATCCTATTACAGTAAAAAGTAAAATTTAAGTAGGAAATGGAAGGAAAAGGAAGGAAGGCTGTGACTGGGAGACTAATCACATATCAGGTATCCTTCATGAGGTGGAGAAGAAAAGTAGAACTGATCAATGCCTCTGGTATCACGTAGCAATATCAGTCCTTGTTCATCATCTCAGTTGCGGGTTCTGATGTGTGTTATTGATGAGCAGCCACATTAACTATGAGGAGGCTATGTTGCCTGAATATCAAATAGGAAAGCTAGTTTTAAAAAAAATGTGTCAATTTGGATTCAGAATGACCAGTAAAAATGTGAAAAGCCCTGGATATGAATCAAAAAAGCCACTTAAATGATTGTTGCTGAGCCTCAAGTCTATGCTTATTGCTTTGGTAGCTGCTACTGCATGAGTGGAATACACTGACTTGAAGGAAATGTCAGCCCAGCCGAGTCAAACTACCTCTTAATGCAAGAACAAATAGCATATGACAGGGCCCAAGGGGCCTGAAGAGCAAACAAATAGTTTGTCCCTGTCCACTCTGGATGTAGTGGTGTAGTTGACATAGGCCTCTAGACAAGTAGCATACTCAGCAAAGGGTCATTATCATTAGTGTCCCTGATCACATAAGAATCAGAGGCATCAGAGGACACCGGGTTTTCAGTATCTTGCCAAGGAGGATTTCATAAGCCTGAGGATTTTTTTTGATTGAGGATCTAAAATAATTCCCAGCCAAACAATAAAACTTGCTCAGAAACTGTCAAGACCCAGCTAAATGGCACAGAAAAAAAGTGAGCTCTTTGGCATACGTTTCCAGAAGCCTAATGAAATTATTTATCTGATGTTGAGGAGAAAACCTCCTGTCTTTTTTCCTGAAGTTGTATATAATATTTTAAATATATGAACAATGGCTGTGCACATTTATCTCCTCATCCACCCACTAAGCCACATACACTTAAATGTACATACACATTTCTGCTAGTGCCACTCAGCCTGAATATGCATTGCCTCTGCCATTGTAGTGCTGCCCTTCCATGAAAGGAAACTGTGAGCTTTCTCATAGAAACAACAACAAAAACGTGATGGCACATCTAGGGAAGCATTTCTCAAGCTAAAACTGGTAAAATAAGTTGAATCTGATAATTTTCCATGCTACCCTTAAACCAGACATGAAGGTAAGGTTTGAAAAGGCAAAAGCCCACTGATGAACCATAATGATGGTATATATATTTATGTCCCTCAGCCTTGGAAGTTTCCATTTTGTACTCAAATTTATATCCAGATTTTATGCAGTGCTAATATGTAACAATAACCAAGCTGCAACCCAGCAGGTATATAATAGCACAATTCACTTATTGATTCTGTTTCACAAGTTCACTATGGATAAACAGGAGTAATTCAGTGATTACCATATTGTCTTACACCAGTTTTTAACAATATTATAAAATTAAATTATATAAATTATAGGTGGTACTATCTGTTAGACTCCTGACTCTTGCTACCACTGGTAGACCAGGGACTGGTAACTTTGGTTTCCTGTTTAATTTGTCTCCTTTCCATCTTTTTGTTGAAGGACTGGCTTCTTGAGTGGGATAATGACAAGTACAAACAGACATTAAAAGATCTTCCCCAACTTCTTCCTCCTTCCCAGCTCTACCTCCTCCCCCCAGAAGTGCAGGGAGATCAGGTGTGGGTTTTATGGTCAGTGATCACATGGCATTTCTCCCATTGCTTGGGAGAGGAGTCCTTCCCTGGCTTCAGTGTGGGGTCCATCCCATGGGAGAGTTCTCCGTGCACTTCTCCAATGTGTGTCCATTCCATGGGCAGCAGTTCTCTGCAAACTGCTGGAGTCTGGGCCACTCTTACACTGAGTGCAGTCCTGCAAGGACAAGCTGCTCCAGCATGGCTCCTTCACAGGGTCACAAGTCCTAGCAGGAAGCCTGCTCCAGCATGGGCTCCTCTCTCCGTGGGTCTGCAGCTCCCTGCCAGGTGGCTGCTCCAGCACGGGCGTCTTATGAGATCCCAGTCTCCTCTCAGGTGTCCACCTTTTCCAGTGGGTCTCTTGCATGGCTGCAGGGGGATCTCTGCATCCCTGTGGAGCTCCATGGGCTGCAGGGGGACATCCTGCTTCACCACGATCTTCGCCATGGGCTGCAGGGGAGCCTCAGCTCAGGCGCCTGGAGCACCTGCTGCCCCTCCTTCTCCACTGACCATGGTGTCTGCAGAGCTGTTCCTCTCACGTGTTCTCACCCTGCTCTACTCTGGCCTTGTTACATCTACACCATCACTTTTTTTCCCTTGTTCTCAAATATGTTATAACAGAGATGTTACCATAATTTCTATTTGGTCCAGCCTTGGCCAGTGGCATGCCCATCTTGGAGCTGACTGACACTGGATCCTCTGGACATGGAGGAAACTTCTGGCAGTTTCTCACAGAAGCCACCCTTGTAGCACCCTGGCTGTCAAAACCAGGCCATGCAAACTCAATGCAGTATTGGTGTTATGAGCCATGGGAATAAGAACAGAATCAGATTTTTTTTTTTTTTTTGAAGTTACTTGAAATCTTGCACAAGTCTTTTTGGGATGAGAGAGCAAGAAATGAAAGGAGTATTTTCCTGCAGAAGAAAAATACAATTTTTATAAAGTTCAGGGTAAGAGAAGATGCACTCAGAGCAAAGTAATAGAAATAAAAATCTCTTTAGCTATAAACTGAGTTTAAAGAAAAAAAATGTATTCATAAGCATTGACTGGCAACAGTGGTAGTTTTTATCATAATGTCACACACTTCATTTAAGTGACAAAAACACTCCTATATTTTATTATGCCACTTAACTATGGGTTTATTTTTTACAAATGAGATATTATTTTTTCAGGTACATTCTCCTACCCATCAAAGATTACTATTTCTGCAGCTTCAGTGGAACTAAATGGGAAATCTTAAAACAAAAGATACATTGACTGTGTGCTTTGTCTCCCTCTCATTAAATTGCTTATGGAAAAGTCTGGAAGTTAACTAAGTTTTGTTACTTTTTTATGTGAGAGGCTTCATACTTCAGAAGCATATTTTGATCATGCCCTTAGGTATCAAGATAATTTAAAAAGCAAAATTCTTACAGTAAGCAGCTTTATATCATTGTTCTTAGTAGTCTTGATAAATTAATGGGAAATCTTCAGTAAGCCTTCTGAGAATAGTAAAACCAGCAACATCTGGGCACAGCAAGAGGGAAGAAAGGACAATTAAGACTGTAGTTCAGCCCATAAACTGGACAAGGCACTAGGTACCAACCACTGTGTTAGATATAGTCTTCTTCCTACATTTAGGGAAAAAAGACAGTACGAGACTGTAATAATATTAGGAAAGCTTCTGAATGTGACAATGAAAGCATTTAGCAGTAAAATGCAGGTTTTTTTTCTCTTGTCACATTGGGTTTTCTTCTCTAAAGCCTGGTGCATCTGGGCATTGAATCCTTACAAATTTCGTTTCTGATTAACCTGTGAAAGGAAAGATCAGTGAGAGAGTGTCATTAGTGTAACACACAGAGGCAACAAATTCTCATTACAACTTAATGCTCTCCACACAGACTGCAGGGTCACAGGGAATGGCTAATGGTAGCCGACAAATGTTGGGTGTATTAGTCACAAAACATTTGCTGAATTCCATCAGAATGTCGTGACAACCTTCATAGCTAGTCCCAGTGAGCTGCTGGAGTCACTGGAGTTTTCCTGTGACAAGCCGTCACTCCGTCTTGGTTGAGCTTTATAGCACCAGTCAAAGCAGTCAGAGAAGATTGAAGTGACAGAGGCCCACTGAGTAAATAGTGAAACATGCAGCACATCATGAAATATTCAGCCAGGGTGTAAAAGCTCTAAATGCTTTTTCAATTATTAGCACCTGCACTGGCTGCACACATCTAACACTAACAGCATGTTAATTGCCACAATTTGTTAGGGTAGTTGTAGGAGAAATTTTGAAGGCATGAGATGTTCTTTAGTGTGTCTTCAATTCCTCTCTTACCTTCATCAAACCCGCTCCTTCCTCCTAAAATGAAGCATCTGTGTGCATACACTTGCTAAGACATAACCACAAACCCCAAGTCAGTAGGAAAACTCAAAAATCCTGAACCACAGGCAAGGTGTCTCTAAAGACCCTGAGTCTTGTGCAGGAGACTGCTGAACATCCTTTTGTGCATAAAATCCAGATATGTCTACCTGAGAAAAGTACAATTGCAGACAGACCCAGGTGAAAGAGAAGTGTTTTGCATTGGTGTGGTTTCCGTTGACTTATGTAAAGAGAATTTTATTGGAGGACAGAATAAAAACTAGGGAAGACATTGCCTTACTAATGCGTAAAGACTAAGAAATTAGAGTTTATTTTCAGGCAAGCTCAGGGTCCTCCCTGCTGGTCACACAGCATGCTTGTTCCTGGTGCTCGGCACACAGAGTAGTTCCCCTACAGACCAGGGAGGGTATGTTGCTCTAGTTCTCAATTGCATGTGTATAATGGCATAAGACAAGGGTGACATAATACAAGGGTATGTTAACAATAGCAATTTAATGAGGAAGCCCTTTAGTCCTGAATAGTCTTTTCAGTTTTGTCCATCCCCAGTGAGTACCCAAAAGTTTCAGACTCAAAAACTCAGATTTTGCAGCAGTTATAAATGTGTGCTAGGGAAGCAGTACTCTTTAAAATGTAATGTTGATTTCCTTGCAGTAGGTTTGCTGTAAGTGGGATTTATGGTTTTGCTTTAGGCTGTTGTCTTCCAGGCAGGCTTTTTGGGTTTGCAGCTGTAGCTTGGCATTTAGCATCGTTTTCAAGTTTAATTGCACATGAGTGGCATTATAGGCTCTTCAAAACCTTGAAAAGATCGTATTTTGCTCTTCATTTTAAGTCATGCGTATGTAATATCTGCCATAAGAATCAGAGATGCTATTTTTAAACTGGGGTTATGGATGAGGAGATTTAACTTCTGTTCCTTTCCTTCCATATAGGCTATACATGTCTTTTCCTAGCCAGAAGGGCCAATTGCTTTGGTCATTGCAAGCCATAAAAACCAACATCTCAATTAAAACAAGTACTAGGGGTTTAATTGACAGAAAGTGCTTTTCTTCCTATGATTTGAATTCTTGAATCAGAGGACTTTGAAGCCTGGAGAACATAATGACTGCAGTGTGAATATAGGCATTCTGCAGTAACTTGCCAATGTGACTCGAGCACAGCTTGACAAGGCCATCTTCAAGGATGAGGAGGCAAAGAGAGGCTCTAGAAACATTCAGTCCCTGATTTGGCAACAACTGTAATGCTTTGTGTAATACAAATTTTAATGGGAAGAGGGTGTCCAAATGCCTTAGTCAGATTCAACAGCTTTGACCTCTTTGTGCGTCTATCTTAATTAATTTTTAGTATTTGCAAAACAGGTTTAGATCATCAGATCAGTGAGGGTGTATATGTCCAAAGTAGTAATACTGTTTTATAACTCTTCTGATCAATTCAGTTTTTAAATATGTAAGTCAGTGTATCTTCTGATACACTCAGTAAAATCTGAGGATAAAGGTGGACCTAAGTAGCAACGAGTTTCTAAGGTCCAGAGACAGCTTCAGGGATCACTTTACTGAGAATAAAAGAAGATTGATTAAAGAGAAATTAAAATAATATCTTACCCCAGGAGATTTAATTTTAATAAACACACTTACATGAATAACCCCACATATTGTGAAATAGAATGTGGCTGGTCATATCACAGAGTCCTTCTCAGGCAATAATCCATTATCCTGGAGTAAAAATAATAAAATAATATCTCTTAGCATAACATGCTTTCATGTTATGTGCCCCATCCTTTTTTGCCTCCTTTAAGGTTCCCACTTGCTGTACTCCAAGCAAGAGTCTAAACAGTTTATGATACTGCAAATAAACGCATGCATCGATTTAAAAAAAAAAAAAAAAAAAGGCAAACCAAAAATTGAAGGGCTTTAAAAAGAAAAAAACCCCACAATTTGTTGCCTAAAACTTCAACAGGGGGTTATATCTGATTATTCACATGCTTTCTTCTTCCCCGAAGCCAACTTATGTTTAAGCCTAAAATATTCTAATAAACCTTTGGCAGAAGCTACTTTGAATGCTCCCTGTTAGGATGCAAAGCCCAAAAGAACTATGCTGGGCTTTAAGCACTCACACTCTAAAAGCTGCCTCAAACCTCAAGGCAGTTGACCATAATGGGATGTCAGATATCTGATACCACCTGCTTTGTTAACATTCCTTTCAATTTGTATATTTTCTGTGAATCATTTTTGTGTCTGGGATTGGAGTATTGCTAAATAGTCATTTGTGATAACGCTTCAGATCATCTATTTAATTTTAAATCTCAAAGCAGAAAGGAAACATTGATTACACAACAAAAATATGGCATTGTTTAAAAACTGATTTATTATAGTTCATCTGATGAAGGATAGGGGGAAAAGAAAATTCCTTCTTATATGTGCTTAATTTCTGAAAGGAAAAGAAGGTGATTTGAATGGTGAATTTTGCTTTTGAAAAGTGAACCTTTTATTGCTCCTCTAAAAAAACCTCTTAAAGAAATGTTCTGTTGAAGTATTGGGGGAAAAAAACCTAACCCTGAAACAATAGAAAGAAAAAACATTCCTCAGTGGAAATTCCTGAAGATTCTTAACCTTTTGGGAAACTTTCTTAATTTGAAACTTATAGCTAACACATTCCATTAGAAAAATAGCTGGGACAGAGCAGCACTAAATGTAGTCTGAGCATTAGTACAACCTTCAAACTGAAATGTGTTAATGGCTGCAGATCTTACTGTACCACCTGCAGCTCTGAGCAGATGGGGAATGCCCAGTGAGTGGCATCTCAGCTTTCAGACAAAACTACCATGTCTGCATCTTGCTGATGGATGGAAGAGAATGCAGAGTCTCTATATTTTCCTAGAAATTAAAAAAAAAAACAACAAAACAATGACCAAGCCCCCACAACAAACCCCTTTGATACAGATTTTTCATCTCTGCTTCCTATGAAAGAGGGAACTTAGGCAAGGCCTGTCATTATTCAGCTTGGAGTAGGATCAGAGACTCCAGGTAGTCCTGTAGGGCTTCCCTGGTGCCAGTGGATTACAGTGAAATCACTGAACTGTATCTCTACTGAGAGAGTTAAAAAACTTTGAAAACATAGTGTTTCTTTTTTCCAGATGAGTCTTGTCCTTGCCATGTAGGACATTGATTGTCTTAAAGCATCAGAAGATTCTGGTTTAAATGGAACATTGTATTAATAATTTCTCAACTTTTTTTGAGACACTTTCTTTGGAGTTGACTCTGTCAATGCATGAGAATTTTCCACTCATTTCAATGGATCTGCAATCAGTGGCTATGAAATCACACTAATTGATCACCCTGACTGAATTTGGGATTATGCTTTTCATAGGAATGAAACTGTTGGTTGCATGGTAACTTAGCATACCATGTTCAGTGTAAATTAACCTATATCACACACTATGTTCACAGTCTTCTTTAGCAGTCCATGCAGAAGAGAAGATCTCACCACAGCCTACTCATTCAAATGCTTTAAAAGCAGGAAACTTTCCTGTTTTAAGAGCTCAGACAATATAGGCATTTCTTTAACAGGCTTCAAAGGGCAAACTGCTTTAAAATTTGGATACCTGTCTCAGAGCACTTAGCATATTCTTACATTGCAAATATTTTCTTCTTTGAAATGTTACAATTCTATATCAAGATATTTCAAGCATTCATGACGAAAACCTGAGGTAAAGACTGTAGCTTTTCAGACAAAGCACTATTAAATCATGCTAAATATAAGATTTTGGGGTCAGTTTACCCTGTACCTTGTGAATACAATTCTGCTAATGCTATTGCATAATGCAGTCACTTAGGGGTCTTCACCAGCATTTGAGTGTTGGAGTCACTTAGTACTTAGTTTAATGCTTGGTTTTAGCATATAAATTAAAGAACTCTGTGTCTGTGCTTAGATGTAGCTATATAGCTGGAGAGCAAGTTCATAAAAATATCTTCTATTTGCTTCTCCTTTGAGAAACCTTGTGCTTTAAAATCTTGCAGCAGAAACACTTAGAAGGTTATCACAGGTAGAGTTGTCAGAGAAAATGGACATTGTTGTTTGGTATTAAAATCATGTATTCCAGATGTGGGCATTTGTTAGTCAGTCTGCTCTAAAATGACATACTGTTGAATCTTTAAAGGGCTTCAGTTTGGGAAAGCAAAATATGATTGGGCAAATTGCTAAAATATTTAAAGTGCAGCCTGTTAAAGCTTTTACTGTGAAGAGCATCACGTCAGAAGTTGTATGTGGTAAAAGCAAGTAATTGGCTTTCCATACGTATGCCAGTCAGTCAGCATGGGGCTCTGTTCCTATCCCTTCTACTTCACTGCAGATGCCTATAGGAACTTCGATATTTATTTCAGAGGGGTGGGACTGGAAAGAAAAAAACTTGGACGGATGTGATGGTGTCAGAAAACCCTATTTAAAATTAAATGCTTATTGGCATAGAAGAGGATAGAAACTCACTGAAACTGCACACAACATTTAAAATTTAATTATTTTTTTTTTTGGTATGCCACTTTTGTTTAAAAATGTCCTTATAGAAAGCATGTTAAAGTGTAAATAAATTTTATTTTTTTACTTTTCTCTCTCTTTGTACACTGCTCTTGGGATATCTTTCCATCCATAATTCATAGTATTTTCCATTTATGCTGTCCTCAACTTGTTTTTCCCCAGGCATGACCCCTTGTTAATTCCTGGCAACGAGCAGATTGACAATATGGATGCCAACGTGAAAAAATACGACTCTACAGGGATGTTTCATTGGTGTCCAGCCAAAGACATTGAAAAGGTCATTTTGGTAGGTATTGATGAAAAGTTGTGTTTGAAAAGAGGTTATTTAAACCATAGAAGTGATATCTAACAGATAAATAAGTTAGTATCTACTGTCACAAAATCTAGTGTGTTGAAATCACGAGCATGAGTGATGAAATCTAAGCTAGGATTTTGGTTAAAGAATTTTGATTACATAAATCTTTATGCCCAGTGCAACAATAAAAAATCATCCATTATAGGGAATTTCTTTTTCATAAACTGAATTTTACGTATTTGGCTTAAATCCTTATAGAGAATTAAGATTAGAAATACTTGAATGTTTACATACCCCATTTTCTCTTTACACAAGGCAGTAATGATTCTAACACAGGCAAGTGTTGTTTTTACTTACCTCTTTTTTATTGATGTTTTGTTAATTATCGTTAATTGATTTTTTATTTATTTTGCTCTCTTAGAACTTCTCTCTCAATTCCCAATATTTCAAGATGCCCAAATAGGCCACAGCAAGTAATGTTCCTACTCTGTAGCATGTTGCAGTGAGCCCTGTCTATGTTTGTTTCATTCCTTTAACTGGGAAAACCATCAAACTGACTCAAGTCATTAAAAATAATTAGGAGACCTATCACAGTCTATTTTGAAAGTTTATGCCACTTGTGTTCATGTACTTATACCTAAGAGTAGCAAGTAACTAACCCCAGATCTCACACGCAAAACTGATTATATTTGAAATGAACTCCCTGGTGGATCTTCACTTTGTCGCACTTCATAAAGCTTTCCCCAAGCCTGCTCTCTTAGATTTTCCTGCACTGTGGCATCGTGTAGCCAATGATGGTGACAGCCCCAGTTATTCTAGCAATCAGGGGTTAAAAGCTTGTCTCCAGTTCTCCTCAGGGGTTTCTGTAATAACTCTGACATTGCCTGGAATTGCAATATCAGTGTTTAAATAGTCAAGCAAGTAAATTCCAAATTTTGGAGATGGAGCTTTGAGATGGAGTTTGCCTGAACAGCTTTAAATAGTATCATTTATTTGTAATCAGCAAGCAAGAAGGGGTAGCTCTGCTGTACAACACTTCGTAATAGAGATAAAAGTCCTCCTTTGTGGAACAAACACATTTTAACTGACAAACTAAATGCTGCCCTACTTTGAAAAGTGTTCCCCCACAAATGGTGCTGGGGAGTGACTCAATCCTCATCTCTAGGTTATGCCATGTTAGTTTTTTCCACTACCAGTCTGTGAATCTGCAAGTCTGCCCCGGTTCTTTCTGCTTCATGCATCATCACAAATAAAGACACTGCCAGCAAAATGCTTCCCTACACCTTTTCAAACTCACAGTCCACAATTTATGTCTACATTCATATCTATGCAAATTTAATGCTGTCCTTAGAGACCACACAAGTACAAATTAGCACATAATTTGAAGATGATGAGATTTCCCAGGTTGTCTTCTAATTGATACTTGATGATGTTCCCATCAGAAAAAAATTAATTTTTGTGCCCAAGGTCTGTTTTGACTGCATGACGTTCCATAAGTATCAGGTAGTAAGAAGGGATTTTTGCCATAGGTGGCTACATACAGATTTATGGAGTGACATTATTACATACCTGCTTTCAAGACTTGGTCTCTGTCTTGTGTAGTCCAAGTATTTCAGATTCATAGGCACAGGCATGGGACAACTTGGATGCTTCACTTGAGGATTCACTCATGTCTTCTGCTGTTTGAAGGGCCAAGACAACTCTCTTGGCCAGGCTGTATGAAAATCAGTGTAATTGCTCCACAGAAATTGAAAGCTCATGCATTTTTTAACTGATGAGAAAACTTCTAATCAGAGTTCCTGTTCTTCTGACATAATGAGCATATCTGCTGCATATTCCAATCTTAATTGCACACCACCATGCTTCTGTAATTTAGAAAAATGACATATTCTGTGGATAAGTGAGAGGAAAATTTTGCAGATCAGCACTGGTTTAGTTTTGTTCATTGGCAAAACTTCTGTGTAATGGTAGAGTGTGTACAATTTCTTGGCAATATGGTATCAGTGGTTCTCCAGCTACTTGACAGAGCACTACAATGCCAAGACTGGCTCCAGAAATGAAGGTAATTTTTTCCATCTGGCTTTATTTAATTGTCTTGGTGTTTGAGTTGCCTGCTCAACTGAACTAAACAATGCTGAAATTAGTGCAAAAATTTATTTTCTCACTGAGACAAGAAGATAATTCTGGACACTTTAAATATTCTCCATGAGACCTTTTCCTCAGTAAGTCCAATTGGCCTGAAAATTCAGTATTAGTCACAAATTGCGCTTATATTTTGTTACTGAAAGAAGCTCTGTGGCATATAGTGATCGTCCACTGTAAAGCAGAGCAGTGTAGGGCATTCATGGATTGCTTCTCAGGGAAACAGCAGCTTGTCCTTAAGTAAGAGCTTTGACTCCAAGAGATTATGGTCCTCAAGTCACAAGATCTGAGTAATATCACAAAGCCTTACTAGGAACACTGGACACTCAACATCTTCCTTTTCAAATTGGTGTTGGAAAAAACCTATCTAGTAATTTGTCAACTAGGGTGTGATTTTGCATCTTTTTTCTGTAATCCTTAGCTTAACCCACAGTACTTTGTAACCAGATCACAATCCACATGTATAGAAACTTGCACAGGACCAGAATTTGGTCCAATACAATGTTTTCCCAAATGCTGAAGGATATGCAAACTAGAACTTCTTTTTTTTTCTACTGAGCACATTTAATGAAATATAAATAGGGGTGAAATGAATAGCTGTTATCAAACTGCTTCTTTGTGCATGAACAATATTGACAGTTGTATTTTTCCTGGTTTTAAACTCAATATATGATTTGAGATTCCCTTTGTTTCATTTTTCCCTTGTCTTTTTGTTTTGTTTGTTTTTTTTTTTTAGACTCGAAGTGAAGCAGCGATGACAGTTTTAAGTGGGCATGTAGTCGTTTGCATATTTGGGGATGTTAAATCTGCTTTGATTGGATTAAGAAATTTAGTGATGCCATTACGAGCCAGCAACTTTCACTACCATGAACTCAAGCACATTGTGTTTGTGGGTTCACTTGAATACCTGAGAAGGGAATGGGAGACACTGCATAACTTCCCCAAGGTTTCAATCTTGCCTGTAAGTTCAAAAACCATATTATTGATACTTTGTTATTTAGGACACCAGCTGGACAGATTCGTATTGACTTTGATCTTAGGCTTTTTTACTTTTGTCTACTTATAGGCCTGAGGACTTAGATTTTCCCTTTACTGTGTCTATGAAAACAGAGCCCTGTGAGACCTTATTAGAAGATATTTGCTGCAGTGTTTGGTTCCTCATCATCCTCATCAGCTGAATTTCAGCTGCTATCAGATGTATCAGCTGTGTTATGTATTGAACATCCACTGTAGTGCCCTGCATGGAGCTGGTTCTGATGTTGTGATTTCCTTGACAGAATGACAGTAGTTATTTATGATATTATTTATGGTTTTATGCCCACAAAACCTTTGAAAAAAATATTGTTACTCTGTCTACGTAATATTTATATGTATTCATAAAGACTTCCCGTGGACTGGCCTGCTTTATAAGGAACATGAATGCTCTGGCATTTCAGTTCAGAGTCCTGTATGAAAGTACAGCAAAACCCTGACCCTTTTAAAATCAATAAAAAGATCCTATTGATCTTAGTAGGCACAGCCACTAAAACTGCAAAGGTCCTTTTTCTCCTATAGATCATTATGATTCACTCATATGACCAAAATGTATTATCCAGAGCTCTTGGACTAACAAATTAAGCCCTCCAAGCTGGTGATCTTAGGTGACCATAGCTATAAATGACACATGGGAGCCCATGGTATAAGTGAAAGAAAATGCTCAGCATGTTATATAGCAAAGTTAGTTTAGAAGAGAATCAAAAATTATAAGTTTACTAGTATTTAGTAATTTCATTTCAGCAGTTAAAAATAAATAAATCAATGATTAATGTAACCTTAAGTGAATAATTGGGAAAATAGCTATAGAAGGAAAGGACTGTCTTTGCTTTTTGATTAATTCAGACTGTAGGTCTTTGTTACTGTAAATGCAGTTTTAGTGTTAGCCCTTGGCATTTTTCTGTAACCTGATCCAACAGATGGTGTCACAAGATTCTCTGCTGTCACAAAAATGGTGTCAATATCAGATTTGGTCAGTTAATATCCTCCTCTTTCTGCCAATTTCTTTTAATTCCAGTCACTGTGAAGGCTAAAGACTAGAGAATCAGAATTAAATTGATAATACTGTTGAACTATCAAGCAGAATAGAATCCTGCCACTGTTTCCAGTATATAATGTTTATCCATTATTATAATGTGGTTTTGTAAAGTTTTGATTCTGAATTCTGAAGAGGCATAAAGGAAATGAACATGATCTTTACTTTCCCCAGTTTATGCCAAAATGCAGAATAGCTTTAGATTAATTTTGATTTGAACAGCTTAAAAACTTAGTTGATGCAGCTTTAAAAATACAGAATTTTATAAAGGAATTGTATCTGATGTAGTAATCAAGGGTACTGAAGACCACACAGACTTCATTCCTGTTGCTTCCATTATTTTTCCAGCCTATCTGGTTCAAAATGGTGATATAAAGTTAAAATAGCAGCAATTTTCTGATCTAATTATACTAATTTTAAAATGTGCTTAAGTGTCTGAGATTATACTTGTAGGAACCTGTTGAAGGGAGGCCACTTTCATAATTCTCTGTGCTTTGGTTCACGAGGTAAAACTTGCTGCTGATATCTGATGTAGATGTGGTTACAGCTGAATATGAAAACATTTGTTCTGTTAAAAAAAAAAAAGTGGAGTTTAAGGTCTGTATTAAATGATGCCTTTAAGCTGCTGAGTAAACTCTTAAAAAGTAGGCAAATGCCAATTTTAAATATCCTCAGGCAGCCTTAATTCTGTCCCTTTGCATAAAATCATTAGGAGTGAGCCTTTAATTAATTACATGATTGCATATTATTTTTCCCCACAGGAACCCTGCTTCACTTGGTGCACAGTACAGCCACAAAGGGCAGGATTAGGGTGGCTGGAATAATCATATTCTAACTTTGGAGCAGTTTATAATGAAATCATATCTGTTTGATACATACTGTTTTTCACAAGGTTTCATGCCTCAAATTATTGAAAATTACATGAAATAATTAAGCTGGAAAACACTGAATAATAATTGAGCTCTTCCTTCACTGTGTGCATTTTAAATTCACTTTTGCGTTGAGTACTCTCAGTGGAGTTCAGGAGATATTTGCAATGAATGATCAGGAGATGGAAGACTAGGGTCTTGATTTGATTTTATGAAAGTCACTGCATGACACTGGGACAGTTATGTCTCCTCATCATCAGGGTCTTTGGGTAGCCAGCCATGTGAGGCAGCAGAGTACAATCTAGTTTCCATTTAAAAAATGGTGTGTATTTCCTGGACCTCGCAGCCCCTGTGACGTCAACTTAATATTCTGTAACTACAGTTGTGGGCTGTTGAATGTGAAAGGCAAGTGTAATTTAAAACAAAAAATATCATGTTAAGTGTCATATTTCAGCTTTGTTAGCTATGAAAATAATCCACAGGCTACCACAACATTTCATTTTAATGATTCCATTCTCTGATTGAGGATTGTGGAATAGGGAACGTTGCACAAGCTGTGCCCATTAGGATAAAGTCCTGTTTCTGTTTCAAAGGGCTTAATCACACAGCTTTGAAGCTCAGTGTGTTTTCCTTCTAGAAGCACCAAAAGCGTGCTTTGAAAAGGATTAACCTTTTCGGTGTATTGCTTTAGGTAGAAAAAAATAGCTTTGTCCTGATTGCATTTCAAATGTGCAGGACACGTAATGCTTTCCTGTTTAAATTGCTGTTCTTTTGCCCAAGACCATTGTGACTTGGTAGTAGATAAATAGACATTTAAAACACCCCCCTCGTTATATTCAGAGAGCCAGAGGTTGCCACATGATAGCAGCTTAAATCAAGACAATTTCAAGTCACCGTTGAGATGTAGAATGCTGGCATTATTCCTGTTTCTTGTTTGTTAGTAATAGCTTGACTGAGTATTGAGACTGAACCTAAAATGCTGCCATCAGCACCAACTACCCTTTAGATTAGCACACATCTCCTATTCCCTGGCACATAGTTAGACCAGCTTAATGTCAGAGCATAAAAAAGATACTTGTTAAATAATTTCCCAAAGCTCCTTCTCAATCTTTAATTTGTTTTTCTTTTTTCCCCTCTTCTGCACCCCCCTTTCTTTCTCCCTGTGCCGAAGGGTACGCCATTAAGTCGGGCTGATTTAAGGGCTGTCAACATCAACCTCTGCGACATGTGCGTTATCCTGTCAGCCAATCAGAATAATATTGATGATGCTTCGCTGCAGGACAAGGAATGCATCTTGGCGTCACTCAACATCAAATCTATGCAGTTTGATGACAGCATTGGGGTCTTGCAGGCTAATTCCCAAGGTAAGGACTGCCCTATAATACTTCTCTGCAGTGCCTACAGGGGACAGGACCTGGCAGGAAGAATATCCCTCACTCAGTAATTCAAAGAGCCCTACATCAGCTTGCTTGACAGTTAAACCTGCTGATTGGTATGATGGCTTTTAAAGGGACAGTCACGTAGTTTCTCTGCTACATCACAGAGCACATCTTTCAGAGGAAAAATGAATGAACATGAAACTGGCATTTTTTCTCATTTTAAAATTTTCCTAGATAATGTATAAAAATGTCGTTCTCTCACTGTGGCTTCCTTTTCAGGGTGAGTTGCTGTTATATAACCAGTGATAACTTGCAGTTATTCTTTGGAATACCTAAATTCTGTCTAACAAAATTTCTTCTTATGTAAAACACATTGAAACTTCAGAGAAAATACAAGTTTTAATAACACAAGCCAAAAAGTAAAATAAAAAGAACAAGAACTTCTAATTTTCTTTACAGCTTTGGCGCCTTCTTGCTCAAGAAGCCACAGAGAATTAACTCAAAACTGATTTCTTCCCATGATTTGACATATACTCATCCCATTTAAGAACGCTGAACAAAATCTTTCAATCTTTCCTGAGAGTAGGGGACTGATTCATAGGTTGCCAAAGGCTATTTTACACCATCTGTGCCTGTGCAAAGCAGCTGCAAAGCAGTCATAAGCACCCTGGCAAAGACCATCAGTGTAAAAACAATCATCTTCCCATCCCTGAAGGGTCTTGCAGCTTATGCAGCTGAAGTCCTACCTTTGATAAACCTATTAACTGCAGCAGTAAATATTCCCTCTGGATCTAGTTCTGCTGTAAATGTAGGTGGAAAGGATTGTGCTTTGGTCTGCAGTTTCCCTGTGAGCCTGATCTAGAGATAGTATTCCCTCAAGGACTGTGAGAACTAAGATGAAGTTTAGATTTTCCTCTTTACACTCTAATCAGGAAGTAGGAATTATATGCCAAAAATCAGAGGTTGCAGTGTAACTTCTTGAATATAGAAATTTGAACATAGAAAATTCTTTCTTAAAATCAGCAATAAAATAGTGGAATTTAACACTGGAATTAAATTGTACCAGGAAGCTAAAAGTTTGAACTTTTCAAAGTCAAATTGGACAGTTTTCTGGATAAGAAGTAGATTTAGGGAAGAAAAGGAAGAAACTGATTGTTTTCAATCCCATGAGAGTTGAAAGTTTCAAATCTGTGGTCTGGAAATAACACAACGCCAAATATTTTAGAGTTCTTACCTCACACTCTAATAGCTTGTAGTCATGATTAGGAAACTCATTGCAGAAGTGGAAGACAGGCATAGAGGTTCCTTGCTTTGCTGGTTTAGCCCTGGGATTGGAAATTCTGTATCTCAAAACTAAATCTGTACTTCCACTACCAGGCAAATGGCTATTCTTTGATGAATCTCTCTGTCTTGTACTACACACATAATTAAAATAATTAAGAATCTCTTCTTGAGCACAAACAGTCTGAGAGAATTTTCTATCTTTGCTCAGAAGTTAGAGACATTTCCAGCACTTGGCTGTTGTATTTTACCTCTGGGAGTACACAGGGTCACGCCATCCCTCAGTGAGGATAGAGAAACCTGTCAATATCCACTCTTGTGCACCACATGAACACCTGTCATTTTTTACTCTCCATCCTTGGAGGTATTCAAGACCTGACTGCATAAAGCTCAAAGCTGACCTGACCTCATAGTTGACCCTGCTTAAAGCAGGAAATAAGACCAGACACCCTCCAATGTCCTTTCCAGACTGAATTGTCCTGTGACTCTCTAATACCCAGGTTGCTGCTACAGCAATAGCCCCTGTAGGTCAGGAAGTGTACACTGGCCATAGTCCAAATCCCTTTAGCCCTTTTAAATGTTGCTGATGCAGAGAAGCAGACGAACAATAGGTGAGCACATTCTTAGAAATTTTTGACATTTCTTCAGGTAAATACCAGACTGCATGTTAAAAATTAAAAGGTGACTCTTTCCCATAGCTGTTCTGGGGAAACAGGACACAGCATAAGGCAGGTAACCGGCAGTCTATTTTAATTGGGAGCACTTCAACAAGGAGAGGTTCTTTGCTTCAGAAAACTATTATCTTCACAGTAAATTCTCTGTTGATGAAATGCAGAACTCCTGAATTGGTTCTGTTCCTTTCAATACCATAAATTTTCATGAAAGACCTTGAATAAAACGTTTAGACTGTCAGAAGCAGTTAGAACAGTAGAAAGCACAAACTTTACTGGAAATTATATGCAATGTGACATTTTTGTCTGTGAAATGCAGCTTTAACATACGGTAGACACAACTATCATGACAATTTCATAAAGTAGATGATTCAACTTTTGCTGGTCAACAAGCAGCATATTAGAACAAACTCACAGATTCTTACTGACAATTAAGTACCGTTATTTATAGAGCAAGATGTCATTTTACATTTGTGTATTGCTTGACATACTTAACACATTGGCTGGTACAAACTTGCAGTATTGCCAGTCTGAGTTTTTCTAGATCTTAATGTATGATTTTGAATTAAGACATCCTCATCAACATCAGACTTGGATCTTCTGTGTTATTCTTTTATGTTACTTCTGTTATTGGTCATCAGAAACACTGACACTACAAAATATGGAGGTGTGGCAGAAGGTCAGTTGACCTGTGACAGGGTGTTGAAAAGAGAAGAAATAAAACAAAATATGTGAGCAGTCTAGGAAATGCACAGGGTGAACTGCAAGATTTTTGGTAAGGGATTTAGCAGTATGACCTTACCCTTGCTATTCTCAGGAAATAAATAGTATTATATATGTATAGTAATGTAGTTACTAAGTGGTGCAATCTCATATAAAAACAAGATATAAAATTCATGTTTACATTTCTGAAAAAAAATACAGTCCTTTAATTGATAAGTTATTGAATATACAAGGAACTTTCTAGTTTGTATCTGTGATTGTTACATTTCCGTTTTAGGCAAAAGATGACACCAGTACAATAAGGTTGCCATAAAACCAGGATGCAAATTTATTTAACCATCAGATAAGCCATCATCGTTGGCAAGTGTTGAAGTACAGGGCTATATCTATAACTCCTTTGCTTTAAGTTGGTAGCAGGAGGAGAATCCACACATTTTGGTGTTTCATTCCCTTTTTCTGAGAGTTTCATCCTCATCACCTGCTTTAACACCAAAGTCGCTCTCAGTTCTAGGCATATAAAAATGTATCTCTGTATCCATCCAAACATGCCCTTTCCAGCCAGGGATGTAGCTTTGAACTGGAACCCAGGAGCAAGCCAGGAGGAAGGATCTTGTAGAAGGAGCAGGTGGGTGGACACATGACAGCATACTTTCATGAAAGGGAAATTTCTGCAATAATAGGGCTAGCAATTCCCAGTGGATTAAGTTAACTGCTGAAAAAACAGCTCTGAATTAATCTGGTTTGCATCAACAAAGGATTTTCTCATTACTAGAGTGTAAGATGAACTTAAAACACACACAACCATTCTCATACAGAAACAAAGATTTGATAGTACTTCCTTATGGTGTTATAATATCCCCAGGTTTTTGAGCTGATTGACAGTAATTATCTGGACCTTCTATAAGCAGTGCAGCAACATTTTTGTATTCTGGCTTGCCTCTCTTGGGTCATAACTGATCCTGCCAGAACTGCATCTCATCCAAGCACAGTGCTCTGCCTCGACCTTCCACAGAAGAAAAATCCAACTCAGAATTCCAAGACACTGGAAAAAAATAATAATCTGGACCAGAGCTACAAATGACCTAGCATATCCAGAGGGGATGGCAGTAAACTATCTAAGTTGTCAAATCTATGTTCATCATCAGCTGTCTGGCAACATACGACCAAATGCATGGCTACACAGAACTGTGTGTGCAAACAACCTGTTTTCCTTAGGGAGAAAAGCTTTCTAACAGTTCTGAAATGATTTTCTGGTCTCCTTTACATAAAATGTGTACTTCTACTCAAAAAGAACAAGTTCTTTCAAATTAAGCCTGTGCTGTTAGAAGTTCTCACATTGAAAGTGTTCTCAGGACTGTCTGCATTGATCGTTTCAAAGCTGACTGGGCAGCTCTTTAGGCATGCTAGAGGTTAGGGCTGCAGACTCTAATGTCCTGAAAATGAGCTTTTGGAAATCATCTGGGCAGTTCATTGCCTTTGGGAGACCTAGAACCTAGATTCCAAGGACAGAAAGGCCAAAGTGTATCCCACTGAAGCTGCAGCAAACTATTGTTTCATTAAGATATCTCAAATTTTGAAGTACAAAATGCTGTAAAGTGGGAACTTGGCCCACCTCTTCACAAAATTTTTTATAAACTCAACCTTATTTTTGACAAGGAAGCCCTGTGTTTGTCTTGATTATTTCTTAAAGATCTTGACTGATTGTCTTCCTAGAAAGATCTGTAAAGAGGTGTGCTGGTGTTGGAGAAAAAAGTCACCCCCAGGTTTTTATTGTCCTTTCTGTTTCTCATTCTGTTCTCTCAAACAGAAATTAAGATTATTTTATCAAGAAGTATTTTAGAGAGCAGACCAGAGAATATTATATCCATAGTCATAGTAGGTGCTCCTCAGTCATAACATTTTTCCAAAGCACCCAGGAGGACTGAATATGTGGTGGGTTCTGCCTTGGCTGTTAAGTTGGGAGACCTCCAGTAATTTTCCTTTCCATAATTTTCTTGACATTTCCATCCTTTCTTCTTCAAGTATCATCTATTGACTATTACCATTTAGTTTTTCACATTTCTTTTTTTTTTCCTTAGAGTCCTACTTTGTGGGGATTTTACTTGTTATTTTATCCACCAGATGAATGTGGCCCGACACAAAATATTTATCTTCAGTTGTAACTAAAGCTGCTATTTGGCTTTCTTCCCAAAACCCAGAAAGACAATTATACCTAACTGTTTAGAGATTTATAAATACTGTACCAGAGTAGCCTCTGGGTAGTAACTTTAGATATCCAACTCAATAATTTTCTTTTATTGGATAGTGATTTAGAGCTTATTTTGAGTCCTATATAATAAGAGCAGTACATTTCATTAAAAAACACTTACTAAACAATAAAGAAAAGTGATCTTATGGCTCCAAGCAGGTCTAAAGTACAGAAAGGGGAGGCTGTATAGTAACATTTTGTCCATAGACATTCTAAGACAGATCACAGTACAGCAGTGTAGATGTATTTCAGCAAAGTAACAATTGCAGCTGTTTTCTGAATGACTTCAACTTATGAGAATTTTCCCTAGGAACACTATTTCAACACATGAGAGATCTTTTTTAGGGCCTTCATTTACAGATCTCATAATAGATCCTCCAAGAAAGAATAAACAGAAAAACATGAAGATTGCATTTCATGCATCATGGCAGGATTATTCTGGGGAAAATCCTTTAAAATCAAGTAAACATACTCAGAATTTTACACACTGACTTTGAAGTGTAGCAGATTGCACAAGGTAAAATAGCCCTGTGCAAGTTTAATTTCATTTGATCCAGTTCCTTTAAAAATCACTTATGACTTCATTGTCATCTCTTGTTGGACCTGTCTTAAACTTTGATTGAAAGGACAGAAACAGCCACAGAGTTTCAAAATATTTATTTCACAATCTGATAATTAATTCTTATATCATTGCAAAGTTTTATGAACTTAGTCTTGCAATTTGCTGCAAGAAATTCATTAATAAAATGAATTTGAGATCTGCTTTCCATTGTGATTGCAGATAATATATTCTATTCCACCTCTACTGATCAATAAGTCTTTATTGCTTTATCTCTGAAATGTTAGCAAAAGTCAGAACAACCATATTATTGGGATTGAAAATGAGAGAAAATCCTTAAATATGGGGAAAGGATAAATACTGTCTGAAGTGCTTTGTTAGCAAGGATTTTTGCCATTTTCAGAGATAACTGGATTTTAATGCTGTTAGAGAAAACTTTTCATAAATTCAAAGCATTAGTTTTATTCCTGAAAGGGGGGGTGGGGGGGGTGGGGGTTAGTGAATGTTGAATCTTATTTCTCTTATTTTATAGTCATAAGGTTTAAAGTTAATGTTTCAGAGTATAGGCTTGGATAATCATAGATGAAGTTAATTTTTAGGTTTTTATGGAATTCAGTATTCTGTGGCAACTCCAGCACTGTTTCCTGAGTTTAATTTGTTATATTTCATGGAAATATAAGAATAAAGAACCTTACTTTTTTAATGCAGAAAATCAAACTCTATTTAGCTGCACTAAATAATTGCAGAATTTAAGGAGCTACTTAACCTCTTTATAAAGCTTATAAGTAAATGTAAAATGTTAAATGTAGATGTGATATTAAAATAAATAAGTGAATAGTGCTGGCAGAAAGTGAAAGGTTTGGGGTAGCTTTTAAAAATGTCAAAGTGAGCTATGACATTAGCTTTATTCTTTTCAACACTTAGATTCCTGTGTGTCTTTGTATATCAATGTATTTTAGACTGCAGAATACTTGTTATACTTAAAGCTAGCTCATAATTACCCTAATTCACATGTTTTGAAAGATACTCTCCAAGCCGGTATAAATCCTACCAGTCACATTTTCAAAAATGTTTTTTTGCATTAACATCCGGGTTATTGGTTTGCAGGATTGATACTTTAGTGTAGGAGTTAACACCCAATTAAGGATGTTTTTATATTGGGTTCTGAATGTTCCTTTTGTTTGCATCAGTTGTTGCAATAATAGTAATAATCCGATTAACAAAATTTTCCACTTGGTTGAATGATTATTTTTTAGCTAACTGCATTTTAGTTGGTTGTAGTTTGGTTACATTAGAACTTTTCAAAACAAAGGCTGACCATCCTAAGTAATGAAGTTAATAAGTGAAAAATTAGATAAGAGCAAGACATGTCCCATATCACTATTTACTCACAAAAAAATAGTCCAATTTTTGAAGATCAGGACACTGTGATAAATAACTCAGTATTACCTTTTTGCAACATGCACATAATTTCTTATCCTGCTGAACTAGATGAATCAGTTGATAGCTGTTATTTATTTTATGGTAGCACACCGGAGCTCTAGATGGAATTAAGAGCTTGTTGTCATAGTCCTGATATATACAAGAATAAAATATGGCCTTTGCCCTGGCAAGTTTATAATCTGATGCCTTGCTTGTTCCAAAACTTATGTGCTCAATGTTGTACAGGTTAATAAATCTCTCTGACTTCAATGAAACTGTCCACCTGTGTAAAGTTAGATTATGTGCAGGTCTTTGCAAGATTTGGACTTAAATAAACTAAAGAGTCTGGGTGGGAGAGAGGCTTTTCACTTAACTTTTTTCCTGTGCTGTAGAAACCATCTCTGTCAGGACTTTACTAGGTTTCCAGTCTTCACATGAAACCCTGGACAGGAAGGATCCCATGCAGCATCCTTCACATCTTTTGGTACCTTTCCTTACAGCTGGACACCAATGTTGCCTTCTGGAATTACACACACAAAGTGGTTTCCCACCTCTCTCAAAGTTTTCCTGGAAAGAGAGAAAAACTATTAAGAAAAGAGGGGTTTCCATTCTGTTGCTTATAAAACACTAAAAATGTGCTGGATGAATGGCTGGAGAGACATATTCCTTTGACACAATTTCTCTGTTTTTGAGAAATACTGTAAGGTCCTACCCAAATAGTTTATGTTTTCACAATTGCTTCTTCCTCTTCTGCTTTAAGATATCTTCTGCTTCAGCCAGAGAAAAATAAAAGAGGATGAAGGAGGTGGATAATACAGTACATCAAATATGTGATCTCACACTTAAACTATATTTAAGCATCCCAAAACTGTTATAAACTTATGGTAACTCAAATTTATTATTATTTGCTGTTCAACATCTCAAAAGCAACCCCCCTGTTATGAAGGTGTACTATTTTGTGCATTTCTGATGCTGAGGAATAAAAAAACTGCATTCTTTTTATGAGCATTAATTATACACCAGGCAAGGAAGCAATTGCCTCTATGTTATGAAATATTAAATCAAAATGCTTCCTGTTCCCAGATGTCCCAGAGATAAATACAGCAGTATTTTGAAGCCCCACTCGGAGCTGTTTTCCCTGCAAATTTATAGTTTTGTCTCCATTTTCAGAAAACCCTGTTTTATGTGAAGTATAGCACTCTTGGTAGTTTTTAAGGAGCAAACTCCTCTGGAGTTGCCTATGTAGGCAACAACTCTTATGTAGATTGCACACAAGGGATCTGAAGTTGAAAGGCTCCTTTAAGATGACAAATGGGTTGAAAGTGTTATTGTCTTTGATTGCATGCCTTACATCATCTGTATGTAGGAATAAGAGAGCTATACTTTATCTTTAGCCATTTTATAAATATTTAAGTCCTTAGAGTTGCCTAAAGATATTAAAGCATATTTTACAGTAGTTGGAATATAAATATTATATATAGCACAAGATACCAAAGTAGTTTAATGAATTCATAATTTTCTGTTCACTTTTATTGGAATGTGTTTTATGTTCCAAAACTTCCATTTAAAGAATAAGAGCCCATTCTGTTCCCTGACAAGATGTGAGCTGCTAGTGAGCATTATCAAGGTTCCCTTAAATGCTGATATGAGGCTGCAATTAGCAAGAGAAAAGGGCACATGAGTATTAGAATGTACTCACCCACCTCTGTGTTTTAACTTTAAAAAAAACTATTTTTAAGAAACCATATGTAAGTCTTTAAGAAAATGTAGGGTGTTTTGCATCTCCCTCTGTGTATTTTCTAAAAGTTCTTAATTGCATAAAAAGATGCATATCTAGATCCAATTATACTGAGGAAAATTTTTAAAATTTGCAGTTAATTTTCAAAAATAACCAACCATAAAAATCTTATGACATTAAATGTGTAAAAGGTCTGTGTTTCATGGCTTTGAATACAAAGATACATTGTTGTTGTAATTCTAAATCTTTCAAATTCCCATCAAATATAAAAAATTCTTTTTAATATTTCACAGTTTAACTATTTCCCAGTAGGAGTCCATGCTGGGTAATGCTTGCTAATTACCCACAACAAAAGTAGACACACAATGCTGGTAAATTACCTGACCCTTTGCATTTTAATGAGACAACAAGGATTTCATGAAGTGATGTTGTTTCAGTGGTTAATGGTGTCAGCAATGTTGTAATTGTAGGCTGAGGCACATTAGCTGCACAACCACATGTAGGAAGAGTTTCTCTCAACAGGCCCTTTGGAGAATAGAACAGGGTATTATCATTAAGCCTATGTCATTTGCATGCTGCTAATCACTTACTTTATTATCTTGTGTATCCATTGTCTTTCTTTAATTGCTCTTTAAATGAAAATTAAAAATAGTTCCAGTGCCCACGATACTTGTGATAGCATCTTGATTATGAAGATAACTTCAAGAAAATGGAACATATAGATAATATATTGCAGGAATACAAGATAGTTTGAAAGTAATGTACCACAGCAGGCAGCCTCATGAGCGTAATTCTGGTGTCTTTCTTTGCTTCACTACGTATTGTTTGCTTAATAAATGGTTATTTATATTCATAAAGGTGATGGGGTTTTTCTAGAGATCAATGTCACTGGTTTTGCTTTACTGTGGAAGAAGATATAAAGCGTCAGTATCTAGCAGACTTTACCAGTCTAATAGCAATACAGGAGAAAGCTAGATTTTTTTTCTTTCCAGTTAAATCCTAGTCTGTGATCCCCAAAGCAGAAAAGCAGAATCTATCACCTGCTAGTGATTTGCAGAACTTTGACAGCTTTAGGTAAAATTTATAAAATTCTTGGCGTTCTGTTTTCAAGACAGACCTCTTGATTTGAGTTTGACATGATTAAATATGAGACAGCCCAGGCTTTCCATAATAAGCATTTTCTAAAAGACTGTTAGCTTCTGGTTTTCAAGAACCTGCTAGTTCTTTCAGAATCTGCAGGATGGGATATTCAGGTTGACTTGAGGCACAGCCTTTGTTGGAGAATCAATACTGAGGTGCTCCTAATAATACATTATTTCTGCAGCTTTTCAACATCTGAACAAACCAGAGCTGGAAAAGTAAATTATTAATTTTGTAAATGTTATGGTAGGAATTTTTGTTGAAGTTCTGAACTAGTTTTTGTAATTTATTTCTATTCAACACACCCAAATAAGTTTATGGTTACTGGGAATTTTTACAGTGGCTTATTTAGAGACAAGATTAAGATCTTACAAAATGTCTGCAATGTCATAGCAATATGTGATCTTCTGCAAACTTTCCTTAGAACTTTGAAGCAGATCCTGTGGAAGTATAATGGAGATTCCACCTTTCATGGTTTGGTTGCTTGCTTAAATTTTCTATTCACTTTAATTGTCAAATACTCTAAGTACTAATTTAGGAGCATGATTACTGGTAGTAGTGAGAGGGAAGGTATCCTGACAGTGTTAATAGCATATATATTTTCTGTAAGTTTGACAGAGTTTTTTCTTAAATGCATAGACAGACTTGTAGTATGATTGGATGCCCGTGTAGGGTTTCCTCTTTCAAAGTTCCTGCCAGTCTGCTTGTTCTGGGACTTAGTGATGTGTCTCCAAGAGAGGGCAAAGACAGACATTTTTGAAACAGCTCCTCTAATAAAAAAAACCAAAAAAACAAGAGACTGAAATCAGGCTGTTTAGTGTGGGGCCTGAGAAAATATTTCTTATTTGTTGAATAGATTAATAGGACTAACAACCCTATAGTTACATTCTTAAGCCATTAGCCACAAGTGTGAGCTTGCTCAAAAATAGTTTATGCTGTAAAGAAAATCAAATTCAGAACAGGTGCTTGGCCACTTCACACACCACTTCAGTGGTGTGTTTTAGAAACTGTGTATATCTGTTGTAAACACTCAATAATTTTCAAATTGTTGCTATTCTAAGTTCTAGTTAAATATCTGGTTCTTTAGTGGCAATGTAAACTCATCTGTCTGGGCATATCTTCCATTTTCAGTGGAAGATATAGACTGAATTATATAGATAGAGTGCTTCTAAAAATTTGGACTGTGTCTAGATTTTTTTTATGGCAGCTTGCTCACCATGTCACATGTAAATCAGCCTTTACAACTTATCTGCAGATTTATATTTTAGATTGGCCCCAGAATTGCCACTTCTTAAACTACCTCACTAGAGACAAAAGCCCACATTGCAACTTGAATATTTATTCTCAGAATCCTATAAAATAATAATAAATAGACTAAAGACTCTCAGAAATATTCAAAATGCCTAATTGAAAGGAAAGCTATTTCCACTAATATTGTTACTAATGAAATTAAGGAAGAAAACATTTTATTTTTAATCAACCCATTTAACTCTCTACTAAGCAATAATGGATAGGAAAGTTAATGTATTAAGTGTTTGTAGAGATTAAAGTAGTATTGAGATTAATGGATGATAATTAGTAGTCAGTGTGAAAACCATAAAACCACAATAAAACAAAACAAAATAAGTAAAACCCCACCAAAAAAAAAACACTGGAAGTTTTCAGGATGTCTATACTGTGACTGGATACTGTAGTATACATTTTATGATTGCCATTTAATTTTCCCTACTTAAAGAATACCACATTACATTTGACTGTTATCACTGTCTTTACCAGCTTGTTTGCTAGTGTAATGGGTTTTGGATCCCATATAAATAAAATAAATAAGGAGCTGGTGTAGAGACATTTCTGCAGATACTTCTTTAAATATAAAAAGACTGAGCTGTCAGAGGTAAGGAAAACTCTTATAGATTTTAGAAAAACTCTGATAAAATAATGAGTCATTCTGTCATGATAAGGAATTCATTTTCTTTTTAAGATTAATGTTTGTAAGAGGAGAAAGACAGTGAGCCAAAACAGTGCAGACTTAGCAATGGAATTTTCTTTTAAAAGCAGACTTTACCTCACTGGTTTTCTGAATACCTTTACTTTTTTCTTGATATACTTGAGCAAATTACCTCTTTATTTACACTGCTCACTGTATGCTTTGGATATGGCCATCAGAGGCATAAGTTGCTCTCTGAATTCTTGATTCTGACTGGAGCAGGGGTTTCCACATTTACAGATGGGGTCAACCCAGTGGCACCAGTGGTATCACTGCTGATCTTCAGGCAGTTTTACTGACACAACCTGAGGTACTATCAGTAACTAATATGTTGCTGCTGGTACAGCATTCAAGAATACTCAATTAGAGAGCTACTTCAGATTCTCCCTGATTCCACAACTGTGCACTTTCTTTTTGGTTTTTTAAATGGTGGGGGGGGAAAAAAAGGAGTAGAAAGAAAAGGTTGTGTGATTTCTTGTGCATTCCAAGGGAAAGTTTGTTCAGTTAGCTTTATATAAACTGGTATAGTTAAAATCAACCTGATACTCATTTTCACTCATGATATCTACAAAGATGTCTTTAACAGACGTGCTGCTCTGGAGTTGTGTGCTACAAAAGGCAGTATTTGAATGACAAAGAGCATGACTGGGTGTTTTTTTCCCCTGTTTATGATGTTCAATTTGGAGCACTGGTAAAAAGTTTTGGCTTGCAGAAAACCTTTGTAGTGGCATGCTGAAAGCTTGAGTGCCAGATTTAAATTCCATATTAAAACCTCTTTTAAAGAAAATCTGTCCACACATGAACACAGGATCCTTGTTCCTTCACTATGAGAATTTAATAAAGCCCTGAAATTTTTAAAATACTTTTTTTTTTTAATCACCTGCCTACTGGAGCTTGACTATTTGTATAAGACAACCTGTCCACTAGAAGCTTCTCTAGGATTTGGTGAAATCTGGCAGGACATGTGCACAATGTGCTCTCTAGTCAGCAGGCTTTGAGAAGTTGCATTTTACAATACAGAGTAATATAGAAGAGGAGCTTTTGTATACTTGCAAATAGATTAGACTGCAGGAAATATGCAGGAGGGCCTATGAAGCATACCTGCCAGATAAATTAGAGGTGGTCTTGATCTGAATCCAACCTGTCTCAAAGCTCAGCTCTGGGAATTCAGTTCAGATTTCTCTGATAAAATGGGGCTATGGCCTCCACAGTTCAATCTTTGATCCCCAAGACAGCCTTGAATGTGGGATTTTAGTTTTGACACAGCCTGTAGAGAAATTAATGATGTTTTACCATAGGTTTCCAGCTCAGTTCCAGCTTGAGTAATTTGCAAGTCTGCTGGCACTATTTAGCCCACACAGACCATGAAGTCGACCGTAAGTAAGTCCAAGTTGATGGAAAATCAATATTGCTAGAACAGAGTGACAGATGTTGATTATCATAAAATGTCTGTTTAAGCATTTTGTATGTATCCATTTCCTCACTGCAAACACCTGAATTTTTTGTAGAACTTACAAAGTAATTGTACTTAAAGATGTGGAGTGGTCTGCTAAAGAAATTTTCTTAATACATATTCCAAAAAATGACTGCTGTCGTTATTACTGTTGCTGCTCAGGGGAGCTATTCAGATGCCTCATTTATTGGAGCTTAATAGATTAAAAGTCCAAATTGAGTCTCATGATATAAACCTAATCAAATTCTAATCTGCATAATTTTCCCATAAGCAGCAATGGGAAATTTGTTTAATTTATGTTTCAGTAGTTGCCAATCAGATGTTGGACAACACTGTTACTTTTATTTTTCAAATATTTAAATTGATTACTTGCTATGATATCTGTCTTTGCTCTTCCTTTTACACTAAGGAAAAATTTACTTTTTTTGATATAATGACATAATGTAGAGTCTCATCTAACATGCCAATATATCATTTTTAGTGGTGAGTTTTCCATTTTGTTTCTAGTTATTGAATACCTGTCTCTCTAAACTAGGTAATGTAGCTTAATTTATTTGATAATTTTTATTCAGCATATTTATTTTTGCCTGAGGTCTAAATATGCAGAGTTGATTAATGATTAAACTGAAAGGAGTTTGGCATTGTTATATACTAAATCATTTTAGCTGCAAACCTGTGCTACAGTTAGATGCTACCAACTTTGTGCCCTAGAAGCACCTAGTGTAGAAAGCTATTAAATAGTAAATGAAGAGTAGGAAAAAAATATAAAGTTTGTAGAAAAGTAGCTAAAAAAGAGAAATTTAATTTTGTTTAGTGCATAGAGAAATAGAGTTTCTATTCAGGCAGACTTGAGGGAATTGCTATGGCTAGTAACTACACATTATCTTACTTAAAGTGAGGAAAAACAGGAAGAAGTGAACATTAAGGCTGTGCTCTGCAAAGTATTAGTAAAGAAAGTCAATTTTTTTTTTTGTAGTTTTGGGTTTGGTATAAGCTTGTGGTGAACCTTGGCAGAGTTAGGGTTTGAGTAATTGCCACGTAAGATTTTGTGAAGGGAAAAAGATTCCTGTAAAGCCAACAATAACAACAACAACAAAACAACTAGGCAGTTTCAGATGGACTTAATTGTTTGGGATGTGTATGACTGTGAAACTCAAAATGGCACTAAAACCGGGAAAAGATTTATATAAGTACCTGTTAACAGACCTCTCTAAGTTATACATGATTCTGACCTAGGCTTAAAATATTACACTTTTCTAATATATTATGCTGTTCACAATTGAAATGGAATCAATGTGGTGTGATTCAATGCTAGACCTCAAGATGATGAAACTCCAATCCTTCTCTTGATCTTTGTTTTTACAGCTTAATCCTACCTTGTTAGAGCAGCCCAGGAACCAGCAGGCCTATAAATCATTTACACTTTCAGCACATGGGGCCACTAACTCATCCAGGAACAGATCTCACACTTTGGGGAGCAGAAACTAGCATTGAACCCACTGCCCTGTGCTTCCATTGGAGCTTTGATTTGGATATTTTTACTGCAAGTTTCTGTAATCCAGCAGAAAGTGAGCGAAGGGACATCAGAGAAGAGCACTTTCTTGGCAGAAGTGGCAGCTGGTTCTCTGTGACGTTGTCTCTCAGAGTTCAAAGCTCCAGTGTTGTTCCAATCCCAAAGTATTGGAGGCTTGCTAAAGTTGAGAAAGATGTTCTTCTTCAGCCTCCACTCTCTGTAGCTTTACCTTGGCCTATGTTTGGGCCTGGAGTGTCTCTGAAGATGCTCCCTCTCTCTGAGAAAACTGGGAGCATATGTAGTCACATCTGGCCTCCCACATTCCTCTCCTTTTCCAGACCTTTAGTGATAATCTCCAAGAGATTATTAGATATTCAGCACAAATCGCAGTAAAAGTCAGAACTGGAGCCAGAATTTAGGATTTCCTGGTTCTCAGACCAAACTACAACTCTCTGTCTCAGACCCCATGGGACACTGAAGCTAGAATTGTTTCTAAATTGAATGGCTGTAACAGATTCCCATGAATGTCAGCAGCTCTTTAGCTGCATGACTGCTGCTGAACTTTCCAGGTATACCCAAGGGCTGTACTTTGGAGAATAACAGGTATAGTCTATCATTCAATTGAATTCACAGGAATATTAATGACATTGTCAGCAAACAGTAGCAAAGGGATACAACTGTGAGGTCCTTTTTGAGAATTATTTCTTTTTGGCTGGCTCTGCTTAATGAAAATACTTGTCCCATATTTCTGCATGATAACCTGTCGAGGGCGTGTTTGGCAGTTCACCACTTATGTGTTATTCATATATGCTCAAAATATTATTGTTGTCTCATATTCCTCAGGTGAACCAGAGGTAGCTGAATGTACATATGCTTTTTAAATTATATTTGAGGACTTTAGTGCATATATCACCCAGTGAATGCCATGACATCTTTCCCTAAAATAGCATTATTTAAAGGGTGCTATCAATTTACAAGGTGCTTTAATAACAAGGCCACAACCTTTAGGTCTGTCAAGTGTATTTTCATTTTGGGATAGTGCCTTCTGCCTGCACAGAGTTCCAGTTTAGTAATATATATATATATATATATATATTTGAAAAGGAAGGGACGAAAAGAAGAAAGGGGCAGAGAAAAAGGGGAAGAGAATCATAAAGGATCCATTATGATCCTTAAGAAAAGAGGATATCTTATAAATGTAGCATAAAAATCCATTTTTGTGAATATGCCCATCTGGGTATTGGTGGAGTGAGTGGAACAGAGGCAGTGCACATCCACAAGACAAATTTCCCTCTACATTAAAACCCCAGTGAATCTTTGTTGGTCCCCTCAGCAAACTCTAATATATTTAGTACTATAAGGAGCAAACTTTCCTGCATTTTGTGGGACGTTACTGAGTTAAGTGACCTGCAAAGAAACAAAAATTAGTGGATTACGGCCAGCACAATCAGCAGATCATTTGGCTCACACCTAAGCAGAGCAAAATTGGTGGTTCTTTCAGTGGCTAAAAGGCATGTTTAGTCATGGCAGCATTTTTAGTTTTGAATTTCATTGCAGTGCCACTGTGGATCTCGAATACCTGCATGTTACTGCTGAGACACAGTCAGTGCCTCCCTGGGAGGACCCTGGGTCAGCCTGGCTCAAGAGGCACAGAGCTCATGAGCCCAGTGCTGCTCATCCCTTTGTAGATGGTATTTTGTAAGGGACAGTGAGGTTTTATAGCCCTCTGGCCATGCTGAGCTCACAGCAGGGGAGCATCCCCTGGTAAAAAGGGCTTGCCTCATATTACTGAGGAAATTTCCCCTGTGTTCTCTTTCCATGAAGGTGAGAACAACTTTAAGACTTAGATTTTTGCTTCAGATGCAATTGATTGTTTTTTGCCTACTTCTGTGAGCAGTAGTATCTTAGAGGGAGCTGGGAAACTCTCTTTGCTCAAAATCAAGATGTGGAACCATCAGCTTTCTGCAGAGAACTGCAGGAGGCTCAAACTCCTCAGGTAGCTGAGGATGGACACAGGAGTCCCTGCCTGTCAGGGAGGGACGCTGCTGCCAGGAGAGAAGCTGTGACTGCTGACTGCCAGGCCTTACTGATTTGGGGCATGTCAGGAGCCCAAAACCTGTGTTCCTCTCAGAGCTGTGATATTCTTAATCCACTGCTTGGCAGAATCTTGTTTCAGAGACAGATAGGGGTGGGCTGCCTCCTACTGAAGCTTCCTCAGTTTGATCAGGGAGACTTCATTGTTCTCTCCAGCCACCTGGAAGGAGGTTCAAGTGAGCTGGGAGTTGGTCTCTTCTCCCTGGTAACAACTGAAAGGACAAAAGGAAGTGGCCACAAGATGTGCCAAGGGAGGTTTAGATTGTGTATTTGTGAAAATGTATTCACTATAAGGGTTGTCAAGCACTGGAACACGCTGCCCAGGAAAGTGTTGGAGTCACCATCCCTGGTGGTATTTAGGAGACATTTAGTTGTGACACTTAGTGACATGGTTTAGTGGTGGACTTGGTAGTGCTGGGTTAGTGATTGGACTTGTTGATTTTAAAGGTCACTTCGAAACTAAATGATTCTGTAACTATTATGTTGTAGTGATTATCACTACAGCCAGTGGTGGTGAGTTGACTGTGACTGACAACTAAGTTCCACAGTGAGAAAAAAGCTCATGGCCTGAGGTAAAGCCAGTTTAATAAGTGAGAAAAACCAAAACAAGCCACAAAAAAAGAAAAATTCAAGTGATACCAAGTGAACCACTTGTCCAGTACAGCAGTTTAGTACCACTTGCAGTGACTGCTGGAACTGATATGATTTTGCTTTACCTCCAGTTGTTGGCAAAGAGAATTCCCTTCTCCAGAAGTCTCCCCACTGCCACTGCATTTGCTTCCACAGGCACTGTGCTCAGACTTGCACAGGCATGTGAGTTTTACTATAGAGGTTGCTCCTGTTAAGCAGTTGTAGCCAGAGCTCCCCCAGTTGTTTGTAGAACAAGGAGATACTGTGTTTGTAAGATCACAACTATCAGCCCTGTTTTACGATTTTTATGAGCATTAATGGAACAAGGTTTGGGGACTGAAGGAGAAAATGGAATATGAAAAGGAAAATGAAAAGAGGCTGTGAGGAAAGCATGTCATTTCTAAATGAATGCTCTGTGCAGAGGAATTGAATCTTTTCACAGCTGAAAATGGATCTTAAATCTGATGCCTTAGCTTGTTTCAGCTTCTGTAATGAAATAGAGTTTTCCTAATACCCTGTGACCTGAATTTCTCCCTGCTTTATGGGTGCTATTCCTTGACGTACAAACCTGTATTTTCTCAAGTCAGCATTTGATGATGGATGTCAAAATACAGGTCATGTATTATGCATATAGCATTACCGATTTAAGGTGTTTACTTGTCAAGTTGAAGAAATTCAAAAATGTCACATTCACTGAATCTGCACAGCTGTCACTTGTAGTTTTTCATGCCTTTAAATGAAAGTTCTGATAAAGCAGGTTAGTTTCCTGCACTTTTTTTTTTTTTTCGTTTTCTCTTCTGGAGGAAAAAAATAGACAGCCTGTGTATGGAAATTAGTTTGTGACTTGGAAGCAGAAATGTGTCTTGAAGGTGTTTGATAGCTTGTGACTCCAAACATAAGCACACAAAATCTCCAAATATTTCCTTTTCCTGAAAATACTCCACTATTTTTATATTTCTTAAAAGTAAATTTCTTGAAGTGTCTGAATTAAGTATGAGCAAGGAAATTAAATTATCAGATACTTCTCACGTCTTTAAAGACAGTAGGATGAAAAATATTACGGCATGAGTCTATTTTTCATTCAAGGAGAAAACACAATCCCTTTAACATGCTTCCTGCATTTCAGACTGAATGCACTGTGTGTGCAGTGTGCAATTACAGAGCTTCTGACAGTCTGTGTCTAAAAAAAATGCCACATTTACTTCAATCTTCTGACACCATCCCAGGAAGACAAATATTCTAAGGGTTAGAGAGGTGGCTACAAATGGCCTTCGATGGAGAGCGTGCATGTCTCTGTGTATGTGCACGTTGCAGTGAAGGGGAGGCAAGAAGAACTTGCACATTTAGCTGAGTTACACTAGCTTATTTCAATTTGCTTGTAACTGGTAGGAAAATACTGCTGTGCTCCTACCACCTGAAGGGCCTGAAGGTGGTTAAGGAAGTGCATCCTGAGATGTGGGGGGAAAGGCTTCAGGAAAAAAGGGAGAAGTAGAGTCTCCAGGGATACTCTGAGCAGTGCAATCCCTGGAGTGCATGAGAACAATATTAGTTTTGTTTACTTTTATATAAGTAAGCATGAAAAGTCATCATGTTGCCATTTTGACTTGTAATTCAGCAGGGGACCCAACTGAGCCTGCCACCTTACCTGCTCAAGGAATCTGCAGCTACCTGAGCTTTTTCTAATGTGACAAAGGCTGTATCCTGCATCTCCTAAAAGAATATATTCCATAATAGAATACAAGACACTGGATCCTGCGGCAGAAGGAGGTGTCACACTAATACTCACCTGTCCTCAGATAGCATGTCCTCCCTTTGGAGTGCCACTTTAATTTTTCTGCTGTTGTGAGAGTGTCAGTGTTACCTTAACTTACAATGTGGCGACTGAAAGACCTCTGTCAGACTCTGTGAGCCTGAGGAATCTCAGGCTCTGCCATGAAGAGGTAAACATTCAAAGAGCCAAAACAGCTCTCAGTCATAGTGCCAGATACAAGGAAACATCTGCAAACCGAAACTGGCTGGGACTGCAACTCACTGTCACCAAGCTGGTCTTCCTGAGTTCAGCACCACAGGTGGTGTTACATGGCTGACTGCTAACATTTCCAATTGCCTCTAAGAAATCTGCTTTATAAAGATTTTCTATCCACTGGTAATATTATATAGAATTGCTCTCCTGACTTAGATTTCTCTATGACAATGTTTTTGTCATTGAAGATATCATATCCACTTCTTTTCTCCTGAGGAATTTCTTCACAGGCTTTTCACTCTCTTTTTAAGCTATCTTGTTTGTACAATCACCATGTAGCATCTAGTTTTCTTGTGACAGTCAGAATGAAATTCATACCAGCACCTTCTGCAGAGCTAGGAAAGTCTCTTCCCAGTGATTCTAGTTTTATTACCTGTATATTCTCTATGTGATACAGACAAAACATAGAGATAGATTAATGGAAGGAGAAAATTAAATCACGTGAAATCAAGGAGCCCAGATCTAGTGGTCCTTGTAGTTTAGGGGCAGTTTAAGAGTGATTTAATTATCACTGGAAAAGAACTGTAAGTCCTAAAGATAATATAAAACCAATATGATGTGCTGACAACTACAATTTAGTTTAGAGATTTCCTGGTTTATAAATTGGTCCCCAAACAGAAGAAAGGTAAGGTATCATACCATTTTCCTCTGAATTCAGTACCAGGTGAATGTATCAATGAATTTAATGGAGCAAAACAACTTCCACACTGCAAGAGGATAGTGAATTTAAGTCAGGAATGAATTTGGCTGTGATTAGTTGAGAATAAGTGTATGGAGAATTCAGCACTAGTGACAAAGGACCAAAAGTCTGTCACCGGGATGTCAGGTGTGAAGTCAAATAACTTGGGAATAATAAGGCAAAAAAAAAATGGAATGTCTTTTTTTTTTAAAGTGTGGTTTAAAGTAAGCTTGGCTCAATTTTATTCCTAGCAGACAAATATTTGTTTAAAAATGCTGCCATGATATTGGTCTATATGAAATCATAAGTCACTTTGTAGCTTTACCATCACTTCTGCAATGGCATTAAGTGAGCATTCCCATGTTTTCTATAGCTTTACTGGACAAAGGGGATGGAATGCATTAGTCTCAGTGGTGAATTTCCAGTCCTGCTATTGCATGGGCTTTTGTATAACTACCCATTTTTTTCAGTACTTAGAACCAAACTCCAAAAGGTTTTGCTTGGGTATTATTTGTTTGAAGAAGAAGGGAAAAAAAAAGATAAAAACCACTCCTCAATGTCAAGAGCTCAATTTCAAACTCTACAGAATCTGGCTGGAAACAGTCTTTTTTAAGGGTGAATGTTGCTGGTCTCCAGATTTTTTTTTTTCTGTGAGTGCCTTCCAACATGTTTCTTCTCCCACCTTTGTTTCCTTCAAATTGTCACTCTTTCCAGTTCTTTTCAAGCAGTCCTCTCACATAGCATTTGAAAACCGGTGTCTTTTTCCTTTCATCCTATATTTTTGTCTTGTAGAGTGGACCCTTCCATCCCAGTATTCCTACAATTGTAGTCCTCATAGAAATGCATATTATAAATGGTACACAGAAATTACAAAAATTACAAAAACCCTATCGTGTGGGTGGTAGCGCTCTTGGAAGACAGATAATTTTAAATCTTGATTTCTGATAAAACCGGGAACGGACTAATGGAAGCAGTTTGTTCCTCATGGTTGTATTACCATTTACAAACAGTGCTCTTTAAAATGTTAATTGCTGTTTAAGGAAAGGTGTTTGCTTTGGAATTCTTTTACTTTTTGTGTAGTTTGTCCTCTGTAAACTTCCTCTATTTTTTTTTCTTTTAGGCTTTACACCTCCTGGGATGGATAGGACATCTCCAGACAATAGTCCAGTCCATGGCCTTTTACGTCAACCCTCCATTACAACAGGAGCCAACATCCCTATTATAACAGAGCTAGGTAAGAAAAGCTAAAATTTGTCCTTCCATATACATTCCTATGTCTTTTTCCCACTTTCCTTGTTATGCAGATACAGAAAAATTACCCATACTGGATCTTACACTGTTACATTTTCTCTTTTGATAACTGTTTTAAATTACTCTCTCCAAAGAAAGTTTAGTAACAGTTGGTTCACTTTATTTGAATAACTGAAATATATTTCCCTCCTTTGGGTTTTCTCCATTTTCTTAAATAAATATTCTATCAGACAAGATGCTTTTTGCATAGTGTAACAAACAAGCAGGGGTCTTTGGGCTAAGGTTAGAAAAGGAAAAAGGCCAGAGTAAGTATAAGCAGATATTTCCTGTGCATTTAATCAATTGTAAGAGGCCATTTGTTTATTTCTTCATGGTCCAAAACTATTTAATCATGTGTAACCAAACTCTGTATAATAGTATGAGATATTTCACTCCTGAGAATATGATGATGGTAGGTAACTAGACTCTGATTTCCACTCTAGCTGTGGGTATTTATGTTGTCAAGCGGTGTGATGTGAAGTGCAGAAGCTGTTCTGTTTTTTTCATGGCAAATACAAACTTGATTTGTGGTCCTTTGTCCTTCTGTTTTCTTTTTCGGTTTTATTTTTTAGAGCCTTACCTGTCTTTTTCCCTTACTTTATTCTCTTTCTGTACTTTCTTTTCCCCCTAAATACTTTACTTACTAGCTAAGCCTGGCAAACTTCTGCCTTTGGTTTCAATCAGTCAGGAAAAAAACAGTGGAACCCACATTCTAATGATAACTGAACTGGGTAAGAAGTGCCTTTTTCCTTCACATCACTGTGTTATTTTCTGTTGTTGTTCTTACTGTCATCAGCTTTTCCTTTATTTATCTGGCTGTATCAGAGGGGCTACCCTCATGGCACTGCTTTGAATGTGTTTTATTTGTGGTTCTGGTTGAAATTGACTGTCTTGTTCTGGTCTTCTTAATGATTTTTTTCACGCAGCATCAGTAAACCTTTGATCACACTCGTCTGACCTGCCGGCTGTTTTCATAGCACCCTCTCACCAATTCATTTTTTTGGCCTAAGTCCCCACCTCCCTGGCCCTCACTCTCCTACACCAATTTTTCTCTCCTTTTCTCTCTTCTTTCTCTTTCTTTTTGTTACTTCAGCCTGTTGTCAATTTGGTGGACATGCCTTAGCAGCTTTTCACAGGAAGTCCAAGAAGAAGTAAAAGATACCAGAAAAACCCCAAGCATCATACTTTCCCTCAGGCTGTTTTTTTTGTTTTTTTTTTGTTTATTTTGTAGAATAAGGCTTTTTCTCAGAAGCTCAGGTTTTGAAGCTGTAGAGGAGCAGCCAAGCTCCTGCATGGTTCCCTCTCAACACAGAGTGCTCTCACCAGCCTTTGGAGCAGCGTTTGATGAGCCTTTCCCTATGGCACAGCACCACCTGTTTGCACCCAGCTCTCCTGGCCCACAAATCCCACTGTGCTACCTTGCATCAGGAAGATAAAGATACTGAGGATAAACACACACCTGCAGAATTCATGAGAGGTTTTTAGTAGCTCAGGAGCTGACCCCACGCTTGGCTAGCACGGTGTCTAAGTCAGGTGTTAGTCTGCCAGATGGAAGTGGAAAATGAGCGCCACTGTGTATAGTGCCTTCTCTCAACTAGCAAATTAAACTGAGGTACAAGCTGTTCACAAAGTACATTTTGATACAGCAGGCTTTCAAATACTATATTGCTTAAGAATCTGGAGATAAAATTGAGAGGTGTTGTACTAAAAAAAGAAGTATTGTGATCCTGGTGTTTTCTTGGATTGATGTCTTCTGATTCCCAGGGCAGAACATTTATCTTATTACAGTACTAGGGTGTTATGTTTTAACAATTACATCAGGGAGTGCAAAGGCAAGAATTTTAAATTCCATCCTCATCTCATTTAAACAGCTATATTGAGGCTTTATCTGCAGTAATTCTTGTTTTTTAAGTTAAACATAGTAAGCACAGTAGAATAGAGAGTTTGGAAAAGGAGTCAATGTACAAGAAAACTATATGGGAAGGATTGAAATTGCATAAGAAGGAAGATCAGAATAGCAGGCAGAAAAATTTCTGACTTTAGAAGTCCAGAGCTGATATTTGATCAAGTTAACAGCAGTTCTCATGTTATTTTCAAAGTTTGCTGGGTTGGCTCAGGAGATGTGTTCACATGGGGAATAGGGATATCATCAGTGTGTGCAGTTTCAAATGCTCAGAAAGTTTTTCATTTCCCTTTCTTGCATGGGAACTGAAATTAATTTGTCATTTAGTAAGTTGAAGGGTATTTCAATGGCATAGCTAAGCAGTCTGTGCTTTCATGCCTGAGGGAGACTAATATGGAAATGAAATATTTCATGAAATATGATCCACTTGATACACTGATCTCAAGGAAACAACTATTTTTAGTTGGAATGAGTTGGAGGCAGAGGGCTTAACTGTGACAATGAAATGCCAGAGAAAGTCAAAATGACAAATACTACTTTATTTGGGCTTTTCTCTAAACCAGCCTGATTTAGATTCTTTTTCACACTGGCTAATGTAGAATTCGTGGCTGAGAAAGTGAAGTTATAGAGACAAATATTTGAACAAAAGGCAGTGCTGCAAGAGAACTGCTCATTCATTCAGATAGATGCATGTTAAAGGGACAGTTTATTCTCTTTTGAGCCCTAAGTGCATTAACACCACTCTAGTTAGAATCACAGCAGCACATCTAACAGATGCCTGTGGGCTATATCAGAATTTTATTGACAGCCTCTATTTTACAATGGGGTTCTAATTTTGTATCTTGTGATAGCATTTCACATTAACTGTTCATGCATACAACCTCAGCCACTGTACCCCGCCAATATACCAAGATTGTCTCAATATACAAGTTTATAATATATCTCATTTTGAGCACAGGCAACTGGTGCCACGAAGCTGCTTTACAGGAAAGGGATAGGAACCTGTCAAGAGCAAGAGTGTCACCTCTTACGAGCAAGATAACAAGCAACAGATTTTTAAATGCACATTTTCACATCCATCTTGATTTCATTTTCAGTGACGTCAAAGACACAAGTCTGTGTTTCCAGACATATGCCGTTTCTTTTTCTTTGGCTGTGTGATGTGTAAGGTCACATGCTGGTGACCCAGAAACACCTTTCAATTTCACTCTTAATGTTATTATTGTTATTTTCAGTAAATGATTCAAATGTTCAGTTCTTGGACCAAGATGATGATGATGACCCCGACACAGAACTGTATCTCACGCAGCCTTTTGCTTGTGGAACCGCATTTGCTGTCAGCGTGCTGGACTCTCTCATGAGCGCGGTAAGCAAACGAATCCTTTTCATTCCCTTCTGTCAGACTTGCTGTGAAAGAGTGTGAAGGTGTAGAATCTTATCCAAAGGTAGGCAGGAGAAGATGCTTTTTTTCTTAGGTGTCAAGAGAATTTCAGAGCCTAAGCTAGGTTATTTTCTTAGTTGGACACGGAGACTATAACTGAGATATCTAGGACTGTCATGTGTCCACAATTTTGTAAGGAAACAGTCTCATGTCAGGTTTTAAGGTTCATGCTTTCAAAAAAAAATTGTCCCTTCTGCCTAAAATCCAGACTCAAATGCAGTGTGTCAGTCCCTGTGCTCACCATTCTTGTCAGACAACATCAACTGTGTCTTGAGCTTTTAATTTCCTGTAGCTATGAGCAATGCTCTGAGTATGAGTGCTGGGGGACACTGATAGGACTCCATGAAAGACATTGTACACATCTCATGAACTCTGTTTGTGTGAAGAGAGGTTATCCTCTTTTTCATATGAATTTTCTTATTAATCAGAACTTCAGTGAATGCCAGAAACTACAGATGGTGGCCTTTGGTTATGTCTGCACTGGGGCTTTTGTTTTGCAGGCATAGCACAGTTCTGAAGCAAACCCCTCAGTCATGCTCCTTTTCATCCTCCTCATACTGGCTAAGTTCTCAGACCAGTCTTTCTCTGTGTGAGCTACACTTCATTCAGAGGGACCTTAAACTCTGCTGATATAGCAAGGACACAGTCTTGTTTAAAATCTGAGCACGGGCTTTCTGAGCTCACCATGGAATAATGTTCCATTGTGCTGGGAAAGATCTGTTGTAGAACCCAAGTAACGCTGTATATGAGCAGATGGGTTTCTCTAAAGGAGCCAAGCCTGACCTTTACCTGAACTCAGAATGAAACTTTTTGCTTTTAAGAAGAATTCATAGTGACCTTTAGGATTTATTATTTTATTTTATTTCATATTTATGTACCTGCATTTTGCAGTTTTCGCTGCTATATTTTCCATATGTTATATCCACAGATAAATGAGTCTACACAGATAAAATTTTATTCTAATACCCTAGAAGTTTTCAATAACCTCAGACAATGCTTTTCATGAAAGCTATTTACAATATTTTGTAGATGTGACAAATTCAGAAAACCTATTCAAGGACTCCTAAACTTTGTACCTTCTCTAATTAAAATCTCTATCTATAAATTTTGCATATTCACTTTCTAAATGGGAATAATTTATCATGAAGGTTCCAAACGTTACTTAGAGCTGTTTAACTACTGCCATTATTATCTAAGTCAATGTCTCTGAATGTATTGTTCAGTAGGGAACTTCAGAATCAAGAAAAAAGTAGGGTTAATCCTTCTGGCTGCCATAGAAAGAGTGAGATACTGTGGACATCATTGCTTCCTTGTGAAAAAGTGTCTCAAGTAAATAATACTGATGCAATGAAAAATAGGTACAACATGCCTGTTCAGAAATTCTAATGTTTTTCATTATTGCTAGCTTTTAATAACTCTTAGTTTTGGACAACATGCCCCTCTGTTTTTGCAGTTCCATTCTAAAGTCCTTTTCCTAAACATTTTCATGTCCAAGTGGTCATATTATGTGTCAGGGACAGTGCAACCTGAAGCCAGAGAAATGTGATAACAGGAGTAGAAAATTCTCTACTTAAAAAAATAATAATCATGAAGAAAGGCAAGGATTCAGTCAGTTAGAATTGTTCACTATCCTGTCTTTTCTTTCACCAGCTTTCTGATCAGTGGCAGTGTTATTTTCTCTTTATTCCTCTAAGGCCCAGCAAGGAATTGGAAAAGTACAATTCTTCCTGACCATCTAGAAAGTGTAAAATGTGTGACATGTATTCCTTTACAATCTGTATTCTCATGGGGAAGACTTTTACTTCTTCTCCAAGGAAAAGAGTGTTTCTCACACAAACTAATCTGTTTTCACTATATTAATTTTTACCTTTATTTTCTTTTTTTCCTAAAGTACATTTGCTTTTAGCAAACAGCTTCTATTTAATGAGTCTAACTTCATACCTGCCAGCATGGGAAACTGAACCCCAAATCCTAGCTGAATTGTGGGATCTGTAGTCATGCTTTCATTCTATTAATTGCACAGGAATTCTGTAAGAAGTATATAATGTTCACTCTGCTGTCTTTTGCCAGCTCACTTGAAGACAAGTATATAGTTCATTATTCTATTTATTTAGTGATTCAGTTGGTTTTACTGCTTATTTTTGATAGAAAAATTCCAACTCATAATCTCTGTTGATATATCTGTAATGAAAATTCTTTATGTAGTGTACAACGCAAGTGTTCATGAACTGCTCCTTTAAGAACAAATCTCTTCCCACAGTAGTGGGGTTTTGTAGTAAACAAGTGCAAGAAAGATTAGAAAGTCAAATCATAACCATGGTATTATTTCTGACCTGTGGGTCATTTGAAACATGTATATAGATGTATGTATAGGGAAAAAAGCTACAAAATATATTTAAAATAATTTCCTTAAGTATTCAGTTATTGGACAATAATAATAATAATAATAATAATAATAATAAAAATAATTCTACACTACTAATCAGTGTTTAATTATTATTTTATTTTTCATAGCTTTATAATATTGAAGTAGTGCCTTAAACCCAACTCACGAATCACAGATTACAAAATGTGGTAGCTTTCTAGTTCAAATCTGAGTGCTAGAGATCTTTATGTTCTGCTGGTTTAGCATTATTTTCTATAAGATGACAGTACTGGACATTTTGAATTTGAAATTTTCTGTTATTTCCTTATTTCAAAGGTAAAAGGCTTAATGTAGTTCAGTTTTCCAAGTGCCATGTACTGGTTATCTACACACAGTTTGGCTTTGCAGCAAAGGCAATATTTTCCACAAGCCCAGGATTCAGAGTGCAGTAGCTCAAACACCATTGCTCAGAGGACAATAACAAGCTCAAAACCTGCACAGTGTTTTTGATGAGTTGGTAGCAGTGATCTCACCAGGTTTGGTTCGAGAGCTTTACTGTGCCCTGTGGGAAGGCTCTGGCCTTGCTTCATGTTTTAACTGTGGCAGTGGCTATTGTTAAAATGATCCAGCTAATCATTACTATGTCTTTGAAGAGACATCTACTGCCATCAGGTACTTAAATGATATATTAATATTTATTTTGTCGTAGCATATGTAAACCCAGGGAAATAATACACGTTGTCTGTCAGTCTCAAGGCAACACCACTTTTGAAAAGCAGAGCATGCCTTCATCACCAAGTGAAATGTAACTAAAAAGTGTGGGGTTGGAAGCATCTTTTATGTAACTGGTTTTCAAAAATGTTATCTTCAGCTATAGAAAAGTTATAGCTCATATATATATATCTATATATATATATAGATACACACACACACATAGCTGTTCAAGTATTTGAACAGGAGGACTTCTTTCTGGGTCTTGTTGAGATAGTTCCTGTATGTGCAGGGAACCAGTTTTCAGCACACAGTACCTTCAAAGGTTTGAGCAGCTGGCCTGAGAGCCAAAGCCTCCCTGTTCCTCCTTTTGGCACTGAAGACACGAGAACTGCATTGGTTCTGGCAGGCTGGTGTCCCTCCCACACCCAGCACTGCAGCAGACCCCAGGGACTGTTGGAAACAAGGATCTCGAGCACCACTTAACATTCACTGCCCTGGAATTCATTTGCTTGTGCTAGAACCTCAGGTCTTGATTGTTTTCTGTATTACCAAATCCTCCTTTTTCTTCATATAAAAAAAAAAAGTACGGAATGGAAGAAAATCATTAAAACAGTTAAAAATTATGTCCCGTACTCAAGAATTCTCCCTAAGGGATCCTCACAGTCTTATTTATACAGAAAATAAACTGTTCTAATCTTTGATATGAACACAAGACTATTTTCATGCAATTCTGTTCAGAGAATTAGTAAGCAGCATCTTGTAACTTAGTGTCCCAAACTTCTTTAAAGTTTGGACAATAGTTTAAGAATTAATAGATTTTTCAAATGGTGAAATGCTGTAATTTATTGTCTGCTGTTTATTCTGTCTCAAAACCCTTTTGTTATTGGTATGAATTACTGATATTAGCTCAGTCATTCCTCAGGTTTGGATATATATTATTACTCCTGAATGAGAAAAACAACTTAAAATATTTGTTTGAAAGTGAGGTTAAAAACCACAGGTAGTCGAGGAGGAGGAGGAGTCTTCTTAAAAGAAATTCATTTAAAAACCCACTAGCAAAGACAAAAAAGGCAGATATAACTTGAAAAATGACAATTTTAGTGTAATTATAAATGAAAGGCAAAGTGCTATTAAAGTTAAAGCAATATTATTAAAAGATGTGCTAATTTTCAGTTAAATTTTCTGTAGAAGACCAATTAGTTTAAAAGACATGACAACATTAACTGCAAAACATAAGCACTCTGGTAATTATACTTTAAAAATGATTGAACAAATGGGAAAGCATCCTTGAAACATTTGAAAGCGCTGCACTACAATTCCAAAGCAATGGCTAGGTGGCACTGCTAGCTCAGATATCTGTGTCATTATTTCCTTGCTATTTACTCAGTTTCAGTGTCTATGATGCATTTCTTTTTTCCTGTGTTTAGAATACACCTATTTCATATTCTCATTCCGGGTGCTGATTAAAGTGGGATCACACACATGTCTAATGTGGGAGTTGGTTAATGACAAGAGCAAACAAGTATTTCTTCAGTTTTGATTTTACACTCAACAAAAGGGATTCTTTTCCATCACTGGAAAGTGCCTTGTTACTTTAAGTACAACAGCACCTTTCCAAAGACATTTTGTAGATCAGTTTCTTATAAGTACTGGCATATTCAGGCCATGTACCCTCCCACAGAGCAAGTAGAAGATCACTCTCAAATTAATATCAGTGTATTATTATTCTATAGGAAATGGATATCAGCTAGTTCAGCTTTTCAGTATTCACCTAGTTCCAAACTGGCAAGATGTTATAAGGAGTCTGATTTTTGTGACAATCAAAAGCATGGGCAGACAGATTTTTCTTGAGTGCTAAATACTTTAGTACAGAAGGAAGCAACCCTGTTTAGCAGAAGGTGAGAAGTTACAGCTTCCTATTCACCCATGTTTTTTTGCTTATGGTTGGACATTTTCTGATCAGATACAATGCTGCAGCAATTTGTCCTGAAACTTGGAATCTCTTCTCCCAATGATAACAAAAAAACAACCAAACAAATCCAAGAAACATCTTTTGGCTGCACTCATCCATCTGATTGAATGGTGCTATCCACATCAGTCATGGTGTGAAACCCAAATTAAGCCATTGTTCCACAATAAATGCTGCTTCCTTTGCTAATAAGGGTCTTAGCTTTGCCTTAGAGGTACAGCACGATGCAAAGAGTTGCCAAAGATGGGGACTGATTTCATCTCAGGGACAACAAGGAAGCAGTAATTGAAAAATAAACAATCATGCCTGAATGTCTTCTCTCTCTCACAGTGGCAATTCCTATTAAACATCATGTAATCGCTCCAGACTTACACTCCTGCAAGGGGTCACATTGATTTTTCTATAAGTTAAGAGAGGTTTGAGTATTACACTTGAATTGTTACCCAGTGCATCCACATGTGTAAGAGCTGATTTGAGATTAGCTGTTGTTTTAGACTGGCTGAATCTTCGTGAACCTCTGCTCATGTCAGACTACTCCTTACAATATGCTTTGTGGTTAAAATATGTAGTGCCTTACCCAGGTTAATTTAAATAATTGGAGTTGACGAGATGCAAATATTTGCTTTAGGGCGTGTATAACAATAAGAATATGTTCCTCTCATTTTAATTTAGTCAACAGGTGAATGGCATATATGCCTATGTAAATAAGCAGAGAAGCTTGAAGTTAGGAAACTTCAATGTAAAGTGAAAAACATTGCTGCGTAGAACTCATTTTCTTCTGTTTTATCTGTCATCTCCAGCAAACAATGAAACTGAAGTTTCATTATACAAAGAAAGAATATCAAAGTAACATGGATAGGAAGCCAGTTCTGCTTTTTGATCTCAGGATAAAATATTTCAACCTCTACCTCAGTTTACCCATGTATTAAATACAGTTGTATTATATGGCTAGAGCAATGAATTTCATTGAAAAGTACTGTTTAAAAAAAATAAAAGTCTTTAGGCAACAAGCACTGCTGGAGAATTCACTATTCATTTTTACTTGGATGGATTACAGACATTTGTTCTAAGTCCTAAATTCAACAAAATCCAGAAATCCAGTAATGTCAATCCTGTGTACTCTACAGTGAGCTCATTTTTTCCTTTTATGTTCCCTGCACTTACAAAGCTTCTGAAAACTCAAGCACTGGTGACATTATAAGTGACAGTCTTTCCTTTTTTTTGTTCAACTCTTTTTTTTTTTTGCCCACTACAATACTTTGCAGATGTTTAACTGAGTATGTCTGAACTATACCAGTATACTTTTAAGTGAACTTGAAAGTCATTCATCTGGATTTAAATTAATATTTTAAATACCCATTGTTTGCCTGACAGACCAGCAATGCTACAGATGCTGGCAAAATGTCAGTGTGGAGTAAATCTTCCCTAATAAACCACACTTACCCTATACCCTAGAGTTTTTTAAAAGGACCACCAGGATCCCAAACTCATCATACATTTATCTGGAATGAACTCAAGATGTTTAATTGATACATGCTTATGTCTGAACACTGTCAAGTCTCGTAATAAGATGTTTAGTACAATACATCGGTTAGACTGCTAGAGTCCAGCCACAGTAATAAGTAATGACATTTGCAGCACAAAGGCAGCTCCCCAACGAATTGGTGACAAGAGTAAAAAGGCAATCTAGCCTGTGTAAGCTTTAAATGTGGTCTGAATTTTACAATTACATGTCCTAAAGCCCATTATTAGACATGAGGGCGATGAGAAGGAAAGCAGTCATTGCATCACTACTAACACCAATTATAGGAAACATAAATCATTCAAATTTTTGTACTTTAATAAAAATCAGCCTGAATTGGTGTTTAAAAGGAAGGATCTAGTATAGGAGCCTAATGGGATAGAAGAAAATAGAGTAATTGGAGGCTGCTGTCTTTTCACTTTCTATATAAAATTATTTGAAGAGACAGCCAAGAACTTTAAACAGCAGAAACCCGGAAAAGTTGTAATTTGGATGTCTTCAGTTGTGACTTTAATGGTGTTTGCTTAAAGAGCTTTCTTTTATCTCTGCAGACATACTTCAATGACAATATCCTCACACTGATACGGACATTGGTAACAGGAGGAGCCACACCAGAGCTGGAAGCACTGATTGCTGAGGAAAATGCATTGAGAGGAGGTTACAGCACGCCCCAGACACTTGCAAACAGGGACAGGTGTCGAGTTGCTCAGTTGGCTTTGTATGATGGGCCATTTGCAGACCTAGGGGTAAGATCATGAGGGAAATGCAGGACCAAGGCTGGTCTGTGCTTTGTTAGCTTTCTCTCAGACTGAGTGAGAAATCTATCTCAATAAGCATATAATTTCTATTATTGAATTTAATAGAACTTTTGGATTGTTTAAAAATTTATAGCATGGAGTGCCAGGTTTGCTCTTTACCTTTTTAAGAAGCTATATGACTGCCCAGGATTCTTGCCTGCATATTCATACAGAAAATGCTGTGGCTCTTCATTGTCAGCTGAAGAGATAGATGAGCTGATGATATAACCATTATAGCAATAATGAATTCTAAATATATTCAATATGTATAGATATACCATTTTTGGGTTTTGATAAGCTTATTTAGTGTTTTCACAGAGCTTCTAGTTCTTAAAATCTGCTTATTAGCTTGAAAACAAAGTTGTAAGGTTTGGTTTCTGCTGGTTTTGGATGAACTAAAATTCTTATGAAATCCTAATTTTCTAATAATTTGACTGCACTGTTCTAAGGGTGAAGTCAAAAAACAAGCAAAAAAATTTCAAACCCCAAACCAAATAAATGATCTTTTAAAAATAATGCATCATATAAAAATAAAATATCTAGAAATGTTTTCTGGCCACATTTTGAAATCTTGAGGTAATCCCAAAACACCCACTCTGCTTTGATGATGATGTTGGATTTTATGTTTCTTAAATTAACCCTGTGTTGACCAGCTCTGTCCCAAAAGAATGGAATTACCTTCTTCACAGAAATGACAGGGAATCCCAGTTTAAAGATTAGAGCAAGAGTACACAGATAGATGCCTACAGCCTTTCATCTGATATAGCAGTGTAGCTGCAGCTGAGACTAGAAGCACATCAAAACTCTTTGGCATGCAGCTTAACATTTCCACAAATACAATAAGCAACACCCAATTGCCAGAGCCTCAACTGCACTACATCTATGAAGGCAGAATGCATTAACTCTCATGATTACTTAAGTTTTGCTATTTTGGATGTACAAATGAACAAATCTAAACTTACTTTTTTGCTAATCATACACTTAGTCATTATTTTACAGCAGCAGATATTTTATTATCCCTTTGAACCCATAGGACTCTAATTTCTGTTGTGCTCCTCATGAGTTTTTTTTTTTGTCTGGATGACAGTATGACTGCTGCCAAGAAAGGGTGAAAGATACTAACAATTTTAATACCACAGTTAATGTAATTTGTAGAACTTGCATTGTCTGGTACCAAAATTTAGATTTCCAGCTTAAAGCAAATCACTCACTCTTTCCAATTTGCCATTATTTTATGGACCAAGGCTCTCCCAAATAACAGTCATCATTTTACATGGTTACTTATTTGAAATAAAACATTTAGATTATTCATTTCCTTGGGTAAAAGGCTCTCATTTGAGACAAACAACAGACTGTCTATACATTGTCTTTTTTTTAATAAGTTCATACTGCACAACTTGTTCCCTGATATTGTGTTAACAGAGAAAAGAAAGGAAAAAAATGCGCTATTCTCTTTTTTTATTTAATCTCCTCTCTTTCCTCTAGGATGGAGGTTGTTATGGAGATCTGTTTTGTAAAGCACTGAAAACATACAATATGCTTTGCTTTGGAATTTATCGATTAAGGGATGCACATCTAAGTACTCCCAGCCAATGCACTAAACGGTGAGTCTGGTCTTTCAGAACATCTCTGCTTCACTGCACTTCAGTCTTCTCAGCAAGGAAAAACCCAGTGCCTTTAGTAAATATAAAAAAGACCTTGCTCCATTTTTGCATAACTTTTCCACAATCCTCTTTGAGGATATTACCATGATTCTATCTGACTTTAAATCATAAGCTGGATATCACAGTGTAAGTTGTCAGCTGATTTTATTCAAAATTTTTAAATTAAATTTCCAGAGTGTATCTTTAGCTTGTTTGCTCTATGCTGATCCACTGTTTGCCTGCAAGGAAAGGACTTCAGCTCCCTTATATCAATCAACTCTAAGTTGTGGGATAATAATTTAAATTACAGTAGCTAGTCTTTTTCTGAATGCTCAAATAATACTCCTGTGGGCTTCCCATCAGTACCATCTGTGTCTAAGCATAATTTCTTCCAGTAAATGGAAGCCCTTCTCTTGGTAGACTACATTTTTACTTCAGTAGCACCAAGCCTGACCTTAGTGCTTTAAATAGAGCAGACACATTTCCATCTTTGCAAACTGAAGGCCATTTAGCAGCTTGCTTGAAATGTGTCTTAATTAAGTGCTTCCTAGAAATACACACACAGACCCATACCAGAAGTATCACAAATCTACCATCTGTTACTGTTTCATGCTCTACAGAAAGCATCATTATTGGGTGAACATGGCAGTAAACAGCACTGCAGCCCACCAAAGCAGCTTCTTCTGTAAGAATTTGAATAAATTGGGTAGAAAAATTGAGTTGCAGTTTAGATTTACACTGTAGTTACTATACTTGGGATTATTTGTTGGCTTAATAAGGGACCTCTGTCCCTGAAGCAGCTAAGCAGATTTCTTATGAGCATTGAATTAATTTGAAACGAAGTCATGAGCTTCATGTTCAATTTTTACTCATTTCTTGCTTGGACAGAAAATGCCCATTTCCTCGCTCAAATCTGTTTTTCACATGCATGAAAAAATTTAGCAGCTGCTCTATAAGTCCTTCATACCCTGAAAGGCCATTAGGTGAAGGTGGGGATTCTTGAAATTGAGCAAGTTTTTATTTCAGGCCTGGGATTTGTACTAAGCAATGTTGGATTCTTGGATGTGCAGATTTCTCTTTATAAATGCTCTTTGAGGCTATGAATGTACATGTGGAGTGAATGAACAAAATTAACCTCGCTATAAAGTTATTGATGTATTTTCCTTAACTTGTTTTAACTACAGTCACAATCCAAACCAATAATTATATCCCTTGTTCTACTGACTGTACTTAAATATTTAATAACTATGTAAATATGTATTTAAATGTGATATGTATTTAAATATATATTTAAATAAGCTGCATGTGAAATCCTCCTCTGTCTGCTTTTCAGCCATTCTTTTAAATACTGTTTGTGGTGGGTGTGTTACTGTTTTTTGTCAATATATATTTTCTAGGGTCATTGCATTATGGTGCAACCAGAGAAAGAAGCATGGTTAGTATGGTGGTTTCCTCTGAAAAATCATTTTAAGAATCACTTGAAGAACATAATTCTCAGGCATTATGTCTGTCTGACAGAAAACATAAAAAAAGTGACAGCTGGCTTAAAAAGATCCTAAACCATAGTGGGAATTATGTGAGCTAATATTAGGTACAAACAGAAATTGAAAAATTGGACTAAGTGTTCCTGAGCTAACAACTCTAGAAGAAATTTTTAGTATAAATCTAAACCTATTTTCTTTTTCTTTCTTTTTTTTTTCTGTTCTGTCTTCCTTTCCAGTTACGTTATCACAAACCCACCATATGAATTTGAGCTTGTGCCGACGGACTTGATCTTCTGTTTGATGCAATTTGACCACAACGCTGGCCAGTCCCGAGCCAGCCTTTCTCATTCCTCCCATTCCTCCTACTCTTCCAGCAAGAAGAGCTCATCAGTTCACTCCATCCCATCAACAGCCAACCGACCGAACCGCACCAAGAGCAGAGATTCCCGGGACAAACAGAAGTATGTGCAGGAAGATAGACTTTGATATGTGTATCTACTCCCACTGTGTGTGAAACTTGCATTCACCACCCATTCTCCCCGGTTAATGTTTCCAGCAGTAATGTTCCCTGTTTTCCCATGGAGTTCTCCCTTTTTGTACACATATTTTGCATATGTATGACAGTGTGCATGTGATTGTCATTTTTATTTCACCACCATAAAACCCTTAAGCACAACAGCAACAAAGCAGACGGACCAAAAGTTATTTATGATGCTAGGGGAGAATAAAAAAAGAATTCCAAACCCATAGGCACACTGAAAACATAAATAACTCACTGCAGTTACTCTACATATCCGAAAATAGAGTATATTTAACATGAACACTTGCTCTTGATGTCAGAGTTACACAAAGAAAGTCATTTAGTGCAGAAGTGTTGATGTATGTTGCAGTAGGTTTTTTTAATACTCATATTTACAGGAGCTCATACATTTATTTGAAGCTTATAAAACTCTCCTATTGGAAAAAAAAAAAAAAAAAAAAACAACAAAAAAACCAAAACAAAAACCATGCCAAAAAAAAAAAAAATCCCTGCTGATTTTTCACTCTCAAAGCTTATATTATATAGGGCTTACACTCCTTGTATATATTATTGCTAAACATCTGCTTTATACCAAAGCAATATCAGGGACTTTTCTGCTTGTTTAAGAGCTTTCTCTAAAATGCTAGTCTTTTGGAGATGGTGTATTTTCCCTTTAACACTGAAATTGTCGGGGCATGAAGTTTTACAACTCCAATGGTTTAATTTAAGTTTAGAAAGAGTCTAATTGCATATTAAATTATTATTCTGTCTATTTATATTGCCACATGAATAGCTATATTTTCTTTCACTTTTGACATTTGGGATAAAAAGCCATATGTATCATAAATATTGGATGTAAGTCATTAAAAACTGCCTTCTTGGGACTTTTACGTCTTTAAAAGGTGAATTAGTCACCTTATGTACAGAATAAATAATGTTCAGAAAAGAGCAAGCATTTTTCTGTGCTTACATATCAGATCTCAAGGGACTTTGTTCCTTTCCCCAGATGGTAGTTTAACTTTTCCAAGTTAGTGTTCGTATAAATCTTCCAACAAGAGTCCTATGTGAAGAACCTCCAGAAATCTTGCTGCATGTTCCACCTGTTTTTTTCAACAGGTGCATGCCAGTATGCAGGAATACAGGGAAGACAACTGAGTGCCTTTAAGTCTCTCCCTTGTGGGGAGAAAAGGTGCTGTGCCCCAGGCTGTTAATGAGGAGAAGAAGAGGGCTGGGCTGGAAATATTCACAGTGCTGAGGCGTCGTGTTCCGTGCACTTGCCAGAATTTAGTTCTTGCAAATTGTCACCAATGACACATGTAGCCAAAAAAAGTTGTGGCAGGGAACTAAATATAGTGAAAGGAACCTGCCCTAGACAGCCATAGGAATGATAGTTCAGGCTTGCTTTTACTTTTTTTTTTTCCTTGGTTTAAACTTCAGAAGCCAATGTATATTTTGAAATATACAGCTAGCTCTAGGTTTATGGAGGGTTTCCGAGGGTAGGGAGGGCAGAAACACATCCCCTCTTCCCTGGCTATCCAGCAAGAAAGCATGCAGACAGAAAAATATTTAGATTTGGAATGATTAGCATTGTAACTGCCAACCCAATCAAGGTGCTTTTATGGTTAGTTTTGTCTTCTACCTTCCCCTTCCCCAAGCATGACAATTTTGAAGATTTGCTTGCTGTGTGAATTGACAATAAAGCCAAGCACTTTTACTGACAAAACCTGGAACCGTGTAAGTGGGCTACAGAGAATACCACTGTGCAGTGCTAAGCATAATGATTGGAATACAGTCCATAAGTGTGAGTGTGCATTCAAACGCAGCTGTAAGTCCAATCAGTGAAATACATTGCAAATTATGGTTGCTCCCCTACAAATGAGACTATTACAGTTGCTCTTCATCATAAAGAAAAATTCACGTGTTCCTTTTTGCAAAGAAAGTTATCATGTTTTGCCCTCAGAATATTTATTGCTACAAGGATGTGCCAGTTAAAGTGCTCAACCAGAAATATGACAGTTTAAAAGCATTGTAAAACTTACATAGCTTACTTCTTTTTCTAAAGTGCAACAAGGATGAATAGAATGGGCCAAGGTATGAAAATTAATGGTTCTGCATGACCTAGCAACTGCTGTGGGTTTCCCTCTATAACTTTGTCCTTGTGAAAACTTGTGAAATTAAAAAAAATAGTTACAAACTTTATTCAGTTATTGGTTTGTTTGTTTGGTTGATTGTTATGTTGGTTTTCTTTTGCCTTTTTTTTCCCACCAAACCAGAAGTAAAACTGGCTGCTGCTGCTGCTGCTGTTTCTCAACCCTTTTTTGTTTTTTATCCTCTCATCTGCTTGCCTTTCTAATTGCACGTGTCCTTTTGTAAACACCCAGGTTCCTGCTCAATGAAGATGCCTATCGTGATGCAGACATTACTTTAATTTCCCATTTTCCTCATCCAATTTCTTTCCGACCTTCCCCTCCCTACTTTCTTATTCCCCATGTATGTACATGAGCATCTTTTTATGTTGGCAGAATTGATTGAAGATAGTTGAGAGCAGTTACACATTTTGGAAGAATGTTAATGGCTTTGACACCAAAATGCTTTTCCATTAATGTTTTATCTGTTTTCCATTTAGCAGAGAAAGGGAGGGTGGTAATATGAAGCCACTTGTCACATGCTACATAAAGATTTTTATCCAAAAAAATAGTATTTGTATAACAGAGCAGCTCAAATAGAAAAAAAAATATAAACAATGTACATTAGAGAAGTAACTTGCCTACTTTGTGAACAGCAGAAGAGCAATATCTATCTAACATGGGGGTAAATCTGAATTCTTCAAATTACATTGAAGTCTACTCCAACTCTGTCCTCTATCCTGAAGTTAGAATTCTAAAACTTTTGATTTTAGTGGTGTTGTTTACAATTTCCACTGCTGACTATAGTCAGATTGATCAAATACTTTATTATAGTGATGAAGGTTTTCTGAGATGGATGCACTAATGGAGGTTGGTCGTTATAAGTAGAGAAATACTTTCTGTTGGTGTTTATATTGAAAAGGAAGAGGAAATCTCCTGTTTTATCCCAAGTCAGCCAACCACTGTAGAATGGTAGAATAGTTTTTGAAAGTGGAGAAGTATCACCAATGTCAGGATGTTACATTTTAGGTTTTTAAATGAAGGTCCTACCATTTATATCAGTCCCATCATGGTTTCAGCATTGGAAACCAAGTCCATAGTGAGATTAAGTGTTGACACAAAACCATGTCTAGCAAACATGCAGGTTTTTGGCATTGACCTAAACAGAGAGAGTCAGGTATTTTCCAGTGAAATTCCCATTGTCAAAACTAAGAATTTTGGTAGCTTAAAAAAAAAAAAAAAACAAGAACAAATCCAGAACATTATCTTTGTCACAAAATTTTAGTTGGCCTGGAGGAACATAAAGTTCTTAATAGAAAAATAGTTTATTCTCTCTTTCCCTGCAAATTTCTTACTGCCTGCTACATGCAAAATATTAATCTGCCAAACACAGAAGTGCTGAGCAGGTGGGTGGAGAAACTTCCAATACTTTTCTTTCTCATACAGGAACAAATTACATGGAAGAATTTTCAGCTTAGTTATAAACAAGATGGTTACATGCAGGGAGGAGACACACAAACACATACATGCAAACTAATTTGAAACTGCAAGTGACACAGAAGACAAAAAATGCATGTTTTAAACAGTTGAAAGATAACCTGGGATTATGGTGAGAATACAAATATAGCAAAACCTTTGTGTTATGTTTGGGTAGTATTTTCTTTGCCTCTACTTAAGAAGAGAGGGTGTTTCACAGTGACATTTGCTCTAAGTTGCTACTCAGTCCAAAATTAATGATAGAAATTTTAAAGTACTAGTGCAATAAATCTCTTGGAGACAATTGCTGCAGTCTTATACAAGTTGAGGAAAACTGTATTTTGATATTTTTACTTTGATTATTTATATCCTTTTTTTATGCTGCGGGGATGATTGTTACACAAAACCATTAATTTTTATTTATTTGTAATATGAGCATTAAGCCTTTTGAACCCTCATGGATGCACTGATGCTGATAGGCCATTACAAACATAGATGTTTGAGAGGAAAGTGTTTTCTGCTGTCTGATACATTCAGTTACTAAGCTGTTCCAACATCTCTCAGGTGATGCTGTCAAAAAGAAGCCTGTCAAATAGCGTAGGAAGATCAGGGACTTTTTTAGCAGCTCCTGAAAAAATAAGGTAAAAAACTATGCCTGTTGTCACTATAATGTAGAAACATTTCTGGTAAGGATCAATATGCATATTCCAAAAGGTAGAGAAACAGACTCAATATGACAGAGAACTTAAAAGTGCTTGGTGAATATAGCAATATATAAAGACTTTAAAAAGGGGGTTTGTGAACTGATGTAAAGGAAAAAGTAAATATTAAAGATAACAATCTGTGCTAAGACTCTGGAAGACATACCAAAATCAGGCTGTAAACATAGCATAGAAGACTGAAAAGTGTGTAGGGGCTTCAAGAAGAACATTTAGTGACTGGGAGGAGAATATCATAGTGCCAAGAGTAAAGATCAGGAGTGTTGAGCTCGCATTTCAAAGGTAAGTAGAGAGGTCCATGAATTTGCACAGGTGATTTATTGTTATGTGGTCAGTGATAATTTTGACAGCAGAGGGAAACAGGAAAGGTATAAAGCTGGATGCATACGTTGCATGCTGGAGAATGATAATGCTTTGGTTAAGGTTTCAGCACTGGCAAAAAGAAATCTAAACAGCAAAAGACATTAGAATCTACAGCTTCTGCATTTATTATTAATGTTCTGTATGTATTACTTGCCAGGTAAAGGCAAAAAGAGACTGGGGGGTGTCTTTTTAAAGAACAGCTCCCTATACAGGAGTTCTATTGTAAATTTAACACATAAATAAATTGCTTATTTGGAATATTTTAGGGAAAGCTGGGTATTCTGAAGTGCTTTACACTGGCTACTGAGAAACACAACACAGTTCTAATTCTTAGCACTCATGCAAGCCTCCCCTTACTTGCTACAACATTGAATTAACTTGCACCAAGTTCTGTTTGTAAGAAAAGTTTTTGCACTGTGTGTTAAAAAAACAAGGTAGCAATGAAAGTTCACGGTGCTTAACTTGCCTCAAAATCATTTTAAACACAAACCATTAGAAAACTGTTAGTTTGAAATTGTTTATGTGATCTCACAAGGCTTTTAAAACATGATAACCATCACACTTTACACCTCTCTGAAAGGTTAGTTTAATCGTAGATCACATAAAATTGGTTTCCACAAATGCATAATGGTTCATGTGTCACACTTGAACTAAATGGTTTTTTAAATGGAGCTGAAATTATTTTGATGTGTACACATTCCCAGACTTCTTTTTCCTACAACCTTTCTTAAACCGGCCCCCATCAGGAATCATTCCCTTAAAGTCTCATTAATAATTCAGATGTTCTGATTACTTTAAAAGATCTATGGAATTGAGGCTTTTTTTTTTTTTTAACTGCTTGACAAAAAGATAAATGAATGTAGAAAGAAACGGTAGGAGTCTGGCAAGCTGTAGATCATCTCTGAACAGATTGTAACTTTATCATTCTGTCAGGAAGAATAATTTAAAGCACTTAATCAGTTAGCTTCAGTGTGCAGGATGTAACATTATGAATTCCTATCGTCCAATCTGTTCAAATCAAAGGGAACTTAATTATAATAGGTGAGAGAGAGGGAGATGGGAGATTGAACATCATTCAGACTCAGGCACCTTTAAGGGGGCAGGGAATTATTTAGTCTGGTCACAAATGAGGAGGATATTTTTAAACACAAGTGAAAAGCATTTTAGAAAATTACAAGAAAAACAATACAGTAGTTCCGTTTCCCTTTAGTAATTAGCCATTAATAAGTAACATCATTCCTGGATTTGATTTAATTTTTTAAAAATGTGTAAGAATGGGTACCAAAGATTTTAATGGGGAGTGGGGGTTTGGCTTATAAATTCGAAAAATCCACATGAAGTAGAAGTAGTTTAATTTGTTATTCATGAAAGTGACTGAAAAGTCCAGCAATTCTGGACACTAAGCCATTTCTTGAGAGACTCTAACTCCAAAGGTCTTTGTTTATTTTTGTGCAGTTATGTCCAGGTATTTTTCCTCTATTTTTCTCAGCCTTTCAATTTATTTTCTGTCCTTTACCTCCTGAGCTTTTGTGCCCAATCCTTGGGTTTCTAAGGTGATTTTTTCTTTGCTAATTTTAATTAATTTATTTATTAAAAAATGAGCATTCTTTCCACTTCTGTGCTGATTCCAGGTACTGCAGCATTTCAGTGGTTAGAAAAGTAGCAGTTTATATTATGTGAGGCACTAAAGCTTCAGCAGCATTTTGCATTCCCCATTGGAGTGAGAAGTAGTGCATACATGTAAGAGTAGCAGCTCTGGTGCGACACACTTTGAACCTTGCATGTAATAATGAAATGCCCAGAACCATAAGTGTCCACTGCTCTGCCCACCCACCTCTGGAATCTGGGGAAGGAGGACAAGAAAGGAGACAGAACTCTGTTCACAAATGCTGGTCAAGGCACAAGTGCACCTAATGTGCACTTGTGCCTTGACCAGCATTTGTGCATCTCTAGATCAGGAGTTCCCAAGTCATGGAATAAAGTTGTCTTGTAAGGTTGCATACCTGTCATTGAGAAATTACTGCAGAAGTTGCTGTAATTTTTTTTTCTTTTGTGAATTTTAAGAAGCTTTTGTCCATACCTGCAATGGAGCAGTGGAACACAGTGGTTACAGGGCTGAACAGCTGGGAAGGGCTGCAGTGCTGCAGCCTCTCAGCATCCTCCCACATTGCTCCCAGCCCACCTTAAAGCCACACCATAAAAATTCCTCCTGTGTTCATGGAAATGGGCATTGCTCAAGGGTAGAAAAGAAAGAGCTTCCTCTGTAATTTTCCTTTAAGTCCTTACTTCCTTTGCCTTGATGTCACTTACCAGGACTGATCCATCCAGGATTAGCTGGAGCCACAGTCACCTGCAGTGTTCCCCACCCCATTTTAAACCCTGGCAGCAGGAATACAAGTCCTGTTTATTGTAACACCAACTGCAGAAAGTGTTTTATGTTCTCCTGCATGATCTTCTGGGCTGCCACCCCAAGGCTGAAATGGTTCAGAGAAGTCTCTGACTCTTTAGGTGCCCCTGTGTATAGACTCACATGCTCTTTTCTTTATTACCCTTATCCCAGCTGCTCTCCTTGGCTTCTTAATTTAAACTTTGATTTGTATCTTTTTCTTTTTTCAATAAATGAATCACCCGAGCATGGGCACAAGAAAAGAGCTCTCTTACATCCAACAAGCAAACTAGCATAGTGGCAGTTTTCTTTAGCTTCTATTATCAAATTTGCAAGCATCATCCTCCTTTCATAACAGCATTTTCAGAGGTATTAATCTAATGCACTGTACTGCTAGTAATTGGTCAAAGTCACCTTCTATTGATCTCTGTTTTCTATAAACTTTACTGACTGCTCCCATTTTCTTTTTTTTTTAATGTTTCTGTGTATGTGTGCTTCACTAATTAACACTTTCATTTTTCCCTCCTTATTCTGTCTCTACCTGTTTTGCTCCTTAGCAGAAAAGAAATGGTTTACAGATGAGCCGGATAATGCCTATCCCAGAAACATTCAAATCAAGCCCATGAGCACTCACATGGCCAATCAGATCAATCAATATAAATCGACAAGCAGCTTGATACCACCAATACGAGAAGTTGAAGATGAATGTTGACTCCTTCGAAGCCAGAACTATTTTTATAAAGCCTGACAAACTTCATGAATGGTGATGTGACATTTATTCCTCTTACTTGCTGAACCACTGATGGAGAAGTTAAGAAGGGCACGCTTAATGGGAAAATAAAGTAGACAGATCTTTGTTTGTCTGCCTTTGATATTGCTTCCACGTATTTTGGAAACTATTTCATTTATAAATGAACATAATCAAAACTAGTCATGTATAGCCTCTAGCATTTTAAATTATTTTTATTTATTAGAAAAAATATATTTTTCTTTTTTTTTTTCATTGTTAAGTATTTTCCCTTAAGAAAATGGCATTTGTGGCCAGACTCCTAAGAATTAAAAAAAACAGCAAACCCTCAGTCTTTGGCTTAAAGGAGAATGATGGTCACAGTTATAAGGATATGTAATTAAGGGAGACAAATGATATATTTACAGAAAGGAAAAAAAGGTCCAACTTGTATTTTAGTAAATCAAAAAAAAAAAGAAGGAAAAAACGTACACTTCACCAAAATGTTTCCTTACCAGAAGATGTGTATTTTGTTCAGCATTGACACCAGCTCTTAATAAATTGAACTTATTTATTTTCAGAGTTGAAAGTCATATTTTTGTACATGTAACATTCTTCAGAAATATTCTTTGTTTTATTAACATATATAGATCATCTTGACTGCCTGTTGTGTGAAGAACCCCCCAGGCTGTGCCCTGCCCCTTCTCACGGTGGCACCCACAGACACCCAGCACCCTCGGGAGCACGCTGTGACACAGCCTGTGACACAGGCACAGGGAATGTCACCACCCCAGCAAGGCCGTGGTGGGCACTTGCTAGAAATGGCAAATTTGGCAATTGCACTTCACTTCCCATTAGCCATCAGCAGCTGCTAATTTCTGGAGGCAAGCTTGACAATTCTTCTTCTTTTGCCACTATTATGGTGATTTAATCCAGAGTGCATAAAATAGTGCATGGAAGCATCAGTTATACACCATCTCATCCACCACATTTTGTTAGTTCCTCACTTTGAAGTGCTGATGGCCTGTCATTGGTCTGAGATGGTACAAATTCTTCCTGATATGTATAGAGATTTAGCTCCAGACCCTTGCACTTTAGTAAAACTCATACCCTGGTAAAGGGCACATGGAAACTCTTTTTGGTTAATTCACACCAGGATAAAAACTGGTTTAGCTTCAGCTCTACAATCTCACAACGTGCTGTCCTCAGTTAATTCCTACAATAAGCAACATCTTATTTTAGCAGTTGTTTTTCTTGTTGTTTTTTTTTTCTTTTTCCTTTTATTTATTTTTACTTTGCTGGGACACCACACACAAAAGTACAGTAATAACCAAATAAAGATAATAAAAGTGATGAATGTATTTATTATGATAACATGCAAAAGGCCTTTGATGGGTGCCTTTTGTGTCAGCAGTTTCACAAAGTTGCCAACAAGCTTTATAGCCATCAGACAAAAATGTGATGTTTCATATCTGTGCTGCAGTATCCACCCACCCAAGCATTTATGTTCTAAATGATTTAGTTACTCTCTCTATCTCAAATAAGCAGCATCTGACACAATTGTGTGGAAACAAAAAAAAAAAAAAAAAAAAAAGGAAAGGCTGTGATAGTAGGGAAACAAAAACCAAAACCACAAAACCAGAGTCATCAAGAAAAGCAGATTTTCATTGTGGAAGTTAACTTTAGGCTTTGTAATTTTGCAGAATTGTTAAACACCACAATTAAACATACAGTGGTATTTTTATCATTAGAGAAATATCAGTGAATCAAACAAATACAAAGCAGATGATGAATTTATTGTGAAAACAATGATGTCCACTATGTAATCCAACATTTAAGCCAAACTATCTCAGCTTTAATGTTTGTCCACTGGCTGCAGTACAAGTATAACCATACTAACACCTAATAGGCTTTATTCTGGAGTGACTTCTTGGACTGTGACTATTTTGTTGTTACATTTTGTAGAATAGCTATTTAAAGACAATAATGAGAATTGTTAATACAGTATCTGTAAAATTGGATTGTTTAAAATATTTCACTCTCCTACAGAGTAACAAAACAATACAATCAGTTTTTCATTATTCTTTAGATGCATGTTTAATGCATTTCACAGTCCCCAAAAGAGAAGATAATTCCAGTGAGTTCTTCCAACATATGCTGCTTCAGCTAGTGACACGTTATAATTTACATCCAGTCTCTGCATTGGGTCATGTTAAGCCTTTTCTTTGAAGTCGGTGCTCCTTTTTCCTTTATGAACTGCATTCATATTACAACCAGAGTGAAAAATGCTGGTCCTGAGTACAGGAGAATTGTAGAAATTTGGGTTCAACCTCACCAAACACATATGAATTTTAATTTCTTTTTCCTGAGCAGACTGATGTTTGCTATAGGGGCATAGAACATTATATCTTGTACCTTATCATATACAGTGCCACTGCTGAGTGTCCTTCCTTCAGAAGTGAACATTCACTGGGTAAAACACACTAATGACTCAAATACAGCACCCCTACATTGCTAAGGTTTGTGTGTGTCTCTGTCCAGTTTAAGTCACACCCAAAATCCCATGCTACTGTTTATAAATAAAGGACAAGACCTGAACACACTCAGAGAGCTGCACATGCAATGGCTGATAGGACAACACCCATGGAGAGCAAACAAGACAGAGAGAAACAGGTGGAGTTATGGGTCTACATTTCCCATTTACAGAAAAGCTAAAATCAGTGATAGTTTCTTATTCCTGTTTTTGATCATCAGAGATGCAAGACTGATGTCTGGAAATTAGATGGAGGAACAGATGATAGAAAAGCAGTTGGGATCTTTGATATTCAGCCATTAAAAATTACAATAAATGGATATATGAAGTTACATCAAAGCTGGGAAAAGCCTGGAAAAGGGACCTAAGTGACAGCTGACAGACCACATGATGACTAATACAGAAATAAGTTCTTGGTCTTTATCAATAACTTTTACCCCCATCTCAGAAGGCAAAGATTAAAAAAAAAAAAAAAAAAAAAAAAAAAAAAGAAAGTGGTGGGGAGGAATTCCAGTTTGGTGTTTTGGTTTGTTGATTTTTGGTTTGGTTTGTTTTTTTTTTTGGGGGGGGTTGTTAGTTTGGTTTTTGGTTTTTGGGGTTTTGTTTTGGTGGGGTAGTTTTTTGGGCTTTTTTTTTGTTTTTTTTTTTTTTTCATAAATTGCATGCACTACTGATACAGGCTATAGAATGTTTTTTGGTAACTCGTGTTGGATAAATACTATGTCTGTCTGTGTGTGTGTGTGTGTGTGTGTGTTTGCATATATTCATGTCCACACATGCACACACACATATATATGTGGGTACAGATACACACATATGTACAGGGGTGTGCATGTGGCAGAGTCATGACAAGAAGGTGTCATCACTTTCAGTTTCCATGAGCTGGGGTGAAGAAAGGCATGAAAAAAAAAGAAAATATTACTTGTAGGGTAGCACATGGAAGAATTTTTTCTGCTATTATTTCCACCTGGTCTGACCAAAACCCAGCCATCCTGGTTAGTTTTATGAGAGATGCACTGAGATGATGCTGCAGAGCCTTCTCTCACTGGCCCTCCTCACACCCCTGCACTTGTCTGCTCCCACACTGCCAGAAAGTCTGCTGACTCTCTCTGTTTCATGGCCATTGTTTTAATTTGCCCCCTGAAGCCCATGAGCACTAAGATGAAAGGGTAAAACTGTCCTCTAATAGATTTGGTGGCAAGTGACAAGCACGGCAAAAGTTAAGTTATAAAGAAGATATTTATACTCTAAATGCAAATTTTAACACCTTGATATGATTGCGTAGTTCCTTCTAAAATAATGAGTGTATGATGTATTTGTTAATAGGGAAAAACAAGATAAAAACATTTTTTGTACATTTTAAAAGCATTCTAAAACTGTCACTGATATTTTAACATCTTGTCTTTCAAATCAGCATCAATGGCCCAACAGTAGGGAATACACAGGACAGAAAGTACAAACCCCTTGATTTGGGCCAGGCGTGGTCAGCTGGATGTGAAAAGAACTAAATGGCCTCAGCCAAAGGCAGGAAAGGGAAAACGTAGTTTACAAGGCAAGGTACAGGAGACACTGCAAAAGCATTTAGCCTTTTATTGTATATTGTTGGGTGGTGGTGGATGAGGTTGGCTATTTTTGGCCTGCAAAGGAATATTTTGCATTTCTTGAACTCTTCATGTAGTAGAAGGAGGAGAAAGTAAAACAGTGTGTTCTTATTCAGGATTTGCTGGGGGCATGTTTGTCTAACACAGCTAACAACTACTGCAATAATTGGTTGCATAAACTGGTGAATAATCATACATGACAAAAAAAGGCAATAATTTACAAATGGCTAATAATTTGTTTTTTCACTGCTTGGCCACTCACTGGCAATCAAGTAAACAAGTAAAATGTTAACAACTGACCTGGACTAGCTGACTTACATAGGCACAAACAGAGCAGGTGCTTAAATGGTTTGAAGAAGTGGATTCCTAAGGGCTCCTGGATCCCAATGTATTTGAAATGAACACATGTTGAGGTCAATGTGTGTGTGTGTGTGTGTGTGTGTGTGTCTTTTGTTTTTACAGCTGTTATCATTGTGAATTTCTTCAGCACCAAAAGAAGTGTGTGTCTCACCTTTCATTTCTAGTTTTGAATGTGATTAAACAAAATAACCAAGAGTGTGAAAGGCGATGAACAGGACAAAGTGAAAACACAAATCTGTTCCCAATGTTACAGTGGATTAGCCTGGGACTATCTGTCAGACTCAATGGCAAATGCATAAAAAAATTCAGATGAAAGGAGAACTCTTTATAAGCCTTCTGTTTTTTTCCTTTCTGTGCCATCTGTACCACCGAAATCCCCAACATGCAAACAAACACCTCGTTAATTTTAATTAATTTTTTTTTTTAATTCTAAAGGTCCTTGAATAATCACAGGCTTAAGGGAAATAGTTTTGGGGTTTGTTTTGTTTTATTTTTAAGTCATTATATATGCACACCAGGTCTCCTAATATTCCATTTATGGTATTATCATGCTGAGCAATAGTAGTGGGTGTGGGTTACAGCCCCAGCTGAAATAATGAAAGGAATGTAGTAGCTCTTCTGCTGTAGTCACTGCCCAGGATGGTATGTGGGCCTGTGGCATTGGTAAGTCTGTGCCAGCGTTTATCAGAGCTGTATTTCTGTCAGTAATGTATCTATTCTGCACAGGTTCTCTCTGCTCCAGAGCATGCGACCACGTTGAGGCTGTGCAGCCTCTGAGCAGCAGTCTGTATGACCAGGTAAATTCCCCTGGAGCCAGTAGTGAGGACTGCTGCTCTGCACAGTGCTGTGGTACTGGTAACTGCCAAAAGGAGAAGGGGCAGGGAAAATGAAAATATTAAATATAAGGTATTTTTTATCACTTTGGTTCTATTTTAGAGCAATATCTAACTTAGGAAGCTAAACAGTAATGCTGCATCTAATTAGAACCTTTATGATGTTGAGACAAGGTTTCTTACTGCTTCAGTCAATGCATTTTAGAGGAGATCTCTATAAAGTAAAAAAACCAAACAACCCAGGACACAGCATATAGGCAGTTGAATAATTGTAATAAAACCCATAGAGATTCTTCAGAAATAAAAAAGTGTGGCATATGAGCATTTTGTGGACTGGATGATAACTAGTAGGAACCAAACAAGAATGTCAGCAGAAGTTATCTCAAACAGTTAAAAAACTGCTTCTGCCATGGTCCCGTAGCTTGGGACACACATGCTTAGCCAATGCAAATACTCTAACTTCTGTCGAGAAAAAAAAAAAAGAAAAAAAGAAAAAAAAAAAAAGAAAAAAAATTATTACTTTAACTTTCACATTTCTGTAGAGTTCAAAACTGATGAAACCACTTTCTTCCTTTGGAAAAAACACACATGCAAATACATATATACAATATCTTCTGATTGTTTCACACGTCTACATTAGTTATAATTTGGAAGTGGAGATGGCAAGGAGATACACTGAGAACCAGCTAGCATCTTAGCCTAAAAGTTCATCAAGAAAAAGGAGTACGACTTCATCACTTTACTTTGAACATCATGGGTTGGTGAGAGAGAACAAATGCTGGTGCTCAGAAATGATCTACCTGACTTTGTCATATGTAATATCCAGTGAAAAATATATCGTCCTGTAAAAAGGGTTTGTACATAACTTGTACATGGTTTCATTTTGTATTTTTCTCAGATTAAAATTTATGTATTTGTGTTCTAAAATAAGGAGATATTGCTGTGTTTTCTTTTTTCTCTTCTAGAAAAGTTTGTGACTTGTATCCCCAAGTCATAAATTTTACTGCATTCATGAAACCAATACTATTAATACTTTGACTGAAGACTAACCCAACAGACTTCCTCTCTTGCTTACACTCCAGAATCATACTCCTAATGTTAATAATAATTAACAATTATTAACTAACTAATAATAATTAATATCAGCTGCAAAGGAGGATGTTGTGGGTTCTGCACCAGCAACAAATGGCACCCTAACACCAGCTGTGTTGTCAAATACAGATAAAGTCTGGTACAATTTAGCTGCTTTACATGGTTGAACAGACTATTTCATATCACCTTTAGCTCTGATAGGTCAAGTTAAGATGAACTGATAATTTTCCTTAACAGCCCAAGATTTTCTACTTTCTCATGATGAGTACATCTGGAAGTTTTGGACTACGTTTCCATTGCAGGGAATTAGGTTATCATCCTACAGTTTTAGGCTTAAGAAAAAACAGTCTGCTTTTGGAATCTGTAAGATTGTGTACATGTAGCAGGCATTCTGCTAAAAAATAACCTTGTCATTAAGGCTGACATCATTAATCTCCCAAAAAAGCCACCCCCCCAAAAAAAAAACCTAAAAAGACCCAAAACAATCTAAAACAAAGAAAAAAGCCACTCACACACACACACACACAAAAAAAAAAAGAAAATCTCTTTTCAGTTCTCCCTTACTCACCACAAGTCTGCCCTTTGCCACCTGTGTAGCCTCTAGGGAAAAAATTCTATTTTAAAAAAGACTCTAAATTTTCTCTTACTTCAAAGACAGAAGACATTCAGACTAATTCCTAAATAAGGGCAGTCAAAGACCCTAAGCTTTATTCCTGGCTGTATGTACTTGACTGACCTCTTCAAAAAGAAGTACTCCCCCTCCCCAATGCTCCAGCTCTTAAAACACAGATTTATTAATATACTTTTTTCAAAACATTCATTATGCTAAAATTTTCACCTACCTCTGGGTCTAGTTTTCCAGGTTTTACTTTCCCATTTTTTTTCACCAATGACACACAAGTGTCCAGTAACCAGACACTTTCTGTCAAAAAAAATCTTACAGTCAGTGGGAGAATGAGTTCAAAGTATCCCAATGGAAATGCTGGAGAGAGATGAACACTCCTTAAAAAGCACTTCTTAATTTTTTTACAACTTTATTCAATTTCCACTTTCTTTTCTTGCTTGGAAGAAGAACCTCCTCTTTCCAACATCCTTGTCTTCTTAGGCTCTCCCGAGCGACTTGGAAATCAAACCACAGTAACAACTTGTAAAATATTTTATTGCATTTGAAACCACTGACTCTTGAGAAGCTTTAAACATACCTGTTCATTTTTCAGTTCATTCATTCAAGTGTTATCCAGCAAACTCTTTTTTTAGACATCACATACAATAAAATACATATATCAAAAAGTGTTCATTGCAAGATACAGTGCAAAACAGATCAACAAATGTTGGTTTTATCGTGGATCAAAGACTTTACATGTAGGATGCATAATCCTTGAGTGCAGACTGAATTAGGTAGCCCTTCACTCCAGGTGAACAGCTTCAATGCAAAGCATTTTAAAAAGCCAATATCATAGTTGTTTAATGTTTGGAGTCAATGGAAGCAGTTCCAAGATAATTCTGGTGATACTAGAAGGCAAGAAATCCCATTATTTGCACATGTATATTATTTTCCCACTGAGGAAAAGAAGGTTTCAAAAAGATAACTTTTACTTCTGATAGACTTTCTGAAGGATGCTGTAAAATTAATTTTCAATCCCCCCCACTGCACATGATCAGACATCCCTGTTCTGTCTTTTCATAATACATAAGCTTCATTGCTTCTTCAGCAGTATTCTAGTCAGAATAAACAGAAAAAAACCCACCCTTTCATCATTCTGTATATGGACATAGTTGCTATGAAGTTATAATAAACATGTGCAAGACAGTGGAATTTAGGAAACCTGGAAAGTTTTCAGGTTAGACTACCATGCAGTCCCCCATGCTTCTTGAAATACAGTAGGTTAGAGAATCAAGTCCAAGCAGGTAATGAAAATTATCAAATTATTTAAAAGCCCATGGCATGGAAACCTGGAAGGAGAAAAAAAAGAGATGATTAGGTGAGTAGACTATTACATGTGACAATTGAGCTGGAGAGTTTTACCGAGGGGATATGGACACAGACAGAAGTTTGGGTACTAGGTAACCCAGTCATTTGTATGGATGGCAAGTATGAAAAAGAAATCCCTTCAAAATTTACCACTTGTTCTAGAATTCCTTTTTCCCTGCAGTGTTGGATCAGTTTCTGCAAGGATACATTACCAGGTTTTGCAGGTATTTCTCATACTTGGACTCTGCCCAAAGAATTTGCAGGGAAGATCAGGGCACCAAGCAAAGAAACTCCTTGCAGCCATTTGATTCAATTTGTTGTAGCTGGACTTTTAACAAATAGTTCTGTTAATCTGTGTTCAAACATCTGCAGGGTGTTTTTTAGGGAAATCAGCAGCCTGGTCTTTGTAAACTACTTTGACATGTCCAATCTCATTGAAAAGTTTGCTCTAGCCAGAAGGAAACCAACTGCTTTCCAGCAGCAGGAGAAGCTCCAAGGATTCTTGCCCTTTCTAATTCACATTCTTTCTTCAAGTCAATTATTGCCCTCACACCCTTTGCTTGCAACTGGGAAGTTAAAACTGTCTCCATAAACAATAAAAAACCTATTCTTATTATAAATTATGTTTTTCATCCACTTTTGCTAAAAATACCCAAGGTATTCCTGGAAATCCCTTTCAGAATGAAAGGGGTCAGTCAGAGTATGACACGCCCAACATGCATAACATGCTTTACTATTGCAAATAGTATCTGGTACTAGCCACAGAACATGCTTGTCTTTACCCCCTTTAACATTTAGCTTCGTAGTATGTGGTAGTTTTAATATTATGATTATTTCTACTTCTTACCACTGGGATACACATCAAGAATACTGATCAGAGAAGCTCTCTACAAAACAGTATCATTTCCACTTTTTGCTGTCACAGGATATGAGTCCTGGATGAAACTGATGTAAATTTGATTCCTGTACCTTTTAAATATCGTGGTTCTTCACAGTGACCACTGGGGAATCTGTACATGGTCTGGGCTTTGACACAACAACACAGGCCTCCTCCAAGAACAAACAGGAATGCTTGCAGTCCTGATAACAGCTGGATCTGCAGGATGATTTGTATAGTTATTAGCTGGAAGTTATTTTCTATAGAGTCCTTTGTAGTCCATTCAGTGCTGTTGGAGGCTGCAGGATCAGCTCATCATCCTCCAGCTGCTCTCTCATTAATACACCTCTGACCTGAAGGCCTATTCTGAGTGGGACAGAGACTCTCTAGTCAGTTAAATCACCTGTCTCTTGGCTATGCTGTGAAGACATAATTATAAGGATTAGACTGAGACCATTAATTTAGAGCAAAAATAATACTGTCTGTAAGAATTTGAAGATTTAAATCCCAAAGACTCATAGCAGAACCCTGGTAAAGCTCATGTTGTTTGGACAGTGACCTATTGCTGTGTCCAGGTCTCACAGAGAATATTTATTTCATAATACCTTTAGCATGCTTAGTAAGCACATGGACCATGTTCCTTCCAGCAAGCAGCAGCTGTTAAAGATAACATAAAATGCCTTGTGAAGATGATTGTGAGTCTTGATTGTCTATGAAGGGAGACTAATGTAACTGGGAAACCAAGACACTTCAGTTTAAGTGGAATGAATCCATGCTGTGTATTCTGTCATCCCTTTATGGAAGAGCAGTTCTGATATAATGTGCTGAAAGACATTGTGGTCAGGGGCATGGCTTAAGGCCACCTTCTTTTACAGCTCACCTATCCCCGGAAATATAGTAACTGAAGCACAGAACATGAGCTTTTGTTTTAACAAAGTTATTTTTCAGTTTAGAAATAGGAAGAATCTCCAAAACCTATGACACATCTTAAAAAAAGTTCCGGATCCCCTGTTTTATAAGACCAACAAAGAAATAAACATTACTCAAAATTGTTAAGGAAGAGGGGTAGAAGAAGCAGGAAGAATGTTTGGCACATCATTAAGAAAGGATGTGTTGGAGAAAGTGGAGTGGAGAAGAGAGAACAAATGGCCAAACATTAAAACAGAAAGGCACAAGTGCTAGATCAGGAAAGGAAACCAACTGAAAATGTGAGGATGGGGGGGAAACAATGCAAAAGAGTTCGTGGTGGGTGGAGAATGATCACGCCAAAGCTAATGAGCTTTTTCTCACACTCTGAAATCGACAGATCTACCATGTGCTCCAGCGAACTGTGGCTTCTTTCCACAGCAAGGCAGATGACTTTTTATCAGATGTGTCACTTGGTGAAATAATTGCCAGCAATAATGGTGCAATAGCAGCATACTCCGAGCACAATTTATCCATGTCTGTTCTATCTTTCAACTTCAAAGCTTCTACTGCCTCCCAGATCACATCAAAATGACACCTCTGTCGTTAATGACAGTGGTCTAATGCAATACCGAGAAGTCAAATCACTTCCCCAGATAGGCAGAATGCCTCATACAGAAACTAGGCATGTGCACGGGTCCTGACATTCATATTCAGATTTGTATTTGTGGGGAAAAGGGTGGGTTTGACATACAGATTTATTCATATTTGCAACAGCCTGTTTTATAAAGCACAAAATTCACTAAAATTAGAAAGGAGTGGGGACAAGGGTAGCATGCAGAGCCTTAACTTATGCAAAGTGAATGCCTGGATGTTGGAAATTTCCCTTTGCACAGCCCACAGCACGTGTTAGCCAGTCACAGGTCAGAGATGTGATTTGTCTTTAAAGAAAGAAAGAAACAAATGAGCCAAATAAAGAAAAATGTACCTTAAAATGCACACTGTCCTTGTAGGCAAATGCACATATTTTTCTGGATCTAGGAACAAAACAAGCTGCTGTGAAGCCCCTCCTGGTGGTCATTACTCAGGTAAAGAAGAAAGCTGGCAAACTGCAGTTATTAAAAAGAAAGAATTGTCTGTTTATTTTCCAGTGCTGTTTGAAAATTACCATAGAACAGTAAATCTCTAAATATGAAAAATATGTATTCTTCTTACATAGTATACATAAACACACATGCAGCCAACATAGTGGCAGGGACACCATTTGTTTAAGTTTCATTAAGATGTGTAGTTAAAAGCCTTATTAAAAGGGTCCATTTCTCACTTCAGTGAGTTCAGTGAAATTTATTGCCTGAGGGTTAAGTAATGCTTCAGAGGAAAAATGAGATTTAGGAATATTTTCATATGTTACCATCTTTTCCAACAGAAATATTTCCTATAATGGCTGCTTGGATGGAGGGTTTAGACTTCAGTGTATGTTTTCACAGCACTTTATGTATTAAAATAGACAATCAAACAAAATAACCAGCTCTCAGCTTCACCTCTAAGTAAAAAAAAAAAGGAAAAAAAAATCTTCTTTGGGTAGAAAGCAAGGCCAATTTTTTGTAACAGATTTATTTTTCTCAGTTATTATTGCTATTCCACAAACATGGCTAGAAGGACTTAGTAAAAAGACAAATAAAGAAAGGGAAAGAAATGGAAAAGGAAAATTTTCCCAAACCCTACATGTTGACCCATTTGGATGGTGAAAAGGAGATGTTCTATGGCAGCCATTAGCAGTGTACTGCCATTGAATAGGGTCTATAGTGTAAATTACAGACTGCATGCTTGTGTGCTTTATTTTGTGTCCTGGTGGCCTTGTTATTTATTGATTGTAGGCATTTTGGAACAGCCTAACTGGAAAATCAGTTCTGTGAAACAGATTTTGCTTCTAGACCATGATTATGGGCGAGGAGACTGCTTCCATGAAACTGAAAGTCCCCATGGCCTGGGGAAGTTTACAGAAGCAGGAAGAGATTGTGTACACCTAAATATAATGCACTGAAAACTGCAGTGATTATCCAGTGTTTTGTTGCATTGTTTTTGGTTTTCTTTTTTAATTATTTATCTTAAAGCTGTAGATAGAAGACTGCAGAGAGATTGACACTGCTCAGTTGCTGCTGCCCTCTTCATCAAGGGAACAAATTTCAAAGAACATTTATTTTTTGTTTCGTAAATATTCAATGGCAGCTCACTCTTAGACCTTGCTTTGGGAGAAGAAGGAGGAAATAGTGGTTTGGCTTTTTCTGAAGAATGTTTATTAATACTCTTACTTTCATGCCAGCTTATTTAAGCAATAATTTTAATGAAGTCTTAATTTTGCATTCTTCCAGAGTTTAATTCATAGTTTTTTGTTAATTTCTGTCCATAACCCTTTACTACCCCTCCCAAATGCCAGATTTCACTCATGTTACTGGATAAAAGTTGAAATCAGTTCTCTTTTTTTGCATAGACTCCCCTCTGTCAAAAATAGCTCCCAGTTGTGCTCTGACAGAAGGGTAGAGCACATTTCTCCAAAGTTGTCATGACCATTATTTTGCTGTCAGTCAGTAATTTTTGGTGTTGATTTTTTTTCTTGAACTGACTTAGTTTTAGAATGAAGAGACTGTCTAGGATTTCAATTTTATTTACTATTTTATTTAACTTTATTTACTTAATTTTTGCCTCAGTTGGCTTTCCTTCTATTCTAATTATTTCATAATGTTCCAGCAGAAAGAAATACAAAAGCAGGAAGTTGGAGCAGCAGCAGAGCATTTCTAGAAACCATGGGATGGTAAGGGTTCTTCTCACACAGAATCCAACTGCTGTCATACAAATCCTTCCTTTTTGGGTATCTGCCATCGTATTGCTGAGAACTAGCCAAAACATTTCTATACAGACCTGCTGGAAAACATCCCTGAAAATTCTGACTCCAAGGAAGAACCAAATTCCTGGGAGCTCTCCACAAAGTCCTGGCCTCCTGTGCCTCCTGTCCTGCATAGTTGTCCCAGAGAATACTGAGAATGAAATAAGAGACCATTGATTAAGTAAAGATCTTAAATGATTTTTATTTTATTTTATGTAGAGAACCCTGATAACCTAAACCCTCTGCTTTCTCATGGGTCAGGAATGCACATGAGGAATTATTGGAAGTTTCTCCTATTTGTCCTGCCAACTTGGTTTATCTCTATAGTGAAAATGGTCCAAGGGCAAAGAAATCACTTGAACATGGTGTTCATACTCTAGAACTTCTAATTTAACATTCATGCACTCCTCACACCAACAGAGTATTACTGTAATGCTTATTCAGTTCCAGTTGAATTGTGCTGGCCAGCAGTTTTCAGTTTGGGCTCCCCCACCATTTATGGAATAGTGGTGATTTCCCATCCATCCCAAGCAACCTGTGTAAATTGAGTAGTCATCTTAAAGGGAAAAAATTTGTGTCTTTCTACATCTATGCCTTGTACCTATCATAAAACTATTTTCCCATTTGTTTATGCATATAAATAATACATATTTCCATTTTTAAATACAGAAAATATTTTACTTTTATAGAAAATAACTAAAATCCAGATGGGGATTTTCTCTAATTTTTCAGCATGAAGCATCCATTATCTCTGAGTAATGATTATCTTAAAACTCCCTCCAGTTTTAATGCACAAAAATTTATTTCTCAAGAAAAAAATTAATCAACAGGAATTCCGTTTTTCCCTCATTAAAATTTGGACGATTTTGACTAAACATGTATAACAAAGCGACAATGCAGAAATGTTTAAAAATTTTTTTAATTTTGGGCACAAAAATTAATATTTGGTACTCTCAAGTACTCCACTTAAGTACCTTCAAATACAGAAATTGAGGAACTAGGACCTGATCTGGATCTTTGGGAAGCTCAGAGAAGATCCACCTTCACCAGTGGGCAAACTGCAGGCTACTGCTGGACTCCTTAGGCAGAGTCTATGGGGGTTTTTGTATGACCGCTTCACTGGACTTCAATTTCTGTTCTATTTTGCTCAGTTTTTTATATTTATGCATGCAAAGACTCATTCTTGTATAATAAAATCAAGATTTAGTTACCTTATCATCCTTTCAGCTACAAGCTCAGTTTCCCTGTTGCTCAGAAAATTCTGCACAAACTGCACATCAGAGGTGGCTCACATGAGAGGGTCTCTCTGTGTATTCACCCTTATTTATGCTCACTGCCTTTCTACTGTTTCCTCAAGCAATAAATGTTGCATTTTGTCCAAAGGAGTGACCACCAGTAGCTGCTGCAACAAGTATTTCTTTTATCTATTTCATGTTCTGGATTACATATATACTAAAATTACTGTGGAAAAAAAACCCCACTAGATGTAAGTTTGTCATAGCAGTAAGCTCAGAAATGTTTTTCTCCCTATGGTGGCTTTGTAAAAAGAAATACTCCTAAAACCTCTGCCCTGTAATCAGCCAAGGACCCTAACGAAAAAGCACTTTTAGAAAGTGCAAAGATATAATAGTCCCAAGATGAATCTGCCCTACAGTTCCATTTTCTGCCATACAAACGTTTGGGAGCTTATCGTTGAAGCCACATTAGTCTTGATTTAAGGTCTTTTGACACATTATTACAGCACACTGCCATCACTTCACACCTGTCATTCTGTCAGTCAGAAGAGAGGGAGGGGAAACAATTTTGATGTCAATCAACAAATCCTTTGGGAGGTGTAACCTGTTAAGACATATTACCCTTTGCCCATTGCGATTTACAGGCTTTGAATTTAAAGGACATATGCCAGAAATAATTAAAGACTAATCTTTATTGTACTCACTTACGAATGAAGGCATTTAGTACCACCAGCACATTTATATTGTCCAGAAGAAGAAAGAGATAGAGGAGCAGAGCGTGATACTACAACTACTCCTTCCATTTCTATTAATCAATTGTTCTGTCTGGATGGTAAAATCCTCTGCCCTCATGGAGCAAATACTTTGTAAGGTAGCTTTTCCTCTTACACTTGTATTTATGTCCTAGCAACGTACAGATGGTTCCAGTATGATGCAAGATCTGTAACACTGTTTTTTAATCAAAACGGTATTTTAAAAATAGAGGAAAAAATTGCATGGAATTATTGAAAAAATTACCAAGTGAATAGGGGAAAAAAAAAAAAAAAAAACAAAACCAAAACAAAACAACTTATCATGTCCTCTGCATCTTAGTGGCTACAAAAATCAATCTCAGCCTAGAGAACTACAACTTCCATAGGCATGGCTTTGGATCACCTTGTAACTACTCTGTTGTAATTTACTTGGAGGCATCAGAGGAGTGATGTCAACCTCAAAATCTGAATTTAGAATCTAAATCCTGAGTTGAAGGAGGCTATTTTTTTTCCCAAGCTAGGTTTCCAAAGTGACACAGAAGAAAGAAGCATTTACACAGCCTACTTGTTACTGTTCACAACTCATCTCTGGAAGGAACATCTTGTCCTTAGGCTGACCTTAGAGCTACAATCTAAAGGAAATAACTGCAAAACAAGAATAGCTATGGAGTAAATAAAATAACAGGCAGGGACTATATAGTCCAGAGAGAACCAGAATAAAAAGAATTAATTATATTGTAAATTTTTTACACTACTGCACTGTATTACTATACATACAGCTTGTTTGGGTGAGAAGTTAGGAGGAATTGTGGAAGCTCTGACTTGCAGCTGCCACCACATGCTATCAAAACCCTGCTGGGAAGACAGTGTTGCAATTTTGCTAGCTAATTTAAAACAAACTTTGGGCTCATTGTCCAAAAGGCAAACCCTGCATCACTTACTCATCATCACAGAACATTTTCCTGCCTCTTTTTTGAGTTGTACCTCTCTCATTAATGTACAGACCCACACACACACAAACACACAGGAAGAGACACATGGAGGCAGGAACAAGAGAGCAATTGCCCCAGCTGTGCCCCAGACCTTTAAGGACTAACACACCACTCTCCTGGGGAAGCACATTGAGTGTGGTGTGCTCTGCTGGTAGGTGGGGTATCACAATCCCCCAGGTGATCTGGACACCCAGTGCACTCAATTTGTATTTACTGTTTCCACAAAAAAATGCACAGATTCACACGCGGCCAAAAGCATTGTGCCTACATTTGCTTATTAATTTTGCCTGAGGGAATGGAAGGGCTAAATTGGCTTTAGTAGTAGTGACAGAAGTGCACACTTACAGTAACAGCTCATTTTCCATTTCCTAAAATAAGGAATCAATCTCACTTATGAAAGACTACACCATCTCAGCTCTCACAATTTGAAGAGGTACTTGGAAGGAGTGGGATGTTGAAACACAAGGAAGTTGTAAGGAGGGGTGGATTTTAATTTACCATTTTACAGAGGGCTAGGAAGAAACAAATGACTCCTCATCATCCTTCTGATTAGATACTCTGCTTCTTTTCACATTTTCGTTACACTTTCCTCCACCTCTACTACTTTCTGTTCTCTCTGAAGGTGGCTCAAACACGACCATGTCAACCAACCAGACCTTTTTCCTCAAATTCAACCTGCTGGGGCATTCATATACTTCCAGTTGCTGTGGCAACTTAACATACATCAGCAGCTGTGCCTTGACTGTAAGCTGTAGTGGAAGCAAAAAACAGTACTCCAATTTTTACATGAGATTCAAGACTCTCTAGGACAGGCCAGAATTGCTGATTTCAGGGAAGATCAGCGCTCACAGCCATGCATAAAGCAAAAACCAAATAACTATACCTAATTCAGGAGCAAAAGATTATAAACAGTGTCTTGTCTAGTATTTTGTGGCAACTGTAACATAAAGGAGCTCTGTGTTACCTGCTGGCAGCTGATGGCTGATTCTGCTTTTACAGAGGCAACATTTTCAAAGCAGCACAGGAGAAAAGCTGGTAGAAAATGTGATTTGAATGAGGCTCTTAGTTTGAAGCTGGTCAGAATAGAACCTTGTCAGCCTGGAAGACTGTCGAATATGCTGTGACATTTAATCAACTGCTTGACTACAGGCTCACCTTTAGTGTCTGTGGTGAAGTGAACATGATTCCCCTCACCTTGCTTCACATCACACATCACTTTTCAGTGCACTGCTGTAGAGAGCTGGGTTATAGCCTTTTTTCTTTTCCCTAAGAGGAACACAGTAACAGAGGTCAGCTACAGTCATGAATTTTATGAAAGGTTTGCTGGGAAACCACATTAAATGGCAACATCAGTCCATACATCAGCCCTGTAGTGCTTTTATTCCAAGACTCTGCAGCTGAGTGATTTGCAATGTACTTGCATTTCATGGCCATCATTTTTAAGCAATGTCATTTGCCTTGGTATCCGACACTTCAGCCGCACCAGAATCCACCCAGCTATTCATGATAAATTTCTTCCAAGAAAAAATCTCCACAAGAAACACTCCCAGGATCCCCAAACTCCAATCTTCAGAAGCCTTGTATATAAAACCAGGCATGGACACCTCAAAATGCAGTAGCGACTGAAGAGAAAAAGCTAAGAATAAAATTACAGTCCCAGAATTCAGCAAAGTAAAAAATTTTGATTAAAAAGTGAGGTCAACCAGATGCTATTAAAACATAAGATATGGTCTATATCATTAATATGGCAAATAGAATGCTTTTTAAAAAGGTTTTTGAAGGAAAACTGACACTAATTACTTTTTTCTCCAGAGAATAATTTTTTTTCCAGCAATGATATCAACTCTACTCCAATCACAACACTGTGTATATTTTTGTATTTTCTATTACAAAATACTCAGTTGCAGATGTTATGTCATGTCTATCACATCACAGATCCATTTAATTGTCAATATGAAATTGTGTTAAATCATTGGGCCTCTTAATCTCTTCTGAGAAAGGGGTTATTCAAAAGGTAACGGTAAATACTCAAATTTGTAAGTAGGTGTGTTAATATTTGAACATCAAGGAAAGACTATAATGAGTAAACTTTAAAGAAAATCTAAAAAAAGTCATATTCCTACTGGAATATCGTGAAGTGCTAGACATTAGGCTGTAATCTTTATGGAGATATTTCTTGCACTTTGGAAACTGTCTGTACTGGCATATTTAAGAAGGTTCACAACTCAGGAAGTCCGCTCCTGAAATGTCTTCACAGACTAAAGTTTTAAATCTCAGATATCTTTTCACAACAATAACTACACAGGGATGCACAGTCCTCCTAATTTCACTTAGGGATTCTTAGGCCAGAAGTCTGTGTCTACAACTCAAAGGAAAGAGAGCACAAAGTAGCAGGTGTGACAGCAGCACAGCATCTGGCCCAGTACTTAGGAAAGAGAAGGAGAGGAAAATGGTACCCAACAGCTATGGACCCTTAACAGGTGGAAGTAGCAGCTGTATGGCTTTTCTTGGTCTTCCTGTTTTGACAGACTTAATTTCTATTGCAGAATTTCCAATAATCACTGTAAATGCCTGCAACACCACATATCCACTACTCTAAATCAAAGCTACTTTACCAGAAGTAGTAAAGCAGTCCATTATTTCCACCTGCTAGGAAGGTAATTTGTATCCATGACAGGGGGAAACTGCATGGCCAGGATTAACTCTTGTTAGCAGTCCTGAAACCCTATTTGTCGCAGACCCATTGCAGCCATGGCAAACTGACTCACCTCGGATTTGTTCCTGTCTCCACTTTAGCTCAGTGGCTGTGCAGTCTGTACGGCTGTACAAAATGCCTTCTCCCACTCTAGGACCAGGGAGACTCAGTGCTTTGAGCACTGGTCATTGGCTCAGTATTCAGAAAGTAACACTGTAAACAGAATTACAGTAGTAGATAACATAGCAAGAATGGTCAGTTACATACTTAAAATAAACACTTTTTTTTTTAACCAGTAACCTCATCTATTAGTTCCATGTGAAATATCCCTCCTCCAGGAATAGGAGTTCAACATGCCACCCAAGGAAACTGAGGGAGTTGAATGAAGGTGCTGGTAAGATAGGATCAGAAATCACAGTAAATCTCCTTTCCATTTATGCCTTAAGAGTTTTATACAAAGAGTAACTTAGTTCCTCAAATCTTCTGTGTATTTAGCCATGGATCAAGAAATATTAATAAAGAATTGGCTGACCTCTTGATTGTGGTAAAAATTAGAAATGCGTGTTTGCCTGAGAAAATTGAATCTGATTGCATTATTTAAGCCAAAACCAGAGGATGCTGTAAAGGAAGTTTCAGTTCATTATAGCATTTCTCAGATGTTAAACCATAAATCTGAATCCCTTCCAGGTCATACTAACATCAGTGGTTGTCTGATGATGCCTGACAGGCACACAAAAAACCAAATTTTTATTATCATTTCAATGCCTAAATTAGACTGCTCATTAGAAAATGGACACCACAGAAAATACTACCTGTGGTACTTGTTAGCTGTTACCACACAGCAAGGAAAAGCCAAAGTCAAAAAAATAAGGCTTTGGAAGAAAGGCAGATTCTCTTTTCACCCATTCTCAGCTCTATGCTTGACAAAGAGGACAAGCTGACAGGGCATCTACAGAAAAATCTACAGAACAAGTGCCTTGCTTTTCTTTATATTCTAGCAGTTCTACAGAGTTAGAGAAATGCAGTCTCCAGCTCTGCCAGTGTGATGTTCTTTGCAAAAGAAAGAGGAAACGTGCACATCCGTAAATTTCAGCAGTAGAAAAAGTTTAAGAGTGCTGTCACCTTCTCCATTGTATATATAGCTTGGTAAATAAGGGAGAGAGTGTGCTCTTGGCAAAACCATTCGGCATTCCGTGCTCAGCCTTCCCTCCTGAAATAAAATACAATGCCAAGTTTTTAACACTGGTTGTTTGATGTATGGCTCTGTTCTACCTCTTCATTCTAGTATGATTCAACAAACATTAGAGAGAAAGTCTTCTGTTTAAATCCTTTACTGCAACAGAAGCAAATATCTTAGTTTTAGAAAACACATTTCTTAAAGATAAAATACAATTCTACAATACTCTTTCAGATAGATTTGCCATAAGTCAGATACCCTTGTTCAAATAATGGACTATGAACCTAATTTATCTTGTGCCTTCAAGAAGTACAGAACTTGCTCTTATTAAGGTGCTCCATTATGAGAGTCTGTGACTTGTACAATGAATTGTTTCTCAGCTGTGCTGTGGTTGCCATTATAAGTCTTCTGGTTGAATGAAAAGGCAATTAAGGGGGAAAGTATTTAACAAGAGACCAAAACAAAATGATACAGTTTTAAGGACACATCATGATTACAATGACATTTAAAGTGTCATTCAGCTAAAATAACATAACAATATAGACCTGCACAGGACTCTGGCAAGAGTGACAAACCTATTAACTTAGGAGAAAAAAAGCCACTTCATCCTGTAATAATACCCTTAAATCACAAACATTTGTTTCCCACCTCCTTTTCACTCCTCACTAAATTACAAGTGTATGCAAGAGCAAATATAAGTTTCTTATTGAAATGACCTTATCAAATCTATACTGGATGACTGACACACCTAGATGCAGTTTTCTAATGTTCTGTTTTTAAAAGTCAAACTTCCTTTTAAATTCCGAGTTTTAAATGAATCATTCAAATTTTGAGGAAACTACCAGAGTGCATAAAAACCCCTCCAAGTTCATCTATTTCTTAAAGGATATAATCAGTCCTGTGTGAGGAAACTGTCCTTGTGCTATGCAAAAATACATTATACAAATATGAGGGCACTGGACAGCACTCCATGCTGTAAAAAAAGTAAGCAGAAGCAAAGAAAAGCTGTGAAATGTTTTAATAGTGTTCTTCCTGTTAAAGTTGGACTACACAAAGTACAGTGTAGGCCTCCTGAAGTGAAAATATCCAAGATTTTATTTATGTTTTGCCTAAAGAATCATCAAATTATATCTAGGTTTTGGTCCTCAACACATTATTTCAGCAAGGTACTTCTAAGGGGTGGTGTATCTGATACTACCTGTAGGAGTAAGATGCCAGTTTTGTGCTTTATTCTGTTTGCCTGTTGACTCTTATTTGACATTTAAATATTGTTTGCTTATTTAATTTTCTGTTAGTGCTGGAAATTGGACCAAACTAGGTTTTAGCAAAAATTCTGGTTTTTATAGTTGTGTCTGGGTGCATCTTACATTCATCTCTGTATTAGTTTGCGCTGCATTTATGACACTACTTCCTCTCTTTCCCAGCACCCTGCAGGAGGGCTTGTTGGAAGAGACAGCAAAATCAGAGCTTCTGGTTTTGCTTTGATTTTGCTTCTGATTCAAATAAAGCCAATAAATACCAACTCAACAGAGTGGCATCTGAAACTTTCCTTCCTTCCCTTAGCAGCAATATTGCCATGAAAGGCAGTAACAGAGTACCTGTTAAAGCCTCTTTTTATTCAAAAAACCAACAGAAATGGTAATTAATGAACTAATCTCATGAGATGTCCTTAGCAGGCATATCTTTCTGGAACAATTTTTTTGGACTTTAGTCCAAAAAAAAAGTTCCTTCTGGCCCTTTCTGTCCTCTCCCACCCCAAAGTTCCAAGCCAGCTGTGAAGTGGCCCTGTTGCTCACACTGAGCAGGGATCATGTAGGACCGTTCTTAATGACTAACAGGTCTTTCAGGATTATCAATATGTGTATGTTCATTTTGAAAACCGTCTTGCAAAAAGTTTAACTCACAACACCACTGACAAGAGTTTCTCCCTGTAGATCTTTTAGTTGAATTGCTACAGAGCAAGTGAAGGGGAAATTAATCGTGATTGCAGAAGCATCATGGGACCAATTCACATCTGACATGAATCAACTTTCACTGAAAGTGTGAGAGTATGTCTAGGAACACTGGGTATGGCATTTCACAAGGAGCAGAAAGAGCTTTTAGAATTATTTGCCTACATGAGGTAAATCATTTAAAAACTGGGAGATAGTATAAAAAGTAGGCACATAGCTTTAGTCAGAAAAAAATGCTTTCTATTGTGGTTGTTAAAGAAACTACAGATCAAAAAGGTAAGGGACAAGCAGAAGGTTTTTTTACCCATATTAACAAAAGGATACATTTGAGATTTCTAATTATGTGGGGAAATAATACGCTGATGTAGTGGTTGTTAATTCTCAGAAATTAAAAGGCAAGCCTGAACTGCAACCTAGAGTTTTTAGAGCAGTCTCAGAGCTTGGAGAATTCATAAACCAAGTACACCTTCTGACATAACTGTAAAATGTGGTATAAAGCCTAGGAAAAAATAGCCATCTTGAAAGGGTAACAGCACTTTTATGAGAATTTCAACTGCACCATGGCAACATCAACCCGTCAAAGCAAATGAAGGGCAGTAAAAGTAAAATTAAAAATGATGAAGGGGACACCAGCTTGCTAACAGCTTTCCAAGCTGTAAAGCTTTCAAATATTATCTCTTCATTGGTTTGTTCAATCACACATGCTGGTTACCAAGCTTTATCATATTATGCATCTTTTCCATCACTGCAGACTGCCAGGTTTTGATGGACCTAGAGTGAAAAAAATAAAAAAAATCTTTTCCCTCTTGGTGCATATCCCTCCTTCCCCCTTACTGCTCTCTCTACAGGTGCATACTGTCTATATGGTGACACCTCCTTGTATTTACCAAAGATACAGAAATTATGAGAGAGTTCAAAGTACTCCTGGCTTCTTCAGCTTTCCATTCCTGTCTCCTTCTTGCTTCAGCCACATGCCCCAGAGCCTGTTCCCATGGCTTTCAAACCCCAGGCTAGGCTTGGCTGCTCTCTCAGGTGGGCCATGTATCACAGCACCCACAGCTTAGAAAGCCTCTCTTCAAAGGTTTTATCACCTGCAAATGGCAATTTCCTAGCTTGCAACTCATTCATTGTCTTACACTGAATTTGTTTTATTCATTTCCTTGAAGCACTCAGATACAGTTTTTATGCAAGACTCAAGTGCAAATGTAGAGTTAGGTGTGCTGTGTGCCTTGAGTTTGAATCCCATATCTGCTGGATAGGCCATGGGAAAGAAGTAAAAGCTCAGTCTCTGTGATCCATTTAATAGCATCTCACAATAAATATTTCTACATTAAAGAGCCACTGCTTCCTGCCTGGGCCTTGGCTCCTGTGATTCCTCTCATTTTTTATTAGCTGCAACATGATTCATGTTTTAATAACTTTCTCATTTAAAAATAGCATTAAATCAGATCATAAACATTGTATATATGTTTCATTGTCATTAAAAAGACCTTCTACTGCAAAAAAGGTGTACTTAAAAAGAACATTAATAAAGTTATAAGTAGAAGGGGCATTTTAAATTAAAATCAGTCATTAAACGTCCTCTATCTTTCAAGGCAGAGAATTATCAAAATGTAGATTGCTGAAACTGTAACACATCACCGTTTCTTTTGGGGCAGAAAGTGCTTGGACTCTTTCATACTTAAGTTGTCATTAATGGAAAGGACATTGCATGCATGCATGGTTTATTTCAAGCCCAAGATTAAAAGAGCTCTGAAATTCTAACTATTAAATATGAAAGGTGTTTTTTTAACTTTTGTTTGTTTGTTTCTGGAGAGAAAATTTTGAGAAAAAACTATTGTATTATCTATAATCTATCTAAAGATAAAAGTGCACTTGCATAGTCAGCACAATACCTCTTGATAGGGACAAATATTCCAGCAAGAGTATTTAATAAATGCTAATGAATGTTTAATAATTCAATTAATGATTGCAACTCCTGCAAAATACATTCAGGGATGTGTTTTTTCTGGTTTTCCATTGATGCCAAACTAGATAAAATTTAACCACTTTTTTACAGAAGGGATTACAAACTTGTCCAAAGACATAAGCATTTACAAAATGTGTACTTTACAACATGTTTCAAGGGAAAAAAAAAATTAATATCTTTTAGATTAAATTGTCTGGATAAGGAAAAGAAAGCATGTTTATTCATTACCTTTAGTAATAGAGATTTGCTCTTTTGCAAGTATCTCTAATATACACAAAAGTGAAATTTATTTTCAAGTTTGGAGAAACCAAACCACTTTTTAGGCTTTTCTGTATGTTTGCTTTATCTTGCTTCACAAAAGAACACACTCCTTGCACAGACCAGCAGCTTCCTTTTCTGGACTCTCAGCTGGCATAAGCACTGTTTACCTGGATAATTGTCTGTTTTCTAAAGCTACTGAATAGTTTCTAGCATTGAAATGTGCTGCTCAGACAGAATTCACACAAAAGAGGTGATGCAGTTTGGGCTGGTCAGTTTGGTGAAGCTCCTCAATGGTGAAGACTTCACAGACTTATTTGCCTGGCCACTTCGCTACGTAGTGTCTGGGTTCGTACAAGTAAAGATGACTGGAGGTAACACACTGTTCTGCAAACATGGGAGACATATCAATGGGTGGGGAACATCAGGAAAAGTATATTGATGAAAAGCTTTATTGAGCTTATTATTATTCCTTGGACCTGAGAGTTGACACAGACATTACACTAAGCATGGAAATGAGTGTGGGCAGTGGAATTAGTCATTAGAGGTGACATATTCTATATTTAAGCATCTTCATCTCAACTATCTACCAAGAGGAGTGCCTCTGGCACTTTGAGAGGGTAGAAAAAAGCATTTACAGACATAATTGCATCATGCAGCTGGATGCAGGATGGGAGCTCCAGTATCAACAGAAAGGAACTTGAGAAAGGAATTGCTTTGTGACCTGGTGCAGTCACATAGAAGAGGTACCTGCATGAACCTGAAACAAAGATGTTGGCATACCAAAAACGGAGAGATAATATCCAAAAGATCAGAGGTTAGCTCTGCTAATCTCTTGTGCTTTTCCTCAAATTTAAGTAATTTTTCTATAATCCTTAAATAAACTTTTGTATTAGAAGGTGGTAAGCACATTCTAAATGAATTTCAATACAGTGTTTTAGGCACGTAATTCTGTGCCCTGCCAGAAAAAAATCTGGAATCAGCAAGGAAAAAAATTATCTTCAGAATGTTAGCACTGCACATCTGAAATAGGTTTTGCACTTTTATGTTAGACCTCAAGAGATGAAAGTTTTGGTTTTTTTCATGATGCTTTTAGGGAAAAGGATCAATTACTTCCCTTCAATCAAGGGAAGTTTCTGTTTGATATAATTTTCTTATGTTTTTATTGTGTGGTGCCCTGAGACGTTTGTTTGATAAAGTGCCCCATAAATGGGCATTTTTATTGTTATTGTCATTGCACTTCTTAGGTCCCAAACTATACACTGTTGCCACACTAACGCTTTAGACTGTCTGATTTTTCATTGCTGAGAAGGATTGATCAGTCTTGTTACTCTTGCTAGAGAGACCGATATATTTTGTAATTAATAGAGTAGTTTTTTGCAGAGTTATGTGTTGGACTGGATGCGTAAGCCGGGCAATGCGTAATTGTTCCTCATTACACACACCTCTGCATTTAGCCAACAATGCTATAGTATCAGTAAACAACAAAAATACGAAGTGATAGTTCTGTTTCTTTGCTCTTTAAAAGGCAATAAAATTCACTGCTATTGTCATGGAGAAATCTATTGAATGCATTTATAGTTTGCTAGCTCATGGGAATTTTTCAGCAGTCCCAGGAGGACAGGGTAGAAGGAAAGATCCACACCCTGATAGTGTGGATCCCTGAAACTGGAATAAATATATGCTAGACAGCAAACACATACTGATTAAATAAATTATTTTCCTAAATAAGTGTAAGATAATTATTTTCTTTTTTTTTTTTCTTCCCCAGATTGAAATAATTTCTTTTCTAGGAAACTACAGCCATTCTTACACAGTCTTCTACCTGGTATTCATGCTTAGCTCAAAACATGTCATTATGAATATCACAAAGACAAATAAGCTCAGGGAGTTTGTTGTGATCATATGGTAGAAAATAAATTAAGTAGAAATCATGGCCAACACTGACAAAACTATTACTTGTGTGAAAAATGAGTTGACCAAACAGTGTTCATCATCTTGGTTACACAGCACAAGCCTGTCATAATAGAGGAAGTAATTTAAGCACCTTTAGAGAGACAGCAAGCAGCTGGACCAGCTCTACATGAACATGGCATCAGAAGTCAGACAAGGAGCAGGAGCCTCCTTTAAAAGAGGTGGGTACGTGCTTACAAGTGAGCCAGCTGTGTAAGGGTGGACACTGGCTTGATTACAACTCCTGCCCCACCTCGAGGGATCTGCTTCTTAATGCCCTCTTCAATTATCCATCTCAAAACCCAACTTCTGCTGAACAAAGGTTGGATTGTGGTGGTCATCCTCTGATGTTCACCTCTCTGCTGTTACCATGACCTGGGCTGTTACCATGCATGTCAGAAAAGCACTTGCTGCTTTGCAAGTGACCAATTGAGTCCTTAACCATCAACATTTCAGTCTTTCACATTTCTCCCTGCAAAAGGAGAGAAGCTGAAGCTCTGAACTTGCTGTGAATACCTACACTGTTTGATAAGAGACATGTCACCAGAGTATCCTACAATAAATGGGATGACAGATGAGAGGACTTCAGCTGGGGTTAAGCAGAGATAGATCAGGCCCAGTGTAACCCAAGTTAAAAATTACTTTCTGTACAATAACATGAGCCCTCACTGAACTTCTATTTTGACTGCATTTCCAAGAGTGGGACACTTGATTAATACACAAGTCTCTGAAAGGCTTTGCAACCAAACTAGTAACTAAGCAATTACCTTGTAATCAGAGACAGTGTTGACAATGCAATCAGGTGGCAGCGTGTAATTACACAGTACAACATCACACACAGTATTTTGCTCTACACCTTGAAAACTGAGTGCTGCCATATTTTTTTCTCAAGCTGAATAAGACTCTGGAGATTCTACACAACCGGAAAACATGATTCTCACAGTTTTTTTGTTGACATAAGTGAAATGCCTAGACAGCCCAATAAAAAAAAAAGGTAGAATATACCTTCTCCACTCTCTTTTATTTAGGGTAGTATGAAGTGTCTTAAAGGAAGGGTTTGGAGACCAAGTCATATATCTGTATCTTTCCCCTGGGGCAGATTCTCCAACCACTGCCAGCTGGAAGACCCACTCTCTGCACAGGCAAAATTTAGCAATTCATCATGTCAAAGAATAAGGAGAGCTTCTCTGACTCTGGGGATCGATCTTAACACCCAAGGGGCACAAGGGCAGGATATAAAGTCTCTGAGTTACTGTTAATGTTGCCTTCTAGTAATAAAGGCCATCCATTCCATCCATTGTTGTTAAAATTCCAAACCTATTGTTCTTTCTGATGAGAAAGTACCTGCACTTTTGGGATGTCTGAAAAGTGACCCAATTCATAGGAGTAAAATAAAGGTAAAAAAGGTAAGAAAACCAACACCAGCACCAAATATTACAGGCTATCATTTAAAAGAGAAAAAAAACCAGCACCACAATATAAAACCCAAACAACTCTTCCATAATTTTAGAATAAATGTTGCACTTCTAATTTCTAGAGTTCTCCAGACAGACAGTTTAAATTGATGGCTTGTTAGTGAGGACTGGCCCCTTTGTGAGATGTTTTCAGAATGATTGATTTACAATAAAGTGGCTCCTGGTGGGTGCACGCAGGTGGAACTGATTCAGATCGATTCCACAGAAGCTGACTAATCAGCTGTTTAAACTGGCAGAGTGCTCAATGACAGAAACAGTGCAGCTATCATTTTCTATCTAAGATTACAAATTAACTTGTTCTGTTTATCCTGTATGCCATCAATATGGAGAAAAGCAGCTGAGAGGGAAGTGGGATGCCAGACTGATGGTATAAACCCTTTCCTGCAGATATGCTCTCGAACTTTGACAATAAAGGCACAAAGGGGAAATTTCATTACATATTAATGAAACCAGTAGAGAGCAAAAGGAAAAGAGGATGACTTCTTCAATTAATTAACTAGGATGGGAAGTCAACAATATTTTTAAAATGTGACCACAAAAGGATAAATCAATGCCAAAATGTCCAAGAGTAAATATGTACTGTCCCACACACTCCCACACACGCTATCAGTCTGTTCCTCACCGTGCATATTATATGCACCCCAGAGGACTAGCATCTTCAGAGACTGGTATTTCCAGAAATGATTAATGCTAGGTAATCAACATTTCAGCCTCTACAGTCATATCCCTGAAAGTGTCATTTTTACAACAAGATGAAAAACTCCATGGGGAGCACAATGTATGTGGGTAAGTGAAAGGTGTCAGAGAGAATGTGGGTAAGTGAAAGTTGAATAGATATTCCCTTCCTCCAAACTGATAACAAGAGCAGAGGTAAAAGGAGAAGGTGGGCTTAACAAAATAATTTTAACCATCTCTCATTCATAATGCTTCCTTCATGTAATATTTATGGCTTTTGAAAAATTTGTGATTCCTTCTTTTTTATCCTTCTTCCCAATCCCACACAGACATACTCCATCTCTTAATTCAATTTAAAGCTGCAGAAAAATACCAAGTATGCCCAAGTTCAAAGGGTAGTTACCTTATTTTTCCCAGCAGGAGATAGAGGTGGTGGTGTAAAATATGAGTTTTAGTTAACCTATCAGAAAAGCTCCCCTACACCAGTCCATTAAGGCTTAGATGAAAAAAGAAGGGAGATAGAAACAAAGTATAGCTCTCTGAAACTGTCCAGTCCCTCTCTCTGCAGAGCTTGAATAATTCATTGATAATTGCTCACAATTTTAAGGGCCCTTTCATGTACCTATTTATGGTCTGAGAGAAACTCATGACACCTGAGCTTAAAAACCAAACAAACCCAATCCACCTGACAATCATCAACACCTTACAAACTGATCCAAACTAAAAAGAATCCTTGAAAAGTGCTGCACTAACACCAATGCTTATCCTATAGAAACTTTGATTTAGTTACATTAGTAATCTAGATACATCAGTCCTTTACGCCTTAAGATGATTGTTAATCTGGTTTGGTATTTGCACACATTTAAGGATCGACCCCAAATCAAAACTCATATTTTATTGTAACTTTGGAGCTGCATAATACATAGTCTTACTGTCATCTGCTTTCCTCTGGCATTGATAACAGAAATCAAAATACTGAGCAGATACTGACATTAAAGTTGGTGGCCTAGAAGGTAAATATTTTGACAGATGTACTGCTAAAGCTACTTTTTATTGCTACAGAAAGGAAAGTAAAACTTGACTGTCAGTAATAAAGGAAAACAATATATTGTGTTACTATATGCATGCTAAATGTGAAAAATAGTCAAGCATGTTTTTAACATGAAATAAGTCTATGAAGGGTAATGTATTTGTGTCTGAAAAGGAAAAGCAAGAGAAAACTCTTGAGCTCTTCAACATCCTCGTATAATCAGAGAATAAATGCTACTATTTTCCACAAAAGGAAAGGACTCTAATCTAGGAGAAAATACTTACTAGGTAGGATAATTAGGAAGGCACATGCAACATTTCAATGTGTCACATTAATTTCTGTGATCATCTGCTTTTGAGAAGATTAGCCTCTTGACCTTTGCTGTCTTAGCCTTGAAAAGTGTTGAATGCCCAGCATACTGAAGTAAAATTTAGCTGCCGCATTGCTGACTTCCTCATGAGTCCTCAACCCTGACCTGAAGGGATCTTTTCTGACTCTCCATCTCCAGAGAGGGGAAATAATTCAGTGCTGCTGCACATGTAGGCCCAGCTCTCTCCTGAGCAAGCTGCCAAAGCCAGCTGAGTTATGTGGGCTTGCATTGTGATGTGGGCTTCTCGCAGAAATTGATCTGATCGTACTGAAGTCATTTCATTTCAGACCTTCAGGTTGATATGCAGTCTCAGAGGTGAGATAAGCTACTTGGCTCTGAACTGAAGAAGACATGTTTCTTCATGATACGATTGCCAATTCAAAACCAGACACTGCTTGGGCAACTAAGCACAGGCATTGAGCAGGATCCATCAAACAGAGTTTTGTTCACACATATGTAGTACAGAAACAGAGACACACTCAAACTTTTGATGCCTGAGACAACAAAAATAACAAGGTACTGTAAACAAAATCTAGTGTAAAATTCAAGGAAACAACTTACCAACTGTCCAAGTAATGTGGGATGATGAGATCACGAGAAGGGAAGAAGAATCCCAAAGCACAAGCAGTTCATTGTTTAGAAAGCAATAGTGGTTCCAGTGTATATTGCTGATTTCTCTTTCTTGTCACCTGTACATCTTCTCAACATCAGGAGTGTCACCCAATTCTCACATTGACTGCAGACCCCTCTCTGAGACTTCCTAAACTAATTTTTAATTGACCTAGAACATTTGGGAAAATATTTCTATTTTTCACTATGAAAAATCAATTGCAGCCTGAGTAAATGCTATTAAATTTAAAGAAAAATACAAAATAATGTGCATTTTCTTGTCACAGCATGTGTCACAGTTGAGACAGCCATGATACACAGAGTATCACCCTACAGAGTAACACCAGACATCGTCAGAAGGCTTCAGGCATCTGCCCATACATAGTAACATCACTTCAGAAGGCTGTAAACTTTCTTGTTCTTCAGCCCAACCTTTTACACCCCTGTTTGCTCATGCACTGCCCGTGTGTGCCCTCTGCTCCCTTTGGTGGTTGGTCAGTGCCCCTGGGCACTCCCTGGCTCATTGCTGTCAGTGCTCCTCACCTGCTGCTCACAGCTGTGCCCACTGGGATGAGGCTCAGCCCCACCCCAATCACCACAAACTGTGTGCCTACATTTTCTGGCTGTCAATTCAGAAGAAACTTTGCATTTGAGAAGGCGTCAGCATTAATAACTCTTTTCTGTCGATAGTGATAACCTTATAACTAAGTAAATAAACTGTTAAAAATGGGCAGAGTCAGATATATAACCAACCTAAACCTTTAGGCTCAAGGCTTGCTCTTACAGGACATTCAAAATAATTCTGAATTGCTATTTTCCATGGACCACTTTTCTTTGGTACATATACCTCTTTCAAGGTCCTGGACTGACAAGAGTTCATGACCATGCTCTGTGACATTCATTTGTGTAAGAAAAATTGGAGAGAAAAAAGAGAGAGTAAAAAACAGAGATAATGAAGACTTGCACAAAATGGTACAAATGGCAGTAACTGATGCAAATAGTTTTACTCTAACGTTTATGGAAAGGTCTGGAAAAGCCAGAAATTTTTAGTATGATGTTGATGTCAAGAAATTAAATAAATCATTGGCATAATTAAAACAAACATTAAAATTTTCACTGGCATGTAGGTTCTTACACAGTAACTGATAATTTATTCAAAATAATTTCTCAATAAAGAAAGCATGAAAATTCTCCCCAAGCTAAGAAGAGAAGGAGGCAATTCTTGAAACAAAAGTGCATGTCAAAGGTATTTCTTTAGATGTATATATAACTGTTGAAGAGTCAGTCACGACTGGGTTTTCAGTGCTGCTTTTAATCTTGAAATAGCATATGTACAGCTTAATTGCCCATGGGCAAGAGCTGAGGGAGGTTTGTTTTTTTTTTTACTTCATGAAAGACCAGATGTCTTCTGTATTCAAAACCTTTTGGTCAAACCAAACCTTTCACTTAAAATTTCTCATTATGATTTGTGTACAAAAGGTGGAAAAAAAGGAGACATTAAATATGGAATTTTTATTAAAGATTTGCACTCTAGGGAAGCAACGTTAGATCTAAATCTAGTCAAGAATTCAATAGGGGTTTCTTCCCAGGTGGGGAAGAGGGTAATTAACATAATGCAGGAAAAGAAATTATTTTTAATAGATTAGAATATTTTATATCAAATACAAATTTGCCATTGATTTTTGCACTTGAGTTCTAACAGCTATAATATATTGAAGATAGGAAAGTATAATAATAATGATGACATTAATAGCACTCTAGTGTAAAGAATTATTAAGACTTAAATGTGATACTTTTCAATAATGGTAGATGAACTGAATTTGAGACATATTCAAGGAAAGCTTCAAGCATTGATTTAATTTAGTTTTATGCTCAGTAAATTGGACTAATGTCATGTCACTATCCTTAGGCTTAAAAAGTAAGAAAATAGAAGATTTCCCTCCTCCTTCCCCCAGCTTTTATAGTTAAACCTTTTCTGGGCAGTAATATATATTTGGTGCTATTTTTACTCTAAGCAGCATCATAACAGAGCATTTAAGATATATTGCTTTGGCAGCAGAAATGGAAATACACCTGCCTGCTCACAACTGCCCAGGATGGATTATCTACTAGAGCTTAAAATGGGGAGTCTGGACAGAGCAAGACACATCACACCCTCATGTGCTAGAGCTGCAAAAAGACACTTGTCTATTTGTGTTAACAAAAGGGGCTGGCCTGATTGGGAAGGCCCTTTTATGTTTGGTCAGCGAGCATTAAAAATCCAAACCGTAAGGCCAAAGTCTTATGAGGCTCCATGTATGACATGGCATGTTACAGTTCTTCATCAGAAGATATTTAAGTTACAAAAAGATAAAAACAATAGAATCCTTTATAATAATAACAGTTTGCAAGGTTTTGAATGCCTTTCAATATTTTTGATTTCACATTTCTGCATGATTCTTTAAAAAAGAGCAGTCTTCCTGTAATGAGAAAAAAAGAAGGTCAAGTTTAGAAACATATCTTAAATGGCCATTAAGCTCTGGAAAAGGAAAATGAACAGGGAGCCTGCTTTGAGCAGGAAGAATAAAACACCATCTACCACTCACTATTTTCATAGGAGATATACCATGATCTTCATGACAAACAAGTAAACACAGATATATCTTGAGACTGGTGCAAAAGCCTGTCTTTTCTGACATGGGTCACCAAGAGCAGTGTGTTGCTCCAGTTGCTACAAAGATGAAAATAAACTGCCCAGATTTGCTGCCTTGTTTTATCTCAGAGAAGGAGTTTAGTTTATTTTGGTCTGGAAGCAAAGTTATGCATGTCTTAGGTTTTCAGGCCCAACATCAGCAATGGATGGACGGAAGAAAGCTTTCCTTTCCACAGGTATTATCCCAATAATAGATTCCAATGTAAAGAGACAGAATAAAACACTGAGATCTACAGCAGAATTCACAGGTGGAAATTGTATGACTGTATCATTATTTCACATTTAGCTAAGATCCACACAAGTCCCTAATGTCAAATTCAAACAATTTACCATCACAACCTGTGGGCATTATTTCCCTGGTAAAATATTAAGAATTATTTTTTTAAGTGGTTCTTCAGACTCTACTTTTTGTGAAATTTCAACTGTGGATAAACTTGTTTTGCACAAAATAATGGGTTTAGGGGTTTCATTAAGTTCCTTAGAGAGGAAATGAGACCTCTGTAGTTTTTATATCACTGACTGGACTGGTCAAACAGCCAGGACTCCAAAAGCAGAGCTTAATTGTCCTGGTGGAAGAAGTAATAGGAGATAAATGGAACAAGTATTGTGCTCAGTGGTTAAGTGCTAACTGCAGTTGCCAGCACGGGCTGAGGAGGTAGCTCACCTCTGTCCACCACACTGCTGCTTCTGCAAGGAACTGCCCAATTCCCTGAATGTGTTAGTCCTCCTGGAGTAATGAAGTCACACATACACATAATTTTCCCTGTGTTAAATGTGATTTTGAGAAGGTGACAGGCACATTAGGTATTCAACTCAGGCAGAGTACTGAAATTACTATTAGATGCATTTCAGGTGACATCTGAGTTCCCTCTCTCACTGAGGGCCGTTAGAGCCATGAGTGCTCAAAGATTGCTTTCTCTGTAGTGATAGGAAGAAATTTCTTTTGTACTAAGGCAGAACGTGCAGCATTTAGAGACACCTTGCAGGGGAAAACACTCTGTATTTGAGCTGAAAAATTAACTGTATGTAAAAGAGTTGCAATTACTACTGAATGAAGACCTTAAAATAGGCAAGCTGGAGTTTAACAGAACTGAGCAAGAGATGAACATTCTTAAAATGCAGGTATTTGATATTGAGGACAATGCTGGATGCTATGGGGACTCAAATTTGGGAGAGCACTTACCTGGGAAGATGTCCCGACCACCCCAGGCAGGAGCTTACCAGGAGCCCTGCATTTGCCAGGAGAGGGCTGTGCCTGGGGACTTGGCTGCTCAGCAGATCTCACAGCATGACAAAGATTTCCTTTTTGGATGTGGTCTTCATGGACCCATCGTGTGAGACCACACCTGAATTTCACAGGCATGAGCTCCAAAAAGGCCAGAAAATAGCTCTCTGTGTTGGTTCTTCGATTTCCACTGTTTGTTCTTCAATTTCCACTGTTTTTCAATATTATATCCATAATATTGTGACACTGCAATTTCCGGTGTTACTTCCTGTTTTAAATAACTGGCTCAGATGTCGAAGGAGTAATGCAAAAACTGAATAGGAATTTGAGGTTCTGAAAAACATATTTCAAAATCAGTCTTAACTAGCACTGTGATTAACAGCTTTCTGTGGAAGTACTGACCAGGGTTTGAAACCTGAAATTTAACAAAGTGGAGAGGAGATGGGGGAGAAATTGCTCAACCAATTTGTAAAAATAACTTATGCAGAATAAATAATGTATAATTAATATACATCATTCTGAAATAGAAAGCTTGCAATCTTTCCTCTTACACAGTGCAGAAAACAGGATCTATACATTTTTTTCACAGTAAACGTGTGGCTCTCTATAAATAACATCCCCTGAAAAAAGATAACACTTATTAATGAATGCTTATACCAAATATTGCCTTATGATGCCAATCCAAAAAACTGTATTGCTAAACATGTAAAAAAATAAATAATGTAATTAAAGAGTGTACTGAGTCGAAGAAGTTGGCCAGAGAATTAAGATGATTAGCTTTTCAAGGTATTGTTCAAGCCATCATATCTATATGAAATAAATGTTAAAAAAAAAATCTCAGCTGTTATTAACATAAATTACCTCCAACCATATACTGAATATGCAACCAACATAGGTGAAAATTAATCTCACCAAATATAAGCCATTTAAAATTAGACAGCTACTGTAAGGTATTTGTCTAGTCTTTCTCCAAAACTTCAGCATCATAAAACTCTCAGTCTTCCATCTGCCAGATCTGGTTGGACTCCATTATTAAAAGCACCTCAATTCTTCATGACAATTACTTAACTTTTAAAATTCTTCATTACCAATGAACAATATTGAGGATTTAACTTCATTAAAACTTAGTCTGAGAGCCAGATTTGTGCCACAGTTTTAAGAGTCCTTCATAAAGTCAAGCTTTTGTGTAGAAGATCTGGTAGATAGAATATTATTAGGATATTCAAAGAAGACATTGTCCTTTTAATTATAAAACTTTATGGATTTGAAATACCCTGCTAAAAATAGTCACTTCAGTCTGATAATCATTAATTACACAAACTGTAATGAATTTTGAACACAGAGGAAACATGACAATATTATTTATTGGGAATTTAAAAGTTTAGCAAATGTATCAAATCAGCAGCACCTTTAAATAGCATATTCATTGGTAAATTCTCATGAAAAGTCATTCACAATAAGCAAATGAGGTAACTTCATTAATATTAACAGAACAGAGTCCTTAATAAGTAGGGTGTCTGAACATCATGTTAGTGGAATGAGCCAGCTTCAGCTGTGGAATTGCAAAAATACTTTCATTATTCATGATCTTTTCTGAGGCACATTTTTTCAGGTATAGAGTGTGTTTTCTCACATACAACTTCATGTTGTAGGGTTTTTTACACATCTACCAAACATTAAAACAATTCTCCTGCAAATTTTACCACCAAGATGGTACACTCTCATTCTTAGTGGGGCTTCAATTGCCTAAATTTGCCACATGACTGTCAAAATCATTAAGAACTGGATTTAATGTGTATTTCAGGATCTCTCTGGCAAATGCTTTTAATTTTATACATGCCATGTAAATCCATAAAACAGCATGATCTAAAACTCTTAACAAACTTATTAATGAATATTTAAATATGCATGTGTTGTGGGGTTTTCAGTTAATTATACAGCAATATTGTCTCATATACACCTTAATTAAATTAATTATTGATTAATGCACTTTCCACTGATATTCCATTAACACACAATAACTGTCTCTTTCTATCTGGATGAAGTTTTAATTAATTAAAATGTGGCTGGAAGTGCAAAGTTAAGGAAACAAATTCAACAGCAGAATCATTTAAATTCAAGTGAGTAAGAGTAAAAATGTTAATTACATTAAAAAAGAAGAATTAGCCATGAAACTACTTTGGCAGTTTAAAGTAATTGATTTAATAAAGGGTTTCTAAAGGATTACAGTCTTAACAGCAGTAAGGATAAATCTGGTAGGTGGCAATATAGGAGAATTCTCAAAGTATTATTGTTATATTTGTAAGATTATATCCGTGCTTTATTTCAGACAGAATATCTCATATTTTAAGCAGCATCATAGATTTCTAAATATTTCATTATGACTGTTTATTTTCAAACTGATCAGCTACAAGCTATTTCAATAGGTTGATGCTGTAATTCTCATATGATCTGGCAAATAATTCACAGTGCTTTTATATTGTCATTAACTGTCACATTTCTTGAGTTAAATATGAGTTCTGTCAATTGAAAGTCAAGAAGCTGCTTCTAAATTTCTCAATTTCATTAGCAATTGATTCAAATCACTTCCATAAAAGAGTCTGGATTGACATATGAATTGCAGTGGTTCCACAGTCTAGTGATTAATTAAGCAGGCTATAAGACTCATATTCAGCTATTTATTAATCTTAAAATTCTTGGTTCATTATACAAGCCTTTCTAATTATTACAAGTAAATACTGTATTTATCTTTTTTGAGTTTTGAAAGAAGCTAATTGGTGGGAAAAAAATAAAAACTCTTTTTGATTGGTAAAGCTGTTACATCAGTAACAATCATCTACAGGCAGACCTAAAAAAATATTAGAACTCTTTGACAAAGTGGACTGTAAAAGGAAGTCAACGTAAAATAAAAATACACACTTATTTAAAAGTTGAAAGTAATGTCAGTGTGTGATGCTTAAGCCATTTACGATGCAATAGTACAGTTTATACATTGAACCATGTGCTTTGTGCTTGTCTGTATATCCTCTATAGGATATATGTAATTTGAATGTAAAAAAACGAAATTTAAACCAAACCTCTTCTGCCTGACCTAGTCAGTAAAGAAAATTGGATGGAAATTTGACTTATGTTCAACCAGACAAAAGCCATAAATGTAATATACAAGAGAGCAGCTTGATTATTTGATAGCAACTCACTGACTTGAATAAAGTTTAAAGTTTGAGTAATGCAGTATTTTTTCTGTTTTTTGAAAAAGGAATAAATGTAGTTTAGCCTGAATAATTCCAACTTCCCTTTTCTTGAGAGTATGACAGTGTCACAGTGACTCACCCAAATGTTGACAAATTAGTTTGCTCAGCGTCCATTGTTTTAAAAAATATTTACAAAAAGAGAGATTACAGAATTCCCCTTTGCTAATGTTCAGTTCTGGCAAGCTTCTCCTAATAATGATGAAAGGCAACATTTTTCTTAATTGTAGTTTTATTCAGGTGCTGCAATCAAAGCCCAAGTTCATGCAACACTTATCATAAACCTATTCTAAGACACAGTGTTCAGGTCATGAAAATGTGATCTCTTCAAAGGAAGACCGAGGGAGACGAGGGCATTGCTTTGCGTGGTATAACTCCAGAGATCCATGGAAATGCCTGGAAAGGCTAATAAAGGATGAGAGCAGCAGAAGCTCTGAAACAGCAGGTGCTCAACCACAGGTCATAGCTGTATCAGCAGAACCTAAGTCCCAGCAACAGTCCAGAGTACTATCTGCTGAAATTAGATTTTTTTAATCAAGTGCCAGAGGCATGTAAGATTATAAATCCCATAGATTTTTAGTGTCACTTGTGCTACTAAATGCCTTTAGCACCTTTGAAAATCCCACCTTGGCCTGTTCTGTCCATTGGCTCGTCTAAAAATGCACCATAAGTGGTTTAATAACTATAAGCAACCTGAATTTCAGCTTTTCATCTCAAGATGTCTTAAGAGAACAAATTGATTTTGTGGATTATCAGTGTTAAGCTCATGAAGAGCACAGGTAGAGGTTCCTAGCAGTTTGGGGATCTGCACAGTTAAGTAAGGCTATGCTGAACAGGCTTACCTGTCCAGGACTGGGGTCCTACGGCAGCACTCATCTATTTCTGTACCATTTTTGGAACAGGGCTAGCAAGGCTACAGTGTACTGGGTGTCTCAGCATTTGTGCTCACTTTACTTTTGCAGTGACATGGCTGACACAGCTTTACACATCTCTAGCATTTCACAGCCAGTTACAGAGTCATATTCACGGAGGAAAAGTTTTTCCCATCCCGCATGACTGCAGCAACTTCAGTAAAAACTTTAAGGGCCTATTGTTTCCAAGATATTAATATTATTTGAATGGAGATATCAAATCAACCTGTCTTCACAGTCAGAAACTTTCACTTGCACTCTTTTACTCCTACCTCCTAAATGAATCCAACATCAATCAGGCTCACTACACTTCATTGCAATTTAGCATTGTATTGTATTTTAGAGCCTTAGGGAATGCAAAGAAATAAATTCAGGCACTCGTAATTTAGAATTACAATAATTAAGTTAACTTGAAAACAAAAGGCATACATTAATAGGATTCAAAACATCACAAATAGCTACATGTGCTTAGCTTCAGGTGTCATTATACAGTGCCATTGCCCACAAGATTGTTGCTTCCACTGGATAAATCCCCTGAGAACTAGTACAGCAGTTTCGTTTAATTGGTCTATATACATTATTCATGCAACTCTGTGATAATTCTGGACTCATTAGAGGGGAAGGGGCAGCAGGTTTCCTCACTACAGAACGCACAATGCAGAACCTAAGTTACAGTGCCGTTCTAAACATGAGAGATTACAGGAGTTGTGAAAAAGAACTGGCAAATATTCTAGGGAAGAATAATAAAGAATAATTTGATTTCTTAAAATAAACTTCTGAAGGTAATGAAAACGTAATATCAAGCTTTAGTACAGCCTAGGACCTCCACAGGCTCACGTTAAATTTATTAGATACTTTTCTTCTGAAAGGAGTACTCAGACTTGAGCATGATGATTCCATCACAGTGCATCCTTTCTCCCTGCCTCACTTTTCACCACAGGGAGCTTCAAAGATAGTGGTAGGGCAATATAACACCTTTGGCAACATCTATTGCCAGGTGGAGAGACTTCCATCCACTATAAGAAATATGCAGTTATCCAGTCTGTTGGGTTTTCTACAAAGGTATCAGGGAAAGAGATCAGTAAATGTCCTGTAAGTCATTCTAATTCTACTTGATTTTGTAAACCAATCTTAGTGTGACAGAAAAACAGAAATGGAAATTATAGCGGAAAAAGTCTATCTAGCCCAGAAGACGCATTTGCAAATTTATTAAAAGTACAGAAGAAATAAGATTGATGCTAGGGACAGACTTGTTGGCCCTTACATATAAAAAAAAAAACTTTAAGAAGTCGGTTAGTCTGAATATTGTTTTTAGCGAATTACAATGGGTATTTCACAGCTTTGAGAAATCACATTCATGAGCTGTTACTCCAACTACTTCAAAGTAAATGCTTTTTTCCCTTTTGATTAAAATACAATATTGCAAGTCCTTTACACAAACTTGCCATGAATATTTTAGTCTATGATTTTACAGCTATCATGGACACGTGATCTACTGAGGAAAGTGTGAGATTAATGCACACCTGCATGCCTTATTCAGAAACATTTCAAATGAGTCTGCAACTTGCACACAATGATCAAACACCAGCAAGAATTAGAACACACTCTGGTTGTCATAAAGTGAACTGATTGTCATCTAAATGAGATTCAGATTTATAAGATGGCATTAATAATGAAATACTTGCTGCATTCCAATATAAACAGATATTTAGATCACAGATGGTAATCGCCTTAACTGTTACAGTCAATTGAGTGAATAATGCAATCTATAACAGGGTTCACAGATGAAATGGAATTTGTAGTTGTTAATTTTTACTAAGTCAAAGAAGACTTGCTTGTCGAAAAAATATGCAATAAAAACAACGTCTCCTATTTCCTTTCTGTTTTAATTCATGTTCACATAATAAAATAGAAAAACATGTTTGGTTTATATGGGGAAAAGAGACATGGAGAAGTGATTTGAAGTCAGATTGTGCATTAAGAGTTATGAGATACACATTCTCATCTGCAATGTAAAACAGTCTTAGCTCTATTTACTCTCACTGTCAGCACAATCAATAAATGACATTTTCCATGACACAATGTGGTGAACTGCACAACAGTATCAGTAAAGACTCTTTTCCTTTCCTTGCTGACAGGTATGTCCTCTTTGCTCTTTGTAAAAAATTTCAGATTGCTACACCCCAACAGAAGATGCAACAAGCCCATCATAAAATTCTAAGGAAATGCCTGTTTTCTAAATTGTAAGGTGCATAGACATAGTCAAAAATCACCAAACATAGCTTCTCACCACAAAAAAATTCAAAGTCCTACCCAAATTCACTAGTGAGACTAGAAGTAATTAATCTGAGCAACTTTTCTCTTTATAAATTTAGAGTATGAAAAGGTATTGAAAATATTCTTAAGACAGTTTAAAACAGAACAGAAGAAAACCAAGGTGATTCAATAGAAAACACAGAAAGAGTGGAGAAGTTGCAAAGGAAACAGATCAACGTAGTAATGAGATATTTAAATTAATAAATCAAACTCCAGACTTGATCTCCAGTTTGGTGTGCCTGTTAGCTGTTCACATTGATCCAAGAAAGGAAAGTCAAGCCAGGAAGGCTGCCACAAGAATTATGCTTACTCTTGCTTTAAAAAGTAATCACAGCATATGCTTGACGACCTGGAAGATTGTTCTGTCAGGAATATCTTGAGAATTCGTGCTTGAAGAGCAAAGGTTTTGTGTGTGTACATATATATATATATACACATCTTAAGGTAAAGAACAATGTGATTCCCTACTCTGTAGCCACAGCCACAGCTGTGGGCATTCTGCTAAACTTTAAACATTGTCACCTGCTCCCATCACCCAGGGTTCTGAGCTGTGTCACACCTGCCACATGTGCTGGAAACTACCAGAACACAACTGCTGTTTCCTGAGTCCACTCCTGTTCACTTTCAGGACGCCTGTTGGTATGGTCATAACCTAGGTTTAAACAACCAAATGCAGGAAAAGACTAAAGAAGTCATAAAGGTGCCCTGCTGAATTAGAAACAACAGTGCACTCCCCCAGCAACAAATGAAAAGAAGCTTGAAGGGCAGTGTCATAAAAGGATGAGCTGAACATCCAGGTGCTGGATGAAAAGTCCTGCAAAAATTTTTATGAGCAAATAAGAGCTTGTGCAGTCCCCCTTCATAAGGGGGAAATATACGTGAAGCGACACAGCAGGTGTTGTCCAGAATGCCATGACCTTCCTGAGGAAGCATCTTGAAAGTGACACCTCCCTGGGGGGCACAGGCATGTCTGTACTCACACCAAATGATTTCAGCTCTCCTGAGATCTGAACAATGCAGAAGGAGAGACAAGGTCTTCCTGTGGAATTCTAAGGAGAGTTTTATCCAGCCGCTCACACCAGGGCACCCAGAACAGAAGAGCCACTCCAGACTGAAAAGCAGGGTTTATATATGGATCTCAAGGGGTGGGGCAGAACACCAAGACCAATGGGATGAGGGTACAGGGGTGGAGCAAGGGGAAAGGGCCAATGGGATACATTAAATCTGCATGTCACAGCAAGACGTGCTGGGAAAAGCATTTTTCCTCACTAGGAGTGGTGTAGCTTCTTCCCCTGGTGGCCCACCGGCCTCCACACTAAAAGAAAATATAAAGTGTAATGTAGGAATCAATAAACTTGGGGAACAAAATGAGCAAAGAGCCAAAAAAAAAAAAAAGTTCTATATAGTAACAATATTTTATTGCTATGAATTATTATGCAAAGATAATCTATGATTCTGAATGGCACCTGGAGAACTAGGTCCATTCCCTATGGTTGCCTAAAATGATTTTCCACTGCAATGTTAATTATGGCAGATCAGCTAGAGCCACCAACAATAAATTATTTATATACTCTCCTTAAAAACAAACCAACCAAAAATAAGCCCCAACCCACTGTCCAGCTACCCGCACTTATGCTGGAAAAGTTACATTTTCAATTAAAATTTTGGAGGAATAATATTTATATTCTTACTCTCCGGGGTCTTCAGCTAACTGCTAACAGATTTATATTTTCCAAATTGACTTCAACAGAAACTACTTTAAGAAAGTCTTATTTTCTGCGACTACCATTTGAAGCAGAATTAATATAGAATAACAATAATAACAGCCTAAAAAATATTTGGAAGAGCTGAGGCTTCTTTGTGCTGCACAATAGGATGCCCTCATGTGAAGTATTCTTATGTTTTTCACTCATCAGAAGTACAATAGAAAAGAATTGAAGAGATCTACAAAGGGGAAATAGAGAGAGGCATGATGGGAAATATATCTATTGAAAACTGGGACATTTTTACAGTTGTTGAGTTTGAAAAATTTGGATAGCTACGGGATACTTGAAAACCAACAAAATTGCAAACAGCAAAATGAAAAATGATCAGATTTCAATTTGAGACTATTTAGTGCCAGCTAAGAGAAACAAGAGGAAACATCATAAAAGATAATTCAAAACCAATTAAATTAGATACTTGATCCACAAGTACACAGCTGACACATATTTGTATTTCCTATATAGTGAAGTACTAATAAAACTTTTAATCTTGGCTTAAATAATCTTCTAATGCTACCAGGCCAGCAACTAGAAATTCAGATTGAAAATGTGTTTGTAGTGGTTTCAGCAAGCAAGTATACTCCTGCCAGGAGAGACAGCAACTATTGTGACTGTTGGAGTCTCACCTGAAAAAAAATTGTTGCAGGCATTGGCCAGCATCAAGAAGCTCTTCAAATTAGAACTACTCATTCATTCCAGTTAATGCAAGTCTGGGCATACCACAAGAGGGATTTATTTTGCAAAATCTCTTTGTCTTTTCTGTGTTGAATATTCTAGCCCTGTGAAACTATATATTGCAAATGAAAATAATTATCTTAAATAATTACTAAAATTACAATAAGTTGCCCACTGGCATACCAGTAAATACTTATTCCTTATTTTACTAATTTTTTGTCCAATCTGGTTTTAGTTGCATGAACCCAACCTCCAACAGTCTGACTGCAGATATGGTCTAATATGTCTCATCACAAAGAGAAATGCCTTAGTGTCTAGTGGCCTATTTTTCATTCTCACCATTTTTATAACGGCACAAAACCTGGCATATGTTATGCCTGATCTTGCTTCAAAAGGGTTTCTGGGGAGATGGAACTGCCCCATGAATACATGGCATAACAACATTTGCCTAAGACTATGCTAAGAGAGGGCTGAGATATGGCAAGCTGAGCATGAAAAGCAAAATACATAATTAATACAAGAGCTGACTCATGTCTCAAAAAATTTGATTTTTTGAACACACTTTTTGAACTTCTGTGTGTGTGTGTAAGACTTGCAATTCATGTTCAGTGAAGACTAGTTCACAGCTTGATTGTAGGAAAAATCATCTCATCTTTTTCCAGAATCATTCAGATTCAAGGCAGCAGCTGGTGTACTTGCAGTTTGTCTTACTTTGCGTGTAGTGTCAAGTTATCTTTTTGTTGGCCTAACCTTAAAATTCACACTTGTACCTAATAATATCAAGTGCTTCAACAGAGTTTTTTCTGTCATTTTAAAGTGTAGTAACAGCAAGATTGTGTGAAGGACAGGAATACCACAATTGAATAAGGAGGCTTAATGGACACTTTGTCTTGCTGTTTTACTGGAGCTTGCCTCTTTTCAGCAGATTCTTCCTGAAGTTTCAGCTGGTAACTTTAGTAAATAATTTGTGAAGTACAGAGTTCTGAAAAGTTAGTCCTTCATTGCCAGGCACAATCTTTCCACACAACACTAGTCATACAACTACTGGCTTTAAAATTGCAGCAGAAATTTGATGGTTTCATACCCTTGTACTCTATTCAAGCATATCACAGAATCACAGACTATCCTGAGCTGGAAGGGACCCACAAGGATCATTGAGTATGACTCCTGGCCCTGCCCAGGACATCCCCAAGAGTCTGAGAGCATTGTCCAAACACTGCTTGAGCTCTGTCAGGCTGCTGCTGTGACCATTGCTCTGGGGAGCTGTTCCAGTGCCCAGCCACCCTCTGGTGAAGAACCATTTCCTGACATCCAACCTAAACCTCCCCTGACTGAGCTTCAGGGTGTTTTCTCAAGTCTTTTCACTTGTCACCAGAGAGGAAAGATCAGTGCCTACCCCACAGCTTCCCCTTATCAGGATGCTGAAGACCACAGTGAGGACTCCCCTCAGTCTCCTCCAGGCTGAACAGACCAAGTGACCTGAGCCACTCTTTATGTGGCTTCATTTCAAGGCCCTTCAGCATTTTCACTGCCCTCTTTTGAATTTTACTGGCTAATACCTTTTTGATATTGTGGTGACCAAAACTGCACACAATATCCGAAGTATGAGTCAACACTAAGAAGAGGCTTAATGAGTAAAGCAAGAGAACTCAGTGATCAGTGTGTTACACTGGGTTTTGATTATGATGAAGTCCTTTAATACACCAGAGCAGAACCATGTCAACTAGTCTCAGGGCCAGCCTGTTACACAGCTCTGCTGGCTGCTTTATATGGGAAAGATATCCCCTTTCCTCCCTCTTCTGAATATCAAGCCCTTTCAGGATCACCATAAAAGCTATCCAGGAAAAAGTTGACACAAGTTTAAGGATAAACAATGTAGATTCATTTCAGATCTGGAATTTAAAATTTGTCTCTAAATTAAGCTATTTTTGGTAAATCATCAACAGCTATCTGTATTGTTCATAGAGGAATAAAAACCAGACAGAATAAAGAGGAATCCTTGAAAAGGATAAAGATTTTCTTAAAAGGACAAAACACCAACATACTGGAGGAAAAAATATCCTGCAAAAGTTTTCACTTTTGGCCTATAAAACCTAAAGACTTGATTTGGTTAGGGAGGAGTCTTCTAGGATGATATTGAATGCTTAGCACTAGAACATAAATTGTGAAAGCACTTCATCAAAAAGATTAACAACCATCCATTAGATCTTGCATCTGTACTAAAGTGAAGAACAAATGGACCAAGTAGTTAAATAGTGGTTAAATAGTCTCAAAAATTACTTTATTTTTAAGGTCCCACAAAATTAGCATTCAGGAAAACTTCTTCAAATTGTAAAAACTTCAATCCACTTCAATTGAACAAGAGACCAAGGCTACTTTTAGTAGATTGGCAATAAAAAATAAAATAAAATTAAGCCTAAATATTCTATTTTAGCCTAAAGGGTCTCATTCAAAACTATGTATTGGAAAAAAAAAAATTAAAAAGGTGATTACACTCCTAATTTCAGTGCCATTAAGGGCCACTTTGGCTGCAAGCCATAACCCCCTTGGCTAAATCAACATTCTGATGCCATATAGGTATTTTGCAATGTGCTGCGCTTTCACTTTTAAATACATTTCAATTCAAACTAATAAAATAATCCCACTTTTGCTCAGTTTTAATTTAAATTGCAGGTAATGTAATATGGATATGGCAGCAAACATACTGTCTAGTAGCAGTTTTACAGTGGATGTTTTCTGGAGTCTGGAATTTTAATATTATTTAACTGAGAACCACATAACACTCCTTCAACTTCAAACACTTCTATTTACATATAGTACATATTCTTGTCTTTTCCTGTCTGATTTCTTTGTACAGAAACACATTTTATTTAATACATTAAATATGTATGTATTATCTCACACATAAATACTTTCTGAACACCTAAAAAATTTTAAAATTCTGAATACTAATAATTATATGTATTTATGCCTGATTATTTAATGTTGACAACATAAGGCTGGTTTTTTTTACTAAGCAAGAAAGCCGCTGCAGCATAAGGGAATGGCAGATTTGTTTGGAACAGGAAAAGAGAATTCCTGTCTCTGTTTTCTCTTCTGTGTAACAAACAACTGCCTGTGCATGGGCCTGAATGAAGAAGATGAAGGAACCTTTTTTTTGTCTCAATCAGACAGTTTCTTCTATGTAACAGAACTAAGTATATCTCTGCATCTTTGAAAGTCAAAAAATGAAGGCATTGCTTCCTTACCATGGCAGACCCTGACTAATTCCAGAGCTTACTCACTGCATTTGCTAAATAATGTTAATCTACAGCTATCCAGAATTTTCATTGTCACAACAGAGGACTAGGAAGTTCCAAGCAAATAATGATTAAAAAAATAACTCAGAATGTGAACCTGACAAATGTTTTCTAAGCCAGAATTCTCTATTTAAAATTAGTCTGGCTCAAGTAAAGAGCATATTCTAAACAAAAAAAAAATTTCTTAATATGAACATTTCAACATGTTAGAAATAATCCCATGGGCCAGCAAGAAATAACTATAAATGAAAATACAGGAGCACATATTCTGCCTCTCAAGAACGCCTCTTTTGAAAAGAATTTGGGACATTCGATATTTGTGAAATATTTATTCTTTTCCATGGAAATGGAGAGGTAATCATTACCATAATAATCTCTGACCATAGTACAGCATGTGAAATAGTTAATCAGTGGGAAAAACCTTAGACAGTTGCATTTTTTCTTCTAGATGATGTTACTAGAAAACCTTCCTAGTTTGTGTTCTGAGATGTAAACCTTTCAAAGACTGATTTTTGCACATCTGTCTCAAAGGCAAATGCCACAAAGAGCATTCAGAAGCTTATACTGTGAATGAAGTGCTAAGACACTGACAATACTTCAGATAACTTAGAATCAAAGAAGAAATATTAATGACTCTGTGATCAGAAAAAACCTGATTGTAATGTGTGGGGAAATATTACTGAGTACTTCCTCAAATACTGTGAAAGGCATTCCGTTATTTATTAGGTTAAACAAGAAAGTCAATAAGACACTTCTGTCAATAACCTAAACTATTAGCTGATGATTGGATGATTGTGTATTGGATTGAATGGAGAGAAATAGTAAGCTACTGGCAGCTAAGCACTGATTTCAACATCTCCAGTCAGATTTCTTGTGATATAATGTGTCCTAGACCTGGGTAGCATTGCAATACTTCAGATGAAGAGTGAAGAGTAAAACTGAAATAATTCTTACTTTTCAAAAAACCCCTTTTCCTAAAGTGCTACTTCTATAGCACCATTCTTTCATTTGCTGCCCATGGCCCCTAGATAAGAGCTCAGCCTGTATTGACATGTTTTCAAACAGTATTTCCCAATTATTAAGCTGTGTATGAAAGATGATTCTTCACATAAAAAACTTTGAAGATTTTCCTTTCTTCTCATCAAAAATCAATGTACAGGAAATTGCTCAAATTTGTCAGAATAGCCACTTCTGTTGCAGCTTAATCATTAGACCTAGCCTGCAAGACAGCCTGCTATACTACTTTTTCCAAGGAAACTGCTATCGGTTCTAACCTGTTAGATTTTTTTCTTTCGTACCAGTGGCTCTTTTTCACTTTTTTTTTTTGCCTAAATCACTGCTGGAACCATGCTTGTTTCAACCAAATGTGGTGCAGTAAGAAACTAATTTCTAGAGACAGTAAAGATCACACACTCAATATACCAAACACAAGAAGGAAATGGCTGAGAAAAATATGCTTGCACTGAACAAGTGAGAATTTAGAATAGTGAGCTGTGAGATATGTCTTCCACTTGCTATTACCCTAAAGCTACAAGGAAAGAGGGAAAAAATATTAGTTACAGGCTGCTACACTTTCAACATGATGAAGAAAATGTTCCATATATCACCCAACCCTCCTCTCTCCAAAACACTGTTTTTCCTTATGGATATATATGTCTCAAGTATGAGGTTTGTTTTTGTTTTTTTTTCCCATATTGGTTTCCTTATTTCTTTTTTCAACCAGCATCATCTTAAATTACTTGCAAGCTACCTAACTCAAAGAGCAAAAATTAGAAAAGAAAACAAACAAAATAGACAGTGGCACATTCTTCCTTCAAAGTAAAGAAGCTACCTGGGCCATAAAATATCAAATCAAGGCAGGAAAGTGCCCTAAGCAGCCACAGCCCTTCTGTTGCTGCTGGCCAAGTTACACAGAACGACCTGTAAATTGTATAAGTCTAATGAATCATCAGTGATTAATATAATTGAGGTGGATTGTACTTCATTGAAATATTCAGTGTCTCATATCAGTGTCACACACCAGAGCATTAATGGGATCAAGATGTAACAATAATAGTTTCCATGACAATGCAGCACATGCTTTCAGCAGCACCTCCCTGGGTAAACAGTAATCCTTCAGAAAAACAAGAAGGTCATTACAGCAACTTGTCAAATCAATGCAGAGAGTGTCTGAGCCGATTAAGGCATCTTCTCTCAGCTCTGACATGGTGTCAATAGTACTGGGCCACTAGTGCTCAGTCAGATGACTGAAGTGAAATGCCCATCAGTCAGAGAGCTGAGGTGGACTAATGATTCCCTGTGCTGCCTATTAGAACTACATGACAACTCAATCCTGTTTGCTTTAAAAAAAAAAAAAAAAAAAAAAAAAAAAAGAAGAAAAAAAAGAAGTGACCTTGTTGCTTTGTTTGAAGCTGAATTAAATTGACAACAGCAGCTAATCTTTACCTAGGGCGATTAACAGAATTAAAGTACAACAACAAAGGCACACAAGGTTTTATGCTTTATATTCTTAGTTTGATAAAGCTTGCAGTCTACTAGGGTCTTTACAATCAAGTACATTGTAAACATGCATTCCAAGCCAAGCTATATTTGAATGGATTTTAATTAATCTGTTTGTAAGAGGACACTATTTTGAGTGAGTAAATGTGCAGGGACAAGGCAGAGTCTAAATACAGTAATAATCAGCCAGTGGTTAAAAAAAAAAGAAGAACACAACTGAGAGAAATTTTCAAAGGAAATGTTTTAGAGAAAAAACTACACATGTGGGTGCTATGCTAGGTAAGAAAAGGATATAGCCAAGAAGAACATTACGTTAAAATGCTTTAGAGCTGTAGCTTTTAGTGTGAATTCCCTGTGTCACTGTATGTTCTCCAAAATGCAGGACTACAGTATGAACCTTATTGTTTTACAGATATCATGAAAATATGTAACAAATGTTCAGTATAAAGCAAACGTGTACAAGCATGTAGGTATACATGTTTTTCACCTGAGGCCATTCTAAAATGATAAGCTTGATCAAAGTCCTCATGTCCACATCATGTTTCTCAGCAGTTTATCAGTTTACATTACTGACCTACTCAATCAAGAGGAAAACAAAAGTGACGAGAAGGAAAGAAGAATCCTGGGCAGAATGCTTTATCTATGCTAAAGAGAAAATCTGAGTTGTTGGTAAAACTGAGAGATTATCTTTCTTTATCCCTTTCATTCACATATTTCCTTAAAGATGTACTTTTTACCCACAGCGTTGGTAACAAAGTTGACCTCAACCCATGAGCTTTCTGAGAAATATGTACCAAACCATTGAGCTTGAGCTCAGATTGCACCAAGGAAAAGGACAAAGAAATGTGCAGCTGCCCAAATTCTTTTTACTGAAGCCTCAAAACCCAGCAAAGCCACAGTTAATTGATGTTGCTGGACTTTGAAACAAAACATCATTTCAAGAGCATACATCAGATGACGTGAATAGGGTTCAAATATACAGAAAATCTGCAGTAAAAAATGATACAAAGCCTGCAGAAAACCTGCTGCAGAGCAACAAGCATGATAAGGACAAAGGGGATTTATGTTTACCAAGACGTAAGTCATTGGAAGGACTAAATAGCTCAAGGGACTAGTACTGAGTTTGAAAGCTTTTCACCTCTTAGTATCAAACTCAAATCTAGCCCCAAGCTGTAGCTATTGAAGGTCATTATCATCCAGTGGCTGTTCAATACTGTGAAAACAGCCCAATTCTCACTGGACAGGGAGTCACATTTCAAAGACAGCAGCATTTCTGAGGTTCATTAGAACCCATAATTTTGGTTTCAGCATAGAGCACTTTATCAGCTGCTGAGCATCATGCCTTCCAGAGGCTGACAGATCAGACAGGGAAAGTTTGCAGTGCTGCCACCGTGATAGCCGTGCTGCATGCAACAGAGACTTTTATCACTATGTCTCAAATCTAGCAGGCTTTGAACTGTAACTGCACAAGTTAGGAAATATAGAATACATTTAAATATTTCAGTGCTTGGTCCTGGTTTTATTCAAAAGGCAGTGACAATTTTAAAACAGTGGCTCACTCACACAATCTCAAATAGCAAAAGACAAGCTTTTAAGGGTGAATTTCTACCAGCATTTGCAGTGAAAGCCAGCCTTAGACAGGAAATACACAAGCTTAGACTTCCTCTTGAAGTTGTTGTTCTGAGCTCTAAACAATTTATTGCTGGTATATCATATGTCGTCACATGTGCAATGCTTACCTTAGTTCTTTCAATATTAGTTTTTATATTGTGCATTTCTCCACCCCAGCTGACAATTGCACTCTTAGTTTATGTTGCACAAAAGCTTCACATCAGAGTTCAGTTTTACATAATTGTTTAAAGCACATACATGTCAGTAAGTCTCTACAATTTGCTTTCAGGCAAAGTAAAAAATCTGCTATTCCAGAAGAAATTTAACTTTGTAGCATGGAGTTTCCAGTGATACAGATAACCATATACCATTATTTTGATGCTTTGTATAGAAGATTCTCTGGATAGAGCCACGGGAGTTTATAATACCCAGCCCATGGTGGCCCAGCATGCTCTGCTGGAGTTTGACAAAGTACATCTAACACTATTCCCTTTGTCCCTGAAGGCAGCCTGGGTAATAGGTACTAGATCTATACAACCCAATAGCAAGAATTAAAAAGTATTAAGGTCTTCCACAGGGAAATGATTTAATTGTCGGTTGTTAATCAAGCTGACCATGTTTCACTAATCTTGAATTACTTGTAATCTGACAGTACATGCACACATGAGAAAGAACGTTGGAGAAAGAAAGGATTTTATATATTAATTCTCAAATGTGACTAAGAGCTCTCTCATTTTATATGATGATTGAAACTCCATTTCAAGTTAGCCAAAAAATAATGAGGTAAAATGATCTATTTCTACACACAAATTAAATCTGATGGGATGTTAGACCATTCTGAAAAAGAAAATTCCAACAGCTGAAAATTTCTTAAAATTAAGTAATATTTTCCCAATAAGCATGAGCTTCTAGAAGACAGAAACTTTTATTTGTGATACTATATGGATCTTGAAACACAATTAGGAAAAAGCATTTCTTTCAGGTTTCTAACAAGCATAGATAACATCAAAATTGAGTCATTTCCTGACTGTTAGGCAGGTAGTTCATAATCATCAGTGATGACAATTACTGTCTCTGTCATGAGACAATATTTAATTTTAATTTTAATTTAAATGTTGCCATCACCAACTAGAAGAATTAGTGAGAAAAGATATATTGATTTTCTGACATTTGTGTATAAATAAAGGTTGCTATTATTGCTAAACTATTCCCTCATAGATCAAACAGAAACTAAAACCAAAGGAATTTCTAAAGAATGCTATTTGGAAAAGAGTTTTGTGAGCAGTGTATCTCTTGGCATGATGTTTTACATATGCCTATTTAAAGTTCTTGCTGAAGCATTGCTGCTATTTAAAATATTAAAATGAATTTTTAAAAATGTGTAGTACATAATTCCTTCAAAGCCACAACTGATACTTTAAGGGTGATAACTTATCTCAACAAAATAAATGGCCTGGTGAGTACAGCCTCAGACTTTGAGTAAATCTAGAATTATTTTTTCAGTGTAAAGAAAGTGTACTTTATTTTGAAGGCAGAATTTGAGGATATTTCCATATGCCTTCATTAAAATCTTTACTTTCAAGGTTTAAATTGGAATTTACTTTGGAGGTTTAAATCCTCTTAGCAAAAATCATAGGATCACAGAAGAGGCCAGGTGGGAAGGGACCACAGGGGGTGAGCCTGGTCCCACCTCCCTGCTCAGGCAGGGCCAAACCAGTGCACGGAGCACAGGGCTGTGTCCAGACAGCTCTTGAATATCTCCAGTGAGGGAGATTCCACAGCCTCTCTGGGCAGTCTGTTCCAATGGATGCTCACTCACATATTAGAGAAATTCTTCCTCATGTTTGCTTGGAACCTCCTGTGCAGCAGTTCCTGCCCATCACCTCTTGTCCTACTGCCCAGCACCCCTGAGCACAGCCTGGCTCCATTTTCTGACATCCTCCCTTCAGATACTCAGAGGCACTGGTAAGGTCCCCTCTCAGTTGTCCCCTCTTGAGGCTGAACAGGCCCAGCTCCCTCAGCCCATCCTCATAAGACAGACACTTTTATCCTAATCATCTTTCTCACCCTCTGCTGGACCTGCTCCAGGAGTTCCATGTCTCTCATGGAAATAGAATATAAATTACATTATATATCAACAGTGAGTGAAAAGACTGCTGGAAGTGAAGATCAACCTATGAGTTTATGAAAAGGGATGGTAAAAGGAGCACTTAACACTCACAAATGGTCTTCAGACTGTTACAGGCACTGAAGAATGAAGATCTTGTTAAGGGGAGACTCAAATTTCTGTGAATCTTCAAGAGTTCTGCTTCTGTTTCACAGATGTGTACTTACTGAAATTGCATTGTACCTGTTATGTGTGCTTACTAGGGGCATACATCTAATGTTAGAAAACCCAAAAATGAAGTCATTAAGGTCACAAGAACTTTCTGAATATGTCAGCTTCAGATGCTGTTGCACAAATTCTATTCTCCCTAATAAATGCTCTCATGCTCCCATAGGATGTGATGTAATGGACAATAGTGTTCATGCCCATGAAATCATGCAGCCCAATGGGAACCATAACAGAGAACTTGTAAGCATCAGCAAGGTTTTGAATGACTGTAATTAAGTAACCTACTTCTCCTCTTGTGTTCCACCATGACAGCTGGGGTCAGCTGCAACGCCTGAGTCCCTAAACATAAATGTCAGGGGATGTTGACAGGAAATTCTTAGCAAAAGCCCTTCACCTCTGGAATTTACTTCTCTTATTATAGCTTTGATAGAGCCCAGGTCAGTTGACAATCAAGATGTAGAGCAAGACCTTTTCATTAACACTTCCCAAAAGAGTCGTAAAGATGCCTTTTAATACACTATTGTGACTAATTAGTTACTTAATCATACTAAATTAAATAAGAAACCATATTCTGAATTCCTATATTTTTAGGCATACATGGCTAGAAACTTTTTCTTTTCAAATCCATCAAAAATCTCAGAGAAAAGCTATATATTAAGAAATTGAATGGAAGGATGACTGTAAACACAACAGACACACAATGTTTACATCTGTAATGAGAAAGGCAAAGAAAATGTACAGTAATGAGGGGTAATTTAGAGAATAATCAAAGTAATATTGTAATGACTACAACCAGCAAATCATGCCTGAAGGGAAATATCCTGAAGGGATATCTTGCCTAAAGGGATATGGTCTATACCACAAAAGCTTGGAGCCATTGAAACCCCTAGAGAAAGATGATAATGGCTGTACATAAAGTATAATTTATTTACAATTTGAGGAAGGCTTCCATCAAGTCCCTAATGACAAGCTCACTAGTTACATTAAAAGCTGTGCTGATTCTGATACAGGCATGAAGTCAATAAAGTAGGCAAAAGGAATCTGCACTACAAGGGGAAAATGGATGTTGCTTACTAGGCAAGAATAGAAATAGAAACCTGGATAGCAAGATAGACTTAAAAAAATACATATTAAAAGAACTCTCAATACCTGATCTCATGACAGCAGACAGATTGTAGTGACTACTAATAAGAAATCTAATCTAAATAAGAGATCTAATGTGAATCTAACAGCTCTGTTATCTGGGAAATATTGAGACGATTACAGAGAGTCATTTGTGTATCTTTTCTTATATTTTATTCTCGCTTAGTCTTATGCTTTTAACTCTTTGTGGGAAAGGGAAATTGAAGGGTCTTTTAGGTGTAAGTCTTTCAGCTATTTTTGCAGTGCCTCTCTGTCTAAATGAGACACCTGTAAATAAATATATTTTTAAGGATAAAAGGAGGAGAAATTTTAAAATTACTGAGAAGGACAATATACCATGTGGAATAAATACAAATAACAGGAAAGTGAAAAATAGTGTGTGAAAATACTTTTTAAAGAAATTAGTCTTTTGACTTTCAGTAATATAAATCAGGAGATAATCTATTGGTGTAAAACTAGTGAATAAAGAGGAAATCACCACTTTAAAAATCCACATTTGGAAAAGGCTGCTATAATACCAAAAGAGAAAATTTGCCACCTGCTTTATGGAAATTTGCAGAGTTCATATTAATTTGTGCTTAATTCTTGTCACATTTGTGGGGGTTTTAAGTAGATTGATTTTTGGTGAGGGAGGAAAAGCCAGCCATGGAAGTGATTTTTTTCTGTAAGTATTTGCAAACTACCACCATTGCAGCTACAGCCAATTCATCTGAACTAGCATAATATTTAAGACAGAAAATCTGATTGCTGGATTGCTTTGCAGATCTTAGCCTACAAAGGGGATCTCCTTGAGATAAAAAATGCTTGCTTTCACTCTTTGGTTGTATCAAAATTTCTATGGCTTGTGGATTTGAATAGTTAAAAAAAACCAATTAATTAGAAGAGAACTATCAAGGTTTTTATCCATGGTTTTGTTTTAGTTTTTCACAACTCAATACTTTTCATAAAAATCAGCACAGAAAACTTCTTTACCTGCTTAGTCTACAGGATATTTCCTGCAGAGCTCTGGAACTGACAAGTTACACCTTCTGCCTTATGTGACCATTAAATTTCAGGGCTGAATCATCATTTCTAGTGAACTGATGAACTGATCTCTAATTCTTTTGTGGAGAATGTGTGATTCTCCTTCAGGCCAGGAGGGTACCTGCAGGCCAGACATTCCTAAACAGGACTAAAGGCTGGAAGATCCTGATAGGGAACCAATAAACTCTGTGCAGTTGGAAACAGTGGTTTTGAAGCTCTATTTCCCCCTTTGGGATGCATATAATTTTAAAGGCATGTACTTACTTTACAACCTAGAAAGGATTTAAGACTCTACATTCCTTATAGAGATAAAGGTACCTTTTTGAAGATCTGTATACTCCTAATGGTTGCATATCTCCATATAAGTCAGGAATTCCTGTCTGAATTTCCTATACCCCTGTGTTCCCACTCTGGGGTATCTGCTATAGGTGCCATAATGAGATTCTTAACAATTCTTATGCATTCAGAATTCAGAGACCACACTCAATACTAGTCTAAGAAGGAGGCATCTAAGTACTAATAAATAACTGCAACACACAGCCTATACCCATCAATGATTTTTGTCTATTCCCTCAGGAATATAAGCAGGACCTGAAAGCCTAAAGTGTTCAAATGACCACATCTTGGCCTTTTTTGACTTGAGCAATCAGTAAACTTGAGGTAGAAAAATGTCAAAGGATGGGCTAAAGAGCAGGAAATTGTGTGTATGTAGCATGAGCTGTAGCAATCAGTCTTTATGAGGAAAGTAGCATTTTTCCAATAAGGTTTTAGTCACAAAACAAAAACAAAAGCTTCAGTTTAGAATTATGAGCAACTTTGAAAGGAAATGCAGCAGTATTTGACAAAGAGGGGTTTGTTCTCAGGTGAAAGGACAAGCTGGAAAGACCCACCCTGATTCTAAAATTCAGAAAACTGAGAGCATGAAGGACATTGGGGTTTCAGAGGAAAGAAATGTAAATGAAATATTGACTTCTCATGGTAATAGAAAAAGACATTACACAGATAGTCTGGTTATCACATGTCTGTGACTTCTTCACTTGTGAATGCACTCTTTGGGAGCAGTAAGACAGCGGGAAACAAGGGAGATATTTATTTGAAGCTATAAAAATTGGGAATAAGAAATACTGTAATCTTGAACATCCATCAGAGCATAATTGCTGTTTTCCATTTAGTGGCAAAGTATGACTTTCCAAGGACTGCTGGAAGTATCAACATTTCACAAGGACAGCTCTGATGATGAGTGATGGTCCTGGTGTCCTAGTCAGAAGCTTTAATATCTTTTTTTCTTGCCTTGCCTTCATCCCTTGCAATGCCATGCTGCCAGTTATAAAAGCTTGGTGTAATCCCCAGGGTTTATAAAGAAAGTGCATTAGGTGTAAGGAGGGTAAGGCAGACATTGGCTTTGGCAGTTTGTGTGAACTGATGAAAAGCAGCAGCTGACTCCCACAATGGAGCAAGAGAAATGTACTCCCCCTTTGAATCACTCTTCAGACAGTACCAGAGCAACTAATCTGAGACAGAAGTTCACCACAATTGTATACATTCACATAGCTATCATAAACTTCCACTAGACAATAAATATTTTCTTCTTTTTTTTTTTTTCTGGCTTTGCATTAATTCTATACCTATCTCTACGAAGCCAATTATGGTTTACAAACCAGAGTTTAATAAAAACAAAATTGAATTTTCTATGATGAAATTCTACACAAAGTGAGAGGTAGTAAATTTAAGCATTTGGGATTCTGACTTTGACACACTTCTGGAACTGAAATCTCATCAGGAAAGGAGAACACAATTAAAACAGCTTTGTCTCATTCACATTAAGTACAACAAGTTGCAAACAGCAGGAGAATCTCAGCCTAGATTAGGAATACCATTTTTTCACAATGTGCAGGAAGAGTAAAGATCATGCAGTTAAAACATGGTGCAAGCAAACACAATCACTTAGCACTGAAAAAAAACCCCAAAAAACTCACATAGTTTTAGACAGTAAAATAAAACTGCAAGTAATTAAACATACACTTGAAAAATTTTCATCCTTTTAATAACATATCTTCTTCTTACATCACTACTATGAATTCCTCTTCTGCTCTCTTGAATGTAAACCATGATGTATCTAAAAGCTAGTAAGAGCTACAATGGAGTTTTTGTTAGATTCATTGCAGTTTGCTCTCAAGTGGTCACATCCACATAATTATCTTCTACCAATATCTTTGTGTGCATTCCCTCTGACTGCATACCACAGCTAGTGAATGTATGGTATATTTAAAGGTCCTCAGCAAGTCATTAAATAATCACTATAAATAAAACTCCTATGAAGCAAAATATGTGAAATACAATAAAATCAAGACTTTTTTCAAAAATCCGTCTGATTAAGAAGAGCTTGAGCCAACAGAAATAAGCCCATTCTGATGATATTCATGAACTAGTACTGAAAATGTTATTTAGTTGCAAAATAAGATCTTCACTGAACTATGAAAACAGTCTGACAGCGCATAATTCAATTTAAAAACTTGAATTATTCCTTTACCTCTGTTTGCATCAAGGAAATTTCTTGAATATGATCCTCAGTAGCTTTTTGTCATGCCTTTTTTCTTCCCCTCAAAATACTTAGTCACAATGTTTCAGAGGCTGCTTTGCAAGGATCCTGTACATGTAAACACAGAATTCTTTCACTTCTCTCATTTGAGAAATAACAGTGCCATGAAACACTAATTATGGAGCATACAAACAAACAGTAGTGTGTGGCCTAAAGTCCTTATCTAACTTGACAACAAGTCTCAAAAACGTGGACAACTTCCACATGTATTTTTCTTCACCACTGCCTGCAGGTATGGAGACCCACTGGCTAAATAAATCCCAAGGAAAGACAAGAATCCTTAGTGTATAAGCTGTTGCTTGTTAATGGGCTTGAATGGTTCACAAAGCCTACAGAATTGTCTGCCTCTGACCTTAAGACAGTCTTGAATCAATTTAGTCTGAAAGTATTCAGTTCTTACTGAACAGTGACCCAGAGACTGATCTCTCTGGAGATTAGCCAGACCAGCTTGTATTCACCAGTAGCTCTAGTGCTTTTCTTCTGCTGGCAATCCCAGCAGAAAACGTTCCAGCACATGCACTGTGTGTGTGCATGCACTTCCACAAGTGCACAGACACTTCTGATGCTTTCAACGTTTTAAGAGTTCAATATTACACCAACAATACAGTATCAGGTATTCATTAATAAACTTTATAGATGAGAATATATGCTTGAAAACAGAAAATAAGTCCATTACCTTTTAAAGGTTCCTTTTCTGCATGCCTCTTTCCACATGTTGTCCTTCCACACTGATGCAGAGCTCCCCAGAGGGTTACTGTGCAAGCACCAAGCATGGTGAGAACTCTGAAATACAGAAACTGCAGTGTGAATCATTTTGTCACTGCTTACAAGTTATGACCTGTTTGTGCTTTCCTCCATCGTACAAAAGACCTAAACCTCTGCAGTGCTAATCTGACACAGCAAAACTAGTGAGGGAATACAACAAAGAAAGATTTTAGGGATGTTTCTAGCATTTTTGTGTTGATGAAAGTCCCAGTTCCATGTAAAGAACTGCCCATGCTTCTTTGCAAATGATCACTGTATCTTTGTCTAAGTAATTGCTAAAAGACTTCCAGTAGATTCTCCTACTCTGATGTTGTCTGTTTCAGCACCACACTAGCTGTTTAATAAGGATGGTTTTTTTCTAATGACAAAACAACCTGCAAAGCCACAAGACTTGTGAAGGAGAGGTTTTATTTACTGACCAGCTGATAGCATTGCTACAGCTCTCTCATAGCTCATACTGATGAGTCAGCTAACATGTGATTGCAATTACTGGAACTAGAGACCAAATGCAGTTTTGAGAAGTTCTGCCTCACTCCATTTAAATAAGATAAAATAAAAATTTAAAATACCCACAGCCATCTGCCCCTATGTGGACAGTCTGCGTGGCTAAACAGCAATAGTATAGCAGGGGAAGGAACAGGTTCATAAACAGTGATTTCACAAAGTAAACATGAAATTGAGTAAAATAAAAACCCCAACAATGAAATTTAGACAATATAAAGAGACAATATTTGACATGGATGAACTACACAGAGAAATGGAGGAGCACACACATATAAGAGAGTCTAAGGACACTCCTGAGTGATGGAAGCAGTGAAATTCACTCTGGAGACATAGTTACCACTTGATTTATCCAAATTATAGAGATGTGTATGCAGATATAAAAGCTGCAGCAGCTGTGAAAGCACTTAAATACAATACTTAAAAGCACTGGGATGTACCAAGTGGTAGGGAAGTAGGAAACCAGTATTTACAACAGAGAGTTGATCAAAACCGAGAAGGCTGGAGACAGAAATGAGCACTATTTACGAGAAGTCTATGATCATATTCACCTCAGGTACCAAATGGCTGGTGTCAGCCTGTGCCATTCATCTTCAGGTGGCTATAATAAGTGATAATGATGAATGTAATCCACACAGCCAATGGCTTTGCTAGCAAGGTAAATCATATTTAGCATTCTCAATTTTTGAAGTATATGCCCTAAATATTAATTTACAACCTTCCATAGCTCTTATCTTACAGGCCAATATTTTTCATCAACTAATTTTTAGCCTTTATATTTTCATATTATTCTTCTGGATACTTTTAAGCAGCATGGAGCTCACTGAAGCTTTTTAGATGTTAAGCATTTCCAGTGCAATGAATTCACATATGCAGTAAACTAGACTTGGGCCTCAACAAAAAAAGTATTTCCTAAAGAGCAACTTAACTACCTGAAATAAAAGATGGAGCCATCCCTAAACGGGGAAAACAAGACAAAACAAGAGGACTTAATCACAGATATATTTTCATAATGTCTGAACTTACCTTTTAGACGTCCACTACCAGTTCTCACAAAATAGTCCACAAAACATACACATCTTCTGTTACAGTCATACAACCACCAACAAATCCCTGATCTAGAGGCATCATCTTAGGACTTCATAGAATTTAGAGAACTTTTATTTCTTGCTATCAGGTAGCTTTTAAAAAACATATATAGTGTAAGCAGTCACAATGCCCTGTGGCAAAGAAGTTTAACAGCTTAGATTTTCTTTGTGAGTAGAAACAATTTTTGTTTACCTGTTACTTGATACAATTTTAGTTTAAGGTTGGTATAGACAGTGGATAATTACTCATCTTTCTATGTCTGGAACAATCTGAGAAGCTTTTTTTATATTCTTCTCTCTGTGAATCTTTTAATTTCTCTCATTACAGATTGAAAATCCCCACTTCATTAATTCCTAGTTCACATGGAAATGTTTAATTTCTATAAACCCAGTGTCTTCATTCTAAATATTAAGATACCCTGTAATCAAAATAATTGATGTTTTTCCATGTTCTTCCTTAAGAAATATTCTTCCTTAAGAAATATTCTTAAGGAATGATCAAGTTATTGTCTTCTATACCTAACCAAAAAGGAAACCATATGACCCCTTTTCTTGCTAAGAAATGTGTTTTACCTTGACATTTAATTTGAACACAGTAATCATTTTGGTTGATTTTTGGGGAATTTGGCTTTGTTTGCATAGATGTTCCTATATATAATACAGACAACTAAATCTACCAAAGATGTCAACTTGGAATTTGCAAGACTTTAACTAAACTTCTTTTTTTGATCACCTTAAAAAAAATGCACAAGGAGAATATCTTGCCATATTTCTCCCCTGTTGTGCACTTTTCCTGCATTCATTACTGTTGCTGTGGACTGTAATTTCTACATCAGTATTTAAATGGACATCCTCTATGGGAAGGATGCTACCTTTATTCTCCTGCCTATTTTGCACACGTTCTGGAATTTTATTCAAAGTTTGATAAGACATCTTTCTTAATCCTTTTTCCTTCTTCAAGACCCAGAGTTTCACCTATTTATTCTTACCATTTTGACAAGAATATCATGCCTAACTTCTCTGGAAAAAGCATTCCAGCAGTTCTTTTCACCAAATTCTGCCTCTTGAGATTTCACAGAGTCACTGAGTATACATTTCAGTTAGGCCAGTGCAATTTTAAAGAACAGCAGCTCTTTTAATCACATTACATCTAGACAGCATCTGAAAACTTAAATTGTTTGATCACCAGGTCTTTGGACACTAGCTCACTCTGAAGGCACAGATCACAGTTTGGACCAAGCATCTCTGAGTCCAAGTTGCATTTAGAATGGCTGCACAGCAGGAACAGTTGGAAAGGGAATGTTTGCAAGGCTGGGAGCTGACCCTGTTACTGCCAGCACACACATCATATACAGAGGAGTTACAGCAGGACATTACTGGTGATTAAATGAATTCTTAAAGCAATGACTATACATCAGTGTCATAGCTAAACCCAGTTGTATAGCTATGCAATAAGACAAAATAACATAGTTCCTTAATCTTATGTCCAATAACAGTATGATTCAGTGTAAGATAATGTATCAAATAGTGTGTCCTACTCTTTTTGGACGTTAATCTTGACAGAAAAATCTTTAGCTTTGTATGGATTAGTCAATGCAAATTCATTAACTACTTGTCATGCTTCTAATACAATCTGCCCTGACCCCAAAGACTTGACAGTGTAGCGTTAATCAAATCTACAGAAGTTCCCATACAGACAAAACAATCTGTTTCAGGTTAGAAAGATTATTTTTCCCTAAAAAAGAGGGAAAAAATGGTTGGAATAAAGTATGTGAGAAAAATATTTTAAAATATAACTCCACTTTATATTTTTTCAAATCCTTTAATATTAATGACATAATTTACAGTTTTCTGTATTGAAAAAGTTTTAGTTTGGTTATTTTTAAGTTGCATCTAGGAAACAGCCACTTCTTTAAGGTTGCAAATCTACCTTACAAAAAAATGAAAACTTATTTTAGTTGCAACGAATATAGCTTTTTACCCCAAAAAATAATTGTGTGAAATTGATATAAATTCACCCTACACAGCAGGTGACTTGCAGATATCAGAAGAATTGCAACAAATACCTACCAAACTATTTTAGTTTTAACTACCTGGTTATAGTTTGCCCTTTGATGCATTTGGCTACTACAGAATTCACCTTTCTCTTTGGATTTTCATCCGTTTATTCACTTCACTGTTTTTATTCCTTTTACAAAAATCTTTAATTACCTCTTTTTGCACACAGGGCTGTTTATGGATTTATCTTCATAACTGAAGGCCATATTTCTTAAGTAATTTCATTAGTTTCTGACTTATTTAGGAGGGTTCCCCCCTCTTCCCCCTTTTATGCTAGCTTCTTAATACCTTTTTTTTAATATTGTGCTAGTTATATTTGCTATCTTAAGACAGTTTCCTCTGACTGTAATTCATCCAGAGATTTACCTAGAAGGGATTAAATATATAAATCTCAACCTTGTAATCACCTAATTTCATGGTTTGTTTTACCTTCAAAAAGAAATGTCTTTAAGCCCATGAAAGTAATTTCTTGCATAGTCATTAGATCTGCACTTAATCACATGCACGGTTTTGAAGGTTCTCTACCAGATTTTCTTCACTGCTGAGAGATATCTCTGACACTGAGGTGAAGCCATAGCTAACATGTAGGCATTTGGGGATTTCTCTCCTGAACATTTCAAAGATCTGTGTAACACACACCCAGATGATGGGGATGGGACTGCTGCTGGATGTTGAAGGTATACACCACGCTTCACATTTGGATTAGCCAGATGCTAAGAAATGAAAGACCAGTGCCAGATAAGACTATCAAATTGCTGTATATAACTATTTAGCATCTTAATACACTGCAGCATCGTGCTTAGAAGTAATAAAAGTCACACAAGTTTTTTCTGAAGCATTTTGGTTATCCAGGACTACTTTGTGCTCAGTCACTTAGGCTCTTTTGAAAAACTTTCCCAGAATAACTTAGGAAAAGGCTTTAAGAACCAAAAGCAAATACATTAAAACATAATCATCTTTTTTAACTAAACAGAAGCAAGCAGACACCATTGTCCCAGTTATTTAACCAAAGAGCTTGCTTAATTTCTGAGTTGAGAATGGCTAAGGACTCTTTTTGTCTTTTACACAGACACCCCTCTGAACTCTCATCAAGGAAATATCAGGGCAGGGAAATTGCTGTCTCCTGTCACCCCTTTGCTACACAAACTGCTGCCATGCACTCATTCTCAGTCACAGACCAGGGACTCAGTCTTGCATATCGAGTAAAGGTCTTGGTCTCTACGCACAGAGGTCAGCAAACTGATCCTAATAAAACAGCTCTTCTAACACTGAGTGTGCTTAACATTTAATAAATTAATTTGCTTCTCAACAAAATGATTTTACAAGCCTGGTGTTTCCTTTGCTTTTTTATTAACTCAGACATATCTGACACCTACCTTTTAATTTCTTTTTTCCTGCTGGGATATCACTGACCAAAACAGGGTATTCCTTACTAGAGTAAGTATGGTCAAAGAGGATGAAGTCATCACGATGTAGATACTAATGTGAACCAGAACCAAGGAACTTCTGCTTAGCAAAACCAGTCACTGAAAGGTCTAAAAACTTATTATATTACATTAATTAAAAGTATGAAACTTTAAAAATACATTATTCTCTCAACATCCATCATGAAACAAACATCATGCTCCTACTCTGCTTCCTCAAAGAAAAAAAAATTGTGGTCAAAAATAATTTCAAAAAAATTTTGCAATAATTGGTTTTGATATCAAAATTGGTATAAACTCTGTAGACAATTCTGGGTTTAGTTTTCTGGAGGAAAACAAAATTAATCTCTGTCTCTCTCTAATGTCTATAGATGCACTTTTATTTCTATATTTTTAATATTTATTTAAATAAATGTAAAGTAGATTAAATTTCTAGCAAGTAATAAGCATTCTTATATTTTCTATGAAAATTCAGTATATAAAATATTAATATATACAAGTAAAATAATAAATTTTCAAGCAATGGACTTTAACATATAAATGCTACCATTTACTTTCTGCTGCATTCTGTGTTCTCATATCAGTCACCAACTCTGAAAGCAAGTATCTTAAGTTTTTTTCTTCTTGTTTTAGGAAATCATCTTTACCCCATTTGAAACATATAATTTTGGTTAAAACCAAAACAAAACAAATTGTAACTTCAATATAAATAAATAGCAGTGTTTTGAAACCACAATGACTCTGCAATGTCACTGTTAAAAAGTCATCCATCCCCATAGTTTGTTGGGATGAAACATCCTTTTCTACAAGGAATTTGAAGATAAGGTGGGAAAAGTGGTTGTGGAGTGGAGAATTATTAAAGAAAAATAGAGCCATTTGAAAACAGCAAAGCATTTCATATTGCACCAATCGAACTGATTGCTTCAGAAGAGCAGGCACCTCGCAGGGGTCCAGCACTTACCTTCTCCCTATGGGCACTTGTGCTACTTTTTGGTATGGCCTATATCTGCTGCAATGTAAAAGCTATATTTTGATAGCTACTCTCTTAGCAAAGATTCTGTTCCTGGAGAAAAGATTTAATAGTGAAACTGTATCCAATTCTAATTGTATATGTTTATGCAAGATCCATTGTGCGCAGATGAAGAAATTGTCACCAGTATGTCACAAAGTAGGATGGGTCTCCAGCCATGCAATCATGAAATTTGCCAAATTGGAAGAAAAATGGATTTAATTGCCTGTGAGAGTTACCCTTCTCCTACATTGAGAAAAATCCTGACAGAAGAGTTGTCCTTTAAGTCTTTCACCCTGGAGATTTCACAATGCTCTTCTTATTCATCTGTCTTGTCTCATATTCTTAAGGAAGTTATCTCTGGCTGAAAAAAAATTTTTTTGGACTTACTAGTGTCTGAAGTCTCCTTTGCAACTATGACAGTGCTGGAGGAAACCTTCAGTCTTAGACATCTCAGAAAAAATAAAGAGTCATAGAAATGACTATGTCCATGCTTTGTTCAAAAACTGAATATGACCCGTTCATGAGTAGCACTTTCGTTCTGACAGGTGTAGCATTAGGAAAAAAGACAGAATTTAGTCCAGCTCAGGTACTGGACTGTTAAATTTAAAAAGTTGTCAAATGCATGGATAATTTATTGCCACGTGATGATGAGACACATATGTAGGTAAACTAAAGTTGAGAACATATATGCTAGTGATGGGGTTATTTAATGGTTAATAAGAGATGTCTGGTTAAAGATTAACAGAGAAAATAGTTTCTACAATTATTAACTGAAGACTAGGTAATGAATGCAAGGCAAAAATTAATTAAACTAGTGAAAAATTTCCAAGGGAATTAGCTAATAATTAACCCAGAAAAGAAATTAATTTGTGTAGGTTACTTGAAAAGTAGCTAATGTGTAAATCTGGTTATGGGTGGTTAGCATGCATTGAATTGACAAACTGATCAATGAATGAAAAAGTAATGATTGATGGGGATATACCAATTAACCCAGGTTAATAATTAAGGACTCATTAATTAGTTAAACCTGATAGCTTGGTGAAGAACTGCAACTTCTTAACTGAAGAAGATCACTTTTTAATGTTATCATAGCTTGAATGACTCTTGGGTTTATATTAGTTCTGCCAATTTTAAGCAAACATTTTAAGTTTTGGAGTGCTGAGACACAAAGACTTTATTTGTTTATACACATCACAGCTCATTGTTCACTCTTGGGAACGTGTATTTGATAAACGAAAACAAAATTATTTTGTAATACATGTTGCTATTTTCCCCAACCAAATTAGAAACATCCTGCCCTTATGTTCAACAAACACAGTGGGGTGTTCATATTTAAAGATTTCTACTTGCATATGTACAACTTGTCAGGTAGTTTATGAATATTTACATATTAATTGGCCTGACATCTGTCATAATTGCATATTAATTATTTTTGTTTTAATCGGATAATTGATTTATTATACTGCTGTCTGCAATTCTAGGGGAATGTCCCTGAGGGACAATGCATGCATACACACAGATTTGGTCTTGTGCCTACAACACTCCTCTGCTGATGATCTGAAAAAGTTGTGCTGTTGTTTTTTGTTTGGTTGGTTGGTTTTTGTAGTAGAAAGACGCATTTTGGAATTTGATTCAGTGTTTGTCAAGAATTAGCTGAAAGACATCCATTGAGTTCAGTGAGCTTAAACTCAGCTCTGTAGTCAGTGTAACAAAGCATTTCTGAAAAAGCAGAATGACAAAAATCAATGGGCTTTTTGATTTTGGATCAATGGAGAATTACAATTTCAGTATATAAATTATCCAGGAAGAGAAAGTTATGTTACAGATGTGGGAGAATCGCAGACTCTCGCATCAGAAAGGGGCCCTGATTCTGCTTAGAGATGGTAAACTGCAGATGAACAGAGATAACATTCAGATCCTTAATTCACTGAAAATCAACACTTAAAAGGAATTAAATAAATATATGAGCTTCACTAAACTGTATGTCTGTGCTCTGATGAGACAAAAATGTGTTGTGCTGTTTCAAAAAAAACAGGTCAAGCACAGATATCACTGTAGTGTAGCAATGGGCTATAGGAAATTTATCCAGGAAAACTCTTGAACTAGGCAAGGAAATGCTAGAGCCCGCTTTAACCCAACCAGCTCAGGAAAACCTGAAAGCCTATTAGAGCAGGGCTCTAACACTGCAGGTTGCTGTGGGAGCAGTGACATGCTGACCACTTGACAGAAGTATAAACATTTTTAAAATAAGTTTCTCCCACCCAAATCTGACTGATTTCAGACAGAAAAGAAAGTTGGAATTTTTAGCACTTTCTCACCCGTGAAGGAGTGGGAAGAAATAAGTGTTTGGATTACTGGCACAAGAAAACCAGTCCACTGCTCCCATGAAAAGCCTGATCAGGATATTCATGTGACGTGAGTCAGCCTGGAGCACCCAATTCAGTAGGGCATCCCCTTTGTGCTGATGGGGAGAGGAGGAGAAGAAGAAAACAACTCCAGGGGTGATCCCATGCTGAAGCTGTAATAAGGCATGGCAGAGGAGAATGGAGATGGAAAGCAAATTGCTTCAAAGTGGCCATTTTCAAGTTCAAAGCAATCAGCATCCAATGATTTGCCAGTTATGGCTCATCTGATGCCTAAATCTCTCCACACTTTCCCCCAAAAAGGTTCATTTTATCCAACATCACCCTTATAAACATAAAGCTAACTGAAGTTTCAACCATTTGAAATCCAAATGCACAAGTAACTGCTTATCTGCATCTCTGCCACAATATAAAAGGCAGGAATGAGAAAAGCCTCAGCAATATTCTGTCATTACCACATGGCAATTAGCCTACTATATATTTCACTTGACATTTCATTGATATAGCCACTTCCAGTAAGTTGTACTACATCTTTGAACTGGCCTATGCTAGCAGAGTCCAGCACGGATTTGGATTGGCACCAATATCACTTCAAACCCTGCCAGGTCCCTCAGCCATTCCATTTGTAACTTTCACATCATTTCTCATTCACAGTTTAGACCTTGAGCAGAAAGGAACTGCATGGCAGCCTGCCAAAAGAAGTGTTTATTGTTTATAAATTATGAACAATGTGTGTATTTCTGCAATTGGCAGTTTCTATCTTAACCAAAGCAAGCTTTATTTATAGAAAATTGGAACATCTTGTTTTGTCCTATGTTATGGCAGATTGTCTTAGATGAAACAAAACACGTGTATGAGCTACATTAAAAAATAAGGCTTAGTTTGTCCAGACCCAAAGGGTACATTCTAGTTCTTGCATTATTTAAAGTCATTACCACTAATTAGGATAGAGAAGTAATATTTTATACATATCTAGTGGGAACCTGTTTACTTTTCGTGACATCTGTAATTTTTCTAGATAAGCCTTAATGTTGCTTTAGTGCAAATCCACAAAAGGAAACTGACAAATCAGATACTAAACCTGAATGCTGAAAAATAATACTGGAAAAAAAAATTAAAATATTTCTCCTGCATCTTATGGAACACCGTCAAATTTATTTTGTCTAAAAGTGATATCAGACATCCAAACAAAAAAGAAGTTCATTAATTTCCTGATTTTCTTTTTAAAATCTTGTCTATTCTGTTTCTTATAAAGAAAAGGATCTCTAAAGGATCACAAGAGCACTGTTATGGAAATACCTGCAGTAGTGATAGAAATATTGAGTAGCTCTCAAGTGTTCTTTTCCAAATAAAAGCTTGAAAAAGTGATTTCAGCTTCTGAGAGCAGAGTCTAGCAATATTTGAAAAAAATGAGAAACAATTACTTGCTGCATTGATAAATATCTTGGGAATATCGCCACAAAGCATTGTGACGTTTTTTAAGAACGGGAACAATATGATTTCTTTTCAAAGCTAACTTGTATCTAAAGTGTATCTTGACCACATAATACAATTATAAAGCAATCACCTATACAAAGAAAGAGTTGGAATGGAAGTGGGAAACAAATGGAATAGAAGAAAAGGAAGAGGAGAATAAAAGGAAAAGACAGAGGGAGAAAGAACAAAAGAGTGTCTTAAGCCACCCTCACCCTTTCTGCAAGTTGTAGGAGACAGATGATCAGGAGAGAAAAGGAAGAAAGAAGGACTGGTTTGGAAGCTTATATAATACATCATGAAACAGAGTTTTGTAAGGAGGCTGCTGAGACAGGCAGGAGTGTTCCCTTCCTGCTGTCTTGAGGAGCTGCCGCACCTCATGGCACTACCCTCATTGCATTGCTGCTCTCCAAATTGACTGGGAGAGCAGATTTAGTTGCCTTTTGGGTTTTATGGGTTTTTTTTGGTCTGGCATCAAGGAGACTATGAGGGCAATGGTGAGTGTGGGAATCACCCACATGTTAGTAGAGGAGAATCCCTGATTAAAAGGAAATTTCTCCCCCAGTTTCAGAGATGAATGTGACCCAGACTGGGAGTTGATTGTGTTGCCAGCCCAGCCAAAATCAGTTCTGGTGCAAAGAGAGCACCAAGAAGCTGTGCACAGATCCTTCTGCAAAAGGGTCCTGGAGCCATGGGCTGGCATGCTCCCACACATCCCAGGGAAAGATCAGGCCACCCCAGCCCTGCAGCAATGGAGGGGCAGGGAGAGTGGTGGAGCATAAAACCCACCTTGCACTAGCTTCAAAAATGAAGGTAATTAAGAATTAATAGAGAGAGAGAGAAGGTGGGAAAGCAAGATCTGCAGGAAAATGAACACCATGACACAACAGGTACAAGGTACAACAGGTACAACAATTTTTGTACATGTATTATGTTTTTTTCTCATGAAAAGTATGTCACAGCCCATCCCTTGTATTAGATAAATAAATCTGGAAATAATACCTTCTCTCTCTTCTCTACCACCTTGATAGGTTTCATTTTAACACTATTTTCACCTCCACATTTCTGTAAGGTGAACTCAGAAGTTAGCTGTGCCAAAACCTCCTTCCCAAGATCAAACCAAGAGATAGATATGTACAAGTGAAAGAAATTGTGACTTATATAAAAGTGTCACTTTTACAAATATATCAGCATAACCCAAGTCTGACTTTGCAGGATTTCCAGCCATACATGCACATACTTTGTCCTTCTAATCTCTGAAAAACACAATCTTAAGGAACTTGAACACCAAAAGTTTTAAAGCCTTTTAGTTTCTATGTGTTTCAGCTGTGCACACTTAGGAATTATCCTGTTACTGGGCACACCTGGACAACATGAGAGAGCACACAGTACTGAGACAGTGGTGTTCTACCTGTGAAATAGCATGACTAAAAATGTATCTAATTTAAAAATAAAAAAAAGCCAACTGTAGCATAGCCTTCCTACATGCCTCAGAATATTTAAATATCCCTGCTTGGGGTTTCTAAGTGGCAGCTGTTTTAATTCAGACAGCATATTTATAGCCCTTATATCTCTGTCTCTGTGTGTGTCACATTCTCCACCAGAGAGGCAGCTACTGAACATATCTACACTTTGGTCTTTTTTTGGCCCCATTTGATTCATTCGATCTCTCAGTAGCCAGTAATTATAGCTATATATATAACCTTTAGCTTTCCAGTGATATGTATGGTTACACCTCTCCTCTCTTCTGTAAAATCCTTTAGCTGAGTGTTCAGAATTCATTCCTCTTTCGGGGATAATGCATGTCTCAGTGTTTCTGCAAGGGTACAGATCAGGGGCTATGGTGCTAATTTAGCATCAGCATCACTACTGGAGAAACAGTTATACTCTGTATTGACTAATTTTTCTCCTGTGACTGTATTGAACCTGCTCCTCAACCTTTTCTTCACAGAATGCCATCACCATCTGAGTAATACATCATCAGTGCAGTTCACTCTGATGATGTATTATACTAACATATCATTAGTGCAACAGCAGAGCAAGGCGCTTTGATGATGTATTAATGCAATACATCATCGGAATGAGTCACTCCGATGATGTATAACTCAAAAGATGGTACTATCCAGGGAAACATGGACATCCAATAAATCAGGGACAGCATTAAAGAATAAAATCTAGGACATCTTCTAGGGAAAAACAAAGCTTCAGAAAGCTTTGAATGAATATAGCATGAGGTTTTCTTTAAAACAAAAACAAACAAACAAAAATAGAAAGGGAGAGAATAAAAATTTTCATATTAATTTTATCAGGAATGTAGGTTTCTGTAAAATACAATTACCATGATATTATAATTTGAATTCCATTCTGCAATAACACATGATATATGCAGGGCATTTTAAGTTAGAGAAAGATTATGTGATACAATTGGTAATATACTCACTTGAGACTTTTCATATCCTACCTGCAAACAGAGAAAAAGGAAAGGAAATGCAAAAAAATCCAAGTCTCTTCCCTGCAAAAAAAAAAAAAAGGCTGAAACTTTTTTAAACTGCTAAAATGAGCAATTAAAATTTTGTGTTAAGATTTACTACACACTTTACATAAGTCTAACAGATCAGTCTATTGACAGTAGTGCAAGGAGAAATGGCAAACTTTAAATAAGTATAGCACTGAGGATTAAAAGGCACTTAGCCATAAATATTTACATAAATGTGTTAGTTCTGTAGATACAGTTAGTAGGAAAAAAACCCCCACATATCCATGGATTTACACAACTGATATCAACCTACCAAATGTCAAATCCTAAATACAGCAACAGCTCATGAGAAAGCTACTCAATGCACTTCTGATTTAACTGCAAAATTTATAAAAAAGTTTAATTAGCAAATTTTTAAAAATAAATTTGAATTTCAACATCCTGAACAAACCTAATATGAAACAACAATGCCTCACTGGTCAGAGAAAATACATATTTTGGGAAACAAAAAAGACAGATTTTTTTTCTCACTCATCCTGCAGGTTTTATGGCAGGGCCAGAAAATAACCATTGTACGAAATATCAGATAGCACTCTGCTTAAACAGTGAAAGACTTCTCTGATGTTACATGTTTATTTTTGGGTTTCCTGTTCAAACAAACACCAGTCTTTTGCTCACACATGCTTGCACATGCAGACACCCTACCCACCACATACCTTAACGTGCTTAAAAGGGGGTAACTTCCGAGCAAGCCTTTCATACCCTGAGAGCTATTGTTCAGCAACAGCTCTGCAAATCCCCCTGCCATGAGAACAGATAGATTTTTGTTGATGTTGTTTTGTTTTGTTTTAAATTGGCCTCAGCTGCATTTGATTGCTCCAAGCTTGTGGAGATTTTCCAGCTGAGGCCCTGAAATCCCCATTAGGATTTAACTCCTCAGTCTCACTTTCCCCAGCTCCCCAAATCCCAGTTCTGCTGATACAAATAATGAATGTACTCATATGTGTGTGTAGGAATGATAGAGGGAAAATCTCAGTGTTTAAGTGGTAACCCTGAGCCTTTGTGTTCAGAGTGAAGCCTGGTGCTCCCTGCAGGCAGTGATTGCAGGGCTTGCTGAGCCCTCTCCATGGCCCAAGCACAGTCCCAGTAGACCTTGCTGGCTGTCATCACTCTGAGCAAAACTCCGGCATTTCAAGTCATCTCGGTCACTTTATGAAAGAAATCACTTTTCTTGAAGCATTTCAAATAATTGCAGTCTGTAGGAGGAAAATATATTTAAAACGTATCGGAAAGACCCCTGAAGATGGAACAGAACAGGTAAATATTGATGACAGAGAGGAAGTGGGGCTGCTCTGCAGAAGTTTGTCTTCAAACATCAACTTCAGCACTTGGGGATGACCAGCCCCATCACAGCAGCCCTACACACAGAACCAAAGCTGGAGGTGCTCTGGGGCTGGAGAACTTCCCCACGTGGCCCTGGCCAGCTGGCATCCATTACAGAGGCAGAGTCACAGAAAGAGCAGGGGCTCTCTCTATCCCTCTCTGGCTGGGGATAATAATGTGAGTAAATGTCACAGACTGCAGCGAGCTGCAGCTCTGCTGTTTGGGTTTAAAGCCAGACCTGCTGTTCAGAGCTGCAGGCCAGGCTGATGTTAGCCACGGCACCGGGGGTGCTGGGGTTACACAAGAGTCCATTCTGTCAATAAAACACAGCTGCCCTGAGGGGCATAAAAAGTATACGGGGTTCATAATTGCCTCAGCAGTAGCAAAGAGAGAAAGAAGCTTTTTTTTTGTTTATAACAAAAGGTCCTTCCTATACTGTTTCAACTAAACCAATCCTGCATTCCTAGGGAGTTGCAGCTCCTTATAGGCATTTCAAAGCCTCCCTAAAACTCACCAATTTTCTAAGTGCCTTTGCTGGCTAACAGCCATAGTTTTCCCTTTCCTTCTGTGTCCTTGTGTCTTCATGACACCATATGAAGTAAAAATAAACACATATTGTGCAAAAATTCAAACAAGTGTGGAAGAACCCTGCTAATGTCTCTGTGTTTTCAGCAGTGGGGCCGGGCCATGACTTACCATGTAAACAAGTGTTGAAACAGTTGTGTCAAAAGAGAAAAAAAACCCAGAAATACTTCCTATCACAGTGACCTTACACTAATATCTAGCCTCTTTTAATATGAATAAAGTCAAAAGTAGAGAGAAAAAAAGAAAAGGCTGATCTAAAAAGATAGTATAAACTATGAAGTAATATCAAGGAGTAAGCCTCCTCAAGTCCCCCTTCTTTTGCAGATATTGCTTTTTTAAGGACATGGATCTGTTAATTTTGAGTAGAAAAGAAGTCTTTATCATTTGGCTTAATTCTTGATTGAAACCATCCTACATGACAACAGAGACAGCAGTCAAGAAGCACAGATGAAAATCTTAAAACCAAAGTCCTTGTCAAATTCAAGTGCAAATAAATTAGGAGTATTAATAACATCATGTGTGAGTCAAGACCTAGTTATTTCTGCTAAAGAGGAGTTGATTAATGAGACTGTGGTTTTACATTTATATAACAGAAACATCTCTACTCCCTCAATCTGCCGGGCATGGGCACTCAGATGAACATATTTAAAGTAATTACTCACACTTGGTCTCCTCATGACACGGGTCTGAAAATTTCTCAGTTCTTTCCTTCTTACTTTTAAGAAAGGATTACATTTTAACTTCTCTCTCCCTGAGAGAGACCTGAAATCATGTCAAAGGACAGCTTTAAATGTAGAGTGAGGAAAATAGTCCAAAACCTCAATCTTAATAATTTGATTTCTATACCATACTAACAACTTTCTTAAACACTATGCTCTTGGGCTTGCTGTTCTCTGAGTGGTCTTTTTACATTTTATTTATTTTTTCTTCAAATTAAAACTATTATAATTTAATGTTAAGAGGTTGCCATTTTACTGAGAGTTTTTCCCAAATGCTCTTCTGAAATCTCAAAAATAACATCTACAGAGTAAAATGTAACACTCCCTCTTATTCAGCAGAGTTGCATTTGGAACTAAGCACACTGTATAGCTCGAGTCTATAGGCAGAGCAAGTTTACTTGGCTTTAATGAAGAAAATCCTGAATATATATTTAATTTCAAAACATTCTGCTAAAGAATTTCTCTGAAAAAAATTTGTTTGGGCATTCAAGCTGGGGTGTTAAAGACTGAATCATTCAAGGATTTTAGTTCAGAATCATCTTTGTCAGTATGAAAGTGTCTTTATGTCAATCAGAAATAGTCTTAAAGTCAAATTCTTTCTCTGGGCACTTTTACCTCAAATTTCAAATTAAGTTATTTATTTATTTCATCCAAACAGGAAATACTAGGCACTCTACCCAAAGATGGCTTTAATCCTCAGAGAGTTATAGATGCTATGGCAAGTGTTTACACTCCTCGTGCTATTTGTCACACAGTATCCTATTAGTGTTTTTCATGTCTCATGGCATCCCTTGGGATGCCTCCCCACATACCCTGAGCCATTAAATGGCTCTGCATATGGAAACTGTGCTTTGAAAAACAGAGTTCAATAAAAAGAGGAAACTTTCAGGTAAGGAGAGTAAAAAGGATCTCCTAGTTCCACTTGCCATGAATTTCATTACAAGGGAACAGTCTTTGGTGATTTAACATAACAAATTCTCCACAAATGGACAAGCACATATTTGATTCTGTTGTGATTATGCCAACCATTAAATACACTGAAGGTTCTGTGGGAACATCAACACACATCAATGTGTTCAAGAAACTTCCCACTTTCATAGCAATAGGTAGACTGTAAGTTTCTGAGAGTGGGTATTTGTGAGTAAGCTACAGGCAACAGCAATATGCACATCTAACCCTGCTAAACTTTTGTAATGCCATCTTAAACTCAGCTGTGATAAATAAAAACCTCTCTCTGTTTTTTCCCTGTAGTTTTACAAGATGGAAGTGCAAGTACTAATAAAATATATGCTTTAATTAACTAAACTTATGCTGCAGTGTACATTAGAAGTGGATGATTTACAGAGTGTTATCCTCTTCAGGACAGAATAATGCAAACAGCATAATTAAAAGTTGATGAGAAGTGTATTTATTGAGTACACAGGAAGAATAGACACTCAGATTTATGATACACAAAGTGTACCTTTCATTTGCAATATTAACATTTTAAAGTCCAAAGCATCAGCATAATGCATCCAAAGTGTTCTATGCAGCATCCATATAATTCAACCCTGTTAAACCTCACACTGCTGATGGTAAATTATGTGACCTGAACATATACAAGTGTAACATGATATATTGTGATATCATGATTATGTTCATTGAGATGTCTGTGGATGCAATATATCACATTTGCCTGTCTGTAAGTACATGTGAAATAGTTGAAGGGCCATTCATTTATTTGTGACATGAATTTCAGAGCCATCAGTCATAGACCCATCAATGTAAAAGAAGTCACTGTTTAATTTTAATGAAAGTGCTTTTAGAAAATTCCAGCTAGTATTCATGCAGATCAGGGCCTGTTGAGCCTTCGGTACTTGATATATTATTTTGAGAGTTCAGAGAGTGCATAACCATCCCAGAAGAGAAATGTATATTAATACCTTGGGAATTTTCAAACCTGTAAGCTAGGTATACACAACCTCACAAGACAATTACTTTTATTTTTGTCCATATATTAAGCCCAGTACAACATACTGCTATTTTGAAAAATCCATTTGTTGAGGTGCAGAGGCAGATACTATGAACAACACCTATTAGCCAGACATTAACACTACTGAATTTTTTAGAGAAACACACACAGATACCATATGCCAAGTATGGCTTTTTGTCAATATCTAAACCATCAGGTAAATAGACTTCCAACCAGCTGTAACATGTCTCAATTATGAAATGAAGTTGTCTTCCTTGTAAGTATATTGTATTTTGAACAGTTTGATGCACAAAGAAACTTACAATGGGGATTTGAAGATCCACATTAAAAAAAAATTGGCTATAATTTTAAAACCAAATTTGGAGAGAGATGGCAATTTGGGGGAAAAAGAAAAATAAGCTTCTTTATATAGCACCATCTTAACATATACATTCTTTTCAGAAAATATATTTTTGGAAAGGTGAAACTAGATGAAAAACATCTGCTGGTCCCTTATAATTAGGAGTTTAATTCTTTCTGAGAACTTCCTTTAACACCTCTCCTAATTTAAAATGTACTTACAGCAAAATGTTTGGGGTCCTTCTATGAAGTCAGCAGAAGTGACAAACAGGTCTGTTAACAGAGATGAAAATAGTTATTTAGCAAGTTTTCCATATATGACATGATTCTTATGAGAAGACAAAAGATACTGTGCCCTCTAATTAGAAATTTCTTATTATCCACATGTAAACACATGGGAGCAAATTTACTAGAACCATGGATGGTTAGATTTAAAGCATTTGCTTCTCCCATGACCAATGCTCACTGTGAACCTAGATTCCCAGTTTAGTGAAGAGAGGAGCACCTATGTTTGGGTAGATCCACTGCCACTGCCAGCTACTTCTGTGGTGTCATATTTGTGCTCACAATCTTCCCCACATGTGCTCTGGCCTCTGACCCCAGACCTGCTACATGTATGCTTACAGTTAAATAGTATTTTAAATAGTATTTTTAACAAGGGTGGCTGAGTAATCACCATGCCCCAAGCTCTACTCAGCATACTGTCCTTCCTTCATCAGAAATATGAATAGCTAAAAATACACACCAGATTTTAACTGAAAACAATGACTTTCAAGTTGATAGAGTCTCATTTTAAAGTAGTTACTAAATACTAATTACTAAGGATTCTTCTTTCCTTCTCTGCCTGTAGCTTTTTGGGGCAACATCCTCAAAAGTTTAAAAAGAAGGTCAGAGTGTTCATTTGTGCATAATTATTTCAATTTGAATATATGTGGAGATTTTTTTTTTCATTGAGGGATGTGTGCAATTTCATAAGACTAACAATAATTAGGCCAGGAAGCAAAATGTACCACAGGTATCAGGCTATGTATGTCCCAGATAAGAAAACTGGAATTCCCCTTTTACCATACCTTCATTTTTTAAATTATAGTTTGCAGCTAATATAAAGAATAATTTGTGGTTCTGGTATGGATTTGCTGTGAAACCTTGGGACAACCCCTTGAACTCTTTGTATTTTAGTTTCTTAAGTTGTAAAAACCAGATTATTTCTATTAATTTCTTTTCATCACCTCAAATTAACTTCTAATAAGCAAGAAATCTTTTCAATGTTACTAATGTAAATGTTCTTAGTGTAATGGTATAATAATTGAATTATTCTTTTCAGTCACAGTTCCTATTAGGCACAAAATAAAATAATTTAAAAACTCACCAACCTAGTGAACAGCCTCAGCTAAATTAAGTATAATGAAGGTACTATCCATTCTTTTTCACAACCTGCTTTCTTACCCTTTTTTGCACTTATTCAGTTTTGGTTAAATTATTTTTGTACTATTTAGAAAGATACAAGGATTGGGATACTAAAGCTCAGATTACCAATCAATATTGGGACTTTAAAATTAATTTGTTGACTTTTGCTGGGAATAGTCAACACCAGTTACCTAACATATATGAGCTAAGCTCACTTTTGCTTAATGGGAAATGCCTTCTCAAGGGCAAGTCAGGATATAGCAAAGGACAGAATAAATTATATTTAGCGATGGCCCCTTTGGGATAAGGCTAATTTTTTCTAAAGTTATCTGTGAAATGCATGTATATTAATGCAGCAGCCACCTCTACATAATTTCTCAGGATAATACATTTTCTCTTGGAAGTAATGTCCACACAGCCATTTTTGTGGAATAATATGATCATGTCTTTTTCTGAGGTTCTGACATTTTTCACAAAATAGACCCTTAATTAAAAAAAGATGCCAAAGTTTAGAGATTTACTATTACTCATTCTACTTGCATGAAATTTGGCATGAGGAGGCTGGTTTATAGAAATCTTTTTCACTTAATTTTCTTACACGAAGGGCCCTTTCCAAACTGGCTTTAAATAAATGGTACTTTGGCAGTGACAGAAACACTGGGATTTCCATACTTTCCCTTCTATTCCATAGGATACCAGTCCTGAGACTCAAGTAAGGGATAAAGTGTCCTGACTGAGATATTTTTTATGATGTCAGATAGTTACTGCATTGCAAATTATGTTATCACTTTACTTTAATCCAGTTGGGAATATAATTTAAACAAAATTGTTGGAAGTAACCATGAGTTCAGCTGGTGGGAAATACTTTTATTTTTATTTTGGTCAAAAGGGAGAAATGTTCAAAAAGAACACAAAAAGATTCAGGCACCTAGTGTTGTCCTGACAAAGGTCTGTTACAAATCTGAACTCGGATATGAATCTTAACATCATGACTGGCCCTTTCCTGCTTTCCAGACTGAAAAAGAGAATGCTTTTGCAAAGTTCAAACTCTGTTTCACACCCATTTCTGACAAAAAATGAATTACAGATATGAACTCAAGCCCCTAACTCTCTTGATCCTCTCACTTCATCCTTCCTCACATATCTGGGTGAGATTTGTTTGGCTCGTTTTTTTGTGGTTCCACAACAAGCACAGCCACTGCTGTGTGTTCTGTTCTTCCTATCACCCCATAACAGGTACTGGGCACACCTTGTGCTGTGATCCCACGGAAAGCAAGCATCAGGCTGTGCTTCTACTCCCTGTATTTCTTCCTTTCCTTTTGTGAAAGGACAAGGGTTCTCAATGAGAGTTTACTGTGGTTTTTGGAAGCAGCAGCCTTATGTAATGCACACTGTCTTACCTTCTTGTAGCAGGGTCACAAATGTGTCCAGGGTCCCCAGCCTGACAATCCATTATAAATACATTTCCAGCTAGAGAGGTGAACTCAACACAAGATGTACTTCAATCCACTGATCCATCAGCACTTATTTTTTTAATCAAAAAAAAATTCAGAAAGAGAAAAGAAAAAGATTGTCTGAAAGCTTGTGAAATGCAAATGTTTTAAACAAAATGGCTAAGAAAAACCTTCCTTGCAATAAACTCAAAATGAATTAATGCTAATTTTCTAAAATACAAAAATCTGAAGGATATGAGAATGAGAGCACTCCTGAATGAAGCTGAAGGATGTGAAAGTATCATACAGTGGAAGATATAGGTAAATTGCATCTTTTCTTCAAAATTTATGAGCTTAATTTCTCTAAGGCCGTTGTGTGGCCATGGTGACCCTAACCAGTAGCAAAACTGAAAGGAAAGCAGAAGAAAATGAAATGGAAGAGTACTGGGAAAAAAAAAGCATGTTCTCAGCACTGGTGAGTTGCTGGAAGTCTGTTATATTTCATCTACCACCAGAGAGCTGCCAATGGTCAGTCAGTGGGAGAGTAGGACAAGAAAAGAGTTCATCCACTTCAAAGCTTGCCAAAGAACCTACCACCTTGAGTAACAGAGCTCTTCTTACCCAGGCTCCCTGCAGTTTGTGTACATTCAGCTTTTCACTTTCAAGTGTTTTCCTCACCTGTCTCTGCAAAGCCCACTCCATCCCACCCCCATATTTCAAACCCAGGGAACTGCTGTGGGAGGGAGAAAGCACATTTCCCTTTGCTGTGGGTTTCTCCCTACAGGCTCAGCCAGCCTAGCAGATGGTAGCACACCAGACTTTTTCTTTTTTCTTTTTTTTTTTCCCTCTGATGCTAAGCATGATTTACAGGCTTGAGTTATTATTTATCATTATTCATTTTCTGTCACCAGTGCATTGAAGGTTAATAGAAATGCCAGCATGCTCACTGATTTACTTAGTAAAATATTTGTTCCAAGGTTTAGGTCAGATGATTGGTGTCTGAGTGAGCTTGAGGTTTATGCATTATGAAAAGCAAGCTGACTTGACCTTGAGCCACTAGCACCAGCACTATATATTACTTTAGTGGAGTGACCTTCAGAGCCCCAAGACACACTAGATGTATTCAACACATGTTTTCTTCTCCCATACTACTGACATTGTATACATTCCAGCTGAACTTATGTAATGTAAGATGATACTCACTTTTCATCTAATGAATTTGAGTAGGATGACACATTCAACTAAAGCCCCCCACCTCGGAGGTAACAAACTACCTCTGAATCCCAGGTGGACTGAGGCTCAGCAAGTACTTCAGGCTAATTGACACACTTTGTCACCTGGAGCATCTGGTTCACAAACCCACACGGGCTGCAGAGGGCCTGATTCTGAGATTAACCACCTTGCTACTAGTCAGGAGTAACTCCAATGACCACGATATTAAGTGAGAAAAATATAAAGCCCAAGGGTGAGAATTCACAAATTGGCAGGACTTATGCCCGGATTATACTTCTTAATACTTGAGTTAATAATCCAGCCCTGCATGTCACCTCTTTCTTTTCGTGTGTAAATGGACCCCTAATTGTGGTATGGTGTTGTCAGACAAGAATAAACATATGCAAACAATGGTTAAAGAAACTATTTTCTTACCCTTGATTTTCACATTGGCACAGCCTTCTTTCTATTCTCACTTGTGCAGCAGTATATAAGTATCTTCAGATGATTTTGTTCGATTTGTTCAAACAAACAATGGCCACTATAGCCAAAATGAAAAATCTTAACAATGCTGAGATTTAATATTATTAATTTGAAAGGCTCTCAGTTTTCTGTCAGCTACACTGGGATAAAGCCAGACTAATTCCAGACTCTTTAGTGGATCTACTCCAGATCTACATCATCAAAAATAAGAACAGTTATTTGGCACAATACATATATGCATTTTTTTCCAGCTTCTCTTTAATTCTTCCCAGGTATCAACTAGAGAAACGTCATCCCTAAGAAGAATTAAAAGCAGAACCTTTTGCCTCCATACCCTATTAAGACAGAAACACCTTCTTAATTTTTCACTTCCCCCATACATGACATTTTCAGATAGCTGAGATTTATATAGGCAGATTTGGCAGCCTTTTCATATTTACTTACACTCAGAGATAAATCAAACCCAGGGCACTCTCTCCAAGAACAAGTTATTTGTTATCTGACTAAGTAAGTGTTAGTGGATCAGACATAGGAAAGGTATTTCTATTATAACTGTGTTGTTTGGCTATGATTTACTGTGGCAGAAGATAATAATTTTTTATTCTTGATTATACAGTGTATTCTCTTATTGTCTTATGTATTTCAACATAGTTACTGGAAAGGGTAGATGGAGAGGGAGTTGGATTGGTGTTTGACACATTAACCAAAGGAAGGAAACAACCCCATGAGCAGAAGGAGAGAAAACTTAATCCTGCTGTTAAATCAGAAACAATTAAACTCATGTGGGGTCTGCCAAGAAAAAAAGAAAAGGCACTTCTAGAGAAAATATGGGTGAAATTTAATTTTTTCACTTGATACCTGCATTAATCCTACAAAAGTCCCTGGAAGGAAAATGTTTAAATACTCTGGGTAGTAATTTAACACTCTTCTGCTATCCACTCTGAAAGAGAAAAACTAAATGAGAATAACACCATTATGTTCTCAGTGTGCCCTAATTCTTTTCTTAAACTTCTTTCTTATCTAAGAGTAACAGATTCCTCTTCCATAAGCAAACTTAAAATTTTCCCAAGACCACATCTCTTTCATCCAAGCTGACATTGTTTGTCAAATAGAGAAATGTAGGACTGCTGATTCCACAAATTCAAATAGTGGTAAATTACTCATCTTTTAAAATAAAACAATAAAAATGTATGACTTCTGTAGCCACATTAGAAGCAATCTTGTGGTAGAGCACAGGACTGGTTGAATTTGAAGCTTTCCTTCAGCAACCAAGAAAATCAAAGCTATAAAAATCTAATATTAAGTCCAAGAACAGAATTTTGGTGATGACACATAATGCAATGGTAAGACTATCTTAGATGCACATCCTAGTTGAGTATTGTGTAAAATAAAACTAATTTCAGCATATAGTAATACAGATCCTCTGGCTTTCCACGAAGCCTGCACCATTACTGTCACCCCTCATAACTTGGCTGGAACAAAGTCTGGTACTCTGGTAGAAAACAGTCCCAATGCACTGCAGTAGAACAGCACTGTACTCACAGGCCTCAAATTTGTCTTTCTTTTTCTTCAGCAAGATTTATTTACCTCCTCTTTTCAGCCAAAGAAAGGTTCATTACCTTGCTCACATTATGGCACATACAAGGGTTTGCTATTGTAAGTAACTAGCATGCTCTCCATTAATCTTTGCTGGTGTTCTGTCTTTCCCTGGTGACCTTCCTGCAATTTCCAGAACTGATCTAGAAAGACAGAGAAAAGTAAATATGTACCAGGAACCAAAACATTTTTAAGCACACCTATCTACCAAAGCCATAAAGTATGATAGATGCTTTAAAACTAAATGAATGTTAGTCTGGTTGCTGGAGACACTATAGAAGACAAACCACTCCTCTCAATAACAGACATGCTAGAGAGAAATTCATATCCTGTGCACTCATGTCATATTCTTTACTGTTTCTATTAAAGCCATTCAGAAAAATCCCTTCAGAAACAATGCTGTATGAACTCAGATGAAAAGTCACTGCCCTCAAAGTTCATGCTCCAAAGAGAATGATATTAGTTCCTCAGTTCCAAGCTAATGAAGACCAGCTTTTCAAACCCTCGATGTCCCTGATATGTACAGTCAAAGATCTAGGTATGCTGTACTAATAATAAGACTTTTTTCATCTATCGTCCCCACCAACCCTTCCCTTTCCTCTTCTGTCCACCATCAGCCTGGCTTCTTAATTAACTGCATGATAGAGAACTGAGCTTCAGAAAAATCTGTCACTGTTTGGACACACTGGGCCCTAGTGACAAGCTAGATCTAAGAAATGGGAAAAGTGATAGAACAAACAGTGTTAGGGGAAAGAGAGAGGAAACCCAACTCTGATATGAATGGCAGCTTATTATACCTAGAGGAAAGAGGAGGAGTATGTTTACAAATTTATGTGCTTATGTAAATCAGTCAGCCAGTAATAAAAAAAAGTAACTGAAAACATCATCAATTATACTGATGTCTGTGAAACTCCTTCATTGCCTACTGAAGCCAAATTCTTGCCTCTTCCCCACCTTCCCATTTATCTGACTTGCACTACGACCACTCCTATATTTGTGATTCAGACTTTAAACACATACTTTTGAATACCCCAAGCTAAATCCAAAAGGATGCTTAGACAAGTTCATGATGAAAACCTGGTCATTACTGTATGTGATCATCCCCAATTCACTAAGTTATAATGGGTATGTACACTTCCCATGTTCTCAGTAGTAAATAGCCAGGAGAGCTTGGAATTTTAATGTGCAACTTCAAGCAACAGATGAAAACACATAATACCCTAACACACAGAGGATAAAATTAGATAATATCTCCCATCATGAGCTAAACCAAGGTGCTAAAGTCATTGCATTCTGCACTTCATCTCTACAGAAAGCTATTTTCAGGCATTTAGAGGATAAAGGAGCAACAATATCTAAGTAGTTAGTGCCATTAGTTGTGCTGCATTTGCCATTCAGGACTCCAAAATTGCACATAGGATTTCCATTTTTTTCTTTAGTAATCATTAAAATATACTTAATAAAACAGATTCTTTAAAGCCAGATAAAACAGATTATTTAATTCCTATTATTTAGGAATGAAATAACTCCTGTGTTTTTGTTAGAAGTACAAGTGGTGATACAAGACATCTTAGGTAATATTAATTGCTTCTTGACAACTCACCGTCTTGATGAACTGAAAATCTGTTACTTGTTCCAAGCATAGTAGTTGCTCACTTAGCCACGAGTTTCCTATAGTAACATCAATCATATTGGCAGTTGGAATAGAAAACCAAAATTTTTGGGGTGGTATTGCAGATGACATTGAGTAAATTAAGCTCATTGAATTTGACATTTTAAATCTCATTTGAAATGCTAAATATACTTTTTTTTTATAAAGTCCACTTACACAGGGAGCAGATTTTCCTCAGAATGGAGGTCAGTAAGAGTTCTGCAGACTAAATAATGATTGCTAGAGCATTCGTTCCAGACTAAATTTAACTGATTTTACCTTTATGCTTGAAATCATTATTATGGGTATAAGGAAAACACTGACACTTCCTCTCTATTGAAGAGAAGTTGTGTTCTGAATGATCTGAGGCATGAGGGCAGTGAAGTACTTTCCCTAGAAATGCAGAAACACAGAAAAGAAAATTGTGATAGCAAGACTGCTGAATGGCCACAGAGTTGACCTGCAAAATTCTGACAAAATCTTACCTTTTGAAGAACTTCTGTTAGCAGAGAAAGTGGGTCATTTGGAGCAAAACTGAATTCAATTTATATACACTGTAACTGAGGAAGTATTGTTTAAACATAGCTCCTTGTTTTCAGGCCTTGCTGGGCCGCAGAGCAGAAACGGGATATAGTTCTTAATGAGATGTGAAACAGATGGTCTCTTCCCTCAATAGTACTGAATTTCCATCACCCTTCCTCACAGACAATCTCCAAGTGCTTAAAAAGACCTTAAAAATGCGTTAATATGGACACCACCTTAGCAGGGTGAGCGTTCTCTGTGCCTCTGGCTGGGGGAGCTGTGATGACAGACACAATGATTCCCTGGCAGTCACTCAGCACCATCCCTGCAGCAGGGCTTGGAAGGGAACCCAGCCCTGCACACCACAGATCACCCCCCCTCTTTCTGCCATTCCTCCTGCTAAAACACTGAGCTGCATATCCAAAATCTGAAAGTCTTTGTTCCTTAGAAGCATGATTGAACTAATTATGGCTCTATTGTCATGGTCTGAAACAATGTACAGACACAGCAGACAACATTTCTGGCTTTAAGTATGGTAAATGTCAGTGTTTATGTTTTTGTTAGCTGTCCTAATTATCGTGTGTCCTCTAAAACTCTCTGTTGTAATTACCACTCACCATACTGACACCTACTGCTAAGGAGGGAGCTGATCGGCTGCAGGATTTCTTTATTCCTGGACCCGGCCAACAAACTGCATGTGACACCAACAGATGTTTCTGGTTTTAAAACAGTGGGAACTTCATGAACTGTTTTCCCCAACCTCCCAGGAGTAAATGCCACCATAGTTGAAAAGTTGGAAACATTTGTCAGGCGCTGAACAAAGCTGTGAACGAATGCTACAGTAATTTACTACTTCTATAGTCCATTTTTTTAAAAAAAGAGAGGACGAGACTACAGAAAGACCATTAGCAAAAGCAGTACTGTGGGGGTTTTGCCAGTACAGGCTTTGTGCTATCCACATCTGTATTACAGCACATGGAGAAACAGCTAAGGAGAATATCACTCTAGAGAGTGTTTGTAACTTGGTGTCTTTTGTAAGGGAATGCCCATTAACTCGCAGGGCTGCTCTGAATTGTGTTTGCAGCATAAAGGGAATAGCTTGGCTCAGATTCCACAGCTGTAACTGTACAGAGAGAAGGGAGAAAAAAAATCAATAAGTTCAGTGTAAGCAAGTCAGAGCAACCTTTAAAATAATAAGACAAATCAATTTATTTCACAAATGTCTTTATTTCCAAATGCCATTGTTTGGTAGTTTCTACTGTCATTGCCCATGACATTTGAGAAAACTTGGCTCTTAGTCATTTAGGTGCAGCAGAAATTATCATGTAACAACCACGTGAAAAAATCATACATTCACCTCAGTGCAGATCTGTTGTAACAACCTTGTCCTATGGGGTAAAGAGTGTTTAGGAGGCGGGGGAAGGCAAGAAAGGCAAGTTTTAAATATGGACAGAAAAGCCCTACTTTATTGCTATATACAATGAAAAGTAATTATAGAGAAAAATGAAAGCTGCTTCTTGCTGTTAGCAGGAAGAATAAGGGAATTCTGTTCCTTTTTAAAGCTTGGAGTCCATTTTGATATAATTGGTTCCAGAATTATTTATGACATTAATTGCTGCATTATCGACTGCCTGTCAGCTCTTCTGGCAGTTAGTCCATCTTTCTTACCACAGAAAGCCAGCTCAGCCCAAACTAGACTGACAAGCTAATTATACCCATCTTCCCCTTCAATGACAAATGCTGCTCATCGGAAACCTTTCTAGAAATAAGCTTTCATTCTTTCCCCTTTTTCCTGAGCCAGACACAACCAATATCTCAAGGTACAGATCACAGCTGAAACTCTGCTCACAGGGCTATTAGCTCTGAACATCTCACTTGAGCCAAAAAACCTAAGCATCTTATGTTATCAAACTGTATGTCATTCCCTGATGCTAGTTTTCAGTGGATGTGCACTGGGCCATAGCTGTCACTCAAAGCCGTGGCGGATGGAGCAAACCTGACTGCATTAGCTGGGCCCTTCTTAGCAGCTGAGGCAGGACTCTGACAGCCATTCCAAGGCGCAGAAGAAAGACTTTGTATTTCCCTCATGTAAACTTCCAGAATCAATAGCTTACAGCTTTTATTTCCCTTTATTCCACAAATGAAGGGTGATATTGCCCAGAAAAAAAAAAAAAAAAATTCTCTTTTGGAAATTTGGAACAAGGAAATAAGGAGTACTGCTTTGTGAGGAAAGACATCTTAGAAATGAGGGGAAATGCCAGAGGAAAAGAAAGGACCTGGTTCAATACAACACTGTCACCTCCATCAGAGCATAGGATGATGCTAAAGCATCCTGGTGCCCTGGATGCTCACCTATTCAGGGACCTGGTCTCATTCTGGCATAATGTGTGCTGGTGTAAACTCTTCTGAACCACATAACCCAAAGTCAGTTCCTCTTTTCCATTCTTCAATACTTTGTATGTATAAATATGTATTATGTTTTTTCAGTATTTTCTTTGCAACAACAAGGGATTTGAGCATCTCTGGGTTAGTTTGTTTGGGGTTTTTTTTCCAAGATTAGAAACACCTACACTGTGACAATTTTTACCAGATTTTGGTCTTATTTACATAGAGGCCAGAGTAGTAAAAATTAGGGTGATCACAATACTAGCCTTTGTTTGCTCTCCTCAGTGTCTATTGACTTGTTCTCTGGTTCAGGTCTTTGAATTCCTCATTGAAGAATTCAAAATGGATGTGTTGGCTGGTAAGAGGGCAAGGAGCCAACATCTCTTCTGAATGGAAACAACCATATAGATACCATATATACACTGTGTAGAGTGTATATACAAAGTGGACTCAGTCTGGGTTTTTCAGAACAAGGTTCAGCATTACAACTCACACTACCAGGTCCCCCCCGTCCCCAACAGGTGGTCTCCAAATAAAACCCAAATACTGAATTATACCTCTGCCTAGATGAAGGTCTAAGATAGCTAATCTTATCACCACCTAAACCTGCCGTCCAATGCATTCAATCTGACAGCTATCAGCAGCACGAAATTCACTGAAACTGTACTATGAATTTCAACTAAATAAAACTGAGGTTTATATTTCATCAAACCTATAGTCAAAAATGGCCAAGGACATTGCAATGGCTGTGTTAGCTTCTCATTTCAGGCAACAGCACAGTAAGAAGTAAGCATGGACCTGGAAAAATGGTAAGAATGCCAATTAAAATGACCACAGGGCTGCCTTGATTTACATTCTGTCCTTTTATGTCCTTATTTCAGAAAACACCTGCAGTCTGTTGCTTGGACTGAACCAGCTCTTGGTAGGGTTTTTTTCTTTGTGAACACTAAGCAGAGTGGGGGTTGTACTTAACAGTCTTGTGCATTTTTCACTTTTTCTAGGTAAACTCCATGGGAAAAGCAGAAGATAAATTGACTCTGAAGCTTTACAAATTGGTTACTTAAATCACTCCACACCTATAAATTGTGTAGTGCTGTAGGTCATCTTTCTTTAGACACTCATGACAACAAAACCTGAAGGAGAGAATTGAGACTTGATAAGAAGATTAACTGTATGCTAAAATGCTATGGAGCGAGTAAGAAGAAAGGAAGATATGTAAACCATCTGCTCAGTAGATGATGCTGCAACATTTGAGTCAGTGCTTTGTGGTTTTCTGTAACAAATTACACACTTTTGAACAGAAAGCTACTGCATTCATGGGATTCCCAGAATTTCAAATAGATATGAAATGTGTCCCTGGTATTTTGAGAAAACGAGACCCAGGGAACTATAGGCTAGTCAGTCTTGCTTGGCAAGATCATGAAGCAGATCCTCCTGGAAACTATGCTGAGGCACAAGGGAAATAGGGATGTGGCTGTGGCAGCCCATAGGGCCTCACCAAGGACAAATTGTGCCTGACAGTGTTGACAGTCTTCTGCAGTGGGGTTGCAGCCTGGTGTAAAAGGGAAGAACAAATGACATCATCTACCTGGATTTGTGCACATTTGACACTATCCTGCACGACATCTGTTTGAAGAGACATGGAATGGATGGATGGAACACTCGGTAGATAAGGAATTGGTTGGATGGTCACAATCAAAAAGTTGTGGTCAACTTGTTGAAGTGGAGACCAGTGATGTGTGGCATTCCTTAGGGGGATTGGGATTGGTGCTGTTTAATATTTTTGTCAGTAACATTGACAGTGGAATTGAGCTCACTTTAAGGTCCCTTCTAACCCAAACCATTTTATGATTCTATGATTCTTGTACAATTTTCAGAATCAGACCAATTGTGACAACAGAATCTCTGGTAAATTATTGATATGTAAACATGGCAATTTCACTTTAATTCAGAAATGTGCAATATATTCTATTTTTGTATGCTTTGTAAGGTAATTTTAGCTCTAGACTGTGATCATATAAAACACAAAACAAGTTAAACCAAACAACTACTCATTTGCTGGAAGTAAGTTGTGAGAGATGTAAATTGTTTATAAATGCAGCAAGATTTCTTTTTTTCCTTAGTACTTGGCATTCTGAGAGTATGTAAACCACCAGGAAGTGATTATTAATACAACATATTAAAAATCTGCAGGTTTTTTTATTGCTGACTAACTCTAGACTTTTTCCCCCTATGATCTACCATTTTTTTTCTATTATCTTACTGATCATAATTCAGAGTACCTGATAGAAAACTGCCTACTTTTTTACGTTCCCATGTTGCAGTGGTCTTTATAACGCTTATTCACATTAAGCACTAAACATGTTTGCAGAACAATAAATACTCCAAAAGAGAAAAATATGTTTTCCTGCAAAACCATCAGTAAACATACAAAGTAATACTCAGCATGTCAGCATTTCTGCCCAATAACATAATGAGGTGATTAGTTACTTCAAGTGCCCTAAGAATAATAGCCTACTGGATTTTAATTTGTTGAGGTTAAATGAATAGCCTTATGCTTTAAAAGGGTACCTTCCAGCACCAAAAGCAGTGCAGGACTGTTAAGGACTCCTTGACAGCTGAAATAAAGTTCCTAGGGCTTGTATAGTGCTGACCTTGATAGCTTTTTAGTTTAAAACGTTTTAAAGGTGCATGTACGACAACACTGGCGAGGAAGGAAAAAAAAGAAAACAAATGCCAGGAGATCTAACAGAAGCAAGATGCATTTGGTTTTGACTTCTAATTAATCAAGATAACATCTCTTTCAGCCATTAGACAGTAAAATCAATAACCTGGGCAGTCTGACTGCCAGTTAGACTTATACACCAACACCTATTATTGGCAAAACTGTGATGTATTTAACTATTTCATCCTTTATTATATTAAAAAAGGTAACCAGCCTCTGTGAGAGGGTACAGGAAAAAGTCCATCACCACAGTAAGTTGCTATCCATTCATTGGCAAAAAATACACTAGTACCCCACCAGATGCTCCTCACTGAAACCTTTCTCTAGCTGCTCCTTTCCCTTATCTTTCTATAACTGAGTGTTATAGAAAATAATACTACTACTACTAATAAGAATAATAGTGCTGCAGCAACCCAAACCTCAGCTGTATCACTACCAGATCTTCAGGACAACTGAATATTTTATTTTTGGGAATCAGTGATATTCTGATCTAAGCAGAAAATACTACAAGCAATGCTGCTATAATACTGCTGCAGGAAAAAAAATGGCACCTGAAGAAGAGGCAGATCTCAGAAATCATTACAGTGGTTTCACTTCAAAGACACATTAAATTAATTCTTTTGCATAAACAGACTATTGTTAGGTCCTGCAACCTCTTTCCCTGATAACAAATCCCATTAAGTCTGTGACATTCCTAAAAAAGTGCCAAATCCTGAAATATTTTTTCATTGATTAGTTAATTTCCAAAAAAAAAAATCTTATTTAATTTAGACTCTTTAAAAAAAAAAAACTGACAAAGCAAGCTTAAATCCCAAAGAAAAGATCCAGACCATTTTATCTGGTTTTAGGATAAGCTTTCAATCTTTGGATAAGGATAAGATTTCAAGCTTTGGCCCATCTTAATACATGAGATGTAAATATGAAAGGTTTTTTCCTAAGGCTGACATTTTGAAGGGTACAAGAACTTTGTAACTAGTACTTTTCACTACTTTTCAGACAACCAGAGGTGGTACCAATTTCTGAGCAGATCACTAAAATTAGTAACTCTGCACAGGACATGCAGTCAAGGCTGCTCCATTAACCTGCAGAATCTGTTCAGCAATGTTGGGACTTAGTGCTGCACAGCACAAGATTGTTTTCCTTCCTCTTCCATTGCAAAGACTATTTTCTAACAATCTCTGTTAAACTACATCTACCACCAGAAGCCTTGACCCTTCAGATTAAATACATAAAATCAGTAAAAAAACTTTTACTAGAAAACACAAGTCTAGGAAATGGTGGACATTATGGAGAGGCCCAAAAAAACCTATAAAAGTTTGTTTGTTTTCATTCCTTCCCACACATTGATGATAAAAAAGATTCCTAGAAAAGATTAAGCCTTTATAATCAGCATAGGATAAGAAGAGTGTAACACAGCTCAAGACATGAAATCAAATTATTCAGCGGATGCATATTTAACAAGGACAATACAAATAGACCAGTAATTATGATATTAGAGTGTTTTCATGCTATCTTTGTCTTTTTCTATTCTTTGTGGTGATCATATGTACAGTTAATTACACTTAATAATGATAATTATGGCTTTATTTTACAATGCAGGAAATTAGCTCAATCAGGCATTTCATAATGCATAGGATGCTATGGAAGTTATTACAGCAGAAGGGAAATATTTAAAATCAACATTGCACTCTAGGGGTCTTTTGACTTATCTTCCTTTGCTGTGCCACTAATCTATTGTACAGTGTGGGGTAACTCCCATTAAGGCAAATGGGAAATCTCTAGCTTACATAAATCCTCTGAAACTATCTGGCAGAAAACTGAATTTCATTTGCAGAAAGAAATTATGAAGTTACATTGCTGATGAGTATGCAGACGTGTTCTGCAATGACACAAAAATGAGGGGATGGAATCCAACATGATAATTTGAATGAAGAGTCTCTCTTCTGCACCTGACTCTAGTTTCTTTGAGATGATAGCTCATATATGAGAGAGGACAAGAATAACTACGTCCTGTCTTCAACAGGAGGATGATGCACAGTGAAGAAAGAAGCTCAGGGATGGTCTTTTTGCCACAATATTAACTCTACCCTGTGGAAAACACTTACTTCCAAAGATGATTAAATCCATATATGACTTATGAAGATTGCTAACTATAGCCATTTATATATTATAAAAACTGTTGTAAAATTTTTTCTTCTATCCTCTAGGTCCTTTAATACTCTTCATCACTGTCATTACTGTAAAAGAATGAGGCATTGCCTGTGCCTTTTCCCTCTAAACCTTTCTTCTTACTGATTTGCTGCTCCTTTATAATCCATTTCACTGTTTGTGAAGGAACATAATACATGCAAAAGCTTTTGTTGCAGGAGGTAGATGTACCAACACATCTTGACAGAAGGACTTTATCTTGTTCCCAAAAAGAGCAAAGAATCTACCATCTCAGCTTACACACTCATACATTCCAAGTCTTTTGTGCATCAGTCTTCACAACATAGAAAGGGTCCACAGCCTCAGCAAAACAATTTCAGGTGACATGCTCTGCCAGCAATAGAATCACCTTGTGCCACTGTAAATGGGAACAAAGGGACATATAGTTTGCCTCTCAAGATGCAACTTGACCTGTCAGAGAGCAGCATTGATTTACATTTCTGCTGTTAGTTAGACAAGACTTATTTCCTCTGTGAGGTACCATTAAAAATGATATGGATTTTTCTCTGCTATCCCTACAGGTCTCAGCTGCAGATCTTTCAGGAGAAGAATTTTGGGGGTGAGTCCGTGTACCGTGGAAGCTCCAATTCACCTGTTGCATGCAGAAAGGGCAAACCCTCCAGCCAGCCTCTTTCCCTTAACTGTGGAGAAAACTCTCAGCCCAACACAGAGAGTCTCTGTGGGCAAAGCCAGCACTGCCTTCTCTGCCTCTCAGCAGCACCAGTTCCTGCTGCAACTTTCTCACTGTGCTGTGAACTTCACCATCCTCCAATGCAGACACACGGAAGGGTTGCACTGGGTGAACACCACATTAACATAGCCAAGGCATAAGAAATCATGTGAAATGCAGATGTTCAATTGTGAGCATCTTTTTATTCCAGGACAACCAAGCCAATCACATTTTAACATAAGTATTTTCAAGGGGAGAACCTTGACACAGTCAGAATTCTGGTCTCGGCACACTAACTTGATTTCTTCCAAACCTGTGTTTTAGAGGAAAAAAAGTGGGGGGGTCTTTTTTTTGTATTTCTGACCTAATTAGAACTATACCAATATATGGGGGTTTTTCTACAATGTTTTCATGCTTATGGCTCTGCAGTTGGATATAAAGATAAAAAGTAGAAACACTGTTTGAATTATATTTTTGAACTTCAACAAAACAATGCAACATTTCTTCCCAACAATGTGATGGCTAAATGGGTGGTAACCCATTTACCCAAAAGTGGGTAAATATATTTTTCAATACTCTAATAAAACTGTACAAAAAATGTGTATATTAAACATATTCCTTCATTGAATTTTCTCTTCCACTACCATAATGTCATGGATGTTTTCAGTCTTTCTTAACATACAGAACGAAGGACTGTTAAAAGCCTGCTTGATTTATCACCATGCCTAGGTAGCCAAATGATTTAAGTAGAAACCAGTCCAATAGCCTGTAGGTACCACTGACCTTTTAATACAAAAGATTTTTTTTTTCAACTTGCCAGAGGATTCACATTATCAGAGGCTGATTGTATTTGGAAAATGCTTAAATTGAATCTTCTCTATTCACCTCCCAGGCTGCTAAATGAAAAAGTATCCCCTATGTTAAACTGGAAGTTAGATGAGGAGCAGGCACTCATCCACTGCAATCAATGACAAGCTAATAGGGCTGTTGACTATAAATTCTCTGGAAATCTAGATGTGAAGCTCTTGATTCAAGTGATCTGTGCTGCAGACCCTAAGTCACTGCAGACAATCAATTTTATGTACACAAACTTTTTTTGGCCAGCAATAAAAGACACACTATTTGAAAGAGGATGCCAACATGATAACTCCAAAGGAATGTTATTTTTTACCACCTGCATCTCAACCTTACAAAGATGTAAAATATCCAGAGGTGGTACAATCAATAAATAATGGGCTCCTTGGTACAATAATCACCAACATTGGCTTGATCCTAAGCTAGTGTAAATAACTAACATGGGTCATGCATGACAAGTTGCTTTGTTGGAGGCTGAAGCCTTTTTGCCTTTATGTTTTGATTATTAAGGAGTATCTTTGGCAAGTCAGTGCTATTTCTGAATAAACAGTTCATGTATTTGGGTCACCCTTAGAGAAGGCTTGAAAGACTTATCCTTCTGACTTGGGGGAAAATTGCAGAAAAAAGGGTGCTGACCTCCTGTCTGTCTACTTGGTGGCTGGTAAATGTTAGCACAGCTTGATAATATCAATTAGACTGGGAAGCTTTATTTTAAGTTTTTTGAACTATTACTACTGCCTGTGTCCATTTGTCTTTTTTATTCTCGAGATGTGCTATGACAAGGATTAAATGCGACACACACCAAACTTTGAATGTCCTGCAGCCAGTTCCAATGGCTGGGATGCTGTCATTTCGAGCTACATCAGGAACAGTGGCTCAATGGCTGCATCTGTGACACATGTCAGAAACTTTTAAATGTCTGCTCTTTTTTTCATCAGGATGCTTCTGTGTCTTAGCTAGGGAAGAGATGACATTTTGTGTTTGGGTGGAACTTGTTGTGGTTCCTTCTTCCTGCCTCCTCTAACTGTCAGCCTGAGTTTCCCCTAAACATATCAAAATACAGACAAATAAACCTTGTCATTTAGAAATATATTCAGTAGTAACCATGCTTGAAAACAATGTTTTAGGAGGAACTTGGGCACATTTTCTCATAGAATGATGAGCTACACAAAACACAGCGCTAGGCTATTTCTGACCTTTGTTATGTGCCGCCTTAGAAGATTGATGTGCGCAACTCAGATACACACGAATTCCTTAACATTTCTGTTCTCTTTCCATTAAAGTGGAATAATTTGGCATATAAAATACACAGCATACTGGGGTGTTTTTTGCAAAGCTTGGAAGAATTAACATTTTGGTAAGAATACATAGTTCAAGGGTAGAAAATGGATCTGCTAATGGACACCAAGGAGTCTCAGGGCAGGACTCCAGGATTTGAAAATGCAGCTCTGAAGAAGAGAGCAGTCTTGTGTCAATATCATTTACTGAAAATAAATAAAAATCATTCTTAAGATCCGATTGGGATTTCTCTGTCTTTCAAAACCAAAAAAAGCTTAAAACTCTAGACTCTGATGATGACATTTGCCCTTTGGGTTTAATTGATATAACAAACACTAATTTTTTCCTCCTTTTCCCTGCGCAGCTCGAGATCTTCAGATTCTCCTGCAGTTATTGGTGACTGTGTATGGGCAGCCAGACATGTTTCACACAGTTAGACACTGTGTAATTTTACTCTGGGGCTCTCTTTGCCTGTTTCAATTGGCCATGTTTCAGCTGGATTTGACTACCAGTTGGACCTAAAATTTTTGTTTTCTTGAAATAATTATTTGGGCTTTTCGTTCAACTTTTTTATAAAAATGAAAGAAGAGAAATGCAATGATGGCACATGAGCTTGCACATATCTGCAAACATGCAGTTTAATCTCAATTTTTGACAAAATATCATATGTAGGTCTAGAGGGGTCAACTCCTTTTCAGGGGAAGTATTCTACCTTCTTACATCTGGCTATGGAAAAACCTGGGTTCAGATGGGAGATGCTCATTTAACAGAGGATAACCTGAGACATTGCACAGGGCATTGCCAAAACTCCAAGTAAAATGCAGCCACTCTCCCTCTGGATGGATGCATTTCCAGTCCTCAGTGCTGTGCCCAACCTTTGCTGGGTACTCAACACACTGTGCATTCAATCCTGACATTTGTGGCCTTTTGACAATAAGTTTTTTGGTTTTGGTTTTCCTCTGAGGCAATGTTTCCCCCCTTATTTCATTGCTAGATAACAGAACATAGTTACAAATATAAAAATTCATAAACTTAAATTAAACTCAAGTAGTTGCTTTAAAGGTGAATAGTTCTGCAGTCACCTTTTTCTTGGCTGCACTGAAGGCTAAATTAAAAAGTAAATACCAAACAAATAATAGAAACATCTAAGCAGAACTATCACTGCACAGTCAAGAATTCACTTTAGCATTCCATATAATTAGGAAATCAGTGACTGAGTAGCAGAAAGAAAGATGGGAAGGAGCAGAATATATTTCATATTACCAATTATATAGGCATGACTACTTAAGGACAAACAATCCCAAATCCTTCATGATCCTGCTTTTCCTCTCTGATTGGTATGAGGAGAGGTGGCCTACAGGCTGGTGATGAGACTTAGCATAAAAGGAAGGATTCTGCAATCCAGCCAAGAAGTGTAACAATTTTTGCAAACGTGATACACCCATTATTAAACAAGAAAACAGTCACAGTCTTCTTTTGCTTTAAGACAGATAAGCAGCAATGAAACAAAAAAATAACTTTCAGAAAATATGTCATAATGTGGCTGCAAATTCAGACTGCTCCAAAAAAAGACAACTGTTATCATTGCTATTTATGTCTGAAAGCCCTTAAGGATAAATTTTAACAATGGCATTAACAGTGACATTTTGGATTTAGTTTTACTAAAAATAGAAAAGAAAAAAAAATTTAAATATGACATTTTGCATAAAACAAAAACAGCATAAGCAAAATTCTTTTGGTATATTATTCCAATAGAGCTGGAACGTTTTAATAATTAAATCTCAGCATCCTCCCAGGTAAGGTTATATTAGCTACATTATTACAGTAGGAAAACTAGGACATATATTTGTACTTTCTTAAGTTTTAAAAGTAAACTGCTAAAACTGGCACAAGCTGAAACCACCTATCCAGTCTCATAGTCCTGAAACTCACTTTCCTATTTTCTGTAAAACATTCACTAGCACAGTCTGGAGATCCAGTGTTTGCTCAGATTTCAAAAATATCTGTGATGCTTGCTCTAGAGTTCAGCAAAATGTGGACTTACTAAACCTTAAAACCCAACTGGAAAATGTAGCAGGATGCTTTATGGATTAAATCCTTCAAGTTTTGATTTGAAAAAAAACCACAAACCAAATGAACCAGGCCTCCCTAAGAACTTAAGTATAATTACTTTCAGAATAGATTAAAAATTGTAAAATATTCTTAATTTCTGTTTTGATATATAAAAGAATGTTTTCACTGTGTAAAGTTTCAGAAATTTATCATTCAACAGCTGCTTCAAAACTAATGAATCTGGGTTTCTTTCTTAGTATGGGTGATAAACATTCATTCTTTATGTCAGATCTTTTGATTCCTTATGTCAAATGCCCTGCTTTAATGTCTATTTTGATGACCCATAAGAAAATGCCAACTGTTCCAGCATGATCCATGCTTGCTTCTATATTACAACTAAGTACTTCAGGGTGCAAAAGTGAATGTGCAAATGGAGTACGACGTTCAAAGGCACAGGATCCTACTCCTGGCTTTGTTAGTTTAAGACAGACCTTTATTTTTTCCTTTTAAACTGAATGTACATTACTATATTTTGTAATATTTGCTCCTACTGCCACTGATGTTGAAAGCTTTGCCGCTGACATGAATGGAAAGGGGATAAGACTCAGAATGTGCTTATGATATAAACTTGTGATTAACATTAACAGCTGGTAGGGGTTTTTTTACGCTAAGCCTCATAAATACAGCTGAGAAAGCATTTATCTGAAAGTGGAAAATGAGGGCTTAGCTAGAGCTGTGCAATCTTTTTGTAATGAAACCCAGAACTAGCCTGATTTGGGAAAGCTGCTAGAGGTCTGACATTCAGGCCAGTTTTGCTAAACCCTCAGTGAACACAGTGGATTTACAGTTTCAGATGAAAACCACATACAGCTCAGCAGAGATTTTGGCTGAACGATGCTTTCGGCTTTTGCTCAAACTTGAAACTTATTGGGTGTGAACACACAAAACCCCGAACTCACAAGAAAAAAAAAAAAAAAGACTGGCATGATTACCACACGGGCAAAAACCATGCAAGACTCACAGAACAAAAATCCAGCACTGCAAATGGTAGTTTGGGGGAAGATGTGTTGGGCATTACAGATGTGGAGATCTCAAAGCTCTACCACCATCTGAGGTACTGGATAGAGGGGAGGGGTGCAACCAGGGGAGCTCCAGCTAACATGTCAGGCACCACATGACAATTTCAGTTTATCCAGATCGTTTCCCAGAGCACTGACATTAACACTGCCTTCTATAATATGTGCATTGTATAGTAGGTGGTGATTTGGTGGTTTGGGAAGTAGCCAAGGAAAGAGACTCAAAGTAGAGTGAACTTCCTTCCAAAATTGATGTTGAAATTTGGCTACCTGAAACACATTACAAGTCATGGCTAAATCAGTAGGGTATTAAAAAGGAAATGACTCTTGAGCAGAGAAGTTTTGCTTTTCCCCTCTCTTGCATTGTAATTCTCTGTCCAGCCCTAAAGTGACTACTAAGCTAAAGGAAATTAAAAGAAAAGATGAATAGAAAAAAAATCTCAAGCTGGGTCAAATTCATCCCCAGTGTAACTTAGCTCAAGTAGAGTTAAAGCAATGGAGTTCCACCAGGGATGAATTTGGCTTGTTGTCAAAAGGAAATGAAGCAACTGTGCCCTCATTTACAGCTATCAACTTAAACAGAAATTTCATTATAAGGGAATTTCTGAAAACAATTCCTAGGTAAAAGAAAATTGCTAAGGTTGAACAGCATGTGTGTTTGAAAACTCCCTGAAGTCCACAACTGTCTGCTTACTTGGTAGATACACAATGCCAGCTAAAGGAGTGCTCACATTGTTGAAAAAGTCTTAAAAATATCAGAGAAAACTATAAAATGGATAGGCAGATTGTCTTAGGAAATCTTCTTTCTTTGTTTTTCTTGTAGTGAATCTTAAATATTCAACTGCAAAAACACTTAAATTAAAAGGAGGGCAACAGCAGATAAAAATAAAGTCAGGAATATAATTTTTTTATTACCTTCATATTCTTTATTTTAGTTTCCTGATTTAGTTGTAAAAGTAAGGTAGAATTTAAGCTGCACAATCCAGCTGTTTATGTTCTCCAGACTATGATCTGAAGAGATCCTGTGAAACTCCTCTATATTTCCAAATAAAATACTGAATTAAATCTTACATTTAATACTGACATTTCCAAACAGATTCCTTCCTATATATTTTACTATCAAAGCTATAATATTATTAAGATGTAGTTCTGTTCTAGGAGGAATTATGGGTGAGAGTTCAGTGATCTGTTATAAAAGTTGTAGATAAAGCAAGGTTAAAAATCCCCAACCTTTACTTTACAGTTTTGAACTGGCAGCAAAAGTTTCAATCAGAATGCAAAATAATTGCAAGACATTTTACGCTTGTTTTGAAGGATGTCTTGAACACCTTTGGAAACTTGGTCTCACAGCCTAAAACTTGCACGTAATGTGATAATGCAGAATATATTTCCCATTATAACCTATGAACACAATGAAGCTAGAACTAAACATATATTCCAAGACGCTGTTTTCCTTAAAATGCTGAGGATTCTGAGATGATGATGATATTTTGTGAACGTGCCATGACCAAGACTTAGCTTGTCCTTAAAAATATCTGCTCCTTGAAGGCTTGTGAAAATCCTGATCTGAAACCTTAATATAATTGTCAGCAACTCCAAGCAAGGGTCAGCTTCAGGTTGACAACACCACCAGAGGCAAGTCCATCACAGTCACCTAACCTAAAAGGTAACTTTTAGAAAGATTCTGCTGCTTTAGAACTGCATACGGAAAATATAATAATTCAGCCAGCTCTGATGAAGTAGGAGTGTTGAGTATATCCTGAATGTTCTCACATAGCAAATGCCAAAGAAAATATTCTTAAGACTTCTTAAGAGCAGGTTATAAATCACTGGAAGAAGCCATTTTTCTCAGGCCTAGCTCTTATATGATCCAAGGCCTTGGTAAGGTATTTGGATAATATTAGCGCAAATGAGCATTTTAGGCAAGACAATTTTCTCTAGCCAAGAGAGAGGCACAAGGAAATCAAAGGCTCCATCAGTTGTTCACATTCACAGACTAACTCCAAGGCTTCAAATCATGATCTTAGTCCATCAAACCACTTAGATGTCTGGGAATAAAAAGGCTTACCTGTATCACAGCATATGCCACAGCTGAGATGGCCACAACACACAGAGTATCACAGAAAGCTTCAACGCAAACAGAGTAACACCATACCCAGCAGAAGACATCAAGCATCCACACCTCTTGTTCTTCAGCCCAACCTTTTATCCCCTCATGTTGATGCACAGCACCTGTGTGCCCTCTGCTCCCTTTGGTGGTTGGTCAGTGCCCCTGGGCACTCCCTGGCTCATTGCTGTCAGTGCTGCTCACCTGCTGCTCACAGCTGTGCCCAGTGGGGATGAGGCTCAGCCCCACCCCAATCACCACAAACTGTGTGCCTACACACCTGTCTCTCAGAGCTGTTAGCATAGGCATGGTCCCATAGTAAGATTTTTAAATGCTTGTTTTCTTGCAATCATATGTTGTTTGTTTTGTTTAATTCCCATTACTAGGAATAGAAAAGACTGGGGGAAATAGATTTTAACTTAATAGCAGAAAAAGACTGTGAAATAGCCAGTGAGAGGTAAGTTACCACGCATAGATATAAAACCACCAATAAAACCAAACTGTGTTTCAATTGTTATACTATGAGCAGAGAAGCAGAAATTTCACTTTAAAACCAAAAGGGGAGCATTTACCTATTTTGTGCCATCGCTTGCAGTGGAATGAGATGGCAATTGAATCAGACAATGACAGAGCTAGAGATCTTCAGGCACAGAGGACAACAGCCAGCAGGCCATGCAAGACCCCTGACTTCTTATCACCTGATTTGCTGTCAGATTCTGCAAACAGATACTTTGAAATCCATATAAAACATAAGAATGAATCTGGCTATATGGTTACACCTCTGGAAAGCTGAATTTCATCTCTTTCTTTCACATATGCCAACCATTTAACTAAGCAAAAAGACAGACAGATCTACAGAATAAAGACAATAAACTTCCCCAAAGTGGGCAAGCAGAGATTCATGTGCCAACTATCACACCACATTAAGAAGAAATATGTGGTAAGACTCAATGTGAGTCAGTATAAAATGGGCTGATTCAGAACTTCACCACAAAGGCTGCATCCAGCAAAGTTCTGCTGAGGGCAAACATTTCCCAACATACTCATACTGTTGGCAGGAATAAAAAATACTAATACATCCACTGGCAGCAAATGAACCCTTTTATTTTACAGAAAACATTTTCAAAAGCACAGACAGGTTTGATTCTTTCTTCTGTCTTAAATGGGAGCAATGGTACACCAGAAAATAGTGATTTTTCATCTGTAAAGACGGGAGAATTGAACACTCAGCAATCAAGTAATGTTCTGCTCAAAGGACAAATGTATTAAAAAGGGCTGCCTATCAGCCTTCCAAAACTTAGTAACTCTAATTCTCACAGCTAACACATTGACTTCAAAGATACTCACAGTTTGAGTAAGGCAAATACTAGAGTAAATACTGTGAGACTCAGCCCTAAGAAAGCAGAAAAAAGTGGCTTCAGTGGTGACATACTTTCAGCAATCCCATAAATCATTTATGCATGCAACAGATTCAATTAAAGACAATGTGCTCTAAAGTTAGGTTTGTGTATCCATAACAGCAGGATTTTCACTGAAGGTCATTTATCTTTGTGACATTGAAGTGAATTTCTAGTTTGGATCATTTCCTTGTTTTTAATTTTAAGGTTAGGGATTAACATTTTCAACATGCAAAGTTACAAATGCAGTAAGCACAGCTTCTATAGGCATCTCCTAGTAAAAACATCTGCCTCCTAGTCTTCATTTGTGAAGACGTGATGTCTGACAAAAGGCAAAGGTCATCTCAAGACTGAACCTAAGACTGAACTTACAACACAAAGAAGTAAGACTGGAGTGGTTCCTTTGAAATGTACATATTTTAAAATATTTTTAATTTTGCAGACAAATCTTTATTTTTTTAATAGCCTAGTTAATCTTGAGAGGCAAAAATGGGTGACGTATGGAGAAGGGGAAGAAAAGGAAAGAGTGTGGAACTTCTTCCTAGATTACTGTAACTTTCATCCTAAATTATTGTTCATTTAAGAAATTCAGGCACAGCTCCCACTTAGGAAAGAACCAAGTACAGGTAGCTACCCCAGGTGTGAAAATTCTGCCATCTCTTGAACCAGAATTTCAGCAGAACACATCTGAAAACATAATGCTCTGCATGTTTAAAAAGCAAAAGGATGTTTGCATAAACAGTAATACACATCCATGCATGTTTTTTAAATAATATCCTAATACATGCTAGTAATACAAAATAATAATGCACAGATTTTCTTTTGGATTTCCAGAATTAGAGACATTTAGAGTGAATTCCCTTCAAGCAGATTTCAATTAGGGCTTTACCATATTTAATTCTAGGTACCTCATTCCCCAAGTGAAAACAAAATCCAAAGTGGAAGAGAATTTGTTTAAATTTCAATCCAAAAATATTTTTGCCTCCAAAGCTTTGCTAGGAAAAAAACACTCCTGAAAATGATACAAATGGTTTTGACATTAGGAAAAGTAAACAAGCAAAATAAAGATGGAAAAATCATGCGGTCAGTTTGCAAGTGCTGTTTATTGTTTGAGGCAGGGTTAAAGCCTTTTATAAAGACAAGAACATATATGCAAACAGACTGAAAGTGACATTAGGTTATTCTAAACATCCCTATTCCAAATCCTGCTGCCTATAACATTGCCATAGCCAAAATGCGTGGAGGCTTCAAAACAGACATCATGATAGGAACAAACTAAGATTGCTGTTATTTTGGTAACCAAAACAGATGACAAGTGCCCTAAATATTTCTATTAATATTTTTGATTAAAGGAAAAGGCATGTAGCTTTCATTTATCTGATATCTCCTCAGACTTGCAATGTGAATTGGCCTTTCATTTGTAGTCATGTATGACATTAGAAGAGGCATGACAGTGGTTAGAACGTGCTTTCCAGACACCAATCAAACAGCTCAGAGCTCCATTTGAACTACAAGTGGTGTGAACTTGATCATTCTATGTTCATCAGTGATTTTAAGTATCTGTTAAAGATTTATTATATGCTTGCAGAGTGAGCAAAGGCTTCCGTTTACTGAGTGAGGCCTAAAATGCTGAGCAGCAGCAAGCTTTCCTTTGGCACTCAGCCAGTGCCTCACTATTTCATCAGTCACATCTGCTTTCACAACTGGCTTCCATGTTCAGTTCACTTCCACCTGTAATGCCAGCTGATAAAAGCCCCCAAAGTAGACAGTTTCTAAAGACTGTATTTTTTTTTTAACCAGGAAAGTGAATAAAGACCACCAAGTAATTTCAAACAAACCAAGAACAGCTAGGCACTGATAGTTCTCAACTGGGATCAATATGAATGGGTTTGGAACAGCCAAGAAGCCAGAATTTCTCTACATTCCTTGGCCAATCCCATTGTATCAAGTAGGATTTAACACAATATATGCATGAAGTATGGACTTTTTTTTTCCCACAGTAACAAGTTAATGATTCTAAATATTTCAAACATCTTTATCAGAAAACCAGAAAATTTGCCATGTCTTGATTGAAAATTTGACAATGGCCTTACATAGGTATCAAAAGGGATTATTCAGAACTCATCTCTCTAATATATTAGTAAAGCTGCTAATTGTGTCAATGCCACCAGTTACTTGTGTTGACTTTTTTCCCCTCTGAATAATCACACCCATCTGGTGGCAGATTTATATCACTCCTTTAAAGCACTTGTCCCCTAATTTAAGCATTTAATTCTAAACCTAATCCCTAAAAGTTAAAAATAGCTTGTGCAATAAACCATGAATAATACACACTGTCAATATCACTAACGAGGACTTCTTCCAAGTGTAAACAGTTAAGCTATGGCATTATTTTACAACATAAAGAAATGTTCACTTTTCTGAAGGTAAGAGCTAGTAAACAAAGAGATGAGATTCAAGAATTAGAAAAATTTGTTTGTCTGGGAAATTACTAAAATCCTTTTCCTTTGCATATAAACATCTATACAAATTGACATTGCTTTGCATGGCCAGAATGTTTTCAGGATATATATTTTTCCCTGCTGAAAGAAAAAATAATCCATCTAGGCTCATTTTGGGGGTGGGTGGGTGTACTACCAAACTGTGAAAGGATTTGTGTAAGCATGTATGAGATGATAGAAACACAAGCACTTAATTCACAGGGAAAAAAATAAGAACAGATAAGGGCTTTTTCATCTGAAATTACAGCCGCTGTCTTTTATAAACACTTTGATATCAGCACCCACTCTGGCCCAACAGGCCAGGCAGAGATAAACGCGGTGCTTTCGGAGGCGCCGCGGCCGGAGCGGGCTCAGCCCAGCCCCAGGTGTGACCCCTGCTCTCCTGCGAGCAGCTCTGGAGCAGGCAATCCATCACCCTGCTCCTCCTGTCAGGCCGGGTGCTCGGCTGCAGCTGTCTGTCACGCTGGTGGATGGGACCTGCTTAAAGGCAATCATGTCAATCTCTATGTGACTACTCAGACTAAGATAGAAGGATGATCTTGACAGGCTTGGCAAAGTCAGCAGAAGGCACTAGAGGACTTTAGTTACATGCTTAAAATGTAGATGTGATTTGTTCTTCTTATGTGGAGGGATTGAAGAGGCTCAAAACAGCACTGTGTTTTACAGCTGGTCATCTCGGATGAATCTGTTGCCCTCTGAATGTTTTCCATAGTAAATGTAGCGACATTTCCCCAAAATGCCTGCAATAAAAAGTAAGTTAATTACAGTTAGGATTGAAGTAGAATAACATGCAATAAACACATAACTCAGGAAATTTGAAGGAGGGAAAGGAGAAGTTTTCTCTTGTCCTGAAAAAGAAAGAAAGTTTGTGCATTTCAAATATTCAGTATTGCCATTTCAATCAGCAGTTTTGAACCCACTGGAAAAATGTCTTCAAATACCTACGTGACCTATCCTGTTAAACATACATCCATGAGTATCTTCAAAACTAGAGCTACAAAACTCTGAAACATAATACAGTGTGCTTTAAATCAGAGTACCTCTCTCCTGATTCTTAAAAAACCAGGCAATCTGAGTTGAAGTTATATTTTGTGCTCTCTGCTCTTTGTGTCTCCCTGCTATGTGTTTAAAAAGTTTTCCTGATTAATGAAACCAAAAAGAAAAAAAAAAAATTAAAAAAAATCCACATTTTTCCAGCATCCATAGTTTAATGTGGATGCTGGAAAAACCTGTCAAACTTTTCCAAAGTCATACTGTGAGCACCTAAACCACCCTTGTTTTCAGTGACAGAGAGCTGAAGTGAGTGGCTGAAATCTATATGGGAAGCCATCAATAGACATGGGCCAGAATACTTGGCATCCCCAGACTCCAGCATTTTTATACATACAAATAAATATTCAATAAAAACATTTCTAAAGTATCTCTCCAAACAACACTGCAACATCCCATGAGCAAAATACAATTAAATTACACTAAATATTGGCACATGCGGGATGCTTTCAAAAATTAGCCGTAATACTGGTTTTGGGAGGCAAGGCACATTATTCACAGTGAGTACATGCAGAAAGATGCCTGAGGAAGCCTTAACTGCTGTGGGTGAGACACATATACCTGCAAATCTCACTACCTTATTCAAAAGCATCCCCTCTGGTGGTACTAAGTGGTATGTGAAAGCTAAGTTCACAGTTACATCCCACCTGTGAACATCCTCAAAGATGCTAAATTTTACTAGCAGAGTTGCTCTTTGAGCCCTCAGACATGTATAGTCAAATTAAAGTCATCTCCCATGAACAGAAAGAAGGTGGAAGGGTCTCCTCTGCCTCTTACCAGAGCAGTGACTGAAGTATCCATCTCACCTCCATAAGGGCAAACATAAACCAGCCCAAAGGAGACAAGCACAGCCTTATGTAAAGGGTAAAGAAGGGGGAGGAGCAGATCTTCAATTCTTTCTTGTTTTAGATTTTCAGAACTCACACAGCTGTTACTGTTCCCACTTGCAGTATGAATTAACTATGCAAGCTTTTATATTCTGTGCCATTGTTTTCCAGTATAGCATCTGGATATAGTTAAGATAGGTAAGATAAGCTACTAAAGCTTTGGAAGGCATGGGTCATGAAAGATGAATCTAAACCCATGCTCTTCTTCATCTCTAAGACATCATGGTGGTTACATGTTCCTGTGAGGGTTGTGGAGGGGAAATAGATCGGCCTGTTATTTGTTGTGAAAAACTTTTCAGCATAATACAAATACAGTGGGGACTATACAGTGGGATCAGTGCAGTGCCTGATCATTTTCCCCTCCTGCATATAGCTTTCTTCAATAATTTCAATTTCAATAATTTCACTAGTGAAGCAGCTTTCACATGCAAAAGATGATAACAGCATTCCTAAACAAGAATCTAATAATGACCAAGCTTTTCTTTCCCTAAACAGATATTCCAAGTTGGTAACAAGGACATTTAGAGCTCTAAAGGCAAAGGATATGAGCAGTTTATTAACGACATTCTTTGGACTCCTTTTTCACTGGCATTGATAAAAGTCTTGTTTGAGGTCTGCTGCATTTCTTAAGGACTGGAAGCAAGACTGTTTATAGAGATGCTGGTGAGAGAGTGCTGTTTGATGAATGCTGGAGACTATAGCTAGGTGTCAGTGCTTAGAAAATGAGGCAAGGACATGAGGTATTAATATTGTCAATGATCTCCTGACAGGAAAACAGATACTGTATTCACCGTCAGATTTAAATAGACATCAAGTGCATTAATGACAAAAGGGCAGACTTCAAACAAAGGAGGCTGTATGGTGCTGTGCTGAGCCAGTCTCCAAGCTGGCAATAACCTGATCTGAAAAGACACTGTCAGGGCTACAGACAGGCCTGGGATTGTGTGCGGTGACAGAAAACAGAGATGCTGACAGAGATACCGGTGCCATATTATGCCAAGTATATTCTAACACTGTCTCCAGTCCTAACTAAATCTGACATCATTTCCTATCGCTTATAGTATCCTCCACTGCTCTGGCAGAATATTTCTCCCCAGACATCATTACAAACTCCACTGTAGTTTTAAAGTTACTGGCAGGCCTGTGCTGTCGTGGAGGCTGGGTCTAGAGGCCTAAGGATAACCTCAGTCAATCTAAATTTGGAGTTTGCTGGAGAAGTGCTCTCATTTTCACTGATATCTCAGCTACTTGAGGTGATCTGAACGCTAAAGTGTGAGGAGCTGTCACCTTGAATAAAATCCTTAAAGTAAAGACGCTCTGTTCCCGGGATGTTCAGCAAAGATGTCGGACAGTCTGGCAGCAGGAAATGAAATCCAGCTGCTGCTGCTCGCCTGGGGATAAAGGTGCTTGGGCTAGTGACAGTTAAAGTCAGCTGAAATTTTTGAAATCCTGCAGCCTACAATTGTTTAAATTAAGGAAGTGTTGTCTCCGCAGAGATTCCCTACCCAGGCACACAGCTGTGATTCGATTGCCAGGCATATTACACATGCTGCTCAGAGAGCCTTGATAAAAGCACAGTTGAAAATGTTGCCATGAGACCTTGTTTATCATGAAGGTTATTTGTAAAACAATAATCTTCCTCATAAATTAAATGCAGTGACTGGCATGGTTATTTGTTTTGTTTTGTTTTTCCTCTTTATGTCCCACCTCCCTTTGGCAACTAACTGCAAAATGTTTGTGTGCTGCAATGAGAATTTTGATGCTAAGATATGTCACATGTGAATTTAGGAAAGCTACTGCTTTTTTTCCTGCCTATCTGCTATGGTATTCTTTCCTTGCAGGGCTGGGAGCACACTTGCTCTTTTACACACAGACAAGGGAAAGAATGAGGAGAAAACAATACATCTGTGGCTGTTCTTGTGTTTTTAATTAAAATATCCAGCATTGGCCATAATAAGCTAAGTATACCCCCTATACATCAAAACAATACACAGCATCCAGAATGAGGTTTCTGCTCAAGGTTCTTAAGAAATGACAACACAAGGTCTCTTGAGGGATCATCTTCCCTGAATGAGGCTTCTAATTTTTCTTAAGTAGCTGATTCCACCATCACCACAAGCTGTTAGAACTATAATTATGAAAAAACTGCATTGGGAAGAATCATTTTTAAATTCACTCTTTATCTTTTAAATGTTTCCATCCTTTGGAATGGATGTTCTAATTACGCTGGGTAAGTAATGACCTTGCAGTTGCTTGCATGTGTTGTGGTATCAGTCTTTCCTCACAAACACATTGTAATGTCAGCAACACCAGCCTTTCCTTAGCTGAGGGAAAACCCAATTATCCAAACAAATAAATACATACATACATGCACACTAAAGCATGTGAAAACGTTCAAGTCACGTTTAGCCCCTTTTAAATTTGGCATATTTTGCAGAGAGCTATGGTGCTTTTAGACCTCTATACGCTTTGCTAGAGCAACAAAAGGTTTGCAGATGTATTGTATTAGAAGTGGTAAAAACAAGTTGCGATGGGAACTGTTAGACCTATAGATCATACAGCCTTAGTTACAGGTCAAAATTCATCTTAAGCTGACAGTGATCTAAGGGAATTGTTGTCGGGTAGCATCTTGTTGCCTTTTCCTACCACATTAATACTCCACATATAGAAAAATCCACCTCTCAGTCATCAGAACTTGGGCAGCTTCCAGCATCACGGCTTTCTCCAGTAGCATTCAGTTTTCTTTAAAAAGTAATTACTAAAACTAAGTAGTCAAGCCAAAAAATTTTGCCACCCCCATCAAAACCTATTGCCACATCTGCCCAACATCCCCACCAGGCGCCCATTTTAACATCAAATGTTTTTAATAAGGCCCTCTGCAAGTGAAAGCAGCAAAGTATTCACAATTAAATGTGTTTGTCAAACACTGGTCTGCAGTATCCATTAGGGAGTACATTTCAGCTAGCAGCCTTCTGCCTGTATTTCACATGGACTAACCACAGGCCCTGCCACCAGGAGCTGCGGTCAGATAAAGTGTAGCACTCCATACACAGACTCAATATTCCACTGGAATTCCACTTCACCTAACTTTAATTAGAGCACAGTACCTAAATCCTCCACTGCCAATTTGTACTTGATCCATATTCATCTCTTTTTGCACAACCTGCTGTTGCATAGTTTTGCTATGGGCTATTAAACAGCTGCCATGTTCCACCAAGAAGCTGGGTGCATTTCAGTGTGGTTATACTACCAATCTGTAAATTGTTTTGAGACCCTTCAGGATGAAATATCAATGCCATTATCATTTTTTTCATAGGCACTTGGGCATATTCTACAATTAATGAACAGAAGCTGTGAAATTCCCTTAAATATTAATATAAACTTCCTATAAAGGAAAGTAATTCCCTACTGACGACATTTAGAGGAGAATAAATACCTATCTATGAACAATTTAAAGTCTATAATGCTACTGATTTAGGCAAAACACCTCCACGAGTCAAGTTAACCTAAAACTGTTAAAAATCTTTTTATCTAAGGGATATGTAAAGGTGGAGGGGGAAAAAAAAACAAAAAACAAAAGCAAATCCTTTTGCATAGGAGTTTAGTAAGTTTTCAGTTTGCATTTATCTACCTGGAAATTCTAACTTTAACTAGTTGTCTAGTTGACAAGTTCTTTTCGGTTCCTTTGGGTGAAACAGAATACTTGTGTCTACTGAATATGACCCAGCTTGTGAATTCTCTGACACTGGAATCTGAGAAGATCCCTTGGAAGACAAGAAAAGGTGTAAAGGATCCTCTGGGTCACCAAGTACTCCCCACAGCAGCCAAGTGTGCAAACCAGAGAGATCCGCTCCAACCTGCACTTTGCCCCAGCGCACAAACCACTGCCAGCGCGGGGAGCACTGAGCTCACAAACTGCAACACAGTGACACAGGACAAGAACAGCAGAGCTGCAGCTGCCCTTGCTAACGTGATGGGTTCTCTGGCTGCTACCATTTCATCTCTTTGCTGCAACCACATTTCCAGATTGCTCCCGGCTGGAGTCAAGACACGGGAACTCGACTACTTAAATCACAGAAGAAGGAGAAATACAGAAAGAGGAGAATGCAACAGAGAAGAATGCCTTTGGTTGTGCCACAGCTAAATGCTGTGGAAAAGAATCTTAAAAAGACCTGAAATATCACAGCAAGAAACAAAACCCAGATGAATTACCTAAAATATTATCATAACATACTCACAAGTACTCACATAAAAAATGCACAAATATTAATGTTATAAACTAGTTTATTTTTAAGAGGATGGAAATGCTAAATGTAAGCAAAAATGTTGCATAATTTTTCAAAAAGTAGCTATGCATAAAGGGGTGAGGTTGTGCTTGAGAAGGCTGGGGACAGAGCGAGCTGTGGCTAAGGCAAGATTCCTTCACCAGAACCACAGTTCTCACAGAGTGGCCCCCAAATACCCCCAAAGAGGTGCCTGTGAATTAGGGATTGTGGTCCATTGCAGGTTTCCTGGAGAAAGAAGACATACCTTCAGTAGTAAACTGCTGAACCTGACTCCCCCCTCTCTCTGAGGGTAACAACATTTGAGGAAGGTAACCTTCCCATTCGGAGGAGATGAATCACCTCTGCTCTGCTCCCTGCACAGGGATGCCAAAAATGATAACATTTTCCTCTGGACACCCTACAGCACAGGGCACTAAATGGTCTTTCAGACTGAGAGAAATTACTGAAAGACACAAAATCAAATCTGTATCCAGTCTACAGCAATGGTGTTAGAATTATACAACTAAGCTAGAGCTGAGAGGAATCACAGAAGGCAAACTAACACGCTGAATTATTGCAAGTATCCTGCACAGACAAGTGCTGTGACATGTCAAGTCTCACTGGCCTGTTTGTGGGAAGGGGGAAAAAGGGGGGAGTATGCAGGGAAGTGAGAGTAGGGGAGGGGGGAGCAAAGCAGTCAACAGGGAGGGGATGTTGGAAAAATTTGCAATGAAGGTGATAGGAATACAAAGATGTGAAGTTTGCATCCTGGGCCAAGGAAGCTGCATAAATGTTCAGTGTAAACTAGCAGTCAAGCTGATGTGTGATAAAGTGCAGCCTGCTGTAAATACACTTCAGGGCTCCCAGTGCAACTAGAGAAGAAACTTGTAGTTTGGAAGGGGGGGTAGGGAGAAAGAAAAAGTAAAAAAAAAAAATGCACTGCAAGCTTTTTCTCACATAATCTGTTACTGGAAAATTGAGAAGCTTGTCCAAGTCCGTGGGAATAAGCTGATGAGCTGATACTTAATAATAAACCATATTGTGTCATGGTGAGGAGTCATCTAGATCCATTCAGGCCACAAACTATATTACTTTATACAGCCCTGGCTGACATACATTTAAAGCCCTCTACACATTAAGGAGCCATTAGGCTGACAGATTAAAAGTTATCTTGGAGCTAATGTTTCCATTATGCGTATCCTGGCAGTGGAACAATCAACACACTGTTCCTCAGATGTCATACTTTGTTTAAAAAAAGGGTAGGGGGGAGAGCAGGGGGAAAGGAGGGTATCCTTCCCTCCTTGAATGACATTGACATGATCAGCTTTGATCTGGGCATGTGCTGTCTACAGATTCTCTACTGTTGGCTAAAATAGGAGCATTTAGGGCATAATACTTTAAATCATTAACCAGTTCCATACTCCTCTGGGTATCATTGTTACAATTTAAGGTTCTACACTTGGGATTTCTTTGGAATCTTTCCATGCTCATTGCAACTATCATCAGAGAAATATGTTGGGGGGTTGGAATGTCTCTTCTTAGTGAAAATGAAACAAAAAGCACACACCAAAAATACACAACCAAATAAACAAAAACTCCAAACCAAATGCTTTTGTCTCTTCAGTGCACCTTTACCACTTTTGCATTGTTACTGTCATGGAGAGAATTAATGCTGACTTTAGAATTAAGTACTTGCTGTGAAATATGTTGAAAAATTAAAGCAGTTGTTTTGTTTTGGTTTTTTTTCCAATTACTCAGACTCATAAATTTTGTAGTTAGCTAGATACTGTAATCAAAGAAACCCAAGTGCACAGAAAGCATCAGCGTGCCAAATTTTAGGGGTGGACTGATGCTTATACATGCATTTGGATGTATTGAACGCCCTTGAAGGAGATGGAGGAAAGGAAGTAGGGGCTCGCAGTCCACTGGGTCTCGGTGTACCTCATTCTCCCATCCACGGTGTGAGTGAGAGCAGCCGGGCACAGGCAGAACAGGGCAGTAAATGCTGCGGGCAGTAAATGTCCGGCTCCAGCCGCGCCCCGCCGAGCGAGCGAGCTGCGCGGGCGGGCCCCGGACACTAGAGGGCAGCAGCTCTTTGTGCCAGCCCCGCCGAGCCGCGCGGGCGGGCGGCGATCACGGGCGGCAGCGGAGCCTGCACTGGAGCAAGCTCTGCTGGCAGCCTCTCCAGCAGGAGCCTGCATTGGTGCTAGCTCTGCTGGCAGCCTCTCCACCAGGAGCCTGCACTGGAGCAAGCTCTGCTGGCAGCCTCTCCAGCAGGAGCCTGCATTGGTGCTAGCTCTGCTGGCAGCCTCTCCAGCAGGAGCCTGCATTGGTGCTAGCTCTGCTGGCAGCCTGTCCACCAGGAGCCTGCATTGGTGCTAGCTCTGCTGGCAGCCTCTCCAGCAGGAGCTGCATTAGTGCAAGCTCTGTTGGCAGCCTCGCCAACGGGAGCCTGCATTGGTGCAACCTCTGCTGGCAGCCTTTCCCCCAGGAGCCTGCACTGGAGCAAGCTCTGCTGGCAGCCTCTCCCTGCTCCAGCAGGAGCCTGCCTGCTGCCGGCTCGGCTCGGGGAGCAGCAGTCTGTGTGTGCTCCGAACAAAAGGCTCGAAATGCTGTCGGGGGGAAGCGACCGCCCGCCTCCAGCGTCGGAGGCATTTGTTGTTCTCTCTTGTTGCCAGCGCTGCTTTGAACCACCTTTCTCTTACTTTTGTTAATGCAACGGTGCGACCACCGAGGTGATGGAAGAGACACTTTTTACGTATTCAGAATGATGGAGGAAAAGGAGGTTCTAAAATCCCTTCCCGACCACATACCAAAGTTCAGCTGTTCAGTGTACACTCACCATACAGTGTAGGAGATTTTCAGTTAATTTGGCTAACATATGCAAAAATGGCCTTTCTGCTGGCTGCTCTGTTCTTTGGGCCACATTCTAATAATAAAACTTACACTACTCAGCAATGGAACTAAACCATAAAGAATGACAAGGTCATTAAGAAAACAAAAAGTGACTATAATTAAATCATACTTCGCAAACCTTAACCATGCACAGATTGCATTAGCAGTAATATGCAAGAGGAAAAAAGAGGGAAGTAAGTTCTTTTAGTAACTGTGATAGAATTAAACAAATGTACCATGATTTATGGGGCAGAAAGCAAACTTTTGGAATAATTGTTCGGAAAGTCTGCAAGCATTCCAATAAAATTACAAATTCTTCTGTGAAAAAAATTTGAGCAGCAGGGCCCTTCTGGAGAGTTTAGACATAAATTTGGCTCATCTCATGAGTAAAACTTGCTTTTGGATCTCAAATGTGTTCCTGCTGCAGGAGTTCACATTAGGGGGAAAAAAAAAGCCATAGAAAATTCAGTCTGGCTCAACTGGTTTGAAATTTCTCAAGAGAGTCATCTCAAATAAAGACAAGTTGCTTTTTATTTTTAAAGCTGGGAAAGAAAGTCTCTCAAATAAAATTGAAGGGCATAATTAAATAGTGCTGCTGTCACATTACGATACAGTTAAGGGAACCTTCTTTGTTTGCTGTTACTTGCTCCGTTCCACAAGCCCTTCCTCAGAAACAACAACAACAGCAAACATTTAAGTAATTGCCAACGATAAGATTGCTATGATTTTTAATACAAAAATAGGTGTTTTTTGAGAAGCAGGTCCTACAAGGCCTTGGATTCCCTTGATTTCCAGCAGAAGTTGAAGGCATCTGGCACTTTGTAAGACACATCCAGAGCCCACAACAACAGGTGAGCTCCTTTCTCTCTTCTGTCACTATTACTATTTAGCATGAAGTGTAATCAAAAGTGCATCTGGATCCAAACACAAAGTATTCCGAAAATATGTAGCTCCCTGGACTAAGTCTGGGCTTGCCTCTTAGTAGAATTTTGTTCTCTTCTATATGACATATAGCACCATCTGCTATTGCTAAATAGTTACTGGCCATAGTCTAGTTCCCAACCTGCCTCCAGTACCGAAAGCCAAAATGTTGTCATCGTTTTCTATCCTCAACTCTTTTCCCTTTTCCTCAGTCTCGTTATAAAATATGCTAATAGGAGGGGCTGAAGGTTAAATCACAGTGGCCAGTAGAACATAATTTACAGGTGCAATTTTAGTCTCCATGGAAGTTTTTGCTAAAGATAAAAAAATGGGGACTAAGAAACAGCTTGAGTGGCACATTAAAACCCCTCCATTAGGGTCAGAGTCATTAAAGTTTAGTTAAAGCACTGAAGACTTTCTAACAAGTATTCTGCTTAGTAAACATTTTCCACCAGAGCGTGGCTATTGGTGAGAGCTTGTGGAGTATGTCAGTTAATCAGTATTCGCCCACTTTGACAGCTTGAAATATTACTCACTTATTTGGCTGGTTCAAATTTGTCAGACTTGACTATGTCGCAAGTTTACATGTCCCCATATCAAAAAGGAGCTCACTGGCAAAATGTTCACGATAGACCTAATAAAACACATGTGGCGAGAAAATCATCAAGCAGCAGTGATCTCTGTTATCACTCAGAAGCACAAAAAAAGAGCAACTGTGTTTGAGACTACCAAGCTAACAAGGAAGCAATAACCTATTACTTTACCAAATAGCCTTTAAATGGTTAATGGAAAATAAAATCTCCACCACACTCAGAGGCATTAAATTGCTTGGTTAAAGCTGCATATACATTTTGGATGTGTTGAATCATTTGCTGGTATAAAGAAAGGCTTAAGACAGAAGCTGTCCCTCAGTTCGGAGAATGTTTTGCAGCCAAGGAAGCCCCTTCTGCCACAGGCAGGCCATTTAGGCAATACTCTTCACCTTTGCTCTCAGAGTGGGTGCTATTAAAACAGAAAGTCCTCTGAAGGTAGCAGGTAGTCTGGGATTAGACCACCACATGAATTCACAGCAGGGAAGCCAGTCACATAGAGCCACTGCTTGGTTAAATGTATTCAACAACAGGGCACATGAGTGCTGCTGTTAAGCCTGGGGCACCGCTGAACAGCACAAACTGCCCTACAGAAGACCTCAAAGATCTCAGAAGTAATAACGAAAAATTATACGAGAAAGATCTTTTCAGGGATAAGGAAAGCTTAACCACTTACGTGTGTGCAGTGAACCCTGTGGTCCTTTCAGAGAGGCTCCTGGGAAGCAGCTATATGCTACTGAAGTATTTCAGTCTTTGGGCAAAACAAGCTTGACATCCCTGTTGGCATCTCTGCTGAGAACAGACACTGGCCTTACTCAGAAAACATCAAACGTGACTTTCTGCTAGCTGTGGCAAAGCTGAATACTGAAGGCAGGGGAGGAGAGGTCACAGAGGAAGCAGTAGTTAACGGGGTAAAGTGAGTGTTATAATCCCCAAATTGCAGTTGGACTGAATGCTTGCAGACAATCTGCCTGTCTATACCAAGACAGCCTCATTTTTCTTTCTTCTAGGAGAGGGTTAAGTATAATCTGAAGCCTGGAAAATGGCTGCTGTTGATACTAGTGAGGCCTTCTCTTTAACTAGATCCTTCAGGAAAAAACAAATTAATCAACAGCCAGCTGAAGTGGGTTTAATGATTGCATTCTGCATACAATCAGCTTTTCCCTTTTCAAGGGCCATCAATATGTCAAGGGAAGACATATCTGAAGGATATAGCTCTTAACATCAAGGTTATCTATTCTCCACAAGGCTCCCACTCCTTACTGGGCTGATACTTTACACTGCCTGTGTCTAACATTTTCATCAACTCTGCAATCAATCAAGGTAATAATGTTGTGCAAAAAATCAATTAACAACGCAATTAAACTTTCCTTATTATCTCAAAGGGCTGAAATAATACCTAAAGGGAAGATAGACTCACTGAATGCAGACATCCATAACCCAATGTGAAAGTGAATTATGAGGTTAGACAGATGCAGGCATGTACTGGCGCTGTTATTTTCAAAGGGATATATCTCATCCAGGCAGTGTATCAGTCACCACCAATCCCATACCCTAAAATTCCAAATTACTTTTAAGAAATATACGATGTGCAATATCCATTTCATATTCTCTTTTAGAGATAAACCCCCCAAAATCTGAACAGGAGTATTATTCAAAGACAAAATGATCTTTCAGAAAGAACATAAAATATAAAAGCTATAATAACATTTACATCTGTATACCACCCATGTCTGTAAATGCAGGTCATCAATTATACCTAATCTGTAGTGAATAAGGAACAGAAGAAGCAGCACAACATTTAAAGCCCAAAGGCTCAAATTTGCAAATACCTTGCATCAAGTACACTGAAAGAAGAGCCCCAATATAAACACATGCAGCAAAATCAGCAAGGACTTAAGTATCATTCCCTGAAAATAAGACAGAGTGCCTATATTATTTTGTAATTACATTCAATCCTCATGGAAACATCATTCCCAAGAGCTGGGAGTTTTAAAGTACATTGAAAACAGACAATTAACCCCTTGCTGTTGGGAGGATTTGGGTTTTAGCATAAAGATGTTAAGGAGCAGGGTGCTCAGCACACCAGCACAATGGAGTTAATATAGTTGGGAACCCAGGTGCAATAGCTTTGTGTCGGAGACGCCTGGATAAGGATTTGAGGAAGGGTGAGGAAAAGGGGAGAGCAAGAATACATCTAAAATTAACTATGAAATGAGTGATTTTACTACTCCACAGTGACAACAAAAAATATTATACAAAGAAAATGACCATGACCAAGGTAGGTGTTTTGTGGGGTTTTTTGACACCTACCATTTAATATTGCACAATCTAAGCATTTCCCCTCAGCCCCCCCTTACTCATTTCCCAACATACCCACAGACAGTCTTCACCCTAGGTTGTTGTGATTGAACATAGGCAAAAAGATAATGAAAATAGAAAACACTTAAGGGAAGCCTATGTCAGAGTGACAAGCTAGGCTTACATCCTGTAATAAACTCAGGAAAATTTGGAAGCAGAAAAGATTTCCCTTACACACTGTACTTTGAATTCCTCTGTTAAAGGACGCTCCATGTGTCTGTGTAAGGAGAGGTGTTCTGCAAAGCTGTTCTCCCAGCAGGGTTTGCTTAAGCACATAACAGCTGCAGTTTAGAAATGGTCTATTCTTACAATTAGCTCATGTAGTGCAAGTGGCTTGTTTGCACCAAGAACATCTTTTTTTTTGTTGATAATTCTCCCTGGTTTTGTCTTTGTCTTGTACTTCTTGCTCTTCCTCCTGCTACCCCCATTCTATAGAGTCAGTCATGGGTGAGATACAAATAAGTGTGACTAAAATTTTTCACAATTTTTGAAACATTACAGACTTTTCTGCATGGATTTGGGGCACTAATATTAGTCCAGGATTAGAGAATTCAGCCATTCCTCTCTTAACCTTTAGGAACATAATTAATATGTTTTCATTTTCAATGACTTCATTGTGTGTCTATCAACTGGAACCATTCCTGCTGTGTATTTGATTCCACTGACGATGGGGTGTGTTGGATTTTAAATGATGTGCTAGCACTTCTGTTCCCTATATACTCTAGTTTATGTGTTATTCATGACTTGCATTTGGAGACATGGATGATACACAGATGTAAATGTTATTAAAGCTTTTGTGTTTAGATTCATTGTGAAAGACTTCTTTGTTTTCAGATAATTCTTTTAACCATCACAAATAACCACCTATACATGAAACCATCTTGAGACATTTTTCTTTCCTGTTAAGGTTTTTGATGAAGAGAATTTTTTATTCTCCCTAGTGTTCTCTCATCATCAAAATAAAATACAGGATAAATTGACAGACAGCGGTTACACCTGCAGGATAACGTAGAAGTAAACCTTTTTGTCATGTGCTCATTATACAAAATCAAACCCAAAAGTTACTTTATTTTTTTAATAGCTGTCAGGACTGTGGCTCCCAGTTTAAGAAGGCTGCGACTGGCATTATTCTCAAACTGCTTTCAACCTTTAACATCACATTTGTATTCCTGAGGAATTTAAAAGCAACATGGTAAAGAAAAAGGTACTTTACCAAATCATGGTTTCCTATCTCCTTTTTCACTTAGATTAAACTAATTTTAAATTATTAGTTTTATAACAGTATTTAAATATTTTGAATATACAATAGAAGTACTGTGCATCTTCGTTGCACTTGTACTATGTAGGAGAAAACTGAAACACAACATGCACTTAAATGCCTGCTAAGCATCGGCCTTGGAAAACATTACCCAGCCAGCAGTCAGAAGTAATTTTTTGTGATGGACAGATAAAACACCATTAAATTTTTTTCATTGTTACTTATTAAGGCAAGGGGTGAGCAGGTAGATTTGTGTGTCTGGACTGGTAAATCTTCAAGACAGTTGTGTGAGTTTGCTGTACATAAGTACATATATGGCTTTGAACTGAAACAAAAGTGCTCTCAAAAACCACATTTAATCACTGATAATCCTGTCAATTGACAAATCCTTAGGTATTTTCTCTCAATGAAATTGAAGCTCACTTTAAATGTGAAGTCTTGGAATTGTCACATTTTTTGCTTTAAAAGAAATATTTTATAGCAGATATTTTTACTTATTATGTCTATTTTATCCATTAAGCCTATAATAGCAGCAGCCTCTCTACACAACTTAAATATTCAGAAACCCCAATAAAAGGGATTTCTTTGTCTGAAGTTCAAGCTTCTTGTAAAAATCTGACTCAGACTAATTTAGTTAAAGTATAATAGTTTGATCAAGAAAATAACTTATTAAATTTTCTGTTGGAGTAGTGTGTTGGATAGTGGTGGTTTGCACTCCCCAATGTACCATTTTACAGAGAACTTCATATTTTGTTGTGAATAGTTATTGAAAAGAGAGTTTTCCATGTGACAGAGAGAATCAATCTGATGTCACCCACTCTTTACCTCCAATTTTCTACTAGCACCACCTCGTCTGGTGCAATCTTCTTAATGTTTTGCTGCAGATATCTGCTGTTTTACTTCACCTGCCACTAAAGCTTACTGCTCTTGAGCAGTTTTGGAAAACTGCCTTTGAGCTTTATGAGACAAAAGACAATTTTTTAGGCTGAACCAAATTGTAACTTAATCAGCAGGACACTGCAATGCTGCTTCTAAGTCTTTAATGCTTTATTGAGGCAGCAAGGTTCCAACCTTTCTCTTCCCCAGTCACAGTGAAGACATCTCAGGACTGCTCAGTAGAACATTTCTAATGGCCAAGACCCAGGAAGTTGTGGCTCAGCTGCCTTGCACTGCATTCCAGGTAAATTCTGGCCATAGTGGGGAGTGGCCACGCCATGGAGAGAGTAACCCACACCCTAGAGCAGGCTATAGGGTCAGGACAAAGCAGTGTGTCTGGAGCATCATCAGATTACGTCATACAGGTCCTTGAGATGAAGAAGCTACAGTATTTGGGACATGTGACAGGGTAGCAGAAGAGGGGAATTAAAAAAGGCCATCTTTGTGTGGTTTCAGTCTTGTGCCACACAGTTCTTCAGCCTTCACAGATTATCTGGCCAATGTACACATTTCAGTCTTTTACTTTTCATGGTGTAAACACTTACTTATTTTTGGGCTTGCTCAAAAACGGAAATACCTTTTCATCCAGGGAGTAGATGAGCAACATTGTCAGATGCTCTTCAACAATTAGTTTGTCATCAGGAAGCAGGATACCTTACAAACATGACACCATAAATCTTCAACATTATTGAGGCAAATACAGATTAATTCGCAATTCAATATCAGTAGCCACCTTAACTGAGTAGAACCTGCTGCAACATAAAAATATGTTGAGATAAATTTGTTAAAATAACAAATTTAAAAGGTCTGCCTACCATTTCTATCTAACCAGAAGCATGTTTGCCACCTGTGAAATAATATGATTTCTGCTCTCCTCCAATGCACTTGTCCGGCTTAAGCCTTTGGTAAAGGCTTGGAGATCTTAAAATAGGAGGGCAGTTATCAAAATTACACCAGATGACTCACTGCACTGTTAAGAGCAATTATTTAAATGTTTGAAATATTTTAGACAGTTGATGAAGTCAAGAGAGTCAGTTCAGCCAACAGCAAGAAAGCAAACAGTGACCCACAGGATTTCAGCCATCCTCCTTTTTTGATGTGTTTTCACAGCACACATTACCAGAAGCTTTATGAGATCACTTTAAACCATCAAGGGTCCACCCAGCTACGATCAGCCAAAAAATGGGGTACCAAAACAGATTACAGAAAGTGGGTACAAGATGTTCTTCTCTTTTTCTCCCATGTATTTGAATTTTTGTTTAACAGGGAAGAAGTCTGTCTTCTCATAAGACCAAATGATATGACAACGTTTTCCTTGACATAAAGAAAATAACTTCAAGTGGTCTTTCCCATAGCCATGCAACTGTGCAGGCTTGGTGAGTATGGCAGTCTTGCATAGCCTCCTTCTCCATTTATAGCAAGGATGGTTAAGTTCTGGACACACATGGCTCTAAAACTTATTGAATTCAAGTGCAATTAATATCCAAGTCTCTGGGAAGCTTATATAAAGCTATTACTCTGTTCAAAGCGGGGAAAAAAAGACAATCAAATGGTTATACTGAAAGTTATTTTCCTGTTTTTCTTTGTTTCAAAAAAAGAAAGGGGGATGGGGGGATGACTGTTCCATAATTATAAATCTTCTGAAACTGTAACTCAGGAAAAGACTTTTCAAATAAAATGTTTCCCAGAAAAGAATATTTGGCAGCGGTTGGCTCTTGTTTTCCCTAATAACCATTAAAAGTCTGCCCTAGTAAACCATTTTACTGCAACGTTTGAAATGGTAGAGTTTACATTTTATTTAATGAATAGTTGCAGAGCATTAAAGCAACATCTCGTCGGCAAAACAGCTCCTTATCCTCGCTTTGTCTCAATTGGTTTTTTTACATTTCATTTTCAATGACATGTCAGCCGTCTCTCACCAACCTCAAAGGAAAGTTGAATGCGGGGCTTACAAAGTTAAGCTGACATTTGCTCTCTTCCAATAAAAAATATTTAGTCCATTAAACATAAATACCTGTCATTATGATACATGGACTGGGTACAAGCCTCCCGTTTCCCTCTGATGTTTATTACATCCAAACAACTGCAGTGCCTGCATGTTTTCAACTTTAGTGTATTGATTAAACTTTTAAATGGCTGCCATATAACCCAGGGACATCAGGAAGATTAATTTGCGTCAATGTTCATCTGTAATTCATTAGCCATTTATTCTTTACAACCACATGGGCTATCAAGAAAATGCAGGCCATTTTTCACTCTGCACAGGCTTGGGAACAGATCCTGAAATTTGTGCTGCATACAAATAAGCTCCCCAGGCCCGGCCACTTAAACTGCTTGGCTTTTCAAAAGTTAAAGTTGGGAATAACAGCAGAAAAAAGGGAACATAAAAAACCAGAAATGGACAAAATATACGTCCTCAGGGTACTAGGGATTTAACTGAGTTTGTCCACTGTCTTTTCATCCATGGATTATGGTTTCTTATTTCAGTCAGATTATAATAACTGAAACTTGTTACTGTGCAAAGGCCATAAATAAAATGAGCTGTACCCCCCTCTAATATCTTCTGAGATGCAGTTACTTGGAGAAAGCTAGAAAGCGGCAGTGAAGTATAAAAAGCTCATGCCTCAAGGAGGTTGTAGCCGTGAATCTAAGAAAAGGATGCAGCTTTAACCAAGTCTCCCATTTATTGTGGATTCCAGTCTTGCCTTTATTTGGGAAAATGGCCAGCTAAATATTGGTATGTTTCCTTAGGGTAGAGGCAAGCCATCTGGCTCCTTGATTTGCCCTACTGACCCCCTTGGCACAGTATGAAGTGCATATTAAATAAGGAAAAGGAAAGAGAACAGCCATAAAGCAAACAAAAATGCACATGAATTTTACATTTACAACATGGAAAGATCAATGAAATGCATCCTGGTTCCTTTCCTCTCACTACCTATAAATTACAAAGTAGTGTCACTCTGCTAGGTAAAGGCATAGTGGTACAGCAATAGAGCCATTGAGCCTAATGGTAGTAATCGAGATTCCAAAAATGAAGATCTCATAAGACAAATCCAACAGGTTCCCTGTTGCAAACAAGAATATGAACATAATAGCACGCTGTAAGAAACACAGAAATCGTCACATAGGTCTAATACGTCAGTTAGGATGTAATCATCTCTATTTCACAGCTAAGGTCACTATGCTGCCATTTTAAAATGTGGATTATGCATAAAAGGAAATAATTTGCTTCTAAAATCAGTTATCAGCTGTTAAATATCAGCCTGGGTGAAAAGAACACTGGAGCGAGCATCCTGCTTAGTGTAATCCTCCCAATGTAAGGTTGATGCTATGCCCAACCTGCCTGCCCCACCCAACCTCTTCTCAGCCACAGCAAGCTGGGATCTCACCACAGGCAGGACATTGTCTGCAGGAAGCAGGAGCCTCTCATCATATCCAAGGAACGCACAGGAGGCAACAAAGCACTGGAAAAACCTGAGCTGTGGAGCAGCAATAGATTTTGGCCTACATCCTCCAGCAGCTCCAAAGAATTAAATGCTGCCCTGCCATTACCTTATCACCAAAAATCAGCCATTTGGTGCTTGTCTCTGCAATTTGTATAGCAGGGCTTTTATAGACATCTGCAGGTGGGATTGCTAAGCAGCATTTCTGTCAGTTGGCTGTGCCCCAAAACGTGACCCCCCCCCCCCCAAAAAAAAAAAAAAGAAAGAAAATTATGAGATATACAGGGATATACTCAAAGCGACTTTTGGATATGATTTTGTATTTTATTACATGCTTGAAATTTAGACTGAGTTCATAGAAAGATTCATTACGGTTCATCAATCTCACAAGCAAACCTGAGCTGATTTGTGGTTTCATTTTGCACAAATACTTACTTTTAATAGGCAGGAGAAAATTAAATGAGTTTTGGTCAGATATCTGGATTCCTTTGAATCTGAAAGTTGAGTCAAAAAGAATGTTGGGAAATAAGCCAGTTTCAAAGCCATATGTACAAGGAAAGAAGTCCATTTATCCAAATCTGGATAGCTTTATGCTGTACACATAACCTGAGTCACTCTGGTCTGCATCTGCCTCACAGCACAAGAAAAGATGAAATCTCAGCTTCAACTTTTTATTTTGGTTTTGTCGGCTTTAGTCATACCTTCAAAATAATTTAAATATAATTTGTTTGGAATAAATTATTTTTCTGCTATGATAGGAGACATACTGGGAACTTCACCAATGAAAATATGTGGATAACAAGTGAGTTGAAAATATTGCAAAATTTACCTAGCCTAAGTAGAAAAAAGATGTTGTGCTAAACCTGTAACTTCAACTAAGAAAAGCAAAGCAAATCAGAGCACAACTATGGAGTTTCTATCACATCAGAAAAAAAGAGAGCTAGTCTACAAAAAAAATCGCAGGTGTTTTAGAACAGAGCCATTATAAATTCAGCAGAAAATTTTTCAACCTTACTTCTGCAGATACTGAAAGCTACCTCATGGTGCTCACTAAACAAAGTGTTTCCTTAGAAACTATTCTTTGGTCCACTAGCATTAACTTATAGTAGAACACAGTTAAGATGCAGCCAGACCTTGGGGTTCAGTCCTTTAAAGTTCCCAGTATAACATATCTGAAACACCAATGACACAGTAAAGGAGCAGAAATCCCAAAAGGAGGCTCGCCAATCCCAGATTCTAATTAAATCTTGACAAATTAGGTAGAGCAGCCCAGGGGACCACAGCCATTGTGTTCACACCGTACAGCCTCTATCCTGGGAATGTCCCTTGCAGGCTGCACGCCACGGCCCTGTGGCACAGGAGCAGGTTATTGTGGCTCACCATCACACCCAGGCTCTCTCATGCTGCAGGAATCTCCAAATGGGAAGACTAGGTGGCTTTGAACTCGCGCTTACACTGGGGGGGCCTAAAGCAGCAAGCTCAGGACTCAGCCATTTGTTTTCATTTTCATATAATGATGTGTCTAGCTCTCATGGCTGCACAGAAAACTGTATCAACTCGAACCATATGTTAACTGAGGCAGCAATATGTTCTTAAATTGGCAGACAGCTCAAAATGACAGTTCAGCAAGATGTGAACTATTTTCAATCATCTCAATAGGGTGTTAACTCTAAACCCTAAACATTGCCTGTATATATATTTTGTTAACCATTTCTCTACTAAATACCCCAAGCAAGACAGCTAAACAGTTCCTCCACACTCCTCCAAGACAGAATATCCCAGCTCCTAATTTGAAAGAACGTATCCATATAAATTGGCCTAGTTACATACTTGGCTCGATCATTTTTAACATCTCACAATCAATGTATTTATCCTTCCACGATCATGAGGCAGTGAAGCGCTGTCATCTCCTTTTTAGAGATGGAGGAAAAAATGCGAGAACATGATAAAAAGGAAACAGAACAGAGATCATCTGAGCTTAAGCCTTTTGTCTGAACCAGTAGATTAGCCTTTCCTTTTACACGGAAATTATGTGGAGACAGCGAAAAATCCGCTGAATTAAAGTAAGTAAAAGAGGCTGAATATTTAAGAGCAGTATTATCCATATATGCACCAGATTTAGTTTTTAAAAGGTTGTGTGCAGTTCAGTTTAAATTAATCCAGTTCTTTCACTGAATGCCACAGAATTTTCAAGGATTTGCTCAAGTTTAAGGCCAGCTTACCACAGAGCACAGATCTGTTGCCCTTACCTCTAGCTGGTCAGTTTTATTAATACAGTGTCTTAGCTTTAGGCCATAGTACACAGTAAAATAAAAAAGACTAGTGCAAATTTTAAATCTTGCAGCAGTTTGCCAAATAAACAGAGGATCTGGATTAGTAACACTCTTAAAGATCATACATGCCTAAAAAATGAACAAAAACAAAATAATAGGAGTTAAAAATATATTATTTTTTAGGTCTCAAAAAATTTCAAGCGTTTTTTGCCTTTTTTTTTTTTGTGGCCAATCAGGCCAACAGTGTGGCAGCTAGTGTAATTGAAACTGTTTTCCTACCCAGAAAGTACTTTAAGTTTTGAGTCACAGAAGTAAATGCATCTAAGCCAGGAATGGAAGTTGGCTATTTATTACTCAGGTGACAATATAGGTTACAAGAATGTATACAGTAAGAAAAACTTTCAGCCTGACTGGACAGTATGGCCAAAGATAGCTGTGTCTCCTGATACCAGCCTAAGTCACTTTCAAACAACTAACTGCGAAAACCCTGTCTAGTTTGTGAAGTATTTTGTGATGAAAGGCACTCTACACATGTAAAATATTATTACTACATTTGCAAAATGAAATTTCTAAAAGAAAAAGCACAGAACACGCCAACAACAATAAAGCAATCAGTTTCAATAGGATGCAATAACTTGCAATAAATTGCTTTGTAGACAAGGATTAAATTGTTTCAGCACCAGCCACCCAATCCAACTTAACTAACAAAGAGAAAAAAGAAATGAGAAACATTTGCTTAAAAAGCTCATAACTGTCAGTGTGTTCAGAGCACCAGCATGTCCTGCTACACCTAATACCTTTGTCAAGGTGGCCTATCTGGAACTACTCTTTCCCATTCCCTGCAGACCTAAGCTGCAGAGTTTCCCTGCAGACACCCACTGTATTTGCCAGTACTGGATCTCTGCTTGGGGTCTGAGTTTGAGACAATCCAGATCCACACGCACAGCCCCCCTTCCCCTGCCCCCCTTCAGCATCACTCATCGCAGCTTAAGCCTGTCTGCCTTGCACTGGCAGTGACCTGGATGTTGCACATGCTGCAGTGCAAAGAGAGAACAATACCGGCAGTGAGACTGCTCCTGTGATGTTGGTTTTTCATAAAGATGTGCTTAACATTCTTCCAACAACATTATTGTTATAATACTTTTTCCGTGCTCTGATTCTACAAATCAGCGCTACATTATACTGAAGAAGAAGTGCATTTGGTCTTAAATCCTTCCTTGCATTAAGCATTCTGTTTGAACAATGGGTTTAAGAGATTTGATTTGCTATTCCACAAGATATTTTAATAAATCAGCATCTTAATTCCTAATACTTTCTTCTATTAACACATGAGATTTTAACTTTTTCTTCTGCACATTGTTACATGCTACTTTAAGTAAGGTCAAAACTGAGTCTCAAAATGACAGTTTCAAGCATCCAGAAGAGGGCTGATTGTCCATTTACATCATGGTCTTTGCCTTCTTCTATGTAAGACTAGAAAATTAGCACGAACATTTGGTAGCAGACTGTAGAGTTGTCATTCATCTTCATTTCCATGGGACAGATCAGTTAAAGCCGTGGTTGTACACAAAGCATTAAAAACCACTTCTGCATGTTAAGTAATAACATGGCACCATGATGCAAAGTGGTGACTGAACCACCCTTTGGGGTGCAGTTACAGGAAGGCTTTACACTATGTAGCACGATTCTATTTTTTTTAATTGCTGATCACTCCGCTGCAATATGACTTATGAAAACCAACTGCATGTTAAATCATGAGTGTCAAAGAAAACCTTATGAATGTTCACATGATAGTATCTTCAAATGAATTGAAAGTATTTTATAATTAAATTTACAAGAGTCCCTAAATCCCATTTTTAACTAAATTAGGTGCTTTAGGGGGGGAAAAAATACATGTAGGCCTAAACCAAGGAAGATATTAGACTGGCAACCAGAGAACCACTATGCCTTTTTATATTAACAGCACAAGATTCCTGTAATGAGATTGAAAAGAAGGAGGCTGGACCTGTGTTCTACAATACGCTGCAATGCTGGTCCACACACATCCCTCTCTACTGGGAAGAAAACAACTTTCTATTCCACTGTGCAGCAAGAAGCTGCACTGACTCTGGAGGGACAAGCTCAACTCCCTTCCTTCCCCATGGGCACATCTTTGCCCGGCTGGAGTGTGGCCTGGAATCAGGACAGCCAGGCACATCACTGAGCACTGTGACCCCCACTCAATGGAGAGCTAACAGGATTCTCAACAGAGATCATGGTGTGAGAGAGGAGGATTAAAATAAATGCCAGAGAGCACTGGAGTGATAGAGGAAACCCCTGTTTGATGGCATAAATTCAGATCCAACCCTGTGACCAGCACGCTGCTCCCCTTCTGTCCGGTGTTTTGGAGTGAACGTGTCTGTGACTGCCATAACCTTCACTGAGTTCTGTGCTGCCCTCTCAGACACACACACACTCTAAAGACTTGGAATTGGCAAACCACAAGAAGCCAAGGAAGGACTCAGCCATGAAAGCCTCAGCACATTCAGAATAGCAGCTTCTGCTGACACATACAGCAGCAGAACATTAAGTACTTAGGTAACTTCACCAATGAAAATATAGATAGCTTGAGACTTCCAGTTACTTATGCACATGTTTAATGTTTTATGCATTGTTATCTGCTCTTAAAAGCTTGAATCACACTCATCTTGCCCTTAGAGCCTAGTGCTTAGACACTTTAAAAACATCTGCCCCAAGAGTATGTGTATGTATATCTATATATCTATAGATATAACTATATCTAGAGAGAGAGACAGTATGTGTATATATCTATCTCCTGCATACTTAGCTACTTCTACTGCCTTCACAAGGGGTTGGTGCTGTTGGAAAATGAGCCCACTACATTAGTCACATAAGGTGGGATTTACAGCTGAAGTTCTCAAAAGAACTTAGCAGTACAACTGTGCTGGATATCCAGAAGGCTTAACTCCCATTAGGCAATGAAAAGAAGCAGCTAGCATCAAAAAACAGTGTCCAACAGCTTACACTGCTCATCATTGACTAAAGAAACTGGAAAATGGAGTCCAATAAAATGGCCAAACTTACCTTAATTAATATGTTTCCTTAATGCTCCATTACTCAAATTCAAAACCATTTGATGTTTATTGCCTTTCATGGCACCTTGAAGAGGGGCTTTATTAACTGAGCATTTGGCTACTTACAGTGCTCTCAGTGAGAGATAATATATTAATTTCTCTATATCCTGGGTAACCAGTCTCACCTTCCAGAGAAGACCTACATTTTCCCTAGTCTTCCTTTCTGGAACGGAAAGGTCCTCAATCATATGAATTCTGCTTGCAAATATCACTCAATATTTGTGCATTTATTTTAAGAAACAAATTATTTGGATAGTTTGGCTATGGTCTAAAGCATTTATAACTATATATTTTTATTCTGACACAGTCTACTGACCAGTTCCAAAAGACAGGATTAAAATCCAGATATCACCAGCTGAAAACCTTTCAAGAGCAATACAGGACACATGATAGCGGAAAAAGGGTAGATGCAGCATTGAGGATTTAAAGCATCAAAAATGTCCTAAAAACTGAGTGTTCCTGTGGTATCTGTGACATGCTGGTGTTTAAAAAGTGAGGGGAGAAGAGACTAGTGAGCCAAGAGGAAAAGCTGGTCTTTGAATCTCTGTTCCTAACTAATTTGTTTCAAATTCTGCCACAGTCTTACATGTGAGAAATGACATTAAGGGCAAGGGGTGATAGTGCAGAGATAAAGCAACAAGAAGGTATTCAAAATACTTGCCAAGAAAAAAGCACTCATCTGATAAAAATTTAGACAGGAAGAATGCCAAAAACCAGGAAAGACACAACGGAGAGATTTGATGAGGTGATTGCTGCTGCAGTTGTCAGGCTTGTCAGTAGAAAGGGGATGCCAGATTTTAACTCAAAAATAGTGTCAGCTTAAAAGTTGCCTTTTTTTCACCACATGTTTCTAATTAACATAACATTAGGAACTTACTTCTGGCAACTATAAATAAAACTGTTTGGGACTTAGTGTAAAAGATTAGGTAGAAGAGTTTTTCAATATCTTAAAATAGAGGAAGAAAAATAAACCTGTTATGAAGAGAAAACCCCAAACAACTTGTGCCACAATCCAACAATAACCTCAATATAGTTTTGAATTTGAATAATGGAGCATTAAAAAAAATACTCATTAAGTGAAATTTGACAACTTTAGTAAAGCCATTTATCTGTTTTACCTTGAACAAATTTTATGAGATGTTCTTCATATTAACTACAGCACTTAAGAAAACTGCAAAAATGAAGCTTTTCTTACCACTGAAAAAATGTGACAGACTGAAACCTAATCTTATTTGGCACTCATTTTTTGCAATCCTATCCTTTACCACTTTTGCACATTTTTTTAAACATCCTGCCCCAACTCCTCTTTTGAAGAAATTTACTGCACTACATCTCATGTGTTTGCAGACTGAGAGACTAAAGTCTCAACTGGAAGAAGACACACAAAAGAAGTTACTGAAATGGCCTTTTATGTGAGTATGAGGATGTTTCTAACAGTAGGGCCAGCCTTTGGGATTGGAAAAGGCAAGTCAAAAGGACAGGTTGTCAATTTAGAGCCTGGATCTTCAGCTGGGGTTAGTTGCAAGACTTGTCTGATTTACACAAGGCAAGAATCTGGAGCCATGTTTTCACTCTAATGAGGTCATAATTTAAATTAAAAAAAAAAAAAAAAAGGGAAAAATTAAATTTAAACAGGCATTTCCAGGCTAACAAGACTAAAGGCCCTCGGGACTAATGAAGTCAATGAGTATTATAAATCACAGGTTTATAAAGCATCCATAGTAAATCTCTTCTATGTAAGAACTGAAAAGACATTGTCATATTATCTAAGCCTCTTCAAATTCAGCAGCCAGCCAATATTGTGTTTAATTACTATATACAGTGAAGCCATACACACACGCAAGCCTGTTAAAAGGTCTATTCAAAATTCTGCAAGCCAAATGAAAACTTTCGGCCTAGTAAGAAAGATATGCGTATTGTTATATAGTTTCTCATTTTTCACAGAGTGAATATCTACATCTTCACTAAGCACAGTTGATCTGGCGCTGGACAGAATTACAGGTGGGCTGAAAACACACTGGATGTAGCCGAGGACTGGGGACCCATTTAAACAAGGTACAGGCCCTTTCAAAAATTAGTGCATGATTCTACTTCTCTGGTTCTTGTTGAAATGATTTAGCAGCAGTTGAAATAATTTTAATTAGCACATGAAGAGAATGGCTGGTGCATTCTCTTTATTCCTTGCTAGGGTGGGGATGCATCATGTTCTTCTGCCTTTCAGGTTAGCAGATTACTTTGCTGCTGGAAACAACAAGCAGAGGAGGAAGCAAAGATTTGTCCATAGCCTATATTGACCTTCATTCAAAGGAAGAATATACCATAGATATCATGTTTCCTTCATTATGTCTGGAAATAAGATGTGGAAGCATTTTGAGAGAGAGAGAAATCACCTACAATCACAAAGCCTCAGGATAACCCTGAATGTTCTCAGGGTCAGAAGGAAATATATTCTGATTAATGGCACATAGGCAGACTCTAGAAATGTGACTGTATCTCTTTTCAGATTTCTTTTTTCCTGGAGAAGCCACAAGCACCAAATAAAAGGAAACAACAATGGACGTGATAGCCAATGGAATACGAGAAATGAAAGCACAGCTACATCTTGCAACTGACTGTAAGGGAGTGCCAGGTTATTGCACTATTAGAGAATCAGCAGCAGTTTTGACATGCATCTAAACTAGTCAATTTGTCGGTTGTAAAATGCCTTTAGCTTTGGTGCCGTTCCATTTTAATGCTGCTAAACTGCTTTCAGAACCTAAGCAGATTTGGATATACTTAGCACCATGTATAGAGTTAATGGTCTTGGGAAATCAAGATTTGAGCGAGTTGTTATTAGTGAACTTTGGTGAGTGGCTCAACTGAGACATCCCCTACAAGTGCTTTCCTCCAGTAATTCAGATTCTGCTTATTGTTAAAACCAAATACTCATTGCTATCCCTGCACACAGGGCACTGGTAAGAATCGACACACAGAAGCAGATCATTTGATGATGTTCCACATCCAGGACAATATTGACTTTTACAGTGTTGTGTTCGCACTGAAGCCATCAATCCTGCAAGCCATGACAAATGGCCACAAGAGAAAAGCCTCTGCCTATTTAGGATGCTAATCCCCATTTCAGTTTCTAACTGCTTTTGACATCCTTTGGTAAGGGTCACTACCATTACATCTGAGCTAGTGGAACAGCCTGTGCAAGACCCATCATCTGCTTCACTACAAAGTCAGCTGACTGAATTGGCAAAATCTTCCACAGCAAGCTGAGCTGACCTCTTCCAGCTTAGCCATGACCCAGTTTAACCTTCTGACTTTGCCCGTAATTTGTAACACTGCGAGCCAGTGCAGATGTTCCTGTGCTGACCATCACACTGAGATTTAGCTTCTAGTGTTCAAGGAGATGGTGTGCCTAGATTTAGAAAAATCCCATCTTTTGTCATAGGCTGTCTCTTCACTAGAAAGATATATTTGCATAGCCATTTCTATAAAAGATAATGCAGTAAAGGTTTCCATTGCAACTTTGCCACAAAAAGGTCAAGAACTTCAAGAGAACATAAGAACAGTGTCATATGAAATAACCCTCACCTGAAAGTAAGAAGGCATCTCAACACAGCATAACACCCTTTTAATCTGGTGGGGAGGAAAACCGCAAGCTTGCAGCAAGGAGTCAGTTATCGCTGTTTGCTACAACGTGTGTTATGTAGCATTATGCAATGTAACATTCACTCCAGTGCACGGGTTTGGTTCTGTTTCTTTAGTTCCTATTTTAATTTTCTGTTTACCTTACAATTATCTTCCCCTCTTTCCCACCCACAAACTGAATAACTGCCATGTTTCAAATATTCATGTGTCTCATATATTCATGCAGAAAACTAAAGAGAAATGTAGTTATATGATCATACCAACATGCACATTATTTACATTACTTTGTGAAAAGGCCAATTTTCTTTAGCCAAGAAAATAATGCTCCATTTTTTTCAGCATTTGCCACACCCTGCTCAACGTCCAGATATTCGCTGACACTTAGCTCTAAATATTTACCAGTCCTTGTGCTATAACACTACAGACTGATGTTCACCCCTTATCTCCTGCAAAACCCCCACAGCAATCTTTAAAGACACTAATGATGAAAAATTAGAGGCCTTACAGAATGAGAACGGGAGCTGACCTTTGCCAGTGTGAACTGCCCATGCTTGAATGGAGTTCTGTGCACATTCAGCAAAACTTTTCAAGCCTGTACAGCTTTGGTAGATGGCCAATATTATCCTAGCATTGCTTTTCAGAATAAAACTGACAATCTTTAATCCTAATTTGAGTTCATTCCACAGCACAGACATTTGGGATTGTGCCATTGTGTAGTAAATTGTACTCCTGCTAAGTGAAAAGATGAGAAAAAGAAATACTTCCACTTGGGTTTTTAAGGCCAATGCAGAACAACCTTTTTGTTTATAATCTAGCTTGTATAAGGATGAACAGAAAAACAGCCCAAAAGACTAAAACAGAACAAAAGATGGATGACTAATGTAGTAAGGATTACTTGTGGTCACTGTGAAAACTGTTCTTAGAAATGATGCCACATAAGTCAACCCAGAATATTTGCTAGGGTATAAATATGTGCTTCAATCTTACAAAAATTATTTTTAACTGAATTTGACTATAACTAAATTTAGTTATAATTAGAACTTGGAAGAAAAAGTTCAGCATTACCCCAATTATCATGATTATTTACAACTGTGAGAGCAAATTAAACATGTTCTAAAAAAACTATATCATTAAGATAGACCAGAAATGTGTTCTGGAAAATTGCTCTTCGGAGTATGTTTTATAACATGCAAGAAACACATGATTAGTTGTTATTAACTGTTTTCAAAGCTTTGTTATACCTGGGCTCTCAGGCAGAATTTAAAGTCAGAACTTCAACCTGCTGTTCCATTCCCATTTATTATTGTAGCTAGATTTTTACTCCACAAAATTCTGTAGTTCATAAATGGTAAAGAATTCAGTTTTTACACAGTTATTTCTATTAAGCAAAAAAAGAGAAAAAAACCCTAACTTATAGGAAAAGAAATCAGACCACAAACTCCAAGAAAATACTTAATATCTCCAAGAGGAAAAAAAAATCCCAAACAAAACCTCCCCCAAAATCTGTAACAAAAAACTCCCATCAAATAAATAAACTAAGAAAAAACACCTACCAAAAACCCACCAAAACCACAGCAAAACAAAGAAAGATAATTTACAAAAGGAAAAACCTCTTTCCATTTTCAGAATCTGCTAGTGGTAGTTATTTTTTTTCATTTGTTTGTTTTTCTATAAAGGCAGGAGAAGGAGAAGCTAAGAGTGACTAACAAAACAGCCCTTTCTTTTACCAGTGATTGCAGAAATTGATCCAGATCAGTTATTTATTCTGAAGATGGTACCTTGCAACCACAGCCCTCTATATAAATACAGTCTAAAATAGAAAAAGCAAACAAAAGATGAAAGAAATTAAATATATTTTCCTCAAATTGTACATATAGAGTTATGTAATATAAAAATTGTTCAAGGACATGTGTACTAAGTTCTTCAGAAACCCAGACATGATCAGTTTTGCTTAATGATCATCATGCAGAAATCTGCACATAATAAGTTTAGGCTTCAAATTACTGACGACCTACAGAATTTCAGATTATTTAGAAGAGACTAAGAAAGATTTAGTTTCAACTGTCTTTTCCAGTTTAAGAGCTGGGGTTCATCAAGAGAAAACAGCTGGAAAGAACTTCAAAACACACTGAAAGATGTGGTTCTTTACACAGAATAGGAGACCTGTGAAATTCCTTGCCAGAGGCTACTGGGCATAGAAGCTTACATGAACTCCAAGGGAGACTGGAGATCTGTTACAGGTTAGTAAACAAACTAAACTGAAAAAAGTCAAATGTTGGAAAGAGCACTAATGGGGAATGCCAAAGAAGCTTGCTCAGTTCTTCTCCAGAGATTTGCTTCTGGACACACTTAGAGAACAGTGGGCTCTTGGGCAGCTGGTTAGAGCCAGGGACAGCTTTCTACATATCCTCATGTTATGCTTTGGGGTGCACGTGGTCATTGAGGTCCTTTACTCTTCACCAGCTTCATCCTTTTTTCTAGGTCCAGTTCCCTGTCATGCACAAGTCTGGTTACCAATATCAACACAGTGCCTATGTACCTGTAATGTTTTCTCAAAAGCATTGAAGCTATCATTTGGTTTCCTACTTTGACTTGAGAAGCTACAACTATGTCTGTTCCTCTGGAGACTATTCATATTTCTGTTTTCAGTTATTTTGGCTAGTGGCTATCACATATTTTCTATGAAAGAGCAACCTTCCATTTTACCAGCTCCACTGGAACACTTTCTTTTTCAGAAATGCTGAGGTAGTCAAAATAGCCATAATTCTGCATATCACAGAATCACAGAGCAAGCTGACTTGGAAAGGACCCTCAAGGATTACTGAGTCCAGCTCCTGGCCTTGCACAGCACAATCCCCAGGAGTCACACCCTGTGCCTGACAGCACTGTCCAAACACTGCACAAACTCTGCCACCAGGCTGGTGCTGTGACCTCTGCCCTGGGGAGCTGTTCCTGTGCCCAGCCACCCTCTGGGTGCACCTTTTACTAACACCTTTTACTAATATCCAACCTAAACCTCCCCTGACACAACTTCAGGCCACTCCCTCAGGTCCTGTCACTTCAGGTCACAGAGGCCCTCCTTTTCCACTCACAAGGAGGTTGTAGACATGAATAGTGACTTTCCAATGCTCTTCTCTGAGGTTGGTTTTCAGCCATCTTACAAATGTCATGCAGTGCTATGATACAGACAAAGATCAACACTTCAAATAAAAGGGGAGATGACAGTTCCTGCTAAAACACAAACTCACTATTTTCCTGTATACAGATTCCCTCCACAGCCAAAAGAGTGACAGACAAGTCTGCCTTTCCTCCCACTGTAAAAATCTAGTACTGACTTCCCAGTCCCATACAAATGTGTAGGATGCCACAAGGAAATGTCTGATTACAACTGCTACAGCTGTTCAAAGTTGATAGAACATTTAATAGATTATTAATGTGTATGCTCTGTTTAATTTTCTGCCCTGCTGGCACTAATATTTAATCAGATTTTGGATAAATTCTTCTCTACTAATTGAGTTTACAAAGCCTTGGTAATCATGTGCAGCTGATAGAAGAATTTACTTCTTTTTTTCGAGTCACCCCTCTTCTTTATGCTATATATTCCTAAAGAGAAACATGTTTCCAAAAGGAAATCATAGCCATTTAATAGATTTTTACTATTTCAGCCAATACAGTCCCTCTAGATGTCAATACTTTACAACAGATTTTATTTATGAGCATTAAAAATCCTTCCTCCTCCCCCCCCCCCCCATTTTGCCTCATATCACCAGCTGTAATAATTTCAGACAGAGCCTGTCACTTCAGGTTTATTTTTTGAATCCTTCCCTTTTCAATTGCTCCATCTCTCTGATTTCTTTTCTTTGAAAGAAGTATTTGGTTGTAACTCTACAGATTTTTTGACTGTGCTCATCAATATCAAAATAATGGGAAATGTAAGAGAAAACCACTAGCTGCATTTTAAAATTATTTTAAAATACACATTCCATTGGAAATATTATTTAAGAATGCCAGTAACTCAGACAGAAATTGCTGTCACTATGTTGTATGACAGTGCCAACTCTCAATGCTTTTTTTTTTTTTTGAGGTAGTATTTCTTCCATTTACATTACTCTACTTCTAAGAAGTCTATTTTCCTTCATTTGTATGGATCCTTAAATGATTAAAACCAAATAAATGCAACTACACTATACCATCAAATTACAACATTCCCTTGAACCATCCCTCACATGGGAAATCTTCTATGCACATGATTAAACATTACCTCTCCTTACAAGCAAGATTCACCCCTTTTTAACTTTTAGTGCCTTAAATATAGACAGGATGAACTAAGCAGAACCAGTTTGATTTTAAGTACACAGTGACTTAAAAAATTCCATCCTGCAAGTGTTAGCAGTTATTAATGAAGAGTAAATTTCAAAATTAGCCACTGAATGATTTAAAATGCATTTGTTCCTGAAAGTTCTTCCTCTTCTTTCTCAAATGAAATAGATTAGGAAGGAAATTAAATTCTTCAAGAAATAAATTTTGACTGAAGTGAGAAATCACACTAAGAAGCTAATTTAAGAAAGATGAAATTAATTTTGGTGACATTTATTCTATTTAGCAAAAATGGTGACAAAACATATAGCAGCTCTGTTACCATGAGATAAGAGGTTAGTAATTTAAGGCTGGGCATAGTAACAGTCTACAATGATTTAATCCTTCTGGTACAACATCCCTTGTGACCTATCATTAAAGGTTTAGAGTAAAACTGACAATTATTATTAGCTTGTAATTGGATTTTGGAGATGCAGTATAAAGTTAGGATAATTTAAATGACTGTTGACATTGGAAAGATTATGTAAACAGTCTGAATCAGCTGTATTTATCAATTTATTTGGTTGGATAAAAAGCCCCCTTGCTTATCACTATAGTCAGAATACAAAATGTGTACTATTACCACAGTATTCATTTTCACATTTATAGACAAAAGCAAAGAAACAGTAAGAAACTCTCCCTTAGAGGAAATGCAGGCTATATTGGCATCTGTCAAGATTTTTAACTATTAACCTCAATTAAAGTAGCTGTAAAGCAAATTTTTATAAACATGCTATTCTTGAAAGAGAAATTATCAAATATGTCTCAATAATACTTGAAAAATGAAAACAGTATGTTGAATTTAGTATATGGATTTTTAATTACCTATCCTAAGTTTTAGAAACCAATAATAGAATTGAAAACACAGACATCTTTACAAATTTATTTTAAAAATTGGTTTACCTTACAGCTTTGAGTACACTGGAAAAGTAAGCTTTATAACTCAGTACACTGGAAAATCAAACTTTTTGCAGGGTAAATCACATTTTCTGTGCTTGGTTCAAAAACATGGCAACATCTTAACTTTGCTTGCATGCATCAGCACATAGCATCTCAGCCTATAGCATCAAGCCACATCAACATTTGATTAGCTATCATTCTAAAAAAGTCATTTTCTTAAACAGGCACTTGGACATAATTTTAAAAATGTGCTTACTAATGTCTGATACTGAAATAATAACCTCCAGCCTCAGGAGCTGAAAATTTTTCTTTTTCTGATATTTCCCTCATCAGTATTTTTTCCTTTCCTTTTTCCTTATTACCAGTACCCTTTACTTCCCACATGAATGTAAAAATAGACCAAAATCTCTGTGTGCCATAAATCATGTCTGTCCTCCAAGCAGCAAGTACATCACATAGGAAATATACCCTGAATAAAACTTTCAAGACCTCAGGATCCAAGGTCCATTTCAGAACATCATAGAATAGAAGTCAAATGCATGAATTCACTGTGGAAAAATCTGAAATACTCTTTCAGTGGGTATAAAGAAATCAGTATTTGGGTTACACTGGTTATTATTAAATAGGGGTGGTGGAGTGCAGTGATTTCCATTAAAAAAGCCAACATTCAGACAGAATATCTCACCTCTTTTAACAACTTAGCATGACCATATAGGAAAAAACCCCTCTATTTTAGAAAGTATTTAAATATCTTACAAACTGTGTTCAGCCCACCTGAGAACATAATCTGTAATACTGATATATTCATAAGAGAAGATTTCAAAACATCTCCATTTGCATTCAACTAGACTGTCTTTTTTATAATTTAATCTTTGTTAATTTACCATTGTAATCCAATAGAGGAACTCAAAGCTCCACTTGAAAATAGAAAAATTATCTTCCAAAATATGCCAAAATGGGAGATGTCAACATTTTGTTCTGCAAATAAACCTTGATAAAGCAAACAATTTCCAAGGCACCGTAACTGTGACAGCATTTCATTTTCTGGTATAAAAATCACTTTTGAAGATTTCTTTAATAAATATAGAACACTCATTTAAAATGATCATAAAATGTAATCACCTGCTTTATTTATAAATGCTGATGTTCCACCTTTTAGGGCCTAATTCAGTGAGGATCTAAATACTATGAGAGTAAAAAATATGTTTGGTGAGTATATATAAATTTATGATGACTCCAAAACATGGAGAAGTTAGAATTCAGGCAGCAATGGTTAGTAAAGACACAGATTTTCAACTATTTTAGATTTTTTAGAACTGGTAAAAGGGGCCAGTTTTTCAGATTCCAATGCTCAGTGTTCCTTACCTTCTCTAGAGAAACAGAACACTGGAAGAGCAACTACAGGAAGATTTGGCAAAGCCAGTGACATGCAGGTTCAGCCATAAGAATACCTGGCTATCACTTACTACTCATGGCTTATGGTCTTTAGGCATTTAATAAAATCCAGTTAGCAAGCTTTAAATCACTGTGGTTTTCAGTTACTGTCAAGAGCAGCCACAGAGTAAGTGAAAACATTTAATTAGAACATATCAGTCATTCAGTGACTTCCTCTGAAATACCCAGTCTATATGATTTAGCCATTTAGTTATTCAGATAGTTAATGATGTTTTCTGAACTTAGCAACAGAAAGGACACACTCCAGGATTGGGGAAAGGAGTGTTATTATGAGTCCTGGGCAAACCTCCACAATTGTGAAATCACAAGTATCTTTTGCCAATTTTTACAAATCTGCTTTAACACTTGGAATGTAGTCAGTAACAGCAAAATAAATCTCTATGCCTATAACATGCACAGGTAACTATACTTTGAGATGAAATGCCTATGAATAAAGGACTGTCACCACATCTTTTACTTCTCTGTCTTCATATGCTTGGTGGCACATCCTAGGAGTCAGGAGCTTGGCAGTCAGCAAGAAAGATTTAAAAGAAGCATATATGTAAAATTTAGAGACAGAAAAATATCCATCCAGCTTACCACTCCTGCCCTCCCATTTATCTTATTTTTCTTGCTTTTCCAATGTATTCCACTCCCACTGGAACCTTATTTCACTAAAGCAGGATTTCCCTCAAATTTTCTACAGATTCTTCACAATCCTATCATGTTAACACTGAAACCTTCCTTCCTTTTATTTCCTTCCTTCTGGTTAGAAAAATTTCAATGACCCCATGAAACTCTGAAATTTGACACCAGTTTTCTTCCCTCCTGATATGAGCCTAAAACATTCAGCTGTTTTATCAATAGCACTCTCTTTAGTGCAAAGTAAGACCACAGATTCAATGACCAAAATCAAGCAATATGGAATTATTTTTTTCTTTCTCCTTAGGAAAGGATATATGACCTGTGATATCCTTTAAAACCTCTGTTGGCTTAAGAACATCAGGAGTTCTGGAGTAGAATTTAAGTCTTCATAAATCATTGGCAGTCTTAAATCCCATTTAGTCCCATGTGAAGTGTGCTAAACATAATTGCAGAAACTAGGAAACACACACTGGGACACTACTAAATCAATCTTAAGAGACCCTTTAAGACATCTTGAAGCAATGTCTCCTATGCTTTATATACTGCTGCTCTTCTTGCAGCTTCCATCAGGCATAAGAAAGGACATTTTTAGGGTTATTAAGCATAACATTTGCACAGCAGATCAGCATGAAGTTGTTTGGCTGGGGCACAGGTGTTTCTTTAATTATTTAACATTTGGAAAATTCACTGCGCTTGCTGACCTTCAGATCACACTCCTACTTGTGTGGTTTTGTAGGCTCACACAAAGTAACAACATAAGGACACAGGTTGTTTCTGGACTTGATTAAGTGTTTGCTCATGTTGTTTTCCTGTTGCTTTTTATTAAATTTTCAGTGTTTCTGGGAGCAACTGGCTGCTTCAATATTCCTGAACAACACATTTAAAGAGAGATGTTAACTCCAAAGTGGAAATTTATGTTAGCTATGAACAAAGACTGCTGCAAAATTCAGACCTATTTTACACTGATGACTTGAACAAGATGCAAAAAAAATGGTGCCCAAAGAGATTTACATATTATACCAATAGCTGAGAGCATGATGACAGAACAGTTAGCAGTGTTTTAGTCTCAAAAGTGCTGTGGTACAGCTTTAGCTGCTTACCAGGTAAGAATGGGGCTGGCAAGTACCTGTTCTCAAAATACCCTAAGCAGGTGTTATGCTATGATAGCTACATTCATGTGTCACTAAATCCTAATCAAATATCCCGGGGAAGCCACAGCTCTAGAGTCAGTTCACAGCTCTATCACGAATTCTCTTTAGATCACCTCACAGTGCCATGAAGGCAGATAAAATACAAGTTAAGAAGACTGATCCAGTACAACTTGCACAGTCTTAGAAATGTTCTACAAAAGACATTAGATGAGCAATGTGCAACATTTCATTTAAGTCACCTAATAAAAACTGGTCCTGATGTGAATGCATCTGAATAAACTGAGCTAAAGCCAGAAAGGCAACAGATTAGCTACACACAGTGAGGTATTCCTTAAATTACTTAGTTTTATAGTTTCATGTACAGAAAGATAAAAATTGCAGAACTCAAGAAGCTCTTCTACTCTTCCCTAAGGTGGCATTTTTCTCCTTTTGAACTTTAGCGTGTATAGTCTAGAAGGTCTATGCTTGGGACCCCTTAGGCCAGCCAAGGCCAGCTAAGGGATGAATATGGAAGACAAAATGTCACCATTAGGGTTGTGTAAACCTGACAGTAATGGTGGCCCTTGGAAAGAAATCTCACATTTTAATGAGAACACACAAGAATGAAAAGGTTCAGGCTGCAGACGACTCAAAGTAGACTCTTTCTTCTCAGTTACTAGTTAGACATCAGCAGCAAAAAAGAGTAACTGAAACTCAAGTCAAACAGGCTGATATATTTCAGTGCTAAGAGCTGTCCCCCCAGTTTGAAATGACTTGCAAGGATATTCATTAACTGGGTACCATTGTGCCATAACAAAACAAATAGAGCATAACAATGAGAGGAAAGATTTGATGGAGAAGAAAGTTATTGAACCTTCCTGAGGCAACTACAATGTAAAACTGCACCTATATTGTGAAAGAGGCAGCAAAAATGTGCATTATGAACATTCCCTCTAATGTTTTGAAACAGACAAAACCACGTAATTCCTTTATTAAACAGCATGAGATCTATTTAACGCTTGTTTGGATGCACTAATTAGGTTTTCCTTTGTGGGACAGAGCGATACAGTAGTGAGGGCAAAATGCTCCACTTAGCTTAGCTCCATGCTAGTCCCACTCATGTAACACAGTGTAAGAGAAGTGAGTACATTCTGTGAGAGACACTAATGAGCTTTTTACTACTCTTTTGGTCACAATATTAAAATGCATGTTCTCTTTTTAATATTAGGAACAAAATATTGACTTTCAGGAACTTAAGAGTCAGTTAAGTCAACCTCTCTTCTCGGGTGTGTTACCTTAAGAGGAAGAAGAGTACTTCAGCACACAATTTACCTTTAATTCTGAAAACTGCAAAGTACTTGCTCAGTTTTACATCTCCTTCAACTCACTGCATTCCAAGGGTGCAGATGAGCTAACTGATGCACCTGAGGTTAAAAAACTTCCATAACGTTTTGAAGCTTGCAGCTCTACTCTGTCTTTTATGAAGTTTTAAGATAGAAAATGGAAATTCAAAGTGTGTTCAAACCTTTTTACTATTTTGTCTGCCAAGTAAAGAGAAAAACACCAGTGCAGAAGTACCAAATTTACAGCAGGCCTACATGCATGCAAAAAAGAAACCCAAATAATCCTAAACTCAGACTCATCCGTCTCCTTTATGCATTCAGTCCCGGAGAATAAATGTTCATTCAAATAAGAAAAATTGAGTTGCAAAGACAGCAGTATGGCCTTGTGGTCATGTTACAAACAGATACACACTCCTGGTAACTTTTAACAGAAAAACATCTCTTGGAGATTGACTTCACATTCAGAACCAGCTACACTACTTTAAAATAGCTGTGCTCTTATTATTTTCAAGTACCTGTTTCTGCACACAGCTATACTACACAGAAAAAGAACATAGGTTTCCTCAGGTTTTAGGTGGTTTGCTTTTTTGTTGCTTGGTGGGGGGTTCTTTGCTGAAACCAAATCAATCGAGCTATTAGGAAATTACTATTATGAAAGCTCAGAAAAGTATCAATAAATTATTCTCTGTATAGAAAATCAATAAGCTCCTCTATGTTAATCTAAATGTTTACCTGTAAGTAAAAACCTTTTTTTTTGTGTAGACTCAAGATGGATAGTGTTGGAAATAAAAATAGTACAGAACATTAGATAATATGGCTTTGACTTTTAGGATTTATTTTAGTAGCCAAACCTTAACCTAGAACACAGTAAAATTCATTTTACCTTCTTATAATCCTTTCCTGGCATACGTTCTTCAAATATATTCTGAATATAGTCTGGGTGTCAGACATGAACAATAACTCTTCAGAATCAAGACAATGAGTTAAAAAAAGAGTTTGAAGGATTGATCATGCAAAATTCTCCCCTGCCCCCTATACTTTTATGTATTTTCAGGCAAAATGCCCATTTTCCACCTGATTTTCATGGGAATTCCAAGGTCTACATAAAGTTTACTCACTTGTTTCAACTATATTGCACTAACTTGACTGCAGAATAGGGAGAAAAAGCCAGCTCCACACGTTCCTTGCTAAACTCAGCTAGACCCCAGCTGAGACTCATGTAACTGTCCATAATGACAAGAATATTGGGTTAAGAATAATTCTAACTTAGAAAGCAAGTCAAATTTTAGGGCAGACAGCTCACAGGGCTCATCCTGGTGCCACTGCCAGAACAGGTAACCAGCTGGAACAATGACAGCTTCTGGCTCTTGCCCAAGCATTTACTGGAAGTGATAGGCTTCCACTTTCATTTCCCAGCACCTTACTTTGTATCATTCAACACAGGATCCCAACCCACTTGTGTTCTGCTGGCACATCCTAACCAGACAATGTTCTCCCCTCTCCAGTCCTTTAATTTCCATCAAAGTCAGGCCCAGTCCTGCATTTTTCACTTTCCAGGTACATCCCCACTGTGAAAATTGCACCCTGTAATTTCCCCAGCCTTTTCCCATTCCCAAACTACTACTCTGATCTCCCTGGCTGCCTACAGCTCTCAGCTCCTCCTTGGCCCTCTGTGCTCTGCCCTGAGCTGGAAGTAGGGGTCCTGGCATCTCTGAGCTCTTATTCCAGATGCTCTGGAACACAGCACAACAGGATGAGAGGTGCAAGCAGCAGCAGAGGTGGGTCTGTATCCTTCCTGAGATAAAGGCCCTCATCAGTGCCTTCCTCATTACACAGATGTGTCTCCCCACAGGTGATTTGACCAAACATAACCATCTCTGTTTGGACTTATGCACCTCCCCACTTACAAGTCTATGATTAATAAGGTGCTAAATGACTTTATAGATAAAAGGGCTTCTGTGGCTGCAATTAAGTCATCACAGACTTAATCACGAGCTGTCAGACTCTGTCCAAAATGGAAATTAACTCTTTCAAACATTCACAGCCTGAGTCTGCAGAGTTTCTGCCTGGACCATTTTACTCCACCACATTTGCCAGACTTCTAGAAGGAAGAATTAGAACAAGATTTAGGCCAAGCAGCACCATAATAACACAAAACTCCTTGTCATCACTCTATTCTACCTCTGTGCATAAGAGGTAGGAGACTTAGACTTAAAACAGAGGGAAAAGTGAACTGGGCCCATCAAAAAACTACTATAGAAATAGCAAGAATGAAGACAGATTCCGAAAAGAGTAAAAAATACACCTCCTACAGTGTCAAAATTCCACCATCCCACGTGGCACTAAGCAAACAACTTCAGTGAACATCTCACCTACAGAAACAGATCCAAGAGAAAAGAAAAATGTCACTGATCACAAAAAAAAACAGCTCTTGAAAATGCAAGTCATCATTACTGACAAGAACTATCATGGCAACAGAAAAGAGTAGCTCATCTTTGTGTGTTTCTTTTACTCAGTCTCAAATCATCTCACCAGGCATTTGCATCTGTAACATGAAACTCATTGAAAACTCATTTAATTAGTAAAAGACCTTTAAAAATCAGGATTATTTTCTTTCCTCTTATGTATTTTTTATATATATATATATATATCAGATGATTCTAAAATATTTTAAATATATTTCTATTTATAAATATAGTGTATTTGTTATATAAAAAGTATAGATGGCTAAATCAAACCTTCATCATTACACTTCAACAACATTTTTTTATTATTAAATAAAGCTGGAATTACCCTTATCAGCTCATCAAATTGGCCTGAGAGAAGATCTTTTTTTTCTCAGAATGTTAACTCTGCTCTGTAATTACTTTAGCAGTTACACTTTAAGAGCTTAAGGCATCACCTCGGCTACTTCAAAGCACCATGAGTCAAAAACTTGATCTGCTGACTAAAAGCTTTGATTTTCATGAAATAACTTTTCCAAGAGTAGATGGAGGCGTTGGGAAGTCTTCTGTTCCAGGACTCAATTTTTGGCCTAAATTAAAGTACTGGAAATGTAATTATCCCACACATCTAATCCTAGGGATTAGAGGGGGGTAGTGGGGGGAAGTGGCAGAGAAAAGAGATGCAAGTGCACTGGTTTTAACATTCAGGAATTCAAAGCCATGTTTTCAAGAGTCTGACTGTTTTGGAGATCACTGTTACTGAACTCCATTGTCAACCCTGAAATACATAAATATAGCTTGGGGAACTGGGGAGGTTATCTTAGCTAAAAAGCAACACTATTGTCAAAATGGTAAATACAGAGTATAATAAACTCACACAAAACTTTTAAACATCCATCTAAATTCAGTTGTACACATAAGTAAACAAAAGCAATCTGGAAGATTTTCTTAGATTACTTTAGTTGTTCCTATCCCTGTTCCCAAACAACAGTATGTAGGAATGCTTCAAAAACCATAGTTTAAATCACAGATATTTGATACCTTTCTAGAGATCTACACTTTATACTCATTACTGTGTATTATCTAAACTGATATAATTTAAGCACTTGTTTATGTTTAGCTTTTAAGAAAGAATTTCACAATAGCTGGCTCAAACCTCTGAGCAGCTGAGCCGGGCGAACACACGGGAAAGATGTGGCACAGAGAACTTTTATTCTGCTCCTGCAGAAGCTGTCAGGACATAAGTATCTTCTACACTGTTTCTCTAGCACATGTTCCTCTAGAAACCTTAAATCAATTGTGAACTGACAGAGCAGAGTGAAATTCTGCCTTACCCTCCTTCCTCTTGCTATTAGAAAGCTGTGGCAGAAGAAGGAAAGGTCCTGCTGCCCTGAACATTGATCCCAGCCACTTTACATCAACAAGTGTTCCCATAAAAGGAATTCTCCACTGGCCCTTTACAGCAAGGGTTCAACTTCTTTTAACAAAGCTGGAGGTATTGGGGAAGGAAGGCCCTTCTTTGTCACAACTTATTAAAAAGACTAACAGGGAACATTCTATGAAGCTATCCAGTGTCTCCACCTACTAATCTTCCATGCAAAGCCTCTCTTCCCATCTCCTGTGTGTACACAAAAATTATTTCCCTCACCTTTTAAACTTTAGCCTTTCTTGAATAGACTACAAAAGCGGAATGTATTTTCACATCACTGGAAGACAGGATAAAGAAATCTGCATCCACAATGTTAGAGACTAGATTTTGCTCAGTCTGTTTTGGAAATCAATTGACTATGGAGGTGAACTGTGAGAAATGGGGATTGGAGGGGGGTAAGGACCCAGAGCCAGGACCACAAGAAAGACACCAAAAATATTGCAAAGCATGGAAAAATAAAAATTCAACTTGCCAGGAAAAAAAAAAATGAACTCTTACAAGATAAACTCAATTAGCTAATACATAATACAGACACACAGAATCATGGAACAAGCTGAGTTGGAAAGAACCCTCAAGGATCATCAATCCATATTTGTGCTAACATTTGACATCTTAAAATGTACCACATTGTCCACACAAAGTCACATGAGACATCAGAGGAAAGACAGTGACTGCTGGGAGGCAGAGGTTGCTTAAATCACCTCGTAGTTCTAACAATCAAGCACTGAACTTCAAGTCCATATTTTACCAAGCCAGTGGTTAGTATCAGGTCCTGTTCAACCCTGAGCATCTCCCCACTGTTTGGAGCACAAAAAACATTTGTGCCTCGTCCCAGCTCTTTGAATACAAAATATTTTGGAATTTATACAAAGGATTCACAACAGTAAGTACCACAACTATGCATGGGGGTTTGGAAGATCAGTCTTCCAGGCCACACATGCAAACATAACTCTGTCCACATGCACATTAGGACACAATCCAGTTACATGAGAGCACAGTATTTTTCAAATAATAAAATATATGATAGCATTTTTGTTCAATTCATTCTATTTTCTTTTGCTTTGTTTTTAACTCTCAAGCTATAGTCTCATACATATTAACAGTGGGCATGGCTTGGCTTAAAGGAACTTCTGGTATCCATGAGCTTAAATACTGGACTAGAAATGCAACAGGCTTCTTCTTTATTTAAAACATAAATTTTTTGAGTGTCTACAGGAAAAATCACAAATACATAAATTTATGTTTTAAACCAAGTATAAAACATCCTCTGGTGGTTACCGGCACTATCCATCCTGCATGATTTATTCATAAACAGTGTAAGACCAGATAATCCATAACACTGCAAACAAATGTGGTCTGGTTTCATTCACATCTTCCATGCAAACAGATGCTTATCATATTTTTCTCAAAAGAAAACAGATGTTCCACTGCTGAAATCCTGGGGATACAGGTTAAAAAAAAATTGCAATTTACAGTAGGTAATAGTTTGAATATTTACTAGCATTATGTGAAAGACTATGATTTTAATCAAAAACAAGACCATGAAATTAATCACTGTGATCGCCCATCAGTTATGTTTTATTCTTGGCTTGCATCTCCACCAAAGCAATCATTATTTTAATGACAATTATGGAGGGCTGTAAAAAGTACTAGGAAAGTACCAAAAAGTACCATCAAAAATGTACTTCAGATTTATGATTAACTGTTTAACACAAAGGTTTTAGAGCAATGACCCAAAGCAGTAATGAAAAACTTAGTTTTGCAGTTTTTATAAAGGTGGCCAAATCATTAAACAAACAATTAGTGCTCACAGCTCTTTTAAGCCCTCTTGGGAACATGAACTTGAACGCAATCCAGAAAAAGTGACTGAAAATCATTCCTCACTTTTATGGTACCCTTTGTAAACCCCATTTAATAAAATCACATCATTCCAGTTTTGTTCTGAGCAAGCACTTTGTACTAATTTACCAGTCTGAGCTGGATAAAGGCCTTGAAATAAAGAGAAAAGAAGTAATTGTCCTTTGAGAGAGCAAAGGCTTTCCAACATGACCACAGCAGATGAAGCTGACCTGACAAAGAAAGGGGAAAAAGCACTTCCTTGCTACAGCATCTCATAACTCTAATGGCAAGGAAGGGGAAAAAAGCAAATGCTGCTGCAGCAGTATCACTGTAGGTAAGCTTGAAGAACCAGGCATGAAACATTACTATGTAAGGCAAGTATTCTCTTTTCCTCATGCACACACATATATAAAGTACGCAGGCTATTGCACTTCTAAATCAGAGGGACTTCTGCATTTACCAAGAGTGACAAAGAGGGTAAGTGCTGACGTGCTTGGTTTGTCTGGATTGCTCACAGGAAATGGTGAGTTTTGAGATGAAATACAGACGGGTACAAACAGGACACAGTCACAGAAAGTTGCCAAAACTCACTCGGCTCTCTTCCTGCACGGAAGTCCAATGGCAAAAACTATCATGGCAGTGCTCAGGTACTACTGACTGTAGAGTAACTGTGCTGAGGTGACTGCATGGGTTAGGTCTGACTCCTGTAATGCTACTAAACCCCACCCATAAGCCAGAAGTGTGCTAACAAACCGAAAAAATGAAAAAACTTCAGCAATACAAACGGCAGTGTTAGCGGTATGGACACTGCAGTAAGAATATGCAGCAGATTAATTATCAGAGTCCAGATTAACCTTGAGTTGTGTGAATACAGATTTCAGTTACTAGGGAACACATTGAAATGAATTTTATCAGCCCTTACATCCATGCTTCATTAGGAGTAGAGGAATTGTGCCGTATTTTTCATACAGTTCTAAACAACTGTATAAGTTGCTGTTGGGTTTCAAGATGCAAGCCTAAATACAATCTTTAAGCACCTATATACAACATATACAAAAAAATCAAAATAATAATGGCCACTTTGATTTTTAAAAATAACCTTCTCACTGCTATGAAACTTGCAGTTTCAGATACCCAGAAGATAACAAGAAGCAAAACTGTAGAGCTAGAGGGGAAGGTGGAGCCACTAACTCAGCTAACGAAAAAGATGCAAAGGACTTACTGGAATTTGCAAAAATAATGCTTTGGACTCAGTTCTGTGATGAACTGACAAGCAGAGAATTCATGTTAAAGATGACATATAGTGTTCAGTATTCTTAACTTTCCTGAATAACTGAGACAGGAAGATCCTGAAGGCAACAGCCCAAGCTACAGCTATATCCAGTGGATACTAGAAAATGGAACATTAGCATCACCAAGTTTGGACAGATCAAAGTGCTCAAAACTGTGTATAAAGAGTATTATGCAAAGATACGTCACAATCACAGAAATATTACATATACAAAATGAGGAGACATCCCATAATTTAAAGCAAAAAAAAAAAAAAAAAGAAGCCTTCATAAATTAAGGAGGCAGATTGATTGGAAAAGCCTAAATAAAATGAGCTGTGATGACAAACAGCTTACTATGGAAATGAAACAAATAGAATCCTGACAGTGAAGCTATATGAAAAACTTGCTTAAACAGACAAAAATGCTAATTTGATCCAAACTCGTTTATGCCACATTTATTACTGATATGGAAAAACAAGCATAAAGCTTGAGACAGTGGTGGGTATATTAGTATAAGTGATGGTAAATTATGCAATCTACAGCAGAAACATGACCATCCCTAGAATTTACAGATGCTTAAGTTACTCTTCAATACAAAAACTTTAAGATTCTTACATTAGCTTAGCCTATCAAGACAAGGATACACAATAGTCATCTGTGCAGACTGGAATGACACAATGCTCATGTAGTTGTCAGCCATGGATATTTCAGAAATATTCAGAAATCTATTTTGTTTCTATTTGTTAATGTATTATACTCACCAGCTGTTAATATTGGATTTGATAAATAGTTTCTGAATGTGTGACATAATGAAAAATTCTTTAGCATCATATTCCTATAATACACTCAGCTTTTGTTATAAAATTAGTCTTAAAATATATATTTTATTCAACTATTTATTGGGGTAAAACTTTTTCAAAGAAATGGCCAAAGCACATGTGCTTGCTGTATTTCTGATATTATCTTTTCCCAAGAGATGTACAGGCAAAGGAATCTTAACCAATCTGATTTCAACCTAACATTTATTTCCAGTTTAAGACTTGTGTAATAGCCTAAGGAATCACTTTCTTAACTCTTCAGTAATAAAGAATCAAGAAACAGATAATTTTTTCAATTTCTTTCCATTACATTATATGTCCACATTTAGATGTATCTGGCAAAATCTGAAAACTGACACCAATGTGAGAGTCCCCAGGGATTCACAAATATAATTTCCATGCCACTCTGAAAACCAAGAAAAAAATGGAAAATGTGAGCTGTTATAAATTTGAGCTAATCTCCTCCTGCCATAACCTAAAATGATCGTCAGCAGCCAGGTATAATCTTCTGGTGTTCGACAGCATAAGAAGAGCTTGTCTATCTGAGCCTCAGTGGCTGGTAAGAATGTCAGTATCTCCTCAAATACTTGCACAAGTAAATTTCTTTGCAACATTTCAATTCTGCAGCTGCTTGCTTACCTAGGAGAGGAGGAAAAAAAAAAGCAAGCAGATACTGTGTGGAATTCTTGAACTCAGCAAGCTTATTTTCAGGGTTAAAAATAAAGTAGCTCCAATATTTTACTGAAGGTCAGTGACACAAGACCAGCAATCATCTCCTGTAAGCTTGTTTTACTCTTCTATTTATGTATCCTGAAATAACACTGCTTATATATGCAAAAACTAAATCACACCTCATCCAATCCCCAGGAGGGCAAGAGGAAAAAAACACATCTAAAACTATCAAGGCATTTTTGATTGGTCCCACTTGCCAATGCACTCTATATCCTAAGCCTTATTGGACGTTGATGGGATTTGAGTTTCTTGTGAAAGTAAGATGCTTAGGAAGTTTTAGCTAAGGATAAAAGGCAAAGATGATTATTTCAAGATATGTTAAACACAAAATTAATTACTGTTACACCACTGTTTTTAACTCTGAGTTACAGATATATTGCTATAAGTTCCAAAAGCTTAATTTTATTTATATGCACTAATTAAAGCTCACATTGCTGTGGGGGAAAAAAAAATCAAACAAACCTTTTCCTTATTTACAAAAATTTGTCATGCATGTTTTATTTTTTAACCTGATATTTGAATAAGAAAATTCCATAAAATATGGCAATGAACCCACACATTAACATTCCTCTCAGTAATATTGCTCTGTATCAGAAACTGTAGCACTGCAAATCCTATTTTTTTTCAAGTCTGTGTTTGGTTACTAGCCTCCAGCTGCTGAAATCAAGACATTATTTTTATGAATTATCTGTGCAAACTTTAGTCTTCCTGCTTTCTAAGAAAAATTTGAAAATTGACCTGAATTTATGTTACAAATACAGAAAGAAATCTAAAGGAAAAAATTCTACATATGAAGGGGTTTTTTGGTGGATGGGAGAGGGTATCATTTAATGTTAAAATTTGCATGGGTATTTCAAGATCTCAGGGTTAAAGGTCTCTTCCTCAATTTTAAAATAGCATCAAAATCAAATTTGGGGTAATTACTCCATTTTTCCCACCCCTATAATGCTGCTGTCTATATTCAGTTTGATGCAACCTTTAATTTCCTGGAGAGTTTGAAGTTATCTATTTTTAGTAGATATAATGGTACTGATGTGGTGGGCAAACCAATCCATGAGTATTTGCAAAGCACAAGCAGCAGTATTACAAAGCAAGCAGTAGCAACTGACTGCTGAAGGTAAACCATGAAATAAAGTCATTTAGGCTAGACCAAATCACAGCAATATTATGGTGAAAGGAGATGAGGTTCACCATGGTTATGCAGAGACATTTTTCAAAACCACTTGTGCTCCACCTCATCCACCCTCCAATTTAGGAAAACCAACTGAATTTTAGAAGACTCTTGTCATTACTGTACATAGATGATATATATAATTTGCACATATTATTTTCTCTCTGGTAAGGTATTCAGGTTCTGTTTTTTTTAAACAAATAACTGGGCTAAAACAGTGCTGTTACAGTTTTGACACCTATTTTGTTCATCTCTGAAGCCAGATGACCACTAGTCACAAACAGTGAACATTGTCAGGTGCCACCATGAGTAACTTTTCAGAAGAAATGCATTTAAAAAGTGTTAAAATAATCTAACGACTAAAACGACTTCCAGACAGAATGAAAGAAGCTGAGAAAGGCAACAACAGCACAAGAATTAAAAAGACTCAGGTAACCAGAGAGAAATATCAGTAATTATGACAACCATCTTATTCTTCCTACATGAAAGGCAGTACTACTCATCTTGGCTGCAATTTGCCAAAAGCATGCACAAGACTATGATCACTGAATCAACATTTTTCTTAAGCAAAAAACTATTGAAAGCCAGGGAAGTCCTGGGTCAGACAAATCTGTCCCCAGGTTGCTGAAGTAATCAGTGCTCTGAAATAGATAAAATGATAACATTAACACTTGACTGTACTTTGGAGAGGACTGTGTTCTTTGGTAAGGATGCAATGCTTCTGATCAGCCAGGATCAATAAGGAATAAACATATTCACATAGATACCTAGATCTCAAAACTTTTATTGCATGCTACAATTTTGTTTATTTGTTACCATGACTTCATAGTCAATATTTTTGATGAAACTGAATTACATAAGAAAAATATCTAAATAATTTTTGACTTTTAACAACAGCTGGAACCATTGTTTGTTTTAAAGCTCCAGCAACAGCCATAAAATAACCCATCCTTTTCCAGAAACAGCTCTCAGGTATTTCATACATGTTTATTGAACAAATGTCCCTTTTTTGAAGGTTTTAACTTTGTTTAAAAGAGTATGCAAAGAGATTAAGCCATATGTCTTAAGGGCAAAACCAGCACTAGAACTTATCAAAATTCATTTTGTGTAAATCACAGATTGCATTTCTTGCACTTTCAAAGAAAGTTTCTAAGAGAAAGAGAAAGCGTAGCACATAAGATTGGACTTTATAATTCTTTTAATGCATTTTATTCTTCTTTGGTGTCATCCTGGTTTTACAAGCTTGCTATGACAGCACCACAATAAAAAAAAAAAAGGAGCTGCTCTTGCTAGCATTGCCCTGTGTGTAACAGAGCCCTATCACTAGTTATTGAGACAACGGTCTTCAAGTTGTCACCAAGATCATGTAGCCTTTTCTTTCCAGTAAACAATCCTGTTGAAAAATTGAGCTTCCTAGCCTGAGGCTGCAGAGAATAGGTCCCAAAAAAACCTGTGCTCCATTGCTACCGAATCAAACCGTCAGAAAAGGCAGTGTTCTTTACAATCCTGAGTGACAGCAGTCCACACAGATGTTCATCTGGACAGAGCACAGGAATAGAAACAGTCATGAGGCACCAGAGCCATCAGCACCCAAAGCTCGCGGACATTTGTCATGCTCCAACTGGTTCTGGGAAAGGCCCTGTCTGCAGCCAGGCAGGTGGAGCAGAGCAGAGCAGAGCGTGGCACGGAGGCTGGAGCAGCAGCCCTCCAGTGCTGCAGCATTCCTTTGTCAGGTCATTTTAGGCCTCTCTGTCCTGTTCTGAATTGTGGATGACAATCCTGGCTCATGTCCCCCCTTCCTGCAGGTTCTTGCAATGTGCTGTCTCAGTTAGAGGCTCCTAGTTGAAGATATTTATTAATATAATTCTTGGTCAAGGTAGGAAGCTGTCAATAGCTAGAGAACATTACGCAGTTTCAGGTTTTTATCTAATGGAAAATCCTTTTCTTCTTAGGTTTTTAGTATTTCTTTACATAGCAGAGATTATAATTATTATTAATAACAATAATAATAATAATAATACTGCAACACTATTTTCAATTTACAACAGCTAGCAAGGGCTATAAAGGCAAGTCTTCTTGTCCAAGATAGATGATTTATGAAAGTGAAAAAAAAACTGAGGAAGCAATCTTCCTCTTGGCCTGTGGATTGTTTTGGCAGGATACCATGCTTTTATTTTACCTCTTCTGTATATATATTAATATATTTCTATGCTTATGTTCATATTATAAGTAAAAAAATAGCAAATTTACCACATTTTATTTTAAAATTTAAATTTTCAAATACAGTTTCACTGATACTCCATTTTCGCAAAATTATAATTTCCTATGAATTTCCAATAGCAACTAAAGATGGAGAATCACTGCATTATGTGCAAGGTGAATTACAAGACCTGGCATATAAGATCATCTTAAGGTCATATAAGAGGTCATCTTATTTTCTCCTGATTATAAAAGATTACATACAGACAGAGCCCTCTGATCTTCACCAGAAAACTTAATTTGCTTATTCTGTAGTAAGGAAGATTAACCACAATATACCCAGCCCTACAGTACATTATAATCAATATTATGGGGTTGAATACTGTCTAAGAAAACTATCTGACACACCCCTCCTGGCTGGGAATCATTCCCACTAATGACTTTTAAAATGAAATATGGAAAGGAAATAATGGGGGAAGGAGGAAGAATAAAGGACCACAGATTGTTACATTTTTGGGCATTCATAATACACATCAAACAGAAAACATTCACACCCTTTAAATTAGCTTACAAGAGCATAGCTAGTTAGAAAAAGAGGAATCATGAAAAATGTCATTATCTCATCCAACTCACATCCCTTTAAGGGAATAGGTATTCATATGCTTGGATTTAGCACCAGAAGATTAAGTGGAAGTTAATTGTTGCACTGTTTCTATCTAAGTATCAATACAATTGAAACAATATTTTTATTTCTTGGTCAAATTCTTCTCTGTTCTGGAGACAGACTACTTTCGAGCCCTAACAGTATGTTTCCTCTCCATTTCCCATTATAAACTAATACTTTAAGGTTTAAGCAGAGTTTATTTAATTGCAGTCTTTGAAGGCTGTTTCTCAATTCCATTTGAAATAATTAGTTAAATATCACACATTTCTATAATACTCTTTTGGAGTTTTCAGGCACATTCAGAAATTCAGCTGCCTTCAGGAACTGGTGCCACTGCATTTTTTTCTCTACTGTAATCCAGCACTGAATTTTATCATGCCTTGGATTTTTTTTTTACCAATACAATTAACTCAATATGTACTAGTTTTTTATCAAATATTTTTGTGCTTTCATTAGTAGAAAGAATAACAAAAAGTATCATAAGTCCAGCAAGGAAACAGCCTCAATTGACACATACTTTTAAATGTCTTTCCAAGTCTTGCCCTTTACTGTTTTTGCATAACAGAGCACTGTATTGCAAGATACTACTACATAAAATAATATTTCTTTTTTCTGATTCTCATGTCCAATTCATTTGCCTAAAACATCTAACCTATTGTCAATCTTCCTCTTATGATGCTTATTTACACTATCCTCAGGAACTGATAAATTAAACAAACCCCACAATCCCCATAAAAGTAAAATAACCCTGTTGTTTCACTCTATTCCACTAGCAGCATTTTTGTTCAGATGTCTAGGTTTAAGGAGGAAAGAGGCTGGACACAAGCTGCTGTATTTACAAACATCAGCTTTATAGAGAAACATTCTTCCCCTGTCTCCCAACAGTTACTTCTGCCTTAGCTATTGGAATACTTTACCACCCAGCTTTGATGGAACAGACAAGCTATGTGCACATCAAAATGTCTTTGTACTTGTGCTTTGCTTTGCTCTGCTGGAGGACAGGTCAGAATGTCTAAGACCTAGCTGGAGCAAGCTTTTTAATCTTCATGTGCCTGAGTACAAAATCACTGCTCTCTTTGGGGCAGTTGCTGCTGGATAGAAAATAATTCAGATGGATTGGTTTCAGGGGGTCCCAGCGAGTATAATGGAGCTCACACTGACAAAGCAACAGCTGGAAGAGTTTCAGCTCAAGTTCTGTAGCTTAAGGACAGTACTCACTTTATCAACATTCTTCCCAACAGTCAGTTACAACAAAACTCCACTAAAAAGAGATAACATCCACACCTCATAGACGTTATTCCTGTGTATTAACCAACCTTCTGCAAAAGCTGCATGGTACAGGACTCATGGCACAATTTTTAGTTTGCGTTTGCACAGATCTGACATGCTATACTCCTTAAAACAAAATTGCCAGAAGAAACACCAGTTAGCATCAACTCTAGAGAAATTATCTCTAAATGACAAAGCATTAGGAAAACCCTTAATAAAAACAGCCTTACAGGAAAAAAAAATAGTATTATTTGTGTTTGAAAATACAAAAAGAAGTTATGAATATTCTAAATGTCAAATTTTGTAATAATAAGAAGCTACCCAGATTTGTTGGATATGTACCTAACAAAAATATCATGTTAAAAGATTCCCATCTTACATATGAATATTTTCTAACTATTTATTTGTAAACATCAGCAGGATTCATTCACCTCACTGATCAGGCCAAACACACACTGAACAACCACGTATTTTCACTGCAATACTTATTCTCATGAGTTTCTACAACTTGCCTCAAAGAGCAGAAAAGTTGCAGTTGCTATGACCAGATTTATGGCTCTGAGGTCATCCTCCCCAGCACCTCTTCCCAGGGCAGCATGGACAGAGAAAAAACTTGGAGCCTATTTTTGTGGCCATTCACAGGCTTGGTATCTGTCAGGTTTTAAAATATTCATCAGCTCTGGGGCTGGTTTCTGCAGGCTACCACTAAAAGTAGTTTTGGGGGCTCCTTATTCCTTTTTGAATGAAGGAACTCTATTATCAAAGAATTTGACAAATAATGCAAACAGATGAGCAAGATCTGGATAATGTTGGGTCTGCCATGTCACAAGAGCTTATACTTACAGCATATATTTTTATTAAATCAGATATTCAAACAATATTCCTCTGATAAGGAACTACTTCATCAGGTATGAAAGACTATCTATGAAAAAATTGTTAAAAACTAAGATTTTAAAAGAAAACAATAGAGTAAGAACATTTGTGGGTTATTTCTTTCTAAACCACAGAAGTACATGGGGAGTGAGGAAGAACACACAGAGGGGCACAAAATACCAATAAAAATAAGTTCTTAAATATACTAAATGGTACCTCTACTGCTAACCTTTAAAAAACTATTACCTAGTTTTTAAAACAGTTAAGTATGTCAGAAATAACACTTAGGCTGATAAAATAGTACTGAATTCCAGTTAACTGCTGTTAACTACCCAAGGATACCTTGATCGATTAAATACGTGAGAGCCACCAAAAATGCTCCTGGTCAATGGCTGGTTTCTAACACTCAGACAGAAAGATTATGGCTGGGCCTGTGTGAAGCTGACACATCTGAGGAAGCCTACAAATTTTCTTTGATAAAACCTGTAAGTTTTCTGAAGCTGCTTTTACTTGATCAGTCCAGTGTGACCTTTTCAGCAGCTGTTTTTTCCACATATTAAGAATTGTTCAAAATAAGACATTTAAATGAAAATAATGATCAAAAATCCAGATACATGCTTGGCAGCCAATACCCTTTTGTTGAAGAAAGACTCTCCAGTGTTCTGTCCTGCCTGTGGATGTCATTTTAACTACCAGATGATTAGTAAAATGCCACTACCTTCAATGCTTTTGGAAACAATCCTTTTGGTAACATCCGTGATACTCGCAGAGAGATTCTAAAATACAAATGAGCACATAATTTTCAAAAAATAGAGGAAGAAATAAAATATGGAAATGTAAATACCTTCCCTAGCTAGTCTTTTTTTTTCTATTCAGGATCATCATCATGTAGAAGTCATTCAGTTTTGCAAGGTCTCCGGTGTCTTCTAGCAGCAACACTTAAAAGATATCCCTAGGTGGAATACTTTAGTATTAAATAACTATAAAACACACTTCCTTTCACCATCTCAAAAATTACAGATACTCCTGCATGTCATTATAACTCCTGAAATCTGGAAGGCAGTGGGATTACATGGCAAAGTAATTTCTAATTAAATTGATTGTATCTCGAAAAGACAAGAAAGTTAAGACGTTTTGTCCTCTAGATTTATCTGTGACTAGGCCAAAAGTACCTGATTACTTTTTATACAGTTTCTTTTCCAAAATGCAAATTAAAAGTGACCTTTAAGTTGTTAGATTTAATGAAAGTGCGCATTCTTTCCCCAGGACTAACAGGCAGAAAGGAAAACAGCTGGGTGTGAAGAAAACTTTAGTAAGCCACCAATCACTTATTTCTGGTGCAAACTAATTACATTAAAAACTAAATCCAAGGCAGGTTGCAAGTTCAAAGTACAAAAGCAGAAAGGATTGGATGAAAGGGCTGTTTCATAGAGGAAAACCAAATAAATATATTCACACTTTAAGTAAAGATGCTAAAGCATATACTTTTATGGAAAAATACATGCCGCTACAGACAAAGTGATGGAGATTCTCATTATACATTTCTCAAAATGAGGAGAAGGCAGGAAGAAAAATTGGCTTCAAGGGTGTTCTCACTTTCAGCCTCAGTCCATCCTAAGTGGCCTTACCAAAGTAGCTCTCAAGGCTGAAGGTGGAAGCCAAGCAGAATTAGACACATTTCTTTCCATATTGTAATTAGCAATTTGAACAGTCCATCAGGTAAATCAGTAGAGGCTACATTTATGAATCAAACCAGGGCTTTCATGCAAGATAGACACTAGCAAATACAGTTCATGGAGTGCAGTTAAGGGATAACATGTGATGCCTTGTGAAATGCAAGGCCTGTAAGGTACAGAACATCAAGACAGCCAAAATTGCTTTGGACTGCATGAATCTATAAATACATGAAAAACAATAGGATTATCTGACTAAATATTAGAAAAAGACTGAAAAAAACTCTGAAAAAATCTTCTAGTCTGGACAGAAATAAGGCACTAAATTATTTCATATAGCTATAAATGTCACATAATTATAAGCAAATGGAAACTTTTAGGCCACATCAATCATTGCTGTTGCTATTGCTGTAAATAGAGTTATTGTCGTGCAAGCATATATACACATCAACACATACAAAAATAGGCTGTAGCTGGAATAGTATTCAAACTTCTCATCCCTGTCAATCTTTTTGACTCAGACAAAATGGAACAAGTATCCAGAGTTCCATCTAAAAGCTTACAAAATCAGAAAGCAAATTTTAATCTACCCTCCAAACAAGCACACAGAGAAAGCACCAACTGCTCTGAAAACTGAGTCCCAACTCAGTGCCTAAACAGGAAGGGAAAAGACCCCACGTATGGATGCATGCTGAACAGGTATGCACAGACCCAGACTCTTCAGTGTCATAAGGTGACATGACCAGGAAAAGCAACAGGGGAGGAAGCTAAAGATCTGTTTCCTTCCAAAAGACTATGGAAAGCTGAGCTAGCAAGACATACATGGAAATGTAAAAAGCACAGTACTTCTTTGGTGTATATATACATATATATACACACATATATATATATCTATATATCTCTATATATATATATGCACACACACATATATATATGTATCTGTAATGCTGCTCTATATACCACTGGTCTGTTATCTCAAATAAGCATCTTGATGTGTACAAAGTGACAGGCATCAGCACTGATCTTCTCAGTGTGCCTGTAACTGGACCCTGAGACAAGTCTATACCTGCTTGTCCACAGGATGCACCTCTGGTTCTTCTCCCCAGAATCCACTAACACTTATTAGCTGCCTCCTTCCCCGAGCTGTGGGTTTGTGCTGCCTTCTGGTTCTCATTATTATATTCATTTCAATGCAGTTCCTGAAGTCTGATACCTCAGTACTTGAGAGGTCCTGCATGTGCCACCAAACAATGATTCAACATGACATTGTGACAGAAAACAGGGAGAAGGAATAGAAATAAAAGAACAAGGGATCAAAACAACTGCATTTGGCTCTGTGTGTGGGGTGTGCCTATCAACACCAATAACTGTTAACCGTGAGTCAGATGTCACATCGAGAGAGGAGTCAGATCACTCACATCAGCCTTCCATTTGACTGGAAGGTATCAGTCTTTTTCCTTTATCTAAAAGGATATGCAAAAATATAATGGGCTGTCAACTCTTCTCTTTTTTTGAATTCCTATTTAGGTTTTGGTAAGTTCTTAATTTCTCTTCAGGTCCTTAGTGATCCTTGTGCATTTTGAACTCTCCATAACTTCCAGTGCTTTGAAGACTGTTCTACAGACACATCAGGGAGAGCAACTAACATTCTTATCAATGTTGTGGATGACTTAATAGTGTAGTGATTTGCCTCATGAAAATCTACATCAAGAGACACCAACTTTAGGTACAAAGTAGGAATTTTGCTTAATTTACCAACAGTTATATCCCTAATGCTGCATACATATAAAGAAGAGGCCAACTTAATGGAGGACTCATACTCAGGCTTGTGCTCCTGACTGTCACTGACAACATGGTAATATAGATGTTAAATAATTATAATTTGGGGGGACTCTATTTCCTAACTCAAATATAAATTTTTAAATTTTTTTTGAACAGGTAGTATCCCTTTTCATACAGTGCAGACAGTGCCTAAATCACATAAAACATTATTGTTTAAAAACTCATTAATAATGGAGAAGATGAGCTTGCAAATAAACTCGACTCTACAAGTACATGTTAGGTTAAAAATGTGCCCAGGAGGAAAGGTAAGAAAACTTGATTTGTTTTTTGTCATACAGAGATTTCATTCTCTTTTTCTGTTGTTTGCACTCAGAAAATTGCCCTTGTGGGAGTCAATCCTGGAAGGATGCAGCAGCTAATTTTAGTTAATAAATTGTTGCTTTACTATGTATAGCCAAGAATCATCTGATTAGCTCTTTCTGTGTCAGAGCTGCTATATCTCAGTTAAATTTCCTAACTGAGAAGATTTAAAGACTTCTGAAACTAGTTCTTCAGGAAAGATGTGCTTCTATTAGAATTTTCCACTCACTAAAATGACTGCCAAACTTTTTTTGTTCATCAGCTTTCCAGAACTTACATCCGTATTCCATTATATAGCACTTGCCAGTAAATACTATTTTGGCCTAGTTTGGGACTTGTTTTAATGTATATAAGAAAGATCTGCTACATATATAAATCATTAGGAATTATTAACTAAAGGATTGCATAAATAATCTGTTTTATAATATATTGCAGATATTTCCAAGATAATGTGCAACAAAATGAGAAAAGTCTCACAGAGAGAAATATACTATGTTTCAAACATAATTTCTGAGCTGTTTAAATATGAAACAAAACCTTGTCAAGCTACAAGTTTCCAGCTGTTATGATATCATAAGATAAATTTACAGCTACAAAACAGCTTGGTGAGGGAAAAAAAACATTTGCTTTTACAAAGTATAGAAATATAAATGTTTCAAGCACTGCAACTGTCCAAACAAATTAGTAAAAGCAAAAAAAAAAGTTGAATTCAGTATGGTTTGATTTTGTACCAGCCTCATAGCACGTGTTATAATTATTTAAATCTGTAGGCAAAACGTGATTTAAATCTTAGCGTGATGCATTTAATGTTAATTTAAAATGATCTGATAAAAGTATACAGGTGGTCTCATGTCTAGAATTTTGCTGTATTTTATTAACTGAAATAATAATTTATTTCTCTAGTTAAGCAGTAATAAAGCTGGATAACTAGGCTCTGAAGGCCCACTATATGTGGGGGTTTAAATTCTTAACCAGAGCTAAAATGAAAAAAGAGTTTCTTTCCTCCTTGACTTTGAAAAGAATAGAGTGGTGATTAACAGCAATATTTTTTTTAATGAAACACAACCTTTCATCCCTGTCATATTCTGACCATCCTTGCTTGTACGGAGCTCTCTGACAAGTGGAATAATAACGGTCATACATCACTGCCCTGAAAGTCCAATCATCTAAATCTTCACTCGCTGCAGCCTCTGAGACTCAATTACTTTATTGACATGCAATCTTCATAAGGGGAGAAATATTGTGCATGTAAGGTCACTTGGTTATGAAGACATATTATCATATTATCTGCATGAGGGTTGCAGGGCTAGGACCTGACAGAGCTAATTATAATGGTACATGATAGAGAGCTCAGTACACATTATTTGCTTGGCTGAAACTAAAGGTGAGGTAAGACCATGACATCATGGTTTCAAAAGAAAATAATTCCCTTTCCCTTAGAGACTATTACTTTTATTGTTTAATGTTTTGTACAGATTATATTCATACACTCCTCATAAGCAAGCAAGCAGTGAGAATTTCTGAATTCAACTGTTTCCATTTGGAAGTACTTAACTCTTGAAGAAACCAAAAACTCATCTATAATAATGCAGTCCTTTTCATTTGTGAGACTTAAATCACATTTTCCCTGCCCTTCCATCAGTCCCCAAAAGTGTATCTATAAATATACATATGGCAAACTGATAGTCCAAAATTTGCACACAGGTAATACATACTGCTACAATATTTTCTACATTTCCAAAAGCATGCAAGCCTCCACTAAAACGCTAAACAAAGTGTGTTAGCCTCTCATTTTTCAATATAAATAAATTTTCATTTTGCTTTCCCCTTCCTCTGTACCTTTCCTCAATGTACCTTCCTACTCTATTTAATTCCTACTAATCCTCTGTCACTTGGCACTGAGGTGCAGTCCACCTCTGTTCTGGGATGACTGGCACAAAATTCATCTCCTAATCCTTTACTGGCCATTCCCTCATATTAAAATAGAAAACAGAGAAGAAACAAAGCATATGTTGTGTCTTTTTATAAATAATCAATGTAAATTACTGCACTACTACACTGCACACGTAAAAGTTTTGTTTGAGGGTTTTCTTTTGGTTCCTTTGGGTATTTGTGGTGATTCTATATGTTTACTTATAAATTTTTAAATTTTTTTGCCTTTCTTTTAAAGTCTTTGCCAAATTTTATTCATGTCTAACCTTCAGGTAGGAAACACAAAGTTCACTCTTAGAATAGTTTCAGAATTGCAGATATATGATGCTAGTGCCCCAGAATAAATTATATTTTATACTTCTGATGGGGAACATTTCTTATTGTACAAAACCACTGATCAATATTCTATGCCACAGAATAATGATTCCATGGCAAATCATGCTGCACGAGGTTCTGCATTTTCCTTATTTGAAGGCAGGGTAGAGAAGCCATCCCAGCTCCAAATAAGTTCCTTGCTCCAAGCAAGGCATCGTACCATTGCACCAGTGAGATTCCAAAACAGGCACACATGCTTTAGTAATATTGCCAGACCATAACCTCACATGTAGATGCTTTCAGTTATCTAATTTACTGAGATTGGTCTCCTGTTAAAAAAAAAAAAAAGAAAAAAAGTTATTTCATAACAACAAATTCACAGGCTCCCCTACTAGGCGGAAAAAAATGAAAAAAAGTGCACTGTACTTATATCTGCCCTCCTGAAAATATTTCTTCTTATTTTCAAAAGGAAAATTTTACAAACCTTGGTGCGTCAGATATTACACTGTCCTTTTAACAATACCTTAGTCTACCCATATTTTTTGTAAGTTTACAATTTTGCTATGTCTATCTGCTGTGCTTTGCTTCTGAAAGAATCCTGCCTGAAGTCCAGTAGCATTTTGAAAACTTATTTGGTCCTGTATTTAAAGCTTCACACAGTGTGGGATTTCAAAAAGAATTTGATTTAAGTGTTAACCTCTGTTTCCACCAAGGAATATAAAAAAGTCCTTGGGAGATGACTGCAGATACAGATAGGGAGATGTCAGGCCCTGCCTCTGGAATAACATTGATGGTTAAAAACATCTTTTGCCGAGTTTAAGTTCCAGCAGCACAAAGAAGACAGTGAAGTAATCAAGACCCAGAAGAAGGGAAAACAAATACACCCCAGAACCATATTATCAGTAACCATCACACTGGCAGTTATCCAGCTGATGAGAAAGCAGACAGGTAGTGAGCCATGAAACCCAGAAAAAGAGGAAAAACATCTTCTGACAGCTATGAAATTCTGCCTCAAAGTGAGTTGTTAGTTTAAAATTTCCCAGTGTCCTGCAAGCTTCTGGTCTGAGATATAAATGACATGGAGAGACCCCAACATACATGCAGGGAAATCTGGGTCACCAAAACTCCACCAAAGCACAGAGACCAAACTGCAGACTCTGAATAGCCGAGCTACACATGTCATTTCTTTAGCAACTACGTGAATACTCAATTTATGGAAATATGAAGTAAAAGGTCACCCCCTCGGGCATCAAAGACTTTTTATCAAGGAAATGGAACAAGAACTAAGGGGAAACAAATGTTAATGTCATGCCCAAAACCACAAAACATTTTTATTGCCAAAATTGCTTTGAAACTAACAGGGCCAGGCACATGATATCAGCTCAATATATTTCAGAGCTCTGGATCACAAGGCACCTAATTCAAGCAACAAAACATGAGGTACACATGGCTAGGTGCTTTCCTCCTAGTGGCAATTAATGTGGACAACATGACATTGACAATCTCAGCAATAGGAGAGATGGAACTGGGACACTCTCCAGAAAACACAATAAAAAAATGAATGACACTCAATAGTGGTAGCCAAAAGGAAAAATGAGATCCCCATATTGTACATCTAGTCTTGAGGACAAAGAACCAATAATAAAGAGATGACCTGAATGAAATTTAAAGGAACAGGACACTGCTAAAATAAAATAAATAAAGAAAAAAAGACAACGCCTCCCCTTAGATAACATAAAAACACTATTAGTAAATTAAATATTCAGTTTTGAATACTTTATGCATCATGCAGCAAAGACATCATCATATTCTTCTGGTAACATAACCTTTAGAAGGCAGTTCTGGAAGTTGAAAAGAACATGTCATAAAGAAATAAATTGGGATGCTATTCAGGCAGACAACAGATTATTCTGTGCCAGTTACTAAAAAACTGGCAAAGTAATTTACAGCAGAAGAAATAAACAAATAATCTCATTAGCTGAACATGCAGAGATACTGTGCAAAATACAAAAATGTATTCAAAATTTAGTTAGAAAATATTGGAAATTCTCTGAACTTCTAATTCAGATTTGAGAGGGGAATTAAATCAGCTTTCAACTCTAGAGAAATTATCAGGTACTCTCCAATGTAGGATGTAAAATTTGGTAATAATAAAATGCAGCATTTGACATGATACTTTTCTGTAACATTAGCTACCAACACACTGTAAGTACCAAACACATCATTTACTGGCAATGTAGAAAAGAAAACAAATTGAAATGGGTGGTCTTTTGACCCTCATTTTCAATATTGCAATATGAATAAGGCGCACCTTATTTTTACAAAACATTTCTCAACGTTCCTTTTATATAAATTTAATTTTTGTCAGTGTCACATGGATCCAGTGCTCCATACCAAGCAAAACAAGCAAATAAAACTAGTTTGGTAGAAAAATTGTGGTTTACTGATACTAAAGTGTTTTGTGAATGAGCGCCTTGTATTTAAATGTGTTAAAAAGTGGGAGACACACTAAAGCAAAATTTGAACAAGAAACATCAATGTGTTTTTTCAATATTTTAAATTATTTTTAGTATTATTTTAAAGAATTATAGAAATTTCCCAGGCTCTTAAATTATTTTTCACTTCAAATTAATTGAAAAGGTACTATGTTACTTTATTGACAAAGTACTGGCTTGCAAAGGAGAGAAATGTGTCTATAAAATAGATTTCAGCCCATCTGAGACTCATAGATCATCAAAGAGAATGAGAACATGAGGGAACCAAATTACAATTTCCATGTGGCTCTGTTCCAACATACCTTAACCTATATTTTGGTCTACCCCACTTTCCTTATCCACCCCATCAAACACACACGCAGATATTAAAACCATCACTGTGAGAAACAGTTTCCAGTAAGAGCAGTTATTTGTTGGAAAGAGTTTTCAGCCAAAGGCTTACCTACAACTTGCCTGCCAGCTGCACATATCTCTGGAAATGCAGAATTCCAGAGGGAAAAGTGACTAACACGGTGTGGAAGGCAGGGGGGAACCAGGGGTGTCTGACATGGTGCTGCAGCAGGCCCAAACTGGCACTAAGCTGGTGGCTAAGGTAGAGCTTGATCCTAAATAATTTTTCTAAAAAGAAGAAAATTTGGTATATTAACCAATGACAGTATAGCTTTTCAAGAACTTGTTACAAACACATCAAACACAACATTTTATTAATTTTGACAATACTAGGAGAAGTAACAAATATATTTTTGCAAGCCCTACTCTGTAAAAACACAGAACAATTGACTAATCAAGAAGATCAATAGTGAATCTCCTCATTGACTTCAAAGACAGCAGATTCCTGTGTAAAAGCACTTTAGAGGGAAAACCTAAGCTTCAAGCTATGATGATTACTTCAAATAGTTTCACCAGTTTGTATTTTTGGAACCCTTCTGGCAATAACTTTTCCCTTTAAACCATTTCCCAAGTCACAGCTTGTTAGAGAGAATGTTAAATAAGGATATAATGTTTTGGGAAAAGGGTAGGAAACCAAAAGCCATAAGAGACAAATAACAAACAGAAACATTGCTTTAGTGACCTACAGACTATTAAAAATTTGTCCAACAAATATTGTCAGCCTTTTAAGATTTTGACTCCAATGATGCCTTTTGTCATGGCTTCAGGGGTCCATGTGCCTATTCCATGGGTTTGCCTTATACAAACTGGTAGGAAACTATAATAAAATTCAAATAAAGATAGGGCAGAGAAAACACACAATCTTAAAAGTGGATAACCAAACAGTACAAAAGAAAATATTGGGAGTGAAACTGATAACACACCCTGCTGCCAAAATCTGGAGATGTAGATTGCCTCTGGATTAGTCCTCAGATTGCTGTAAAATACACCTACTTACCCTTTCACAGACTGACTACAAGAGATTGAAAGTCAAATTTAAAGACTAGAGACCAAGAGAAGCATTTATCATATTGTTCCACATCCAAGTAAAACAACTTCCCTATACAAATTTAAAGCTTGAATAAGCAGGTGCCACTTAAAAGTATGCATGAGGTACATTCAAAACCAAAGACTGGCACACAGAAGAACTGCAGCATTTCAAAGGATTTGTGCTTGGAATCTAATAGCATTTTCCTACCTATCCAGCCTCCAGTTGCAAAAATATAAGGATACTTTCTTCTTTACAATATCACAAATGAATAGAAAAAAATATTCATTTATGCTGAAGCATCCAACAATATTTCCTTTGCCCTCACAGTCAGGAGTTTTTAAGTGCAATCCAATTTTTAAATAACACAAAACAGTAAACTGAATGTACTAGCTTGACTTTAGATTTTGTAATTTATTGAGTTCCATCACTATTCTGACGGGTTTTTATAAGGATGAAAAAAGGAAAATCTGAGGGTTTTGGCTGTTCTGATTACCTTGTTAAATTACTGGCTTTGCAAAGACAGAGAAAACATAAGTGCTAAGGTTAACCACATAATTACATACCACTTCAATCTTTTTTTTTCCCCTTCGGTCCAAAACAATCCATTACTACACAAAGTTGCAACATTTGGAGTCAGCTGTTAGATCTGAGCTCTGGAATTCATTCATCTGAATCTTCTTGAAGTGACATTGCTTGTCAAAAATCATCAGCCAATCAAATTCTTAAACTGAAGTGAGTTGTCCTCTTAAATTAAAATGATACTTTACCCTGATTTTTCCATACAAAAGTTGCATTGTGCTTCTCTGTCAGGATCAACTTCATTTTCAGAAATTTTGTCACAATACAAGCATTTATGCCTCAGTCTTCCATTGGGCAAGGGCGAGTGGTCATGTAATTAAAATTCACTTCAATGAACTGACATAAATTGAAGGAGTAACAAGCTAGGTGAGAATATTTCTATTGTATTCAAAGATGTCTTCATTTTAAACCAGATGGGAAACAAAGAGGAGCTCATGCCAATTTCTGAAACCTTAGTATTCACTCTCCTGCAGCTCCTCCTTTCTTCCCTTGCTGCCAGACGTGCTCACATATTCAATCTCAGGGCAATAAATTCTGTCCTTTTTTAAAAGAAAAGTGTTATATAATTCTCTCTTTTATGAAGATTTTACCGTGAGGAGAAAGACAGACCTGCACACTGGTGCCTTCCCAGTGACATTTTTTTTTTTGCATAGTTAGCCCAGCCCAAAAGAAAATGTTTCTGAAATGCGAGATCCCAACCCTTGGTCCAGCCTGCCAGAACACTGTTCTTATGCTCAGCATCACTTCTGAAGACACTTTTCCTCTACAGAGAGCTTACCCTTAGGAATCTTATTTTAGGCAAAGCTAGAAGAGCACCAACTTCATCAGAAGCAACAGCTTATTCTTCAAAAGAAACAGTTTAGTAATATCTGTCCATTTAATTTGTTTCTTCAACTCTTGGAGATGAACAGAATGTTATGAATCTAGGATTCCTATGACCAATTGCATTTCTAAGCAACAATCTTAGATTACATGTTTCTGAATAACAGCAACAGCACATAAAAGGCTGAAAAGGCACAGAAGGAATAATTTGTCAAAACACAAACTAATCCACCTTTACATCATGGGACTACAGCTGAAGACAAATCCCACTGCAAATATTAAAGGCTTGGCTGAGAATTGTGGATATGGGCTCCTCTGGCATTCCCTTTGCTCCACTGAGAGCCACATAAGCCTATAGGAAAGATGTGCTTAAAAAGGTGTGTGGAAAGCTGAAAATAAAAGACAGTATTGAAGACAAGATAAAAATATTTTGCTCAAAGTGCAGGTAGCAATCTGTTAGAGAATCCCGAAATACTCTCAGCTGTAAAGATAATGCCAAACATTAAAACCAAGTAGTAAGATGAAGCATCAGTAAATAAGTGTCAAAGAAACCAGATTATAAAATTAAACAAGAACATATATTTTTATGTCTGCAAAATGTTTCTTTCAGGAAACATTAGGCACTAATAAAGAATGCCTTCAGGCTTTTGTATCACTGGATATATCAGAGGGATTTTTTTGCTAACAGTTTGGGGAGTTTATGCCTCTGGGTGCTGCTGCTATGATTTCAGAATAGAATTATCTGACGCTATGTGATTTCTTGAATCATTAGTTTTCCATTTCTTCTAACTTACTTTTTGTTTTTCTTTTATTTATACACACACATACTCATATAAGCTGCCACAAAGGAATAATGAAGAGACCCCTGGAAATAAAATATTTGATACTTTTTTCTTAATAAATATTAGTATACACCTGATATCATCTAGCACGATACTCCTAATTACTATTTGCAGGCCCAATTCACTTCCAATATATACTGCAGGAGGCACTGCTGCATCTTTACTCTGATACACAACCACCACAAGAGGATTCTTCCCCCAGAGGGTGGCTGGGCACTGGAACAGCTCCCCAGGGCAGAGGTCACAGCAGCAGCTTGACAGAGCTCAAGGAGTGTTTGCAAAATGCTCTCAAGCACATGGGGAACTCCTGGGGATGACTCTGTGCAGGGCCAGGAGCTGGACCCGATGATCCTGATGGGTCCCTTCCTAGTCAGGGTATTCTGCAATTCTAAGATACAGCTATAGGAACCATCTCTTACCAAACCAGAATTGATAGACAAGAGGTAGCCAATGAGATTTAACACACAACACCAGTATTGAAGTGTCAATAACTCTGAGTAAAAAAAAAAAAAAAATCATCCTTGAATACAAAGGTTGAAAGGAAGTTCTGACTTATTAAAAGTTACACAGTCTACCTACAGAAATGCATCATCATTTCTCCATATTCGTTCCAAAACCAGAAATACACATTTTTTCCTGAATAATCAGTCTCATGCTGGTTCAGATCTAGCAATAGATTTTACAAACAGTCTTACTTTACTCCCTAAGACCACAGAATTTATAAGAAGGGCTAAGCAGTCTGGAGAGTTATGAAGTAATTTTGATTAGGAACAGATTTAATTTCTGGTGAATGTATAGAATATGGTCTAATGTTGTGTACAATTTTGCTGTCTCGTAATCAAGTTGAGACTCAATTCACATGACAAACCTATTTTGAAATCAGAAAAAAAATAGGGCTAGGGGGAACAAATAATTTTGAATACTGTAGAGCTGCAACTGGACAAATGCTGTCAAAAAGAGATGTTGAAATAAAAACATTTATGGATCTGAAACTCAGTGTTCTACTAAGAGGTGAACTTTAAAAAGTTCACTACTTTAAAAAGACATTGGGATTGATATGACCAGTACAAACACAAACCTGAGTGCAATTAAAACTTGCATGGCAAAATTTTCCAACTGAGAAAGAACCAGGAAATCCAAGAGTGAGTAGGGAAACACCCATGGAATTCAGCTACTTCACAAACAAAGCACGAGACATGAAGTTGGAAGGGCTACTACTCAGGGGTTTTAGGCCTAAAATAGATTATTTTCTTTACCTATCATCAAATGGAGAGCAAGACTGGATATGCTGAAAGAAGAGTGACAACTGCAGAACATATCATCTGCTGTTGAGTTGTTTTCCAAGGAGAGGTGGTAGCAGGAAAAAGATAAGTTTGGTACTTGCTTTCCATATTTCCACTGACCATTTATATTAACAGATCCATTAACCTAACCTTTTCACCATAAACCTTTCATCTAATTTTTAATAAAAAAATATACAGGTTTTAATTGAACTACATAGTCTCAATTCTGAAGACAAATAATGCAAAAAAAAAATAGGAAATTCAATATCACTCATAAAGACACTATAAATTTGTCTGCTGACAGATTATTTTCATTGTCTGATGCCACTTATCAAGATCCTATAAATCCAATAGTTGGATATAAAAAAAAAAAAACAATGAATACCTTAATGCCACATACATCTCAGTTTAAACATCATTTGGGACTTCGTATTTTCCTTAATTTCTTGTCTAGACCATTATATACAAAGAAGCACCCAAGCCAACAGTCCCATTTTCACTGTGAAGCGTGTCTGGGGTACATTGCAAGGCTGATAAATTGTATGCATCAGAGTACTGAGCACACCAGAATAAGAACAGAAAACTGAGGAACAATGAATCAGGTGAAATTAGAGAAGCAGGGAGAAAGAATCAGATCTGGTCTTTCACTTACATGTCACCATTGCCTGTCCCAACAATAGTGTGGTGGGGAGGCAAGTTTGATGTTCTAGACCAAACATCATTTGTAGCAGGAAGTAATAAATTTAACTAGAGTAACTAATGTAGAACAAAAGAGATGAACAAGCTTTTGAGCAGATATGCCCTTCTTCAGGCTTGCTGCTCCTGCCAGTCCTTGTGTGTTTCATTCATTTTTTTTCAGATGATCAAACATATACATTTTGTGGCTGACAACAGACCTAAAGAAGGGCACACGTGTCCAAAGACACTGAACATCATTTGCTCTAATAAAAGAAGATGTTGTTACAACACCTGTTGTTATAAACCTTGCCTTGGTCCCTTTTCGCATTCTGCATAAACTCTTAAAATTCCGTTAAGTAATTCAGATGCAAGGAAAGAAATACCCACCTCTGCTCTTGCCTCTGCACTGTTTAGATAGACATGCAAGGACCAGAACCAAAGTACCAAAATGATCCAGGCAAAGATACTGCCAGGATACTTCCACTTTGACAAGCACCAGGAAGTATTAAGCATTTCATGGGAAATAGTCTTCTCTTCAGATTTCCAGACTGATTTACAACTCAGGGTCAAATAATCTTTAGCACACAAACAGCTAAAGATTCTTCAAACTTTAGTAAGAAAAGAGAGAGGAGTACAGACTTCCATTTGTTTCCTCAGTGCCTTACACTGGCTAGTCTATATCAGAATCGTTAATGACTTGAGATCTGAATATAGTTTGAATGAAAACATTTCAAAGCTCACAAGGCTCTGTTCCCAGTAAGTCTGGTCTTTGTATAATGAAATGCATTCCTTCTGGCCTAATGTTACAGACTTGGCAAAAGAAATGCCTTTGGTATGAGCAAAAATTCCAAACTTGAGTCTTGCAATTGCCCCTTCTAAAGGGTCATTTATTGTGCATGTTGTTTATCAGCATGTGTCTGAAATGAATGCTGCTTCAATGCAAAGCAACAGGAGGTCACATTATAATTGGAATGCAATCAGTAGAATTGCTTATGACTTGGTTTCCTCTCTAAAATGGCAATCCATGCCACATCGGCTATTATATTAATGCTTTTTGCATTACTAAAAAGGAGAAGGGGAAAAAAGGCTTTACAGTGAGCAGCTGATGCAGTTTTCTATAACTGAAAGATCAGATGAGCTAAACAAGACCCAAATAGTTCACCTTTAAAATACCAAACCATCTGGTTGGCTGTCCCATGATAAATCTTCATGATAAATGTCTTCGTTTTGATGGTACAAAGGAAACACAGATCTGCTCGCTTTTGGCACAGCTGCAAACACACTGGCAACAGCAGAATAGAAGTCAGATGTCAAAAATATAGAAATATATATTAAAAAATATATTTTTACTGCATTTTACCAGATATACAGCTTTAGATCAGTTTGCGGATGGGCAATTAGAAGTCCTGAGGTTTCCAAAGAAACCTTTGGAGCACATTTTTTTGCTGTTTTTTTAGCTGGAATTTTATTTTTAAGCGTTTTCTAAGTTTCATTTCTTTCCATCTTCATCCAGACAAAGCAGAAAGCTTGAAGTATGCATGACAGAAATTGCAATATGCCTTGGTAACTCAATTAATATTTTGTCAGTGTTTTATGGTTATTAAGGATAAATTAAAATAGACTGGAAAATATGAAGGGCTATGACAAAGATCACAGACTCACAAAATGGGTCAGGTTTGAAGGAACTACAGCAGTCATCTACCCCAACCTCTGTGCTCAAGCAAAGCCATCCTAGAGCACATGGGACAGGGTTGTTACCAGACAGTTCTTGAATATCTCCAGTGAGGAGACTCCACAGCCTCTCTGTGCAGTCAGTTCCAGAGTGCAGTCACCTGTACATATAATAAAGAAATTCTTCCTCACGTTCAGGCGGAACTTCCTGTGTATCAATTTCTGCACTTTGCTTCTTGTCCTTCTGCCCACCACCACTGAGCAGAGCCTGGCTCCATCATTTCAACACCCTCCCTTCAGACACTTCAAGGCACTGATGAGAAATAAAAAGAGCTCTAATTCTATGCAGAAAAGAAAAAATCCATACAAACTTTACCATAACTGAGCATCAAACTTCCACCCTTACCCAAAGGTACAAAAATAAGCTTTGGTATAGAATTTGTATTTTTTTTTTCATGCCAATATTTCTAATATAGAAGAGGGCAAATACTTAGCCTTCTATTCACACCAATTGAGTACATCTAAAAATTTCAAATGCACCTCAAAAAACCAGAGGGAACTTTCAATTAAAATTTTTTAAAAACATAAAAATTAAAAAGACTATTCTGAATGTTTTTTAAATTGCAGCAAAGGTGAGAAAAACTTTTATCTTTCAACATTTTCAACAACATTTATTGCATTTCTGTGGATTGGCAAAGGTATTTCTGTTTCTTTTCACTGTTTAGCCAGAGATAGTAACTATAAGCAATTTCTCTAGTCCCTCTGTAATGTCTCAAGCATTTAAGTGGTCAGCTTAGCTCTGAATTTCCTCTTCTTACTTATTGACCTCTGATGGCAGAAGTCCATTTCAATGTAGCATTTCTGTAACCAAATTTGAAGGCTTTTCTCCAGGTAATAACATAGCAGCTTTTCCCAGTACTCAGCTTCTGCCTTGACATCACTCAATTTCCTTCCATTTCCTCATTTTACATACTATAGACAACTATCCCAGTGATAATTCTGTCTCCTTTCATTAGACAGTTACAGATTCTTTTTTGGCCAGTGATACACATTATTTTCACCTTTTTTCAAGAGTTCTGTCTGGTAGGCCCTGCTTTATTTTCTTTTTCACTTACTCCCCATCTGTTTCTGGATACCAGTTTTATTTTACTCATTCCATTCTACTGTTCAGCTATTCATCAGTACTGAAAGATGTGGATGATTCTTCTGTGCTCCTGCTTACATATACAGCACTTAATTATTCACAGATGCACTGCCTCCCATCCAACCCATGCTCTTCTTGTTACTTAGCAGAGACAAAACAAGTGTCTTTTACTTAACTCTTCTATTTTTTCAAAGGCAATTCTCCTAGACATCTGACCATTTTCCTATCACATATTGAACTCCTAACAGGCTGCAGCTACTTCTCAAACACATTACTCCAGTTGTTACAACATTTGGCTCTCCATTTACAGATGGTAAAGCAAGGGTTACATATGTCCAGTCCCCAGCTCATATGATTTTATTTTCCTGTCCTATCATACTGTAAACTTCTAGTTTTCCTGTTTACTCTCACATATATTGTTGGGTGTCATGACACAAACATGCATTTCTAGGGTGGTCTCTGTGCATGTATTTACACCATTCACTTTTTCCTAAAATTTTAGCTTGCATTGCTTTCAATATTATTTTTAGCCTGTTTCTTACTCCTATGGCCTCACAAATAATGTTCCCCATAATCAGAAAACATCATAAGGAGCTTCTAGCATCACAAAAATCTTGCATTCAATATTAGGATGCCAAGTGATAAAAGACAATTAGCAAGAGGTTTGGCAGAGACAAATAGAGAAGAGGAGGTACAGGACTGGACTAAGCAAATGCCTTCAAGACAAAAGGTTTTGGGGAAAATCTAAAGAGTCCATAACTAAAAAGTGTTGTTTACACTACTTTGGCATTCTGAAATACTGATATAGGCATATGGACGAGAGTGTAGCAGATTTAGAAAGCATCTGGGATTTCACAAGATGATCCACTCATGTTCCTATCACCTATTTCAACTTTTCCTTTGGATCCAAATTAAGAATTCAATAGCCAATTCACTCTCAGTTCTTTTTCATCTCAATGATATCCAAGCATTCTAGCAGGAAGCACATAACATCACAATTTGACTGAAGTTATCTTACTACTAGCTTTGTGTGAACTGTTCTGGGAATTTCATCCAACAGAAGGTAGTAGAGGATTGAATCACATCTCTTTCATTCCTCAATTTGAATTTCATGGTGTATTCCATGTGGGTAAATGCCTAACATTTCTCAGTAAACTACAATGGGATAACTCCTTAGGGAGGTTAAGTCATTACCCTGTTTCAGTGATTACAGCATGCCTGTGAAAGCGGTAATCCAAATGGCAAGACACATTTGCCTCTGCAATTACTAGAATATAGACAGGAGATCAATGTTTGTATTGATGCTCTTTCATAAAATTTACATTTTTATCTTATTGTAAAGACTTGTGCTATTTCATTTGCTTCAGAACCCAGTCTACCCTTTAGTATCCACACTATGTGCTGCTGTTTAGCCCCAGCCAGCAACTGAGTACCACACAGCCACTCTCTTGCTCCCCGTTATGCAATGGGGAACAGAACTGGGGAAAAAAATAAAGGTAAAACCCATGGGTCGGATAACGACAGTTTAGTAATTGAGATAAAGTTATCACATAACTTTATAATATCTATATTTTATATAAAGATCTAATAATGGGGGGGAGGGGAGGGGAGGGGAGGGGAGGGGAGGGGAGGGGAGGGGAGGGGAGAGGAGAGGAGAGGAGAGGAGAGGAGAGGAGAGGAGAGGAGAGGAGAGGAGAGGAGAGGAGAGGAGAGGAGAGGAGAGGAGAGGAGAGGAGAGGAGAGGAGAGGAGAGGAGAGGAGAGGAGAGGAGAGGAGAGGAGAGGAGAGGAGAGGAGAGGAGAGGAGAGGAGAGGAGAGGAGAGGAGAGGAGAGGAGAGGAGAGGAGAGGAGAGGAGAGGAGAGGAGAGGAGAGGAGAGGAGAGAGGAGAGGAGAGGAGAGGAGAGGAGAGGAGCTCTGGACTGATGCCCAGACAGTCCCCCAGCAGTGGTCAGCCTCTCCTGGACAACTTCTTCCTTGTTTCTATACTGAACAGGACATTCCATGGTATGAAACATCCCTTTGGCCAGTTCAGTCCTGACTGTGCACTCTACCAGCTTCTTCTGCACCTCCTCACTTGCAGAAGAGGGAAACTGAAAAAGTCCTTGACTCAGAGTAAGCACACTGAGCACCAACTAAAACATCAGTGTGTTATCAACATTATTGTCATACTAGAACCAAAACACAGCACTGAATCAGCTACTAGAAACCAAATGAACTCTATTCCAGCAAAACCAGAACAGTATGTTAGACTTTGAAATAGGCTATTGAGTATTTTATAAAATGCTCAATACATTGGATATTTTGTAGCATCATTATTTGAAAGTGGAAAAAAATTATTAGTAAAATGTAGGACTTGATTTTTTTTTCCTATTTACAGCCAAGCTACCATTACTGAAGTATCTATTGTAAGACTTTTACTAGTATTTGATCACTTATCAACTCCTATAGAAGTTCTCTAAAAATCCTGAGGAATGACTGACAGAACGGGCTGCACAGCTGATCTGATAATAGCTTAGGTCCCAAAATCCCTGAGATGAACAGATCCCTATGGTGGGAGGGAGGGAAGCCACTAAAACTCAAAAAACCCCAACAAAACAAGCAATCAAAAAAAAAAAACCCACCCCACAAACAAACAGCTCAGCACTTAGCACTGAACATAAATTTCCACTTTTTATTTCACCAATACCTCAAAGTTCTTCATCAAAGTTTTTCATGTGGACTAGAACTCCACACAGCAGCTGAAGGACCAAGTGTTTTAAGAACAAAACATACCAAGAAAATACCTAGCTTCTTAAGTGTTCTAAACCTAAACTTATTTATATTTATTATCAAATTTAAAATCCACTACAAATATAATTTCCTTTCATAATGTACTGACCATTGTAATAGACAGACAACTTTTTTTTATGCTACTGTATGAAGGGCATATTTGAAATTACCCTTATCATTACTGCAAACATTTGTACTGTAACTGAGAAATAATTTTAATATTTGCCCTACACTAAAAACATAAAACCAAGCAAAACCCCAAATGATGGTTAAAAGATTTTTTTTGTTTGTTTTGTGATAGTAGTGTAGAAGTACCAGAAAAAAAGTCAAGAACTTCTCTTGTTATAAATGATGCTGTGGTATGATAAATTTCTTGCACACCTATGGTATTTTCGAGATTGAGAAAGATCCCTTCAAATGTTTGGACTATAATTTCGGACTTTATGCAAAAAATCATTAGCAAGCAAATGGGTCAAAATTTAATATAAATTTAAATATTTTTCATTCAAAATTTTTACCATTTATCGACTTGATTGCTTTAGATCTTCATTATTTACATTCTTAATGCTACTGGCCCTGATGTTATTCCATTTAATGTCCTAAGCACCACTGTAACTAAAACTTACATGGTTCTGAAAATTTCAAACACTACATTAGAATTTTCATTTTTTGGCAAATGAGGACAATAAATACACCCCTAGAAAGTTCAGCTTTCCTTCTCTGCTTACATCAAGAGTACCAGACTACCTGGCTTTTCCATGCAGCAGCTAGCTGGAGCTTGGTGGAGTTCTCTGTGGAGCAAGCAGACCTACAGCACATTCACAGCATGGTAAGTTGATCTGGATGTGAGCTGCAGGTCCAGGCTAGGCTTGAAGTGTTAACATTATAGCACATTTACACAGCTAAGCCTTTGCCCATTCATGGAGGACTCATGGGAAAAAGACTAGCCAGGAGCAGGCTGTCACTGCCAGAACAATCCAGGGCTGCAGCACGCTCAATGCCAGCACTGGAGGGGCTCCTGAGGAAGGGAGCAGCCAGAAACAGAGCAGAGGATGGGCAAATTGGTCTAGCAGGCCACATACAGCTGGAGGCATCGTTTGGGTACCCTGCTGGAAACCAAAAAACTCTATAAGCTTCATGAAATAAGCACTATTACATTCACAGTGGAATGCATCACAGTATCTTTAGCCTAAATGTTGCTATTTCAGATGAAGCTGGGAAGGGTATATAATTTCTTTGACAAATTATATACAGATCAAGAATACAAATAACTAGTAATAAACATTAACCTTTATGACACTTCTCCCATTCATTTGTTGTGAATATGAATGCTGGAAAGGGCACAACCCATTCTTGGAAGTATCTCTGTTCTGCTGCCTGCAGATGTCGACAGAAAGTTCCTCCTCACTTTGCAGCGGTGATGGTTGCAGCAGGATTTGAAACTACAAAATGCTTCATCTGTCCAATCTTTCTCGGAAAAGAAAAGTGCTAGTCATAGCTCCTGCTTAGCTGGGTGATAGAAGGTGATAATCCTTTCAGGAATGTCACACTTAATATCTACTTTGGGCATGACAATCACTAAATTCCAAGGAGATTAGCATTGCAGAATCCACTAAAAGAAAACTTTCCTATGGCAAGATGGAAACCCAAGGATAAAATTGATTAAATCATAGAGGAACATTTTTTTTCAATTATCAATTCTTGCTCCAATCTATGTTTCCTTACACCAAACTTCTAATCAGATTTCACTCCGATGAAATTTCTAATGAAATTTCTAATTTCTAACACCAAATAATGTAGTGTTCTCTGAAAACTGTGAGGCAAGCAGGAAGCTAGGTAATTCAGCATGTACATTCATCACCATACTTAGTATTAGTTATAACAGTAAATACATATTCAATCATTATGCAAAGGATTCCAGTTAGAAATAGAGATATGGCAGAAATAAAAGGAAAATACTCTCTCTAATGTAGGATTACTGACATTCTGCCACTAATTAGTAATGTGAAAACATTCTGCAGAAATAGGATTTCAGAGTAAAAATATAGAACCATTTTTATTTTTTTAAATACACTAGATTAAAATTTAATGCCTAAAAGTTCTTCCTGAACAGAAATCAGATCTCTCTAAATTTTAGTTTCTTCCTTGCAGATTAATAACTCACTTTAGTATTTCCTGCACTTATTGATGGAAACTCATGTTAGAAATATTGGCAGCATAAAGCCAAGATTTCCTATAATGTCCCAAATTAGTTGGCTACCACAGGTTTATGGATTATTAATGCATCTCCTGTTGGCATTCTGCCTTATACCATTTTTCATTGAAATATTAAACCAAATTCAATCTTTTCTAGATTTTTAGTAACATAAAGCTTGCAAACAGCATTAACCCCTGTTCCAAGAGTCTCTCATTCAATAAGTCTTTTAGGCATATGTTCAAAATCATCCATATTCAGCAAAAGACAAAAGCACATAATGGAATCTAGGTGACAGTTCAGATATTTTGCTGAATTAGGATAAGTAACGTAATTGTTCCTATTAAATAAAAAGTGCTCCATAATAAGAGGGTTGGCTTTTAAATAATGGTGTTTACCTTACTAAACTGAATTAATATTAATAATTTCAATTGCAACAAATAATTTAGATAATTTAGCATAAACATTCATAACTCTATTTTTGTAACCAGGAAATGAAGCTTTTCTTGTCACTCAGACAAGCTGTAGGATTGAACATTAGGATATTATTAGGTGGAAACATTACCTAATAGAAACTCACCACTAACAAGTTGAAAATTCACAGTTCTTTTTTTTTTTTTTTTTGCCTGAAGTGCTTTCTAGATCATGAAAAAGGACAACTTCATGCACCAAAAGTAGGTATCTGTGTTTTGTTTAACACCAGAGTGCCTGATGAAATTTAATAAGACAATGGAGTTAACACACATCACATATGTATACTAAAAGAATTTAGCCTCTCTTTCCTCATGGAAAACCCAGTAAAGTAGCAACACAGTTATTCTTATTAAATAATTATTACTGTATTGCTTAAAATTAAAAACTGAAATATTAATATAATTTATAAATTACAGCATTTTACCTCTTTCATATTCACAAATCCAAAGATACTAGCAAACAGTTTAGAGAGGTTAAATTGTTATCCTAACAATCTCTCCCTGATGAAACAAAAAGGCAGCAGCATTCCTTCCAGATGTGCAATAAGAAGAGAGAGTCACTCTGTTCCCAGAGGATGCAAGAACTCAGAATTTCAAAGGCTGATGCCAGGAAGCCTTGCCAGATATACTTCACAAAAAATATTTGATGAATTATTATGGTGTGCATCAACTTTTCAGATAAATGACTGAAAATAAACTAGTTTGTATCTCAATGGAGAGTATAAATTTCCTTTTTGCTTTGGGAACTTGAAGTATGGAGAAAGCTGTTGACCATTCCACCTCTCACTGCACTAACAACATTTTACTAAAAAATGTGTTGCTTTCCAAATTTCCTTTACTTGTAGCTCCATAAATTTAGTCAGAGAGGAAAGATATCAAAAAAAATTCTTACACAAAATTATGACAACCAAGTGATTTGCAAACTGCCTGAATCTGCACAATCTGTAAGAGGGAAATCACTGATGTGCAATGTTAAACACATAACTACCAGTTTCTATGAAACTTTATGAAAAGAAAGGAAGCTGCAAAACGTGGTTCCGGTGTTGATTATCACATACAGACATGATAAACAAATCTGACTACAACATGGGCATGCACAGATTTTATTTAAAAATCACCTGAGTAATAATATTTATTTGAAAAGAGTGTTCTGTGATAGAGCAGAAGCAGCAAGCTTTTAAATTCTCAGCCATGAAAACTCATCTTACACTTTCTCTTACACTTGCAGGTATAGGAAGAACTACCCTCCACTCTGTAGCTCTAGAACCTCCATGCAATACCACGTCTCATGAAGTATTTTTCTTTTTAACTGATGAGGACTAGGAACCAACTTTCAAGATTGTTATAAGAATTGGCCAGCAATCACACAGCTTCATTTTGCATGCCTATGATCAAAAAGGATTTCTCACTGAACAGAACTGAAATTACAACTTCAGAACAGACTTTAGAATAGAATTATCAGCCATGAAAGAATCAGAAGCAATAAAAAAAAGTATAATCAAGAATAATCTAAACATAAGGTACTTCTTCCAAATAGTGCAAACTTATGTTTCTGCCTTCATCTTCCTTCTCTTGTCCCCTTCATGCTCCTAAATATTTCTGGTATTATTCAAATTGCCTAAATAAAATTCATGCATAAGAAACTCTTTTGCCTAAATACATGAGGGCTTATTACCACATTTCTTTACTGGCACAAAATCTGAGAAAAGCCTCAAGGTGCAAATGATCTGCAGTCTATTTAACATCATGGTTATTTATTTTTATGGGCACTCATTATTACTCTTTACCCTAAATTATAGGTACATTCCTGGCTCCATTTCCCACTATTCCATAATCTTTATAATAATATGGGTTTTCAGATTTCCAAATCCTCCTCAATACCTCATCAATCAAAAATGCATGCAACATCCACTATTTGTTATACTGGGCAGAGAGAGCAAACCATGGGACCGCAGCTTGGAGCTCAGATAAAGACTTTACTCATATCCAGGACTGGGATACATGCCATAGCTTTGGTAGCATTTACTAAGGAAACCTGTTTTGCAATATCTTAAACAGAGTCTTTGCATACAAACTGATATGCACTGAATTAGTGTTTAAATACCACGGTTCCTATTTTATTATGGATTAAGTGCTGAACTAGTTCTGTCAAGTTCAGAACAGTATGCCATAATTTTGACTAAATCTAAGCCCATGCATCTTTTTCCATGGAAACAGTATTACAAGCATGCCCATTTCTCCCATCACAGAAAAATTTCATTAATATTTTGATAAACAGCAGTTATGCTATAGTACTTTATACCCACAACAGCATCAGAAATGACACAGCACCACAAACGATCACATAACACTTAATTTTGTGGACAACTCAGAAAACTATAGTTTGCATGATTTCGAGTTTTGGGCTTACTGGACAGGAGAAAAACTTGTGCCTTGATGAAAAAGCCCTGGGCTTACTAACAATGTATCCATTAAAGCTGAGCTGTGTTGCTGTCATGGTCTTTACCCTACCTTTAGAAAGGAGGGAGTTTGAACAGGCTGAATAATAAGGTATTGGTCCTTTCCTGAAACTATGTTTTTTAATTGCTAAAAGGAAAAACTGGTCCAAAAAAGGGATCTGTTTGTAAAAGTCAAGTCTTCTTAATGACACTTCATCATATATGCAAATGAAAATAATTTATATAAAATGCAAATTTTGCAGCACCAAGACACCCCCTCCAAAATCCACTACTGATGAGAGTCTCCTAGAAAAATCTCTATGATTTAGAAGAGACTAACCTCTAACCTTTGCAAATTTAGTTTATTTGCATTGATGGTTCCTTGATGTGCTCAGGAAGTTAATGATGTCCCAAACTGTTAATTTTCACCTGCCACTCTACATTCTCCCTCACCTATTTCTCTTGTTGATTTTGCAGTCCATGAGCTTTATACATCAAGATTTACACCTCTTTATTGAACTGTGTAGGCTTTGAAGACTATACAGTGTTTCTGGCCAAGCTTAAATATGCTCTCTTTATGGGAAGAATTAAAAATTATACAAATATATTGATAGATTGTAAAAATAGAATTGAAAAGGGCAAGTCGGAATGATCCACACATGGAGAACTGATCCTTGATACTATGAAAACAAGCTTTGTGGATAGTGGTGATAAAGGACATATCATTACAATTATCTAGGAAGTATGTAGGCCTCTGACATGAGTACTTTTATTGGAAGGGGTATTCTAGTTATTAAATCTGCAGTCCAAGCAGAGATACTTAAAACCATACAGTGCCACAAACATTTTGGCTAAACCACTGTAGGTGGTGCTTTCTGCCTCATCTTGTCAAATATGAAAGTAAGCAAAACAATAATTTTTTTCTATCTGTTATTCACAGCCTGTCTTGTCCATTTAACTAATTAAATGCATCAGGCCATGGATAACTTCTTGATACACATATGCTTGACAAAGGGCCCACAAAAGACTTCAGTATTCCCAAATAAGATGACAATACAACTGTGAGAGAAAAATGCTCTTTTATACATTCATAACCAGAAATCATAACATCCTCAGGGACAGTAAAGGACACATAGTATTATCCTTTTTCTCCAAATTAGCATACATTTCATCAAAATTCTTGGGTCTCACTAAGAAACACTGACTTTTCAGTAGAAATGCCATTTACATCAATAACAGATAAAAATATATAAATAAAATGAAACTTCTTAAGGCATGCAATAATCCTGCTGTAATAGCAGCATAAATCCCTTTGTTTTTTTTTTCTCACTTAGAACCAACACAGGGGAAAAGTGATGTGGGGGAGAGCACTCAAGATGACAAAAGAGAAGGCAAGTCTCATGAGCTTCACTAAGCAACGCTCACCCATTATGCTCACCTGAGTCAAAGATGCTTACAACTTGTTAGCACCACAAATATCCAGATAGATTCTGACCCACAGAGGGTTGCAGACAAGAAGAGGAAACACATCCCATGAGCAGAATTACTAAATCTCTCTCTAAACAAATACAAAGACCGGCAGGTGCCAGATCCTCTGTTAATTGTGCCCCAAGGCTCTAAAGCTCCCTGCCTTATGACATTAGATCATAAGGCTCTCTTCCTTCCCTGCTTTCAAAATTCCCATTCTTTCAAGCTTATTCACTAGTTTAGCTGAGTTCCACAGACTATTGCATTGTAGGTGCCCAGAGACAATCTACATAAAAGCTATTTCATAAATGCAGATTGCTTTGTCAGTCAGAATCTCCTCACTGCCTCTGATTTGTTACCAAAGCAGCTCTTCAAGCCTTTTCTTAAATTTTGTTTGTTTTTTTTTTTTTTTTTTGTTATGTATGAAGTATCATGGCAACAGCATATGAAAACAGTACATTAAAAATCTTAATTTAACTATGCAACAAGTCAGTTAGAAGAGGTTTTAAAATGGCTCAAGAACACACAAAAACTCATTAAGTGCAACCCTAATAATATTTCCTGAGTTTTTCAAACAATCTGTGTAATTGACCTTAAAGTTCCTCTGGTTTTTCATACTCACATGTAATGTCTTTCAGATTGGTAAGAGAAAACACTCAATTCTGCTTGTCTAGGCTTCTCAGAGTATTAGAGTTACATGAGGGAAAAGGTAAAAGCACAAGTTGACTAATGAAATCTGTGAGAATGTGCTTTTTTGTCTAAATATTGGAGTGATTGTCAAGGAGACAGAAGCTCTGACCGTATTTCACCGTCAAATTATGATTGTCATTGTTCATAGACTAAAAGAAATCTGACAGGCATCCTAAGATTTAAGATTCTTAAGTATCTTTTCAATGACATATTTCAGTGCATGTGATTACTGAAATTACAACATGATCTATTTCACACTGCCCCCCTTCCCCTTCTAATTTAAACATGTTATCTATCAAGCTCTCATTAGAGAGGTTAAATCTTATCAAGCTATTCTTAAGCAACTCCAAGTCTATTTTCAAATCAAGAATCACCAAAATAGTAGTACTGATGATGATCAATCAAAACATTGAAACTACTTCACGAGAGCAGCAGAAAGTTTGCATATATCTTGGATATTCACCCATATGCTTCTGTTCATTCAGTTGCCATGCAGAGCTTGGCAAATGACATCAAATACACAACACCAGTGTTTGCATAAAGGCACTGCAGTGTCTATAACTTGGCACTATGGGTGGAGTTCATACTTTGGAGGAGCTAATTCTCTGAGTTACTCTCCTGTTACTCTCAACAAACTTTTAAGCTGCTTGGGGCTGCACTTTAGGATGTGTTGCCAAATGACATATTGTCTAACTGTGATGCTTAAAAAAGTCTGTGCCCAGTTGATGTGTTTTGCCTATAGGAAAGTGAATCTTATATTCTTCCACACTGACCTCAATTTGCTCCCAAGATGCCTGAATCTCATAATAAGGAATATAGCTGTAGCTCAGTGAGTAGGCGAAGGTGCTTCCCTCAGCTCAGAGACAATGGCTGACTGTTGGAGCATATGACACGTGTGCATACACACAACTTCACATTCTCCAAGATTTTAAATTAACAGTACAGAAATATGGCTTAGCAATTGATTTGGAATGAATTTATGAGAAGTATCAAAACAGCAATAACTCATCACCTATGACATCATAGCCTCTACATGTATATGTATCTTGTTTCCCTCCCCTTCAACATTTCATTACTCTGCAAGTGAAGACTTGGCTGAAAATCTGAAAAGCCTCATCATATATCCAGCCACATGTGCATGGCTAAAACACCTGCAGGCAGTTGTTTTAAGGCATAGAGATGTCTAGCATGTGTATGGATTTCCTCCCCATAATCTGTTCAGGTTTAACTACAGCCACAAGGAGAAATTACCTAGAGATTCCCCTCTTGTACTAACATATTTTTTTCCAACACAGTATTTCTAACCTATGCATCAGAGAAACCCTTCTTTAGACTGACTGAAAAATCTTTTCTATTAAGCATATGAGATTTGGGAACAGACAAGAAACAAGAGTCAGGTATCTTTTTTATTAAGAAATAATAGAATTTAAAAAAAAAATCTCAAATTTCATAAATTAGGGCTGTTCAAAGTACCTACAAGGTGGTATTAAATAGTTTCCATTGGAAGTTAAAAACTTCAGGTAAAGAATGTGCTACTTAATTTACTTGAAGGAACACAAAATAATATTTTGGCATTGCTTTTCATTTCATTCTTTGCTCCATTACCATACTTAAAAAACACTTCCACCAAAAGGTAGATCGAACTTCACAGATCAGAACTTGCTCTTGCACCTTTATTTATTTAAAAGCATTCTCTGAAGAAGGTCCCATTAACATTCAGTGTTATCAGAATAATTCTGATTTCATTTTAACCAACTTATATTACATAAGCTAGAACAGTTATATGGATTTTAAAACTGGGTTCCCTACTGTCAAGACCTGATTTTAGGAATCAGATGCTCATTGCCTTCCCAGATTTTCTAAATGAGATTGAAGTGATGCACAACTTTAGATTGAATGCCTTAGAAGCCAGCATCTTCTAAAATTGCTGCAGAATGGCTCTACATTTGCTCTCTCACATCCATAGGGACAAATCCTGAACAACTCACAGAACGTCAGAGCAGCAGTATCAAGGTTTTCACTTTCCTGCCTGTGCTACTGAAAAACAGAATGACAGACTAAGACTCAGTTCCCTGGTGGAACACTGTGGCTCCTTTAGGTGGTATGTTCACAAAAAATATAAAAAAATTTAGATCCTAAATATTAATCTGTCAGGAAAATCCTGTCTCCATTCAGGATGGATGATCTGAGGTTACAAGTGCATTCCTGCTTGTGAAAGAAAGATTCCTTCTCCTACACACATCTTCCACTCAGTGCACTCCTTATCAACCGCAGCAAGCTGGGATCTATTCTCACTGACAAAGTCACTTCTAGAACTCTTTGAAATTTTCTTATTACTCTGCAAAACATACCAGTGTTTTGCATATTTTCTTTATTTATTTGCTAAACTGCAGTCTGTTTTAGCTTCTTGTGGGAACAACTTCTGCCTGAATTATGGTTCCTGCATCTCCTAAATGAATGCCATCTCCAAATCTTGCAAACTGTCTTTACTAGTTCATTTCATCCAGAAGTTTTGTTTGAAGGATTATCTTCCCTAAACATGCAGACAGCAGGAAAAAAACCCAAACAAACTTTTATCAATGGTTGGCAGGATAAAAGAATTATCAGACACTGAAAATATATCAAACACACCCTCCTTTGTGGCATCTCCTGATGTCCTAATTCTTCTCATAATATTCTCATGATGTTCTATTTTGTCTCATTCTCTTTTGAATAAAGCCATTATACGCCTTTATAACAAATAGATTTTTCAACACAAACAAATTAATTTAGCTGACAGCTTCTCTTCCACTTTACTACTGAACACACCCTTAAAGGAAAGGAATTACTTTTTGTATTGCCGGTGGAACAAAAGTGAAGAGGAAGCAACAGTAAAGGGACTCCTTCAGCTATTCTCCACACTTCTGCTGCCATTGTTATCTAGCATCAGATTACAGGACAGAGGTAAACTTTACATCCACAATTTTCAGCTGAGTGGACGTCCACACATCTCCTTTTTACCTTACTGTAATCTCACTTGGTATTTGTTTTTTTGTCATGTACTTTACATCAGTAAAGGCATTTGGTAGGTGCATTTGGCAGCACCAAATTGCTTCTGAATGATGTAATAGCTTATAGTTAATCTACTAATTCTAAATTGCTGTCTTTTTGCCCCCATCAAATTTATCATTTATTACCATTAAGACAGACACAATCTGCCAAATTAATTAATTATATGGATTTGGGAGGGACAGGAAGGTGTATTTGGTTTGTTTGGTGTGTGTGGAGGGGGTTTTTGGAACCTCTTGGCTTTAAGACAGATTCCAATTCTTCCATTGGAGCCCAAGGAATTATTTCCACTGAGCCCACTCCTTTTATTTCATGGAAACCAAATGTACTGTTAAGCCTGACTGTTCCCACTCATAATTCAGTAAAAAAAAAAACATCCAGAAGTTGCCTCTCTCCTGTGAGGAAAGGTAGAGCTGGGATAGATGCAGTTTTCCTAAGCACAGCTGACTGAAGAAGGTACAGTCACTGCTGCTGCAGCCAAGCCAGCGTGGGGAAATCCAGCACATTGCTGTGGTAGCCCTGCAATTTTGGTATGCACATATTCCAACTCCTCTCAGGCAAGAGGGAACTCTAATTTAGCTCTCTATTAGATGTGAGAAGCCGTGTCTAGTAACAGAAATGGTTCTGAAAGAGGCAGCCTGGGACATGTGCTCTTTCCACATCTCTCTACATGGCCTGACACTGAGGAAAAGTAAAAAAAAAACCAAAAAACAAACAGAGACTGCAGTCTTGTTTGGTCTTTAAGTAGACATCAGAAGGTTGCTTGCACCCCCTCTGTAAGCATTCCTGTGAAAGGACTTGTATTCACCAGCCTTACATTTTTCCAGCCTACTGTGCTAAATATCATCATGGCAATTGGAGGCATTCTAACAGAACTGCAATACAAATCTGTTTCACTTGAGAAGCAAAGCCTACAGTTCCTTAGGCTTTATAACCCAGCGCTTAGTACAAATTCACTGAATTTTTCCAATGCTTCACTATGTGATTTTAGGAGTCTATTTTCCCCAGTGGCACGCAAGTACTAAAATTGCACTACATTGCATTTTGCTCTCAGTGGGTGGGAAAGTGAATACTCAATGGGTTATTTTCCATTCTTTATTTTGGTTTTATGCAGCCACAGGTGGGGGGTCTTTCAGGTGGCTGCCTAGGTTTACTAAGCACTTTAGAGTCATAGACAAAAAGGGTGTTACAAAACATACCAGTGTTGTCAATCACACAGTAAAAGAAATTCATTCTGTGTAAATAGAAACAATTTTCGAGATATCTCAGACTGTAAAAGGTAACACAATGAATATCAACAAAAAAAAAGGATCAGCCATCCTCTGTTTGGTAAGGGACATAAAACAATTGCACTTGTTTATACTTATTATTTACCTCTCTGTCTCCTCCCTTTCTTCTCCCCAGGTGTGATCTCTCTGCTAAAGGGCATACAAAGTTAGTAAAGGATGTCATGGGGCTTCCTATCATTTACTTTTCTTACAATCAAGTTATTAACAGATCACAAAAATATCATGAAACAAGAAAAAAAAGGAAGTCATCAACCTACTTATCATTTGCTTTCAGAGCTCTGAAAGGAACTTTGATCAGTAAATATATTAGATCATGAATACAGATATTCATATCCAGTAAAAAGTTGACAGCTTTCTGTTCTTGCATAAGATCACACAATGAAATCCTCCGAAGTTACCCCTTTCCTTCCTGAAATCAAATTTTAAAAGGGACCCTTCATGCACCTCTACACAGCACACACTCTGAACAACAAAATACAAAATACATTGCATCTTTTTGGCTGCTCATAGTTTGAAAGACACATAGATGTTACAGCAAGATGTGCATGCTATAAAGAGCAAACACACAAGGGGATAAAACAGTTTCACTGCTGTTATGCAGATGGCTGCCCTTCTGACTGTGGAAGAAATTTCTTCCCTCCCCCATTTTTTAAAGCAGACTTCTACATGTGTTGACTGTGTGGGAATTAGTGCTTTTTCAGATGACACCCATATCCTCTTCACTCAGGTCAGTAACACCAACAGGCCAGTGGCCAAAGTCATGTCAGTATTCCATCCATTCTATCCTGGTAAAAAGTCTAAATTCTCAGAGAAACCCAGCTCAAAATGGAATGGCCACATTATTTTAATCACAGGAAATATGAAGAACAATGAACAACATTTGGATGCAGTACTACTTTCTGTGTGCATGCCATTTTCTCAATAGAAGTTTCTGCTATTTAAAAACTGAGATGTACAAACTTGAAAATAAAATTCTATGTCCCATATGTTCAAAAGCCTATATTTGTGCATTTCAAATAGATGGTAGTGCAATAGACAAATTAGTTTTTATAAATAATAATGGTCTGTAAAATATTTTGTGACCATAGAGCAATATCTCAGATGACATCAGTCTTATCTGCAAAAGCAAGAGTCTCCTGAAAATTTCCTCAAAAAATACATTAAACGTAACAACGAAAATTTACATTTTCATTACAGATTCTAATTTTACTGAGAAAACACCATCTTTCACATTTCCAACATTTGCTACACAGACCCTTAGCATGGGGCAGATATTTATTACCTCTGGAATTAAAACATACTCATATGAAAAAATATTCAAATGGAACATGCACCATAAAGATTTTTTTAATTTTTTTCCCTTTAACCAATAATATAAAGCTTCATTCTGTCTGTGTACTACAGAACAGTACAGGCTGTATGGAATATATCAACACGTGTCTATATGTTATTAAAAACAGTAAATTCCCATTTAAACAAGGGCTACAATCTGTGCACTAAACACCCATTAATGGTTATGAATCAAAAAAAAAGGGGGGGACTTGCAGCAGGTGTGCATATCTAGGAATTTCAATACATTGTAAAACTGTCTGTAGCCAACAGCTTCATCATTTGGCCTTTCTGAGCTTGGAGACAGGCAATTTTTCATGATTTTACTATTTCTGGCCAAACAAAAAGTTTTTAATTAAATATACCACATGATTCCAGATGTTTGTTTATTTGTTCCAATGAGGCCATAAAAATGCCTGAATGATAAAATTGGAGGACTCCTGCAAAAACAGGCTAGACTAGAGTGCTAACTAAACATGGGGATCTCTCGGGAGACTGTATCTGCACAGCACTGGTGTGCTTTGAACCAATTTCTTTGGAAGAGCTGTAATACTGTGGCTGATGACTGGAATTCTTTATTGTAAAAAATTATAAGGTCAAGTGGCAAATTTACTACTTTCGTTTGTTTTGGGTTGTTTTTTTTTTTAATTTTCAGTGGCACACATGCTGCATCATCAGCTCTCCTACATATCCAAAGAAGATTTTAGGTTTGGATCCCAAGTTTCCACCTAGAGCAGCCAGGGTTTTCTATATATTTCTGCCATTTTTAAGTCATCCTGCTTTAGCATTCTTATGGTTTCTTATTGCCAGCATGACAAAATGAGCTATGTTGTGAAATATCAGACACTCTCTAGTCTACCAAAAATATGAAGTTACGGGCTTTTTCCTCATTAATCACATTCCCTCTGATGTGACGCTTGTATGGGTGACTTGGGTCTAGACTGCTAGTTTTGGCAAATAGGGAAAAAGTTACAATGAAAAACCTCAGAATGACAAAAATATGGAAAATGGTCAAGTCTTCAACAGTCAGATCAGGGAATGCACACTGTGGAAAAATGAAAGCTTCTATAATATTTAGAAAAAAAATACTGACAATTATGAAAGTCTGCCTGAATCTTAGACTACTAGATACAGAATGTGGATTGTGCACTCAACATCTGAGATTTTTAATAATATTTTAGTCTGAATTTGATTAACCACTTAATTACCCACTTTTTTTTCTTTTAAAATTTTCTTGCAGAGAAACACACATATTTTATTCCCACAGAGACACAGCACACCAGGAAGTGATCCTCTTAGTACTTACTTCTGATCAGCTCAATCACATCCCTTGGGTTCAGTTTCAAACCACAGAACACAGAGAAGGCTCACAAATTAAAATATGCTGTCATTTAAAACCAAATCTTAACTTTTCTGGCCATCAAGAAAGACTTTACACAAAACTGCAAGTCACTTTATATATCATCCCCACCTCATTTACCCCAACTTACTTTCACATGACTAGTTGCTCCCATCACTGCAATATACAGAAAGATAATACATTTTTATGCTGAAGTTTTAATAATCTACAGTATCCTGATTCAAATCCAACATTCCTTGTATACACAGACAGAAAATTGTTGACCCTGTAAGTGACAAGAATATGAATCCAATGACCCAGAAAATTTATTTCTTGAACCATATTAGTCAAGGTCACATTCAAATCCAACTACAATTTATTCCACATTTGGGAAAGTCATTGTGCTTTACAGAGAAACATGCAGATGCTGGCAGAAATTATCACTACTGAGCAAGTGAGGCAAATTGGTCCACAAACAGCACAGCTATTTGTGGCAGTTCTATTCCAGTAAACAAATAAAGTAGGGCTCAGGAAAGGGACTACATGAGATCCTCCTTAACCTGTTCTTTCATGAATGCCCAGCCAAAAAACACTCCACAGCTGAGAGCTGAGTCGATCACATGTGTGGGCATTGGACCTCTCAGTTCCATTGAAGGGCAAAATTTTTGATTGTATGTCAGTTCACAAAACTGGGAGAGATGGCTAATGCATTTGCAGTCTTGGCAAATACTAATACAGGTGGGCTTCTGTTACCAGCTAGAAGCATTTTACTTGAATACACTTCCCTAAGGAACTGTGCCTTCTAGCATTTCTCCCCACCTACTTTGTTCCATCCAGTCCTTCTACCTATTCTTCTCCCCACAAAGCAAACTTTCAGAAATACTGAGAAAGCAGTAAACTGGAATCCACCCTGGAAAGGAAAAATCATGGTCAGAGCTAAGAAACCAGGCACCCCACTGCACAAACAGAAATGAGTCAGTACATCCACCTCATCTCCCGGTGTAAGGTTCGGGGAGTCTGTGGGCATCAGCAGGAGCACAGGAATGAGAGAAGCCTGCTCTGCCCTTCTCCCAGCTGCACCAGGAACACCTTGCAGCAGAATTTTTTAAGTTTCTACATTACCTTCTCACACATCTGGACTACAAAACCCCTATTCACCTCTGATGGACTTATTTTTCCTTTCACCTCCCCTTAACTAAAGGGAACTGAGACCAGAAAACAGAATATTTTCTTAATCAAGTCTTCTCTCATGCTGATACTTATCGATACCATCACTTTGCTTTCCATGCTTCTCCCATGTGTCTTGAGCTTCCATTAATGTATATTTTCCAAACTAAAAACTAAGGAACTAGAATCCAGTTACTCACTTCATACAGGCAGATCACATGTTTGAGGTTTTTTTCTTTTATAACAGACTTCTCATTTTAGCATTCTCCCAGAATGTCAAAGAAGAGGATTTCCACCCACTCCCCTTGAGGCTAAGTCATGACCACATCACATCTCACTGTTGGGACACATTTCCTGGCACTAATAGGAAATGTCACAGCTTATTTTTGAGTGTTCCTTCCCTGGAAAATATGATCTTGTCTGTTCCATGCTATTGAGAACTTTTTTTTTTGTTTGTTTGAGGTTATTCATCTCACGATGAGAAGATCCTGGCCTAAGATGTCTTCAGTCCAGGACACACCACAACATAATCCAGGTTAAAAATTATGGTATTTTCAAAGGACACTTTATGTAAAACAATAAAGAAAATATCTCACTATTCACAGCATCTTTTCCTGATACAGAACTTTCATATAGTGCATCTGCTTGTAATTTTCTTTTTTATCCTATCCTTAGTTATTAAACAAGTTAAAGAAAATACATCTTATATACGTAGATGGATACACTTTGTTAGCTGAATGATAAAGTACTAACCATAGGTTTTTTGGGGGTTTGGGGTTTTTTGACAGAATACAACGCCTTATGCATTTACACAGAAAAATCAATTGACAAGCATAAAGTGCAGTTCACACTAAGAAAACTAACTAATTATGATAAGTTGCTACATAAATTGCTTTGCAACTTCCCCAGCAATCAATTTCAAACTCTAAATAAGCCTCTGGCTTGAAAACACAATGAGTACCTAACAAGTGTGTCAATAACAACAACAGAGAGGACCACAATGATAATATAAACAGGATACTTATCTTTCTGGAAGTAAGGTTTAGGCAAACCAATTTCCTTTTCTTTTTATGTCTGTGATCTAAAGACAGCATTTTCACAATGCATGTGTAAAAGAACTTTGTGTATTAACATTTATTATTAAGAGGTGCATGTCAATTTTACAATTTTACTTCAAATATTTTAAAGTGATATATTAAAACTCTTGACCAAATTCTGGAAGGATTGATAGACATTATTATTTCCATATGAACCTAGGAATATTTATAAAGTATGATCAAGCTGAGTAAATTGAAACAGAACAGATAAATCCTTGGAGAATAATGACTTTAATTATACTACTCCCTCTGGCTATCCAAAATTGCTAGTTTTTTCCTTCAACACCAAATTTTGAAAGTACTGGATATCCTTCAACACCAAATTTTGAAAGTAGTAGACATCCCTCAACATGTACTGGATTGTGAACTCCTGCCCAACTGGATCGCTAAACCCTTGTGCATTCTGTAGTCCACTTTTATCTTGGTCAGTACTTACCTAAACTCCTACAAAGCTACTAGCTGGTTTTGTGTGTGGCACGCCCCAACAATCAATCAGGAGGAATTTTGTATGAATATACAAGTCATTAGTGAAAATGTACTATGCCAAATACTCTGGATACAATAGCAGTGTAACAATCACAGAGAAGGGAAATATTGCAATTTCAGGTGTCTCGCTATGATTATGATTGTTTGCTGAAGAATGGGAAAGTTTGAAAAGATTATCATTCCAAAAGAAACCATCAGCACAACTCTGTTAGACAAAGAGAAACTGAGAGCAAAAGGAACCTCTCACTTCCTTTGTTTAAAAAGGCTCTATAAAATTACTTTTAGAAGGTTAATAAGAAGCTTCAAAATACTCTGTTCTTGGATTTGAATGCAGTTGATGACTTTCAAGATCAGATCATAAAAGAAGAAAACACATCTGTCAGTTGATTGAAACATATTGGTAGAATAAATACCAATTTTTCATTTGGGCATTCATCATTCAAACATAAGACAATGTAATGACTGCACACACCAGAATGCTTGGATAATTAACTGTACAGACACCAAAACAGGATAGTGGGTTTGTTCAGAAAGTTCTTACAAGTCATAATTGATTAGACCTATTAAACCTTGGCCTAAATCCAAGCTAAGGTTCTAAAACCTACTTACATAAATACAGGGTTAGTTTTTAATGGAAACTGCTTCTTCTTCCTTTTACCAGTAAGCTATAGGGTAGGCTTACCAGTGTTTTTTCCCAGAAACAAGAGCACAGAAAAGGAGGAGTCACCTGTAAAAGGTTACTGGAAACCAAATGGCTTTGGCAAATTAGTATGTTTCCAAGTAAATCAGGTAATAGACAATGTTATAAAATAACTGTTATACAAAAGGCATCCAGCACATGTTTTTGTATGGGAAAAACAGATTTTCATGATAGCCATGATTTAGTGATATTGCTTCTGAAGAGATAGAATGATAAAATGCTATTTTCCCCATCAACTGGAAAGCACTGTTCTTTTTAGAAGGTAATTTGAGTTTGAATGCTTACACATAAAGCAAGGATGCCATTATAAAAAAACAAACATACAACTTGAGTGGGGTGAAGAGTGAGAGGCCTTTTTCCACATATCAGACAAATTATCCTCACAACTGCATTATTTTGACTTGAATTTTTTTTATCAATGTCAACTATGTTAAGAATGTAAGTTTCTATTTTCAGATATGTTCCCAGTTAATAAATTATCAATAAGGAACAGAAGGGCACATATATACAAATCACTAGAAAAAAATTACACAAGTCCAAAACTTTTTGGGCCAATTTCTTCTGAAAGTCACTACATATCATCAGTTTTGTAGCACATGGCCATTTCTATTTAAAAAGTACAATAAGTAACTGCTCTGTTTGATTTTTTTACCTTAAAGCTAAATCTGAGAAAAAGCAGACAGGAATGTGGGGTGTATATATTTGACTTCACAAAAAAATTTGAAAGCTAGAACCATAGAAGCAGTGTATAGTTTATAGAAAGAAAAGAAGCACTTTTATGACAGGAGGCTGTATCTTTGAACTGACTTCTTTTAACCAGGTGAGAGAACTGCACAAACTTCCCCAAAGTAAATCATTGGGTTCTAAATCCATATAAAGTAAAATACAAAATCCTGCTTTAACAAAGATCAAGGGAAAACCCTTAGAAGTTTGAGATCTTTGTTTTGGAATCAAAACAAAAATACAGCCAGTTATAAAATTACCGCCTTGGAAGCCTTGTCTAACAGGATAGCAATTAGAATTCATAAAGAATCCAGTCATTTTGCTGTCAGATGCCCAACATCTAAGCAGAAGACCTTTAGATTTTTTACTGAAAAATATGATCATTGGGACTGAGGTAAAGTTCAACTTAGAAAAGTGGGCAATAGTCTAAGCAACACTGCAATACAAGGGAAAACAAATTTCCCAAGATGGGGAAAAAATGTTAAAGCTTAAAAACGTGATGGAATATTTATTTCTCTCATCATGTACTTATACACTCAAGCATCATAACACTCAATAAATTTGCAGTGATCCTTCCATATTATTCCATGCAGACATCACACTGTCATATGCTGTTTCTGTGGGCTTTGAAAGGGAGAGCGAGATTTTCACCATTCCTAAAATTGTTTATACAAAATATGGAGCCTAAAGGACCAGATCCTGACTGGAAATTATATACTGCATGCATTAACATAAAAGCTGTAAGAAACATGGTGCAACCCACACATAATTATATGTTTTTGTTCTCCTTGTAAAAAATCATAGCTAAATAGAGTGACAAATGTCCAAGTGAAACTGTACCAAACAAATACATCCAGCTTGCTTCTGCTACCCCTCCCAGTCCCCTAAAAATCAATTTACAGCTGTACCAAACCATTTGCCAGACTTCATGATTCTGGTAAACAAGTTTCTCCAGGGACAAATTACACTCACAAACTTACAGCATTCTTCATTCCAGTATGCACTGAAAACCGCCAATATTTACATATGCAACAGCTGATTCAATTCCACTTTACAACACTGAAAGCATTCCGTGAAGAAAAAAATTGAAGATATTCAGAACCTAAAATAGCAAGCTTAAGTATTTAATTCTTTCCTTGGAGATTTTTCTATTGACTGCAATTAATCTTTTATGGGCTTGGGAACTTGGGAACTTTTCTTTGTATAAAAGAAGAAGATTGAGTTAATGGGCCATGCCAGCAGGTTGTTCTAAGCTTGGAATCAGTTCTTCCAAGACCTGGAATTTTGGAAAGTGTCCTTAATTATTTCCTTGTGAATACACATGTATACGTACACACATACAGATATAGAGATATATATACACACACCCTAATTCAATCATATTAACAATGTCTCTTTAAGAACCAATTTTGCCCTTTCTTTGGATGACATGCTCCTCTCCCTTCTCTTTATTTATAACTGTGCTTAATCACAAGGAAATTTGCAGCATATTTAGCATGCAGAGCAGAATATTTCTGGGAAGAGTAAAGACAGAAGTAATAAAAATTATGTGAACTGCTAAGGGTAGAAAGTTGGTGATTTGGGGAATGTAATTTTCCTCTTTCATGGCAAGGGGGCAGGCATTCTGAAACCCTGGTGAGGACAGTATGTACTCAGAGCCTGGCAAGATCCCACTCTGAACAAACACTTGCTGGACATGTCTGCAACACCTACTGCAGCCACACAACTGCTGTGTTGCAAGAGGAGTCAATCAATAATGCAGGCACACAGACTTTGATCCAACACTACAGGCATTTCTTTTGTCAAGTTAGAAAACAAAATCAGCCATGAAGCCACACTATTACCTAAATAAAAAATCTGAAAATACCTGGCTTTTAAGGGTACCTTGAAAGTATTTCTGGAGAATGCAGGTATTTTTCAAGATTCTGTCATTCTATTTATTGTGTTAGTAGACTCTAGCCATTTAAGCCAACACCAGTAATCCAGCCTCAAAGGCAACATGTTTATCTGCAAATCAAAGCTTAGCTTATCTTGGGGGTGGGGCAGGGGAGGAGGGACAGTGGAGAGGAAGGGCACTGGGTTGCACGTTTTTTGTGGGGGGAGAGGTTGTTTTTTAATCTCTCAAGTCCAGGTGTGTGCTACAATTCAGGATTTTGGTTGGTCCTTTCTCTTTAAAAAGTATCAGTATCTATGTGAGCTCAGTGCCACCATATAATGCACCCACAGCACTTCTAGGACATCTGATGTCCACCACAGCAATCTTCTAGGACATCTGATTGCACCACAGCAATCTACACCAAGGCCATGATGTAGCTTCATCCTCAGCTCTAGCACAAATGTGATACAGGCTGGAACAAATAAAGTTCTAATCACCTGCTTTCCTCATCCTTCACACCTGAATCACAGATCCTTCTTCAGGTGCATTACCTGCCTGATTCTTTCAGAAGCTAGCAAGTAATATGGAATACTACTAAAGCTGCTTCCATCCTCTGTAGTGCTGCAGAATTTGAACACACATTCAAATTAAGCTACCATCAATTCATAAATATAAGGCTGACTGTGATCCTGCTATCCTAAAAAACCCCTGCCTACAGACAAACGGTTTACATGATCAATTGAGAATCAATGGGTAATGTGGGAAATAAATAAGAGGATTGTTGTTTTGGTTTTAAGATTAAAAAGTGCTGCAAGCTTTACAAATTTCTCCTTTTTGAAAAAAGGGTAAAATCTTGGAATGCACCCTATCCGACTGCTTCAGTTTTTCACCTGTTCCCTGAATTTTTTGTTTCATGGGTATGCAGAAGGAATTTGTAAACTTGCCCAAGGTGCTTTTTTAAGTTCTACGGATTGATGAAAAAGGAAATTGAAAACTGATCCAATTTTAATGTTGAAAAACAGAGAAGAATCCCTTATTATTGCAATGAAAATGTGTTAACATTTCAAAATTATAGTCCTAAATTTCTAAACTGCCAAAAAACTTCACTTAAAAAATATTAGAAAGTTTACAAATTCTCTCAAAATTACCGATGCTACATGTAATCATCTACTTAGCAATGTTTAAGTACTCTAATCTCTTCACATTTTTCTCTCTCTCTCTCACACACACACAAAAATCACTGAGCGTTATTATCCATAGATTTATTTGCTTTCCCGGTAGACTACCTGTAAATCCTATTTAATATGAGTTAAAATCTGTACTCTTGACAGCTATGGTTTTCTCATATAGTGCTTGAAAGGCACGGTGATCTCTGCAAAGTGAAATGCAGCAGTAACTAACACAGAGCAAAGCTGAACACCCTGCACAGCTCATGGCAATAACACGGAGCTCGCACCTCTGTGGTTGGTGAGGTCTCTGGATCCAGAAGGCAGAGGCGTGTAGTGCATCTCTGGAGAGGCAGGGGCAGCAGCACTGGAGGCCTGTGTGACAAAACAAACTGTCAGTGCTCTGGGTGGAGGTCAGTGATCAGGCAGAGCGGATGCACCTGCAGGATCAGCGCTGTGGGTGCAGGTGCACGGAGTTACCAGCCATGAAGGATTAATTTGTTTTTGTTAAGGCTCCTTGCCGCTCCTCAAGGTTGCTGTGCTCACAAGAGTTTACACAATGGCATTATGTATCATTACTGAATGAATATTTTCATACAGCTGACAGCTTAAAAAAATTACTATCTTTGTCAGGAAATCTTTAGGCAATGTCAAAATTGTCCTCTTGTTGAAACAGATTAATATTTACCTAAAGGAAGTTATGACTGAGTCCACATGAATGGATGGAGATAGAAAATAGGAAGTTGGGCTAGGATACTGTACTTTTCAAATCTAAAGAAAAAAACCCCAAATTATTTTCTCATTCCACTTCCCTGTGAGCTAAATGAAGGGACCTATTAAAAGTTATAGTACCTATAATGCAAAGAAGTGTACAAGTATCTAGAATGTTAACAATAAACACTTAAAACCTACAGCAGAAGTCTAATAAAAGAAACAGCTACCCAAAAGTACTTGCTCAGAACCCTTTAAAGTAAAATGCTAAGGGACAAGCAGCCCAAATCTTTCTCCCTAATAAGTCTCAAGACCCTATGATTCTAATTTTAAAAGATTAGACCAAAGAACTATGGTTTACAATAAAGTAACCTTCATCCCATTGGATGTTTCAGCTGAAGGAAAGATGTATATATATACACATATATATATAACGTTAAAAGAAGCCACATTTACCATCTTGCTTTTTAGTTACATAACAGCAGTTAGAAGACATGAAAATAAAGAATTCTGTTGGTGAATATGAATCACGGTCAGTTTTTAAAGTTCAGTTTAACTTTGGTTGGTGACACAGTAGTGACATGTTCAGTTTCAGATACAGAGTTTGCTCTGGAGTATTTACAACCTACCCATTTCAACAGACATAAAAAGATGATGTGTTTAAATAGAAGACACAAAGGACAGCATTCACTGAAAGTTATATGATAATTTCTAACAGAAAAAATAAGGCAAATAAAGAGAAAAATACAAAAGCTAAACTATTTCTCGAATCTCATGATAATTCACTAAAGGGAGTCTTGAGAAAATAATTGCTATTTTCTGTGCAGTTTGTTCCCTAATGATATATTGACTTCTAAGCTGCAAAAGTCAATCAAAGGAATTCACCTCAGTCTTACTGACTTTATAATTGAACATATCCTCAAAATTTATGAACCCATAGGGCCCTTATGTCTGGTTAATATAAAAGTATAAAATAGAGCTACAGTGTTTTGGGAAAGAAAAAGCATAAATACTAATTCAAATTTTAATTACCAGACCAAACCCAAGAACAATAATCACAAATCCATAATAATGAAAGATTATAATGATAATAGTTTGTTAAAGGCTGTAACTTAGAAATCTTCCTTGTTGTAGCTGTTGGACTCCTAAATGATAGCACATAAAATGTTAAGAGGTGACTGACTAGATTAGCATACTAAGATTTTGCTTTTGAAGACCAGTCATGAATTTCTGTGTCAGACCATAGTTACAATCCCATTTTTGTCCCTAGGAAAAATCAGGTCACAACATGAAGATGCATCATGCAACAAAATAAACATTTTAATAGAACATAACAGAGGCAAGTTTGCCTGAAGAGTAATGATGCTACTTATCAGACATGAATAAAAATAGAGAATATCCTGCCTCTGCTGACTCATCAGTGATAACAAACACTTTTCAGGGAACCTCCTGTTCAGAGACATATTGCTACAGACTTAAGTCTCACCTTCAGCCAGAATGAATGATGCCTTGATTTTTATGAACTGCAAACCTGCAGCTCAGTCTGCTCTGGACTATGAATTATTGGAAATCTCTCTGGTGACCAGTATGAGCCAAGGGCACATAACATGTAAGAGGGAGACATAGAACCCCTCAGACCCAGCTATGTGATATTTGAAACTAATTCCAAGAGCAGGAATCTGTTCTCAACTACATGTTTCCTTTGGGTTGAGTAGTTCTGGGTAAGAAAAGGAGAAAAATGTCACTATTTAACATCATGCTTCATCCCTGTAAATCACTCAAAAAACTGCAAGAATAAGTGGTCTCATACTGTACACTCTAGATGGTATCTGCCTATTCAAGTGTACTTATTTGGGACTCTGGTAATAGTGAAGGTTTCTCTTTGGTACTTTTAATCTCAATTTAGACTGTTGACAGCTTGATGATAGCTTTTCCTAAAATTACTGGAAGAGACTTTGCCATTTCAGCAATATACCACTGAGAGAGCAAAATTCAAGAGCTTCTAAAAAGGATATTGGAGTGAAGGGGCAATTTAGCTTTATTTCCAATTTTAGGAAACACAAGAAGAGAAGAGTTTGTTTATTGGTGTTTTTCTGTTACTTTATGTACAGTATATAATTCCCTGTCAAATATAGAACAGTTTTCATTATCTCTGAGCTAAGCATTCAGTTAGAGCAACTTTAATTCTGTGGAATATCATCCAGGGTTAGGATTGTTTTGCACAAACACTGACTCAAGTTCCAAATCACGTTTCTGAGTAAGCCTGTACACCAGCAGAAAGACAACTATTTGTTTTCTCTACCACATACTGACATTTGGCCCTAAGCTATTTTCCAAAGAGATTTGTATAGATTGCATTACTCTTAATATTCACAGGAATATTGTGACAGTGACAGCATTGACATGTGACAGTTATGTCTTCAAGTATTGGTGACATGCATCAGAAGTAGTTCTTGCAGTGGAAAGTAACTATACATACAAATAGCTTTGAGCAAAGCTGTTTAAACTGGTTGGTAGCCTCCATTTTATAGGAACAGGTCACAAAACTCAGTAAATAAATTCTAATGGTATTATTACAGAAGAAACTTGTAGTTTTGCAAACCTTGAAGTTATCCAACTTTTCCAGTCTTTGTAAAACTCCAGCATAAATTAGAGTCACTTTAATGAATGGAAAAAAATAACCCATTTAGAAGAAAATAGTCAGCCACCAACAACTAGATCTCAAGAGCGGAGGAATCTAATTATATTAAACAATAACAAAAAAACCAAAAAACCAAACAAACAAAAACAAAACAAAAAAAATAAAAAACCCAAAACAAACAAACAAAAAACAAAACCAAAAAACCCCAAAAACAAACAAAAAAAAAAACACCAAAAAACCAAACCAAACCAAAAAAAAAAGCTAATTTGTTTAATCCCTGAATTCCACTTTTCAAGGAATAAAAAATGCAATACTTGGATGGTACTAGTAAGGGAACATCATGTGTAGTATCAGGACATACTGTACATCTGATCGTCTGATGCATCAAAACAAATTTGTAGAGACCAATGATTAAAAAAAAAAGCTGCACTATTTTGGCAACCACACAAGTTCCTTCAAATATTTTAGCCATTGAAGGAAGTAAAGGGGGAACTCAGAGAAGCCAATCCTCTTTGAATGTTTTGGGAAGGTAAAATTTAAATGACTCTGTTGTCCAAATTATATCTTGCTACTGGACATTTCATTTTTGTATTCTAAACACAGGAGTAAACAAAAACCCCACTTCTGACACTTTTAAATCTAATCAATAATACAAGTGTTTCAGCTATAATCAAGAGTATGACTTTAACCTTAGCAAATATTCATTCCAGATATTTTAGCAGTTTATTTTCAGATGTGATGCTACTAATAGAGTAGCCAAATTATTGTAGTATTAGGACAACAAGGAGAACAGTGATCTTATATTTTGGTTGGCCTTCTAACTTCAATAACCTTTTAACAAGAAAGGAAAGACAATTTTTCACATTTAATAGAAAGAGTGGAGCTTAAGATTCAAAGCATTTCAAATTCAAAGCATTCCCTTATTCTGTTGTAAGAGAGATTATCATTCCTTACTTGAATTTACTTTACCTTTTGGTTTTCACTTAATGTTAAATTGCAAGGTTGAAAGCAGGGATCAAAAATGCAAATGAACATCAGATAATTCTTATGCATTTAGGCTTAATTGAGTGTAATCGATATGTCTGGTGTGCAGCCAAATTCAACTATTGTGAAAAGCACCTAATGTATGGACATTATTTTTGGACTACTGAATGCCAGAAAATAATGAGCTGGCATTCAGCTTTGGTGAATCAGCCCTTGAATTTTCATCTAAGAGCAGTTTTGAATTATTACTGAAGATAAGGTGTAAATGTGCAAGGGAATTTTATCCATGTTTCTCCCATGAATCATAAATGAGGAAAAAAATTACAGTCTAAATTGCACTTAAAAGGAATAAAGTCTTTTCATGTCATACATGATTTATCAAAATGATCTCATTTTAAGAGTACTGTGGTGTATCTTGATTAATAACATTAATAAGCATGATGAATGGCCTCTTTAATGGTAACACAGAATTTATTGGCAAAATCCCTACTTCTACCAAAAAGGATGGGAAGTAAAACACACAGAAGTTAGTAACTTGCATAAACAGCTTAAGTAAACTCTCTGCTATGTATTCTGCACTTACATATCCTTCAAAATCCTTAATTTGAGTTTATTCTCACGCTCGTTCAGAAACAAGCAAGAGATGTTACCTAATGGGGCAGCTCTAACCACTACAAAAGTCACTTTGCAGTTCTCTGCAAAACAAGCTGAACTCTGCCTGTACTGTAAGAGAATGTAGTGTATTAAGGTCTTTCAAGAACACTGGTCCCATCCCCTTATGACCTTTTTCAATATCCTCTTCATTTTGCCTTAATATCCTAAATGCTTCCCTTCTTCCATTACTCCATCTTACCCTCCCCCCCTCCCTCTCCCTTTTTAAGCCTGCTCCAGCCTGCCCTAACTAATTTCCTTTTGGGCTGACAGATCAGAGGCCTTCCTACCACTGTTCCTTTTAGACCTGTGAAGCCCTCCTCGTAATCCTGCTGCTTGTCCACAATTAATCTTTCCAGTTGCCACATTATTAACACTACCACCCACAGTCAGAGGATGCCTGAGCACGGCTGGACACTCGCTCCCCACTGCAGCATCAAAGTTGTCAATCACACACCAGTCAGAAAGTTGCCTGCTGTCAACATCAGAGGATTTCATACTCTCCTACCCGCTGATCAAACATTTTTCTTCAGAAGATTAATTCCAAGTCCCCACCCATTTCCTCCCATATCCTCTTTCCCTTTTAGGTTTACTCAATGATCCATCTTCTGTATGGAAAAAGGAAGCAGTGTATAATAGAAATCCTTTCAAAACAAAAGTTCAGCAAAACTAAATTTAAATCCCAGCTGTTATCAACCTCTTCCCCCCCGTGCAAGTTAAACACCTTAAAGAGCTTGGATTAGACCTAGTCACAAATGCCTTTCTTTGATCAAAGGCTCCAAGACTTTACACAAATATAATCACAAGGCAATGACTGCATCTAAGGAGCCTGAATTGATTTGTTCTACTGTAACATATAGCATACAAAAACACCCACTAGGCTTTTTGACTTCCAAGACCATTCTTTTTTAAATTCTATCACTCACAAGTCAAAAATTTTAGCATCTTCTTAATATTTTTTCAAGGTCATTAGATAAAAAGTGAACTTCTTGCACAGTATTTGCCTTCTCTTTTTAAAAAGTGCATCTCAGCCATTTACACTTAAAAGCAGAAGGATACAAGAGATTCTTCAGCTCAGGTTTAGTTTAATGAGTTGAAGGGAAGTAACTATCACCTAATCATATGCCACATTCTAAAATATTCAGTTTTTTTAAATTAAACCTTACTGCTCAAGTAGCCCAGTATCTTTCACTACAGTTGGCAGAGACAGAATCTGTCCCTAAAAGAGCATTTTAACATGCTAGCCACACAACAGTGAATGAAAGAAATACCCCACAAATATAATCCAGCAGGCAATCTATTCACTGTAAAACAATGTTAGCTTTTAAAATAAGAATAAATTTATTTCAAATCACACTACAAAATAAATTCAAAGGTCCTCAATCATATTCATCCCTAAAATAGATTTCTTAATATTTTTTCATTCTTTAGGTTGGTACTAAAGAAAATCAAGAACTCAACAAATGACTCCCAGAAGTATAAAACAATAAAGAAAAATCTGCTGGCCTTGAATCCTAAACTTAGATTGGGAAACTAAGTCCAAACAATTATTATATATTCTACTTTATATTTGTGTCAGCATCTTTACCTCCATATCCTGAGAACACACATACCTTCTTTTCATTTATACGATGCAGGATTCAATGGGCTCACACACTTGTAAAATAGTGGACAAAGCAAACCACAAATAAGTCTGTCATACCCCAAACCACAAAAATCTACAATTGTTGCTAGAGAATTGTGAGTTGTCATAGACAACTATTTTTGAAGTTCCTTGTGAAGCGAACTGCAAATGTATTTTGAGATGCTAGAACCTCTAAGTCCCCACCTCACCAACACCCAAAGATGACATTTATTGAATTTCTCTCATTGTTCAACAGTTCTGAAGGAGTGAAAGAGAAATATGGAGTTTTCAGAGGTTACAGCATCAACAGAAGGTGCCGAAAGCATAGGTAAGTCAATGTAAAGGGAAGTACACTGACAGTGTGTTAGATTCCAAGTTTCCTTCAGTCACTCCCTGCAATATGTTTCAACCAATTACATCACAACTACAAAACATAGCAGTAGTGGAGTAATTGCCAAGATTCCTGCTATGCTATGGCATAGCAACAGTTTATAAGCTGCATACAAACACTGATGCAGAACTCAAATACACAGTACATATGATACCCTAACTCATTACTTTTCATGGCCCTTTATTTTGAAATAAGGTAACTCAGAACTTTCCACCTCTTTTTGCCAATCTGATACCCATCAATTCTTCAAAATCAAAGACAAAATCATCAAGCTAAGTTGATTTTTTTAGATAGGAACTTCCAAGACTGTTCCATAAATTAAATCAGTAATGTAATATCATCACTTTCACGCACATTCAATGATAACCAGAGGAATGCAGAACCATGTATACATTTCACAGGCCAAGCATAATTGTTTGCAATGCTAGAGCACTATTTTTGCTATTCATTCTGACGCCTTCTGCATGCCTTAGTTTTTTAGGAAGCATGGAAAATGTTGCAAAAAAAAATGAAAGCTAGATCCTAAAAATTATGAGCTTTACTTTAATGACCGTTGCTAAGTTGTGCTGATTTCCTCACCTAATAGGCACAGGAATTAAGAAACTGGAAGGTTAAAAATGCTTTCAAGGCATCTTCATTCTGTCATGTGGGAATAGAGCTGAATTGCAGTTCAAACCTCTTGTCACTCTATTCAGTCAGCAGAAGGGGGTGCTGCAGTGTAACCTATTTAAAATGCAAATAGAGTAACTTTTGTAACAGCAGATTAAAACTAGCATTTTATTCACTTGGCATACCCACAGCATACTGAATGCTGGAATCAGACTTGTCACTGCACACCGCAGGTTATTAATAGAGCTCAGAATGGTGTTACTAAATGTGCAAGTTAAAAGCAAATAAACAAAAATGGATTTATCTGTGGTATTTGTTCTCCTGGAGAATTTAGCAAGGTCTGCCTCACACTGCACACTTGTTTATCCAGGATCACTGAGGCTCAATTTCGTTGTTTTTTTTTTCTTCTTTCCTTAATTATTTGATTGACAACCACTTACCACAGCCAGAAATCCTGGGATATGTGATCTATAACACTAATATTATAGAAAAAACCCACATTTTTTTCAACCTGGACAAATATATACGTACACAGGGAAGACTCTATGGTACACAGCTGCTACTCCCTAATAGGCCTTTCTGGACTCTCGTGAACTACCAACACATGAAAAAAACCACAAAGTTAAAGGGTTCAGCAGAACCAAATCAACACATTGTGCTATGGCTTTACACTTCATCTTCCTACAATGTCAGGTGTCAGGGCAGGCAAATGGGTTTCCCCTCTATATTCAAGCCAATTCCTCTGTTCTTCATCTCGATCTCTCAGAGATTCATCAAAAATGCGATTTAATTACATCTCCTCCCCTCCTCCCCCTCCCAAAAAGAGTGTAAACATGACTCCTTTTTATCTCCTGATACATCTGGACAAGTAGACAATGTGCTAAAACAAAATAAATCTGCCCTGACAGTCACATCAAAGGGTTCAGCTAGGGGCTTGCAGCTACTTAAGGCACAGGAATGTTGTTGCTAAGCATCGCTCTACAACCTATCAGTCCCTTAAAGAAGAGCTTTTTTCTTTCAGAGGGAGATGAGGAAAGCTGGAGAGTGGGAACCAGACTGCAAAGGGAGATTGGGGATTTTGGAGGATTTTAAAGCTTAAAGTGAATTGTGTGAAGAAAAGGGGGTTTGTTTTGTTTTGTTTTGCCTCTTGACATACAGTCCACATTTGGGGGAGGAAGGAAAGTAGGGAAGGAAGGAGGGGTTCAAGCTTGTTGATGAAACATCTTGTGAATTACCCCTTTGGATAAAACCAAGGAAAGTCTTTGATATCCTTTTTCAAATCCCTGTACTTACTGTAGATTTGAAATAGAAAGATTCTGACCAAAAGCAATAGGGCTGGGATACCAAGCCTGTTAAAAATATATTGTGAAATGCATCCCATGCCCTGCTTTTCTGTCAAGCGTTTGATAAATTTTTTTATGTTCCTGAAGAGGTGAAGCCCAGAACAACGTCCATATCCAATAAACATGCTCTACAGAGAAAGGAAACTTTTGATACATATGCACAATTTGATGCTCAATTTACTAGTGAAAACTGTTCTCTTTAGGGAGAAGGTTCACTGAAATCTTCAGTCTTCCACAGTGCCTTGCTGGACTTGATTTGCATGTTTAGTGCTTAAACCTCCAAAGGAAGGCAAAACCATGCTAAAACCAGACCTTAGGACTCTACTCATTCAAAACACAGCCACAATTAAATGGACAGCTGAAAATTCAAATTAGGCTCCCTCTCAAAGACGTAGAAACATATCCAAGGCAGACAGACAATCCAGCCTGGAAAGTATAAAACACTCAGTTTCAAAGCTTTATTGCCCTGAAGGTAAGCTAATAAAGCCACTGGTTTGGTTACAGCAACATTGAGGCGTTAACATATCTTTGGTTTTTAAAAGCAGCTTAAAAAAATCCTCTTCCCTTTTAAAAAATTAAACAAAGAAAACATGAAATGGACTCATTCTACATGCAGGGTAACTATCAAGAACATGAACAATTACTGAGCCCATGATATTACACAAATAAATAACACTTAGCATTATCTTCAGCACGACCATATTTATTAAACAGTGACTGAGGGCAGCAGTAACCATTTTTATTGTCCCATACAGCTCTTATTTTCTAATTAAACAGAAGGTTATTTCCACTGCCAATGCAGCTATTTATCTTATTTGAGTGTTACATAATATTTTTTGCCAGCCAAGCCTGACTAGAAAGTGTTCTGTGTGGTGAACTGTGGCCCAACTTGCTTTCCTGTTTGGTAATCATAGAAATGGGCCATTTCGTGCTGTGTTAATAAATAAACTTTTTGCAATTTCTCCTAAAACATGATAAAGCTTATACTTTGTCCTTCCCTCTAGCTTCAATACAAGGGCAATGAGCTGTATTATTAAAGATATAGGTCAAGCAAACCTGATGATTTCAGTCCTGTGGGGTGCTTTAGAAACTATTGTCATATTACTGAGATCATTCTGCTGTTCCTAATTATTCCTCTTGGTTGCCTCACATTTCAAGTGATTTCTCTCACACTTATGTCAAAATTTATAAGCTACTCCCTGTAACAACACTACATTATTTCCTCACTTGTTAGGGTAATATAGGACAGAAACTAGGAGAATGCTTTAATCTAGCTGACAAGGATAATGTAGTCTAGAAATGTAATAAACTTTGCATTCTACTACAAAGTTGTGGTTTTTCTCCCTACCATGAAACATTTCATATAGATAGACATCTTAGAAAAACTAATTGCTACAATAACTTGCATATCCTCTTATCTGAGTTGCTTTTATCAGGAAAAATGTATCAGCATTACAGCGTTCACTCCAATAGCTTGTGCATTCTCCTTATTCCCATAATTGCTATTCCACAACATTCTGTTGACTGTACTGTAAAACTACATGCTGCTGAAGGAAACCTATATCCAAGAAATCTGTGCATCACCCTAACAGTGCAAAACATCTGTAATTAACAGGCTGGGCTTTAACAGTGCTGTAACACATCTCGGGCTGACTGGCACAAAATTTTATTTGCACTAAGTAGCTTGAGACTGGGAAAACATAAAATCAACTTTATGTGATAGCTCCATGTTCTGTAGTGGTTTTTCTGAAGGATTTCAGAATGTAAGGAAGGCTGCCCGTGGAAAAGGTAGTCTAATGAAACATTCGAATTTTAAAGCCACTGTGGGTACTGCTTACTATGGAAGCTAATCTATTTCCTTCAGAACATCCTTAAGGTTACAAAATTATGGTATCCTTCTCCCCTACCCCCACAGAAGCAAACAAACAAAGCAAAAATTCCCAATAAACAAACCTAAACCACAATTCCAGTTATAAAATGTCATATGAGTAACTCAAACATGACATCCACATTAATATTTCTAGGGATAATTTTGGTCAATCTGTTTGTACCAGCAATATGCTGTGTTTGTCAAATGTCCAATGGCTTTTAAAATGCTTTTAGTCAGCAGCTAACTGAAAAAAAAACAGATCACAGTACTATGAGTCCAGAGTATCCAAGCCATCAGACAACAAAACAGGAATAGGAGCACTGGTCTATATGGTAACCTTTAAAGGGACTTTTTCCAGATAAATGAAAAACAATATTTAACTGAGCATGCACGCAGGAAACAGAGAAGAGGCAAAGACGAAGCTAAGTGTTGTCCCAATCAGAAATACTCACCAACAGCATCGTCAGGGGGAAAAAAAAAAGGAAATACCAATAATTTCTGGGTTTGCCTCTGTTCCAACTTCTGTCTCTTCTGTCTGCCTTTGAAGAGCTGATGACCTGACTGAAGGTAAACTTGAGATGGTTTGAGGTGTGTGGATGGGGAGGGATCAAGAGGCAGAAAAAGTATCTTCTGAAGGCTTTCACTTCTGGATCACAGCTAGAAGAACTGGAATCCCTGACATTGCCTGAGAGCTGCCAGGATGAACTATTCATACATTTATGAAGTGAGATTTCCCTCTTCTATGATGACTTCTGTCCCAGACAAAAGACACAGCATGTGTGAAAAACACACTTTGTCTCTTTTGTCTTTTAAGCTACCATCTCTCAATATGTAAAACTGTCTTGAAAGCTGACGATTTTATAAGTGTGTCTATATTCAGATTTTTTTCCACAGTGGACAGCCACAAGAAGGTAATGCAACAGTCACACTTAAAAATTGGAAAAAAAGAATATTTAAGCTTTAACTTATGGCTTCAGAATAAAAACACTGAAATTTTAGGGATATAAAGAAAGCAATTAATCAATATCTTATTAATTTGTAAAGCTTAGAAAAGCTTTCTGCTTAGAAAACAGAAACAGTCTCTGAGGGAAATGATTAACCACAGGAACAGGAATTAATTTTAGGATCTTCACAAATGAATGCATGAGAGATAAGGAATCATATACAATGCATTAAACTACAGCACTCAATCAGTATATTTTTTACATAGTTTTTGGTGAATCAAAATAAATTAAAACCAATGGAAAATATTGGACATAATAAAAGGAAAAGTCAATCAAAATATTTATGGAAAAGGTAATTATATCAATTCGTTAAAACTCTAGTTTTGTAGAAAGACAAAACTGGGGTATAGAAAAAACATTGTCACAGCACTTTTGCTTTAGGTTTTCTTAATTCTCAAGTAATTTCCTACATAAAGTACTTCAGATCTGTCTGAGACTTCTTGTCCATGTTTCAGAAATGCATAAGAAGTGGGAGATGAACTGTATAACACAGCTAACCTAACCAATTTTTATAACTACTTTTCTTGAACTTATTAATAATTAATGTTCTACTTGAAAGATACGTTCACCCAAATGAGAGGAGATAAAAACCAGCCAGAGATTTGATTTATCTCAAAATGTGTTTTCCAAGCTCTATGTGTGGACCTGTGGAGTTCATTCTGTCCATGAAATACTGGTAAGTGAGGTTTTCTTCATTAAGGTGATGGATTTAATGAATATTTCCCTAAAATGCATTGGGTTCTGTCTCTTCAAGAGGCTTTCTATGCTCCCCTTGAAGAAATGCTCTAACTAGTTGTCCCTGTCCACAAAATTCAGAAAGCACTTAACAAAGTTTATTCTTCAGCTCAAAAAACTGTTCCCCAGCTATGCAAAACTTCAGGACATATTACAATTCAGAGATGAGGGGAAGGTTTTTTGTCAGACAGGGTAACTGCTCATTTATAGGGCTGCTGAACTTTTCTTGGTTTCAGCTGTTACCATGGTTACTTACACAGTTGATGTGCACTGAGCACTTCCAGTCTTGGCTGAAAAAACTGCCATCTATGTACAGTCTGTCACAATTCTGGGAAAGCTGTTCCAACAAATCAGTGCTGCCATTAAAATAGTTCTTTTTTTCTACCCTGGGTGTGTAAGCTTCAGTTGCAGCTGCTGGTTCTTCTCATATCCACTGCCCATATGAGATGGAAACTCCCCATCTGATTCCTTGTGCTGCTGTTCACTTGAGGTGCTACTATTGTCATACTGTGGTCAACCCCTCACACTCCCCTTGGCTACCCAAGACAGACAGAATTTCCTGGAATTTCACCATAACATTTCATTCAGTCTTCTGAGAAATCATTTGCCTTGTTCCCTCCATTCTGCCTTCAGTGTCCCATCAACTTTCTAGAACCACAGACTTATCCAAATCTAAACATGGTGTTCCAGTAGCTGTTGTACCACTAAACAGTACAATTATAATTTCCCCTCACTTGATACCCTAAAGAGTATCAGATGTATCTATTGAAATCTAAGTGTTTTATGTTTTATCTCGCTCCGAAAAAGGTTACACAGCACTGGGCAAAAACCTGATCTCCATGAAAGCATGTCCACCTTATCAACATAAAAGCCGTTCACTGGTACTTAATTCACTGAACATATGCCATGTTGAATTTACTATTCTAGCTCCTTAAACAAAATAATGTATATATACACATTTGATAATTATATTTTAAAAAAATTGCAATCCTCGTTGTTATCAACAATGCCTACACTGTCCTAAGAGAAGATGGGCTAAAGAAACACATATTTCTTCCCCTCCTCTTGTCATCTGTCTCTCATTCTTTCCACCTGCAGCTGAATCTTGTCAATAAGATGATACTTTCAGACAAAGCATAAAATGACAGAATGTAACAAATACATTGTGAATTTGTAATATTGTCCACAGAAATTGGAGGTACTCTCAGAATATTCAAAACATCGAAGGAACCCTGAAATTCACAGGTAGAAGTATGGACCACTAAACTGAGTGACTAAAAGGCGTGGAAAGAATATTTTCCTTTTTCATACCCCAAATATAAAAATCTGGGTATCAACAATACTGCTACCACAGGCAGAAAACTCAGAATTAGTTCAGACAAAGTAAAACTACTATGGAACTGAAACCACACAGAAAGAGAGTATAAGCCTGGGTTATACAGTGGGTAACTTCAAGAGCTGCTTGCATTCATGCTCATTCATGTATTCAAGTGCATACAATAATTGTGTAAAATGAAAATTATCCAAAATTATTCCGCTGTACTTACATAAATCACAGAACCAGTCAGGTTGGAAAGGTCATCTGGCCCCACCTCCCTGCCCAAGCAGGCTTATCCCAGAGCACATGACACCAGATTAAGTCCAGACAGTTTTTGAGTATCTCCAGTGAGGGAGACTCCATAGCCTCTCTGGACAAATTGTTCCACTGCTCAGTCACCTGCACATTAGAAAAGTTCTTCCTCATATTTAGGTAGAACTTCCTGTGCAGCAGTTTCTGCCCACTGCCTCTTGTTCTAACAGAGTTACTTTGTCCTGTTTTTCTGTGCTTACTGTTGCTGTTGTGTTTGGCTTTTGTTGCATTTTTTCTTTTATCTATTAATATAGAAGTACAACATAGGGGTTGTAGTAGAAAATCTCATGTGTAGGTCTACTTTCTGGAACACTGAGTGAACTGTTCTATAACCACAAATTCTCAGACACCATAATTAAATGAAATTAAAAGAGCCAGTTTTCATATCTGTCTTCTCTGCTCCAGTTATGCAGCTTCAGGTGTGGAATGACAAATAAATATTATGGTTAATATATTCAGACATTTAGATTTAAAAAATCAATTTATTTCCAGTTACAACTATTCTAAAACTTGTGGAACAAATGCTAGAAAAATATTATTCATATCAATCTGTAGTTTTAGCACTGGACTTCAGCCTCAGCACCCACCTCATTGAATAACCTTTTTTGTTAATATTCTCTCTGTGGGCTGCATAAAGTATCAAAGTTAAACCCAAGATGACATATTTTGACTAGTCACATCACAATTCATTCTCTATTACTCATAATTTAATCTAAAGTTATTAGAAACAGACTGATGCACCAAAAGTTTTACACTGTGCAACAGAATTGCTCCAACAGCATTATGTAAAAAAAAAAAAAAAAAAACTTGCTCAGTTCCTTAAAATGCAACTGTTGCATCTGGAGTTCACTTATTTTCTGTCATTAAAGTACCTTTATGCTAAAAGATGCTTTTCCCCCCTCCAATGACTCTGGCACTTTAGCTACAATATGGTTTTATATACTCAGAAATACTTTATTACTGTAATAAAACTGTACTTTCCACTTTTCCACTGTTTCACCTAACAGTGAATGTCAAACCAAAAAACTGAAGTCAAAAACCCTGTGATTCCACAAGCAGGAGATTACGTGTTAATAGTGCAGGGCATTACAGCAGAGCAGGACAAGAAAAATCTCCTAAGCAATTTATATAGTTATGTATATTGAATTTCTGGGTTTAATGTTATTTATAATGTTTCTTGCAGTGCCATCCTCACAAAGAGTAACTGAGAAGCGTCCAGTTGTATGCAAGTGCCTAACGTTTGCTCTTTCTTATTGCTCCCCAGGAGGCACACCCAAAAGATGGCCCCTTTTCAACAATCTCACTTCCATGTGTTTTGGCCTGAGAAAACTGGAAGATATATGCCTGTCCCTTGCTGGTAGACACCTGTGGGCCAGCACCATTTCATTAATTTCCTGTTGAAACAGGAAAGGAATTAAGTTTAGCCCCATTAGCATGATCCTTATACTGTTGCATCATTTAGCAAATTATTCCCATGTTAACACACAGAGATTTAGGCATTTGTACTTAGCAGGACTGCAAGTACATCAGTTTAAGAGAAAAATGACCTTTTCTAGGTTGGTTAAGATGGTAACTTGATTAAAACTCTGCCATCGTCTATCTCATTTTGCTGTCTGAAATATTATTATATATGTAAAATTCTTCTGTGTCTTATTTTCTTCCAGCTCCTATTTTTCAGGCTCTTCTGTGAAGATTAAAATTAATTTCTTTTGTCTTATAAAGCATATCTCTGAAGCCAAACTGCTAAGTGTTCCTCTGAGCTGGTGAAGGAAGGCCAAAAGAGGTGCTTACTCAATCTGTTTGTTATCTTATGTTATCTATCTTGAAAGAAGAGAAACAGTCAATTAAGAAATGGTTGCTGTAGACACAGTATTTAATGTATGAACAATTTACCCTCCATTTTCATCTGAGGGGGAAAAAACCCATTACACATTTGAACATAGCTCTAAAATTATATTTAGTTGTAATCAAACTCATCCTCTCTGCTATGAACATACACAAACACAGGAACATCAGAAATACACCTGGAGATAGAAAACAGTCTTTCCCACCTCAGCTATTTAAAATAAAATGGCAATCATCACCTTCCACCATGACTGCTTTCACAGAGTCTCTTTCATCTGGCTCAGATTCATTGACAAAAAGAAGCACAGAGCTAAGGCAAGAAGAGATTTTTCAGAGAAACCACTAGTCATCTACTGGGTTTTCATCTTGTAAAATGTGCTTTATTTCTTTTTCTCTACTTTAAATCCTGTAGCATTAGCTCATCTTACTTTCTCATATGAGAAAGCATTAGCTCATTCTCCCTTTCCGTCCATTTTCATCTATAGAAGGGAGTCTGCTTGTTTTAAAAACTTTTACAATTGTTTTAGTGAGTTCATCTTAAAATAGGACTTTTCCAGCTTCACAGAACAAGGGGCACATTCCTCCTGAACACTGAATACTCATCTAAAACAGCAAAGCCCATTTATCACCAGTTAATATGGCTCTAAAATGCATTTCCCCAAATAACTAACATCATTCAAAGATGGACAAAAAAGTTACTTTTTTCCATGCACTGAGGCTGCTTTGTGAAATAGCCCCACTTCAACAAAAATTAACTAAGATAACAAAAACAAGAAAAAATGCCCATTCTAGATGTTGGATGAAATGCATTACCTTTTTTTTTTCTTTTTAGGGCCATGAACTTTGCATGATAATTGGTAAAAACAAAACATAAATAAACCACTCGGTCAGGACTGAGGACTTCTTTGTAACTTTAATTTTCTTAGTCCAGCATTTAAGCACATTCTTATAAGATGTTCTGAACTGAGGTAAGTTTAAGATTGCTCCTGAGGTAGACCTGATGCAACAGTCATAGGAGCTACTGTCATTTTATTGTGTGCATGGTCCCAGAGCTTTCGGATTCTCAGAGACAATTCTAGCCCAATAGATTAAGTTTTTGCCACACATTATAGCTTTTAACTATATCCTGTGCCTTGCAATGGATTTTATGCATCTAAAATTAATTTATGATTTTAAAAGCCCATTGTTAAACCAGGAAAGGCTGCTGGTAATGACTGGCAACTTTGAGAAAATCAGATTGTGTGTTCTGCCCAGCAGGAACGGTGTTGAGTTAATATTTAATGATTTACTAGTTCTACTTGAGTGAGCTTGCAGGCTGTAAATGGATCATATGATCATTGATCACAAGTTCAACTGCTTTTGTTTCTTGCCTGGCATGGAGCGAGGGCGCGTTGTACGGTACCAGCGGTTCGTGTGCAGCTCTGTGTACGACAAGGGCAGGTTACATGCAACAGGCTCTTAATGGCTCATACCAGCAAGCCCTCAGCCGAGGGGAGCTCATGAGGTTGAATTTTAAAAAGGTAGCTGACCTTGCAGCTGGGAGCTTTAACTGTGTTTTTACCCATTTATACCTGGATAAGTAAACAGTTACTGAATGCTGAAAGGGCCTGAAAGCACTATTTTAGCCAAAGGCTAATCCCCATTCTTTGTGGATGAAAGGACTCAAAAGGAAAACAAAACAAACAAAAAAAATTATGCTCTGCTTCAGGTAACACAAAGGTAAAGCTGCAATAAACACATCCATTAATTTTAAGCTTAATGTTGCCTTACTCTCCATTTCTAATGAGCAAATCAACCTTTAAAAAAATACTGAGCTCTTCTTAAAATGATGGAAACATTATAACAAAAAGCAGAGGATATATGCAATATAAACCAAAATAGTTTAGAAAGATTCTTCTCATGTAGATTAAATTAAAAGAATAAGTGATCAGCAAGCTGCTAGTTGCACAGCTTGAGCCTAATAAAAACAGTCATCATTCATGTTGCAGAAAACACAAGTCCAAATGTAAGAGACAATGTAAGGCAGTGATCCTCTGCCCTATGCATTCATCTCATGTTTAATATTTTTCTCAATGCTATGGTTAAAACTTACAAAGAATTAATGCATTTCTCTGTCAAGTGTGGCTATTTCATAGCATAAAGAACAGGCCCTTGCACTACATGGAAGGACAAAAGGTTTTGAGGTCGAAAACAACTTCTGAGCCAAAGATTTCTTAGTCATTTCATAGATCTTTTTACATGAGTTATATTACTCCACATAATTTTTTTTTAGGATCTGTAGTTTTTGGGTTTCTTTTTATTTTTGCCTGCAATGTGTGTTTAATCTATTTTTCATACAGCAAAAGAACAATGCTAACACTTTCACAGCTTTCATAGCTACCCACTGTTCTTCTACATGCACAGATAGATGTATCAGAAGATGCATGACATTTAGGGGTTGGAGGAAGAAAGGGAAGACCAAGGGGGATGTAACCCTCAGCCACTATGCAGCACTGCTTTTGAGTGACATGCAGCAAAAGTGAACTTCACAGCTCTCAGTTTACTTTCTAGCTGACCGTCCAGCACCTGACACTTAATGGCTTGCTAATATCCATGTGTTACAAAGTCAAACCTTTTCTTCTCTCAAAGTACAGGCACTAAACCCTAGAATTTTAAGTTATCCTCTCTTTTCCTCAGTCTGTGAATTCAACCTAGCTACAAGATGCTTCCATCTCCCACTATAAACCAGTCAGTGTTCTGCACTTACTTCTTAACTTGAGAAAAGCATTGAACTTTCGTCCATTATTTTTAAAATGTATGTGACAACAGCACTCCATTTAAATGAAGGACCTCAAACTGTACTTCATGTGTTTAAATTCTCATCATGTAGCAAAATAGGAGAGTCCCTTCCTCTCTTTGATCTTGTGTGTCTGTTTGGAATGCAACATAAAAAGGGAATAACCCATTCTTGAAAAATCTATGATTTGCACCTAACCAAATCAGGGACCTAACATCCATAATGCAAATAACATTATTCCCAATACTACACAAATGAAAGATAAGTGAGGAGATCCTTACATCAGATTATATAAAATCTAAATGCAATTCTTTGCTAGAGATATTTAAGTCTCAGTAAAATTGCTATTTTAGGAGTTGGTCCTCAGTTGTCTGAAACTACTTTATCACATCATAGATTTTTGGTAAATTAAAATGAAAAACTCTTAACTGCTTTTAAATTTGAATAGAAGATCCATATTCAGTTCAAATACCACCAAGTGTCATCAAAGACAAGTTTTACTTAGGTTGGTAAAATACAGAACCACTAATGCCTTTTCCTTCCCCTTGAAAAGAAACATTCTGCTAAAATATGACTGTAAATAAGGTCTGTTTGGATACTGCTGCCTGTTAACATTTACATGTGTGTTTTATGATCATTGCAAAGCAGAAAGCTCAGCTCACACAGGAGGGAGAAGGAGCTGCCTTGCAGAAGCATGCCCAGGCAGGAGGCTCCCTGCCACACACCTGTTATTGATGTGCATTAGGAAGTGTCTGTCTAGACATTGAGAACCTGACAGGATGATATACTTAACTCAGGGTTTGTATCAGATTTAATAAGAGGATGCTGGCAGGCCTCAACTGGTTCTGGAAGACTGTCCAGGCTGTGTGACAAATGATGTTGTAGCAAAGTCATGAACAAAGAATTCATAGTCACAAAGCATCCAAAATAAAACAGTTTCAGTTTACTTATGTTTAAATCATCTACACCTCTTCTTCAGGCCTAAACTCCTAAAGACACTTGAAATATGAGTCATCATGGCTGCAGTGGTATTAGATATAAGGCAGAATTCAAGATTAGGATAAGAGAAAGATGGGAAGAATTTTGCAAGCATAGTGTTCTGACCTAGCTTTAGGGACAAGGTGGAAAATAGCACAAAGAGGAGTGTGTACCTGAACTCCTGAGCAAAAGCCCTGAGTGGATTAATCTGGGAGCTTTTTGGTAGCAGTAGGAAGAAGCCAAGTACAGGCCCTGGTGCAGGAGAAAGGGAAGGCTGTTGTAAAATCACTTGTAAACTTAATTTCTGACATGGTACCTAAGTGCTGAGCTTTGCATCTTGCTTAATACAGATCTTCATGATACAAGTCAGACAGTTTGATGTTGGGGAATCAGTGAATCACAGCACAGCTGACAATCTTGTAATACCTTCAGGGAAGGAGAAAATTCAAATCAAAGAGAAACTCAACAAAAGCAGTGTTGCAGGCAACCCTGGGGCACCTACACTTGGAGATTTCTGTAGGGACCTGGCAACCATGGAATGCTCCTACAAAGCTGCAAAGCCTTTCTGTGAGGAGCTGTTTTGACAAGAACCAAGAGCTAGAAGTTTCCCCCGCGAGTGTCAGATAGGCCCTTTTGTAAGATATAAGCAACAGAAACGGTACCAGACAAAATGAAAATATCTAAAAACCAGTGGCAGTATTTCACTTCAGAAGTGCCTGCTGACATTTGAGCAGACTTAATAGTTTTGCTGGGCCATCCTATTATTTATTTCTTTTTAGTTATTTTAGTAAATTATTTGAATACACTTTGGATACAAAAGATACAATGTAAAATCCCAAGAATTACCAAATATGTACTAAAACTTTCCAAAGAGAAAATTGATATCACATTTAATGGTTGTAAATTAAGAAAATAAAAATCTCATTTATTTCAGTGTACTTATATAAATAACTTAGTAAACAAAAGTAATACTAGGAAAAGGAACAAATTATCCTCATGTATGTTTGGAGGTCTGAAAATAAACATGCAATTCTGAGAGCCTGAGGACATCCATACAGTATCTGTGGCATAGGTTTTCTGTGTAAAATGGAACACAACTGTTTAAGCATCTCTGTAGAAAGGGAATGTCTGTGTATTTGCAGGTGCCTTTGTATAAGGGGATATCTGGCTCCTGTGTCAGGATTGCTCATTCATCTTTTCTTTTTGTGAGCTGAGTATTTTAAGGCCTACCTGGTTGTGGTGTTTCTGGATTCCTAATCAGCCTTGGAAAGTGCTTTGAAATCTGTTAAGAAAAGGGCCATGCAAGTTCTGTGCCATCACAGACACGAAGCACGAATTGGCATTCCAGACCCATGTGAAGTGGGCTATTTCTCTTGTCATCCAACTAAAGGCCAAAATTCACTACCTATTTGCAGTGATCAGAAGTAGTGCTTTCAAAGAAATATAATTAAAAGAAGACAAAATGTTATTTTCATTACTTCACAGAAAAGATTAAAAGCCTACTTTTTTTTTCTGATCATTTCCAATCAGTGTACTGGAAGGAGATCTATTTTATTTATAACACATGTTGAATCTAAAGATTAAGTGGTGTACATATAAAAACACTTTGGTGACAGACGGCAACAGAAGACATCACAGGAGAAATTGAAATTGTCAGCCTTTCTTAATATCCCAGGACTTGTAACAGTCATAAAATAGCCACAAATTAATATATTCCTAGAAAATCTATCGCATGGAGCAAGACTAAAGGGAACTAATAACACGAGCACACTATTCCTTCCAATGCCTCCTTCCTGTTTACTGCAGTGGCTATGCCTTTATCAAAGAATGCCACTAACTTGTCATTCTCCAGTTTATAGGACCAGCTCTGCAATATCAAAATGCCTGAGAAGACTAACTACTTGACTGGAAAACGATTTGAGACAAGTTTTCTTTTTAAAAAAGTTCTTAGAAATCTACAAGATGACAGGTATCACCAAAGCAGTCTTTACTGCCCAGATCCCCAGTATTACCTCATAAAAATATCAGCTAAATAAGGAACATGAAAACAAAAAAAATACAGGTAGTTCAACCTCAATATATATGTATGAACCTTTATCAGAATTTACTCTCTTAAGAGAAGAAGTTGCAATTTTATCATTCTTACACTTTGTACACTTTAAATAGGGCAGAAAAACTAAAAGTTCATAAATGAAAAATGTATAACATCTATGAGGAAAAGGAGCCAAGTTACAAATACATTGTTTTAATTCAATAATAGAAAGCAGACTGCTACTAGAATAATAATTTTTCATTTTATATTGCAATACTAGATATTGTGTTAGGAGAATTTCTCACTGAATTTGTATTCTTGCATTGTTGGCGACTAGGTGTCTAAAATTCTTAGTAGCTAAGAGACTCTGCTGGTGCTAGAGACGATTTGAGAAGAAACATAAACAGCTGCATCAAGAAAGAAAAGGCTATTTAAAGATTCAAAATTCCTCCACAGGCAGAAGCAAAACCACCAGCTCATTTCGCTATTTCAAAAAGTGAAACTAGAAAGGGCATTAAAGGAGAGGAAGAAAAAAAAAACCTAAGAGTTTTAATCAAACTCTTACATTTAACAGCATTAATTCTAGGTATGCAAACGTTCATCCCACTGATCATTATGGTATCAAGAACTAATTTTCCTCCTTTTAAGAGCTTATATGTCACATCACACCCTGTGGGCCTTCCAGAGGTGTATTTAAATGTCTAACAGGGGGAAAAGAAAGACATTCCAGACAGCCAGGTGTTACTGATTCACCCATTAAAACTTCAGTTATAAAATATCCCACACAATGGTAAAACATTTCAGTCATTAGCTGATCATAAATAGATTAAGATGACAGTCTAAATTATTATGACTGTATGTGTATAAAATTTACATTGCTCATCACATTATTCCAAGTGTCAGTAACTGATTATCTGAAGTTAAAGATTAAGTGCATGTATTATTTGTTCTAAGAACTTACGAAAAAGACAAAGCCAGATGCAGCAAATGTAACATTAATCCTGAGACAGGAAGAAAACTTCAGATTTATTCGTAATGATGCTCATTCATTTTCTATTACATAGCTGAAAATGAAGTCTTGTTTCTTTTTATTGTAAGATTTAAGTCAGCCTTACCATTTCACATAATGAATTTGAAATAGTAAAATAATTCAAAGATTTTTAAATCATATACTGCCTAAACTTCTCTTTTTCAAATAAGGAAAGTATCTAGTGAACATCCAACCCTGCACCATTTCGATACTAACTTTAATAACAAAATGTATAAATGGATGTTAGGTCATGGCATGCTGTTGATTTACACAAATTTAGTTGCCTATAAGCATGAAGATAATTTTTATTCTTATTTATTTCTATGCTTATTTATTTCTATATCTACACTGTCAAACAAGATTTAAATTTTATCATTAAACCATATTTCAATCCATTTTTCCCCTTTCAATTTGGCACATGATCAAATTTCTGAGTTAATAAATTAGGGACCATCACCAGTATTCCAGTAAGTGTCAATGGACAAGCACTTAACCCACAATCTGGGTGAAGAAATTTAAGTCAACCTAATCTAGATTAGAAGACAGCTGATCTAAATCAAATTAGGCTACATACACTATGAGCTAAAAGCTTGTACTGGATTGTTACACTCAGGCTAGAAATGCACAATAATGCCTTGTGCTAAAAAAATACTACTTATCTCTTTGATTCACCTGATTTCCAGGCACAAGTTCTTTCAAACTTTTTGCTTCTTTTCTGTTTGTTTAATTTTAAGAGTCAAATGTTGCATGTTTCGCCACTGACTCGGACAAAAAGAGATTTCTCTCTTCGATATTTTCAGTGTTCAGAACTAAATACAAATTACGTCAATGGCTGTTATCAAGTTACACAACTCTACAGTAGGAAATCAGTCCAAATCCAGGAATCAGCATGCTGCAAACATTATTGGCATATGTTTCAAAAATATACAAGGAAACTATGAGTTAAAAATTATGAAATCTAGCCAGATCATATAATTTTTAGCTGAATTATATCCCAGGCTTCTATTTTCAGAAAACAAAATTATTTTTATTTACATGAGAGACAGGCACCTGAAAGAATGAAATCACTTCCCCTTGTGCTTGAGGACAAGAACTGAACCATTCTAGCATGTCTGGTCAGATACATTTGCTGCCTCCCAAAGAATGTTAGGATGAGATTCACTTCAAAAGATCCCAAACTGAGACAGCTTTTACCAAACACACACTTTTGCCATCTGGACTTCAGGTGCTTCTGCTTTCCTGTTTCTTACAAGGTTCTTTCATGGTTTTGTTAATTTTTTTTTTTTTTTTTTTTTGGTTCTGACACGGCAGTTTGAGCCTGTTATTCACTTCAGAGAAGAAAGATTGAACTCCACAGGTTAAACCCACCTGAACACACTTTTTGGTAAAAACACAACAAAATAAAAATTCTAAAGAAAAATAATGCAATCAAATTTAATAATTAGTTCCTAATTAGAGACAAGAAAGGAAGAAAAAAAAAGCAAGAATAAAAGCAACAAATAAAAACAAATGAACCAAACACAGGGTTTAAGGTGTGAATAGGCCCCAAAACCCTAGAAATAATTTCCCACAAAAATGGATTTCTTAGGTCTTTCTTACAGTCAAAGAAAGTGAGTCACAAGAAGGTGATATGATTTGCCAAATGGAACAGATTTTGAAATTCACAATTATATTGGAACCATATTATCATAGTCTCTTCTGAAAAGTGTGTTTATACTAATGCTCATCAACAAGATCATGGAAAATTGTTTCTAATCAATTGTCACACTGCACCTGCATGTAGCATTTCACTTGCAACATATTGCCTTAATTCTTATGAGCGAGAATAACATTACAGGTGTGGATTTAAACCCTCATCCAGAGATTCAAATTAGTACAATTACCAGAAAAAGCTCTGAACAAATCATCAGGTTCTCTCAGCCACACTTCTTGGCAGAAATATTAATGAAAATCCCCACAAAAACAAAAGAGGAAAAAAACCCCAAACTTCTTCCCAAAACCAGTTTTCACCAAAAAGCACAGCTGGCTGATACCACAATCTGTCAGAACCCTAATCAAGGAAACCCTAATGCCTACATCCATAACCCTAAAATTCCACTGGCCTAAACCACCACATTTTTGCCAGAATTCAAGTACTGAAGGACTGAATAATGTTGAGTATTTTTTTTTATGTTGTGAGGTCCTTTCAAAAAGCTAAATGGATTAGCTTAAATTTGAGAATATAAAGCAGATAAAACTTTTTTTCTTTTCTTTTCTTTTTTTTTAGCAGGTAAAAAATAGACACAGCACTGAGCAGCCTTTTCACAGAATGTTTTCTCTTAGCAAAAAAAATAGGAAATAGGAGAGTCAGCCCGGGTAATAAAGAGATCATCTCAAAAGCAGATGTGCAGGACAGCCTGAATGAACCCAAGGCACCTGACTAAGTCAGCACAAGCCAGGAACTCTTTTTCCTTTGTCTAACTTCACCTCACATACTACCATTTACATCAGGTCTTCCAAGCCTCATAACATGTTCTGGTACCCAGGATTCCACCAGGAAAAGTCACCTGGGGCAGGAGGAGTACTTGGCAGGGATAACTAGGAAGAGGGCTGATAATTCACTTTGCTTGCACAGGCATCTTGCCTGAGGGACTAATCTTGATTAGTCTCCAGTGATAGTCCATCACATGAGGAAATACCAAACATCCTACAAGGCTTCATCTGTTAAAAGCAAAGGAAATATCTTTTCCCATCTTTCACCCATTGATTGAAGACAGAAGGAACAATCTGCTACTTAGTACCTGATAAAAAATAGCAGTGGTGCTGAGTTCCCTGTGTTTTTCTCTATGAAACTGCTTTTTTTCTACAGCTCAAATGCACAGTTTATAATAAATCCTTTTTTTGCTGACTTTTCTGTCTTATTTAGAAGAAATTTGAGGCAAAACAGATTACTAATTTCAGTCACAGCATACAGAAACCAGGTACTGGTCTAACCATGATGTCACATTGTGGTTAAAAACTAGACAGACTCATTATGAGCCTTATTCAAAACCCAAAGAGGCAAGATGAGCTTATTATTATTTCAGCTACATCCCCACCTATTTTCAAGAGCTTATCACTCCAATGAGAAAAAGTGAGCATTCCATGACCATGGTCTGGCATTTTACTGTTTCACAATTAATAAACTGGGGATTGTGCATATAGAATAGAGAATTTAACTGTGAAATACATCAATTTAATTTTTTTGGTTTTTCCCATTATAGCTTTATCACCTAGCTAAAATTTTGAACTTGGAAATTCAGCTGAAAATCTGTGGGCAAAATATGCAAAGTAATGAAAATGTCTTTGTCAGTCATTTTCTTTTTTAAGCATAGTCCCTTCTGAATACTTACTTCCTAGATGCTATGGCACCGACATCTCAATTTCTGTCTTTCAAGACCCAACTCCAAGTGAACTGTCTGTGATGAGAAACTGACAGTAAAACAATATGCCTATTTGGGTTCTATTTTCATTGTTAGGATTTCTAACATGTAAACATCTGTAATAGTATTGATTTACCTCTTAAGTTCCTTATGAGATTTTAGCAATGACATATTATAAAGCAATTTAAAAAGTAAGAACCTCCTGAAATTCAGTGTTTCTCCATCTAGTTGATCCTGTAATACAATTATTGTTTTTGTTTGTGATCTAGAAATTAATGCCACAGAGTGTGATGCATAAACAAAAGATTTCAGAATGCAGAACTACATTATGACAAACCTCTTCACCACCACCTCTCCCAATAAAAAACTGACCTTGGCCTGCTCACTAGAGATGGTGAGAGCCTTTGGGGAGAACAGATGGGAGCCGAGGAGCAGCCCACAGCCCCACAGGAGATGTTTGGCATATTGAGGAATTTGGTTTTCCATTACAACAGCAAATGAAGAGTTTGAATAGCAACTCCCCTCACAGCTTAAGCTACTTTTCTGCTTTTAATGCATTTAACAACATGAAAGACTCTTTGTAGCATCAGTTAAATTAGGGATTTCATATTGGACTCCAACCTGATGTTGTGTCAAAAGCAATATGTTTGTTACTCTAAGCCAAGTGCATCATAAGCATTTGATTTTGTTTTTGAACTAAGCTCCACAAATCATGGTTTAATATTGATGCAAACATCTTTGCTGCAATATTTAGCAGGACCTGCTTATGAAGCATAGCAGACATGTTGTTGGTAATACCCATACCTATGCAAACTCAAAGCAAATAGTTATTAATGGAAATAGTCTTGTTTTGTATAAGAACAAAGGAATCCAGAAATTAATAGATAGAAAATACTTAATGCAAGACACCAAAACTGATTTCTTTTACTCTATGTTTTAAACATTGTATTTAAAATTTAAATATATTTGTGTGATTCATGTTTAAAAATGTGCTCGATTTTGAATGCAATAGCTAATTAAAAACTGTAGCTGAACCCAGTAACCCAGGTCAGCTAAGATGAACCAGTAAAAGCTACTCTGAAATTACTCAAGTGATGTATTTTCTTTTTCTCTTTTACTAAGAGTGCACACAGAACAGGAAGAACATCAGTGACTTCAGTCTCTGGCCTTCTAACCAAGAAAGGACTTGTGAAGGTGAATGGTTTGCAGACGAAGGGGATATAAAAGAGACAAAACCAGGATAAAAATTAAATAAAAAGTAGCTGTCTTAAACTGTAATTGCACTCCTCTGCTGAGCATGCTTTCAGATATATAAATGTGATTTACCATCAGCTTGCAACTACAAATCAGGTCTTAAGAAACACTTGTGCTATGAAATTGTTTAATCTCATCAAGCTCTGCTTTCACAGCAAGCCATAAATCACAAAGTCTTTGTTATCATAGACCTCCATGAGCGCCTCTCAGGCAGGCAATGGATCGTGGGTATATATAATCCTGACTGCACAAACAGTGGGGTCGTCGCAGCCTGAAATACTTTCATAATAGCCACTGTGCAGCTGGTGGAACACAAGCCTATGATGGATATCTCATTTCCTACAGTCGGCATCTATTTCGAGCAAATTATTACCACATAAATTTCTTGTCAACAGAAACGGCCAATTAATTAAGTTAAAAATTTACTCGTGATCACATCTACAAACCAAATAGAACTGCAAGGCAATTTTACAGTTACTGAATATACTGCAGGTCAGTTTAATGAATAATTTTTAACTTTGTCATAAACTCAAAGACAGGCTAATATCTCGAGGAACCTGACTGGAGAGCAGCTGCCAACAGATTTACACAAAATATATTTATGCAGATTTTGATTGCTGACATCTGGGGACAGAAATAAACTTCATACAACTACAGAAACTTCAAAGGAATATGAAATTTTCTACCTAAAAAATAAGCAACTTTTCCTCCACAGCATTGCATTTAAATGCGTTTAAAATGATACAGAATTGTTGTTCAGGAAAAAGATGGCTCATTATCCAAGCCAAGAACTATAGTAAGTACAACCCTGTTGATTACACTTCCTTTTAAAATTATTTTGTTTTCCAGCTTCTAAAAGTACATTTTGCATGCATATTTATCACATACACACAAAAACATATAATGCAGTCATAATTAGTGGGAGGAGACAACTGGATTGTTTTTCACCCTCAACAATGAATAAAAGTTATTCTTCCAAAGGAATCTCCATATCAGTTAAAACATTGTCAGTGGTGCAGTGCAAGAGAAAACTCAAGCTATGGCTTCCATACAAATCAAAGTGGGCAGATTGACAGAGGCATGAATACAGCTACTTACTTTGGGTTATTATAGACATAAAACTGGTCTGCATGAGAACATGCACATTTGTAAGTACTTCATAATTTTTATTTTAACCTTCTTTCACCCTCTTCCCCCATTCTTCCTTAAATGAAAGCAAATAGATCCCAGCCACTGTGAACTATGAGATCAAATAGCTTTTTTCAACAGATAAAAAATAGAGGAATAATATATACAAAGTGGCTTTTGCCTCTATATAGATGGTTCATTTTTATTAGAGGAAGACAACAAACCTAAGGAACAACATGGACAAAGTGGTTTCACATTGGTGATGATGTGACTGGGTTTTTTTACACACTTTTTGCAATTCTTTTACTCTCTCTTCATTAAAATTAAGATATCAATAGTATTTATTCATTAGCATGCAATGAATAAGCTGTATAAATCTTTGAAAGAGTAATAATTAATGGTGTCAACAACACAAAAAAGCAGAAATTCCTCATAATAAAATTTCAAGTGGGAAAAGAAATGTCTAAGAGAAAAGAGTCAAACCAGTCTGAAAATACTACTTCCCCATTATTTTTCTCATGGCAAAGAGAGAAGATCTTCCCTTAGAGAAGTTCAGGAAGCAATCATCACTGGCAGAAATGGGGAAAAAATTACTCTTCATTATACCAAGGAAACTCCAACTTTAAAAATCTACACTAACTGTACCTGTGGTGGAATGGAAAAAGAAAATCATCGTAGAAAACACCTGGAGAAAGTTCATCACTCAAAGAGGACATCAAAACTACTTCAGGAGCTTTAAAGATCAAAAACCTTTTTTCTTTCTTTTGTACTTAGAAATTAGCAAGGTGTTCCTGGGCACCTGGGAAAAGGGCTCCATCAGCTTTCTCCAGCTAGTTATTATTTTTCTTTTTTTTCCTTTTTCCTTTTTTTGGTTTGGTAGGTTGGGTGCTTTTTGTTTTCTTTGTCTGGGGGCTTTTTGTTAGCTTGGAATCCCTTTTTTGATGTTACAAACTACAGTCTTATCCTTAACCAAGTCTAATGGTTCCAAGGCAATGTGTGAAGGGTGGAAAGTCTGAAGGACAGTTGTTTTCATTTAAAGGGCAGCTGTTTTCTTTTTCTTTTGAAGAAGAGTCAGCTTGGTTTATTTTAGACCTTTTTCTGAGAGTTATACTAATCTGACATCGGTTATGAACTCTCCTAATGACTGATTCATGGCATTTTTTTCTTTATTGAGAGTGAAAAAAATAAAATAAAAACCAAACACAAAGTCTAGGAATTAAATGGCCCATGGTGTTTGGAACAATCTTCATGCAGTATGCAAGAAAAACATTTCAAAGTATTTTCCATTTGGAAAGAATAATGCATGAATAATAAAACACTTGAATACCCCTCACTGTCTATCCCTGTTTCTAAAGCAGATAAATGTTTTCCTGAAGAAATATTTTGGAACATGCTTAAAACCAAGCAGATCTTCAGTATCTATTTGAAGCTGCCTTTCTGAAACTACTGAAAAATAAGAAATAGGAGGTAACTTTTACTTCTGTTACTGTTAAATAATCAGTCAAGGACTTTTCTACATTTCTCTTCAATATGGAGAAAATTGAAAATTCAGTTAAAAATGAGAAATGGCTAAGGAAAAAAAAAGGGGTCAAAATGGGTAGATACAAGATGCAGAATTTTTTAGGAAGACAGTACTTACAAAAAACCCTCCCAAAAATTGAGAACAAAGGTACCATCAAAAACCTTTGGTGAATTTTGAGTGATTACATCAAAAAATGAGTTAGGCTTACTTGGTTAACAATAAGTATGCATAACCAAGAAATCTTTTATCAAAACAATTGCAAAATGGAAACATCACAATCTAGTGTCAAGTAAAAAAAAAAAAAAAAAAAAGACTTTTCAGGCCAAAGCTTATAAACTGGGGATATGGTGGTGGTGATGGGGGGTAATTCTCCATCCAAACCACATTATAATGGCAAATATCGCAGCACTTCTCATGCAGTTTCTCTGCAAGGGAGAAACTTCAACTTTGTTAGTAGCATTTCCCATACCATCTACAACTCGATGTAATTTTACTTAATAGGCTTTTGAATATCCCAAGAGACACTGAATGTTTGGGGATTCAAGAATTCATGGAAGAATTTGTGATATCATTAATGGAAATCTGAAAAAAAGAAGTGATTGAGAAAAATAAGCAGAATTATGTGCATCTGATAATTACCACAACTAAACTGAGCTACTAAAATACTTTAGATATACAAAAATAATTTGAAGATGACTTCACAGATTATAGAAAAGTCTTCTTTATTATACAAAGCAGAGAAAAGGGAAAAAATTCACATTCTGCATATGGTTCCATGTGGGAACCTTCTTCTTTCCAGAATGGATATATAATTTTGGTTAACAATATTTTTCAAAACTAACAATTTGGCTGAAATTCTATTAAACTGTATGGCATCTTCCCCATACAATACAGTTATGAGAGCCATCAAAAATATTCATACTTACCAAACCACAATATAAATTTCAAATTTTATTAACAAACAGATTTCCTGCCAATTACACTATTTTTCCATAGCAAAGTAAAAACCTCAAGAAAGAGTAGCGTATGAACACATTATCATCTAATCACTTCCCACCAATCTTTATGGTGGAGAAGGAAAAAATGGAACGACCAAACAATTGAGGAAAATCTACATATTCACCTCTACTGACACTATGTAACTTCGGTCAAAATTTAAAACACTAACACTATTAAATTCTATGTTCAAGTATTTAATTCCTATCTATACATTGCCAAAAGCACCCCCCTTATGGTCTTCACTCCTAAACTCCAAGATGATTACAGAGGTTTCGTGCTACTGAAGTTCTTGGAGGATAAGGTCAACTTACAAGGCTGCGTCCCTAAGGTAAAACCAAGTTCCCTGCTACTATCTCCTCTTCTGCTCTTTACTCCTCTCCTTTATCCGCATTTGGGTGTTTTACCATGGCACAGACATTAGTTCTGCCAAAGAATTTTTATTTAAACTGTAAGCAGCAAAAGTTCAATTTCCACACTAATGTATAACATACAAAGCGGACCCCAAATAAGCAAAACAAGATTCCCAAATACTGAGGTATCTTCCTAGCTGGATAAACATAACTGATTTTGTCTGCTGCGAGTCAATACAAAGAGGAATGAGGAGCAAGAAATACAACACCATTAATTTCTTTTTAGGAATATTGGTAAAGGGTAATTCTAACTACTATTCTAACTATTACTGAATAAAGTGGATACAATCATCTGAGCACCCTATTTTTTTTCCTATTTTGACCATGGTTATTATATTTAACATATATTTATGTGATGAGATCATATGATAACCATCACTGTGTACGTAGATTGCAAGATCACCTACAAGCGCCAGTGAAATTCCTTTGCCTTCACTAGGTAACCATGACAGACAGACCTCCTTGCCACAGAAGTCCCTCCATGCAGGGGTAAGGTAATACACTACACAACAGCCATTTAGGGATGATATCGAAAACAGGAGTACAGAGCTTCAAATCCTGACAGAAAACAAGAAAAACATGGAATGAACAACTATTGATGTGATCTGTTGCTGGATCAATTTACAGAATGTCTCAAGATTCATTAGTGTCCTAATGCCTCAAGGAAAATACGCCAAAGATTAATTGGAAGTAACACAAGGAATTCTTGCCTTTATAAAGAATTAAAACTGTTCATAGAAATAGTCACATTTTTAGATGTCATCTTGTTTCCACTGAAGAACCCTATTTTGAGGTAAGGTAACATAATACAAAACACGATTTCTGATGATGCTGTTGTGAGCAGAACAATCTTGTTTTGATTAATTATTCAGTTTGGTAAAATTACAGCTTGTTTAAAGGAGCATAAGCAATCCTTCAGAATGCTTCACTTGCTGCTTTATGCATAAGAATAATTCATTCCAGGTGTAAATTTACTTAATTAAGAAGCAGTATCCCATCTTTCTCCATGTGACTGAATAAATTTAAGTCCACAAAACAAATTACACAAATCAAAAATGGGCATTCTAGTTCTGAGCTCTGAAACAGATTATGCAAGCTCAAAAGAAACAAACAAAAAACCTCAAGAAACAACCCAGGAGTGGAGGCAGGAGGAATACCCCACACAGAAATCCTTTTCACTACCTGAAGTAGTAGAAAAACAGTAATTTTGACAAATTTTATCGCTTGTTCTTCATTATTAACCATCAGTATTCCTTTGCTTTTCATAGTGTTCATATTGGTTGTATTTGCCTTCTAGCACTGTCACAGGGCCCTTCTTTCTTTTTCTGAACCTGAGAAGTCCTTGAGGACTGCAATGGGACAGTGACCAACAGGACTCTGCCATCATGGCAGATGGATTTAAAAAGAAATTCCAAAAGGTCAAGAAAAAAACATCTTTACAAATAACTTGTGAGACATTGAAATTTGATTTATGTTTAATTTCCATGACTGAGGAACTTTCTACACTTAGAGAAAGAGGCAAACCATACAAACTCAAAATACACACTAGAGTGTTTTCTTATTCTCTATGAGTTGAAGGTGGAACCTATTTACCACTTTAGATAGTAGATATCAATCATTAGATTTTATTTTTAATGTTACAAGATTTAAAAATTTGTTTAGCAATATAGCCTTCGCTAATAAATCGATAGTTAAAGTTATCTGTGAACAAATTAAGAAAGTGAAATATGTCTTCTATTAATATGCTGTTCTATCACATTCCACTAACGTTATATCTCAGTCATTAACAAATATGCACCTAGAAGGATTTGTAAAAGGATTATGCAAATTATTATGGCCTACTTAACACTTGATTTACTTTGTCACTGTTATGCTCCCTCTATGACAACCCTATCCAGCTCAACAAAGACAATTGAAAAATAGAAGGAAATAAGAAAATGCTGTAAGAAGACACTCCAAAAAAGAGAATAGATAAGATTGATTTGCTTTGCTCTTTTAAGAATACCTTGCAGCTACCTTAAACAGATTTAAGGTAAACTAAATGCAACTACAGCTCAGAATACACTGCTTTCAAGTCATTTCTTTCTCTCTTCATGCAGAAAAATATGTCCCAAAAAAGTACTTAAAGCACAAAATGGAAACATAAATTAAAATTTTAACTCATGAAATCGGTAATAGATATGTTGCTATTAGTGAAGAATGTGAGGTATATTCCACAAAACCCAAACATATACTCTTTGATCACAGAATGAATTGGTTATTATATGTAAACTGTTGTTTAATTTGTAAACCATACAGCAGATCTTTAAAATAATTACCTGTCATTATACTGCTCTAGTCTCCCTATCTCGTTCCTAAATTGTCCTCATATGAAGATTCTCTGAATACATTTCATAATCAAATTTTTTGAAAAAGCCTTGTGTCATTTTTCTTATTAGTCCCAGTGAAGAAGTAAAAAAAACCAGTGCAAAATCTAATTTAATTTTAAGTTACGTTTGAATACTAAATTGCATTGACTGTCAATAAAATATGTCAGGAGAATGCTGACATATCCCTAAATCTGATAATTCCTATACAAACTCAGAGATTAAACACAACCTTGGCAGAAACATAGACACTGTAACTTTATTTCTCGTCTATTTTGATGCACTGTACTTGCTACTTTAGGTCAGTAATTGACAAAAAAAGAAAAAATTACTCTTGACCCTACGTTGTCAGCAAGAATGAAGCAAAGCCAGAAAGAAATTTCAAACCCCAATTAAGAAATCACAAACAATTACACTGTCTTGAAGTTACTTCCCTAACTTCAAGCCACAATGAACTGTCTCTGAAAAACCTCCTTTTTCCCAACTGCTTGGGATTCAGTAGCAAAAGGAATAAATTGTTGCTTGGCAGTGGAAATACTGTCTGGGATTTTTAACCCCTCCACCTACTCCTACTCAGCTTCTGACTATTTTAAAGATTAGAGTGAAACACAGCCTCACCTTATACTGGACCAGAACACAACTCCTAGAAGGCTCTTACAAGAACTTAGGGCTATCCGGGAATAAATTCCAGTATGATATCGCCTTAGAGCTGGATTAGCAACAGCTGGACATATCAAAAGTGATTTTCTATGACAGTTCAGAAAATTTGCATATTCTATGCAAATTTTCAGACGAGACAGTAATTCAGAGCCAAATAGCATCAGATCAGATTCAAACAGTGCAAATATAACCAATAGATCTGATGTTGACCCGCTACAGCATCAATATTCAGTGGCAATCTCTGGAGATGATTGCTTTCAACACATGAACTTTGACCTCAAAAAGCAGAGATAAAAGATTTCAACTAAGGCAGGAATAGGTATTGTAAATCTGTAGAATTAGCATCTAGTACTATTGTAAAATAAACTCTCAGTTCATAGAGCATTAATGCAAATCTGTGGCCTTTCAGAGCCTAGAAGCCACCAGAAGTTTCATTTAATATATTCAGACAAAAATCTAAAGAGGAGTAAGCAATAAAACCTATAATTACCAGCCATAAATAAAGCAGAAGAACCATGATGAAGCGTCCAAACAAAATAATAATCACATGTGTGTGTTGCGAGGGGAGGAAATAGGGCAGTAAAATGAATAACCAGGCTTCAAGCCACAAAGTCAGAGATTTCCTGATGCAACAAAGGTTTAAGGACACTTTGCTGATTTACTTTGTGACAGGCTGACATTCTTGTAAGCATAATGCTCTAAAGCTCATTTCAGCAGTTTTAAGCAGCACGGCACTTTTCCCTGATTTATGACTGGTTTATGGTAGCTGGAAATGGACACAGTCATTGTGGCCATAGTTCCAAATGAAGTTAAGTGATGTCCTTGATGCAGACTCAGTGTCAAAAATGAAAACCATGAAAAAATGAAAATGATTAAATACACCTGGATAATTTAGCCCAGTGGTAAAAAGGGCAGAGGGAAAAGATGATCCGCACTGCAAGCAAAGATTACACTCCTGGAGAAGTAAATTCCAGACTGGTACTACATAATGGCTAAGCTTTCAGAGGTCAGCAGTCAAAGCCACTGTAAGGCTGGCTCATAAAAATTATTATAGCAAATGCCTTACATTCAAATTATGCACACCTTCTGTTTGTTTGCTTTCTTTAATCACACTAAATTTTCATTTACTCCCTCTACTGCTCCAGAAAAGAACAATTAAATCAGGACACATAAAATGGACTCCACAGATTAGACTTCCAAATCCAGACCAGACAACTAATTAAAATTTCTCTATGAAAATAACAGCTTTGGAAGAAAGTTTATGAAAAGGGATCTTATAGAAGAGATCAAGCAAGTTAAAAAAAAATTGTTTAGTTCACTTCTATTAGCTCCAGGAATTTACTAAAATATAACAAATAAACTAAGGCTTGGTGGGTCTGTCTGTGAAAGTTACTCAGTATCAGCCAGAGAATCCATTTAAACCAAGAGGATTAGAATATCATGAGTCACAGTTAAAGTGCCATTAAAAGGAACTACTAGTAGTTTAATCTTTTACCTGAGAACTTCAAGTAATTTTTCAGATTCAAAATGTTCTCAGTATGAACACAAGTATGAGAGATGGGGGAAATATTTCAATCAGAAAAAAATATCATGATCTCCACATGAAAGCTGTGAAAGTTGAGAAGTGTGCAACTGCCTGAAATGACTTAAGGGATAACTGTCATGGGAATTAATACAGTTTGAATGTTTAAAAATTACAACAGATTCCTTTACATTTTGAAGGCTGTCTGATTCCTGCTGTGAAAGCTTAATGTCTCTCTGTTTGATGGAGAGTTGTGGCTGTTTTCAGTATACAGTTGACTGAAAATGCTTGATTAATGGACTGGAATGGTCAACAAGTGTCAAAGACATAAGCACAAAAGGTTAAGTTAGAAATAGACCACAACATAGAGTATTCCCGTTTCTGTTGATATGCTGTAAGCTACCCCTCAAAAAGAAGAGTAAAGGGCAACTGGATGAGAACTTTTAAATACAATCTACTGAGAATAGTAACAAAGTAAAAGTACAATGTGGGGGAAAAGTCCCAGCACATCCGAGCAGAAAAAGACAAATTTGCAGCAGGAGATCACAGCTCAACGTCTGTGCAGCAGCCCACCTGGGATTGTAAGAAAAAAAAAATTAAGTGTTAGGGAGTAAAACAAAGTCTAAGCTGGCTAAAACTACAGCATCTAGGGCATTTTGCAAGCTTTCTCGTACAGCTACTGTTAAGCTTCAAGATTCACAAGACCTGATAAAGGTACATTGCTTGACTAATACCCTTCAATGGCTTGCAAACAAACATTTCCAGCACAACCCTAATATGAAGCAGAGTTAGAAAACCACTATTTAAATATAAAAAATACCAAATATATCAGGATTCTATGAAATACCAAATAAGAAAAGCACAGAGATGGTTCTCTCATACTTCTATTTTTCCTAGAATCTGTTTACCTTCAACACTTACACTCTAAATCATTTATCCACTACACCCTTCAAATCATAAGCTCCTGGGAGGATGGGGCAGTATTTAATAACATCATGCTTCTGTTTTATGAATAAATAAATACTGATTTGGAGTATATTTCTTAGAAAACAGATTCAGGAATTCTGTGTGAATTGCTAGAACTACTTCTGTCACTAATCACAAAAGTGATTTTAAAACAAATAAATGTTCTGCAAATTTTACCAAGCAACCATTCAATGTGGTGGCTTCTCAATCCAGACACTACTCTGTGTGTGCCTTTTGTGTGTGCCACACAAAATATAAACCAAAATACACCTTTCAGCTACTCCAGTGCCTGCAGTGGAGATAGACAGTCTGCAGCACCAACTGCTTGGCTGTACTTAGCTTGTCACCTTGGGGCACTCACCAAAAGAGAGACAGCTGAGCAGCTTTATTACTGGAAGAACAACTCAGGTATTCTTCTGACATACACACTTTGATGTTCTTTGAAGATAAAAATCCTTAAACCTCATTTTTCTTTTAACAATTCATGACCATACAGCTGCAGAAGTCAAATGCCTTCCACACAGACCCAATATGAAACAAGGAAAATCAAGATTCTCTTGTCCCTCTTTCTTTAACTGAGGACTTCCTATGTCAAGTATTACTTCACTAGAAAATTGCCAGGTCATTGTGAGCTGTGGTTAAACCAGAATGAACACGTAACTTAGAATAAAGAGTAACAATAAAATGAATTTAATAGGGCAAACTTTTGAAGCCAGCCTTGGCAGGAATATAGTTTTCCTTTACAGTCTAAGATTAATAGCTAAGAAATAAAACTAAAAAGATAGGAGCTTGTTTGACTTCCAATCTTAAGACTTTTAATAGGTGAATTTCAGAAAGAAAGAGGAAAAACAACAGCAAACCTAAAGGTGAAAATCTGTCTTGGCAAAGTTTGAGGTATGGGGTGTTATTACTTTAAAGCTTGTATAACTAGACCAAAGAAAAACAATGAGACCAATGACTCTGTGTGCTCAATAACACAGCCAAAACATGGATCATATATTCACAGGACCAAACAAGTACAATCCAAACTTCAGGTTTGATTTTTACTACTTGGATTAGAAGAAAAGCACCTCAATCAAACTCAGGCTCTACATATGAATTTAAACTCAAGTTTTGAAAAGCATGAGAAGAGTGAGCATGGAGGATGGCTGCTCAGATGCAAAATAAGCCTAAAGAGAAATGGTGATTTTTTTTTTTTTGAAATTTCCATTTAGGTACATAACCATTATTACACAAAATACTGGGATTTTCATATCTGACTTCAAGTTTATGTCTAATCTGGCAATCACTTCTATTAATTTTCTCAATAGTTTACCTATTTAACAGAAAACTGGGATACATGAATCATTGTTACCAAGACAATATTAAAAGGGGAAGAGAGAAAGAGAGAGCAAATGTGTGAGAGGAGCAGGCAAACACCACAGACAGGGGTCCAGCAAAAGAGTGTGAGAATGAGACACAGAGAGAGGATGAGAAGTGAAAGGGAAAAAGTGTGCAGACAAGAGAAAGGACATGTGAGAAAAGAGAGCATGTGTGGGATGGTGAAAGGGAGGGAGGAGAGAAGAGGAAAGGGGACAAGGGGCAGAATAAAGGGGGAAGAGAGGAAGAGCAAGACAAGGTGAGATAAAAAGCACTTGAGAGAGAATAAGTTGTTTTGATAAAATCACATTAAAAGTTTGTGTGGTAGAGCCAGATATGAATCATACATCATCTTTATCCACATTCTGTACCCTAATGGTTTTCTCTGTGGCCTGCAGTGGAACAGTGAAATGAACCATGTGACCTGATGGACTCGTACCTAGGGCTCACTGAGCTTTACACACCCCACATTTTCTTTAATTCAGCACAGTCTAAATCCAGCTCTTTTGTTTTAGTGATTTCAACATAGTTCAATCCCCTATGTTTTTATTTGATTGAATCCATAATATTATGTTTTATTTTACGTTATATTTTATTTTACATTTTTCAGTTCAGTACACTTTCTAATCAATTCCCTTACATGCTTTATTCAATTCATTAAAATGTATATATTATGCCATGTTTTATTTATTTCAGTAAGAGGTATATCAATTTTACTGTATGTTACATTAAGCCCTCAGCATGTCGTATCCATTTCTTCATCTGCTACATCCATTTTGTCATGTGTTCTAGCACACATCACTATCTGTTTGAAACAGTTTTACGTCCTGATTCAAATTTTTTTAGAGCATTTGTGTGGTACTAATGTGATTTGTTTTTCATCTGCTCCTGCACAAATTTTCTTAGGATGCCTTATATTTAAAGAGCAGTGAGGTAAAATATGATGTGGTGCTTTTAATAAGCATGAACACATACAATTCTGTCTTTAGCTTTATAAAGAATCATTCCTAGAAGACACCATGGTGTGCTGTTGAATTCATTTGAATTGTGTTTGAATTTGTAAATGTCATCTTCAGTGGGACTTAAGAATATATTGTTTCTTTGAAAACTATAAGAAACTAGAATAGACACCTATATGTTATCTTTCACCTTCATATTTTTTATGCTCTTTAATGAATTTTAGGAACACCACGTGGAATTCCATTTCATAAGGAAAAGAAAACTGAGAACTCCAAACAATTAAAGAACATAACTCTTCACTAAGAGAACATAATCTTTGAAAATCAGTATGAATGATTTTGAAACAGTCCTCTCATTTTTAGCATATAGACTTAATACTAGCGAAATGTAGATTCCTTCCCTTTTTCTACATTTGTTATATTTGAAGAGGGATACAGCCATACTTGACGGATTTTTTGCACACATAAAGAGAAAATTTAGATCTCCACTTCTTCATATTAAACGCATTTGAAATTTTAAGAATAGTTTGCCTTAGAAGACAGGGTATAAGAAATTGCTAACTATCAACATATTAGTAAAAACAATGATGATAATATTGAAAATCAGGGAAAAAAAAAAAAATTAATTTGCCATTTAAGCAGTAGAACAACTTTGGCCTTATCTGTAGCAATGCCCTGAGTTTAGGAATGAAGAGATGGACTGCAAGACCATCAAAATCTTTTAGCAGATAATTTTTTTCATATGTATTTGCATATGAAAGACATATTACATCTAACCAATGGTAAGTACTCTCTGCTATATATCCATCTGGTTTGTCATTTATTATTCTGAGCACTGCCATGAAGTGGACTCCACACTGCACTCTCTCTAGTCCAAATTGGAATTTTCCATATCTAACACATGCTGGTTCCCTCTTCCTGGGAAATGAGTGCCCTGCTCATCAAAATGGAGCAAGTTATCAATTTCGGCACAGCCCGTCCTCTTCTCTCTTTTTAATTTAGGACATAATTTGACAAGTTTCCTTTAATTACTCATCCCAGATAGGCTGGTGAAATGAGATATATGCTGCCCTGAGGACAGAGATCCTTCACTGTGCTAGAAACTGCAGGAGGAAGGCCCACTACTGCCCCATCACTACCCCAACAGAGGCTCTCATGCCCTGCCTGCTCCACACCTAACTCCTGCAGAGCCCACACACCCCTGGGTGCCACCCTGCCAACAGCACACTCACTGCAGAGCTGCTGGCCTGCATCAGGCAGAGAATTCCCACCCTCCCAACCAGGAGGGGATGACTCAAGTCTCCTACCTTTCCTTTTTGCATTGCACCTTTCCCTTCCTGCTTTGGAGAACTAATGTGTGATCCAGCTGTCAAGGGCAATGGAGAAAAGGCAAGTCCTTAAGGAATATTTGTGGATTTTCAATTTCCATTCCAAATTAATTCTGTGGAAGTTTATAAGACAACACCATTATATTAAAAGCAGACAAAATTCCAATATTTCAGTCTTTTCAGGATTGTTGGACAATGTTTCTGATGTCAAAGCAAACAATTTAATGGATATTAAACTATGGGATAATTTTTTTACCCATGCAAACACTCAGCATGAGAACCGTGTCCTAATAAAAATTGGCTTGGGCCTTTGCTTCAGCGTTTAAATAACTCTCAGGTCTTGTGCTGGCATAATTTACAAAGAAATAAACATTTTCTATTTAATACAAGTAAAATAACACTGCCTTAAGTTTTCATATTTTTGAAAAGTGGAGAGGTGAGGAAACAGAACTACATTCTTTTTACAACAGCAACATAAAAGCATCCTAAATAATGCCTGACACCCCCTCTCTTTGCTCTAATAATATGAAAAACAATCACTCAACATAATTTTGAGCAACAGATTGACATGTTTAACATGTCTGAATGTGTGTGTATACAAAAGCATCATAGACTGGCTTACACCATTGGAAATTTTGGAATTAATGAATCTAATTTTAATTTTTTTTAAACGTGCATGGGCTTGCATAAACATATAATCTTCATTCTCTGATTCTGTGCATCAGTTTTTAACTCAGGACAAGAATTTTACATGTGACATCCAAAACAGTTAAGCATAATTTATAATGGAAATGTTGACACCAAGCTAAATGTGGTGGCATGAACAGTGCACATAGAAAACCAAAAGCAAAGCTTCCTCAAAACATATTATGAAGTTCACAACTCTGATTAAAAGCATATGAACCTGAAGTAATTATATTGATGACTGTATTTTGTAAACGCAAACAATCTAGAAAGTAAGAGTCTGCCATTCAGGACTTCATAAAATTTCTTAGGAAAACTTAAATTCAGTAGGCTGGCTCATCTAACAGTTTTTATTTGTATTTTCCAAACCTATATGCCTTTTTTATAGCATGCATTGTGGCTATTGGTATGCACAGACACATTCTAATATTGTCCCCCACAACAAAAACCATCATTCTGGCAAAAGGAGACAGGAAAATCTAACACTCTCCTACCATGACCAAGATGGTAAGAGCTGCTGCAGTTGCCAAATACAATACACAAAACATTTAATTTATAATAGTTAGAACTTGGCCCTTGACCAAGTCCAAAGAACTATGTCTTATTTCACTTGCTCTTGAATATGTCTCTTTCAGAGATAAATGACTGTGCTGTTTGCCAGTTCTCTCCTCTGTTTGGCGTTTTGTTTAGCTCTGCTTGTGACAAGCCAAGAGTTGATGCATCTGCTTGAATGTGTAATATACATCTTTGGTCAACTTAGCTTTTTTCCTTGACAATATTATGTCAAACAATCACATCACAACTGGCTCTGATCTCTTTGTTGTTAGCTAATAAATTAAAGAGTATTTATTATCTGCAATCCTTTTTTCCCTTTTAATGGTGACACATTTGTGGTGAATTACAGGGCAGCTTTATAAACTAGGCTGTGGGCCAGTATCAGCCCCTGCGTTCATGTGAATGTTCCCTCTCCCACTTGGCCTCCCAGCCTGGTGGTAAATCAAGGCAGCTGTCACAGCACACTAAGTTAGTGTGCGTCATTGGGGAGAGCAGGAAGCGTTGGGGGTATAATTCTGTCCATCAAACTAATATGTTATATCAGTAGCTTTGTAATCTTCTGCTATAAGTTATGGGAAGTGACACCTAAGAATTCACTTTGAAAGCAATGTGTTCCTCAGACTTTAAGCCAAAACAGACCCAATCTGCAGCAAGAGTTCCTCTGTTTATACGAGCAGATTTGTGGCAGCCCGCCGCCTCATCGCTATCAATGCAGCAGTATTTTACACATTCCACTGCAAGCCTCTTTCTGTTTACAGTTTTTGCAGCAGAATTTGTAAACTTTTAAAGCATGATTTCTTCCCTTCTCCTTCTTTACCCTTGCTTTAACCTCCAGTAGCAGGATAGATAAATATACTCTTGAATGTTATCATGACAAAGTGAACTCCTGACAGATAGGAATGAATGGGAGACCTATTTCCCTTGTCCATACCCCCTTCAACCTTTGCCTTGACAAATGTGGGAAATAGCTGCATAGGACAGGAGAAGAATACACACAGCACTAGGATAGGAATGTCAGCCTTTTTTTGTTAAATGTTCACATGATACCGAAAGAAATTAGTGAAGATAACCTTAAATAGGAAACGTGTTTTCTAAACAGCTTCACAGAGATCCAATTCACACTGCATCGCCCCTAAAAGCAAGGCTTATTTTCAGTGACTATTTTAAATGCTTTTGAAAACCAACAAAAGAGGAACTTGGACTCAATTAAGTGTTTTTGTGAGGTGTGATTTGATCTGAAAGAAGTCTATGGGACATCTTCAAAGAGTCAAAAGCAGACAAGCATGTCCTACAACTCTAACACACTGAAATCAAAGATACATGCTAAGGACATTAAATATCTGTACAAGTTCCTTGCCAAATTATCTTAAAAAGAAATTAGATTTAAATCCACAAATTTGGCTTTGATAATCTTTGAAATCAATAGTAAATGTAAAAAAAAAACCCAATACATTAAATCTAAATCCAGAGGCTGTTACCATATAGAAAACACTATTTGGGACACTCTATTTAGTCTTAAAACAAAAGAAATATTGTCTCATCAAACTTTGATCCGGCTTTCCATTAATGAATGCAGTTTACAGTAGATTTCTAACACAAGTCCAAGACAGCTAGAGATACTTCTGATTCCACTAATCTGTGCAATATACTAATGCTGTTTTAACTTTCATTTCAATGTCAACTTGAAAATCACAAATGATATTTCACAGGATCACACGGCATACCACATTGCCTCAAACCTTAAGAAATCCTGTGTTTAATAGCATCAGGTCTTGTTCACATGCCTTAAAAATTTGAAAATGTATATGTCAGATTTGGTCAAACATTAATAAAATGAAATATTTTATCTTGAAACTAATCTGCTTAGAAATCACTTTTCTTTCATCTATTCATCCCAGCTAATTAAAGGAGCACTGATTTGGGGGCTTTCATCTTTAATAACATTTCAAAAATACATTTCAAAATTTTGTTCTGATCAGAACAAAACTGTCTAGTTTTAAAAGAAAGTATAATTAAACCCGCAGTTGATAGGATTTAAAATAAAAAAGTTTCATTATTTCTTGAGATGTAAGAAACTGTAATTAACATGTTTGCACCAATCATCAGACCATACATCTGTGCAGTGGATGGCAGGACATTAGGGTTTTCCAGAGCTATGCTTTTCATGTGGGATTTACTCGCTTTGCCCTGGTCTTGTACTCTGGCCTGCTGCATTCTCATCTCACTCTTATACTAAGGTAAAAGTCTCTCTCAGTGCACAACCTCACAGTGCCAAAGAAGAAATTTAATTCACTATTTAGCTGTGACTGGAGGGGGAAAAACAAAGCTTTGTAGAGATTCCAGGGCTCGACTGCCACAAAATCTCCATTATTTAGATGGCTTCTGCATCAGTGACTCTTTGGCTGGAAATCCTGTCCATGGTGCCTTTCACCACATCTCCCCTTCCCACAGCCCATCCAATCCATGTCTGCGCCAGCAATGAGCTGCTGTTTAATAGGTCTTGTACTGTGCTGCAGAACTTTCAAATATTGAGCACCATGTGGTTGTTTTCATCTGGGAAATGGACCTGTGGCTACAGTACATTGGCCATAACCAACCATTCCCTCAGCAGAGTATCCAGTGATTTAATAAAGCCCAAAGAAACAAGGTCTTATACTGCCTAGGTTTTCTGCAGAAACAGCTAAAAATTTAGCAGGTTTAGTCCCTCTCTTAGGAACAAATCTCTCATAAAGGCATTCTACAAATACCTCTGCTTAAGACAGACCATGAAAGCCTAGATCCTGGAAATAACAGGCATTGAGAATGAAGGAAAAATCTCTCTGATCTCCTCACTGATCAGGAGTTCCCTACAAAGAGAAAGCTAATGGTTAAGGTTTGGAATCCAGACTTAAAGATTCAGCCTTCTCTCAACAAACCTTCTTGCAGCTGTTGAGGACTAAGCATCAGATAAAGTTATTTGACAAACTACTGTAAAAAACTGAACCAAGCATTTGTGTTATTTTTCACAGTGAAAGGTATTTTTTCCTGCCTGTGACTGCTGACTAAGGTGTTTGTTCCAAATACCTCAAATGCAGCCCTACCAGTCTCCCCATTAACACATTCATTGTTCCCCACTGCTGGATAATAACTATATTTCTCAAGTCACCTAAAAATATTACAGCAGTTGCACCAGGTTGGCCACCTGAGATTTGGCAATGAAATAGCTGTTCCTGTTTTCATGAGTACTCATGTAAAGCCATATAAAAATTCATCCAGAGTTCAAAGTATATCAGAGAGACAATGTCAGTACACAAAGCTAACATTTGGACTGAACCATCCATCACTAGCTAAAGCACTCAGTAAACCAAGTAAAGCACATTTTAAATAGACAGGGCAGAGTCCTGTGACTTCCCAACTACCTGACCTCCCTAAAACCAAACATTACTGTATTTATCAGAAAGATGTTGGCTTTTTTCTTCCTCTGCATACAATTTGAGTAGAATTTTTAAACAACATGGGAGAGCTGAACAGTCAAATTTTACTGAAAATGAGCACAAAAGGGATAGCTTATCTACTTGGCATCTTTTGGAATTCTGCGCCTTCACTTCTTTTTAGCCTTTGGGATATTAAAAAAACAACACCAAACAAAAGACAGTATTTGTCAATTAATTAAACATATCAACACTATGTCTGACACCAATATGCACAAAACCGATCCAGCATTTTAGAAATAAAACATTAATATGGTTCCAGGTGAAGAAGACTCCAAAAACATGTTCCTTGGACAAGCCCTTTGATTATGCAGGCTTGGATGCACATGTTATACTTCAGAGGATTTATTTCAACTTCTTATATTAAATGTCTTATAATTCTCAAGTAAAAGGTGACAACATGGTAACCTTTATCCTAGAAAATATTGCTAATTTCAGTTACTTATAAGACACTTGGCTTCTCTACCCTAGTGATCATTGGTATTTCTTAATCTTTGTTAAGAAAGTAGTGGAATAAAAAAAGAAGAAACAATAGAACATCTACTTATATCTTTTACAAACAATACAGGACTACTTTCTGGTTTTCAGACAGATGAAAGAATGTTAATTAAAAATTAACTTCAAGGCATCTCAAGTGTCTCACCCTAGAGAAACAATTTTTTTCCTTTCAATAGAAGCAAAAAATTACCACCTGAGCCAAATTTCAATTACATTTTGGATAATTAGTTAACAATGACAGTTCCTCAAACTATTATATATCTTTAATAAATCTAAAGTCAATGACAGTTATGTAAGATTGTAAAACAAACATTTGGTGAAAAATATCACACTAAGTGATTAAGAAAAAAACTGCTCACATAAATATGTTTTTACTTTACATCCTTCTTTAACAGCTCTTCCACAGTGATACTAATTTAAAGCCACAAATGAAAACTTCTTCAGCAGTTTTAATTTTTTAATTAGATACCAGAATTTATACTAAAAATTCATGATAAGAGATGGCAACATGCAGCACCACCAGTGAAAAGTTTTCAGAACATATTTTACTCCAATTTTCTCAATCTAATTGAGGTTTGTTTTGGTTTTTTATTTTCCAACTATTAACCAGGCTGAATAAATAGTGTACTTATTCTACATTGATTGAGATTACTCTCTCTTTAGCTACACACATAGGCATTTAGTGATTTTCTTTTCCAAGTCAATTAGAAGCTCTGCTGGGTTCAGTGTCTGGTTTTTCTCTATTTTAACTTAGGAAAAAATATCCAAAGTTATTTCTCTGTTGCAAATGATTGTCTTTTTCTCATTTAAACCCATCTTGTTTCAATCTTACACACTCTTTGAGACTGTAATACAAATGACAGCCTCCTTCCCTTAATATAAACAGAAAGTATTAGAAAGAACAAACATCAGCTGAGCTAATCCTTCGCTCTGCAGCTCTTTTATAACACAGTGATCCTACACTAGCTTTTCATCTTTGTAAAAACACATATCAGGCTCAACAGGACTAACACTGCATTGTGGATCACAACTCCTCAGGGAGTTCTGGGATCTTGAACACTTCTGCTGCATCCTTATGTGCAATTTACAGCCCTAGAAAAGCAAAACATGGTTCCACTCCAGGCAGACAGACAACAGGCTCACAAGCTGGTTTGTTTGAAAAAAACCACTCCCCAGTAAGTGTGAAAGGAAGACTGTTCCAGCACCATTCTGTTTTGGAGATGAGGGCTTATTTTCTTCCACATATCTGCAAATCTCCTCACCATAAGGAAAGGCATATGAATACAAACTGAGCTACAGGTTCCACTTGTAAACAGAGTGTTTCTCTGGAAGTGCTTAATTAAGGCTCTGCCATTTTTTAGTGTTTTGAATCTTTACTGCTGTTTTAAATGGGACATAAGCAGTCATGACCTTTTGTGTCTGATGTCAGAAAAATGAAAAGGCCCAGCAATAACTGGAGTTTACATTGGCTTGATTTTCCAGTCCACAGTTAAATACACACTATATCCAGTGCACCATACATTCTTGAAGGCTTAAGATGCAATGTAAGCCCTCCTTGTGTGAAGAAAACAGATAACAGCTGGAAAATTGTGGAGTAGTTCCAACAGGGACTTCTGCTTCCTCATAGAGTCCTGCTCAATGAATTACAATTATAATATCTCCATGGCTGTCAAACAACAACTTACTTTAAAAACACCAGCTGTACTATGCTGCTCTTTCTTCTTTTCTTGTTGTAAGACTTATCAAACAACTAAAATATTGTATATTCTTCAGTGAAAGGCTGGCCTGGAAACTTTGAAGAATATTAGAAGAAAACAAAACAAGTTAACTTGTCGTTGTTCCATATACACTAGCTAAAATTATTTAATTCTTCTATGTTTGATGTCCAGCAACTGAATAAAATTGTTTATATTTTAGAGGAAGTAAGTACCCTTTTAATGTCTTTTCGGATCGCATGGATTTACCTATGCAAGCATATCATAGTAAAATCTATCAAAGATTTGATTATCATGACAGCTTTTCACATGCCAGCTATGTGCCAGTTTTCATAAACTTCTATAAAGAATGCTTCTTTCCCTTCTTTCCCCTCTCCTTGCTTCATAACTCCAGGGTATATAACCTGACAATAAAAGGTCTAAACCCAAAGAAACAGCAGAGAGCTGAATAAAGCAATAACAATGACTTATTTTCTATAAGTTCAATTTTTATCTTATTAATAGCAAAGAAATTACAACTCTTGTCCTTTATATCTTCCAGTGGAGTCCTATGAGTAAAAATAATGGAATGTGCAAATTACTGATTCATTGCAACTGAGATCCTGATTACAAGCACCAGTCTTTCCAGGTACTTGAAATAAGACACACATACTAGGACAAAAATAAAAATCTCTATGGAAAGTTCTCCACCATCACTATTATATTCTTTTGAAAACAGAAACCTTGATCAGTTCCTAGGGAATAGTATCATACTTGTGTTTGGTCAACTCCAACTGCTTCTAAGAAGTAATCTTTAGCTATTGCCATGGAAATTTGATCTGAAATGCAGTTTTGACCAATCCACATTTGTTTCTTCAATGATATTTCTTACATGTAGATTTCTCAACATCAGCTTTAGACAGAGTTGTTCTACATTTCTTTACCTTGCCTTCAAATTCATTATTGGATGCTTCCCTCTTGAATTCCATCCCACCCACTATTTCAGAAGGCAAGCAGGTGAGTACCTTTAGAATGACATTTTACTTTTCAGCATAGTCATACTGACAGCCATGGGACAGAGTGCTGCTGAAAACTGATAATGCTAAAACTTGCCGACAGATTTATAAAAAATTTCCCCCAGAGTTTAAAAAAAATTCTTTCTCTAGGAAAGACAAATCACATTTTGGGCATTATTTATTAATCATTTGTGATTAAAGTCTGCTTCATTCCATGTCCCATCAAGTCAGGCAAGATCAAAAGACTCTCTCTATTTGCTGTGCAAGGGTCAAACTAGTAGACCCTATCTATAGAATCTTTCCATGAACACATCCAGAGCCTTTCTGAAACTATTTTGAGACATTATTAATACTTATCAAATAACTTTTATGAAAAACATTTAAATTTTTCACATTTTCCACGTCTTCAGGGACAGCATTTTGTGTAAGGAAGCTGTAGCTCGATCATTTGTCCAGTTTGTTAATTGTGAACCTCTGGTCTCTAACATTTCTTCTAAATATCATTTTAGTCATCAAATAGTTTACATAAATTAATCTATTTTAAACCTCTTCTTGCAATGAAGAAATCCCTCTAAGAAAATGAAAATAACCCATAGATAGTGTTTTCTCAGAACTAAAATTCCGGAGTGGGACATGGGTGTCAGCACAACTGCAGGCTCATGAGTTCTGCTGACTGTGAGAGAATCCTGTCTCTGAGCAGACCAGCTCAGCTCTAACTGCACAGCCCACTGGGAGCCCTTGCAGACCACAGGGTGAGAGCTTTTAATTTCCCATTATAAATATTATAAGGGTCTCAAGTCTCAGCTGAGCAGGCAAGTGCTCTGTGGTCATTTGGAAACAGATACTGATAGGGGCTTGGCAAGCACTGATGAGCATTCCAGATTCAGCACCTATCAGGATGAGAGCATTTTTACATAGCCTGAGGGTTCACAATCTGACAGTCTGTAGCTGAAGCAGCTCCAGAAGATGCAAAGCCTTCAAGCACTCAGGCCATGGAAGGTGAGAGAACAGTGTTTCTCTATCCTTAAAGGATCTGACAAAAAAGAGTGGAAATTTTGCATTCAGTTGTCATGGAACCATGGAGTGATTACAGCGTAACTTATTAAGGTTTAAAGAAATGTCTGGTTTTCTAGTCCCTGTAATATCATTACACTATTTCCTATGATGTCTTTGCATTTTTTATTTGAAGTGCCCAGAGTGCCAAAATGATGCTTACATTATAGCTGAAAGTTGTCTACATCTCCTCTCATCCTATGTTAAAATACTGTTAAAATATCCACCTATTCTTCCTATACTTGTTCACACTAGGTTCATACTACATTTGTACTCCCAAATATGCCAAACAAGAGCTTCTTCTTGTTAAACTTATGTTCAAAAATAACAGATCAATCTCACAGACATCTAGTCAATTTGGACTACTTTTGAGCAATAAGAGGCCCTTTTCCAAAAAGGGGAGGGGAAGAAGAAAAACAGAAAGGAGTGGGGAGGGGATAGATGTAGATTACATTTTTGAAAGCTTCATCCCATCCCACTCCAGCTCCTTTTGTTGCCTTCCATGCTTCCGTGAAAATTAAGAAATCAAATGCTCCATAACATTGCCACTGGGCTCCCACAGAAGTCTTACTCTGACTTTCATTAAACAGAATTATGCAAAACTGCTGCACAGACTCACTTTTGAAGAAGCCTAATACTACCTTCTTGAATTAGGTTTGCTTAGCCTATCATCAAAATTAAAGTTGGAAACAATCTCATGTTAAAAATGAAAGAAAATATCATATTTTTCTTGTGTTAAAATAATATTTTTTTGAATTTTCAATAGAAATAACGCTCATGCATAATGCATAATATTGCTATTTAGCCAACAAGTATAAAGCCATTTTAATCTCTGAAGGAGACAGTAAACAGTGTAGGCAGGGGTTCTACTTAACCCACACACTCCACTAATACATTTTAGATAACAGGCCACTGCATTTAAATAAAGTCCAGATTCAATTTAATAGTATTTGTTACAAAGCTTTATCTAATTATAATAGTCAATCTTTATTACTAGCCTCACAAGTGCAGAGAACCCTATTATAATCCTTCTTTCTAATGATCTCTTCACTATCATAGTAATAACACTCAGCCATAAATTAATCATCTGTTTACAATCGTGAGTAAACATCAACTCAATTAACAATTGATAAATAAACAGTTGACTCTGGAGGCTATTTCTGTTATAAATGTAGGTATTGAAGGATTCTGCACAGCTTTGCTATTTAACTCAAAAGAGTGTTTCTGTGTATTCAGAGATTTCTGTTCTGCACAGTTTAAATGAAATGTATAACATGAGCTGCACAGGTTTTCCACTATAATAGTGCCACCCATCTTTTGTGCTGCTAAGTGTGTGGGAGGATTTTGTCTGTCTTTTCCAGGGATTGCTTTGTTCCTCTCAGACTAAACACAAGATGAAGTTAACATATAGAACTGTTTGTTTCTGTTATTAGAACTGCTTAGTAAGCTTTTTCCTTTCTAAGCATTCAGCTCATTTTTTGAGTCCAATGCTAGATCACAATTCTCCCTCTAATCAATTTAATTCTTTTTTTCATCATTTCAGTCACTGTTTCTTTTCCCCTTGGTGCATGTGAACACATTACTGGAGTGACTGTTGAAAACATTTCCCTTGCCCTGCAAAAAAGCAGCTCAATTACTATGTTCCTTACTTCATTTCAGTTTTCAGATTTTGTCCTTTAGAATGCGATGACAACTGAACCAGGGTGGTTGGGCCCTGGAAGAGGCTCCCCAGGGAAGTGCTCACAGCACCAAACCTGCCAGAGCTGAAGAAGCATTTGGGAAATTGTCTCAGGCACAAGTTGTGATTCTTGGGGTTGTGCTGTGCAGGGCCAAGTATTGGACTTAATGACCCTTATGGGTCCCATGCAACTCTGGATATTCTATGATTTTATGAATCATGCCACAAGCTTATGGACATCAATCTCAATGACCCAAGGTTCTGGCCTGGGTTGGAGCTAGAAGACTTCTACCCAACTGCTTCCTGGCTAGCCACTGGTCCACATCTTCATTTCTCCCATTCCTGATAATATCTACACCAAATTTTCTCATTAATTTCTGGCTGACATGTATAAATTTGAAACACTGGCAGCTCTCTAGAAGACAATATAAATTATTTATTCTGTCTCTGTTGGTCAAGGCATAGCATCCACAGACAGACTGCAACAGCTATAAGGCCATAACTTCTATTTACCTCCTATAAAAAATTCTATCCCTCATCAAAGAGTGGAATTGTCCCCACTTCCATACTGCATATTTCTCTGTCAGCTCTACAGCTTGTCTGATTGTCTGGAAACTGAAATAACATGCAATCCCACAGAAGACTCAGAAAACACCAAGTGAAGGAAAACCACCTGTTTGAAATCTGGTACAGAGCAGAGAAGTCCAAAACACCTGGCCCAATGCTAAGGGCAACACCTGCCTGATACAACTTGAATTGATCCAGGAATATATTCTCATTTTGACAACAAAGGTAATTTTCTGTTGTCCTTAATTATCTGTGTGTCTTACAAACAGACATATAGCCTACAAGAAAAGGAAAACAAACAAACCCACAAAAACCCTCTAAACCCCAACTACTTGCAAAAAAGAAATTACTACTCTCACTGGAAAAATATTGCAGTCCACTTGGAATCTGGCAAGACAACTATAGACTATGAGAATTTTTAAAAATCACAAAAAACACCTCATCTGCTCATGGCTGGAATATGTGATCTATAATCTCTATAGCATAAAAAATAAGATTAATGTTAGAGAGTACTTTTTTCAGATTGTTACCCTTGCCTAATACATAAAATAATCCATTCTTAGTTACCATCTACTTGCAGCTGTAGAGCTTGTGCCTGAATATACTTCATATTTCTCTTGTCCTGGAAACAATCTCTTGAAGGTAAGACTAGTTATTTCAAAAACTCTCTAGCTTGACTAATGACAATTGAGTTACCAAGGACATTTGCATTGAATAAACATATGCTTTGAACCAAAAATTTTCAATGTTGCTTTGAAGAAAATAGATAGTGATTATTTCTATTTTCAAATGCAGATCTGTGAGGAGTCTACCATCTGCAATATCTTTGACTTCATGATTGTATGTTCTCATAAACTCTGGAATACTCTGTAAGTCAGTGCCTGGTCAAGAAATTCTTTCCCGAGTCAGTATCACTTGAGTCACTCCTAATATTTGTCATAGCTCCTGTCTTCAATTTTAGACTTTTTGGGAGTAATTTTAAAGCTGCTTTTTAGCAATATTTTCCATCTCCTGTACCAAAGAGACCAGCATTTTTTAAAGTACCAGACAGTAGAAGTCGAGAGAGATTCACATAAGAAAAAAAACTAGACAATGACCGCTTATAAATTTTTGAGGAAAGAAACCAATTAGAAAATTTACAGAATACTGTAAAAATCATGTAATCCATGATAAGTCTTGACTGCATTATTTCTATGGTTGGGAGTACATAACTGAGAATGCACAGGAGGAAAAATGACTTTTCAATCAAAGATTTTTAAAAGGGTAATTTTGTCTATGAACTGATCTGTTATCATTCATTGCTTCATGGATACAGACATCACAAAAGTACTGTTCTTAATAAAAACTCACCAGCAATAAGAAGTAGGAGTGATAAATGCAGTACAGGATTTTTTTTCTTTGTTTCTTTGGGTGGGCTTTTTTTCCTCCACTTTAATGAAGTCAGTACTCACTTTTGCTGCTAGATAACAAATCCTCTTGTCAGTACTACATAAAATGTCCATTAGTAACCCTGAATTATCTTATATTTCTGACATTCTAAATTCTCGTAAAGTAAATTAATAGTCCATGGTAATACATGGTAGTCAACAAGGCATTCAGGGAAAATATTTTTAAAACATACTCCTAGATTGACACTCAGCAAAGCTCAGAAATGTCAACCAAAACTTGGACAGAAAACCAAAGATCTGTTGCTTCTGGATTTCGTGCTCTAAGTCCTCAAAGCTCACAATTCCCAGTCCATAAGAGTTCAATCACACGGAAGAATTCTCTGCATAGGATGCTCTAACATACAGTGAGCTAGAAGTGCTCAAACCCAAAATGGAAATTACCAGTAAGATCTCATTGGGCCAGACCTTGCAAACGTACATCTGATGTATTCCAGAAATGCAGTCAACTTGAAGTTACCTCTCTGAGCAAATGTCGGATCCAGACTTGTGGCACAGCCAGAGCTTCAGCACATATCTAAAACTAAGAAAGAAGTTTCTCCAAATCTAGTGAATCAATACCACACTTAAGATTGTAGCCCACTCCTCATGTTTGTTTTTTTTTAATTCCACTGCAGATTTATGAAGTTAAAGGTGTTCTAATGTGTGGGTTTAGCTGTACTGATTTCTGTAGGTTAACCAGTGAAATAGGAGTCAGTACGGATGATGACCTTCCAGTGTCCCTGATATGGGAGATATATGGCATATGACTTGATCCACATAAACTGAAATGTTCAATGATGCAGGAATTTCATAACCTCTAAGGAATTCATATTCTTTCTGCAACACTGAATGAACTGGAATTATACTAATCTTCCACTGTCTTATCTTCCATCTTTAACAACTCCTAAAGATAACCGTGGCTATTTTATTCAACCATTATTTTTTTCCCTACAATAATGTTGGAAGATAGTTATTACTAAATGCACAGTTATAAAGGCTGTATATTTGCATGAGAGTTTCAGAACTCAGAGCAGTGACACGACAATAACAAGCAAGCATTGAGCACAGGAACAGATGGCCATTGACCAAAGCACTGAATATGTGCCCTTCCTACCAGTTATTAGGAATAAAGAATCCTCAGCAGAGCAGCTTTAGTCCCAATAAAGTACTCGTGTCTTCAACAGCAGAACTCCTCATTAGAAAATTTAAGAGCAAATTGATTCTGTCTTTGAAAAAAACACTAAGCCTGAGACATTTGAGAGTGAATTCAATATGTTCCACTAAAGACACTACCAAAACCACCGAGAATTTGATCAGGAGAACATAACAGTGGAATACATTTCCACAGAAGAGTGTGGTTCAGCTGAAAAACAACTAACCCAAAGGGAGAGCTGTATCTCCATGGAAAATCAGCAAAGACCTTGCCAAAGAAACAATGTCTGAAAAGGATCAAATCTTTGATTCCTGGTGAAATGTAATGAGCATTCAAGACTGGGAGGAATGCAAAGCCAAAAGTTACAAGAAAACAGTATTGACTAGAACTTTACCACTCAAACAGAAGCAGATTGCTCTTGGAAGGCTTAAAAAATGTGCATGTAACTATGTAAAACTACTATATACATAAAATCCTAATGAGAGGCACAATAAAACCTTTGCCTTTACCTTTTCTTCACAAGTCCACATCCTGTGGCAGACTCAAGCTACCAGGTGGTTTTAGTCCTCAGTAAAGTTCTTGAGAGCCCTTTAGCTTCCAAGGCCTCCTTGTGCTACAAAGTACTAGGCAGAACACATACATTTCTGGTTGGAGTTATATTGGAAATTGCCTCTCGAAAATAAACAAGGAACACATTTTCAAAATATTCTTCTTTTATATGAAGAAGTTACACCAATTATTTAAGCACAAAATGTTTCCTAAAATGTTTTTATTCCATCTGGTGTGCTGGCTTATGTAGTGTTATCCTGCAAACTTCCTTGCTTAAATATCAGAAACAGCCACAATGGGCTACATATAAATATAACACAATCTATTTAGACTTATCTTTACCTTCAGTCTGACTTTTCCTACTGAATTAAGATTCAGCAAAACAGTACACTATCTTAAGTCCTCTGTAATTAGATAGGTAGAAGCCTGCAAATATGGGAACTTGTAAGAGTAAAGATTAAACCTCAGTAAGATTCAATAAAGTCTATATAACAATTACAAAAAAGTCTACCTTCCAGAAAACTACACTGGAAATCTGTACACAACATACTGCAAAACATCCACGAGAGATTTTATTTCTTCTCAGACTATTTCTAAGTATTTCAAGCAAGTACCATTTTATTAACCATTTAGAGGTGGAAAAGGGTAGTAGCTAAGCTTACAGAAATGTAGCTGAACAATAAATACTTCCACTCATGACTGGACTTAAAGACAGAACAATCCCAAAGGCTTTTTTCAATTAACAATATCACTCACAAATTAATTTCAATAACCTATGTGTACATAAATACAAGTAAATGAGGACCACACTGTATTCCTGAATGATCATGAACCTATGCTCTTAGCTATGGCACCACACATAGATGGAAACTTTTAAAGCCCTTGGCTTAGAAGTCAGGCTAGAAATCCCAGACCATCTATACAACATTTTTGTTTCAAAAAGAAGCATGGCATGTTCCTCAGTCTTATTTGGAGAAAGGTTATTACCACCCTGTTACATGAATTGTCAGTTGGTCTCTTCACGTTCCCCATGAACTTTTCCTGCCTGCAGTCTCTTCTACCTTTTGCTTTTATCATCGTTTCTCCTCTGTCTAGGGATAATATCAGCTCAATAAGAAAATTTTACACATAGCAAGATTTGTGGTCATTCTGTCCTCCTCCAGAACTAGGCTCTACAGCCTTGAGCCAGCTGCTGAGAAAGCTCAGTCTGTTGCTCTCAAAACATCATCCTCAAGGCTGACAGCTTTTTAGTTCCTATGAAACATAGCTGTCAAGGGAATCTGTCACTACAGCAGGAGGAAAGCAATTTCTTAGATAGTTTTGAGCCAGTTCCATGCAGAGCTTAAAAAATTATAAGGGGAAAAAAAGGGGAAAAAAGCAAATTTAATCAATACCTCAGCCTCAATAAGGGTAGGGACCAGCAGTGGAGTGCAGTCTCAAAGTGCCACCAGTCCATACTGCTTATAATAACAAGAGAATTGTTTCTCTTGGGGCATACTGACTTTTACTTTAAGCCCAAATTAGGAAATGTGCAGGTCTACTTGCAGAAAGCCAAGCTTATTTCAGTGTATTTGAGTCTCCCAGAAAGGCTCCAAGGGAATTTAGGTTAGTTCTTATTATGTAAGAACCTGCATCAATCCCTATTTTCATAGGGTTGGAAACAACCTCTAGGATTGAGTCCAACCTTTGATCAAAAACCACCATGGCAACTAAACCATAGCACTAAGTGTCACATCCAGTCATTTACTGAACATTTCTGGAAATGGTGACTCCTCAACCTCCCTGGGTAGCTTGTTCCAATTCTTAGCCAACCTTTCAATGAAAAAAATTCTTCTCGTTATCCAACCAGAACCACCCCTGGCACATCTTGAGGCTATGTCCTCATATCCTGTCACTGGCTGCCTGGGAGAAGAGGCCAACCCCATCTTGTTGCACCTTCCTTTCAGGTAGTTGGAGAGAGCAATGAGGTCTTACCTGAGCCTCCTTTTCTTCACGTTAAACGACTCCAGTTCCTTCAGCCTCTCCTCAGACAACTTAACACTCTAAGCCCTCCACCTGCTCCATTGCCCTTCTCTGGATGCACTTCAGCACCTCAATGCGTTTCTTCATGCCAAACTGGACACAGTACTTGAGGTGCAGCCTCACCAATGCCCAGTACATGACAATCACCTCCCTGGCCCTGCTGGCCACACTAGTTTTGATACAGCCAGGGTGCCATTGGCCTTCTTGGCCACCTGGGCACACACTGGTTTGTGTTCAGCTTCTCTTAGCCAGCATTTCCAGATCCATGTTCAGCTTCTCTTGGCCAGCATTTCCAGGTCCTTTTCCACTGAGACACTCTGCCTGTAGCACTGTCAGGGAGCTGTTGTGACCCAAAGGCAGGACCTAGCATTCGGCCCTGTTGAACCTCAAACAATTGATGTCAGCCTGTTGATCCAGGCCATTCAGATAACTCTGCAGAGCCTTCCTACCCCCCAGCAGATCAGCACTCCCATCCAAGTTCATTACTGAGGGTGCACTTGATCCTTTTGTCCATTTCTTTGATGAAGTATTAAACAGGACTGACCCCAGTACAGAGCCCAGGGGAACCACTCTAGTTACTGGCCTCCATCTTCCCCTCCATCTTCCATCTACTGGCCACATCCTCCCAGGGTGTGGCATCCTTCACCATCCCACTCTGGGCCCGGGCATCCAGACAGTTTTTCCAGACAGCCAGAGGCTGCCAGCTTCTCCAGGAAAAAGCTGAGAGCTCTTCTATCAGCTCCCTCAGTACCCTTGGGTGGATCCCATTCAGCCCCATAGACTCGTGCCCAAGCAGCTCAGCAGGTCACTGTACTTCCCTGTGGCTACAGGAGGCTGTTCTGCTGCCTGTCCCTCTCTGCCAGCTCAGGGTTTGGTTGCTGTGAGGATAACCAGTCTTTCTGGTGAAGGCTGAGGCAAAGAAAGCACTAAATACCCCAGCCTTCTCCTTGGTTACTAAGTTCCCTTCTACAACCAATAATTTGTGTTCTGTTAAAAAACAGAAGGAGAAAACACACAATTACTACTTGCATCTTGTCTATAGTAGAAAGACTACTGGTACCATGAAAAATTATGCAATTCCTCTCACATGCATGTAGTTACACATTCAGTTAACTCCACACCAGAAACAAGCTATTCTGATTTGTCAGATGAACTCCTTCCATATCAAGAAATACACTATATTGAAATGGGTCTTTTTCAAACTCATCAGCTGTATCCTCCCGAGTTTGAGTTTAGTTCATTCCCAAATCAGCCCGTGCCTTGTCCATTCCTAAGATGTAACTCCTTGCTAGAATGAGAACACCAGACAGCTACATATGCCAGCTGAGAATCTAACCAGATGTACTTATTCTGATAATTCATTTTCTGTTCTGTTACTATAGTGATTGGGGAGGAAAAAAAAAAGTCACTCCATCCCAATCTAACACTATACAGCCACAAACATAATGTAAATAAAATCTAACATTCAATCCCCCACAGCACATCCCTTTTGTTACAGTGGCATTTCTGATAACAGGAATTATAGCCACATGGAGACTTTTTGTTCCCCACTAAAAGTGTGATATCTCTGAGAGCAGATGATGCTTTTATTACAAAAACTTTTGTAGTTTGAAAAGAGCAGTAGTAAAAGTTAGTTCAAGGTTTTTATGACTTCTTTTGTTCAGAGGAAACTAAAGGAGGAAAACCAGTGGTGATGTATGAAAAGATTGCTTGTTTACAATCAGTACAGAGATCCTTGCCTTTTTCATGAAAGGAAAGGAAACCAGCAGGAGAATTACAATACGGAGCACCTCCCAGGATCTCTTTCACCATTCTCCCCATTTGTGTATTAAGCAACAAGGCAGCTGTTGAACAAGTACTATCAACAAAGCAATCTTCTAGCCCTTTGATTTAGGCTATTCATATCTTCTGCCCTGAAATAAAATGACTTTCACAATTAAAACACCGAAATCAATGCTGTATCTATTGTCATGTCTGCAGGAGAAAAGCTTTAATTACAACTCTAGTTAGATAACACAATCATTACACCTCCTTAATCTCAAATATAAAACCAGTACCCTTTCAGTGCTATGCCACCCTTTCTTTGATTTTTTTTATGTGAATGGCTTTTTATCTGAGCACTTTAATTTGCATGCCTTTGCTGCGAGGCAGCTCCCCGTGATATGTTAATTGCAGACTGCTTTAAGTACTAAAAGATTAACATAAAACCCTTTGCAAACAAGCTAATAGTTTATGATAATTTTTGCATGGCCTTTGTCTGTCTATCACTGGATTGCCTCTAGCTGTAATTTTATAAAGAAGCTGTAAAATATCATTTAAACAAGTTCATTTACACATAATTATTACCAGAATCACATTATTCAATTTAGATACTCCAGCCTATTAACAATCCATGAACTAAAATGTAATTAAACTATTTTCCTTTTATGAACCTATTCATTACAATGTGTGGGAGATGGATCTCTCAGTTTCACTGAAAATTTCAGCACTTTGTTGTTGGAATTGACAAGTCTGGCACCCATTCTGTGCTTTTAATTACATTAAAAGTATTTCAAGGCAGGTAAGATAAAAAAAATATATTTATAAAAGACTGTGTACAAATGCCAAGATGGTGTCATCCCCTAACATATATTTATTTCACTCCACACAGTTTGCATTCTTTATCAGGTAAAATAAAACCAGGATACATAATTTCAATTAAAAGTTTTCAAGTTCTCATTTTTTAAGAAATATTTGAAAAAAGAAAAGTTCATCTGTAACAAGATTGGTTTAGCACTTGAATTGCAGCTCTAGTCTACTACCTTTCAGTACAGGGACCTGCATTGTGCAGCTGTGGATATTCCCCTTTGATAAAGATCATTTTAGCTCAAAAAATTGATTATATTTCAACAAAGACTAAAATTTGCTATGCATCCGTCTGTCATGAACTTTTAAGAGTTTTCTTAATGGGCCCAGAGCCTTTCTGCCACTCACTAACTCACACTGTCAAAACACCATCAGAAGATGCTCCACTTAGCATTTCACAAGGCCTGGGCATCAGGCCCTTTCATCCCAATTATCCTGACTTATCAAAGTAAAAAATCTGATCTGGACAACAAAAGCTTCAGTCTTTGCTCAGTGCTACAAACTGAAGATGCTCCTGCACAAACCAGGCTTTAGGACAGCTGCTGAAATAAATTAAATGGAAACATAACCCAGAGGTAATTTGCCCTGATAATCAAAATAATTTTATCAGAAACATATAAATCAGAAGACACTAAGCATTTCCTTTTATCTTTGAGGACAGAAGATAACACATCCAGGTGCCACTCATGAGGAAGACAAAAAGAATGGACCCATATTAACTACAAATACTGATTACCCATGTGTTTCAATTCCCTTACACCTGTGTAAGAATGAGAAACCTATTTAAAACTTAAGCTGTAAATTGGATGGTAACTGAAACAAAGACAGGTTATAGAGATGCTGCAGATGAGAAAAAAAAAAAGAAAAATCAAGTAATTCCTCTAACAGGCATGAAGTGCAAGTATCACTTTTTTGGTGACATCACCCAAAATCCATCCTCTATCACTTCACTCTACCTAATTTCTGATGCCTACCTCTTGAGTTGAATTTGAAAACTGCAGCTTAATTCCATTATGGGTACTTCTCCTCTGCACAGATACAAATACTGTGTAATTTTGTTAATTTTATAATGATTGATATTTCTTATCTGAAAATTATAAGATAAGCTTTTGGTCAAAGCACACAATAATCACATAATAACACTAATAAGAGAAATACCAATAGAAATTACTGTGGGAATAAAATGTTCTGCAGAGAAATTCTGTTGCAAAACAAGGGATTCATAAGAAAACCCTGACAGATATTTCAGTCTAAATGGCCAGGGATCTGTGAATCATTGAGGCTGATAAGCTTAATTATTTCTAACAGTCTTTGAGCATTTATTTCAATCAAATGTCAATCTGAATGTTACCATTTAGATCAGTTCCTAGAGAAGTTAATGACTATAAACTCAGCAGGTAGTTGTGACAGACAAATTATAATAAAACCTAAGACCTTTTATTCTCTCTAAACTCCTGGTCTGTACCATAGAGCTACTTCACAATCCTTTATAGTGATGGACTTGGCAGAATAAATGAAAATACTCTTTCCTTTTTCTTATTATTTTTATTTCAATCACTAAGAGTACAATACGGAAATGGCAAATTTTAAATAAATTCAAGTTTGACTGTCACTCTAGAGTGCAGCCTAGCCCTACCAGAACTCTCCTAGATCCCAACACATTTACAGAATCACATTGAATTGCAATCCCCTGTAATACGTACTTCACAGTCATTAACAGCTCTATTAACTATAATTGCAATATTATTATTGTTGTTTTGTTGTCGTTATCTGGGGGTTTTAAGCATCAAGAGAATATAAATTATTTTTACTTTGTTTTTCAACTATCAGCATTTGAAAACTATCTTCATTGTCAGAGGCTTGTAAGCACTCTAAAACAAAAGTGACACCACTAATTTTACATACCTATTCATTACAGGTATATAATTATTAATTATTCATTACCAGAGTAAGATTAAAACAGTTTCACTGATCAGAAAAGGTGTTAGGGTAGGTCAGGGATAGCTACATCTTGTCTTCAATGCTTGCATTTATACAGAAGATCCTTTACTCAACACCTAAAGAACCCATATGGTTGAGATATAACTGACAACACCTGCAGTATTATTTAAAACCATCACAAAAAAATCTCTAACAAAACAGTTTAGCATCCCTGTTTACATTAGTATCTTCAGACTGGTTGAGATAATGGTCTAAGAATAAAATCACTGCATTTCCTCTTCATAACAGTAGGTTTCATCCTCAAAAGAAGTTACAAACAGTTGCTTAAATGTGTGGGTTTTTTTATTTTCATGCTGGTTTAAATCAAACTGCTCCTTATGTAGCAATAAGTTTATGAAGGAACCACAATGTATGAAGAGAAGCATTTTTTCATTTTAGAATCTCCCTGTTCATTCCAAACTCCCATTATTTGGACTGTCACCCTGACACTGCCTGAGGTGCATTCCAGCTCTCTGCAAGAGAATCTGCTTTCCCACTAATGGGGCTGTTCTTGCAATAGCAAATGTAATTTTCCACTCCATTACAAACAGTGTGCAAAAGGACCCTATTTCTCACTGCACACAGATCAGTTCCCAGTGAAATCCTATTCACCAAATATTACAATAGCAGAATCCCTTCAAATATAGGTGTTTTTTTCAGGGCTGGGCAAACAAGTCTGATCCAAGCACAGGCACACCTGAACATTTAACTAAAGTTCATTTAATGAACTTAACATTAACACTGACAATATTTGTCAGTGTTAGGGAAAAATACACAGAGGTTCAGGAAGGATCAAGAAGTTAGGAAGAACCTGAGAAAGCATCATTGCAATATTTGCTTTCTCATTATACCATTTTTATACTGCATTTCCTCAACAACCAGCCACAATGCAGATTCATATAGTGACTTACTCTCAGCTGTAATTTATCTGGATTTACATATTTATTAATACACCAAATAGTGGTCTAACTGCATTTTGAATGTCTTGAAAAATTCAAAATCAGATGACTTGGCAGCAAAGAAAAATTCACGTAAAAGAAACAGCATTCTATAATAAAATAGTTATATTCAGCTATATTTTATATTTATTACCCTTTATTTATCTGTATCATTACATCATAAAGACAATTTTACAAAAAGAAATTAATATAATCACAGAAGCACTCATACAAGTGAGTCAAGCTTTGTCTCATAATTCAGTATAAATTGTTCTCATGCACTCCTCTTCAGGAAACAGTAACTCTGTACCCTTTGATTTAAAGAAATAAAGACTAAGTGCACAAAACAGTAGTTTAAAAAGAACTGTATTTGGGAATTCTATGCCTAGATTTCTAAACTGGCCATTAAGTTTATTTAAAAAAAATAACATTATGGCTTTTAATTAAAACTGACAGCCTCAAAATTCAAATTACCCAGAGTTATCCCTTTTCTACTGTGTTACAAAAATAACAATATAAAGTAACTTAAGTGCATTTTAAGAATATATCATGAAAGTATTTGAAGAGATCGCTCATGCAGAGTCCACAATATGTATTGTCTCACCATTCACCAGGCAGAACATTTAACAAATCACCCAATTTCCTCCACCCTCTCCCTCACTGAAGATACTCAAGAACGGTCTGGATGCAACCCAGTGCCACGTGCTCTGGGGTGACCCTGCTTGAGCAGGGATGTGGGGCTATGTGTCCCACTGTGGTCCCTTCCAACCTGACCCATTCTGTGATTCTGCGGTCACCCCTGAACTCTTCTCAGACTGAGACTACCAAAGGCTAAGAAAAGAGTTCCTAGAATAAAAAAAAAATTAAAAATTTGTTTATGTTAATCAGAAGTACAAGTAGTACAAAGGTAATGCAGCAGAACTTGGGACCAAATTAACAATCATCTTTGCATGTTTCAGTTTTGAAATAAATTTATACAAAGGACTTGAATTAAAATTCAGGAAAATGAGATCTAGAGTCTGGGGCCACAAATACAAAATCATTCCTTTATTTCTTGGTGTCACCACTGAATTACTCCTAGAAAAACAAGCATTCTGTGTTACATGACTTTGATTTCTTCCACCCCAAACATGCAACCTTGGATAGCATGTTTTAATAAATCTCCAAAACACTTTCATTCTAATTTTGAAGATATGTAGAATCCCCATTGTGACAATATGGAGACATCTCTGTAGATATCTATCACTCCTGACAGCTTTTTAACTAGGCATTCAAAAGTTCAGAAGTATTAAAGAATATAAAAATACCACATCTGGGGAATCTTCAAAGCCTAAGCATCAAATCACTGATCTCAATGATAAAGGCAGATGACAGGTGACTGGAGTAAAAGAAAGAATGGTAATAAAGTGACTACGATGGACACTTTCATAATTTATCATGGCAAGAACAGGAAAAGCACCTTTCTGTACCTCATGTAGTGTATGCCACAGAGCCACTCAGCAGCTTGAGCTGGGGGGCAGAACAATAGCCAAACCCTTGAGGCAGGCACTGTGGTGATTGAGTCGTGGAGGATGCCTGGGCAGACACAGACACACTCAGTGATGCAGCATGGAATGACAAAGCACCAAATCCTTGACAAACTGCAAATGCAACTGACTCCTTAACTTTGAATGACTACTCAAGTTAGCCAACTCTGAATGTTTTAAACACCTTTCCATTTTGTTGTATGTCTAAATTTTAAAATGTAACAATTAACAGGATCTCTGGAATTATCTCTGTTAGTTCCAGAAAAGAGATAAAGTAAAATTTCCCCTGTTAATTCTGCGTGGTTCTAAGTTTTAATAAGATCAAATCTCATTCTGAAAGCAATAGAAATAATTGCAACAATTCCACAACTTGAAATAATTTACAAAATTTCCAGGAATATTCTTATTGGAATATATATTCACAGTCATAAGATTAATTCAGTTTAATAGAGTAGCTTGAAAGGGATAAAACTGACTTAAAAATAAACTCAAATTTTATTAGAAAATATGCTTAACCAAATATCCAAACTATAACTTCACCACCAAAAAGCTTCCATCTCTTTGATTTAAACAGCTAATATCTCAGAAAAAAAAAATACTTTTCCTACTTAAGATAAAGATATTCCAATTTTATTATGAGGATTCCAATAAGTTCTGCAGTTAAATGAAAAAGAAACCTTTAAATGAGGCTAAGGGCCAGTAAACATTGATCCACCACATGGATTTAGCACACTCTTTAGCTCTGAGTTGATATATAATGGCTTCAGTACCTTAGTGCAAGACAGTTTTGTTGCATGATGAAATGGAACGGAATAAGGAAAACTCAGTTTACTTTAATGCTACAGATGGTTACTTAAGATTGGGTCAAAAAAAAAACCCTCTAAACAACAGCAACAAACATAAAGGAGTGGAAATGTAATGGAACTACCATTATTCAGAGATCTTCTCAGCCTGAGAATAGGCTTATATTCAAAACTCCTGGAGCACTTGGACTGACCTCCAGAATTATGTCTGCTGGAGTTGGCTAAGGAAAACAATTACAGGGTGGAACAAGAGGAATTATAAAGTATATATTTACAAATTACTGCTACTTTGCATATTGCTACTAGTCTTAATTCTAACAGAATTGCTATGCAACCCATTACTTAGGAGAGTCTATCATTTTTCCCCCTCTTCTGCTAGCAATGCTTTAAACCATAGTGTAATTAATGTAATTAAGTTATTAATAAAGATTGAAGGGGTTGAGCATCACATGAAATACTTAATTTTGTGTATCTTTAGCTGAGTGACTGTTTAGATTTGTATTTCAACTGTCAGCCAAATTATGTGCAATTAAGCCAAGGCAGAGATCTCTTTTAGGCAGTGATAATGTCAGACAGATTCATAGCTCTGGGTAGTGGGTGGTAAAACTGCCCACTCTTTTTTATCTGTTGTATTTTCCTCTTCTGCCTTATTCATGTACTACATGTAGTGTGTAATGCAGAATAGAAGGTTATGATGCAGAAATAAAAATTCCTGAACTTACCTAATAGTGAGATTAATGAACTCTTGTCCTTATGCAATTTATTCTGTTGCTCTGGTGATCAGAACACCAGTGTGAAACTTCTCAGTATCTCATTGTTCTACTTCTTCACTCAACATCTCTACAAAGCTCCTTCAAGAAAAAAAATCAGACAGGCAATGCATTGAAGCCTGGGATTTGGAACATACTGGCATGATTTGCTGTATAGAGTCCTGGAGCTGAAAACTGATGCTGAATCTACCCGAGAATCCTGGATCAAGTTCTTGCCAGGGCACAAGAGCTAGGATAGTCTCTTGGTGTAATGAAGACATTTTGTGCCCATCCCAGTCATTCCAATCCCCTCCTGTGAAGACTTGCCATTACATTAAAGGCTTGAAGGCTACTACTGAAAAGTGCACACGTGTTTAACATTGTCACCAGCACTGGCCCACACCCCCATCTCATCTGGAAGATGTGCGGTATTTTTTTACATCAATAGTTGTAACTGGAAAAATATGGATCAAGTCAATAATACTTAACAAGAGTTAAAATCATTTCAGGTGCACCTTGTGCAATCAAGCCTTGAAGGTGCCTGATATTTGGCCATGCCCCAGCTCCTAGACAGTCAGGGTCACAGAGCTCTCTGCATTTATCAGCTGCATCAGGATGTCATAGGGCACACAGGACATGCAGACATCCGAGTACAAAAGCAAAGGGTCTGTATTATGAATGAAACTGAAAATTTATATCTGTGATCTTTCTATTGAGCCCTGATTTATGACCATATTCTTCTAATTCATTGACTGAAGGCAACAAGCCTTCATCTAGTCTTAAGAGAAAGAAGCTCCTAAATATCAGATCAGCATTTTGGGCACCATGCAAATAGTAACAAAGATAAAACCTGTATTACTCCTGTTCTTTAACACAGAGAATTTTGGATTTTAATGGTATAACAGTAACAATTCACAAATAGTAACTTTCTACACAGTTGCAAAATGCTGTTGAGAACAGCCATCAATATCCCAGCTGTTCTCTGCTGAATTATACTGAAAGTAAAACTCAGAGTAGAGAGTAAGCTAACTTAGCCACTTATAATGGACTTGTAATAAGCCATGATTGTAAATGCACCAATACTGTCAATTACTGCAGAGTTCCCCAGACTGCAAAAAAATTCTTCACAGGTTTTGTCTTTTATATAGATGAGAAACATTTTTAACCTAAATTTACCATGACAGACACAAGATATAAACACATGAAACAAGTCCTAGCTGGGCACCATTTGAATTTCAACCCCTAGAGAGATATTTTCTGCTTATCTTTTATTTCAAGTTATCAAAGACTGGGATATTTCAACTCAAAGTGACTTTAGTATGAATATCACATGGATTTCATGAAGAACATCTTAAATAAAACTGAGTGTAAAATTTTGAGAATGTCCTTTTTATTCAGTGAGAAACACAATGAACCTTTACCTTGTTTACTCTCTTGTAGTCATAAAAGGTTTATGAAACAGTGTAGAAAGCTGACTTCACTTCTAAGGCCATCAATAAGAGCACTTTAAGCTAAAAAATCCCCAAACTTTCTGCCCACCCCCACTATTCCCATTAAAGGCTCATGAGGCATTCTGGACAGTAAAATCAGTTGGAGAAGTCCTTGATCTTTCTGTGGCTTTTATAGAAGCCAGATGGCTTGGCTCTGGAACATCTCATAATTTAGTGAAATGAAGAATTAAAGGAAGAGTTCAGAATTAGCAAAATTAAACTGCATGAGTTACCAAATGTCAAAACCACCGGGGTTTTTTTCTTCTAGAATGTTACATATACAGCAGGCTCTCAAATAAGCTCAGAGAAAAAATAATAATGGGCTGAAATTGTATATTTCAATAGTTCTGAACAATGGGTTTGACAGCCAGGAAAAAAATTTCCAAAACTATTTTATTCCAGTTAGACATACTTTGTCCAATAAGCCTTACAAGCACAATAGCTACATTTTGTATTATTTTGCTTCAGTCATCCCTTGTGCTGAAGACTGAAGTGCTGCTGACATTACTGCAGAATCACAAATATCAGGATAATAAGACCATTTGTAGGACTTACTATGTGAATACAGAAATGAAATAATCTGTGTAGGACTAGAGCAAGGAAAGGGTGTTAAGAAGTCACAATTATCTAAATAAAGCAAATAATAAATAAAAATAAACCTTTGCAGACATATGAATCTTTTCACCAAGGAAACTGAGAAGGTTTCTTATGCACTTTCCACAGCCTGGGAGATATATATTTAAGCTGAAAAATTCTTCAGTCAGAAACTCAAATAGAATCCTTATTTCATCATGTGTCTGTGGAGATCACAAGGTTTTTATGTTCTATATTTTGTTTCATATTTGTTCAGCTCCCTATTAACAAACACATGCCTTTCTCATGCTATCAAAAATTATTTAATAATTATTCCCAAGACAGAGAGCTTGTTATGACTCCTTTATTTACTCTATAGTTCTGTTACATGTCATATATTGGTGTCATGTTTGAATTTCATTCCTGCCCTACAGCAATATCCCATGTGATTTTCTCTAAGATCTTGTGATGGTTATTGAAGACTTTGCCTTCAGAGAAAACACTAGCCCTCAGTTTTGAAGAATTGCTTGTGAAAAAAGAATTTGAATTATACCCTGCCAAAATTGTCATCAAAGTGATTACAGTTGTGTTCTTTAATTTTACCTAGATAATATACACAAAGACAGAATGCACAGAAAGCAACGTTCTATAAGAGACTACAAAATAAAATTTAAAAATATTTAAAAACCCTCAGCAATTACAGACGCTAGGATTAATGCTGCTTGTGCAAGTGCAATTGAAACCTTCTTTTCACAACTACTCTTCACATGACAGCAATATTAGCACATCTATTAGCAAAGCAAAGTAGTAGAAAAGTTTCACACCTTTGGACTCAGGTTAATACCTGAAATAGAAGAAGTCACTTGTTGGTTCTGCAGTAATGTACTTTATGTATATTCTCTATCCCCAAATGCATCATGCCTAGACCTAGCAAGGCAAGAAGCATGACTGAGCTGGACATAAGATGAAATGCACACACAAAAGGAAAATTGCTGGAAGTTATTTCTAATGTTACACAAACATCAAATACTTAATTTCATCACCAAAAAAAAATACTACTACATGCAATTTCGTGAACTAAAAAAGTCAAGTTACATCCTATAAGACTGATATGTTGCAAAGGTCAAAAATAACCCTTACAATCATCATCCTAATGTGCACAGCAGAAGTGCTCTAGTATCCCCAAATAACGTGTCACAATTCAATCAGGTGATAAAAATAAAAAGCCTCTAAGAATAAATTGAAGAATGAACTCTTTGTCAAGCTTTGCCACACAGGAATTCAACAATGAACTTAAGACAGTGCTATGCTGTGACTGAAACATCAGTTTTTACCAATGTCAAGTGATGTCTCCAACATATACAATTAAAACTAGTATCATAGTAATTCAGCTGAAAATACAATTAGACTAATTTACCTGTTTTCCCTATGATCCCAGTACATAAGAAGCCATGGGGTTAACAATCCCTACAAAGCATTATTCAGTAGATTTCTCTATACCTCAACCTGAGAAATATTTCTTCTATGTTATATGCAGCAAGCTAAATCTTTCCAAGACTTAAACAGTGTACTTATCTTTAAAAAGAACAGAAGAGGATATAATTCTGGTTATGTGCAAACCCAAATTCCCCCACTGAACAGTACCTATATGTCAATGTGACCAGTGAGAGAATAGGATACTCAAGGCTCTGCCTGACATGGAACCTGCAAAACCAGAACTATAAAGGTGACTTGCTACAGTCCCTGAAACAACTTGTCCCCACAATGCTGGGACCAAGACTGGTGAATCTTATTCCATCCACTGGTGTTAGTTTTCCATTGTGCAAAAAATCAAGAGTTCCAAAGAGCAAGTGCTGCCTGGAAGAGCTTGCAGGAGGGTGGGACACAAGCTGCACTTGGGATGGACCAAGAAATCACATTGAAAAGCTTTTCTTCAACATTCACAGTGCTCAACTCTCAGTACCTTTCACTGCATCCATCCAGCATTCTATAATAAGGATGCTCTACTGCAAATCCAAAATCCAGTCACACACATCTCTTCAGCTGACAATATTTAAACTTCTAAAAAGTAATAATCTAGAAAGAAAGAGTTATCAAGAAGTTATATCCATGTTTGCAACTAATTTTGGGAAAATATGACAAGGTATGTTTGGAATAATTGCCTGATGAAGTGAATTATTTCCTTTATGTATTAAAGGTTATATTTGTCATCTGTTAGTACTGTAAAAAGTTTTCACATGCTTCTGAAGAACTTAAAGCAGCTTTTTTACCTGTTAATAAATAATCAAATGATAAACTGCTTATTGTCCAAATTTCCCATCTAAGTAATATCAGAACTAACAGTTGTCTTATTTAAGCCTATACCCCCAGTATAGCCTTCAGGTAAATAATTAGAAGTCATTGGGTGACATAGCTATAGTTTTTTCTGACTTCTGACCCACAAGCTAGCTAGTTTAATTTTTCTTCATAAAAACTCATCTTCTAAGAAATGTGTACTTATCATTTCATTGTTTCCTCATATGACTAAGTGCATTTCTAAGCAGGAAGATTGATTAAAAGTAAAGAAACCCACACTATTTTGTCTAAAGCACTCAAGCTTGAATTCTCTAATACTTTCAATCAAGCTGACTTAAAAAAATATTTAAAGGATAAGAAAGGTGAAAATTACACTGAAGGGGAAATAATTGCAAGTACTGAGAAAAGTAAAGACATTATTTCTCAGGTTCAGGCCTTCATTTCCTACAAATACAAAATCAGCTAAAACAACCTGCATATTTACAAGGTATACATTTACACTACAGACCAGTGCCTATGGGAGCTATGAAAAACAAACCAATAAAAAAGAGATTGAATTATTTACTGTGGAAATATGATTTTCATAAAATATACTTGCTTCTGTTTTGTAAGTTTTTTTCCCACCTCTGAAATTTTATATGGAATTTAGCATATTCGCATTCACAGCATAAGATTAACATTATAAAATTGAACAATGCTGAAGCAGGCACTGTAGTCTTGCAGGTTAATAATTCATCAAGTACACAGCATAATATCCAGGAAAATTTTGGGGTGGTTTTCCTTTCTTTAAAAAACAAACATATAGTTTTATTTTCAAGCTTTTTTTTCTTAGTTTAAAAAATTTCCAAGCTCAGCTGCCAGTAAGTTTACAGAAAAGTTTCATCTCAGGTACTAGGGAGAGGAAGCTTTACTTTAACAGGTATTCAAAAAAACCAACACCCCAAAAATCATCAAAAAGAACAAGAAAAAGGCTTAACAAAAATTCACATAGTTTGACAAAGAACTAAAATAGAACCACTTCAAGGAGTCATTACAAAAAAGTAGGGAGAGGGAAGAGCCTCCACAACAGCCTTGCTGTGGACTTCCCCTTCCCATAAGGTCCAGATTCATGACAGGTGTTTGCTTTTGGTTTTGTATTCCTAATGGATAACCTACTGCAGTTCACTCTGAAAATTGTGTTCTGAATTGATAATAAGCAAACGATATCGTGACAGGTGTAGGAATAGTTATTTGATTGCACTAATTCAAGCACTCACTGGACAATTCTGATACACAATGGTACCAACTAGCCTGATCTATTCTATCATCCATGAAATTCATAACAGAAAAGGGGCAGAATGGATTTAATACTACATTCAACATAGGAAGATGTTCTAGTCAAGGGTTATTAAATCAACACTTAGAATAATTCTTAAATACTCACAAAGGATGTGTCACACTGAAAAACAAACAAGTGAAAAATACACTCCATTACTTATGATCAGAATGTTTTCATTTAGTTTTCAGTTACATTTCCCCAAAAAAATTCAGTGTTTGTTTCGGGTTTGTCTGTTTTTCCATTTGCAAGTACCATGCACTAATTTAATAAAATTGCCTGTTGGCTGTGTGACACTGTGGGCTAAGCATCAATACACCAGTCCATCACAGGCTGTGTTACTTTAGCTGCACTAATGCATAAATGACTATCCATGTCAATGCCCTGTGCATTAAAGGTTATTGCAACAGTAATCCAATTCAAAGTTGCTTTTTTTTTTCTTTTAAAAAGAGCTTCTGTTGTTATTATGATCTAAGAAAAATTACTTTCTTAACAAGATTTTGAAAAGTGAAGAATAAGATGGTTAGAACTCTGAACCTGGAACTGAGTGACAAAGACCAAACCTGTGATTAAAACCATTTCAACTAATTATTAAAAGAACAATCTCTATTGCTGAACATCCTGAACTATAAGCATGATCAAATTCAGTAATAACAAGTTCTTAGTGAATTTCCAGGCCAGTATCCATCTTTAAGGGAACCAAAACATTTTTCGTATTGAAATTCACAAGAGAGCTGTATGTACAAGTTTAATATGTTACAAGTATGCCTCCACCATAGGTAACGGGCAGGTACCTCCAGAAGTCCTTCCCAGTCTCTGTTTTCTTTGGTATAAGCAAAGACAACACTAAGAATAATTTCTTTATGCTATTTTAGTTTTGCATTTTGAACTTCACAAGCCTGAGAGGCACAGACCTGCCATGTTCTGCTAATGCAGTGCTGGAAAATCAGAACACAAAACTCAGTTCTCTGTGATAGCAATGAACAAATGATGAGCACAACAAAATGGTCATGGAAGACAGATTATGTGCAGGAGATACAAAAGCTGTGTAACAATTAAAGCAACAAGATAACCTTTCACTTTTCACAATGGTTCCATCCTGTCAGACCACTTCCACGAGGATCAAAACTTAAATTCCAACAACCAAGTCAAACTTTCAAACAAATTTTCAGCAATCTTCATAGGAACATGGCTAAGAGAGTAACTAAATAAAACTAACCACCACTTCAGTGATCCCAGTTCCCAAGAGTCAAATCAAGCAGAGCTCATATCCTTTCCTACTCAATCACATCTCACCGGTATCTCACTGCAGAGAATTCAGAGTTTTAGAAGCCTCACCTGTTTAATATTTGCATTCAATTTCTGAGACAATTTATCATGCACTTACAACTTAGGCCATAAAAATTATTATTTTGTTCAGATTAATTTTTACTTCTTCAATATTATTGCAGAACATTCCCCTTTGCAGGAAAATGTCATTGCCTTCCACAGAAAGCTGACAAAAAGAAATGTGGGTTTCTTTGGTAATGATGGAATGATGATGGTATAATTCATGAGTATCATAACCCTAAACTGAGAGCTCAGATGCGTTTTACATCCAGATTCAATTGACATCTTTAGAGAAGCAGCCACTAATCACACCCTTGTTTGGTTTGTGCGACCAGGTTTTGTTTTCTCTCCCAAAACAAAAAAACAAATTAAAAAAAAAAAAACAAAAAACAAACCCAAACCAAAACCACACCAACCAAAAACTAAAAAACCCACCAACATAAAACCCCTCAGATGACAAAACCTGGATTGCTACATTTTGAAAAAATATCTTTTTACCACCAGTCTAGGGATATGGTCTTGAATTTATACTTAGGCTCTTCTCAGTGTAAAGAAATGCCTTTTGAAATGTCACAAGTGACAAAAGCAAGGTACTAAAAATTATAGCAGGGAGCTGCAAACCATGTGGAAATAACTTCTTTTGAAGAAATTATTTATGTAGGCTTTTTTTCTTTTAGTAATTCAATAATGACATTGTTACCAATTCATGTTAACTCTTTCAATTGCACCTAAATGAACAAGAAAAAAAACCCACTGTTCTAGTTGCACACATCACTCAAGCTCAGGAATGTATCCAGCCTAACTATATGGTAATATCATTAACTTGAAAAATAATATTCAGTTCAAAATTTACTTACAATTATTTTTTTCATGCAAGTATTTAATCTAAAATTAGGTGGTAGGGATGGGGCATGCCAGGGAGGGAGAAAGGAAGTGTGTAGAAGGGTGGTGGGAGTGAGAGAAAGAGTGAGGGGAAAAAAGAAAAAAGACATTGTGTCTGGAACAGAAGACATTAAAAAACAGAGCAGAGAAAGAGATTACAAAATTGTTGAATTAATTCTGCTCTTCACTGTTGTAAAGCTAGTTAGCCTGTCAGTTCAAAGACCCATTCTCCCATTCCCTTAAGTCCCTGGGATGGGTAAACCAAAAGCTGGATAATTGTTACTGACAGAGACACGGTCATGGGATTAGACCCTGCGAGTACCACAGAGGAAAAGCACTACTTGCACACTGCTCAAGTGTCTCTTGAGAAACAGATGTTGAGTACGTTTAATTCAGTGTTCTCATTTCCCCATTAAAGGTACATCCTTCACCAAGGCCTGAAAGTAACAGGCAGAGAACTGGTATTGCTTTCCTTAAGTTTATTTCTCAGTCATCACCTACTCATTTTTCCTCAAGACAAGCACATTTAAGTTATTAGCTCCTGAGAAGGTTGTGTGAGGAAAACAGCAACATCAGAAAATAGTCTACAGAAGGGTGACCATCAATTAGTAATGCCAGGTAAAATGCACAAAAGATTGAAACTCCTGACAGCACAGGTGCTGCTATCATCAGAGAAAGAAAACTTCTTCCTACTCAGAACCAGCTCAGAACTAGGAATCTGAACATAAGGAAAATGCAGCTGTCAAAACACATCTACAACTGACTTTATGCATAAAGAGAAATGTGCAAAACTAGATATAACCAACATATATGTCTGGAATCCAAAAAATATAGAGAGTATTTCCATTCCTGAGTCTAAGTGTATTTTGTTTATACAGGAACATGTTAATGAACAACCATCTTTAAACCAAAATTGTTATATATGCACACTTTATAGTCCATAATCTCTAGAGCATATCCATATGGAGGCACTTAGAAAAATTTTGCTTTTACAATTACACTAGAAAACACTGGTGCAGTCTACATCACCTTTGGGTAGTAAATAATGATTTCAAGCAGGGTAGTGTCTACCCATCTTTGCCTAAATGTTGAAAGATAGGTGTAACACTTGCAAAAGTAACTGTTTTTTGTAACACTGACCTTTTCTGCAATCTTGTACACCAGTGCTGAATATTCTGGGGGCTCAGTGAGACCAGTCCCTTAGATCCTCCCTTGAAACCCTTTGGACCACTGTCTTAGACTGTGACCACAGTTCACTCAGTTAGAGCTGCATTACAGAATTATTGAAGGCTGCACAATTTTGAACATTACAGCGAATTACATCCCAGTTTCCATGTGCATCTAAGGCTGTGAAACTCACAGCTGTGAGCATCCCCTGAATGCAGGCAAAACTATAGCAAAGTGTGCTTATCCCCTGCAAAATCTCCATAAATACAAGATAAACAGTCAGTGCATGTTTTAAGATACACAATTATCACTTTGACACTCCTTCATTCTCAAATTTCAGCATTTTCTATTCCAGACATCCCTCTAGTCAGAAGGACTCAAACAACATACAGTGAACACTAGTGTGGATAAAATGGTTCAGTAACAGTGATTCACATCCAGCACATCATCTCTTTAGTTGACTGGAACTACTTCTGAACGTGACAACCACTTCTTTTGCAGGGTTTATTATCTAAATCTATTGTATTTTCATACTGTCATCTCAATAGCTTTGCATAACGGAATGTATAAATATCATCAGCCTTTCCATGAGTCATTACAAACTGTCTTAAAAATGTAATACATGACATTCAAAAGTATCATCTTAATTCAATGATAAGTTCCCCCACCTGCAGCGCAATGGATCTTGACTCCTTTATCCTGGAATCACATTGTCTCTATGGAGTGTGGTCTCTCTCCCTTATTAAGCTCAAGACAGCAGCATCAGTAGTTCTGTAGGCCAAACAATTTCCTCTCTCAGAAAAAGCCTTCTTTGAATCACTTATGAAGACTATCTTTATTGTCTGTTCCTTTTTCCTTCTAGTAGCCTCTGCCATGCTTATTCCTGATGCAAACTCCTTGTTTGCTCTTTCTTTCATTCCTTGCCTTCCTCAGCTTCTGCTTAGATGGGTTTCACAAATCCTGCCTTTTTATAATCATAAATCACATGAAAATATGAATCCTAACTGTTGGCTCACACTCACATGAAGTCTTTTATTTTCTCTTTATTGCTAATGCTCAAAAGATATCCAGATAATGGTATGAAATGTTTATACACAAAATGTGCAAATTGCACAAGAATAAATACAGTACTTTAACTTTGTGGACTGAAGCTTAAGAAAATTGGAAATGCAGTAAAAATGGATGTGAGTGTATATTCACCAAACACCTCAGCAAAATGACATATTTAAGATGCCAGAAAATCCAAGAAAAAGGTTTTGGGAAGGAAATAGACACAGATCCAAATCTGGATGTATAGGGATCACCATCCCTTCACCCTTCTATGTCACTCTATTATGCACTTTATAATCCACTGGTTTGACCTCATGGCTCTTCTTTATAAGTGAGTGTCCAAGACTTTGCTATAATTTTCAATTCAAAGTGTAATTTTAGCTAAGAGTATTACTTTTAGTGGATACTCCTAACATCAATTCCCTTCTATCAAATTACTGTTAAGCTTTGGTCTCTCTCACACATTCAAATGCTGAGTACATAATTCATTTTCAGCCATCCCAAACGGTTTGAATACATGCACAGTCAGATCAGGCTCCAAGGGAGCACGAGCTTCTTTGCATCACTCACCAACTAACAGATGAGGTTGAGCAGAAACTTCACCCAGGGGCAGGGGAATGCAGTAACTCCTCTGAGGGCTTTCTGTGAGTCTCCAGCCTGGCTGGGGCTGATGAGGGCAGGGGCAGTGCAAGGCAAATATCTGAAGCAGTTCTGGGTTACAGCTGCACCAACCACACATCCACCTCCCCCAGCTGACACAGCAGCAAGTTCTCCAGCACCCATTTTTTGAAGACATTCAAGTTAAACCAGTCTTATACAAGACGCTAGGTATAACAGAACCTGCAATGTTACAAGAGTTAAGTATAACAAGTATAACAAGAATAAAAAAACAGTCTACTTCATTAAAGTGCAAATAAAATAGCATCTATGAAATAGCTGCTGGAACTACAAATGAGGCCAAGACTGATGCCTCTCTTCAAAAACAAAATTAACGTATTTAAAAATTAAAATGTTCTTTCCATGTATATATTTTCAAGTTGCCTATCACTGCTCCTAGTTGATATTTTAAAAAAAGCTAATGCAAAAGATTGCTGTTACCCAGACACATGTTGGATTTCAAAAGTCTTACCTGCAGCTTAATGTTTATGCACCATATATAAGACTGACAATGAAAAAACTGCAAGGCTTTTTATAAGACATGCTGAGAGCAATAAATGTTAAAGAATAAACCTCAGTTTTAAATATTTGTCACAGTATTTCATTTGCTTTTAAATATAAGTTTCAATGTTGACACTTTTAAATAACAGGGTATTTATACTCATTTTTTGTGGTTGTTTTTCAAAATAAGCAGCCCTTTTCCATTAACCCACACTCAAAACTTACTTACGTATGGGTTACTTAAATTCACTTAAGGTCAAAGATACACTGGACAAAATTATTATTTCATTTATTATTCTGTCAATAACTGCAATTTGCTAAAACAAATCTTGGATGTTTCCTGCCCATAATTAACTACCTCACAAATATTAAATACTGTTAAAACACAAGAATACAGTAGATTTATACTATAAAGATTGATTTTTTTCCCAGTGGTGCGAAAGAAGGTCAACTTTTTTTTTTAATTTTTAAGCAAAATATAATTTTAAATAATAGACAGCAAAGTCAGCATTACAGAAATATGGCCAAAACTTACGTAACCGTTCAAGGAAAGAGTTATATCACAATTTACTAATCTCACATGAAAAGCATTTATTACATTTTAAAGCAGTACTCTGTGCAGACCTGATTCAAGATCTCCTGGAACTGACTTGTTCAGTGCACCAGATTTTGTTCTCCTGAATGCCATTTGAACTATTACTTCATGAACATCAAAAAGATTAAATAAAGATTAATTGAATAGAGAAAAAAATTTTTAAAAAAATTACATTATGCAAAAGCCTCTGTGTCTTCAGGATATGAAGATATGAATCAATTCTTTTCACCTACTACTGGAGTTTGAACTGAAGAAAAGTCTGGCATCTTCTACACACAAGCATGAGAAGGATTACTACTGTGTTCAGTGAACCCTTGCCCACACATATATTAAGACTCTCAAGAGAAAAGTGGGTCACATTCTAATCATAAAAACACACTGACTTGTACAAGAAAACATTTTATTACCCTTTAAACCTTTGTTTTTGCAGCTGCAAAACAGCTTTATTAAGAGAGATAACACATATGTGATCATCTGCCAGCGTGGTAGTGCCTGTGCAGCATTACACTGTTAACACAGCTTCTTTTCAAAGACATATTACTAAAATGGATATACACTTCTGGGGCCTCCTATCTCACACTGATTCAAAGGAAAAGAGTCCGTAATCAATAAAATAGGTACATCTGATGAACTCACTGATTCCCCAACCGTTTACTACTTCCAGAGGTGTATATAGCATGTTAAAGGATTTTGTTATGTTTAGCTGTTAGTGCAAACTAGGAAAAACACTATATGTAAATGAAAGATTTAATAACATTCTATATTAACTAGTCACAGAACCTAAACACAGAAAGACAGGCCCACATCTTGATATCACTTCCTGAAGAGAACAGGATCACTTGTTTAATAAAAAAACTTTTATGTTAAAGTCCCATACATTGCAGCACACTTCACACTACTTTCAGAAAAAAAGGAATTATTTCTAGAAGAGAAAAGGCATATTTACATTGACCAGAATGTTCTGAAAGGCCTGAAGGCCTTAGGTGAACAATTTCATGCTGCCTTTAAATCACTCCCTTGCATTCCACAGTGAATTAAAACCGATTCTCACCCAAACCCCTCAGTATCCCCATGATTCAAGAGTCAAACATTAATTGTAGGTACTCCCTTAGCACTTGTGAGGCAACCTCAGGACTGCAGAACCCAGAACATCCTTTCTGCCATACACCACTAACACCATCTCCTTTAACAGCCTGCAGAGACACATTCACCTTGCCACACACTTAAAAGAGGTCAATTGACCAGGCATGTGGAGGCCAAGGATAAGGAGGTGAAAGGTCTCTCCTTGTCTTTCCACCCTCTCCCCTCCTTAAATGAAGATCAGTCTAACAAATATAACTCAAAAAGGTTTCTACCTTTCTAGTATCAATTCAAGTGTTAAATCAACTGTTAAATTTTCTTGTGTGTACTTCTCTGCACTTTGTTCACATAACCCGTAACTTTAATTGAAATTACTCTAGGACTGAGAGCAGAAGAGGTTATCTGAGAAAAAAGAAACAACAGAGAGAATTTGAGTTCAGGTATTTAGGATATGTCAGAAAACATATTTGACTCTTAAGTACTGTTCCATTGTAAGCAGGCTGAACTTTCTTTTCAGCAAGGGATCACCAGAGAAAAAACATTCTGGCTATTCAGGAAAAATATAAGGATCAAAACCACCATACAGGATATATACATTCTGCCTGATTTATTTAAATTGAAAAAGACATAAGTGCATTTATAAGAATTGCTTTTTCTTTTATATTTATCAGTCTCCTCAATCTTACCTCCATTACTGCCATGACAGAATAATTAATTTCAGTCAATCAATCATTTAAATAAACCTCACAGGTGACCTCAAAATAACACATAATCCACCAAGAACCAGTCACAACAACAATCTTTAAATTCCCTTGGAAAGGAAAATTAAGTCAGCTATGTGTGGCTTGGGGCAACCTAAGCTGTAAATCTCTCTTTTTTGATCTCTTCATAGGAATGAAAGAGCAGCACTGCTCTGGATTATACAGAACAATTATGTGTTCTAAAAACTCAGGGAATCAGGTTTCAAACGGCTTTAATCATGACCAATTAACTGCATCTTTTGCCACCCCATAATAGTTCCACTGATGTCTAAGGAACCACTTGAGGAAGCCAATCCCTTAACATGTAAGTATATGGATACTAAAAGGCCTGTTTGTATTTGTCAACAAATCCAAATAGAGGCCCCTTGCCTGACTGAAAAGTACCCACCTCCTCCCTGCGCTGCATACCTGAAAAAAGGTGGAGCAGGCTTTGAACACTTGAGGAGGCTGCTATTAATGAACACATGGAAGGAACTGTGGATGTGGGTTTCACAGTTGCTCTGGCAATCACTCAGAGAACACAGACTTTTAAATAACCACTTCCTTCTTTGAGGATAGAAATGTGTTATTCTGTCCTAAAAACAGGAGTTACTCTCTTCAGCAGCACTGTCTTTGATATTTTGAAGATTGGCAGTATGCTTTTTCTAGCTTTCTTACAGCAGCCTTCCCTTTGAAATTTCCCACCAGCCCACTGCTCCCAACAGGAACAACAGTGTCAATATAACAAAAAGACATGATACCATCAGCTGCCAGAACATTGCCACTAAGGGGTCAGTATGAGGATCAGCAGATGACACAGCAGTAAAAATGCTGATGCCTTTTTATACTACAACTCTCATCACTGCTACCCATGGCAGTGCTTCACCAAGGAGAAATTTTATGAAAACCTTGGTGTAGATAGCCACTCAGGGTTGCAACAAGATATATATAAAGCCATAACAGTACAGGAAATGTGAAGCTCCTGAAATACAAAAGGCTCACCAGTGTAAATCCAGGAGATAAACTGACTATAGTTTGTAATTCAACCAAGCAATGAAGTTGTTAAGTAGACAAAAAATCTCAATAAAATTTACTTTTGTTTCTAATTAGTCAAACAAAGCACCTTGTGCCCAAGGGCACCAGCCTTGATTTAGGAACACTAAATACCTGTCCTCATATTCCCTAGCAGACAAAAACCACTAGGCAGCAAAGCTTGCAGACCAAACCTAAAAACAAGCAACTGCTCTCAAATAGACAGCAGTAGAGAAGATCAATCCAACATGCAAGATGAATCCCACCTCTTCAAGACTGCTATTATTGAGCAGAAACTGAGTTGTTGTAAACTCAAGGATATACAATGGGCAAGAATATACTATAAGCAAAGAATGGTCGAGGTAAGAACTTCTTAGACCAAGGGATACTGTGAGCAAAACTAGACAGGCCTTTTGACATGCATAGCATTCTTCACAAATGAAGCTGAATTAGCAGCATTTGATTTAAATACTAGTCAAGAAAAGCTGATACGAATTTACCCAGATTATTCTAATCAGCTGGTAATCTGAGGGAAAAAACGGTTAATATCTGTGGTGCAGAGGAATGTTAACAAGGAGGGAGTGCCTGGCTTGCATGTGCCTAAAGCCATAATTTCACCTTCCCTATTTGTCTACTGCTCTAGGCAAATAACTACTTTGCCTACAGCTTAAGCAAGCCTGGTGAGACAGCTGAACTGAAAACTGAGAAAAGATTCTTTATACCTTAATTATAAATGTACTGAAATTTCAACAGAATGAGCATGTTTTGAGTTGGCAGCAAGTATTTCAGGATTCAATACTGTGCTGCCAGAGAGGTTGTGCCATGGTAAATAAACACTGTAGCTTTGACTGTGCAACTTGGCTTTAAAGTGGCTTCTACCTGACACTCTGTTCATACAAACACTAAGAAAAGTCTTGCAGAAAGTCAATTGCTTGAGGCCATTTGTCCTGAAACAAATGGGTTCATTATAACAACTCCAAGGAAAGTTTAGGAGTGTATATAGGGTGTAGAACTATATCCATATGCTACCTGTAAGGCAAGGATTTCCTTTGCAAAAGCACCCTAGAAGCCCCTTCTCCCAGCAAATGCACATCTGTGCAGAGGGATGCTATTTTCTGGAAGAAGTCTCCAAGGACTAGTGCCTTGGAGCACAAGAAAGCATTATGCAGAGCTCCATTATCACCAGCAGTTTTCAACCAACAATGCAAAATTAAAACAAAACCCTAAAATCAGTATGTTTTATCATCAATACATACACAAACCCAATTAAGCATCCACCCCAGCTAACAGGATGCATGCACAAGCATGTTTTAGAAGCCACATGTGGAGGCTGTCCAGGAAGGTCCTTTAGAAGCATCAGGCCTTTTTTATCTCCTATACAATGAAGAATCAACCAAGTCATAGACCGAAAATCTCAGTGACTTTCACCTCCTTCTCTGGTGGAGAAGAAAAAGACAGTTTTATCTGTCTGAGCACAGGACAGGCTTGGATGTAAGGCAACTGAGATTTGTTAAGAAGAAAAAATAATTTTACAAAGTACATATGATATCACTGAAACATATCACACACACACACACTGATCCCATGAAGATTTGGTACAAAACTGTATTGGTAACAGTTGTGAGTCCTTTGCACCATAGCCAAAGCTCCTAACACCATATGTGATGCTGTTTGTTCAGCCCAGGCCCTCAGAAGCTGTGAAAAGATGCAGCCCAAATCTTAACAGGGTTATGCCAAAAACTCAGCTCTGTACTCTACACAGATCTTTCATTTTTATTTCTAGTTCTGTGATTGCATTTTCTTTTTTCTTTTTTTGAATCAATGAGATAAGCACAGCCCTTTACCAGGATACTTTTCAAATGTGCTATAAGTTTTTACTAGAGCAATTCAACCTCAAAGCGATGCAGTAGACAATTGAATGTACAAGTTGAGAAATCTTTTGTACCCTCTTGGTTCAGAAAAGCAACTTTCATACAGACCAAGAGGTCCCTACTTGTGTAAAATAAAACACTTGGTGTTTACTTGGCAGAAACAGGTGATTCTATTTAAACTAGACAGGTTGCAATAAAACATTTGAGTCCCAATTGCTGACTGCTTACTTCTGCATTCCAGCTACAAAATGTTGGTACCTTGATAGTCATTAACCACTTCTAATGCCTCAATGAATCAGCCATGCTGCGACAAAACGTGGAAACTACTACTTTGTTTCCCTATAAATGCAGATTGTAATACCCAAGACAGAAATAAACTAAACTGTGCTGCTGGGCTGAACTTCTGAAAATTAAGTACTTCTGAGATGACTGAAATTCCTGTAACCTGTACTTTAGCTAAGCTATCACACTTCTCTTTCCACATTACAAGGTTTCCACAGTTCTGATATTTATCAGTGGAGTTCTCTAATGTCACCAGATCATTCTCAAAGAAATCAATCTTGTCCAGGAAGTGAGCAACCTTTTGGAGCAATATTGCAATGAAAGAACAAGAAGGCCCTCACCAAAAGCAGCACAAGGGATACCATGTTCTCAGGACCAAGTACAAAAAACCATAATAAATACAAGGACTGAGCTGTCTGGGCACTTCAAGAATCACCTCTACTGCAGATCTGGCTGAGTTACATGAGAATGAAGATCTAGTAGCACCTTTTCAAGTGGCTCAAGACTGCTGCCCATCTGACTCCCAATAAAAACAGCCTCAGTGTTCTTCACACAGATTATTTTTTTCTTTATGAAACTTCTCCTGAATATGGAAATTGAGACTACACTAGTACTTCGTGCTAATATAAAGGAAATCTCTCTTAAAAAAATCACCTCATCAGAAGGTATTTTTAAGTAGATGGTCATTGTATTTGTAAAAGCCATGCAAAGTGCAAGATTATACAATGTATTTTGTGAAGCTGACAGTAAATTCCATTTTAATGTGATGCAACATAGGAGTCATTGGTATTGCTGGACTGCACACATTTTAGTATTTCTGACTGTGAGGAAGCAGTACACTTTCTCTTTGTTTTTTCTTTAAGGGCAAAGGAGCAGTTTAAGAACTTGAAATTATTAAATGCTTAGAACTTCAACTAGAAACAAAATTAACTTTTGTAAGACTTGGTAATTCAGATGCTCATGGAAGTAGGGATAGGTATAGGAATAACCTTTACAAATGTAGAGACACAATAGAAGCAACTTGGTGTGTTTATAGACTTGCATTCCCTTTCTCTGTGTCTGAATTTTCATTATGACAATATGTATTTATTATACTAAATGCAAAATTCAGACAATATGAAAAATAAGTATGTCATACCTTGTCTACAGTGCATAGTCAGGAACTAACTTGCCCTCAAGTTATTAGGCATTTTGTCTACTCATTTATAGATATTAACTTAGTCTCATGGTGTAAGTAATATATTACCCCAGAGAAGAGAGAGAGCTAACATTAACAAGTCCACAGTCTTAGAGCACTTCAATTACTAGCCTAATGTGAAGTAAGATATTAATGTATTTTTAAAGGTACTGAGTATCCATAATTCCATGCAGTTCACAAATGATGCAGATGCACGAAGACAGAAAAACTAACTTGCATATCTCAAAATCAGGTGGCCAAAAAATAAGTCTTTAAAATTAGCAGACACTTTAAAATAGAGGCCTCTGTGATTTGACTCTAATTAAATGGAAGCTGAAGTCGGAGCCAGGAGTAGAAGCCACAGGGGATCCTTTGATCTCAGTTTCTCAGACTCCGCTGCTTTTTGCCCTACCGCACTCTCCCCTCACTTCAGCAACTCTTATGCTGCTGCTTCAGCACAAGAGTCAAATCAACTACAGGCATGTGGCTGGGAAGGAATTTTTGGCATCTCTACAAACATTCACAAATGGCATTATCTTCAACAGATGAAGACTGGTCTTTTCAAAGTCAAGTCCTCCTAGAGTTTTGGCCCACTGGACCTGAACATTCTATGTTTTTCTCTGAGTATTTTATACTGGTCAAGGGTACTTGAAATTGTTCACAGTTACACAGTGGCAATCCAAAATATATGCAATATGGAATTGCAGAAGACAATAAATAAAACCTTAAAAAGCTGACAACATAGGTTATTACAAAGCTAGCACTATAAATATAAATATACTTGGAAGGCATTCATATTCTGCCTTTGTAAATAACCATTTCTTCTTCTGCCACAAAATCCTTTTCCAATATTAGTATAGACATTAGGCTCCTGAAAAACAAAAGGAATGTTTAGCTTGTGAACTTCAGACATGAATTCTAATAACATTGAAGGGATGAGTGTAAAAGCTCACAGCAAGAAGGATTCATATTTTTGTCTTCCTATGACAAAAAATAAGCATACAGAGAACATTTTAACTAAAAATAATTAATCAGAGAAGTATAAATGGGTTGTTAATGAGCTGTAACTTAGTAATAAGTATAAAATTTAGCAGAAAGTTTACATTTCCTACAAAAGGCCCTAGTTCCAGTGGTAGGCACATTTTGTGTTGCTTCCATTAGAAGAAATTGAAAATGGAGCTTTACTGAGCAGGTGAGGTGCATGAGTGTGATATGGCAGCACAGAGTTGATGCAGATGTCCCCAGATCACCTACTTTCCAATCAAAAGTTGCAACTGTAAAAGAAGGCTGAAAAGAAAGCTTTCAAGTACTTTTGCTCTCTCCAGACCTAAAACCAGACATCATTTAAAATTTAATTTAGCAGCTCTACACTATACAGGAGCATCTTAATGTGTTACAATAGGCACAGAATTATTCACTGCATCTCTCTACTACCATTCAAGAAAATCAACCATTATTCTCAATATACTAATATAAGTGAAACTTAGTGCATAATAAACATCTAATTAAATTACTTTCTGAGCACATTTTCCACACAAAGTTATTTTTTAAGCTACTGACACTATGTACGAGGATTAAACAACATGTATTAAATTGTAACCTATTAATTTTGGCATGGATCTGTATAGGCTCTTTAGAAATATTAACAAATGACTCCCTGATTTTCAAACCATTACTACATTATGTGGACAATTCAAGGAGATTATTTTTTCTCAGGAGACAGAGATGTAACAATTAATAAATTACCTTTGCTTTCTTTATAAAGGAATTCTCATTATAGTGCAAGCATATAACTTGCTAGGAACATACAACAGTGAGTAATAGCACAATTGCTTTGCAAGATTTTTCTGCTCTTTGTGATGTTTCTATACATTCAATTATGAAAAACATTAATAGATTTCCCTCTCAAGACGTACATTAGATAGTGAATATTCCTCTTTCATAACCTAAAGAAGCTATCTTTTAAGGATCTATGAAAGAGAAAACACTTTAAACTAAAATTTTTGGTAGTATTGCCATTTCTACTGTGCTAAGCCATAGAAGTTTAAGAACTGTGAATTAGCTTCTTTTGTGAACACTATTGATTCTCCAGCATCCAAAAATTGTGTTTTACATACAGATGAAAAAAAGAATTTTTTCAGATCAACAAGAGATTTAACAATATCAGGAAATTTTAGGTAGTTAAAACAGAGAGGAATGCACACTCACCCCGATAAATGTGTACTTCTCTAGATGTGAGTTACAGTTTGCTTACTGTGTACAATACTTAGAAACCTGTTCCAACTCATTTCATCCCAAAGTCTTGGTAACACCTGCATTAGCAGACTTACACTACACCAATAAAATTTCTTTTGAAAGTGTTTTTCAGATGCAAAAAAATAGACTTCTGCTTTTAAAAATTAAGAATTTACTATCAGGAGGTTTGCAAATGTCAATTTGTTTAAACCTGTACTAGCTCTGCTTTCTGACAATCTGTACTGTAAATCTCTCATTAAACACATAGTATTCAATTTGGAATACTAGGATCACGGTCGTGAAAAGGGCAACAAAAATTAAGATAATGCTACCCTACTGTATCTTTGCTCTGGAAGATAAGCTGTTGCCATGGTTTTGGTGATTTTGAATAAGTGTCCTTAAAAGAGTGATTATTCTAGCAAATGAAATGCCTTAATACTCCTCCCAGGCAGTCAGGTCCATTTGCTATTATTTTCCTTATTTGAAATTAAGAGCATGTGTCTGAATGGTGTTGAAAGCTCTGCCAAAAACATAAAACAGTACACCTCAAAAAGCCTGATGCAACAGACACAAACATTCTCCACAGCCAGAGGAGAACATGGGCTTATGACACACAATGACCACAGCACCATTAGTCAGGGAAACTCATTCAAGCAACCAACACAAAAAGAAGGACTCTCCTTACAATCATTCTGTTTGGGATAACTTGAGAGAAAAAGGAGGAATTATCAAGTCTTCTGGCTTGTGGGGGGTGGGCTCATTATTGCCATCACTTTTTAAATAGGATACTCATACTATCAAGGTTCACCTCTCTGGAAATTGACCTTTCTAGAGTGAGGTTTTCTCGGTTTTGACAGTGATACCAAGAAAGGAACAGTGCCTGAGAGAGGAGAGAAACTGCAATAAGCAGACTGTAAATCTGATACTCTAACAGTTGTATTTCACATCAGGAAATAAACTATGGGAAAGCAAAAAAAAATGCTCTGATATATATAACACACTAATAGGTGTTTAATGTAGCAGAAATACTGTCAGGTCTCTTAGCACTTTACAGAAGAACATTTCTAAATACATTTTGGATATTCATTCTGGGATGCACCATAGCCCTTACAAAGCCCTTTTGAAAGACATAAGAGAAAGCAGTTTTGCTTATTATGTGAGACAGTATTTTTAAATACTAACTTGTGGGCAAAATATAAGTGGTAGTATGTCTTATGTCCACAGAGACAGAACACAATCTTGAGAAGAAAAGCCAGTCCTTGGAAAGATATTAGAACTGGTAAGCTGCTTTTCTGGATTTAGTTGAAATTTCATCAGCTCTGTGGGTAACATTTCTAGTTTTGTAGATGAGTTTTCAAACAATGAAATGTTCCTGTTTCACACAAGTCAAGGAGCTAAATCACTTTTAAAACTCTTAGCAAAAGTAAGTGGTTTGAGTCAATGTTGCTCCAGGTAATACTCTCTCTGCTTTGGGACTAAAAATAAAATCGTTCATTGAGAATATAAGTGGGAAAAAAAGCAAGCACTGCAGAGTTTTCAAAAATATTTCTTCCTTCTGGGTTTGAAGCTAAACTCACTATTTATGAGGAATCTTGGCAGAACATAAAAATTCGAAACAACACAGCTGCAAAGACTGTCAATTCTTTACCTTGTGTAAAATGATAGGTCTTTCACTACAAAGACATTGGCAAGTTATTAAAGAATACGAGTATTAAAAACAAGTAAATAAATAATTCTGGTTTGCACTCAATCACACAAGGCTTTTTGAAACATGTGAAAGGTACTTAGCATAATGGTCTCTAAATTTGTAAGGAAACAAAATTGCTTGGCACTTAACTGAAACTGGCCAATGAATGGTTTCAAAACTCAGCTCAGGAATTTGGGAAAGACATAGTGAAGTCAATGTAAAGTCATTTGAATAGGCTTTAAATCAGAAAAGGAGCCAAAAGGATAGATGAGTAAACTTGATTAATATCTTCATTTCTATGCAACTAACAGTACTAAACAGTGTCCTTGCTAATATTTAAACCTGAATGAGTGACTTATTCTGTGTGCGATCCCCGGGAGATTAATCAAGAAAACAATAGAAGAATTGAAAACGGTCATCTACCCTACAATCTTATCAGAAGTTATAAATTTACAAATCTTTGGTACTAAAGAAAGTTTTACCAAAGGATCTGATCAGACTCTCCCATGTTAGAATGGTCACTTTACACCACTTCAGTTTCAATGTGCCTTGTGATATCCAAGCAAGCAACTATACAGTTTTCCTCATTTATTGCTATGAATTAGTGTCTGTGGTTTTATCTACATCTTCTCCTTTGTGCATGCAAGTGTGTGTGTGTGTTGTCATGCCCCAAGCAGTTCTGTGGAGTTCTCAGGGTTGAAGCAGCTCTTTTATTGTAATCAGTTTTCATTACAGTCCTTTGATCTCTCTCCATTCTTTGTATACAACACTTCATCACCTTTATTTTCTGTCATAATTGCATGTGAAAGATTTCTCCTTTGATAGACCCTGAATGCCAAATCAGTATCGAAAAGAGTGTTGAAAAGTGTCATGTGCTCTGTCTGCTTTAAAAGGCATCCCATACACCTGTGGAAGACAAACAATTTTTCAGTGATATGACATATCTATCATCCGTCCACAGGATATGAGCTGTTCTGTCTGCTTAATAGCAAGGGGCTATGCATAGCAAAATAGTAACTGCTGAAAGAAATGTGTAGCACATTGCAAACTGTCTGGCAGCCCTCCCTAAGCCTCATCTCATTCTGGCCTGCTGATAATTCACAGACTGTGTTCCCGAGCGCTCATCACTCCGGCAGTAAGAGTGGCTAGATGGGGCCCCCTGTCTCTGCTCCCTGTCACACTGTCATTCAGGTGTGTCTGTCTGCCATCACCTGCTGACACAGCCACATGCGTCTCAATTACAGAATAGGCCTCCATTCACACTGCTGATGAAGATGTTCAATCTGTACTGGCTAACAGCATTCTCCCTTAAAAATGTGTCTTTTGGGGTTTGTGAAAACAGACACCAGGTGAAATCTGTTGGCTGCTACAGAATTATATTTCTCACCATACTTTTGGTAACACCTTATTAGTGGCCAGTCCTTTTCTCTACAGTTGCAAGCCTCTGCCATCCCCTACAATGATAAAATAGTGATGGGGTATAAAAATTATTTTTATTTTCCCCACCTCTGCTTCAGCATGAGACCAAGTGATTAAACAGCAAAACTGGAAAGCCCAGATATGATACAATATCAAAGTACTTTATTTCTCTATTTTACAAATGCCATGCATTTTTACAACAAAGGAAGTTTTTAACACTGCTAACACAGCACTGAAGACATCCATAGTCACCTCACAGGAGAAGAAAATTATAGAAATGGTGAGAAGATGATAATGGGAGCTATACAATTGTTACATATGTACTTCTTTAGCCATGGAAGGTAACACACAGTGATATCTGACCAGCAATGACACACAAGTCCTGTGAGGCATGGCTGAGGGAGCTGGGGCATTTAGCTTGGAGAAAAAGAACCTCAGAAGGAACCTTATCAGTCTCTAGAGCTCCATTAAGGGAGGTTGTAACAAGGTGAGGGTCAGTCTCTTCTCCCATGTAACAGGGGACAGGACAAGAGGAAATGGCCTCCAGTTGCACCAGGAAAGTTTTAGATTGAATATTTGGAAAATATTCTTACTGAAAGACTTGTTAAGCATTTGAACAGGCTCCTCAGGGAAAAGCTGGAGTCACCCTGCCTGAAGGCATTCAAAAGGTCTACAGATGAGGCAGGTAAGAGACAGCCTCACCAGAGGGGATGCAATACCGCATCTGTGCAAGTGGCCTAGCCAGGGAAGTCAAGATCTCCAGTTGAGTTGCTGGAGTTTGCTGTTCTGAGGCACGTGGGTCAAGTAAGGAGTAAAGTTAGGCCTCTGAACTTTAAAAGAGAAAACTTCTAGCTTTTCAAGGAGATTGCCAGTAGGACTTGCCCCCAGGAAAAAGCAAGTGGAACAGAGCTGGCAGATTAAGGAAGTATTCCAGAGAGGGCAAGAGCTGGCAGTCCCCAGGTGCACGAAATCAGGCAGAGATGGTAAGAGGGTGGCCTGGCTGAGTAAGGACCTGATGGTCAAACTAAAGGGAAAGAAAAAAAATGCAGAGAGTGGGAACAAAGACAGGTACTCTGGGAAGGGTAAAGGGACAATGTTCAGCTGCGTAGGGATGGGGCGAGGAAAGCTGAGGTGAAGTTGGAACTGAACTGGGCAAGGAGCACAGAGAATAATAAGAAGGGCTTCTACAGATATGTTAACCAGAAAAGGAAGGTCAAAGAAGATAAACAATGTTGGCAAAGTGTTAACAATGGATAAGGAGAAGGCTGAATTACTCAGCAACAGAATGAGAGCGGCCTTAACAAGAAGGATTTTTTGAGCATTTTTGATTTTTGCACAAGAGGCTGGACATGAGCAGGCCATGTGTGCTGCCAGCCCAGAAAGGGGCTGCAGTCCTCACTCTGCCCAGCTTCACACCTATGCATTTTCCCTTTTCTTTGGTAACTGACAGAAATCAAGCAAGTTAACCCAATAATTTGTTCTGAAAAATACCAAATTTACAGATGCAATCTTAACTCACTTAAAACCTTTTTAAAAATGGATTCTCAGGCTGTGGAGCTCAGGACTTACTACAGTTTCCATTTTTCTTTCTACAGTTAAAAAGTACTATATTCAGTTATTTTCAGACCTACCACTTACTGCTGACCAATAGCACTTTTCTTCTCTCCTGAACATAAGTTTCTCTTAAATAGGAAACTGTCTTCAGCTCCAGAAAGTCCCTTTCATTCAATAAGCTTTAATATCCATAATGTTTCATGATAAAATCCAAATCTACATATTGGAACTTCACAGTAAAATTAACTAGTAATATTACTGCTATATTTTTTTATTTTGCACAGGCAGACATTTTCTTCAGATTTCTCAAATTTGCAGCACTCAGAAATGACCAATGAGATTATACATCTCAGTTCTCTGACTTAACATATGGAATTAAAAATTCTAATATCCATCCCATCAACAAGCAACCCAACACACATAACACATAGTGAACATTAAGCTACAGTTACCTTTCTCTGACAGTATTACACGGAGACATAGATCTACCTGCCATGCACGTACAAATAACAGAGTCCTTGATATGCACATCAGAGGACCAGTAAGCAAGTCTTCAGTTTAGGTCCTCTATCAGCAATGTCATTTATGCACTTGTCCTAAACATGAACAAAATGATAGAATGAAAGAATAATTACCATAAACTAGAGAATGCTAATGCCTAGGTAATTCCTCCTTGAACTCAGATGAGTGACTTGCAGAGACTCCTTCTAAATGATGACCCTTAAAAAACTGGAAAGATTACTATTCAACAACAAAGAATATTAGCAAGACTAAACAGAGAAAATGAAACTCAAGGACAGTTATGTAATTGCTTTCTGGACCTAATCTTTTCAAGACTCAAGAGTTTAAATTAAACTCAAATTAAACTCAAGAGCACCCATATACAACTAGCAGGAATGAATAACTATAACTGTGTGTGACAAAATCTAATCCACTCACCTTCTCTTAATTTTTAAAAAGGCATGCATTGTGACCTCAGCTCAACAAATAAGGAATCTTAAAGCTAAAATTACTTTCTAGTTAGACTTCTTGCTTCCTTACTTCTTCCTTGTCCCAATGTGGACATAAATGGTGACCTGCTAATTTGTTATGTTCTCAATCCCATTCCTACTGTTTTCAAGGAGAACTGGGATAAACAGCCTGACAAAGAAAATGAACTTCCATGCTATAAAGGCAAAGGTAACAGGCTGTGTGGCTCTGAATTGTGAAGGAATATAAAGTGAAGACTTACTTTTCTAAAAAAGACATTAAGTCCCAGTTGACAACTTTTATGCAAAGATAGAATTCACTCTGTGCACTTCTTTTAAGCCACATAAGTGGCTTAAAATTAATAAATAGATAAAAATTGTATTGAACAGAGAAGGAAAATACTCAGTGTTTAGGATCTGCCTACCTCGTAAAGTAGGGTTATACTCAGTAAGAGGCAGGAGAGAAAAACACTTTCCAAAGAAAAGGAAACATAAATGAATAAAGAATGAGAAAACCAGAGAAATTAAGTGGAAATACATAACACTTGGACACAACCTTTCTCTTTTTTATAGTCCTCGTGGTAATCTTCTCATACATACTCTCTTTTTGGAATCAAACATTTGAGAAGTGTCTTGATTTTCCTTGGTATTTTCCCCTTACCTTACATATGTGTGTGTGTTTTCATCTCAACAGTTTCTCAAGACTGAAAGATGAAACTCCATTTCCTTGATAATCCAGTCCAGTCTAGTGTCTTTAAGACATAAAAACTTTTAACTATACCTTTTTAAGTACAAAGCATCAAAGAAAATTTAACAGTTTCTATTTTTGATCTCAGTAAGTGTTACAAAAATAGTTACAGAAAAGAATGGCTTTACAACTATTTAAATTTATCAACCCTTGGCAATATTTATAATATTGCGACTGGGAAGATAAAATATTTTATATAAATTTGTTTTCTCATACTAAAGATTAGAAAACAGTTTTGAAAGTTATGAGCTGAGAAAAAAAAAAAAAAGAAGAAAGGAAACAGATCTAGACAGTGATTAAATTATTTGCCCAAGGCTACATAACAGGTCAAAGGCAGAAATGTGAACTGGAAACAATTCCCCTAGCTTTCCAACGCAGTTCGCAGTTCCTGAACACCAGACTATCTGGAGATTTGAGTCAGACATGAAAAAACACCACTCCAATGAAAAATTATTATTAACCTCTGAAAAAAGTCTGTGGAACTCCTAATCATGGCACTTTGTAATTTTTTTTAATATTCTGCATGTACTTGTGTGTGCAGGTAGCTCTAATCTGGTAACTCTTGGGTAATCATAAGTGTTGCCTCACACTTCCATAGGATGAAAGAACTGTAAAGCAAAAGTGACCAAAACTGTCACCCTTGGGTCACAAGAGCTGACACTTGATTATGCCAGGGCATGTCCAGGGTGCATCTGCTGACATTGTGCAAATCATTGTTATTTATTTTTTAAAAACACATCACAAATAATTTTAACATGAAGAATGTTCTCTGTGAGAGAAACACTTCAGGAAAAAGGTGACATATTAGAATGATTTCTTTTTTTTTTTTTAAATGTATTCACCACAGCACTGATATTCAGTGTGATGTAACTTGAGTTATGGACTCATCTCTCTCTTAAGACAGCTTTCTTAGTGTACAGAAATGCCAATGTTGTGTAGTGGTGTTGAGGCAATAAACACAGCTAAGAAAATGAAGTATATATGAAATGAAGGGATCCATAACTGCATTGCACATTTAAATGAATAAACATAATAAATCTGTGAATACAGACTTCGTCTGCCTTAACTAAAACGCAAACTTGCAGAGATATCAGAAACAGAGCAATGATACAAAACCAAAACTCTGTATCACCTTCTGCTCCTTCAACTCTATGACTATGGTTATTTTCATCTTTTAGATCATTAGAGCTTTCCTCCATCTGAGGAGAAAAAGATCTGCATTTCATCACCTAAACATTCCCACAACCAAATCCCAGTATCTCCTGATGCCACAAGTCTAGCAGCATTTCACAGCGTCTTCTAGCTGTTACAATTCAATTCTGTATACTTCCATAAGATTATGGCCAACAAACATCTTTCAGAAAAAAAATGCAGTATTATTTCAAACTGTTACCTTGCTAAAAAAAAAAAAAAAAAAGGAAGAGATCTCTGTTAATGAACCAAGCACCACAAAGCTGTTATGATCTCATCTAAGAGATTGCCTGTGCATGCCATAGGCTGAGGTACTTTTTTGTTCAGGATAGATTAATTAATTATGCTTACGTCTTTTTCTGCAGAGATTTTATCTCTTACTTTTAGCATATAACAATATTCAAGTTACTAACCTCACTTTTGTTATTGGGCTGCTGACAGTCTACCTGAAAGAAAGGCCCAGTCTTGTATAAACTACACACTCAAAACCTTAATGAAAAGTCAATAAACTTTGCTTTCTCATAGCAGGAGAGAGACTTATCTACCTGGAGACCAATTTGATTCATCATGCTAGGAAAGCATTTATATTTAAGAAGAATTCTTATTTTCAGGATCTTACTGCAAAAAATAGTTATGAAACATATGAACATTCAGTCTGGCAAAATAATAAGAATTAAAGTACTGGAAGTTTACTCTGAAAGAGTAAATATTCTTCCATAATACCATGGCAAAACTCATTCACACTGACTTATAATGCAGAATATGAGAGAGTTGAACCTAGTACATGTTAAAGCAAGAAAATAGAGTGAGCTACAGAAGTTATCTTTATTCTTAAAAACAAAAACAAAAAAAACCCCAAACATTACAAAGTAGTTAATTTTTAAATTTTTAAAAACCTCTTCAGTTACACAGCACAGAAAAAAAATACAAAGGTCTTTATGCAACACAGTCTACTGTATCACCACACGTTTTTTAAATGGGATTTTCCCACCACTTTCAATTTCATCTCAAGTAAGGATTCTCTGTAATCAACATACCAATTTCCTAACTGAAACATCCAGAAAGCAATCTGCAACTATTGATCCCCTGTTTTAGCAGGAGCTGCAATCTGCCTAAGCTAGCTAAAAGCAGAGTGCCCTGTGACACCCTCACAACATTATCGCTTGTTTGAAATTTCTGGAAAGACGTTCCATTTGGCAATAACAACAGACTGAAGTAATAGGCTCATTCACTTATACACAGGCTTGAATAAGAGAGCATAACCTCTTCCTAGCTCTGTTATCAGAGAACTATCTCAGTGGATATTATGTTTTATGTTCTACTCAGTAGGATTTTTGGTCATGCTGAGAGGCAGAAAAATGTCAGCTATGACACAAGGCAGAAATGCTCAAACTGTGTTCAGTAGATCACTGCTGGACCAAACTGTTTCACCTATTGACAGGATTAGCTGCAGCTCCAGCTTCAGGCCTCATCCATGTCTTAGATTCGTGGTTATGAATTACGAACACATGTCTCTGGTTGCAACATCAGTCAAAGGAAAAGTCACTTATATTACAAGTTAGCAGCTGATTGCAACACTACTTAAATCCTGCAGTAATCTCTCTGAACCCACCTCACAGAGCAGCACTTAATTTTCAAGGCACAGAATAAAAAAAAATCTGGTTTCAAACCTATGGCAAGGGGCAGAATGAGGCAGACACTACAGTAAAAAAAAAAAACCCAAAATATCCTGTGACATCTAGATTTCCTCCAAAGAACTAGAACACATACCTTTTCTAAATATTATCTTTTCAAAGAAGTCTTTCCAGAACTGTTGTGCTGATATCATGAAATCATGAGTGAGAAAGAAGAGGGTCAGAAAGACTTTGAGTAAGCAAGAAAGGTGTGAGCACTGTCAGTGTTTCAAAAAACCCCAAAGTTATAATTTCAGGACAACCTCATAAGCAGAAGGAAGCCAGAAAGAAAATGCTAAAATCTTTCACATCATAAGAAGTCAAAACAAAAAACACATTCCTAGACTTGTGTACACAGAATACTAATAAACACAGGGATGAGACCTTTAAAGAGAAGAAGAACTGCCTCCAACTAAATAGCAGCAATTTAAATCCCTGGTTCTGCCTGATAAGGTACAAACTACCCAACTAAGCTGTCCAGAGATGAAACTAAAAATCCTGACACTGGCAGACTCTCTGGGTTTAACAGAGCTTCTTCATTAATTATCTAGACATTGGCACTGCTACTGTGAACTCCCAACTATACAGAGCAAGAAAAACTCATTTGGCCACAAGCACTTGAACGTTTAAAAAAAAAAAAAAAAACCAAACCAACAAAAAAACTCCCTGCATTTCAGTGGATGCAGCATTTGTATGCTTATCTACGGGTTTATTAATGTCACTTTACAGTTAATAATTAGCCCTCCTCTGGCCTGCACAAAGAGTGCCACTGAGACAAAAGAAAACGTTAAGTGTGTTAGCTATACTTGCCACTGGTATAAATAGTCAAAGGGATGATTAATGAATGAGGGGGAGAATTAAACAGAGCAGTGAACAAAGACAAAGCCCGTTTGCTTGGCTGCCCACAAACCAAGACAAGCTGCATCCATAAAGAAACTACAGAAAGTGACAAACAAAAAATCAGCTTAATAGACAGCTCATGAAGACTTTATTTAACCCCACATTATGACAGCCTCAGTGCTTTATTAACACTCTGACATGTTAAGATGCCAGGGTCATTTGAGGCTAAAACACACATTTGTTGGGGGGAAAGGCATAGAAAAAAAATGCACATTTTTGTGCCACAGAAAGAAAAACAGAGAAGGTCCAAATAACTTAAACAACACCCTTCAGTCCTCCTTTGTGGAGCATGCCAAAATCGACATTTTTAAAGAGTTGTTTAGAGATGTCAAACAAAGCAGATGAAGCACTAACACAGGAGAAGGAGCTTGACAGGCCTTATCCTTCCCTTCCAATGGCTACATTTTAGACAGACATGTTTCAGATTAAAAAATTGTGATGGCTTCTAAATTTAAAGCAAATTATACTCACTTTTTTCCTTTTAAATGAGCTAATGAGCATTCCCAGTTGCTATCCACAAATTTCTACAGATACCTGCTACCCTCTACAAATGACTATGATTTCTGAATCAAAAGCTCTGCAATAAAGTTGACAAACACAATAGAGTCCAGCACCATTATTGCTTAGGCCATTTTCAAGTCGGATTTAATATGGACAATTTAAATATATATTTTAATTTGAGTTGTCTCGCTTTTTCTTTTGTTAAGTAGAGATTTGTAGAGATTTTTCACTTTTTTTCAAACAAAAGTAGTAGTTTTCCCAGTCTATTTCCTTTCATCACCTGTCCAATTTATTCAACAATTCCAATAAACCTCTAATAAATAAATTAATGTTAAAAACAAAGCATAAAAATAAAAACTCTGCAACACATGAACAAGCACCACAGTAAGATAAAGAACTTTTTCTCCAGCTTATAATGTCCTAAGTGCATAACTCTATAAATAATGTCCCACATATAGCCAAATCTTCTAACAAGCCAACACAGTATGTAAATATTTTGTTGTTACTGACAAACAAGCATAAAAGCTTCCTTTTCTTTGTTGCTATGGATTCAATATTGCATATCCCTGAAATGTACATAGAAATTATTTATTCTTTCAATACTGATATATAACATATTCTAGAGAGGTTTTTAAACTGAAATTTACATTTTTAAGTAAAGGTATTCTTAGCCTTCCAAATCAGCACTGATACACAAAAAAGTTCCCTGTCCATGCTTTTTTCTCCATACCATGCCGTCCTTTCATCCATCCTCTGCTACAAAGCTTCTTTTTGTATGTTTCACTGCAATGTCTAAGAAAATAAGGTGGAGAAGAAAGACATTCTGTATCACTTAATGTTTTCTCCCTGATGTACTGCAGCACACCCAAAAGTGGTACCTTTATGCCAGCAAAGAAAACTCCTTTTAATAAACTGCTTAATGACCTGAAAGTAGAGCATGCTCAAAACTTAAGGTGAGATCATGCACAGAAGACATTCCACATTTTCTGCTAAAACCCCTCATTTTCCTCCATGAAAACAAACTTGTTCAGGCTTCTACTTTCACTTCCAATAAATATTTGCCATCTCAACAATATCTAAACTTTATCCATCAACTGCATACTTCCCAAGTCACAAAGGAAAACTTTGCTTCAAACTCCATTCACAAGAACTGAAACTCTGTTTTTTGAGAAGTATCACACATTTTCAACAAATAAGGCAACCCAGAGCTACAAGGGCAATTTGTATGCTGCTGTTATCTGGACCAGTTTATACACTGCAAGAATGTTTTGAATTTACCAATGGCACTCAAAAAAGACTAAAGAGAACTCTCCCTTGGCATGCCCAAATTCTCCTGAGTTTCAACATGTTTATTTAAGTTACTTCCAAGAAAAAAATGTAATAGTATTTTTGACAGTTAAAATACTAATTTTCTTTACTATGACATATTTTTAGAAATAATCACAATTACAAGTCAGATTTCCCATTAAACATTAATAAGTCTAACTGCTGTAGATTCCTTTGAAAGCTCTGGATGGATCATATCTATTAGCTAAAACCTCTTGGTATGAAATTTGAAATACAGAGCGTGTTATGTAGCAGCAACTGTAGAATTTTAGTCTGCATCTAACAAGTTTCAAATTCTTAGCCCAGTTTTGACTGAATATCAAAGCTGGGCAGATCTTATTTTAATGTACAATGCCTAGAATATTTGAAATGTGGAAGCTGAGGGAGAGTTTAGGGTTCTTCTCCAGATGTCCTAAGAGGTGAGAGCCAACATAAGAAAGTGTTCAGTATCAGTTCTCACCCATGTCAACACATTGTTTTTGCTTTAGGAATGCAATGCAAACTGATCATCTGAGTAACTAACAGGCATCAGCTTCAATAGTCAAAATCATATTTTCCTGGGGAACCAGCAGAAGGAGGGAAATAAGTCCTCTCACAGTGTCCAAGTGTGATCTCTACGGGGAAGTGCCACGTGCACCCATACATCCCCACCTAGGATGTGCAGGAATGCTCAGTGCCCTGTCTTTCTGCAGCTGCCAGCAACCTCATGTTGGTCTCCTGTAGTGCCCTATCCCTCACAGAATCACAGAAGGCAGAGGCTAAGCAGACACACGAGGCCATCCAGTCTTTATCTCTGCCAGTGGGTGAGATGTACTTAAATGAGTAACCACTGGAAAAGCCTCTGGATTTTTCATGCTGTGACATCATTCTCACGCCAGCATCACTCTCCCACAGCTGAAGCTTTAAAAATGATAACCAACCATGACACACAGTCTAAGAGCAAATAAAATAAAGTGACAACCGAGACATTTAGGCCACATCTACACTGTCAAGCACTCAGATCTCTGGAGCAACTGAAATTGCTTCTTAGCCACATACATTTATTCTTGTTAACTAAGGCAAGCATCTCACAAACAGCAAGTCAAGGGTTAAAAGATCTCTTGAGAGAGTCACTGTGTCCAGTGAAGGGAGTCAGATTGTTTCTAAATGCCCAAAGAATGTTGCTACTAATTTACTTTGTCATAACACAGTCATATATATGTGTGTACACACACAGATAAACCAAATAATGCCCTCCTTAACACACCTAGGCAATATTAGTATCAAAGAATTAATCTAAGCATCCACTCTCAACTTCAAAAAGTTTATATTTTATGAGAAAGTAATTGAAAATAACACAAAAAGTGAAAAGAAATTTGTTTATTTAGTAATCCTTTGACAGTCTATTGACCTATAACCTCCATTTTGAGTTTGCTAACCACAAAAAAGCAATTTGTGCTAACTTGAGTCACCACAACAAGAAAAAGAGAGATGAAGGCAAAGTAGTAAGGTAATACAAGGCAAGGTCCTTGAACAAAAATAAAACCACTGAAGTTGCCTTTCTTTTTTTTTTTCTGATGCATTACCTGCAAAGCAAACACTACTTTAAAAAAGATTTCATTTGAACTAACACCACATGCTGAAACAAAGTGCACAAGCCAGAACGAATTTTACAGATTACCTAGATTAACTGATGGTACAGATTTCATTTCCAAGTGTAGTTCCACCTATGTCCCTTTCAATGCCCTGCCCACTCCCAGCCTGTTTGTCTGGCAAAGAGAGAAAGCCTTGGTGCTGTGCAACCACTGTTCAGGCACAGCCGAATTATTGGTGTGCTATCAACACTGCTTCAGCCACAAATCAAAAAATCCCCAACACTAAACCCTAACTCCAACCCAGCCAGACCAAGTACAAGTTTATATACATGAAGAAATTAGTCTGTCAGTTCATGCAGCATAGCTGGCTCCTGAAAGGAAGTGATATACAATGGCTGGGGGATAGGAGTGAGAAATCAGTCACTTGAAACAGCAGGCAAAGAGAGACAGTATAGACCCTTACAGTGTCCAGATTACATTTAAATCTGCCAAAGTCCAGTCAAAATTTAAGATCTAAACAAGAAGCTCTATTCATAGCAACCTATTTATTAGAAAAGACACTAAGAATAAAGCAGTTCTCCAAGTACTTTAGCAAGGCTGAACAGTCGTTTCTGAATTTATTTTAAATCCAGTTAAGTACACTGAGCAATTTAAACATGCAAAGGAAAACATACTTTACATCATTATTTATCATTCCATAAAATAGAACAGCAGCCTATAAAATGATCTACTTCTCTATGCATCATTTTCATTCTACTTCAAATGTGCAATCCAATTTTTTTATACTTTAGATTGGAAAGTTAAAACTGCTCTATTTGCATGCATCACAATAAAGAGACAATGGATTCAGGATGTTTGATTCTGCAACTCTCTAAAGGAGAAGCTAGAGAGACTTAAAGAATTAAATGAAAGAACTACTATGCTGACAGAAATACAGAGCTGCTTTGAGGAAAGTGATCATGCTAAGAGAACCTATGCTCAATCCAAATTTTCTTGAAAAAGTAAAATATATCTCTTGACCAGTTAACAAGAAATGGTAATTTGAATACATATTTACTTATAGTTGCAATAAAAGAAAACAGGAAATGCTGTTTGCATGCTCATTTTTCTCATGCATCATTCTTTCAGACTTCATTTTCCTTTTTTTAAAATTGTTCTTCATACCTATAGAAAAGTAATAAACCATTTGCCTCTACAGCCACATCTTCAATGTTTTAAGGAACATTCTATGGCCACAGGGCAACTAATTGAGGTTCTTCACCAGGAAGTCAAAACTAAATTTCAAATTGTTATATATTAAAACAAATGGGAGCTTACGTTCCAAAGTGCTGTGTCCACTATTTTCTAGGGGATTAAGAACAGGAAGGACGATTCCTCCCTTTCTCTACACAACAAGCCTATGTGCTGTTTTTCTTAGCCTATAGCTATTTCTTACTGAAAAAAAATCAACAACAACAAAAACAAAACAAAAAAAAAACCAAAAAAAACCAAAAAAAACAACCCACAATTAAAAAGGAACTTTTAAAAAAGGAAAGCCAAAAAGAATCAGTAACATTTCTGTAAGATTGGATATAACACTTATGACACAACTACAGACTCCCAAGGAGAGCAAAGGGATGCATGAAAACTTCCTTGTAAGGGATTAATGCCTAAAAAGCTGTATCATGGTTAACTAAACAGGAATCCATTGATTCATACCCATGCCAAGGTCTGACTTCAGCAATCCCATCTTTCATTAGAAGATCTGTTATAATATTCTTGTGTCTGTTTTGATGGTGTTGAGAGAAAACATGCATAAAACCAATAGTGATGAATCATTACACACCTGCTGCTTCTTCACATCTTGACCAGTAAAGACACTGGGCCAAAAGTGGGGGGTTTTACCTTTCCTTACTTCCAAGGAACATTGTAAATAGGCTGATATTACCTGCAGGTTTCTTCAGACAGAAATAACACCTTATCAGCAATATTAAGGAAGATATTTAAGGTAGAAATGCCATGGAAAGCTTAGTATTTAAAGACAAAGGTTTAAGGGAAAAAGTAATGAAACTGGGCTGTAAGGTTGGAGTGAAACTGGACTTCACTTGTTTCTAAATATTAATTAAAACATAGATTTCAAGATTTTCAGGATCATAGATTTGAAGAGGGTTATTTAACTCCAAAACTGAGATGCTGCTGACTCCACACAACAATACACAACAATACACCCAAGAAATACATTTCTGAAATTCAACAATCAGTTCTGTGCTACTCTCACTAAGACTGCTCTAGACAGCAGGAAACTGCTCACTGCTCAATCACAACATTTTGATTACCAGACTAGTTCAACACAGCTGCAATTTTGCCTTTTTTAGCCTCCTTAATTTGTTTTCATGAGTTTTTTCTTAATTTGATCATTACTGTTATTTTTCCATGGATATATTTACTGCATATTCATCTGTAGGAAGCTACAATGTGAAAGAATGTAAGCACCTCCTCTAGGTGGGAATTCAAAGGAATTATTAATCCTGTGTCCTTAACAATGATAAGCATGGTTTCACAACCTGCCATTTGTCAGTACTTCTGGGCATCAGCTGAGTACTCAACCAGAACCCCACATCTCGATTGTACTGTCAGCTTTATCAATATTACATTTACATTGCATCCAATCACACACATAAAACAAATTAAGATCACTAACAACTCCATTTGACACCATCTTAATACATATGGCTATTGGGACTGGGAAAGTGTGAGAAATGCTGTGGAATCACAACACTTTTTAGAAAAGCTGTCTAATCAGCAGTTTTTTCACCTATCAACACAGTGAACTCAAATACATTCCCAGAGTAACTGGCAATCTTTCATCCCCTGAAACCACGAGGGGAAAAAAAAAAAAACCAAACAAACTATCGAGACTCTGGTTCACCCAGTGTGATGACTAAAGCATTTAAGATATTGCCGTAAATGAAATATGTTGTTTCATGTTGATGTCTATCGAGTGTATTAAGTTCTGGGTCAATAATATGTAAATAACTTTCTGCCCTTTGAGATCTGATTTAGGCTCACTATTAAAATGGTAGAAAAATCTGTATTCTCTTAGGAACGTCTGATCTAGTTTGTCACAACTATAGTTTGGGAAATATTTTCAACGCAAAATAGCTTTGTTTTAGTTGAGGTGGAAAGAGCAGTTTAAAAGCATTTCTGTTCTTTTACAAATGCTGGAATGACTTTAATTGCATATATTTCTAATAAGTTTTTTTCTTAGAGGCATTTAAAATTTGAAGACATTGAAATTTTATATAATTTTGTGACAAAGGGATATTACATCTTTATCTGTTCTTGATGTTTGTAGGTTGAGATGAACACACCAAGCTAAAGGGCATTGTGAAGATAAGTTTCCATGACATTTACTATAACTCTTTTATATTACCATCTGGCTATTTTATATGTAGCATTCAGAGGGAAATATAAAAAAAATGATGTAAAGCTGAAATTATTTCCTTGATAACACTTGTTTTAAACACCATGCCACTAAATAGCTAAAAAGTCTCAAAAGTGAATGCATAAAGCATATAAAAGCTACAAGCATACTTACATAAATTCTTAAGATTAAAGTAATAACTTCTAGAAAAAGGTGGGAGAAAACATACTACAATAAATCTATTTGTAATGGTATTTGGGTTCCAGCAACTGCTTTCATTGTTCTCAAGTGGCTTACATATAAAACAATAGATTTGATGTATGATTTCAATCCCTTATGGAAAACTGTTCTATCTACAAGCAGCCTGTCAAACAAAATAACAAAAACAAAAAAGCAGCTCAGCACTAAGAAGAAATAACATACTTAAAAACAAAGTAGGGACACCTTTTTGGCTTTTTTTAAATCCATTTCAGAGAGCTTTAAGGACCAGCTTACCACAGAGAATAGGATGCAGGCTTGGGAAACAGGGAGGAGGGGAAGGCATACAGGAAAGCAGAAAGGTAACTATGGGAAGCTGTACCCTAAACCACCATCCACAAAGCTGAATAAAAGCAAGTGCTTTCATAAAAATTCATAATCTTGATGCTACCTAGCAAGGAACATTAGCTTCCCTAGGAGTTAGACTAGCAAAATGAAGGACAGCTGCACAGAAGGACAAAAGAGCACAGAAATCAAACAAAGGTGATATTTTTATAGCTTAGCAACTATAAGCCTAGCAATTAGGCATGACTCCCATAGCTGGTGCTCCTTTTTAATTTTTTTTAAATGATTGCTACTGATGTCATACATAACAGCAACTGTGCAGTGCCTATTACCTGGAGACACCTTGCTCTTCATTCATATTAGAGCAACACCTACACACTTTTATTCAAGGTCAGATAATTCCAGAACCACAGCACAGCACACAGGCCCTGCCTTGGAGAAAAGACAATCTTACTTGACACGACAGACAAAAAACCAGCATAAAGAACAGATTTAAGTATCCTCTTCAAGGTCATATACCAGGTTGATGGCAAAGGAAGAAACAAGTGTTTCTCTCACACTGAAATCTCTTGCCCCCACTGACTGGGAATTGCTGTCTCTTTAAACTGCCTTTGTAATATATATTCTTTTCACTCAAAGCAATATTGTATGAAATTCTATTTCATATTGATCAGTGTATGTTAGTTTTATGATTTTCAGCAGTTTCCCTCTCTAAACAAAACTCTAATGTGCTTACACAATGTATTACAGACAGAAAGGAACTTACCCTGTCCACCCCAAAACAAAAAGTGTCATATACCTGTATTGCTCCTGCTATACTGGAGCTAATAAATCCTGCTGAAAAGTTGGATTCACAGGCTGAGACTCACACTGACTACATTTATTTGCTTTTTCTCAGCTGGAAATACAAGCAAAGCAAGATTACAACTGCTCGGAAGTTGAGCAAAAATAAGTTTGTCTCACCATGTATTAGTCTCATGGGTCTAACAAGCTGAATAAGCAATTTCTATTTTATTTTTACTACTAGTGCTGCAATAAGGCTACAATGCTGCTTATAATCATTAAAACTGTCTTCCTGATCAAAACTTTTAATTTGTTTTTAATCCAGTTTCTCATATTCTGTAGCTAAGCCTGTCTGGTTGTCACTCTATGCAAGCTACTAAACACCAATTGCAGAATTCAGACACTCTCTTTTTTGCTTCTACATTTACCAATTCTGAATTTTAGGTCTGTTTTGGTAACAAGGAATTACAAAAAAGTGTATGCATTTGCACAAATACATTGTTATCAGGAAAGAGAATTCTTCTATTTAGTTGGAGTACAAATAGTTTCATTCTCCCAGAAGTTCTACTGAGTTAAACATAATTTTGAACAATTTTCAATTAAATAGCCAGCAGCTATTCTGCTTAATTGTTACTGAAGTCCATGCATGACTGCAGGTTTGGGCTTGTGGTAATTAATTCAATTCATTGTGGCTTAGTAATCTGCTCCACTGTGGGACATGTAACGTGATAGAAGGAAACAAATCTATGTTGCAACAGTTTGGTGTAGAAAGCACAGATTAAAGTAAAACACAAGGACAAAATAGGTCTAGTCAGTGGAACGCTTTGCTTATGGTGTCACTACATAAAATAAAAGTATGACTGAGAAAATGATGTCGGTATGGAGGAGCATTCCTCGTGACACCATCTAGTATTTACAATGCTGAGCGCTGCAGGCCAGAGCTCCTGGAGTGAGCTGCTCTCAGATGCCTCATAGCCCTGTTCAATACAGAGCTGATGCAAATGGGTGTCAGAAAAAACATACACATGAACTGAATACGTCTTAGAAATCTCCAAAACATCCTGGTATTTCTGAACTATAAAATTAGCAAGATGACACCAGAGGACAAAAGACTACCTGAAAATATGACTACCAAACTAAATTTACCAGTATATTAGCACTCAACATTTACTAAAACTTCCAATATTCTAAAACATTACATCATGAAACTTTCCATTCAGATTGGTTTTGTCTTAATTTTTTTTTTTATCCTTCACTATTAATACATGGGTTCAGAACACAGATGCTTACAGATGAGTATGGCTTGTAGACCATTTCAGCACAACCTTCCAAGCAGAGTAATATCTCAAAAATTCTTATTTTGTTCCTAATGTAGTAGATGCTGAAGAGTTATTATACCATGTTATTCAAATGTAGAAATGACCACATTAAGTGATTGTACTAAACTGGAAAATAAAATTTTAAAAACTAGTAAGATTTTTGCTTTTTGGGAAACTGAGCAACACTGAACACCAGGTATTTTAGAAACTAGCCTTGTTTACACTATCTCAGGTTTGCTTTTAAATAATCTTCCATCCTCCCTCTAGATTAATAGCTATTCCTGAAAAAATTAAGAGTAGAATACGAGGCTTATCTGCAAGTTCCTAGCAAGTACTGAATAAACATTGTGATTGAAAGTGCTTCCAAGAGTCTCAAAGAAATACACATATTTTATCCCCCAAAAATGTCAAAAAATATAATTTTTGATTTGATACAGTTGGAGGCCAAAGTGGAGATTTGATTTCTATGTTACTCTAAGACTCACCTATCTGAAGTATATGCTAAAATGATGTCTGAATGTAAAAGTATCTGATTTCGGTAATGGTTCTAAATGAAAGCTTCTTAAGAAGACCACACTATATAAATTATCAATCTCTGTCAGTGGTGGTTAACAGCATGCTCTGAGAGTGCTGATTAAAACAAAAGGTCAGAACAAACACCAGTGCTCCAGAGACTCTTGTAGATAATAGTGTAATTAAAATGTAACTCTAGACTGCTCCATGCTTACTATGTCAGCATCTTTCCAGCAGGGAATGGCCAGAGAGCCTGGCAAACTCAAGCAGTCACAGTAGAAAGTGGCAGGAGATATCTGCTGAAGGAGCAAATAGATAGGCATCAATGTTATCAACTTGTGCTACATACTGGAACTCAAACAGCCTTTTTCTTTTTTTCTCTTTCTTTTTTTTTTTCTCTCCTCCTCCTTTCAGAGTGCATGCTGTCCTGTCTTTTGTTCTGGCAGAGATAAGATGTATAAATTATGAGTGGTTGACAAAGTATACTTCAGTGCCTGAGGCAGCTCATCAATCATTTTCCACATGTCGACAGGTAATTGATGCGAGCCCTGCAGGCGCATCTCCATCAGGTAAAAGGAGGAAGGAATTAAATCTGCTGTCATGGTTTGAGCAGATGATCTGTATTTAACATTCTTTTTAATTTAGAAGTTGTTTATTTTAAACTGTATTTGGCCGTTCCTGCTCCCTCCAAATCTCTCTCCACCTTGCTCACTCTCCCCAAGACCTCACAGAGCAGGCTGTGTGTGACTGTCTGTACGCAGTGTGTCACACAGAAAAACCCTTCAGCAGGGTGAGAGGGGGCTCCAGCATTGGACAGCAAGAGACCACCCAAAGACTGTTGGGGAGCAGCTGAGGAACTTACTTTCTACTTCAGCGAAGCTTAACATCAAAGATACTGCTTGTCAGGCAATTATCTGTCAAGTGAGTTAGGTTCTGATCAATCTGGGATACTAAATACACAGACTTTTTCCTTTGGTTATTATCTTTATTCCATTTAGCTTCACCTCTCAATCTGTTTACATTTCTTGTCTTTGAACAAGCATTTAAAGTTAAAAACTCAGGGCAGAGACAGAGAGGAGGGAAGTAAGAAATGGTATTGGGTCCAACTGGAATGGACTTAATTTTCTTCATAGCAGCTTACATAATGCTATGGATGAGATTTATAATCAAAACAGTGCTGACAACACAAATATGTTTTAGCTATTGTTAAACAGTGTTTGCCCAGTCAAGTCACTCCCTGTTCCTCACTCTGCTCCCACAGTGAATACACTGGGTGTGTCCAAGGGCCTGGGAGGAGACACAAGCAGGAAGAGGGACCAAACTGAGAAGATATTCCACGCCATGGACTGTCACACTCAGCAATTAACCAGCGAGGAGTGGGTCTAGGTGAGTGAGCCTGGAACTGCCTGGACACAGGCCCACCCAAGGCAGGTGGTGAGTGACTGCATCACTCGCTTTGGTTTGGGTTTTTTCCCTCTTACAGTTAAGTGCACTACATCAGTTCTTTGTAATCTGTGTTAGCTACAATTTACTCTGAAAATCTGCTGGAAGATGTAAACCTACATAAAGATATTAAATCCTGCATAATGTGGAATCTCACAACATTAGATACTATCCTTAATGTAATTAGGATAATGTAATTGTGCACGGACTGGAGCTGAGCCTTCCCACCACAACTGAGCAGCATGTATTGGACAAGATGCTGAACACCAGAATTGAGATTATGCTGCTAAAGGATGGCATAATATCCATTGTTCTACTGTGGGTGGAGGTGAAAGACAACTGTTACAGGAAGTTTTGTGTTGATAATGTTCTATATCTTATATACATTTCCCGTTTGGGCTGGAAATAGTGCAAATCCAAGAAAATAATGCTCAAAAGATTCATCAACACTGACACAGAAGAGTTTCCTCCATGAATTACTCAATATTGCCAACACAAAGGCCCTCTAAACCCATGGCTTAGTAGCACAATGCTCCCAAACACAACACAGATGGCCTGCAGAGGGAGAAAAACTTTCACATAATTCACAAGTGAAAACAGAAAGACAAAAGACCTAGTACAAATTCCAATGGTCCCCATCACCAAATCTTACTGGAGTACAGAGACCATTGATTATATATTTCCTATAAAAAAACTGATTTTCAGAATGAACCATAATTAAATTTCCTCTGGTATAGTTTGAAGTGAACGTGACCAACAAGAAGGAAGTGGAAGATGGAGCTCTCTGAGTTACTGTCACTGCCATTCTGAAATGCTTCAAGAAAAAAAGCTTAGATCATGAAGAAGAAAAAATTAAAAAACAAAAAAGCAAACTACACCAAGTATAAAAAACTGAGACCAAAGGTAAGAAATCTAACACTATAAAAGGGTACAGAAAAGATCCTGAAAAGGACAGGTGTCTCCCTGAAGAATAACATAGGTGATCAACTAATTAAGAAATGTGACTACACCTAATATCTAAAGATATTACCTCGAAGAAAAAAATTTTGAAAAAAAGGAAAGGGGGATAATATTAGACGTGTCTTAGGGATGAAGAATGCTTTACAAGAAAAGAAACTGCAAAGTTTCATTCATACTTCTGGTTCAACAAAACATTTCTAAAAGTAGCAGTTCATCTCTGTAGCTAAGCCTAACAGTTGAGATTTGCAATGGTGAAATATGTATTTCCACTGATTAGTCAAGGGCAGTATATCATGCTTCCATCTAAAATAATGACTCTATATTACTATTCCATAAATACAATAACAATTCAGCAACAACATGTATCCCCTTGGTCTTCAAAACAAAATTATGCTTCCTATATTAAAGAAAAAAGTACTGTATATTAAATATTAGCCTTAACACCATATATAAATGACATACACTGACATAAAACCTGAAAAATAAACTGAGTCATTTCAAGGAAAACAGGAACTTTTGCTTACAGTCTAAAACAAGAATTAATGAATAATTTCACTCAAGGTCAAAATAATCAGACTTTGATCAAAGTATAAAAATATTGTTTTTAAAACATTCCTGATCAAATTCTTATGCATTTCATAAATAATATATCTTATTCTACACTATATCATTGGTTAGTTTATATATTTCCAATTAATTTTTCAACTCACAAGAGCATGAATTTGAACCAAATTATCTTTTCTAAAATTCTTTTGACACTGAAACTAATAGATTATAATAACACTCCTGATCCATCCAGAAAACTTGCCAAGATCAGTTCACTTCATAAAGATATTAAACTTTAGTAAAAATTATAAATTATTTTGCTGTGAGGGAAAGATAAAACATGAAAGGGATTATTACTTGAAGGCTGATTTTTAACAAAACACAGCACCTTCACAATGCAAAGAAACAAGAGGTCAATAATATTGGGTTTGAGGTACTGCTCTAATATCACCCACATAATCCACTGCACACAAGGCCAAAGTTTCTGCTCAGATAACAATATAGCACTTTATTACATGGCACACATACACAAATTCTTGTCAAGGTTAATACCTGTCGATACAACAGAAGCCAATCAGTGAGTTATCAAGGATGAAGACTAAGAACTTCTGTTTAGCCTGGAGAGAAGTCTAATTAAAGTTCTCTAGCCCTAAGTACTTCACATTTCTTGCCAGATTCAGACTGGCTGCTGACAACTTGAATCTCCTCTTTAGTCCTGAAAAGAGCTTTTTCAGCATTCATTTTGATGTGGAGGCTTTAATCTGGCTGCCATTTCCAGCACATTTTATCAGCCCTGAAAAAGGCTTTTTGTTTATTCCAACTGGCAAGTCTTTTTTTGACAGCAAGGCTATAGGTTGGCAAACGTCAAAAGTTCCATTACAACTCTTCCTTTCTTCATTTCTATCTTGACTGGTATTAGACTGATCAGTTAAGCACATATCACAGCCAAATTTTTACCAGCAATTTGACCACTTTTTTTCCTCTGTTGATCTCCAGATCAGCAATCCCTCACAACTAAGGCTACCCTTGATCTCTATCTAAAACCATGAAAGACATACATAGCCTTAAGGATAATTTTAAAAATATATAAATATCAATAAACATATTGATAAATGAGATCATGACAAACAATGCAGACTTTAAAAATAATGCTCACAATATGAAATACACAGGTCATGGACAATATAACCATTTGGTACTGAATGCCAAATATTTCATAAATATGACTATGAGAAGAGAGATGCCCTCTGCCATAGAGCCCTCTCAAAATTTATCCATTGAATCAAATAAAACAAATGAACTCCTATATTTCTACATGTTCACCAGATTCTTGTGCTTCCAAACTCTGAAAAAAACTTTTCTGCAAAAGGATGGAAAATAGGAATAGAGCCTGCCTGCATAATCTACTCCAATATTTTTATTTTATTGCACGGTATTTAATTATGAATTTCTGAGAGAACGACATTCATATCCTGGTACTTGATTTCTTTGTGGCTGACCTCCTACTGCCTTGAAGTTTAACTCAGTAAGTTTGACTAACCTGGGCAAACTACTCTTGGTCCTCAGCAATGTAAATTACTCATCAGCTCTAAAGAGCACAAGGTCCTTCTCACCAACTACTGTACCCAGGATTGTGTAGGAAGTAATTATTCCCTCATCGTGTGCCACCAATGGAGGCAGTGCCACCTCCAATCTGGTTCCTGAGCTGTCAGATCCTCCACCTTCTTACATGGCAGCACTGTATTTACTGAGCTAAAGAAACAGACTTTCCTCTGGTATCAATCATCATAGTTCATAAAATAGGATTCCACATCATTAATTAATTTTCAATTTTATTGAGCATTTGACTACTTAGCATGCTTTCCAGACAACTGTTTTGAGCACCATCACCCTTGTTGGCAATTCTCAAACTGCATAAGCTTTCTAATTAAATTAAGCTTTGCTGTGTGTGAAAAAAGAAGGGAATATTTTATTCTAAGTTTATGTAGATGAAGAAACACAGTACTCACTTGCTCAAACAAGCTGATGAAAAGGTATTGCCTTTGACTTGCAGCTGGTGTTCTAAGCATGCAGACATTACATATGATAAATTTATCAACATAAAATGTAATTGATCAAATAATATACAAACCCCTAAAAACAGACCATGAAATACTTTGTGCAGGACACAAGAGAAGCACTCTCTTCACTATCGTACAACTACTACAAATTAAAAATTATCATCAAATGATTATAACTGATTTAGTCATGCAAATGACTTAATACCATACTGGTGAAAATGAGCAGGCTGGTGTCACCAGCAATTATGTTTTTATGAACTGGCAGAGTTCATGGGGAACGAGACTTAAGCTGATGCCAATTACTTTTAAAAAGTGCCCTAAACCAATTTCCAGATTGGGAAGGCAGGAAAGCAAGAAAAAGAACAATTCAGATTCCATGACTATTCAAGCTTGCATTTTTATGATGAAAAGTAACATTCTGACACTTGGATAAATGATTATTAGAAACTGAATTAGAGTTACTAGCATTTGTACATGAATATTTATGATAGAAACTAGTGGGACCTGGCCAGAACATAAGCACACCTACAAATGTTTTTCTCTCAGTCTGAGGAAGGGAAAAAGCACTATAATTTGTGGAAAGAGTCACCAGAAGTATAAGAGGACAAAAAAAAAAAAAGGAAAAAACATATTCAGAGAAGGATGCAATATGCAATTTCATATTTAAGTAAGTTCATCCTTTCCTCTAAAGAAAAATTCAGCACAAATATGGGGAACAGCATATATATTTCCTACCCCTGCAAGCCTAAAAAATTCCCACAAAGATAACTGCTTTTCCTGTAAACTTGTCTCATGTCTATTCAAGAGCAGAGAGCAAGACAATGGAGAATATGCAATAATGAAGAAAATGCATTTTTCTTACCAACACTCTTCTCCACAAATCTGAACTTCAGAGCTTGTTCACAAAATATTTCTGGTTGAGAAACCAGAATGTTTGCCATGCTGCTGCTGTCATTGCAGAGCACTAAGCCACTATCCTATGTGAAGGCAGAAATTCTTATTTCTCCATAGATGTTTTGTTCAGATGATACAGGTTGTCTCTGTCTCAACAATCCTTAAAGGACATTTGTGGCATAAGCTTTTTGTAACCACCCCGAAGAGAACACCAGCATGACTCCAATTTCATTTTATAGTATGTACAAAATTTTTATGAATAATTGCCACCATTGCTTTTGTGCTGCTCTTGGGCCTACTCAAGTTCTAAATTTACAGGAAAATGTTTCACAAGTATGATGAAAAAAAGTACTGTTTAAAGTTATTCTGCAGATGAGCAGTGACTGAAGAAAATATCCATCTCCTAAGTGATTATTTGTTCATGGCAAAATTAAAATAAAAATAAATAAGAACAGATCAGGAATAAAAAAATACCCTAAGAAAATTCTTCTCTGGTTTTAAAGATCACCTTGTTTGATTTTTATTTTTTTTAAAGTACATTTTACATGACCTATAATGTGAATTTTTCTAAGCAAGGTACCACAGTAGCATGGGCTTAGATCAAAGCTCACAAGCTATTTGAGTTTAATGAATATAAGTGAAAACTGCATTCTTTAGGTGTGGACACACATAGCTACACTTACCACACTACACACTTGAATTCTTTTCAATAAAATCTGTAAATTGCCACAAGTTAACAAGTTTGAAAAGTTTTGCTTATAAATTTCAAGTGTCGCATTCCAAACCAAAGAGAAAAAAACAAAACAAAACATAGAAGTTAAAGTCAACTGTAAACCATTTATTTAGCAGTTTGGAGATGGGGAAAAAAGTAAAATGAAATAGCACAGTAGCTTGAAGGTTGCATTTCAGTCTATTAGCTAATTATCAGAAATACAAACTAAGAAATCAATATCATTAATATACTTTCATGAAAGATGACTTCCACCTGGCAGCTCCTAAGAGCAAATATCTGCTCCATTTCACTTGCTTCCACTTCCAATGAACAAGCAATGAAAACTTTGGACATGTTTATATAATAATATGGATATAACAATCTAACAGAATATTCAGAAATTCAACACCAAAGCTGACTAAATCAATTTTTCCTTTGCCACACAGGCTGTTGCACAGGATTAGGGTCATTTACATGGAAAGAGTTACACACACAAAAAAAAAAAGCAGTCTTCAATGAAGAAAAAAAATCATAGCATACTACTGAATCTGCATCATTCACTCAAGGACAATTTCTCAGATTTACTGTGCTTACTTGCATAAATGCAACTTTCTCTACCTGAAAGAAGCATTAGTGTGCATCTAAAAGCTCTTCTGTTTCTTCTGTCAGCTGGGACAACAAAATTTATTTTTCTTATAAATTTGGACTGCATATACCTTTAGATCAACAGTGTTACATCATCACTACTGTTAAAAGCATCTTCTAAACAGGTTAATGGGACAAAGAAGAATGAAAACACAGAATTTTAAAGTATTGGAGCTATTATGAAAAACAGGAAAGAAACATGGCCCAGCAATGATCCTCACAGGGGGATATGGTCTGTCTGCCTCAAAAAATGCCTCCTTTTCCTAATGCTCAAAATTGAGTACAACCTTCCTCATGTTCCATCACATCAATTTCCAGCACACCACTCCGTAACAGAATGTAATTGTTTTAAACTCTTTCCAAATCCATACAATTTTCTGGTATTAGACTAATGTGATCCTTTGTTCTTTGAGCAGCTTCTGGGGATTTGGCCTCTTGGAGCACCCCATAGGACTGGAGATCAAACTTAACATACTAAAATCCCCTTAATGCTGGAAACCATGCTGGAAACATCTTTAACCTTCATCTCTTACTCCTGTAATCACCAGGACAGAAGGACACCATGGAAAAGGACTGAAAAATCCCACTGAACACTTTTCCAACTTTGAAATATCAGGAATCAGTCATCTTGAAAAGTTAGCTTATCTTGTACCTCTGTTACAGAACAGAGAGCACTGAGCACCACACATGGCCAAATTCCCATGCATAATATTAAACCAATTCTGTGCTGTATTTTTAAGATTTGGGGTTATCCTGGGAAGAGTGCACAGTGCTAGGGGCAGGTAAGCAGAACTAAGGAACCAGATAGCTAAGCTGTTGGTGAAAATTCACTGAGATGTAAAAAATATTTGCTCTTTCCAGCAGAACACATCCAAGCTAAAATGTCTAGATGTATATTCTATAATATCGTCCTTCATGGATTCATAAATATAAAACATAGGTTCCATATTCCATATGCCCATTTAAGCTATCCTTATTTTTTTTTCTGTGTGGTTAAATTGAATTGATATTGCAATCATACAAATGCAATTTGTAAATTCTTTACAAATGCAAGAATAGAAAGTGCAATTGTTCCCTGGTAGTCAAGGTTGTCCACAGGAAGGCCAAGTCCTGAATGTTTAGACAGAAACTTAAAATGTTTACATGACCAAGTCAGGTTTTTGCAGTTCCTGTCAATGAAGAAGATTCATTTGAGTTTACAAGATTTATCCCAGTGTGAAACTGGCACTTAGACAATAGACTCATTCAGCTGTGTTTAGTCCTGTGAGTCACTGAGCCCAAAAAGGGAGCTGGGGATGCCACATAGCTTTCATTTCATTTCATCACACGCTAGTTTAAAAAAATTAAAAATGCCAGGTGTAGCACCTCCAATGTTTAGGAGAAAATGGTGAGTAGAGAAACACATGGTGATGGTGGAGAGTTCCTTAGGACAGCAGTGGTGAGGGTAGGGAAGCATAAACACCAACTATTTGTTGGGACTCAGGATTGTACATCCCTTGCCTCTGAAGTACTGAGGTTCATTCCTTTGCACTAAATTTATATTTTTATTGTGGTTGCTACCAGCAAAAGCTGCGTGTTTCAAAACATTTACAAAATTAATATTTGCTTATACATGCATTATGTGCAAGGCACACAGCCTTAGTCCTTTGGCCATTCCTCCCAGAGAGGCTGAGAGTCTCCCTCACTGGAGATATCCAAGAATTGTCAGGACACAATCCTGTGCCATGTGCTCTATGTGACCCTGCCTGAGCAGGAAGGTTGGACCTGATGACCCCACTGTGGTCCCTTCCCAACCTTATCCATTCTGAGATTCTGTGATTAGTTCTGATCATCATCTTAGGCCACAGAGAGGCTTAATGAATGGGACATTTAAGGAACAGTAGAATGGATTGCACAAATGAAATATCGTATCTTTAGTCTACTGAAAAGCATGTTCATCTCATGTAACTTAGGTTATTTACTCTCTTACAGTCTTGATGTATTTCATGTGGCAGTGACCATGAAGACCAGAAAATCAACCTGAGATGAGCATTAAATGGTATATTCTTTACTAAGTACAGAAGTTTTCATGTTCACAACACTGTAATTCTTTCTGTGTTATGCTGCCATTAACTATTGTTTAAAAATACAGATATTCAGTATAACAATCACATAGTAAGACAGAATCTAACTCAAACCTTTAGGAGACTTTTTAATTTAAATAAAAACTCCTAAAAGGAAAATTTATTTAGTATCACTTGTCAGAGTATCACAATTTATTAGGCATTTTAAAGGTTATGGTAAAGTGCCACACCTCTCAATCAATGCTTACCAATTGAGACAACTAATTCCTGAGAACATCCTCAGGAAAATAACTGGTCCCTAGATCAGAGTTCTAGTTTTAATTCTTTCAAAGGACTCTGCTAACAAGAAAATTAAACTTTACTTGAAAATAACAGTTACAGTTACAAGACAATTGTCTGAAACAAATGAGACAAGTCCCAGTAACTAGAAAAGGCTGATAACTTAATAGACCCAAACATTCCTGAATGTGACACACAGACTGTATCCATATCAGCAATTCATTTAGCAATACAAGCAGATTGGTTGCTTGAAGCAGTTATTGCTTAAGGCTTTTCACACTGCCTCCCAATTCTTTCAACTAGATTTAAAGCCTTACAAACACCCAACATATATTTCCAGTGACTTCAGCTGAGAGGACCTGACACTTGTATTACTTGCAACTAGATCATAATCAATAAACAAATAGCATGCAGAGATTTGTGCCAGATAAATCTCTCCTTAACTAAAACTGCACCATGTTTCCTTATCCAAATAAAGACAAGTTGTGAAAAATCTACATAGCTACTTTTGGTGAAAAATACAGCTTTCTAAAAAATTGTTACAAATCCCACTAAAACACAGCAACAACCTTCTAAAAAATGAATTAGGAAGAAGCAAATGTAAAACTGTGTCTTATTGACCATAGCAGACTTTTCCTGTGTTGAGATCTCCTAGAGATAGGGCACAGCTTTACACTTGGACTATACAACTCTTTTCTAAGGGAAGAGATCTCTCCATTCTCTCTCTGACCACAGTTCTTTCACAAGTGAGGGTTGGACTTACAAGTGAAAGAATATTCTAAAATCAACCTTAATCAGTGTTTTTTCATCCAGCTTTCTTAGAATGAATTTTGGCATGATTTCACATTTAGTATGGATACGGGCTGATTATAAGACATACATACACACATCCTCAAGTACATCCACACATGTGTAAGTTCTACTGGCTAGAATCAAATATTAGCAATGTGGTTTCTTCATACACTTTGTCTCAGTTTTTCAGGTTGTTTGGCATAAATAAAATTCAGCTGTTTTTCAGAAATGTTGAGCCTGTATATAAGGGAAACTTGAAGGCACAAATTTTTGTCTTATTTGTACAAAAGTCAGTCTATTTTCAGGTTTCCAGGATGTCTTCTGACACAGTATAAATATATTTTGAGCACTGCAAAGAACGAAAAGTGGAATCCTTAAGGACCATTTTAGAACTATGGAATCATCTACAACAAAGGGATTTAAACATTCCTCAGTGCAAAATAGATCATATTTATAGTGGAATACAGCCTACTGTGTGACTATTAAATTGAAGACTTCACTCACTTTCAGGAGTAATTTGCCACATGGTCCTCAAGCACTGTCATAGCAGCTGTCAATTTTTTTTTATGACTGTGCAATTAGCACAACTTCTAAGACACAGGCTTGAACAAGACATTTCCTCTATTAAAATCATGTGGCTTCACAGTATATCAAGTAAAATAGGTATGAATGAATTGCTAATAGTGAAATCAGCCACCCACAAACAAAACCCCAGCAAAATAACAGAAGATTATGTTCTAATAGCTCAGTTAGATCTACCTCCACTGCTGCTGTTAATAGAGGCAGGAATGCAAAGAGTGAAATCTGTGAAAAAGTCCTTCAGTTTCAGAAGGAGTAAAGCAGGCCTCTCCAATGATGGCCCCTACCTTGGTGACTGCATTGTGCACAATATGAAGTGCTTGGAAGGGACACCAGAAGATGACAAGAAAGAAAAATTATCTCAGCAGGCTTTAAAGGGCAACAGGTCTGAAAAAGAAACTAAAGAGCAAGTCCAGCTGTCGATAAAGTGGAGTAATTGAGCTGCTAAAAGGTCTGGATGCAAAAAAAATCATTTATCCAAAACCCATCCGTGAATTCAGTGCTGAACACTCACAACCCTTAGTCTTGGCTGTCGTTCAAGTGTAATAGATGGCTTAACATCTGACACATATAGAATAAGACACCACTTCTGCCAATATCCCTGGATTTGCACCATCCTGAACCAACTATGTGCATTAAAATCTTTGCAGGTAAATCTTCACACTCCTCTACCAGAAGCTATGCCAACTGCCAAGCTCACTTGCGTGACTTTCTGGTTTTACAAACCTATTTTGATTACCAGGTAGCTCTTTCAATTTTCATGTTTTGAAACAAGTATTTCTGTGGCTTCAAATCTGATCTTTTTGCTCACTGTTCACTTCATGTATCTCATGTATGTCATATCATCTCTACAAATTCTGCAAATGTGATCTGTAAAGTTCTCCCCTCTTTCAAGGAAGCTTAATTAACTCATCTTGAAAAATCCTGAGATCCTCTTACAAAAGTTCTTATGTGGCTGACCCATAACAAATACTTGAAGTTGAGATGAGGGGATCAGGCAGAGGAGATTATTGCTGAGATTAAGCATTATGCATCACAGATACAAACACTCCTAAATCCTCATGCACGCAAACATTTATGTGTTGGTCATCAAGCCTCATTAAATAGCAAATACACCTGTGAAAATCTCTTATTAGAGTAGAGGAAATCACTTCTCATCTTGAGAAGTTCAGAAACATTGTCCAAAGCAAGTGAGAAGAGATGACTCCAGCCCTAAAATACAAGACACAATTTGCTTTTTCTACATACACTAGATTCAATCATGCCACAACAATGAACAGGAAAATTCTTGATTGCACTGCTCACTGGGTTTTCAGTAAATGCAAACGTGATTTGTCAAGAGATAGAAATTGAAGAAAATATTGTCTTTTTAATGTGGTTGAAGTATATCCCAAAATACTTCTAAGTGACTGTCTTATTTTGCCCTGTTTTTACAACAATATTTCACCCATTTATAATTACATACCCTAGACTATGGGAAATCAATTTCATAATAAAATCTGGTTTTATTTATATATTTGATTTCTGCCTTTCATGAAGTAGAAATATTTAAACCAAGACTGATTTTACTTTATTAAAGAAGAGCTTGCTAACTCTTCAGTGTTGGTGTGTCATATCTGGCGGGAGAAGAGAAAATACTGTCTTTCTAATGGGAATAACTTTATTTTAAATACAAGAAGGGAGAGGTAAAATTCTGTTCCTTCCTTTTCCCATTTTTCAATTTTAATACCATGATACTATTTAAGATCAACCTTAGTAAAAGCTGGCTTTAGAAAGTCTGAATTTGGTATCTATACCAATTAAGTAAAAACCATTTGATTTCTCTCAATTATTTGAAGCTGTATTTCATCCCAAACAAGCCCTGGGAAAAGGCCCTACACACCATATAAGATCCCCAAGCCACTAGCTCTACCAACTGTGTTGTTAAAATTATAGGACCTTATTAATTCTCTGCTTCTTGAGAGCTTAATTAGCTTTTTTCTTTCATGCTTTGTTTGTTAGACTTTGAATACCTGGCTTTTCTTTCTATTCTGCCACATAATCAGCTGACTTGAAAATGCCAAGGTTTCCAGAGTGCCTTCTCCAGAGGATAATATAAATGTCCACTGTGGAAGAAACAGATTTTCCATATTTGGGGCTCTATGACATTTTCCCAAACATTCACACAACAATATTTTAATATGCACTTACAATGCACCATGCACATGTTAATTTAGATTCAGATTTTTTATTTTACCTTTCTTATCCCACAAGAAGCTTGTTATTTACTTCTAACATGACACAAGCAAACAATGTAACAGAGAACTCTTACAATAATGTTTTATTCTGATGCACTAAACAGCAACAATCACTAAAAATCTAGAGTAAATTAGGGATCTTTCTCCCACATGCACACATTTTTCTATAATTTTTGCCCCTCAAGGAAATGCTACATTGAAAAAAAGAAAGTGTTACAGCCAGACAGGGATTTTCAAGTGGGATCCTTTCCCCAGGATCCCACTGCATTTTTAACTAATTCCATATGCTGCAGTGCCAGCAGACCAAGCATCTCCCCAGCAAAAGCAATCTATGCTGCCCTGCCACTTCAGCACGAGGAGCACCAGTGCTATCAAGGCTTGTCATCTTGCCTATTAGCTTGATGTCTTTATTCACAGGCCATCTGCACCACTGAGAGATACCAAGGCAGCCAATGTCAATATGAACAAATTCCTCTTCTTTTACAAGAAATGTCAAACATAGGACAGAGCAAGAATGACCCCAGGAATACCAACAGATGTTAGCTACAAGGCTTTAAAAGGGGGAGGGGGGAAAATCAATCTTTCCTACTGGGACTAATTAAGATGAAATGAAGAACAAAAGTAAGAAAAAAAATAATGTCACATTATCAGGAGCTTCATACATACTTTCTATGCTCGTTATTGGCATATTGCCCCACGCTCTTTGAAAAATTGGTAAAAAAGTGGTTGGGTAGCTAGCACAATATTAGAAAGATTCTCTATGTAATTCTCAGTCCTCATCTGAATTATGTAACACATCATGACAAGAAAAATTATATATAAGGATTAGCAAAGTACTGTTTCAAGCAGAAATTAAGCACAGCAGCATTTACACTATAAATCCATACATTACAAAGGACTCCAAATATCAGGAAATCTAGAAATGCCAAGTACAGTACTTGGGCGGTTCAGGAATGCCTGAAATGACATTTTTAGATTTATCTGTAACAAAAAGATGTTCCCTTCTACCACAGAATAAACACCAGCATACAAAATTTAATGGCCATTTTTGCTCTCATGTCCATAGGCTGACAATTAGCACCACTCCTAATTTGGCAAGAAACAGAGGAACAAACCCATTTTCATAAGAGAAACTGTCCAGATCATTATCATGTATTCTAAAGATGACAGGCAAGAGGACATGCATTAGAAGTATCTCCATGTCATCTTTCACACCAGGAGCTCAGCCAGAACTCAGGTCTGGGATTACAGAGAACCAAGAATTTCAGCCCTGTGATGAAACACTTTGCTGTCCCTGCAAGCTACAATATGATGAAAATGCCATCTCATTTTCAGTTCGTATTCCATCTTGGAAAAGAAGGATATGGCTGTGAAGAACAGCTGAGCTCTGCCATGGCCATGCATCAGTGGCAAGATGGACCTACCCATATCTTAGAGGCTGCTTGACCACAAACACAAATTTTCAAAAACTGTGCTTCCATGAGCTGAAAAAAATTCACAGAGCTATACCAGAAAAGCTCTATCCTGCAGACACAAATCCTCACTGTCCAGCTATATCAATTCAAACAAGTATTTTGCTTGCACAGATTCAGGCAGTCATCAATGAAATCAGCTTTTCTGAAGGAGCAGAGGTGCACGTTAAGTTCATTGCAGGGTTAGCTATGCCACTGAGGAGTGAGATACTTCTCCCTCCTCCCATTCCTGGCATTGACAGTAAATGTCTCAAAAGAAAACCAGAAAACCCTTACACAACTGACTCATTAGGCAGCAGCAGCTCCCTACCAGGATCAATACAGGTCTGGAGACAAATATTGTACAAGTTGTACACACAATATGGACAGCCTTTCATGTCCAATGCTATATTCAGAAATTTTAATGAATATTTTATATAGAATATTTTATAAAGTTAAAATAAATTTATTTTAACTTTATTACATCAGCCTCTTGCATTTTGCCTGAATGATGATGATGATATCCATTCCATTGCAGGTGCTCTTCCACAGGATTGGTTAACCAGTCTTAGAGTCATATGCCTTAATTACAATTAATTCACAAGCTAATTTTACACTGTAAACATACATCCTACAAATTAAAGAAACGGAGCCATCCTTGCAACTCTCTATGGAAACAGATATTAAGATTTCATTAGTGTTACTGATAACAACAGAAACACACCTGAGCGTATTATAAAATGCAACAGATGCATCCCTGCATCCCCCTACTACTAAGATTCATTAGGTTAATTCTAAATTCAGGTAGAGTGCCTCAGGCACAGAGACAAACTACATAAGTTGCTAATGTGATCACACTTAAATATTCCACCATGATACTGCTTTTCTACTTCTGGATTAGCAGATGACCCCTAAAACTAACATGCCCTTCATTAACTACTCTTCCATAGCAAAATTCTATGCATTTTTCTTGCTTTGCTTTCCCCCAAGAGCTGCACAGAGGGTTAAAAAGTCAGCCTCGTCTCCCCTTGTATCAGACAAGCAATTCATATCCAGCCTTCCTTTCTGATTTACTGATCAAACTACAGGAAAGCATCTACAATGACAAGAGTTTGAAAAACTGATAGCAAAGTTTGAAACAAATAGCTAGGCAAACTATTTACAAGAGAAGTTGTCACAATTTATCAAACTCTATCACTTCTGTTGGAACCCAGTAAAAGATAGTGCTTGAAATTGCTATTAAAATCTTTATGCTACAATGGATTTGTGCATTTGTGGGTATTTTTTACAAAAATAGAAGAGAGCCGAATTGGACTTCAAAATCTGGAGTGTTCAAGTGAGAGATTTTGGTTCATTCCCTCTGTAGCTTCTAGGGCTTATTACCCACATTCTATTTGCCACTCTGTGACCATGCACACAGAGAAGCTTTCCCATCCCCAGTCACTGGACCACTGAAGTGTGTCCGTTTCTTCTATTCGCTGTATATTGGGAAAACCACTCTGAAAAATGACCTTTTGCCTAGCCAATAAAGATTCAGAGAGTGTAAATTATAGCATATGGCAGCTGATTTGCTCAAGGGAGCATGGCATTTACCATACTCAAAGCTGGATCTGACAGTTTAAACAGTGGCAAAGAACAAAAAATTAGTCTTAGAACCACAGAAATGAAAGCCTTTATTCTGAATGGCTCCCTTTAAAATGATGAAAATACAAACTAAAGTTCAATTAAATGTTAAGTCTGATGTTGGAGCACAATAACTTAAGTAGGGCTGGTTCTTTTCCTTCTGTAAAAGGAAAAGAAGCCATTCTTCTCAAAGACACATATAGAAAAAAAGTTCATTTGCCAAAGAAAATTGACTTTTTCTAACTAAACTGAGGAAGATACTCTGCATATGTTAAAAGAGAAGCTGAAGAAAGCAACATTATAAATGGCTAAAAATGGTACCAACACCAATAGCAATGGTATAACAGCAGTAAGACTTGCACAGAAGTAGTTCCATCATTTGGCAAAGGGGGAAATCCTATTCTCTGGTTTCACTTTTAATTTTGTTTTAAAAATTAACCTCATGCAGGGGGATTCCATAAGTATCCCAGTGCTAACATTCTCTTCTCTGCCTGTGTAGCACTACAAAGATATTTTATACCATTCCTATGATTAAATGAAAAGGTTCATTTGTCTGCAAGATGATACTTGAGCAATCCTCTTGCTAATTCTGTGCTGTGTGATGTTGAAGGTGGAGCGAGTCAGGATACTTAAGCTGGAGATTTGAACCTCTGACCTAAGAGGTGAAAGTACTCTGGAAGATATAAAATACCTTACTAGATAACAGCCACCTAATAAAAAGGAATGAGGATTTTTATAAACCATTTTAACTTCCAAGATTGTCTTGCCCTAAATGGAGCAGTATTGATGAGAATGAGATAGATTATATATACTGGCACAAGAAAATGCTGTACTAAAGTATCAACTCTATCAAGCCTTATCTGTACTGAAGCAAAGAATCTTCCCCTCTTGCCATAAAACACCGTGTGTGGTATTTTATCTAGTCCATACACACACACACGAGATCTACAGTCTCCTCCAGCATATCAGAAAGCGTAAACCAGTGATGATAATATGACGTGTCGTGCATTTTACCAACCCAACTTGGCAATGCTATAATTCTTCAATAACTATGGAACATCTGCAGATTTTTGATACTTACTATGTTTCATTCCCATGATGCTCTCGGTGTCTGTTCAGAGTACAGAAAGGTCAACCAGCCCATCTGGAATCCTCCCCATTCATCCAGTCTTGCCTGCTGCCTCTTTTGCAAAAGGAGTTTCTGCAGAATTTGTCACTTCCACCTGTTCTGACAGGTTATCCCTGCCTGACCTGGAGATAGCCCTTGGGGACATTAATCATACAACAGTCTGAGCTGTGAAAGAAACAAGGCTTGCCTGGATACTGTTACAGTCTCTGTCACCTACTAATCATGTCCTGTGACACAGGGGGGTTTAATCAGATGGTCAGGTTTCTCATTAATCATCGTGGCCTCACAATGAAACCCTTCTCAGGGAGATTAAAGTTTAGATGATCTTCTCCACCCTTGTTCCTGTCCAAATGCCTAAATTTAGCTCAACTCCCAAGGACAATAATTTAGGCTCCAACTCATATTTCCTACTCTCCAAAGGTTGAATTTTAAGTTTCTTATTGTGACTTAGCACATGAACCTTTCCAATGAGGAAAAAAAAAATAATAAAAGTACAAATACTTACAGGGAAAGAGAGAGCGATAAATATATCAATTAAGTACATCAAGAAAATTCTCTAAATGCATACAGAAATGAAGACAGATAATGTCTGAGCCACTATAATAACATAAAGGCAGTATTTATTTGCAATTAATCAACATGAATCTATAGGAGTCAATTGTAAAAAAATAATCCATTCTAACAGATATTTGCCACAAGTAACTTCTGTCCTGTTATAGTCAATGTTCTCTATCTTCCACTACCGCCAAATGAAATAACTTCAGGAAGCAAAGAAGATATAAAGGTAATAATCAAGTGATTCTAGAACCAGAAACAGCTATATCAAAACCAAAACAAGACATTAATTTGCTTATGCACTTGAATCCTGATATTGTTTCTAATTTCCCAAGTTTCAAAAACCAAACAAACTCCAACACAGATTCTCTTGGCAAGTTGGCTTTGCACTTCCTCCCTATGTTTACTTTCCCTGCACCATACAATTACGGGAAACACGTATAATTTTGCCTTCTAAATCATGAAAACGCATACTTCATCAACATCTAAATCACCTCTCATCTTGGTTGGGGGTGGAGGGCTGTCAGCAGGACAAGACAGACAGGATGGGAAAAGGAGCAACAGCCACCACATGATTAACACGGTCTCCTACCTGCCTGAACTTGACCCGGCAGTTTATTGCAACAAAGTCAGCAAAGAAACACTCAGTTCAAGGGTTACTTAAAGGCAAGTGCTTACCAGGTTCCCCAACAATACACGTCATCTGAAAGCTACCACAAAGGACCTACAACGCTGTCTGACTGAACTCCACAATGCCGAGCTGAGGCCTGGGGTTTTTGTTGTGTTTGTTTCTATTCAGTGATCCTCCAATGCTAGCCTAGAAATGACAGTAGGTGGAAACGCTATCTTTCATTACACAAAGTATAAATAGTGTAATCTATCAGCACTGTCAATCAAGATGATTGATTACAGGCTGTCATAGAGAAGAGTGACATATTAGAAAAGTTTTGTTAACAATGCCTATTGCTAGTCAGCCTGCCACAGAAGCTGGTGATTAATGTGTTGTCAGCCTGTAATCCCACACCCCTGGCTAATGAGGCAGGAATTTATCATCTTTACAGAGTGGCAGATGTCAGAAGGAAAGGAATCCAAGTGCTGGAAACAATATACTTTTTCTTACCACGCCTGACAAGTCTGACAGGCCTAAAAAACCACAAAGAAGCTTTGTGTAAGCACAAACTTAAAATGAAGAACTTTCATTTGGCATCTTTGCTTTAAATAGTGCTGCAAATCAGCCTCTATCCCTCAAAAAGGGCACAATAAAAAGCTCTATGAACTCTGAACCCATCCTTGACAACTAGGAAATCTCAGGAAAGGTTTCCATGGGAGACAAAAAGAAAGCTTTCTCCATGAGAGAAGCAGCAAGTAACTTTTAACTTTACCTGCGAACTTGTGAGCTACTGCAGGACAAAAATTGTCCTGATCAGAGCGCAGAATGCACCCCTGCTTCAATGCTTTATCAATTAAAGTTTTGGGAAGTAGCTCTCCAGAATATCCAAACCAGGTTTGCATTATAGATTCACACTGGGACAGAGGAACACATGACAGAATTGTGAAAATTCTGGAAGTTCTTCGGGAGAAAAATGACACAAGCATCTGCACTGAGAGGCAGCTCTAGTACTTTGCGCTCAAAATAGTTTTACATCTGAGTGAAATATACTCAAATTTGATAACTCTTCCCTCAGAGTATATGAGAAATACTTGGAAGATTCTCTTGACGTACTAGAAAGCCACATAAATGTACTATGTTTTTGATATAGCTATGTTACAGAAAATTTTCAGTAGAACATCAGTGATCTGCTTAAGTTTGCTTCTGCAAAATTATAGTATTCAAAATTCAGGTTTAAAGCAATGATTTCTCTTTTGCCTTCAAGGCAACTGTTTAAGGAAGTCTCATTTTTGCCTTCTGCTGTAAAGACTACAAATTATCACAAATAAGGGAAATATAGGGAAAATTATCTGTTTAGTAAAAAAAAAATTTAAAAAAATAAATGTCAACAAATCTCAGGCAGCTCATACCACTACTGGCTGCCGCTGTCAAAAATCAACAGTTTTTCAATTAGATGTATTAAGAGGTTAAATCTTCTGGTTCTGAAATTTTCAATAGGCTGCAAAAGGACCATATTTTTTCAAAAGATTATGTGCAGCTTAGGCTCCTGTCAATCAGTAAGGAAACAGGGCAAATTATCTGTCTTAAGTTTTGACTAATGTAATCCTTTCTCAAACACAGATACCTCCACTAATGCAGAAAAATGCAACATACAAAAAAATTATAAAGAGAGACAGCACTCAGGGAATAAAAACACTGCTTTCTGTCAACAGCACCCTTGGGCTAAAAACACAGCAAAACATTGAGAAATTCAATCTCCAAAAGGCAGCATTCTGGAGTTAAGACTTATTTAAGGTTTATGAGAGACTGGAACTTCCCATACTAGTCAGTGAAAGAGAGGTTTACTGGCCCATAATCTGTGCACTCAGGAGGAGACCAAATCAAAAACAAATAGCAATGCTGTGAAAACCAGACCCTTTTTTGCCAACAATGGGATTCAGTGACAAGTTATGACCTCTGTGGAAGGCAAAATGTCCCTGACAGCTACCCCAGTGTCAACAGCAGAGCTGCATTCTCTCTTCCATTTAAACCAAAGCTCTCTCCAGAGAATCTACACACAAGTGGTATTTGGAACTGCAAAACAAGTACAGCTGCATGTGATTTGACCTACAATTGAGGACACAAAAACTGACTTTGAGCCCACAGAGTTCTGCATGCTTCAATACATACTAGTTAGCCATTTTAACTGCTGATAAACTGGAGGCCCCGTGTCCCGGTTATGCACAGGTTAGCAGATAAATGACTCATTAACTAATAATGGGACTGTAATGGTGACTTTTAACATTGCTTTGAGGGAGGGTGAATTTATATTCTGTTTCCTGCTTTGAAAAATCCTGACAGGTTCAGTGTAAATATTTTAGATCATATTAGTCCAAGAGAGTACTGATGATCAGACACTCAGGTGGTTGAGCTCTCCTTCCTCCTCATACCAGTAGCAACAAACTCCATCAGATTTTCACTTTGCAGCCCCTTCCCAACCTCCCTAATTCATGGGAAAATACATCTCCTGAATCTGCATAATTCAAAATGTAATTAAATGTTCCAGTTTTAGCTGGAAATCCTATTTCTTGCAGAGCTTAGATTAGACTCATTACTTTGGTAGGAACTGACCTTTACTCCCCTTGGCGAACTGTGACACTGCACTGACTTCTTTGGGAAGAGCCCACTGTTCAATGCCCCATGGTTTTGGGCTATACTCTTTTGAACCAGATTGATGTGAAAAATTCTTCCTCAATTCCACAACAATATCAAAGTTTCACTAATCCACCTCAGTTTCTTGAAAAGCCATCATGCAGAGAACCATGAAATCAGGACAAGGTTAACTTTTGAAAACACAAACAGAATTACTTACAATATGCCATGGTAGTGTCCTAGGTTAGGGCGATCATATTCAGTGCTTCATGGAACTGTAACTTTTGGCAATCTTGCTCAAAAATTCATACACATTAAAACCCACAAAAATTAGTTCTAGGCCTGCATGCAAATTTCAGCTTCTCCCATGGTTGACACATTAAAAGTTAAATTTGATTGGAAAGGAATGACCAGTTTCTAAACAGCTCCTATACAGCATACTGATTTAGCCAAAAATAATCTTTATTGATGATACAACTGTAGGTGCCTCCTCACAATGAAGATTCACATTTTTCAAAGGAAAATTACACTGCTGTACCTGAAAAACATGGCTACTAGTAAAGCTCCTTCCACTCTTCTAGCTATCACCTGCACTAATTATTTCCTTACTGAAGGAGTTAATTCCAATAGCACTTATTAGAGCTCTGGCATTGAAGCAATTTCAACCAGTGAAAAAGAAGGTATCCATGTTTTTGTGTCTTAATGCTGTCCCTAGAATACAGGCCAATTAAAAGAATTAAAACACATTTATGAGCTTGCTTTATGACTTGGATCTAATAAATCATAACTCTTCATAGAGTTACAGTTGAGTCCTTCCTTGCATTGAGTTATACAAACTTTATGAAAGTGGGAGCATGTCTTTTTTTCTGAAACTACGCAATTATTTTGGTCAGAGATTGTTTACATTAAACAAATTCAATTTACCAAACTTTGACATGTTTGCACAACTGCATATAATTTATATGGAAAACATGACTCTTAAATGAACTTTCTCAAGTCTAAACCCTCTGGCTTCTAGCCTCTAGTTCTAGATTCTTGTACTGCACCAAAAAGCTTGTTGCTGGCGTAAATCATATCCTCTAAAAAGGCTTTCCATTAGGTAAATAATGACCATAATTTCAAATTATTTGTTAATACCTTCAAACAGGCTACATCTATCAAATACTGATTTGACTTTTTTGCCAGGTGCAGCACTTTGTCAAGGAAACAGCAATCTCCAAATTAAGGTTAGGGAAAGCAATTCCTTAATGCTGCTATTCCCCTGTAAATTTCTTTTAGTAGGTTTGATAAATGGAATTTAAATTTGGATTTCATCATCCTAAAGCATCAGAGATTGATTGCAAAATAACCCTGAATAAATCTATACTGTCTCCTATAAGTTGATATACTTATTATGGCACACTGCAATTGTATCCATACTGTCAAATAGACTGGGTTGGGGGGGGGTTTGTTGTTTGTTTTTTGGTTTTTTTTTTTTTCATTTTAAAAACACCAGTCTAATGAATACGAAGTAAAACTATGCCAGACTTTCATGGGATTTCAGCACATTGCCTGTTGACCATTCTCAGTTTTCACTGATTTTTCTGGGAACCAACAATGTCTAATGCTTGGACAACTTTAGGCACAAGATACCAAGTGGACTTTAACAAGGCCTCTAAAATCTTGAATTATCAAAGGTCTGCTGAGTCCACACTTTTGGGGATAAATGCTGATAGAACTGAACCTTTGGAGCACCTGGAAGAACATTGTAAGATGGAAGAACAACTTTTTTCTTTAAGTACTATCCATAATTACTCTTAACTACTGCCAGTAAGCCACTCCTACTAAAACTGGTCCCCCTCTGTGATCATATGACTTTTCTCTTAACATTTGTCCTGCTTACAACCTTGATAGAAGACAAAATTAATTATAATTACTCCAACATCACTAGAAGTTGTTTGGATTTATTAAGATCTACATGCATACAAATATGGGGACACAAGCAGGACAAGTCTTCTAGTAACTTCTCAAGCAGACAGAAATATAACTCCCTCCGGCTTAGAACTTGAGAAAACAGAGCTGGATTTCTAAGTCTACCAAGATACCTCTTAAAATCTACCTCAACACTGCTGTAAAGCCAGGCCTAACCATTGTAATGAAAGGCAATCCTTGCTGTATCAGAATTAAGACCAGTATCTCATTGTTGCTCAGATTTGCCCTTCTCTCTTCAGTGTGAGCTGAGAGGATGATACAGGCTGATTTAGAAGTTTAAACTCACCTATGATTCCAAATTATCAACTGCCCTGTAGATTCTGATGTGCCAAAACTGGATGTGAATCTTTAAGTCAAATATTGTTTTGAGACCTAACTGGCTTTTGGGGAAGAACGGAAGAAATTAGGAATTTTGGGGGTAACTCCAATAATTTCTTTCCATTTTTTTCTCCCCTAGATTTCTCAAAAGCTTATTCATCAGTGGTTTTGCTGCCATTTGCTTGCTTATTCCTCTGATATTTCTATTTAATAAAAATGATATTTTCCCTGATTGTACTTCATTTTGTACTTATATTGTACATGACTACTACTCAGTATTAATGAAAAGTAAATTCAGATGTAGCTGATGCACTTTTGCACACAGAACACCAAACTGCAGAAAAGTGGCTATTATTTTTATTTTAGTAAAGTTTATAGTAAAACTACAAACAAAGCCCTATGATAAGAAAAGGCAGTTACTTGTCCCAAGATATGCTGCAGCACATATCACAGCCGAGACAGCCACAATACACAGAGTATCACCAGACAATATCAGAAAGCTTCAGCCCCTACAGAGTAACACCATACCTCACCAGAAGGCTTCAGGCATCTGTCCATAGAGAGTAACATCATTCCACTTCAGACAGCTTCAAGTATCTGCTCATCTTGTTATTTAGCCCAGCCTTTTATGCCCTCATGTTGATGCACAGCACCTGTGTGCCCTCTCTTCCCTTTGGTGGTTGGTCAGTGCCCCTGGGCACCCCATGGCTCATTGCTGTCAGTGCTGCTCACCTGCTGCTCACAGCTGTACCCATGGGGGATGAGGCTCAGCCCAGCCCCACCCCAATTACCACAAACTGTGTGCCTACAGTTACTGCAAGTGAATATTTAATATAAGCCCCCCAAAACAGTACATTAAAAAAAGTAATCTTATTTTTATCTGAAACATCTCATTTTCTTCTGAAACTATGGATGTTGTTTAAGGAAGCTTAAGTCCAGATAAAAGCTACTGAAATAATAACTGTGACCTAAGATTCTTAAAACTTGAAACACAAATTCAGTCTAAATGAAGACTGTATCAACACTCTGTCCTTGGGGTTCCACAAATACAAGAAGCTCCGTAACTCAGCTTGCACCTCTCTTCAGAAGTTAATTTCTATAGCTATAGCTTCTTTGGTTCTTAGTACCATTTGAGTTGCTGTTTAAGCACAAAGGAAGCCTCAAGGTCCTCTGGACTCTCCAGGCATCGATTAAATATTCCAACAGCTTTTGAAAGCACATGAATATAAAACAAAAAAAATTATACTTTCCTGAAAATTATATGGTCATAAAACAACTGGTTCAAAGAATGCATTAAAACCAGTTTTGTTTCAGAACTCATCTATCATACATATACACATTGATTTCAGCAATACAGAAATATTTTATACGTATGTGTATATTTTTTGTGGTAAATTTGCTTTTCAAAAAGCTTTATTCCTCTGCTCCTTTTGCTCCAGATCTTCCATGAATTTTAAAAATCTTTTCAAAACAGCTCCAAATTCCACATTGTTAGATCAGAAACAAGCGAAGGTGCATGTAAGTGAGGCAAGTCAAACACACATCTTTCCATCCTAGTTTGTACAGTCTGACAGGTCTGGACACAAAGAACCCTTGGAAAAAAGCCGCCAAGAGGGAAAGTCCTTGAAATACTGCAGTCTAAGAGGATAATAAACATAGCATTTATTTTACATGGCTGAAATCCAACAGACGAAACATGTAAAATAAATACAGATTATTCTAAACACGCCTTCCTAAAAAATGAATGGAATGCACTAGAAATGTGGCATAAAGCTCACATAAAAAATACCAAAGATGAATTAATTAAGACAAGTAATCTAATTGCTTTTCAGATAACACCTAAATCTATGCCAAGAATCTGGAATGAGGAAGGTAAAAAAATGGCAAGAGCAACCATTTTTGCTGCTTTGATTTTTATAATTTTGGTCTCTTTGTTAGATCCACTTCACAGTACTAAATATTTTTATGTAAAGATATGACCTGGTCACATACAACTGATCTATCAATCACTATCTACCTATCATTACTATGAGTTAAGTTTAAGTAATTATTCTACAGATAGTTCATTTACAGTGCTATACCTTTCTAAAAATTGTCTTGTAATGCAACCATAGTATATCGTTGAATGGTTTATGCTGGAAGAGATCTTGAAGATCATCTCATTCCAGCTGCCTGCCTGCAGGACAACTTCCACTAGACCAGGCTGCTCAGAGCTCCTGGCCTTGGACAACCCCAGAGCAGCACACAGGCTTAAGACAAAACATAGTTTTTTTCTAACCTATAGAATGATTATGTTTTTTGGTGACAAGGTAGGAAGTTCATACAAATCTTCTAAAATAAATATTTTAACAAACTTTTCTCTCTTTCTTTGCAAAATTTACCATTTCCTTTGTATTTTCCTATAGACTTTGAGAAACAGTATAATGAAATGGTTTTCTGTCTCAGCACTTGCATCTTTTTTTATTATATTCCATAGTACACATTTGTATGCAATATGCACCTGTATATGCACATTTTATTTATGTCAGATTTTACATTACTTTTGAGCTACTTTCTTCATCATATGTACACACTTTTGTGGTTTATAACAGCTGATTCTTCCAGCAATCCTAAAATCACAGGAGTTTTCTCTGACAAATAAATCATTCAGGTTTTGCATTTATTTTTCAGTAATGTCTTAGGCAAAGATTTGAGGTGGGGAGTGGTGGAGATGTTTCAGCCCAAAGTTATTTCTTACTGGCACATAGAAAGCTTTTGAACTAGGAACATAAAAGAAATTCCAACAAGCTTAACTGAGTCTATTCTATTCTGTACTGGATGGAAGAAGCACGTCCCTCCAAAAAACAGTGGTGCCCAACTATCTGCCAAGACCTGGCCATTGAGAGTAATTTCTAGCTTAAATAATACTTGACTTTTTTCTGAAGCCAATTGCTTCTCTGCAGTCTGACCTTAATTGGGAAAGTAAATTTAATTATTTCTCTGCTGGTACAGAATTCAGACTACTCAGATATCCTGCAATGTGAAAGCAGAATATTAACTCTGGAAGTTCTCTCATCTAACTTTCACATCCAAGTGACTTAGCATAGTATGACCAACACCACATAAGACAGACTGCCTATAATACATATAATGGTTTACAGCAAGATTTATGGGAAAGGATTTTCCACCATAATCATCCTAGAATGACTCTTCAACTCATAAACATGAGATGAACAACTGAGCTTCAACTCAGCAGTATTGTCTCCAGACATCTCACCTACTTCACAAAGGGACTGTGAGGTTTGTACAGCAAATACAGGATGGACATACTAAAACTACTGTTCCACAGGGTGTGACAGTTTTAATATTTTAATATTGTTAAATTAAATTATTCTTTATAACACACGTCATAAAATGCAATTGCAGAATTTTGAGCCCAAAATGTCAATCCAAATAAAAGCATCTTATATAATGCTGAAATGCTAGTTTCTTCAGCAAAACTCATCCATAATCATTCTGAAATGAATCAGTCACACAATTGTCTGAACAAATAGTGCAGATATCCTATTATGAATTTTTCACTGAAAAAGAAAAGTCACTGTGAAATACTCAAGAAAGCCAGGTGACAATTAGTTCTGTATTTACAGCAAAAAGCTTTTGGGTGTATCTTGCTGCACTATACATTTAAATAATCACTATTTTCAAAAGAATTGTTTTCATCTTTCTTCCCCCTTCCCCCCTCCCAACATACTTTCTTACAGACCACCACAGATTCATTCTTATCCAGTGAAATTGCTATGTAACCACTCTAAATGCAATATTATTTTACTGAAGAATACAGAATCCAAAAATCTAACAATACTTTAAAGACTTATTATGATGAATTATTTCATCACCTTACACAGAAGAAATAATGACCTGCAATTACTGGTTTATCAAACACAGATAGATTTCCTAGAAAGACAAGGAAATTTGTTCTTGGTTACTTTAATGCAACATAACCATAGAAAAACGTAGAATAAAGCAAAGTTAGGGAAATTCTTTGACAAAAGAATTTGTGGGAGATAAGAAGGTTTAGGAAAAGTATGACATTCAAAGGATTAAAAAGAAACACTCATGCAATAATGTCATGCCAAGTGAAAAACCATTTCTCAGTAATGTAAATGTACATTAAGGCCTTTACGTTTAATGAAGGGCAGGAGAGGCTTTAATTCTTAAAATTTGAAGACTTTAAAGAAACTTTGAATCTTAAAAATAAATTCCATAAAGTTTTTTAAAATTTTCCACAGATAAACACACAACTATGAGAAAAACTTTTATGGGAAAGTGATAATATTCTTTCCCATAATTTCACATAATTTGGAGAAGCTTTCTATGAAAGCCAGTCATAAATGCTCCATTCAGCTGTTTTGAGAATTTAAATTCCTGTCTTTACAATGGCAAAATTTTAATATATTTAAATAACAAATTAAAACTAAAAATAAAGAAAAATGCTGAAACTCCCATTATATTCAAGAATCCACAGAGAGTGATGGGATATCTATCCATTTATCTCTTGATTTATCATTTGGAATTTATAACCAGATCTCTAGTGTGCAAGATCTCAATACAACACACTTCAGAAATCAACATCCATGCATGCCTGAAGTGACACTGGCCATGTAGGAACCAAGAAACTCCTTTTTGCCTCTTTGTACCTGCTCAGTACAGGGCAGTCTCAAAAACAGGGACTTCATTTACCTGTCTTCAAATTCCAATAATTTTGACGTTTAGAACCAGCAAGCAATGCTTTAACTCCAAAAGAGAATCAAACCTATATTGGGTAATATAATCAAAACTAACTGATCTCTTTTTACATGCATTAAAAGGCTGTGTTAATATTACACTTGGGGCTATTATAAATGTCTTACATTGCACACATTTTAGGATACATCAAAGTTTTATCACAGTCATTATAAAAATGTCTCTTGAAACTATTTTTACACTAATAAGATGGTCTTCAATTGAATAAATTGCAGTTACAGACTGATTACAAGTGTTACAACTTACATTTAGTTCATAGGTTAGTACAGTGATGGATTACATGAAGGGGAAAAAAATTAATGCATGATTCAACTTTAAATTTTGTCCTTAACCAGGTTGATTTAAGTCATAAGTAGAAGTTGAAATGTTAAGTCTCATTGGAAGACACAAGGTAATACACATTCCACTTGCTTTCCTGAAGTGCACAACCAATAACACACTATTATTTATGCAGATAGGATAACACATTCTCTTAGCCCACACTGCAACATATTTTGCCTCCAATTAGCCCATAAATCTCTACCACAGAGGCTATTAACAATCATAAAGCCTTTTGAGTTTTACAAGGTGTTCATAATGGACCATTCCACATGATTTATATGAAAAACATGACTCAGATCTTCAGAGGCAACTAATCTGTAGATGTGGGGCTTGCCGTGTGACCTCTTGTTATCTTTGGGATGGTATGTAAAACTTTCATCTTTCTTAATAGTCAGACAAATACAGTGATAAAACACAACACTTACAGCGTTTCTATTAAAAATGTGTTCACTTTTGATAAGACTTACACAGAAATGCTAGATTTAAGTGGAACTACTAGATAGGATTAAATTCACCCAAAAGTACTTTAAAACAGGCACAAGCAGTTGTAGTCACCCAGGGACATTGTTCTTCAAGAGACAGAATTTGCTAACTGAAGTGGTATTTATTGATTTACAACACACAAAAGTCCCTGAGTTTCATAAATGTGTGTTAATGGGTGTGTTTTAATTGTTAAAGTGCTCAGGAAGCATGAGGCTGCTTTAACTGGATTGTGCTCAGAAGGTTTAGTGAGGGCTTTCCTTCTGTGCAGCTGCTCAGTAATGGAAACGTTGGCCTTATCTTCAATTTTTGCAACTTCTCTGATGCCATAAGAGAAACAAATCCAGACTAGTTTACACTTCTAGCTTCCTCTAATTCAGTTAATACTCAACCACTCATTTTCTATGTTTTTCTTGGGTTTTTACAACTTTTCCTCTATTATTGCTGCTCAAAGTATCTTATAGGCATGCTGTTTTAAGAAAAAAGGATAGTGAGCTTACTATTCAGATTTTGCCAGTCACCTTCTCTCCACACTTGCATCCTGTTTTCACTTTTCAAGGGCAAGTGCTGCAGTTCTACTCATTAGCAACCAAAGTGCAGATCTAAGGTGACAAAACTCAGCAGATGTCCTCTTTACAAAGCAAATTACCATATTTTAGTCACTTAAAAAGAGAGAGAATTAGAGAAATAAAATTTACTTTTTTCATTTGGAAGAACTTGAAGTTATGACTGTACTGAACCAACTTTAAAGGTGTTCAGAAAAGTGAAATTAAGCAAAACAAATTTAAAGTTAAAATCCTACATTTGCTACTTCAAGTCTACTTCCTGTAATGACCTTAATTAGAGGAACTTTAATGAAAAAGAGGAAAAAAAGTGCAGTTACAGAAGACAACTCAAAGAGAATTAAAAGAGGAGTCAATTATAGGACTTGCAGTTAGTGGCTCCAGATCTTTTGCAGAAGGTTTATTTAAAAAAAAAGTCAAATGTGTGTAATTGAGACAGTCTACAGCATTCATACTTATAGGGCTGCAACAAGCACAATAAACAGAGAAAAAGTTAAAATATAAGCCCTTCTAATACAGTCTTCATTTTTTCTAGAGACTGTGGCAGGGGGAAAAACACAGCAGAAGGCAAACTAACCTAAACTGTTTGGACTGCAAAGAAAATGTTACAGTATTACTGCATTTTCTTGCACCACAAAAGTACTTTAATCATGTTATTCTGCCATCATCTTGAAGATTTTTCCAAATCCATTTATGAGAATCCATCTGCCCTACTTTGGAAGCAGGGATGGGTAGAGAAATAGAGACAGAAAGGGAGATTTGAATACCTTTGTTCAAAAGAAACAAAAAAGTCCAATTTGTGTGGTGGGAGTGGCTGGGCTGTGAACTGAGGAACTGCATTCATCACTTCTTACTTCAGAGGCAGTAATTAGAAGGAATTAAGATTCTCCTTGATACAATTGCCTCTCAAAATCTCTTTCTCTGAGTGATATAGAAGGAATTTAGGACTAACACATTCTAGATGTTAGTCTAGAGTGAAGGAAGGGCGTGTGGAAAGAGAACAAAGAAATAGCAACTACAGTTTTCTTGATTGTATAATCCTCAACTCATGGGTACATATAAAATATGACAATATAATGGTTTCAGGAGCTACAGAACTCTCACATTACTGCCAAGAGAATTCTGAAAACATACCAGAGATTCAGGGATAATAAATATATATAAATTAAAGGAAATGGTTGCTTCAGAGGTATGTGGTTGGATGGTTACTATAAATAGACATCCACGCATGCTATGACTGATGTCTTTTATGTGGCAAATTGAGTAAACTCAAAATATACTTACCCTTTATAGAGGTCTGCAAAAATAACCATAAAGTTATGCTTCTGCCTGGGAGATTTGTTTCCAGTGTTTCCAATGTTACCAAAAATATCAAAAAATACCTTTTTTTCCCCTAGAAGTTAACAGTAAGACAGGAAATCTTCAGCCTGTGTTGCACCACTAGCAGCCCAACACCTACCTTGATGCTGTTTCACTTCACTTCTACATGTGCAAGTTGCCTGTGGCAAGTATTGGTACATTGATCTGTATGATTCAAGTATGAATCACAAGATGCTTCTTCATGAGCAACATAAAATATGTCAGAAGGAAAAAGAAAAAAAAAAGTCATCATCAGCTGCCACACAATCTGAAACCAGCACTGCTCCATTGGGTGTGAATTAAGAAAGCAGGGCTGGCTGCTGACCTCATCAAGGGCCTTGCACACACTGGAAACAGCTTCAACATTAACAAGCATGTTAATCTGCCTGAAATCAAATAGGCAATTACTATGCTACTTCCATGAATTTTGAGGCAAGCATAATTTGATAGTTAGACATTAATAAACCTGTTTCATGGATCTTACCATTATCTGATAAAGAAGCTTTCTTTTACTATCTCTTTAATGTTATTAAATAAAGTAAACTCGTATCTGGTTAAATAGGCTTCAGAAGTGCTAATCTTAGCCTAAAGCAGTCTAATGGATTGACTCTTCCTCAGTAGGGCTATATAAATATTTATAAAGACTTCACACGAAGAGCAAATCTGACATAGGGCTTTAAAAGACTTCTCAACATACACAGAACCCAGAGAAAGAGAAGGTTTTGTAAAGACAACGAAGCTCTTAGCCTTCAAAAAGCCTTCTCAAATCCTGGAGGGCTGGAAATAGCACACAAACATATGTCTGAATCTGCACACAAGATTCACATCAGGGCCGTGCTACCAATCCTCCAATTGTGATATCTTATGCTCGCAGCCTGTCTCATGAGTTCAAGATTTTCATTTTACCTGGCCCATCTGCTTTTCTTGGTAGCCAGGCTTTACTATGGCCCTAACACAGCAAAAAGTGATTGTGCTATTTTTCTAACTTGTTTCTGGATGGAGAAGAATCAGCACTGAAAGCCTACATGTAAGCCAAATACACATTCCATAGTCCCTTCAAAAAAACTCCTTCTGCAAAACAAGTTACATCAGAAAAATAAGTATTTCTTTGAGTAGTGTAGAGGAGAAAGCACAAAATCCTGGCTCTGCTGATAATGTAAATTGTTTCTAGCCACTGCATCACAGGCATGATTTTACTACAGATAGAAAGGGGTGGCCCTTCAGCCTAGGCCAAGAAGTGCAGTCATGAGGATAAGTAAATTATTTATTTTATTCTTATTACAGCAAGTTTCTACCGACTAAAACTACTCCACCATGATAATATTACAGATTAAAAAATGATACACCATCAGTTTAATCTCTTCTCCATCTTGAGATTAAGTAGCTACAATTTTCAATTTACATGGCATATTAGCATTTGATTAATCTATTTCTTTAGGAAAGCATATGAAAGTATATTATTTTCTGCCACACAGAATGGATATATCATGCATCCATCTAAACAGTTGCCCTGATAATGCAGTGTTTTCATTGTTGTTACTGATACATTGATTGGAAAAAAAACAATGTTTTCATTGTTGTTACTGATACATGGATTGGAAAAACCTATTCACACTTTCAGGTAACTGTAGTATAGGCAAAATCTTCAGCCAAACCTTTTCCCCAGCAACGGAAGCCAAAAAACAAAAAAATCTGACTTTTCAAATTTGTAATAGCTGGTTTATCTGCACACAACATTTCAACATCCCCTGACTGAAAGTAAACTTTAAATTAACATCTATGAACTATCTTTGGGATCACTGGACAGCCTAGGTTGCAACATAACTGCTTCCCAGCTGCAAAACTGCAGAGAATATCAGGCATCTGCCTTGTTCTCCCAGACCACATCAGCCCTCATGTTAACTGAACTGCACCAGTATTACACAAGATTTATAGGGCTTGAATTAGTGCATTTGAGGTTTAATTAGAGCTCCATAAATTTTCAGCAGTTCTCATGTGACACTGCCTCAGCCAGTGATTGTTGGTTTCCCCTGAATTCTGGGCAGAAGGTGGAAGACCAGGCTATAAAGGACAAGACAACCACTGGCTCTGTGTACAGCAGTTTCACAAGCCAAACCATATTCCACTAGGGGTTTATCAAATCAAAAAATAGACTTCCCACTTGCCAAAATATGACCTCAAGAGGACAAAGCAAGTAAGTTCTCTACCAACAACATATCTATTCATTTCTGCTTGCAGGGAGGTGGAGGAAAGAGCACAGCTAAAGAGCGCTTCACATAAACAACAAGTCTTCAGAAGTTCTCTCCAGAGAAACTGGTAAACATATGGGGCAGAAAAAGACCCAAAAAGCTGTGTTGCTGTTGCCTTTAAATCAAAATTTGTTATGAAAAATAACATACCTAGTTTCATGTTCAAAAATAAATCAGGAAAATAAAATTCATTCTATTTTTTTCTTTCCTTACTTTGCAACTGCCAATGGCCTTGCAGCAATGCTTCCCAGAAAGTTAGGTGTGCTCTTTTCTGAGAAATCATGCACCATGCTGGCCTGGTACATGAGCTCAATTTAAAGACATTTTTCTACTAACAATATGAATTATTTTCTTATCCTGTACAAGTTCTCTACCATCAGAGATAAACAATAAAACCCAAAGTATTCCTCTCAGGTTATTACCTGTATAGCTGCTGCAGAAAATCTTGCCAATGCAGCACTTGTGTATATCTATAAAGTGATTGTTTGGTTGCTTTGAAACTAGAACAACACATGCAGACATTTCAATGTGTTCTGCTTTGGAATGACCACTTCAAATGGCACAGATCTACATTTCTTTCTACTGCTCACACAGCAACTACTCCTTCAGAACCTCCTCAACAGACATAAAAGTGGATTCGAAGGTTTTCTCCATGTGAAAGAAAAATTTGGTGTTACACACACAGTGCTTTTGCCTGGCCTATTAGAGCATTCCATCTTTCAAATTTGCACAAAATATCTTAGACTTTTTATTTAGAAGAAATAGCCCTGTAGAGTCTTACTCAGACCATAAAGATATGAAAAATTATCACATAAGAGAAAGGGAAAAAGCTGGAAGGCATTATACAAAAGCAAGATAGTTAAAAATTTGAGCAGCCCTGGGGCATTGGATTACTATTGTGACCTGTTAGTTTTCTCTTCTCAATATGCAATATGAAAGAAAGCACAAAACTCCTGCCAAAATGCATGTAAAGTGAGGAAGTTCTCCAAGAACAACCCTAAGACTCCGCAGCAAATACATTTTATGCTTTATGTTCAACAATTCAAAGGACTAGACCTGTAGCTAACTGCAAACATGCAGGTGACACCCTATTTCAAACTCAGAAATTATATTTTTTCCTACTGAATTATGTACAGTTTCTTCCAGTTCACGCTTGATGGGCTTGATGAAAATAGGAAGAATAGGAACATTCACTGCCTCTCCATCCTTCTTCCTAGACAGATTTCTCTTGTGTTAGTGCCTTCACCTTTCAATTTAAAGCAAACATTTGTCATTTATTATCTATATGCAATTAATAATAATAATAGCCTGACTGCTTACTCATATCTAAACATTTTACATAAATATCCAATCATTGGTGATTAAGTAGTAGATGTATAACATAATGGCATGTGCTTAGTGAAAAATAAAGCAACACAAAAGAGCAAAAGAATTATTATCATATAGATGCCAAACTTTACTGTGAGAGTCACAAGCAAGAGTCAGGTGGCAAAATAATGCAAGGAGTAATACATAAAAAAATTTTAAAAACCCATAAACATTAAACAATTTAACATAACAATAAAAAACCAATTTGCACACATATGCCAGAGTGGACCCACTTTCCTTCTTACAAGAACTGTGAGCTAAACTTTGTAACATTTGCATAATTCCACTGGAGCAGGATCCTGACTCCACAGCATGACTGGAGATAGCAGTGTATTATTTCAATAAAATTGGTTTCTTCCTTGCTCATATGCTTTCTGTATGTATTCACATGAATAGTCCTTTTGAGAAAACCCTCCAGAAAATAATTAACTTTAATAGCTATTCTACAGCTAAAGCTGCACAACTGGGTGGCAAATATAACTGAGCTCTCTACACCAAAAGTGGAGTCTTCTAAAGAATTATATGAAAAAAGATTACAGGTTCAGCACTGCTTCTGGGGAAAAATGTATATTTGAGATAAATGTATCAAATCCCCTAAAAACTACACCCATTGAAACTTCATATTTAGGCTGATTTGCTTTCCAAATCATATAGACAGCACAGTTGTGTACAATCTTTAAACAAGTACAACCACAGAGAAATGCTGAGAGATTTAAGAGAAATAAAAGCATGATCAGCTAGCTTGTAATCTTCTTTTCTCTTATTCTCCTCCCTATAGCTGCATTAAATTGCCTGTTGAGAACAATAACATATTTGTGCTTTTATAGGTAGAATGATTTGTATTATGTAAAGATTTGGCTAACAGAGCAAAGATGCATTCAAACTGGATTACATGCTGTTAATAATTTTCTGGATGCTCTAGGGGACCCATAATTCTGGAGGAATAGAGATTAGCATTTGAATATATACTTTGCAATACATCTCAAAGCAGACGTTTTTAATTTTGTTTTTGTCATTTTTCTAGAGCCACACTAACCAGAAATCAAATCACTAAAAGCATTTTAAAGGAAAAACTATATCACAATCAAGACTTTATGCCCCACCTCCCACACACTTCAGAGTACACAAAAAAATCTGTCTTTTCACACCTCTCTCACTATTTCAATACCCTTCTTTAGAAAAGACTACCTAGAAAACGTGAACAGACTTGCAGTATTGTTTTATACATGTTGAATAAATAGAGAAACTCAAAAAGCAAACCTGAATTTTCTGTTCTGAGTAAAACCTCAAGCTACCTAGAAAGCTGGTTTTGCTGTGGGCTAGCTTCTGTTTCAGAAAATAATGTCAAAATACATTATTTTAACAATATTAGTAGAACACCTCAAATTACACAAAAAAACCCCTGAAAATATTATAACATTATTTTATTGTTACTAACTTCAGCATAGACAGGACTCCCATTTGGCTGTTTTCATGAAACACTGAACTCTTTTGGCCACCATTTGCTGAACATTTAAATCCTTTTTAAATTGTGTAAATTTTTTTTCCATGTCTATATTTTCATGATTTTTGAAGCACTTAGCACTTCAGAACAGTCTTCAAGTATATGACTCTCTAATAAACATTATATTCTCTGACAAACTCAACTGGGAAGGGAAGCATGCTTTAGTGTTTCTCTTTAATACATTACTTTTCTTAGCATTATAGGGCTTGCCTAGCAAGCACAGATTCACTGGACAAAATATTCTTTTCATGACCTTTGCTCCTCAGTTATAATTAGTTGTCTGGTCCCAGTTGCTTCCAGTGTAAACAAAGACTGATAAACCCACATTGGCTGCACGTATTTATTACATTACAACTCAGCTGCCAAATGTCTAACCGTTCTAATAAAAAACTATTTTCTAAGGTTTATGTTTTATTGCATGTGTGACTCCCTTATTGGTTAGCATTTTGGAGTTGTGGAAAAGGTTATGAATTTAGAAACTAACTGCATTCATATCATATTTAAAACTTAATGCTATTTTATTAAAGACATATGGGCCTCCAAAGTACACATATTAAATGTCATGTAAGAAAAGTAGCAGTTTAAATCATGGTCAAATTCATTTTTGACGTGACTCCTGAGGCTTCCCAAGATCTGAACTATTTCTTTGTAAATCTGGCAGTTTAACCACACTCATAAATCACTTTCAAAGCATATTATTTCTTAATTTTACTGCATTAGAGAGCATTTGGCCTACACAGTGAACTGTTTGTAACTGTTACATGAGCAAAGTTGTATGTTTAGTCTTATAATGTGTGAAGAAAAAAGAGTCTTAATTTCTCAGTCCTGAATTTACCCCTTATTTTAACCCAAATGATACATTTCTTAATGAAATTTACCAGAATAAGATACATAGCATAATTTGCTGTACTGATGCAGGAAAAAATTTCATCTCCTGCTTCAAGCTCATAAGTTAGCATCACAAAGGCAACAGTAATTTAATCATTAAGTAAATATCCCACAGGTTCTTTTACATGAAAGAATTATTAAGGTTTTGGAGCCCCACCAAGGCTGAAAGAGAAATGGATCATTTTTGGGACAATGCACATGCCTTTACTAGGTTCCTTGATGTAAAGACATTTAATACATTACAACTGAAGCATGCCTTATATACATTTGAAAATTAAATGCATAAGCACAAATTCCTTGTCTGCTAAAGTCTCAAGAAAACCCACCTCTAAAACAGATAATTCACAGAACAGGATTCAAAGGGATGTAATTATTAAAGAGTAAATGATATTTTCCTTATTTATTTTTCGACACATTTCTAATTACAGAGTTAAATACTATTTTTATGTTTTCCTATGAACATTTTTTAGGATGAATAAGATAAATTAGGGCAACCGTTTCCTACAAAAGTTTTATAATCTCACTAATTGCTTCAAAGAGAAGACCAGTCCTCAGTCACAAATATTTTTTAGTTTTTTATTCCCCCAAAGAACTCCTGATTTTCCCCTGAAACACAGATCCATGACCTAAGTCACCAAATCTTAAAGATTTTATGCCAGGTCCATTGTCTGCAAGATGGACAAAATCACAAAATATTATCATCAACTTCAGTTAAAATACAGGAACTGGAACCAGAATCTCTAACTTCAATATGCTTTTAAGGGAGCAGATGAAACTGTGCTGCATCCTTTTTCTTTGACAAAGGGAGCAGTTTTAGAAACTCAGAAGCAAAAAGTTGAAGATTTTTTACAAAATAGCCCTTTGGCCTATACATTTCTGGTAAGGGTGGAGACAAGGGAAGAAATATTAGCCCTTCTCTGAAAACAAATTATTAATATTTTTTCCTGAAATAACTCATAAAGCAGCTTTAAAATGGTCCTGTTCTTAGTCATTAATGAAGAGAGAATGACTGATATTCTTGAGCTTTTAGGAGATGACCTCATCACAGCCCTATCTGACTCTTGGACCACACTCTTGCTGATGTTAGTGAAGGGAAGGATTATTTTTTGTAATGCTCTGGTGTTCTTGACCTGCCAATATTTCAAGCACACAATCTCTCTTTTAGCACAACAGGAAAGGCAGGATTCAGCTGCTTAAACACAAGTTTCTACTGCTGTTTTAGCCACTCTACAGTTTCCATGCCTGGTCTCCCATGGTGGCTTCAAAAAAACATCTCCTATGTAAAATACTTAGCTGTCATCCCTGCAGGGGTCTGCTGTACAATTGAGAGTATCAAAAATGGCACTAGACTTCTATTTTTGGGCATTTGCACTGTTTCCAAAGTGATTAGAAATATCAGTGCATTCATTTTACCTTTCCTTTAGTTTCTGTCCTGACTCCATCTGACTACAGCAACACCAAAAAACCAAAACCTAGCATTCATTTCACAATAAGATGCTATATGATGCATTTGCATCACCTTTTATGTGATGACGTCATGGTTCTTTAGTTGTTCCTTGCTGCAAGATATGCTGCTGAGAAGATCACAACAAGAAATCATCTTTGTCTTCACTGGCAGTGGCCCTTGCGACCACGTTTATCTCTAACAGCTGGGGAACTTTTCCTGGGTCAGTGAATCAGCAAAGCCAGGCCTTATCTTAACCCAGCACACAAATACACTGCCAAGCCTGCTGTGAAAACTGTGGGACACCCAGCCACAGCCAAAACAAGCAATAAATATAAAATCAGCTGGACAGTTCTTTCCAAGTCATAAACATGTGCCAAATTCCAGGTAGATCCTGTGGTAGTGATAGTTTGCCACTGATTTGTTCTTCCAGAAATATTGCTATGACAAACAGTTTCCAGAAAGAAAAATTACAATTGGACCTTTGTTTCATGGCTAAAAATTGACATAAATTCTAACCATGATTCTTGAGACTACTACTATTTCAATGGGAATAACTCACCAAAATGACTGAGTACCTGTGGCATACCGTGTCTTAAGGTCCAGGAAAAAAAAAAAAAAAGAAAAAAAAAACAACTCACCTATAGGAACACAAGAGTAGACAAAAGCTGATCAAGAGTTTTGACAATGCCATATTAAATCCATTTTTCTTTTTTAACAAAATTCAACATATGAACAACTCCTGTGCTTAACAGTGGTGCCATCTGATTATGAGATCCATTGTATTAGAAAAGAGCAATTACAAGAAGCTCTTCTCCAGCAGTGCTTCTATTTTCAAAAGAAAAACAGAAAAAATCCTCATAAAATAAAACTCTAGGCATATTGATCCACTAAGAATCTAAGATAATCGTGATCCTACTGTCAGATATCATGATGTTACATCCTGCTGAATGGCATTTTATTGAAGAGACTGAGTAGATAATACAAAAGCCAGCTTGTAATTATTGAAGCTTCCATATAACTGAACCCACAAATGAACATTTAAAAAAACACCAAAAAACAAAACAAAATGTAAAAAATCAAATACCCAGAGGTAATAAACAATTTGTCACAATAATTTCTTCAATTCAATGGAAGCATCAATTATATACAGTGCCTTTTGCCATCCATCTGAGAATTTTCAAGTGCTTTACAAATTTTAAGTCTTACAAAGGGATAATTTGCTCACTACTACTGAAAGATGCACACATTTCGAGTGCAGAGTAGCAGCTGGTTAACTACCACACTGCAACATTACAGAAGAGGTTAGGGCAGAAGGTGCAGAAGAATGCCTTAGTACATGGAGACTGCAGAGAAATCCATAGAGGCAGAATGTAATCACCTGAACTGGATTCAGGCCAGAGCTCCAGCAATAACACCCCTTCCTGTCTGAAAGATGCATTGGGAACATAAATGGCTAAAATGGCATGGGCTTCATGACAATCATACTTTTTTTTAAGAGAAGAATTTTAGGAAAGAGACATCACCTTCTGCCTTCTGTAATTTTAAGAGGAATTAAGATAGTGAAATGTAGTCCACATAATACCTGCCCAAAGAACATATGAGGATGTTTTTTAAGAAATATCAATGTGAGACACAACACTGAAGAAGAGTCTTTCTCCATGCCCTAATACACATATGACCCACACATGTCTATTCTTCCCTCTTGACAGCTGGAATTACAGCAGCTTAAGAACCAAACACGTTATGGACTTCTGTTTAAAATACCTAAACTTTCCAAAGAGTATAATGGATGAATGCATGACTGCTACAATGTCCTTAAAGTAAATATTATTTACACAGTCTAAATGGGAGTCTTACCTTCATGTCTTTGTCTTGGTATGTGAAATTTTCAGATCTGACAATAAGAAACCCTTTTCTGTGGAAGGTCTCTCAAAAAGGTATCTTAGGAGTTAGCAGTTCACTGACACAATGATTCTTAACACTTTAGAAGTCCTTTACTCTGCATGTTCTTCAAATGCTCTAAATACATACATCAAGATCTCTACACAATGGCAGCGGTAAAAAGGGAGACTGTGAGTAATGCAGTTGTTCTCCAAAGTTTTATCTGTCTCCTTTCATTTACTTTTTAAAACCAGCCTCATTTTCCTATCTGGGGAAGGGGTGTAAAAAGGTCCATGAGATACACTGGCAAAAATGTATTGCCTATATTCATGGAAGCAGGTAGAACATATCTATTCAAGAGAAGTATCATTCTTGTTAAATAGTTTGGGACACAAATTACTAAAATCATTCCTTATGCCTCATCTGACTTTAATAGAAGCATATATCAGCACTGCTCACTTTGATACAGAGCTTTTCCTATGAGCTTAAACATAAGAATACTGCCAATGATCTGAAAGCAACACTGCAGATTTTATCTCACCTTATTTCTTTAATGGTACTGCCTAAATATTTACTCTTCCTATTGTAATAAAATAACACTTCAAGTAACACTGTGGACATGAACCACAGACATTTACTACATGGAATGCAGATATTAGACTTGCCTTTCTGCTTCAGTGTCTCCATCTTAGTTCCTTGGAGAACAAATGCTATGTCAGGTTTCATAATTATAACTTGAGATGAAAACAATGCATCTGAGAGTGAAAAAATATTGAAAAATTCAAACCACCCATACCATGCCTTTTTTTGTTGTACAGAGTTCCCTTACAGCCAGTGGACAAGATGCTTTTGGTAAAGCTGCAAGGAAGCAGAATAACTCCATTTAATATTAAGTTTCTTAATTGGAAGTATAACTAAGGATACCTGCCAATGATTTGGCCCTATAAACTACAAAACTGTTACTGGTGAACAAAAGCCATCTGCTTTTTTTCACCATCAAAACTAAAACAGATGAAAATGTTAACCTTAAAAAATGTAATAAGGGAAGAGGGGTTGAGAAATATTGGGAAATATATGCATTTGCTAAAAGCAAGCAGACTGACCCAGTATTAAATAATTAAGTTTATATTTAAAGAGACTTATGACAGCATGTATCTATTCATGGCAACACACTTAAATGGATATATCCACATTTTATCATCTAGATTAAATGATCATGAATACAGACCTTTAAAATATGAAATTATGTGCTTTGATACACCATAATTTCATTTTATTTATATCATATGCAATGTAAAAATGTGTAGTCTTAACATATTTTCTCAAATCACATTTGCTTTGCATCCCTAAGTTTGAAAAATGAAACAGTTGGAAGCACAATTCATATACCTAAAAACCAAAGAGGGGTACAGTTTTAAATAATTATGTCAAGAAATGACAACTCTACTCTTTGTAGAAGCACAGATGAATAATTACAAAGCCGGGACACAATTAAGCAATTTTGACTGTCGTATTCTTGAGCTGTCTTTCTGATGTGAAATGCTGTCATGCCCAGAAACACACTTCACACTGGACAGGCATCTTCCACTTTGAGCTACACTTATGCCAGTGAAATGAGGTCATGGTCTGGTCATTAAACAAGGCTTCCTCATCTGGCTCAATGCCTCTTACCCAGCCAGACTTCCCCAGTCTTTATTAAAAGCAGGCATGATACAATGTTCAATATTTTGACAAAAGAAAACATAAACATAACACAAAAATGAAGTTTAGCTCACCTACATCACGAGAAGGAATACTGCATTGTAACATTAAACTGTTTTCTAATAAATGATTGTATCTTTCCATAAGACAGTCATATCACAAACAGATGCATTTCCAACAAAAGATGAAATGAAGCAAAGCACAAGAAAGTGTAGTGTTCTGTTAAATAAAATAGGGAATAATGAAAGTAAAAAAAAAAATTATACAAAATAAAATATTTATGACTCAGTGATGACTGGTGATTGCTAGATACTTTCGCATTTGAGTAAACACAAACTAGTCAGATGGAAATTTCTTGCTTTTATTCTCATTTTGTGTATTTTTTTTCTTGGTGGGGTATTTTGCTCTCCCAAGTATTTCATGTCAAGACTAAAATGAAAACAACTTCCCACATCACAGCCTCTTTAGATCATCAGTCTGCTTTTTATGCTGAATAAGCCACACCATCTCCTACTTATCATAATGGGGGGGGGGGGGAAAGCCACGTAAATTAGGATTTTTTTATTAGTTTGCTCTTTTTAGGAGCTTTTTCCTGAAAAAGCAGGTCTGAAAGGCCCACTGTTGTTACTAAATCTGGCAGAAGATTTTCATGTGGCATCCACCAACATAAATACTAATCACTGCATCTCCATTCCTGGTAAGCATAGGCTGACACGGTGCCTGCTGCGTTAGGTGAAAGGAAAAAACCAAAAATTATTGGGAAGTTCATTATCATCAAGGTCTTGTACATCACTACGTCAACTTATTAAGGAGTTGTTCTGATGATCAATACTGGATATGCTGCAATCTTCCTCTGAGTTTGGATCACGGTGTAATCTCTAACTAGTTTCAGAAAGCTTAAAATATATTACCAGTACCTGCCTGTTAAATCTGGCTGAAGCTGGTCAAAAATATTGACAGCTATGTGGGAGGGGAGCTGATGAACAGAGAACACAGGAAATAGGAAGGCTAGAGAATAAAAACCCATTATGTATGCAATGTATAACACATGACAGAACTCAAAAGTACAGTTATTGTGCACATCATCTTTGTGATTTATGGAGGAATGCTGCTGGCTGTGGTCTTCAGGCAGAGCTGTCAACAGCTGTACACACACTTAGCTGCATTTCAAAGCATATATGCAGAGAAAATTCTATGAGTCTTCTCACACATAAAAAGAGTTTGCAAGCATGTGTACTGTAACCACGAATATCCTAGGAAATAAGCACAAATTCTAAACAATTTGGAGTGCTTTACAATACCTGCATCAAATTTAATATTTATTTTAAATTAGCCACTTCTGTGATACATATATAATACTGTATGATGAGGGTAATTTTGTAGCACCTTAAGAAGCATTAATTCATGCCATAAAAATAATTTACAATGATTTTACCATCAGTAATTTGTACTGAACCATTTATAAAGAAGAAAAAAACTCTTTAGTATGACAATAACAACAGTAAATTGGAGCCTTCTGCAAATTTTCTGAAATAAATGTATGGTTTACCATAAGACTTAGTGGGTAAATAATTCAAAACTATACAAAAGGTTCAATTGTAGATATAAAAGTTAAAGATGTTATCCCTAAATTTGTTAAGTAATTTACCCTTAGCTATTGACTTAAAAAGAGGTTTAATCCAGAAAATAACTTCAAACTTGAGAGACACTTTTTTTCTCTTACACTATTAAGTCGGATGCAATTCATGGAGTAGATTCTTAAATGTCTAACTGTTAGATAATTTTTTTTTAAAACTTCACCAGACCCAAAATCTGATTAGATAAGAAGAATTGTAAAAGATGACATACATATGCTATACCTAACACAAGTCAGCTGTTGCATTTGGCCAGATTCAAAGATGGTTTGCTGTGAATAGGATGTCTACCACAGCTTACAAATAACTTATTCTATTCATTACATATGTGAAGCTGAAATAACTAAAGGCAGTGGCAAACAAAATATCAAAGCAATGTTTGTATTAGAACTGTTAACATTTTAGTAGCTATAAATTAATCAGTCTGAATTAATTTGTAATACACTGCAATTGTACTCATGATAATGCATTTATCCTGCAACACTGTTACACTACCAAACAGTACATTTCCATAACCACTACATTATTATTCAGCATTATTGGAAATCTGCAATAAATTATTGATGGTATACTTTAGAGAAAAAGCAGCAAATAGAAAGCAAGTAGACTGAAAACTTGAGCAGCATTTCAAGAAAGATCTGCAGTACTAAAGCACTTTGAGCACACCAGAGATTGCTGTTATCAAGTACTGATCAACACTGGAAAAAGAAGGCAAAGTGGAGAATTCACATTTTCATTCTGATTGCTTCAGCAGGATGCCCAGAGTTCATGGGAGCTGTATTAAATGCTCAGATTACTGAAACTGTCTCACTGATGCTGTCAGTGTTTATTAGTAGGACACCACATTAAGTAACATCATACAAAATTAGAATCAACTAGTTCATAAAAGCCAGTAAACACCATAGGTGTGAGCTCTGCAACAGAAGCTTAATACACAAGGCAGGGGACAACTTGCCAGAAAAAAAATGCATTCTTTCACAAAAGTATGCCACACAGTTTTTACATTTCCTTGGACAGGGTAAAAATATTCTTTTAAGCTCATGACACATATTAGTTACTTTGCTATGTGAAACAGAGGTTGAAACCAGAAACTTGATAACATAGCCACAGCCCATTAGACAGGTACCTGTAACATTCTACATTAAAACACAGAAAAATTACTAAGGCTTTTGTCCCCCATCTGACCACATTTATCAATCCTTTCATTTGAAAGGTTTCACCTCTTTTTTTACCTTAGCAAAAGATGCAGCCAGGCTCTTGGAGTTATTTAAAAATAGTGTTAATGAATTATATAATTGTTCCCACTTTCATTTACTCTCCTACCTTCACATCCTTGGGCTTAACCACTTTCATGAAGGCACCTCTTATCAAGGCTTCCTCTCTCTCCCTCCTGGTAACTTTCCGAGTATCGAGAAATTTCAGGTTTGTCAATTTGTGCAGGACAAAATATCTGACAGATATCAAAACACACACAGTTAAAATCCAGTAATGCACAAAAGCATACTCACAGAATCGACAACTAAAAACATGACAGCCAAAAATAACAAGAGCCTTTGTTTCCTTTCTGTATTCACCTTTTTCATGCAATGTAGCTTATGTGCAAGTTATAATACTTACTTTAGTCTCTCAAATGAAGCCAAAACCATTTATACTGGTGGATCAAACACAATAATCACCATGGACATGTATGTTCTCTCTGTATATGAGTGAGGTATAAAGCATACCAAGGAACAGAATAACTTGAAAATTGTTTTGCAGTGCCTGTTTGGGAAAAGGAATTTTGAGTGATACCAAAGATTCCAACCCACACTGCGGGAGAAAATCAATCTGAGACATGGGAAATTGCCAGCCAAGTTCTCTGCAAGAATTCTTACCATTTCTGAACACTTCTTTGAATTTTTTATTATACTTTTCTAAAAACACAATGATCAGCATTTGGAAGGAGAATTCCAACTTGATCCCACCAGAGAGACAAGGTGGCCTTGCAGAATACAGATTCGGCTCAGGATTAAGTGCAGAAGCACACATGGAGAGACTATTTATGAAAAATATATTTTAAGAATTCGAAGTTCTTATTAGGATTCATCAGTATTATATTCTATTTATCATTTCTACTAGAAGGGTAGCAGCTTTCTAGTCCCAGAAAAATACTACTGGCTTCTCACTTGAGCAGGGAAAGAACAGGGCAGAGCAAAATCAAAGCAAGGCACAACCATGGCAAATCCAAATATCTAATCACCTCAAGTGCAAATCATTTGCATTTAGTCAACCAAATGTGAAGCAGACACTGCAAAGTGAGGGCAATATCAGACTTTTCCTGGCAGGGGGTAGAAAGGTGATGATAATGTTCCCCAGCCTAGCTGCTTTACATAAACCCCAAGTCAGTCAGAGAGCTCTTCATCACACTGATCCCCTCTGGCACTGGGAGGAAGAAATAAAAGAAATAGAGAACTCTGCATAACATTTTGAAAAAAAAAATCAAAACACTAAAAATGTTTCAAAAGGTAAAAGTTTATCTTATGATACTGTTGTCAAAACCAGATAAACATGTGAAAATTACTGTAACGCTCCCCCTTCTAAAACGAAGCAAAATTTAATGGTGCAGTAAAGCTTTCCATCAAGTACACCATTCCTCTGAAGCAACACCTTCATAAATTGTTAACAACTTAACTGACAATACTCAGCTCTGAAATTCTCAGGCAATTGAAATGTGAATCCTCAATCTATGGCTCTCAATTATATTGGTAGAAGAAAAAAAGTCACTTCACAAAACAGAACATCTCCTAAGACAATTTTTTTAAACAACAGCTACAGACCTTTGAGACAGACAAATTCTCAGACTCATTCCAACTTCTCTGGCTGCCCTTGCAGTCCTCCCTGGCATTTTGCTGGCCCTTATCTTTCACTGGAGGAGAAGCTATCCATCTTGCATTACTGGCAGAAAAGCTCTGATGACAACAGATTCTTTCAAATGAAGACATGTACAGAAGGAAACAATATGTCAGGAGTGAAGAAGAGTGAAGCTAAAAATGAGTAAAGACACCCACTAAGTGTAGGGTGAGAAAAGATGAATATTCAGGTGAAGAAAACATCGGTATTAGAAAATCAGCAAATGTTTAATGATGGAATGAAATATGCCATTGAAAAGCAGGCTGCAACAAAAATGACAACAGAATAAGACAGCACTGTCATCTATGCTGACTTTGGATAACAGCCCTAATGTCAGTCTCTCAATCATTTCAAAAGAGCTTAAAATTATAATAGCATTCCTTGATACAAATGTATTTTTGTATTTTTAAGCCATCCTGACTGCATTTCAAAAAACAGAATTAGCACTAGTACTTGTCAATTCCAGAAACAAAACCAAAAAACCCTACCCACACAAATTAAACAGCAAACTACTCCACATGTCACAGGTTTGGGGTTGGTTCTTTTTTTCAAACTTGAACTCCTTAAGCAGAGCAAATACTAAAAAGTAGGTACCATAAATATTATCCCACTGGTAGAAGGAAGGTATATGTGCAATTAATTATTTTAAAAGGTGATTCAAACTGTAATCTCATTTTTTAATATTCTTTTTACTAAATGTGGGATAAAAGATATCTATGCTATTTGAAAATAATGCAATACATTCATATTAAATGGCTGAAGAAAGATAGCAAGCTTCCTGTATATGTTTTAGCTAGAAACATGAAGATGCAGCTTAAATCTAAATGCAACACAAGTTTGCCATAAAAAATACAAGAAAGGATTACCAAAGCCTGGGAATGAACACTCTACAATATCAATTCAACCCTTGTAAATTTAATCCAGGGTTATTTGTTGCACAAAATCTCTTTACTGTGATGTATGACTTAGTTACTAAGGTTATCACAGCAGTATCCTAAAGTTGCATAGTACATAAAACATTTCGGTTAACAATGCAGGGAGGTTAACTCCCACAGATAACCTACTATCAGAGGGTTAGACCAGATGACATGCCTCTGTCAGCTTCCAGGAGCTATTGATGGTTCAATCAGTTTGTTTTGAAGGTAAAGTACAACAAAAGGGCACTAAACTTATTCAAACTGTCAACAGGGACTATGGAATGTTGCTTGCAGGTAAGTAATTTTGGGTGTTTTAAGACTATTATCAAACACCAATGGCTGCAGAAAAAGACAGCTACTAATAACAGAGAACACAGCCATCATAAAATACTTTATGGCAGGCACTGGGACCCATAAATTGCATGACACATTGCACCTGTTTCAGACTTGTAAAATCACTAGTTAAAAGCATACTGGTTAATGAAGAAAGATCCATCTAGATTCTACATTTAGTTTAGAAAGGTTTATTTTGATTACAAGTTGGGGAGGAGGGTCTCCCTATTCCCCCTTCCCTTTTCTTTTTCTTAATAATTTGAAAACTTAGCAGTACTTCATGTGTTCTGAAACTGCTGTTACTGGGTTTCAACACCTTTGTTGTGGTGTGAAAAAAGGTTATTATCGTCAGTGTTGAGGATAAAGGTGAGATTCAAAGAGAGAAAAGTAAAAATTAGACACGCGAGGAAGGTGCTTATAGGTCCACTTATCATTGCCTGTAAACTGATCTAATTCACAATGGATTAAAGAAATTATTTATTTAAGCAAAGTTGTACCTTCTTTTGTTCAGAATCATCTCCCCCACCTTGACTCTTGGTGTGGGTGCCATAAGTGTCATGAAAACAAGCTCATAAAAGGTATTAATCATAGCAATAGGACCACTCAGATATGGAAAACAACTACAGAATATAAAATTGCATGTTATTTACATCTTAATTTAGTGAAAATTACAATAAAGTTTAACAATTCATTTACCAATTTTGTATGGGTTGCATGCAATAAGCATCATTTTAGGACTTCATACAGACCTGCCAGGATATTGGAAAAAAAGGCACATTTGCAAACTCTTCCACTGAACCTTTAGTGAAAGACTATTGTAAGAAGTAGATTCTGTATAGTATTCTAGTTTGTACTGTAATTAACAAATACTGAAACATAAAACTCTACTATATGGATCAATATTCAATTTTAAAATAAAAAAATGTGCTTTGAAAAATTGAGAAATATTTGCCCACAAGAATGCCGAAGTCTCCAGCTCTACCTCTATCATACCTGCAACATGCTGTTTCAGAAAGTGTTTACTTTCCTTTTTTCTATTTTCTGTGCTATTATATTTCCTTTCCTTAACAATCACAGAACATAAATAATATGCCTACTTCAAAATTTGAAGGACTGATTATGCTCTCAGTTACATTATTATAAACTAGAAAAAATAAGTAATCTGAAGTTGGCTAAGTTAGATCAGCATTTAAATTGCGAAAGACAAAAAAAAAAGAAATGAGAAGAATTGAAACCTGTTTATGACAGCGAAGTAGTGTGATAAACTCTATGTTCTCCTGCACCCTCAAACAGCGTATAGCTGGCTACAGAATTTCCTCTCTAACAAAAACATATGTTAAAAACACATATAAGGAAGATAGGTCATAAACTTAAACCAGCATCTTCCAGAAGAGAAGGCAGGATGTTGGCATGAGGTATGTTAGAGGATCACATGAGACCCTGAGCAGCCTTGGCACTGTTTGGTGATGACCACATAATTCTGAGGGGCTTGCAAGTCACGTAGAAATCCACACCGCCTCCCAGTATTTTAACATACTCTTCTCTTCTTCAGTGTAGCAAACAACTCTGTGAGTTAGAAAAATCTTTCCCTATACATGTAACAGTAATTATAGTTTCGACTTGATTCACTGTGTTAGTACAGATAAATTGGGCATTATGGACATAAATTTATTTGGCTGAACAAAAACATGGTAATTGTTCTTGCTCATGAACGCTTCCAGTGGCTAGTGATGGCCCTTCTGTGGCCATTGGAGGTCTTTCAAGCACACTTTTCCTTCCAGGTACTGGTGAGATGACGAGGCTTCACTCAAACACTGAAGTAGCACAGGTTCATAGATTATACAGATGTAAGGGAATACACTAATCATCTAATTAAGTTCATAAAGAGCATATACAGAATAACCATAGACTTCAATCCCTCCTGCTTAAAGAGAGCCTCAACAGTAAATTCACTGGTACTCATCATTATATATTAGCATTATTTTCATTACCGAGTGAGGACTTCTAGCCTACTACTGCTTATTGAACATAAATATTTATATCACAAATACAAGACTATTTAGAATAGAAAAGCAAATTCTGCAGCAATTAAAAAAAAGAAATTAAACAAAACCACAGTAAAACAAAAGACTGCAAGAACACTGAAAATGCTAGGAGACCCATAATTTCTCACAATCAAAACTGTGGGATAGGAATAGCTGATTTAGCTTGAAAAGTTAATCCATACAAAACACATGCACTTCCTTTCTTGCTGTTATATCTTAAGAGGACTTCATAAGGTTATCAATATTTGCTCCCCCAGCCAAAGATAGGATATCTAGTACATGTACTTGTAAGCTAATTTAAAATAAACTCCAGCATTTGTTTCCACTTGCCCTTGTTTCCATGTCAACAGCATTTAATGAATGCATCATTCCAGGAAATGTCAATAAGGAGCAAAGAAGAATGAACAACCACTGAAAACTTCACACATGGCATGAATTCTTCACAATCATATCGCTTTAATGAAAATAGGTGAGGTCACCTGCAGGATTCACAAATGCTTTGTAATACATTGTGACCCAGATGATTTTTCACAGTTCACTAACACCACGTTTGAAGTTTTCTCTGCAAACAATACACCCACAGGACTGACCAACTGTGAGTACAACAGAAGCAACCAGCAATTACTGTGTTGACTTCTGCTACTTTGATCTCTGGGTCATGACCTTTGTTTTCCTGCAATCTTCAAAGCAGAGATTGGAGACCAGGCTATTTTAGAGGACACTGTTTTGCAAGCTATTTTTCTGTGTTTCTTGCTTCATATTGTAGCCAAAAGCTTTTAAATTTTCCTATCACCATTACATATTAGATATTCTGCTTTTGCTTGCCCAAAATATACCTTTACAAAATGTTAACACCCAAACACAGAAAGCTTCAACTACTTTGAGAAAAAAAACCCAGAATAATGTTTCAGTATAAAATGTAGTTTTAATGTAAGATTAGAAAAGAGCTCTAGTAATAAAATGATAGAAATGGTAAATCAATGGATCACCTGAAGAACCAGATCATAATTTCTTGACCAAGAGCATAATTTTGTATATTTTCCAAGTATTTTTGATAAAACCTAATTATTTTAAGGTAAATAATATTACTTTTAACCTCTGTTTTTATGATCATTGTAAATTACTGGACCTTGGATTTTTTAAATAATTATTTTCCACATTTTTTAACATCAAGATTTTGGGGGGGTTAACAGATCTTTTCAGTTTCTTGGAATTAGAAGATGAAGTAAAGCTTTGATTTCTAGCACCTTTCTCTTTCTGGTTGAGGAATTAAATACCCTGAACTCTAATTGAACTCAGTAGGAACAAAATTAAAGCTCAATGAAAAATGAAGCTCTGGTTCCAATGGTCACTACAAAAACTTACAAGAAGTTCCCATTCAGAACAAAACAAACAAAGCCAGTTGAAGTTATGGAGAAGCACAATGTTTGCATAATTCAAGTTTTTACATAATTCAACTTCACATGAAGGTAATCTTTTGATGGTTTCTGATAAATTTCTTAAAAAAAATAATCTTAGGGGGAAAAAAGTTTATTTCAAGCCATTAAAAAATGCTGAAACTGGAAGACAGAAGTTGTGTTCAAGATGCTTCAGAATCCTTATTGAAAACTAAGAATTAGCCACTCAGAGTAAAATTAGAAGAGTACTTGTAATCAGTTCCATCATGTAGATGATATACATTCTCCCAAATATGGGCAGATAGATGGATTGATCGAGCCATGGGTTTGGGTTTTGAATCTAATGCTGTCTAGCAAATACCTTTCATATAATGCAACAAATAATAATGGAAAAAGATCAGGAAACTTTCATTATAGCAGCAGAACCATAAATTATTCAACTAATTAGAAGCCCATTCTTCTTCCTTAAAAGTACTTCAATCAACCTAGTTTATATGGAAAAGAACATAAAAGGGAAAGAAATTGGAAGCAATGTTGTAGTTTCCAGCAAATATATAAATAGAATCCCTTCACACTCTGACATAGTGGTTTACCACTATGTGACCTAAAACTACCTTGACCTCTCTGAAATCAACATTTTTGCATGGAAATGAAACAAGGGACATGCTTGTTTTGATGTATGGCTCTGTGACATATTATAAATATTACATCACATAACCACAGAGGATGTCAATCAATAAGGAATTTTTTCAGAGAGCACTAAATGAACCATGGGTTCTTGCCTCTGAATGGCTCCTTTAACATACTACTTTTGCTTAAATGATTAATAGGAGACATATTGTCAGAAAACATACTTAAAGTGAAAAACAGTAAACTGTAGAAATATCATTCATTTTTTAAGCAATTTTCTAGAGCACATGTCACATAAATTTACATAGAGACAGCACTATTATAGTCTTGTAAGCTGGAGAGTAGGCATACCTTCCACTTAAGTGTGAAAGCAATAGGAAAATATTTTATTAAAAATATGCTGCTGTACTCCATGAAAACCAAAATACTAAGCTGGATTCAAAAATGGAATCATTAACAGGTGAAAGTGTGACAACCTAGAAATCCTTCTCAAAAATTTGAAACAGACTAAAAAGTATATGTGCACATCTGGGACAGTTGTGCTGCTGTTTAACCTTCACCATTTCTGAATGCAATGAATTCAAGCCTATAAATTCCCCATAAACCTGCTTTTAGTCTTCTCAACTTCGTATTGTTTTGTCCTAACTCCTAGAGCACAGTTTGGATTACCTGAAGATAAGATCAGAGTTTATTATATAAACCCTGAATACTGTGGATGATCCTAATAAAAAGCAAGCTCGGGCTTTGCAAGGCAAGGTGATCAGCACTGCTTGGCTCCAACTTGCCTCCAAATGCCCTTCAGAGCCAATGTGAAAAGTGCCAGCACACAAGGACTGAAATAATGTCTCAGATGCTAGCAAGGATAAATACATCTAATGTCTTTTTTTTCCTGTGTAACCAATGTTTCACCTGTCTAAAGGTTGTAGCTCTGAAAATTACATCACTTAGCAGACATTCCATAAGTTATGGATCTATATTCATAAAGCAATGTTTCAGTTGGACTTGCAGTATTTAATCAAGCCTTCATATTAAATTTCAGACAACATTTTATGTAATCTAGCTCATTGACATTACATTATAAAGATAGTTTGGGGTTTTTTTATCAGAACTTAACTGCTCTGAGTGAAGCAGCACAATATAGGAGGAGTCATTTATTCTGTGTTAATAGTGCCTTGATAACTACAGTAGAAGCAACTTAGCACCATATCAAACATGAGCAGAAGACAAGGCAACTGGCTATCTCAGTGGAGTGATTTTTTTTTTTCTTTTTTTTTATCACCTTTCACCCTTAGTGAATGCAAACCTTGCCTTAAAGAAGGAAATGCCATGAGTAGGGGTATATGAATACTCACATATAGGAAATCCTGTGCACACCTCCTCAACTCAGACATGCGCTATGCAGCACTCAAATGTTTCTTGAAACAGGGCTCCTGAGTATGATCTCACTGAAATGGGGGCTACTCAAATTCCCAGGTGTTTCATGGCAGAATGTTACAATGCTTTCATAAGAGAGTAGGTGTTTGTTTGAGACTCTGGGTTGATTTTATTTTAGTATTTTTCCAGTAGTAAAACAAAACTTTCATGCCTTAACACATCTACAAATAAAAACACTAACCTGTATCTCTGGTAGTCGTCTTCATCCTTTTCTTTGCAGACCAGTTCATTTGGGCAAGCAATGTTTCCAAGCAAACTGAGATACTGTAATGAGGGCACAACTTCAGCCAAATGGTCCAAAAGGCTTTCTAATTCTGTTATGTGTCAAAGGTAGTGGGTTAAGGCTTCAATGACATTAATGAAAAAAGCATTTGGAGTTGCATCACTGCTGATTTAAACATACATTTCAATAACTGACAATCAAATTTAGTATGGCATTCAGGAAAATGTCACATTAATTGTTCCAAGGGCAAACAGGGATAAACTTCAGTCAGTTTTTTGGCATGGAATGAAAGAATTGGGCTGTTTTGTCATTCTTTTCTCCTCCTTTCTTTCCTAGGTGGTTCACTACAAAACATTAAAACTTTGACAAAATGATGGATGCTGTGTGGTAAAATGGCTAGCAATTGCTGGAGCCATGAAACTTTTCCAGCATGGAAACAAACAGTTAGTTTCACAGCACATTCATCACTAATATATTCAGTCCACTGGAAAATGAGTTCAAAAAAAAAAAAAAAGAAAAAGAAAAAAGTCAAACCACAACAACCCAGGTTCACTCCCAGCATATAAACGCTTTGAGTGTCACAGCAACACATTTGTAACTACTCAATTAGGATATGCCAATTAATGCTTTACTAAGTGCAACTTAAAGACTTCGGTGTTACAAATACTTTTTATATGGAGTTTTAAAGTCTTGTAAAGCATTACATTTTTCATTAAAAGAGCCTTATATTTTGATATATTTTTAACTTGTATTTCTCGGAACATAAATAAGAAGGGTACACCTTCATTATTGTAAACCTGAATAAAACAAACAAGCAAACAAAGGTTAAACTGTCTTTAACCACTGCAGTACTGGAAATCATATGTTAGAATTAAGCCTAAGAATAATATTCAACCATTTGCACCTCAATTTGTTAATTGATCAAATAATTATTTAGATGTTACGGCCTAGTATGACAATATCTAAGACTTGAAATATACATTCTAATTTGCTTCAATTTACATTCAAAGATATTGGTGTGATTCTCAAAAAATATGCCAGGCATGTGTGTGTGAAAAGTTTCCAATATTTAAAAATCAACTGTCTTAAAAAACAGTAATAATTATTCAAAACCATTAAAGGATATTTCATTGCTCTGTTTTTCTTACCTCCTGTGGTTAGAGACAAACTATTGTTTTAAATCCTCAGTTCACTTTTGTTGCTATTATTTATACTTGATTTATGTGTTTCTGTTATCTTTGTTATTTTTAGTTGATGGAATTTACTTTATTTCTTCACCCCAATATCTTAAGGGCAACAGAAGCAATGCAGAATGGAGAAAACAGCTTCATTGTTAAAAATATGGTCTGCATTTTGTAAGCCTGAAATTTTAGCTTATTTCCAAACACACATGAAGATCATGCCAACAATTACTAATTATAGTATACTAAAATCAATGTGTCTACACTCATAGTCAGTGTTCTTTTCCATAAAATCTAAGGAGTCATACTTAAATATTTTGTATGAGTGAGGAAAATGAGGGTTTGAAATAAGATCTACTAATTAATTGAAAAGATAAGAATGCTAACTTTTAATTTGGCTATGCCACATTACAGGATGCTTTATACCAGTAATTAATCTACCAAACCCTAAGAAAAAATTATCTTTTTGTAGCACCGTATGATTTGTTAGCTAGGACCAATTACCAATCCAAACTTCTTGCTCATTTTCATACCTGGACCTTAAGCTCACACATAAACTTTTTCATGGCTCTTTCAGGAAGTATGTGACTGTGATGGGAAACTCACAAACTGTTTTTCCACACATGTTCAAGTGTGGAAAAGGCTTTTTAAAAGTTTCCGAAGGCTGTTAGAGAAGTGCTTGAACCTGGCACCCTCCCTCAGCCAGGAGCAACACTTAATTTCTCCTAGGATTGCTTAAGTCGCAAAAAGGCTCCCTGAGAGAAATAGTTTATTATTACAAAAGACAGTTATTGCCATAACAGCAATCACACACAGGAGGTTAGCTATTGCAAGGCTTTGATTGTATCTGGTAATTTCCTATCAAAAGGGAAAAAAAAACCCTCCTAAAAATAACACCCCAACAATAAAAAAATAACGAGCTATTCAAAATTTTTTCTTCTTTTATGAAGCAAACATGCAGGACTTTTGCTTCCCAGTTCAGCAGAGTTCTTGTGTATTTCTTGTGTAAAAGCTGTTCTCCCCAGAAGTTTGCTGAATGTGGAGCATGACATGTATTGTAACTCCCATCTGAAAACACAGCCTTCAAGGCAAATAGCAAAATGTACTTAGAAATGAAATGAAGAGTAGTGTCAGCCTAGATAAGCAAAACGTGTAAGACTATACCTCCAAAGCCTATGGAAAGCAAAACACAGAGACACCATATTCACCAAGAATTTTAGGTAAATAATAGAAGTTGATAATCTGCATTTCAAAAATCTAAATCTCCCAAATTTGGAAATTAGTGTTTAGATTCTAATATCTCATATCTAAACCCTGAGCATTTATTTTAAGATGCAAAAACACACGCTAACAAGTATCTCAGGCAAGAGAATTAGCAGTTATATCATAAATAAAATAATTTTTCTCTTCTTTAGGACTTAGATATCTTTTCTTATCCCTCTTAAAAACAAAATGCAAGGTACAGATTGATTTTCCAAGAAGCCTCATCCACTAACAGCACAGTTATTTTTTACAAAGCATATACAAAAAAATGATATCCTGTTAAAATTCTCATGATTAAGTGTTTCTCAGAGATGACTCATAAGTCATGGTGCACTTCTGGTGTAGTGTTTAGTTAATTAGCATGTCAAATACTTATTTAAATCACAATACTGGAACTATATGATGCCACCAAAAGCATCATGTCTTTCTAAAACAATGCTAGAAAAATATGTAGAGAAAATTAAAGCAAATCTGAAATTTTATTGCCAGCTTCATTTTTATGGTTTATTGTTGCAGTCCAAGCAGTGCCATATTAGTGCAATCACAGCCAAAGAGCTGCAAAATCCTGCTGTGCCACTTCTAAGACCAATTTCAGCTCCATTCTCTCCAAAAAAGAAAACCCACAATTAAATCCATGGACACTGCTAGTGAAAATATATTTATTTATTTAGAGGTCTGTAAAAAAAGGTCTGGACTGAGCTGTCTAAAGTCAGTGTCACTGATCACCAGGTGATTATGTGACAGTGATGCTAACACTTACACTATAGTCTACCATTTGAAAAATGGTTTCAAGTACTGCTGTTGTGGTAATTAAAAAGCCTTAGTGTAGTAATCCATCTCCTAATTCAAGTGCCATCATTATCCATCTATTAATGCCTCTCTTTATAACAGAAATCAAACAAAATAAAAAACTGTAGCAATCAAAATTTTAAAATCATCAGCTCGACAGCTCAAAAGCAATAATGTTCTCAGGAATTATACAACAATGGTTTCCTCCAAAAATGTAACTTGGTCTTCAGGAACAATTAACAGAAACACACTGAACGTACCTCGAAATTTCATCCAAAGGAGTGTACTTATTTCTTGCACTATTTCTAGTTTCAAATTAGGGAAACATTTAAAAGAACTGGGTATCTCTCACAGATGAACGTTTTAAAGCCCCTTCAGGCTGTTACAATGTGCATACCATACGTGCATATTTAGGCTGCTCACAAGCAGACATACACAACCTCATCATCAGATTTTCTGTTCAGACAGGCAAATGCTGCCAGTAACACTGAGACAGTAGTAATATATTTATTTGGAAAATTACAATACTATGATGGGTCCAGTTTAGCTGTAGAGTAATACAATTTCTTGCAAGTTTCATGGAACCAAAAATATCCTACAAATAGGCATGTTCTGACTTGCCTGTTTTCACTCTCTCTCTCATACTCAATACCACTGTTTTTGAGGCTCTGTCAAAGGCAGAAAGAACAAGCAAGAGTCCAAAGCAAATGATCTCTCTTCTTTCTCTAAGAATTAAGTGCCTGTGCAAGCTTGTAAAATTTTCATGTGTTTGTTTTGTAGAAATCTTGTAGCCTGGGCTAAAATTCTAGTGGCTAGCCAGGACTATGTCCCCTTTCAAAGCATTCAAAGATTAGGGAATATTACATTTGCACAAGGACAAAGTTGTGAACTCTGAGTGGGTAGTGCCACCTGATTTAGTCAGTTTTAGGAGAATTCACAAGCAGGGATAGTCATTTTGATGCTAAGCTGTGTCTTTTGGCAGCAAGCATAGCAAAAGACTATTCTGTTACACTTCTAAGAGATTGAGTGGATTCACACAGAAACTATTGCATCATGTCTTACAGGTTCCTCTATTCTAGACTTCTGTGTTCTTCTGTATTCTCTAGCTGTGTCTTTTCTGCATATTTCCAGGGCAGAAGCACTGCATGAACCCTTTATGGAGAGTAATATAAGGTAGTGAGCACTAATGCTGGCCATCCCCACACCACAGCCTTTCTTCCTTCCTTACCACCATTATTGCTGTAACTGTATTCACACTTGTTCTCAGGAAAAACTGCAGGTCAAACCCATGCAGAAACATAATCCACGCTAATTTTCTAAATTAATTTATTCTGTCTAAAAAAACTTATACATTTCCTATCTCACCATACAATTACTTTTTACCTATAGTTTGACATATGCAAGAGAATCTGGGATTTCTTTCTATTAACTTTTTGTCTACTAGCAATTCTTTTTATTAGTCACATACTCAAATACAGAAAAGTAACCACTCTTGTACTCTCACTCAGTCCTTTTCAAGTTGCTCCACCATTATCTTTCAAAAAGTCATTCCACTTCTCCAGAAGAGCTGCAGAAGAACTTTCCATGTTAGTGAACTTCATTGACTACAGCTTTTGGAAGTTCTTGGAAGCAAGGAGACATAGTAAAGAACAATCAGCATACAGTCAAAATATTTCTAAAACATGCACATGAGAATATCAGGAATATCATGCAGAATTCCATATCATCACATAGAAAGTCCCAAAACTGTCATTCAAAAGTTTTCTGCCAACTAATCATCTGTCATGAAGTTGCTGCAATCAGCCTCACATTGAAACAGCTGAATAACATTTCTGTGAGAGTCATAAATGAGCAAGGTACTTATATTTATTCCTAGCTGAAACATTTGCTTCAATTAAATTTATCACAAACATGATGTAGCAATCACAAGCCGTTCCACACACAAATAGCCTTGAATCAGAAGTTACCAATTCTCCTCTGAATGTAGTATGAAAAGATCTTTGCCACCTGAACGCTTTTCCATTAGAATGTGCTAGGTCTTCAAGGTTGGATAACCACAGAAATAGCTTTCAATATGCAAGTATACATCTCCCTCTTCTCTGTGTGCAATAGGATGTCACACACAGTCATTTGTATGCCACATTCTGGCTTGAACCCCATCTGGTAGCGAGATAGGACCTCGCGATAAGGCCCTGCTCACTGACTTTGAAACCACTTTGCTCAAGAAGAAAAAGGTGCAGAGTGGATGGTAATTAACTAAGTCCATATATCTCATGGAGAGCTTCCTGCATACTGAATATATGGGAAAAAAAAAATCCCATTCTGCCTACTGGAGCAGCATTAGTTTTCTTTATGTAGCTGGAGTTGCCAGTGCTTTTAAAGGCATTTCAGAATCCCCATGGTTCCAAGGCTGCGGATTTGAAGACCACATTTCAATGTTATTAAGTAACAAATCATGACAAAGACAAAAATAAAGTAGCAGATCACAATTTTTAGAAAAATTTCTGATATCTGCAGCTCAGCTCCTGCAAGCACTGAACAGCAGAAGCTGAGCTGCAGATATCAGAAATTTAGAAATGTAGAACAGCATAAGGAATCACCTGGATGTGGACCACTTCTCTCTTCCATGATGGCATCCACAGGACTTAAATTTTTACTTCGGAAAATGAATCTAAAATAATCTTTTCCAGAAGAAAGATTCTTGCCTCATTAGATACAGAAGTTCTCTAACAAGCCTCACAAATTTCCCTAAATCCAAAGTTGTGGTGTGGAGAACTCAGAAGCTTATGCAGGAAGAGTTCTGTACCGTTTCAGTTGTCTGTTCAGAGGGAATCAGGAACCCGTGCATAATAGGAGAAATTTGTATCTTTAAAGTATTCACTCAATCGAAACACCAAGTCTTCAGCAGTTAATATAATGAGATTCTGGTTAGACTGGGACTTCTGTGTCTTCAGGCACTTGAGGACAATTTAGGAACAAGCACAGAGGCAAAATAAATTACCATCTATAGTTCTGGGGATAAGCAAATCTGTAACTATTAGAGATTATTATGAGACCTGTGTGAAGACAAATTATTCCAGAAGTACTTACTGGTATGTTGTTCAGTTGAGTTGTTGTTAATACATGCTGCTTTCAAAGACTCAAGAACATACCTAATCTGTCAACCTAAATCTGAATCAGCTCCTCCTGCCATAAGAAATGTATATACCATTATGGACATTCTGCCTGCTTCTAGATTTCCCATGGTATGAAATAGTTTGTTTTTTCTCTAAACCATCCAAAACCTAGACATAGATTCAATTTTAAAACCACAGAATATGCTAGTTGGAAGGGACCCATCAGGATGGCTAAGTTGAGCTCCTGGCCCTGCACAGGACATCCCCAAGAGTCACACCCTGTGTCTGAGAGCTCTGTCCAATTCCTCCATGGGCTCTGTCAGCCTCGGTGCTGTGTCCACTGCCCTGGGGAGCTGTTCCAGTGCCCAGACACCCTCTGGTGAAGAACCATTTCCTGATATCCAACCTAAACTTCCTCTGACTCCACTTCAGGATGTTTTCTCAAGTCTTACTGGAGTAAGTAGAGAAATGGAGTTTTACTACAAAGAATCACAGATTTGGTGCATTATCAGACTTGTCTGTTTAGAAATGAGGCAGTGAACAGCTTCTAATTTTCAGCATGCAGGCATGTGTGTGTGTGTATACATATATATATATTCATATATTTGACAAACTATCTTTTGATAGTTTGTCAAATTTTGAAGCTCTCCTTTTGAGTAGTTTTGACAAATAATATAAAGACCAAAATGTAAAGGAAATTGAAAAGTCCATACTATATTGCTCCATACTGGTCAAGATCAGCACAGTGAAAAGGCACAAATCCTCACATTGCTATAACACCCACAGAAAAATAAATCTATTTACAAGTTTCCTGACTGATTCATAGTATCTAGTCAACACACTTAAAAGGAGAAATGAGGCTTCCCATTACAAGAATAGGAGGCTGCAGTCATAAGTCCTCCTCCAAAAGCATCTACCCCATCTACCCCATCCATCCTGATCTGCACTGCTTTCTGCTGTCCACTGTGTGTGAGAAAGAAACGAAGATATGTTTCCCAAAGTAAATCAGACTCTTTAAAAAATAACCATAAAATATACATGAAACAGAGCATGTTAGATACATAATCCAACACTACACAGTGTTGATGACTCTCCTTTAGGTATTTCAGTTATATATACTACACTTAAAAAGATTTTAAACAGATTATACATTACAGAAAAGTTGAGCAATAACACATTTTTTTGATTGTGATATTTTCATTTGCTTCTTCCACTTGTAGTAGAAAAATTGGTAGTAGCCTGACTGTAACTGAAACAGGCAACCAGAAGAAAAAAATACCAGGTGATTGTTCTTAGTCTTTGCCTGATTTAGAGATAAGCTTTCACATTTGTACAGTATCCAGACATTATGTTAGAAGGGCCCAAATGTTATTTACACATGCAATGCCACACAATAAGTGAACCGTGCAAAAGGAGTAGAAAGCTCTTATCAGAACTATCAAAACAGGATATGGATCAAAATGAACCAAGAATAAAAGGAGAAAAGAGTACAATTATATTAAGAGATACTCAGGAAAGCTCTCATATGTGTTCTAAAGTTTACATGCTAGTCCAATTTTCAAAGGGGTCAGTTTGGCTTTTTGTTTATTTTCATCTCTCTCTCACTCTCTCTCTGTATATATTTATGTATACATGGCAATATTCCACCCACTGAAGTTTCATTTCAGATCAGTATTCTTTGCTCACTTGTGTCCTTTATATGGTGCTACTGTCATATACTGAACAATCTTTTCTGTAATGTATTTCATTATTCTATTAAACGTAAATTTTTTTCTTAATATTTTTCAAAGAATTCTATAGAGAAATAATTAATTAAAAGAAGTGATTCAGGTTCAAATAAGACCTTTTTCAAGCACAACATTAACATGGAAGAGAGCAATCTGGAAGGTCTCTGTGCTTCTGTAGACTGATGTATCCTCCCTACAAGAGATCACTGCTCCCCAGGGCTCAGGGTGTTAATGATGGACAGCAGCTAATTTTTCTTCTCTGGGCTGTTTGTGTACAATAGGTGTTGCACAAGTATTTCTGCAACTCCTCTATTAAATTATTTGCAGCACACTACAAAATGCATATATTATTTCTATAACCTGGGTCCCTCAATACTCTCAAAACTCTAACTTCATAGTTTTTTAATTGAATTTAAAAAACTCCCAGGACATATCAAATCCGTCTTATCATGTTATCATTGACTTTTGAGAGCTTATTCACTTGACAATACTATTCTAGTCTGTCTGTGGGACCAGCAGAAACTCTTTAAAGATTACTACTGACAGGATAATTTTTTTTCCTCTGATTTTGTTCACTGAGTTAGTATTCAGTACCTCTGCCCTCTTTTTGGGAAGTGTGAAACTCCTCAGGGACTGCCGCCCATAGGACAAATTTACTTAGGTGCTTTTTGGTCTTATGGCCACAGTTACACTTCATGGTTTGTAAATGGCATCACCAAAAATGTTCTTGTACATTCTTCACGAGTTCAGATTTTACCATGGCAGCAAGTGACAAAACAATAAAACCAGTTACTCAAATCCAACCCATAATACCCTCTACTAACCATAAATCTAGCCAAATATGTAGTACAGTAATGATTGTTACTGTTCAAGAGACATTCCTGGCAAATTTCCACGGCTCCAAGAAAGAAAGTTACTCTGCTGATTTTTATTTATTTGTAGAGTCAAAAATAAGTGCAGAAATGGTACAATCTGCAGTTATTTTTATTCCCCTCAGTAGAAGGATTTTGCTTTAGTAGGAGGTAAATTGCTCTCAGTTTACATTGTCTGTAATAAAAGCCTGCAGTTGAGCAGTCTTGTCCTCACACTGCAATTACAAGGCCGGGGCTGTGGCGGGCTGTGCATTAAGACTCTGCAGGACTCAGCTGGCCTTTTGGCCACAGTTTGATCGCCCTTCACTTTTGCAAAATCATATATTACACATCTGCAAATCTCCAGATGGGTCAAAGTCTGAGAAAATTATGGAATAATCAAGAATATGCGCATAGACTTCCCAGATAATTAGTTATTACAGACCATTATCTGCAAGCCTACAGACTAGGGACTCTGATTCAGCAGAGTATTTAGACAAATGTTGGCATATTTATTCTTAATAAACAGAAATAGGCACTAACTTTAGGCATATGGAGAAGCGGCTGATTGGTTACAACTGGACTTAGTCATACATCAAAAGACTTTACTGTATTAAGACCTTGATTTGGAAAGTATTTTATGTGAATTTATACAGAACTGGAATACCAAGAAGAGAGTGACATGCTTTTTACAGCTGCAGTTGCACAGCAGCTATCCAATTGTGCATATTACCAGTTTCATGAAAACAGAGAAAATCATTAAAATTATTATGTGGGTTTAATTAATTTTATCTTTAATGCTTTAAGAGCTATTTAAAGTATTAAAACCCGAGAGCGTTTCACTGCACGCTCTATTCCACTAGAGGTCAGCCTGCAACAGAACCCCAAGCAAACACAGGAACTGCTGCACACGGGTAGCGCTGACATTATTTTCTTTCTCTATTTTATCTATTAGAAAGATTTCTTCAGAGCCATAACTTAGATCTCTCACTAAAATGGAGCAACAGGAAGATATAATGGTGCATTTCATTTATGAATGACCTGTAATAAATTACTATGAAGTATTCCAGGTGCCAAACGAGAGAATGCTTTGTCGGCACATGAACTATATTTCACATACTTTAATTTGGCTGACACATAAAACTCATTTGACATTTTGCAGGTATTTCTTTGAAAGGATATTTGGTTCTTGTTGAGCGTTAAGGTATGGAGGTGGGGTAACCTGGGTAACAGAAGGTCATTTCCAAGTAGATTGTTGTCCAAGATCAGTTCTTCCAAGTAACTGAATGTTTTCAGTCCTTCTAGTGACCTGCAAACGACAAAGGCAACAGGAAAAATGATACTGCACTAAATCAGGGAGGCCATTATGAGCTGAAATAAATATTTTAACCTTCCCTTTCAGGAGTGGGAATAGTTTTGGTTTGGGCCTGTCAGAAGAGTGAATGACAAGCATTAGTGGCAAGGGGAGTGCTGGCACTGCAACACATCCTTCACATGCTGGCAGGATGAAGGATGCGGGTCACTTAGTGAGTAGCCAGGATCCAAAACAAAAGGCTTCAGATATGGGGCCTGCAGGATGAATTTGTCAATGTCTTGTGCCTTCAGGCACCCAGCCTCGCCTGACCCTAACCTCCATTCCCAAGATAAATAACTCTGTCACAGTTCACCTTCATTCCCTGGACACAAATTTAAGTTGTCATCCATCATTTCTGCCAAGAAATATCATACCCTGCTAACAATAATAAATACAACTTCAACTATCATTTCTTAGTAGTTACCTTACATGCAATAATAGGAAATGTAGAAGGGATTTCCCCCCCCCACCTTTTTATTAACCTCTTAATTAGCTTCTTGAGTTCATGTAAACAAAATAAAATGTTCTCTACAAAATAAAATGCAGAATTACTCCTGACAGAAAAGGCATTTGCTTTCTTCCTTCTTGGAACTTACTGTCCCACTGTCAAGCCACAGGTCACACTGCAGAGAGCAGCTTTAAAAAGGACCATTTGACAACATGGTAGTGAAGATGAAGTTCTGAAAGCATTAATTCCTATCACAACAAAGCACAAAAAAAAAAAAACCAAAAAAAAAAAGAAAACCAAAACCCAAAAAAACTAAAAAAAGAACATTTCAGTACCTTGTTAAGGCATCTATCTATTCCAAGCCTCATTCTTAATGCTTGCTCATTCCAACAGTAAAAAAACCCCTACATATTAATCAACTAAGACACACAATATACAAAGCATATGCACAGGCACGCATTCACAGCTCATTCACCTACCAGACACCTAAAGATATGCTGAGATTGCATGACTTGACAGCTGATCTACTATGCCTACCAGTGGGAAGATCATCACTGTATCTCCTGGCTGGTTTATAGAATGTGATGAATAAGGGAGATGCAGGTTATAGTATTTATTCAGCTTCCAATGACATTTATTCTGAGGGGATTTCCTCACCCTCCCCCCAGTTTTTGGCAAAGATTGAAGTACAAGCCTAGGTCCCTGTTAGAATGTTCCATAGATACAATTACTGGAGGAAAACACAAGTATTATTAGAAAAGACAATTTAACATTCATCTATGCCACAAAAACAATATACTGCTTTTATAGCTAGAACTTACAGACGACTTATAGATCACACTTAGCTCAAGCAACCAAAAGAAACCAAGTGTGTGACCTTTATGCGGGGTACTGCATACTAAACTATGAATATTCAAGTAACATTTTTGCAACACTGCAACGGTGTATTTCAGTCCAAGGATTCCAAAGTCGCTGGACTTGAAAGGGAGGTGCAACTATCACTTATGCCATTTTGATGCTCAGCAGCTGGACCTGAAGAAAATTTGCCACCTACACCCTATGGCATTTCTGTATTGTTACAGTGCATTGATACTGCAATTTCTGAACCTGAAAAAATAAAGGTCTCTATTATAAACATTTTACTGAAATAATCACTGCAGTAACAATCACATGTTTTGCATGTGCCTTTAACCAACAGTTTTGGGAAAAAACCTCAATTCAGTCTACATAAACCATTCACCAATAAAAGCTGTGCTAGCATGCTGCACTGAGCTAGCTATTTCAGCAAAAGGTCACAACAGACATGGTTTTGCCAAAGTCAAGATTCGAGGAGAAAGCAGCAAACATCTTAGACAGTGCTTTCCACCAAGTACCTTTAAAAGGCAAAAAAACTCGGAGGAAGTAGCAGTGAGTCTATCAAGTTGTTATGAGTTTTCATTTCAGTTTGACAAACCTAGTTTAGCAAATGCCCCTTAAATACTCTTTATTATATAAATAGTGGATTATTTCCAAACCTCACATTTCAATGTATGACTTTGACTTGCCAAAAGAGTTCAGAGAAGGCCACCTCCTTGTCAGCACCACAGAGCCTTATGGGATGTTAATAGGTCCTTTGTGAAAAAACACTGCTTGGGCTCTGGTCAGTGTCAGCATCAAAATACACATTGTTCTTGAGTTATGTTATGCAAATATAATACCCTTATCATGAGAATCAGCAAATGGTTGGCAACTGGCAAGGAGAAGAAAGCACACATCCAAAACTGCTGCAGGGGAGGCATAAAACAAAATGACAAGCCATGAAGTGGGACAAAAGGCCTTGAAACACTAGAGGGAGTTGCCTATTGAAACAGCCTTTCTTTCACAACCCTGGGCTGAACACAAGGGTACTAGTTTCATAGATAGGCAGAGAAAATTGTGCGCAAATCTCCTTACACCTGTCTGGTTTTGATAATTTTTGCCATGTAATGTTATTAGCTGCTCAGTTAAAAAGGAGCCATGTTACACAGGGGGTTGCTTATAATTGCTGTTTTCATGTCATCAGAGCAGTGTGCACTTGGTGATTTAATCACCTAAATTCAGAGTCCAGGGAGATGGGAGGAGTTGCCACAGTACAGAGAGAGGGTGTAGCCATTAATATAAATTCACAGCCATATGTTGTTTTGCCATTCATGGAACTTTCTCTTTTCATCTTAAGCAGAAGAAAAAAAAAAAGCACCAAACAAAAATGGTAGGATGTGGCAGAGAAATAAAAAAGGAAAAATGTGTTTGCTGTCATTCCGTGTTGCTACCTATTGAATTCTATGCAACAGTTTCTACCACCATAATATATTAGGAAATATTGTCCAGCAGTTGAACTCAAAGTGTAAAAGTTTTAAGTACAATCCACACAAATTGTTTTATGGTACAAACTTCAGCAAGTCCCATACCTTCCATGAGCCTCAATTTCCCATCTGCAGATGAGGGATAAGAAAGGATTGCAATTGTGAATTGGTATGGAGAAAGCATTTTTGAGAATCTGAGACAGAAATCAGTAGGAAATACTGTCATTTTTATTTTTAATGAGGTTGAGTAAGTAGTATTAATGTACTCCAAGTATTTCCTTATGAGCCCATTACAAAAGAGGAGTGGAATGCCTATATATACATAGCATAGGAAGAAGGACACAAGCAACCTAAGCGACGAGTATAAAAAGAAAAATCCCCTAAGAAAAAGGGCCAGTCTAAAGTTAAATCTGTACTGTTTTCTCATAGTTCATAGCCTAAAAAAAAAGGTCTCTTCATGTTAGCATACCAAAACAAACACACAATCTCACCACAACAATGCAACCAGCACTGAAGGGCTGGTGGCAAGTAGCTGTTTCCCTTACTTTCAAAAGGCTAATAAACATCACTAAGGTGGATTGCATGTTGCTTGTCCCTGCTCTAATGTCATGAAAGCTGCCCATTATCTCACCCACAGGTACCGTCTCAGTTACCTCATTGCAGGGCTCACACTCTGCTCCCAGAGGAGAGCAAGTGTTGCCAAGAGATTTCCACTGCAATTTTCAAAGTCACATCAAACCGACAAAACATCACAACGTATTCAGTGCTGCCTCATTCAAAAAGAAAAAACTTTAAGTTTCCACTGTAATTAACCCTATCCTCGTTAAGATAATTATGATCAAGCTCCCTGTCACAGCTAATATCACAGCATCATTGCCTATGGCTCACGCTTTGCCCTCATTAGCTTACAAAAACACTGCGCTAAACAGGAAAGTGACTCCCTCTGCAAAATGACTTAAGATGTTCTGTAAGTAGACAGTAAATAATCCTTTAGAATATAAAGGTCTCAGAAATGTCATTTTTTCCAAGTCCTTTGGCTAATCAGTATGATTTCTTCCAGCTTTCTTTTCCCCAATTCAATCATGGTTTATAACAAAGTTTTAATCATAAAGGAATGTCATGACAGAGATTTTATTTTTTTTATGTATGTGTATGCATGGTAATTGTCAGCTACACTATTTCATGTGATCCCTCTGGCCTGACAGGGATTTGGTTACAATGAAAGTAAAGAGCAACTCTTCATTTTGGTAATATTTGACAATGAAAATATGAGATTTTTATAAATGAAAAAAAGCAGAAGCCTTGCAAGCAATAGACAAAACCTGGTACTCTGCAGTTGTCCTTGTTCAGAAAAACAAGCTGCTCAGAAGCATATGCTACAAAAGAAGAGTTCCTCACATTTCATCCCACCTCTTCATTAATAAGACAGCTGCCTCATACCTAATTGACTTTTTCCTCCTGTTTAACAGGAAAAGAGAGAGCAGTTAACAATATGCAAATGAGAGAGTTTGGGTTTAGCCTTGAAATTGATTTGCACTTTGTTGACAAGAGATAGCCATTAGCAGAAGTTAAAGATGAAGCTGTTACAAAACAAGAGCTTTTTAAAATACCTTTTCTTTGCCTTTAATGTTTTAATAGATTACAGGAGGGCAGAATCAACATGAGAACCCTAGTACTAGATAATTTCAGTATTTAAATAGAAATGCAATTTCTATTTCTCCAGCACCTGCCAGCCAAGGACTACAAAGCATTTTTTTGCAAAACATTAATGAATTACTTTTCAAAAACCTGCTGAGCTTAAAATTCCATTTTGTAGTAAAGCAGAGAGAGGTTAAGTGACTAACAGAAGGTGACCTCCAGCAATTTTCCAAGAGACAAGAAATAACACCCAGAACTCCTGACTCCTAGTCCTTTGACTTAACCTCACCAAAGCAAAACAAAGCACAATAAAATATACACATATACACACACACAAGAAAAGCATCAAAAAATGGCCTCAACAGTATTCAAGAAGATTTTTTTTTTTGCCAATCTACTTAGTGATTTTACAGTTTCCTGCATGCTAATAGAACCAAAAATAAAACAGAATGAAGTATTTAATGGATAGCTCTGACATGACGTCTGGACCAAGACAGAACGCACACACACCCCCCACACACACTCCAAAGCACCCCAGTGACAGTAAAGAGCCTCCAAGAGCCAAAATTTGTAAAGCAAGAAATGCTTTGTTTTGTCTAATATCAGAAGAAATGTTTGTATTTTGCAGACTATTCAGAGATAGCATTTTGCATCACTTCCATCTTCCTGTTGGTAGACGGAAAATATCTGCAAGCAATTATTAAGGTAATACTTGAGGAACAGCTGTGAATATGATCAGCAAAAGAGAAATTAAAAGATATTAACGAGCAGCATCATTAAATACCTGTGAAAAAGAGATCTTTGTAAAAAAATATTAAACTTCTATTATGAATTGGACCTACAATAAGTTTCTGAATCTTTTCAAATAAAGGTCGTACTTGACTTCTTCCAGACATACAAGAAAATAAATAGCATTCCCTCAATTTTCCCCTTTGCTCATACACTGAAGCATACAAGACTATGTGAGACAATCTTACCAATAAAGCCTGGGATGAAAACATCTTTCACAACAGTCTTAAACCAGAGAAATGTAAGCACATCAAAATGTTGGGGATTCACAACAACTCAGAACCTTCATCTGTTCTTTTATAGTCTTGTTCTAAGTCTTACACAGCAAATTCCATTGCCTACAAAAGGAAGCCTAAACTTCTAAACCCTTAGAAGCCACCACACACCACCAAGAAAACACAAACAAAAGTAGAATTGATAAACAAACAGACAAAAAGAGATGAGGTCACCTGAATGCTAGATGTTACATTCACAATATTTCACAAACATTCCTACCAATTATAAAAGAGAAATGCAGATATTTCTTGAGAGAGGGATTTTGCTAATAATTAGCAGTTCCTCAAATGATTGCATTGTCTGAAACGCAATAATGCAGATTCATCTCATCCATCTACAGAAGCCCAGTTACTTATAACTCCTTACAGGCAGCAAGAAAAGATGGGCACTCCCAGAAGGTAAACCAGACCTTAAGGTGAGGCTCAACGAAGCACATCTGTTTGGGAAGGATAAACAGAACCTATTTGTCAGAAATCTTGCAATGAAATTAAAAGTTTATTTCACCAGGTAAATAGGAGTGGATTATTTACCTGGCGAAATAAACTACAAATCTTAATTACAGTTACAGGGGCTCACAAAAACATATTACAGTCACCCATTCAGTTCTTCAACCACCATTCTCTCACACCAAGACTACTAAAATTTTAAAAAAAGCAAACCACAAATAACAACAACCACCAAAAAACAAAAAAAATCAACAAAACAAACAACCAAACCAACCAAGAAAAAGAGATAAATTAGCAACCAGACTGACTGTGGTGGGGTTCAATTTCTTTTCTAATTAATCTCTTAAAGTTTCAGATTTCACTATGTGTATTTAATGCACCTCTACTCAAGAGACTATCCCATTAATACAGTTCAAACTTTATCCTTCATGTTACCCTGCTTTTGCTTAAGTTTTTTATATTACATCTTTGGGATTAAACATGCCAAGATTTTATATTTTACTATTGTTACAATTTTGTTTAAATTTAAATAAAATGACAATCAGTGTACTATAGCCTGTCGGAAGGCTGTTTTCACACAAGCTATATAAAATATTTCAAAATAATACAAAATGGATCAGAAAATGAGTTCTTATTCACCTAGTCAAACAATTATCATATAAGAAAATTCAGTTTGCAAAACAGTGCAAAATATTACCAAGAAGAGAGAAAGTGACTGTATATATTCATAGCTTATCAAAGGGCATTCTGGAAAAAACACCACTAATAGTTCATTTATGCATCATTTCCCGAAAATTCCTAAGATTAAACATCCTTCTGCTAAAAATTATAACTAGTGTTTGATGAAAAATAGCAACGAGTTAAGAGAAAAACTTGAATGAAAGACTCCTCCTTTGTCTTTTTCCCCAATCTTAACATGGAACTCAATCCTAATAAAACAAATGGCATTTAAAAATCCTAATAAAACAAATGGCATTAAAAAAGGAAACACTGCTATTTCCTGAACTTGAAAGAATTCAATCAAGTATTAGTGACTAAAAATAGCAAAAGAACATGCCATGGTTTACAAAATGTTTAAAAAACAAACAAACTTTAAAAAAGCAAACAAACAAAAAACTCACAAAGAGCTAAAACCCTGTAATGTGTTTATTCTTAAAAGCTCCTCTCAGCTCCATGTGCCAACCATGGAGAACCTATTTATAAACCCCCTAAAAACCAGTATTATAATGGAAATATGAGCAAATTCAAGTGCAAAGGCAGTGCCATAATGAAAGCTTTAGTGTATCTTGGATCAATCTGTCACTCTGCAATTCAGATAGTAACTTAACTCCCCTTTTTCCACAGAGAGCGGGGGAGTAGAGTGAGTAGAGTAAAGCCCATTTTGACTACCAGAGTTCAGTGGGAAGGGGGAAAAGAAAAGTAATTTTTCTCCCATCTTCCACAACAACCAAGGCTGAGGATTGACAAGCAAATTGACGCACTGCTCAGAGGGCAAAAGATAAATGTTTGATGAATTGGCCATTGCTGGAGGAGTGATGGGCTTCATATGTGCATAATGGACTAGCTGCCGTTCAATTCAGATTGCCTGCCAAGATAAGAAACCATAATGAATGGACCAAGCACAGCCTGTGCCATAAGAATGTATAATCTGACTAGTTTTAATAAACTTAATAAAAAAGATGAAGCAGAGAGAGGCAAAGGGACTGGCCTTTGTGACCAGCTATAAGAGGTGAGGACGACTAATAGACTGCTCAAGCATGATAGCAGAGAATTGTTAATGGACATAATACTGAATCCCTCAATGTTAAAAAATGTCTTTAGAACAACTTAAAGACAGGGATCTACATAGGTGCGTACCACAGACACTGCAGTACTTGTTAATCATCAGATGACTGCCATTTATTTATTATTTCCTTCTGCTACCTACCCTGCTTTGTCTCCATTCCCTCCTTTATCCCCTGTGCATTGTATCTTAGTCTGTACCCAGATCCACACCATACTCCAACAGTTTTTACCAAAAACTCCTCACAAGCAAAATAACCCTATAATGATAACACGACAGAATTCAGGCCCCATTTCCTACAGAAAGGTTTTGGCCACACAACTACATCACTAACTTTCACTGCCAGTGCAGAAGCATCTTTCACTGTCATAAGTGCTCACACTTGCTATAACTTCATTTGCTTTTGCTAACTATGTTTCCACCAAAGATGAGAAATTTGACAGCACAGTTACAGTAAAAACAGTTACCAAAACCTTTCCAGCACATACAAGACTGTCGCCAGCAACAGCCATTTTGGTCTGGGATTTGCTGTGTTGGATACTGTTCCCCATCTGTACCCATAACCTCTAAATTCTGACCTTATTCAGCCCACCAGCACTATGAAAATACATTAAAACCAAAACAAAATTCTGAGACTATTTTACTGTATATGGGTCTCTTAACAGTCTGGTAATCACCACCATTTCCATGCTGAGTAGTAAATAGACACAGGGCCATTTTTGCTTTTCTTTCTTGTTATTTAGTCACATGAATAACAATGTCTCTTTCTGAAGTTTACCAGACATTAAGTCCTGAATCTGTGGAAAAGCTCTGACTTTTAAAGCAGTGGGATTATACCAACAATCTATTTCTTTCTTAAGAATCAAAGGGTGAAAACACACCCTTGCCTTGTGTGTGCATATAACACACAGTACTAGGTCAAGTAGAACTGTTTCATCCTATAGGTAGAAAAAAAAAAAAGAGGATTGCAGAAAGATTCACTTGATTGAGAAAAGCTAAAACACATAGTGTATAGAATAACAGCACTGTTATGCATGTTTGTTCTGCTTTTGATTTTTTCCTCTGATGATGAAACATAAATAAGGATACAAAATAGTCTGCTTGGGTAAGTATTGCGATTACCACCCTCTTGATGTCAGTAAAGTAGCCTGTGTCATAATTTAAACAGAAATTATTTATATGCAAGACAGACATCTGGAATTTCAGTATAAATTTTATCCAACTGCAAAAGGAAAGTAACTCATTATCAAGCAGCTCAGAAGGCTCACACTACCGAAGGAAATAAAGTTTTACGACAGGAGGATCTCTCCTCTCTCTCCCCGTGAGTGAGAAAGTGAGTGCAAGAATAAGACAGAAAGGGAAGGCTCAGGAGTGCTGGGTGAATTATAGACTGCCTCTCAAGATTCACAGCTCTTCGTGGTAGGAGGTTAATATTCTCACATGTCATTAGGTCTGCTGGCTCTACTGATGGCTCATTGAATCAGGCAGCAAATTATTTCCTCATGCTGCAGAGGACACCACACTTCAAAGGGAAGGAGCCAGGGTCAAGACGGCTCTCCAGTTCGATTAATGAGTTGGGATCAGCAGAGGTTGCCTGTAGGTAAGAATGTGACTGAAGCTTTTGACAAAGCTGACTTTTTGAACAGGACTTGACCCAGGCCCCTTACTCCCCTCCCCACCAAATCTTATTTCCAACATTTGCCTCTGACTGACCTGCTCAGGCCTGTTGGGATAGTTTTGACCTCCTCAGTCTTTGTTACCAGACACAGGAGCTGTCTGCCTACATTTGATGTGTCTCTCCCCAAAGGCCACATCAGCTAATCCAGGCTCATCAGAATACTTCAGAACACTACAGCAAAATAAGATAGAGTAGATTCATTTCAGATTTTTAATTTTTTTCATGAAATTCATTGAGAAGGGGAAAGGAGGAGAGGACAACTAAGAGATATTTCCACTTTCAGTAATATTAAGAAAGATTTCTCAATGGTGTTAAATGCATTTGTGAAAAACACAAAGATTACTAGAAGATACTACAAGTATTTATGATTTAAATACTCAAATCATGGAAAAGCAGAAAATTTACTGTTTACACAGTTCTGCTGACAAAGATTATTCCTACCAAATAATGCATTATATAGACTATTCCTCTTAAATTTTTTTATTTTTATTGCCATAGTAGCAAGAGATTAAAGACAATTAGAACTTAATGGCCACTGCATTCATCTATTTCTAAACACTCAGTCTTAGTTCCCTGAAATACCTGAATGCATATTTAAATAGATTTAATAAAGTACTGAAATGAGATTAATTGAATTAATATTTTGGGGGTTTTATTTTTAATAAGATCTACTTAAACTGCACCTTTCCTCAAACAAATATGAGTAACTGAATCAACATGTAGACCACTGTTGGTGAGCTTCCAAAAATCATATATCTTCTGATGATTGAAATGACAGTTTTCTCAATTACACCAACAAAATTGTTCATATATGCTTCTCATTTGTTATATATTTTTAAATTTTGTTTGAGAATAATTTACACATTTATGTTTTTGAAGCAAGGATCTAGGTTATTCTTCAATATTTCTATTAACCACAGTACAGCATTTAATATCCTCTTCCTAAACATTTTGCTCATCAGCATCCTTAATGCCCAAGGCCTCAGTGCCTTAAAACAGTAACTTTAGCTACTTTAGTAACAATTTACAAAATTTAACTTTTGATGTACAGTTTGAAAATATTTTAATGATGTCTAAGTGCAAGGCAAATTTTCACCTTTACTCTTCTTTCTTTTGCACTCAAACACCTGTTTGTAACAGATTTCCTTACTATAACAGACATTTCAGTCCCAAAAGCCAGCAAACAGATTATTAGACCGATAAAACTTAGGGTAAAAGCATACAAGGCCTATGCATGACTGAGCCAATTTAGAAGAACTAGGATCCTTTCAAGGAGACTACCTTGTGCTAGACAGCAAATCTTCCACTTGGATGTGCTTTACTCTAAAGTGCAAGTACACACAAGCAAGAGACAGCTTTTTCTTTTGCTTATGCCTGCACAATCTCCAGTGAATTGTACATTATGCAAGTGGAAGTTTGCAACACAAGAAAAGCTGTTAGAGGGGAAACACTTTTTTTTATGGGCTTGTTTAAACAAAGTAACTGTGTTACTGGGTCTGTCATCACTGTTAACATTATATCCTGTTTCATCTCTTTCTAGAAAGCCAGCAGCATACCACAGATCATTTGTGAAGTGTGTGCTTGTGTCTTGTGTAACACTTAGCAAGAAGGTATGAATGCCACAGAGGAGGACAAGTCCAGCTGGAGTGGGATCTAAGTGGCCAGTTTGACGTTGCCAGGGAGAAAGAAGAAGTAGTTGTGTTCAGGGAAAGGAGGAGCCACTCAGTTGATAGAAAACAGAGAATCCCCAACAGTTTCCAAACGTGATCACCTAAGTTTCTGGTTTCTGACAACACTAAATCAGAAGTGACGGTTGGACTAAGATCAATTGCCAAGACACCTGGACCTGAAGGGGAACCTGCTGGAATTTAAGCCAGGAATCCTAAAGAAGATGGATTCAACAAGGGGAAAGGTGATCTGCTAAGTATATGCAAAGACCAAGTTTTGTATTTGTCCTTGTTTCCATTCATAAAATGAAAAGCTTTCAGTTAAGTCTTACCAAATAGAACTTTGTTTTACTTTCAGGCATGTGTGGTGTTTCAAGGGAATATCGTACCAGTTACGATGGTACAGCGTTTCTCAAGAGGTAAAAAAAAAAAAAATCTAAGTAAAGACAAAAAGAACAAGAAGTCCCATACCTAACTCAAGATGAATTAGAAGGTCCAGCTGCAATGAGTACTGCTTTATACCAACTTGGATATAGTCCACCTGGGAAACTGTCAGGGCAATTATAGAGTTTGGGAAGGAACTTGTAAACTCATAAATCATTCTTGCAAAGAGCAGAAAGCAAGGAAACACCCCATGGCTTTTGGGAATTGTTACCACACACTGCACTAAGTCAAGCACTTTTGCATGGTAACTGCTCAGTACTAATTGTTGGAACAACTTTTTTGTTTTACTGGGCCTTATGACAACCCTGCAAAAATTGTGATATATAAGTTCAATCAGAGATAAGCGTGTTCTTCTCTCTTTTTGGTTTTCAAAATACTTCCATATAATCTGTTCATTCAATCTGTCTGGTCAAAGTGGGGGGTTTTGCCCCAATACCTTCTGGAGAAACAGAAAACCACCTTGGCCCTCCTGAGCAGCTGTACAAGGACAGTCACCTGCCATGACGAGGTTGGAGCAATCTGACAGCAAAGAGCCACTCCCCATAAAAAGAGGCTTGTGTTACTCCCCTACGCTGACCCAGAAAGAGACTCAGGTCTCAGACCAGGTGTTTTTCCATACCCTAGGATGAGATTCAACACAAGCTCCTCCTTTAAGCATGGTTAAAGGTAACAGACACTCCATAGATTAACAAAAGGCAAGGAAAAGGAAAACAACACTGAACTCTGACACCTGGGTTTTCATGGAATCATGCATACACTAATGTTGGAAAAGACCTCCAAGTTCATCAAGTCCTACTTTTGAAAAGGTTGCTTCATGCTTTTCTGTCATGCCAATTCATACAAAACCTACCAAGGGACCAAAGGGCTTCTGTCAAAACAACGTTTTAAAACAAACACGGCTTTCTATCACATCAGCATGAAACCATTCACCTTAAAAACCTGATGCTGAAGTAATTTAACCTGATTAAAATATTTTTAAAATCAGTATATAACTTAATAAAGTATGTAGATCAAAGTTCATTTCAGGCCTTAATTGCTGAATCAATAAATTTAAAGTTTTAATTGAGAATAGAGGCCTGGCTATTTGTGTTGCCACTACCTCCAAAGTTTTAGTCCAATTACCTGTGAAGACAAAACCATGACTGGCTGCAATTTACCATGCTTGAATCCACAGCACATAAGTAATATAACCTTTAGTAAAAGTCCAATTACTAAAAAAAAAAAAATACTCAACTCCTACCAGTTCACTGTGTATAGATAACTGACTTCATGAGCCGACTTCATGACCTGAATTATAAACCCAATGCCATTTCAAGAAGCCTCTACTGCCCCCTCAACACAAGGGCTGGGCTTGGCAGTGTATGATTGCTGGAAATTCCTGGACATAAATCTATCCATGTCATGCCTACATTGCAGCCATCAGCCTCAGCCATATGCTCACTCTTTTGTCCATAGTGGAATTTGACGACAATTAGATTTCTGAGGAGCACATAATCTGCTCAAGCCACAAAAAAAGGAGAAAAAAAAAAAAAGAGTAATTTACCTCACACATGTGAATGCACATGGAGTGTTTTGAAAGAAAACAGAAGTGAAATATCACAGCAAGCATGCCCATAAAATATTCTTCGCTGACGCAATTAGGCAGTTTGTTAAAAAAAAAAACAACAAAGCAAACAAACAAAAAACCCAAACAAACCCAAACCAAACAACAAATAAGCAAAAAAAGAGAAGGCACCACTGGATTCCTGAATGCCGCCACAGTGGCCAACAGTGACCCACGGCCAGCCCCTCCCTGTTTGCAGGGACCACATCAAAGCACCTTTGGTGCCTCCTGGCCTTCTGCAGAGCAGCTTCAGCCACTTGGGGGGAAAAAGCTAAGTAAAGGCTTGGACTTAAAACATTAAAAGAAATAAATTGAGAGGATTTTGTCTGGAAACCTTGTCTTGTCCTTACTGAAGGCTAAAATAAACTTAATTTTTGTTAAAATTAAAGCAAAAATTAAATCATCTTATTATGTAATTGGAACTAGGCCTCAGGCACTAGCAGTAAAGAAGGGATTAAGGCCTCCACCACCTGGGTTGTCATTCTCATGGGCCCCATTACCACCCCCTTATTCGTTTTTATAGCCAACAGATTAAAATGCGAGCGTCGCAATCTTTGATCTTTCACTTGCTGACACAAATCCTTTCAAGCCTCCAACGTTTTCTGCTGAGGTAATTAGTACTAATTAAAAGGTTTCCAACAGCCTTTGCTCTACTTTTTCCCTCCAAAGAAATTGCTTTTACAAGTGCCTTCCATCTTTGAAATGTATGCATCGTTCACTTTCTTCTTTATCTGACTCCCAGAGATCAAGTAGATTAGTGACTCCATTATTCCCCAAGACAAAGCCAAACAACAGGTTTTTACTATCTTCCTGACCTGTTGAGGTGCAGGGTTTATATTCAGAAACAAGTGCCTGTGCTTGTATTAAAAGACAGTCCAATTATGCATTAACAGACACAATGCAGGGGTTTCTACATTTAAAAATGGACATCATTTAAAGATGTTGTATTTTCTCAGGAGAGAGAGAGGCAACCGTTCACTAATCAAACTGACAAGTTGTAGGACTAATAACTGGCCTTCCTTTGTTTTCTTTTCTTTTTGTCTGTTTGTGTATCAGGCAAGATGCAAACAATTTCTTTCTCTTCCCCCCCTTACTCCATCCTTTCCTTTCCACTTCTCAAATTATAGTGATTTATACACACTGATTTTTGTTACTTTAAAAAAATTTCAAAAATTAAGTACTACCTTGAAAGATCCTGAAAGCCTAGAAAGTCCTGCCTGAAGAAGTTTTGGTTAGTATAATTAAGTAATGTGTCCTGCTACAGGCAAACCGATGGCTAGAAATATAATTACAGACATTAAACCACTTTTTTATAGTGCATCTAAAGTACTAATGAAATGCCAGGACTAAAAAAATTAAAAGCTGCAGAAAAAAAAAAAAACAACAAAAAAAACCAATACTTTGCATTGAGAAAGAGCTGTGTTTTGAATTTACAGGTTTTCAAATGATGGTTCAATCGACATGGGCTCTATATGGATCATTTTTCTTTATGAAAACCTAGAAGCTTTATGCCTGCTGTGATAAAAATAAATTACACTTCATGCAGCAAAAGTGCTATTCAAAAAAGAGGACAGTTCTCAGGCTCTTAAAGTTCTCACTTCCTATTGAAAATGACAGCAGCTCTCTCTCATGCTGTAGTATCTCTGGCACAATAGATCAGAAATCATACACAGAGCCACGAGATGCTGTGTAACTCATCATTACACACACGGGGGTCCATTCTGCTCTCGCGATGCAAGCACAGGGCTCCTGCTGGCACTAATGGGAGCTGCACGTGCACATCAAGGACAGAAACAAACCCACAGTGCAGCCACTTTGCTAACCCCACATAAGTTAGTTTTAAAGTTTTAAATAGCCAGAAAGAAAAGTCAATAAATTGCCTCCTAATCATGCCAGCTCTTCTACTTTATTTTCACAACTATCCTACCTTAGTAGTAATTTCTTTTTGCGTAACTATCCTCAAGAGGATTTAAAAGCACTACAATCTCATCAGTTGAGCTATATTATGCCCCTGTGAAGTAAGTTTTATCTGACATATCTTGCCCAAGGTCATATGGAAATTATATGACAGGGCCAGGAATTGCACTTTTCAGTATCCTGGTAGTTCCCTGTTTCAACCAGCAGGTCATACTCCTCCTCTATGCATGCACAACAACCAACAGCTCTACAAGCAGGAGCATGAACTGGCCATTCCGTGATGAAAAGGTTTGGAATAGCCATTGGATTAACTGTTCCACTGGGGAAAAAAGGGATTTTACAAACACAAACCTCAAAAAAATTTTATGGATTCAAAATGCTAAATGAAGAAAGCGAAACCAAAACAATAGTCTGTGAATCACCTAAAGTAATAGTTTTAGTCTCTTTGCCTTGTTAGGACATGGCCACCATTGCCCAAAAATATCAGGTAGTCCCTGCAAAACCAATACAAGATTAGGGCATACCATACTTCAGCTCTCAGTACACGCAAGAACAACAGATTGTACGGAAACCTCAGCTTTCTAAAGGCATAGCAGCCTTTAGAAATAGCACAGCTTCTTCTACACTCAATATAACATATATTGGGTAGAGGCTTTTATGTTTGCCAAATGTTAAATTCCCATATTTCAATTAAATTTGGAATTACAAATTCTGAGGTCTTTTTAAAAACTGGAATTTGGGACCAGATCATGGGAAAAAAGAGAATCTAATTGAAAAAGTGAATATGTATGTATCTTTCCACATCCAAGATCATTATTTAACATCATTAAATAGAACATGATATTAATATAACATGATAGAAGCAATCAGCCATATTCTCACCTATTGCTAAACTAACAAATGACTTTAAGGCAAAATCAACATTAACAACCCACTTTCTAAAGAGTCTTTGGATCTACCATCTTATGAAATCTGAACAGTACGAGGAAAGAAATTTTACTAAAAATCAGACACACAAAAACCCCAAACACTTTGCAGTGAAAAGGCAGCTACAGAGAAGAGGTCTGTATGAAAAGGGAGTGCCTGACATGTAGAATCTATTGGCAAATATCTTTTATCAGAGCCACTCTCATGGACAAAGTTGCACATTATCTCCACAATGTGCAAACAAATTAGGCTTGCTTTGAAATTATAAACTCCCAATTTATTATGCTTCTTCTTTCATTTGACCTTTTCTTGTTTTTTCATGTACAAACTGCTTTCATATTCATCAGAGATTCTTTAAAATTAACAGCCAAAACTATCTCATGAACAAAATTTTGAGACCAAACTCTAGGGGAAAAAAAAACCATAATCATGAAGTTCACAATAAAATTACATGCTGGCAGCACAGTAGGCAAAGTTGACACACATATTATAGCATAAGTATGAAAACAAGTGTCATGTTTAATGCTTCAGAGACTGCACAAATGAAGCCATCTCAATATTTACTGAAGAGATCAAAAAGTAAAATGGAAAAATAGGGTTTTTTTTGGTGAGCAAAATTTGCTTGGCTACATTACAGGTTTTGTTTATCTTGGGACCTAAACTGGCCCATGGTTATCAGAACAGGAGAGAAAAGGGACAAAAAGGGCTGTATCTTCCCTAGGTATTCAGTTGTGGCTCTTTCCAGACTGCAAACAGTTGCTGTTGCCTTAGGGTTTCATTATTCATCTACTACAGGATGCAGGGACCATGAGCAGCTGGCCTTTTAACATGTAGGAGGAAGGGAGGGAAAGGCCTCCCATGCAACAGACCTGTTTGGGGTACTTATAATATACCTTTAATATTTATTGAGGTGGGGGGCAAGGGAGTGATATATTATAGATACTATACCATCTTTTCCCTCCTTCTCCCCCAACCCTAAGGGGTAACAAAATGCATCAATAACCTTCAAATCTGCCCTGCTCTCTCAGTAGACTGGGCATGCATTGAAAAACCTGTAAAGAAACATTTCAATTTGAAGTTTCCAAGAGGTAATTATAAACAAGAGAAAGAGAAAAATATTTTTGAAATTATGAAAAATACCCTGACAGTGACTCCCTTAGACTCACATTTAGCCCTTGAAAAATATTCTGCCAAAGGGTGCATTTTGACAGGGAAAAGATGAAGAGTGGAGAGAAGAGGCAGCAGTCTGTCATAATTGATGACACTGCAATGCAAGCTGAAGTCGAGACTGAATATTTACAAAATTCATTCAGGGTGAGATTTTTAAAAGGGGAAAAAAACCCAACAGCAGACACAGATGGACCCAACCTTTTGAAAACAGTGGGATTACAACAGACAGTACTATACAGTCAACATAATGACATCACACATGCAAAACAATTCAAGGGTCATTTTCATAATTCAGAATGCTATGAGATTGCATATAAAGAAATATTTTTGTAGGAATCTGTATGTCTTTGGATATATGGGGTTTTTTTTAAAATTAATTTTAGAATAACACTGAGTTGAGTCCCTCTGGCTATAGTAAGACTTCAATGTTAGAAAATTTTACCCCAAATTATTAGTTTAAGCTGAGCTCATACCACCAATTTGCCATGTTAGAGTGTAATACAATTAAGCCAATATGAACCTAGACAGCCACATTCTTATGTTCCTATTCTTTGCTTTTACTGCTTGACCTCGCCTTCTCCTCCCTTCAGCTACACCCCAACTCAAGCAATCCCGTGGTTAAGCAGTTGAGGGATATGATCCACTGAAAACTGAGCTGGAAGGGAAGGTAGGAAGTAGAAGAACTGAGGCAAGCTGAGCTGCCCCAAGTTGTTACTGAGGACTAATCTATTGATAAAGAGAACATATTTTCTGTAGTCCTGGTCCAACTGCCAGGGAGGAAGTTCAAGCAAATTCAGCTGGCAGCTTGCCATCAGATTCAAAGCAGAAGACAGGTTCAAAACCAATTGGAGACTACACTTGCCCAATTATTAGCAGTGAACTGTTCGAGGTCAGGGCAGAGGTACATCAGTAAAACAAAGCAATTCTGTTCCCTGTTCCACAGGGATCCAGGAGCTCATCTTCAAGAGTTGTCAATCCGGCACTTTTCACCAGTGCTGACTTCACACTTCATTTAAACAAATATGACTAATCCTTCTCCCAGAGGAAATGCACTGGATCTATCTTGTTACCAGCAATACCAGTCGAGCCCAGATGTGTGGGAGATAACAAGCCATCCCAATGTGAATCATCCAGCACTTATAAAATGAATCGGAATTTAATAAACTACAAGAGTAGACAAAGTTTGGACTAGTATTACACAGGCATCAAAAATATGCCATAAAGTATACTTCTTATGTAGGAAGCATTAAAATTCACAATTTAGCAATGCAGCTATTCTCTCTCTTTACTGTGCATTCTAACTACATGACAAATTGAAAGTCCCATATATTTATATACAATGGACAAAGCTTGTTTAAATAAAATAAATCACTAAAGAAGAATTTCATCTAATCCTCCCATCACTAACAAACCTTCCCCCAAAATTCAATTTGCCATGTGTCAAAACTGTAGAATTTTTTTTTTCTAGAAATGGCAGATCTAAACTGTCTGGTGAAAAAACACTTTGTGTGTTCCTCCTACTCATTATTTTCAAAAAGAAAAAAAGAAAAAATGGCTACAAATACATAACTGAAAGCATAGAAAAGAACATGAAATAGGTGCTTTTTAGTCCTGGGAGCCATACTAGTTTGTCTGTTTGTTTTTTGGGTTTTTTTGCCAAGGCCATTCACAAGCAAGCCCAGTCACCCAGATCTGCTTTGTATTGCCAATTCTTCCATTAATCCAGCCTACTCCAAAACACCTACAAGTTTTAAGCAGACAGAGCCATTGCAAAAGATCCAGGCCATTAAACTGCTTACAACTGCTATAGCGCACCTCCAAAAAAAGTGTAGAGGGAGTCACCCCTTCCATTTCATTAAAAGTATTCCTAAACAAATTCAAATACTGCTTCTTTGCCTGACATATGGAAAGGCATATGACCCTGAAAAAGGAAATTATATTTTCAGGTTTTCCAAACACTTCTAAGTGAAGAAAGAAGAGTAAAGCTAGCCTTTAAAGGAAGGTATTAAAGGAATTAAAGCTGAAGGAAGGATAGTTTCTGCTAAGCATTTAAGTTGAAGTTTGTTTGCAGGTATCTAATACATGATATGACTTCCCCCACCCTCATTTCAAAATGGAACATATGCAAAAATAAATTAGGAAATTTGTCATTATTTTTTTCAATTCTCTCGTTTCTTAGCACCAATATTTTAATGATCATACTGTCTAATAAATTGGGTGGAGCAGTATGAAATCTTTCATTATTTTCCTACTCATTTCATATCTCATTTTTATTGTTGTCCAAAATGCAAATTCACCTACATCCAAGACTGCATATGTATTATTTAAAATAAATTTTAAAAGAAGGTAATTTCCAACTTTTTATGCATAGCAGTGGTTTTAAAAATGACAGATGATGTGTCAGGTTTTTTTAGAATGTTTCACATTTAAGGACAAGAATTCTTAATTTGAAGAATAAGTATAAACAAGAACATACAGAAATGCCAAAACCATAAAATAAATGCTGCAGCCAGTACTAAGATACACACAAATTCTATAATAATAATCTTTGCATATTCTTTTCACTTAAAGTCCTTATGACAGACATGTAACAAGAAAATATTGCAAAGGCACGATATTCATCTATAAATGTTGCAGTAACTATATTTGAGCTTGAAAAAGCAGCTAGTAAGATTTTCAGTCCAAGAATAGAATTATTCTCAGAGTGAATTCAGTATGATTCCATGAGGTTTGCTTTTACTTGCATGCACTACCATAAACTTGCTCTAGATCCTGACTAATGGGAATTTTATACCATTTCAGTCATTTGAATTTTACTGTCAATTACTTTCAGTTTCAAAAGTATTTTCTGTAATCCATTATTCTTGATCAAGAGAATGATTTTTCAGAATTCTAACATCATAGCATCACAGTATATTGACCACCTCAGAAAAGAGAGTGCCAGGTGTTTTTTCATGTGCAGTTTATTTGTATTCCATAACTAAAGCGTAAACATTCCATAACTAACGGCATTCACAGTGCCACACACAGATTAGACTCTGATCACTAGCTCCAGGTAGAGCCTACTTAGTGAATCACCAAGAGGGGAAGATATCACCAAGTAGATTGCAGAAGAAATACTCATGAATTACACTTTCATATTATCCTTGAAGAATAGTAGTAAAGCATACTTATTCAGTGTTTTAAGACAGCTTCAAATGATCAGATGCAACAGACATTTTCTTCTGAAAAATCAAAAAGGATGAGATAATGCGTTTCAAGGTCAATCGAAGCAAGGGTGCATCAGGAAAAAAAGTGTGTTTAAACCACAGCAGATTTAACAGCTTAACCAATAAAGCTACTCTAGCCTTCAGTCAATGGAAATCAAAACAATGATTTCAAACTATTTTATTTAATCTGCAGGCAGGATTACTAGGTGATAAAGCTTTTTCCTTCTTTACTAAAGAAGTGAGTATTTCTCCTATTTTTAAGATTTCTTTCAGTAAATTAGCACTCTTTTCAGGACTTCAGCCACAAGGACACAGACATTCTTTAAAGTCTGTAGCTTTCTGTTTCTGTATTCATTACCACAGAGCTCAAATATTGACATGTATGCTCACTGGAAATCTGAAAATGCAAGGAATTTTATTAAATTTAGTAAAACTCATTTTTAAATCTCCATCAAGCCCCTCTGAGTATATTAATGGCACTTGTATTTTTCCTTCCTCTAATGATGCCATTTGCTAACATAAGCAGAACAAATGTAGAATGACCCAAAACACAATAAATTACTACATTCAGATTCATTATGACCTTTGAGGCTTTTCCTTAATAATCTGAAAAGTACTTATGTGCAATTGTAAAATTCACATTCATTAGAAGTTTTTCCTTTCTTTCCATCTCATTCTTACCCTCCATTCAACATACTGTTTTTCTGAAGTCCAGGAATTTCTTAAAATAATATTTCAGGTTTAAATAACAATTAGCATATTAAATATCAGTGTACAAGGGGAGTGTACAAAGCGATTCCATAGTAAATTAGTCTGAAAATTGTCCTAATTGTTATGCCAGATGACGTCCTCTACGTTTTGTCTTGGGAGAAAAAGATCTTTCTGTCTAAATGCCATTATGTGTCATCCTAGCTGAACCTCCTGCCTAGCGGGGACATTGAAGTTTTACAGCAGGAGCCGCTTCTCAGGCTTTAAGAACTACAGTAAATCTTCAAACAATTTATCCAAACAAAGCCCAGTGTGTGGAGAGAAAAATACAGGGGAAGCAGATGAATAAGCAACATCAATTATGGGGGGGTTGACCTTTCTGCCCCACACCATGGCACAGATTTCACACCAAATCGCAGCAGATTGAAGTTGACATGCCTGGAGTGAAAACACTGGTCCTCACAATGTTGCAACTCCACATTCACAGAGCTGTAGTAAGGAGAGGAGGAAGAAAATGAAGAGGATGGGAGGGGTGTGTGAATGAAAAATCACATATAATGGGCCTGGGTTTATTTTACAGAGAACAAAATGGCTCAATTTGAGCACTTAGACTGTCAAAATTGGCTAGTGTGAGATACGAGAGGTTCATCCAAGGGGACACTTGAATCAGGTGCCTTCAGTGATAGAACCTAGAAGAAGGGATTGGGAGAATAAAGGCTGTTCTTAAAAACTTGTTAATGTTGTTAAAGCTTATATTATTTCACATGAAAAAAACCAATATATATATACACATAACAATTTTGGTACATAGTCTCAGAAGCCAAGATTTACCTTCAGTTAAAATGAAAGTGACCAGGATTTTTCACAGTAGCAAAAAATACTGTCTCATGAAGCATTATTTTGCCCCACCAAAAATCCAAATTAGCCTACAGTTACACCTACATTTGGAAAGATTCCCATTCCATCCCAGGAAAATATTGCCTTTACTTCCAAGGAAAAGCTAGACTAAGTAATGTGAACTTTGAAACCACCTCAATTAAAATTGAGGTTTGGGCCTTTAAAATAGTCAAGTTAAAGATTTCTTTTTCTAGATTGGCCGTAGACAGATGATTATTAAATATTTATAAGTCTTTGAAAAGGATTGAGTGCTTTTGCTTTGTTTATTGTGTGGAGCTCCTCCTCCCCCCTCCTTTCCCCCACTCCTTCTTTGAGGGATCTATGAGTGATCATTTTATTTGAATGCTTCACCAGTTGGTTTGTGCAAAGACAGATCAGTCAACCCTATGCAGGCCATTTCACATCAATGGAATCTCTTAACACTGTTGCAATAGTGGCTTAAGGTTTAATATGCAATCAGATCAACAGCTTTTGTCTCATTCTACAGGACGTTAATATACAAACTGCTACCATTTCATGATGATGGTAACTAAACACCACTAGTTCTGGTTCAGACGGAACAGATTAAAAATAGATAAGTTCACAATAACATTTACATTAACCCTAACCTTAGATACTGTCATTAAAAAATTCTCAACCAATTAATCTACCAGCAAATTTTGCTGCTTAACTGTGAAGTCTAGGTTTAAAGATTAACATTTGTGATGTCAGACATCAGTAATGTAAACATGTGTTTCTTAATGCTGATAGCCTGCTGAATTCAATTTTTCAGCCTGGGCGCAAGTTTCACCACTGTCAAGAAGAAAAGCTACCACCTTTTCCCCTGGTATCACATCTGTAACACCCTTTCCAAAACTACTCAGACCTTAGACTTCATTCCATCTGGATGAAAAAGAACTGTGAAGGAGAAGTCACAGCATATGGAAATACCACACAAGCTTTCCCAGAAGTCTATGACTAATTTCAGAACCATCCAATGAAATTCCCTACTACTGCAGGTTTTAGATTCTGTGCTGCTACTAGGAAAACCCATATTTTCCTCTTAAATTAACATTTTTTCCTAAAAGTACTCTCCTATTTTAAATATATCACATGGTACAACAAAAGGATTGATTGAGATCACAGTAGCACAACTGTGAGCTTTACACTCCAGAACAACACTGCTACAGAGTAGAGACAGACATTTCCATAACCTTTAACAGACTACCAAGCTGGCAATACGCATCTCATGATTTCTAAATACAGCTATATTGAAAACAACTTGATTAGATTCCATAACAGCTGATCCCTAGAACTTCCCAAAAACTGCTGTTCAACCCTGCAAGCACAGGATGAAGGAATACTCTCCAAGCAAAACTGAGCAAAGGGCTTCCCCACCATAGGTGTCAGAGGTGATCGGGAGAGCACTGTAACTAAAATTTACAGTGCTTTCAGCTACAGGAGAGACAAGTTTCAAACTCTGAGCATGTAAACAAAGTTTATCTGTGTTCTGATCTCTAACTGGTTTCCTTTAGACAAACACAGCTGCTTCTTCATTAGGACTGTTTTTTCATTTCGGATGAGGGCAGTTTTTTCTGGGGGTAAAACCTATTTGGGGGAGAGGTTTCATCTTGTTTATGTCATCTGCTGAAACTATATTCTTTCTTTGCCTTTGAGCATAGATAGGTAAGAGTGTGGTTACTCTGCTTATTATGAATACTGGAAAGAAGGATTCCTTAAAGGAGGTAATTCTTCACAACAGGTCGGCATCCCTTTTGACACTTTCCTATCAATTCCACAATATTGTGGCAACAGGTCTGCTGGCTGGCTCAAGTGTTTAAACCAGCCAAGTTTTCTGAAGTCTGTCATGGTGACAAGCATCTCAAAACACATTGGAGCTCTCTAGACCTTGCAAGCATATTGTGAACCAAGGAGCTTAAGCCTCAAATTGTAACTTATAGGCCACAGTCACCAGGACAGCCTTTCACAATTACAATGTAAAGGGGACAAGACTAATAATCAGAAAAGACAAATTAAGGTAGACACCCTGTGCAAGATCAATCCCTGTTAGCCAACCATCCAACCAGAGGCACATTTGACAGTAGCTCTAAGAAATCCTCTGGAAAAAGCTCTGATGAGTGCTCACTGGCAAAAATTAAACTCAGGGAAAACAACGAAGAGAGGAGGACCTGATTACTCAATGAAACACTCAAAATTAGCTAATTCTCTTGTGAAGCCAATTGCCTAATCCACCTAGCCACCAAATAATATTTTAAGAGCAAAAAATACTAGGATTGCTACATCTGTCATACCCTTAAAAAAAGGTAAGAAAATTCTGGCATTCACAGCAGACAGAACTCGGAGCCAGCTCACAGGGTTTGGAAGTGAAAACTTCCAAAGCAGGAAAGCAGCTACCATAAACATATAACAGTGTTCAAACCTTTGGCCTCTAATATTATCCTATGTTATTTGATCAGATATAACTGAAGAGTTGTGGTTAGTTTTTGTTTCATGCAGAGTTTGTGCCCTTTATCTTTCCCATTACACCAGGTTGCGCTAGGAAAAATGAAAAGGTTCTGCATAGCCAGTATGAATTACTCACCTCTCTATTAGTTCTATAAATAAAATAGGGTCACAGAGACTATTTTTAATAGACAGTGCAGTAGTATATTCATATAAATTCAAATACATCCACAGACAATGTACATACACAAGTACATGTTCATTTGTACATGCATATAGCAATATTTGCCTTACACAGGGAAGTTACATAGGTTTGGCAAACCAGACTCTTTTAGCAACATCTATATCCTTTTTAAAAAAAGTTACTAGTTATTATACAGAACTAATACTTATGCAAGGCATAGTAGTAGAAACTGTCTTCATTTCTAAGATTTCACACATTCCCTAATTAATTCAAGGGGACTTACAGTTTTAGATAACATTCTTCCTTTTATCACCTGCCATCTAGCAGTTGGTATAATGTCAACACTTACATTTTTTTTTCCAACTGAAATCATTTTTAAAACATTTTTATCCTAAAATGTTCTCCTCGATTTTTCAAAAATTATCTTAAAGATAAGAGATTTCTTTCCATTTCAGTCCCACAACAACGAGAATGTCAGCACAGCTTTTTTGACAGACAAATTATTGAATCAAAGAAAGAATATGCCATTAAGCCCACAGGTTAGGAAGTGTCAGGAATGGTTTAAAGAGATATCCCATTTATCTTCAAAACATGCACGGAATGTCACTAATGTGTGTTTATCATGTATAATCAGACAAAGAAAATATCGAAATAAAGTACTCCTGCATACAATAGAAGTCTCCTTCCATCTCTCAAGATATCAGTGCTATTCAAATAGAATAATAATGATGAAACCTCCTTTCTTGAAAATGGAAATCAAGTGAAATGTAGATAGAAATGATTTTTTTGTAGTTGATGTACGTTTCTAAAGTGCATTAACAGGAAATCCAGAACTTTTTAGGTCAATTATATTGTCAGTATTGTCAATGCCACTGAAATGAATACCTAAGCAGTGCATATTCTTGCTGGAACAGGGTTAGAGAAGAAATCCTGTATTCAATTACTTGGAAAACAGGAGCTGCAGGCACATTCTTAAATGCTTGCTTTGTTTCAATCTTATTTTTATTTTAATAAGTCAAAAGGCTTCCAGGAAACATATAATTAGATATGTTTTAAAAATCCACAGAATCCAATACTTTCCTTTAATTTTTAATTAATTTTTAATTTTTGTTTTTCTTCTGGCATACATTTTTTTAAACCTATTTTTGGTAGCCAAGTGCATCACAAAACACTATGTCACAGCTTTCATAATCAGTTTTCCAAGACACAATGTGACAGGTCCGCAGAATTTACTAATATATAGGTTCAGTATAAGAATAGTAGGTAAAGGTCTTTTAAACACAAGAGGTATTTGAAATAAAAATGGCAATGACATATTGATGGGATAGAAGGTTTTGCCAGGTGAGATGAATAAATGCATCAGGTGTACCCTTTGGAATATGCTATTATTCTTATGAACAAAAAGTATTCCTGCAGATTTCCAAGCTACAATCCCAGAAGGAGATAAAACAGGCATCTGATCTTTCCATCATTGTTAATGCTGTATTTGTGAACAATTTTTGTTTAATGTGGAATTCTAAGTGGCCATATAGAAGGCAAAGTATTTTATAAGGGAGTCAAAAAATAGGAGTTGGTTATGCAAAACATCACAAACTGAAAAAAAAAACAAACACTTGCCATCCTCCATAAGCAGAAAAAAACGAAGCCTTGTAAGAAATCCAAAAAGCAAGAGGCCTTTCAAAAGACTCACAACACTCTTGTACCATCTTCCCACCTGTACCTTGTGGCCCTTCTCTCAGTGCATTTATTTAAGGAGCCCCATGCAGCTGAGCAGCTGCCCTGCAGTGTCTGCCACAACAGGGCTCTCTCTCTCAAGTCAGGGTCTCCGTGCCTTCTACTGCAGCCCTGTGATCAGCAAAGCCCTGATAAGAAGCACACTTTTCAGCTGTACTGCAACATTTCTAGTCCCCCTTGACAAATGCCCCAATACCCAGATTATCAGCTGTCATACAATTAAAATTGTGTGCAGGTCACAGCCACTCGCATGGTCTTGAGGTCTACAGCCTTCTCTACCACATACAAATATCTCTCAAAGAGCTGAAAACCCCGAAGCAGAAAGGATGTTCCCCAGAAGACAAAGAGGAGATTTAGAGGGAGAGAAAGCCTGTCTAAAAGAGTAACAACAGAAAGAGCAATCAAAACTTATGAGAATGACAGTAAAAGAACTCAGCAAGTAAGAGACAGCAAGAGATAAAGACAAAGCAAAGGTGGACAAGCAAAGGGAGCACAATAAAGCTCTATTAAGATATCTTTCATACTGTCTGCTGCGGTTTACACCTTGAAGAAGGCACTTGCCAGAGATGTATTTTTATGCCTTGAGAAGTTAAAACACTGCACTTGAGCAAGAATTCAGTGAGAAACCCCCAGATGCCTTCTCTTACAACTGTCACATGTTTACCTAGGTATTTAGGCACATTTTGGAACAGTATTCAGTTTCTTTTACTAGGACTACTAGTTAAGGATTTATTTTAATTTTTTTAAGTTAACCACTACAATCTTTTCCCTTGCTTTTCCAGCTTAGCTCACAGAGTGAAAGGAAAAATAGCACAAGAGAAAAAAGGAATGATCATGTAAAAGTTTGTGTGTGTTTGGGAGGAACTTGCAGTAATATTGCCAGTGTGGGTTATTTCTCAATAGAAATGTTATGTGTTCTAAAGTTCTTAAGTTGATCCAATTTTTTTGCAGATATGATGCTGAAAATTCCTTTGGTCAAAACCTGGTAAAAATGCTCTTTTAAAGAGCTCAAAAAATACCCTGTTTTCCCAAGACTAAAAGGACTAAATTATTTTCCTCTCAGAACCATACGAAAAGTAATCATGCTGAAGAAAAAAAAATCCACTTAATGTATTCTTGTGCATTTCTAGGACATATTTATACTCTGCACATGCACACACACTGGTAATACATGGGGGGTTTGATTCTTTAAAAGCTGCAATTAATTCTTGATAGCCAGAGACTGTTAGGGGGTGAGGGGGGCACGAGTGCATGGAAAGGTTGGGGGTTTTATTCAGTGACAAAAAATATTTTCCCTGTGTTCTAAATCATGTTATATTTGTATTTTATCTCATTCCCTTGCAGGATACAAAACCTATTTATTTTCTAAAACATAAATATTTTTCAATATAGTAATCATTGTGAGCATAAATATACATGGTGCAGCTTGCAACACTAATTTTAAAATAGCCATAAAATTAATGTCAGTAGCAATGCTGTTTCTGAGGTTCTGACATGTTTAGGTCAAGATTTAATATGTGGATCTGTGAAAAACCAACACAATTCCTGGCCTTATACCAGTCTTCAGCGAACAACAAATGTGTATATATAGGTCTGCATTAATGGGACAATGATTCTAAAAATTTGCCCAAGGTGGAGTGTTCCAAAAATTACATATGCTCAGTCTCTGTTACCTTTGTGTTTTCTTTACCAAGAATTTCAGTCAGAAATGGCAGGTGGTCTTTGGAGATGCATACTGATATGCTCAAATGCAGGCCAGAACACTTAAATATGGAGTAACTTCCACCAAATACTTAAAATTTTATCTACACCAAAATCTAGAATATTAAAATTTCTAATGTACACTTGGCATTACTTACTAGCCCACATTTTCTCAACAGAAACTTCCTTTTATTAGAAAAATAATCTGTATCTAAGAATTTGTAAGCATTATTTCCCCAACATTATCAATTAATTTACAAACCAGTCCCAACAAGATTAAACTATATTAAGTTCACAAACAAAACTTTGCTCAAATGCCTCATTAGGAATTTCAAAATTTCCATTTCACTCAAAATCTCAAGATGTAAGGTTGGAATTGAAAGCAGCTCTTCCCAAAGGCCACCGTTCCACTTCACAGTTTGCCGTGAAAAAATTGTTCAATATCTAAGCAATCTGTGGTCCCCTGCAATATACCAAAGGAGATGATTCTTCCCTGTGATGCAAGACAAATTCCTGCTATAGCAAGTTCTGCTGTAAATACTCACTGCCCCCGGTTTCTGAAAAGCAGAGATGTAAATGAACATCCTACCTCCTGGAAAGTTGCAGGTTAAAAATAAAATACATGTATATATGGTTTAAAAAAATTTAATACAGTAGAAAAGTAAATAAAAAATAAATCAAAAGAGCAGTATAAGACAGCATTCAACTCTTTGCCTCTTGAAAATTTAAATGAATACTCCTTGAGAGCAAACTACAAAATGCTAACCTTGAAGTGTTGAGTGGCAGAAAGAATTATGGGTTATTGTACTGTCAAAATGCCAGACAGCTGTATGTTGAGTTACCGTGTTATTTAGACAATCAGAAACTTGGAAGCTAATGTGACATATTTTTTTCAGTGTGAAAGCTCCTGACATGCGTCATGATAATTTCTAAAGGGACAAAATGTTATATAAAAAACATAGTGCCTTTATGAAACTGCCTAACAGGTACAACACTGTTGCAAGTAGAATTCACACTGAATACTGTAGATAAGTAGGATTGATTCGGGACATTACTAAAATTGCTATTACATCATTCTGTTATCATTTGTTCTATACATTTTATCACTGCCATACTTAGAGATACTCTCATGTATAGTCTAGAATCACCTATTTATCTTATGTCTTTCTGCTTAAACATGTTTCTAATTTTACTACTAAAGTGTCCTATAAACCATTATTTGAAAATTTCCTGAAGAGAAAATAGGCTGTGCTACCTACTTTGAGATGAGCAAAACCCACATCCTTTGTCAACTGACATGGCTCAGAAGATTCCAGAGGTTTCATGATTCATCCCCCTCATTTCACAAGACCCAATAGTTTCTGCACCTAAGATTAGCTCAGTCTTATACACCAGAATATTAAATGTTGATATTCTATTACAAGGTTAGATTAGTCTAATATTGATGGGTTAAAACAGCATTGGGATCATCCCTCTCAGTTGATACAGTTCCCCACATATCTTAAACAACATTAAGGAATTGCTTCAGCATAGACTAGACAGAAATTAAGATTTCCTGTACATTTTAATTTAGTTCTGACACTGAAACAAGTTACTTCACCATTTCTGAACACTCTTTTATCAACCATGGCTGTTCTTATCATTCCTATGCCCTTATCCATATAACTCTGTACCAGACTGCATAATATAGTCACCCTTTATGACGACTCCTATTAGCTGTAAATGTCTCTGTTTAACTGAACTGTTATTAAGACAGAGATCTGAAGTTTTTTCCACACAAATTAATAGTTTGCATGCTATTTTCTTATTTTTGCCCATTCTAACAAAGTTATCATACTCTCTTCCTGCTTCTATCCTGGGTTTTTCTGAGTCTCATACCACTTATCAGCACTGTTGTGTGAAGTGTTTCCTGCTCCATAACACCCCTTTTGAAAAGCAAAAAGCAAACAATTTATTTTACAATGTTCTTTAATGAAAACTCATTCTTGCAGGAGCACAGAACATGACTGAACAGTGTGTGGAGACTTTCCAAACCTCTGAAAAAAGCTCAGGACCACAAGAGACAATAAGCTAGTTATAGAAAACAATGCTGAAAGGATCACAAGATGACTGGGTGTAAAGGAACATTGGGGAGCAAGGAAACAATCTTTTACAGAGGTAATGTTAGTAAGGCTAATTAGATAAGGCTGATAAACTAAAAGAGTGTAGAGAAGACTAACAAATTCAGAACAGCATCTTATATCAGAACCCAAGGAAATCACTCAGTTTCAACACTAGTACAATAAATGAAAAGCATGCCTTGAAAACAGCCAGTTTCACGAGTGAACATAGGTAGGGAATTTCAGTAATGGAGTCTGCAATCCAACAGACCGTGCAACAAGACTGGGAATACTTGGACACTGAAGCTATCCAACCCCAGACTGGGAATAAGAACAGAGTTGGGAGCTCTCTTCACTGCTGAGGTTTTTTGGTTGTGTATGGTTTAGTTGTTTAAATCAAGACAAAAGCCATACTGTATTTTACATAAGAATCAATGTTGGAATTAGTTTTAGAAAATGTTATACTCAAAGTCAATCTTTTATTACAAATATTGTGCACATTTATTAATGTGACCAAATTCAATGTATGTTTATAGGTAAGGCCACTCCACTGAAAAGTTTTAGTAGTATTTTCTTTTTATTTCATTACCTCTGCAAATTCATATTTTTCACACAGGGAAAAACTCAGGTACAAGTCCATAACTGCAGTTATTTTTGAACTGTCAGATGCACGAACAGATGTCAGACACAGTAACATCTCTTTCAAACTAATGTATATTATTTTCATCAAAAATGCATTTCACATGCTGTCTTTGCTTACATTCCTATCCTAAAAATACCTGATAAAGGGTCATTACTCACCTAAAAATATTAGCAGCAACAAATGTCATCAACTTTTTACTTACCTGCACAGGCACAGAGCTACAGAACTGTGAGTAATCCTACCTCCAGTCTTTCAGAACAGTCAAAATTAGTCATTTATTTCTTTTGTTTTATGGGATTTTGCCAAATTTTGATCCTGTTAAATTATGCCTATTACACAATTAATGCTTGGGAAAGGGGAGTTAGCAACCTCTTATTAAAGACCTCTGCCAATATAAAACATTCACATAGGAATTATAAACAAACCAACAGCCAGCTTCAACAGTGATCAAAACTTGAACATGATTATACAGATTCTAGGCCTGAAACAGGTGCTTTTCAGATCACTTATTCAGCTGGTAGGGGAATTTGATCAGAATATGCAGTACCTTGCAGCCCATTGTTCTCTTTCTATATATACACATTGAGAGAACATTTATGACAGTAATGCATTAGACATTTGTATTAGAAATGTTTTTGGTCTTTTGTCATCCCGCTTGAAAAGAATAAAATCTTAAGCATTTATAGTGCAAGGTTAAAGAACTTATTTATCAATGATATTCATATTTCATAGCTTTTTCAGAACTACCAACATAATGCTTCACCTGATTGTCTCTCAGTGCACTACGATATAATGTCACTCCTATCTCACCTGCATCCCATGACCAGCAGACAGTGTTTTTCAAGCTCATTCTCTGATTGATACCATAATAGAAATATTTGCTTACTGACCAAGCTCACAGTACATCAAGCAAAATATTTTTAGCCCACTTTCTTCTTTTAAATTAGAGATGGGAAGAAACCACTTTAATTTCTGTTCATCAGCTCCCTGGACAGAAAACCAAATTTCTCTCATACCTTAAAGTAAAAGAGAGAACAAACAGTGGAAGCAGCAAAAGGAATATTCTATGTTAACAACACCAATATGTTCCTTTTGTAGCAAAGCGAAAATTCTTTCTGGTATAAATTGAAATGTATTTGCAATATTAAAACCTATTTAAGTAAGACAGATATTGCAGAAATGAGATCAAAACGGAACTTATTCGGCACAGCTGCTTTATTTTGCAGCTTAAATCTGACTTCCAGCAAAAACACCACCATCAAAGGATATTTTAGTGGTCAAAGTGAACCAAGTGGAGGGGTTTTATTTGCTTCACTAGAATTTTGTACTCTGAATCTGAATTCACAGGAGTGCAAACTTCATGAAAACTGCAATTTTATCGCCAATAATCTCATTACAGACCAGGCCCATTCAGCAAATATAAAATAAATAAATACAAACAATAGATAGAAAAATGCTACACATTGACTGGGGTACCATACAAATATACTGTAGTTATATGCAGAAGAACCCTGGTGACAAAAAAAAAAGGCAATTTAGAACAATGCAGAGTCAACACTGGTGAAAAGAGGCTGGCTCTGCATAAGGCTTGGAAATATAAAGTTTAATTAATTAAAAATATTTCCTTGCATTGGATTCATGTTAAGACAAGTCAATCAATATCAATATCAAAGAAATACATATGTTTTTAGTATTTCAAATAAAATATGAGGTGGAATTTGCACAGTTTCTTTCCTTAGATGTGTTTAATTTTAGGAAAAGACATTAAGGATATTATTTCCCATACAACATTCAACTAAATCAAAGCAAATGAGAATGCAACAACAATATTCTATTACTCTGGTACTTTCAGAGACTAAATAGCTTATCTGGGGTATCTAAAGAGGAGGAGGCAGGAGGGTGGGAGCAGGGAAGAAAAGAAAAAGACAGCTATAATCCACCTATATGTGTCCTATACGTGTATTTAATCAGTGTCCAGTTCTTCACTTTTTTTTTTTTTATGCCGTAGCCAAATGCCCAAACTCCACAATGTCTCAGAAGGACTGTGAGAAAAATGGCAGCAAAAATTTGAAAACTGGGGACTACATGGTCTAAAGCTCATCAGTCTCTTCGAACAGACATCTCAATATTGAAAGCTTGCCTGGATCTTCTTTAATTCTAAACATATGCTTCTTGTCAATGAGATACAAGGAGGAAGTCTGGACCTTATCAACTTTTATACCTGGTAGTTTTGTACCCCAGGAATGATTGGATATTGGACTACCATAAAAATGGTATTGAGAGCTGAGTCCTATCTGAATTAAAGCTAACATTTCTGCTAAAAGACATTTCAATTATGCCAGATCAGTTGAGGATTTTAAATGAGGAATGTCTCTTCTTCTTTCTTTTTTCCAGCTTATTAATTTTTATTTTTATTTGACAGTTAACCTAATGCTAAGATAATACTGTGTAACTTTAATGCTTAAAATTGATATATAGCCATAGGGCATGCTTTGTGATGGATAGGCTCATAGGAAGAACCATGGAATTTGATTACTATTTTTCATACTTAGCATTGATGATGAATATTTTCAACATTAACATTTCATGGAATAAAACACTACTAAAAAGAAAGTTATAAAAATAGAGAAATACCATTACCTTTAAAGCATTTCACTTGCATGTTCCACACAGCGTAAAAAGTTCAGCCAAATGAACAAAAGCTGTAGTGCTATTTACATTACACAGAATTGATCCCATCATCACTTGATTTATAAACTCTACAACATTCATCCACTCGGCTTCACACAGCTATCTCTGTTCTTTCCCAGTTTAACATCTATTACATACACCACAGCTGCTCACTGCTTGATTTTTTTGTACAGTGCTCATATAAATAGGATGTCTTTCAAATGCACTAATTCCTCTCTCTCACCCTATCCCTGCAAATCACTGAAAACATACAGTAAGTACTGTTATAGATTTCCCTGGTTTTGTTCTCTTCTCTTCCACTGCTGGCCACTGTCAGAGACAAAGTATTGAGCTGTATGGACCTTTGTTTTGAACCTAGTACTGTCATTATGTTCTATATTACAATCTTAAAAGAAAAACATGCCATCTATGCAAATCAAAACCCAAGGCTCAATGTGCTTCCCTCAAGGAAAGCAGAAACGTGGGGTTTACACAGCACAAGAGAATAAAATTCCTCCGGCACTACACCAGGGAAGGTAGAATAAAATTAAGCCCTCATGATCACAGCCAAATCATGGAAGAGTCACATTTCCCAGCATTAGTTTAATCTTTTGGGCATTCAGATTTGACATAGAAGCACTCACACTTGCTTATCAGCACATGAGCCCAGTCCTGGCCTGGAGCTCACTGCAGGATGCAGAGATGTATCAGCTTCCTACAGAAAACCAGAGTCCATGACAATGTAACCAATATATGGTTCATTGAATCAGGTTATTTATTCTTTGTCATCTACACAAATATTCTTAATCCTTTCCCTTCATACATAAAGTCCTTATTTCTAATTTATTGCTATAAATAAAAAGCTGGTATAACAATATTTTACAGACAATTGTTCGTATAGGAAAAGACACTTATCCTTAAGAATGAGCCTTCTTGTTTCTATGCTCATTTCATTATAAAGGGGTTTACCATAAATACTAGAATTTGAATTCTACCCAAGTAATACATCAATAGATACTAAACCATTAATAATTCCTGTACTTTTCCATAAATGAGCAAAGTCCAATAAATAAACGGGAGCTGTTACATGTCAGAGCAGGGTTAACAAGCATCAAGGAGATTTCAAAGACAAACTGCAGGCAGGGGCTGCCAGAAGGTAAGATTCATATTGATGCCACGAATTCTGGGGACCCATTTTTTACTGTCCACCATGGCAAGTATCTAAAATTAAATGCTAAGTAGAAATTTGTCCTGAGCTCTGACACATAGTAGTTTAGGTAAACAATCTCTAAAATTAAAAGCAGATTCTTGATAATAAATTCCAACATGTATATCTTTATAACAGACAACCTTCCCTTATAAATCAAAAGTTGTTCTTTCCTCACAGAAACCTTTCCAAATTAGATCAGATGACTCACCTGAAATATTTCATCCATCTCCCCTCTTCTGTGAATACCAGTAATAAATGCCCAGTTATTAGGGTGACAAAGGGGAAATTTAGATATTAAACAAGAATGAAAGTAAGTAGGATACTAAAAAAAGGAAGGCTCACCCAAGAGAGGCTGTCCTGGATTTTCTATGATCTCAATGGAAAAACCTATCCAAACAATAAATGTGGAATTTTTAAAAAATAAATCTGTCTTGGTGCTACCATTTCATACATGAAAATCATTGTCATCACTCATCTAATTCCTCTTCCTTCAGAAAAGAACATTTTTCTTTCTTCCTCTTTAAATACTTACTGGCTGAATAAATTTATTACCTTTTGCTTTGGTCAACTGATTCAATGCAAGCTACAAAATCTTCTACATAAGCTACATGCACCACCAGTCTGAGTAGACATACAGGATTTTTTTTTTCTCTTTTATACTCCTGTACTTGTTACTTCTACCTAACACATTATATGAGATAGATAAAAACTGACCTAAAGAGACAGAGTAGAGCTTTTGGATATAGTGTATTTCAGTCCTCTGCTCTTGGAAAGCACCATTACTATCCTGAGAAATCAGAATTTTACTGAAGAGAGGCAGAAGCAGTCTCTGCTCTGTTAGCGCATCATGCTCATTGTCTGTCTCCTGGACCAACAGCTCGCTCCCTTCACGGTGCCCTCTGCTTCCTCCCAGCTCACAGGGGCTGGCTCTGGCCATGACTTATAAAGTCAAAGTCAAACCATAGATGCTCCTGATTCAATCAGAACAGAAAAATTGTCAAGATAAAACTTTGCTAGGTCTCAAGACTTTATCCAGATACCAGGTAATACAACTGCTGTTCAGGAAATTCCTCAAATCTACGTCAACTTCTGTCACTCTCAGAGAAGTCAATACTATGCACATCATTAGCTGAGTCATACAATGTTGCTACTCATCCTTGTTTGAAGAAAACTTTCTAAGACAGAAGGGAATAAATAACTTCTATTACTAATATAGTAAATGTTAAACTTTTTCTTCTGTGCACATTCAGTTATGAGATTGCTGAGAGACAGTCTCAAGAGTGGCAGTCAAATAAAATGATGTGAATCAGAGCAGCTAGCCTGGTCTCCCACGAGCAAGAAGATCTGCATGCCAGAAAGGGCAAGGGGGAAATAAGACTGAAAATCTTAGTGACCTAATGACAAAACAGAAATCCCAAAGGAATTATACTCTGAACTACCTGGCATGTAGAGCAGATTGTACCTTTGTAATACCAATTGGTGGACTTCTGAGTAATGCTATGGTATCTGAAATATTTGCAGCCTTCCTGTCTACGCTGTCTTTGTAAAGACTATGAAAATTTAAAGAAAACACAAAAGGGGTAAAAAAATGAAATAAGAAACAGTATTCAGCGTTCTTCATTTAAAAACCACAGCTTATAAATAAAGCTGGCCAAAAAAAAGTGCTATTTAGAGTCAGTGCAACAAAATTAAATGATAGCTGAAAGAATTTATTCCATCCAACCTTAGCTTACAGTAGTTAGAGAGCTAAAACTATATTTTATCTGGAAATTATATTCACAAGTAATGACAAATACAACTGAACATGAAGAACAATCTTTACTCCTGCTTCTTAACAGATAATGACTTCGAGGTCATTCCATTAGTGATCACTGCAGCTTTTAAATGAAACACATATAACCCTCATCCAATTAATGAAAGTATCCTACATTTCTTATACATGCTAATATTGAATGAATGTTTGAACATTGGTCACTCGCCACTGCATGCCCTGCATAATCAGAGCAGCACAACAATATTACTGACAAGACTGGTGGAAAGCAGGGAAAGAAGTTAGGTGCCTTAGCATCTGTGACTTCGTATATTTATATCATGAAATTATGCATACAGTTAGAGCAGTGTTCTTAGAGATTTTTTTCCCCCCCAAGTTTAATTACTTGACCAATATGAGCTTCAGACAAAACATCTCTAATTGCCCCAGACTTTCATTTTTTTCTCATTCCTGGCAAAAAATCCCATGGTACTTTATGCATTCTTTATTTGTTTTATGACTGATTTTCTTTTTCTGTGCTCAGCCTTTTTCAGTCTACTACTACATATTCTCTATAAATTGAGAAAATGCCAAAACAATATAAAAGTTTTCCAAAAACATTTACGTGAGGAGCCTTAAAAACCCCAGTTTCTGGACAAGAGGCATGAAATGAGACAACCTCAGCAGGGATGGTTAGGGTTGGCCTTCCCTTTACAGCTGGAAAGATCTAACATATGTAACTCAGCTTAAAACTCAGTAAAAAAACTAACTGATGCTTTAACTTAGTTTTGTATCTTTACAGCTGGAATAGATGCTCAGAACTAGCTCACCATAATTTTCCAAGCATTACAATCTGTAGAAATGTAACATAACATGCTGTTAACTGGCTGTGCATTAGGCCATACCCTTCTAAATCTCTTTGGAAATGAATTATTTGCAGAAGTTAACATCTCCAAAGACTGTCTCTGCAACCTTACCGAATATATTTTGTTGTCCTACCAACAGCAGGTGTCAAGGAAGCTCTTAAGTGTCCATTGTTCTCACTGCAATGTATGTCTTTTAAAACCTAACTTTAAATTCAGCATCTCATTTTCAGCTCTACCAGTGAAAAAGCAAGCCCAGGCATCTTGTTCGCATTGAAGCTATTTTAACTGGGATCTCCTCACTCACAAAGACTATCTCCTGAAGTTTCAGCAATATTGCTATTTCTCATTATAAATACCTATTACAGTGAAAACAGTGGTCAATAAAAGCTGCTCCACAAAAAGCATACAAAGCTCAAATCTCAGCTCTCTCATTCAAGCGATGCCTGCTTAATTAACAGGAAGAGTTTTGTTCATTGGCAAAACCAAAATGTATGCTTCCCAACGTGCATAAAGCAACAATGCTCTTCCTGCAGGAAAGATGCTAATGCCTTCTTTCTCTTGTGTCCCTCAAGCAGAAATATGTATGTCAAGACAGTGACAAATGACAGTACTTGTTAAAGCAGCAGGACCATCAGGTTCTCACCACCTCCCTGCAAGGGGGGTAGGTCTTGTCAAGTACAAACTTACAGGACCTACATGTCTCTCTTTTCCTGCACTCCATGAGTGAAGTCTCCACTGCCAAGGCAGTTCAGCCTAGCACAGCTCTCTGACTCTGCTAGCTGCTTCACACCTGTTGCTTTAGATCCAGAAGTTACCCGAATGTCTAAATGCATGACTACAGAACTGGATATAATGGTTTCAGAATAACATATGTCATGTGTTCAGCTTTACATCAAGCATTAAAATCATCTAATCAACCACAGAGAGCCTTTAAAAAAATAATAGTAGGAACGGTAAGCATGCACGCTGTCATCGCCTGACACAGCGTGTGCTTGCTCAGGACTGAGCTCTTGACAGCAGTTCAACACCAATCAATGTAGGAAACACATGAAATCAAGACACCGTTTTCTCTACCATATTTAAGTTTTTTTCTTTCACTGCTGACCCTTTAGTAGAACATATGGAGTCTCCAAACAATCGCTTCTTATTCAAAGCACTAAAGAGACTGCATTACACAAGTGAGAGCAAAGATACAAGATTTAAAATAGAAAACTCACCATAAACCAAAATAAACCAAGGTATTGATAAAGCTGGCACATTTTCCAGCATCTTTGTTGATAAATGTTGGCATGTAAACAAACTAAAAACAGACTAAAATAGTGATAAAAATTGAGAATGGGGAGTTAGAAAACTTTATGTAACTCATTTATAGAGACATGAAAAATACTGCATTGCTATTAGATTCAAGAGTTTGCTGAAATTTGTTATGATAAATATATACATTTAAGTTTTCCAAGATTAAAATATTAAGAGCAAAGCATATTAGCCAAAATGCCATTTTGAAAACAAATTATTACTAAGAAGACACATGAATCCCTCGTTTTAAAAGTAGTTGTTATTGAAAGCATTTTTTGTGGCAAGGAGTTGTTCGGTTTCTTTCCTCTTTAGGATTCATTATAGATATTTTGCAAATGACACCAAAGAAGAGAGAATTACATTGCAGCTCATATATTTATTTGGAAGGGTACAAAGAAACCTTTTCATTTTTAAAATAAACTGTGGTTTCAGTACAGACACCATATACCCATCTATCAACCATTTTCAAATATGAGGTTTGTAGGGAAATACTAATCTTAATGCTAGAGAAAAATATGAACTTTCCAGCTCAAAAGCAAGACACTGATAGTTATCAAAGGAGGCAGCAATTTCTTTCTGGCAACTTTCCTCTGATCAAAAAGACACAAACAGAAATGCTGTAAATGGGCTCCTAGGTAAAATTTAGGCTGCCCATCAATTTTTCTTAAGCAAAGCCATTAGAGAATTTAAGTCAACAAAGTCATCATAAAGCCATGTGTGTTCTAACCTTCTAATTATTAAGCAATTCTCAATTGCTTCAAAGAGAAGAGTCAGCTATATCCAGATAAACATTTATATGTCTATGAGATGGAAGCAGAGGAGAATTCTAAATGGCATGCGTTTATTCTTTTTAAAAGTGTTGATGGTTATAATAAGATTTTCAGTGAAACATACAGCCTGAGCCAAATACTTGAAGTTTTATACACAGAAAATAGTTTTAGAAGTGTTTTATGCAGTAAGATTCAATTTAGCTCTAATAGATACATTAATTTTAAGTAAAGAAGTGGTTTTGCACCTTCTGATCATCCTAAAAATAATACAGACTGCACTAGCTGTTGCATTAAAAACAGCTGGCAAATACAAGCAAATTTTTATCTCCCTATTAGATTTCTTTTATAACAACGGCATGCTGTGTCTGTGGAAATCAAAGCAAAATCCTGCCTACTACCTTTGATTTTTTATTCATGTATTTATTGCTTTGGAAATGCAGTAGGTACCAAACTGCACATTGCTACAGTTCTACAGAGCACATGAACAATGCGACTTCATTTTATCTTTTCAATAGAAAAGAGTGATTTAATAACATGAAAGCAAATGAACCCACATTAGTATAAACTGCAGCACAATGTAAAAGACATTCCCCTTTGAATATTAATGATGCAAGTCTAAAGAAATATATACTAAAGAAATGGATTCAGTGGTCATTCATTTGTAACAAATACAGTTTTAGTTATAGTTCTAAAGTGTTATATCAATCAAACTTCATTCAGGCTGCTTTTCGAGAAAATACTATTGAAAAACCTGAAATATTCTCATTTCTTAGTTATGAAATTATTGCTATATGATTGCACATATACTTTCAATAAACACAGTATTCCACGAACAACTTCCAGTAAAATTTGGAGCTACCAGATCAACATGTTTTTTCCAATTATTTTCTAGCTTACAGTCCTGGCAACCAATAATGCTTGAGATCAACAACCCATGGACATCCATGGGGCAGACAGTCCCAGATGGTGTGAAGCTGCCTGAATGAAGAAGCATTGGCTGGGCAATGGGGACACAGAGCCAGGGGCCAGGCTTCTACTGCTGTGCTTAAATGATTAATAAATCATCTTTGGCAAGGTATTTTAATGCTCACACACTTTCCTAAGCTTACGGGGCACAAAATGTTTGGTGTCAAAGTAAACATAAGCACAGACTTTATTGAGTCTTACAGCCACTGACTAAATAAATGCAAACTGCAGGAGTGCACCTTTAGTTGCTTACTTTAAGCAGATCACAGTGGCTACCTATAGTTTTAAGTCTCTCTACTTCTCTTAAGACTGGATTTCATGAGTATTATATAAATGCCTTACTGAAACCAGACATTCATTCAAATTAACAAACACTTTTTTTTTTCAAACAATGTGTGATGACATATTTTCTCCCTCCAGTACAATCATTATACAATATGGATTTTACAATTCTTACATATTTTTGCAGTAGGATGAAAAGTAGTAACACACTCTACTTTCTACTGCCTTCCATCTAAAAATTATAAAGCGCATAAAAAACATTTAGACCAAAAAGAAAAATCATTTATAACTGCAGTTTGGTGATAATATATGACTGAGTTAGAGCCAAACTCCAAACTAACAGTTTTAGGCTCTAACACAATTTTTAAAGAAACCCCCAACAGAAGCCCAAACCACACACACACAAACACTCCCAAACAAGACACCACACTGGGGTCCATGGGCTCTGCACGAGCATCCTCTTATTTACTAGTGAAGAAAAAGTCTCCTTCTCCATGTACAGGAGTTTCAGAGAAACTGAGGTACCAAGTTTGTCCTGTTTATCAAAAATGATGACTTACCATTTTGCCACAATTTCCCCAAGGAAAAAAACCCCCACTTTCCCATTTTCTCACCATGGTGGGAAAGGTTTAATATTTATGCTGTATTGACCATTTCTGACTGGTTGCTAAGCAACGCTCCTCCCTCCCCAGTATCATTTAAGGGAAAAGACAGAGGGAAGCAAAAAATGAGAAATGTTGGGGAAAACTGATTCATCCAGTCTAAGTAAAATTCAATGGGTCATAGGTGCTATTTGTTAGCAAAGTAAAAGGGCACAATAATTCCTGCCGGACACGCTAAGACATCGGTTTATGGCATCACACTCAGCACACACCACGTTTCCAGTAAGAAAGACAGAACAAACCACCTGATACTCATCTTCTCTGCGTCCCAACAGTAGAACCACTGAAGCCTCATTTGAAATTTGCTTGAGAAAATGTAAGGTAACTTTTCAAACACTAAGCTTATAAAATCACTGGGTTTTTTTCTTTAGATAGACAATGTTTTGCCTCAGAGCTTCAAAAGAAGTTTGGAAGGGCGTGTACAAACAATCATCTATTGTTCACAGTATTTCAGTTCTTCTAGTCCACTACATCCTTCTGGTATTGAGTGCACTACTTCTGCACAAACAAGGAATTCTCTGGGAGAGGCAATATGATTAAATGAATCTGAGGTAGAAAGCAGTAGATCAGGCATGGTTGATGTTGTGCTATCTTCACTGTATTTAATTTCAGCCCAAAGCTAGCCACACATCATTAGAGCATTTGTGGAGCAAAAATTAACACCAACAAAAATGCAAGCTTAGATACCCAGAGTGAGCCTCGAGTAACCTGGATATATAAGAAAAGGATTCAGAATTTTCCACCTTTAAAATCATCCCATTTCATATGACTGCTGCACCATGCTCCATTTATTATCATCTGTTCAAAACAGTGATCCCAAGTGTGCTCACAGACCCAGAGACACAGGTTTTCCAAGAGCACTGAGTGTCAAGTCAGGTAATTCACACTCAGCTCATTCCTTCAGTCTGTCCTGTTGCCCCACTTACACTGACAGCATTTAATCATGGGACTGCCAGTAATTATTTCCAAGTGCACATCATTCAAGAAGATGTTTGACATTTCTTTCTTATTCATGGTTGGTCTCATTTCCTTATGTAAGCAGGCTGACAAGCCATTCTTGCATATGTCTTTTGAACCATAGCATTGGGACAAATTAGCAAATTTTAAGCAAGTTTGAAATCACCTTACATTCCATGAAACACCATGAGGATGAGAGGCTGAATGAGAGAAAGTGAAACACAACTAGACCTCTCACTAACAGGAAGAAATGCAGATTGGGTCACTACCCACTGCACTGCCTGTAGCTGAACAAGCATGAGGTAGCTCCAGACCAGAAGAGAATGACAGGAATTGCTCAAGAGACAGCACTAAAACACAAAAGAAACTTGGAAGGAAGCTGAAAGCATCATAGATGGCACAGAGATGGGAGCTGAGCTCTAGTACATCATCTACAATACAACCTAAATCTGCCAGAAACCAGACTTCTTTACCTCCACTGCTCATGAAACAATTTGCCATCCCACCTGCAAAACACCCCTGCTACAGTCTGGATTACTATACTGAAGAAGAAAACTGTCCTTACAGGCTTTTCTAAATGAAAGCAAACAGTAGGGATAAACCTAATTGCATTTGAACATCGACAAGAATAAAGAATCCTCATTAATCTGAAGGGAGAAATGTTTATTACTAACATCATCCTCATCAGCAATTTTTAATTAAATTTCTGAAAACAACAAATTTTTAAACACAAGCTTAAAAAAAAAAAGTTGACATTATTAAAATGCAGAAATAAATATCTTTTCCTGTGCTTAGTCCAGCAAATTACTTGTTCTTTATCTTATTTTTTTACTTTCTATAATTTTTAAACTTCACAGATTCTTTTGGATAAAGTCAGCTAAAAATCATTCAGTGGTCACTAGAGAGTTAACTAATATTTCTCAGAGTTGGCAAACGTTCAGTCAAAAACCTGGCCAACTGCCTGTTGTTTACTGAAGCTAGGGAAGAAGCATCTGCAACATTACGAAAAGCATATTGTAAAAGGCAACACATGCAAATTAAACCTCTTGAGCTATGAGTAAATTGCTAGGAAAATTTATAACTCATTTAATAAAACTTGAAACAAATACATTGCCTTGGCTCTCAGGGAAAACAAAATATTTCCCATGATTCCATGTTCAAGAAATGATCATCAAAAGACATTTCTATATTTTTTTTGTATAAAATCAAATAGTGATCTAAACCAAACCTCCTTCCTCCCAGCATTTCTATTAAAGTCATTAACAATTTGGTCAGAAATTTTTGTGCCAAAGTGCTTCAAATGATTCATTTGTCTTAGAGTTACCTTTTGTAGTCACTCAATAGTCTTTTTTTTTTTACTGTATTTGTGTCATTCGTAATGTTAGTATTACTTAAATTTATCTACTTTATTATGAAATAAAATGCCACCTTGCAGGTTCAAAAAAAGTAGACTTGTTTAGAAACTCAGCAAGGTCCTTTGAAGATGGGGGGTTTTTTGTTGGTATTTTGTTTTGTGGGGTATTTTTGTTTGGTTGGGTTTTTTGCCCCTTTTTTTTTTTTTTTTTTTTTTTTTTTTTTGCATTTCTTCAGTCTCACGCAAACAAGTTAAGATCCTAAAACCAATAGGATTTTACTGCAGCCCCACATTTTTTAGCCTGGAATACACACAATTCAGTCCCCAATGTTGTAACCCAGCCCAACCCAGATGGGGTGCACATGTGCTATTACAAGTAGAATATACTTTCATATTGTCTTGCAGATAAAGTTATTATCCAATCTCACCACACGAGTTTCATAAACTCATGCCATTTGCAGTCAGAATAGGAACTGAAACTAGAGAAAGCTCAATGACCCATTACATCATGAACAAAGTACCTGCTACAACACATTCCCTTTGCAGGAACAGCAAGGAATCTATGGCTGGGACTGTGCACAAAGTCCATGTCAAACAAGTGGCAGAGACAAGGTTTTCAAGTTATTTCATGGAAACTGTAGACCACGTTTTAAATCTGTGGTAAGACACGCTTTTAAGACCTACTCCAAACTGAAAATATGTATCTCTACTCCTTCACTTAGCGGCATTCTTCAAAACAATTCACTGGAATCTGCTGGCTTCTCTCCAGTATCTTCACTTCCCATCCCTAAAGGAGCAGGTAAATATTTCTGAGCCCTCTCAAAATCCTAGACCACAACTGCCATCTAGAAGGTGCCTCCCTATCAGGACCAGTCTTCACAGGACCCACATGTGAAAGTTACTGCACTCTGGTGGGTAGCTTGATGGGTCTCCTGATACACGACCCAGACATGGAAAGGTCTGCCAGTCTAGCTGGCAGAATATCACCCCAAGAGTCAGCCTCCTTCTGGACACACAGCCTGTATCAGTAAGAGGTATGGCTCTTTTGTGGGTACAGCTTCTCTCAGTTCCTTCCTCAGAATAAGCTTTATGCAGAGCAGGACTTTTTTTTTTTCATGGTATGACTATAATCATGTTGAACAATTTGCCTACATAGTTCTGCCACTAACAATCACTTAAAAAATAAGCTGAACTCTCATGTAACTAGTCATCATGTATAGCAAAAACAGCATTTTTGACTCATAGCTGTGAAGAAGCCCAAATGCAGAAGTACTGTATATAAATGCCTGTAAGGAAACAAGACTCAATCCATAGTAGCAGTGGTGTTTATTCTGCCTCAAATAATGCTGTTTTACAGCATAATGCTGTTTTACAGGCACACACAGCATCTGGAATATGCTGATTTTTAAAGTTCAATAGGCAATTACTTCATATAAATGGACAAATCCAGTGGCCATTGAACAATACTCAGACTCATAGAGCTTGGTTTCTTTTTTTCCTAAAATAATTTATAATACATTTCATGCTAGGATGTACAGGAAAAAAAATGTTTCCTTCATGTTTTTTTCCCCTCTTCTGTATAGAAATTTTGAAGACATGAAAGCCCAATAGCCATTTCTCCTTCCCCAAATATGTATTTTATTTACTGACATGTTTTACTTTCCAAAACTACATAAAGCTCTTTCAAAGAAAATATGACTCAGATTCCCTTTGCTATTTCTCTCAGCTCCTTACTTGTCATTTAAGCCCTGGAGTCTGATGGGAAGTTACTAATTTAAAAGGAAGTTTGAAAAACAGTAAAATATTGGCAAAATATCATAAGTACTGAACCAACTAAATGTGCAAACAACTTTTAAGGATGCTAAAAAAAATATTTATAGATATTTACAAATACCTCCAGAGGTATATCTATGCCATTCCATAAAATGCAATATAAGAGTAAGACCTACAGGTAAACAGGTGTTGTTCTAACTTTTTACTGTACTTAAGTAGTAAGAGCATGAAATGATTGTTTTAGATACAATGTTCAATGCCCTTTTTAAAATTCTCATATATTTTGTCATCAATCATGATCATCAAGATACAGTGACTGGTGACTGACAACAGAAAGAGAAATTTAGAGGTGTGAGTAAAATGACAGAGCTGTCACAGTTGCCTCAAAAATTACTCCTCTGAAAAAAGGAGAGAGAAAATTTTTGAAGGAAAAAAATTCTGGCAGCACTGATGTCCCTGTTAGCATGTGAGGTAGGGGTTAACGAAAAGAAAAATTTTCCCAAAACTTTGTCGTCTTCTCTCAGCAAAACTCCACAATATTTTTTATAAAGATGTTTTTTCTTTCCCTCTTCTAACTATAATAGAGTCTGCACTGATAAATCTGTGACATGATCCTGAAAAATACCACAGCTCACATTAAAAATGCTGATCAGCTCATTGAATTAGGAACTGTGTACATGAGCTAGTACATCAAATTTAAGAAATTAAACATTAATTGTGTCCTATAACAGCAAAGTAATGATTAAGTCCTGTATAAGTCTTATACACATAACTATTTTCTCCACTGAAATCATATACAGTCATTATCTTCCAAAATTCACCTTTCTGGATAATTGTAATTTCTTAAAATGTCATTTAAAACATCAAAACAAACAAACACCAAGGATCTTTACAAAAAAAGTGTGATATACAATGAGCATGTGTGCCAGAAAACCCTTATTCTCCACTACATTTTTAAAATTTGAACCAAGAAATAAAAGATAATTGAAAAATAACTTTTTCAGCATGGCTCTTGGTCTATGAGCAAGGCAGATTAGATTTGCTTTGATGTCTTAGCTGAGTTCCAATTTCTTGGGCCACTGCTGAACTGCAGCTGTCACTTCTCAGTCTCCACTTCTCACTTCAAGCAGGAAATGATTATCAAATTTTGAATTTGGCAAAGAATCAAAATTTGCCTGATTGCTTTTTCCAGAGTTGATCTAAGAATTGGTACTTAGTACTGCTTGGTCTCAAACTACTAGATGGGATGTTTACCTAATAAGAACTTCAGTATAATATAGTATCAACACAATGGCAATGCTCACTACTTGCAGACTGGGGTGCTGTACCAATAGCAAACAGTGAAGTGCCCCACTTTTTCCCTAGTTTCAATGCCCAAATAATAATCAGGAAGTTCACAAAAATGTCCTTAAGGTTACAGCATTTTCTTCTGCTTGTGAAGAAATGACTACCATATGTAATTGGTTTGGCTTTTTAAGTTTTTTGATTATTTTTAAGAGGAAGATAATGTTTAATGCTACTCCAAACACAGGAGACTGGATTGTAATTGTAGTCTGTTTTGTTAAGACAATTCACTTCTTAGTACTTCATTTTCTTCATTTTTAAATGGGCACGGGCTTCCTTGCCAAGCAAACTGAGATTTGCTGACAACACAAATGTGCTGCACAACAAGAATGTATTCCTTTTTCTTGGGGTTGCTGTTGCACTCATTGCTGATTTGTTTACCCTGGCATTTTAGTGCCACACAAGGAACATGGACTTTGGACACTGCCCACTTGTCAAACACATCCTGCACATAATCTCTCTAATTGCAGGAAAGGCATTGAGAACCAGCTGTGAAAACGTGTCTGATATCAAGTAATAAAAATTGAGCATAGTAAATTGAAGGCAAGTTCCTGTTCAAGCAGTTTCCATAGGGTCTGGGATGGATGTAGATGCCAGACTATGAAACCACTTCACAGCATGTGAAATGCTCTTTAGTCAGAACCACAAACTTCTTCTACATTGCTGACTGATGGAATGCTTGTATTAGAAATACACAGCATGAAATTCCATTTCCAGCAAGGGAAGGAAGGTTCTTGATGAGACTGGTGAAAGGGTGATAAAAGCCTCACTCAAAACCTCCATTTTAGTACCAGATTGTGAGAAACTTCCACTTAAACAGCCCAACAAAGCCCATCAGCCATCAGTTTACAAGCACAGTTTTACAATCACCCTGACACAGATGCTGATGAAGATCAGAGGACTTTCCTAGCTCAAAACAGCTCTACAATGAAACCACACCCTCTCCCACTTCCACCTTACTTTCTCACACAGCTGCCAATGGCACAGACAGGAAGAAAGAGCCCTACCACACTAAAGAGAAACAATACCAAAAAGAGAGGGAGAGAAAGTAAATTGCTTTGTCCATCTTTCAACCACTAAGACAAAGCTTTTCTAGCATCCATATGTCACCGCCAAGTTTTCACAACTAGGCCATTATTCCAGATTCTTAAAAATAATTGCAGTATTGCAGCAGAACACCACTAGACTAAGTTACAATTAAAAACTTCTTCCAGTATAAAGATAAGTGTTTTCTACTCCCTGAAGTAGACAAACAATATATTTGAACTAAAATGAAAACTAGTATCCCAAAGGAAGAAATAACTCAAATCTGAATCAAGATTTTTTATCAGAAGTTTTTGGTGGTTGTTTTTGTGAGAAAGAGAAAAAGAAGAATAGGGCTTGAGGTTTTTAGGTGGCAAGACATGGAGAACTATACTTAAATATTTCAGAAAGATGATTGGTTTTCAGTCCTCACTGTCCAAGATGTTTCCAATTCAAGATGGATAAAATGGATATTTTGGCCATTGTAAAAATTGATACCTCCCAAACTGAAAGCACCTTGACAAAAATGAAGGATAAAATAATTAAGATAGTAATTCTAGCACACAAAAACACAAAATTGGCTTTGGGAGCTTGACAGCCACCTCAGTTACAATTCAGTCATCTGCTCCTGCCTTTTGTCAAAGCATTTCCTTCTGGCTGGGACGAATAACAAAGCTTATCTCAGCTCCCTCCATTGACTGTTTAACATCTTAGAAGAAACACATTTGTTATGTACTTAATATTGACATTCTGGAGTGTGTGCTTCAGTTGGTAAGACAGATCCCAAATATCCTATTCTGTTGGACCTTCTATGGTGTTTGGGGACAAAATCAAATCCATTGATTGTCATGCATCCATTGGAGCCATCTTAAGTGACATTATCATTTGAATGTAGGCAGGGGAGATTCATTTGGAAGAAAAATTGCACTCTCAAAAAATGGCAAAACGATTTCTAAGTGAAGACTGGATTTCCAAATTCCATGTGGATCTTTTAAAAATCAAAATATCACATTAGATATAACTGTTACTTTTGCTGGGTTATGTTCAACACCAGTCAAGAGCTCATCCACATCTTCATTCGCAAAGACACCTAATTAATTACCACCATGTTTATCGCAAGGTACTCTCAGACAAGACTCTAAAAATGAACGTCTAATTTATGTAGACTTCAAAGAGATTGATCTCACGTAAACCAAGCATCTATTCTCTAGTTTCAGACTGTGTTAATTGCAAAGATGTTAATGGCTGGTTCATCAATAAACAGACTAACATGGCCTACTTGATTCAAAGCCAACCAAAACACCTTTAATAAATGCAGTTCAGTGGTACCAGTTGTGGAAAGAAACCCTCCCAAATTTCCCCCCATTACTTGCTTTAGAAGTATTAAACAAAGTCTTATCTATCATA